>NC_057923.1:6398412-9320912 GCF_018873765.1 Telopea speciosissima
ATAGCTAATTTTTTTTTATGGTGTTGCATTTCCTTCTGGAACTATAATTTGTATGTATTTTTCTGACTTTATAGATGGGTAAGGTGAAAGAAAAGATCTAAAAGTAAAGAACTCATTTGGGATTCTTATTTATTTATTCATATTTATGGTTCCTTTAAGGTTTTGTGAACATTTTATTTATACAAATGAGGTTTTTTGATAACACAACATAAAATAACACAACATGGCAGCAACAATTGACAGCCTAGCAAAATGGAAGTGTATCGGAGAACCAAATTATACTCGAATTGGACCTGTACTGGAAAACCTAAATAGAATTGTAATCGAACCGAACTGAGCAAGTTTGGATTCGGTTTCCACTTCTAGAACCGACTCGATTTTCGGTTCGATTTCGGATCACACCATCAAGGCATGGAACCAAACCACATCCTTAGTTGCGAGAGGTCTAACTTTAGCATCAGAGTGACTCTATCGGTTCAAATTGGCCCTCCATAGCTCTATTCCATTCTTCTATACAGGTCAACTTGGCCACAAGAGAGGACGGTTTGGATCTTAACACAACAGATACCAAACATAGCCTAAGTTTAATAATTCACTCTCATCTATATTGATGAAGTCCGAAATACCCTTCCCTCGATTAGAGGGTTGAATCCTATAGTGAAATATATTCTCTTTTCACCATGGGTGAAAAACAACTTAATTTTGAATTTTTTTTGTGTTGTTACAACTTCCTCTTGCCTTGAGCATTTTCAATTGTGAAATGGTAATTAGATAAATAAACAACCTCACCCAATGTTGTGTGACCTTTTTCCCCACACCTTATATTATTCTATGACTTGCACAACTGGTTTTACAATCCATTGATTGGATGGGTGGGGTATTTCCTAGTCAAATTATATATCGAATACTCAAATTGTGTAGCTTATCTCAATCATCCGTTACGTGTAAGACTTCACCTTTAGTTTTTCAGTGGTTATTTTTAGGTCAAATGTTTACTATGCTGGGGCGCAGGCTGCACCCAGACACATAGGAGTCGACAAAATGACCACCCTACCCCCTGAATACCCTACCCATGTGTCTAGGCACAAGCTACGCTATGGCACAAAGAACATCAGCCTTCTTTTTAATACACTTTGTTCTTTTTTTTTAGCATTATTGAGAAGACCTATATCACTGTTTAGTACAAAATTTTAAGGATAAACATGAACACTTATAATAAAATTTGGCATATACTCGACAACCACGTGTAATATGGTAAAAAAATGTTCCAAGTAAGGATGTGGAAATGATTTTTGAATGAAATTTTGCTGCTACGCTTGTAGTAGGAACATAACTCACATAAGGCTGGCAGCCAGGGAAATGGGATCTTAAAGGGTATTTTAGAATATATTAAAACCTATGAGGATCTTTATGAATGCAAAGAGGAAGTGAATTATTCCATTTCCTTGGCTGCCAGCCTTGTAACAGATACAAGTGTAGCAGCAAAATTTTTTCCTTTTTTTTTTTTTCTCCACAAACCTCTCTCTCTTTCTCTATCTCTTTTGCTCTCCATAAATTCAAGCTCAAAATAGATCCAAGAACAAGCAATATCCAGTAAAATTAGATTAAAGGTACACAAACATTCTATTGTTACCTGTCCATGTAGGCCTACACTCTCTCACTCCTCCCTAACCATATGGACTTTACAAAGCCATTTCACCCCATTCCCCACCTTCCATCATTGTTTTAAATATTGGTATCAGTATCTTTATCAGTTCTTATAAATTGATACCTGACTGGATCCTCTCCCTTAGTTTCTTTGTAACCATTACTATAATATAACTACTTTTAATGCAATTGTGAGTATGTGACAATTAAAACAAATAAAAACATCAATGAAGAAACTACAATGCTTCGTTTGTTGTATAAAAATTTGATTAATTTTCCAATGAAGAAACAACAAGAAAAGGATTCAAATAAATATACTAAATTTTCTGATGGAGATGATTTGACAATGGGTTTTATTTGCGAGAGTAAGGTTGTGTTTGGTATGCATTTTAAGAATAGATTTCGAGTCTATAACGCATTTTGAAATCAGAATCTTCTTTATATTTTCACTAGTACTTAATATACTAGTACCTTATGAACAAATCAAGAAGAGAACTTGCTTCCATATTTTCTAATAACTAAACCACAATAGCTAAAACAAATCATATTTCAACCTTCAATGACTCTTCACAGATATGATCCCACACCAGATAAATTCTAACACTAACCAATAAATAATAAGTTTTAACTTTACTAATACACCTAAACCCAGACTCTCTAGCTAAGAACAATACATACAAACAGTGATTACTGTAATTGGGAACTAAAGAAGATGGAACCAAATGAATGACAAAACAAACTGAAGAAGAAGAAGTGCAGAAAGCCCCAAGGTGGAGATGGCATGGGCGCCGGACGAGTGAGACGATTCGTCGTCTTCTTCAGGCGCCATTACCCTGATGATCACCTTCTGTCCTCTCTTGCAGTGTCCAGAGACTCCACTGATGAAATAAAAGAACCCAGACCGATCAAATTGATACACTGTGTTTCCATCATTGGAGAAGAACAGGGGATGTGTAGAATCACATTTGTTGTACTCTGAACCACTCACCACCATTACTGAATCTTTCTCATACTTGAAACCTGCAAAACCCATCAAATACCCAGAAAGAAGGAAAAAGAAAAAATGCCCATTTGCATCAAAACCATGTAAGAGACAATCTCACTGTATAGTTATTATAGAAATAAAAAACCCACATTAAGAAATTACTTACGGACGCTATCACCAATCTTGAACCTGTTTCTGGAGGCCCAATCGTTGTAAATTTTGGTGTCATTTGCAGAGGGAACAATCCAACCTTTGGTACCACCTACTTCAAATTCAAAGGAGGAAACAGTGAAGTTTTGAAGAGTAGATGACAAGATAAAGATGAGAATAATAGGAATTGATTTAGCAGAACCCAACAGGAGAGAACCCATTTTGATCAGCTTTGAGGGAATCGATTGGGTATTCCTGTTATGTAGCAAATTTAACAGAGAATCTATCAATGAGGGACGAGATGTGAAGTGAGAAAGAGATGAATTGTTCTGAGTTTGTAGTTTGTTGGTTTATATATATAACTACATTACTACCTGTGATTCGGATTTAAATGAAGTAGTGGAGGTGAGGTTAGTTGCAGAGTTAGTTATTATCATGAAAAGATCGATATGGAGGTAGTGGGAGGCAACGGTCTCTCCTGCTTCACTCGGTCCAAATCATGAATTCAAATTGCTGGATTTGCCGGTTAAAGTCGGACAGTTGACGAAACACTAATTGGGTTGAACCAAAAGGTGACCGGTTCTAGTTTGGAGTTGGACCATCAAAAAGTTCTCCCCTGGAATATAAGGAGAAAGTTTTCCTTCCTACTCTACTTCATTGGAATCTTGTAAAAAGCTATCTAGAACTAGCCAAGCTCACTGACAATTTTACTAGTATAGACTTTAAATGGTGTAACTTTGAGGATAACAATCCTCCTATGTCCTTGTATCATTCTTTTGCTTAGTTTTATATATTTTTATTTTCAGCATAATTTTTTTTTTTCCTTTACCATGCGGTAAAGGTTCACCACAATATCCTAGGATTTACAAACCCTTACAGGGTTTTAGTGTGTTCTCCAGTATATACTCGAGTACATTTGAAGCCATATGGTGAATATATTCCAATTCACTCTAGCTGAAGGAAAATTTGGTCCATGAAATAATCTTCTAGCTATGTTTGGATGTCAAGAAAATAAAATATTGAAAAAAAAAAGAATGCGATGAGAGAGATGGACAAATAATCAATCATTGCATCATCACATAGTTTGTCACAAAAAATAAAAGGGTACACATAGGTTTCATCAAAAGGAAGAGTGACTACCATTTTGCGGTCCCAAAAAATTGAAAAATGAAGGTGGTATCATGAAAAATGTAGCTTTTTTTAGTCATCTTTACGTCAGTGAAAGGATCAGGTCGATCAAAGTTTGGGAAAGAGAGATAAGGTTAGTTAAGTAAGCCAATGTTCAATAAGTCCAAGGTCTTAAAAAACGCCCCCCCAAAAAAAAATGAAACGTGTTTTTGCAAACAGAGTACCCAACCTGGTCCTGACTTAGAGCTATAAATTCCCAGCCCTGACCTGACCTCAAGGTTAGGGTATCTCAGCCCAGGCCTTGTTTGGGCTTAGAGCGGGCTTGGGCCTACAGGACTAAACTTGCACCCCCTAAGAGTGATGCAAATGGAATGTATACATAAGCCACCAATCAAATTTCAGCCTCAATGTCAATTTCAATTATTTACCGTCCCTTCCTTTACCCTTCCATGTATCCTTGTGCCCTATTACCAATACTCTTGTAAACAATCTTGGTTGTTCTATAATTTTGAATTTTTTGATTTGCCATTTGGCAATCTTGGATTATCTTGAAATTTAAAAATTAAGCAAGAAACCTTGTAGTGTACCTATCCATATAATATCAGTCTCATTTGTCTTGTATGTATGTAGGTCTAGTATACATGGATAGCACTTTTTTTTCTATAGTATACTCAAGAAGAAGCCTCGGCTTGTAACCAATCCCCTTTTGAATAAATTTCCCCTTTACCCAAAAAAAAAAAAAAAAAAAAAAAGGAGGACCAAAATTTTTTTTAATTAATTTTATTGTGATTATCATGTATCATATTATAAGAAATAATAATAAAGGGAGAATGGTCTCTGTGCCACATCACAGACTACGCCCAGGCACATGGGCAGCTTGTACAGGGTGGTCACTGCTCCCACTCCCATGTGCCTCGGCGCAGGCTGCACTGCGGCATAGAAAACAATGCCTCAGTAGTAAAAGACCAAATTCTCCTTCACTTAGGGTGAAGAGAGAACATCTTAATCCATGAGATATGAACCTGAAAATTTACCCAAAAAAAAAATATGAACCTGAAAAAGGGTATATAGTTTCATTCTCCCCTGACAAGGGGTAAGAGTTAATGATGGACTCATTATTCCAAAGTTTAATCATAATTCCACATCAATTTGAATAAAGAGATCCTCTCTTCACTCTTGGTGATCCAAATCATTATCTTACAAAAATCAATTTAATAATTTTTATAGCAAAAGATTTTGTGCGTAATTGTACTTTCAATTATTGGATGGACGTGATCGTACATAATACATGACCCCTCATCCTCAGCCTCATCCAACGGTTTGATGCATGATCATGCATCATACATGGCCATATAATATCAAACAGAAAGGGTTGGTCGAAGATAGGTAGGTACATGTGGTTAACCAAAAAAGAAAGATAGATGTTTAAAAAAAAAGAGAGTGGGAAAAAGAAGGCTGCTTGGTTGCACCCCCTACGCCCCAGCCACATGAATGGCCAAATGATTAATTTGCCCCCATATTGAATGTTTGGGTGTGCACTTCTATTGGTCTCCGCTTTGATGCAGGGGCCACACGACAAGTAGGGTTTGGAGTTGGCCTCTGGCTTTTGGAAAGTACGATAACGATACCCCCAACTTAGAGGGGGAAAAAAATATATAAAAAAAGGGACATCGTTCTTTGTGCCGCACAGGCTGCGCTGAGGCACATGGGGTGGGCACAATGACCACCCTGCCCTTTACACAGGCTGCCCATATGCCTGGGCGCAGCCTGCGCTGCGGCACAGAGAACATTCTACCCAAAAAAAAAAGTTCTCGAAGCACAAGCTCTATTCTTGAAAAAAATAGAAAATGACGAAGAGGGAAGGACTGGAAGTTGAACTGAAGCACAGATCTTGTGAGTTGGGAGTTGGGACACTGGTGGATTTTGAGTGTAGGAATCATTTCACATGGTGACCTTGAAATAGCCAAAATTCAATCCATGAGAGATGGCCAACTGTGATGTTGAAGGAGGTTGTCCCAGCGATTACATCGCCGTTGCCGTCTCCATTCTCGCCATGATCATGTTAGTTTCTTTCCATTTTCTTTCTTTACTTTCTCTCTCCATCAGTGTTAACTGTTAAATGACCAATTAATGGGTCTCTATCTCCTGGATGTTAAACAAAAGTAGTTCTGTATGAGAATTATTTCAAAGTTTAAAAACACAGACTTGCTTGTTTACCGAATTTCGTTTGGTTTCTTATGAGTTCAATGTCTGATGGGTTTCATTTCGAAGTGAATTAAAAGTGAGTTCTCTTTCTTAATACTGATCGGTGGTGAGTAAAGGTAAATGATTGCGTTCCTCAATCCCATCGACTCAGTGAGCAGAGAAGGTATCTAAGGACATTTCCTGGAATAAAGCTTACCCACCCCCAGCTAGGTCAATGCTGGTGACCCAGTCACTGCTAGTGAATAAAAGGTGTTCTGTTGCTTTTTATTCGAGTTTTATTCTTATTTTTTACGATGAATTTCCTTTTAAGCGAGCGTTTAATTGTGGTGGTTGGGATTTCGTGGGAGGAACTTCTAATCAAATAGTATACGTTGAGTTCTGAATGGAACTGCAAGGTACAATGTGGTTTTAGGATATTTTAAATCTATGGTTGCCCAAATAAGTGTTACTGTGGCACTGTTGTGTATTTATTAGAATGGGAAGCTGGAAGTGGTGAATAATTTTCAAATGGAATTTCAGTTGCATTTTTCTTGAATGAGTGCTTTGTTTGATTCTACGGCAGTAATTATTTAGTTAGCTAGATTGTGTGATTGTGTAGACAGGGATTTCACATTGCTGTCTTTTTTGCCCGCTATATATATTTTTTATTTGTAATCAGTACCCCTTCCTCGAATATATAATTAATTCATAGAATGTTTGCAATTGGGAATTGATAATAGGACCCAAATCGTCTATTTATTGCTGATGGACTGGCCTCTGTAAATTAGAGATGGTGTGCAGGTTTTCCTCAAGGAATTGTATGATACAAGCTTGATTTTGAGTTGAAAATTCACTGAATTATGTCATAGCTATTATTGTGCTTTATTATTTTTAACTTTTATATGTCCTGGTTGATTGGGGAAGAGGTTCAGTCTTTTAGAACAAGCAGGACAATATACTGTGAATAGAAAACATTATCAGAAAGAACAATGCCGTAACATTGTCATGGAATGTTAGGTTAGAGCCAGGAGGATGCTTTAGAGGATGATTATGGGGGGCAGGATGTAAAGGGAGTGTTGAGTAACAATGTCAAACAGTGGTGGTGGTCAAAAGAAATTATCTTCAGTCAAGGGAAGTCAATGTGGGATTTTTAAACATTCAAGCGCAGTAGAACTTAACTGCACTGGAAGGCACTTTAATATTTTGTAAATTTTTGGATATCGTGGAAAGCATTTTCTTTTATTAACTGAAAATGCCTGGACAAAAAATTAATGCTGGTTGAGATGTCCTTGTTTACAATGAGGTCTAAAAGTTATTTGAACTGCTTTAGTTCTCCTTAGGTCTATCCTATGATGCCAAATGATATTTCCTACTCATCTGGAGATTAAGTATGAAAGGATTCTTTCTCCCTTGATTAAGCTTGCTTTGTATCTTTCAGTCCTTTGTTAGTTTCAGTTCTTATTTATTTCAATAAGTAAATAAAAAACCATAAGTAATTATGAATATATGGAGGCATAATATTACTCTGATCTTTTGGTAAAGATTTGTAGCTACCTAGGTTCAATCGTAAAAAAAAGAGAGAAATAGAGGATGATGTTGCACAAATACTTAGAATAGAGTGGATGAAGTGGTGGGGTGTGTCTGGCATGTTGTGTGATCAACGTATGCCGTTGAAACTCAAAGGAAAATTTTATAGGACAGTTATATGACCAACATTGATGTATGGGGCTGAATGTTGGGCAGTAAAAAACAACATATAAACAAACTTAGTGTTGCTGAAATGAGGATGTTAAGATGGATGAGTGGTAAAACTAGAAAAGATAAAATAAGGATGAACAAATTACAGCTAGTTTAGGAGTAGCTCCGATACATGATAAGTTGCAAGAAAGTTATTTGAGGTGGCATGGACATGTGCAATGGAGGCCTTTGAATGCTCCAGTATGGAGGGTTGATTTGATTCGGAATTGAAGGAGCTAAAGGATCCAGGGGTAGGCCTCAAATGACTCCAAGAGCAGTGGTGAAGAAAGACATGCATAGCTTAGGACTAGTAACAAGTATGACTTTGAATAGAGCTGATTGGACAAAAAGGATCCATGTAGTTGACCCCATTTAGTTGGGATAAGGTTGAGTTGAGTTGAATTGACATTCTTTGTTGTTTCTTTTAATTTGTGGAGATGCTAATTCACTCTTTCTCTTTTTCTCCTTTTACGTGCCACAAAATATTGTTCAAAATAGAAATTCTCTTCTGCATCTTGACATTTTTTCCTTCTCTTCCAGGCTTCTTATTCGTTCAATTTTACCCCTTGCGGTTCACAAGGTTCCTCGTACTAAAGGCAGTGGCTTCTGGCTCCTGATAATTCAAATAGTTGCCAGCTTCAATCTGCTATTGTCAATAGTGGTGAGATCAGCGCCGTTCTGCATTCAGTTGTCTCTTTTACTATTGTTTGAGGACCTCATCCCATTGTTTACAAGTGAAAAGTGCCATATTTATTGCAGATTTCCGTCAAGTTTGTCAGGTTCAAAAAAAGGAATTGGTGGCTGTCTTGCTATATTTGGGCAGGTGGTTCTTTTGTTATCTCTAGGACCTTTCATGCTACTTCTTTTCCATAGGGCATGTTTTATGTCTAGAATTTTCTAAATTGGGTTGCATTTGCAGTTTGGTTTGAAGGTCCATTGGGATTTGGTCTCCTGATGAGCTGTCGCATAGTACAGGCTTATCAACTGTACCACCTTTTTGTCAAGTAAGTTTTTAATTCTTATAGTCAAGACAATAAAATGATGATGGACCTGAAATCATTACTGAAGCCGGCTTGCATATCGTACATGTAATCATGTATCCTCACACTCAGTTGATGGGCCCTTTGGAATCCAGGCGGTAGAAATTTTGCTTGACAAAGAGGATGTCTTAAATACCATCTCATTACTGATTTTTCCCAATCATTAGAGGTTGCCACCCTGCATTTTATTATTCAATTGCCATCTATCCCGAGACATATTTTGTTAAATCCTGTAATGTCGAATTCTCTTTCAAGACCACAACCCATGTTCCTTTTGTCTTGAAATATGCAAGACCCTAACCCCTAGAGAAAAATAATACTATGTGTGGACAAATTTACATCTACTAAAACATTAAACCTCTACCATCCTGTCCACTTATGCTAGTGAGCTCAGAATTGATTCCATGAGATTTTGAAACCTAGGTAAAAGTGAAAACCGACAGGGTAATTGGTAGCCTATCACTCTGAATCTATACAAGCATGATTACAGGTACTATAATCTCAAATCAATTTTTTTTAAAGAACGACAAGTGTTGGAATCACATGCCCTTGGTCTTTCCCTTGTCCTTTTGCTGCCTTCCTATCCCCTCTAGCTGGTGCAATTAGGTTTGTCATACTTGTCAAGATCGTTAAATCCGGCTTTCCCTTCTTTTATCAACTATTATGTGTTTGACCGACTTTTCTTATCTCTTGTTTTTTCATTCATTTTCATGACTTTCATCTGTATCAATGCCCTCATCTTGGCTTTGGAACTGCTGCAGATCTCTACTTCGTCGGTTTTTTCCCCTTTCAATGGCTTACTCTAGGTGGACGAGTATTACTTCCTAGATTCATGAAGCACTGAGCCATATTTTTTGTATGGGGACTATGGTTATTGAGGACTCTAATAATATCAGAACTTAAGAAACCACAGACCAGAGAAAGGGAAAGGAGAGGAAGAATATGGGAGAAGTCGTGAGGTAGGAGAGAGGCTGTGCGATAAAATGGAATAACCTATCGCACCAGCCAATTGTATTTATAAATAAACTGAACTGATTACATAATGGAAATGAAACTCTTTAGCTAGCTAAGCCTACAGCCTAATCATAATAGGAACCTAAAGTCTAATTACAATAGGAAAGGTAAGAAACAGTAAGAAACTAAACTACTTAGATAAACCATGGAAGAAGAACTCGGTCAAAACTGCAGGTTCGACCGAGTTGTCTCGGTTTCGCAGCCTACCGAGACGAGATGTGGGTCGACTTCGAATTCGACCTGGTTTCGTATGGTTTTGACAGGTTTCGACCCTGTTTTGGTCATATTTCAATAATTTCACAAGTTTCAACTTAAACACCTATATAAATTCACTTATCCCCATCGAAACTTGAGGAAACTTCGTTCAAAACTAGGACAGACACTGATTTATGCCAAATATCATTTCAATCATTTATTTAAGATATTATTCATAAATAAACAAATACCCCCCTATTTGAATCTAACAAAAAATAGTTAAAAATCAAATTCTAAAAGGATAAAAAGTCAACCCCCCAGTTCAAGAACAAAATTCGGATTTTTCGGAAATAGGTGCAATTTTCAACTTTTAAATGCTTGGGTTTTTTCTAAAATATAAAAATTCCATAAATCTTAATATGATAAACATTGCGAAAGACGAAATGTGCGGTAAAATATTCATTTGTTTTGATGTCTAAAAATTTATTTCCATTCAGAGCGATTTTAAACAGTGTTCGTGTACACCAAATTAAGTTTGATTGGAACATAACTCCTTCAATATAAATCAGATTTAAGCAATCTTGGAAAGCTAAGATTACTTAAATCTGATTTATATTGAAGGAGTTATGTTCTAGTCAAACCTTATTTGATACCATGACTAAGAACAATATATAATATCAAACTTGGCTCAAACCCACAATTATTATTTTGAGTGTTCTCTATGTGAAACTAATGCATGGATTGGAGAAAGTACCAGGTTTTGACCATATCTCGGTCGAAACCTTGGAAATCTCGGTTTCTGGCTGGTTGAAACCAGCATCAGCACCGAGTTCTTGATCCTTGAGATAAACACATAATCCCATGGTACAGAGGTCCATGAACACCCATGGACCTCCAACCAAAACACATACTCTAACAAGGACGTTGGAAGCAAGACCATTTTTTTTTAATATATACTTCAAACGTGCATTTCCTTATGATCACTTGATTCTATTTGCTTATGTCTATCATCTTTTATAGTCCCGGTGGAGTCTGTAACACCGATCAGCATGTGTCGTATTGCTGATATTTTCTTCACTTGCTTTCTATTGTTTATTTTAGGCGGCATTTACCTCCAATCAGCTCATTTATCTTACTTCCGGTGATTCTCTTGCCATGGATTGCTGGTGCTGCATGTAAGAGTTATTATGTTGAAGCATTCCTTTAATTGTAAGACCCTTTTGATTGAATTCAACTTATATTCTGATTTGTATATACTTTTTGTTAAAGTCAGACGTAAATGCCAGAACAAACATGTTCATACCTTAAGCAATTCTCTTTGATACGTTTGTTAATCTAAAACAATTCTGTTATGTTTCATTTATGTATGTCAGTATGTAACTTTTGAGGTCTAAACAATAAATGAAGTATAAATGCTATTTCTTGTCCCTCATGATCTATTTTGGTCTCTTTTACCATCACTAACCAACTATCCATAGTATATGTTGCTTTTTAGTCTCCACGTCTCGCCTCTGTCAACAAAATGTGATAAGTACAATAAAACCTCTATAAATAAACACCACTGAGATTGGTTATCCATTTGAATTGGGCAAGTTATTAATTAACAATTTCTACAGTATTAAATTATGTAGTATTGATCAATAAAGATTGTGGCATTCCTCTCTTTCTCTCTCTCTGGTAGCTTTATGGATATTAGGGTTGAATTGTCTAGTCAAAGCTTTAATCCGATGCCTATGGTTGAAAACTTTGCTAGTCAAGATTCCATGGGAAATTAAAATAAATGTTATAATTGATGTCTTCTTTTTTTTCTTTCCATAGTTGGGTAGGGCACTTTTTATTGAATGCATTTTTCTTCAAACTAAAACTGATTTTCAGTTAAATCATAATGTTTTTTTAATCTCCATATCTCTGGCTATGATTGTTTGCTACCTTAGGGTAAGATTTTTTCATTTTTCTTTAGTAGTTTTTAAAATCACCATTGAGATATATCCGGAAGGCATCTAAGTTTCTCTTTCTATCAAAGGTCCACATAATTCTTTGCTGAATATTGTGAAGTCCAACTTCAACTGCGGATGTTATTTACAAACTTTCTTTTGTAAGAAAAATGCTCACAAGACAAACCTTAATCAATAGGGGTTCTTGGTGTGAAGCACTTTACATTATTTCTTTGGGTAATTTGATGATGGATCTTGATATTTATATGTGAGACAGTATTCAATTATAAATACATTGGGACTGATTAACGTTTTTGGATTATTACATCTCAGCTCCAGTGTCAAGACTAGAGGTTTTTTATTTGTTAAACAGAATTATTAGTTTATGTACGTACCAAACCTAGTAAGCCTCCTCTGCAGTTATGCTTTGCAAGTCTTGGTGAAAGGCAATTTCATAAGGTCCTTAGAATGTATTTTTTTCACCCTTCTATGTTCTAGCATTACAAACTGTTAGACTTCTGGGATGTCTCTGTTTACTAAAATTCAAATTGCTATATTAACTAGAGGACTCCATATGTGTTCTGTATTTTGTTCTTGACCATGTCTGCCTTAAGGACAAGGTGTCATTTCACCAATCTATTAGTAGGATCTTTTAATAACTATTCAACTCCTTGCTTTGTTCTCCTCCTTCCATATTGCAGTAGTTTTTTGTATAATTGTTTGTATCTAACAGAAGTTATCTCCTATGTAGTTATTCATACAAGGAAGCCTCTGAACCCTCGATGCCACATGAGGAGTCAGTGGACCATCCCAGTGGTATGCCTACACATATTGTATGTCACAGCTATGGTGGGGATTACGCGGGCTCTTCAGCATATTGAGTTCAGGTTCCATGAATTCAAAGATCTCCTGAAGGGAATAATTGTCTCCGCATTCTCCGTTGGTATGTTTTTGCATCTTTTCTCTTAGGCTTTGCTCTTCATCTGATTCTTGTTCAACTATGTGACTCTTTCTGGACCCCATACCTATATCTTTGAGTGACCTTCCAAAAAGATTTAGGATCCATGTCAAGGATTTTGAAAAAAAAAAGGTGGTGTGGAGGAGACATTTTCTTCATCTTCCAACCAAATGCTACCCTCTATCTTGGCTCCTTACTGCCAAGTGTAAGACAAGAAGCTTGACACAGGCAGAACCTTTTTAAAGGGAATGCAGGCACAAGTTTGCATGTGTTGTTCATTTTTTTGTGGGAGTAAGTGTGCTCCAAGAAGATGAATTTATGGTTTGACCTTCTGGATTGATGGGTGTATACACTTGTTGCTACCTAGGGAAACTGGAGTCTATCATCTATGACGATCCACTGCAATATATGCTTTGTTCGGTGTGCCTGTACTATTCTAGCTAGTCTCTTTGTCAAGCTATTTAGGTCTCTTTGTTCTTTTGTGTCTTCTGGCTGGAGGATATACAGGGTACTTTAACCTCAATTACTTGATGCATTTGTATAAAAGAAAGCAATCATCCACATTCTCTGAAGTTTGGCGATCCCCATTAAGTATGGATAAAGAACTCGGTTTTGGACCTGATTTCAGTCAGGCCTGAAACTGAGACGTGCTGGATCTCATTTCGAGGTTTTGACACTGGGTTTCGACCCTGGGCCTCCCTGGGTTGAAACTCAGGCCTGAAATTGAGACAACTTGGAGATTTCGATCAGTTTTGACTAAAACCTCCAACCATGCCATTAAGTAATGTCTTGTCATTAAGGTGTTATTTTAATCATCTATTTCTGCTTCTAAAGCATTGGTCAATTGTTTTCTTGATCCATATACCACCAGTTTAAATGCCATTCTTTTTCTCACTTCCAGGAATATGGGTCATTGCTTACATTTTGAATGAAGTCCATGAAGATATTCCATGGCTTCAAGTAGCCTCCAGATTTTTGCTACTAGTGACAGTATGCCTATTTCACTTATTTATTCCCTTATATAATTTCTGGGCATGTAGAAGGCTCCAATTAATTTCTGGAAATGAAATCTGTACTTTTTTTTTCATCTTTTGTACGATGAATTTTTCTGAGTTCTATGCTTCCACTTGTTAACACGTCTTTTGATCTTGCTATTTTTCAACAGGCAAGTATTCTTGTACTTGCTTTCTTCTCAATGTCAATCTCTCAACCTTTGCTCTCACAAATGAGCTTGAGAAGAAGGGAACCCCAGGAGTTTGACACAATGGGTCAGGCTTTAGGTATACCAGATAGTGGCCTACTCCGGCAGGGGGGACACACACCAGAAATAGATCTTAATGAACCACTGGAGAAGCTTCTTCTGAATAGACGGTTTCGTCAATCATTCATGGACTTTGCTGACAGGTCTTTCTCTTCCCATCCCTTTCCCCTTATTTTTAATTTACTTTCAAGACATTCAAGAACTGATCCTTTATGTTTCAATGCCATAAGAGAGTGGAAGATTTTACATTTGGTTTTGTTTTCTTATAATTGCAGTTGTTTGGCTGGGGAAAGTGCAAATTTCTATGATGAAGTGCATGAACTTGGTAAAATACCTGTTGTTGACTCTGTACGAAGGGTCTACATGGCACGACACATTATTGAGAAATACATAGATACTGGTATGTTCTATTTTCAATGGCTATTTGATTTTAGGTATTGTTCCACTACCTTTTGTACAATATCAGCCTGCCTGTCTGACACAAATGGACACTTTGTATGGAAATATCAACTTCCTGACATCCATTGATCCATTCACCAAGACCTCTTAGGTGAGCCATATCCTCAAAGCAGGCAATGGTTTGTTGTTAGGATAATCTCATGTGTGATTTTTAGCGATGCCTTTAATCCAAGTAACTGCTTGGGTTAATGATCATGTGTTTGTCATGGTTATAGATAGCTCCTCGCCCCCCCCCCTCTGCGGCGGAAAAGTAAAACTTTATTGAAAACTGGAAGGAGGGCTAGTTGATTTCTACCCTGGATCCAACAAAATGAGTGGTGGGTGCCCCAACCAGCATAGAAATAGCGAAGGAGCCATTGCCACTGCCTTTGTTAGGGCATGGGCTTCAGAGACTAGATTCCAAGGGACAAAAGAAACTGAGGTGTAGTCAAATGATGTTAGAGATAGTTTAGATCTGCTTTCATATTTTTGGTGTGATACGTTTCTAGATTCCTAATTAATAATAGCAAAAGTTTCTATCCTGAGTTGTAATTGCTGTTTCGAAGCCATGGATTCCAATTACATTGTCTGTTCAGTGGGAGTGGCAAAAGAGTATATTTACTTAAAGGGAAGGTTAAGCTGTCTATATTCATCCAGATCAACTCAGTCTTGTTGGCTGCTAAATCAAATCATATCATCTATATATTTGATTTTGGTCCCCTCTGAAGCCTTGTAACTTCATGGGCCCTACTCTAATTGGTGATCCTGTGCAATCATACGAGATGCAGGTGCAGCGATGGAAGTGAACATCTCTCATCGAACCAGACAAGAGATTCTGGGTACTTCTGATCTGGCACACCTGGATCTCTTTAATGGTGCAATAAATGAGCTGGTTCAGCTGATGAAAATGGTATGATTCTAACTTGGATGCAATTACCAATTATGAAGAAGACTTGGATGCATGGTATAGATATATATATATATATATTCCTTGGAAATTTGTTATAATAATATCCGAAAATTTGTCTCTAAGCTTTTCTTGTATTTTGAAGAACTTAGTGAAAGACTATTGGTCATCCATGTTCTTCATGAAGTTCAAAGAAGAATCTCAAACAAAATCAGAGGACCATGAGCTCATGGAGCAAGTGATTGGGTGGGACAGCTCTCCTAGGGTTAGCTCTGTTCATGCTGCTGATGATCCCTTTCGCCAAGAACATCCCTCAAGAGGCTCTGGTTGCTAGTGCAATATTCTCGACTGAGACACATCTGAAACCAGGTGCTTCACTTAATGGAGGTCTCTTGGATCACATATGTATGTAGTCTTATTGAGGCTACCTTGGTGCCCCACCCCCACCCCAAAACCCCCCAACCCACCCAAAAAAAAAAAAAAGAAACCAGTTTGTCTGGTGAGCAATGTGATGACAGAAGGAGATGGAATTGGCGTGAAAGAAAATGGGGAGGAGAAGAGGAGGATGAAAAGCTAATTTTGACCTGCAAGCATAGGAAGAATGTATAGGTTATATCGTGAATTCCTCATATATAATCTGAAACTCTCAGTGTTTCCTTGGTTCTAGCTGTGTTGTAATGTGAAACCAGCTGGGACTTGGCTGATCATCGTGGTTATACTACTGTAGGATTGTCAACCATTTTAAGTTTTAAAATTTTCTTGTGAATCAATATGTGCCAAACCAAAGCTCTTACTTCCTGGTTTAGTACATATATGTAATATATGTACTTGTATATTGTATCTAATCATTTCCCCATCCATCCAATGGTTAGAATGATCAACTAAGTAGTCTCATGTCAGAAAGGGAAAGACAGAGGGCAGAGGATGCGGGAGACACCGTAGAGAGGCTGCGGGATCGGGGTGCCACCGGAGGTAAGGGTTTCAATTTGGGATCAGAATCGGGAACCGTCCTAGAACCATACCGCTAAAACCCGGTATTGGATTGTCCCATTAATAAACGGGATGGTACTGAGATCTGATTTTGGTACTAAATAATAAATGGGACGGGATTCCCAATGGTACTAGTACCGATATACTGGTTAGGTACCGGATGGGACCGTAACTATCAATACCCTTTCAAAGAGTTTATTTATGTTATTTTGATCAAGTTTTATAGCTGGTGTTTGATGTATTTGGATGGCATTTTCTCTTATGAAGGTTTCAGCTGATAGACCTTCAATTCTATTTCTATAATTTGTTTTGTGTTAGCACTAAAATTGTATATGGACTTATTTATTTCATCCGTATTAATTCTTAGACGTCATTTTGAGAAGCGTGTATGTGATCTTAAGGAAAAATTCAATTCATCATAGTTTTGTATTCTAAGTTGCTTGCAAAAGTAAGGAATGTCTTAGATCTCATAATAGTGAATAGATCTACAACACTACTAATGAAACCATCTCGTTAAAAACCATTAAAGTTCTTCTCCCTTATTCTACCAGGCTTAGAACCGTTTAGGAACCGGTATCGTCCCATCCCGTTGATAATCAGGACCGGGACCTAGGTTTGATCCCGTTAACTAAATGAGACGATACTGGGATTGACACCTTTGGTACTGGCACCGATATAGAACTGTCCCGAATATTTGGAACCGTCCCAATTGACACCCTTAACCTAAGGGGCTTAGAGGAGAGGAGGGAGTAGAGTTAGTTTAGGGATTTAAAATTAGCAGGGGACAATCTATGAATTTATTCTTTTCTCCCTTGTTTGGTTATAATATTTAACAAAAATTCTATATCATCATCTCTCAATCATATGTAATTATTTTAAGCTGATGAGTGAGTGCACGTCTGATGAAAACTTCTTTTAGGTATTTTGGAGACAAATTTGCAGAATTCTTATATGAGATGCAGGGGCCACACCATATGCGTCGGTCAATGAGAGCATGTGCGACAGCATAATGGGCAACAGAATTTCTGTTATACATGAGGGGCATGACGGTCATTCAGTCACCTACTATGCGTGGCATGGCCCCTGCGTCCCACACAGAAACTTTTTCCTTTTTTTTGTAATTCAATCTTGGTATAGGAGTCATTGTCAGTTTAGGTTGAACATATCAACACCAAAATCCTTTCACACAAAATCGTGGAAGTCTTGTGCACGTGAAGAAGTTTCGTGTTCGGGATTGAGATTTGTGCAAGCTTTGTGACTTGGATTGATAGTACTAAAGTTACGTTTGGTATTCCATGAAAGTTTACAGGATCGGTCTGATCCGTATCGACCGGAATGAGGATTGGCCGGAATTGAGAAATTCCAATCTGGATCATCCAATTTTTTATACCTTGGTGTAAGGGCGTTGATCGATTTGGTTCAAGACACAATATGTATAAACCAAAATTGAATTAAATCGAACCAATAATAGGAACATATTTCTAAAACCAAAATCAATTCTACATGGTTCGGTTTCGGTTTCTTAGTGGGTTTAATTTGGACCTTTATTTGTTAGGATATATAGTCCACCAAATTTTTTACAAACACTAAAAAGAAATAGAATATGTCATCCACCTTTGATTGAAAAAAATAAAAAAAGTTAATAAAATTTTATTTGGTTTGAAAATAGGTAATTCAGTTCGGTTTTAAGCATGAAACCAAAATCAAACCGAACCAATAAAAAATTCCAGCTTTTGAAATAAAAACCAAATCAATTTATTTTGGTTCTATTCAGTCCGGTTTTAAATGGCCGATTACGGTTTTAGTTTTTGATTTCGGTTCTAAGTTGACACCCTTAAATTGGTAAGGGTGAAAGTGAATCGCAAAAGGACAAATTTGGGGCAATTGAGATTCGATCAAGGATGCAAAACTCGGAATCGGATCTGGATCAGGTCCAGTTGATTCCAAACTGGATCTGATCCATATCAGCTAGAATCTTCTAGATTCAACCCAAACCCTAGAAATGGCTTATAGATCCACGGACCTTTATCTACTCTATTTCCTAGGCAGGTCCATTTCTCCAAGTTATTCTAATAGAGGGAGGCTGAAATGACCACCCTACCCCTTCCCGAACACACTAGCCCGGTGGGGTCTATCCCCTCTATTAGAGGAACTTGGGGAAATTGAGCGGGTAGAAAATAGAGCAGATAAAAATACATGGATCCACATCCACTGCTCCGATGCTTGGAACCCTGCTTGAGATTGTACAATTTAGAGATTTCCATGGCCATCGATCTGAACCGTCAGATCGGTCCAGTGGTTCTGGATCCTGAATCCGGATTCCGGAGTAGGAAAATCACCCCTGTAACATTTCTCTTTTCTATGGTTAACTGTTTTATGCCTTTTTTTCTCATAAAAAAAAAAAACAAAACAAAAAATTTGTTTTATGCCTTTTTGGCATAAAACCGGAATTTAGGTCGGTCTCACCAGTAGTCTTATTTATTAGCTCAACGGTTCAACCACCACCCGTTCATGTATAATCATGGTCTACTACCCAGACCATCAAAAACGGCCATGGATTTAATGCTCACCTGCTCCTTCCTACTAATAGCTACTTCTGCTGCTAACTCCTCTGGAGTCACTTCCCTCCCAACTTAAAATTCCATTTAAAAGGAACGCTACCGATCCATAACTCATCGTCTCTCCTCCTCCTACTTTCAGATTTTCTGTTTTGTTATCAGTCTCTGCTTCTTGTCAAATTTTTGCTAACCTCAACAAATCCTAGCTAATTCGAACAAACCTAGATTAGATTCTTTATATGCCATTCTTTTCTTTTTTATTTATTCCTCAATTGCAGATCACTCTGTAGTCTTTATAGATGGAATTCTGGTTCATTGTGCAGCATTTCAAAGCTCAACCCATTTGGGTTCGTTTCTTATCTTTTCTGGGTCTCTTCTGTTTGTCAAAATTCACCTTGATTCTTCTTCGTTGGGTTTACGTTTCTTTTCTCAGACCTGGTAAGAATCTCAAGAAATATGGGTCGTGGGCACTCGTGACGGCACCCACTGACGGCATTGGGAAGGGTTTTGCCTTCCAATTGGCACGGAAGGGACTCAACTTGGTTCTGGTGGGTCGCAATCCTGATAAGTTGAAGGACGTTTCGGACGCCATCAAGGCGAAGTTTGGGAAAACCCAGATCAAGAATGTGGTGGTTGATTTCTCCGGTGATCTTTCCGAGGGGATACGTCGGATTCAGGAAGCCATTGAAGGTCTGGATGTTGGCATTCTCATTAACAACGTCGGCGTTTCCTATCCCTATGCGAGGTTCTTTCATGAAGTGGATGAAGAGCTGATGAAGAATCTGGTTCATATCAACATTGAAGGCACCACCAAGGTTACGCAGGCACTGCTCCCCGGTATGCTTAAGAGGAAGAAAGGCGCAATCGTCAATATCGGTTCGGGGGCAGCCATTATTATACCCTCCGATCCTCTTTATGCTGTTTATGCTGCTACGAAAGCGTAAGTCTTCTTTTTTCCTCATTTTGTTTGTTTTCTGAAACTTCTGGCTCTTTTTGCCATGAGTTTCACGAGGAACCAAAACTAGTGGTAAGCTACACCTATGTTTGCGCAACTGATTTTTGCGAGGGGGAGGAGACTTTTGGGCCTAATGATAGGATTTGAACTGGTTAATTTCTATGTAACTCTGTCTCTAACCAGCCCCTTGCTACTCTGTTCGCATTTCAAGAAACTATAAATTGGCTTTTCAGTTCATTACTTCTTCTTTGTGGTTGTTATTGAGGAGATCTGCTCCCTTTGGCTTACTGAATGGAAGTTTTTGTCTCTATATCTTCAGGTATGTTGATCAGTTCTCAAGATGCCTTTATGTGGAGTACAAGAATAGCGGAATTGATGTGCAGTGTCAGGTATGCAATTTGTCTTTGAAATTAGTCCCAGACACACATTTCTTTTGCTGTCTTCCTTCCTGTCCTAGAGACGGGATAACCAGCTGATCTGATTGTTCTAAAATTAAATTGAAATGGTAACTATGGAAAGACAGTTTGGAGTCTAAAAGTTAGAACGGTTTAGATTTGGCCACATAGGGTTGAAACATTTTAGGAAGATATCTCAAATTGCAGTTAGTTTGACAACAACAAACATGGTAGTTATTTTTATTGGCCGTTTTACAGTTAGTTTAGCATCATTATCAATTTTTTGTCTGAGTTATTTCTTGGCCTTCTTGAATTTGACATCTGATTGTACAAAAAGAAACGTGGTAGTTATTGGCATGCCCTTTTGGCTATTAATTACTTATTTACTATGAAACTGATGAACCTACAATATCACATCGCGCCATCTTCTTTGGCACATAGTAATGCTTCTGGATCAGAATGGGCATAACCAGAAAATTTCATTTGTAGGGCTAACATATCCATCTGTAAAGAATTTGATAGAAGCAGGAGAGCTAAGATTTTTTATTTTGGGTGTGAACCATTGAAGAAATGAGGTTCTGAATTTCATCACGTTAATGGAGAAGAGAATGCAGTGTGCAAAGGCTGCAGGAGACATACAATTTGGATTTACGATTTGACTCCTTCTAGACCATTATCACTGATTTATTATCCATCTTGTTTCATTAGGCTTCTTTGTATTTCTTTCATTCTGTCATGTGCTTATTTTATATATTTGTCTGTATTTTCTCTTGTCAAGGTTTCCAATCTTGGTTTTGAGCTTGGTTCCACCCTTGGCTCAAACTAGGATTTGTATTTTTCACTCCTCTATCTCCATCACCCCCACCCCCAAGAAAAAAGAAGAAGAAAGAAATCTGATTTCTCAAGAAAAGAAAAGGAAGCTGATTTCTCAAGGGGAAGAAATGAATTTTCTGTGGGCCCACATGGGTCCTTTTCGTTTTAGGTTTTATTTAAGATTCATTGCATGAGTAATAAAGGGGAGACAGCTGCAAAAATTTAGTTGTTGAAATTTTTTTTTGTTATGTCTATTTAGATTCATTAAGTTTATCATTTATTTCCCTTGGACCAACTTTTTCCTTTTATGGGCACTCTGAAAGAAACCATTCAAAAATTGGCATATGCTACTCTAGTTGGCGAGCACATGGTATTCTTTAGTTAAAAGGCGAAGGAATAGAAATTTTTAGGGTTTTTATCGGGTACAATTATTTAAAAAATTTACTCTTAGTTTTTTAATGGTCTGGATCTCTACAATGTGTTGTGGTTTCAATAGTATTTGGTGCATTTAATAAGGTAAGTAGGTAACTTTACACTGGATTATGTATCCTCTGTTATGTGAGGCAGCAAATCTAGAAAAGAAAAAGTGACATATTATGAAAAAATGGACTGACTTTTTAATTGGGGTGGGACTTCTATTGTGTCATGAAATGCTCATTAAGATGTCTCATCTGACCTGTATATTTGTAGTTGTATTTCATGATCTTTGTTAAAAGGACCCCACTCCCCCCCTCCCCTCAAAAAAAAAAAAAAAACAAAAGAGAAACCTTTGTTCTTCCCTACTTGGAACTGGAGTGAATTTCTTGTTTTGAATATGTGGTTGTGATTTAGATCACGTTCTACATTTGAGCTGTTCTGTATTTTCTTTTTGGGCTATTGGGTGGGGTTATTGCGTATAATTGATACTAATGTACTTAATTTGTTGTCTGCTTTTAGTCTTTTGTTTCATGGAGCTGTTCTGATGATTCTTTTTGTGTTCCTTTTATCTCTTACATCTCCATGATGTTAGAACAATGGGCGCTTCTGTAAGCTATTCATTAAATTAAGAAGTGAAATGTTTATTGTCCATTGTTTTGGTATTTGCTCTGCTGGTTCAAGAATCTTTTCTCTAGTTGCTCTTCCTTGTGAGTCATGCTCCTGGTCCTTAGTGGAAAACATAAGACTTTGAGCTTCTATTACCCTGACTTGTATTTCACCTTTAATGTCTGTTTTCCCATGTTATGAACTTTTTATTTGTGAGTTTTATTATAAATTTCTCATCTTTGGAATTTCAATTATTCTTGTGATATCATTTTGAATCTAAACAATTACTTGTTGTTTGGTTGCCACAAGTGATGCAACCATTTTGTTTTGTTTTTCCATGATATTATAGTGCATAATATCTTTACCTAAAATGGACCCGTCTCTTGTGTTGCAAGGTTGTGAGAACATGAGGGTATTGAAAACCTGAGTTCCAAGAGAATATATATAATTTTTTTGGAGGACCTAAGATGTCTTCATTTCTGCTTTCTGTATTTGCAAACATGTCATGACTGTACCCTTGTAAGTTTTAAATGGTCTTTTAAATTGAGCAAAAGAGGATCTTTATTGGTCAAGCGCTGGTAGTTTGATAACATTTGCCACATGATTAGAGGTAGTGCTTGGTGGATTTGGCACCTACACTGCTACGGGTAGGAATCCCAGATGGCCAGTTGGTGTAGAACTGTTGCCAGGTCTAAGTCTTCAAATGTAACTGAATACTGATGGGAATCCTTTTAACTGATTTGCCAACTGGTCTCTGTTTCTTTTATATTTTGTCCCCAGCCATGGACTTGGTTAATGATTGGGTTGGACTGATGTCTAACCCAGCCACCCTGAAGGACTGAAAAATGCACCTGGTTAGTTTGTAGCTTTGTGTAGTGATCCAAGCTGGCCAGTTCTAACCAAGTGATAGTCGAGTCTAACTCAACAATACATTGCCAATCTTGGGAAATGTTGTGATTTTCGCTGCCTTCTGTTTGATCTAGTATGTGGTTGCTTATCCAGGTACCTTTATATGTGGCAACAAAGATGGCATCAATTAGGAAATCTTCCTTCTTCGTACCATCCACAGATGGTTATGCTCGTGCGGCTGTGTGCTCGATAGGCTATGAACCACGTTGCACACCCTATTGGCCACATTCTTTACTATGGGGTCTACTCTACTTTGTTCCCGATTCTATTTTTGATTATGGGCGACTGTCATTCAACCTTAAGATTCGGAACAAGGGACAGCTTAAGGATGCAAGGAAGAAAGATTGATGAATGGTGTTGTGTTCTGTCTTGGTTTGGTAGGGGTGGATGGTTTTGACTGTCTGAAGTGTTTATTGGTTCTCAAGGCTTTAATGTTTTAAACTGCTAAATGCATCTGTCTGTTCTCTTAGTTGAATTATAAGTTCCACTTAAGATGGGGAGGGGGGGAGAGGAGGGGTGGGGCAGGGAAGTAGTAAGCTTAGCAATGGTGTATTTCGCAGATAACCTTTATTCTTTGCATTTTCAAGGAGTTGGGGTTAGACCCATCTTTTGGTGGATGCCATCAGGTAGTGATCACGTACCTTCATTAGGTTGTCTCCCTTAAATCAGTTGAAATGTTATCTGATGAATCTAGAGATCGTTTTGATTCCATTAGTAATAAGGATTTGAAATATCACACATTGGTATCCTTCCTTTCTTCATTAGTATCGTTTCGCCTCTCTCTCTCCCTCACATACACACTGGAAATAATCTTATCTAAATCATAATTATTTAAACCCTTTGTAAAAACTTGAATTCGGTTACCAAATAACCAATAGGATGGGAGGAAACTGGATTCAAGCTCAGTGTCATTGTAGGATTGTTTAGTAGTTGGATATCAATTTGGCTCTCCTCCAGCCGTGGCAGGAGTTGGAGGGAGCCCAGCAAAACAAGGTGGTTTTGGTCATTTCACAGGTAAAGTGGGTCTTATGAAATGATGAAACCCCCCCCTGTTTTTGGGTGTTTTGTTGGGCTGGACCCTCCAGCTCCCGCCACGGCTGGAGGAGAGCCATATCCGTTGGATATTAGATGGATCGGATTTGTTATTTTGAATCGATTATTTTATCTGGTTGATTGCACTGTATGTAGGTCATTCATTTTTGAGGTAACTGCAGTTGAGGTCCAAAGGATTTCAATGGCGTTAGAGACCCTTAACTAGTCTTTTTTTTTTGGGAAATTTACACATACCACCCCTGAGGTTTGACGAAAGGATATTTTCACCCCCCAGTTTTGGAAAATTCTGCGTACCCCTTGAGGTTTGCAAACGGTAACAAATAAGCCCATTCCGTCAGTTCTTGACTAACACTGTAAAAATTTAAAGTGAACTGATGGAATTGCCCCTTGCAAGAAACCAAAAAAAAAAAAAAAAAACCTGCAACTCATCTTCCCCAACTGGGGAAGACGAGTTGCAGGTAGGGAACATCATAAATTCCAGATTTGTTGTCGCCTAGGACTGCTGGATTGATCCAAATTGATTACCCCATCACCGAACAACAACCCTGGATCATAATATACGCAATCTTATCTCCAATTCACGAAGAGCCTGTTTCCCAACTTGAAAACACAACCATCCGCCCTCTATTTAGTTCATACAGTTATTAAAAACAAAAAAGAAAATTCTGATAATTGGTAATATTCAAGAATTGATGCTAAATACATCTCTTCTGTCTCTCCTAGGATTTTCCCCATGGTAAACTTTGAATAAAATTTCATCTTGACAAACAATTCAGAGCTAAACATATGAGCAATTTGCGTTCAGAAAATGAATCAAATCAAAATCGCTTTCGAGAGAAATGTTCAGAAGTATCGAAGCAACAACAGAAACAGAGGAGAAGAAGAAGATGAAACAGTAACATAGGCGAACTTTTTTTTTCCTTCTGCAATCACTTCTGGAAAAGGCTATAATGTGAATCTGATTGAAAATATACTAAGTCAATCTCCTCGGAAACCCTAACCCTACTTTCTCCCTCCAAATCAAGTCTCAAGTCGGCGATTTTTCTCTCAAGAAAAAAACCCTCTCTGCTTCTAGTTCTACATCTATCAACGCCAACGATAATTCTAAGGAGAATGGTGGAACTCATATCATTGGATTTGCTTGGAGAGACTTGAGTGAATTTCATTGCCGCCCAGATGGGTTTTTGTCTAGGTTTGCAGTGATGGCGAAGACGGTTTTTGCCGGTGACCAAACGGACTATAGTTGATTCCGGTGGGGTGTGAATTTTCCCGTTGATTTAGGGCTGGTGAGGTGTAAATTGATTTCCCATACCTGGAACTCATCTTCCCCAGTCGATTTTGGGAAAGATGAGTTGCAGGACTGAGCAAGATGACCGTTCAGGAGAAGAGAATGCTGCCTGAGTTCAAGGGTAAGCATACCCGGTTCGTGTACAACGAGGATGACGAGATTGAAGGGGTAGAGGAGGTCTGTGTTTCTGCTATTTCACCTGGAGTCCTGCGTTTGAAGGGTTTACCCACTCCGGAAGGGAAGCACCTTCGCTTCCACCAGGAAGAAGAGGATTGATTGATTGATTGATGATGGAGGCAGAAATTCTTATTCTGTTGTTGCAACCTCTTTAATATAAAAGTTCAAAAAAAAAAAATAGCAAGGATCGTGGAAGGATTTTGAAAGCTTTTCAAGATACCTGCAACTCATCTTTCCCAATCGATTTGGGGAAGATGAGTTGCAGGTTTTTTTTTTTCTTTGTCATTTCATCCCATGTTTTTAACACCGTTAGTCATGAATTAACGGAATGGGCTTATTTGTTACCGTTTGCAAACCTCAGGGGGTACGCAGAATTTTCCAAAACTGGGGGGTGAAAATATCCTTTCGTCAAACCTCAAGGGTGGTATGTGTAAATTTCCCTTTTTTTTTTTGCTAATCAAGAGCCCATATGTCAGCTAAGACAAGCCAACAAAACCTACAACTACCAGAGGGAGGGAGGGAGGGTGGGTGCCTTTTAAATTTTCAATGGCACAAATGTGACTTGGAGAGTCTATCTCATGATCTTCTGGGGACATGCACTTCAATTGGCAAGCCACCGGTTGAAAAAAAAAAACTAGTCGTTTTTTTTCCTTTCTAGAAAAAGGTTTTTCTAGTCTAGGAATACAAATCCAAGTGAAAGGGTGACTTTTAATGGGATAAATGTGACCAAGGAGAGTCTATCTCATGACCTCCTGGAGGCATGCACTTCAACTGGAAAGCTATTAAACGGTTTAAAGTGATGGTAAATTGTTTAAACATAAACAAATATTAGTAATATGTAATGAAATAATAAATAATTAGTATATATGTAATCATAAGATAAATAATATTTTAAAGAAAACATATAAGGATGCAATTCATATTTCCATTTCAAGAAAAAAAATTATAAGGCATGTAATAAAAAGTAACGTTTGAATAAAAAAAAGTTAAAAAACCGTATAAAATCATTCCAAACCGATTAAATCGAAACGTTTATAAATGGTTTTGGTTTTAACATGTGAAACCCTTTAGTAAACAGTTTGGTTTTGGTTTTACCTAAAAAAACTTGCACAGAACCGTTTAACACCCTTGTTATGCGCTTGGTAAAGTTGTGAAGCGTTAAAAAGTCCATTCTATCAGAAGGTCTGAAATTCGGTACTCGTACCGAACCTGTATGGTTCCGGTTTGGTTTTGGTTCCTAGTCGGTTTCTACACAATTTGGTTCTGGTTCTTGTAATTGGTTTATATTATAATATTATAGTATTATAAAATCTAATACTAATACTAGTAAAATATGTATTATAATATATTAATATTTTATTATAAAATATTAGCATTATACTATATTAATGTACTATAATATATTGTACCCAAATTTGATTGGGTTTCTGTTCTAATGGATGGTTCCTATGTTGGATCCGAAAAGTGATCAAGAAAGTGATCAAGTCTCGCCTTAGTTTTGGACTCTAACTAAAATATATTAGGTTTTGTTTAGTTCGATTCTAGTTATTTGGTTTCGGTTTCCAATTTCAATTCCAATTGGACACCCTTACTTTTTAGGCAAAGTACATTCGTGTTGTGTTGTTCGTGACGTTGTAGCAACATCGTTGGTTCTTATATCATTCTATATGAGAAGTGAGAAGCCGAGAAGTCGATGTTGCTCCTTCTGCTCCCTTTTCTTCTTCGAAAGGGATCCCGAAGTCGGAGAGGGAGGGAGAGGGGAACGGGAGCTGGGCGGCCCGGATTGGGTAGCTAGAGATTTGGTAAAGTATTATTAGTTTGTGAAATTACAATATAAATCCTTTATATTTTGAATAACATAGATGAAAAGTGAGACTAAAAAAGTTATAGTGAAATGAATTGTTTCACTGGGCGTAGTGACAAGAAAGAAACTACATGTATTAATATAGAGAGTGAAGTCATTACTATAGTGTATTAATATACTATAGTATATATATATATATATATATATATATTATTTTTTTGGTCGAAAGAAAATTTATTGAAGAGAACGGGAGGCACTCCTGGCGTCTGAGACAGTATCCTCAGCTAACCAGGGATCGGAAATGGGCCAAACCATCCTTCCCGAAACGGATAGGGCCCTCCTGGCAAGGCAATCTGCAATAGAATTAGCAGTCCTTGAAACAAAAATAAAACTGCAGTCATCCAAGTAAGACATGATGTGCCGAATATCCTCCAAGATCGGCAAAACCTTCAGATCAGCAGGCTTCAAAGGGTCCTGGAGATAAGAAATGACCTGCATACTATCACTCTCCACCATGACAGAGAGAGTACCTTTTGAAATCGCCTCTAACAGACCTTCTCGAATCGCCATAGCCTCTCCAACTAGGATATCATCAAAGGGGAGTGGGTTGGGGACCGTAATACAGCATTTACCTTCATGATCACGAATTAAGAAACCCACCCCTCCCCGCTTCAAGACCGAGCCGAAGGAAGCATTGCAACTGATCTTATAAAAGCCAGCCGGGGGGGGGACCATGCCATACAAGATGATACATGACCATGCACAGACTCGATCTGCGAAGAGGCTTGTCCATTACAGGCATTTAAGAACTCACCACAAGCTTTGTGGGTAGCCTGCACTACATCCTCCCCTATCCAAGACCTACCTCCAAAGACCAAGTCATTCCTAGAAATCCACAGGTACCACAACACAAAACAACAAAGTGCTGTAACTTCCTTGAAGCTTGCTTTGCCGCGAGCCAAAAGGGACCCCCAACCATTTATAAATTGATGGAGTTCAAGGTTGCTGTCACCAGACATCAGAGAGCTTAAGTTGCACCCAAACCAAATAGCATGGGCGAAGGTGCAATGAAGCAAAATGTGATCAATTGATTCCTCAGGTTCGCCACACCTACGACGGTGAGTATCAATAGGTATACGACGTTGGTGGAGCGCAGCAGCAAAGGCCAAACCACCAGCCACAGCACGCCAGATAAAGGTTCTTATTTTGGGCATGGTGTGGCTGGACCAAATTCTCTTCCAAACAGTAGACGGCACAACCTCCCAAGAATGCGACTTACCCGTTGACGGAGCTACTGCCTCATGAGCCTCCCTTTGATTGTAAAGGAGGTGGTATGCACTCTTCACCGAATAAACACCATTTTTAGTAGCTCCCCAAAGCAAGGTATCGTTTCTAGGAAACATGCTTAGCTGGATTTTCAAAATTGCTTCACGATCACTGGGGTGGAAAATTTTTTCAAGACTCTCAACCTTCCAACATCTGTTGGGCTAATCGATCAAACCCGCTACCAAATGAGGGGGATTAGCCTCGGTAGGGGGTGTTGCACCCGAAAACCAGGGAGAGAGGGAATCCAGTTATCCGACCAGATCTGAACCGATTCACCCCCTCCAATCTTCCATAGCAACCCATCTTTCAACACTCTATGCCCTTCGAGAAGACTCCTCCAAGCCCAAGATGGGCTAGCACCTAACTTAGCAGACAGAAAATCTCCATTAGGAAAATACACAGCTTTCATAAACCTCCCCCACATTGAGTCTGGTTCAGCCCAAAGTCTCCAAGCCATCCGAGAGAGAAGAGCTTTATTTTGCAATCCAGGATCATGAAATCCTAAACCACCTCTTTCTTTAGATCTGCACAAGCGCCTCCAAGATATCCAATGAATTTTTTGCTTGTCTGAAGCGTCACCCCAGAAGAAATTAGAGGCTTCCTTACGAATCCGAGCATGATGGGAAGCGGGAAGTTCGAAATGGGAGTTGGAGTAATTTCCAATGGAGAGAGCCACAGACTTAAGCATAATTTCCTTCCCCGCATGTGATAGCAGCTTATTCTTCCAACTTGAAAAACGTCGCCCCACCTTAACTGCCAAGTCCTGAAAAAGGGAGGTTTTGGAAACCCCAAAATCCACAGGCAACCCCAAGTATTTAGAAGGACCCTTGGCATAGGACACCTTCAGAATACGGGAAAACCATCTCTTGAAGCGGCTGTTTGCAAGAAATAATTAACCGCAAGCGTACGGGTCAATCGTAGCTACAGGTCGAACACGAGGAGGTCAACCTTGAATAAATTTCCACTTTTAATTAACGCGAAGTGTACAACTTACCAAATATAGAAACAACCTAGATATGGAAACTACCAATTATGGAAATTACCAAATATAGAAGCAACTAAATTACCAAAGATAACAAATTAAAAATAGAAACTCGGCAACCGCTAAGGAAATGGATGAATTAAAAGCAAGAAAGTCACTTGGGAATGGGTTCCACCATGAGAATTAGGGGCGGATCAACGACTAGCATATTAGGACAAAGCATGCATACGGCCTAGGTCGATAAGATATGCGGCACGGCTCATATACGGTTAACATATCCTATGAAAATAGTGCTCATACAACATACAATGTAAACAAAAAAATAATACATGAACATAATGGTGTCACAATGGATACGGCTAACGAACATGTATATATTTTCCCTTAGAATGACATACAAGTTGTGGACGGTCATCCATTGTAAGTCTAATATTGATCATGTCCATTAATCACATAAACAATGCTAGCCATCAATTCTTCCTTCTCTCATGTTTTCACCCACTCCCAAGAGGAGAGGTTTAGCTAGCCATGAAAGCAATGACGAGGAGCGAAGGATTGATGGAGAAAAAGACATAGAAATTACTAAAACTAAAGTTTATAAGAAGAAGAACTTAGCTGATTCGAATAACTCCAATGAAGATGATTCCGTCACTTGAATCCCATCACTTGAAGGCGCATCCAATATTAAAGAACAAATTACCAAAGTATATAATGAAAATTACACATATGATCTTAGGGATGGGAAATAAAAATTATCCTAACAATGATTCTAAAAATTACATATGATAACCTAAATACATAAGATCTAAAAAAAAACTCAAAAGAAAAGGAAGATGAGAGAATCGGGAATGGGAAGAGAGAGTTATCTAAAACTTCAATTAAAACCAAAAAGTTGAAGAGAAAAACGAATTGGAAGCTTGCTGTTCATTACATGAAAGAGAAATAAGAACGAAGACCAATAGAAGAAACATAAAAATCCCAAAGAAAGCTCTCTCGAGAAAAGGGCGTTTGCTGTTCTTATATGCCCATCGTGCTCTGTGTGATGTCCTCTCTACCGTTCTTTCTTTACAAAGGAAGTGAACTCCCAATTGGAAACTACTAAAACCGTGGTTGATTCCCTTCCAATTCCAACTCCCTAAAATCCATGTGAGAATGAGAGAGAGAATTTTAATTCTTAATCTACAACGTGTTATCATATGAGAGAGAGTGAGAGATTTCTTTCTCTTTTTTTATTTTTTTATTTTCTATTCCTTCATCATAAATAACTTCACTAAAATTCATTATTGGGCTATATCTTTGTATCCCGAGCCCAAATGGAACCAGCCCGAGAATTAAAGTTGCACCGTTTTGAATTCAGGACGATATGAGCCCAATATCCACTATTTTCTGAAAGATTCTCAATTTATCAAAATTACCCTTATGCCCCTATGCTTGATTTTACTCTCTTCTTCTTCTTCTTCTCTTAACTCGGATCGACTTGCTCTGGTCTTCACTCCTGTTTTCATTGAATCTTCTTCTTTTCAGCTCCTTTAGCTTTATTACTCCACTTCTATTAAAATTATCCTAAAACACGAAAACACAGAAAATACCTCGAGTAGCTCCGTAAAATGTGAGTAAAATGCATGCTTATGACCCTAAGATTTCACACATTCGTGCTCATCGATTCCCCACACTTAGACTTTGCTCGTCCTCGAGTAAAGCAAAAGACAAACTAACCTAGAATACAAAAAGAATCTAACTCACTTTCGTAGGAATCACGGTTGCACTTAGCACGTGCAACAAGCCTTTAAACCCCTAGGTTACCCCTAGTGAACGAGTTGTGTCTCGTGAGTGTTTGCAGTGAATAAACACACAAAATTCAATTTGTAAATCCATACTATGGCCAAGATAAAGAATGCAGCCCCAAGATAATTTACTTTGAGATTTTCTAGATGTTCCCCACACTTGAACTTTATTATCCCACTGCAGTTGGAGAAGCTGTCATACATCTAACTTAGAGAGGTTTGGGGTAGGGTGAGTCACTTTGTTTTCCTTGAGATTAGATCGAGTAGGTCATCTAGGCTACAAAAGATTTCAACTCGGAACCTTGGTAGAACCTTTAAACACATACACAATTTCAATTTCACTTTGATTTTACTTGCCATATTTTTCTAAGTATTGAACTCAAATGTCCCTCCACTACAATTGGCTTGAATGACATGCAAGGCTTGCACAGACACCCAAGTTACTAAGTAGGGTTGGAATAGATTCTCAGTGCATATATCATTTGATTGTCACATTGTGGCTTTAGACATTGATGCGTATGAGTTCAAACTTCTTTTTTTTTTTTTTTTTTTTTTTCCAAGACACATTACTCCAATCCGTGCAATGTCTTGACTTCTTAAGCTTTCTAGGTGGCTCTTGTAGCGAGTTTTAGGCCAATCACTCTCAAACCAGGACGACTTTAAGGAATTAGGTGTAAACACCCCTCGGGCTTACTTACTCAAACCAAATAGGCTACAAGCCAAGACTGGATCAAAGAGTAAATAATTTTTTTTCTTGGCAATCGCTATATCATGCAAGTATATCATGGTTCAACCTTAGCACCTAGCCAAAACTCGTGTAACAGGATGACTAACAAAATCGGCTCTCTTAGTAGACAGCGTACTTTCAAAGAATTTAAAATCCCTTTGATCGGTATATTTCAATTCCCTTCTCAATGGAATTTTTATTACTTCAAAGTGTAGGGTATTTTGGATGCTCTCAAAGTCTTTCAGAAAAGTAAACTAAAGAGGCTACACACTCGCTCTCAAACCAAAGTAAAGACTACAATTTAATGAAATCCCCCCCATACCTAAATGATGCAGTGTCCCCAATGCATGAAAAAAATAATAATAATAAAAAAATAAGGACAAAGAAGAGGGGCGACCGGATATGATCATGGTGGCTCAAAATAAGGAGGTGCATGGAAATCCATGACCTCGTAAGAATGTGGTGAAGAAAGTGGCATGAGAGAGGAATTAAAAGATGTGCTAGAGATTGTAGAGTGTGTACCCTTACCCGGATCAAATATTACGGGGCCTCCATTGTGTTGTTGGGACAACACCTCTTGTTCCTTTTAGGCGGTTCACTGGTGGTGACTTGGGAAGAGAAGTAGATAGATTACCATCGGCTCAACAGGTGGTGGCTTGGTCCACAAGTTAGAAGGCTCTCCCCATACTTGGATTGAGGCAAGTCCTCTAGACATTGATTAATACCGTGTTAAGAGCGATTGCAACCAAATCGGGTGGTTCAAAAATTAGATGCACGTCTTCATCTAAGCATGGTTGCTTTCCCAATCGAAAGACATTAAAATCACGAGATGCATTCCCAAAAGACAGCCTCATCGGACCATTCCTACAATTGATCGAGCATTGCTAGTAGCTAAGAAAGGTCTACCAAGGATAATTGGGATTTGACCTTTGATATTGGTCACGAGTTGGGTATCTAGGACTATGAAATCCACGGGAAAAGAAATTCCCCAACTTTTAATAACACATCCTCAATTACTCCTTGGGAGTCTTGGTGATCTATCTCGCCAATTGTAATGTGACGAGATGTAGGCTTAAGGTCTCCTAAACCTAATTGTTGATACCTGAATATGGCAATAAATTGACACTAGCTCCTAGATCAAGAAGGGCATGGTGAATTCTAGTGTTACCAATCATACATGAGATAGTTGGGCAACCAGGATCCTTATACTTAGCCACTATCTCATTGTGTGTGAACGAGCTCACATTGGCGATCGGGAAGGCTTTCTTAGGTACATTGATTTTTCTTTTCGAGTACACAAGTCCTTGAGGACCTTTGCATAGGTAGGTACACAGGAAATAGCATCTAAAAGAGGGATGTTAACTTGCACACTTTTTAGGACATTTAAAAATTTTTCAATAATTGCATCCGTCTTGTTGCTTTTAAGCCTATTGGGAAATGGAGCCTTAGAGACATAAGTCTTCTCGGTGGCTCTTCATGTTTCTCTTCACTAACCACTATAGGTTCATCGAGGACGAACCTTGGACGGGGGCTGATCATTCACAACTATGGGAGGGTCATGTGGGACACTTACAATGGGAGGTGGATGAGGAAGATTCACAATATCAACAGGAGGCTCGAGAAGTTACGGGAGTTGGTTGAATTGGAACCTCTTGTTGGTACTCACGTCCACTTCTCGAGCATATATGGCATTGCATTGAGTAGAGGGTTCGAGTGGTATGGACTCGATGGATAGAGTTCAGGTGAGTGTGAGGTGGATGGGATACGAGAGGTCCTAGGGTTCGGATCTTGCGACTCTGCATCTTACCCTTTTCCCTTTCATGGAGAGTATTGGTCGGTTGAGAGATTTGCCTCTCTATGTTATGTTGGCTGGTCATGAATGTGCTCATGAGAAGCTCCATACTCTTCTCAAGGAATTTATCTGGTAGACTCATCACTATTTTTCAAAAATTCAGGTGGTTCTTTGATTTATCATTGGGGTTGGTGGTGTGGGTCGGAGATGATTGGGAGGGGGACAAATATAGGGTTAGTCTGTGGGGAGCAAGCGAGCCTTGGATTGGAAGGTGGAATGCGGATGGACCAACTTGATTGGGGCCTTGGTTCCATGAGAAGTTAGGGTGATTTCTCCACCCAGGATCATAGGTTCCACTATAAGGATTGTTCATTCCATGCACACTCTCATAGATTCCATGCCCACTAGACCGATTAGGGCACTCATCCATCACATGTGATGAGGATTGGTATCCGATATACAAAGGGGCGATCGATAAACCTGATTTATCGGGAAGGTCCCTTGGTCATTATGGCTTCTAGTCTTGTAATAAGACTATCCAACGAGCCTCTTTGGCTACGATTCCCTCTACCAAAAATCCCTCACCGAGTTTTCATTTTCATGAGTGGATTCCCACTCTACTGGTCTTGTCCGCTAAGTCAACCAAAAACTCCCAAGCTTGATTTTCATCGGTGAATGATGTGAATCCGATTGGGCACATGGATTCCACCAAGCTGCTTGGTTTGATAATCTATACCCTCATAGATGATTTGACACGAGATGCCAAGTATCTAGGCCATGGTGAGGACACTCTTGAAGAAGGTTGTTGAATCTCTCCATGAATTTGGAGAATGATTCATTTGGCTGTGTGCGAAGCTGAGAATGTCATTCCTAATCCTATTGGTCTTATGCAAGGGAAAGAACTTCTTTAGGAAGACAAGCGTAAATTGATCCCACGTAGTTATTGAGTCTCTAGGCAAACCATAGAGCCACTTTTTACCTTGATCCTTAAGTGCAAAGGGGATGAATCTCAACTTAACCGCATCATCAGTCAATTGTTGCATCTTAATGAGCACACATACCTCCTCAAACTCCCTAAGAAACAAATATGCATCTTCGTTAGCTACCCCATGAAAGTGGGGCAACATACTAATGAAATTAGATTTAAGCTCGTAATTGTTTCCACAGGCGGCGGGTAGCGAATGCATGAGGGTTGTGCAGCCCGTGCGGGATAAAGCGGTCCCTAAGGGTCATAGGTTGCCTCTCTCCTTCCTCAACCATGGTTGGAATCTCAATTCGTTCTATCCGGTTCTTAGAATTCCTCACCCAAACAAGCATACAAAAGCCACAATCCGAAATTAAAGCACTCCTCAAAGCTCTTTTTTTTTTTTTTTTTTTTTTTTTTTTTTTTTTTTTTTTTTGAAAACACTACGAATCAATTAAAATAGGAAACTAAACAAGCGTCACCTCCCGGCGGCGCAAAAACTTGTTTGCAAGAAATAATTAACATAGCGTACGGGTCAATCGTAGCTACGGGTCGAACACGAGGAGGTCAACCTTGAATAAATTTCCACTTTTAATTAACGCGAAGTGTACAACTTACCAAATATAGAAACAACCTAGATATGGAAACTACCAATTATGGAAATTACCAAATATAGAAGCAACTAAATTACCAAAGATAACAAATTAAAAATAGAAACTCGGGCAACCGCTAAGGAAATGGATGAATTAAAAGCAAGAAAGTCACTTGGGAATGGGTTCCACCATGAGAATTAGGGCGAGATCAACGACTAGCATATTAGGACAAAGCATGCATACGGCCTAGGTCGATAAGATATGCGGCACAGCTCATATACGGTTAACATATCCTATGAAAATAGTGCTCATACAACATACAATGTAAACAAAAAAATAATACATGAACATAATGGTGTCACAATGGATACGGCTAACGAACATGTATATATTTTCCCTTAGAATGACATACAAGTTGTGGACGGTCATCCATTGTAAGTCTAATATTGATCATGTCCATTAATCACATAAACAATGCTAGCCATCAATTCTTCCTTCTCTCATGTTTTCACCCACTCCCAAGAGGAGAGGTTTAGCTAGCCATGAAAAGCAATGCGAGGAACGAAGGATTGATGGAGAAAAAGACATAGAAATTACTAAAACTAAAGTTTATAAGAAGAAGAACTTAGTGATTCGAATAACTCCAATGAAGATGATTCCGTCACTTGAATCCCATCACTTGAAGGCGCATCCAATATTAAAGAACAAATTACCAAAGTATATAATGAAAATTACACATATGATCTTAGGGATGGGGAAATAAAAATTATCCTAACAATGATTCTAAAAATTACATATGATAACCTAAATACATAAGATCTAAAAAAAACTCAAAAGAAAAGGAAGATGAGAGAATCGGGAATGGGAAGAGAGAGTTATCTAAAACTTCAATTAAAACCAAAAAGTTGAAGAGAAAAACGAATTGGAAGCTTGCTGTTCATTACATGAAAGAGAAATAAGAACGAAGACCAATAGAAGAAACATAAAAATCCCAAAGAAAGCTCTCTCGAGAAAAGGGCGTTTGCTGTTCTTATATGCCCATCGTGCTCTGTGTGATGTCCTCTCTACCGTTCTTTCTTTACAAAGGAAGTGAACTCCCAATTGGAAACTACTAAAACCGTGGTTGATTCCTTCCAATTCCAACTCCCTAAAATCCATGTGAGAATGAGAGAGAGAGAATTTTAATTCTTAATCTACAACGTGTTATCATATGAGAGAGAGTGAGAGATTTCTTTCTCTTTTTTTTATTTTTTTATTTTCTATTCCTTCATCATAAATAACTTCACTAAAATTCATTATTGGGCTATATCTTTGTATCCCGAGCCCAAATGGAACCAGCCGAGAATTAAAGTTGCACCGTTTTGAATTCCAGACGATATGAGCCCAATATCCACTATTTTCTGAAAGATTCTCAATTTATCAAAATTACCCTTATGCCCCTATGCTTGATTTTACTCTCTTCTTCTTCTTCTTCTCTTAACTCGGATCGACTTGCTCTGGTCTTCAGCTCCTGTTTTCATTGAATCTTCTTCTTTTCAGCTCCTTTAGCTTTATTACTCCACTTCTATTAAAATTATCCTAAAACCTGAAAACACAGAAAATACCTCGAGTAGCTCCGTAAAATGTGAGTAAAATGCATGCTTATGACCCTAAGATTTCACACATTACTGTGCTCATCAGCGGCCTTCCACATTAGGGCTAAAGGAAATAGATGATTTCTTGTAGTTTATGGCTTGACCGCTGGCCCTGCAATAAATCTCCAAACAGTCCTTTAAATTAAAAACTTCTTCCAATTTCAGCTCCGAGAAAAGACAGCAATCATCGGCGAAGAGGAGGTGCATCAAAGGATCTGTTCTATTCTTCACACGGACTCCTTTAATCAACCCTTGGCACTCTGAATGGGCAATGACTGCACTTAAAGCGTGGCTGCAAAGGATGAATAGAGCCGGAGAAAGGGGGTCTCCTTGGCGTATGCCACGCGAAGGAATCACCTTTCCCCTAATAGCTCCATTGATAATCAACTTGTAAGAGACCGATCACAAGCAATTAAGAACCTAAGAAACCCACTTTGTACTGAAGCCGAACTTCAAAAGAATTGCTTCAAGAAACTGTCATTCCACACGGTCATAAGCCTTCTTCATGTCTAGTTTTAGGGCCATAAACTTCTGTTTCCCTTTCTTCTTCTTATTGATGTAGTTGAAAAGCTCGTGGGCCAAAAAAATATTATTTGAAATGGACCTCCCTGCGATGAAGGCCGACTGAGTAGGAGCCACAAGTTGATCAAGAACAATTTGCAATTGAGATGCCATCACCTTTGTAATGATCTTCACCACCACTGGGCATAAGCTAATTAGTCTGTAATGCTCAGCAGAAGAAGGATTAGAGTTCTTAGGAATCAAACACAGAAGGGTTTCATTACATTCCTGTGGTAACATGCCAGAAGTGAAGAAATTGCAAACAAAAGAAAACAGGTCCGGATGGGTAAAATCCCAGAATTTCTGAAAAAAGGCTGGCGGGAGACCATCAACTCTAGGGCTTTAAGCGGGGCCATATCAAAGAGGGCAGCTCTGATTTCTTCAATTGTAGGGGTAGCACACAACATAGAGTTCATATTATCACTAACCTAAGGTTGCACGCATGCCAATACATGATTAAGGGCGTCTGGGTCCAAACCTTCAGTCATGAAAATATCATGATAATAATCATGCATGAGCTGGTAAAACTCCCCTTCCTCATGAGTCCAGCTACCATCAGCTTTCTGAAGCTTTAAGATTCTATTGTGACTGCGATGCTGAATGGTGGTCATGTGGAAGAACTTAGTCTTCCTGTCACATTGTTGCAACCAGCTAATCCGAGATTTCTGCCGCCACAACTCCTCCTCTCTTTCTAACTCCTCATTAAGAAGAGCAGTAAGAGTCTCCTCCTGATCAAAGAAATCTTCCCCCATAGGACCCTCCTGTAACCTTGGAAGAGCTTGCTGAAGATTATTTATTTTTTTCTGTATGTGACCAAAGGTGTCAAGGTTCCATTTCTTAAAAACAGGTTGGATGCCCATGATTTTATGTTGTAAAATAGGAAGAGGAGAGGTTGGGACGGGATTGGACCAAGCTGTCTCAGCCGTGGACTTGCAGTCAGGGTGCCTGAACCAAGCTGATTCAAAACGGAAGGGGCGATTCCCCTTGCAACGCCCACCTTCAGAATCGATAATGAGCGGTGCATGATCAGAGTTCAGGGTCGGTTTTACAAACACCGCAGCATCTGGAAAGGTCGTCCTCCAAGCAACATTGGCCAAAGCCCTATCCAGCTTTATTCTAATGTTGGAAGAGCCCTTCCGCTTATTACTCCAAGTATAACAAGGGCCATGAGAGCCAATGTCCTCAAGTGCACAAGTGTTGACCATCCCCCTGAAGTTATTCAAGTCCCTCTGGCCATTGCGATTGCCCCCCTTCTTCTCATACCAAGCTAAGAAAGAGTTAAAATCCCCGTAACAGATCCATTCCGCATGTCTACCACACCCAATGCGAGATCGGTGATCCCAAACCTCCTGTCTTCTAGCTCTAATCGGGGCTCCATAAACAGAAGTCATGAAGAAAATAGAACCATTGCATAATGTAACCTTAGAATCAATGAAATTATTATTCGAAAAAAGTACATCAATAGTAATCGAGTGGGTCCACAAGAGTGCCAAACCCCCCCCAAAGCCTCTACTGCATCCATCGAAAAACAAGCATGCATTCCCAACTTTTTACAAAGACGCTCAATCTTCCCCTTTACAGCCTTGGTTTCAATAAAAAAAACAATCTTAGGTTTTTCCACCCGGGAGAGATGAGTCAAGGAACGAATTATCGGGGCACTCCCCAAACCTCGACAATTCCAACTCAAGATTTTCATTGATCCCCGTGGCACTGAAACTCCCCAGCAGCCACGGGTTCCAAGTATAAAAAATGGTCTCCAGTTTCCTGATCCACCATATCCACCACATCATCAACATATACTATAGTATATTAGTATTATACTATATTAATGTTATTATAGGTATTATACTATATTAATGTCCTATAATATATTGGTGCCCAAATTTGGTTTGGTTTTGGTTCTAACTATTAGTTCCTATGTTGGATCCAATAAGTAATCAAGTCCTACTTCAGCAGATTGTAATCAAATTCTATTCGATTCGATTCGGGTTAAATGTATTGTGAGTTCGATTTCGGTTATTTGGTCTGGATCCGGTTTCGGTTTTGTATTCCAATTCCAATTTGGTACCCTTACTTTTCTGCAAAGTCCATTCGTGTTGTGGGCGGCACTGTAGCAATGTCGCGGTCTCTTATATCATTCTATATGAGAAGTGAGAAGGCGAGAAGCCGCTGCTGCTCCTTCTCCTCCCTTTTCTTCCAGAATGGCGAAAGGGAAAGGGAGTGATGATGGTTCGGGAGATGCTGATTCAGGTGCTTACACAGTTTTCATGGACAGCAATTTTGGTACCCATCTCGTCATGATCGTAGCTGCGAAGGACACAGTCCGCGACCTTAAAGGTACTCCTAACCTCTCGACAACCCCAATTAAAGAAACTAGTTCTGTTTACCTTTCCGCACTTGTATCTGCGCAGGACAGCAATTTTGTCTGAGTTTTTAATATTAGATTTTTCTTGTTCTTCGTTTTACCTTTGCTGTTTTGAGTTGTTGTCTTTTATTGTTTGATTTTGGTTGAACATCTAAGAACAATCTCCACCCTCCCCCCACCCCGACTCAAAAAAAGAAAAGGACTACAATGTTCTGGGTGATAGTGGTTCGTATTTTTTTTTTTCCTTTCTAAGCAGCTCAAACGTCCCATTTCATGCATATGGATTATTACTCCATTGGAGTAATCTGTAACTGAAAAATGCATTTCTGAAGCTAGAGGAGAATCTTAAAGCTTGTTAGGTACCTCTTGTTGTTTTATCATCTCCCCTTCTATGTAGGCATTCATTGAATCAATGCATGTTGGTTTACTGTGGGTAAGAAAAGTTAAAAAACCTGAAGATCAACCTGGACTCCTGTATAGCCAAATAAGCACTTTCCTATTGACATTTTAATGATGTTGGGTTCTCAAGGGTTTAGATGACACACTGAGCAAGTGTAGGCTGCACAAAACACTGCACAAAACACCGGTGATCCATAGAGATCTCCTTATGTGGTTCTTTTGATCAAAATACACATGGACCGTGACATGCCCCTGCCCCATAGATGGTAAAGACCAGGTAATATCTCGGTTGGGGCTCATAATGGAGGAATGTGAAGGCTTTCCTTTATCTGATTTGTCTGGAAGGTTGGGCTTTTTGATGATGGGTGAGGGTTTCCAAGGATATCTACCTCCTTCCATGATCTGGTTTTCTGAGAATTCTGGTAGTGCTGATGGTGCTAGTATGGGCTGTAAAAAATGGACAAATTGGTTTTTTATAGGAAGAAAGGTAGGTTAGAACCCCCAAATTGCTGTCTTTCCCTTTTGCCCCTGTAGGTGACTTAGCTATATGTTATGAGGTATACTGAAGGATATGATTGTCATGGTAGGAATACCATAGTTTCCTGTGATGTGTTGGAGGCCATGGCGCCCTTGAGGCCAAATGCAAGAGTGAAATCGGTTGTCTCCAAGACAAGGTATACTGGTAGGTCTGTAATTGGATAACCGAAAATCTGAATTCGATCCGCATCTGTATCCATTTAGGGACATCCATATTCGTTTAGAGGTATCAGGAAAAAATCCGCCCAGAAAAAAATCTGAATACCTAATAATAAAAAATTAAGTAAATAATGATCTTGAGGGTTTTTGAAGATTAAACAGGTTCTAGAATATGAGGAAAAGAGAATCATGATCTAATAGATATGGATTGAGAGTGAATTGTATCCGCTAGGGGGTGGAAGGTCCGGGTTACACAAGGCAGAGATGTAAACGAATGGTCGAAAATCCGAATTCGATCCGCATCCAAATCCATCCGAATCCATTTAGAGGTATCCGTATTCGGCCAGGGAATATCCAGATCCGATCACATCCGATCCGTTTACAGCCCTATATACTGGCAAAAGTGTCGTGCCTGATTGTGTCCTGACCTCCAAACCACAAATAGGAGAGCTCCATCTCATCGCACTAGTTTCGAAAGATACTTGATGATTTCCTGTGTCCAAACTGTTGAAGTAACTACTAGGTGCTCAGATGCTTTACCCAGGCACTTGAATTCCTACAAGCATTTACACTTTGGAAGGCAACTTATTGTCTCTGGAGAAGCACCACCTTAGGGCGTCACTATGTTAGTTTGAGCCATGAAAATATGGGTTGTCAACATAAGGTAATTTTCTTATTGTACTCTTGTTTTAAGAGCCAGCCACTCCATTGAGCATTGATGCCTGAAAGGTTGAATGGTTCAACTTCTTGTTTTTCGTTTGCTGACCTTGGTCTGTCAATGGAATCTTTATGGTTTGAAGGGTGAACGGGATCTCTCTATACCCACACCACTGTCATGATGTGTTAAGTTAGTTTAATCTTCCTGATTGAATGAGTTCGAAAGCATCACTTTAAATTGTGGTGGGTTTATCAATGTATCTTTATTTTGTAATTGTTGCTCCCCTCCTAGTTCCTATCTACATATTGGTGCTAGACAGGTTTGAGAAATCTATTACAAGTCCAAGGATTGAGAGAATTTGGGTTTGGAAAGGTCTCCTAACACAAAATTCACAGCATACATGCAGAAAATTAGGTATAACAACAACCGTAAATGATGAAAAATTTCCAAATGTAAGTGCAGAAAATTCACTCTGATGATTAATGGAAATTTAATAAAGGATACATGATATGTCAGTACCTTCCTTTGTTGCTCCGCAAGTTGGGGTGCTGTGATCAGGTGCTAAGTTGCTACCAAACTCCAAAGAATGTGTCCTCAGTGCCTCCTTGCTGTTAATTGATGAATCCACATAGTGTTTGGGGCTGTAATTTAAGCCAAAAGTTGGAAAACTGGGACTGGTATCACAATTTGGGGTAAATAGTGGGAAAATTTGAATAACCTGAAGTTTTTAAGTCAAAATATGGTGAACAGGTCTACGAATCCACATCAAACCACAAGCCAATCTTATTCTAGCCCAAAGAGATAAGGAATTGGGAGGGGGGGGGGGGAGAGAATGTGGTAGCCAATGAGAGAAGAAAGGGGAGACTTGGCTTCACACCAACTAGGATTCACTCCAAGGTTTGCAGGGAATCAGTTATGCTGCAGATAATGAGAGAAAATCTCACAAGTTTCCACATATCTTCATTGCCTTCCATCCCAAAATACAGTCTTTTCTCTTTTAACCCCCCCCCCCCAAAAAAAAAAAGAAAAAAGAAGAGAGACAAACAACCCCCTAAGAACTTCTTTTCCAACAATGGTTACTCCCTAATAACTATTTCTCCAGCAATAACTTCCTAGTAACTACAACTCTTAGCATTACCACATTAGTACATAACAATTTAACACCAAATAAAAATAATATACAACAAAATAAAACAAACTACACATATGTAAACGGAATTATGCATCCACACAAATTAATAAGGGACATCTAGCCACAATGAAGTGATGTGGGGCTGTGTACGACTGTGTCTTAATAATGAGAAACAGTTTGAGAGAGCTGAGTCAACCCCCAGAACTACTGGTCCAAGAACCAGAAATAAATAGACCTACTCCTCTGATTTGTCCTAAATCCCAGAGTGATGTCTTCATCACATACGTGTGGATATGCATGATTTCATATCTTTGGCCTGGTTGTTTCTCTAATTCTTGTCTACAATTCTTATCTATAGCATTTTTGTCATATTCTTTCTTATATTTATCACTGATATCCAAATTTTCATATTTTTTTGACATGCAGAGAAAATAATGATTGAACACCCTTGTTGCTTTCCTAACATCGGCAAGATTATTGTCAATGCTTTAAAGGTATGCTTTTATTTTTTATTCTTATTCGGGGAATGCTTTGAGTGTCTGCTTCTCATAAAAGAAGGGGCTATGGATGATCTTGCTCAATAAACTCTATCCTTAGAGTGACATGGTATTGTGATCCTTGCAGGTAAAGCGCAAAGGTTGCTTTTATCACCTATCAGATTCTATGCTTGTTAGAAGTGTTTTCGACGGGTTTATGAAAACATGGTTTTTGCAATTTGATGCTTCTCGTGAAGGGGAACACAAGGAAAATCCATATCACTTGGAGCCTTGGGCTAGTGAGCCACCAACCCATGTGTTCACCATAGATGGCCCTTTGCCTGAAACAAATACTCTTCTACTTGATTGTCCTTCCAAAGATGTGTCCATTTTAGCTGTTCCTACGGTTCCTCAAATTGCAAACAGCCAGCCAAGGGGTATATTTCCTCAAAACTCGTCTGATGGCAAACAGAAACTTAAAAATGCTGATTCAGAGGGTTTATCTATTAGACTTCTTGAAGATGATCATTTGATTCCTCAAAACCTATCAGATGACAAACAAAAACCTAAAAATGCTGATTCAGGTAGGTTAAACGAAGATGGCCCTTTGCTTAGTTCAGGCAATAAGACAAAGAAAAAGAAAAAGAATTATAAACCATCAATTACCAATGATCAAGTAGACTATGCAATACCTTTTGGAAAAAATGTAAGGGCAGAGACTTCAGAGGAAGCTTTGGGAAACAATCATGGAGATTTGGAGGGAGAGATTCATGCAGCATTGGCTAATGAACAGACTAATGCTGCTGATCCTTTTGTTGCTCTTGACGTGTGTGAACCTGGTACTAGCAAGGTGGAGAGAGGGAAAACCTCTGACCACATAGAGGCATCCAGGGTAAGAAAGTCAAAAAGGTCAAAGAAACATCAGACTGCCAGTATGGAAGGACTTAATCTGTCTGTGGTAGCTGAGCCTGGTAAGCTCACAAAGGATGGCACAACTTTGGCGTATGAAAATGTTTGCAGTGACAACAGTGTTGGTGATGTTGTAAGGGGAGAGACTTCTGAGGTAGCTTTTGGAATCAACCATGGAAATTTGGGAGGAGAGATTGATCCAGCATTGGCTTCTGGGAAAACTGATGCCGCTGATCCTTTTGTAGATGTTGATATGCGTAAACCTGGTACGAGAAATGTGGAGAGATGGGATACCTCTGACCTTGTAGAGACATCCAGAGGAAAAAAATCAAAAAGGTCAAAGAAACATCAGGCTGCCAGTGTGAAAGGACTTGATCTGCCCATGATTGCTGAGGCTGGTAAGCTAGCAAAGGATAGCACAACTTTGGCGTATGATAATGTTTGCAGTGACAACAGTGTTGGTGATAATGTAAGGGGAGAGACTTCTGAGGTAGCTTTTGGAATCAACCATGGAAATTTGGGAGGAGAGATTGATCCAGCATTGGCTTCTGGGAAAACTGATGCCGCTGATCCTTTTGTAGATGTTGATATGCGTAAACCTGGTACGAGAAATGTGGAGAGAAGGGATACTTCTGACCACGTAGAAGCATCCAGACGAAAAAAATCGAAAGGGTCAAAGAAACATCGGGCTGCCAGTGTGAAAGGACTTGATCTGCCCATAATTGCTGAGGCTGGTAAGCTAGCAAAGGATAGCACAACTTTGGCGTATGATAATGTTTGCTGTGACAACAGTGTTGGTGATGATGTAAGGGGAGAGACTTCTGAGGTAGCTTTTGGAATCAACCATGGAAATTTGGGAGGAGAGATTGATCCAGCATTGGATTCTGGGAAAACTGATGCCGCTGATCCTTTTGTAGATGTTGACATACGTAATCCTGGTACGAGAAATGTGGAGAGAAGGGATACCTCTGACCATATAGAGGCATCCAAAGGAAAAGATTCGAAAGGGTCAAAGAAACATCAGGCTGCCAGTGTCAAAGGACTTGATCTGCCCATGATTGCTGAGGCTGGTAAGCTGGCAAAGAATAGCACAACTTTGGCGTATGATAATGTTTGCTGTGACAACAGTGTTGGTGATGATGTAAGGGGAGAGACTTCTGAGGTAGCTTTTGGAATCAACCATGGAAATTTGGGGGGAGAGATTGATCCAGCATTGGATTCTGGGAAAACTGATGCCGCTGATCCTTTTGTAGATGCTGATATGCGTAAACCTGGTACGAGAAATGTGGAGAGAAGGGATACCTCTGACCATGTAGAGGCATCCCGAGGAAAAAAATCGAAAGGGTCAAAGAAACATCAGGCTGCCAGTGTGAAAGGACTTGATCTGCCCATGATTGCTGAGGCTGGTAAGCTAGCAAAGGATAGCACAACTTTGGCGTATGATAATGTTTGCTGTGACAACAGTGTTGGTGATAATGTAAGGGGAGAGACTTCTGAGGTAGCTTTTGGAATCAACCATGGAAATTTGGGAGGAGAGATTGATCCAGCATTGGCTTCTGGGAAAACTGATGCTGCTGATCCTTTTGTAGATGTTGATATGCGTAAACCTGGTACGAGAAATGTGGAGAGAAGGGATACCTCTGACCACGTAGAGGCATCCAGTGGGAAAAAATCGAAAGGGTCAAAGAAACATCAGGCTGCCAGTGTGAAAGGACTTGATCTGCCCATGATTGCTGAGGCTGGTAAGCTAACAAAGGATAGCACAACTTTGGCGTATGAGAAGGTTTATTGTGACAACAGTGTTGGCGATGATGTAAGGGGAGAGACTTCAGAGGTTGCTTTGGGAAGCAACCATGGAATATTGGGGGGAGAATTTGATGCAACATTGCCTCCTAAGCAAACTGATGCTGCTGATCCTTTCGTTGGTATTGATATGTATAAACCTGGTACTGTCAAGGTGGAGAGAAGTGAAACCTCTGACCATATAGAGGCATCCAGAGGAAGAGAATCAAAAAGGTCAAAGAAACATCAGGCTGCCAGTGTGGAAGGACTTAACATGCTTGAGGTTGTTGAGCCTGGTAAGCTCAAAAAGGAGAGCGCTACTTTGGTGCATGAGAAATTTCAGTGTGACAACAGTGATGGTGATGACGAGACTGGTAAAATTGAGAAGGAGAAAAAGATACTGTTACAGAATGAAGATCCCAAACCAACATTGTCGGTAGAACCATATTCTGTGGGTTTAGATAACACAGAGATGAACTCTAAAGGACGGGTTATCTCCTCCAAGTCATTGCAGTCCTCAGACATGTCAGGAACTGGGGATTCTGATGATAAAAAAAGAAAGAAGTCAAAGAAATCTAAGGGTTCTGATCAAAAGGGCCAAACTTCATCTTCGGGCATAGAAGATGCTAATGGTGTTGGAGGTGCCATTCCTTTAAAACCTGAGCTTGACAAAGTTTCTTTTAGCAATGAAACTAATGAAAAGCATAACACTCTGTTTCAAAATGAGAAGACAAAGGTATCAAAAGTGAAAGCTGTAAATACTCCAGTAACAGGCATTGACAAGGATGCTGATAATGCATGTGGGAATCAGGTAGACATTGTGCCTCAAATTCAAGTCGCCAAAATCCAGGAGGATGTAGAAGGTAGTGACTATAAAGTGAAAAAGAAGTCAAAAAAGACTGAAACTTCTGCCAAGAGTCTCCCAGATCCAATGGGAAATGTTGTCACTGTAGATCCTGCACTTCCATTTATTAAAAAGAAAGGGAAAACTATCCAAACTAAAAAGACAGAGAAAACAAGGTTCGGTAGAAAAGGTCCTACAGAACAATTAACGGATTCAATGTTAGAAGCTGAGAAAGATATTGGGACTAGGATAGTATGTTCCAAGCCATGCTCGGTGCCTGGAACCAATGACCATTCTGAAGTCCCATCAGATATTTTTGCATGCAACGCAGAGAGACCACCTCATGAAGCTGATATTAGAGATGATAAACATTCAAGTGGCTGTACTGACAAAGGTGATGACCACATGGAAGTTCCCAAGTTTGAAAACACCAAGATCAGCTACATTGATAACTTTGGGCCTAGTCAGAGGCAACATGAAGTCGCTCCTGGTAAAGACCTTGATGTCAAGGATATTCAAATTGAGAGGTCAGATAAAGAACTTCTGTCAACTAAGAAAACAAAAAAGCATAATGTGGGTTCTTTAGGTACCTCACCTGGTTTACAGAAGTCCCTCAATTCAAATGACTGCCAGGGATTCAAAGAGAAGCCTCAAGATGATTTCTTTGATGTAGTAAAAGTTCAGGTACCAATGCCACAGACTAAAAAGGTTGAAACCATGGCCAATACTCACTATGGAAAAACTTTAACAACTGCTGGGGATAGGGCAAAAGATCCATTTTCTCGTTTCCATGAAAAATGTGATTCCATTGCTCATGAAGCTTCAAAGACCAAAATTGTTGATGCTTCTGGTATCAGTAGTCCTGTGCATTCATCTGTGGTCCGAGTTCCCTTCAGAGCTGGTGATAATGCTTTTGTGAAAGAAAATAGTGCAGATTGGGACGCATCAGGCTCTACCTCAGAAAGCCCTGATGTAGGAGTTCACAAAAACAGACAAGGCAGAGAGATCAAGTCACAGTCGAAGTGCAATCCTGTGACAGCAATAAAAGCTTCAAGTAAGAAAATTGGGAAAGTGCTTAACAATTCTAGTTATCAGAAGAGCTCGTTTGCTACTTCAGGTACAATATTTAATGACACTAGTAGTGACAGTTCTGACGATGAAGGTGAAATAAACAATTCAGAGACCAGTACCCAAAGCCCTTCGGATAGTTCATCCTCATCTTCTTCTGATTACTTGGAAGGAACAAACCACAAACCACAAAATGGTAAATATACTTGTTTATATACATACTTATGTACATGCATACATACATACATTTACTTTCATGCCCAATATATTGCATGTAGAACAGTGAAAGTAGGATTTAGCCTACCTTGCCCCTCCTCATCTCAAGCCTGGTTTTTGGCTTTTCTCCTTCAGATTGCCATTTTCGAGATGGGTCTTGGTATTTGAGCTCTCTTCTCTGTATCTCTGTGCTTCATGTCCTTGTTTATAAATTTGGAACTCATTTTCTACTTTGATCTTGTTGTTTATGTTTGAGCTAATGTCTTTTATGTTTCTAAATGTATCTGTTAAAATGCCACAGCTTTGTATGGTGGGAAAAGAAAGGAAAGTGGAGGAGACAACCTCATTTACTCACGGTAAGTAGAATTTTTTATGTAACATCCTTTCTTTTTCTTCACAACCCCAATCCCTACACCTGTTCTCTCCGCTGTGGTAGTGATCAACACCTGATTGCCTATTGATTTTCTTCTCAATTAGCCATTGTCCTTTTTCAATTTCTTCCTTGAGTTTGAGTACTTTAAAGGAACCTCACACCCTAACCATGCTGCAAAATACATTGCAAAGCTAGTTTGCTTTACTAATCTTCTCTTGTTCAGGAGTAATGCTTATCATATGTAGCATGCAGGGGGTAGCATGCACTTCGTGCACAGCATGATCTGTGAATGTGGATTGTTGCGCATGGCTACCTCAATGAACTTTTCAAGAGCAGGAAATGAACCTGGGGATGAAATTTTTGAGACAACTCAATATATGTTGGCAAATATTAGCTGTGTTAATTTTTTATTACAAAAATCATGAGTTAATGAAATTAGATAATTAATTTAATCAGGAACAATCAGATTTATTATAAGAATTTCAAAACAAAATGCCATCTATGAGCTTGAAATTGGTGGTCAACCTCTAGAAGACCCTTGTTGCATATGGGGAGGTCCAAAATGGCAAAAGGTCATTTCTACTGTCATCGTGCATATATTTGTGAAGCATATGCATGAACTTTAGGCCCACCTTCTGATGCAGTTAGGGTGTCCAATTGGGCCTTGGAATTATTTCTTTTGGCCCATGGTTGGGTTCTATTGGTCTTGAACTTGTTATTTTTGGGATTATTAATGTAATGGGCAACTTTTATAAGCTCAAAAGTTGGGATTTAAGGGGGGTACATGGGATTAAGTCTAGAGTAAAGTTTGATGGTCCCATGTTGGTGTCGGTAGTTGGTTAAGAGACTAATTGTTAGTCTATGAGCTAGTTTAGGAAAATCTAAAATTCTAGAGTCCTTAGCTGTTCAAGAGTCCTAATTATTAGGAAGTCTAGTATAGGAAGTTTAGATATTTTCTGTTTTCCATATATATGTAACCACTAACCACCCCATCATTTGGATTTGGAATTAATGGATTGAATTTTTGTTTGGAAACTTGTGAGTGGCTCTTCTCCCTCTTCCCTCTCGATATCTTCTCTCTCCTCGCTCTCGGTAATCACTTCCTCTTCTCTTTATTTGCTATTCTGTTTTTATATTTCCCTCTTATCTTTACTTTCTATTTTCTGTCCTATTTCTTTGCTTTATTTTGTGAATAACAAACATATTTCTCTCTCCTACCTTCTCCTCCATCTAATCAATGGTTTAGAAAGATATGTTAGAATCTTCCCTCTTCATTTACCATCGAGCTTTCTCTCTCCACCATTGCACTGCTTCGATTTCTATATTTTGGGATATTTTGTTTCTGATTTTATTCCTAGGTATTGGGCAAATTATATATTATATATTATTTTTAGGCCCAGCCTGAGCCCAATCCATGTAATTATCTGTAAATATTGGTAAATATTGTTTGAAAAAATCGGGTGAATCAAAATTGAACATAGGTTAACCCATCTTACCTGTTTGCCTGCCAGATATACATTGGGTGAGATTTTTGTCTAGATATCTTAGGTGGAATCCACTGAATGGGTCATTTGATTCTGTTTCTCCAAGTTTCTGGTTGGTCTTGGAAAAAAATGTTTAGTATTTCGGAGCTCACAAAAAGGAGATTTTGGGTTTTTAACTATTTATATACTGAACATCAGTACTATGACTCCTTTTGAGCTCAACCCCTGGGGAGTTATCAACTTGGGAATTTTGTTCCCTTTCTTTCTGATAAATATTATTTATCCTTTGTAAATTATTTGTCCTCCTTTGAACAGATCTGGAGGCCCAGCGGAGTACATGACCTTGGATATGATCCTTAAATGTTCAAGCAGCTACAAGAAGGCAAAGCTAACAGCTTCTCAATCCCAACTTGAGGAAACTGAAAGCCAACCTGTTGATTTTGTTCTGGACAGTCTGGCCGACCCATATCCTATAACCCCATCGTAGCGGCTGTTTTGGAAGAATTCTGTTTGAAGTTTATTTATTTACAATGCACACTAGTTTCTAGAAATATATTCAGGAAGGCTTTACTGTCAAGTTTATCTCATCTCTTTTACAGAGGAAAATTTTGATGCTTTTTTTTAAAACAGCAAATGCTGATTTCTGTTCCTTTGCTGAGAAGAAGACATGTTCAACAGGATGGCTTAAGCAGGATCTTACTGTTGAGAATATGGAGGGAAAAAAAAATTCAGTCTTGTTTCTTTTTTGTCAAAAAGGTTGGGAATCCAAATCTGAAACAATGTTTTGAGTTGACAGCCCTCTCATTATGATTTCTGTTTATTGATGGGCATCTAAATGTTGCTGTCATTTTGAATATTAGTTAGTGGTTTATGAGTACCTAGGAAATGGTTTTTGACCTGCTTTTTCTGCGGTTTACATGGGATTCTATGCAATAGAGGCTCTATTCACCACATAGCCTAGTTGAGCAGTGGAAGTGGTTCTGGGTTGAACCTCAAGTTTCAAAAAAATATGGAGTGCGATAATTTATGTGTATAATAATTTCCCTCTGATGGAATTTTTTGTAATCTTTGGAAACTTTGACTTGTATTTTGAGATACTTTCTCAACTTATTACAATGAATCCACCCAGTCACCACTACATGGCAGGTTATGGTTCGTCAAGGTCTAGTAGCCTTTGCAATCCTTTATGATAAGTATTCTTCTAGTGTAGGAATCACCGTCAGAACTAACGAAGTGCTTTCCTGACGAATCTCTTTAGAAAATCAAAAAGTGATACCACTTATAGCCAAAGAAAATAGAAGATTACATTCAAGGAGCTTTAAAGGTTGATTGAGTGAAAAGGGGAAAAAGATAAGTAATAACAGGAATAAAGGGATTTGGAACTTGAGTTGCTTTACAATTTGAATATCACTACCAAAAGATGAGGTTATAGACAAGGGAAAAAGAGTGGCGGAAGGAAACCTTTATACAACAGAGAAGAAATGAGAAAATAAATCTTTACACAATTAATCTAAAAAATTCTCTTGGAAGGAAAGCCTAGTTCAGCTGAGTTGGAAAGGTAAGCTCTCGTTTTATTGAGAAAGCAGGGAAAAAGAATGCTGCTACCGGGTTGCATGGTTACTGTGCCTAGACATAGGACTGTGAATTTACCATTCAGGCCCCAGTGAAATAGCACTATACGACCAGAATGCAATCTCTTGCCTGAAAAGGGAGAAGGTTCTCTAAAAAACAGCGTGGCCACTACAATAGCACAGGGGCCAATGGGAGCATGCGTGGAAACATCAACAAAGGTGGGATTTCAGCCTTTCATGGGGTGGAGCAGTTATTTCGCACCACTCTGTGTCTGAGTGCAGGGACCACGCTGCCTTCTAGGGTTCTTTTTCCCATATTGACAATAATGTCTGCAACCAGTTGCTCTTTAAGAGATGGGCCTTATGAGAGTAAACCTTTCTTCAGATTTAGACCGAGTAATCTAGGTCCTTGCAGAGAGTTTAAGATACCCTTTGGTTGGCATGCCTTGGAGGTTGAAGTGTTTGGGCTAAATTTTCTTGCACTAATTTCTTTCTTTGAGCTGAATTTCTTGTACTAATTTCTTTACTTAATCGTACATTGAATATTAATGAGAAGGTAAAAAGAATCTAAAAATGAAAGTAAGCAACAATAATCAGCTTCTCCACTCATGGTTCATGCAAGTTTTGAACCATTTCCAGCAACTACTTTAGCTTCAATCCATATCGGCTCCTTGGTGGTTTGTTCTGCTTCCAAATGAATTCTGGCTGAACATCCGAACCAAGCCACTTCTTGTCCTTATAGCTGCTCGAGGTCCATTGGTTAATTGACCATCACTATTCTTCATTGCAAGCTCATGAGATAGACATCGAACGAGACTAACAAAACGTCTTCTAAAAGTTGGATACCTTGAGATAGTCTTGGTGATCCCTTGGAGCCTTAAGAGGACAAGAATAGGAAACAATGAGAATACAAGACCATCAGAAAATGACAAGTATAGCAGCTTTTCTAAAGAGCTTCATTTTACTACCTTCGGGCAAATGCGTCAAGTTCAGCATGTTTCTGCTCAGTTTCTGGTGGTGTTAGATTCAAAATTTTCAATCTATCTGGCTGGCAGCTCAACAAAACTATTTTGCGAAGGTAGTTCTCCTCAGCTTCTGAAAGGTTCTTAGCTTTGATCTGGTCTTTCAAAATCAACAGGGGGTTGAAGAACCACTCAAAGAAAGATTCTTTTGGTCTGTTGGTTGTAGTTATCTCAGTCACATTGTCACCTACAATAATCAAAACATGTAAGCCTTTAATGTGTGTGTGTGTGTCAAAATGTAGACTTTATGCTAGTACTTGAAAAAAAAAGACAATGTGAGGGACTAGTGAATCTACATCAACTAGTGGTAAGGATGATTTGATCATTCTAAGGATGTTCCTCACACACCAAGACCTTTTTGTACAGGTGATTAAAATCATCTAAGTTATAACAAATTCATTAGTCAGTAATACAATGATTGCACACTTGAGAGCTGCACACGCCTGATGCAAATATTTTTCCACCTCAAATCTGGTGGAGAAGTGCAGGATTATTCTCCCTCATCTTTCTCCAGTTCTATCATTCCCATGCACTAATCTTTCTTATTGTCACTTTGCATACTTGATTTAAGACCATTCTTTGTGGTACATTTGTTGGTCAATTGTCAACCTCAGACCATTCTTCAGAAGCCATTACGCACGCAAAGAACCAGTAGGAGCCTAAAGTTGCAATCGATGCAACCCAGTACCCTGGCTTACAAGTCATTACTTCCAAGAAAATTGTTCTACCATACTTCTGAGAATTTTTAGATTCCAAAGAACTTGAGGGGGGGGAGTAGAGGCATATCAAAATGAAGTACTAGGTGGTGTTTATTGGACAAATGATTTTTACAGGTGTCAGCCTATCAGGTCCTGCCTATATGAAGTCGATTTTATTTTTTTTGGCTAAAACTTAAGAAGGGAATTTAAGGCTATGTTACTTGGACATGAGCATGGGTGCTGGAGCCTGATATTAACACAACGTGTCAGACAAAGCAAACCTTGCAAAAAGGATTCAAGACTCAGGATATTATACAGCATCTTATACCATTTATTTCAAATATTCTTATTCATGAGTTTGTATAGCTAAATTATTTTATGGTCTTCAAATATATGTTTAGAAGAGATAATAGCAGATTATGGTAGGCTACCAAAAATATGGGAAATGTCCAGGGGACCCCAGGGTCAGCTGTCTAAAGGACCCCAACAATGGATTGGATTTCATGGTATCAAAAGTTCCTAAAAATAAGGCAGCAGAAAAGGGGATACCATGGGGTGCAAGTGCATTTTGGGGGGTGGGGGTGTCCTCTAGATAACTGACACCATGGTCCTCCTAGCATTGCTCCATAATATTTGCCATTTTTTAAGGATGCCCATAATATAGAACATCTATTATTTGTAAAATGACTAGGTAACAAACTTTTTGTTTATTATTATGGTAGCAGCTTCACTTACTTAGCAATATACCCTCAACGTTGGCATTGGCAGAACGCAGAAGTGCCAGAAGAATGCAATAAGCTGGTAAACCAATGCTTAAAACTCCGGTGCCACCTGTGCTTGATTTAGAGTCTTCTATGTCTTCCGGTCTTATCAGTCCTTCAGCAACCAGAAGCTCCCCGTTCTTTTTACACTCCACAAATAAACCATCAAGCAGCTACAGATACAAAATTTCAGTTACTGTGCTATAACATGTTAACATTACCAAACTTATCGAAGTAAATATGAGTGACTTGGTGATACATGCAGTGAGGCAACGTTGGTGAATGGATTGGTTGAATCAGTAAACTCCTAATCATGAGGGTCACATAAATGACTTGGATTTATACAGTAAAACCACTATAACTTGATGAGCCAACACCTCCCGGTGGATAATTCAATGTAAGGCTGAATCTGTCCGGACAATTTACATGCAAAAGAATAAATACCTCAACGGACTTCAACTCAATCATTGAATTCTTGAAAGAGGGCAAGCGAGAGGGAGGATTTCGAAAAGAGTTAGGTCTCGAGAAAGACGTTGCACGAGAGCTGATTCGCGACAGTGTCCCTTTCTTCCGGTACTGGAGCCTGATAATCTTATAAAGTAAGTAGCTTTTCATGTTAGACATGCATGGAATGAACAAGATGCCCTTGAAACATAAAAAATGGTACAAAATCGTACTTAGGAAAGCAGGACCCTTCTGGCATGTCAAGAATGTCATTACTGTATTCATCATAAATGGATAAGGATGAGATAATATAGCAGAGCCCCAACCAAATAGAGGATTCCTGCAGTTCAAATCCCAAATTACAAATTTGCGAGCATGTAATCCAAATCCTAAATAACAAAACTATATATAGAAAGCTTAATTGAGCATAAGAATATGACCTGGTGAGCAACAACAGCTGAATAAGCACCTAAAAAGACACTTGATACCATTGAACCCAATATAGCTCCAGTAACTGCCAATGGCCAAAGTAGGATGGCAAGACCTGCAAATGGCACACATATTGTTTCCAAGAAAGGCCCTTCCCGACCTATAAGATCATGAAACAATCGATGCCATCCCTTTAAAAGCATGTAAGGGCTCTTGTATAGGGCAAGAAGCGTAACCACAGGCATGTCAACAATAATTCCAAGAAGTCCAGCCAATAAAGCACCCGGTATATAGAGCAATCTGCATAATGTTTAATAGCAAATTCTGTAAGACAAATATTGTCTGTTTTGGTAAAGTCAATAGCTTAAGGTGGAAAACCTGAAAGACGATCTGATATGATAACATTTATATATCCAATATATTGGAGTGTTACGCTGAAAGAATAGATGTTAAATAGACAATTCAGCATGTTATTGGGTCCCATGGTGCTTGTTGGCAAAATCGTGGGTTAGAAAGAGAGAATGATAGAAAATAATGTGTTGCATTCATTGCTAGGTAAGCCCCTCTATTTATAATAGAGGGGAAATTACAAAGAGACAAAACTAGGCGATGTGGGACTAAAACCCACATAGCCAATACAAACTTAATAATATAAGGAGAATAAAATCACCCCAAAAAGCACCGGTATTCTGGAATACATATTCCCACACTCCCCTCAAGTTGGATTATACAAATAAGTAAAGAAAGAAGATCCAGCTTGAACTAAAGAAAAAGAACTCCCAATAATGCTAACACTCCCCTCAAGTTGGCGCATACAAGGTACTAATGCCCAACTTGAACAAAATGGAAAAAACTAAGTTGCGGTAGAATCTAGCTTGACATATGAATGCTGCTCCCAAATAAACCTTCAAGAACTTGAAAAAATAGATCTTCAAAACTTGGGCAGACTTGATCGCAAACAGGACTGGAATGTCTTCCAAAAAGGCAGCTTTCACCAATCCTCTAGTCTTTGTTCGGTGATGAATCTCGAATGATAGTCTTGAAGATAAGTAACTAGGATAGCGAGCGAGATGAATCAAGCGGAGAAAAGATCAAGTAGCGAAAAAATCAATCCGATCAGTAGAACCTCATATAGAGGGCAATAACCAAACATCTTCAATACTTTAATACTTCAATCTCCCCCTTACGGTAAACTCAACCCAATAACAAAGTAGATACCCATTGGCAATGGTGAAAACTCGATCTTCTATGTTTTGCACCAAGTGTTCTGCATGTTCGCTTCTACAATGTCTGCAAGTGTCTTGTACATAATCCCCCTCACGTGTCGTACATGTGGACATAACAGAGATGATGTAAGAGATAGGGCAAAAACATAATATTCCAGAATTTTCCAAGAGGTGCCAAGGGTAATGGAAAAGGAAGAAATGGCAAATTAGTGAATACCATTAACTTCCAAAGGGTTATAGGTATATGCCAAAGGTATGTTTTAGGAGGTGGTGAAGTGAAAAGAGCAATGGTATAATGAACCATGGACAAAAACAATGCAACACAATAATCTTCAACCTTTTTCAATCGATTAAACTAATTCCAAAACACCAATCTCCAATGATCAGATCTGAATTATAAAGAAAAAGGGGTCTGATTTTTAGAAGGAGAAGGCACCATTCTTCAAAACTTGATTGATCTTCACACAAGGAAGAACTAGTGTGCAAAATTCCAAACTATAAACTCCCACATGCTAAATAGAACTGACAAGATATTTGGACAGCAATGGATGTAAGAAGCTTCAACAAAACACTTGGATCAGATCTGAATTTATGAACAATGCTAGGATCAAGCTCTCAATGTAAGCCGATATGAACCGGAAAAGCTTCACATAACTGAATAGGTTCGTAGTTGCAACCAATAACCTTGGAACACACGTTGTAATCCCAAATAAGCTGATCTCCAAGGTAGCAGATTCGAGTCTTCAATAATGAAAGAAATTTGATCTCCAATAGTAGGATACTCGAGTCTCAATAATAGGAGAGCGTAGTCCACATAAAGGCAGCGATAACATGTCAACGTCTACCTGCTAAGCCAATCAATAGAACGAAGGTAGTTAGTAAAGCTCAATAGAACCAAGAAATATAAGATAATCACTCAAGAGATCCAATAGGTAGTTGAGCAGCCAGCCACATAAGAACAAGGAAAATAGGTTGATAATTGGAAAAATCGAGCCATAAGAATGAACCTGATTTTTTCCCAAAAATAACTGATGAATGATGCTGAAATATGGGTTGAATATTCTTTTGATATGTATAAGACTTTCCTCAAAATATGAGCTTAATAGGAAGACCCTAACCCTAAAATTGATTGTTGTCGGTTTTAGAAAACCCGAAATTGAGATCGATTTAGGGAAAGGGGGTTGTAATTGCGATGTAGACATGTAATAGATGCGACCAAGGTGCTAGAATGGAACCTCCAAGGTGAACAATCAATCTCCAAAAGAGTGAGACCTGATCTTCAAAGAGGAGAGACTCCAAAAATCGCAGAAGAAGCGAGTGACATTACAACACTACACCAACATAAAGGACCTTCTTCAAGCCTTGAATCGATGAAGGAGAGTTCTCTTTTAATGTTAGAACCACCTCTAAAGCACTCGAACAGCAAAGAACATCCCTAGCCCAAACCGATTTTTATTAGGGTTTTGGAAAACCTCAAAAGAAAGAGATCGATTGGGGAAGGGGTCTTCAAAAACTTGGATAGATGCAATATTGAGGTCGATTGGTCCTTGAAGTGGGAGTAATCAGCCCTCAAAAAATTAGCAAAAACTGAAACCTGAAAGTTAAGGAGGAAACACCAAAATCGATTGGAGTCTGGGTTTTGAAAAACCCTGACAAGTTGAGATCAATTAGGTATGGTGGCTGGAATTAATTAAAGCTTGGAGAAAAAGGAAATAGGGAATGAGGATAATGGAATAGGGTAGAAAGGGGCTGGAGAAGGGTGCATAGGGAGCTCCAATGGTGGAAGGTCAGCCTTCAATAGTAATAGGAAGTCGTTCTCCAAAAATTCTGGAAAACCCCAAATCGCAAAGATGATTCCAGCAGTATTTTACTATAAAAAAGTAGATAGAATGGAGGAGGGCAACAACTAAATCATTGGTCGGGATTTTACCTCATTAGTGCTGCCCCTTACAAGGAGAAGAAGAAGAAAACCAGAGAAAGAGAAGCCGAGAGAGAGAGAGAGAAGAAGGAGAGGTCGATTGGAGAGATGGAGTAGGGTTTTTCTCTTTTTCTAACCAGATCAGACCAGCTCGATACCATGTTGGCAAAATCGTGGGTTAGAAAGAGAGAATGATAGAAAATAATGTGTTGTATTCATTGCTAGGTAAGCCCCTCTATTTATAATAGAGGGAAATTACAAAGAGACAAAACTAGGCGATGTGGGACTAAAACCCACATAGCCAATACAAACTTAATAATATAAGAAGAATAAAATCACCCCAAAAGACGAATACCCCACGATATTCTGGAATACATATTCCAACACTCCCCTCAAGTTGGATTATACAAATAAGTAAAGAAAGAAGATCCAGCTTGAACTAAAGAAAAAGAACTCCTAATAATGCTAACTGCTAATTGATGGCCAATAAGATAGCTACACAAAGATCAAATGGTATTAGTGGGATCCTGCCCCTGCATGTGGCATATTTACCACAACTGCGTGTTTCTTCCAAACCTCATGTTTATAGCTGGAAATGCTTATAGAGGAGGATCATCAACTTGCCAACAATTTTGGAGAAGCAACTATCTGCCGCAGGGACTTTAAGAAGATTCCTGATAACTACTCAGAATTTCAATATCAAGCATCATGTTCGATCAACTAGCAGGCTCAAGCCTGATCAAGGATGTAATCTGAAGAATGGGATGTCTCACTTCCAGCCATCTGTTACATCTTTTCCTTTTTTTGATGTGAAACTTTTAAGTCAAAAGAGTCGACACTAATTGACATGGTAAGTGTTTATTCATTAAAACCCAACATGAGAGGGACCTGTGGCTATTAAATTCTAGAAAATTCATAGTGCATGACTCTTTTAAGTTTCATCACATGCAATGCATATACAACAATGATAGTGCTTCACTTTAAGGTAAGAAACTTGATAAGCTTAAAATTTTTATGGACTAGATAACAGAAGTATCCAAAGGACAGAACAAAACCTGATTTCATATGGTTTCCCATTTGGGGGTTCTTGAAGACGGAGGTCATCCATAACTGAGAAATAGGAGTGAAAACAAACATCATTAAAGTCCCTGACCACGGTACAGCTTCTTTCTACAGAGCTCAAAGTTCCATCCTACATGGGCAAGGAGATTTAAGTGAGAGAACAAAATGAAACTAAAACCACTAAGCATTTAATAGTCAGCAGAATTGATCTGGTTCACTAATGAATAATGGCATACAATGATACAATGGCGAAACACATCAGTCTTTCCTTCTCCAACAGCTTCGAAGGTGGCAATCAGGGGTGCAAGAAAACCATACACTGCACCAGCCAAAATACTTCCAACTATGCCAACCAATGGCCACAAGATCAAGATAACAGAAATGCATAGGCACAGAGCAATCTTCAGAACTGGCCCCAGTTGTTTGGCTCTGCCTCAGAAAACAATGATTATAAGAAAGAGGCCACTACAATACAGAAAAACCTAACAGACCAAGAAAACAATAAAACATCAAACTACCGTGCAATGCAACAATATGTCCAGACACTATGGACTGGCCAAAGACCCAAAATGATTGCAGAGTTCCCAATTGAAATGATAAGGAATATCAATGGGAAAAAAATAACACCTGCAAGGCACACAAAATAATCGATTAAAATTTTGAAGGGGGAGAAGGTAGAGAGAGGGACTGAAGTTCCTCACTATAATGATGAAGCATTTTCTTTTAAATTAAAAAAAAAATGATAAAGAAATCAATATGCATAAAATAACATTTGCAGAAGGAAAAAATAGAAATCAAAGGATTACTAACTAACGAAAATAGATTCTTTTGATAAAGTATACACCAATTTGGTTTGATAGAGTAAACCAGAGGACTAAAAGTCTATCCAGAAGCCTAAGTTTCTTGACTTTCTTCAGACATAAAATGGGGGAAAAAAAATATCAAATGATAGTGCTTGTAACCCAAAACCATTCGAAACAAAACTAGAAATAACATACTAGTTAGAAGAGAAACAAAGAGGAACCAGAGCAGCCCAAGAAAGAAGTGAAGCAACACCTATAGACAATATCAAGGAAATCTAAATGGAAAACTTGGTAGAGGAAAAACCAACCTTTAATGATGCCCAAAAGTAGAAGTCCTATGAAGAACGGTAAAAACCGGAGAAAGCTCCACAAGGAAGCCAAAAAACCCCTGGGGGGTTCCATCTCTACTTACCTAAAGAATTGCAGAATCACTTTAAACCCATGTCACAATTAACCAGTACGAATGATCAGAAGACACAAAATATAGTTGTGAAAGAAAAAAAAAACTGTGACACTGAAACCATTCTTTACAGACTCACATCAAACATAAACAGCCTAGCGGATATCTCTGAAGAATTTCTCTGTCGCAATCCCTATTCTGAACAAGAATTGTCATAGGAAAAGAGACTGATCACGTGGGTTCCTCAACTCTCACCAGTTCAAATGAGATACAAAGCTAAGACTGTCTTTGGATTCAGTGGCAGGGCAGTTGATAACCGTTCAAGATGTGACAAAAGGATTAGCAAATGGAGCGATACCAGGGAGTAGGGACAGAAGTGGAGTTTCTACTTCCCCCAACTGGCCAAAAGTGTAAACGAAAGAGAGACTGAGAGGGGAAAGAAATGTGCATTGATGGTAAGGATTAATAAAGGTGGGTGTTGTCCTGCTTTGGAAGCAAAGCTACAGTTAGTTTGTGTGTGTGTGTGCCCTCCTTGTGTGGTACCACCATGGAATGTGAACTTTAAAGAAAACCATCGAAGTAAGTAATCAAACATTCCATGGGTCTGAAGTCTGATTATCAAAGATAACCATTCCACTTTGGATATGTTGTCAATTGGGAGCAGTTCTCTGGGGGAGCACAGGGTCGTGTGTGCGGCAGCCAATGAGAATGCGTGTTGGCATCTTATGGATGAGATTTTTGTCTTTTATGAGGGTGGGACGATCATTTCACCCCCACTGTGTCTAGGAGTAACCTACCCCCACCTCGTACAGAGAATATTTTCCCTTTACCAATTTAATTTTGGTATAGCTCATACAATGAACTCCCAGCAAGGTTGTTAAAATTGGAATCGGCGGGTTGAATCAGTCCTTGCCGATAATTGGTCTAAAAAACCCTAGAATACGACTATTCATCAAAGAAGCACTTTTATTTGAATGTTTGAGATTTAAGGGCCCAAAACCATAAACTAAATGAATGAAATGTGACCCTTGTGGGTTGTTAGGAAATTGGAAACACCAGCGGCTCACCCCTTCACCCATAAATAATACTCAATAAATAAGTAAATAAATGAAATGAAAATGAAGTATTACTTGTTCATGCCCATGTCAGTTTTTGGTCTCTTTCATATTAAACATGGGAAAAAATTAATGCAATTCATAAATCACTACTTTTGTTACTATTTTATGCTAGTTATTTTTCTCTGTTTTTTATTAATTATTTGTTAATGATGTCATTTCAATATATATAATTCTTAAAGTTAAATTCCAAACACTAGTTTTAGGTAAAAAAAATATAAGAGAAAAAGTTTCTAGGATGCCAGTGTACTATCACTCTTTCAAATGGTTTTTTTTTTTTTTTTTTCTCCTTTTCATAACCTCATGTATAGATCTTATGTACATTATATCACTCATAGCACCACCATTGGTGTGACATGAAAGATTATTCTGATACTAGCGTCACGATGAACCCTTTTCCCAAAATACAAATCGTCCACTTTGACAAGATAGTATTTTTTTGGTAACTGGTGTTGGATGATTGGATCTCAAAACTTTGTAGGCATTTTTTTCATTTTACATAATAGTACTGATGAAACTTTGACATTGATTAATCTATAAGAAAGATGTTGCATACATCAAATGTTGAAAATGACCAAATCATTCCTCAAGATAGCCATATAATTGCCCATGAAGGAAAAAATTAAGTGATGGAAGAAACCTTCTCCCATTTTAATTAAGTAGCTTAGAATGTAATATGGTACCTAATATTCTTTCAAATGCTTATTTCCAATGCTCTGATGTGACATGGATGGAATTCTCATTCTTTTTTTTGGGTAGAATGATATTCTCATTCCAAAAAATGAAAAGAGCACAGATATGAAGGAAAAAAGAAAAAGATAGAGCATCTAATTATATGACAGATCTAAATCTGCAAAAGTCGAATCAACATAATGGTGGTATTAGATAAGGTCTCCTAATCTTACTTTCTTATATAAAATATTCATTTTTTTTTAAAATTCAAATCATGAGTAAATTATATTTTAATTTTCCTTAGTTTCTTGTGCATTTATGGGTTTAATGTTAATGATACTAAGAAAGTGAGGCTGAGGTGACACATGGACAGAGAGGAAGGAAGAGTTGTTTATACTTCAAACCAACCTTATAGCATGATTACTGTAGTTAATTAATGTGTGTGAGAGAGAGAGAGAAGATGGGTACTTTCTTAACCAATTGGTTGAGCTGTGTCGCACGCATCTTGGTGCATGCTTAGGGATGTGTGCAGTACAGTCCAACGGCTGGCAAAACCCTGGGTGTGTGAGCTCCCTGGAGACGAGCTAAATTCTAGAAAAAATTGATATCCAATAGTGGAGTTCCTATTAATTCCTTGTTTTACTTTGACCAAACCAACTGTTTAATCTGAGGGTGCTAGGTTTAGCAACATGAAGCATTAACTCTCTTTGAACCTTAGATGGTTGAAACTAATATCTATCACACGGCAAATCTGAATTAGACTACAAATAATACAAAGCTTTGAAGGTTCATCCTATACAAGGGAGAAATGCCAATACCATAGAATATAAATTGGATAAAGGGCAAGGGTTTCTTTCAACGCTCATGTACTAATTTGAGCGAAGGAGGAAGCCTGAAGTCGAATCTTCAAATAGGGGGTTTGGGAGAGAGAATAAGTAGGGGAGAATAGGGGGGCGGGGGCAGTGAAGAGTTTGGCTCAGGTTCACTTACAAGAATCATCTCCTACGCCCATGAGGCGACGAGATGGAATCCACAAAGTAGGGACTACAAAGTGGATTCTATCTCGCCAATGCAGGAGCGTACAAGATGATTCTCGTACGTGAACCTGAGCTGCACTCGGCAGTGAAATGGGTGTAGGCGTGCAAAAGTGGTTTTCAATTACGTGACTGGCCTACCTCGCACATTTTCCTTTGTATCTTTAATGGTCCAAAATTGTTTAAAGATGTGTTGTATCACCTTTTGAATTGTATGGATCATCTTGTAATCCACCTTTTCCATTGTGTTTTAACGCTTCATAATTGGTGAAAGTAGTTGTATGACCAATACAGTCCAATTCAATAGTTAGGGTCTACCAGTCACTTTTGCTAGTGTATGAGCTGTGTTTACAACTTAAATAATTTGGTGGCAAGGAAAAAGACATGTTTTATAATAGAATATTAAACAAGGGAGAGGGTTTCCAACACTGATAATATGGGGGTAATCTCCCACCCTATACCAATCACATCACGAGAAACGGTTTTGTTCAGTAAAAGGAACCCACAAGGTCAGAGAAGAGAGGAAGTCTCAATGTGGAACTCACATGGTCAAGATGTGAGGCATGAGTGAACATCTCAATACTATCGGTGTGAGGATCTTTTTCCCACAAAATAAACGAAGGGAGAATGTTCTCTGTGCCGCAGTGCAGGCTGCGCCCAGGCACATGGGCAGCCTGTGCAAGGGGGCAGGGTGGTCATTGCGCCCACCCCCATGTGCCTGGGCACTGCCTGCGCTGCGGCATAGAGAACAGCGCCCCATAAATGAAAGAGGGTTCTTTCAGCAAGCGTCATAGGGAGCAAATCAATGAAGAGGCACAAATCAGTTTCGTACATAGGGGCAGAGACATAATTTTAGAGAGAGAGAAGGTTAGCACAAAGCTTTTTCCATTTTAGGCTGCTTGAGAAATGATGGATGCACCGGATATTAGAGGAATCAAAGATTAAAGAGTTGATGGTGTGTGTGTGTGTGTTTTGCTGCTACTCTGATGGGTTTCTAAATGTGTAAGAGATTAAGTTCAGAAACTTGGTTGAAAAACCAGAATCAAATATCAGATATGTATTTGCAGTGCATCTACAGAAGTTTTCCATATTTTTCAAAAAAAATTTTCCTGGAGTCAGATGTAGTGCCTTGTAATTCATGAAGAAATTTTGGATCAGTTACTGCTCAGACTTGTCTCCAACCAATGCAATGACATGCTACATGGTTCAGACTTCAGATACATTCTATCCACTACTGATTGAATATGGATACTACATCACTGCTACTAGCACTATACTTTCCCTTCATAATATAAACACAGCTATGAATCTGAGTTCCCCATTCAAATTGAATTTCAAAGCAGGTTCAATAAAATAAACTACTAGACTATCAAATATCAGATATGAACAAACTACTAGACTATCAAATATCAGATATGAACAACTCCATTTCATGCTCTATCCATATCATCTGTACAAACCAAGATAATTACCTGGGCACTACTAAATTATTAAATTTAAGGAGTTAAAATATCTAACTAGAACTTCACATAAATTCAGGAATTTCTTTTTGGAACCTATTAACAGAAACCTAGGAAAATAGATTGATCAACTGCCAGAGCAAGTCAGAGAAAAAGGGTTAAAAGATGGCTAGACAGAACCATTGCAGAAGCAGTTAAGAGGCTGGGTACTGAGAGCACACAACAAGAGCTTGGGAGTTTGAAAGTTGAAACTGAAATATGAATAAGATTTTGGATCAATCCATTGGGTTGATTGCCAGGAGTCCGAGTAACAGAAAGCTTTAGGCTCTGTTTGGTTTCTTTGAAAATGACAGCTAGAATTATGGAATTAGTTGAATTATACAATTTTACTTTTCCAGCAAATGGTATATCTAGTAATAAATCCTCTCTCATATTCCATCAAATTAATGGAACTAAAATTTTTTGGCTTCTGAATTGTATCTTATCTACAACAGTATAGGTTTTCTACTAAATCAATTCACTACATTAAATGGGTTCAGACAGTAATATATAAAACTGAATACTTATTCTAATCAGAGACTTTGATCACACATGAACCACAGTCCATCATCCTTAAAAAAATTACACTGTTTTTATCAAGACCCAAACCTCATATTTTGAAGTGAAACAAAAATCAGATGATCACACTAGGAAGATTCCCAAAGTGAGGTTAAAAAAGGCTAAAAGAAATCGAAGTTCAGAGTAATAGCTTACCTGCAAGGACAAAAAAGGACTAGCAAAGTCTTAATGCACAATGGGAGAAAACTGGAAGGTTATAGACCCAACAACTGAAAGAAAATGGTTAAAGCTCAAAGCATGTAAAAGTCAAAATTCAACAATTAGGAGAATGGATATGCAATGTGGAAAGCCTAAACACCCAAACGCCAGTTGCTGTAGTTAGACACTTGTGCCAACTCTCAAAGATTAAATGGTTTTCTACTTGTGCACCAGTCAGTCCTCTGATTAATTACAATACTCCAATGGCAAGATAAAGTCAAATAGTCAATTATGCAAAGCTTTGAGCTCAAAAGGCACTTCAAAGGTCACAGTAGAGCAGCCAACTCAAACAAAATCAGAGCAACTCAAGCTACTAAAAACTAAATAATAAAACCCTACTGTAACATATTAAATTGAAAACACAAAATTTGGTTTGTCTTAGTCATATGAAGCTTGAATCGAATATCAATTCAACTGATATGTTGCGTGATAGTTCAATGTACCATCACAGCAATGTCTGACTTCGTTTATAAATACAGGGCCTCATCATCTGAGGACTATGATTCTGTTGAGATTTATCTGTATTTTCCTGGAAGTAAACTTGCAGAAGAATGTTACAAGTCTATAGAGAAACAAATTACTTGAATTAGGGGCCAACTTACAACGTAATGCGATCTCAGAGGCCCCTACTTTACCGAAATGTAGTCCTTGTAGATTACACAATAGCACATTATTTATCGGCTTCCTTGTGTTTGTTGAGCATGAAGTTCCTCTTTACAAAATGGTTTACCTCTATTAGGGATATCTGCCAAGTTACAAAATTCGGCTAACTTCTGCTGAATTTTTTTTCTTCTCCACGGGACGGGGTCCTAGGATGCTTTCATCTATAGTCGCACCGTGATCTCGTGAGGATTGTATGACAGCATCATAAGTTTTTGAAGATAGCTGTAAGCCCTCCATGTAAGCCCTCAAATACAGCTCATATGCAAGTCTTGGCTTAGCATCATTTGCAAGAGCCTCGATCAGCATTTCATATGTTATCTCATTTGGTGAGACATTATGAACTTTCATCCTGTGGAACCATTCAAATGCAGTACTTCCCATGCTGTTCCTTGCACACCCAGTGATAATCGCATTAAAAGTAACAACTGTCGGTTCAATACCAGATGAAACCATATCTCGGATGATGGAATCTACCATCTCAGACCTTCCTTGACCAGCATAAACTGATGCCATAATTGTGTACGCATACAAATTCGGCTCAATACCCACTTTAATCATATGTTTCCATACCCGAAGAGCGTCATCATAGAGTTTCCCTTTCTCAAGGGCACTAAGCAATGCCCCATATGAAACAATTGTAGGCTTTTCACCTTGCTCCACCATCCTTCTAAATATTTGCACAGCAGCTGAAGTTTCTGATGCTTTGGAACATGCTACAAGAACAGAATTCCATTCCCGACTTCCTGGTTTTAGGCCTTTATCTTCCATCTTGTTAAGCAACTGAATGCCCCATCTCCAAATACCTTTTCTCCTAGCTGCAGTGAGCAGAAAGTTGAAGTGTGAAACAATTAATTCTTGTGATAAGTTATTTGGATTTGGTCCCTTATCTAACAAATCTTCATAAATCTCCAAAGCAGCCCACCATTTCTTAGCCTTGCCCATCAACCATATTATATGGTTGCAAACAGATAAACTAATATCAGACTCCCTCTCTCTTATCCTATTATACAATTCCTTTGCCACAGTATAATGACCTTCACGCGTACATGCCCAAGCAAGGCGCTCATATTCACCCTGTCCAGATCTCAGACCAGCCTTATCCATTTCAGTAAGAAGCTTCAATACATTGCTGCTGCTCAAGTCATCTCCCTTCACAAGCCACCGCCGCATCACTTGGTAGCAAATACGGATGGTAAAGTTCTCAAGCTTAATGAACTCAGTTTCCCAGTCTTCATCCCCATCTTTTCCTATCTCCCCCTTTTGGTATTTTTTTGTTAATTCAACAAAAAACTTAAGGGCTCCACTCCCATCTTCCATTCTTCTATAAACCAGCAAAGCTGTTGAACAGGACACTGGAGATGGAGAAAAACCCTTCTCTTCAATCTCTTTGAGAACATTAAGGGCCTCAAGACACCGTCCTTGCTCTAAATAAATGGCCATTAAAGTGTTGTAAGTAACAACATTAGGAAAGACACCTTCCTCTGCCATATCTTCCATGACTTTCTCCACTTCTCCAAACTGTTCAGATTGTTTCACTGCACCCAATAAACTATTATATATGAAAAGGTTTGGGCCAGTGAAACCATTGGTCTCCTTCTTCTTTCTCTTAAGCCATTCGACAAGAGCCATAGCAGGCTCTAATCTCTTTTCTTTGCCAAAACTTTTGATCATTGACGAATAGACAGGAGGGGGCAGTTCAGAGAAGTCCTTAAGAACATCTTCTATATCTTCCGGGGTTTTAGCAACTTGTAAGCTCCACGCCAATGCACGAACATCAATTCGTGCGTCCTTCCTTTCAACTGCTTCTCTCTCACTTTCATAACTTCCTCTGCCTCCTCCTTCTCCTTCTTCAGTAGGAAGTTCGCCACCATCTTTTCCCTCAACAATATCACTAGTGTTTGGAGACTCTTCACTGATATCCTCCCCAATTGCTCGTTGGTCAAATGCCCAAGCCACGGGAAAAGACGAACCAGACGAGCTTCTCGTTGGTTCACAAACGAGAACAAAATTCAGTTTGGAGTGATTGGAGAAAATCCCGTATGAAGCATCAAATTTTGAATGCCAACGACTTTGAGATCGGGACCAAAAATCCCCTAAAGTGCTTGAAACTAATAGCTGATGGCAACTTCTTCTATGATGTACAGCATGACTAACAACCCATTTTCTCTTTGTTCTTGAAATACAGGAATAACCCACATCAAATTCCAAAAGAGGGGATACCCACAAGTCCCCTTTTAAGGACCAAACGCTCAAAGCTTCCATTTTTGAGGAGAAAAAAATTTAGATGTAAAGACAGAAAGCCACAGCCAAAATATCCATTCAAGAAAATGGAGAAAAGAGAGGGGTTTTTCAATCTCCAATGTGACTTCTCACGAAAACTGCAACTAGATAATCGAAACAGAATTCTAAAGAATTTAAAGAGACACAGAGAGAGATGTAGAAAGTCCTGAATTTCGTATTTCACGACTGTGAATTGAGTCCACCTGTGGAGTATGTCCTGAAGGCAGGAGGAGCTTCACAGCTTTGTTTACTAAATTCTATGAACTGAACGTCCCACAACCATTAACACCTTCCTTCTTGGGGATAAGCGAGACAGTAATTAAAGGAAAATGAAAACGCTACTGACAAGCGTCGCAGAATTAGTGAACCGCCATCGTTATCACCAGAGCCACATACAATATTTTGGTATGGTATATTGTATTCGGTATTCGGTATGGTACACTGCACATATACCCCATACGACCATACCGATATCATACTGAATACCGATTTGGTACATCTATCTCCTATCAATACCATATCAAATCAATTCAGCATTATTTGATAGTACACCGTACATGCCATTTTTATCCTCTCAAGTCTAGTGCACCACACCACTTGAGAGTGGATTTTTATCCTCTCAACTGTGGTGTACCGTCCGATGCAAAGTCAAGTGCACTGTGCAGGTGCACCGGAATTGAGAAGATGAAGATTCATCGTACGTGTATCTCATATCGATACCATATTGAATTTATTAGGTACAGTTCGGGATAGATAATTTGGTATGGAAATAATATTGATATACAATACATGGTACACATTGACACCCTTACATAGAGTACCACAAGTGGATAATGTCTCTAAACTTAAAAAATTAACAATAAAAAAAGATAGACTCATAGACTGATACGTATAAAAAAAAACAAAGGGAAGTAGTTTTTTGGGAGAGTGGCCTGCGCCAACACCCCCATAAAAGTGTCTTTTCATATGAGATGGAGAGAGATACACTCATGGGAGACTGAATGATAATTCTTTCTCCTCCCCCCCCCCCCCTTCTCAAAACAAAAAAAAAAGGGCAAGAAGTAGCTGTTTCGCATGCATCAACACGGACTAATGAGATCCATATGAATGAAATTTTTTATTTCATTGAGGGTTGAACGGTAAATTCACGCAGTCTTATGTCTACGCGACCAATTAACATTCTTCCCCAACCCCCACCTACAAAAAAAAAAAAAAACCTTACATCTATCTGTTCATCAAATTTCAATCCAAAATGAGTGATAGTCGTGAACAGCTGTCACGTCTATTTCCCATTGTGTTTTCTCCGGGTGAGCTTGATTCTCTATGTCTCTGCCCCACCTTGGACGAGGTAAGGAGGGTTGTTTTCTCGTTTGGACCCTTGAAGGCTCCAGATATTGATGGCTTTAATGCTAGTTTTTATCAAAATTTCTAGGACTTGGTTCACTTTGGATATCTTTCGCTTTGTTTCGGATTTCTTTTCCTCTGGTTATTTACCCTCTGGCATTAACCATACCCTGATTGCTCTCATTTCCAAAATTGATAATGCTTCACAGGTTGGGGATTTCAGACATATAAGTTTGTGCAATGTTACTTACAAAATTCTGGCCAAACTTGTTGCTTCTCGCTTTAAAACTACTCTTCACTCTTTCATTTCTCCATACCAAGCGGCTTTCATCCCGGGTAGACAGATCCAAGACAATATTATCGTGGCCCAGGAAATTTTTCATTTTTTGAACCACACTCGTGGCAGGGATGGGTTTGTGGCTATCAAAATCGATATGTCTAAGGCTTATGATAGGATTGAGTAGAACCTTCTTCTCTCTGTTTTCGGATTCCTGGGGTTTGGAGAGAAATGGCAATATCTTATTCGTAATCTGATCTCTTCTACTTCTTTCTCCATCAAGTTGGATGGCAGTCCTTTTGAATTTTTTCATGCTTCTAGGGGGTTGCATCAGGGTTGCCCTCTTAGTCCTTATCTTTTTTTAATCGTCATGGAGGTTCTGTCTCGTCTTTTCACTGCTTACCATGAATTGGATATGTTTCATGGAGTTAAAATTTGTCGCCATGCTCCTGAAGTAACTCATCTCTTTTTTGCAGATGACATTTTTATTTTTTGTCGGGAGGCTTCTGACAACTTATTAACTATTAAGGCAATCTTGGACCTTTTCTCTGACCTGTCGAGACAAGAGATTAATTACTCCAAAAGTAGTATCCATTTCAGTCGAAATGTCCCTTTTGGTCTTCGACTTTCTCTTACTTCTCTTTTGGGAATCAAGGAAATGATAACTGACGCCGTGTACCTGGGAACTAACTTATTTCATGGCAGGTCCAAAAGGAGGGAGCTAGAGGGGGTCCTGGCTAGAATGCATATGAAGTTTGCTTCTTGGAAATCTAATCTTTTATCTTATGCTAGACGTAGTGTCCTTATTAATTCAATGCTTGCATCCACTCTAGCTTTCTTAATGCACTGTTTTCGTTTCCCTCTTCATACGTGTCGCGAGATGGATTCCTTGTGTCTCAGGTTTTGGCAGAGGGGTGCTAACAGTTCACAAAAGAAGACTTCACTTATCTCTTGGACCAAAATGTGCACTCCTAAGAGCCACGGGGGGCTTGGGTTCTATAAGGCTGAACATCATAACGAGGCCCTCTTAACTAAGTTGAGTTGGAGACAGCTTACTGAGCCTCAATCGTTGTGGGCCCATTTGCTTAGAGCAAAGTATTTCCATAACCGTTCTTTGTTCAACCCCTCAGTCAGAGCTCGGAGAGGATCTTGGGTGTGGAATAGCATATCCCACGTTATTCCTGTTCTTGAAAAACTGGTTTTCAAAAAACTGAGTAATGGCTCATCTACTTATTTCTTGTATGATAAATGGATTCCCGACCTCACAGGTAATCTGTCTGATTTATCATCTCACAAATTATCTTCTTCTGACAAATCTAAGCTGTTATGTCATTTTTACATGGTAATCTTTGGAACACTAGCCTTCTGATTGATTGTATTCCCCAATCTATATCTCATCGCATACAATCTATTACTATTTCTGATTCTGATGACAAGTGGTGGTGCATTAAATCTAAAAATGGAATATTAACCACCAAGTTAGTTGCCTGCCAACTTCAATCTCATTATTCTAATGCTTCAGCTATTGATGTTGTTTGGTGGATTTTCTTTTGGAAATTACAGATTCACCCAAAATTTAAGTTCTTTATGTGGTGTGTGTTAAATGCAGGAATACCTACTAGAGCTATTCTCTCCAATTGGATCCAGATGGACTCCACATGTGCTCTTTGTGGAACTGGTGTTGAATCCTCATGGCAACTGTTCTTTTCTTGTGATTGGGTCAAGCACATTTGGGTGGCAGGGCCTCTTGGGTTGAGAACCGATTTCATAGCTTTAAAGGATATGAAATCAGCTTGCCTTTTCTTTTTCCTACAATTCCAGTCAGATAAACATCTTCTCATCTGGTTTTTTAGTGTTTTTTCTATTACCTGTTACTTTATTTGGGCTGCTAGAAACAGGGTTGTAGTATGTTTGGAAAAGGCTGATCCATCATGGGTCTTGAAACATATTAATCAATGGATTGCGGATTTCAATTTATTCCCCCCCGCCCACCCTTTCATCCTCCCCTGTAATGGCTATTGTGGATACAATTTCGATTGCCTATTCTTCTCTTACTATACCTGTACTTAATTTTCCTGTTTTAATCTGTGTAGGATACTCTAGGCCTGGACTAACTACAGCTGGATGGTCCTATTTCTTTTTGATTGATGGCAGACTAAAGTTTTTTGATACAGGGACTTTACCTTACATACCACATTTACTGGTTCTTCTTTTTGTACTCCAGAAAAGGTGTGACCATGATGTCAACATTGGGTTGAAGATAAAAGAAATATGGATTGATCACAAGTTGATTACGGATACTCTTCCATCTCCATCCAAATGTTTATGGCCATGGTTTCTGTTTAAAGACTTCTTGTATATTTCTGACTTAACCCAAGGTGTACAGTTTTCACGGACAGGTGATAGGTTGTGTTTACCAATAGCCAGGAACTTAGCTAGGAATGTGTGCTGGCAAGATGTATTAAACAATGTAGACTGCTCCTCTGTTTAACTACTCTTTGTTTATTTTCATCCAAAAAAAAAAAAAAAAAATGAGTGAGAGAGTAAACATATGTTATTGGTATCTTGGGGGCCAGGTTTGGCCCAATAAGTTCGAGCCCGGTAGGTCTGAGCTGGGCTTTTCAGTCCATGGGCCGGATCAAGGTTGGGATTCTTGCCAAAACCCAAGGCATCTTTTCTTAGGTCATCTGTTTCATGGAAAAAGTGGATAAGAGATTTTTTTTTTTCCTTTTGTAAAAAGATTTTTGTTGTTTAAGTCAATGCAAAATACAAAAAATAAAAATAAAAAATCAAAATGGAATAAAAATTTAAGTTTATATTAAAATATTATTTTATAGGATAAAATTTTCAATAAAATAGAAAGTTGTAATTTTAAGCATGGGGAAATCTTGTTCTAAACAAGGGTGGTGAAAAAAAGTAGTGATTTTTTTTCTTTGCCCTTTTATTATAGTACATTTCTTCTTTCAACGAGTATAAAATCCTATTATTTTACATGTGTACTTAAAAATCGTGAAAGACAATGATAACATAATAATAGCGTTACTTTTCAAATTATCTGGAAAAGTTTTTATGATTAATTCGTGACTTAAATAGCAAAGAGTAATCAAAAGAAGATGACTGATGTGTTTGATATCCTTTCTAGGTTGATTTCGCATTCTCAGGCGATAAAAATAACTATTTTTATCATCTGAAAATATAAAATCGACTTAGAATGTATTCCAAGGATGCATATCAAACACTGCCGTGTACATCTTCTCAATTCACCATAATGGTTACAACAAGATGCACCTTTTTACTTTTTAATTAGGAAAAATGAAGTTTTTGGTTGCACCTAAACAAGAAGCATTTTTCAATACTTACAACCAATAACATTTGCAATGAATATCACTTTAGTTGTTAGAGATGGGGTATCCCTTGAATTAGCTACTTGGTGAAGGGGATTTCTCCCAATGTTTTTTAAATTCTTCAAACAATGGTAAAAAATTAAATTTCAAAATAATTTAAAAGAATACTTACCTTTAGTAAATTCTTCAAACAATGGTAAAAAAACAGAAATGTATTTTATTATGAAGAAGACTAAAAAGAATTCCAAATTATTTGACACCCTTATGAGATATCATACGAAAATCCCTTTAGTTAAATGAGTGGAGTTTTGCCATGTTACTTCCAAAAAAGCAAAAAAATGTTAAAAAAGAAAAAAAAAGAAAAAGAAAAAGAAGAAATTAAATGCTAGGGGAAGTGGGTTGGTTCAAGAAATTAGAGATCGAAGTTAGAGTGATTGTTTTTCCTAATTTATACAAGCTTAAGGTGGTCCATCGTGAAAAGCCAAGCGCATGTTCTATCCCAATTAGTTGTTAGAAAGAATCTAAAGTCATAACATGATTAGTTCCCCTGCATGAAAGAGGCTTTTACAAGAGAAATAAACGTGTGAGAGAGAGAGAATCTTTTTTTTTTTTCTACTCAGCCCACATGGGATGATTCCTAGCTATAAGGACTCCAAACAACCAAGGTAGAAGGGAAAAGGAAATTCTTACCCAAAAAAGAAAAGGAAAAAGAAAATAGACTTAACATGTCCATCTTAGCTTCTCTCTCCCCCATGATGGCTGCCACAACTCCTTCATAAAAAATAAAAAAAAAAGGAAAAAGATCTCTATTTGGTGATATTTTCTATGTCCTTTTACATGGCATTGTGAGATGATGTTTCTGCCTCGGGTAGGTACTCAGGCATGTTCACCCATTGGCCCAGACACTTGTGTAGAGACTATAAGACCAAGTAGAGTTCTTTTGCCCAAAAAATTAATAACGCTTCCAGACTCATTTGTGATTGGACTGAGTTTTCCTTCACCTGTGGAGCAGAGAAATCTCTTCCCCAGTAATGCATTTCCCATGTTAATCCGAAAGGTTAGATCTCTAAGATGTGGAGATTCCTTCTTCACCATGGGTGTAGAGAAAACTCAGTCTTTTTTTTTATTTTTTATTTTATAATTTAGGGAAGGGTTTTCTTTCTATCACTATGCCTAGTGAAATATAACACTTTACTATTTGCCACATGACAGTACATGGGTTAGTCCATGTGAGAGAGGATCGATCAAACTCATCAAACATCTCATTGTACTATTGCAACCAAGCAATATTCCCTTTACTATCACACATAGGAAAAAAAAAAAAAGGGTGGGCACCTCGGCATGTCTATCTCTCTCTCTCACCCCCATGAAAAGGACCACCCTGCCCCTCTCAATCCACCCCACCCATTGGTGTAGGCCACCCACTTATTTGAATGCCAGACTCCTCTCCAATAAAGAATCGGCTCAATGAGTGCCCAATGAGACATCCGACCGTTGGACTGGCTGGCACACATCCCCGTGTAGCAGCCCAACCATCGAATGCCTCATTGGGCACTCCCTTTGCGGCGGGCTCATTGGAGAGGAGCTAGATCCCTTGTTGGAAGGGGGATGGCGTACTCAACCTCTACCCTACACATATATCAAATTTAAGATATGGGGTGTTGTTCTCTGTGCCGCAGCGTAAGCTACGCCCAAGTAAAAGAGGGTGGGTGCAATGATCACCCAGCTTCCTGAATAGCAGATCCATGTGCCTAGACACAGCCTACGTTGCGGCATAGAAAACATTCTCCATTAGGATATGTATGGAATGGGATGGCCCAAGTGCCCAACCGACTCGATAAAACCTTGAGTCACAAATTAAGAAAAAGACCAATTGGATATGATTATTTTTTTTTGGGCCCCGGAAATCAAGCAAAGCGTGTTCACAGTCCCATGTGCAGCAGTTCATTAACCGCCCAATAAAATCGGCACCAGAACCTCTAATCCTTTGTTCAGTTCTACGTGGCACTTCTCCATACGTTGTTTACTATGGATTACTAGCTTAATTAATAACAATAAAAAACACTTAACAAGGGCGGCTTTTGTTTTTCTTCTCTTTATAGCTTATTCTAACAAGTCCACACCATGAACTCCTATCTAACCAAACCTCCTCTTAACACTCTCCCTCCCCTCACCCACTTTGATTGTGAAAGAGAGAGAGAGAGAATGATAAAGTTGAAGAGGTTTTGCAGGAGCAACTCCAAGCTCAATAGTAATGGAGGTGGTGGCAGAGGCTGTGGAGGAGGTGATGGTGGTGGTGATGGTGGTGGGGAGATCAAGTGGGAGGTCAGACCAGGAGGGCTTCTTGTCCAAAAGAGAGACAATGGAAAAAATTTAGGGGAAGAGATGATCACAATCAAAGTCTCTACAGTAACAAAGTTTCATGATATCTCCATTGAACCCACTTCTACTTTTGGTAATTCTTTCTTTCTTTCTTTCTCTTTAATGAAGGTTTTTAATTTCCATGATCAGTTTTTATCAGAAAATAAATGTATTTTTATTATGTATTTCAGGAGAATTAAAGATGATATTGAAGGTGGTGACTGGTTTAGAGGCAAGAGAACAGAGGGTTTTATACAGAGGAAAGGAAAGAGAAGATGAGGAATTCTTACATATGGTTGGGGTGAGAGATATGGACAAGGTCTTGTTGTTAGAGGACCCAGCCATCAAGGAGAGGAAACTACCCTTGCCTTACCATCATCAGCAATATAGAGTATAGAGTCTATTTATACTCTAATTAACACTCTTTGTTTAATTAATTATGTCATATTATTTTTAACTAATCATTTAACTCAATCCATAAATTAATTAAATTATGTTTATGGATTAAGCCCACTTTGTAGCCTTGATGTATCTTTTCCCTTATGTTCCTTTTGTATTAGGTTAATTGAAAACTGAAAGCTAATGATATATCACACCATTGAGAGGATTTTTTGTGTCCATACTTATATTTTATGGGGAAGGGTTCCCCATGATGCTAGTGTAGGGGGAATCTCTCACACCATGTCAATGGCAACACAAGGATGTTAGGTATATTTCTTACTCTATATATGTTCTAATATAAGTCTATTTGAATAAGAAATCAGGCTGTGGTGGGGGCCCACTGGTAGAGCCCATCTAACCTAAAACCCTAGTTTTTCCTATAAATACTGGTTAGAGGCAGCAATCTAATTATTCCAAACTTAATATGCAAAGTGTATTGCTTTAAACAATCTTGTGCTTAAACCTAAAACCCTAACAAAGGAATGATATAATCTACATGAACCCACAATGCGAGGGTACTATTTCCATTTCACATGAGAATTTTTTTATTTATTAATTTCTCTATCTTCTTCTTACCATGTGAGCCCTTTGAATGATACCATTCTCCACACCGCCATGTGGTGTACAAATTCCTCACCACACTTGGCAAAACAGATCTTTATCCCCTCAATTTACCTGCCCCTCAATTTTCTCAATTCCATCTAATAGGGGGCAGAAATGACCATCCTACCCCCTGCCCGGGTGGGGTCCACTTCCCTCTATTAGAGGGAATTGAAGAAATTGACGAGCAAGCAAATTGAGGTGATAATTTTCCTGGCGAAACCCTCTCCCATATTTCAATCCAAAGTTTCATTGTGTAAGAACCTTTTTAGCTCAAAATTTTACCTGAAGCTGGATTTCATCACTTAATCCAAAATTTAGCCCAAGATCGCAACTAAGTGATGAAATCCCATAAGAGTTGCCATTAAACAATTTGAATATGCAAGTTTAATAGATTGAATTGGGGTTAAGTAAATATGACCTTGTTTGGATTAATTTGGATGAGGATTGGGTTGTCTATGTATCTTTCATAGAAAAAGAAAAAACTATAATTAAGTTTTTTTTTTTTTTTGGGTAGAAAAACTATAATTAAGTTTAGATGTTCGATGTTCAGATCTGATGCATATTAGCTCTGTAAGTAGATGGATTAGCATCGATTTTGGATTGGATATGCACTGATCAGAGTTGGATATATGGGTTACAATTAAGCCCATTATAGTATAAAATGGGTTACATGGGCTTCATATTTAATGGGCCAAAAACAGTTGAACGGCATTTCCTAATGCTTAATGATGAAGTCGCAGAAGGATAAGGCTGTGTTTGGTATGCATTCTCAGAATAGATTCTTTCTTCATCATGGGTGAAGTAAAATTCGGTCCATGAAATTATAATAATGCTTCGGCAAATTCTTCCAAATCAAAATTATATAATATCCTTTTTATATCTTTTTTGTCTAACATTTTATTACATGTTGAATTGTTTACAATGGTCCAAGTTCAAAACTCAGAATCAAGTATAAAATCAGTCTCCATCAATTGGAATCATTTAGGAACCGATTGAACTCAGTAATCAAAGAATCGGGATTAATGAAAATCTAATCAAATCCGATTTGATTTTTAAAACCCTGATGATGTAGGGTCTTTTTTATTCAGTGGTGAGGTGGGCCACAATCAATTGCTGTTCTCCAATGGGAATGATTATGGTCATTTTTGACCCAGTGAATGAACTCCGTCAAAACTGGCCCGCGTGATTATCGGAAAGTAGTTTTTTCTTGATATATCGATATCACTATTGATAGTGAGATATGGTCCCCAATAGTAATTGTGTAAAAAATTGGCTCGCACTAGTAGGTTCGACTTCGACTTGAATCGATCGATTGAAGCTAGAGACTGATTCCATCGATTACTAAACATGTCAGGCTCAAGCACCGACTAATTAATAATGAGACAGAGACTGATAACTGACTGCTTATGACCTGTTTAAGATCCATATCAACCGGTCAGACTCAACCAGTTTTGATCAGGCCTAATCCATACCCTACTATTTTAAACCCCACACCGTTGTCACCATTTAGGTAATCGGGCCTCGTATACCAGATAAGAAGTGTACCAATGAAGAGCAACAATTTTGTACATATGGGGGTAAAGAAGTCATTTTGTGTGAGGAGGAGAGGAGAGCTCCGCAACTCAAAGGATTATGGTTAAGGTTCCTACTTCAATTAAGAGCAAGAACAGTACTGGACAGATTGATCGTTGTGCTCATATTCTCTTCAAGCTCCATTGCATGAACAATGATATATGTAAGATCAACTCTCCAATAGTCAAATGACACGCGTTGGGAGTCCAAGCTTGAAACCTCGTGAGCAACTCCACTTGTGATCGATTCAAGAGCATGAGGAAGCCGTTAAGGCCAAGATTCCTTAGGCCAAACTTGTAACCAGGACATCCCACATGATCGCTCAACTTGAAATTCCCCATGATACTAGTTGCAAATCAGTTAAATGTTTCCCGCTCAAGAAGGACGCGTCTTGCTTGAGCCCAGAACCACTTGGACTTGAGGGTTACGTGGACTTAGACCAGAGGCTGGCTTAGGCTTGGAACCATTCTCGTACAAGCTTGAGCCACCAGACCCACCTATCTTGGATTCGACTCAGACTGTACAATAATGGTTCTTGTTTGAGAATCCGAGCCAATTTGAATCCTCTACTGCCAAGCTACCCAACAAGATTGTGCTGTGCCCAGACACAGTGCGGACATGAACGACCTCAGATTCCTTAAACAGTTCCACCAAAGGTGTTAGGCTGTACAGATCGTTGGCCGAATACTAATCGGACTTCCTCGACAATGCAACATGTAAGACACAGATCCCTCCGGGCTTCAACGTCCGTTCGATCTCTCCAACGAACCTGGACGGGTAGAGCGCATGGTCGAACACATTTGAGAATTCGAAATCGAAAGTGTGGTTGGGGAAGCGCTGGTTGTGGAAATCTCCCATCAACACTAGCGGAGGGTAAGGCACGAGATCGATACCAATCGAGTTTTAAACGCCGATCCGTTGCAGCGCGACCACCTCTTGGCCCACTCGAGCACCGATACAGAGCGCCTTGGAATGGTTGGAGAGAAGGTTTTTGTGTTTCAAATCGGTGAAGAAATTGGAGAACACTTGGATCTTGCGTTCCCAGTCCCTTGTGGTCCACACTTTCCTTAGCATTGGATTAAGGGTTTTGTTGAGCTGGTGTTGTATGTACTTATCGTAGGAGTTGAAGCCAGGCCTGATTCGGAGCCCACCGGCAGAACGTGATGATGATGGTTGTTTAAGCAGAGATTCGAAGGTGGTGGTATCGTGGAAGCGGGATTGGAGAGAGACGACAAGCAAGAAGATGAAGGAGATGATCAGGGAAAGGAAGATTAAGAAGGGCTTCAGGATGACTGGTTTTCTTTGGTTTTCCTTCATGGGCTTGGCTTCCTTGCATACCACGCCTCTCTCTTACTCACACACACACACACACACATTTGGTTTCAGGAAGTTTTTATCGAGGGTGACCGGTGACCTTTTCTCTCTCGATCCTTCTATATTTGTATGGGCAACGTACACGGTATCGGGGGTAACCGGCAATAGCATCTATACTGATACCAATACGGTAATACCGATACTTATCTGTTACAAATGCGAATTGGCCAATTCAAATCATCCAATACCAATACCTAAAACCGTGATCTTATCCAACATTTTAAACTCGGAGTCTGGATTGGTCCAACCGTCCAACCGATTGAAATCGGTCAAGAATTGACCAAAATCTGCTTGAATCTTAAAAACACGGTGGAAATCGGCTAATATGAAATGCTCTTAGCTCAGTTGGTGAGCCGTTGTGCGCTTCATGCCCATGCTCACCAAGAGGTCTCGAGTTCGAGTCTCTTGGCTGGTATCTTATCCCCTCCCCGGTTCAATCCCCCACCTTCTATCAACTATATATGTAAAGCTCCCAATTACCCAAAAAAAAGAAATGCTAGAGAATTGGGATAGGCCTCGGCCCGAATTCGTGCTTCTAGTTGTTTTCCAAATTTCTCATGAACTATTGTAAGACTTGATCGCATTCTCTTTACTTTTGACACAGGGATTTCTACCTTTTCATGGGACATGACGGTCATTTATGCAGGTCTGTGTCTGAGGTGCATGGATTGCGCACCGCACACGATCAGATAATGTTGTTTCTCCCATAAATTAAAGAATTAAAAAATTGCCACTTGTTGGGCCCTGATCATGTGATTGGAGACTTTTGGGAATTATAAAGTGCCCTCTTCGCAAAGACTTTGAAGTTTGAAGGGCTGAATGATGTATAAGACACGCAAAGGGTACATCATCAGTACAAAGACATCCTAATTAATCATTAGTGATGATTAGTTATTAGTCATTCTCATAGATATAGAACTTTAATTTTTTACTTAAATACATTAGATTGCCCTCTAAATACGTTCCTCTTATTGTAATGTTTGGGTGATGGGATTCCCTCGTTTTCACACTGAAAGAGAAACAAGAGGGATCCTCCCCTTGAATGATTATAAAACAAATTGCTAGTATTCAGTGTATATGGAATCCAAATCACCTACCCGTATGTGTATGCTTTATCCACAATTTTGTGATGATATATTTTAGGGAGAAAGTTCTCTGTTCGGGTATGAGTCTATCTCTCTCCCCCATATGAAAAGATACCTTTGTCCCCCTTGTTTTGAGGAGGAGAGAAATAGACACATGGGAATGTTCGTGCAGACCACACTCCCAAACAAAAAACTACTTATAGGCCAAATGTGTCTCGTCCAATTTGTGCTACGGTACAAAGAACATCAATATGTATATCCTTCTGCTTCTATTAATGCTTCAAAAGTACTCTTAATGGCCATATGAAGAGATATTTACGAAAGCAAAAGAATATTTGTCATCACGAAACTGTACATGAAACACTCATGCTTCAGACAAGTTTCCTTCTCATTTTTGCATTTCAGCATTACCCCTTTGTTTTTTCGACCGTTGGAGCCTTGCAGGTCGTGATGATACTCTCTCTCTCTCTCTCTCTCTCGTCCATGGAGTTATGGAAGCAAAGAAATGCAGTCATCTTTACCAAACTATTATGGCTTATAATTGTTAAATGTTAGTAAGTGGATCCAAACAAAACATTATGGCATTAAGTGGAGATAGCTCTAAAAATATATAAAGACATTAAGAATTAAGGACCTGAACAAACCAATAAACATCTTGACAACCAAGGACAGAAACAAAAAGGAAGGGGTAGCTACAAAAGACTTTGATAGAGACTAGTCGTGATCAATAGGGTTTAATTTCTTCCCCAACTTATCGAGCTATGGGGTCTAGGTGCTAAATCATGCTTCATTTTATCATCGCAATGGGTGTTAGTAGGAGGATACTCATTAATTTAAATTACGTTGTTGGTATTGTATCGATATTGATACCTGGTCAATATTATATCAATGAAACGGCATAGACAAGGGGTAACATAGTCAAGAAAACCCATTTATAAGAAAACCCAAAGGTAAACTTATCCCATATGACAAATCTATACCGATACCCGATCCGACACCATGCACTAAATCCATGATACAAATCACACGGTCAATTTTTTGTTCAAATTTATTTTTTGATTGCACTGATTAATCCGTATTAGCTCAATATTGATATCGAATACAGCTGATACTGATACGTATAACTGTTTATGGATAGGGATTTTAAAGACCCTACAAGTCTGTGTGGCAAAAAGCATTGGATTGGAATAATTTTAGTTCAAAAGCATATATTCTGTGACGGTAGGAGTGTAGGGTATCGAGCTATACTATATGACCTAGGGTGCAAGTTTGGCCCGGTGGGCCCTCCTTGAGCTATGCTGGATCTGCGCCAGGCGTTTTAACTTGCAGGACGGGCTATGGTTGAGATTTCTAGACCTGAGCTAGGGTTGAGCCAGGCTTGGGCTGAGTCCTTGCGTTGATCAAAACGAAAAATGCATAAGTGGGTTGCAATGTGTAGCTTTATTCATAAGCATCTTATTCTGTATTCCTGCTCTTAAGTTTTCATCGTGGGACACAGAATAAACAACAGTTTCCTCCAAGGAAGGAAAAAAGACTAAGAGAATTAATGCACTCATTTTTAGTCTCACAATGTGTTGCAGATGAGATCCGCGAGGTAAACTTGCACACCGGAAAGTCAAGAGGCACGATGAAAGAGCTAACCAGAGTGAGCTCTGGGGGACTCTCCGATGCCTAAGTCAGATCTCAAAGAAATAATAGTAATGGGGTCAATGATAGAAAGAGCAGTAGGCTTAGGAACAAATGATTTCACTTGTGTCCTTTGATCACTGTACAAGTGGTCCTGAGCTCACGCAAGACACGCCACTCTTGAGCGGGAACCGTTAAACCGATTTGCAACTGGCTGTTATTGATGAAGCCTGATCTTAATTCAAAAAGTGTTGTGGTGATTCTTCGGTAGGTCATTTCGCCTTCGAAACGCACCAAAATGGCCAAAAAGTGCATACCTCAGTGCCATAGGCACTGCCTCTGTAGAGCTCGTCGAGAGCTTCAATTTGATATGTATTTCGAACTATTTCGGCTCAGGTCCAAACCGAGTGGATTAAAGGGGGCAGTTTTGTACTTTCTAGGGGTTAGGGTTTTCTTATATAATGTTGTTATCTCTTTGACAGATGTGTACGTGATAGGGTTTTGTATTTTTTGCTTCACAGATTACTGGATTCATACTATCGCTTGGTCGTGGACATAGCCTTCCTTCTTGGGGATGAACCACGTAAATCTTGTCTTGTGCGTGTGTTTTTTTCTCTTTCACTTGGCATTTTCTTCTACAAAATCGTCATTCTGGGCGCTATTTTTCAACACTGTCGTTGTGGAGAATTTCAAGTTGAGTGGCCATGTGAGAAATTCTGATTACGAGTCTTTTCCTCAACGGAAGGAAAAAAAACATAATTAAGAGAATGCACTCATTATTAATCTCACATTGAAAATTTAAGAAGAGAAGAAGAGGTGATGGAAATTTCAAAGTTGATAATTATTGGGCTCACCAATTGAAACAAAGCCAAAGCCCAGCTTGCCCTGAGCCCAATAAGGCCAGGCCTAGGGTTAGGCTGAGCCCTGGGCCTTATGCTGGGCTTGGGTTTTAAAAACCCAATTCAACCCTCCTTGTTGCAACCCGTAATTCAATTCAGATCCTCTAGGCCATAGCGGTTAGACATATCATCGCACGCAATGTCCATCTTACTCCTGTTCGGGTAAGGATAAGGTGGACATTATGCGAGACGATGTGCCTGAACCACTATAGACACCACGGGCAGTACACCGTAGACGATCACGATCCCCCCCCCCACTCCTAATTATAATCTGACCCGTATCCAATGTCTTTGATTTTCACTAAACTAGGATAACCATTGGTGTCGTTAGGAGGATCCATCAGATATTAATTCTAACCCCCAACGGTGGATGGATTACCTAACACGTACAGAAAAAGATATATATATACATAAAGTTGATGAAGATGGTGGATGAGGTAGTAGAGGAAGAAGAAAGCAACCCAAGTCTATAAATATCTTTTTAATTCACAAGAACATATTCTAAGAAAGAAGAGAAAATTATTAAGGAAGAAACGAATGCAATAACGACAGCAAATGCTAAGTCATGTATGATATGATAAGAAAGGGAGAGAGAGAGAGAGAGAGAGAGAGAGAGAGTGAGAGGTGGTTTTATCTTTTATCATAAAAAGGTTTCTTAAGAGTAACAAGTCTTGCTTCCTCTTATACGGATTGATTAAGACTAATCATGATCTATTGTCTCTACCATTCATTCACAAATCATCACAACTCCGAAATCTAAAGCTTATCTTGTTTTGAGTTCTTCCACTAGGATGGTCATTTCCGTCCCCCCATGAGATGTACTGGCGTAAATGAAAAGACAGATAAATGGAGATGATAAAGATCCCCACTTTACTACCAGAAGACAAAAGTTTCATCAAGGAGATGATTGTGGGGGAAGGGATTGCATGGTTCCTGTCTCCCGATTCCCGAGAGGTTAGTTCATTTATTCTTCCCCTTACCTTCCTCCATTTTTTCATTTTTTTTTTCCTTGCTTGTTCTTACTGTAATTTTAGTGTTTGTTTGATATCTATCTTGGCTAGATTTTGTTGAAGAAAGGTTGAAGAAAAAAGGTTGAGTAAGATGGTGTAAGTTGACAGAAGATAGAGAGCACAACTGAACACACACATGAAGAGTTGTGTTTGGGCAGTTTTGTGCTCTCTCTTCTTCTGTCAACAAATATTCACCTGCTTTGGATTTGCATGATTTTTCCTTCAACTACCCATCTTTCTTCTCTGTCTGGATATCAATTTCAGGTCAGTTAACTCTCTCTCTCTCTCTCAAAGAAAAGGGAAAAAAATAGTAGGATGAAACAAACAGAACCAGAAGAGGGTGCGATCATACCAGCACTAATGCACCGGATCCCATCAGAACTCCGCAGTTAAGCGTGCTTGGACAAGAATAGTACTAGAATGGATGACCTATTGGGAAGTCCTCGTGTTGCACCCCCTTTTCAAATCTATCAAAAATAAAAAAGGGGGGGGGGAGACTAGAAGGTGAATAGAGAAAGGGATTGCAACCATCAGGTTGTGGGTTCGAAACATGGAGATAGGCTTTCTGCAAAGGGGGGATAAGGTTGCATACATTTGCCCCTCGTAGATCCTATAGTAATAGAATCCTTGTGCACAGGAACACTTTTTTTATTTTATTTTATATAATAGTAAAGCTCATATAAAATTGAATTCCCTTTGACACAAACCGGATAAAATGGAAGAAACACATATAAAAAACCATTGGAATCACTGAGGAACTCAAAAAATTAATGAAGGATTAATGGAGTTGAACCACTCCTCTGGGATTTGGATAAAGGTCAATAATTGATGAGGTCAGGGCTTGGATAAAAGAGTATAGTATTGCTTTCTTAGGTGGTGACTGCCTAGGTGATACGTTCCTCAATTAGGGCCATGAAGTGGGGGAATTGCCTTTTTTTTTGTTTTCCCTTCCTTCTTAATTCCTCTTGGCGATGCTTGCCAAAGTAGTTGAATAGTCTATCTTTGTTAGGGCTTATGCGTATGAGGGCATGAATTTATTTGACTAAAGGCTTAGTGATCCAATTGCGACTTAACTTGCTCTTTCCCTATATCAAGGGTGGTGTAGTCAGCTTTGCCAGGGGGCTTGAGTTGTATGCCTGGCCATGCAGTGCTTGAGTCTCCAAAGTAGTGGTCCTTGCTAGTCTTGGTTCTCCTGGTCTATGGCACAAGGTTAAGACACGAAAGTCAAATCTGTGACTTCCTAGAAGCTTGCACTTTATGCACTCTACAGGGCATCAACCAACTGAGCAAGCAATTGTCTTTACGAGGACCATATGTTGGCACGGTTTTTGAATTGGTATGTCACGTGGACTAGAGGTTCCATGTCATCAAAAGCCCTAGATCAAACTCCTATTATGAAAATTCTATTTCATGAATAGTAAAATCCTCCCATCACCATATATGAATCTAAGTACTTATAAATCATCTCCTACCCCAATGTTACTCTTCATTTGGATCCATTCTTCTTCTAAGCGCTCAATTCACTGTAACCTCAGCTTGAGATTTAGTCCATTCCAAGGGTAGTCCAGTCTCGTGGGTAACTGGACAATGTGAGGCATTCTAGCTAATCTATGAGGTGGATTTTCTATATATTGCATATTTATGTTTTTTTTTTCAGAAGGCGGACCTTGGCATAACAATAAGGTTGTTCCATTGTGACCAAGTGGCCATGGGTTCGAGTCAAAAAAAGCCTCTCTGTGAAGCAGGAATAAGGTTGCGTACATTACAACCCTCTCCAGACATTGTAGTGGTGAGAACTACTAGGTATGTCCTTTTTTTTTTCTATTCGTATTTTTAAATAGTGTGTATTCATTTATTAAAACTAACACTTTGAATATTCAAGTCATTATTGTAAATCTCAAGAATTTATATATTTGATTACAAAAAGAAAAAGATGAAAGGTTTCCTAGTCTATATAGTGTTGGGGGTGTTACGAAAACAACGCCCAGAATGGCGATTTGCCGAAGAAAAATGAAATAGAAAAGAACATACAACGCACAACACAGAGATTTTACGTGGTTCACCTCCAATCTGGAAGCTACATCCACGGCTGAGCAGTAGACAAATTTCACTATGTCTCTGAAGTATTACAAAATCCTCATCTTACTCTCTCAAAGAGATAAGAACAATAAATAAGAAAGCCCTAACCCAAAAAGTACACAAATGCCCCTAGCCCAAAAATGCCCAAAAAACTTGGGTCGGACCAAAACATAACACATGGCTCAAAAGGTACTCGTTTCGAAGATCTCAACTAGCCTAACACTTTGGCATGGAACCCCGCCAGTTTTTGGCATTTCGAGATCGTTTCGAGGTCGAAATGGCCAATTGAAGGTCTCAATCGCACTTTCTGGACCAAATCAGGCTTCACCAACAACAGGGGGTACGATGTCTTGTGTTCCATCGCTTGGTTTGTGGGTTGATTCCGAAGGGCCGTTAAGAAGCCAAAGGCTTCGAGGGTACTTTCTCTGCAACGAAATCTAAGAGAGGTGTGAGGACGAGCGGCTGTAACCTTATGTTAGGGTTAGGGTTTAAGCATTGGTTGCATAAAGCATTATATCCTGTGTAGCAACTTTCTCATGTGAAGTTTTCTTACTTCGTTATTCCACAAAGGAATATGAAAAATGTCTGATATGTTTCAATGATATTGTGCTAGTCTTTATGTCATTCCAAATTTGATGACATATTTTTAATAGTATGGTGTACCATTTCAAATTTGATGATACAACATAAATTTATGATTGATATGACGAACACAGTATTCCAAATGGAAACATGGTATGGTCCTTGTGATAGAGACTATATAGGATTGAGTTCTTGTAAAAAAACTTGATGATGATGCTTATTGTTTTTTGATTTACCTTCAGCCATATATGGAATGTACTAAGTTCTTATTGTTGAACTAAATACTATTGTACAAATGATTGAATTCATGTTATCTTATGAAATTCATATTTGACAAATTACAGAGAATGGCGAAGATGGAGGAAAACGGTTGAATCTGGATCTCGATGAGGATGACTTACTTAATGAATAAAGTCACATGGACTGCAAGGACTTTTCCTTTTGTCTATTTCTTTTGGTTTAGCCACTTGCATGTGAAACTTCGGATTTATTGTTGGGTTTAGTTTTGACCTAAAACCCTAGTTTATTTCTTGAAGTTTACTTACTTGATTCATTGGATTATTGATTTTCAACTTATTCAATTTATATTGATTCAATTACTGATTGAACAATGGTTTCTATACATGTGTAGCGGATATATGTAGAACATAAGAGGAGATTGTAAGAGTATTAAGGTAATATCCCTTCATATGTTCTAATATAATCCTACTTGTATTATGGCTCAGGCTGTGAGGGACAATCTAGTAATTAGCCCCATCTGACCTAAACCCTAGTTTCCTTATAAATACTAGCTAGAGGCAGCAACTTGGGTATTCCAAACTTGATACACAAGGTGTAATGCTTTAAGCAACCAGTGCTTAAACCCTAAACCCTAACACCTTATTCTTCATTGATAGTTAAATAGATCTTATCTCACTGTGGATGTAGGCAATCTTGTCGAATCACGTAAATCCTTATGTTCATTGTGTGATTGTTGTTTGCAATTTCCATTCTTTTCTGCGTCATAAATGTTAGGTTTCATTTTCAACATATAGATTATGGTCTTTGCACCTAGTTTTGCCATATTGAATTGTTATTGGTGAAGCCTAATTTCGGTCCAGAAAGTGGTTCAAAGGATCTTCGGAGGCCTATTTCAGCCTCAAAACAAGCTTAGATGGCTACATCAATGCCAAAAGTGTTGAGTTGTGTAGATCTCGTTGAGACCTTCGAAACGATATGTATTTCGACATATGTTTAGTTTTGGTCCGACCCTGGTTAGTTGGTCATTTTTGGGCTCTAGGGGTATTTCTGTACTTTCTGGGTTTGGGCTTCTCTAGATATTGTTCTTTTCTCTGGGAGGGCTGACATAGAGGGTTTATAACAATTTCAGAGATAGTGAAAACATGTTCTGTTGCTCGACCGTGGATGTAGCTTCCCATCTTGGGGGTGAACCACGTAAATCCTTTGTATTGTGCGTTGTGTGTGTTTAAATCAGAATCCTCATTTTAATTTTCTTTTCTTGAAGAGGAAACATATTAATAAGGGGTTGAAATCGAAAGAAGAGATCTGGGACATGAGCTCACAATTGATACCAACCGATACAATTTGGTTGATATGGCCGAATCAGTTGTGACGGCATTTGCACAACCCAATGTTTGGGGTGAACCACGTAAATCCTTTGTATTGCCATATCAGCCAAATTGCATCGGTTGGTATCAATTGTGAGCTCATGTCCCAAATCTCTTCTTTCGATTTCGACCCCTTAATAATATGTTTCCTCTTCAAGAAAAGAAAATTAAAATGAGGATTCTGATTTAATATATGTAATTACTGTTAAGCAATCCACAGGCACCAAGGAGATATATACTAATTTTTATTTTATTTTTTTGGTAAATATATACTAATTAATACTACTACTAGTAGTAATGATCTCATCATCAACCCTCTCATGTTGCTGACTGGTTCCCACCTCCAACTGGTTTTGTAAAGGTAAATTGTGATGCGGCATTGAAGCAGAGTAGCTTGGAGGGAGGCATTGGCTTGGTGTTTCGGTCAGATGTGGGAAGGCCCTTACATGTGTTATCTACTCCCCTTCATTTCACTTCTGCAATTCAAGGTGAAGCTCTTTCCATCAAAATGGCCATTACTAAAGCGGCCACTCTGAGGATATCGCATTTTGTCGTGGAATCTGACTGCAAAGAAGCTATTCTTTACCTTCACAATAATCTTACGCACCCTTCCCTTGAAGCAGTTGTAATTTTGGATTATGTTAAGCACCTATGTAATACCTTTACTGCTGTTTCGTTTTTTTTTTATTCCACGGGATCTGAATACTGTTGCAGATATTCTGGCCAAGAGGGCCCTGTCTAGTGTGTGTATGACAGATTGGCCCATTTCCACTCCTTGGCTCCAAAACATGCTTAGAGTTTGAGGCCCCTCACATGATTATCAATAAAGCTTCTTGTTACCCAAAAAAAAAAAATTTGATCTCATCATCAAGCAATTAGCAAGAAATAGCTTATTTGACACGTGGTGGAATGGTATTGAAGAGATCATGGATGAAGTTGTTAACTAGATTTCTTTCGTCTGTGCAATGTCCTGACTCGATTGAGATTGATTAAACAAATAGTTGAAAAATCAGGTTTTCTGACTCGATTTGTCCTTCAAAAAACCTATTTTAGGATGACTCATTTTTATGAGAGAAAGAATGCCACCCGGTCGTGTGTTGTGGTGTGTACCTGTGCCTAGACACAACCGGGTGCAAAATGACTAGCACACCCCTGCCTTTCCATGGGGGTGGGGCCGTGGGGCGGTCATTTTGCGCCCGACTGTGCCTGGACTCACTGGCTCAGTTACACGCCATAACATAAGACTAGGTAGATAACATCTACAAATGATTGTTGAAATGGATAACTAGGTTGTATTTGCTAAAGAAAAAAATGTATTACTCAATTGCAGAAGAGGTATATATGGTGAAGATGTTGAGACCTTTGTGATGGATGAAGTGTTAGGAATTGACAACGCAATAGAACAATGTTTTACGAAAGATAAACGAAAAAGGAGATCATACACACACAGAACATAGATTTACGTGTTCATCCAAGGTGGTTGGGCTATGTCCACGGCCAAGCGATAAGTAGGCTTCCACTATTCCAATGATAAAATTACAAACCTTCACCCCTTATATATAGCGTCTTGTGCAGTACAATATAAAAAAACCCTAATCCTCAAACGTACAAAATTACCCCAGTATAAACTAACACCCAAACACATAAAGTTGAACTACCACTCAAATAGCAGATTATAAAACTTGTTCTGTAGATAGCGAGAAGCACATGAGATACACAAACACGAGTATAGCTAAGCAAGTGATTGTGATTCCACTTCATAGTTGCTAAAACTGGCTGGCATTGGAGATGGGAGACTGGAGAGGATCATAATTAAAGAAGTAGCATTTGGGAGAGACTCAAATGCAACCACTTTATTATGAAAGCTAGAGGAACTTAAGGTATTGAAAAAGAGAGGGGACTCAAGGGCTAGGGGTGCCAATTTTAAGCCCGCATTGATAGGAATGATCTGTCTAGATCGGTGAAAGTCCGAAATTGGCCCAACATGTTAGCTAAACATGTCAATCACGGTGCAAGGGGATGGACCGATGGGTGTCCGATCGAGTTCGACACGTTTAAGCCCGATTATGGACTGTTGTTTTACTCCAACTACCTCATAAATTCCCTATTTTATCCCAAATATACCCTTTCTTAATCTCTTTGATTAATTTATTATCTTGCATTACATAAGCTATAAATAAAGGACTATGGGTAGAGTAAAAACATAGAATTGATAATAATACATTGTTGCACTTTGAAGTTATGGGCAAAAAATAAACGTAGTATGTAATCAAAGCCATTTATATTGTTCGAAATGTCATCATACTATTGAGATTGAAGACCATAGAGCTCCAAATAAATTTGAGATTTATTTAGGATGTCCATTAGCCCAGTAAGAAGCACCCTCTCGAGTAAATTCTCGTTTCATCACAAAGAATTGAATCTCATTAGGAGCTATATTGATCAAACTTACATAATAGCATTATAGCCCATTTAGTATGATCCCGTTTATAGGCATGTTTAGCCCATTAATAGCCCATTTAGTACAAGTAAAAAATATAATTCAAAGATACAGGCATTAGCTTATCTTGAGAGCCAAACCAAGCCAAAACTAGAAACACACCAAAAACAAGGAACCAATGAAGAAAGTCATAAACACCCGGTTTCAGACACAACGAAGAAAACTAATCAAGATAAAAGGGAAAAAAATATTTTACATTTTTACTGGAGTGGTTTGGTTTAATGGGGTTTTGTTTTTATGAGATTCACGAGTTTGTTGTGACTAAAGTCAGAAAAATGGAGTCTATTTTGATAGGAACGGTTTTTTATTTGATTATTTTTTAATTTGGAAGAATGTTCTCTGTGCCGTAGCGCAGGCTGCGCTCAAGCACATGGGCCTGCCATTGGGGGGGGTAGGGTGGTCATTGCGCCCACCCCCATGTGCTTGGGCGCAGCCAGTGCTGTGGCACAGAGAACAGCGCCCTTTTAATTTTTATCCTAGCCGAGTCTACATGACTCTAGCCCATGCTAGCTTGATGTACAGAGTAGAGATCAACTGGAAAGATCCTCCACCAATTCAAATACAAAAGATCCATCTTATAATCATCATCTTAAAACTGAAGCAAACATGAAAGAGTTCATAGCAAATACAAGAATTTTATATATAGTTACTTTGTGCTATAATACACATAAATCCTATTTATAGCTAGAAAGGTAAACAAACAAATAGGGAAGGAAAACAAAAGAAGAAGATGCTTAATTACTGAGACCTCATCCTGTTGATCTGGTTCAAAGCCGGTTGAAGAATGTTGTAAAGCACCCAAAGGATAGCCGGTCCAACCACAAACAAAAGAAGTGATCCTCTGTTATCATTTGAGGCATCAGATATCATAGCTACCTCACTTGCAGATGCACTGGGAGTAGAAAGGAAGCTTGATAGACCCAATAATCCACCACCAAGCCCAAGTCCTATAATAATTCCTTTGGAGCTTCTCATCTTATTAATTTGATTCAGAGCTGGTTGTAAGATGTTGAAGAGAACCCAAGCAATTGCAGGAATTATGGGTAGTAACAGAGCAAGACCACGATTGTCACCTTCTGCAATCTCTGCAATTTGTTGAGCTGCTAAAGCTGGATTACAAGAACTCAAAGTGGAAAAGATTGCACCAGCAATTGCAGTTCCAGCTAGTGATGGTGATGAGAGATTATTAGAATTGTTAGTGGTAGCTTTGGAGGTAGTGAATCCTTTAGGGAGGTTTTGGAGTGAAAGGAGGGAAATGGGTTTAAAGGATGATGGTTTGGAAGGGTTGAAGATCAAGCATTTGGCATTGAGCATGGCCATTGAAGCTGTTGTTGTTGCTGCCATTGATGCTTGTTAAGGATCTGCTTAGAGGAACAACTAGAGATGGAAGAAACTAGGTTAGAAGAAGGATTGATTTTAGGGGTTATTTGGGAGTATAGATCTCTGTGAAAGGAAGGGTGGAGATATCCAATGGGATTATGTCTTTTAGATTCTTCTCTTATCCAGAGATTGTGAATAGAGTAATATGGGCCTCATATTCCTCACCCAACACTACCTTTTCTTATCACTTCCCCTCCATAGAAAACCATTTGAGCGATTTAACCCTTAATTAACCTTATTTCATGGTTATTTTTCATTTTTGATGAATAGATTTTAATTAAAGCTCTGTTTGTTTGGGCATAAAATTTTAATTACTCAAAAATATTCACTTCAAAAAATTTGACTTATAAAATTTTACATGTATAAAAGTTTTCCAATACTTGTTTTTTTATACAAAACAAACATTGAAAAACTTTTCACCATGTAAAATTTAACATTTACGAAGTAAAATTTATTGCAAAAAAAACGATATATTATCCACCACATCGGTAGTTAGTCAGTATTGGCACAAACCTTTGATACACCAAAGCGCACATCACCCACCTACAACAGTGATAACCTCTCAAGTCTAGAGACCATAGCACCAATGATGCGAATCTTGTGTACATATAACAGATAATCCTAATCCATCATGGAAGATTCTCATGATCCAATTCGACACACACAACATATGATATATTCTTTATTTTATTTTATTTTCATTTATTTTCCCTTTATATACCTTACAAACGGATGAAGTCTAAATGGAATATTTTTTCACAACGAGGATTATACACCAATTTTCAAAGACTAAAATTTAGAATTATGATCTTATCCTTCTCCCTCTTATAGGTTTTCCTTTGTAAAAAATCAAACTCATGATCTTTAATTCCATATTATAATGTATTTGTATAATATAAATTTCGCTCTATTTCTTTATTTTTTTCAATGAAACCTAAAATACATTAAATTTTAGTCAAAACATGTATTCATGTTGGAGAGAAGCCCAAATAAATAGATTTTTTTTTTTTGTTTGAAAAATCTTATTGTAACTAAGGTTGGTTAAAAAAATCGTAATCTTAGGCACCGTTTGACAACGTTACTAGTGTTTCTGTGCCGTTTCTGATAAAAAACGTATTTTGGTATTACTGTTACCAGAATAATGTTACTGGCTTCCTGAAAGGTGTTTGATAAACTTGTTCCAGAAACGTAACCAAAACACTATTAATACTGAAAGGTGTTTGATAAAACCTGTTTCTATAATAGTTTTGTATTGATTAATCTAACGCATTTTTTTGCTTTTATAAATCACTTTCAAATTAGTTTGAAAATATTTTTATCCATTTTTTAAATAATTTTTAGAAATAAGATACAGGGCAATCAAAAAAAGGTTACAACTCTCCACTTCACAATTCTAATGACAACAAGATAATTTTTTTTTTCTAGAACAAAGTTGGAAAATTTCAAGTTGAAAGAAGATGAGGAAGAATCCTCAGCTCCACTGATGATGGGATATGACCATACGATGAGACTCTTGTTTCATCAACAAACTCCCATCTTTGACGAATTCAAAAAATATTCTTCCCCTTTGGTACATGATGGCCATTTGCAAGAGAATCTTTTTTTTTTTTTAAGAGAGTGATAAAAATATTTAAGAGAATCTGCCTTCATGGTCCTTGAAATAATAAATTATATTATATTACAAGCTAAGGACTATACAATCACGATTCATCTTTCACAAAAATTTAGTATAATTTTGTCCTTTGTTAAAAGGGTTTTAAAAAAATGCCTTAGGTTCTATTTTGGCACAAGGTCCATGTATGAACCCTATTTGGCTATTTCTATGTCAATAATAATGAGTCATTAGTAATAATTAATGAGGAAAATGAACAACAATTTGATCCAAGTTGCCTTCATGAGATTCGACCACGTAATATATTATTGGTTGGATTCAAATTCCACTGAGAGGTAGTACCCACTTCTCCTTCTCGTTTGTCAATTTAAATTATGCCTTCAAAAAAACCATTACCACATGTTAAAATAAAAAATCAATCGTGGTTGAATTTTTATTTTTATTTTTATTTTTTTGTGTTTTTGGGTGGGAAGAAGGTAACCAAGAAGAAATGGATGACTATGAACCGTTGAAAAAATAATAAAAAATTTTCCATAATAAAAAACATTGGTGATCATGCAATACCTTGTAGAGTTGTAGGCCATCTAATTGAGCTAGAGGCTAGGTCATTAATTGAGCTAGAGGCTACTAAAATAGTAAAATTTAACAATTGTTTTGGCGGCAAGTTACCGACCAATTGAGCAAGCAATTATTCTCACTTAAATCTTATATTTTTTTAGTAGATATCATAAATTTATTTGGACAAAGTTTTCCTCCACTCACAAAGGATGGTTCACCAACCATCTTAGGGTTTCATAAAAAAAAAAAATCCATCCTATGTTTCAGAAATCCCTCCTGGGGTTTTGATATGTTCCAAAATGCCTTCCCGATATCCATTCTTGCCCCTCTCCCCCCCCCCCCATTGAATGGGATCCCATTCACCGTGGGTGGAGGGAAATTCGGTCCAATTTATTATATTTTTATTTGTTGTTAGATTGTTGAACCAAATGATCTGATCGTCTAACCATCGATTGAGAGGACAAAGGAATTTGGCGTCTGATAAGTTTCTAAAAACATGTCGAAATTTATATCACTCCCTTATAGTTGGTCTATAATTTACTTAGGGTGGAGGTTTGTTGTTAGGTCGAATGGCCCCTGCTATGCCAATGCCTGGGCCAATGCAAGCATACATGGGCATCTACATAAGGGCAAAATGGTCTTTTCACATGGCCATTTGTGTGGGTGTAGGGATAAATGATCGGACAGCGATCTTTTCCCCCATTTACTTCAACTCCCTTATCTTAAACTAATTGCCTTAGAAAAATTAAGTTTTCAATTTTGTTTCTCCTTTGGTAATTCGAAATATCTAAATTCCCCTCCTATAGCATTGCAGCCCTCTTATTTCTCATTTCTCACAAATGGTTGTTATATTAGTATCTTGATTTGTATCAGTATTGAACATAATTAGTAAATCCACATATTATATGCGTATAATATGCGGATTCGAATATATAATTCAAATTTTTTTTTCTATATAAATGCTTAGATACGGATTTTAGCGCTCGACGTATTATACAAGTATACAAATCATATTATATGCATATAATATGTTTAAAAAAAATCAAACTCTAAATCTCTAACCAAGGAACTCGAACAGATGAATGACCAAAGTTATGGACCCTGAAAAAAAACCCCCAAACCCCTCGTCCTTCTCTTGCGGATACCATACCCTAACCCCCTTCTTTTACGTCTCCGCTCGCGAGTGATTTTAGGCCTACAATTGCAGTGGCAGATTCACCATTTCCGTCGAGGACTAAGGTTCAAGCCAATTTAACTAAATGAAACTTGGTTGTCTTTAGGCTGGATGAAAGCAACGAGAACTGATAAATCAGTCTGTTCTGTCCCGTAAGCATTTGGATGGTCCACGATCAGTGCTATTCGTATACCATATGCCTGATTTCGCAACTTCAACCCATTCATCTTAACTTCATTGTGATGATTGTTCGGTTTGGCCTAGCTCATGGTTTTATCTGCTGAGTTGGCTAGCCTATTTCTTATAACTGGAAAAAAAAATAAAAATTCTTTGCTACATTACATTAATGCGCATTATAATGCAGATTTTCCTCTTTTCCATTCTTTTTCCATCGATTGCAGCGGCAGATTCACATCAATTTCTCTTTTCCATTCTTTTCCCATCGATTGCAGAAACTCCATGACGATTACAGCGGTAGATTCCATTTTGAAAATACAATTCAACAGTTTTACATTCATGGATTATTGTCGGATAATGGAAGCTACTTTCCTCTTTCTCTAATATCAAACTAAAGGGTATTGGTGTCCCATTTGATAATAAATAGTAAGAAAAGGTCCCATAATAAGATAATGTAATTTACAAAAATTTCTTTTTGGGGACTTGACTTAATGGGTTTCCACTTTCCACTCACTCATTTGTGAGTTCTTTTAGCATTTCTAAAATGCTATTGAAATTTTGAAATTGGAGTAGTTTCTGTATTGATATAGCCTTTATCCAATTATAAACAACTTGGCTCCTGGTTTATTCTCTTAAACACAATATAACAGAGCTGTAAAGTTACACTTAGCCTAATCCTGGCCACCAAGAATGTAGTGTGGGTTTAAGGTAACCAGTAGCTTCAATTTTTTCTCCTTCCTTCAATTCTTGAACCCTAATTGAGGAATATATTATCACAGCAAAAGAGACTTTTGTATCTTAGTTGGTTATACTCTTTCATTTCAGTTATTATTTGTAGACTTCAACATGGATATGAGTAATATTCATTAAGATTGTAAAGTGACAGTTTATTTAATTCCTTTCAATCGTCTCATCCTAAGTTTTACAATGAAGAATAAATCCAATTTAGGCTTAGTAACCAATTGAACTATATATTTAGGCACATACCCAGTGCACAAAGCTCTCATCATTGCGAGATCTTAGGGAGGATCATATTATACATAGTCTTACCCCTGCTTTCGCAAAGAGGTTGTTTCTAGACTTGAACCTGTGATCCGTGACCACTTGGTCATAATGGAATAGCCTTTAACGTAGCAACAATAGAGCAAGCGACACCCTTTCAGCATGATTCAAAATCCTTAAATTCCATCATAACTAGTCTAATAGCATCCAAAACCGCCTTAGAGCTTCTCAAGATCGCAACCGATCAACACCAAATGAAGCTGCGGCTTGCAAGCTGGCCAACTTGATGGTCAATCCCCTTCTAATGCCATTGGTGGTGGCGGTGGTGGGTCTTCCTTGTTGAGTTCAGATCTACTACCCACACGGAGACGGGTGGGGATGGATCCCTCACCTCGAGGAGGGTTCAGACCTGTCCCCACCCGTTCCCATGTGGGCAGATGATCCGCATTCCTTGTTTGGATCCTTTGTACGGATCTCTTTGAAATAGATATAAACCCATGTGACGGAAGCCAAAGTGGAATTGATCACCACAACCCAAAAGGCGTGGAACTATATGAGCTGCTTACACAGGACACCATGACGGTTTACACCATTAGTTGCTTATAATATGCCACGTAGTACAAATATCAAAGACAGTTCGAAGAAGGGTTTTTCTTCCTCTCTGTCCTACTCGATTTTATTAAAAGGGAAGCAAAAGTGGAAAGATCGTTCCCCACCCCATAGGCCATAATCCAGGCCCATTCCCCACCCACACTCCAAATCAATGAAGAAACGCTCGCTTCTCTCCCTCTCGCTCTCTTTTTCTCTCTGCCTTCTTGAAGGAAGTTCTTAAAACTCTAAATAGGTTAGAAACTGAAACTAGGGCATTGAAATTTGATCCAAGTTTTTTGGGTCTAAACAATAATGGCGACTTTCTTCTGCTTACGACCTCACTCGCTCGTCCTCTCTCCTACCGTAGACAAAACCAGGCATGTCAACCGTCTTCTCCACCGAACCTCCCATGGTTTCTCCAATAAAAAATCTCTCCTTCCTTGTAAGGTTGGTGTTGTCAGGTCCTCTTTAAGTCCTGATTCGTTTCCCGATCCGGAGAGTGCAGAAACTCTCGTTCGACAACTGTTCGGAAGAGCTGAAGGCTTTATCTATACGATTGCCGATGCTGCGGTGTCTTCTTCGGATTCTGTGACTGCCACTAAACCGAACGGTGACTGGTTTTCTGGAATTACCGGTTATTTGGAGAGTGTTCTCAAGGTACTTGCCTCCCCTATTTGATTGTTGTTGTTTATTTATTATCAGCATCAGCTGGAAATTAGCTTATAGAATCTTTTTGTAAGTTCAATCTTTCTTCATTTCATCTGTGTATGTGTTTCTTTTTGAACGTTTTAGATTGAGATGATCGTCAATGACAGTAATTAGCTTACGAATGATCGATTTCTCTTTCCTATTCTTTTTAGTTTAATTTCGAGCTGAGCATTAACTAGTATTTCTTGATTTCAGGTTTTGAAGGACGGATTTTCGTCTTTACATGTCCCCTACTCTTATGGATTTGCGATTATTCTTCTCACTGTTATTGTTAAAGCTGCCACATTTCCTCTGACGAAGAAGCAGGTTTGTTGGTAGCAATTCTAAAAAACTTGATTGGTGTATGCGTATGCAGCATTCTTTCTGTTTTGCTGCTTTGTATTACAACCTTCTAATCTTCTGTCTAAGAAACTTTTGATTATCATTTCTTCCTACAAATTTATTGGCCTTTTGTTTATCTGGTTGTGTATCAGGAGCTTTAATGCGCATGTATGTTGGAAATCACAGTTTTAAAACAGTATACTTGTATTTTGATCATTCCGAGATGCGATTTTATGTTACCATAATACCATGGTTGAAGCCATCGTTAGCTTTGAAAAATGTTTCACAACTTATCAAAGATATTTCTCAAATTATTGTGCGCAGGTTGAATCTGCAATGGCAATGCGTTCTTTGCAACCTCAAGTAAAGGCTATTCAGCAACGTTACGCAGGAGATCAGGTAGCTTAGTGTCCCGAATTATCTGAAAATTTATATGATGGTGCCAAAAAGTACTATGTTATTTATTTATTAATAAGGAAGAAAATGACTAGACGAGAGGTCTTACAGAATCATGTATTCATGGTGATCAGTGGGAGTGCAAAGTACTCTTGATCACCCTTCATTACAAGACAGGTTTTATCCTACACCTTAATGGTACATTTGAGGAACGTTTGAACAGTTAAATCTTTCTGCTTTTTGCTTGTTTTTCCTGCAATACTGTTATCCTACAAGAAGTTTTGAATGCCCAAATATTCCTTTCTGACTTAGTCATAACCCAACTATTTGTGAGTACTTAATTCGATTTCCATATTTCAAATGGAATGAATATCATTCTTTCAGTTCATTTCATAAACAGTCAAGAGTCACGATCATCTTAGCCTGGATTCTACCCAGATGAATGACTAATCATGTGTTTTTTATCTGTTGCAGGAGAAAATACAACTTGAAACTGCTCGCTTGTATAAATTAGCAAGTGTAAACCCATTGGCAGGTGGCCATTCTCTGACCTAGGCAATCCATGAAGCTGAAAAATGTTTTAAATTGTTTGTTTATGAAGAGTTCAAGCATATTTCTTGTAACTTTTTGCCAATTCTTTGTAATTTTGCTTAATTTGATGTTTTTGTCAGGATGCCTTCCCACTCTGGCTACAATACCTGTTTGGATCGGACTATATAGAGCTCTTTCTAATGTGGCAGATGAGGTAGCATTCTATTTATTTTCACCTTTTGTTCGTGAGTTTGTCATGCATGTGCTGTTCTTTTTCTTTTTTACCTTAAAAAATTGTCTATTTAGTGGTTCTAATTGTTTTTGTGTAACCTTTAGGGGCTCCTTACAGAAGGTTTTTTCTGGATTCCCTCCCTCGCTGGTCCAACTACAATTGCTGCTCGACAAAGTGGCAGTGGGATCTCTTGGCTTTTCCCATTTGTAGTAAGTGCACTGAGTGATCTTAATATCTCTGTCCTCGAGCAACTTTTTCTTTACAAATCTAAGACATCTTCTCGTATTCAGGCTTTCAAGTCTTCAATCTTATTCTTCACTAAAAGTAACATGAACCATAAATAGTATGGTACTATGTTCCAAATTCTAGACCTGAATTTATAAATAGCGGGTCAAATTTGCAAGTACCAGAGTAGAAGATTAGGGATTAGTTATAATTCTGATTAAGGAATATGTAAAGAATATGATATAAAAGACACCTGTCCATGGTGTATTTGGTTGCTAAAGGCGAGAAACATCTTTTAAGATTTCAATTTGAAGCCAAGAAGCTGTGCTAAACTTTTTCATTTCCTTGCAGTGCATGATTGTGAAATATGCTCATGAACCGACGTAGAAGTTAATGCATTTGGTGTAATTTAGAATATCTGAATATGGAATAACATCATGTGACGGGTCAAGTACTTGTATAAACAGTTACTGGGGAAAAGACCACCTAAATGATTACCAGATGACTAAAATGCCCTTATTACATTGTCATGAATTACCCTATCTGATGAATTCTGCAATCAACACGAGAATGAGAGTTTTAATAGATAACGGCTAATTTTTAACATATAATGATAGTTTTCCCATCATCTGGTAATGTAGTTCTAGGTTGAATGTAATCCAACTAGAAGCCCAAAACCAGAATCTGTTCTTCAAAGGGAGATTCGGCCAGGGTTAAACTAATGGAAAAGGTCAAATTTAGGGTTTCGTTTAGTGGGGTTTAGGCTTTGTAGGTAGGGTTAGGGTTAGATGATGTCTGGAAGTCTTCCAGTGAAGGTTATGTTAACAAATAAAAAGCCTAAGACTACTGAACAGAATCGACAGCTAGTTATGGAGTCTAGGGTTGGGTTTAGTGGGGTTTAGGGTTTGTAGGTAGGGTTAGGGTTAGATGATGTCTGGAAGTCTTCCAGTGAAGGTTATGTTAACAAATAAAAAGCCTAAGACTACTGAACAGAATCGACAGCTAGTTATGGAGTCTAGGGTTAGGATTTTGAAAGAGGAAAGAGTGGAGTAATTAGGGTTTGGCTGGGCAGAATGTAACCAGCCTTGGATCAAGTTCTCCAAGTGGGCAGAAGAGCACTCGGTCAAGGTTTGGTAGTGTTCTATTGGTTCGGTTATGCTTTGCAGGTTATGGGTGGTCTAGAGGAGAAGAGGAAGGTTAGGGTTTTGATTCAGGTTCATACTTACTTGTATATTGAAGAACAACTTGAACAGAAATTTTGTTGATGTTGAACAGTCCTTGCAACAATGCTTGAACCAGAACTTGAATGTAGACCAGTGAATGAAAAGATAATAGTAACCACAAACCACCCGGGCTTCCCACCGCAAGGTGTCAATCGGATCGCAAACACCGATTCCGTCAGCCTTGATCAAACACAAGACAATTCTCCTTGGAGAAGACAAGTTAAAGCAGCAGCTTTGAAGAGAAATTTTTCAAATTGTAAGGTAAAGAAGAGCCCCACGAATTTATTTATTTAGAAGGGCCAAAAGGGCTAAATCCTATTCAGCCTTGGAGTAGAAAAACCCCTAGCTGATTCTAATTACAATTCACATCCTCCCTATGAACAGTTGGGAGGAGTGGATGACGTAAAAAATCTTGTGACTTACTTAGTCACATGACCATTTAAAACAAATTAAAAAGAAATCTAATAATTTCACTTTAATTGAACCACTGGTTCAAACCAGTTTTGGATCGGTTCAATTTAAAACACCAAAACATGAAAATAAAACTAAATAAGGAACTGAAACAGCTAATCTCGTATGCAACCCTATTACCCATACTTTAGGTACATAAAAGTGACGACCTATTACATTGAAAACCCATGAGATCAAAGGCCCTACATGTATATAACCCAACCCTAGACTTATTCCTAATAAAACAAGCTTATTTCGGTGATGAATCTGCATCATCTGGTTTGTGCAATGTTAATAGCTGACTTGGAATGTAATTTGGTCCTTTTTACCCACGTATAGTTTTATCATATTGATTCTGCTCAGTTGAATCAAGCTTCTTTGTGGGCGATTTGGTTGATTTTATTTTATTTTTTTTAAATCATTTGAGGTTAATTCTCATCCCTATGTGATTGATTTTGTCACAGGATGGTCATCCACCCCTTGGTTGGTCAGACACCTTGGCATATCTTGTTCTACCTACATTGCTTGTCATCTCACAATATATCTCCGTTCAAATTATGCAGTCATCACAGGTTGGTCCAGGTGCAGATTCTGCTGTTATATTTATTATTTACCTTTAATTATTAACTCTCTCTGAAGACGCCAGCTTGCTAAGCTGGTATAGTCTGTAGGCTTGTTCCCTGGGTTCTGAAATCTTCTTCATCTACTAACCAATGACACACTACTACCCTTAAAAAAATTGAAAAGGAGACTGTTCACTCTTTCATACATCTGCCAAAACTTTATTTCTTTTCTTACATCACACATGGACGTAGTATTGTCAGTATTCTTATACTGTGAATTGCATTTTACAAACGGCAGGTGATCTTTCCATTTTTCTTTCATTTCCATGACGTTGGTCATTCTCGTGTTTATTTTATTATGTCTGTCTATCTTTCAGGCTAATGATCCAAACTTGAAGAGTTCCCAAGCTATAACTAAGTTCCTGCCGTTGATGATCGGTTATTTTGCGCTTTCTGTTCCCTCTGGCCTGAGTCTTTATTGGTGAGCATATTTTTAATCCTCTTTTTAGATGTAACTGTAAAAATTTTAATTCAATGAAATAATCATGTCAGGAATGCCCTTTTGTTGGAAGAACTGTCTTCATGTTCTTTTTCTGTTGAGAATTGATAATAATTAATAAATGAATCCATGCTTTAAAATTTAAAGATATGTTTTTCTAATATTGTGCAGGTTGACAAATAACATTCTGAGTACAGCACAACAGATATGGCTCCAAAAGCTGGGTGGGGCCAAAAATCCAGTGGGGCAGCTTAGTGTTGATACCACTGTGGAAGAGCAACCCAAGATTCATAAGTCTAACCTAGAAGTTGACTCAACCAAAGCAGAGCAGAAACCTGTGGGAAAATTGACTCAGGAAGGGCCAAGTCCTGGTGAAAGGTGAACAGTCATTGATTTTTGGTAATGCAAACTTTGTATTTACTTGGCAATAACTGTATTAGTTTTGTACTTAATATGTCGTCTTTTTCAGATTTAAACAGTTAAAGGAGCTAGAGGCTCGGAGGAGACAACAAAGGGAAGAACAAAAGACAAAAGCAGCAGCTGAAGGAACTGAAACATTGAAGGCAGCCGAAGAGAAAGAAGCAAATGAGGCCAATTTTGTCAAGGCAGAAGTCAAAAGATCTGAAGCAGATTCATATTCTAATGGGAATGAAAAAGTTCAATTAGTGCATGAAATCCATGATTCTTCTAGTGCTGGAGTTACCCTTGTGAATGGTGATCACTCCATTCTGGGATCAAAGGAAGAACATAAGAAGATGACTGTATCTAGGATGGAAAATGGTGGGCTTTCTGTCGACTATGAGGTTGATGGAAAGGATGAACAACACTTTGACAAAAACATGGATAAGGTACACCATTTATTGTGGATGCATGCCTTGGAAATTTTAGTTTTGATCATGCTTACATTTTGATGAAACTTTGTGCAACTATGAATATTTGAGCCTATACTGTTTGTGAGTGGATTCTAGCAATATGCTTGTTTGTTATCTTTGCTTACGCATGCCAGTTTTTCAGTATTTCCGTAAAATGGTAGTTCTGTACTTCTGTCAACAAGAATTGTAGACCAATGGATATATCCTTTCATTTTTCCTCAAGTCTTATACCTTTATTGACTAAGTATAGATTTGTCATTGTGTGACTAAAAAGAATCATTAATACAATGAAACATAACTAAAAGGTGGTACAATCCCGGGTTCAAATCTCTGCTTTGGGATAAGCTTATGGACCCACCCAAGTATTAAACAACTCAAATATGAAAAGTAATGGCCATTCTGTAAATATACTGAAGCTTACAAAAGGGGGTGGTAATTTGGTAATTAAACAGAATCTTAAAGGGCTATTGATATATAAGAATAGGAAGGGACAAAATAGAGATCAAGAAATATTGATGGAGGGAAAACTGAGCATTATGTTAAGGAGGAACAGCACTAGGAAATTTTAGAGGGGAGGAGTGTTCTAGGGAATAATGAAATAAGAGTTAAAAATAAAATAATGATATGAGATTGTCTTCAACCTCTTGACAGCAACAAGGCGGAAAACCTACAGCCACTTTGAAGGAGAGAACTCTGCCATACGATTTCGGTTCATGCTGAAATTTTGGATTATGGTTGTGTTGGTTCTTTGATCTAAATGTGTTTTCATTGTAATGGGCCACTTTAATGGGGGCCTATAATATGGGTAGAAGCTCGGCCTATGAAATTAATTAAGTAAAGTGTTTTTATTTCTTTATTTTAAATGTTATTAAGTGTTTCAGTTATAGGTTGGATTAGGATTCTATCAGTCCAGTCCTGTTTTGAGTCAATTCCTTCATTATTTTATTTTCCTAGTCAGTTTATATTGACTTGTTTATAGTTAAGGATTGGTTAGGCCTTTCCTTTTTGGACTGAGTTTCCCTTTACCTACGACGAAGGAATCCCTTTTCTAATGGGTCTGGGTGTCTTGGGATGAGCATCAGGAACAGTGGAGAGGGCATTATCGAGTTGGTACAGTACGGTGGCAGGGTAATTATGACCCTAGGATGGTGGGTGAACCCTACTCTACTGGTGGTGGAAAACTTTCGCCGTCCATTTTAGTGTTTGAGTCTTCTATATAAGTTTGTTAGGGGCTACAGTTTATACATAGATTTGATTAATGAGATTTTGTCTTGAGCCTTTTTTTTAATTCTGTGAGATACGATTTGATTAATGAGATTTTGGCTTGAGCCTTTACTTTATTCTGTGAGATACATATTTGCTGTGGGATGCAGTATTATGTTTGTGGGAAGCCAATAATGGCTGGTGGGATTCCAGTTGAGGCTAGGTGGGATGCTTAGTCATATCTTCTTCTTTTTATTCATTCATCCTTTTCCATCTATATTCGAGTAAAGTACTCCATTGTTTTCTGCAACTCCATATCCTGTCCAATGATTTCAATTTTTTGAGAGTGATTTTTGAGTTAATTCGATTCTGCTGCAATCTGATCCTTGTTGCTAATATCTGACTACCATTCATATACACATTCATGACTCTATTAAAATCCTGCAAACTAGGGATTGAAACTTGCTATTTTCAAGTCTGATTTGAGGAGTTTTAATTGAACACGGAATCTATCCAATCTTAGCATCAAACAATGGATTAATCTGAGATAGATTATGTTATTCTCCTTTATTGGATATGCCTATGACCTGGATTTCATCTAGATCAGAAACACTGATCTACTGGAATCGGACATTTCAGATTCTGTTAAGACTTGAAGTATTTCAATCTGATGGGAACTCTTCTAGAACTATCAAGTATCAAAACACCATTCTGATTCTGTCCCAAATTTGCAGAACTGTTACTCATTAACAAAAACCCTGGACCTTATTATTACTCGCATCTGAGTTACTGATTTATTGATACTTAATTTTTTTTTAAATCTGCTACAATCTTGTGTCAACGATCCTGGCTTGTGGTTGGTTTGCTGAAACCTACTGTTAGGTGGATTCGGACCTCGTCAGTTTGCTAACCCAAACCCTTCTTTAAATCCACTAACTAGTCACCTCGAGAAGGAAGATCTTAAAGCTGCAACAGAACCTGGCAGTGAACTAAAGACCAAGTCTGAAATTCCAGTTGTTTCTCACAGCCCACGCAAGGTTTAGGACTGGGGTTCTGCAGCTAGGGTCGCCCAACGGCGAGGGTGATTCTCCCTAAGTCGTAGAGAGAGAAGTGGAAAAGGGAGTTCGATGGCTGGTTATGGTTGGTTGTGGGTGTCATTAGGGTTGGGCACGGAAGAGAAACAAAAGACCAACAAGGAAAACAGTAACGAAAAGTAGAGAGAAGATAGAAACTATTTACCTGATATAGGGAAAGGAATAGGTCAATGGGGAAAAAGGAAAACAGCACACTGTTAGCTCTTGACTACAAGAAGTCGCGCTACTGCAACTCAACTCTGTAAGTTTCATTCCATCTCTCTGTAGTATTGTGTTTACAAGCACATATAACTAAAGGGAAAGAGAACGCTACCCGTGCCCAGACACACTGGAGCGTGAAGTGACCGCCGTGCCCCCGAGATTTTCCTCCTTTCCATGGGGCTGCAGAGGTCATTTCATGTGTCCCTGTGTCTGGGTGCAGGGGCAGGGCACCGCACGCTCCCAGGTATCGTTCTTTCTCCCATAAATAATAAAGACTCCTATAAAATAAAACCAACTCTATCAAGGAAACTAGAGCAACTAGAACACTAAAATAAACTCAAACATGTGAAGTAGCAACTCCTATGTAGCTAACTCTTACCAAAATAAAACCAAATAAAATAAAAGAGAAGATTATATGTTTTTTTTTTATGGAAAGAGAAAATATATATTCCTTAGAAAGTAGTATTTTTATCGCGAGGTTATGAACATGAAGATTAGATGTTATCATTCCAACATGGTAATAAATCCTGCCAACCCTTCTTGGACCAAAACCCGGATTGGGACGGTTCCATCTAGGCGTAAGCTTTCATAGCAGTTGTGCTGGTCTAACCACGTCAACGCCACTGCATCAAAAGGACTCAAATAATTGTAGGCATAAAACACTAGCTGCATTTCGTGATTGTCACTTAAAAAAGAAAGCTCTCATAATGTTGCCTCCTGCATTAGGTTCTAGCGCATCGATTTTTCACTTCAAATATGCTGATGCTCGGATCCAAAGAAATTCCAAATCAAATAAATTAATGAAGTCTGAAGAAACAATTCCACCTGGTTTGAAACTCCACTGATACCCATACAACTCAACTCAACTGTGTGCAAATCTTATCGATAGTTTAAAAAAGTGGACCGAACTGGTTGAACCAGATATAGAACCTCCCTGTTTTCTTTAAGAACCACCCGGTTTTTAGGGGAGAGGTGATTACTAAAAACCAGAACTGGGGGCTTTGTCAGTTCAACCTCCAGTCTAGTTCTCAAAACTATCGTCCCATCCCAACTAAATGGCGTTGGCCACAAGTCTATTCTATTTCAAGGTGAAATCTCATGTTACTTGTGAGTTTACTGGTACTCGTGAGTTTACTTATTATATGCCTTTACCCCAAATGCAACCACACTAGGGGCATTATATGAGTTAGCTATCACTAGGTATCCTCACAATTCAGAAAGCAAATGTTGAAGACCAAACTACTCAAATTAAGGCAAAACAATGTGATCAGATGTTATGTGACACCAAATCAACCTGGTTTGAACTTTGAACTGCTATTCCATTAACTTTTATTTATTACATAATTAACCCTGAAAACCATAAAATAAAATATTATAAGAACCATCATAACTTGTCAAGTGTCAACAATTCAAAAAATAAGCACATTGAATAAATTAAGAAAAATATAGAAATACGATGTCAATACGTGAAACAGGCGTGTCAGGGTTAATTAAGCAAAAATATAGCAATACTATGTCAATAGGAATGCAGTTGAAGCAATCATAAAAATCCTAGAAGACCTGAATGATTCTGTAAGTTCTTCTAAACCCCCCCCCAGTGAGTTATGGCCATGTCAGTTACCTCGTTTATGGGAGTGTAAGTTCAAAAATTAAAACAAGAGCTCAACTGTTCCACACTTTCTCAACTTGAATAGGATTATGTGTGTTATGACTCACAATCTCCGCTCATACCATGTGGGTCCTGTATCAGTGTGTCCTAATTTTATTGATGATCCATCACTTGGGAGAATGATGGGAACTGGAGGCTATTCTTTACAAGCTCTTCAAAGATGATTGGCAAGACATAGAGGTTATCTTGAGATGTTCACGTTGTAATTTAATGTTCTCCTGTTCCTTCAAACCTGCATCTATGTTTGCTTTGCTGCTGCACATATGATTTCTTTTAATTGGGAACAGTTAACTTGCCCACTCTTTGAAGCTTCATATGATTTTTTTGTGTGAAAAGATTCATTAATTGATGTTAAAGAAGAAAGGATATGCACTTTTTTTTTTTGTCACCATAAGAATTGTAGTATCTTGGTTTTAATGTTTGATCACTTATTGTAAAATTTTCTTGTATCCCAGGAAGTAGCAGTGGAACCATACAGTACTTCAAATATTTCAGGTGGTAAATGTTCCAGTGAAGTTTTTGATGATCGAGGGGATAAACAAAGTGAAAGAGATGAAGCTTAGACACTCAACTCAAACTTGGATAATTTTTTCAAGTGAGAACAAAATTGCGTTGGTTTCAGCTTCAGTTGTACAAAAGAGGTACAGAAAGGACAGACCCCTCCGAACGCACATAGGTAGTTCCCTGTTTTGGCTAAAAGCATGATTTGTAAGGCCTTGGGATCCATGAGGTGTAAATTGTTGTACTCATAGATGAATATCGGACTAATAAGATTTTGAGTCTCGAAGTATTTACTGTTGTAGAATGCCTTATTATGTAACAATTGTCTGCCAAATCCAATTTTCCACAAAAGGTAATTGTCTTCCCCCCCCTTCCCCCCTTTCTTGATTCCCCAGATTCAACAACATTAGTTATGAACATGGATGGAAGTTGTAATCAAATTAACACAAAAGCCCAGGATGCCGGATTAGTGCTGTAGGAAATCTTCCATCACAAATGGTCTCTATGTTGTTTAGAGACAGCCCAGTGGGATTCCAGGCCATTTGATGAGTTGATTCGCCTATTCGGCTCCGACAATGATGTTTCCTTCTTAAAATGTGGTTTAAGGAAAATTTGGCCCTTCTAATAACTGGCATATGTAAACTTGGCAATCACCCTTTATTAAGTGGATATGTTTGCCATAAAACCCACATTGTTTTGTTTGTTGAATTTCAAGCCAATTTGGGGGAATAATTTGCGATAAGCAGAGGGTAACATAACTAGCAGGGATTGTAATACGTTACAATCCTTTACCTCTACCAAGACAAATGCTTTTCTAAGCAAATCGAAACTTGCATAGATGGAATCCAAAGATGAACCTCTCTGTACATGAGTTGGAAAGTAAAAACAAAATAAGCGATCTGCAGAAAACCCATTATCCAATCCCAATCCAACTCTGAAACAAAAAATTACAGTGCAAAGGGGGCAAAGACAAGACGAAGGGGCACCAATTGTTAATCAAGCAAAAACGGTCAGGAATCCAAAATATGGAAGAAGCCACCCATTCCTCTTAGCATGCTCCACATAGAACTTGAACTTCTCCTCTGCATTAGGGATGTCGAGAGCAAGATCTTCGAGTCCATCCCTTATCCTGGTGAAGCCTTTGGTCATCTGGTTGATGGTGATCAGTCCTTCTGCGAAGCACTCCTGCAGCAAATCCAGCATCCTATCATTCTTCTTTTCCATAGCCATAACCAGTGCCTTCTTCACCACTTCATGGTTAAAGAATGGCATCCCAAGGTCCCTGATGCACTGGCAAGCTTCAGCCACTACACCCCCACTTTCATACTCCTCCAGGAGCTTTGTTATCTTGTCCTTGGCATCCTCCACGGCCCAACCAGTGCCACCACCCCAGCACCTCAAAATCCTCTCACCTGCATGGCGAGCTCCAAGGAGCGAGCGGGCCATGTGGACAGTCTCACTCCCACTGCAATTCAGTGGTAGCTTACTGCTTATCTCATCCAAGTTCAAAGGAGCCAGTACATCATCAACTACTGCCCTAGCCAGAAAGTATGCAAGCTCATTTGAGGCATCCAATATGTCCAGTGCAGTATCTTCTGCAGACTCCAGAAGCATAACAAACCCATTAACTATGTCTACAGTAGAGAAGATCTCAGAATGAAGTGCTGATAGCAGAACAGATGACATCTCCTTCTCTCTGTTCTTCCTGTCCATGGCAAGGGTGATCAGCTTCTTGAGGAAAACTGGATTGAACTCAGCAACTGCAAGATCTTCAAGGCTTCTAATGAGTTCTGGTATATCATCTGAAAGAAAATATTCGTGGATGATAGTCACAGCCTCTTCCTTGAATCGTTTCACTTTTTCTTCATCATTTCCTACCAACTCCCCATCATCAGCTGATGTTTTGAGAAATGAAGCATCCAGCCACCCCTCAGAGATGGCTTTTGGGACTAGTGACTGGAACAATGTTTTTGCTGACGGAATGTCAAGAGAGAGGTCATCCAAGCTCTCAGCAAGCCGGCCGAATCCCTTTGTCATCTGACTAGAACTTATGAGGCCTTCTTCTGCCGCTTCTTTCAACACCTTAAATATAAGTGGTTCTGCTGTTCGAATTTCCATGGCAAGGATTAAAGCCCTCTTTACTACTTCATGATGGAAAAATGTGACGCCTAATTCCCTTATACATCTGCATGCCTCCACAGTATCTCCACTCTCAACGTATTCCCTCAACAAGTCTGAAATCTTTTTCTTCACTTCTTCAACAGTTATATGTGTGCTACCACCCCATCGCCGCTCCACAAGTTCAGCATGGTGGGGAGCAGACAAATAGCTCTTCTCTGCAGTTTGTAAAACCTGATGTCCTTTTAAAGAATCCGGGAGTGTTTTCTTTGCCCTGGTAATGAAAGCCGGAGGAAGAATGTCATCAACCACAGCACGTGCAATGAACAGTGCCAGAATATCAACAGCATCAAGTATGTCAAGTGCCAAATCATCAGCAGACTCCAGAAGCAAGAGAAATCCTTGGCTGATTTCGGCTGAGCTGATTACATCAGCATAGAGAGCTGATAGTAAAACTGAAGCCATCTCCTTCTCCTTATCATGCCTGTCCATGGCCATCGAAATGAGTCTCTTAACAAAATAGGGATGATACTCACTTGAGCCAAGTTCTCTGAGGTCAGAAGCTGCCAATTCCACATCTCCTGTGCTAAAATATTCCTCTATGATAGCAACCACTGCTTTCTTGTATTCATCAAGGGGATCAGAAATGGTAGAACCTACAAGCTGATATGGTTCCTGGTGGAGATCAGGCAAAAGAGATTAATTAGAAATGATTTCTTGGAATTAATACAAGTTGATCCATTTCTTGGAATTAATACGTGTTATCCATGTTCATAAACAATCCAACTACAGTAGAAAGCTGCAACAAGTGCAAGTGCTAGTTGACGCCTCTAAGAACAAGAACAGATAGTAGACTAAGAACATATGCAAAGCAAGGTGGAAAAGCAAATCAAAGAGGGGAGAGAGAAAGTGGGAGGAAAAGCAGCAAAACAGAGAACAGACCAACCTCGCCACTGTCATAATTAGGATCGTTCCGATCTACACAGAAACCACCATCAGTATCGAGTAGTTTACCCCATGTTCCTTTCCCACCAGCACCATCTATCATCATTGTCAATGAAAGCAACAGCTTATCAGTAAGAATATAGACTAATCAGGAATTGCTTATACAGTGCAAGTAATATACCACCAAAAGTAGAAGAAAAGCAAGTGTGCATCCTTTAAGTAACACTGAACAAGAAATATGAGTAGTCAATGACACTGAGGATTAGCTACTACTCATACACTCAAAGCATGGAAGCTTTAAATATTAGCTTATAGTACAGGATAACTTCTTTAAGGCTCCTTTAGAATCCACCAAGAGGTTACACCTCGGGCTTATATTGGGTAAATTTTCAAAAACATGAAATAATAACATCCAAGAGGATTGTCAGGTTAAGGTTTTCCACTTGCCCAGAGATTAAGCATAAATCTCTTCAGAAGCCTCATAATTATGCAATGATTGCAAGGGAGGAAGTGCATGTTTCTTTTTTCAGACAAGGATACATTTTCCCTCATTATTATAATGTTGCATTTATAGAGTCCAGGTATAGAGAGGCTCCTCTCCCTGGGACCCCCTAATTCTGCAACATGTCAAGATGATGTGGCAATCCTGACCGTTGGATAGACAAGGGATGGTCTGGATAAGCCACATGTCAAATCATAGAAACAATGCTCTTATACACGAAACCAGAGACTCGCGAGATGAAATTCACTGTAACACCATTATTGACATCTCTAGACCATTGAATGTAGACTATCAAAGGATTTTCCAATGTAACCAAATTTAAGTGCTAAGCTATGACAATGACTCTTATTAGGGGTCCTAATAGCTATCCTCATCACCAGTTTAGAAGTCTCCCTAGCAGAAAAAGACTTGTAACCTCTTTACATGGTGAAACTTTTTCCCTTTATCCTCCTGGCCTTAAATTTTAGTGTTTAAAACTCTTCAATCTGTTTTTGTTGATGTCACCACTGAAATTCTTAAGGTATCTAGCTGAGCAATGAAAACATTTCTCATCCTTGTTCCCGGTCTGTTAGTTGGACAGGGACCAGCCAATATCCTCTTTATGGTAAAGCATCTGTGATGATGTTAAGATGGATGTGCGGAAAAAAGAAGAAGGATAAAGTATGGAATGAACGTATTAGAGCGGACGTGGGAGTTGCCCCGATCAGTGACAAGCTTCGAGACAGTTGTTTAAGGTTGTTTGGTCATATTCATCGGAGGCCTAGGGATGCCCTAATAAGGAGGAGTGATATGATTCCAATTGAAGGAGCTAAAAAAGCTAGGGGCAGGCCTAAAATGACCATAGGAGAAGTGGTGAGGAAGAACATGCAAACTCTAGGTCTTGTACCAAGTATGACTTTGGATAGGGCCTATTGGAGGGCAAGGATCTATGTAGCAAACCCCATTTAGCTGAGTTTCTCCTGCCATGTTGGGTTGGGCTTCTTTCCACTTACTATCTTTCATCTTTCATTTGTCATTTGCCATTTTCCATTTTCCATTTTCCATTTCTCTTCTCTTTCCGCATTCTTTTTTGCTAAAACTCAGTTTTCCTTTATTCTGAAAATCTAAAGTTTTTTTTTTGGGTTGTGAGTGCTTTTGTGGTACCAATACTCAGATCCCTGGTTCCCTAAGTACAAAATCTTAAGATTTTGACCTTTGAGGAAACCAAAGGTATTGATTGAAAATCTAAAGTTTAATAGGCTTACTTAACAAGCTAATAAACCCTAAAATATCAGATACGAAATATACCCTTCATAAACCATAATAATACCTATAACCAAACTAGATCCTTGCCCAAAACCATATTACCTATGACCAAACTAGATCCTTGCCCAAAAAGGCCTCTTTCATTTTCCAAGCATATTAGTTCCAGTCAAATCCCTTTAAACAGTTGTAACTGACAGGTTTCAATCAGAAAGAATACAACCAAAAAAATACATACGAATGGATATTAAAAGAGGCTAAATGAGAGAAAACAAAAAAAACAAAACGATTGCATTGCATTTTTTTTCCCCTGTAAGTATCTGAGGCAAGCCATACAATTTCAACCAACCAGCAGGGCGAAAAATGTTTAAATGCACAGTACTCACCCTTCTTCACGCGAAAGACTTTCCCAGAGTGTGACCGACGGATATGCCTCACCCCAAACCCAAAAGTCGGGGCCTTCCCACCAGTAGAAACTTTAATATGGTGCTCAGGAAGTAGGGAAGTAGGGGATTTGGGCGAAGAAGACAAAACCTCTGCATTCTTCAAGATTTCCCTCTGCTCATCGGTCAGAAACCCCTCATTTGAAGCCATTTACTGCGTCAGGAAATCAGCATAATACGAATAAATCATTAGACTCACAAAAGCGGGCCAGTTTTGCACCCCACAGAAGGTTTTCGATCGCTAAACAAAAGAATACAAAAAAAAAAAAAAAAACACTAATGAACTACAAATACAGTCAAACGATACATTGACGGCGTTTACAACAACTTAGTTATAGTTTGAACACTGAACAATTAGTAGGGCCAAACGAAATTTACCTCGAAAGGGTGAATCAGCATAAAAAAGAACAAACACGTAACAGAACCTCTGCACTTTGGAATGTCGAAAATCGGCAATTCTGAACCCTAATCTATCATTGAAGTTGCAGAGATTTTCCTCCAACAAGTGCTTCTGTACTTGGCCCGGATCTCGAGCCAAGACAGTAACAGGAACCGGATCTTGGTATCAATAGCCAATAACAGTGGAGTAATAAGGCAATAAATCTGCAAAAAAATAAACCCTAGAAATATAACCTTACGAGTTGCGAGGGAGAGATCCAGAACCGTTATCTCGTCCCTCTCTCTTACACTTCTTACTACTAAAAGGAAAGAAAGGAATGAGAGACGAGAGAGATGGAGACAAAGTGAGAGAAATGAGGAATGATGGGGAGAAGAAAAATGAAGAGGGGCGGCTTGGGCGGTTAGGCTTGTCCTTTGGGGATGCCTTTTATATAAAGGCTTCAGATTCGTGTTACACGTCACCAACCGTACTAGCTTTTATAAATCTCTGAGAGTTTCCACGTGGTGGTTGTCTTTAAGCCAATACGTGATTATTCCCCGTTTCTTATGCTGCCACTTGGCTGTGGTTGATTGCTGCCACCATAGAGGAGTGGTCGCATAGAATAATCTATTCGGTTTTGGCTTTGAATGTAAATATTGTAGGGGAAAGGGTTTCTTACAAAGGTAGTGTAAAAAGGAATCTGCATGTTACACCAATGAGAGGTTGGAAAATGGTATCATTCATATGGATCTATATAGGGTTGATATAATCAAAATAAGAAAGAGAATGTCAGTGTAAGTCTCACTATTTATTATGTAAGAAGGGTATAAGGGAATCTGTACAAGATTATTATCCTTTCCAACTCCTAAAGTGTGGTGGCAGTGCTAGGTGGAGATGTTGACACCTGACACTAGTCACATCTAACAGTCTGATCTCATTGATATGGATGGTTGGATGCGGCAACTGCTAGGTGTCAACATCTCTACCTAGCACTGCTGCATTGCCACACTTTAAGGAATTGGAGATGATAATTTTTCACATTTACAAATGCAATGCAAGCAATTTTTTTCTCATATTGTTGAAGATTCATTTACCCATAGCCAAGGAAATCAACAGTCATTATATCGGCCCTTTGTATATATATATTTTTTTTACAAAAGATTGTATCTGTTTAACAAAACTAGAGGTTATATATTTTTGTACATATAGGTGGGGGTACACCACTTAACTGTTATATTAGTGAAGTTCCCAGATATTTCAGCAAACTTAAAAAAACTAGTTATAATGTTCCATGGGACTGGGGTTCGAAGACTATGGTGTTGAATATGTTAATTGTAGTTTTAGACTTCACTTCATCCCAATGATTTTGTAATTTTCATCATCCACAATGTTGTTACAAAATTTATAGAACTATATTAAACTGAAACCGAAATCAAACTGGCTAACTGAGACCAAATAGAAAGCAGTTTTAGTCTGAAAATTTGTAAGTTAATGGAATTCGGTTTGGTTTTGATTTATACCTATTACAGCATGACCCAAATCAAAACCGAACAGTTTAACTGAAAATGTTAAACTAACACCCTTATGTATAATATTTCTTTCCTCACAAGAAACTGGAGAAAATTAGCAATACGTGTGCACTTCTACTATGGAACTTTGAGAAGAGAAGGTTGTGTTAGTTGTGAATTAAAAATAATAGGCTCCGTTTGATAATGCTTTTGTTGTTTTTTACTCTTTTTGTTTTAAGAAATTGCCATTAGAAAACAAAAATGTTTGATAACTACTTTGTTCTTTTTAATCTGTAGTTTCCTACAATAAGAATTATAAAATTGTATTTAAGTATAGGGGTTGATGTTCTCTGTGCCGCCGCAGTCTGCACCCAGACACATGGGCTGAATATTCAGGGGGGCAAGGTGGTCATTTCGCTCACCCCAATGTGTCTGGACGCAGCCTACACCCCCAGCACAGAGAACATTTGGCCATAAGTATATTTGTATTTGTAACAAGGGTAAATTTTTTTCACATGGCAAATGAGATGGCGCAAAATTTGTTGAACAAGTGGACTCTGGAGTCCCCTGCTCACATGTCCAATTTCAACCTAATCAACAAAAAAGCCCTAAGATTCCTAATTTTAGAGGTTGGACAGGGATATTTTAGGATGAGTTTAACTTGTGCTAGCTCTATACATAGCCAAGCAGTCTCAAAAAACCGAAACTTAAAGGGCAGAAGGGGTGAGGGAAGGAGGGGGGTTGGTTGGGGAGAGAGAGACAAGAGTTTCAGCTTTCCTGTTTTTCAATATGGATTAGCTCAAGCAGGCTGTGGTCGATTCCATGAATCACAAGTCTCAGCTTGCTTAGGTTTATAGGGCTCATAGTCTTATACTAGTATAAACAAGCATAGTTTTGCCAACAATGGTTAAAAGGGGAAAAAAGTTATTTTAGTAACTAGATGCAGTAAAGCCAGAAGCCAGAAGCCAGAAGCCTCTTACCCATCATCTACTTAAGAATGTATCCAGGACATGATTTAACCCATTACTTGACGCGTTAGAGTATACATTAAAAAAAAAAAAAAAACAAAAACATAAAAACCCTCTAAGAAGTGGCATAAGCAAAATTTACAACATAATATTCACCAGTAGCATGTAGAAGATCCAGCTGACCTAGAGCTGACAATTATCGCTTTCCCTACATATTCTGTCACAAGCTCATCCTACATTGATTCATACCATGTTGGGCCTTTGAGGAAGCAAAAGATTATAGAACTTGTCATGCAAGAAGAAATTCTTACCCTTGCTATCAACAGCCTTTTTCCACCCACACCACCCACCATTCACAATCTTTTTTAGCTCATCATTACCCGTGTAGTGAGGATCCAGTATAAGGAATGCACAATCACCACTTGTCTCATTGTAGTCAACTCCCAGTAGGGTGTATGCAAGAACACCGCCACCTGCAGCAAATTATAAAGGCTCAGATGGAAGAAACACCCGTGTTTGTGTGTGTGAAAACTACCACTGCACCAAATCTAAGTAACTTGTTCATTGCTAGTCTGCTTCACATTTCATGCATTAATATTGTCTAGGTCTGTTTGTCTCATGGCAGTGACAGTCCAGAAGGGCACCAATTTTTCTATCTAACCTCATTGATTAAACAAGAAATCATAGGTATGTTCTCATCGAGACTATTTACTGGGCTCATCACCATCTCAACGATTTCTGGATCTCTTCTCATAAAAAGACTCGACGAAAAGGTGCATTGCTGTACTGACCAATCATGACTGGGGTTCCTTGGTTCTCAAAATGCATGGCCAGTTCACGACATTTCTCCGGAAGCTCTGATCCTGATCTCACATTCATAATTTTGCAGCTGACCTGTTCAAATAGCAAATCATTTCTATTAAAAAAATTCATTCATTGAAAAAGTAACAGTAGTGTAATGAAGCATACAGAACAATCAGATGTTGACAGCCAATGTAATTTAAACAATCTATGTCATACTCACACCAAGAAGTTTGTCCAAAACAAAGCTTAATTCAATGGCTCCAATCCATTCACGCGATCCAACAAAGGAAGCCTCTTTGTCACCTATCTCTACAAGTGCCTGTTGTATTTCTCTAAGAACAGAAATAGTTTTTCAGTTGACCATAATAGTAGGTGTTTAACCCTACCAGACTAGGGTAATCTTTTATATAATAACACTCGTTTATGCATCCCTTGTACTGGTTAGTGGTTATAGTCAAAAAAATTGGGGAAAAAGAGGAAGAATCAGTGGAACAAGAATTTACACAGGTAATTAAAACAAATATTCAACTTCATTTCTAACTATCTAAAGCAAAAAAAACAATAAGCTGGACGGGTAGCTACTGAGGACAGAAGAGACGAAATATATCACATTAGTTCTGATGTGTAATATCTTTCACACCTGTGTGAAGGAACTTCAATGGATGTATAGTGCTGGAGTTTAAACCATGAAATTATAGTCTGTAGAGAGCGGTAAGCACATCCCCATCCCTGGAGAGCAAATAAACATGATAGGTTAGGTCACTGAACTTAAATGCTGTGAGCTCATTCAACTTCTGACAGTATCTATATTAGTTTTTTTTTTTTTCCACGTTGCATGCGAAGCAAATTAACCACGTTGCATGCGAAGCAAATTAACTGTTGAAAATTAAAAGCAAAACTAAACCAACTTGATCAGCAACATAGAAAGTCTTCTGGCATTCTAATAAAACAACAGCAACTTTAACATGCATACAAGCATTGTTTTTAAAACTTCTGGGTTTTGCCGGTTTTGACAGGTCAAACAGTGGTGCAATGGTAAAAAATTTTAAAAATTGAAATGTGAAGGATGAAGTTTTTCTAGTTCAGCATGTCTAGAGAATTTCTCTAAACGCACAAATATCTGTCACATGGCAGATTTGATAGAGCTGATTGTGGTGAATCTAGACCATTTTCTAGATATCCATTCGGTCGAGGTTGCCATACCACCCTCCTTCCTCATGGCAAAACATGGTGTCGATCTATAGATACAAGTTTTACCAGACCAGAAAAACATTTTGCTAAATACGAAATAAAATCGGAAAGGGGGGGCTACAAGGTAGCCCTTAAATAAGGAACCATCAAATTCAGGAACCATCTGTTTCATTTTTAAATAAGGAAACAAGCGAACTGAACCAGGCAAATTCAGGAACCATCTGTTTTACAAAAACCCACTGATTTGATTCAGGTTTTCAGTCAAGGCAGTTCCATATCTGGACCGACCAAAAAAATTGGTGGTTCTGTTCTGTCCGGTTCAATGGTTAGTTCAGTCAGGTTTTAAAGGCTGCACAAAGATAGGACATAAGACAGGACAAAATAATTCAAAAAACTACAACCTCGCTTCCAAGTAGAACATAGTTCATACTGTCTATAAGTAATTCCCCTCCCCCTAGTAAATTGTTCTATTGTGGTATTACATAAAACCTATAGACCAAAGGAGGTATTTACTGTAACAAACTACTTATTGACCAAAGGAGGAATTTACTGCAAAGAACAACTAAAAAACAGATATAGGATTTGAAATTGTGCCTCCCATTCTGTATGGGAATAACTCCCAGGAAAGTGTAGTCACCAATTCTGGAATTCCAGTACTACTTTTTTTTTGGGGGGTGGGACTAAAGGTCAGCATTTCTAGAAATTAGTGTAGAATTGATGGAACTCCAGCACTACAAACTTGATTATCTCCATGTGTGTATGTGTGTGTGTGTGTGTATATATATATATATAGGGATGAAATTTTGTGCACGGCCATGCATGGTGCACAATCGTGCACACAACTGTTGGATGGGATGAGGGGCCATGTACCATACACTGTCTTACCTATCCAACGGTTGTGCGCATGACCGTGCACAAAACCTTTTGCTATATATATATATAAATAAAACTTATTTACATTGCAATCAGTTAAATTTTTGTTGATCGAAGAAGTTAAAAATAAAAGCACCACTTCTCTAAAACTGGACCACATCATGCCTACGAAAAACACAAACTACAACGCAAAAACTGGCTGAGACCCTGTGAAAGACATCTGACATTCAAATTTATAATACAATAGATACAAAAAAAGGACTGAGGCTCTCTTTTACTTTTTTGGGGGGGAAGGTGTGGAGAGGAAGGTACACCTAGAATGGTGAAATTTACTTACAGAGTCATCGAACCCATCTTGAAGGTAGTGATAGTATTCATAAGAACCCTGAACCAGAGAGACAATGCCTCCAGAAACTGCATAAGGTAGCCCATAATAAATACTTGGTAAAACCACGGGTAATGTCAAATACAGATACTTGAGAAGTCGAGGCTTCTGAATTTTCATACAGTTTTAAATAAATGTCATAACCAAATATGAGCAGAAATATATTTGCAGTAAACTCGTAAGCAGACTAACCCCCGCTGCTAGGAATTTCAGTATGTACATCCTTAAGCAGAGCAGAACCTGAAATTATAATTAAGACAACTCCTCTAGATTAATACATATAAAAATGGAATACATACAGAATCAATTGCATATATGGAAGCTGGATATTACCCTTTCTTGTTGGGTTGCTGCCTGCATGATCTTTAGTAATGGAAAATTTGATGGCATTAGCAATTAGAAGAAGAGGACGATCCAAGGGTAAACCCAGCCTTAAATGTAGGGACCTTCTAATATCAACTGTAGAAACAAGAACTACTAAATTGTGAGAAGATTCAGATATTATAATTGACGATAAGAGAACAAATGACTTTCACAAAACCAAACAACAAAACATGGTTTGGAGTATGATTCTCTCCAACCATGCACTCTACGATAAATTTTTTACCAAGAGGACATAATGTGGGAGGTCAGTGGAATATTGATATTTTTATAACTGTCGTCATGTACTCATGTATGGTAAGACAAATAACCTTGGAGGTGCCATTCAGCATCTTGGTACCTTCTACCTAATTAGCCTTCCAATAACAATTACAGAAAATGCATTGAATATACTTTCCAGTTCTACAAATTGCCAGATACAGAACATGGCATGCCAGTGGAATCCCAACATAGCTCCAGGCATTTGCCCTTCGTATATAAGCACTTAGGTAACTAAATGCATTTATACTTGCAATCAACTCCCCCACATACAGTTTAAAGGCATATCCAAAGCCAAGAAGATGGAATGGGCCTAGCAAACCACAATTACATCCTCATGATTCAGTGTTTCCGGTGCATGGCTTTAGTGTAGTTCCTCACTTTATCCCAGTCAAAGCTTTTAAATGCAAAGGCATGATGCAAGTTATTCTACTCGCCTCGAAGGCAAAAATCTTGAAGCTATGAACATAAACCTCATGACATGATCTTTCAATAATTAAATAGATACATAAAATGCTTATGCTATTCACATAAACTACAAAAATAAAATAAAAAATCAAACATGTAAGTTGAATATATGACAACATGCAGAACAGATATTTTAAAGGAGACGCATTACAATTGAAGCATAAGACCCCCAACATTCATGGTGGCATAAAAATGCAAAAATCTTATATCTTACACTATGAACCTTAAGACTCAATACAGCTCAAGGTTGTGAGCCTAAAGCACATTCAAAACAATGGTTCCAACATTTCTTCACTCTCCATACTGTATTGGACTTCCAGTTGTACCTACCTTGTTCCATCTCAGTCTCCCCATAACTGAGTTCATAGATAACTGTCAGCGGATGCACAAACCCAGGAGGACAGAAGTGATACGGTTGTAGCTGCAAGCACAATCAATTGATTATTAAAACAGAAAAACACTAAAATGCCCTTATCTTTTCCCCTAAGGTAGGATGAATATGATATATTGATAGGGGAAAAGGCAGGAACGACAGCCATGGGTCATAAATACAATGTAGCTTACTAGGATATGAACATTTTTCCACCCTTTGATAGGGGCATGAGCAAACAAAAAATTATGAAACTTCTCAAAAATTCATCAGTATCAATTCAAGAGTAAGGATTTTATTGGAGAACCAGATATCAGCTAATGCATGTAGATGTCATTATGTCAATAACAAAGGACATCTTGTGTTTCGAATGTTAATTTGCAGAATTTATTGGCATTTAAAAAGCAAGCAGTTACAAAGATAGGGATGTTAAATGAATCATACAATCCTCGTTAAGGAGTTCAAATCAATTGAAGTAGGAGTGCCAAATGAATCAGCAAATTCCTAGTATCAAAACTAAAATTATAAAATTGGAAGTTCAATTCAAATTTTACTTACCATCTCCCAAAAAACAAGAAAGAGAGAGTTTAAGTAGCTTCATTTTAGGGGGGGGGAGGGGGAGGGGGAGTATTAAGCTGTGAATAATTCTTGCACTTTTAGTGCCAACATATCCTACAAAAGGTCGATTTTCTCAGGATGATATAGCCTCTAACAATCCTCTTTGTAAGTCAGTCGATAGACTGCCCACAGCACATGATTATAGGAGATTATCTGATGCAGATTTATCACCAAACTAGGCTTCTTTGTTTAGGAATAAGTCTGGGTTAGGTTCTATACATGTTGGGCCTTTGATCCCATGGGTTTCCAATGTAATAGGTCACTCTTATGGACCTAAAGTATGAGTAATAGGGTTTCATACGGGATTAGCTCTTTTAATTCCTTAGTTTTATTTTTATGTAATTAGTGGTCATGTGACTATTTAATTGTTTTGTAAGTTGGGCAGGATTAAGACTCTATAATTCCAGCCATGTTTTGAGTCTATTTCCTTCAGTATTTCAGTTTCCTAGTCAGTTTAGGTTACCTAATAGGTCAAGGATTGGGTTAGGCCTTTCCTTTTTAGTGTGGAAGTCTATTTTTGAGTTTTTCATATAACGTTGTAAGGCAAGTAGTGAACATGAATTTTGATTAATGAAAAGCTAATGAAAAGTTTTTTGCTGCTCTTCTTCTCCATTGAAGATTTTTGTCTTATGTGTGATCAAGGCTGAGTTTGTTGTTGTTGTTGTTATTGTGTGATCAAGGCTGGTGGGATTGGTGTTTGATCCAATTGACACCTTGGGGTGTGAAACCCGGGTGGTTCTTTTGAAGCTCTACTTTCAAGTTCAAGTCAAGTTCTGGTTTTTTTATTCAAGATCTACAATCAAACAAGTTGCTGCCAAGGAAATTCTGCAACTATAGTAAGTTTGAATCATCCCCAACCCCTACCATTCTTCTTTTAACCTTCCATACACCCAAACCCTAGAATTCCCCCATTGTTTCTTGTTTTTCCCGACACCCTAAAATCACCACAGACCATTCTAGCCGTCAAAACACCCCCAAATTTGGATCGAATATTCCCCTCCTTCAATAGAAAACTTGATCCAAGCTGCTCCCTCATCTGACCATCCTAAACCCTAGAAATCCCTCTTCTCCTCTTTCCAAAAAACCCTAACCCTAACCTTGCTGCCAATTCATTCCAACCTACTTCCATCCATCAAAACTTAACGTAACCTTCACCGGAAGACTCCCTAACATCAACTTGACCAAACCCTACCATCAAACCCTAGACCCCATTAAACCTTAACCCTAATTTAACCAAAACTCCTATTTTGGCCTAGCTGAACTACCCTGTTTTTAGCAGATCCTAGTTATTTGGCTTCTAATTGGATTACATCCAATCTAGAACTACATTAAGTGGTATCAAAGCCATGGATGAACATGGTAGACCAGTGCTGCCAGCAACACCCGATCCTATGGCTACAGTGATTGAGTCGTTTCAAAAGTTCTCTGCTGAATAGAGGACTATATCTGCAGCAAAGTGAGCAATGTCAAGTTACTCCGGTAAGGGATAAATATCAAGTACATTCTCCAGTTCATCGACCTAATCGAAGGCACAGGGAAGACAGGGAAAAGAACAGAGAAGCTAGAGAACATAGGGAGCGTCAGAGGATTCTAGAGGCTCGACTTAGCTTTGAAGACCATGTGAAATCTTATTTTAATGCTGATAATGATACTCCTCATCAACGCTATGCTGATAAATCTGCATCATTATCCCTACCTTTTGCCATACTGGTTATTCATCAATCCATATAAATCCAAATAAGCCTTGTGTAGATGCCAAAGTACCACAAACATTTCCCTTATCTATAAGGGATTTAGCATGAGGCATCTTGCCATTTCCTGGGTCAATTCCTGCAAACACCGGTTCAGCTTCACAAGGACAGAACAGGTAGCTCTGCAACAAGGATATATGTATGACAAGCTTTCTTAACCCTTAAAAACAGGATTTGGCTACAAGGTAGCCCTTAAAAATAAGATTTGGCTATAGGGGATATAGAACTTTTCTTTTTTGGATTTTAGCTGTTCTAAAATTAAGTAAACCAAATGAGATAGAATGATGAGGTGGATATGGCAGTACCAAGTAGGATAGAGTAGAAAAACAAACACATTTGAGGGAACCTACACATCACACCAAGGTGAGAGGATGAAGGGAATTCAATTGAGATGGTTCAGCAAGATGCAAGGAAGAACAATGGATATACCAGTAAGAAGAAACAGTACTGTGAACAATGGAGTTCAGGAGAAGGTTGAAACATTGTGGGAACAAATAAGGATAATGAGTAAAAAGCAGAACTGGCCTCAAATTAGAGTGTTCTGGACTTTTGTTCATTTAGCCAGACCCAAGTAGCTGAGTCAGTTCATTTGAGGTGTCATTTTATTTTCTTTCTATTTTTTGTAAATAGTTGAATTGAGCTGGCTTTTCTTATGTCTCACCATGAAAGTTGGTTGACCTCATTCACTCATTCAAATGGAATCACATGCCTTTAGACCTCATGGGCATATGATTGGAGTATGCTTTCAGCCAGAATATGCTGGAAATTGTGCAGGAGGGAGAGATAAGGACATAGGATGCTTGTCTATTGAAGGAAATGGTTATTCCCAAAGTTTTCCATCCTTCTGCTTATGCCCTTCTTTACTGATTTTCATTAATAAGGCGTTTAAAGTGATTTTAGATGCACTCGGGTTCAGACAGTGTTGGGGAAGTACCTTTATTCTGCAACTGCAATCTTGTTCCTGCCAGTGGTGTTCGATGTTTCATTGTGGTCTAAGCATAACTTCAATCTTTCTTGTTTTGTTCCTCTCTGTTTTCCTTTTCTCATTTTCAAGAAATTTCAGTTAAAGAATGATTTTCCTAATGATTAGAAAGAAAAATGTCTCCAACCATTATTCAGTATTCTCATGAAGATAATAAGCTAATATAAGAACCTAAAACAACATGTTAAAAGCATTCAATGTTAAGTTTACCTGAGGATGTTGTGTAAAGAGATTAGAATAAAGAGTCTTCTCCATCGTAGTTAACTGGTCAACTAATCCTGGCACAATCAACTTCGATACAGCATGTACAGCAGGAAGATCCTTAGCAGCATAGCAAAGGATGTCTAGCTTAAAGCTGACAACCAAAAGCCTTGCAGGTTCTGAAGCTGAAAACACAAAATGTTCATCCCTAGTAAGAATGAATTGTAATATCAACATATGGTTGAAAGCATTATGAATTGAAAATGGGGATAAATTCACCCAGCATCATCCAATATACAAGATACCAGTTTGATTCACCATAAAATCAATACCAGGAAAATATTCGGCAAGAGGTGCCACAGCTTTTGGAGAACTCCCTGACTTATTCCACAGGATACTCACTTGGATTGTATCTGCACTCTAACCGAAAAAACTTTTACAACAAATGAACCACATTGGTGCTAGTTAACAAAAGTTTAAAAAAAAAATTATTACAAGACTCTATTGCTTGCATAAATTAGAACTTAGAAGGGCCAACTTGAAGAGGATATTGCGCATAAAATCAGTGAGGCTTGGAATATTGTCATGGACGTATACCAGTAAAATTTCACAAAATTATAGGAATGGAATTGTTGTATAGAACTCAATGCGGGGCAATAAAAGTAAACAACATAGACATTATGACTTATGAGGGTAGCTGAAATGAGTTTGTTGATACAGATGAATAGCAATACTAGGAGAGGATAGAATCAACAATTCACATGTTCAATGAAAATTAATAGTAGTGCCAGTAGGTGCCAATATGAGAGAAAGTTGCTTGAGATGGTTCAGAAATGTGCAACAGAGGCCCTTGAATGCACCAGCGAGAAGTGGGTGCAATCAAGAGTGGTAAAACCGTAAAAGGAGGTGGAAACCAAAGATGAGCTGGGTTGAAGTGACAAAAAATGACTGAAAATATTTAAGAGATAATAGCAGATGAGTATTTAAGAGAGAACATAACACATAGCCTTTAATAGACAGGAACAGAAAGCCAAACCCATGTAGTTTGGCAGATAAGGTGTAGTGAGTTGAAATGAATTTAACAGTATAGTGTTTTGTAGTGCGTATAACCACAAGGTAACATTACCAAACTATTACCAAGTTGCAACAAAGCACACGTAAATAATACTAACCTGCCCAGAAGAAAATGACAAAGCCGGTTTACTATTTGAACAAAAGTATGAACAAGGTAAGGCATTGACATCCAATTCTTTTACAACTCCCTTCAAAAGAACATCTGAAAGATGCGTCTGATAATCTAATTCCATGCCACGAAGCATGACAGGCCGAGATTCTCCCCCAGAGCTTTCATTTACTGCTTCCAGTATAAATACAACCTCAGGATCTCTGAGCTTAGCCGCAACAGCTTCAGTTGCTGAAGACAACACCTTCTCGGCAGCTATGGTGATACAACAATCGAAATTGGAATCAAGGTCAAAGTGTACATAATTATAAAACATAATCTAGATTGAGGGTTAAAACTTACCAGAGTCCCTGTTCGTAGGAACATAGATAGGCAAATTCATAGCCAACTCGCACCGCAGGAGGCAACCTCTTTCGCATATATACTTGTGAGGGTTTTCTTCATAAACAACGGTAGTAACGGCTCCTAGGTTGGAAGAGTTTTCGGGTTCAGAGACGAAAAAGTGAATGTCACCGGTGGTCGGATCCGCAACTGCTCCCACCGTATCGCGAATACCTCGATCATCGCCTGAGAGGAACTTTCTCATCCTACGAGCAGCATCAGCTGCCTTACCAGCATTTTGTTCCCAATTACTATCTCCAGGTAGTAAAGCTCCGATTATATCGAACCCTCTCAGCAATAATGTTCTTAGATCAACTGTTCCATCGATGAGACTACGTCAAAATTCAGAAGGGTGAGGAGGAAGACCAGGAGAAGATGAAACATTACCTGATTCTTTGGTGTATTCTGGGGAGAACGGATCGCCTGGTAGAGTATGGAGACATCTGATGGTGGAGACGATGGTGAGTGGCGGGAAGAAGGGAGATCCGATCAGCCACTGAAGGCCCGGTTCCTTACCGAAGATGATGAGCTTGCGGCACAGAACCGTAACGCTTCTCTCCTCCGGGCTTCCATTGTCCATTCTCGATCTCACCGCTGATTCCGCCGATTCTCAGTGAGATAACTCTCTTGTCTCTGTATCGGCTCCGGAGCTCAGTATGAATTTAGTTCGATTTTAGTTTGGAAAATGAAATTGTTTATTAAACATATGGTTTAAATCGATAAATAGTCGGATTTGAATCAATTATTACTGATTGATCTTGGCATTTTATACATGCACTCTAGTGTTTTATAGTGGATTTAAATTAATTTAAATAGTTTTTATAGCTTAATTCATTATTTGAGGTCAGGGGTGTCAATTGATCGCTTTGAACCGGTTTCGGTTCGATTCAGTTTCAATGTGAAATTGAGAAAGTCTAAAACATAATCCAATAATAATGCACCAGTTTCAATTCAGTTTGGGTTCGGTATGGCTTCGATTTCTTATCAGTTTACTATGGGGTTGATTTTGGCTTGCCATGAAAACATATTCAAAAGTATGGAAAAAATGTCTCTTTTATTTTTATGACTTTCAGGTTGGTATCAGGTTATATCGGTTTCGGTCTAGTTTTTTAAGTTCGGTTTGGTTTCCTAGTCACAATATCCCAATCCAAAACATGATCAAATGAGCTCATATCGATTTTGGATCGTTTCAATTTAGTTTCGTCGGTTCAGACTAGGTTTTGACACCCTAATTAGGCCTAGATGTTGCGATTCAAATCTTACAGCATCAGATTTCTTTTAAAAATAGGTATGTTCTTTGATTACTGTAATTCAACTAGCGATAAAACCAAAGTTGGTTTAACTTGAACCGTTTAAAAATCATTTATTAAAATTGGTTTGATTTGGGTTGTTGGATTCGTTTAATAAACGCTTCCAATTCTGTTCAACCCTTCATACCTTGAATCGAATCAGAAACGAACCAATTAACACCCTTATAAGTTATTAATTATTTAATTAAATAATTATGCATAAACGGTCATTTCATTATGTCAGCTAGAGTGGATTCTAACAGGGTTTTGGCGTTGGAGATCTTGCATTGCATACATTGGACGTTTACAACAACTAGTTTTTTTGCGTTGCATCTTCTATCTTAAAAATAAACATCTTTTGGGCCGTTTTCTTTGCGGATTTTCCAATGAGTATTTTTCCTCTATAAATAAATGACATCCTTAACATTTCAATGTTATTTTGTTTCTTTCATTCTTTCCTCTTTTGTGTATGTAAATCCAAGGAGCATATTACTTTGATATCCTGTGTTTTATCGATTATTCTTGGAAAGTATTCTTTGAGGCTGAACACAACTATGTAGAACTCGAAGGGACACCATAGGAGAATGCATTACAACTCATGGTAGCCAATGACTATTTTATATTAGAGACTAATTCACATGGACCAGGATCCTCTACAATACTGGCGGGGCGGCAGTGCACATCCGATGGCACAGCAGAGACCAGGTGGCACACATGGCACACATGGCCTCTGCTGTACTGTTGGGCATGCACTGCCGCCCTGCCGATGTTGTAGAGGATTTTTATCCAATTCACACTTGTCCCAATTGCACTATTTGGAGTGCACTTATCCCTCATGAAATAAAGAATTTCATCCATGCTGATGTCCTTACGAAGACTCTCATTGGCCCCGTATTGCTGTAGGGGCTACACGACCAAACAGTGATCTCTTGCCCTACCTTAAAATACTAACACTATGATACAAATCCTTTACAAATATAGCCCCTATTCAACCATTCATGTGTCGATCAATGAATCCTTCACATGTTTTCAGAAGGAAATCCAGAAAATATTCCCATGAAGGGTCGTCAATTCGTCACTAATGTGGCAACAACCCCGTCGCAGATCTTTGGAGAGCCCATGGTTCTCACATGGAGCCGCCTCCACCACCGAGGCACCGACCACTCCCCCCGTATGGGGGATCACTCACATTTTGGTGGAACCCACTAATGGTTATTGTTATCCAACGATCAGAAATGTTTGGATGATGATGATCTTCTAGCTGCCTTAACGCCAGATAAATTTACACAACTCTTTATGTTCCTTTAGGTTGCAAGAGAAATTAGAGGAGGAGTACGTGAAATTTTTAAACCTAACAAATAAATTTTTTAATCATCATCCCTTGTGATTGCATAAAACTACTTGAATTTCTTACCATTTTTTGTAATGATACATTTTATACATAATTTTTATTTTACTTTTTAAATCAAAGGGAATTGGATGCACATCAAAGTGAAATTTAATAACCAAATATGGAATGATTTGGAGTTAGTGATATAGTCATGAGGTAATAGTGATTATAAAAGTTTCCTTTTTCGATTTGAAAATTTTCATTCCCTTCTCTTTAACTCTTTTTGCAACCACACGAAGCTTTAAGATTTTATTTATTTATTTATTTCTTTTTGGTTAAAAGAGAACTCATTTATTGAAGCATGTCTAACACAAGGTATCCGAATTACAGACATCCATCAACCAAGGAGTGGAGATAGGCCATACTGGATCACACACACAAGACAAGACCTTAAGATTTTATTTATGGACAATCCATTTGTGATCAAGGTGAATACAATTGATTGTTGTCGTTTACTCTTTACTAAAGAAAAAACTGATTGTTGTAATTAATTTTTTTTTATAACTTTGACTATATTTCTCTCTTTCTTTTTATATGATTTTTTTTTTAGGGAGAATGTTCTCTGTGCCAGGGGCGCAGGCTGCACCCAGACACATGGGGGTGGGTGCAATGATCACCCTGCCCCCTGAGTGGCAGGCCCACGTGTCTGGGTGCAGCCTGCGCTGCGGCATAGAGAACATGAGCCCTTTTTTTTTTTATAACTTCACACTCCCTCTCCTTCTCCCTTTTATTGTTACTATAGTAACACAATTACTCTCCATGTGACCAATGGATGAACTGTATTCCAAACGCAAAGTATTATATTAAGATGGACTAAGTTTTTCTCCATCCATGGTGAATGGGATTCCATTCACTACGGATGTAGGACGGGCAGGAGAGGGCATCACGAGGGTGTTTTGAAAAAATACTAAAATCCTATAGGGATTTATGAACCCTAGGATGGTGGGTGAACCGTCCTCTATGGGTAGAGGAAAACTTTATCCCATTAAGATAATCCATGATGTAATCATTTTACTAGATAGTCCATGGTGAAAAAATATAGTCATTGTGCCATTGACACGTTTCATGCTCTGGTTAGCGGAATCGTTGTCCCCTTCAATTCGCTGCCCCCTCCAATTCTTCACACAAGGGCGGAAATGATCACCCTACCTCTTGCCCGAAAACACTGTCCAAGGTGTTAGAGGAATTGGAGGTGATAATTATTCCTGGTTAACATTCTGTTTTTTAGGTAAGGAGATTCTAGAATAGTTTCACAAGATTAGGTTGAATTTCCCAAAAAAAATTTGGACCATTTCTCGATTTGTGCGTGTCATCCTTGCGCAGGGGCCATGCTAATCTTCTCTGTATCGTTCCAATTTTATCGGATGTCTCCGAAGAGACAACTACTTGGGTAGCTCTTACACATATAAAGTATGGAAGTATCATCTTCTTATCCGATGTGGGATTAATGGTGTGTTGAAGCTTGACCAATTTTTTTTAAGGAAGTGGGATGTAGGTGATTATTTTATGGAGATTCTATAGTGCTTTCACAAGAAAAGGGATTGGGTTGAATTTTCCCAAAAAAATTTGGACCATTTCTCGATTTGTGCGTGTCATCCTTGCGCAGGGGCCATGCTAATCTTCTCTGTATCGTTCCAATTTTATCGGATGTCTCCGAAGAGACAAACAATATGGCTAGCTCTTACACATGTGAAGTATGGAAGTATCATCTTCTTATCCGATGTGGGATTAATGGTGTGTTGAAGCTTCACTTTTTCTATTGCCCCAAGAATGAAATGATATTATATAAAGCTCCAAGCATCACATATTTAAAAACTCACATTTGTTGTAGTGCTCCTACAATAGAAATGGTATAATATAAAAGCCCTAGGCATCACAGTGCGTTTCATTCATCCAAATGTAGAAACTATCCTCGTCCCTTGATGAACTTTCTATTCTCAAATAAAAAATATAATGTTTGAATACCAAGATAATACCAAAGGTATAATGGTTATTTTTGCATAACGCGTTGGATTCGGATGAAATTTTGCGTATAAGTTCGAAATTTATCTCATACGGTTCCCTGCTCGGTATGATTCCTACAATTCTTCTCATAGGGGGTGGAAATGACCACCTCACCCCCTGCCCAGACACCCTGTCCTAGTGAGATCCACCCCCCCTCTTATTAGAGGCACTAGGGAACCATACCAAACAAAGAACTATAGGAGATAATTTTTCGATTCAGAACGGCTAAATAAGGTTATCCTAATAATTTTGACTATATTTGAAAAGATTTGAGAATCGAATTTATACCAAGGGGAAAATAGTAATTTACCATATAATTGCCATATGAATCAAGTGAGCCCTAATCATCATCAAAAGGTCTCCCAAGGTGTAATGTCTACACCATATTTCTTGTAGGTAATTTGGTTAATCAAATGATAGAATGAGTAATCTTGTAAACCCAAATCCAATTTTGAGTAATCTCATAATTTTACCAATAAAAGATGGTAGACTTTCCATAATCGCAACATAATCGCCTACAATTGGTTTATGGGGAGGGAGGGGTTGGAGAGCATGGTGGGGGAGTGGAGCATGATGAGAGTGGAAGAGAGAGGCGGCGGTGTTAGGCGATGGTGTTTGCGGTAACGGCAACAGTGGTGGTAGTCGAGTAAAATTGTGCTTGGTTTAAAGGGGAAAATTATCCTCTTCAATTCCCTAAAATTCGACAGTGCGGTAATGTTAGGTGGAGATGCTGACACATGGCAGTTTGGACATCCAACATTCCGAGCTCATTGACTATGTTGAGCTCGAACCATTGGATGTTTGAGCTGCAATGTGTCGGCATTCTCACTTGTTTTAGGAATTGGAGAGGATAATAATCTGGTTTAGATAAAAAATAAAATGGTTTTGGAAAAAAACCATTCCCAAAGGTAATTCAAACGTTAGTTTTCAAAGACGAGGTACCCTAAGGCTACGTTTGGTAAATGTCTGAACAACGAACGCCCGTTCTTGACTAGAAATATTCTTTGGCGTTCTTGGTCTAGAACAGCATTCTGAGACCGAAAATGACTGTTTGGTAACGGTCTCAAGAACGCCGTTCAGAACGAAAATGGTGTTTGGTATAATCTGTTCTTCCCTATTTGATATTAATTACAATAATGTCATCCTCATCTATATTAAGACAAAAAAATACATGTCAATGTTTTTCTCTCTTACCAATCAAACATAAATTAAAATATCTAATAAATTCCAAACCTTAACATAAATTAAAATATCTCATTAACATAAGCAAAATAATTATAAAAATGTCAAATTTCAAAGATGCCATTAAAATTGGGTTCTTGTGTGGATTAATGCCATAACTGATTATGCTATGAACAGTTGAATAAAAATGGCCTTGGTGGATTCGAACCGCCACCCCCTTGGAACATGAGCAACTGCTCATGTTCCAAGTGCTCTACCAATTTGAGCTAAAGACCCATCAAGTGCTCATTGATTAGGGAGAGGGGGGGCTGCCAATGGTGTAGGTGTGTTGTAGGTGCTTGGGGCTGCCAATGGTGGCCTTAGCTACTGTTGTGTATAAAAAAAATAAAAAATGCAATAGAAGAGACCAATCTATTCTACCACATCCACAGATGCAGTGTATAATGCTGCCTGCTGAATGCTAGCTGGTGCCAAGGTTCTAAAATCTATTCTACCACATGGCAGCATTTCTTGCCATTCTTTCTGAACTATCTATCATCTAATCATGCATTAATTTTTAGCTGAATTATAAATTATGCAAGACTGCAGTTTTAGGACATCAATCAAACATTAACACAGCAAAACCATATCAAATTAATCCAGATTCATCTAGCAATAGAAGAAGACCAAATAATTGATCAAACAATATCATTAACCATGACTACATTTTAAGCATTACTTTTAGCAGACTTTCTGTTTTTGCAATGCATTTCTGCAATTCTCTGATTGGAAGTATTCAGCAATGTATTCTTGTGATGAAAAAATAGACTGAATAAAGAATAACTGCAAAAGTGTGTCTATCTAAAAACCTAGTATGTCCTTACAGATATGATAGTTTTCTTTTCAATTTGATAGAAAGGACTTCTTCAATAATGAAATAAGCCCGATAGGAAACACAATGAGCCTATTCTCATTACACCTGAATTGATAAGACTTTGAGCTAAAAATATTCAGACCACAGTTAGAACCTAATAGCATTCCTTTATCCTGAAGAGATCAAGACTTCTCCCAACCTCCTAAGCTCTTGAACATGGTTATAAAATTACAATGTTTATATATACATTGTCTATGGCTGCAAAGATCAGTCACCTAAGCATCATAATTTAGCACCTTCTATTCACCCTTAAAAACCAAAGATGAGAAAAAAATAGCATCTTCTCATCTTTCTGCACTCTCAAGCTCTTCCTGATCCTCCATTTGGACTTCTTCCTTATTTGGGTTAACACAACCAATTTCGTGACTACTGATATGCTGAACGAACCACCAAGAGGTAGGATCTTCTTCATTGAGGTCCTCTTCATATTCATTATCCTTAGGTGAATGTGAGATCGCATAACCGTCCATCCAAGCAGGACAGGGGTATTCAACTCCAAGAGCAGCCAGAACTTGTGAATCATTTGAAGGACTTGAAGCATGTGATGGTGCTTCTGAAGTGTCATGCCTCAAGCATGAACATTCTGGGACTTAAAATATTGATCTTTTCAATTAAATTTGCAACAAATTTTTTGATTGATTACAGCATATGCAATCCCAGTCCTTAGGATACGCCATTGTAAGCTTATTTTGGTAAAACATGAACAAAGAAACTAATCCCATCTCAAACCCATAAATCAGACAGCAATCTTATTTCTTACCCCAAAACAAAAAAAAAAACATTTATTTTGCCCCCTTTGTACTAGCTAATCTTTTATAGTATTTTAAACCTAATTAGAAAATTAGATGGGAGAGAGTTTCCTGCGCCGCTAGTGTGGGAATAAAATCTGCAAGCTAAACCAATGGTTGTCTAGAAAAAATTATCATTCATATGAAACCCACAGATTCAAAGTAGGAGAAAAATTAACAAAAAACTTCTGTGAGGGAAATGGCACTCATTTATTCCCTTCTGGTGAGGAGGGGAAAAGCCCAACCTACTGAAAATAAAAATAATGTACACACTTCATTCATTCCTCTTATTTCCCTGGGATTAGTTGATTGAAGTAGGGATAGAAAAAGATCCTAAATTATGCCTATGATTTGAGTGACAATTTGAGTGAGGTGCGTAATGGTCAAAGTACGGCTCCAGCACTGATGAGAAACTGGACAAAAGGACGAACCAGATTCGTCCTTAGGGTTCCCCAGATTGGAAAGCGCTTAGGCCAATCTATTATTCCCAGATTCTTATCTCTGTCAAGTGAAGTCTGAAGTGTGAGGCTGTGAACTGTTATCTTCTCTTTTCCCCTGCTTTTCCTTACTTCATTCTCTAACCGTTTGATTCATGAGAGTCATGAGGGGTCTAAAATCAAAAGGAAAAAAAGAGAAACCAAGTGCAATGTGTTGATAAATCGGAAGAGATGGAGAAGTACCTATCAAAAAAAAATAAAATGGAGAAGAAGTTCGGTATGCAGATCTGTTGACAGAGATGAAAATCTCACAACAATCGGCCAGTAAACTTCTGAAAAACATTACAGATTTCAGGAAAAAATGGGCCAGCAATCACAAATTTCAAACATTACACCATAAATCATACATCGACGCATGAAAAACATTACAGGAAAAAATCGGAAAGAAAAACGAAGAACAAAGACCTAATTACAGAGAGAGGGAGAGAGAGAGTCACCTTCGTTGTTGTCAACTTCAGTTGCAGAGAAGGTCGTGCTAGAGAGGACCACTGTAGCAGAAACCTTCAAATGTTAGGGATGTTGCTCCAAATCCTGAGACACAAGGGAGAAAAATCGATAGAGCTCTAGTCAGATCTTCATCCCAACAAACGACCAAGAGAGAGAGAAACAGAGAGAGTGAGAGAGAGAGAGAGAACGAGACAGAGAGAGTGAGAGGTAGAGAGAGCAGAGAGAGGCAGCGAGAGAGAGGGATATAGAGCGAGAGAGAGAGAGAGAGGAGATCGACCTGCAAGTTTCGCCTCCTCCTCCTAACTTCCTTCCCCAGATCTGTCTTTTGGGTTTTTTTTTTTTTTTTTTTGTCTTCAAGGCTTGCTCACGGGTTTTTGCTCTTGAATCGCGCGATCGATCGTTCTTGTTCTTTGCAGTCCTGGAGACGGTCTGTAAATAACGTTCTTGACAGCCAAAATTTCTTCGATTCGTTCTTAAAAAACAAAAAACCGAACCATCAAATCAAACACAAATTCACGTTTTTTTGTTCTTAAACAATGGAAAAACAGTTCTGAACACACTGTTCAGACATTTACCAAACGTAGCCTAAATGTAATTTTTTCAAGAGTAAATATCATCCCCTCCTATAAGTATCCTAGGGGCATCCAACGGCTGGGAATCCCTGGAGAGGAGCCGGATCCCCTCTTCTTCAGGTTCAAAAAAGGCTAGTACTGTGCTCTCTTTAAATAGTTTAAACATCTGAACCCGCCAAAAACACAGCTTTTCTTCCAGAAGAAAACCAGAGGACTTAAACAGTCACCACTGAATTACAAATCTACCCTTGAGCGCCATTTACGAGGATTAATCTCTGGAAACACTCTGCAATGTCTACGGAGGAAACAAAATTTCTCTGAAATATCTGACTGAAAAAAAAAAGCTCAGACGAATAGCAATGTTTACACCCTCAACCAACAGTTTTATTTACTATTATGCCATTACCTTCAGGTCTGTAAGCTCCGTGATAACAACAGTACTATGTGCTCAAGCTATTGAGCATCTAGAATGGTTCTCTAGGGTTAGGATTATTTTTATTTTCTCTGTCTTCTCGTTATTGGAATGTCTAGGGTCTCAAAGTTGCTTCAGGAACTGCAAGCAGGTTTGTTTTTTAGCTACTTGTCCGTTCATGTTGTTTCTTTTGTTATGTGTTTTTTTAATGGTAAATTCAAACTTAGATTCCATTTCCCTTTTTAAGATTTTCTTAATCCTCTGGATGCGTGATTTCCATTTGTTTCAGATTCCGTTCTTCTGCTGCTTCCTATGACAAATGTGCGTAGTTTTTATAGATTTTGAGTTTGTATTTCTGCTTTTTCTTCTAGCAGGAAAAAAAAATGTGTTCTTTCTTTTATGATTGCTGTGATCAGAAATTGGGTGAACCTCTGCTTCTCCTCTCTTTAGGTATGGTTCGTTTGTGATTATATATTTGCTTGCATTGTCGGTGAATGCATTTTTTTTCTTTTATATAAATAATACTTATCAAAGTTTCTGATTATGATATCTTTGAAGCTATACTGTTACGGTTATGGATTTTGGTGGAAAATGAAGATCTTTAATGGAGACTCCACTTTTAGTTTGTAATTGAAATCGTTTCCTCACTGGAGTACTGGACTGGAAAATCAGATTTGTAAGTTATAGAACTGTATTTTCGAGAATGTCCGATGGACCGCGTCATTCTGCTGATATTCCTCTCTCTAAAGCTCTTGTTGCACTTAGAAGAGTTCGATCACTGAGGGACCCATCAACAAACTCCATGAGCAAATTCACTGCTTTTGTTGACAATTTGAGCTGGGAAGCCAATTCTTGCCATGGTATGCTGAACAGTTGCCATGAAGGTGGCCTGAAGAATCACAGTTTTCATGACTCTCAGAACTTCAGTTTAGATGGAAGGAAAGTTGAGTTTGACGGTGACCCTGAATTGGGTTTTAGTTCAAGAAGATCTAGTTGCAAGTCAGTTTTATCAAAGAACACACATAATATAGGAATTAGAAGCTCAGACATCCGAGAATATTCTAAATCAAAATGTGATGTGATCCATGGGAACAAATCATCCAGTGAAATCCATTTCGGTAATCATAGGGACAAAGCATTACAGTTGGCATGTGTGCCTACTTCCAGTGACCATATGGAGCATGTTGATTCATATGGCGAACCAGCTTTAGGATCTGGACGCTTAGAAAGAGTTGATCCTACTGTAAAAAGGAAATCTGGATATGGTGCAAGAACAAAATCATCTCTGGTAGAAGCCAATGTTGTGGGGAGTAATGTAAGTAGTCCAAATCCATCCGTAAGCGATGTCCGGCTGGAAGGTTCGAGCCATAGCACATCACTTTTTGCAAATGAGGAGGTGGATCGCTATCATCATGGATGTGGAATTAGCCGCTGCTGGTCAAGAACCCCAAGGTTGAGAGAGTCAAACCTTCCTTCTGATTTCGAGGATTATCCCCTGTTATCGAGGGAATGCGGGGAGATGGATAGATCTGGACAGGGACAGAGCTGCACATATAGTAAGAGAAAAATTACTCATTATTCAGGCAGTCCTAGCAACTTCTGTCAGAAATTCAGGCCAAGATCTTTCAATGATTTGGTTGGACAGCACGTAGTAGCACGGTCTCTCCTGAATGCTATTTTAAAGGGAAGAATAACATCATTTTATCTCTTCCATGGACCCCGTGGTACAGGTAAGACTTCAACCTCTAAGATCTTTGCAGCAGCTCTGAATTGTCTTTCCTGAAAAAACAAAAAAAAAAAAAAAAAAAAAAAAAAAAAAAAAAAAAAAAAAAAAAAAAAAAAAAAAAAAAAAAAAAGGCAAAAAAAAAAAAAACCACCCCACAAAAAAAAAAAAAAAAAAAAACACAAAAAAAAAAAAAAAAAAAAAAAAAAAAAAAAGAAAGGACCACCCCCCACAAAAAAAAAACCCCAAAGAAAAAGACCCAGGAGAGACCCCCAAACCAAAAAAACCCAAAAAAAAAAAAAAAAAAAAAAAAAAAAAAAAAAAAAAAAAAAAAAAAAAAAAAAAAAAAAAAAAGAAGAGGGGGGGGGGCCCCACAAAGGGGCCCGAGGGGGGGGGAGGGAGGAGGGAGAAAAAAAAAAAAAAAAAAAACACCCAAAAAAAAAAAAAAAGAAAAAAAAAAAGGGGGCGGGGAGGGGGGGGGCCCCCCCCCCCCCCCGAGAAGAAAAGGAGAAGCACCCCCCCCCCCCAAAAAAAAAAAAAAAAAAAAGGAGGGGAAGGAGGGGAGAACCCCAAAACACAAAAGGAGGGGAGAAAAAAAAAAGGAAGAAGAAAAAGCAGGGGACCCCCAAACACACCCCACCCCCACCCAATGGAGGAGCACAGGCCATGTTGGATCATGATCGAAATTTTATTATCCCCCCCCCCCCTTTCTGAAGGAGGAGAAAAAAGGTAAAAAACCAAAATCCCCAAAAAAACAACCCCCAAAAAAAAAATTTTACCTCCCCCCCCAACCACCCCCCCCCCCCCCCCCCCCCCCCCCCCCCCCCCCCCCCCCCCCCCCCCCCCCCCCCCCCCCCCCCCCCCCCCCCCCCCCCCCCCTCCCCCCCCCCCCACCCCCCCCCCCCCCCCCCCCCCCCCCCCCCCCCCACCCCCCCCCCCCCCCCCCCCCCCCCCCCCCCCCCCCCCCCCCCCCCCCCCCCCCCCCCCCCCCACCCCCCCCCCCAAAAATAAAGGAAGTGGGTATTGTAACTATGTTGAAAAAATATGTGTTGAAGAAGATCTGGATTTTGACCCCCCCTCCCCCCCCCCCCCCCCCCCCCCCCCCCCCCCCCCCCCCCCCCCCCCCCCCCCCTTCCCCCCCCCCCCCCCCCCCCCCCCCCCCCCCCCCCCCCCCCCCCCCCCCCCCCCCCCCCCCCCCCCCCCCCCCCCCCCCCCCCCCCCCCCCCCAAGTTCCTGAACAGCACTAGATCTCCATTGCCATAAACTTACCCTCTGAATGCAAGTTGCAGCACAGATAGGGTTGTCCCCCCCCATCACATCTTCTAGCCCCTATCAGCCCTCCTTCCAAAATTTAAATCCATAAATACTCATTTCTATTTTAAATTTTAAACCAAAAATGAAACCTAAATCTCGGCTCAAATTTATTACCGAAATATACTAGTAGGACACCAAAATAGAAACTGAACTCAGAATTAGTAACTTAGTGAATAAAAACTAAACCAGCCAGCACAACCTCTCCAGTTTTGATTTGTAAAAAAAAATTGTAAAGAGATTTTTACCCCCCAAAATTATTTTATCCCCCATCTTTACACATATTTTTAAAAATGTTAGTGAATCAGCAAAACTAAACCAGCCAGCAGCGTTGGGTTGAACCTCTCCAGGTTTGCTCCCCCCCTCCCCCCTCCCCCCCAAAAAAAAAAAAAAAAAAAAAAAAAACAGCATAGCTAGCATAGTGCTTGCCATAGAATCTGTTTACATCACATCTTCAAAAAGTAGAAGAACTCCTCTCCATTCAAGCCCCATGGGGCCCACACTCTTAATCCAATCTACTACATGTGCAGGCCATATAATGGACAGAATATGGGCCTTTATGTGAACCAAATTATTGATCCAATATGGACTGGTTTTTGCTAAACCGTGGGGGCTAGTTTTGCTGGTTCTTTCTCCTCCTATGCTGGTCTGTTAATGCATCATGTGGGTTCATAGGAAATTAGGAATAACTGTGTTAAGTAATATAAGCATTATATTAGGACCACCTCTATTGTAATAGCAAATTTAACATTGTCCAATGTTTTTTTTTTCAATCTCTTGTTAGTGTTATAAACTTGGAGTTGAAAGTTTTAGTTAGTTTTGGCAGAAAGGCTGACACGGATTGGTTGAATTCATCTCAAGTAATTGGGTTGAATCATGAATTTAATTCATCTTATACCAAAAGACGAAAGTAGTTCTTCACCGTAGGACACAAAGTGGGTTTCATAAGTCATAACATCTATGGCAATGACACAGTTCATTGCGTTTGCTATTTCTAACAGAATTTTTTGATCATTTGCAGAACATGAATTATATTCTATAAGATTTTTATTAGAGTTTGCTCTAGCTTTCACAGCTTGCATTTGTGTACGCATTGTCGTACTAATAGCTACTATCCTTTGTCATAGCTGAAGCAAACTTACAAAAGTTGAGGCATGCCTTAAAAGTACTTTCTGAAACCGAGAAACAGTTGAGGTCATCAAAGAATCAGACAACCTGGCTAACAGTTGCACTCCTACAGTTAAGTTCTGTAGAATCATCATCTTTGGATGCAAATGATTCAAGAGTGTGCCTGAGAACTGTATCTGAGAGAGGTGCGAATGACCAGTTTTTTTTTTAAAGATACTAATGCTTTTGAGGTAAAGGCCTTAAACATTAAAATTTTATCCCTTCCATGTCTAGATGAAGGCTTCGGCCGCATATCTTCTACTAGAGAGATTTTGAAACATCCTGTGTCTTATTTGTGTGATGAAAACAAGTCCCATAATTCAGAGATGCATGGAGATTGTAAAGAGAAACTAGAAAATATATGGAGCAGAGTCATGGAAAGCTGCCACTCAAATACACTCAAGAGCTTTTTACAGAAAGAAGGGAGGTTGGCTTCTGTTTGTATCAACCAAGGTAAAATACTAGAAAATGTCTTCTTTCTAGTGCATGCTTAGTGGTCACATTTGTGTTGGTATGGAATTTGGATGCAGAAGACAGATATCCAGTTCCAGGTTACTCACAATAGCTCTTATCAATGCGGGCTATAGAAGTATCCTTTAGAGAAATGAAAAAGTGAAAACAAACAAAAAACTTGAAAAGTTTTTAAATGGCTACTCCACTTTTATTGAGCAATGCAACCCTCACAACACATGTTACCTTGTATTGATTTACTTATTATAGGACCTATGTTTATTGTCATATGTTTTGTGTGTTAGTATGATTATTTAATTTAAGTGTATTCTTCTGGATTGGATGAGTAGCTGCCTTGTTGAATTTTCTTTTTATTGGTGAGTGGAAGAAAAAAAAAAATGGGGGCTGGTGGTGGAGGTGAAGCCATAAAAAAAATATGGTTTGGACACATAATCTGAGACAAATGTATATGTGATAGAATTGGATGGTTTAAGATGGTTGATCTTTGTTATGTTGCAGTTATGCATATTTGAGGTTGTAGTGTTCCTGATGTCCACACAATCATGATTGAGTGCTTGTCCTAACTTCAGGTCTGGCAATAGCTGAAGTGGAATTCTATCATCGTGATCATGTGTTCAGGGCAGAAAAATCATGGAAACTGATTGCTGGTTTGCTTCAACATGTGCTGGGTTGTAATGTAGAGATTAGAATCAATCTTGTTCCATGTACTGCAACAAAGACTGCCAAAGTGAAGAAGCAATCCTTCTGTTTGTTGAGTTGCTCCCGTGGAATGGAAGACAATTCATCCTCAATCTCAGAAGATGGAGATGACCAATTCAATGACTCTAATTTCATCTCTGGAAGAGTAAGAAAACGGGAAAAGTCAATTGACATTTGCTCTGATTCTCAGTCCCAGAACTCAATTATCTGCTCTCATAGTAAAGAAGCAGCAAATACCTCCAGAAATAATGAAGTAATTTCTCAGAGCACTGGGATCTTCTCACTGCACAGATCAGAGCAACATGATACACAAAAGGTGTCCCATTTAGGAGTTGGCTTGAATGAAGAAGAGGGAAACAACCATGAGAGTCAGGTTTTTGCTATTGAAGAACCTGAGAATCAGCCAAGCTACTTCTCAAAGACTCTGAGGCTTCATCAAACATTATGTTCATCCAGTTCTTTGCATACTATTTGTTTGGAGATCCAGCAAGACAACAAACTCGAATTGGCTATTCCTCGGAAGACATATTTTTGTTTAACTGATCCTTATATTCTCTGCTCCAGTTCCAACACCCACTGTTACAGCTCTGGGGATGAGGATGGGTAAGTATTACTTATATCCTTCGAGTTCTCTCTTATGCACTTTCATTAAGCAAAATACATTAATTGCTCATGTACAGTAGTTATTTGGGAGGTAGACTTATTAGGCTATCATAATGTTGATCTGCAACATTTTCATGGTTTGTTTTATTTATTTTATCAGCCAAAGGAAGGAATCAAGGGTGAGCTCAAGGATACATTGTTGGAGAGCCCCAAAGTTTCCCTTTAAAAAGGTAATGGTATTCACTTACATTGTGGAACCCTGTGCATTTAGTAATTGGAAGAGCTGTTACATACCCAGAAGTCAAGTCTCTGGAAAATATGGTGTTGCAGGCTTGGAAGCTGAGGCAGCAGCAGCAGCAGCAGAGTTCTAAGTTAATGGGTTGCATCCTTTCATGTGTGAGTGCACGGTAGTCTCAGTGCAAATGTTGGCTCCATCCAGATGTTCTGTGTTTGCTCCCTCAAGACATTAAAGTCATGCCATTGAAAGGTCATTGCTTATTCAGCTGAAATCAACGAGAAGGTTGTAAATTGTAAGTGCAGGAGGGCAGGGTGGTCATTTTTAGCTTATATGTATCAATATCGAGGTCCGATACTGATACCTAAAACCATGTTTTGAAGACATAAAAGTATAGCCGTCTGCCTTGGTTTTATCTGGTACTAGTCCGCTACTGCTAGGCTCTAGAATGCCAGGCAAAGCAACTGGGTAGTGGCATTGGCCTAATATTTTATAGGGAGAATGTTCTCTGTGCCGCAACGAAAGATGGTGGTGAGGAGATGATGAAGGCCGAGGAGATAGAGGAGAGGGTGAGGGAGATGATGAGGGATGAGCGGCTGAGGGTGCAGGCGGCGCAGATTAAAGATGAGGCAAGGAAAGCTGCTGGGTTGGGTGGAGATTCTCACATAGGATTGACGGGCTTGTTGGAAAGGTTGCAGCGGAGAGGGACCAAAGTATCAGTCTCCCACCAAGAAGGAGACAGAAGGGGATAAATTTTTTCTGTACTGCACGGTATTGGTCACTTCAAAATCGATATGATACCGATATGTATCGGCATGATCGGTCCTGATTTTCTTAGAAAATGATTATTTTACATTTGATACGATATCGACCAAGTATTGATATCGGTCACCTTCAAAACCGTGGAGTATCAGCATGGGTTTGAGAGGGTAAGGAATGACGATAATGGGTCTCCGTCGCCACCTAATTTCATTTATTTCCGGATAACTTGGCATGTTTTCTAAAAAATGAGACACACTTCTTGAGTGTGGAATTTACTTATTAATTTTTTCCTTTCGCCAGTCATTTCTTTATGAGTGTGGGTATTCTAGGTATTCGAAAATAGATTACAATACTTTTCTAACTTACCTTTTGACAACATTATAATATATCCCACATCGGATAAGTAAATAATACTTCAATACTTTATATTTGTAAGAGCTCTTAGAGTAATTGTCTCTTCGGAGACATCCGATAAAATTGGAACGATACAGAGAAGATTAGCATGGCCCCTGCGCAAGGATGACACGCACAAATCGAGAAATGGTCCAAATTTTTTTTTGAAGATTCAACCCAATCTCCTACTCAAAATCTCTCTAAACATTCAAATTCTCTTAAAGGTAAGAAGGATAGTAATAAAATGGACCAGCGATAAGGAACTTTGATTTTAGATCGATATACTTTTGAGTTTGAACCATGATGAAATCATATATTGAAAATCTTTCTAAAAGGAAAAATCTCTCTAAACGTTCAGATTCTCCTAAAGGTAAAACAACAACAAACTTAGCCTTATCCCAACTTAATGGGGTTGGCTACATGGATCTAAACAAAACAGAGTATGGAAAAAATAGTTTTAATAAAAAAGGAAAAGATGGGAAAAGGAGAGACGGGGAAAGAGATGAGAAATGAAAAAGGAAAAAGACAAAAGAAAAATGAGAAACAAATAGAAAAATGAAAGATAATAAGAGGAAATTGGCACAAACCAACTCGTCTGGAGAATCTCAGCTAAAGGTAAGAAGGATAGTAATAAAATGGACCAGCGATAAGGAAATTTGATTTTAGATCCATCTGTTTTGGAGTTTGGGACATTGACTTGGTGTGTTCATTTTGTAATGGGAAGAAAGAGGAATAAATTTTAAGGGGAAGATAACTAATTTTCAAATCAATGATAAATAGAGTTTGTAGTGAAATTGTTGTTACAAATCAAATCAGGGGGAAGATAATTAATATTGAAATTAAAGGAGAACTAATAAGTGAGAAGATAAACTAATATTGAAATCACAAAAAGAACACTGCTAATCATTCATTTAACTGTTCGACTAATTTTGTAAAGTGAACAAGGAGATCAATGGAAACATCGTTACAAATCTCATTATACATAACCTCATACTCCTTGATTTGTACCAATTCCCCTTCCAACCAGTAATCTTCTCACTAATATTGAAATCATTGGATAACCAATTCATTTATTCATAACCTTATACTTGATGAGACGGGAGATTGATTGGTTTGGTTTGATTTTTGGTCTGGATATCGATCGGTTTGGTTTTCAGCTGGTCCCATCATACTGCAGTCCAAAACCAGTCTAATAAGGATCAGTTAGATTCGGTCCAGATTTTATTTGTTGATTTTATCAGTTTGGGCTAGGTTTTGACATCCTTGAGCGACTCCGATTTTAGTATGTATAATCGGTTCAATTGTATACTAGTTCAAATCAATTTTAATAGGTTCAATATGACGATTTTATCGATTCAAAACCAAATTGAATTATTTAATAAACAATATCCAAATGGTGAACTAAGGATTTAAGTTTTTTCTTCACCAATGGTGATTTGATGCCATAGTTGGACACATGGGAGTCGTTCATCATTAACTCCCACACCCTATTGTTCATGGTCTGGATTCTGGAATACCCTTATTTAGTCCAATCAGAGTTTTAGATGGGATGGGTGAAGATATTCTCTCTTCACCATAGGTTGATAGAAAGTGGGTCCCAATTAATATTTTATGAGCTCTGTCACTGTATGCTAGTATGATATATCAGTGTAATATAATAACTAAGATAGGCCCAGCTAGTCAGATGTACCTCTTTGGGTGGGCTTGATCTTGGTTAATGTTTATTTGATTTTGGGCCTCAAATATAAGACTGGGCTAAGATGGGTTGGGTCAAATGAAACATGTGGGCCTTTTGAAATTAAAAACTGCTAGGCATGCATGTGCCTACTCACCTTGGTGCAAGGATTTAAAAACCGGATCGGGCGAATCGGCCAAGCTTTGATCCCCCATTCCTACCGTTCCTGAGCTGGCGATCCATACATGGTTTCTAGGGTTCAGGCGAAATCTGATGGATTCCGGCTGATTCCGTTCAATCCGGAACGATATCGAAGCGGAATTGGCTGGACCTGATTCAAATACCGATTCCTTGTTTTAAAAACCTACCTTGGTGGAACATGTTTGAACTGAATATAGTCTAGAAGCCACCCTTTTTGATTTGAAGTTGGTTGCAATTTGTAGGAGTAGTTGATTAGTTTTCCAGTTGTGGTACTTATTAAAGCTGATTTTCTTTGGTCCTTTAATCTAAGTAGAGTATAGTCAAAAAGGTTAAAAGGAAAAGACCAAAGAAGTGATAGATGGGAGGGAAGGTATAATCCTTTTGGGTCAAACCAAGATTTTTACAGTTTAGGTGGCTTAACCAACAAACACATGATTAATCTCCTTTTGGTCGGTCTATGTAGTCTTGGCAAATGAGACACACACCCTTTGAGAAAATTTGGTGCCTGAATTGTCAAAAAAAATTAGGTTTCCAGAAGTATAATAAGAATTTAACTATAAGGACTTGACTCTGCTTCTCCCTATCCTTCTTTTCCCCTAAACTCTCTCTCTCTCAATCAAAAATTGAGTCAAACATGGAGGGTTTGGTGAGTGGAACTTGGGGGTGTCAAAATGCAAGACGAACCGGTGAAACCGGTCCAAATCGGCCCAAACTAGCCCGAACCAAACCGTTCCTTATTGAATGATTTGCAGATTTGGGTATTCCAAAACTGAATTGAAATCGAAACTGATAATAGCCCAAAACTCATTAGAAAAGAAAAAACATATTTTTTTTCATAATTTATATATACATATACATGTCAAACTGGACCCTAACTAGACCGAAATCAACATAAAAACAAACGGATAAGAACCCGAAACAAAATCGAAATGCGATGAAGGTCAACAGTAGCAGCTTGATAGGTTATTTGTCAAATTTGCAAAATTTCAGACTCAAATTCAACCAAAAACACCCTCTCTCTCAAGACTTGATCAGAAATTGAGTTAAGCATGGAGGGTTTGGTGGGTTGAACTTGAACAGGTTGGCTTGAATGTTGCCACTCCTAGGCAAAGGTTTAAAGGTTGTTCAGCACAGCCCAAGTCCAACCTTGGAACTTACTGCCAAGCCCAGTATCTTTTGGACCAAAATAAGACTGAAGAAATTTTTCGGACCCATTTAGGTTTTTTTTTTTTATGTGAGGGCCAGTAAAAGTTGCTTCTCTCAACCCCCTCCCCACCATCACAATTAAGGCTCTGTTTGGTTGCAAGGGGAATTAAAGGGAAGGGAAAGGAAAATTTTCAAACCTAAAAAAGAAACATTTGTAATCATTATCCCATGTGATTGTATAAATTACTTAAATTTCTTACCATGTCTAGTAATGATACATTTTACAAGTAATATTTATTTTACATTTTAAACCAAAGGAAATTGGATGTAAAGTAAAGTAAAATTTAATAATCAAATATGGAATGATTTGAAGTTAGTGATATTATCACATGGGGTAATGATTACACAAATTTCTTTTTTAAATATAAAAATTTCACTTCCATTCCCTTTATTTCCCCTAGCAAGCAAACGGAGCCTAAGGGATCACTTCAATGAAATATAACTCATAGCACACATAGAACATATTTCTAACAAAAGTTGACCACAAAAAAATTTCAAATTGGTCACTATGTCTAAGTTCACAAACATGGTAAACTATATTTGGTCGGCTGGAGTAGATGAATTTATCTGTTTGGTTTAAAGACAATCCGGTCTATCCAGTTAGTTTTGAGTCAATCCGGTCTATTATCTTGAATTTGGGTTTCTAGAAACTGGCAAAAATCAAAACCAACTGGATAGACCGGATTGACTCAAACTGGAAAACCCTATAAAATCGATACAATTAACATTATTATTATTTTTTTAATGTATAGCAAACAAATATGTTATAAGAGAAACCATTTAAAAAAAAACAAAAAAGACCGAAACAAATCAGACTGAACTGAAACCGATCAAAAACTTTATTGGACCTATTTGGTGTGGTTCAATATACTCATAAAATTGAAAAAAACCAAACCAAACCAAACCAAACCGACCCAACCATTTGACAACCCTAATCCCCTATCGATGAATTTTCCATCCTAAGACGGAAATATTGGATGGGCATGACATGTAATGCAATCATGTTTAGGGCTTAACTTTGGCTCCAAGGTCCGACCGCAATAACCCATTTTTAATCTTCATATAGATTAAGAGAGAGAGAGAGAGTTGTTACCATTATGATTAATTATAGTAATTACTACTACTAATCTCTGATATTCGAGTTGTTATCATTATGACTAATTGTAGTAATTACTACTACTAATCTCTCATTGGACACAAATCATTTCTGGCTTGGAAATAGGAATTGAAGGACAAGGCCGGACAATACCAATGTGAACTTAGTATGGGCCCACATAGAAAAAACCCAGATGGCAACCCGATAGTGACATGTGACCCACCCATATAACGAACCCAACAATGGTACATAACTAAAGTTTCTTTAGCGCAGTCAGTGGAAACACGGAAAAAAAGAGATGATGGGTTAGCTAGGCGTCATTGTTGGGCCTCCACTAAACACCCACACATGTGATGTTGTTGACTTTTCTAAATAAACATTGCTGAAATGTCAACCAACTTCATCATTTTGTCATTTGGGAAAGTTGTTCAAGTGACTTCTCCGCCTAGCCATCTCTTATTCTCTTTTATGAAACAATTTTATGAAAGAAAGTCCTCCATGATGGAGTGTAGCGCCCATGCTCAGATACAGAGGGGGTGAAATGACTATCTCACTCCATGAAAGGTAAAAATCCCACCCAATGATGCCAATGCGGGGCTTTCTAATTAGCCCCCTCACACGAGCAAGAGCCATGCTACCTATAGAGAACACCAACCCAAATTATATATATAGGATCTTGTTTTCCTTCACGTATGGTGAAAGAGGAATTCCCTCATCATCATGGTTTAAAAAAATGATATCGAATCAAATTCATCGATTGATCCATATATGATACAGTGAGTGTGCTCCAAGACCTATAATAGGAGTGGAATTTAGTTTCACATTGGTACACTTATAAGAACCTGATGTGAGCAAGGTTATGAGCTTGAGAAGGATCTCTCCACTCTAAAGTCTCTAAAGCTCGGGCTTTTGGTTGGATGTCATCAAATGGTTTTAGAGCGAGTTGTCCGTGCATCAGCCATATATGCAATGAATGCACTCTTTGACCAAAAATATGATGAGAATTTAGTTTGATATTGATTGGATAGTGTGTGTCTGCTAGACTTATAATCTTGGAATCACCTCTTCACTGTAAAACTCGGGCTTTTAGTTGGACGTCATTAATAGTCTAATGGACCACGCAATTTTCCTATCCACAAATTTTTAGTCCATCGGTTACAATTATAAATTGAAGAAACTTTTGCAACAACTAGGGTGAAGAGAGAATCTCTTCATCCAAGGTAATTTTAAGCTGTGATTGGAATCTTAGAATACTGAATATCATCATTAACTCCTACATCTATTCATGAAAATCCAAAATACCCTTTCCTGGTCCAATCGAAACATCAGATCTGATTGGTTAAAAGATTCTCTCTTCCTCATGGGTGTAGAGAACCTCGAGTCATTGCTACCTTTTCTGGCTTCATTCATTTTTGGGTGAATGAATGCCATCCTTTTTTGAGGCTCAATCGCAATAACTTCAATTGCTTGAATTAGTGTGATAAAATTGGATTGCGGTTTGACGCTAGGGCTTTGGAAGCCCTAACATTTGGTTCGTCCAATCTTGCGCAAAGGACCCAGACCTACCTACTCTACCTCAAAAGGCACAGAAAAATAAAAGGTCAGACTAGCTAGAGCATGATTCAGCTAGGGCGGAACCATTGTTTCAAAAATTGAAATTGAATCAATCAAATCGGTCAATTCATAGCAGAATTAGTCATTAGAGATCTCAATTGCAGCATATTTGACATAACCGATTCTAAGGTTTTAATCATGAGAATTTGATTTTTAGATTTGAAGAGCAATTCTAAGGTTTTTGGGATCGCAGATTTCTATTTTATTAACCTTGGGTGGAACCATTGGATTTGAAAAGTGGAGTATGAGAGTAAATTAATTAATTGGGATGCATTTGTGGCCTCTCATTGGATTACGGGAAAAATTTATATTAAACATTTTTGCCTTCAAAGCTATCGATATTATACTATATTTTGACAAATTTTACCCTTTGTCCATGCCATATCATCAATCCGATATCAGTCAAATATCGTATCATCAATTCAATACGAACTACGAAAACCCTGCTCATTTGGAGTTTAGAAAACACTTCCTCTTGTATTAATATTAATATTCAAAAAATATATATAACGTAGTATTACAAATCAATTATGACAAATTCTATTACGATAAAATCTAATAAACATTGAACCGAGTTTCCCTTCATTCCTGGAGAAGGGCATCGGTACCACTACCATGTAGGGGTATCAATTTAGGATCAGAATCGGTAATCGGAACCGATCTAGATTGACAAAAATCAGAATTGGACCACCCAATAGTTTATTGAGACGGATCTGATCCTAGTGATATACTATTGATCTGGGCCGATTCTAGTCCTAGTCTCCCAACGAGTCTAGAATCGATAGCGCATTAAGGACCCGGTAGCACCGGAACCGTTGGAACTGGATGATATATAAACAAATTGAATGGGAAATTAGATCTCTAAAACCCTAAAAGGCTTTAAACCCTAATCTTAGGGGTGCAAGTTTGGCCCTGTTGGCCCGAACCCACCCTGGCCCGCCCTGAGCCCGAACAGGGTTTGGGCTGAGATATTTGGCCCTGAGGGCGGGTCAGGGCTAGAAATTTCTGGCCCTGAGTTAGGGTCGGGTCGGGTTAGGGTTGAAGCCTCGAGCTAAGCTTGGCCCGGCCCGGCCCGACCCGACCCTGATTTAAGTTATACTATAAAATATATATTGACAAAATTTATACATTATAAACTTTAAATTTCACCCACATTTCTTTATATAATATATTATATATGAAGATAATAAGTGTTATAATATAATTTATTATATTATTATTTTATGTAAAATTAATAATGTTCTTTCCAGCCCATTCCAGCCCATGCATTTCTTTCCCCCTCCTCATGATCAAGGCCAATCAGGGTCGGCCTGACCCGACCCTGAGGGCGGGTCAGGGTTGGATTTTTCTGGCCCTGAATCAGGGTCGGGTCGGGCCTGGGCCCAGTTAAGGGGACTTAGGGTTAGGCTAGGGTTTTATAAAGCCCGGCCCAACCCGACCCTGTTGCAGCCCTACCTAATCTATTAATAACATTACATTGTTTGGGACTTTTAACTGGCGCTCTTTTGTTGTTCTTTAAGTCATAAGTATATGAGTTGAGTTTGAGATGAAAATTATGAACTCTTAAAACTAGTATATGAATCAATGTCTTTATTTTAAGCTCTAAAAAACTATATCTATGTATAATGAAGCTCCCGTTTTCCTAGAGAAACTCTCATTGTCCTTGTTTTGGGATCAATAATGTTTGAAATCGATTAAAAATCAGAACTAGACCACCCATTAGTTAACGGTCCTGGGTCTCAGATTTGGATCCAATAAGCTTATTGGTCCGGTTATGATCTTGACACCTTAGAGCCGAAATCACTAAGAATCCGGACCCTTAATCTAGAATCGAACCAATTGACACCCCTACTACCATAGATGCCTATGTGGTCCTTGTACGAGGTCGCTCCTTGGGAATCCCCTGGCCACCCACATGAGATCCCGAGGACCCATAGAGGAGGCAATGGATCTCAGGGGTTTAAGGTTTTTTTAAGAATAACATTGGCTCGAAATTCGAACCAAATTAAGAAGAATCGAGATCAATCTCAACCAATTTTTGATCCGGATCAAACCGATCCTATCCAATGCTTAAAATCCGAAAAAGGAAATATAAAAAATGGATAAAGTTCAAGGAAGTGTTGGCGCATGCGTATTGGAATGGGAGCCCTACCGAAAGTTGGGGACTTGGGGAGGTGCAGAGTTTTGGAAAAACATAATGGGCAGCGTGTGTCTAATATATATCTCTTTTATGCCGTTCATGCCCTGAGTACAGGTATGGGTAAGATTTTTTATTAGTGATTACGAGGTCAAGCCTCTCATGACTTATGCATGAGAGCGCATGGGAATGATACCCGCCATATCCTTTATCATTTAGCTCGTCTCCAGGAAGCCCAGTACGTTTAGGGTGTAGTCAGCCGTTGGCCTATGTCATACACATTGTAAGTGTGCATCGAGATATGTGTGGTACAACTTAATTGCTGGATGTCTCCTGGCAGCACCCTGGGTACTGAACTCCCTGGAGATAGGGTTGTAAATGGATAATCGAAAATCCAAATTGGATCCGCATCTGTATCTGTTTAGAGGCATTCGTATTCGATTAGAGATATCCGGAAAAAAATTCGAATACTCCGATAAAAATCCGAATCCAAATACTTAATTATAAAAAATTAAGTAAATAACAATCTTGAGGATTTTTGAAGATTCAACAGGTTCTAGAATATGAGGAAAAGAGAATCATGATAAAAAAACTATGGATTGAGAGTGAATTGTATCCACTAGGGGGAGGAAGGTTCGGGTTACACAAGGCAGAGGTATAAACGGATGGTCGAAAATCCGAATCTGATCCGCATCCGAATCCATCCAAATCCGTTTAGAGGTATCCGTATTCGACCAAAAAATATTCGAATCCGATTACATCTGATCCGTATCTGAGCCGAATTCGATCCATTTACAAGCCTACCTGGAGACGATCCTGATCCTTATTACACTTAATTTTTCTCACTTTATTTTTTTCCTTCAATTTATTTTTTCTCATCAACAATCCCATAAAGAAGTCTTGGTTGTTGGTGAGAGAGTGAAGTGAAAATTGTAACCATTGGATATCTAGAAATGGTCTCATCCCATTTTGGCCTAATTTGGTATGATTTCTATTGTGAAAATTATTTGGTTAGATTTTTGCACATATTTTAATGAAAGAGAAATCAAATGGAATAGAAATTTTGAAATAACATAGGAATTGATTCAATTTTGAAATTGAAATTGATATCACTCTTGCTCTAATGAACATATGGTTAATTTGATGGACAAAACAGTAATTTCATGTTAAAAACAAAAACATCATCCTTCTTCTTCTAATAATCACACCACCACCACCATCCCCTTGACGGCCCCGTCCTTCTGCCATCACTAGCTACCCTCATCCGAAGAAATATAGAGAATCTACTCTAAAAAATTGAACTACCAAAATAGATTTCTTTTTCTTGAAATATTTTACATTGATGCACCAAAACAATCATTTTTTTGGCAAAAAATTCTATTTAGTGACTATTTTATGCAATCAATGCAAATTGAAATAGAAATCATATCAAATCTAGCATTCATCATCAAATTCAATTTTGTAAGAAAATTTTCTGTGGGTGAGTGTTCACCCTGTGCCTAGACAAAGATGGGGTAAAATGATTGCTCCACCCCCATAAATGGTGGTAATGGCTGTCATGTTGATACTTTCGTGTGCATTCCCATTGGCCTTTGTGCGTGCATGGGGGTCACACTGCCCATGGAGAACTCTTCCCCTTCAATTTCCATGCACCCCTTGTGCCTTTTTTTCTTGGTCAGTTTTGTTTTTTTTTTCATGCTTGGTGTTGTAATATAACTACCTATGATTAAGTTAAAACTTAACATGTAAACAAGGAATTTTAGGATCTACTGTCAGTAAAAGTTTAACCTCAATATAATTTGCCACATACCAGATCAAAGCGTCCATCAACCAAAACCGCTCCCCCTGCCCATTTCCCCTCCCCTCCCCTCCCCTTCCCTTTTTTTCTTCTTTCCAATTATAAACTACACATTCTATACGGTCTCATGCAAGGCACTTTAGTGGAGGCAAGGCTTAAAAACTCGGATCAAATCTGGGAATAATCCCTAGATTCTGACTTGAATCATTCTAGAATCAATCAAAACTATTCAGAAATTAGTTTGAACTTGGCCTTATTCCTTTGTTTTGTAGAAAGGTTGTTTCCATATTTTGAACCCATATCCTAATGGTTGCAAGAGCCCAACTTAACTGTTGCACCAAGGCTCCTCCACTAATCTGGTTCTCAAAAATTGATCAGTCTAATCCAGTTTTTTTGTCTAAAAAAAAAATAAGTCCACAAGATGATAATAACTCTTAGAAGTTAGCTTTTTTGTTTTTTTGTTTCGATAGAAGAAGTTAGCTAATTCGGGAAGGACCAACATTCTAACTATATTAAGAAGAAAACCTAAAAAAAAGAAAGAAAGAAACTATGGTGATTATAATGGGTGAAGGAGATCAAGTCCAACACTCCTCAAATTATTTATAGGATTGGCAAAAATAGGGAGAGGGTTCCCTCCAACGCCCATCGTGTACTTTGGAGTAGGACTGCAATACGGTTGGGTTGGTCCCCTTAGTTGGGCGCAGGCCTGACCCGACCCTGACTCAGGGTTAGTATAACTTCAAACAAGGTCGGGCCGGACCGGGCCAGGCCAGACTTAACGTGAGACTTCAACCCTGACTCAAGGTTAGAAATTTTCAGTTCTGACCCGCACTCAGGGCCAAGATATCTCAACCCAAGTCCTGTTCAGGCTCAGGGCAGACTAGGACGGGTTCAAACTAACAGGACAAAAACTTGCACCCCTAGTTTGGAGTGTAGGAGGGTGCTATAGTGTTTCAGGTGTGCAATTTGGCCCAAACACTGGTGTCGTAAAAGTCTTTTCCCTGCAAAAATATTATGGATCGAAGCTTCTCCCTCAACTTTTGAACAAATTCTTCAAATCAGACCCAACAAATTTGATGTTTCCTTTCTATGCATATACAACCATAGGAGGTTTCTGTTCCTGGGCTCTATGGGCAGAAATAAGGAAGTACTGAAACCTTTGTAGCTCATCAAGCAACGAGGAATACAGAGAGCTATCATTTGTTCTGATTCTCTAGAGAGAATGGTGAAGTTACTTATCATCTATATTATTCACTTAAAACATTTGAAATGTAATCTTTGTCGGTAGAGAATGTGGTGGGGAGGGGCCAACTCACATACTAGTCTACTACTAGCTAGAGAAGCTAAGTGCTTGGAGACCACTAAATTTGGTACTCTCTTTCACTTCAATTTATTATAAATGGTTGGTGGTACATTACTATCTATCACTACAAATGTGTTGTGTTAAGATTAACAAATTATCTCAGTTCATTTCTGCCCTTGGCGCACAAGTAGACTCTATCATTTCTTAATTTTCCGTGACGTGGTGATGACTCTGCTACACAATATTAGATATTTGATCAATATGTCAAAAGTTTCAAAACTGATAAAACACGTTAAATTAAATTTTTTAACCTATTCTATATTAGGCTGTTACAATTTAACGTTCATAAATTAGATCCAACCCCATTACACACTACACAAAAACCTACTAACGTGAGGCTCCTCATCTCTTGTCCAAATATTAATTCCCATAGAGATATAAGAGCGACCAATCAATTGTCGGGTCGGGTTCAACAAGAGGGACATGGGGCAATCGCATGTGCTCGTGGGGACATGCTCTCCTATCATTGGTTGGTTTCACATCCTTCAATCGCAACTCCCGACACAAGGAAAAAGGAAAACAATTGGCTGAGAATTAAACTCACACGTGGCATGTTCGTTATTCGACAATTGGCAAAAATGGAACTGAGAAGGTGTTGCTCGGGCCGGGCCAAGTTAGGACCCAGCACCAACGTCTCAGTCTATATCTTATGCCTATGTCAGAGTGTGAGCTTATGTACTGGTCCGGTGGTCCCTTAAAAAGACAGTTCCGAATCGCCCGCCACCCACAGCGACCGTCACATGAATTCAGTCCAAAGTCCAAATCAGTGTTTGCAAACAGAATAAAAAAAAAAAACCAAACCAACGGTTTATTAGTGCCTTAGTGTGTACGACACTTAGAAAATCAATGGCCCAGACCTGGCAATACGGGGAAGATAAAGGTGGACCCACCAAAGAATAGCTCGGGGACAAAGGTCACATGGGGAGAACGTGGCTTTCCTAAGGATAGCCCAAGTCAGCTAATTGACGGATAAAAAGGCCCAGTCTACGGCCCAAGTGTCGGTTGATTTAAGAGACCGACACATGGCATCTCCCAAGTTTATCATATTTCCACCTCAGCTTTTTCGATGACCCCATTTGAATTCCGGCGCGGTTTGCGGTTAATTATGAAAGAAAGTAAAACCAAACCATTAATTGGAAAATTAAAAAAATAGGAAAAGAATGCTGTCTGGTCATGTGGGCCTTGTAACAGCACGGTGCCAATGGGAATATCTGTAAGAACATTTTGTAAGGGGTGGGATGGTTATTTTTTGGGGTTGACAAAGGTTGCACACATGCCAAGTGAAGCATCTAATGGTGGAACTGCTTGCAGTATACCGAGATGCGTATAGGTTGGGATTAGGCACATATCCTAAAATGTCTCATTGGACACTCTTCGGATGGGATGTTCGTAGGAGAGGAACCGAATCCCTCATTACATCACTCCCCATTTTCGGACAATGGATAGCTAATAGCAGAAGATGGACAACTCATCGTGATACTACTTAATGATGTTCAACCCAAATACCTGAGATAGAGTAACCCTTCCCAAGTTCATAAACTAGCAAATGCACACTATGCAATCAATATGGGAATAAAACACCTTCCATTCATGGCATTAATGGATCGCAGTCATTGTATCAATATAGGTAATCTTGATACCATTTTTTAAAACCATAAAGGATATGGTTTTAAAAAATAAAACTAAAAAATATGCATGGAAATGATGGGAAGAAAGGTAGAGTGGCTAGCATCACATGCTATTTGTAGACACGTAGTAGTAAAGAAAATAAAGTAATTCATATATATTTATAGCTAGAATGGGGTAAGGAATAAAATATTGAAAGAAAATGAAAGCCTACTTCAACAGCTTAACTGCCTTAACTAAAATGGCAAGTGGGAAGTTAGTTAGGAGTGGTGAGAAAAGGAAGGACTGTGGGGAGGGGGTGGGGGTGGAGAAGGGGGGAGAGAATTGGTGTTGTATTGTCAGTTCACACTTAGACAACTAACTACACAGTACTGCACCGACAAAAACCTATGGATTCGGATCGGGTAACTACCTTGTAGATCTTGTGGGCCAAAGTTTTTTGATTCCAATTGCGCCGTTTAGGGCACGCTGTAGGTATCTGCAGCCACCTCATTGTAGCCACATGAAAACAGAGAAGGGACAAAGGACCGTCCGGGACGGTGGCGCCTGCGCCCACCGCCAAAAAAATATAAAAATAAGAAATGAAAGGTGGAAATCTTGCCGCAAACTCATTGGCCCCTTGTTGGCACAGAGCAACATTCTTGGAGAGAGAATGCATTCCCAAAAGATAATACGGTAATTTTAATTTAGGGAAGAATTTTTTGTTTGGGAGTGTGAGCTACTTACTTACCCTTATGTTGTTGCAAGGTCAATGGGAGTGTGCACGAAAGCATTAATAGCATTGGCCATTGAAGAGTAGGGGTGTCAAAACCTAACCCGAACCGTTAATTAGATCGATCGAAACCGACCAAAAAAACCCGAGATCGAACCGAATCAATCCTTATTGGATCAGTTTTGGACTGGGGTAACACGAGATCGGTTGAAAATCGGACCGCATCGATAACAAACCGAAAATAGAACCGAATGAAACCGATAAGAAAATAATGAGTATACGGTTATCAATCATTGAATTGATTTCAATATTAATGAGCAAATTTATGGTTGTAAGATAAAGTGTTAAAAATCAATGAGTATGAAGTTATGAAAATAGGGAAATTGATTTGTTCCATTGATCTCCTTTTTAAGTGTGGGGCTAATGAAATATTTTACGTAGTTGAAAAGATAAAGAAAAGAAAATAGGCACAAATCGAATCCAACTTGTTTAAAAAAATCCGGTACCGAACCGAATCCAAACCGATATCAACCTATTATCATAAATCGAAATCGGCACGAAATCAAACCGCACCAAAACCGAAATCGAGCCGAAATCGAAAAGTTCCTATTGGATTGATCTCGGTTTCTCTAAAAATCACATTGAAACTAAAAAACCCGAACCAAAATCAGACCAAGCCGACCCATTGACACCCCTATTGGGGAGGAGTTGAAAGGGGACTGAACAAGTTTTATGAACAATACACCAATATGGAATTTATTGGTAAGTATCTAGTTTTACACTTTTACCACACAACAAGATGAAAGGGACTGAAATTTTATAGACAATGGTAGACTTAGTTAGTTTGAACGCATTTTAAATGATATTTTTTTGTGGATCGAATTTCCTTAAAGCTATGGGGTAATGAGTACAAAATTTTTGTTTATTAAAATTTAAAAAATTTCACTTCCCATTCCCTTTGATTCTCATTGCAATCACACGTAGCCATAGGGGTAATCGATATTTTAAAAACTTAAATCTTAGTAACCAAAAAAATAATTTAATGTTATACAAGCTATGGTATACACATCAAATATTAATATTTTATTAATAAGACATGAATTAGTCCCACAATTTATGTTGTGTATATTCTTTTTACTCATACCTTTGAAATATAAACGTTTAAAATATGTATCGTCCGTTTTTGTTTTGTTTTTTTCTTCCTGTAATTGAAATATTTAACCATTTTTTTTATTGTTCTAATGAAATTTTGAACCAATATAAAATACGTTGTAAAATACTTTTTTTTTTTTGTCGTTTCTATTTTAAATAACTGAGTAAACATCAAAGTCCTTTACTTACAAGTCAAGATTTAACCCAAAAGGAGCTGGTCATGTCGCAAAAACCTTGAGTATGAAGAAAGGGTATGAGCTACCAAGATGGTGCATGGGAGTGTAAGCCAATACGCATTAAGTACTAATGACCATATTTAAATTTGAAATTTAACTAGTGACAATAGCCGAAATCCATTTTCGTATTCGTGTCCGTATTCATTTAGCACTATCCGAATCCATCTGAAAACTAAACGGATACAAATACGGATAGGCTATAGCTATCCGAAAAGCTATATTTACATGTAAACAGATAAAATATCCGATCCGTATCCGTTTAGCACTATCCGAGTCTGTCCGAAAACTAATCAAATACGAATGCGGATATAGCACTATCCGAGCCGAATCCGATCCATTTACATCCCTAATCCTTTCTTAGATATCCAATTCATTGGAATATCCGCGTGGCAAAAATAGGTATTCCCCTTCATATATTCCATACGACTGGGGCCATTCATAAAAAGCACCAACCGTCTGCAGTTGTCTTTTTTTGTGAGGTTTAGATAGGTGATATATGGGATATTCTTCAAAGCAATCAATTATTTGAAAAGAAAAGTGTCTTGGACCGGGTTATACCCGAACCCGATAGTTATCCACTTCGAAGTTGGAATTTAACAATAACCTCAAAATCAACCAAATCTTAACCATAGCTTTTCCTTTTCCTTCCTTTCCCTCTCTATCTCATTTGAAGGTTTTTTGTGAATTATCAACTCATCAGTAATAAGTTTTTAGAACTTCGAATCGTATCAAAATCAGTCACGACTGACATTTATTGCCTTTCTATGGTGGATCTGACTCCTCTCCAGGGAGTGCTCCCAGGGGGCACACATCCTGACGCACACCAAGTCAGTCATTGGGATGTATGTGACACAGTCCAACAGCTGGATGCCTACCTAAGCACTCTCTGGGCTCTGTAGAGAGGAATTCAATTATTCTATTGTTAAAGACATAATCTGACAGATGATGCTACACTTGTAGCAAGGACAACCAAAAAAATGGGATCTCAAAAAGTATTTTAAAAAATACTAAAACCTATGAGGGTATTTATTAACCCAAAGGAGAAGTGAATTATTTTATGCTGCTAGCCTTGTAGCACATTCATTGTACAACAATTTTTTTTTTCTTTCCGAACAGACCATTTTTCATCCAATTCTTAACTGATTCTATTCGATCCGGATCCAGATTCTGCTCTTTGAAACCCTGATCAGTCAGAAGATTGAAATTCGATTGCAGACCCCAAAACCCAAAGATCATTGGCCAAAGCAGAGACAATTGCAGGATTTCAAAAAGACATTAACAGTTATGTTTGTCAGAATAAGACAAGAGGAGAGAGAAAGAGAGAGAGTCTGTGTGTGACTTAAACAGAAAGCGAAATCAAATGTGGGGTTTGTTAAGGTCTATGAGAGGGGCTTGCTTAACGAGCCAAGGCACCGAATGAGGAATCCAATAAAGCCAGAAATCACGAAGTGAGCCCCACTTTTGTTTAATTAGTTTTAATCACGCCCTATCACCCGGCTTTTCCCACCTTATATAATCACCCTCCCTCTTTCCATCTCCTCCCCGCTCTCACATAACCAACAACAAACACATACCCTCTTCCTCTTCACTGTCTCTCCCTTCCCACTTCACTCCTCTCTCTCTCTCTCTTTCTCTATCATAAAAGAGAAAGTAGAGAAGAAGAAGAACAACAACAAACATGGCTACTGCTGCTTCACTGACCCTTCTCTTCCTCATTGCCCTCACAGCTCCATCGCTCATTAACTCTTCCCCAGTTCAAGACCCTGAAAAAGTAGTGGAAGAGGTTCATAGGTGAGCTTTTTCCTTACAATATCCTTCTTCATTCTAGGCTTACTTACTAGTAGTTTTATAGTTTTATCTCGAAAATGAACTAATGTGTGATGTGATTTTGAGTTGCAGGAGGGTCAATGCGTCGGTGAGCAGAAGGGAATTGGGTTACTTCTCCTGCGGAACAGGGAACCCAATCGACGACTGTTGGCGTTGTGATTCCAATTGGGAGAAGAATCGCCAACGCCTTGCCGATTGTGCAATTGGGTTCGGCAAGCAAGCCATCGGTGGTCGAAACGGTCGCATCTATGTAGTCACCGACTCCGGCGACGACGACGCTGTCACCCCCAAGCCCGGCACCCTCCGCTATGCAGTCATTCAAGACGAGCCCTTGTGGATCATATTCTCAAGAGACATGGTGATCCAGCTCAAGGAAGAACTCATCATGAATTCCTTCAAAACCATCGATGGCAGAGGTGCTAGTGTACACATTGCAGGTGGACCATGCATCACAATCCAGTATGTGACCAATATCATCATTCATGGTCTCCACATCCATGACTGCAAGCAAGGAGGAAATGCAGACGTGAGAGACTCACCTCGCCACTATGGGTGGAGGACCATATCGGACGGTGATGGGGTTTCCATCTTCGGTGGTAGTCACATATGGGTGGACCACAACACTCTCTCCAATTGCCATGATGGGCTTATTGATGCCATTCATGGTTCCACGGCCATCACCATCTCCAACAACTATATGACCCACCATGACAAAGTTATGCTTCTGGGTCATAGTGATTCTTATACTCAGGACAAGAATATGCAGGTCACCATTGCTTTCAACCACTTTGGAGAAGGCCTTGTCCAAAGGATGCCCAGGTAAGTATCTCTTTCTCTCTGTTTCTACTTATCTCTATTTTTTTCTCTGTTTTTCCTCTCTGATCGATCTCTTTATTCTCTTACAGATGCAGACATGGGTACTTCCATGTGGTGAACAATGACTACACTCACTGGGAAATGTATGCCATTGGAGGGAGTGCTGCGCCCACCATTAACAGCCAAGGCAATAGATTTCTGGCCCCAGATTACAGATTCAGTAAAGAGGTGAGGTTTTGAGACTTAAAAAGAGAAGAAAAACCATCTTCCATTACTTTGAGAGGAAATTAATTTGCTTTGAAATCAATCAAACATGTGATATGCAGGTGACCAAACATGAGGATGCACCACAAAGTGATTGGAAGAATTGGAATTGGAGATCGGAAGGAGACCTGATGTTAAATGGTGCCTTCTTCACGCCGTCTGGTGCTGGAGCTTCGTCAAGCTATGCAAAAGCGTCGAGCTTGGGAGCCAGACCATCTTCCCTGGTGGGTACCATCACTACGGCGGCTGGTGCACTTAGTTGCAAGAAGGGATCACGTTGCTGAAAGCTCTAGTATTGAGCACTTGGGCTACCTAGGCATCTCTCTACCATTATCACCATTAGAGATTAGCTGCTGCAACTCTGCTACAAATAATACTATGTTGACTACTTATTAATTACATATCCCGAGGCAAATATACTTTAGCTAAGTGGAAGGGGTAAATGAAGGCCTAACTCTGTTTCTTTTCCTCTTTTTTGTTTTTTTGTTTTTTTTTTTTATATATATATTTATTTATGGGATTTCCCTTAAAATGTAACTTTGGTTCATGATTACAACCTCGGCCTGTTTGATCTGAGAATCATTTTGGGTTTCCTTGAGAATCCTTCTATTGTAGAGCAAACAAGTGCAGAAGTGTTGATAGTTAGTTTTGGACCTTTCAGTGATTGCTATGATATAAATCTTTCAGTGATTGCTATGGTATAAATCTCTCTCTCTCTCTCTCTCTGTGGATAAGGTATTGATCTCAACAGTATAAAGTAGTCCTAAAGTATATACCCTGCAACAACTGTATCCGGTATCAAAGACATCATCATTGGATTCCGTGTACAAAATATAATTCCAAAAGGACATGCTATGTGGAAACCAAGACGGGCCTACATTTGGATTCAGATTCTCTCAGGTGCATTCAGTGCGCATCCGACGGCTGATATTGTTCTTGGGATGTGTGTTAACCCGTTCAACCGTCTGTTGTGTATTAGATGCACTAACACGCTGGAGAGGATCCAGCTCTCACTCTGGAGATGGGTTCACGTTTACGTACATGAGCATACGAAAACGACTCCCAACTGTTCAAATGAAATCCATCCATGTGGGTCTTTTCCCACACCATTGATCCTTTGAGGTGACTTGAAAGTACTGTCGTTGATGGAACCTTGTAATCTGCCATGAACAGATATTCTCTTCTAGTGAATAGAAGATTTTTTGTACCAAAAGAAGAAAAGAAAGTACTTGTGAAACAAAAGGGGGGATATGGATTTAAAGATCAGAATGGTATCAACTGTCTTGGCCAATACGAATAGGTATAGATGATAATTGATATTGATATGGCACCGATCCTTATTGGCCGATACGATTGATCCATATTGGTATCGGTTTCGGCTTGAAGGGAACTGGAATGATGTGGGATCCACTGGACCTTGTAGTTTCCCATTCCATCTTTAGTTTGAGCCCAGCCGCCTTTCTTGACCCTCTCCTTGGGAGGAAACTTTCTACATGGATACTACTAATTTTAGTAGAATGGATAATTATTATTATTATTTTTTTAATAATAAAGGTTTTGAAAAAAAAATGCTACTTAGTCGTGTGTGGTGTGCAGCTCATGCATCTAGACACAGAGTCACACGAAATGACTGCTGCATCACCTTGGAAAGGCAAAAATCTCTAAGGACATGATGGTCATTTCATTTAATCTCATGTCTAAGAAAAAGAGTCGTGCACAACCAGGTAAGCAAGTATTGCCCTTTGATATGGGGTTTTTATTTTTATTTTCTCTCTTACTCTAATCATGTGGGTCTCATATGAACGATATTAATTTTTTATTTAGCACTGCCATGGGAGATTCTCGCCACAGTGACATGGATGTGAATATGTATTGATCTATGTTGATAATAGATGGAAATCTCCCCTACTTAGGTAAACTTGGACTCTCTCTCCATTTGGCAGCCCTATGACATATCACAGATCTTCTCCAGAAACTTGAAAGTACTTGTGAAATGAAGGGGACTGTTTTACCAAAATAAACAAGGGAAAAGGAACGCCACCCAATCGTGTAGCTGGGCATGTACCTGTACCCAGACACAGTCGGGCACGAAATGACCACCTTGCCTCAGTGAAAAGGTGGGGGTGTGCTGGTCATTTTGCACCCGACTGTGTGTGGGCACACAGGTACACGCCAAGACACATGACCCGGGGGTGACGTTCTTTCTCCCAATAAATAAATAAAGGGAGTGGTGTGGGTTTTTTTACCAATACTTTCAAGGGATTGGAGAAGAGTCCACCCGCCTTTCTTACCCTGTGATTAAGAGGAATCTACTTCTATGATAACACTACTAATTTTTTGAAAGGATAATGAAGTTACATGGTAGATAATGAAACTCCAATTTTTTTTTAATTTTATTTTTTGGGTTGGGGGGAGGGGGATTGGGGAAGCTTCTCACCAATGTACTATTTTCCTTTTCTTTTTTTTTTTTTGAATTATTTTCTCTCTTATCTTGACTATGTGGGTCTTATGTGAATGATACTAATACGTTGCCATTAATGTAATATGGGAGATTCCCCCATGCTTGCATCATGGGAAACCCTTTCCCTTTTATTTATTTATTTATTTTTTTGGTTCAAGAAATATCATATTTAAGGGGAAGAAAAACACTACCTGATCATGTGGCAGCATAGGGGCATCCAACAAGAGGGGCAGGGCAGTCATTTCACCCTCTTGTGTGTGGCCGTAGTGGAACACGAGTATCGATCACCAACTGTACTAGTAGTTGTTTTTCCACTGAAGCTATTTTTACTATATAGAGAAAGATGATCTTGAACATTCTGAAGATTGAAAAGGCTACACATTAATTTCATTGTCTGTCTCAACCTATTCTCTCTGATATTTCTATACCACTTTGGGAAAGGAATATGTTCTAGAGGAGGGGGAGTGGGAGAGAGAGAGAGAGTAAAAAAACACATCTGAGAATAAAATTTCCATTACCATGGAATGGTAGAAGCAAAAATTGGTTTAAGCAGTTATTAGATAATACCAGTTAAGCTTAATTAAAATTTCAAGAAAAGATGGGTTTTGGGGGGGTGGGGGAGGGGAGGGTGGGACCATCCACTTTGTGGGTCCTAATGCTCAAAGCATAAGATATGTAGTGACTTGTGAGGAGCCTATAGGTTCTAATAAATAATGTAGAGCTTTTTGTGGCCCTGGACTAAGATGTATTAATGAATTCATGTAGATGAAAGAGACACTTTGAGAAGAATCTCAAATAACTAACTTGCCTTTTAAACTCTAGATTCTAAATTTTGTGGACTAATATTTTTCTCCTTTGATTGAGGAATGTTGTTTCAGCAATGAAGTTTTTGTTTTTCTAATCCTATAATCTATTACCATGTGATCAGAACTATCACTTTTTAAAGTTTTCATTATTCAGATAAAGAAAATTATTTATAAAGGTGCTAGGCTCCTTTTCCAGATCGTTCAAACAATCGGTCAATCATAGGATCAGTTTATCGTAATAAACAGTATTAATAAAGAGCGCAGGCGTGCTAGAGTCTTAAAGACTCAACGTGAAAGAGGTTTGTACTTCTGACTTCTATTAGGCTATGTGAATCACCCACTTGTCTCGATTGCTCCAAGAATTTTAAAACAAACATCAAATTGCAATATTTGAAGAAAGGGATAAACACAAAAACAATTGAAGAACTTCTATTGATTCCTGATGTGAATACATACAAAGGACATATCACTGTTATAAGAAATTAAAAAAGAACTTGATAACTAGAGAGAGAGAGAGACTGATTGATCGCAAGGATCAGGAGGGAGAAGAAGACTACACTAAGAAAATGTAAAATGCAGAAAGAAAGCCAAAGACAATTTAAATTGCAGATTTGTGAATTGATCGAGAGTTCCCTTCTTCCTTTGATGTCTTGTCTTTTATAATTGTGAAGATGGAGCCTGCATTATGTGTCCCCTAACTGCGGCTTCTTTGACAGTTATAGAACCGTTTGGGGATCACCTCCTATTGAGGTGCCTCCCACATTGGAAGTGGCTTTAGCTTTGAGTGCCTCATGGTTACAACCGTTTTATACTTCACAGTTTGCTTCCACGTGAGTGGCTTTACTTTACTGACCGACCCCTTATTTCCCAAAATTGATCGGTTTTTCATTACTGGTTAGTCGGTAATTTTAAGGTGTAAACACAAGAATTTTTGTTTTAATTTATAAAAAACAAAGGAAGATTCAAAACAAAAAGCTATATATATGATTTTAATCCGGAGAATCTTCATGATTTGGACGGCCTGACCATGCCTTAATTCTACGTGGAAGAGGCCTGTTTTATTCTTTGTCACATTCTTATCAAGAACAAGAAGATGAGAAGACACACCATGGTTTCAGAAATTGGATCAGAATTGGCAGAATCGGCCGATTTGAATTGGAGGGTCGATTAATGTCGTTTCTCACAACTTAATTTGGAATCGGTCATGAATACTCTAAGATCTTTATTTTTGGCCTTTTTTTTTTCCCTTCTTCTATTCAGTAAAACAACAGAAAACAATGAAAATTATCTCTTGTAGCAAAAATTCTATAAGGATTTTGAATTAAAACAAATTCAAAAAATAAATCACAAATTTGTAAATTTTTTTACTTCTTCCTGATATTTAATTTATAGAGTTCCAACTGATTCTGATCCAATTCTTTGATCCATTCGGGGTTTATAAACCTTGAGACACAAGCAAGCAAGTATGAAGAGAAACAATGAAGTGCACATGCAGTATGTGTTCATGGGTTGGGCCCACTTGACCTGGTGGGCCTTAGGATAGAGTAGTGATTAGGAAGAAGAGCAATCAAAGCAAGGAAATTGATGGTTGTAGGACACAAGGGAAGTTGGGTTGATGGAGAATCCACATGCCCTTGGAATTTCTGATGTGATGGTGCCTTTATTCCTTTTTCTTTTTGAATTTAACGGTATTACCCATAGTTAATCATCTATAATCCAACTTTGAGGGCTTAAAAAGTGGGATTTGACTCTTCTATTTTCGTCTGCCCGGTACTGTCGTGTGCCCTTACACACAAGCACGGTGGAAAGTACTGCCTTACCCTCGCTCGGGCAAGGTGTTCGGGCAGGGGTAAGGCGATACATTCCATCTTGTTTCTGTGTGGGACACACACAGCAGTAGGGGCAGACGGAAGTAGAGGAATCAAATTCTAAAAAATGATATTTACAACTACAAAATTTAACAAACATTGGCTACAGAGTAGATGTGTGGTGCAATAAGCAGAGTGTGGTTGTTTGTCTTTCTCTATCTTCATATTTAATTCTCATTGACTCAATTTGCTATTTAGTGGGAGAGTGCAGATCATGGATCATCCCTCTCTCTGCAACCCTAGTTTTAACATTCTTTGTTAAAGTTCCCATCTCTGAGAAATTCCATTTTGCTATTCACTCATAAAGAAAATTTTGCTGAATAAGGAAGGAATTCAAAAAGTGTAAGATTGCAAGTTTATCAAGGAAGCTCAAATATTTTTCATATATTAAATTTAATAAACCCAAATTTTCGAAGCAGATAGTTTCCAAAGTCCTCTACTTACATGTAGCTCGAATAGAGTTTGCCAAGTGACAAAATAGAAGTTTGAAAATCAAGATTATAGAAAAACGCATAGTAGAGTGGTGTTCAGAATACCATAAGCGGGTATGAACATAAATGGGGATGTATGCCAATAGAGAATTGGAAACTGAATGACACCAAGTTATGAACCAACAAATACGGGTAACGCAGGGTGAGCTTCTATATATGTGATTAATTAAATCTCAGTTTGTAGTGATTTATATGAATTATGGTTTTGTAGGGATTCCTCAAGAATAAAAAATGCAGAGACTGTATTAGGGCTTGAAGGGAGAGAATGAACAAGGGTGGACAAGTATAACAATATAGATGGATTGTCAAGAGATGAGATGATTAACCAGCTGAAGTAGGGATCTAGTGAAGGATAAGTATGGAAAGTTTTTAATTTACTTTATGTACTTCCCAATTAATGAAAACTTTTCTCTAATCTATTTAATGAAGAAGAATAGACAAACGATATCTATAGCCCACAAGTGGGGCTGTGAAAGCTAAGACGAGATGTTAACAGCTACTATTAAGAAGGATGATCAAAACTTTTTATTTAACTAATGGGAGAGGGATGGCTATATTAGGGTAGCACCCCATGTGTTTGTCTCTCTTTCCCCTTCGAAATGATTCCGTTTAAAAGGAAAAAGAGATAGATACCGACACAGGATCTTAACTTACGGTATATCGTTAGCATACCCAGTCTTTCCCTTTAGGGCATCTTTGGAATAGTTTTTATTTTTTATTTATACCATAAAAAACGTTTTTGATTGTGTTTGGTATCGTTTATGCTCCATGTTTCTATTTAAAAAAGATTGAAAAAAACCAAAAACCAAAATAGATCGAAAGTCTTTTATGATTTTTGGCCAAAAATCACTTTTGATCATTTATGCGGGGACTTTAATGAGCACGTGCTCATAGGTCACAAAATCGAAGGGTAAGAACGTCATTTCCTTATTTGATTAGAAATATTGACTCTCCTCCTCCTCCTCTTGAGACCCCATCCGTCACTTCCCATTTTTTTATTTTTCCTACAAGTCCATCCGCCCCCTCATCTTCTTATTTTTCCTGTAACTACTCTTTCACCTAAAAAAAAAAATTGAAACTACTCTCCCTCTACAATCTCTGGCAATCTGACGATACCAATGCCAGGATGAAGAATTCGTTCTTCGCCATAGATGAAGGAAAACTCAGTCCTGATTTTATTGTGTTATTTCTTTTTGGTCCTACCATGGAGTAATTTGTGCTTGTAATGATGAAATCCAAATGGCACCTTATCCCAATTTGCAAGATCGGTCTTCCTGGTTTGTGAAAGAAAAAAAAAGGTCTCTGGTATAGATGGATCAAGTAACAGATCTGTAAACAGATCAAGAAGGTTGAGTTTGATTGCAACTCCTTATGTCTTCTGTGTCATGTCCTTTCAACCTCCATCTCCATCTCACTATTTCAGCTACAGAGTTGCCGTGGAGGTAGTTTTCTTTCACCGAGGATGAATGAGTGTCAATAAAAATGTGATCTTGGGTGGAAATGAACAGTTCTAATTCAATTTTGATTTACAAAAACTTTTCGGATTTGGATCTTAGGGGATTAAATCGCATATGGATGGGTGATCTAAACCCAAAATCCAAAAATGAAATAAGAAAAATCCAAAGAGATTGATGCCCAACAACTCGGTTCTAAGTTTATGATTTGGGAAGAAAGATGGGTAAAGGCGGCATCTCTCCACCCACTCACTTTAAAAAACTATTAGGCATATAGGTATGCCAAACATATTTCGTTGTCTACAATCTATTCTGTGTAATGGTTGCCAAACGATTTTTATGTTTTGACCAGAATTGATTTTCACAAATAATTTTTGTTAAATAGGCAAAAATAAAAAATCAAAGAGAGCCTTAACTAATTTAGTTTTCTTATTTCATAAAAGAAACAGTTAAAACTTGTTCATCCTTAAAGGGGTTCTTCAACAACTAGGCACACGTACATCATCATTTAATCATGGTTTACTTTTGAACTAATATGATTTCTTCACTTTAATTTTAACGGTTTAAATAAATCTTCTTTATATATATATATATATATATATGCAGTGCAGCACATGAAACTTTTACAATACAACGCAAAACCAATTTACATTGTTGCCCTAGGTTGTGTGAAAGGTTTACAAATTTGGCCATCAAAACTTTGTGGACATGTCTACAATCTACATCATTATCTACTCATATTTTGATTTTCCAATTCAATTTGATATTACAACAAGATATGCTATTTGATATATATATATATAAAACTTTTGAGAGAGAATGCTACCTGGTTGCATTATCCTATGGTCTAACACAGGAGAGCACGCAACCAAGTAGAGCGCATGAAAGTACTGTCGTATCCCATGAAAAAAAAAATAGCATCTATGTTGATGCCCCTACGTGGCTCCCACATTGCTATGGACGTTACACAACCAGACAATGATTTCTTGCCTTTGGTGCAATAGTTAAGGTTGCTCCATTATAACCAAGTGGCCACGGGTTTGAATCTGGAAACAACTTCTCTACGAAAGCAGGGATAAGGGTAAGCACATTATGATCCTTCTCAGACGCCATAGTGGCGGGAACCTCGTGCACTGGGTACACCTTTTTTTTCATATCCATCCAACAAGAAATCATCATTAACCAAAAGTTTCTAGGTCTACCTTAACCGGATCCTTTTTCTCCTATTTTGGAACTTCTATTAAACATGTCCACATACAATAATTAATCATATTAGCAGTTCATTATCAACCTATATTCTACGGTAAGAGATTTACATCCAATAAGAACCCACATCTATCAACAATCACGTTGACAGGCCCTATATATAAAGGTTGGTTCTTAGTTAGTAAGTTCGGGAACGGCAATTGAACGGGAACGGATACGTACGGCATAAACGGACTAGACGGTAATAATACTTTTCAAAAATCCGGCTTCATAAAACGCATACAGTAATAATACGGTATGCGTTTAATACGGGTATAATACGGCATAGACGACAATAATACTTTTAAAAAAACGAACATATTCATTATATAACATGCATTCACCACCTAATAAACAAAATAATATCATGATTTTATGAACTAAAATAAACACAATAATATAATATGCTATATAACATCTCTAAGATTATCATTTAACATATCAAAATATCAATAATCTACAAGAAATGAATGCAGATTGTCTGAAAATGACATGAGCAAGTTGATTACCTTATCATTAAATCATTCTTCCAACATTACATTTTTTTCTATCTACAATGAGATAACCATATATTTTTAACCAGATGTGTTCTTGTGAAGGGGAATGAATTCCCACTAATTAACCAACACAAGACAAGAGGGAGAGTTCCAGATATGGATCTCCACTGTACACATTAGCTACAAGAGATAGAAAAACAAGAATAAAATAGAATAGAGATTGAGCCGTTCTCGCCAATATCACACCAGATTCATTTGCTTCACTACCACCATCAAAGTTCAAAAACCAGAGAAACAAGAGGAGAGTACAAGACTTAAGTGCCGCTTTGTTGAACGGAGATGGCGAGGATGATTGGAGATGGAGGGTGACTACTGTTGCCTGCTACGGTTGGATGTTCAACGCAAATCGAAAGGGACGAAAGGGAAAGTAAAATCGTTTCCCTAAATTCTAATCTTTTGGGTAATTTTTTTTTAAAAAAAAAAAACAGATAATACGCGTATTATACGAGTATAATACTCAATCGATTAAAAAATGTGTTTTTTTATAAAAATATGGGGACAGGAGTATTATATGTTTAAAAATATAGGGATGCATATAATACGCGTATGATACGCGAATTTACTAAGGGTTGGTTCCATGAGTCAAGGATTGCCACCCTAAAATCCCACCAACGTACAATGACAAATGAAGTTCAAATAACAATAACACAAAAGACCTATCCAATGCACGAAGCTCCCGCCACTTCAGGATTTGAAGAGGGTCATAATGTATGCAGTCTTACCCCTGCTTTCACGGAGAAACTGTCTCCAGAAATAATAATATCAATAATAATTAAAAAAACGAAACAAGTATAATTTTTACCTTTAAGCTGGTAAAACATAAGGTGGCTTAACTGCAGAGACGCAACTCGTACATCATACTATCATAGGACGAAGCTTGGGTTGAGTTAAATGCAAAGTTATTACCATGTAGTAACCTCAAAAGATAGCAAGGACTTTTTTCCCCCTTCTTTTAGGGTGTATGGGAGATGGGCGAGGATTTTCCTGGATTCAATCATTTGAAGTAACCCAGACAAAGAATTTAGTTCACAGTAACAGCATCTCTTATCAATCGCCGGCGATACCAATGTCGATCCATATCAAGAGATATCTTCCAAAAATGGAAATCCGTATTAGTCACAGTTGATACCAATATGAATCAGCTGAAATGGTTGATCCAATACCAATGCCTAAAACTAGGTTTCCGCATGAGTGCGTCACCTGAGCTGAGTCCAAAAATCATAAAATCTGATTAGGATCCAATAGTTCTACAGACTCGCTCAGGATTAAAAAATGACTAAACCAAGTCCGAGTTGTCATTGAGAGTATTTTTCCCCGAGTCATGTGAAACTCACCAAGTCCTGTATTTTTATTGGACCATAGCTAAACAATTAATTTGGTCTACAGCTAAACAAAACCCAAGAATTTTAGAAGATATTAAAAAAATAAAACAAAAAACATGACTTCCCTGACCAGGTTAGTCTCACCCAAGTCACCAGGTTTTGAAAAGGACAAGTCGAGTCGAAAAACCTGAGTTTCCAACTATGCTTATTAGCTAAAACCATGACCTGGAAGGTCCAGGCCATCTTAACTAAAGAATCCCATAATTAAGGCCAGAACCAACCGATGGATTGAAAAGCCGAGACCTTGTTACTTACTGCCATAGCATGGGAGAACATTGGAAGGGTATGTGAGACGCAAGCATACGGTAATACCAGGCAGACAAGAAACACTGCATAATGAACATACTTCTTTGCTTTGCCTACTTCTTCCAAAGGTACGTATTGTGTAGTTAGAACAGCTTGCCGCTATTATAACAGCAATTACTTGACACTTGCAATTGCTTGCTGGCCTTGAGACAACAATAGCTTATCAGTTACTACAGAAAGACCAATAACAATATTGGGCAACAACCAACAATTGAAGTAGAGCTTCGAGCATTAATGGAGAGTAAGACCAAACCGGATGAAGAACAAACTCAAACTCGACAATGCTTGGGGCCTATTTTGGTGGGATCATATCAAAGAATAAAAAAAAGCATACCCAGTGCACGAGGCTTCCACCCCACCACCACGGGTCTAGGGAGGGCCATGATGTATGCAGCTTTAACCCCCCCCCCCCCACCTTGCGGAGAAGCTGTTTCCTGAGGATCAAATCAAAGAATGAAACACATTATATACTACTAGCTCCGGAGTTCCAGACTTCTAACCCAGTCCTACACTAGTAGCTCGGGAGTTCCAGACTTCTAACCCAGCCCTACACTAGTAGCTCTGGAGTTCCACTTATAACCCAGCCCCTAACACGGAATTCCAGACTTACAATGTTGCATGCAGTGAAAATCGGGATTATGCGCCTAGACTGAGCACCATCCAAAAGATCAACAGGGAACTCAGAAATTGTATCTGACAGAAGGGAGAGAAGAGGCCGAGTTTTTTTCCAGCAGTAGGTTGGGCTGGGAATCTGAAGATACGATCACTAAGATGAGGGCTTCCTTTGACTCAAGACCTAGGTTGAAGGGAAGCGGGATTGACAACCACCGTAATCAGATCTCAAGGAAAGACGAAGGAATCAATGGGGGGAGATAACAGAAAGGACGAAAGAAGAAGGGAGAAGACAGCCACTGGCTATTCAACCACACAGGCACCATGCTATTAACAACTCAAATAATTCATTCTAATATATTCTCCAATGTAGGGATACATGCATATTAATAGGGAAATAAAACTCCAAAAATAGTAACTCAACTAGGAAACAAAAATCAACTCAAACAAGTTAACCCAATATCCTACTTAATCTACGCAAATAAAAAAGAAAGATTACAATATATTCTCCCAAAGAAAATAACTCTTAAATATCCTACTAGACCAAAAAACTAATTGGACCCGGTTCTTGGTCGGAGTTCTCAAACAGGTTCTGCCCGATCCAAAGAACTGCTTCTGCATCACAATGTCAAAAATAACACCATAGCCAATGCCATGCCACAAAACTATGTGAAGCAGTCAAATCTCCATACAATCATTCCATTAATCAAAATATGGCATTTGACCCAACATGCAACGTGTGAACAAACACAAATCATGTGATGCTTTCAGGAAATGCAGAACTCCAAGCTGGTTCACAAAGAAATCTACCTGATGAATCAGTAATCAGAAGGCGAGATGACATCATCAATTTTGAGAATCATTTTGACGACTTGAGTGGCCAGCAAGATCTGCTGCTGCTTTCCAATCAAAGTCTCAAAAACATTCTGTTCATGCATGTCATTTGTCCCAACATCATGGCAGTCTATCCCACAACAGGGGTTGTTCTCCTGCAAGCCAGATATTGTTCAACAATGGGGTATCCCACATAAGAAAGATGCAACATCACCATTAAGAAATATCCATGCTCAAGAGCTACAGACCAAACCCACAGCCAGCCACAATAACATGCTCACCTTGAGTTGTTGAGATTTGACTGCAGATAGTGTTTCGATGGGTTGGAGGCCACTGTTCTCGGCAAGTGCCATAGGAATTGAGTCCAAAGCATCAGCATAGGCCCTGATAGCATACTGCAGGTAAAAAAAGTCCGAACAAATTAGTTGAAGATACTACCAATAAACCATAAGTAATTTGAAGTTCTTGTCACCTAGGAAGGGGGAGAATAAGAAGCAACACATCTGTACCTGCTCCACTCCTGGATATCGGTCCGCAGCAGCCTCAACAGCAAGTGAGCAAGAAATTTCAGCTGATCCACCACCGTATACAATAGAGTTATTGCGGATTAGATTCCTAGCCACACACAAGGCATCATGGAGGCTGCGCTTTGTCTCCTCTATCATCATTTTGTTACCTGAAGTATTACCACACCCCAAAAACCTGGTCTTAGAGAAACTGTTTACAAATTTTCCTACAGCCCTTTTCTTCTCTTTCAACATTTTCTCCTTTTTATGGATGCAAGTCCACACCTATTAGCGTTTTTACATGGAACTCCTTCATGCATGTTATTACAGAAAGAGATGTTATCATTCTATTCTGGAAGAGCAACATACACAGCCATTATCCAATTTTACTGGAAACATCAACAGTAAAGACATGCCATCAAATAGTGTGTTGCAAGTGCTGAATGTCTAATGTCAAAAAGATATGCATTAGTTCGCAGAATATCTTCATGGAGATATTCAGAATGACGGGAAGTTCTAGGAAAACAAACATTTAATGTTTGTGCATGACACAAACAACATGGATCTCACCCCAACAGTAGACCCCACATCTGTACCAAGGACTCATGTTGCAAACTGCTCATGCCCTTACCATTTCTAAGATAGCTATATCAGACTTCTTCATTAGAAGCCTACAAATTTCTGGTTATGGTGAAATAACTTTGATCTAGATGGCAAAAAAGTGGAAGAACATCCATGCAAAAGTTCATACATATAAGGAACACAACTCAAACACATATTCCAAGGGAGGCTTAAAGCACACACTAATTCATAACTTAGTCTTTTTAACATATTCCAAGGAAAAAATATCACTAAATGGCTTAAAGCACACAATAATTCATAACTTACTCCCAAATCAGCTCTACTATGATCATTCCTTAATTTCTCCATCCTCGTTTTGCCACATCCATCCCAACATCCTCATCTCCACTACAAGTAGATAAACTCAGTGTAGCAGAGACAATGATGTTGAGATGGATGTGTGGAAAAACTGGGAAGGCTAAAGTAAGGAATGATAATATTAGAGCTGATTTGGGAGTAACTCCAATACATGATAAGTTACGAGAAACTCGTTTGAGGTGGTACGTCATGTTCAACAGAGGCCTTTAGATATTCCAGTATGGAGGAGTGATTTGATTCAGATTGAAGGAACTAAAAGAGCCAGGGCAGACCTAAAATGACTCCAGGAAAAAGGTTTAAAGTATCGGTATCGAGTCATATCAAAAGGGTCATTTCAAGAGATGAATCGTATCGTATCGAGAGAGACGCGAGATACGTATAGGAATGGTCAAGAAACATATGAAAATGATTATGAAATATGCAAAATAAAGTTTCAAAGCATAAAACACTATACATATGTATATGTAAAATATATCATGTTTAAAAGGAGAACAGAGTACGATACGACAAGTGCATTCAATTGATTATATATAAAAGACGAGGTTTCTTAAATGTATAGATGTACTATACCAATTTTTTTTAGGTATCGTATCGACCTTAAAGATAAAATACGTATCGGTTAATATCGGTGGATACGGAAGCATACTTAAAACCTTGCCTAGGAGAAGTAGTGAGGAAAGACATGCATAGCTTAGGCCTCAAATAGAGCTGATTGGAGGGCAAGGATCCATGTAGCCGAGCCCATTTAGTTGGGATAAGGCTGAGTTGTTGTTGATGTTGTGAAGCTTCTTATATAACATGAGAATCCAACATGATGGTCAACTGAAATACAACCATACAACACAACGAGTGTAAACAATAACTAGTTGAGCATTATGCATCAAAATCACAATATGATAAAAGAATCCATTGACAGAACATGACTAAAACATTTAGCACAACCTACAAATGCGAGAACTCGAAACAAATGATGATGGCATTAATTGGTATCCACAAGTAGACATCTTCAAGGGAAGAAGACAAACAGGAAAATAGGATAGGATGCCCCTACCACCACGAATGAATATAGTCACAGCCCTTGAATTTGCACACTGCTCAATATAGAGCATTCTGTCTTTAGTGGTCCCAAATGATTTTTCTCTCACTAAACCAGCCTGCAAGGATAAATTGAAAAAATATCAGTATTCCTCATCCCCATCTATCTATATTTCTAAATAGGCGGATTATTATTGTCACAAAGGTCTGTTATTTTCCAAATGTCACGAAGCATATATTCTACAATGTGGATAGATGATATGTCCATTCTGACCGTTGGATAGAGAGGACATGGTCTAGATTAGCCATGTGTCAAATTTCAAAGTCAAACAATCAAATACCCCTTTTGTAAGCATACATCCTGTGCATGTCCATGCATGTGTACCAGTACTCTAGACATTACTGTGCACTTTCCCAACTGAGTGGGAACAAACAGTTTAGATTTAAAAATAAATACATAAATGGATGGCTCAAATTTATCTTGTGATTTTCGGACCCATCACCTTCCATTGTTACATGGATAACTACCCTTTTAAATATTAACGACATGATCATAGTTTTCTGACACATGAATAAAAAGGATAACCCAAAAAATAAGTTCATTAAGGAAAAGACATCTAATTCCACATTCTAAGATGACAAGTCAATGTGGTAGTAGTTATAGTGGATAACAATCGAAAAGACATCTAATTCTACATTCTAAGATGACAAGTCAATGTGGTACTAGTTATAGTGGATAACAATCTCAGAGTTCTGACAATCAAAAACATATTGATGCAGATCCTAGCCTCCTCGAATTGAAGAAGCCACCCTAAGCCTAGAGTTTTAGTAGGAGCCTTAGTTTAGTTTATCTTAGTTCTATACTTAGTTTTTATTTTGTGTTTTTAATTGAACCGGTTTAAATTGGTTGCATCCAATTGGTTCAATTGGTCTAATTTAAGTGAAGTGATCCTATTGGCTAAGAGGTTCTTATATCCTATTGGCTAGTAGGAAATCTTCTTTTATTTTAAGTAGTTTAAATTGTTTTTAAGTCATTAGGACTCTATTTCAGTTTTCTAGTCAGTTTAAGTTAGCTAATAGGTTAAGGATTGGATTAGGCCATTCTTTTTTAGTGTCTAAGTCTATTTTTTAGTCTTTTATATAAGTTTGTAAGGGAGGCCAGCATTAGATACGAATTTGATTAATAAAAATTAGTTTTATGCTTGCCGCCATTGCTGCTACTCTTTGTGAGTGTATATCCTTGTGGATCTCAAGATGGATAAGGTGGGTGGACTCCTGCGACTCCTTGCATCGTGAAGATCGGGAGGTTTCTTCAAGTTATCAAACTTACTGAATTGCAGAGAACAATGGCAGCAGCTTGATAACTTGAAGAAACCTCCCGATCTTCACGATGCAAGGAGTCGCAGGAGTCCACCCACCCTATCCACCTTGAGATCCACAAGGATATACACTCACAAAGAATAGCAGCAATGGCAGCAAGCATAAAGCTAATTTTTATTAATCAAATTCGTATCTAATGCGGGTCGCCCTTACAAACTTATATAGAAGACTCAAAAATAGACTTAGACACTCAAAAGGAATGGCCTAACCCAATCCTTAACCTATTAGCTAACTTAAACTGACTAGGAAACTGAAATAGACTCAAAATAGAGTCCTAATGACTTAAAAACAACTTAAACTACTTAAAATAAAAGAAGATTCCCTACTAGCCAATAGGATATAAGAACCTCTTAGCCAATAGGATCACTTCACTTAAATTAGACCAATTGAACCAATTGGATGCAACCAATTTAAACCGGTTCAATTAAAAACACAAAATAAAAACTAAGTATATAACTAAAATAAACTAAACTAAGGCTCCTACTAAAACCCTAGGCTTAGGGTGGCTTCTTCAATTCGAGGAGGCTAGGATCTGCATCACATATCCTATACCAAGAGCTGGATGAATCAAACAGAATAGAATCTGGAACCATACCACTTGTATGCAGTTCAATTTCTACACCAATAATTTAGCACATGTTGGTTCTTCAAATCATTAATTGACAAATAAGATAAATTCAAGGAGTTCTAATCCAGATTCTAACTTTTCTTAATCAACCTTAACACAATATTCTATTCCCATGTGATCTTATGATCTCTGCCAATACTTTCCTTCAACGGTTCTGTAACAAAGAACTATTCTACAAAATCAAATGATCTGTAAGGGTATTCCCACAATATATATATATATATATATATAATCATTAGTCGAAGTTCAACAGAAGACTCAAATCCCATCTCTTCTGGAGAAACTAATTCAATAACATACAGATAGTCTACTGCTAGAGTAAGGATTAAATGGAAAATGGGATGAGTTCTATTGTGAATGCTTCAGCTTCATAAAAAGTAAAGAAGATGTATAATCCAGTTTCCTCAGTTGAATTAGTAGTATTAGTAGATTTTCCCTCATATGTAGACCGTCAACTTCATAAGGATACGACATATAAGAATAGTATCTTCTAGTCACAGTTCAGGGCCATTATCTGCTGAATGGTGGTGGTATTAGTAGTAGTAAGCATTGGACTGCAACCATCATTAAACACCAAATCCGCAGAAAGGGCATTTAAGGTTGAGTGAGAGTATGGGTGTGGGAGTCAAAAAACGATGAATGGGAGCACAAACAGCTTTACACAATCTCAGTAAGACAGTTATTTGACCTAAAATAGAATGGATAGCAAAATAGAGATCATGTAGCCAACCTCAAGTAATTGGGAAAAAGCTTTACGAGGGAGACTTGGATGAAGACAGTTATATTTTTACTAATAGGCATATATCTTATGTAACTCCAGTAAAGAATGATCCTCTAAACACCTACCCTCTAACTATGAATATTAACGGCAGTCTAAACACACTCTTTACTTATTTAAAAAAAAAAAAACAAATTATGAAATTTAAAAAAGAGTGTGATTATATTTATCTGATTGAAAGAAGCAAGAACCAGAGGCTATCACCTTTCCCAGCTTTTCCGGTGTCAATTCCTGGAACCTTGGCACAATTCTTCCACCTATAAACACATTAAACAGTGACTAAGTTCCAGAGTACCAAAGATAGACTTCAAATGCTAGCTCGAAACTGCAGCATACAACCATATCTATCCCCATCCCCACCCCCCCCCCCCCCAAAAAAAATTTGCAGAATACAACCATGAGAATACCATACCTGTAGCTATTGCAATCAACTCTAACTCTACTCCACCAACCCATCTTACAGCAGGCAAGTTCCGGTGCATTAATAAGTGATTCGCTTCATCATCAAACCCCCACTGACAAATAACCAGGGTAGCACCAACATCCTGAAATACATCTCAGGACAAAGTAAATAAATCAGACTGTAAAGAATCAGACATCAAATAGCCTATGAGGCAGAAGGAATAGGAAAAGTGCATGTTCAAGAATACTTTTTTTAAACTAGTAGAAGACGTGAAATTTATAAATAACCTGAGAGGCAAAATGAATAAGAAAAGTGCATGTTCAAGAATGCTTTTTTTTTTTAAACAAGTCGTAGACATGAAATTTATAATAAATTAATAACACCGAAAACTCAATACCTCCTCTTTTATGAGTGAAATGTACCCAGTATAATTTAGCATAATAGCGTATTCTTCTTTATGATAGCATATTGATTAGAGAAGAAACTCCACCATACTTCAAAGAAAGGTTCCACACTAAGCACACCCAGAGAGAGAGGAAGGAAGATGTATACAATACAATCGGACAGTCATACGACTCATACCTTGCATTTCTGAACCATTTCATCAAAGTATTTCTGCTCTTGTTGACGTAAGGTCTGGAATTTTTCCAGTGTGTCAATGTCAACCTTATGCTTAGTCTTGGGCTTAGGCGGCTCAAAAGGGCAAGTAAGAATAGCTATTTTCGCATTTTCAATTCTCTTTGGCATCTGCGGATGGCTCATATCCTTGTCAACAACAATACCATAAATTAGCTCTGTGTCTTCCAGCTTCCCCCCTACTTTGCCCTCGACTTTAATCAAGTCCAAGTTAACATCCTTCCTCTCCAGATCAGCAACAGCAAGAACTGCTTTAACAGCAATCTCAGCTAAGGAGCGCTTGCACCGATTCACGCTGCAAGAGAATGCCGAAAGATTCAGAACGAGAGAGAGAAGTAACGTAATGAAATGTAATCATCAGAATAATAACAAGTGTAACAACATTGAAAGGATGGGTTATAAGCAACATAGAGTATCAAACAAGTGGCACTTTGTAAAAAGAGATACTGGATATAGAAACAGAATATAAAAAGATAGCCATAAAAGGAAGTGGGTGTTCTTGCTATAATTAGCAGAATTCATGCTAATAATTACAGTCTGTGTACCGTCCTCATCGGCTAGGTATGCTCATTCTCAGGTAATGCAATAAGGATATTCTTCATAAATTGGCCATTTGCAGGTTCAGTTTCAAAAAGCAATCAGCAGTGCGTCCAATTCCTATCTATGTTATCCCCGTTTTCCAACCAGTGGCTATCATTCCAGTTGCTAAATACTACATGTCAGAATAAATACCTCTCTGGAACCTAACTAACAATCATGAGAGCTCTTTAGGTTCTCTTCTAAATTTTAACTGTCAAGTTAGCTCCCATCAGTCCCCTCTATTGGCTGGAGTTATGCAGGTTGTAATATAGTCCTAGATTGAATATCATCCAGCTAGAAGTCAAAACCAGGATGTGTTCTTCAAAGTGTAATTCGGTTAGCGTTAAATTAAGGGAAAAGGTCAAATTTAAGGTTAGGGTTTGATGTTAGGGTTAGGGTAAGTTGATGTAGGGGAGTCTTCCAGTGAAGGTCTCGTCAACAAAGAACTAGTCTAAGGCTGCTGAACAGAATCGGCAGCAAGGATGGTTAAGTTAGGATTAGGTTCGGAAAGAAAGATGAGTGGAGATTCTAGGGTTAGAGTGGACAGATTAGGACCAGGATTGGATCGAGTCTTCCAAAGGGTGGGAAGGACACTCGGTCAAGGTTTGGTAGTATTCTGATGGTTAGGTTATGCTGAGCAGGTTATGGATGGTCTAGAGGAGAAGAAGAGAGTGGTTAAGGTTTGGTTCAGGTTCAACTTACTGGGTTATTGAAGAACAAACTTGAAAAGAATTTCCTCGTTGATGTAGAACACTTCTTGTAGTCAGAACTTGAATGTAGCAGCAATGGAGAAGACAATTAACTAATTTGAACCACCCGGGCTACCCACTGCAAGGTATCAATCGGATCAAACACCGATTCCGTCAGCCTTGATCAAATACAAGACAATTCTCCTTGGAGAAGACAAGTTGCAGCAGCAACCTTGAAGAATAAATTTTCAAGTTGTGAGGTAAAAGAGCCTCACAAAAAATAACTTTATTTATAAGGGCCATAAGACCTCCTATTCAGCCTAGGAGCCAAAGAGCCCCCAACTGACTTCTATTACATTGCCAACAATTAAAAAGGTCATGTGACCAATTTAAGTAGTCAGATGACTACTAAATAGCCTAGCTGATTCTATGAGGTGACAAGTAAGTTGTCACATGACTTACCAAAAACAAATAAAAAAAGGTGATGTGACCACTTAAGTAGTCACATGACAATTACATCAAAATAAAAACTAAGTAAAACTACTAACTACTAACACTAACACCACTTGGACAGCTTTGACTTCTTCTTCTTCTTTCGGACATAAGTCTTCACATCTGCATCAGCTCTCCCCGGCTTGAAGACATTTGTCTCCGATGAATGGGTGAAAAACATGTAACACTCATATAACTCAGGGTCGAGCCTCTTGAAGTCATCAGCGTGAATCCAAGTGTTGTCATATTGTGGCCGAAAATTTCACTTGACAAGGAAAGCATGGTAACCGCTGCCATGTCGTGTGGTCTTGTGCATATCATCCAAGACCTCTTCAATGATGTCTTCAGTGTGTGATTTGAATTGGGGCAGCCTCAGCATATGTTCAGAATCACCATCATCTGAGTGATGTCACACATAGAGATGTAAATCAGCCACGTTGAAGACATTGCTTATGCTCATATCAGCATGCAACTCGAGCACATGACTATTAAATAGCCTAGCCGATTCTACGAGGTGACAAGTAAGTTGTCACATGACTTGCCAAAAACAAATAAACTAATTCAAATAAAAAAAGGTAAGTGGTCACATGACTAATACATCAAAATAATAACTAGGTAAAAATACTAACTACTAACACTAACACTACTTGGACAGCTTTGACTTCTCTTTCGGACATAAGTCTTCACATCTGCATTACGTTGCTACACACACACTGATGCAGTTACACGTTGGGTAACTATGAGTTGTGTATTTTTATAATTTTCTCTTTATTATTTTATTCCTTTGGTAGAATCGTAGGAGATTGAGTTGTGGAGTTTTCTTCAAACACTATTTCAGTTTCAGGATACGATTAGATGATGGCGATCCCAGGGTTCGGAAACCCTGTTGGGTTCGCTATGGGCTCGCCCAAATACCAAATACCCAAGTTACAAAGGGGAGGCAAAATCTGTAATTTATCACAAGTTCTTAAAGGGGAATGGCAAACTTGTAATAAACCTGAATTTGAGAGGGTCATTGGGTAACTCAATAGTAATGATTCAAGTGAGAGTTATATGGTGTGGAATGTTGGCAGTTAAAAAGCAACATAAATATAAACTAAGTGTAACAGAGATGAGGATGTTGAGATGGATGTGTGGCAAAACTAGGAAGGACAAAGTAAGGAATGACCACATTAGAGCTGAGTTAGGAGTAGCTCCAATTCATGATAAACTACAAGAAAGTCGTTTGAAGTTGCATGGCCATGATAAAAGTTCAATACAAAGGTGAATCGGGTTGAACCAGACCGAACTGGGTTTGATGGACACACACTTGTCCAACATGTAGCATGATAATCTAATATGCCATACTACCCAAGAAGGATGCTATTGGCAAAATGATCTCTTCTATCTATATTTAGGAAAAAATATATTGGGAAAAAAGGAAAAATCTACATACCTAATCTGGGTTTTTTTGGGGGCTAACCTACCAATATGGTTTGAGTGATTGAAGAGTGGCTCTTGCAATGGAAACTTACTGTCATAAATAGAGTATTCGTGATAAAAATTATTTTTTGGCGATTAAAAACTTCTACCACAAAAAACCAAATTTGTTGTAGTATCTGAAATAACCAATTTCCGGTCTACGAACCCCTAATAGTAAACAATTGGGGGGGAGATTTTGACACTTGATTGCTCCCGACAAATTTATTTTAATAATATTAGAGCACTTTTTTTCTTACGATTTTGACTCTGAGAGGAGAAATACATAAGAGAGAGAGAGAGAGAGAGGTTCCATGGGTTGAGACTGAGAGAATAATATTATAAAGGAGTATTTTTGTCGACTTAAGAAGTATATCAAACAATGGGTAGATTGAGATACTTGTGGGAGTCATTTTCCTTTTCCATTTCATTCATTCTTAATATCCAGTTTCTACCACATCCAAACAAACTGACAACACACAGAAGGTTCAAGAAAATTTATAGCAGTGTCATTCTATTTATGGATTCCTTCCAATAGAGGGATTATTTTAGACATTTCATTGTTTTGAATGAACAGTGAAATGTGAGGGGGAGTGTAGTCTCGTTTTTTGAACTCATGTTATGGGAATTTTTTCGCAAAGGAAAATCATAATAAAAGATCAAATTCTTGTGGAACTTAAATTGGGTATGCAATATTTTAAAGGAGTGATGGACCCAATAGTCAAACCTACTAAGCCATCGGCCTGTTTATGTGAAAGCTCTGTATTAGTGCCTTGACTGGACTTTTCTTAAAAAATCATGAATTTGTCAATGAACCATCTGTTGGTCTGACAATTCTGACTATCAATGAACCAGTGAATCATTGAGTCTATATTATGTTTTTAAAGCTGGGGAGACTTGAACATATGCCAACTTGCCTGGTCTGTTACAATGCGTCAAAATGTATAATTATCAAATGGAAGGCCTCATCCCTTTATATACTGACTAACATATATATATATATATGTGTGTGTGTGTGTGTGTGTGTGTGTGTTGTCTCCTTCAGATTTCCAATACAAACAAGAAGAAAAAGTCCGATTCTTAATCAGGCTTACTTTCAGTAGTCAACAATCCTACCAATGATTCTGTGTATTATATTCATGAAAATGAATATTAGATGTCTATCATATAATTACAAACACCTCTTTGGAAGCGATGGTGGTTGAAGTGATGCTAGTGGTGGGGGAGGCTTCTGCTCACTAAATAGTTTACATTTAATTCATGAGTTGAGCATCCTAGAAATGGATTGAGATGGTTATTCGGCTTTGTTTGTGGAGCCATTGGTTGGATTAGTGGAGAATAACAAATATATAGCAGCTATTCCTATGATATGGATCTGATGGACTCTCGATTGAGGAAGGATACAAACCGTCAAAGAGGTGGTACTGGAGAGACATAATATGTTTGGAGAGAGAGAGAGAGAGAGAGAGAGAGAGTACTTGAATAGCGTACTGTTGCATCAGGAAATCGCCGATTGGTCCTTTGGGTGTCATAACCTGCAAAAGGACGTCAGTGACAAAGGAGAACCGGTGTGGTTCCGGCCTAGGACTCTCCGATGCCTTAGTTAGATCTCTCCTAGCAACAGATGAATTACTGGAATTCAAGATGGGTAATGGGGTAGAATACCTGAGTATTTATAGTTGAGTGTGGAGGTGTGGAGAGTCTCAATTGGCGATAAGCCTTCTTCGTGGAAAAGTCTATCACGTAGTAAAGTGCCTCCTCATGAGACGTAGAGTCGTAATAGGGAAGAGGTTCCCTAAGCGTGTTGGCTAGACTTATATCTCTTTGGGATAATCCCCCTTGGTATATATCTATGTTGCAATCTTTTAGTGATAGGATAACGTAGACCTCGGTGATGACGTCATGGTTGGACCTCGTTGGCTTGCATGGAAGACTTGGTCTCTGGATGACTTCTTGGGTCTATTTCTCTTGAATTGCCGAATGGGTTCTGTCGTGTCTCGGCTTGGACCAGCCTCTTTTTTGGGCCAAGACACGTGGCCTCTCAGCACTGGAACGTGTATTTTTGGTTTATCACTTGCCCCCTACTCTCTTGGAACGGAGTGTTCAAGAGAGTAGTGTCTTTGTAGTCTTCAAGCTTGTGAGGGGCTTGTTGCAAATGAAGCTTCTTGGAAGGAGTTTTGTGATTGGGCATCTCGTGACCGTTGGATGGACTTTGCTTCTTGGGGTAGATGGTTTTTTCTCCTCTTGGTAAGTGGGAGAGGTGAGAGGTTCAAATCCTCCCCACTACCCTTTTTATTCTCTTTTTCTTTCCTTTTTGCCAACTTTTCCTTCATTCTTCACTTTCTCCTCATTTTCTCTCTCTTGGATTTCTACCCTTTTCACCTTTCTTCCTTAAGTTCAATTTTCTTGCCCCCCAAGTGTTTGTCATAATCCCTCTTTAAAGGAGATACATTTCTTTTTCTTTTTTCCTGGTCTTCGTACTCGATCACCCTCTCGTCCTCGCCCATGGTCTCGCCAGTCTCGTCTTCGTGCCCGTGTACAGTCTTGTCCACGGCTCCTACATCCGCCTCGATCTTGCCTGACCTCGGCTCTCGCCCATCTCGCTCGCGGCTGCTCGATCTCACCCATCTCAGCCTCGCCCACGGCTGCTTGATCTCGCCTGTGGCTTGCATCTCGTCTTCGGTCTCGCCCATCTCGGCCTCTCCCGTCTTGCCTGTGGCTGCCTCGACCTTGGTCCCGCCCATCTTAGCCTCGCCTATCTCACCCGCGGTGGCCTTGGCCTTGCCCGTCTCTCCCGTGGTGGCCTTGGCCTCGGTCTCGCTCATCTCAGCCTCGCCCATCTCGCTCGTGGCGGCCTTGGCCTCGTCCATCTCGCCTGTCTCGCTTGCGGCGGCCTCGGCCTCGGTCTCTTCCTCGGAGCTCTTTCAGGTTTGGCAATCATGTCTTTTTTTTTTTTTGGTATTGACTCAAAATCATCTTTCTTCGCAGACGTAACTTGAGCTCCCTGGTCGGCACTGTTTCTTCTTCTTTGTCTCTGCCCTTTTCTCATGGGTCTGGTATGTTCCCCTTACTTTGTGTGTCACTATTATTCTTTGTGAACATCTTTGTAGTTTAATCTTTTGAAGTGTTCTCTTGGATGTTTTGTTTGTGCATGCTGCAGCTTGTTCTCGAGGCAGCTTGGTGTTAGGGAGCTTCATCTGAGTAAGTCTTCTCTTCTCTTCTTATTGCTATGTTGAGTAGCTCTTCTCGTGAAGGACATGACATCGACGAGGCTACATTAGGCCCATCCTCGTCCGAGTTGAATGTGGATACCCTTCCCCCATTGCCTTCCCCTAGGCCTATACTTAGTGATGACGGGGAGGGAGCCACTAGCCTTGTCCATTCTGACGAGAGCCCAGATTCAGATGGTCATTCTAATGGAGATGATTCTGGGGTATCTGCCCCTACTATGAATACTACCAGTGGGATTGGATAGTACCATAGTTCTTTGACCTCTTCCGATTTGGCGACCTTACGTTAGTTGTATCACATCCCCTCTGAGATCGTCCTCCGCGTCCTTGGGGATGGTGATCTAGCCTTCTCCCACCGAGCCAATGAGATTTGTCTATATGAGATTTCTCTCACCAACGGTCTTCGCTTCCCTATTCTCAAGTTTGCCGAATTAGTACTAGACCACTGACATCTCACTCCTGGGCAGTTATTACCCAATTCATGGAGGGTCATCTTGGGTTTCTTCGTGTTCTTTGCTCGGTTGGGTTGCACCGCTACTGTTGCCCTGCATTCATATTTTTATGCATTGAGGAGAGGAGATGGGTGGTGCCATTTTTACCGTCGTGTCCTTAAGGGCTCCTTTGCTAATTTTGACTTCTTCAAGAAGATGCCCAATTTGGTTAAACGTTGGAGGGACCAATTTTTCTTCGCTTCGATCTCTCAATGCCCATTATGGACCCATTGGGAGGTGATCGACTTGCAGAGTGTGAACCGCTCCCTTGATCTAAACGACTTTGAGAGCGAGTCTCTCAGCTGGTGCCTAAAAGGCAATAGGTTTGATGTTCAAAAATTGGAGTCGAAAGCCTTTCAATTCCTTTAGAAGTTGAGTCCTGGTAAGTTCCTGGTCTGGTCTTTTATTCGCCTTGTATATACCTTGTTTTTCCTTTTATTTGTATTGATGCTGACTTATTTTTTCCTATGTCATGGTGCCAGTGAATCTTCGACCCAACCTTGATTGCTTTCGCACTAATACCGCGAAGAAGAAGGCGGCTCCCCAGGCTTCACGTCCTCTCAAGGATGCTTCCTCTATTCCTGCTATGATGGGTCGTGCTAACGTGGTTACCCTCCCGATCACCATGCCTGGTGTGGTCCTGGCTGTGGATGCAAAGAGGAAGGGTGGTCCCAACTCTCAGGGTGGAAAGAAGGGTTCCGTCGTCTTCAAGATTCCTCAACCTGCTCCCGCTATCACTCCCCCTATTGCTATTTCTAATGCTGCCTCTCTCTCTTCTTCTAGGGGTAATGATGTTGTCTGTTATGTCGGTGCCGGCGAGGATCCGCCTCCACCTCCCCCCTTGGTCCTTCTTTGGGATATTCATGACGGGGATTCTACCATGGCGAGTCCGGACATTGCTCGAGAGTGGGTGGACAAGGGTCGACTTCCTTTTGATCGTGATCTCTTACAGGGTGTTTTTGACTCGGAGCTGCTGAAGCCTCTCTATGGAGATATGGCCTCTGTGAGTCTACATTTCATTATCTTTTCCTTATGTTCTCATGTATTTGGGGTTTGCTGACTTTGTCTTGTGTGCAGGTTTTTTATCGCACCGTAGAAGCGGTGTCACACTGCGAGAGACATGCCTTTCAGAATGTTCTGCATACTCGGCATGTGCAGGGTCTGGAGAGGGAGGTCTTGGAGTGGAAAGCTGCTTGCGAGGAGGGTGCCGCCGAGGAGAGGAAGATGACCGAGGAGATTCGTGTACTGACTTCTTAGAAGGCTCCCTCTCTTTCATCTTCGAAGGTGTCATCGCCGGATCGTAATGTTGCCACTACTTCTCCTCTTGAGCCTGGAGATTGACTTCTCTTCATCCTATCATACTTACTTTTTGCTTCGAGCTTTATTTTAAACTTGATGCATGGACGTGTAGTTACTTTTAGAATTTCAGTGTTATCCTTGCCTTGAATCTTTGTGTTTAAGTCTTGCTTCTTTTTAGTGTTATCCTTGTCTTGTGGCCTGTTGGCCTTGGTGGCATGAGCGCCTCATGGCCGATGGGCCTTGGTGGCATCATGCCTTATGCCCTACAGGATTTGTTTAGCATAAGTGCCTCGTGGCCTATAGGCCTTGGTGGCATAGAGCCTTGTGGCCTTATGCCTTAGTTGGCATAAACGCCTTGTGACCTACAGGTCTTGGTGGCATAGAGCCTCGTGGCCGACAGGCCTTGGTGGCATAGAGCCTTAAGGTCGATAGGCCTTTGTGGCATAGAGCCTTGTGGCCGACAGGCCTTGGTGGCATAGAGTCTTGTGGTCGACAGGCCTTGGTGGCATAGAGCCTTGTGGCCGACAGGCCTTGCTTGGCATAAACCCTTGTGGCCGGAGACCTTGGTGGCATAAAGCCTCGTGGGCAGCAATGGAGAAATGCAGCTAAGAACTTTTATTACTTCAAAATCTTCAATCTTCAAAAAACTTCAAAAATCTTTGAAACATGGAAATAAACTATCACTGGTAGAACTTCTTCAGATGCTCAAAATTCCATGGTCGATCTATCTTCTTACCCCCTAGAGTTTTTATGCGATATGTCCATGGTCGTATCTGCTTGAAAATTATTTAAGGCCCTTCCCAGTTTGCCGATAATTTTTCTTCCTTCCTCGGTTGTGATGCTTGAGCTCTTCTCAGTACTAGGTCACCCTGGTGGAACAACCTCTCCTTTACTTTTGAATTGTATTACTTGGTCGTTCGCTGCTGGTATGCTACGTTCCTGAGTAACGCCTTTTCACGAACCTCGTCCAAGAAGTCCAAATTTGCTCGAAGTCCATCATCGTATGTTTATTCGTTGAAGTGTAAGACCCTGTGTGATAAGGCTAAGACTTTAATCGGTGCCAGAGCTTCGATTCTGTATGCTAGTCAAAATGGACTTTCTCCCGTGAGAGTCCTCACCGTTGTTCGATATGCCCATAGACCACTCGGAAGTTCTTCCACCCATCTCCCTTTTGCTTCATCTAGTCTCTTCTTGATCCCCTCGAGCAGTGTTCTATTTGTACCTCTACCTGGCCATTGGCCTGTGGGTAAACTACGGAGGCAGGTCGAAAGTCGATGTGGTACGTGTGACAAAAGGTTTTGAATACGGGAGGGATTGTTGAATTGTGTGCCATTATCTGTGACAAGAATCCTTGGTACCCCGAACCGGTAATTCACTTTGTTGCAAACAAATTTTTCCATCTCTTTCTTCGTTATCTTTGCCAATGGCTCAGCTTCGACCCACTTGGTGAAATAGTCAATCGCCACCACCAAATATTTTCTATTCCCGGACGTTGGCATAAAGTCCCCAAGAATTTCCATCCCCCACATGGCGAATGGTTTAGGACTAAGGATGGAAGTCAATTGTGTAGTTGGCTGATGAGGTATCGGGGTGAATAGCTGACATTTCTTGCAGGCCTTAATATAGTTTATGGTCTCTTCTTGCATCTTTGGCCAATAAAATCCTTGACGTAGTTTTATAGGCTAGGTTTTGCCCTCCTATGTGGCTTTCGCATATTCCTTCAAGCACCTCTGCTAAGGCGTACTTAGCTCCCTCGGGTCCTAAGCACCTAAGTAGCGGTGTCATGACCGCTCTCTTGTATAGCACTCCATCAATCATCGTATGCTTGGCTCAAATTTTTACTTTTCTATCTTCGACCATGTCCTCAGGCAATACATCATTCTGTATATGGTTGATGATGGGGTCCATCCAGCTTGGCCCTTCCTCGATCTCATTGACTTGTTTCTCCTTGTATGTTGGTTCATGAAGTACTTCGATGTATACCACCCTGGCTAAGTTTTGGAATTCACTATTTACTAGCCTTGATAAGGCATCTGCTGCAGCGTTCTCGCTCCATCTTGAGCTTCTCAAACTCAACCACTAAATCACGAGCTCGCATCAAGTAGGACGCCATGCATTCATCCTTTGCCTTGTACTCTCCGTTTACTTGGTTTACCACGAGTTGGGAATCACTTCGGACGGGCAGGTGGGTAATCTGGATTGCTCTTATGACTCGTAGTACGGCAAGCAATGCCGCTTATTCTGCCTCGTTGTTTGAGACTTGGAACGTGAACCAAAGTGCGGATTGAATCCGAAAACCTTTAGGGCTGGTGATCATGAACCCAGCCCCGCTCCCTGTCGCATTACTCGATCCGTCCATGAACATCTCCCACGATCCTCGATAATGCTCTTTATGTCCCGCCTCTTCCGGTTCGGTCTCTGAGAAAGTGTATTCAACTATAAAGTCCGCCAGTGCTTGACCCTTGATTACCATTCGAGGTTGGAACTTGATGTCATACTCACTTAACTCCACCGACCAGGTGATCAATCGCCCTGATATGTCCGGCTTGTTTAGCACCTTCTTCAACGGTAGGTCTGTGAGTACTACAATCGTATGGGCTTAGAAGTATGGCCTTAGCTTTCTTGCCACGATCATGAGCGCATAGGCTATCTTCTCAATCTTGGTGTACCTGGTCTCTGCATCGATCAACACGTGGCTGACGTAGTAGATGGGCTTCTGCTGCTTTCCTTCCTCCTTTAGTAACACTGCACTTACCCCTACTGGGGTTGCTGCCAAGTAGAGTTCTAATTCTTCGTTAGATTCTGGTCGCCCTAGCAATGGCGGACTTTCCATGTACTTTTTTAACTCCTCGAAGGCTCTCTGGCATTCTTTTGTCCATGTGAAGTCTTTAGGACTTCTCAGGTTCTTCAATGTTTTAAAGAATGGCAAACACTTGTCCCCAACTCGCGACATGAACTTTGTCAAGGCTGCTATCCTTCCATTCAACCTTTGCACCTTTCTTACTGTTCGGGGTGGCGACACCTCTCGGATGGCCTTAATCTTCGTCGGATTAGCTTCTATGCCTCGAGCCGAAACCATGAAGCCAAAAAATTTTCCTGATGTCACGCCGAAGGCGCACTTTGCTGGGTTCTTCCTCAATACCTAGAACAGTTCCTTGAGATCGGCTACATGGTTTTCGGCTTGGACACTTTTCACGAGCATGGCATCCACGTATACCTCCATATTGCACCCGATCTGTGCCTCAAACATCTTATTGACCATCCTCTGGTAGGTTGCTCCTGTGTTCTTTAGTCCGAATGGCATGATGCGGTAGCAGTAGGTTTCCTGATCTGTTCTGAAGGCAGTGTAGGTCTCATCCTGCTCATTCATGAGGATCTGGTTGTAGCCTGAGTATGCGTCCATGAAGCTCAGAATCTCATGACCTACAGTCGCGTCTATTAATAGGTCGATCCTTGGCAGAGGGTATTCATCCTTTGGGCATGCCTTGTTTAGGTCGGTATAGTCCACGCACATTCTCCACTTTTCATTTGGTTTAGGAACCATCACGACATTTACGAGCCAAGTGGGGAATTTCTCCTCCTTGATGAAACCCGATCGATTCAACTTCTTGACCTCTACTTTGATTGTCACTTGTCTATCAAGGGCAAAATTCCTTCGCTTCTATTGTACTGGCTTCCTAGCTGGATCCACGTGCAACCTATGTTTGGCAATGTACCGAGGTATGTCTGGCATGTCTGACGCCGACCATGCAAAGACATTCGAGTTCTCCTTCAGGAATCGCCCCAGTTTATCTTTCTGTTCTTCATTTAGTAATGACCCAACCTATACTGTTTTGGTGGATTCATCCTCGCTAAGAGGGAACGGGATGAGATATTCTATTGATTTTTCCCTTTATTCCATGAGCTCATGTCTTTGGTCGCTAATGAGGTTCTCTACACATAGAGCCATCCCCCGAGTGTTGCCATTATTCTTCTTGACAAACAGTGCGTAACACTCTCTGGCTATCTTCTGGTCATCCTTGATCTTGCCAACGCCATTCTCTATTGGGAACTTTATCTTCAGATGTATGGGTGATACTATCCCCTTGAGGGCAGTTAGAGCTGGTCACCCCAGAATGCCGTTAAAGGATACGACCAACCTTACTACCATAAAGGTAACCATGATCCGTGGCTTGTCGAGGGTGGTCTCTGAAGCTGACTGGCAATTCGATTATTCCTCTAATAGAGGAGGAGGCGCCCAAAAATTCGTGTAGATAGGTTGCCTCAGGTTTGAGCTTATCATTGTTGAACCCAAACTGTCTGTAGGTTTCTAGTGAGATTACGTCCATGGACGCTCCAGTGTCAACCAACATCCTATGTACAGCTCGATTGGCTATCCCCACCTGCACCACTGGGGCGTCTTCATGTGGTAAGCTTATTCATTCCAGGTCAGCTTTCGAGAAGGAGATTACCGTTTTTGTCTTGGCTACTTTGTTTGACACCTCCGTCACCCCAACGAACTGAGCATGGGCTTTTGCCTTTTCTGTGGACTCCTGCCCTGGTCCTCCTAATATAGTAAGGATCGGGGCTCCTCTGGTGTTGCTAGGTCTTGAACCATCCGTTCTTTATTCTGGGCTGCCTCTATCTCCGTCGCGATCTGTTCTCCTCTCTTCGCACCGTGGCTCCTCTCTTCCTCGATCTTGGTCTCTGCCTCCTCGGCCTGAACGACCGTCTCGGCCTCCCTTCACGTACCCGCTCAGGTTCCCTGCCCTTATAAGTTGTTCTATTTCTCTCTTCAGTTGAATGCATTCTTCTGTGTCATGCCCCGTGTCTTTGTGAAAAAGATAGAATTTGTTGGATTCTCAGGTCCCGCAAGCATGGGTCAAGGCTAGTGGAGTAAGTCACGATCTTGAATTTGCATAAGGATCTGTGACCTGGTAGTGTTCTGGGGAGTGTAGTCGGGGCTTCCAGCTCAATTAGTCTTCTCTGGTCGACGCTTAGCTTTTTTCGGTCGACGATCACCTTTCTCCTTTCTCCTGTCGGCGCTCAGTTTTAGGTCATTTGTTTTCTCCATGATCATCCTGTGCTAATCTTTTATTCTCCTGGGGCTTGGCTTCGATCACCTTCTTCCGGGCTTATAATACTTCGGCCATGTTGGCAAACTCATTGTACCTCTCCAATAGTTCCTTCATTGTCCTTGTCTCATGCCGTGCTAGGTTCTTAATGAGGTCTAGGTCCCTGATGCCCCCGGCTAGGGCTGCATGCTGAGTTTGGTCATCTTGGTCTCTGACCTCCAAGAATTCCTTTGTAAATCTGTTGACATACTCCCTAAGGGACTCCTCTGGATTCTGTATCACGTTCAATAGGTTGACTGTGGTTTTCTTCTGCTTGACGCTGCTTTGGAAGCGAGCGACAAACTGCTCGCAGAGTTCTACGAAAGTACTTATAGATCGAGGCTTCAGCCTTGAAAACCACGAAGTGGCTGCACCCTTGAGGGATACCGGGAATGCTCGGCATGAGACAATGTCTGATCTCCCGTATAGGGTCATCATCTTGTTGAAGTAGTTGATGTGATCATTGGGGTCCGTGGTACCGCTGTAAAGTTCGAAGATAGGTAGCCTGAACCGGGTGGAGAGAGATGCACTCATGATTTCTATCAATAATGGGTGTTGGCCTGGTATGGAGTGTGTTTCACCCTTTGTTTGCTTCTTCAATCCTTTCAACTTCTCGTCTAACTCTCAGAGTCTTTTATCTAACTCTTCATCACGTGACCGTCCATCATGCCTGGTCGCACGTACACTGCGAACCCGTTCTCGACCCCTTCTTGGTGTTTCTTCCCATGGTGAGTTTTGATGTGATGAGCCTTGATGAGAACGTGAGGGACTCTCTTCCCGACACGTCCGACTTGGCCTTGGTGTATAACTTCCTCCTAACCGCCCTTGGAATACCGATCTTCTGATTGAACCATCCTGATTAGGTTCCACCGATCTATGCGTTTGGGATGCCTCACGTTCTGATCAGATCGGCAGATCCACAGTTCTCATGGGATGATGTGAAGGATTTCCTTGCGGATGAAATTTGTGCATCTCGCAGGTCTCTTCGATCTTTCACCTCCAGGGACTGACCTCCTAGGGTTTTGCTCCTGCTGCGGGATTGGCTCTGTCCTCGGCAGTGGCACCACCCTCCTGCGGGAGGTCGCCCAAAAAAGGTTTTGGTCCTGGAGAATCTGTCTCTGCAAGTCATTAATCTGACCCACTGTTGCTGGTGCGTTTGGATTAGCTATTGCTTCCCTGAGTATTTCTCCATCAAGATTTATCTCTCCTGCGTCGACGTGCACGTTCTTCGGGTTCTCCATCTCTTGAAGTCCTTGATGAGTGGTTCTCCGACGAGAGCTCTCCGGTGGTGGTGTCTCGTTCCTCTCCCTCGGAGCATTGGTAGAGGGAGTGGCCTTCTTACGTGGTGCCATTTAGTACTTGAGGAAGCGAGCTAGTAGAAATGTAGGCTAGCGTCGTTCCCACAGACGACGCCAATCTGTTGCCTCAGGAAATCGCCGATTAGTCCTTCGGGTGCCGCAACCTGCAAAAGGACGTCAGTGACAAGGAGAACCGGTGTGGTTCTGGCCTAGGACTCTTCGATGCCTTAGTTAGATCTCTCTTAGCAACAGATGAATTACTGGAATTCAAGATGGGTAATGGGGTAGAATACCTGAGTATTTATAGTTGAGTATGGCGGTGTGGAGAGTCTCAATTGGTGATAAGTCTTCTTTGTGGAAGAGTCCATCACGTAGTAAAGTGCCTCCTTGTGAGACGTAGAGTCCTAATAGGGAAGAGGTTCCCTAAGCGTGTTCTTCACGTATTGAGTTTGGCTAGACTTATATCTATTTGGGATAATCCCCCTTGGTATATATCTATTTGGGATAATAGATATATACCAAGAGGTTCCCCAAGCGTGTTCTTCACGTATTGAGTTTGGCTAGACTTATATCTATTTGGGATAATCCCCCTTGGTATATATCTATGTTGCGATCTTTTAGTGATAGGCAACGTAGACCTCAATGATGACGTCATGGTTGGACCTCGTTGGCTTGCATGAAAGACTTGATCTCTGGATGACTTCTTGGGTTTATTTCTCTTGGATTACCGAATGGGTTCTATCGTGGCCCAGCTTGGATTAGCCTTTTTTTGGGCCAGGACATGTGGCCTCTCGGGACTGGTGTGTGTATTTTTGGATTATCTCGTACGTAATTGTTTGCCACCTTGGATTGAACATATCTGATAGATGGAACATATGAGTTTTTTATGGGATGAAACTAAAATAAGTCCAAAAAATAACTAACATGATAAGATTTAAAAAAAAAACAAAAAAATTAAAACTGCTATGAGGCCATAAAGAACAGAACCTGTAAGGCTAAGACGGTTCTAGAAAAAGGGCATCCTTGCTTGCTCTAACCCGCCTCAAGCGGGCATTTAATAAACACTATGTTACTAATTCTGGCTTTAGTTCAATGATTTAAATGTGCAAACTTGGAGCGTACCTGTTCATTTGCATGATAAAAACCAAAACCAAATGTCAATGGCCAAATTCAGATATGCAGGCCAAAACTACAGATAGAAAAACTCAAGATTCCCCCCCCCCCCCCCCCCCCCAAAAAAAAAAAAAAAAAAAAAAAAAAGGGAAGTTAAGAACTTCCAATTAAAGCAGCAAATCAGTCCAAAATTTTAGTCGAATGTAGTTTTGGAATAGAAAACATAGTTCCATCGAGATGATCAATACTTGGAGGGGACTTTGTCAGATCAGGAACTTAAAAAACATGACACTGCAAGTAATGTAGTTGCAAAAATAATATGGTATGGCAGCATCGGAGCAAGATAGTCTTCATCAAATACAGAAATCCCTTGTTATATATGTACATAAGAACCAAGGGAACCCATAAATCAAAGATGCGGCAGCGGTGGTGATGCTGTTCTGTGGAGATCTTCGCCGATGCAATCGTTGGAGATGGTTGCAGCAAAGGTTGCGGAGATGGTGGTGAGAGAAATCACAAGATCTGTAAAGTTTGAAGGTTCAGTTCTCATGGAGAAAGAGAGAGAGAGAGAGAGATATTAGGAGGAGACACGTACATGACTCTTTGTATTTGAGGAAGTGAAGGGACGTGTCTCATAGGGGTATAGAGAATTGACTTTTGAGAGGGAGTAACATGTAAAGGGGTCGTATGGATTAGAGGGAGGGGTATTTTAGTCTAATTAAAAAGGAAGGAGAGACTTGAGAGAGAATAGAAGAGGATGTAGGAAGAAGGGGCGTGTTGTTTTGAATAAGAGATTAGTTGGTAATTATTCGTTCGAGTGAGAGGCTTGAGAGAAAATAGGAGAGGGTACAGGGTACAGGAAGAAGGAACACGACTATTTGAATAGGGTATTTTTATCAGTTAAAATAATTAACGATGATAATGATATAGAACTTGTAATTTTGTTTTGACCTTTTGATTCCCTTTGTATTGTATTCAATTTTTTTTTTTAATTACAAATAAAAAAGTTTTTAAAATTGCATGCATATAGTCCCCATAAGCCTCAGATTATTGTAGCACCACCCCTATCAAATGTTTCATATAACCTCCCTATTTTAATGTTTTCCTAATACCTTTTCTCCAAGGCATGAAACTACACAATGTTGGTGTAGCAACTAGCAAATCCTCTCCCTATATAATTTAATAATGATTAGAGAAAATGTTCTCTATTGGAGGGTGGGGGCGCAGGCCATGCCCAAACATAGTGGCGGGGGAGGTTTGAAATGATCGACCCGCCCGCCCCCATGAAAGGCTGAAATCCCATCCCTGAGATGCCAACGAGTGCCCTCATTGGTTGCCGCGTGCACATGGCCCCTGCGCTCCCCCACAAAGAATTGCTCCCTTCATTATTATATATAATATATAAAATGGTGTATGATCCCCTGGTGGCTCATAGCTTTGTGGATATGAAATCTCAACAGTCACCACCAGTTTAAAATCCTCTGCAGTTCGTGAATCTTGCAGTGCGGTGCGGGTTTTATAGAGCGCCATGTGGCACTGGAAGATCGTGCGGTTGAGATTGTTTTGGCACATTTTTATGCTTTACAAAGTCACCTGGTCCAAAATTATAGAGAGACAAGAGAGATGGCTGAAGAGGGTTCGAATAATGTCTTATGGAACGAAAGCCAAAGCAGGTTCGAAACAGAGGACAGGGAAGCTTACCTACAGTACGAGCTGAGAAGTGGCGGGAAAGTGATGAACATCCTTCACACCTTCGTTCCATCCAGTAAGAGAGGCCAAGGCCTTGCTTCACGTCTCTGCGTCGCAGCCCTCAACCACGCAAAAACCCACTCCATGTCTGTTATCCCTACCTGTTCTTACGTTTCTGTAAGTTCCTCAACCGACCATTTCCTTTGTATTGTGCGTTTGTGCTAAAAGTCTATGGGCAAGTAATTTTGAATTTTGATGGCCGTATCTTAGGATTTGGAGTTGAAAGCTTAGCTTCTCTCTCTCTACCGAAATTTTATTGGGTTTCCGATGAAAATATGGGTGAACATTGATGGGCTTTTTTAAGCTTGGATTTTTTTCCTCAGATGAATATCTTCATAATTTGATCCTCCGCTATTTTCAAAGCTTCCTTGTAAGATTCGATTCGATGCAACTGTGGATTCAATTAGGATTTCTAGTTATAATCAATAGCTGCCTGAGGGCTTTCTAATGAAGGTGTTCCTGTTAATTTAAGCATGAATCAATTTTGTGGTAGTTAATTTTCAGACTAAACCAACGGTGTCTTGACCGAGGCCTTTTTGTGGTCATTAGTACCTTCCCAGTTTAAGTACAGATGTTTGTACTTCCCTGCTTTGTCCAATAATCATCTTCCACACCTCTCATTAGCTGGTATATACTTTAGAGTATAGACGTCTCTTTTACCCCTTAATTTTCAATATTTCATGACTGAGTTGTTGATTTCTAGCAGTTTCAATTCTATCTTTAGTCTGAATTTAGGATTTTTCAACATTTGGTTATTAGAGTAGAAGTGATTCTCGTATATCAGTAGTTAGTGCATACTTCTCTAGTACCCACATTCATTTGTATAGCCTCTTATGGAATTTTTTTTATGGTTGTAATGGTCAGATTGATCAATGGTATTAAAAAAATCTTATACTGAAGTAAATATATGATCTCTTATGTGTTTAATGAAAAAAGAGGGCAAAAGCCTCGATTCAAGGAAAGGAAATAGAAAATGTTGATAAATTTGAGTTTAATGTATAAAGAAGGCATGTGAAGTATCTTTTACTGCTTGTTCCTTAGCAAACAATTCTTTGGCTATACATTGACAACTTATGGTGGGATTATCAAAATATTTTGGTTTCCACAATGTGACAATAAGATAGACTAAATTTCTCACCAATGTGCGATAGAGTTCAAAATAAAAAAGAGTCTCTCCATCAGTGGGATGAGCTTGACATTGGGTTCTAGTGGAGTCTTAACTGATTGGGTTCTAGTGGAGTCTTAACTGTCTTACTATGAGACAGTCTACCTTTGGAGAGTAGATCAGAGGCATACTTAGCTTGAGACAGAATATAACCAACATGTGTTGAAGTAACTTCAACGCCCAAAAATATCTAAGATTACCAAGATATTTTTTTTCTCAAATTGTTGATGAAGAAAAGTTTTAAGATTTTAAATACCCTCGGAATCATCACCAGTAATAATCAAATCATCTACATATAAAAGTTATAATACAAGGTCTTGACCCATCTGCCGAATGAAGAGTGTTGAAAGCGTATTTTAGATCAATATCTTTTTTGTTATCTTCAAGTGAGCGTAATTGAAAAGGTGAGGATCCGTGCCTACTAGGAGACGAAATCAGTATCAGATCCAGTACAAAGTTGAAGAGAACTAGTAGGGAGAGACTGTTGCTTACAGGAAAGGGAGGCCTAATTGCTTGCGTCAATTAAGTAATTCAACTGATTTGTGGCCTGGGTTCCCTAAAATTTTCAATGAAATATCTCGATTCCCGTTGCATTAGAGATTGAGTTAGTATTTTTCTAGAGAAGGAAAAGGAAAGCAAACAAGCAACAAGGGATGCCATTAAGCAAGAGGAAGCATGCCTGAGCTAACATAAGGCAAGAACAAATGAAAGTACACTTCCCTATCTCGGTCCTTGCTCTCAACGCAAACGATAGTCAGGTAGTCAGGGAGTCAAGCTATCATGTGAGCTCAGAGAAAAGCCAAGAGCGTAAATAGTGGAACTGAATGTTTTGAACCATGCCCTTGGAGCTTGTTTGAGACCATAAAGTGCTCGACAATGAAGACTGTATGAAAGATAGACTGAGTTTACAAATAAATGCTGTTGCAGTCTGTAATTGAATAGTAGTCATTTGGACAATTGGAGTAAAGGTTTTTTTGTAGTCAATACTATATCCTTGATTGTAACCCTTGGCAACTAATCTGGCTTTTGTACTATTTAACTGTCTCAACTGATCTGGTTTTTATGTTGTACACCCACTTGCTTCCTATAGCAGTTTCGCCAGGAGGTAGTGTGACTAAGTCCCATGTATGCTGATTTTGCAAGATATCCAATTCTTCTGATATGACTTGTTTCCGTAGAGGATAAGGAGAGCCTTCTCTGAAGGATGTGGGTTCATAGATTGCAAAAAGGGTGAGAAATAGCTATGAAAATCACAAAGTTTGATTGACTGTTCTCTTGTTCTCACTAGATTACGGCGAGAGAAATCTGAAATGGACTCAACAGGCCTTAGTTCTGAAGTAACTCTTGTTGCGAGGTCCATCATTGGAGGAGTCTTAGTGGGAATAGACTCTCGTGGTGGATCAGATGAGACTTCAATTGGAGTATGTTCATGTGGTGATTCATCAATATAAGAATTTGGATATACAGGACTAAGTGTAGTAACAAAAGACTGAGGGGGACAGTTATCAGGAAAAAGATCTATGAGCTGGTTGGCGGATGAGGAGCCACAAGAACGATACTGAGGAAGAGTATAAAATGGTTTGTTTTCCCAAAAATGTGATGAGAAATATGTTAACTTCTGAGCAACAGGATCATAACATAGATATCCTTTATTCTGAATGTCATATATTAGAAAAACATAGGGAGTAGACCAAGCAGAGAGTTTGTCCCATTCATGTTTTGGAAGAAGAATAAAACAAGTGCACCAAAAAACATGAAGTTTAGAGTAGTCGAGAGCAACTCCAAAGAGTCTTCAAAAGGACATAGACCATTAGTTACAGACGAGGGAATTTTGTTGATGGCATAAACTGATGTGAGTGCACCTCCCCACCCCCAAAAAAAAAAAAAAAAAAAAAAAAAAAACTGTTTAGGAACAGTTAATGACAAGAGTAATACACGAGTGGTTTTAATAACGTGTTTATATTTGTGCTTAGCAACACCATTTTGCTGGGGAATGTTAAGATAGGAAAGCTAGGGTTAAGTGCCATAACTTGAAGTAAATCTCTGGAATCATTTTGGAGATATTCCCACTGAGTCCAACGGAAAAACTTCAATTGTTTTGGAAAATTGAGTTTTAACTATGGACACAAACTGTTTGTAGACAGATAAAAATTCAAAACAGTAGCTCTACAGATATATCCACGTGAACCTCGAGTAATCATCCACAAAAACCATATGGTAACGTGAAAGACTCATTGTTTTCTTTGGAGTAGGTCCCCATTATCAGCATGTATGAGATCAAAAGGGGTTGAAGATATAGTACTTCTAGTGAACAAAAATGATGAATATTTAGCAAGTTGATACCCACATATTTTTTAAAAAAGAGTTTTCAGATCCAAGTTTTCCAGTATAAATTAAATATTGAAGTTTAGATTGTGAAACATAACACAAATGAGAATGCCAAAGAGAGTAAAAAAGAAGATGGGGCAGTGGTGGCAACAAGCTGATGTATTGTTTGAGGAATATACAATGTCTGAAGTTCAAAAAAACGTTCCACTTTATGGCATGTCCTAGTTGTCATTTGACTCATTCTCGTTGATGGATCTTGCACAATACAACTAGAAGAAGAGAACGAACCAAAGGCCCAGGTCACATAGGGGTGTGTTTGGTAACCCTCCGAAAAGGTATTTTCAGTGTTTAGAACCAAAAAAGGGCATTTGTTAAGTCTGGTTCATTTTTTGTTTTCCCTACGTGAATTGAGTATATGGAAAAAAAAACACAAGTTAAAATAAAGTTGTTTTGTTCTAGAAACAAATCGAGATTAACACAAATCCTTTTAACCCTGACTCTCCAACCTCACATCTCTCGTCTCAAAGCGTCGTCTTCCCCATGAGTCACAATCGTCTCACTTCATCTTCCTCGAGAGCAGTGGCAGAAATTCCGTCGGCTTTTCTCCAGTATGTACCCCTCTCTCTCTTTGTCCTCATCCTTCTAAATCCACTGTCTCCTCTCTCTCTTTCCCTGTTCGTCTTTCCCGATTCGAAACTCCGGCCAGATGGAATAGAGCAAAATGCCTTGCCTTCGCCCAAATCAACAAGGTAACATAGATGCAACAGATGACGATGTGTAACACCCAATTCCATGAGCAAAAAGATCACCAAGATTCAAACACCACTAGCCAAACACAAAGTTTGCCTGTGCTTGGAGCAGAGTAAAATTCATCTTTCACTTGTTTCTTGTTTGGTGTGCCACTTTTAATTGCATTGAGACTCGAGAGTTGATACTTGAGAGACTGAAGAATCATTGAATGTGTCGTTATGGTAGTACTTAAGAATCACAACACGAAGTTGCAAAGCCAAACACGAAGTTTGCTCGGGCTTGGAGAAGAGCCATTGAGGTGGAGAGGGTGAGGGAGCGGTGAGAGAGGGAGAAGCCCCCTCCCACAATAGAAAATATAGAGAAGCCTACTTTGAATTTTCTGGTTTGCTTCGCTTCTTCTATTCACCCATTCATTTATAAACTCTAATTCGTATTGTACAATACTTAATTTTCACGAAGAAATCCTATTAGAAGTTAGTATCCATCGGCTTGCTTTTAAAAGTCTATGCCCGTTGTTTGTTACATAGAGAAGCCTACTTTGAATTTTCTGGTTTGCTTCGCTTCTTCTATTCACCCATTCATTTCTTGTTGGAACCGCTTCCTCTAAAAGGCCGACCTTGTAGGAAAGGGAGGAAACAATACGTATATCATACAGGAGCTCTAACACGTTGGACTATCCAAAGGGGGACACGGGTGGATAAATAATTCAACACCTGCCCGCTCCCAGGGGGACTCGATACCGTGACCCCTGCCTGCTTTGATACCGTGTTGGAACGGCTTCTTCTAAATGGCCAACCTTGTAGGAAAGGGAGGAAACAATACATATATCATACAGGAGCTCTAACACGGCGGACTATCCAAAGGGGGACACGGGTGGATAAATAATTCAACACCTGCAACTCTAATTCGTCTTCTACAGTACTTAATTTTCATGAAGAAATCCTATTAGAAGTTCGTATCCATCGGCTTGCTTTTAAAACTATGTGTCCATTGTTTGTTACCATGTAGATGGCTTTGTTAGTTTTTAGACTCTGGGGAGGTAGCCATAGTGCTCTATTTGTTAAGAACCAAATGCATACGCAGACACGGTGCCCTATATGATGGTTATGTCATCTCAGACTCAGGGTCTGAACACTTTTGTGGGTTGATGAGTAGAGGGAAAGTGCAAACAGATGATTTCCAGATTTCCTCGGCTTCTCTCTCTTTCTTTGATTCCATTTCCTTTTCCTTTTCTCTTTCTATTTTTCCTGCAAGATTTGAGTGTGTTTTGCTTTTAGGTTCGAGATTGAGCCTTTTATTATATCCTGTCGTCTTACTTTTCATCTTTCCCTCCCTTTTTTTCTACTTAAAAGTGGAATATTGTATTATTATGGTAATCAATGCATTGTAAATATATTGTTTCTCCTGCCCCGTACATTATAGTGCCATCTATGCTTATGTTAGTTCTTTCAAACAGACCATAAAAGTGTAGAAGAAGACGATGTTCTTTTAAATCCGAACAACAGAAAATGGAATTGGTTTTAGTGATGGGCAAATGGAAGATGATAACAGTAGCAACAGATCAGTGTCTTTGTGCCCAAGTCGTAATGGTTAGGAACAAGTACAGAGAAGGGGGGCAAGGACATTAGAGTAAGAGCTGAAGTTTGGAGAAGGTGGTGGAGAAAGGAATCTTTTACCACTAAAATGTAATAATAATTTAACTTATAATGAGTGTATATTTGGTATTGTAGAAGTGCTTCCAATGTTATTTACACTGCCTTCCAAACACATGTCTGATTCTTTTGTGATTCAGAAACATTTCTTTCACTGTTATCAAATACACAATTATCTCACAGAAGTGTTCTCCAAGATTATAAACATTTAAAAACACTTTAACTAAAAAACGCTAGCAGAGCATAAGTGTTACCAAACATGGCCTAATTGACTAATATATTGGAGATTCATACAAAGAGGGACCAAATATATGATTATTTGCTTGAATGGTACTAATATGAGACACTCAAAACATTTCCATCCGCAGTATGTATTGAAGGAAACTGTTATCGGAACAGAATCAGAGAAAATTGAAGGGTTAAACGTCATGTGATTGGAAGCACTCAAGTCAATAAACCAGGAAGAGGTACCTGAAATAGCAGACAGAGTACTGTTAGAAAAACGGTTACCGAGAGTGGACAACGTCATACTAATAACATGAACTTAAACTGCCGAGAAGTAGCCGGGTTGAGTAATAGTGTGAGACCCAGGGCCAGACAAGACAGGTGTTGTATGCTGTGGAGTTGTATTCTGGGGCTGTCTTTGAATGGGCACCTGTCGGTTATTTTTCTTGTTAGGACAGTGATACTTCAGACAATCCATTGCCTGCCAGTAGTTGCAGCGGACTTTGGTCAAATCAACTTGGCCAGTGGGTGTCTGAGGCAGGCCAGGAGTAATATCCGAGGTTGCCATAAGAGAATGGAGTTGGGTGACAGGTAACAGGTGACGGGTGATGGGTGGTTATGGGATGACGGGTGATGGATGGTGACGAATAACGGGTGGTGAGGGGTGGTTGTGGGTTGGGTTGGGTTTGGTGGGTGTGACTGGAGCTGTTGTTGCTGGGGTGATTATGGGAGCAAGAGGGTGGGGTGGATATAGGAATCAGCAGATAAGCAGAGAGGGGAACAGAGTGCAAGGGGTTGCAGAGTGTTGCAGGGTGCTGGGGTTGCTGGGTTGGGGTGCAAATGGTTGCGGGTGGTGGTGCGAAGGAAATAACAGAAGGCAGGGGCTGTGCGCAGGCGTACACAAGCACGATGGTGAGCACAGGTGGGGGTGTGAAGGAAATAGCAGAATGTGGGGGCGAGCACAGGTGAGGTGCGAAAGCACATGCACGGGCGGTGGTTTATAGAGGTGCGGGTCTCAGGGGAGCTTGTAGACAAGATGATTTCAGGGAAAGAAATAAGAGGGGGAAGGCGTGTGAGGGAGTGGTCTCACGGGTTGGGGTGCGTGATGGTCAGGGATGTTCAAGAATGTTCCGGGATGTTGGGGGGGTCGCAGTGGGTTAGGGTGCCGGGGATGTTGCAGTGGGTTGGGGTGCGGGGTGAGCGAAGGTGTGCTGTGGGGTGGGTGTAGAAGAGGGTGGTGGTGTGACCGGGGGCAGAGAGGAGGTAGTTGCTGTGGCTGGCAGGGGCGATCTCAGACGGGTGGGGATGGCATGTGGGTTCTAGCAGATGGGGTGTGCAGGGGCGAGTTGACTTGTGACAGGGAGCAATGAGCAGCAGTAGACTAGGACAGCGTGCAGCAGCAGCAGGACAGGAATGAAGGCAGATGCGATCATGGCCGAATAGAGGTGATCACAGACAGTAACAGGACATGGGAGAGCTCAGACGGGTGATCTCAGATTGCCTCTGATACCATGTGAATTCTGGTAAAACTCGCATCTTGTAGATTCATTTACGAGAGAATAAATACAGTTGAATGGTGGCCATGCATGGTAGGTCTATTAGTCTATACAAGGTAAGACTATTGAGAATACAATATACAAAGAGAAAATTCCAATAGCTAACATCCAGCTAACACACATACGACTGGAATTTATTCCTCGATTTAGGTCTAAATTGACTGATGTCATAGAAAACAATAGTAGTTTTGATCAAAATCACCAAGATGTTTCAGTTTCACCCATCATCATAACATTAGCTTCCATTTTTAAAACTGTTTGTATTCAGGATTACACATGTATCTTATGTTCGCAATTATGGATAGAGTTGGAAGTCCATAAGCTTATAGCTCATGTCAACCCATTCTGATCCCACATTACAACTGTGAGGGACTTTCGGTATTTTGATCTACATGCGTTGACGTGTATATTCATACATACTTACGAATGAAAATAGATTTTGTTGATTGGTTTATGACCATATTTGGTAAGAAAATTTTTAGGGCCTTGCAATTGAAAATTTTTAGGTCAGCTGTCAAGTAGTGCTTATGGTATATGGATTGCAAATATTTGGAGGAAATGCTTGGATAAGAGGTTGCTTTTCCTTTCTTTTCTCCTTGTCTTCTTCACTAGTTGAGAGGGTTGGAGCCTTGCCCCAATATTATACACTTTGGCATCCCAACTCTAATTCAAAATACGTCCATGCATGCACAAAATATTGAAAGGTCATTTTCATGTATCACATACTTTTCACATGTTGCTTGATAATATATTACCTTGGGTCAAATTAACTTTTGCAGGTCACATTTCTTCCTCAGAATCCTTCTTGGAATTCAATCATATACACAGAGAATATCAGGTCTAGTATATGAGGTTGCTTTTCAGCCCTAACGAGCATGGATATTGATTGCAATAAATAAAATTTCCAGATGGCTGACTTTCATTCCCTAATTGTTGCCATCGAGATTTGTTATGGCTATATATTTAAATTTTGAATCAAAATAAACTGTCGTTATGTCTCATCACATCTGATTCTTTCATATACCGATTTCACCTCTTTCACATAAGATGCATGCACATGATAGGACTTATAAAAGGCCAAACGACCCAGGTGGATATTGCACTAAATGCATTTTCAAATATCTTTCTTATATTATTACTATTACAATGAAAAACTAAAAGCAGGAATGTAAATAATATTATCTATCTTGGCATCCCTTTTTAGCCACATGACAGGCCAAGTAGGACCAATCAAGACCATTATATGGGGAGCTGACAACCTGCATTGTCCACATGTAAAGTTTCGCTCCTTGCTTCAATTATAAGGCTGACCATGTCATTTTCTTTGTTTATATGATACCAAAATCTTCAAGGATTTGTAGCTTTAACCATTTTTCTTTGCTATATGGACTTGAAGTTAGCAAATACATAAGGGAGGCTGGTGTATACCATGAAATTTCAGACCCTGCCTGACCTGTCATGTAGCAGATTTGCTGCCAGTGTTGCTAAAGGTAGTAACTTAGTCATTATGAAGGTCATAGTTTTGTAAAATGCTCTGAAATACATCAATAATTGCATTTGGTTGCTGCCAATCTTGGCTGGTAGATACATCGTAGTATCATACCTATTTGCAGCAGGGTGTGTAGTGCATGTAATATGTGTTTGACGGACATATGTTTCTTCATGATGAAAAAAAATTAATTCAATTTGCATATGATACACACAGAATGACAGGGTGTTTCATTCGGTTACACTGTTTATTTAGATATTAGATGGGCAGGGGTAAAAAATCTAAGATCGAATTTTATCGCTATCATCACCTTTTGGAAGTGAACACTTCCAATTGCATTTTGTACATCACATGTTCCATCCCCAAATTTACTGTGGTCATTTATCGCACTTTGTGTAAGTAGCAACATGTGAAGTGTCATAGGGTAAAGCTGTGAACCTGCTATGTACACTTTCAGCCATTTATGGTTGCATACCCCCCTCCCAAAACCCCAATGAGAGGGGGGGGGGGGAATAAAAGTCTGAATTATACAGTTATCTTCGGAAAAGTGTGAAGCCAGAATCCTTAAGGCTTCTATCTTATGCTGAAGATCATCATCTTCTTACAAGCACATGCAGAAAGCTAGAATCCCATAAAATTAGCTTTCTTCTTAGGTAGCAGCAAGGAGTCTAATTCAAATCGATCTCTCTAAAAGAAGAAATATACACTTGCAATCAGGTGTACTTATCGTTTCTATGACATCGAGACAGCAGGCATTTGTTAACACATTGTTCTCGTTTGAGTGAAGGCTTTTTGTAATGAAGATTTTCTCTATCTCAGCTCCTCTCCTAATGATTATTAGAAACACGACTTCATCATGGAAAGCTTATGACCCATTCAAATAGCTCGGGCAGGTATTGGTGCAGGTCATGTTTTGGTCTAAACTCATGGACATGCCGCTCCAATGTTCAAAAGAAACTCATAAAATTCACCTCCTCCAACTGAACATAGCAATTAATGATCCTCCAACATCTCGTACTTCCTTTTTTTTTTTCCTTCTTTCATTTCATTATTTTTCTACATTTTCTAGATATATGTATGTCATTCTATAGTGAAGGTAGCTTATGGAACTCTATTATTGTGTGTGAAATTTAAGCCTACTTTGAGAGTTGAGTAAGTCCTCTCTTGTTGGCTGAGTTCCCAAACCATCCACCGATCCTTGTATCCTTCTTCATTGTTAATGAAGTTTTTTCAATTTCCTTATATTTCTAATTTTTTTTCCTTTGAGCTTAGCCTACATCATATTGGTATTAGAGTGGTCTCCAATCTTAGAGCTTGTTCATTTTCATAATGCCAAGAGGTAGAGGGAGCCAATGTATAGCTGCAATTCAAGAAATTGTATTACGAGAAGAAGTGAATCAATTGCGGCAAGCAAATAACAATATCCAACAGATGATGCAAGGTTTTTGCGACGGCTTCCTACGATGGTTTCAACAAGCAATCTGTCGACTTCAACAATGGATATGGATCCCACTTTGCATTCTCGAAGAACCCTGTAATGATGGTTGCGATGATTATTGAGTTCTACATTGGTTCAATCCTAAATTGAACTGTCGGCAGGAGCCTTGGAACAAGCTGACTAGAGTATTCGATTTGGCGTAAATGACTTTGATGGTAAACTCAATCTTGAACTCTATGAAGATTGGATTGCATCCATTGAATTTTTTTCCTTAATTAGAAAGAATTAGTAGAAGAGATAAAGGTCGATTTTATGGCCACACAACTAAAGACGCGCCTTGGTTTGGTGGCTACAATTTAAATAAAGCTGAGAGGGAGATCTCTACCTAATTACTAATTGGTGTATATGAAAGATACATTATTAGAAGAAATAAAGGTCGATTTTGTGGTCACACAAATTGAGAGTTATGATGTGCCTTGGTTTGGTGGCTATAATTTCAGTATAGGCTCCGTTTGTTTCAGTGCGCGTAAAATTTTACATAAAAAAATTTACATGTAAAATTTTTCATGCTAACGAATTTTCCAATGTTTGTTTTTAAGAGGTAAAATGTGGAGTAAACATCATTAAAAATCTTAAGCTCATTATTAGTATAGAGATATATCGTTTGATGAAATTCCTCACAAAAATGAAATCATCTACATTGTCGCTCCAAAATCAACAATAAATAAAAAAAATTTAAATTGATAAAATCCAAGAATCGACATCCTCTACTTCCACCTGCCCCTACTTCCGTGTGCGCCCTACACACATCGAGGTGTGTTTGTTGTGTGATTGTTGTTTGTAATTTCCATTCTTTTCTGCGTTGTTTTAGGATTCATTTTTCAACAGCAGCAGGACCCTCTTCCCTCCTTAGTTTCTCTCTCTCCCTTTGTTTGTTTGGTATGCATTGCGTTCTTGGAAGAGATTTTGGGTTTATAGTGAATTTTGAAACCTAGTTCTTTTTCCTGTTTTCTTGTTTCAAAATGCATTCTAGACTCATAATATATCCTGAGAATGCATACCAAACAAAATCTTTGTTAGCAAAGAAGCCTTGCTAGAAATTTGCAGCAGTAGACCTTTGCTATTAAAGATGCAAGAGGCCAACGTTTTCTTTTCAAATCAAATCTTGTGCATAAGGCTTCTTACAAAAATCTGGTATAATCCATATGGGTCACACCCCATGAGTGGTAGAGATGGATACTTTGATTGTTGATATGTGTGTCCATCAAATCCGGTTCACATTAATAAAATGTTTATTTTATTTCACGTATGACATATTTTATTGGGCTTATAAGTTGTGTTCCATAGGTTTTCACCCAAAACGGTTCTCGACTAGGGACAGGACCAGACATCTTGTTCATATGGTCGTCACATTGTATGTTACTAGAAATACGTTTTCAGTACATAAATGTGGGTACACATATTGTGTGTATAGAAAAGAATCTGGTAAGAATCTTGCATGTGCTATTGCCAGTTGTGAGAGGACAAGATTGAAACCTGTCATTTGACCTTTGACTTTAGAAATCCTATTTGTTGCAATGTTGTGTCACTTGTTTTGGTAAGCTAATTGTTGATTTTCTATGGACTAGATATTGATACACTGGACACGTGGTCTTGCATTGTTAATGAAAGAGATACTTAACAGGGAATCCATTGTCGTTAATTCGGTAATATCAAGGAGAGAAAAAACTTGTGATTGATTAGACAGATTTTTGGTACTAGTGCAGTTTTTGTAAATTGTTAACAAAATTATTTTGAGATAAAAAATAATTATTTATCTATTGAAATTTATTTTCAAATGTTTTCTAACGTTCGATCATCGTCACAGGATCTCTGATATTGTCACGCCCCGGCCCGGTTCATAAGGGCCAAGTGTGCCAGGATGTCCTTGACATCCAACCAAGATCACCATGCAGTTCTCTATTCGCAGTTTCAGTCACAATATAATTAAATTAAGAGCAGCGGAAGCAATTTAATATGAAATAAGGCAGTAATTAAAGGAAACTAGTGATGATAGTTGTATTTATATATATATATGAACATGCTTTTACATCAGGGTTACACAGTTAGTTCACAGAAGGTGTAACACTAACTAAGCCAAAAAGGTTATATACATAAGTACTACAAAAAGTAATATAAACAAAAGGAAGGGAGGAGCCTGATCAGTCTGGGAGATCAGGAGAATGAGCAGTCGTCGCAGGAGCACGAAGCATCGTGCTCCACCAGAACATAAGGACCAGCTCCGCGATCAACAGGAGAATCCTGAACAGTAGGAGTCCCCAAAGGAGCACAAACAGCAGCGATAGAAGTCTCATCTGTAAAAATAGAGTGATCACGAGGGATGAGCTCTCAACTGAGCCCAATAAGGGAATGCATGCAAACATATCGCAGCAATTATGATGAATGTCCTAAGTAGCATGTCCTAACATGGATACTAAGTCATATGTGGTATAAGTATTACTGTAGTAGATGCTAACCTCGAAGAGAACCTGCCAGGAAAGCATGACACAAGGCAGCTAACCCAACAGACCCCCAATGACCAACCGAAAAACATGACACCAGGCAGTTCCAGACATCGGTCACCCGAGCGAAACCATTCTACCACGGTGAGGACCCGCCAGGAGAGCATATCACCAGACAGCTAACCCAACAGACCCTCAATGATCAACCCTACTGTTTGTTCCCACAGCGGAGTACACACGCTAACATGGGACAGTGAATGGTACCCCGGCATACCCTTCGGCTGTACCACGGGTTGTCCAACACCTTACCCCCTGTTGGTAAGGGGCGTAGTACTGGGTTATGATAAAACAGCCTAGCCCAGTGCAATCTATGCATGATAACACATGTATGTATAACTGAATTTAATAGAACAATACTTTTCCAATAATAGTCATCAGTAACAAGTAGATATCAATGCAAATGCAAGATGCCAATGCAACCTAAATCATATGCAGATTCTAATGCAATAAATAAAAGCTAATAAACTATATGAATAGGATAATTTTGATGATGTATGACATGGCAATCAGAACAAAACAAATTAAAATGATAAACACTCCAAAATTTAAGGTTAGAATTCCCTTACTTGTCTCTCGTAGGTAAGGTCTCAATAATTACCCTCCAAAATAGCCCGACAAAATAGACAAACTAGCAAGAATAGACTGAAACAGTCCCTATCGTGAGAAAATCAGCAATGTTTGGAGGTTAGAGCATAGCCTAGAGATCAGTCAAAGGCATCGGGGTATTTTGGTCACAAATGGCTGAACCGACTGTCCGGTTCAAGGGGCAGAATTAGGGGTTTTACTTTAAATGGGCAGATCTTAACATGCACAGTCCCAATTTTTGATTTCAAATAATAATTAAGGTGGGTCATTTCACTAATTTGTTGAATTTCAGATCTAAACACTAAAATTAGGGATTTAGGTTAATTGCTTCTCAAATTAATGATTTAGGCTTATAAATTGGTTCATGGAACCTGAAATTGGGTTCAGCAGAGAAACAGCCCTGAAATTTCAGGTATAACTGAATAAAATTGACTTAATTTCAGGTTGTGTAAGTGAATTTCTTATGGTATAAGCTTAAGTCAGCAGGCTTTAATGGCAGCAACATATAGGTTGCAATCTTGGGGAAAATAAGGGAAGAAATAGGCAAGAAGAGATGGGGACTGCAAGAATCAAGGCGGGTACGGGTAATTACTTGGAATTGGAATCTCCACTGGGAATGTGGGTCCTACAAGGATAAAATGACCAGAATACCCCTAAAAGTCTAATTGGTCATATAATCGGCATACGAATACACAAATAAGTCCATACTTACAATAAGTTAGTTAAGGGATAGGCTCTGCATCCCCTCCAGGTAGCATATCTGACACAGGTAGCTCAGATGCGGGACCCCACCAGGGTTCTCTGACTCTAGAAGGACAGGTTGAGAAGACTCCTCCCCGGAATCCTCCATAGGTGTGTCAGATGGTTGGTCTAGTACCTCGACCGATGCAGCCCATAACATTGAAGCAAGCATTGTCACAGGACTGGAACCTGAAATCACACAAGTTCCAAAAATTCAAAATTATTGCGGATTTTACACTCCACCCCCTTATTAGAATTTTGTCCTCGAAATTGACGTACCTGGAAGATCGAAGAGATAAGGGTATCTCTATTTTATTAAGTCCTCTGTTTCCCAAGACGCTTCAGCTACAGAGTGATTACCCCACTTGACTTTAACAAAAGAGATAATTCGATTCCTCAGGTTGTGTTCCTTTCTGTCTACAATCTCCTCTGGCACTTCTTCATAAGTCAGGTCAGCAATAAGCTCAGGTGGTTGCTGAGGCAGCAGGTGTGAAGAATCAGGGATAAATTGTCTCAACATAGAGACATGGAACACATCATGCACACCGGCAAGAGCTGGGGGCAGTGCTAGTTGATAAGCTACTGGACCAACTCTACTTAGAATCTCAAATGGGCCGATGTATCTGGGGTTTAACTTCCCTCTCTTCCCAAATCTCACAACACCCTTGATTGGAGACACCTTCAAGAATGCCTTCTCCCCAACTTTAAACTGTATGTGCTGCCTCCTTTTATCTGCATAGCTCTTCTGCCTGGACTGTGCAGCCTTGATCTTCTCTCTTATCAGATCCACCTTCTCACAAGTCTTCTGGATCAGCTCAGGACCTAAAATGCGTCGCTCTCCAACTTCATCCCAATACAGTGGAGTACGACACGTCTTCCCATACAATGCCTTAAATGGGGTCATATCAATAGATGCGTGGTAGCTGTTATTATAAGCAAACTCTATCAAAGAAAGGTGTTCATCCTAGCTGCCACTCATCTCTAATACACAAGCCCTGAGCATGTCTTCCAAAGTCTGGATTGTCCTTTCTGACTGTCCATCTGTCTCAGGATGGTATGCTGAACCGTGACTCAACTCGGAACCCAAAGCCTTCGTAGACTCTTCCGAACCTTGAAGTAAACTGGGGTCTCTCATGGACACAATATTCACTGGTACCCCATGAAGTCCGATAATGTTATCCACATAAAGCTTAGCTAGCTGATCCATGGAGTAAGTAATCTTCATAGGAATGAAGTGGGCTGTTTTGGTCAACCTGTCAACAATTACCCATATTGTATCCATTCCCTTCCTAGTGCGGGGAAGGCCAGTGACAAAATCCATGGTTATATTCTCCCATTTCCACTCTGGTATAGCTAGGGGTTGCAAAAGTCCTTGTGGTCTATTCCTAACAGCCTTAACCTGTTGACATGTAGAACACTTGGAAACAAAGGCTGCTACATCATTCTTCATACCATGCCACCACATAAATTGTTTCAAGTCTCGGTACATCTTGGTACCACCAGGATGCACAGTATAGGGAGATCGGTGAGCCTCTTGTAAAATGGGCTCCTTCAAGTGACTATCCGTGGGTACACACAGTCTATCTTTAAACATAAGCACTCCATCAGAAGTCAGTGAAAAATCTGCACTCTTCTGGGCCCCAGTACTAATACTATTCACAATGTGTTGAAATTCTTCATCAGAGGACTGTGCTGCTATTATCTGAGCTCGCAGTGATGGTTGCACTCTCAATACAGAAATCAATTCTTCAGTTTCACCAAATATCATTTCCACTTCCATAGCATGTAAGTCCTTCAGAATTTCATCCTCAACCTTAAATCTACCCATATCCCAATCTGCAGACTTCCTACTGAGTGCATCAGCCACTACATTGGCTTTACCTGGGTGATATGAGATATCAAACTCATAATCATTAATGAGTTCAAGCCACCTCCTTTGCCTCATGTTCAACTCCTTCTGTGTGAAGAAGTACTTTAAACTCTTGTGATCTGTGAAAATCTCAATTTTCTCACCATACAGGTAATGCCTCCACAACTTTAGTGCAAACACAACTGCTGCCAATTCTAGGTCATGTGTAGGGTAGTTCTTCTCATGGTCCTTTAACTGTCGAGAACCATAGGCAATAACCTTCCCATTCTGCATCAACACACATCCTAACCCTGACTTGGAGGCATCAGTGTACACCACCATCCCTTCAGTTCCATCAGGAAGAACAAGAACTGGGGCTGTTACCAATCTTTTCTTCAGTTCCTGAAAACTATTTTCACAGTCCTCATTCCACTCAAACTTAGCGCCCTTCTTAGTAAGCTGTGTCATGGGCATAGCTATCTTTGAGAAGTTTTCAATAAACCTTCTGTAATACCCAGCTAATCCCAGAAAACTTCTAATCGCTGTTACTGTTTTGGGGCTCTCCCAATTTACCACAGCTTCAACCTTCCCTGGGTCTACTTCAATCCCTCTGGCTGAACTAATATGGCCTAGAAACCCAACCTGAGGTAACCAAAATTCACATTTGCTGAATTTTGCATATAGTTGCTTCTCTCTCAGTCTTTGCAGAATAAATCTCAAATGCTGGGCATGCTCCTCTTCATTCTTGGAGTAAATCAAGATATCATCAATGAAGACTATCACAAACTTGTCCAGGACATCATGGAAGACTCTGTTCATCATGGCCATAAATGCTGCTGGGGCATTAGTAAGCCCAAATGACATAACCAGGAACTCATAGTGCCCATATCCAGTCCTGAAAGCAGTCTTACTAACATCAGCTTCCTTAATTCGAAGCTGATGGTACCCTGATCTGAGATCTATCTTCGAAAAGACTTGGGCACCCTAAAGCTGATCAAAAAGATCATCAATCCTTGGCAGAGGATACTTGTTCTTGATCGTTAGCTTGTTTAGCTCTCTATAATCAATACACATCCTCATGGAGCCGTCTTTCTTCTTCACGAACAAGACTGGAGCACCCCAAGGTGAGATACTCGGTCTTATAAAGCCTTTCTTCAATAAGTCTTGAAGCTGAGCTTGTAATTCTTTCAATTCTGTCGGTGCCATTTGTAAGGTGCTTTAGATACTGGCGCCGATCCAGGTTTAAGATCAATCACAAACTCATTCTCTCTTGGTGGAGGCAGGCTTGTCAAGTCATCAGGAAAAACATCAGGGAATTCCTCAACAATAGGGATCTCAGTCATTGGCCTAACCTGTGTCCTGGTATCCAAAACCGACACAAGGTATCCTTGGCATCCCTTGTTCAACAGTTTCTTCATTTCCAAGGCTGAAATCACCACCTTCTTTGGCCTTTTCTTCTTATCACCCATGAAGATGAATCCTTTCTTGCCCTTTGGCTGGAATACTATCTTCCTTTCAGCACATAGTACATTAGCTTTATAAGCCGACAACCAGTCCATACCCAATATGACATCAAAGTCAGTCATATCGAGCAGAATCAGATGTGCATTCATGATTCTACCAGCAATTCTCACTGCACACGGTTCATATAAAGTATTCAAGTCTATTCTTGACCCGGTAGGTGTACTGACTGCTAAACCTTCTGATAAACTCTTAGGTAACACACCAATCCTCTTAGCAAAGGACGGAGACACAAAGGAGTGCGTGGCTCCAGTATCGAACAATGTATATGCTGGATGATCACATATAAGGATGGTACCTATATGCCATGACTTGATGATTATGTATGCATGACAATAATGATTGAAATTTACTATCAAGCTTGAGTTTAGAAAGTTACCAGTAACTACAGCTTGATTGGCTTCAGCCTCACTTGCAGTCACAGAGTAGACTCGACCTTGAGGTCTACCGGCCGGTTATCGAGGAGGAAGCATAGGCCTCTTTTGATGGCAAGTCCTAGAAGTATGACCCATCTGGCCACAGGTGAAACATTTGTACTCAGCAACACCCGATGGAGCAGTAGAAGTAGTATCTGACACCTTGGTGCCTGGATTGGCATACACCGGCCTGGTTACTGATGTCTCAGACTCACTTCGCGTGGCAAGGATGAGACTGCACTAGATCCGTAAAACCTACTATACTTGTTGAATCCTCCGTCAGGGAATGGTGTTGCTCTTTTGCTCAAGATCGACTAACATGATAAGCATCCCTCTCGCTTATCCTCAACCCTCTTCGCTGTTTGCACGGTCTCTGAGTACCCTTGGGTCGGTCTGGTGGCCATAATCGAAGCAATCTATGGCCTTAATCCATCTTCGAACTTCTGTGCTTTAGCTTCATCTGTTCCCAAGTGAAGAGGAGCAAAGAAGAATAACTCTTCAAACTTCTGCTGGTACTCCAGCACTGACTTCGATCCCTGAACCAATTCAGCCAATTCAATCTCTTTCCTCTTCCTCACACTGGTGGGGAAGTAATTCCCAAAGAAAGCTTGTTTAAAAATGTCCCAAGTTAGGACAGGGTGAGCCGCTTGCAAGATAGGCTTTGTGGTTTTCCACCAAGCCTCTGCTTCATACTGTAGCTTATATTTAGCACAGATGAGTTTCTGCTGATCATTGCATCCCAGAAACTCAAAGGCTTTCTCCATCTCTTTCACCCATTTAACAGGAAGCAGGGTGTCCTTGCTGATCCCAGCAAAAGTTAAAGGCTGCATCTTGAGGAACCGTTCCATCATGCGGCCTTCAGTGTCCTGTTGTGGAGCAGGAGGGGGAGGGACAGCAGGGGCTGCAGGAGTTGCAGGGGCTGCTTGTGAAGTTTGGATACTCCTGATGGCTGCTTGGAATTGATTACCCATATCGGTAATCATCTGATGCATTTGCTGTTGCTGCCCTTCCATTATAGCCCTTATAAGGCTAGCTGTGTCGTGAGCAGGCATATCAGGGGGAGGAGGAGGATGATTTGCTTGTGTACCCCCAGCTGGAGGATCATTATGGGTAGGATTGGAGGATGAGGCTGCCTGTGCACGGCCTCTGGTGTTATGCCTTTGATATGTAACAGGAGGCCGAGGATCCATAATGATCAGCTGAGAAAGAAAATAAACATCAAACTATCAGCACATGCAGCAGTTTGATATACATATATGCACAAAATAGAGAAAGTAGTAATAAAGGCAAGATAAGCCTAATCGTACTCCATAGAATTCAAGGGAGGCCTTGAAGTATATCTGCCCATCTGTGGAGGATAGATTCGATGCGAGAAATGTGGGCCCGAAGGTAATCCATCCTCCGATCGATGATGTAAAAATCTCTGGCCCACAATGATTTGCTGTCATTCCATAAGACAGACCGTAGATATATCCGGTCATTAACAAGTAACTCAAGCGCTCGATTGAGTTCATCGATGTTCTCGGGATTGTAATTGTACTCCTCAATTGGCCTTAACACATAACTCATCTCGAGTTGGTGTTATATGTTAAGCCAAGAATCGAACTCCTATAAAGAAAACTCACAAATCATGCTACACATTAAAATATATTAGATTATAATGAAACAATAAATAAACACTCACTTCATAGCCGTTTCCTAACTTAAGCATAATCATAGCATTTAATAAGTTTAAAATCATATAACACAGCATTTAAAGCATAAAAGTATGATTTTTACACCCAATTTATAAATATACAAGCCTTATATTACACAAACATAGTTTTAAGAATTTTTTATCATTTTTAAATAATTTTTTTTTTAATGTATATATATATATATATTTTATTTAATTTTAATTTATTCTATTTTATTTCTGTTTTAAATAATTTATTATTATTATTCTTATTTTTTATTATATTATAAAGATATAATTATTTTATTTTAATATATTATAGGGTACAATTCATTATATATCTAAGTATTTATTATAATTTTTCAAACCATTTTAGAAGGCAAAAGGGATGAATCGGATTCACTAGCAAAAAGGGCAATCAGATTTACTACCAAGTTGAATCGATCATCCAGTTCACTCGGCAGTGACCAATTTCTCTTAAAAGTGTAAAAACCTGCATCTTTTCTATTTGAAACCCATTCGGCTCTTACTTCTCCCTTTCTTTTTTCTAAGTGTCTAACACCCCAAAGAGGGTTCCTAAGAGCATTCAAGACTAAAGAAGGGATCCTAACACAAGATTTCACCCCCCCAAATCAAATGTAAGTGATCAAATCCTCATTCCTTCTCTTTCTCTTACTTCATTTTAGATCTAAATAAGCATCTCTTCTTATATTTTTTTTTTGTTCTTCAACCAAAACAGAAATTTCTTGTTCTCTTCTAGCACATTCACTTTTCTTAGCTCATTTTGTCACAATGTGCTATGTTATTGTTGATTTCACTCTTTTGCTTCCATTTCCTCAAGATCTATATGCAACATACACTGTGTACAGCTTGTGCTCAGCAAGTGTTTGATAAAATGCTTACATGACCTTCCTAACTAAATTTTTTTTTTATTTTTTTTTATTTTTTTATTTTATTTTATTTTATTTTATTTTATTTTTTTGCAGCTCAATCTATAATGGTTGCAGCCCGAGGGCGAGGTCCCAGTGCCACAGCCTATTGATCGCCCACCAGTGTCTCAGCCTGCAGCATCATTTGGGCATCTAGGTGCCTCTTCTTCTTCAGTTGCTCCAGAGTACACAGGTGATGGTACCACATGGGCACAGCTGTTCAGCAGATTAGAGAGCATGGAGAGGACCATGAAATAGGGTTTTTCTGAGCTACCTGGAAGGATGAGTGCAGTGGAGACCCAGCTGTCAGAGTGGAGGTCACACTTCTCGGGACAGGGCCCACAACCACAGTGACTATCCGATGATACTATCTAGACTAGGTCTTAACTTATATGTAATTTTCTTTTACACTTTGTAAGGACTATGGTCCTCAACTTAACCTATATCAACCTGATGTAACCAGATCAGCCTATGCGCTGAAATTTTTGTATAACTCGGATCTATATAATAGAAGTTTTATCTTTATATCACAGTCTACAGTCAATTTTTCCATTTGTTTTTACTTGGTAGCTTTTAGTTGAGGTTTTTAATTAATCCTAAGTTGAACTCACCTTCAGGTCAATGAGTTCAAGAGCTGCCAATCATGAATTTGACTGCGAATAGAAAAAGAGCGTGGCTTGCTCTGATACCACTTAAATGTCACGCCCCGGCCCGGTTCATAAGGGCCAAGTGTGCCAGGATGTCCTTGACATCCAACCAAGATCACCATGCAGTTCTCTATTCGCAGTTTCAGTCATAATATAATTAAATTAAGAGCAGCGGAAGCAATTTAATATGAAATAAGGCAGTAATTAAAGGAAACTAGTGATGATAGTTGTATTTATATATATATATATATATATATATATGAACATGCTTTTACATCAGGGTTACACAGTTAGTTCACAGAAGGTGTAACACTAACTAAGCCAAAAAGGTTATATACATAAGTACTACAAAAAGTAATATAAACAAAAGGAAGGGAGGAGCCTGATCAGTCTGGGAGATCAGGAGAATGAGCAGTCGTCGCAGGAGCACGAAGCATCGTGCTCCACCAGAACATAAGGACTAGCTCTGCGATCAACAGGAGAATACTGAACAGTAGGAGTCCCCAAAGGAGCACAAACAGCAGCGATAGAAGTCTCATCTGTAAAAATAGAGTGATCACGAGGGGTGAGCTCTCAACTGAGCCCAATAAGGGAATGCATGCAAACATATCGCAGCAATTATGATGAATGTCCTAAGTAGCATGTCCTAACATGGATACTAAGTCATATGTGGTATAAGTATTACGTAGTAGATGCTAACCTCGAAGAGAACCCGCCAGAAAGCATGACACAAGGCGCTAACCCAATGGACCCCCAATGACCAACCGAAAAACATGACACCAGCGGTTCGGACGGTCACCCGAGCGAAACCATTCTACCACGGTGAGGACCCGCCAGGAGAGCATATCACCAGACAGCTAACCCAACAGACCCTCAATGATCAACCCTACTGTTTGTTCCCACAGAGTACACACGCTAACATGGGAGTGAATGGTACCCAGCATACCCTTCGGCTGTACCACGGGTTGTCCAACACCTTACCCCCTGTTGGTAAGGGCGTAATCTGGGTTATGATAAAAAGTAGCCAGTGCAATCTATGCATGATAACACATGTATGTATAACTGAATTTAATAGAACAATACTTTTCCAATAATAGTCATCAAGAATAAGTAGATATCAATGCAAATGCAAGATGCCAATGCAACCTAAATCATATGCGATTCTAATGCAATAAATAAAAGCTAATAAACTATATGAATAGGATAATTTTGATGATGTATGACATGGCAATCGAACAAAACAAATTAAAATGATAAACACTCCAAAATTTAAGGTTAGAATTCCTTACTTGTCTCTCGTAGGTAAGGTCTCAATAATTACCCTCCAAAATAGCCCAAAAAATAGACAAACCAGCAAGAATAGATCGGAAACAGTCCCTATCAGTAGAAAATCAGCAATGTTTGGAGGTTAGAGCATAGCCAAGAGATCACCAAAGGCATCGGGGTATTTTGGTCACAAATGGCTGAACCGGCTGTCCGGTTCAAGGGGCGTAATTAGGGGTTTTACTTTAAATGGGCAGATCTTAACATGCAATCCCAATTTTTGATTTCAAATAATAATTAAGGTGGGTCATTTCACTAATTTGTTGAATTTCGATCTAAACACTAAAATTAGGGATTTAGGTTAATTGCTTCTCAAATTAATGATTTAGGCTTATAAATTGGTTCATGGAACTCTGAAATTGGGTTCAAGAGAGAAACCCTGAAATTTCAGGTATAATCGAATAAAATTGACCTAATTTCAGGTTGTGTAAGTGAATTTCTTATGGTATAAGCTTAAGTCAGCAGGCTTTAATGGCAGCAACATATAGGTTGCAATCTTGGGAAAAATAAGGGAAGAAATAGGCAAGAAGAGATGGGGACTGCAAGAATCAAGGCTTACCTAGATATGTAGCAGCAAGGATTGGAAGTGCAGCCTTCAATTTCAGCTCCAAACTTCTCAAATGAAGATTTCCAGCTTCAACTAAGACCCAATTCGATGCTTCCCAAGTCTGGTTCTCCTTTCCTTTCTTCCCTTCTCTATTTTCTCCCCAAAATTCTTTTAAGACTGAAGTTTCGATTCTCCTTATGTCTAGGTAGGATTGAGAAGTAGAAATAGTAAAAGGGGTTATGTATATATATTACTTAAGCACTAAGGGGTAGGATAGTAATTTGAGTCTTAAATATTTCTAAAACTGATTTCTAACTTCTTACACTAATGAATAGTGAAGCTGGTTTCTATTTATAGTGGTTAAGTTACTTAAGGCATGTTTGGTCTTTTAATGTACAATCAGTTTTTAAAACTAATTTTTAAAATTGTTTTTAACCAGAATTTTGTACTTATTACCTTAATGTAATTATAGAATGATGTCACATGACATCATGGGTAAATTGGGTACGGGTAATTACTTGGAATTGGAATCTCCACTGGGGATGTGGGTCCCACAAGGATAAAATGACCAGAATACCCCTAAAAGTCTAATTGGTCATATAATCGGCATACGAATGCACAAATAAGTCCATACTTACAATAAGTTAGTTAAGGGATAGGCTCTGCATCCCCTCCAGGTAGCATATCTGACACAGGTAGCTCAGATGCGGGACCCCACCAGGGTTCTCTGACTCTAGAAGGGCAGGTTGAGAAGACTCCTCCCCAGAATCCTCCATAGGTGTGTCAGATGGTTGGTCTAGTACCTCGACCGATGCAGCCCATAACATTGAAGCAAGCATTGACACAGGACTGGAACCTGAAATCACACAAGTTCCAAAAATTCAAAATTATTGCGGATTTTACAGATATGGACTAGCTTGTACAATGAGTTGGGGTTAGGCAGTATTAATTACATGCCCTATAACTCATTATGAGATATTAGAAAAGTGAAAGTTCTTATATGCAAATTAAAGAGTTTAATTGTGCATGACAATTTTTGAAAATATTAAATTAGTTAATTATTATTTTTGTTTATGACAATAAATAAAATATAATTTGATTATATAGTTTGTCATAATTAAAGAGATAACAATCCCTTTAGGTTCTACCTCTTCCTTCTTTAGAAGCATGATTATTGACAATTGGAAAGATTTTCTTCACCACCAAAATTAGAAGTACACAGTTTTGAAAATTGAGTGACGAAAGGAATTTCACCACCAAAGGTGCAATCACATTATAAAATAAGGAGAAATATTCCTGTTGCTTTATGGATTGGAGATTCAATGAGTTGAAGAACCAATCCCTTTCTCTGCTCAAGTTGGAGCTTGGGAGAACTATTATTTTGGAGGAGGAGCTTCGATTGCGGCTCTAATGTAACCGATTCTTCTTGTGTAAATTTTGTTTACCATGATCTCTGAATGTGAATGCACAATTGTTTTCGTATCCGATCCATTTCCGCTGCGCATATCAGACACAAACCAACACTGATCTCTACAATCTGCACACTCGCAAAGAACACATTTAAGTTTGGAGAGGGAGTCATCATAAATTCGGGAGGAATGCTAAGTATACTTGTCAATGGGTCTCACTAAGAAAAAGTCTGTTATACCCTTTAATCATTGAAATGGTTAAATATTGTCAATTTTTTAATTCAAATATGTGAAAACTGAAATTACATGTCCATCTTAATTTCAAGCTATGTGTTACATGCACGCAGGGAAGACGAGAGAAAATAGGGTAATAAAATAAATAAGATGAAAATAGAAAAGATAGGAGGTAAAATAGGAAAAATGATAAAAAGCTTTATGGACCAAGCTTGGGATCTTGGCTTATGAAGGAAGCCTACCTTATCTCAAAGAGTTTTGATTTGGTTCCAAGTCATTTCTTCATATTATCTTAAGGTATTTAAAGAAATACAAATTCGTTAAAATAACTTTCCTTACTTAACACGTCTAACATAACTAACTTCACTTAGACTAATCTCACTCATCCATAGAATCCTACGGGACTCTACTACTCCCTAGTATATACATGGATAAATGCATGGGTAGTGGTGGACACAACTGGTTCCATTTGATAGAGGATCTAATGCCCATTTCACCAGTCAAATTTCAGTCCAAAATGAATATGCATTGTTGTTCAAAATGGGTTCCAATCTATAAAAAAACTCAAAAATAGGCCACAAAGTTTGGTGGACTCGTGTATCTTTGTGACTTTTACTGTGGACACACTTTGGACCCACATGACATGGTCATCTTGGGCTGAAATTTAACTAGTGAGATGGGTGCTGTGTCGGTGAATTTGATCAAGTTCACCCGCCTTTACAATCCTTATTATTCTGGTTTGCCTGATCCTGTAGAAGAATCCGCTTATCCGAGGAACTAACCCTGATCCAGTACCAATTCTGCTTCGATTCCATTCGTTTTTCTCTCAAGGCATATCAATCAACTTCTGGCATTTCTTTTCTGATATACTTGCTTGTGCTCCCACTTTGAAACTTTTTCTTGTTGCTCAGGATATTCTACTTGCATCTTTGCTTTGTAGGTGAACATTAGAAGAAAGATTAGCAAGGAGGAAAAGTTGGCATTGGTGAAAGCTGGGAGGGAGGATAGAGGGAAGTACCAAGCCCGAACTGCTGTGAAGCAGAATAAGGTATCTTGTGACTATGTTAATTTGCTTGATTTTAGTAGCTCTTTTATTACTCACATGTTATTGGGGACCATCTACTTGAATTCACAGAATATTTTACTATTAGAAAATGTAAGCACATACCTCTACCCCAAGAATGGGGTGTGATGAAGGTGCACAGGTAAGGAGTACAACTGTTAGAGGGCATCTTAAAATGAAAGATTCTCCATCTTTTCTCTTTTCCGTGATCTAAACCCCTAAAGCCCATATTGGAAGAGAGTGGATGAGTTATTCAAAGAATCATGTTCCTTCAAAATGAGAAATCCAACTGCCTTATAATTTTTGATAGATCTAGGTAGTTCTGTTCAGCTTTGTTGAAGTAGTCAATCAAACTCCAATTAATTATAGGGTCCAATATATTGAACTCACAACTATCTGCATTATGTGGTGCAACAGGTTTGACTCTACTTTTAAAGCTTGTGGTTCACTTGATAAACTCTAGCATCTGCCTTCTAAAACTTCCATCTGCAATGCTAGGCATAAATGGCATGTCATGGTGGCAGTTGTGAGGTTCTTTCTTTTATATCGTCTAATTCTATTTCATTTGTACAAATGACAACAGAAAGGAGGTTTGAGCAATCGACAAAAGGAGCACAAGAAGGCAATGCCTCTTGCTGCAAAGAGAGCCAAGGTCACACGAACCCGGGAAGTGAAAAAGAAACTACAACGCCGTGCTGGTAAACAGTTCCGGGGGAAGAAAGCCTGGAAGTGAGTTCAACTTAGTTTTCCCGTGGAGTCACAGGTACAATTTTTCCTAATGATACGATTGAAGACAGCGAGTTGCACAATAGTTGACATCCCAATCTGATACACATGTATATTCATATTTTTATTTGCACCTTTTTCCTTCTTTGTTCTTCAAAAATTTCCCAAATGAGCTTCCTTAGCAGGTTGGACCAATGGGCAAAGTTAATGCTTGATACCTATTCTTTTTCAAGTCAAGTCCCATGTAAAATAGTAAAACACAACCCTTATGAGGTGCCGTCATTGGCTTGGTGAGACGATCAACAGGGGTGGAGAGCGGTGGAGCGATTAGTACATGAGGATGTCCAAAATCGAAAGAGCGAGATTCTGACATTCGCCTTGATTGGTCCTGCATAAAAATCAATCAATAAGAATAGATGTGTTTTTGCGGAAAAGGCGAACATATCATCTTGCATAAAAACCATTCAATCAATGAGCATTACTCTGTATTCAAATAAGTGGTTTAATTTTGATTCAACTGTGAAATGGGATTCATCAAAAAAATATATATATATAAAAATAAAAAATTGGGAAAATGGGATCAATGCATATATGGGGAGGTGTTTTACCTTTTGCTCTCGAACAGAAGAGTCGTCTTTTTCCTTTTCTCTGGTGAGGGCACAAAAAGTATAATCTTGGCAGTTGCACTGATACAATATAGTTTCTTGAGACGTTCGCAAATTGGATCGACTTTTCTGCAAAGATGGAGTGAGGTGACAAAGTGGGCCGTGCCATGGTCAACCCCTTCCCCTGTGGAGCCTTATAATTGTAGGGTTAAGTGGGTCGGAATCAAAACAGACCTGAAGTTTGGCCTGGAAAACAAACTGGGCCTGGCAACTAGGCTATTGGTCTATTTGAAATGTCAACATGGGCGGATGGGCCTGTTGGACCTGTTTGGACTAATGTGTCCCAAGATTAGTTGGCCAATTGGATTTTCTTATTTTTTTTACAAGGTTCCCTACATTCTCGTTGTAGGAACTTTTTCTACACACTCTAATGCTTGGACAAGATCTGACATTTGGATAGAGAGGTTAGGGGGTTAGATTCCTCATGTGTCAAATTTCAGAGATCAATGTAATCAAATATCTTTTCATATATTGGCATGCATCCCATATAATGGTCAAAAACGTCGTCTTCTTTTACCCCAACAATTATTCTCCACTCTCTTATGGCCTTGGATTTTTCAACTTGGGACCTGATCCGAGTTCATTTGGAATCTTGAGCTGTTTTGTGGGGCCAATGATTTCAAATGAGCTTGGATCAGGTTCTAACGACAGCACATGTCATTGGACCTAATCCAAGCCCATTTTTCTCTATGGAAAACTGCTATTAAGGGAGAGTGGGTCTATTTTCCACAAAATTTGAATCATATATGATTTAATTGCCATTTGTTGAATATCGGCTTTTAAAGTAGGTGTGTAGGAAAGATTCCTACCATAGGCATGTATGAACCATGTTGAGCTCCTCTGCAGCACGACACAGAGTGTAGCGCACATCCAACGGCCCATAGTGCTTGGGCATACAGTCCAACACACAGGTGGGGTGTTGGGTTGCGTGCCCAAGCACTGTGGGCCGTCGGATGGTGCGCTACACTCCGTGTCGCGCTATAGAGGAGCTCAACGCGTTCACATTTTAATTGCAGTGACAAGATCCTCGTAGGTACTGGGTCTCGATGACACATGTTTATCCTTGACTTTCGTAATCCTTTTCCTATATATGTCTCTTGTCGGATACGAATCGGCCTGAATCGGTCCGATCCAACTATTTTTAAGTTAATTTATAATGAAAAAGAATTGATTTCGAAATCGACCGATGATTGAAGGTGGATTACAAATAATAAAAATCGGACGATTGGGATCCGATTCGGCCATTCAGATTTTGATCCTAACAATAACACTTAGAAACGGTGGAAATCAGGATCAATGCCAGCAGATTTCGATCTGAATCTGCGTTTCGGGCTTACCGTTTTGTGATTCCTACGATTTTGATCCTAACAACTACACTTACCAAACTTTTGTTGTTTATAGAAATATATAAAACCGCGTAGGAGATTAGAAAAATTCAGTTTGCTATATGGATCCCAGCTGGCCTGGCCTGGCCGAGTTCCGAGTTCCGAGTTCCGAGTTCCAAGGGATTGTTGAACTTGAAAAAACAAACCAAAACAAAATCCCTAACTAACTGGGATCATAGGCACATAGATAGATATAGATAGTGCCTCTCCTCTATTTTTTTCTCCTAATATTACTCAACCGCACAACAACTCTCCCTCTACACCCTTCCTTCTGATTTCTTTCTTTCTTTCCTTCCTCCTGTTTTTTCACCCACACTTTCTCTTCCCCCCTGACCTCTGGTTCTCATATCTCCAGATCTCCTATTTGTTGTTCTCTCCACTTGCATCCCCTGACTCTCGATCTCTGAGTCCCCCCGGCCCTATTTCTTTTCTACGTTCTTCTTCGGGCAATCGATAGAGTAGAGAGTCCAACTCTACCTTCTACCTGATGGGGCCGGCCGGGACTGCTGCTTGCTTGATTATGCGATGCTACGTAGCTTATTATTTAATGCTCCAAACCTCCTTGCAGCTCTGAACCGACGCCAGAGGAGACTTTGATTGCTTAGAAGGTGAGGCTGGCCATGGCCATGGCCAATGCAAGAAAGAAAGAACAAGCTACGAGCCTTTACCTTTTTATCAGCATCACCACTGGGCAATCAATGTCTCGGACGTCGGTTGGGAGCCACAAGCAGTTTTGGTAAAGCCGAAAGCCAGAGATCGATTATGAAGCTTCTGATGTCGTGCTACGTACTCCGGGAGGTATGTATGTCTTTCGGTATTTTTTGTTCCTTCTACAGTTTTTGCCTCACTGTTTTTATGCTCTGAGATCTAATTTAGGCATCGGAGAGTCCTCCCCCGAAATCCATTCTGTTTGCTTTGCCTTCTGGTTCTATTGTGCACAGGATCGAACCAAACCAGACCGTGGAAGGAAGATCTCGATTGCAACACCTCACATTGTAGATTTGATTCTCTCTCATTCTCTTCTTGTGCTTCTTGTGATCATCGACTTTTAATGCTTAACATGGTATTTAATAATTAAGAACAAAATTGAATAGAAAGAGAGCCTGATAATTTGAACTATTTAGAGAACGATAAAAATCACTTTAATTAGCCTATTTAATTTGAACTAGACTTGTAATACAATGTTTGTTTTTAGGGAATTTATTGTATTTCAATTTTTATTTTTATTTTTATTTTTTGGGGGGAAGAGGGAGGGGGGGGGGGCGGGCGGGCAAGAAGAGGGAGGGGAACAAAAGGGTATGAAAGTTATTAGACTTTGTTTAAAAATACCAAAATTAGGTTGTTTCGTTGTAATGATGGTGGGGAAGTTGGATTCGTAATCTTTTTCCTATATATGTACCTTGTCGGATATGAATCGGCCTGAATTGGTCCGATCCAACTATTTTTAAGTTACTTTATAATGAAAAAGAATCGATTTAGGAATCAACCCATGATTCAAGGTGGATTACACAGGAATCGGACGATACGGATCCAATTCAGCCAATCAGATTTCGACTCTTCTGCAAGGATGGAGAGAGCTGACAAAGTGGGCCGTGTCATGATCAGCCCCTTCCCCTGTGGAGCCTTATAATTGTAGGCTTAAGTGGGTCGAAATCCAAGTTGACCCGAAGCTTGGTTTGGAAAACAAACTGGGCCTGGCAGGTGGCAACTAGGCTATTGCTATGTTTGAAATGTCAATATGGGCGGATGGGCCTATTGTACCTGTTTGGACTAATGTGTCCCAAGATTATTTGGCCAACTAGATTTTCCTATATTTTTTACAAGGTTCCTACATTCTTGTTGTAGGAACTTTTTCTACACCCTCTACCGCGTGGACAAGATCTGACATTTCGATAGAGGTTAGGGACTACATTACTCGTGTCAAATTTCGGAGGCCAATGTAAAATCAAATATCCTTTCATGTATTGGCATGCATTCCATATATGTATAAGAATGTCTTCTTTTACTCCAACAATTATTCTCGACTCTTCTATGGCTTTGGATTTTTCAGCTATGTTTTTTTGAGTCTAGATCAGGTCCATTGACATGTATCATCCTTGGGACCTGATCCGAGCTCATTTGGAGTCTTGAGCCCACCTGTGGGGCCAATGATTCCAAATGAGTTTGGATCAGGTTCCAAGGACCGCACATGTCATTGGACCTGATCAAAGCTCATTTTTCTCTATGGAAAACTGCTATTAAGGGACAATGGGTCGATTTTCCAGAAAATTTGGACCATGTATGATTTAATTGCCATGTGTTGGATATCGGCTTTTAAAGTAGGTGGGTGGGAAAGATTCCTACCATGGGCATGTATGAACCATGTTGAGCTCCTCTGTAGTACAACACGTAGTGTAGCATACATCTAACGGCCCACAATGCTTGAGCACGTCGCCCAACACTCCGCCTATGTATTGGGTTACGTGTCAAAGCACTGTAAGCCTTTGGATGGTGCGCTACACTCCGTGTCGTGCTACAGAGGAGATCAACGCGTTCACATCTTGATTGTAGTGACAAGATCCTCTCAGGTACTGGGTCTCGATGTCACATGTTTATCCCTGATTTTCATCCGATAGTAACACATGAGGGAATCGACATCAATAGATTCTTCATCAATGCATATCAATATGTACACTCGTATTTGTATCTTGACATTAACACGCCTAGGTGTACCCAATGCGACGACCATGTGATAAGGGTGCCTAACTCAAACCCTAATCATAATGACTATTTTTAATATAAACTTAAAAACACATAATGCTCAAAAAAATTATATCACATATGATAATATTAAACTAAAATATATAAACGGTTCAATATTAACTAAAGTGGATTTGATGCACAAATAATATCCAACAATTCTCTCATCTCGTTCTTTCTCTCTAACTTTTATTTCAAAAGCTATATAACTACAAGGCAATCGTGTATTTTTCTCTTAATTTTTTTTTGTTTATAGAAGTACACAACCTTTGAGGGGAGAGGCCCATTTGCTTTATAATTCTTTATAGGACCCAGTCTTACTTACTTTACCTTGTAAATATAAAACCGCGTAGGAGATTAGAAATTCAGAGCCCGCTTGATAACCTTACAAGAAACAGTTTTTGGTTCTGAGAAACGAAAAAACACTTAGAAATCGCTCGATAACGAAGTGATTTTTGTGACCATTTTTGAAAACATAAATCAAAATTTATGCTCCCTGGAAGACTTTTGACAGAACATATCGTTTTTTGGCTAAAAATTGGAAAAATGTTCCCGATAAAAACTCCTATATTTGTTCACTAGGCTCTTTTGTAAAATTGGAAAAGTGTGCCAAACATATCCTTTTGTTAATTTTTTTTAAAAAAAGGGGTTTTGCTTGTTTCCAAGAACAGGTTTACCAGGCGGATCAAAAACGATTTCTCAGCACAGAAAATGAAAAAACTATTTTACTGTTTCTCAGCACATAATCAGAACAGAAACACCCATAAAGTTATCAAGCGGGCACTCAGTTTCCTATCTCTGCTGGCCTACCCGAGTTTCAAGGGGTTGTTGAACTTAAAAAACCGGGATCATAGATCAGAGATAGATATGTCTCAACTCTTGAGCTGTCCTAACTCATGAGTTGGCCGATTTCTCCACTAGATTCCTCTCGTGCATGCACAGGAGTGCCTCTCCTCCTTTTTATTCTTCTATTATTGCTCACCCGCACAACTCTCCCTCTACAACCTTCTGATTTCTTTCTTTAAAAATACCAAAATTATGTCTCTTTACTTAATTTTGATTTCTTTATTTAGAAATACCAAAGAGATGTGAAAGTTATTAGACTTTCTTTAAAAATACCAAAATTAGATTATTTGATTGTAATGAGGGTGGGGAAGTTGGATTCTTAATCTTTTTCCTATATATGTCTCTTGTCGGATACGAATCGGCATGAATCGATCCGATCCAACTATTTTAAAGTTAATTTATAATAAAAAAGAATTGATTTAGGAATCGACCCCTGATTCAAGATGGATTACAAAAAAAAACATAAAAGAATCAGACGATTGGGATCCGATTCGGCCAATCGGATTTTGATCCTAGCAATAACACTCAGAAACGGTGGAAATCAGGATCAATGTCAGCAGATTTCGATCTGAATCTGCGTTTTGGGCTTTACCGTTTTGTGATTCCTACGATTTGGATCCTAACAACTACACTTACAAACTTTTGTTGTTTACAGAAATATATAAAACCGCGTAGGAGATTAGAAAAATTCAGTTTGCTATATGGATCCCAGCTGGCCTGGCCTGGCCTGGCCGAGTTCCGAGTTCCGAGGTCCAAGGGATTGTTGAACTTGAAAAAACAAACCAAAACAAAATCCCTAACTAACTGGGATCATAGATACACAGATAGATATATAGATACTGCCTCTCCTCCATTTTTTTTCTCCTACTCAACCGAAACCTTCCTTCTGATTTTCTCTCTCTCTCAATATTCCTCCTCCGGTTTTTTCACGCACACATTCATTCTCCTCCCCCCCCCCCCCCTGAGTCCCTGACCTCTCGTGTTCTCATATCTCCAGATCTGATCCTATTTTTAATTTGTTCTCTCCACTTCCATCCCCCTCACTCTCGATCTCTGAGTCCCCCCGGCCCTATTTCTTTTCTACGTTCAGTTCTTCTTCGGGCAATCGATAGGGTAGAGAGTCCAACTCTACCTTCTACCTGATGGCCGGCCGGGACTTCTTGATTATGCGTTGTTACCGTAGCTTATTATTTAATGCTCCAAAACTCCTTGCAGCTCTGAACCGACGCCAGAGGAGACTTTGATGGCTCAGGAGGTAATGCGAAAAAAGGTTTTGGTTTACATTACAAGGCCATGGCCAATGCAAGAAAGAAAGAACAAGCTAGAAGCCTTTACCTTTTTATCACCATCACCACTGGGCCATCAACGTCTCGGACCTCGGTTAGGAGCTACAAGCAGTTTTGGTAAACCCGAAAGTCAGAGATCGATTATGAAGCTTCTGATGTCGACGACCGTGGTGGTACGTACTAATGTTTCTTGGTAATTATTAAGTCCATATTTTTTGTTCTTTCTACAGTTTTTGCCTCACTGTTTTATTGCTCTGAGATCTAATTTTGGTATCGAAGAGTCTTCCTCCGGATCCCATTTTCTCTATTGTTCAAAATCGAACCAGACCGTGAAAGGAAGATCTCGATTGCAACACTTCACATTGTAGATTTGATTCTCTTTCATTCTCTAGTTATGCTTCCTGTGATCGACTTTTAATGATTAACAAGGTATTTAATTAAGAACAAAATTGGATAGAAAGAGAGCCGTGGTTTCGCTCTTAATTATGTACTTACAATTACATTGGTGGTGGGGGTCTTTTGGTATTTGTGTATGATCGATTGTGTGGACAAGTTTACACTACCATCATCCATTCATTTGGTAAGTTAGCACCACCTTCAAAGCATAAGCATTCCACAATGTGATTGCATCGTGTGAAATGACCACCCTACACCCTGTTTTTAGGTGGTTTCCATGGGCTGGACGCTCCAGCTCCTGCCACTGCAGGACAAGAGCCAGATCCCAATTGCTTGTGTAAGGTCACGCCCTCTTAGGGCCTCTTTGGTATGATTTTTATTTTAATTTTTATGTGTGAGTTTATTTTTTGTGATCGTTTGATATGGTTTTTGCAACTTAATTGTCTTTGATAAATTGAATAAAAATTATAAAATAGTTGAAGATTTATTTTCATTTTAGAGACTGATAGAAATCAATTTAATTAGCCTATTTAATTTGAACTAGACTTTTAATACAATGTTTGTTTTTAAGGAATGTTTTTTCATGTGCGGTTCCTTGACCGGTGCAGTTCCCCAGTGTCTCTTACAAGAGGAGAGTGGACCCCACCGGGACAGAGTGTTGGATCAGGTGTCCTGGGTGGGTTCCACCTCCTCTTGTGAGAGGCAATAGAGAACCGCACCGGTCAGGGAACCACAGACTATGTGAACTGGTTTTTAGGGATTGTATTGTGTTTCAAATTTTATTTTATTTTTTTGGTGGGGGGGGGTGTGTAGGGGGAGAAGAGGGAGGGGGAACAAAAGGGTGTGAAAGTTATTAGACTCTGTTTTAAAATACCAAAATTAGGTTGTTTGGTTGTAATGAGGGTGGGGAAGTTGGATTCGTAATCCTTTTTCTATATATGTCCCTTGTCGGATACGAATCGCCCTGAATCGGTCTAATCCAACTATTTTTAAGTTAATTTATAATGAAAAAATTCGATTTAGGAATCGACCAATGATTCAAGGTGGATTACAACAAAACTCCTTGCTGCTCTGAACCGACGCCAAGAGGAGACTTTGATTGCTCATAAGATGAAGTGAAAAAGGTATTGGTTTATATTATAAGGCTGGTCGTGGCCATGGCCAAAGCAAGAAAGAAAGAACAAGCTAGGAGCCTTTACCTTTTTATCAGCTCACCAATGCGTAATCAACGTCTCGAACGTCGGTTGGGAGCTACAAGCAGTTTTGGAAAGCCGAAAGCCGAAAGCCAGAGATTGATTGATTATGAAGCTTTTGACAAACAACACGACGGTGGCACGTACTATGTACGGGAGGTTGTATGTCTCTTGGTAATTAATTAAGTCCATATATATTTGACTTAATCCCAATTACTTACTCATCATAATTCTAGTTCTATGAAGAAGGGAAATAGATTTTTGACAAGTAATTTACCATGTTATTCTTTCGAATGAAGATTTCCAAAAGATGAAACATTCGAAGGTATATATATTTTCTCTCCGTGTTTCTAATAAGGGAAAATTTCACAGAGACCTCCTAAAAGTATCCAATATCTCAGAAACTTATCATACTTTGTCAAAATGGCAAACTTCCTCCTAACGTTAAGCAAGGTGACCCCCCAATATAAAATATCGATTTTATCCTCTTAGTATCACCCAAAATAGAAAATATCGATTTTACCCTCTCAGTAATTTTTAGAAAAAAATGACTTGAGAAAGAGCAAGGGCGAGGTCATCTCCGACGATTTCTTCCCTTCTCTGGCGACGATTACTTGCAGCAACTAATCATCATCCATCTGCAGAAAGGAAAAAAAACTGTCATTTCATCTTCTTCCCTTGGTTTTCCCTTCAGTTATAAGATTAAACATTACACCCCTTGGTTTTCCCTTCAGTTTGAGTGACTCGAGATGCTGAAACCTTCGTCTGAGATGCTCTAGACTTGTTGTGTAACAATGAGCAATAATAATATGCTTCCATGTCAATGCATCGATCTCAAACCATTTATGGCAAACCAGAGACACATCATAGCGATCACGAGGATCATTGATGTATGACATAACCAGTTCTAAAGCCACATCTGATACTCCAAAACTCATCAATCTGTTAAGGTTTCGACCTGTCATGGCTTAAACCTTCCTCCAAATTGGGGTTCCGCCGTGCAAGAAAGAGGAATTCTAAAAAAAAAATTTGGGGGGTTGGAACTGAAAAGAAAAATTGAAAACAAAGAAAGTGGAAGTCTGGCTTTATAAAAGGCGGAAAAAAACCCGCTACAATCTAGACCCAACTTTAAACTCATTAGGGTACCCACATGGTTTAAATCAAAAAACACTTTAATTCATCCGCTAGCCTGCCACAAAGAACAAATCCATCGGAAAAGCCAAATCCTGACCGACCATCGGTGCCAATTATGTTAGGGTTAGGGTTTTAAGCACAAGGTTGCTTAAAGCATTACACACCCTGAGTATCTAGTTTGGAATACCCAGACTGCTGCCTCCAACTAGTATATATAGGGAAACTAGGGTTTAGGTCAGATGGACTAATTACTAGATTGCCCCTCACAGCCTGGGCATTAATACAAGTAGGATTATATTAGAACATATGAAGGAATATTACATAAATACCCTTACAATCTCCTCCTATGTTCTACATATATCCACCACACATGTATAGACACCATTGTTCAATCAGTAATTGAATCAATATAAATTGAATAAATAGAATATCAATAATTCAATAAATCAAACAAGTAAAAAGTAAACTTCAAGAAATAAAATTAGGGTTTTAGATCAAAACTAAACCCAACAATAAATTCGAAGTTCCACATGCAAGTGGCTAAACCAAAAGAAATAATCAAAAGGAAAAGTCCGTGCAATCCATGTGACTTTACTCATCAAGTAAGTCATCATCATCGAGATCCAGATTCAACCGTTCTCCTCCATCTTCGTCATTCTCTGTAATTTGTCAAATATGAATTTCATAAGATATCATGAATTCAATCATTTGTATAACAGTATCTAGTTCAACAATAAGAACTTGGTACATTCCATATATGGCTAAAGGTAAATCAAAAACCATAAACATCATCATCAAGTTTCTTTACAAGAACTCGATCCTATATAGTCTCTATCATAAGGACCATACCATGTTTCCATTTGGAATACTGTGTTTGTCATATCAGTCATAGATTTATGTTGTATCATCAAATTTGGAATGGTACATAATACTATGAAAGACATGTTATCAAATTTGGAATGACATAAAGACTAGCACAATATCATTGAAACATATCAGACATTTTTCATATTCCTTTGTGAAATAACAAAGTAAGGAAACTTCACATGAAAATTTGCTACACCATCAAATTTGGAATGGTTTCACAAATCCCCATACTTAGTAACCTAACTAAGTTATCTGAAACATGTAAATTGTCCCGAATGTTTACCAAGGCTAGATGAGATTCGAATAATTCAAAATAATACTGGGTTAGGTTAAGACCTAACTAAATGATTTTTAACCCCATCTCCCCCGTAGTTTTGAATGTTCGATCTTTGTTCAATCCCTTTGTAAGGGCATCTGCCGTATTATCCTTCGATCTCACATCAATCAAAGTGATAATCCCTTGTTCTATTCTATAATTCAGCATGACCTGTTTCAGCCTGATGTGTCTCCTCTTACCATTAAAGAGTGAGTTATTCACAATCGTCTTTGTTGCTTGAATATCACAGAATATAGATATAGAGTTTAACTTAAAACTCCTCAATGGAATATCCATGAACAGATCCTTTATCCACTCTGCTTCATCTCCCGCAGAAGCTAGAGCATAAAGTTTCGATTCCATAGATGACAGAGCAATACTAGTCTGTCTCTTGGATTTTCATGCTACAGGTGCTCCTCCTAGTGTAAATACATAACCACTGGTGGATCTGCTGTCTCTCAAATCTGAGCACCAAGATGCATCAGAATATCCTTCCAATGATATTTATAGGAAACTATGGTTTAGGTCAGATGGATTAATTACTAGATTGCCCCTCATAGCCTGGACATTAATACAAGTAAGATTATATTAGAACATATAAAAGGATATTACATAAATACCCTTACAAATTATTCCATTGAAGAACCTCAAATCCCCATCCGACGAAGTTTAAAATCTCCCAAAAATCCAAAACAACATCGAGTAGCAGAAGCTGATTAGCAACTGTGCCACCAGAATAAAATGATAGAGATGAAGTAGTTTTTCCTTCTTCGTCTCCCGAGCATGGAGATGGGTCTAGCAATGGCGTCGAAGCTCACTGTACTACACAATTCTACCGTCTTCTTTCTTCAGCCTAGCGACAGTAAAACGATGATGTGTTTTGTTTTTTGAGTAAAAGAGGGTTTTACCCTTAAGGGGTATTATGATACATTTATCCCTTCTAAGGGTAATTTGACCATTATGATAAAACTAACAGCAACTTAACCCCAAAAGCCTAACGGAGTGGACTAAGTTCAAATATCTTCATAAAATAAGGGTAGTCTGTGCTTTTTTCACCAAGTATGGTAAGTTTCTGAGATATTGGATACTTTTAGGGGATGTCCATGAAATTTTCCCTTCTAATAATAATTGATCGAGTCCTGTTGCAATAGAATCTGCATGCAAGTTTGCTACCACTTTAAGAGTCCAATGTACGTAATCAAATATCCTTCAATGTATTGGCAAGCATGCCATATATGTACAAGAACGTCTTCTTCTATTCCAACAACTATTGTGCACTCTCCTATGGCCTCGGGTTTTTCAGCTATGTTTTTCTCTGTGGAAAACTATTATTAAAGGACAAGGGGTCTATTTTCCACAAAATTTGGATCATATATGATCTATCATGTGTTGGATATTGGCTTTTGAAGCAGGTGTGTACGAAAGATTCCCCCTACCATGGGAATGTATAAACCGAGTTCCCCAACCCCTGCTTTCGTTTAGAGTTGGACTGTCAAAAGGGTGCATGGGTCGACAAAGGGATGTATATGGACATTCATGGAAGGGTATGCCTTATGCCATTACATGAAGGGTAAATAATTGACTTTTAAGTCAGAAATTTGACACATGGAAATCCAAACCGTTATTCCATGGACATCAAATGGTAAAAAATTCTACATCATCCTTCCATGTGACACAATTATATGCACGTATGTGCAGCAATCTACACAGACTAGAAAATCTTTTTCTTTTTTAATTAATTTTTATTGTTCGTCATTATCCGTTACCTTATTGTTAGTTAACTGGAATAAAAAAAGGAAGATGACAGAAAGATGGCCTGAGTTGAACGAGGTCGTTCTGTCCTTAAGACAGTATTTGCACCCTTCTATTCCTGCAAAGGGTTGTCGCAAACCTGCCTTCCAAGATAAATCAGGCTGGACTGATTACTGGTTGCAGAGACAGTAATCACTTGAAGTTATCAGAGATTTTTAATGTATTGGACTAAGAGATTTTGTGACCCATTTATATGCCCACAAGGCCTGTTCGGATGGGTCACACCCATTGGCTCATATGGCTTGATCTGACAGGTCATGACTATTGGGCTGGGCTCTCATGGCTTTACGTGTGGGCTGCAACCATTGAGCTCATCGTTGAACCAAGGGTTGCACCCCCCCTTTGATCAGCCACCGATCCAATGGTCGGATCCTAATCACCCTTTGATCAGACACCGTCGATCCTGAAAAGATTAAGGCAACATACTGCGACGATGCACACGTACGAAGTGCAAAGTGCCCCATATTGCGCCTCACGCACTCGGACGGTCACCATCCTCACTCGCAAGTGTACCGTACAATCCTTTCCAAACATAACATGTGATAATAACTCACAATCATATATAAACCAAAGGAAACACCTCCGTAACTGATGTGGGACTAAAATCCCACATCTATTATTTTGAAAAATTCCAACACTTTTTAATTACTTTCTACTTATTGGTGATTTCTTTTAATTTTATTTTTTAAATAGGCCTTTACATCTTGGTCATTTTTAGTTACTTGCTACAAATAATGGTTTTTTTTTCCTTCTATTATTTTCTTGGTTAAATAGGTAAAGAAGCTTTTATCTTGAAAGATTAAAAAGACGAGGAAGGTTTATGTATACGACTCCTTTCAGAAAATCGAAATATTTGTATACAAGGGGGTTGGGTTTTGGCATTGTAAAAGGAATTTTATCCGTATCTAAGGCTCCGTTTGGTTGCAAGAGGAATCAAAGAGAAGTGAAGGAAAATTTTTTAAACCTAAAAAAGAAACTTTTGTGATCATTACCCCATATGATTTGTATAAACTACTTAAATTTCTTACCATATTTAGTAATGATACATTTTATATGTAATATTTATTTTACATTTTAAACCAAAGGGAATTGGATATAAAGTAAAATGAAATTTAATAACCAAATATAGAATGATTTGGAGTTAAACTAGTTAGTGATATTGTCACATGGGATAATGATAACAAAAAAAAGTAAATTAAGATTCTATAGAAAAATGTGTGATTATTAATTTAATTAAAGTTTAATTTAATTATACAATACTGTTAAGAAGTTTTCATTTTCCTTTTAAAACTGATTTCACTTCCCTAAAAAATAGATCTGGGATTTTTTTACTGTTTTCCTCTTGCTTTGTATCGTTTCATTGATATAGTATCGGCATGATGTCAGGATTAGTGACTAATGATACCTATATAGGAGATCCGATACCAATACCGTAAACCATGAATTGTCTTCATTATGGTTCTGAATCTCAGATCAGATCGGCCGATATAGGTCGGATCGGATCGGATCGGTATCAATTAAGGCTGATCCCGAGATTAGACCGATACAACAAGGTTTGACTGGATTGTTCCCTGGATCGGTCGATCTGATCCGACTGATTTTTTTTTTATTTTTTCAAAGTTTTTAAGTTTTTTTTTTAATATATTATCTTGATCGATACTGATGATACCAACCGCTATTGACCGATCCAATCCGGATAATATCGGACGATCCAATCCCGATATCAAAACACCCACCAACTTTGACCGATACATGACCCGATCCATAAAAAAAAACAATTTTGAAGGTTTTTTTACCGATCCGGACAGGTTTTGGCAACAACCGATACCAAGTCCAATACCTGAAATTTGAACCTTGGTCCTCATATACGGGTGCTAGCTAGTGAACTAGTATTTAGCAGTTTTAGCTTCTCCATGTGATTCAGGGTTTTTTTAAGTCTAATTTTTCTCGAGTTGATGCTCAATGAATGCACGTCTCTTTCTGTTGCTTGTGAATCACATTTTAGATCAGGATAGTCTCCCATGCATATTATTTTGGTTGTTGAGAGGAATCTTAGCTTGCATTTTGTATGCATTCTCAGAACTCCTCATATTCGTCTAGAAAGTCTTGAGACTAAACAACAATTTTTGTCAGAGTCGGTTTTTAGCATGTTTCACAACGACACACATTCTTCCCCTGTTCTAGTGCTGTGTTTGGTATGCATTCTTGGAATGCATTTTAAGTTGATTTTGCATTCTCGGATGTTAAAAAAATATTTTTATCACCCAAGAATGCAAAATCAACCTGGAGGCTGAAATGCATACCAAACACACCCTAAAAAGTTATTAGGAGAACACATTCCAAACCCATAATGCATTATGAGAATACATACCAAGTATAGCCTTAGACTGCTCTTTCTACCTCCAACTACCAAGAGGTTTTGGAGACAAAATTAAGAGCCTCGATTGACATGCATGTGTGTACTAGTTACTAATCAAAACATGACCATGGTTAGTATTTTATTTCTAATTCATGTTTTATTGAACAATCCTTCCATCCAAAGTAATGTGATGAAACCATGGTTCGTAATCTCAGTTTTGATTTTTATCAGTCGAGGTCGATTCCGAGATTAGACTGATCCATCCAAGTTTTATCGGATCAGACAACTCGGTTGGATCGACCAATCCAATTCGATGCTTGCCATTTTTTGGGGTGATTGATATTTTGGGAATTTTGACTTTTTATTTTTATATATATTTTTGACCAATGCATAACGATTTTTTATATTTTATTAATATTTTTGACCAATCCAAACCCGATCTGGTAAAACCTGGATTTTGATCATTTTTTATCGATCCAAGCCAAGTTTGATCGATCCGAATCAATATCAGCCATGACCGGTCTCATGTCCGATACCTACCTTGTGAACCTTGGATGTAACAGTTTAATGTTAATCGTTACATCAGACGCCTCTTAGAATAAGCTCAATAATTCACCCGTGAAGAAGGATTGAATCAAACTTCTACCGTCATCATTATCCCCTACTAGTTAAAGATCTGAAATGCCTTTCACTGTTCTCAGATGCTTATCCCATTACAATGATGACTATCGGTGAAAGAATTCCTTCTTCAGCGTGGCTTAAGAAAAATGTGGTCCTGTTTCAAACATCATCAAGTTATTTGTTAAATCAACCTAGCTTTTCTTTAGTTTTTATAATAGTTTGAAAATTATATGAAAATCAATCATTAATGGTACTGAACAATGGAGAACATTAAAAAAGCAAGGAGAGAACTTTACACATTGTGGGTCATTTAGATAAGATAGACTATCAGATTGACATGTGACCAATCTAAGGAACTCCCATTAATCCAATGGAGAAATGCTATATCATCTTTTTCCATGTGAGGAACGGTGTTAGATGTCAATATAGACTATTGTAACCGGCGTGTAAGAATCTCTTTTCCATGAAATTAATGTTTCAAAGAAAGCATAGAAGGTTTTTTTTTTTTTTTTGTTTTTGTTTGGATACGAAGAAAAGATAGAAGTTTTTTTTTTTTTTAATGAAAAAGAAAAGATAAAAGTTGACGTTCAACAAAAAACATGTTTTATTCTAGACTAAATGTTCTCTGTGTCGGAGTGCAGGTTGTGCCCAAACACATGGGGGTGGGCAAAATGACCACCCTACCCCCTGAATGGTTGGAACATGTGTCTGGGTGCAAGCTGTGCTATGGCACAGAGAACATCAGCCCTTTAATCTAATGGTGATGCCACCATGAAGAACACAATCTCTCCTTGTCAGTTGCAGTGAAATATTTTGAAATATAAGTATTGCAGCTTATTGAGATGGGTATTCCAGCGGAGAGGTTTCCATTTGAAGGATCCGGCTCCTCAATAGGGAGTCAATCGGCCAGGGAGTGATCAGGGACACATCCAACGGCTGAGCTGTCATGCACAAATCCCAGCACACACCAAGTCAGCATGCACGGCTCGTCGGGATGTGTGTGTGGCAGCCCAGCTGTTGAATTTGTCTCTGGGCACTCCCTAAGCGATGGACTCCCTAGAAAGGAGCCAAATCCCCATTTGAATGAGGCTGAAACTTGACATTTGAACAGAGAACCTTAGGATCTACTTATAAAAACTTCAACGTCATTCAACCAACCACGTGGCAACTATTTGTGCCGACCTAGAGAGATTCCTCTGAACCATGAAAAATCTTGGTCCCTTCACTTTTCAAATGTAGATGAAAGCTTAATTTTGCATTTTTTGTTTTTAAATTTGTTTGAGGAGGGTTTTTGGAAGAAGGCATATATAAAACCATAATAAGCTAATTGTAAGGAGGATTAAGAGGAATTCACCCCTTTTAAGGTTGACCTTAGGAAAAGCGAAGTGAAAGTCCAAAGAGTCTTAGACCATAAGAGAAAACGACGGACATAGAATGGTCAAAATTTATAATCCACGAAACTCAACTTAGAAAAGATATGTATGCTACAGCTTTATGTTAGTATGTTATTTGGTCAAATTTGAGACACAATCCCCCAGGAAAGCCGCCCTTAAGTTTCTTATGGAGTTTTTTTTTTATTTTTTTATTTTTTATGAAAGTGTAATCACACAAACCACAAACCATACACCAATCCCAAAAGATTGTCATTATTATTTCAGAAATCAAATTGACCATTTTCAATTATATTTGGTTAACAATTAACTTCCTCGAGGAGTACGGATTTCAAACAAGCATTTCTATTATGTATTTCACTTGTAAGTTTAGTAACTTGCAAGCCACCACTTACATAACGCATGAAAGAAACAACTATCCATTCCCTCCCCTCCCCTCCCCTCCCCTCCCCTCCCCTCCCAAAAAGACCTTAAATCCGATCCAGTTGATTAAGAGGAATTCAATCCTGTTGAGGTTGAGCTTAGGAAAAGCCTAAGTGAGAGAGTCCATAGAGTCTTAGAATGTAAGAGAAAACGACGGACATAGAATGGTCAAAATTTTTAATCCACAAAACTCAACGTAGAGGTAAATCAACATGTCAATACTGTTATTTTTTTCTTAATGAATAAAGCCCTGATGATAGCGTGTACAGCAATATGTCCAAATTCCAATCCATAGTTTGAGGAACCTTCCAATTTTGGTCCACTAATTATGCGTTCTTCATGTTCTAATGAATAAATTTTGAGATAGCAAAGAAAAATTATGTATGCTATAGTTTTATGTTAGTGTGTTATTTGGTCAAATTTGAGATGCAATCACCCAGAAAAGCCACCCTTAAGTTTCTTAAGGAGTTGGCTAAAGGTTACCACTACTATTTCAAGAGTTAAATTGACCATATTCAACTGTATTTGGTTAACTATTAACTTACTCAAGGAGTCCGGATTTCAAACAAGCATTTCCTAGTATGTATTTCACTTGTAAGTTTTGTAACTTGCAAGCCACCATTTACATAACGCATGCAAGAAACAACTACCCATTCCCTTCCTCCCTCCCCTCCCCCCAAAAGACCCTAAATCCGGTCCAGCTGATTCCTGAGTTCAAAATATCAGGCGATTTTTCACTCAATCTGATATCATGTTGAAGCATTGTTCAACCCATCAATTTAAGGTGTTAGATGAAGATTTCAAATTGATATATGAAATCATTCAAGATCCCAGAGTTAGCTGAAGTGAAATTATTCTCAATATTTTTATATTAGAAAAATTATAGTGAAACTAATAAATCATTGATGTTTACATTATAATCTATAAAAACAAAAACTGTCCTTACCTAACTACGCTCTCTTTCTTACAAGGGTTCTTCTAAATATCTAACTTAACCATCATAGCCAGGAAAAGAAGGAACCTTATGTCCGAATTTCACTCCATAGTTGAAGGAATCTTCTGGCCTAATATTTATGCATTCTTCATGTTCTAATAAATAAATTTTGAGATACCAAAGAAAAAATATGTATGCTATAGCTGTATATTAGTGTTATTTGATTAAATTGAGATGCAATCCCCAGGAAAGCCGCCCTTAAATTTCTTATGGAGTTGGCTAAAGGTTGCCATTACTATATCAGGAGTCAAATTGACCATTAACTTACTAAAGGATTTCGGATTCAAACAAGCATTTCCTATTATGTATTTCACTTGTAAGTTTTGTAACTTGCAAGCCACCATTTACATAACGCATGCCAGAAACAACTACCCATTCTCCCCCCCCCCCCCCCCCCCATCCTTCCTAAAAGACCCCAAATTGGATCCAGCCGATTCCTGAGTTCAAAAAATTTGACGACCTTTCCCTCAATCTGATATCATGTTGAAACACTGTTCAACCCATCAATTTAAGGTGTTAAGATGAAAAGGCCAAATTGATATATGAAATCATCCAAGATCCCAGAGTTAGCTGGAGTGAAATTATTCTCAATAATTTTAGATCGAAAAAATTATAGTGAAAGAAACTAATAAATCATTGGTGTTTACATTATAATCTATAAACTCTGTCCTTACCCAACTATCCTCTCTTTTCTTACATTGGTTCTTCTAAATATCTAGCTTGAGACATGGGTTCTTCTAAATATCTAACTTGAGCCATCATAGCCATGAAAAGAAGGAACAGATGGCCAATCTACAAACTTTAGTTTTGTTTTTCTTCTTCTGATTGATACATTTTGTAAAATGAAAGGAACTTGGAGGGGGGGGGTGTTTAAGAATAACATTGAAAGGAGAAAGAATTCATCTCCATCGTCCATGTCACCTCTTCTGATGTTGTAGTTTTCTTGTTGTTTCCCCCCAGTGCTTTCTCATTGGCTTTTTGGGCAACGACAAGGAAGTCATGACTTTGGCCGCCATCACTTTCCTCACTAGTAGTCTCCACCTTGCATCATCACCCTTTTTCACTAATTGCGTTTTCAACTTGAATTGCCTGTCAACCCCAAAAAATCATACAAAAATCCAAACAAGACATTACTATCAAATCTTTTGAATCTCATTTAAAACAGACAAAGAATGGGTCTGAGTGAGTGTGGAAGAAATAAATACAGATCACTGTTTCTAAAATCGGAATTGATTTCAAAATGACCAATCCCTGGAGTAGATGATTCTAAGGTATTTGGGGTTGAACCGATTAGTATTCAGATCTAGGAGACCAATTCTAGGATTTTTAGGATCAATTTTGGCTGATTCCTATCCGAATTTGAAATCCCAATTGGTTTTGCAAGAATACAAAGATCAATTGGAATTATCAAAACCAATTCTACTCTCAAAATTACCAAACCTGGACTTACTCACCTACAAAGAGGGACCTTGCAGGAATCAAATTGGTCGCACTCGCAGATGGAGGAATGGAGTCGGAAAAGCTGCCACATCCGCTTGCACCGACTGCAGCCACCGTGGACCCTCTTATTACACGTGGCAAAATGACAAATCAGGAGTTGCAGGCCTTGACACGTGGAGAACTTCTTACATGGTCCTGTTTTCCTGCTCGGCTCCTTATCGTAAGGACCCACACTCGTACACCCTTCTGTGCATATGTGCTCCAAGCACTCCATTGCTTCGCTAAGCTGCAGATACAGACTCTGCGCCTCCCTATCTCTACTCCTTCGCTGCTTCCTCTGTAATTCCGATTTCCATTATCGTTCATTCATTAGTAATTATTTTACACAATTGAAGGGATTGAATCACTTATTTAATTTGAATTCATCGTTACTCACCGATTCAGAATCGTCGATGAATTGAAGGATTTCGAGCTCGAGCATGGGGTCGTGACTCTGCAAGAATTTCCAGCCTTCGGTCATCTCGACGGTTTTGAAGTCTTTGGAGAGCAACTTCATGCATTTGACGTAAAGATCCGGCGCGTCGCAGAGCCTTGCTAGCTGAAGCACGTCCACCACGGTGTCTGCGTTCAAACGCGCAGCTAACCCTCTGGTGCATCTCTGCTTGAGCTGGCGTATCGAGAAGACGTGAGACAGTGTTAGTAGATGGATCCCGTATTTGTCCATTTCATCCTCCGAGCATCTGCAGTAATCATGCCAGGCGCATTTCGTCATTTCGTTATAGAATTAGTAAAATGGAATTTATCTGGTGGAGGATGGATTTAATTTCATTAAATATGGAGATCGAAAGAAGATCAAAAACAGAAGATCATCAAAAAAAATTTGTTTCAATTGGAAGCAGATGATAGATTTTCAATTTCTCACAAATGACAGTAACCAAAAGCTGGGAATTAGGGAAATGGAGAGCTCACCTGGAAGAATAGAGATATCGGACAAAAGCGAGCACCGCATCGCAAGGAACACCTAGAATGGGGACGATCGTCTCTGATTTCCGATCCTTTCGGGGCCGATATAAAATATTCTCCAATACAGATGAAACCGAAGCCTATGATTTCAGACCAAAAATTGAGAAAGGAATGAACATTAGTCATCATATCAAAACTCAAGTCCCTCTCTCTGCGAAAGAATTACTGTGAAGAAATGAATTCGCTCTTCTCCTATCCAATTGTACAATTTTGAAGTAACTGCCCTTTATTTTTCTCAAATGATTTCAATCTTCGATAGCATTCAGTAAACAAGAAAGAGAGGAAGTAGAAAAACAAATCAATGATCATAACTTTGGTTAGATTTTGAGGAAAAAGCTTAATTTCTGCTTCTAATGTTTTTAAATTGAATTAAGTTTTTTTTTTTCTCGGAAAAAAGGAAAAATGGCAGATGAAGTATTCTGGGACAGTGAACGCACCAGAACGCTGGAGTGCACCGGAATTCTTAATCCTCCAGAAGTAAGAATTCGAACATCGCCTTCTGAAACTGAAATTTCTTCCTTTCCGGCCGAAAACGCACAATTATAACCTGAAGATGAAGAGTAAGCGGCGGGAAACTTGATCGGAGAGACTTTCATAGTTTGATCGTCTTCCATATACAGATAAACAGAGAATTTGAGAACAGACGAGACGAGACGAGACGAGACGAGACGAGAGAGAGTTTTCTTCTTCAGTAGTTCTTGTTTTCTGTGTTCTGGATGGTCTGAAGCTCATTGCGAGGTTGTCTTCAATTTATACACACACAATAACAACGGAACTGGGAAAGGTCAAGGGTCAGCAACTGCTTTTTTATTTTATTTTATTTTTTTTAATGTTGGGTAATGATTTTTAACGGAACGGAAAGAAAGAAAGTTATCTGTTTTCAATATTTTGTTTTTCTTTTTTTTGGAATGATCAGCTGTGAGTGTGAGAGAATATAGCTGTAAACTGACGTTAGAGACGCGTCCATCTAATAAGACAGATCGGTATCGAATCGCCCCCACGGCTGATACTGCATGGTTTTGAAGGTGACTTATATCAATATTTGGCCGATACCGTATTCATGTATGTGAGCGTATGAGAACCGCTCTTAGTTGTTCAGATGGAATCCACCCTGTGGAATCTGCATAAATCGGTTTCTATTTGAACAGCTCAAATCCATTATCGTAAATTCACATACATGAACAGGGTAAAATAATTAAGAAAATCCATTTTTAAAGAAATCCAAGGATAAATTTATCGGATGTCAATACTGTATTGATATCGTATCAGTTTTGAAGATGACCAATACCGTGCACTAAAACCATGAGACAGATTCGATTTCAAATATAATTACAGGAGGGGAGCATCCAACGTAGGACCACAAGTTTGTTGATTCCAGTATCAGCAGAGGTGGCACCTCGTCAGCGATGGATATAGTTACCACTTGTAGTTGGCTTTTTTTTTTATATTTATATATATATATATATATTTGTTATTTTAGGAAGGAGAAGGGTGGGGGGTTCTCAATTCTCAGTTGGAACAAACGTGGAACGCTCGTTCTAATCCTTCCAGCTGTAAATCTGGGCTAACTACAGATCGTTGTCCCGTCAACTTCTGGATATGGTCGGACCGACATGTAGGCCAGTGGCCAATTTATTAATACAGGATCCGTACATATGTACCCTAAGATTAACATCGTTTGACGGTTTCAGACATTCCCCCCGGCCCATTGCTGATGTAGTGATGTGGTGGTTCACCCTGAGACGGACCGAACCGGCACGTTTGATAATTTATAATCCTGTTGACTTATTTGCATATTTTTTGCTTTCCTCTTTTTTCTTGATTAATTATTTTGAGAAATTAAGATGAACACATGGGAACACGTCAGCTTCTTATCCTGGTTTAAGTCAAAAAAGATATTGCCACGACTGAAAATTAAAACAGAACATCCATCAATATATTAAAATAAATCTCTTCTTCTTTTTTTTTCCAAGTTGAGGCCGGACCAAATTAGCAGATACATGAAGAACTGCTAGGGTTATGTTGTATTTATTTTTAAAAGAAATTATAAAATATCTGTGTATTTTTTTTTGGGGAGGTTTTCATACACTGTCGTGTCCCCTCTCACAAAGAGTTGGAAAAGTCATAATCCCCCACCCATTAATTAATGTCTTGAAACTTCCACCCTCTCACATACACAACTTATACAGCTGTGTATGAAAACTTTTCCCTTTTGTTTTTTTTCTAGAAGGTTTTGATTAATGTTGTGTTTCTCACAAACCCATGACCTCTTCCATGTTGGTTCAAGTAGTAAAGGTGAGGAGTAGGAAACTTCGAGTCTAGATTTTAGGGTGGAATTAATGAAAATTATATTGTATAATGGTAAACTACATGAAAGATTGTGGCATGGCCTTACTGTGTGAAATTTCTAATTTGTTGTCGGATCGGACTTACATCTAGTTTTATTTTTAATTTTTTTGCTGATCGCTTTTTAGTGGCACTTTGGAATCAGTTCACAAACTCATAAGATGAAATACAAGACATCATACCCCCAACACTTACTGACATATATTACACTTTGTCCGACATTGAACGTAGTTTTATCAATTTCGTATGACCATTGGCAATGGCTAATTTTATGTGCCTTCTCTCTTAGAGAGACACATCCTTTGGTCTCTTTTGGACGATTCCAAGGGGCATCTCTCATCTATATATAAAGGATGCCTAACACACTCTATAGTATCACTCTTAGTGGTATAAATTCTCTTTCATTCTCATATTATCTCAAACTCATACTTCGGTTTTTGTCTCCAGTTTTTAGTATTGTTTTGAGAAGTGTTCTTATACTTTTGTGTGTGTGGATGGAGCACAACCCAAGTGTGTCCATACGTGACCACTAACTGAGTGCAACAACTACTAGAGGGGCTTCTTGAGACTATTTCATTTTGGAGACTAGTTTGCATTACCTAAATTGCATAGTATGAAGCGTCTACAGTGTTAAAGAAAATGACCAATGGCACGACTTAGTCTCACCGCATCTAACATTTTCAAGTTTAATTATTGCAGTAGACGAATTTATGAAGCACAACCACATTCCATTACATTTCATTTGTTAGCCAGTCGGCCAATTGTAAGTCTATCTCCCATATCATTGTTATATTTTACTACAAGCAAGCCCTAGTAGTCTTTCTCCTATCATTCAAAGATGCATCAGAAACCACAGAATCCCCACCCTACTGGACATTTGAAGTAGCGAAACAGTAGCATAGGGTGAGGTGAGAGCAGGGAAGAAGCTCGTAAGCTTTCTAAGACCTTGGAGGCATCCTAGATATTACAATATTAGGCCAATGAACACTACCAATCAAAAGGGTGTGAATTAGAATTTAAAACAGTTTATTGAAATTGAATTGAATCGCTAAATCGGAATTAATATACCATTTTATTATTCTGTTCAGTTTTGATCTAAAACATTAAAAACAATCGTTTATTAAATGGTTCGATTTGATTGAGAATTAGTTAAAACGATTAGAATCGAGTCAATTGCCTAGTTATATATACTAAATTGATTTAAAAACCGGTTAATCCTGTCATTTTATATATACTCTAATGTCTTATAATGTATTTACACTATTTTAAATTATTTTAAGGAAGAAATAACACCACCTGGTCGCACAGTCCATGGTGTCCTTGCGCCCAGACACAAGGGCAGACGTAATGACTGCCGTATCCTCTTGAAAGATAGAATTAACTAAGGGTGTGGCGATCATTTTGCATACCCCAATCTAGACGCAGAGGCGGAATACACGATGCAACCTGGTGGTGTTCTCTTTTTTTATTTTTATTTTTAAATCATTAATTTGAGAATAAATGACGTGGTTCAAGTCTAGAAGCATCAGATTTCTTTATTAGACTTCAAAAATAGATTTATTCATGAAGTGTCAGAGCCACTTTTGAGTGCAAAACGCCACGCATACCACATGGGAAGAGGATCTGGACTCATATGTAACGGCAATGAACGGAATCCAAATAAATAAATCCTCCTTAATCAAAATATAGCCCAAATTATAAACAATGAACCATTTAAGCAACAAAGAGGCTGATGGCTTATGGCTGATGCAATAATGGTTTTAGGTAGAGGTATCAGATTGTCTGATCGGGCGGCTTGGTTCGGTTTTTTTGGTTTTGATGTGACTTTTAAGGAAATCGAGACCGAACTATTAAGGACTTTTAGGTTTTAATTCGGGTTGGTTCAGTTTAAAAACTAGGTATGGATTAGTTTTCAATAGGGATTAGGAAAATTTTCTAGGGTTCAAGGGTCGGGCTAAGGTTCAATCTAATCAGTAGCCCATCGGTTTAACCTGAACCAACCCAAAACTGAATGAAACTCTTAATCATAAACCGACTCTGGCCCAATAAGGACTCAGTTTGGATCAGGCTCAGTCGGGTCAGGCCAGTTTGACCAGTTCAATTAGGGTGAGCCATCCTTATCTGATTGATACCATCTCAGTGAAACGGTATAAATAAGGAATAAAATAGTAAAAAAAATCAAAGAAAAACTTGTCTAATACAACCGATCCGTGCCAATATCATATCGATTTTGAAAGTGAAGGTGATGGACTGATACCCAACCCCATACCGGGCACTAAAAGCATGGATTCGATAAATATATGGTGGAAAAAAGACAAATTAAGAAGGAAGAAGAGGGGCCCCCAACTTGGTTTGTGGATCGTTCATTTAGTATTTGTTTTTGTGATGGTTAGCTTGGTGGAAGTAAAGGTCAAATATAGGAGTTGCATTTAGCTAGGTAGCCCACCCTTCATCTTGATCTGTCAATTCTGTAAATTGTTTCTAGTGGAGAGTCCTGATTGATATACTATACTACTACTACTATTACTAACCTGACATATCATGTTTCGACAAAAAAGACAGCTTAGCTTATCATCTCAGGATTTTACCAAAAAAAAAAAAAAAGCTTATCATCTCAGGAATTTGGATTCAGGATTGCTGCTTCTTGGAAATTTGAAACGATTCTAAAACTTTTCATAGCCACCAATTTGATCTTTTTAGATCTTCAGAGACGCTGACACAGAGTGAGAGTGACTACTTTGTCTTCAACACCTCAAATCTAATAATCTCATGTTGCCAACTTGTTCGAAGGGCCATATCTCTAACAAGTTTGAAGACATCTTTCAGTCTTTCACCTACCATTTTAATTTTAAGGCTTCGTTTGATTGTAAAGAAAATGCAAATATTTTCTTGAGAAGTAAAATATATCTCTTACAAGAAAAGTCATTATGTATATATTTCTTTTCATTTTCTTTTTCCATTTCCCTTGTAACCAAATGGATCTTAACGATTTGAGGGAGATGAGAGCAATTTGGTTATTTTATTCTTTAATTTTGATTGATTTTTATCAGAAGGGCATTTTGGTCATTAGATTCCCTAAAACTAACGTCTAACGTCCCAAATTAACGAATTGGACCAAAGTGCTACACTATTTTGAAAATAGGGGGAGTTTGCAATTAGAAAAGTTGTAGAGGGCATTTGAACAAATGGACATTTTTAGAGCGGGGTATTTGTAAGAAACCCAAAAAATTAAAACCAAGAGAGGGGGAGAGAGAGAGAGAGAGAGACATCGACTGCGTCTGTCTGTTGGATTCATCCTCCCTGAGATATGTGAGTTCACCTCTCTTAAGGTAGAGGTGAACTCAGGAATGAAGCAACTTTAGTACATGTCAAATTCAAGGTGGGTTACAAAGAAGTAGGGGGTGTCACCTAGTCGGGCTCGGTTGGGTTCGGTCGGGCCTAGCCGGGCCTCACCAATTGTGCAGGTTGCACCGTGTCCGACCATTTAAGTATTCAGTCCGGGCCATGTCGGGCTTGATCGGGGTTCGGTCGGTGTCGGTCTTTAATCGGGTACTAAAATCGGGCTTTAATCGGGTCTTAACCGGGTTGTGGGCCTATTTAACTCTTCATCGGGCCTTACCCGGGTCTTAATCGGGCTTTTACAGAATTAAATTCCTACTTGAAAAAATAAAGAGAAAAGAAATGGATTTCCATCAAAACACATTCAAAACCCAAATCCAAACCCAATTTTTCAAACCATAATCTTTTCCTGAACTTATGTTTATTAGTTTCTACAAAAAAAAAGGAAGAACTTATGTTTATTAGTTTTTATTTACTAATTTGTTTCTTTTTGTAATTATAATTAACTCAAATTTATGAAGTGCTTATGCTTATCAGCTCAATCATCATTGACGGTACTGGGTTCGTCCTGCTATTTGTTTTCTCTTTGGAGCAAGAACACCCCCAGCCCTTTTTGTGTATGTCTGGTTCTGATTCTATGAAATGAGAAGTTTAATGGAGAAGAATATAAACATTTTTCTGAGTTAAGGAAACCCATCAATTGAATTGCCCATTAATTTGGGCTTAATGGGCTAATCATTTTAAGGAGTTACATAGGAAAAGAGAGAGCGTTATCAGGTGGGCTAAATGGATTAATGGAGGGTGGTTTGCTTAAAGGGTCGGGCTAGGTCGGGCTGTAGCTGGGCAGGCTAGGTCGGGATTGAAAACGGTCGGTTCGATCGGGCGCCCGACGGGCTAGGACCCCACACTGGGACCGCCCTATTATTAAACGTGTCGGGCTTAAACCCAACACGTTTAAGAATCGATCCGGTCCGGGTCAGGCTTTAACCGGGCGGGCTCGATCGGGCCTACCGGGCTGGGCCTGGAATTGACACCCCTACAAAGAAGATGACTAGGAATTGGCCTATTTGGATCGGATTCAACCAAACGATTCAGGAAATAATGATTAGGAACTGTGAAAATCGGGATCAATGTCAGCCGATTCAGGCAATAATGATTAGGAACAATGAAAATCAGGATCAATGGATCTTAGTCAATCTGTATTGATATCGGTATTGGATTTTGGGACCGGTACTAATCTGATACCGTGATTTAAATCCTTGAGTCCTAAGCTTTTCATGTCTTTCCTCACCACTTCTTCTAGAATCATTTTAAACCGGTCTACCTCTCCACTCTTTTAGCTCTTTCAATCTGAATCAAATCACCCCTTAGTACAGGATCATTCAAAGACTTCTGTTGCACATGTTCATACCACCTCAAATAAATTTCTCATAACTTATCATATATCAAAACTACTTCTAAATTAGCTATAATTTGTTTATTCTTTATTTTTTATCTTTTCAAGTTTTCTTACATATCCATCTTAGCATCTTCATTTCAATTATACTAAATTTGTTCTAGGAGTCCCATCCAATCACTTAAAGTAGGGGATAACAATAGTAATAAAGAATGAAAGCTGCTTGGATTTTTTATTTTGATCTTTGGTATGGATCAATCTTTATCTTGATCTGAGTTTTGCATCAGAAAATCAAAATTTGATATATCACCGAACCCAAGAGATTAATTAATGGGATGCTGGACTTGAATTGGAACTATCCCTAAATACATACTGGACTATGTCACTAAATTCAAATTAGGATTAATCTTCCTTCCACCCACAGTGAAGAGAGAACCTCTTAACCACGTCATTGAGTGTTGGATTGGACTAGAGCGATTGACCACGTGCTAATAGACAGGGGTGGAAGTTTAATGATGAAACTAACCGTACAGAATCCAATCAAGGGGATCTTGGTGACGAGAAACTTTCCCCATATATAATTATGTATTATTCAATTACACTTCTAATCTCCAACTTGTAATATGTCTTATATATTTATTTATTTATTTAATACATGAACAAGGCCCTTCCAACTTAGGTACACATTTTTTTTAAAATTTTTTTGGAGTCAATACATGAAACTTCTGCATATTTTCTCCATGTTATACATGTGTGAGATATGCATGCATGAGCACATACATTAGGGTAAGGTAAAATTGGAAAATGCTAATATATATAAATACAATGTGTGTATAATATTTAAGGGAAGTAGTTTTCTATACGGGAGTGTGGCCTATGCCAGCACTCTCTCCTCCTTAAAACAAGGGGGCAGAGGTCTCTTTTCACATGGGGAGGAGAGAGATAGTCTCATTGTAGTGCTGGCATAGGCCACACTCCTGAACAGAAAACTTTTTCCCAATATTTAATAAGATATAGGAGTATGGGGATGAGCTTTTAGGTTAGTAGTAGACAACCCTTTCTTGAAATAGTACTAGTGTCGTAGTTGTAGTAATAAGTATGGCTCAGTGAAACCCCTTGTGGGTCTGTGTCTGACCCCTACTGGGTTCCTATCTGGCCCTAGTGGATCCTAATCTGGCCCTAATGTGGGACCTAGCACCCAATAAAATAAATAGAACTTTGAAAAAATCCAGTACTTGGCCAACTCAATTACATTAGTTATTTTATTTTATTTTTCTTACCCACTTCAATTTGAGTCTTTTGTGATCTATTTCATGGATATGCTTTACCGACTTCAGTTTTTAGTGGGCTGTGAGAAAAAGATGGGAATGAAATGTCAACATATTTGTCAACTGGGGCATTCTGGGTTTGTGTACTTATTTAATCTCCTTTTTTGTGGTTTAGAAAATATAATATAGTATTATTTTTTTCAAAGTAAAATGATTAGAAGAAGGGATAGGAAAACTGGTTAAGTTTTATCTCTCAATATTTTTCTTTGAGTAATTGGTTTTGTTTAAAAAATAAAAATCAATTATTTTTTTAATAATAATAATATTGGTTGCAGATTTGTTAGCAGCTCATGGCGCAGTGAAGCAACAGGACTCTATCAGTTCTCTTTGCCCCCATCCTTTATCTATAATGTCCTCTATTTTTTTTATTACTATTTAATGTTGTATCAAAGAGGTTTCTATTAATAAAGTCTACTACCCAAAAAAAAGTGTGTCAACCTTTAATTAGAAGGTATTGTATGTTAGCCCCTTAACTAAATCTTCATATTGCAATAAATGTTTGTGTGTTTGTAGACAAAAAGTATTGTTAGATTACTGTTAGGTTCGTAAAGATAAATATAATTAAGGGAGAAAGAATGCCACCCAGCATGCGTTGTGACGTGTACCTAAGCCCAGACATAGTCACGTGCGAAATGATCTGCACACCCTTGCCTTTCCATGGGGTGGGACGATCATTTCACGTCCGACTGTGTTTGAGCAAAGGTACACGCCACAACACATAACTGGGTGGCGTTCCTTTACCCTATAATTAATTAGTTAATGGACCGAGTTTCCCTCCACCCATGGTGAATGGGATCCCATTCACCGCAAGGCGAGAGAGGACGGGAATGGGTATCGGGAGGGTATTTTGGAACATACTAAAACCCTAGGAGGGGTTTGTACGTGAACCCTAGGATGGTGGGTGAACCATCCTCTATGGGTGGAGAAAAACTTAGTCCTTAGTTAAGTTTTTTCACCAAAAAAATATTTTTATAATTGACACTCTTAAAATAATAATCAATGCGAAATAATTTTATGACGAAAGGTTTTGTGCACAGTTGTGCAAAAGGCTGTCGGATGGAGACAAGAACCCCCATCGAAATGACTACAAACCCCTCCCCTTATTTACGCAGCATCAATGCCCCTCCCCTCCCATGCATGAATCCCTTCCCCTCACTTATTAATAATAAGAGAGAATTAGTCTTCCCAAAAATAATTATTAAAAATATATGAAACTAACTTGGTTTCTCAAAAATTACTAAGATATTATTTATTTATAAAATAACTTGTAGACACTGGATTTTAGTCCTCCCCTTGGCGATGATGATGTACGGGACACGGATGGATTGGATCGCACCCTCGCACCCTTACTCCTTTGGAAAAACCAGAAAAATACAGCCCACAGGCCCAAAGAGGCAAAAAGCCCATTTCTGACCCACAAAAGGCCCATTTAGAGCCAAAAAATCAAAGAAAAGTGGCACTGCGTTTCCACTGCGCCGTGGACATCTCCACGGCACCATGGAAGCATCCACGGCACCTCCGTACATTTTTCACGTCACCATGAGGGGGTGTGACATTAGCTTGCTGATGTCACCCGCGGCGTCGTGGAGGGCTTTTCTGACCCAGCTCGTGGGCCACCTCCCCCTACAAATAGGAGGGTCCCTCTCCCTCAGTTTTCAAGGATTCTCGGCCAAAGGGACCCTCCTAGTGCGAAAATCTCCTCTTTTCCTCTCTTTTGACCCCTTTTTGAGGCAAAGTTCTACCAAAATGGGTGGATCCATCGGTCACCCCTTTGAGTAAGGAGTGAACCTCACTTTTCCAATTTGTTATCCCGTTAGTGTACGGATAACAAATAGTCCTTTTTATAACCGTTATTCTGTCCGTATACAGATAACGAGAAGCCATCCAAAAGATCATTACCCCATCCAAAGCAGTTGGTGTTGATCCATCTATCCATCTCCCCCTGAGCCAGGGGATCATCGTGATCCAAAGGGCGCTTATATAAAGGTACCTTTGTCGCATTTTCATTATTTACAATGTAGTTTTTCAGTAGTTTACCGTTTTAGTGTATATATTGTAAATAAATGTAGAATGTACACTATTTAATTTCATCTTTTATATTGAGAGAATATTCGCCATATCAGCATCTATGATAGAAAGACCGATTTTGTCGGGCAAGATGGGTGCTTAACACCTTCCCATACTTGCAACCTGACCCCTTACCCGATCTCTGATCAGACTACTTGGAGTCACGTAGCCCGACTTCGTTCACAAAAGAACAGGGCTACACCAAATGGGTCCGGGGCCCTAATCCTAGGTGGCGACTTCACATTATTTTTGTATATTTTTATGTATCATCCCTATCCCCTAACATCATTATTGAACATTGACAACATTATCCATATATTATTAATTCATCCCATCCATTCGCACAATGAGTGACGAAGAAACCCTCTCACGGGGACCGGGGTACTCACATAACTTTTGTTTTGGTAAAAAGAAATTATATTTATATAGAAGACATGTGTTAGACAAGATTTCAAAAACATCTAGATTTAGAATCTAAGGAGTGGAACATGACCATGTCCTACATGTCATTGACAAGACCCTTCCAGGCTAGGGAATGGAGACAACCATTAAAATCTTATTAAAAAAAATTATAAGATAGTCTATTGTACTGCCTTATCTAATATATTTATAGATGAAAAGCATCTTTTGGTTGTATTTTGATATATCTATTCATGTATGATGGTATTAAAATTAAAATACATGTCAATTTAAAATGACAAAAACTCAAAAGTCTCGAAGTTTTTCTCATATTTCAACACTAAAATATCATATAGTATTGTCAATGTGTGACGATTAGTGTTGTTTATTAAAAAAATGAAATAAAAGTAATTGACTTCAACCATATATCCAACAAAGATTCATGCATGAAGTCTTGAGGGGTATAAAGTATAAATATTAAAAAAAATAAAAACTTCAATTTTTTAAAACAAAAACTAACAAAATTTGGATATACTTTCTTCCACATTTCGAATCAATTCTTTTAAAATAGAAACTGTATGAATGATGTATTTATAGGTATATGTAGGACCACGCTGATTGGCCATTGTATCAGTGTAGGAGCCAATGAGAACACGCATAGCGGCATCCAATAGGTATGGGATTTTTCATTTCATGGGAGAGGGTAGGGTGGTCATTTTGCCCTCAGTGTATGTATGTCTACACCACATAACCTGGCAACCTTCTTTTTCCCATTTAGAACATTAATTTTCTTTTATTGCCTCTTATATTATTCACAAAACTTTTTAAAATCGAAGGTAACATAGGGTTTTTTAAATTAGGGAAAAAGAATGCTACCTGATCATGTGGCTCCTATGCCGAGACACAGGAGCACATGAAAATACCGCCCTGCCCCTCTGTGTAAAAAAAAATCGCATCTATGTTGATGCCCCTTGCATGTGCTCTCATTGGCCCTCCGTGTTAGTGCAAGCACTAATCGATCAGGTAGTGAGTGATTTCTTACCCTTAAATTATTTGAAAGTGATTTACCATGATGTCATTATTGAGAGATGCCATTGTCTTGTATATTTTTTTGAGTACACATGAGAAATGACGGGATTTAATTTTCACAAAAAAAATTGTATAACACCTTAAAGATGTTAATAACAAAAAACCCTTTAAAATTATTTCACATCCCTTCATTTCTCTTCCCTTGTGATCACTGTTTAATAGTTACTCCCAATCCTTCAAATATGAAAGTTGAGAAATTCAGTGGTCATAGGGTTGTCAAGTCAAGCGATGACCATGAAAGTATTTCAATAAATTCAATGAAGCAAACCCACAAATTTGGACAAACCCAACTCAATAACTTTGCCCAAACAATTTTTTTTTTTTTAATTTTTATGAAAATGAATGAAATATATTAATATAACGATGGCAAATTAACACACTGTTCATACATACAAGGGTGAAGTTGTTTTGACACTACGTTAGCTTTTAGCCTTAGCCAGGTTAGGATCCTATCATCAGTTATATTTTAGAAACAAATATCTTTTGCCATGTTTGAAATCTGCAAAAAGAGGTTAAGAGTTTTATAGGGCCAAGGAGGATCGGGATGGAGTTGGAAGAAGTCTAGGCAATGAGTGGTTAGAACACCAAACTTCTTTCAACTTCACACCTCTCTTTGACGCAAAAATTAATTCATTAATTATCCCAATCAACTCTGGTTCCAAAACATGGGGATTTTTAATGTAACCTGCAGTAACCAAAATGAATTTGCCATTTATCAAAATGCCAAAGGCCCAACCCGAATGATTTAGGTTTCTAGATTCACCCCCTGCTATTTGTACCAAGTAATTGAAAATGCCCAAAATGTAAAGGTCTACTTAAAAAATAAAATTAAAAGAAATCAACAGCAAATGGAAAGTAATTAAAAAGGTAATGGATAATGACGAACAATAAAAAATAACTGAAAAAGGAAAACATTTTCTAGTCTGTGTAGATTGCTGCACGTATGTGCATATAATTGTGTCACATGGAAGGATGATATGGAATGTCTATATATTAATTATCATACACGAATAGAATTGAAAGCAAGAATTACCATGAATTAATTAACTCGATCAATTATTATTAGAGATAGAGAGATCGAGAAAACATATATACCTTTAGTTGTTTCATCTTTTGGAAATCTTCATTCGAAAAAATAACATGGTAAATTACTTGTCAAGAATCTATTTCCCGTTTTCCTAGAATTAGAATTATGATGCGTAAGTAATCGGAATTTGAGAATAAAAATTAAATATATATGGACTTAATTTATTACCAAGAGACATGCCACCTCCCGTACGTAGTACATACCACTATCATGTTGTCCGTCAGATGCTTCATAATCAATCAATCTTTGGCTTTAGGCTTTCCAAAACTACTTGCAGCTCCCAGCCAAGGAAATGGGATCTTTAGGGGTATTTTAAAAAATACTAAAACTTAAGAGGGTATTTATGAATCAAAAAAGAAAGTGAATTATTCTATTTCCTTGGCTGCTAGTCTTGTAATAGGAACATTCCTGCTATGGGCGTAGCAACAAAACTTTTCCGCTCCCAACCGACGTCCGAGACGTTGATTGCGCATTGGTGACCTGATAAAAAGGTAAAGGTTTCTAGCTTGTTCTTTCTTTCTTGCTTTGGCCATGGCCAGCCTTATAATATAAATCAATACCTTTTTCATGTCACCTTATGAGCAATCAATCTCCTCTTGGCGTCAGTTCAGAGCAGCAAGGAGTTTTGGACTCTACTCTACTCTACTCTACTCTATCTATTTCCTGTACAAGAACATAGAAAAGAAATAGGGCCGGGGACTGTGAGAGAGAGAGAAAGAGAGGATGGTAGTGGATTAAAAAAACATAGGAGATATGAGAAGGAGAGGTATGGGAGAAAGTGCGCGTGATAAAGAAGGAGAGAAAGAAATCAGAAGATAAAGCCGTAAAGGAGGAGAGGCACTCCACGCACGAGAGGAGGACAATAAACACAGAAAATCTAGTGGAGAAATTGGCTATATTTCCAAAAAAGGACGAAGGAGAGAAAGAGGGAGAGTTGTACGGTTGACTAAAAAAAAAAAAAAATGAGAGACGGCACTCCCACAAAACAAGGGGGTAAAATTGTCTTTTCATTTGGAGAGGAAAGAAAAATCACTTGGAACTAACTAGCTGTGAGAGGCATAAAAACTTAAAAAATAAGACATACTAACCCGCGATAGCTAGAATTCCTCCTCTCCGCTACTCCTAAGAAGAGAGGAGTAGCGGAGAAGAGGAATTTATGGTTAAGCATGAAAGGGAGACATTTATTTCTCACAATTTCACGTGATACAGAAACGAATAAAAATTGTGTGCCATGCAACAATTTTTTTCATTTTGCATGACAACACTGGAGAGGGGGAAAATAAGGCTTCATCTAATTTTAAGGGAGTGGGATCGCTGACAGGCTGCATGGCCCCAGCACCTACACGGGCCAATGAGAGCACCCAATAGGATTGAGATTTTTCATTTTAGGGGAGGGGGGCAGGTGTTCATTTTGCGTTCCTATGGATGGGCGCAGGCGCCACACAGCCTAGCAGCCTTTTATTTCCTATTTTTTAACAGGCAATTAGGTTTATGGTGGGTTTCCTGAATAGGCAATCTACTAGCTAGAAAGGATTCCAACACATAGATCCATAACTCCCCAATGCATCAGTTGTTCCCAATTATTTTTATTTTTTTCTTATTAAAAAGAATCCCTCATAGTTAGTCAAATGCCACATTATCCAAAATAATGTTGCTTTTGAAACTGTTCATGGATTAGCTTAAAATATGGGATTTTATTTTTGTCTTGCTGTGCTTTTACCCTTTTACAGCCTGAAGCATGTAATACTTATGAGGGAAGACAGTATATAGATGGTCGGAATGTGGTACTTTAAAATCTCATCACAATCTTGTTAGCATGATTCTTACGAAATTTTCTTGGGTCGATGCCCTGTATGCAACAAATAATTATGAGTCACATGCAGAGTAAGATGTGCATATATAGGAGCTCTCACTATCATCATTTTCCGGGCGTGGCTTCAGGGTTCCTCCCTCCGGGGCCCTCTGTAAGGATTTTTTCTTCTAGATGAGGCTTCTCTATAGAGTGATAGGACGTATAGCGCACATCCAACGGCCTACAACACCCAACACGCAACCCAACACACATTTTTCTCCCACCCCACAGCCCCTCCCCACCACATCTTTAATGGTTTACGTTGGTTCTGCTCCTCCCATGTGCCATCAAATTCACTGGGAACTAGAAGAAGAGGAGACAACTATTAAAAAAAAAAAAAAGAGTTGCAACAGCTCGTTTTCACACGTTTTTTTTTTCCAGATTGATTATCGGAAAGAACCATCTTAATAGCCCACTAAAATCAGCCCATTTATGCAAATGATGCAATACAAGACATCGTACCCCAATAGAATCTTGATCTAGAATCTTGTGGTCCCACCAACTAGTCAATTGGTCTAAAATGTGAGCCTTTTACCCACTCGATCACTCAAACTAAACCCCGGTCAGATCTATCTCGGAAAGCTTTGCTACTCAATCACAGATACGGCTACAAAGTTAGGTTAGCCAGTAAACTAAAGGTGATAGATTAAATAATGGTTCAAAATAAGGGGCAGAGGTGTCTTTTCATATAGGGAGGAGAGAGATAGACTTATGGCAATACTGGCGTTGGCCACACTTCTAGACAAAGAACTTTCTTCCATGTATTTATATATATAAGTTAGTTAGGACAGCTCAACAGTTGAGACATATCTATCTATGATCCCGGTTAGGATTTTTTTTTTTTTTTTTTTTGAAATTCAACAACCCCTTGGAATTAGGCCAGGCCAGCAGGGATACGAAACTGAATTTCTAATCTCCTACGTGATTTTATATTTACAAGGTAAAGTAAGGCCAAGTCCTATAAATAATTATAAAGCATATGGGACTCTCCCCTCGAGATTGTGTATTTCCTATAAACAAAAAAGGTTAGCAGAAAAATTCACGATATTGTTGGATATATGAGTTCATCAAACCCGGTTTAGTTTGTATTGAATCGTTTATACATTTTGGTTTAATATTATCATATGCGATATAAACTTTTTGAGCATTATTGTCCTTAAGTTTACATTTAAAATGGTCGTTACTATTAGGGTTTGGGTTGCGCACCCTTATGAAACGGTCGTCGCACTGGGTACACTTAGGCATGTTGATGTCAGACTGCGAATGCGAGTGCACCTATTGATGTGCATTAGTGAAGAATCTATTGATGTTGATTCCCTCATGTATTACTTTTAGATGTAATTTAGGGATAGACTTGTGGCACCGAGACCCAGTATCTGAGAGGATCTTGTCACTGCAATTAAGATGTGAACATATTCTTTGGTTTATCAATGACTAAGGTTCTTAGAACCAAAGCTGATGTTCTGGGAACGCGCAAACACTTTGTGAATGAAAGAGTCACTCAACATATATGGTCCCCATTGCCCAAATTGGGGAACATAAAAAAGAGATTGTCTGTGGATGATTGGATGAGAATCAAGATCTTATACTGTTTTAAAAATGATTTAAAGAACTTATTTTCACATAAAATGATAAATTATAAGTATGTTTTGATTTTAAAGTTTGATCGTGATTTGCGGATTCCAATCACGTACACAGACGTTATAATATGGATATATACTATGCAATGGGGTTTGGCAGTACATGTATATATGTCTTAGATTTCATAACAATGATATTGATTTTTGGAGGGTTGGTACATAATAATTGTTATTATATAAGGATATTTTTGGGATTTGTAAATTCATTAATTAGTTTATTTAATTTAATGGATGTGATGTTATTATTTAATTATCCATTAAATAAAAATAAATAATTATTCAATACTTTGTTTTGTTCACCAATTAGAAGCACACTGGAATTAAACAAGTTCAAATAAAAAAAATGAGAGAGTCAAACTATATTTTCTTTGAAATAATAATTTCATGGAAGAAAGTTTCTTACAAAGCTGTTATAATAGTCTATAATGACATCCAACACCTTTTCCCACATGGACAAAGATGATGTAATATTTTTGTATTGGATTAATGAGAGTTCCTTAGATAGGTCACATGTCAAATCTGATAATCCATCTCAATTAAATGACTTGATATTGTTTGCAATAGGACCAAGTGTTTCTTAAGCCACGTTGAAGGAGGAATTCCTTCACCGATGGTCATCATTGTAGTGGGCTAGGCATCTAAGATCATTGAAAGGCATTTCAGATCTTTAACTAGTATGGAATAACGATAACGGTAGAATTTTGGTTTAATCGTTCTCAATGGATGAATTATTGACCGTATCTATGAGGGGTCTGATGTAACGCTTAACATTAAATTATTACATCACATTACTTTGGATGGATGAATTGTTCAATAAAACATGAATTAGAAATAAAATGCTAACAATGATCATGTTTCGATTAGTAACTAGTACACACATGCATGTCGTCCGTGGCTCATTTTGTCTCTCAAACCTCTTGGTAGTTGGAGGTAGCTAGATAGAGCAATCTAAGGCTATATTTGGTATGCATTCTCATAATGCATTATGGGATTAGAATGTATTCTGGAGCTAAAAAATGTTGTTTAATACAAATTTTTATTATAAATTTTTAGAGTAGATGAATAACGTGCATTGCTGTGAAATTGCCAAAAACCCATTCGGACAAAAATTGTTGTTTGGTACATTTTTATCACTCTAAGACATTCTAGACCCATGTGAGTTCTAAGAATGCACACAAAATGCATGGTAAGATTCCTCTCAACAACCGAAATAATATTAATGGTTGCTAGTTCGCTAGCTAGCACCACTATATGAGGAGAATTCATGGTTTAAGGTATTGGTATTGGATTGCGTGTATCGGTATCATTAGCCACCAATCCTAACATCGTGTTGATACAATATTAGAGAAACGGTACAGAGCAGGGGAAAACAGTAAAAAAAAACCTGATCTTTTTTGTAAAAGAAAACTGAGGACAAACTTATCCAATTTGGATCCTCTACTGCCGAGCTGCCCAGCAGGATCCTGATGCCAAGACACAGCAAGGCGAGGAATGACCGCCTTACCCTTGCCCGAGCTGCCCGGCTTACATGACTCGATCCAGAAAAAATGATTTGGACCGATCAGATCCTGATCCAGGAAGCTTTCGACCATGACCGATCCCGAGTCCGATACCTGGATTTTGAACCTTGGTTGTTATATTTGAAGATTGATTAGGACAGCTCAACAGTTGAGACATATCTATGGTCTGGGTTAGGAATGCATGTTTTTAGAAGACCAACAACTCCTTGGATAAGGAACTCGGCCAGGCCAGGGCAGCTGGGAAAGGAAACTGAAATTCAAATCGCCTATACGGTTTCATCTTTACAAGGTAAGGCCAGCTGGGATAAGGAATTCATTAAGACTTAAAACCAACCATCGAGAAAATCGATTCTGACCTAGAAAATCTAATTTGAAAAAGTAAAGGGAAAATAGAAAAAAAAAAAAAAAATTTCTTATTTGAAAAAACCAACTGCAGCAATAACAAAACGGTACGCCCAAAACGCAAAGAACTTGCTGATTCAGATCGAAATCTGTTGACATTGATCCTGATTTCCATCGTTTCTAAGCGTTATTGTAAGAATCGAAATCCGATTGGCCAAATCGGACCCGTATGTCCGACTCCTGGTTTTTTTTTTTTGTTTTTTATGTAATCCACCTTGAATCATGGGTCGATTCTTAAATCGATTCTTTTTCATTATAAATTAACTTAAAAATAGTTGGATCAGACCGCAACAAGAGACATATACAAGAAAAGGATTAAGAATCCAACTTCCCCACCCTCATTACAATCAAACAACCTAATTCTGGTATTTTTAAAGAAAGTCTAATAACTTTCACATTCCCCCTCCCTTCTCCCCCCCCCCCCCCAAAAAAAAAACCCCTGCCCAAAAAAAATAAATTAAATACAATAAAATCCCTAAAAACAAACATTGTAATAAAAGTCTAGTTCAAATTAAATAGGCTAATTATTAAAGTGATTTCTATCGGTCTCGAAAATGAAAATAAATCTTCAACCATTTTATAATTTCTATTCAATTTATCAAAGACAATTAAGTTGCAAAAATCATATCAAACGATCACAGAAAATAAAATCACATAGAAATTAAAATAAAAAACATACCAAAGAAGCCCTAAGAGGGCGTGAACTTACACAAGCAATTGTGCCACACGATGCAATCACATGGTGGAATACTTATGCTTTGAAGGTGGTGCTAGCTTACCAAATGAATGGATGATGATAGTGTAAACTTGTCCACACGATCGATCATACGCAAATACTAAAGCCCCCCCCCCCCCCCACCAATGTAATTGTAAGTAGCGCGCTAATTAAAGAGCGAAACCACGGCTCTCTTTTTATCCAATTTTGTTCTTAATTAAATACCTTGTTAAGCATTAAAAGTCGATGATCACAGGAAGCACAACAAGAGAATGAGAGAGAATCAAATCTACAATGTGAGGTGTTGTAGTCGAGATCTTCCTTCCACGGTCTGGTCTGATTCGATCCTGTGCACAATAGAACCAGAAAGCAAAGCAAACAGAATGGATTTCGGAGGAGGATTCTCCGATGCCTAAGTTAGATCTCAAAGCATAAAAACAGTGAGGCAAAAACTGTAGAAGGAACAAAAAATACCGAAAGACATACATACCTCCCGGAGTACGTACCACGACATCAGAAGCTTCATAATCGATCTCTGGCTTTCGGCTTTACCAAAACTGCTTGTGGCTCCCAACCGACGTCCGAGACATTGATTGCCCAGTGGTGATGCTGATAAAAAGGTAAAGGCTCGTAGCTTGTTCTTTCTTTCTTGCATTGGCCATGGCCATGGCCAGCCTCACCTTCTAAGCAATCAAAGTCTCCTCTGGCGTCGGTTCAGAGCTGCAAGGAGTTTTGGAGCATTAAATAATAAGCTACGTAGCAACGCATAATCAAGCAAGCAGCAGTCCCGGCCATCAGGTAGAAGGTAGAGTTGGACTCTCTACTCTATCGATCTATTGCCCGAAGAAGAACGTAGAAAAGAAATAGGGCCGGGGGGACTCAGAGATCGAGAGTCAGGGGATGCAAGTGGAGAGAACAACAAATAGGAGATCTGGAGATATGAGAACGAGAGAGGTCAGGGGGAGCAGTGTGCGTGAAAAATACAGGACGAAGGAGAGAAAGAAATCTTTTAAAGGTTGTTGTAGAGGGAGAGTTGTTGTGCGGTTGAGTAATAATAGGAGAAAAAAAATGGAAGAGAGGCACTCCTGTGCATGCACCAGAGGAGACAAAAACAAAAAACAATCCCAGAAAATCTAGAGGAGAAATCGGCCAACTCATGAGTTTGACAGCTCAACAGTTGAAACATATCTATCTATTTATGATCTATGATCCCGGTTTTTGAAGTTCAACAACCCCTTGGAACTCGGGCAGGCCAGCAGGGATAGGAAACTGAATTTCTAATCTCCTACGTGGTTTTATATTTACAAGCAAGGTAAAGTAAGACTGGGTCCTACAAAGAATTTTAAAGCATATGGGACTCTCCCCTCAAAGATTTTGTACTTAAATAAAACAAAAAAAAAAAAAAGTTAAGAGAAAAATACGAAAATGGATCGTCTACGGCCTGCCTGCCCGTAGCAGCCGTAACAGCCTCCTAATGAGGCGCGGTGCAATAATCGCTTTATCCCTTCCTGAGCATAGGCGGGGTGTTGGGCTGCATGCCCAAGCACTGTGGACCGTTAGATGGTACGCTACACTCCATGTCACGCTACAGAGGAGCTCAACGCAGTTCATACATGCCTATGGTAGGAATCTTTCCTACACACCTACTTTAAAAGTCGATATCCAACACATGGCAATTAAATCATATATGGTCCAAATTTTGTGGAAAATAGACCCACTGTCCCTTAATAGCAGTTTTCCATAGAACTGTCATTATCACTCCAAAATAGACCCACTGTCCCTTAATAGCAGTTTTCCACGAGAGGAGAACAAAAAAAATAGGAGAAATCTGGAGATATGAGAACGAGAGGTCAGGGAGAAAGAAATCAGAAGGTTGATGTAGAGGGAGAGTTGTGCGGTTGAGTAATAATAGGAGAAAAAAATAGAGGAGAGGCATATCTATCGGATTTAAAATCCCTATCTATCTATCTATGATCCCGGTTAGGGATTTTGTATTTTTGTTTTTTTTTTTGTTTTCAAGTTCAACAATCCCTTGTAACTCGGAACTCGGAACTCGGCCAGGCCAGCTAGGATATAGCAAAATGAATTTCTAATCTCCTACGCGGTTTTATATATTTACAAAGTAAAGTAAGACTTGCATGTGTATTTCTATAAACAAAAAAAGGTTATAAGTGTAGTTGTTAGGATCAAAATCGTAGGAATCATAAAACGGTAAGCCTGAAACGCAGATTCAGATCGAAATCTGCTGACATTGATCCTGATTTCCACCGTTTCTAAGTGTTATTGTTAGGATCAAAACCCGATTGGCCGAATCGGATCCCAATCGTCCGATTCTTTTTTTTTTTTTTTTTTTTTTTAAATTCACCTTGAATCATGGGTCGTTTCCTAAATCAATTCTTTTACATTATAAATAACTTAAAAATAGTTGGATCGGACTGATTCAAGCCGATTCGTATCGACAAGGGACATATATAGGAAAAAGATTACAAATCCAACTTCCCCACCCTCGTTACAACCAAATAACCAAAGCAAAGATGCAAGTAGAATATCCTGAGTGACAAGAAAAATTTTCAAAGTGGGAGCACAAGCAAGTATATCAGAAAAGAAATGCCAGAAGTTGATTGATATGCCTCAAGAGAAAAACGAATGGAATCGAAGCAGAAGGGAACACGGTTTAGGATTGGTACTGGATCAGGGTTTGTTCCTCGGATAAGCGGATTCTTCTACGTGGTCAGGCAAACCAGAATGATAAGGATTGTAAAGGCGGGTGAACTTGATCAAATTCACCGACGCAGCACCCATCTCACTAGTTAAATTTCAGCCCAAGATGACCATGTCATGTGGGTACAAAGTGTGTCCACAGTAAAAGTCACAAAGATACACTTGTCCACCAAACTTTGTGGCCTATTTTATATAGATTGGAACCCATTTTGAACAACAATGCATATTCATTTTGGATTGAAATTTGACTGGGGAAATGGGCATTAGATCCTCTATCAAATGGAACCAGTTGTCTCCACCACTACCCATGTGTAGACACCTGATTTTTGTCACCCCCGGCGATGACGATACATGGAGTACCGGCAATCTCTGTCTCGGAGAAAAACGAATGGAATCGAAGCAGAAGGGAACACGGTTTAGGATTGGTTGGATCGGGGTTTGTTCCTCGGATAAGCGGATTCTTCTCGTGGTCGGGCAAACCGAATGATAAGGATTGTAAAGGCGGGTGAACTTGATCAAATTCACCGACGCAGCACCCATCTCACTAGTTAAATTTCAGCCCAAGATGACCATGTCATGTGGGTACAAAGTGTGTCCACAGTAAAAGTCACAAAGATACACTTGTCCACCAAACTTTGTGGCCTATTTTATATAGATTGGAACCCATTTTGAACAACAATGCATATTCATTTTGGATTGAAATTTGATTGGCAAAATGGGCATTAGATCTTCTATCAAATGGAACCAGTTGTCTCCACCACTACCCATGTGTAGACACCTGATTTTTGTCACCCCCCTGGCGATGACGATACATGGAGTAACGGCAATCTCTGTCTCAGATACTAAAGAATAAATGATAATAAATAATAATAATAAAATAAAATAAACTAGATTGCTTAGGTCCCGGCCCATGAAGGTCTACTGGGTCAAACCCATTGAGGGTTTAATCTAGCAGGGGCAAATTGGGAAACCAAAAAAGACAAGAAATAAAAAGAAAGCAATTTCTAAAATCAAGAGGGAGGGTAAAACAGAAAAAAAACAAAAAAAGAGGAGCAACCATCTAGTAGACCCCCCTGAAGTTTGTTGACCTATCATGTAACCCCCCCCCAAGAACTAAAACCTTACTTACAGACCCATATAATGGATGGAATACTCGTTCCATTATAGACCACAGTTAAGTGATGATGTCAGCATTTTATATTTCAAAAATACCTTTGTATATGTTTAATGAAAAATTACAAAGTGGAATTTACAGTTATATCCTTATATCATCTTTAGCCTTAGAAATCAATCCCTGTACACCTGACCGTTGGCAAAGAAGACCGTTGGAGGAGTTGCAGGCGATGCGATGAAGCTCAATCTCTATTCAATAGAATCTGTCCATGTGAAATCTGGAGCTCTTCTATGTTAGCTTCATCCCCATGTGAAATCTGAAGCTCCTCTATGTTAGCTTCATCCCCATGTGAAATCTAAAGCTCCAACTTCTCTCTCCGATCACTGAAATTCCGATCACTGAAATTCCGATCACTGAAATTCCGGCAATAGAAGGATGGGAGAAAAGACTAACAACTTCTATTAAACAGGAGCACACTCCAGTCTTTGGTCCATGGTAACTAACGGGTTACAAGGAACAGAAGAATAATGAAACAAAATCAAGACTTTCTCCACCATCACTATTTGAAAACAAAGAAAACGGTACCTTTGGTGGGAACAAAATGGTTTCAACAAATGAATTTGAACTAAACCTAGTTCTTGGCGTATGAAAGAGATACAAACAGAGAAATAAGTAGCTGTTCTGTTTCGTATATGAAAGAGATACAGAGAGATAGGGTAATGTGAAGATGATTATTTGCCCACTCGATTGAAACTCATCACCATTCCTGTAACCCATCCATTTCCATTTCATCTCCCATTTCTATTACAAAATCCCATCTCTGAAACCCATTTCTTCATTTTTATTTTATCTCCCTCCATTAACCAGAATTACAACATCACCTCAACCCTCCCACTTCCTAAAACCCGTACGTTAAACCTATAACCAAAACCTATTTCTGTCCCTTCTTTCTCAATCCATTCATTTCTCTAACCGCTCTTTTTCCTCTACAATTTATTCTCAAATTTGTGAGAACGGCAGTGGTGGTGGAGCGGTAACGAGGAGGTGCAGCACCAATCAAGTTCGTGGAGGGTTGCTGTAGTTCAAGTGATCCTACTAGCATTACTTGAACTCTCATTTTCATTTCTGTTTGGATTTTTATTTTGTTCATGTTGGATTGTAATCAAACCCCTTCCCTTCTTTAGATCCCCAATCTGTAATAAGTTGTCTTATCTTTTGCTCCCAAAACCCACTGCCGATTGCATCGTGGAGCTTCAAGAAGACCCTCATGTATATTTCTCATCCTCATTTTATTTGTTCTGTTTTAGTTTGATTCACATGTGTAATCTGCCTCATTTCCCTGCTTCATTTTCTTTGTTTTTGCCCATTCCTGAATCCATAAAATGTTATTGTTTGCTGTGCTATCTTGCCCCAATCTCTCTGTTATAGTGTTATTTTGTCTATTCAATGTCAAATGCAAGTTGTGATTCCTGTTTGATTAAAATGTAAGATGTTGCCATGCCTCCTTTCCCTCTATTATTCTGCCCATCTTATATTTAATCTGAATGCTTTGATTCCGTGTTTTGCAATATTTGATGTTGGACCATCTCCCTTTGGTTTCTGAATTTCTTTGTGTGTTTTGGTATAACCGAAACAGTATGAATCCATGGGTGTAAAAGGACTTTAAAATTCTGTCAACATTTCTTTACTACTTGGATCAAGGATTAGAGGATAAAATCGGTCCAACCCAGACCTTGAACCCGAGTAACTGTATTGAGGCAGGTAGACAATGCAGGACATGGGTCCATGATTCAATGGGCTTTTGCATTTGAATTTGTTACATGATTTTAGTTCTTTATGTTTCTGATTTGGGTTTTGTTGGACTTGGGCCCATAGGCTGGACCAATTTATCTTTATGTTTTTCAATGGATTTTAGACTTTAAAATTGAAAAGTTTTCTGACCAAGTAATTTTGTTAATATGATTCGGACTTCCTAGGTCCCTTTCGAAGTTCAAATCTTAAAATAGTTAACATCGGATCTGGTTCGGCCCATTGTAAATGGGCATGCACCACTCAAGGGTATATTCCATGTGGATCGGTGGGTGGCCCATAATGGTTTGGGTCCATTTGATGCCGGCTCCGGTTTGGGTTTTGACCCTTCAACAAGTTTGGTTTGAGTGGAGAATTTGGGCCCATTGTTTAGGCCTATGAGTGCGTTTAGTTTATAATTTAGGATTAAAAAATTATTCTTCCCCAATTCATTCAACCTCGAATCGGGGCTGTTGGGTTTCCAAATGATTTTCAAAAAAGGGTTTTGGGTAGAATAAAGGGTTTCTCGTGATCTCGACATCACGCCTAAAAAACAATGAGACTATGACTTGTATCAGGATTTTATATTTCGGTCTTTCGGCATGGTTCTCATGTTGGTCCCCCACCCCAATTCGGATCATTTGAGACCATGTTTAGGAATCGATTGGGTCGTGGGCGTCCAAGCATTGGCCCATCGACCAACCATGGATTTAGAGTGTGTGAGGAGTGAGAGTGCCCACCAGTGGCCCGAGTTGAAATACGTTTGATTTGGGGATCCCTTGGGACGTAGATGCACGATCTCTAGGACGGGAGTTGGGCTAGCCCGTCATCTAGCCCAGGAATGTTGTGGAATTGTCATCCATACATGCTTATTGAATTTGTGTTATAACTAGATGCCTTTGTTTTATACGTGCTCCATGCCCTGTGTTCCAGTTCCATGTTCCATGTTCCATGCTTAGTGTATTCTCAATATGTTTTAGTGTAATTAGCTTAGTTTAAAGAATTACCCCTATACTGTGCATTGATATTATACCCTAGCTTGGGGTAATTTAGGAATTTGGTTTAGGTTGTGAATCTGTACATAGATACCTAGTCTTAGGCACCTAGTTTTAGGATGACTTAGATTTAGAATGATTAGTTTTAGGATTGCAAACAAGATTTGTCCAAGCAAATGGTCAAAAGAAGGATGACCGGCTCTGGGCCGGGCGGACTGGGTGCCTAACACCTTCCTAGTTCGTAATTTGACACTTACCCAATGATTTGGGTGGACCTCAGCCTGTATCCATTGAGTCATTGGTCTTTCCCCCAGTGGGAACATTTATGGGTCCTAGATCCTTTTCTAGGTGGTGGCTCCTATTGACCCGTTTACCCTCTTAGGAGGAATTTGGGTTCTTGCTTTAGGGTTCACTGGCGAGATCCGGTTCGCGCTTCAAGAGTGAAACCACCCCTATCGGGAATTTTGGAATTTTCAGAATCTATGGTTCTTAAAGATGTATATATATATATATATATATATATATATATATATATATATATATATATATATATATATATATATATATATATATAGAGAGAGAGAGAGAGAGAGAGAGAGAGAGAGAGAGTACTTACCTCAAGTTTGGAGGGATCCACTCGTTTGGTAGTCAACTGTTCAGAACTAGGAATCTTAAAAGTTGCTGACTTTGCATCTGAACCCTTTTTTAACAGCCCATGTTTCATCAGAGCAATCTTTGCTTCTGGACAGCCTAGGTTTTAGGTTAACTCTAGGGTTTAGGATGGGAATTTGGGAATGGGTCTTATATGGTTTTAATATGCAGGTTTAAGGGGTTATTTCGGTGTATAGAAAATAGGATTTGGTTAGGTTTTAAAATTCTGCAGATTTTGGGTTAGGGTTAGGGTTTTAGGTTTCAGATTCAAGGCTGGAATTAGGGTTTCTAAGGGGAGTTTAGGGCAGGGTTTTGGATCAGATGTAGGGGACTGTGAGGGGAAGGTTCGATCAGAATATTGGCCAATTCTGATGGTTGGTTATACCTAAACAGAAATTTAGGGTTTTTTGGGTTTATGGGGGATGAAGGGATTTTAGGGTTTGAATGATGGGCAGGGGCAGCAGTTTGGATCGAGTATAGGGGGTGTTGAGGAGGAGCTGTGGTCAAAGTATGAGAGGATTCTGATGAGGGAACAGGTCTGGACAGAATTAAGATGTCCTAGGGTTTATGAAATTAAAACAGAAAATAAAGGGGGGTCGAATGGGGGGGGGGGGGAGGATGAATGGAAAAACAGAATTAAACTTCAAACTCACCACAGGAATCCACTGGCAGCAGCTTGACAATTGAAAGAGCCTCCCGATCGTCTCGATGCAAGGAATCGCAGAATCCATCCACCCTATCCACCTTGAGATCCACAAGGATATCACTCACAAAGAGCAGAGCAGAAGCACAGAATAAATGACAAGAACAACAATGACAAAGAAGCAAAAATCTTTTTTTAATTCAAATTCAATGTGGGGAGCCCTCCATGATTTCTATATTTATAACATGGCTTTATGCCAAGTCCTAGTACAAATTAAAGTCTTCTCCTTCAAAAATCGTGGAAGGGAAGAGGTTTAAATCTAAAGCTAATAATTTAAAACAGGAAATGACCTATTTAACCCTACTAACTTAAGTTAAAAGATATCTAACTTAAAACCACTAATTTAAAAGAAGATTCCATACTAGCCAATAGGATATAAGGACCTATTAACCAATAGGAACACTTCACTTAAATTAGACCAATTGAACGAATTGGATGCAACCAATTCTAAACCGGTTCAATCTAAAAGCAGGAAAATAAACTAAGTATGGAAAAATAATAATCCTAATCTATGGCTCCCTAATCAAGCCCTAAGTTCAGGACTTCTTCTTCTTCTTCTTCTTCTTCCTACTTGGAGCTGCATCACAAAGCATTGTGGTAAATCCTTTATGTCAGAGTTGCTTGCTAGAAGATGGGCATTGCTTAGTCCAGATACAAAAATCCACCAAATAACACTGTCTGAGATGCAATTACAGCATAGAGGAAGGGCATCTGTCAGGTTTACATTTTCAAACAATACACAACCATCTTTAGGTGACATGATGGAGAAGAACAAGCAAGCACTATCCTTTTATGTTGTGAGGGACGATTTGTTGCATCCTTTGGTGAATGGTAATAAAGCGAGAAAACTGGATGGCTTGCTTCCGATTTTGGAGCATCTTTTGGTTACTGATGTGGTGAGTTGCTATTCCCTTGGCACTCAAATTTCCCAGATTACTCATTTATGGGTCAGGATATAGATTCCATCCCCTCTCAATTCCAAGTAGTCTGTGAATGTCCTCTTCCGTCCCTTTTAAAAGTCTGATCTTTTAAAGGTAAATGTGTGACACATTCAGTTAAGTTTGGACCATTTCACCCTGAGATCTCTAACATTGTACATATTGCTAATTTGGATGACTATAGTTATATTCTCTGCTGCTTTACTCTAGGCAAGATACGGGGAATCTCATGTTAATAGTTTATATGCTAAAAGGGAGCTGGTTCTCTCACATGTTTTTCCACCTTTAATCCTCAACCCATGCTTCCTAGATTTTTTTTTCCTTTTGAAAAATAAAAGACTTGAAATTGTGTTTTCTTGTTTATTTTTCTTTTTGAGTTTTCTCAAAGACAAGTCAACATTAATTCTGACCTTTCTCACCTTCTCTGTTTTGTTCATATTCACTCCATGAACCCCTTAAATCCCCCCTTTGGCTTTCTCTGTTTCTTTCTTTCTTTCTTTGTAACTTATGGATACATCAATCACACCACTCCATATGTGTTTTAAATGTAAAAGATTTCTTTCTTTTGGGAAGAGAGACAAATGATATTATTGAGTTTTCTTGTTTATTTCACTTTTTGAGTTTTCTCAAAGACAAGTCATTAACATTAATTCTGACCTTTCTCACCTTCTTTGTTTTGTTCATATTCACTCCATGAACCCCTAAAATCCCCCCTTTGGCTTTCTTTGTTTCTTTGTTTCTTTCTTTGTAACTTATGGATAAATCACACCACTCCACATGTGTTTTAAATGTAAAGATTTCTTTCTTTTGGGAGACAAATGATATTATTCCCATGGTGTCCCATATTGGTTTAGGAATGTCCAAGCCCAAATAACTTCCTCTTGGGACATTTCTTAGGTCACATGTGGAGGTTGCCAGAGTGCACACACAGCGGCCGGGTCGGTAGGGAGTCACCATATCCTGTTTTCAGTCATGCAGCCTTTATTTCCTCAGTACAATGAGACTTGTATCGCTAAGAAGATTAACTTTGCATGTTGTGTAGCAGTTTTTTTTGTGGAGAGAGAGGACTGAAGTCACATTTACTTCTACGAGGAGAACAACCTGAGGTTTTGACAGGCTACAACCTGATATCCACTATGTATGGAAATGTAACTTACATTCCAAGATCAATATATGCAAACAGAGCAGAAATGCTGGAAATGCATGCTGATTTTGTCGCAGGTGGTGGTTCTGTGATACGATTAGCTGATTTACTCAAGAAATCTTTTGCTTCTTGGAACTGTGAGGAAGTAACCTTTGCACAAGTAGATGCTTTGAGAAGCACTGTTACATCATGTCATGTGGAGCTGGAAAATATCCTAGAAAAGTTATTATAATTAATGAAGGTGCACGGGATGCCTTTGGATTATTAGGTAGGATTGTTTCTTGGTATCTTGATGATCTTATTTTCCTGTATGTATAAATGTATTTAAGGGTGTAATGGTGTATATCTTCCATGTGGCATTTATGATATGACATGCATATCCAGCCCTTGTCCCTCTACTCTTCTGCACCTAGGTTTAATCTGATGATATGTCTTATATGCTGAAATGCCACAATGTAGTGCATAGAAACCAGGCATCTGTATGGAACCCAAGTAAGAGATACCATTGCAAACAATGAAGCCCACCGAATTATTATAACCCTCTCATCTTTTCATTCTGTAATCCATCACACATTCTTTTGGAGAGTTGGAGAATATATGGAAATAATCATCTGACAGAAATTGGTTTACTGTGAAATCTCCTCCATGGACATATTGATTAGTGAGTCCTATCCTAGTTATGCCATTTATGTTTGTGTTTTTCAGCATGATCAATTTTGTAAACATTATTTTGTTGTTTCATTGTCATCATTCAAACTCATGTTATTGCCCAACCTAGTGTCATTGTTTTATGGACCGGAGTTAGTTTGTTGATGAAGTAAAGTAACCTTTCATTTCTACATTTATGACTCGTAAATATTTCCTCTTTCAGGTGCCATTCGCCTTGTGGAGTACCTCTCCCAAACTCATTTATTTGGGAGAGAACAGCCCGCCCATAAAACTGGTTGTGGATGCTGGTACTGGGACAACAGCAATTGGTTTAGGGATTGGAGCCAGATGTTTAGGGTATGTTCCAGTTTCCATTAAATATCTCTTTTATCTGAACTGGAGGAAGTTTTGATCATTTTGTGCCTTTCTTCAATTCTGATAAGTTGAATATCTGTAGAAGCATTCAAGGGAGCAACACTAAGCATGTCTAATAGTAATGTTGCTTCATATCAGGCTGCCATGGGAGGTAACTGCAGTGATGCTGGCGGATTTTATTGAAGGATACAAGAAGCAGGAGGAACGCTTGATTTCTGGTTTCAAGATGAATTGGGCTTTGCATCCTTCTGACCATGCTTTTAATGGACTGGATGGTGGAATTGTTCATTGGGTAGAACGCTCCCACCGAAGAAAGTTAATTGTTTGCAACTCAACTATTCATTTCAGTATATATATTTTTTATTTTCCTCTCTAACTTTGCTTCTAATCTGTTTGCTTAAGTTAATCTAGTGTGTCAACCATAGTTGTCAAGGCGTCGCCTTGGACGCCTTGTTGGTGTTGCCTTGATTTTGGACCCTCTCCAACGCCTTGGGTCGCCTAGACGCCGTGACAACTATGGTGTTTTCTACGCTACATGAATACTTGATATCATCAAATAACAACAATAGATGTATTGATAATACAATCCTTTTGAACATCAATATTATCATTGGATTGTGTATTCGTCTGGATATAATGACTAGTCAAGTTAACCACAAAAAGGAACATTATTTGGCAGTATATCTTCTTGTATGAGTGGAAGGGATTATGGCACTAAACAGCCAGTCTATGGAAGCCAAATATCTGATTTGTCTGGTTGGACCTTCTAATGCATCAAGAGGCCAAATATTTGTGGGACTAGTGAAAACTACCCCCATGTAGTCATCATGATGATGATCATTTAATGCCCACTACACTTCCTCCCTTCCAGCGTCTTTCTCAAGTATCGGCTCGTTTTTTTCAAATGCACACTTTCCAAGACATTTCCAACGGCTATATTCTAGCGGTTCTCTTCCAACAGCTCTGCCCCCTCCCTTGTATATATGTATCTTTTGGCTTAAAAGGTAGAGTTAATAATTTGTTTTTTTTTTTTTGGAACTTGTGGGTATTTTGAGACCCATTTTGAGTTTGAAGTCTTCTAATGGTGAGTGAGTCTCCAAGAGACCCCAAAGTCAATTGGTCCTCTCTAACCCTTGTTGTCCTGTATTTTTTTCTTTATTGTTTAGTTTATTTTGAATCCACCCATTTTGAGCTGCATCAATTTAGTATTAGAGCAAGTTCCAATTCTTGTAGCTAGCAAGTTTACAAAATCGATTCAAAATCAAAAGCACAATCGACAATGGACATTATGGTCGATGATCGAATTGCCACTCTAGTCGCCGTTTCAAACTCGATGATGAGTTTTTTCAAAGCGACGAAGAATGATGTAATTATGCTGATGAACATTTAATTTCCACTTCACTTCCTCCCTTTGTTCCAGCGTATTTCTTAAGTAACAGCTCTTTTTTTGCAAATGCACTCTTTCCAAGACATTTCCAATGGCTATATTCTAGCGGTTCATTTCCAATGGCTCTTCCCCCTCCCTTATATATATATGTATCTTTTGGCTTAGAAGGTAGAGTTGATAATTTGTCTTTTTGGAACTTGTGGGTGCGCCATGGTGAGCCCCATTGTGAGATTGAGGTGGTCTAATATTGAGTGAGTCTCAAGAGACCCAAAGTTTTGTGGTCCTCTCTGACCCTTGTTGTCCTGTATTTTTCTTTATTTTCTAGTTTATTTTGAAGCCACTCCTCTTGAGCTGCATCACCTCCGAACTAGATGAAGTCAAATCAGGAATTGCTTAGTGTGCAAATTTTTTGCCATACTAACTGGATTCTGCAGTTTAGTTTGGATCTCAAAGACGGTCAAACATGTTCCCTGAATTTACGTGTGCTTAGCACAGATGCTGGATCATGACTACTAGTTGCCACCGATATAGCTTGTTAGCTTGCCACTTTGAAGCCCCTTTTGTGCACAAATTGTTTCTTTGGTAGTAATATTTATGCATCTGAACTTTATTCTTTGTTCTGTAAGTTGATGTTCGGAGTGATTTAACCTCAACTAATCTCGCCTTCTCGTTATTGCTGAAATTTGTGGAATTTTTATCCTATGCAATTATCGCGACGGTGCAAGACTACATCGTCGCGGCGCTGCAGAGGCCATGTGCACCATGTGGGGCTCATGTGCCACATGGCCTCTCTGCGCGCCGCATGTAGTAACAGAAGAGGATAACGATTCAAATTTGTGTGATAAGTATCTATTTCAAATACTGTCTTATTTGAAATATTGAAGTTAAGCATGTGTATGTGATGAATTGTGGCTCATATGTCCATAAGCTGGCTGGTGAGCTAACGAATTTTTTTTCATGTCTTGTGCCCTGCCCAGTACAATGGTCCAATTCCACTCATAGAAAGGCGAAAATGACGTTTTAACCTCCCTCAGGCAGGGGTTAGATTGTCATTATTGGTCCCTATGAGTGGAACTGGACCACTGTACCGGGCAGGGAACAGGACACTGTAAATCAATTCTTAAGACTGAAGTTTAACTCGATAAACCAAATAAGTTGCAACTGGAATGTGAAGTTGCTGCCATGGATGGAGGAATGGGTGGGATAAATTTGCAGGAAAGGGTGTGGGATTAAGTAGATTAGGGTGTGGGATTAAGTAGATTAAGATGAAAATAAATAGGGAATAAGAAAGAAAGGAAAAAAATAAGTGGATGGATTTTCTCTTTCAAAGAGAGAATCATGCCTTAATTAAATTAATTTTTATTGATTTAATTATATCAACGGTCATAAATGGATAGTACTGATCCGATAGTAAAAAATATACTGATTGCGTGGAAAATGCACCACCTACGCAACTAAGAGCCCGTTAAATCAACCTCATTAATGATCGAATTGAACTGGATCGAATCCAAACTTTGGTCTAGTAGTTTGGTTTCGATTTGGCCCATTACCAGCCCGTCCAAATTGACCAATTAACCACACCCTAAAGGAGAGAGGGATCTTGATCTTTTACGGCGCGCTGTCCATAGCGGCCTGAGCAGTGCACAAATAAGGTGTAGTGCAATAATTGCCTTACCCCCGCTCGGGCAAGGTGCTTGGGTAGGGGTAAGGCGGTCATTGTGCCATGCCCTGTTTGTGCGCCGCTCAGGCCTCTACGGGCAGCGCACCGTAGAAGATCTGGATTGAAGGAGAGAGTCCTTTTTACCAATACAGATCCTCTACGGTGCGTTGCCCAGAGCGGCCTGTGCGACTCAGGTAGAGCATTGTGCGCAATGTCCGCCTTACCCCTGCTCGGGCCGGGGTATGGCGGACATTGCGCGTGACGCTCTATCTGGCCGTACAAGCCGCTATGGGCAGCACGCCATAGAAGATCACGATCTCCTTTTTAGAGGCTATATAACGGGGAGGAGGGCCTATGTGTAAATAGAATTATTCTTCACTCGTACACACCGCCAGCTCTCCAGTCCTAGACGTGTGTCACTCTCTCCCCATCCAATGGAAAAGACGTCCATGCCCATGTGTGTCTCACACTATTAATGGTTGGAGCTGCTGGCTCCACCAAAGCTAGCGGCGTGCCCAACCTCCGCGATTTCACTTATTATCTACTCCGTAATTGCCAAATTCAATAATATATGAGAAAATTACGTTCCCCTCCCCTGTACTTTGCCCCAATTACACGTTCCTCCCCTTGGTTTTTTTCACCTTACATTTTGACCCCTTATGGATGACGGTGTTAGGGTGGTGTTAGTTAATGGGTTGAAAAGACAATATTACCCTTACTAACAAATTAAAATTGCATTTTCAATTCTACCCTTTTCATCATCTTCAACCTGCAGAGGCCATGTGCACCATGTGGGGCTCACTGTGCCACATGGCCTCTCCTGCGCCGCACCGTGTAGTAACAGAAGAGGATAACGATTCAAATTTGTGTGATAAGTATCTATTTCAAATACTGTCTTATTTGAAATATTGAAGTTAAGCATGTGTATGTGATGAATTGTGGCTCATATGTCCATAAGCTGGCTGGTGAGCTAACGAATTTTTTTCATGTCTTGTGCCCTGCCCAGTACAATGGTCCAATTCCACTCATAGAAAGGCGAAAATGACGTTTTAACCTCCCTCAGGCAGGGGTTAGATTGTCATTATTGGTCCCTATGAGTGGAACTGGACCACTGTACCGGGCAGGGAACAGGACACTGTAAATCAATTCTTAAGACTGAAGTTTAACTCGATAAACCAAATAAGTTGCAACTGGAATGTGAAGTTGCTGCCATGGATGGAGGAATGGGTGGGATAAATTTGCAGGAAAGGGTGTGGGATTAAGTAGATTAGGGTGTGGGATTAAGTAGATTAAGATGAAAATAAATAGGGAATAAGAAAGAAAGGAAAAAAATAAGTGGATGGATTTTCTCTTTCAAAGAGAGAATCATGCCTTAATTAAATTAATTTTTATTGATTTAATTATATCAACGGTCATAAATGGATAGTCTGATCCGATAGTAAAAATATACTGATTGCGTGGAAAATGCACCACCTACGCAACTAAGAGCCCGTTAAATCAACCTCATTAATGATCGAATTGAACTGGATCGAATCCAAACTTTGGTCTAGTAGTTTGGTTTCGATTTGGCCCATTACCAGCCCGTCCAAATTGACCAATTAACCACACCCTAAAGGAGAGAGGGATCTTGATCTTTTACGGCGCGCTGTCCATAGCGGCCTGAGCAGTGCACAAATAAGGTGTAGTGCAATAATTGCCTTACCCCCGCTCGGGCAAGGTGCTTGGGTAGGGGTAAGGCGGTCATTGTGCCATGCCCCTGTTTGTGCGCCGCTCAGAGCCTCTGGCAGCGCTCGTAGAAGATCTGGATTGAAGGAGAGAGTCCTTTTTACCAATACAGATCCTCTACGGTGCGTTGCCCAGAGCGGCCTGTGCGACTCGGGTAGAGCATTGTGCGCAATGTCCGCCTTACCCCTGCTCGGGCGGGGTATGGCGGACATTGCGCGTGACGCTCTATCTGGCCGTACAAGCCGCTATGGGCAGCACGCCATAGAAGATCACGATCTCCTTTTTAGAGGCTATATAACGGGGAGGAGGGCCTATGTGTAAATAGAATTATTCTTCACTCTGTACACACCGCCAGCTCTCTCCAGTCCCCAGGCGTGTGTCACTCTCTCCCCATCCAATGGAAAAGACGTCCATGCCCATGTGTGTCTCACACTATTAATGGTTGGAGCTGCTGGCTCCACCAAAGCTAGCGGCGTGCCCAACCTCCGCGATTTCACTTATTATCTACTCCGTAATTGCCAAATTCAATAATATATGAGAAAATTACGTTCCCCTCCCCTGTACTTTGCCCCAATTACACGTTCCTCCCCTTGGTTTTTTCACCTTACATTTTGACCCCTTATGGATGACGGTGTTAGGGTGGTGTTAGTTAATGGGTTGAAAAGACAATATTACCCTTACTAACAAATTAAAATTGCATTTTCAATTCTACCCTTTTCATCATCTTCAACCTAAAACGCCTCTTTCTTTCCTCCTCCACTGCCAGAAGCACCACCATTACTGTCACCGCCTCCTCTTCCTCCTCCACCGCCAACACCACCACCACTGTCACCGTGGATGGTGATATACGAGGGTCTAACCACCTGCCAATGAAACTCAAATTTGATATTAACCAATTAATGGCCAATCAGAAAGCTCATATTTAAGGATCCCAAAAGATGGTTTCATGAGAGCTTGCACCAGAAATCGGAAACACCTTCTATAGATCAAGCTCATTCCATGGTTTCAAATTGATTTCTGAAATTATTAATTCTCTGTCCAGCAGTTTTTTCTTCATACTTTGTGTGATTATTGCCCTCCAAGGACACCTACTTCGATCCAGTTTTGGGGCCATCTGGGCTGTGGTCTTTTGGCAATAAGAAATCTCCATCTCAGTCTGGTGGTACCCTGTTTTTTTGGCCTATTTCTCTTAAGAACAAAAATACATTTCAGAAATTCACAGGTGCACAGTTGAACCAATTGTATCAAGAGTCTTGATTCAAGACCAGATGGAAGAAATTCTAAGTTACCGAACTGCTACAGAAAACCATCTATAAAAACTCCTCACCTGAAACCCCTTCCTGAAACACTCATTACTAGCTTAAACCCCTACCTGAAACACCTCCTTGAAACCCCAATTATTGCATTGTCAATTTTTGAAACCCCACCTGAAACATCTCCTTGAAACCCCCATTATTGCGCTGCTGATTCCTGAAACCCCAAAGGGTATCGGAAGTGCACTTCACTGAAACAGCTCCTCTCCTTGAACCCATACTTGCCAATCCACCTCCTTGAAACTCCGTGTTCGCATCCCACCTGACCTTGCGGGTCCATGGTGACCTGCAAATTCAGGAACTGAAAATAAAAATAAAAAATAAAGTTGTTTCAGATGCGTTATGGGTGTTTGACTGAACAAAGCTTTAAGAAGACGATAACTCCTCACTTGTCAATGATGATATTTGTTTAAAAAACAAAAGAAACCCCCTATTTTAGTCTTTCATATGCGCAACAGGGGTCTTGGATGGGTTCTTTCATGGGTTATTTTTTTGCCAGCTCTGGCATTAAATGAACAACAACAGAGGTGGGGGTGAGGCCGTGAGAGAGGGACCAGGATAAGTGGCGGGGGTGGGGAGTTGCAGAGGGCAGAGAGTGAGTACCTTCTGATCGTCGGTGATTTTAGGTTAGGAGGTTGCAAGAAAAGGGGTTGTAGGAGGTAGGAGGGTGATAGAAGATTAGTTGCAGAGAGCTCTTTTCGAGGAAGAGTAACCTCCAGAAAGGGGAAATAAGAAGAGAAGAAGATAGAATCAGGAAATTTCTCAGAAAATTGGTTGGCTCTCTTCCTCTACAAGGACGGCATTTATCGTTCCTTCTGTACATTCTCTAACACCCCTTTACAGGTGTCAACACTCTATTGCTCTATTGCTAACTGACTACATTGTTACCCATCTTTCCTAACAACCTCGTATGCGTTGGCCTATTTCATAAATGTAGAAATGAAAGAGGAAATATTTACTTCTGATGGAGGTAGGAATGAACACAGAAAACTTTTTCCCAATATTTAATAAGATATAGGAGTATGGGGATGAGCTTTTAGGTTAGTAGTGGACAACCCTTTCTTGAAATAGTACTAGTGTCGTAGTTGTAGTAATAAGTATGGCTCAGTGAAACCACTTGTGGGTCTTTGTCTAACCCCTACTGGGTTCCTGTCTGGCCCTAGTGGATCCTAATCTGGCCCTAATGCGAGACCTAGCAGGCTAGCACCCAATAAAATAAATAGAACTTTGAAAAAATCCAGTACTTGGCCAACTCAATTACATTAGTTATTTTATTTTATTTTTCTTACCCACTTCAATTTGAGTCTTTTGTGATCTATTTCATGGATATGCTTTACCTACTTCAGTTTTTAGTGGGCTGTGAGAAAAAGATGGGAATGAAATGTTAACATATTTGTCAACTGGGGCATTCTGGGTTTGTGTACTTATTTAATCTCCTTTTTTGTGGTTTAGAAAATATAATATAGTATTATTTTTTTCAAAGTAAAATGATTAGAAGAAGGGATAGGAAAACTGGTTAAGTTTTATCTCTCAATATTTTTCTTTGAGTAATTGGTTTTGTTTAAAAAATAAAAATCAATTATTTTTTTAATAATAATAATATTTGTTGCAGATTTGTTAGCAGCTCATGGCGCAGTGAAGCAACAGGACTCTATCAGTTCTCTTTGCCCCCATCCTTTATCTATAATGTCCTCTTTTTTTTTTTATTACTGTTTAATGTTGTATCAAAGAGGTTTCTATTAATAAAGTCTACAACCCAAAAAAAAGTGTGTCAACCTTTAATTAGAAGGTATTATATGTTAGCCCCTTAACTAAATCTTCATATTGCAATAAATGTTTGTGTGTATGTAGATAAAAAGTATTGTTAGATTACTGTTAGGTTCGAGATAAATATAATTAAGGGAGAAAGTACGCCACCCGGCATGCGTTGTGGCGTGTACCTACGCCCAGACATAGTCGCATGCGAAATGACCGGTACACCCTTGCCTTTCCATGGGGTGGGACGATCATTTCACGTCCGACTGTGTCTGAGCAAAGGTACACACCACAACACACAACTGGGTGGTGTTCCTTTACCCTATAATTAATTAGTTAATGGACCGAGTTTCCTTCCACCCATGGTGAATGGGAACCCATTCACCGCAAGGCGGGAGAGGACGGGAATGGGTATCGGGAGGGTATTTTGGAACATACCAAAATCCTAGGAGGGGTTTGTACGTGAACCCTAGGATGGTGGGTGAACCATCCTCTATGGGTGGAGGAAAACTTAGTCCTTAGTTAAGTTTTTTCAACAAAAAAATATTTTTATAATTGACACTCTTAAAATAATAATCAATGCGAAATAATTTTATGACGAAAGGTTTTGTGCACAGTTGTGCAAAAGGCTGTCGAATGGAGACAAGAACCCCCATCGAAATGACTACAAACCCCTCCCACTATTTACGAAGCATCGACGCCCCTCCCCTCCCATGCATGAATCCCTTCCCCTAACTTATTAATAATAAGAGAGAATTAGTCTTCCCAAAAATAATTATTAAAAATATATGAAACTAACTTGGTTTCTCAAAAATTACTAAGATATTATTTATTTATAAAATAACTTGTAGACACTGGATTTTAGTCATCCCCTTGGCGATGATGATGTAAGGGACACGGATGGATTGGATCGCACCCTCGCACCCTTGCTCCTTTGGAAAAACCAGAAAAATACAGCCCACGGGCCCAAAGACGCAAGAAGCCCATTTCTGACCCACAAAAGGCCCATTTAGAGCCAAAAAATCAAAGAAAAGTGGCACTGCTGATGAGCACATTTATGTGTGAAATTTTAGGGCATAAATTATACATTTTACCACATTGGACAGAGTTACTCGGTGCTTTCTTGTGCTTTTCAGGGTTTAAGTGAATTCTTGTGAAAATGAAGGAGATGATGCTAAAGAGATGTTTTTAAGCTTTTTAGAAGTGTAAATGGATGCATAGCCCATCGAGTCAGCTTCGCAATGGTTCAAACGGCACTTAATTCCGAGTTGAAACGAAGAAGTTATGGCCGTTTTTGTAACGATGCGTGAAAATGGTCTGCAGGGGTTTATTTATACTTATTGACAGTCGGATGGGAACAAAGTGAAACGGAAGTTCGGATTTTAGGGGCCTTAATGAAATTATCAGAAGTTACTTTACTGTACCCGAAAGATTCCATTTGGAAGGCTCTGGACAGTCCAACTTCAACTTGAGATATCTTGGGCTCCCCAACTCCGAATTGGATGAAATTTGGGTCTATTTTGTGTGATTTTTCGTAAGGAACACAATGGTGAGACCTATATAAGCACCCCATGCTCCACGTTTTCTGAAGGACAGAATGGGTATTTTATTTATTCTTGAAGGAATCCTAGTCATCACCCTTACTCTCTCTCTCCTCCAACTTCTCAAGGGCACTTCTGAAATTCTACTTGGGATAGATTTATATTTTCTCATCTATGGAAGGTTGAAAAATCAAAGATGCTTTGATTTTATTGCTTGGAGAAGATATCTACTGTAAAAGGAAGACTTGTTAAAATTGGAAGTTTATTTTTTAGAAATAGAACTACATGTAAACAATCTTCTCTTCTTCTTCTTTCTATTTTTTTTCTTTTTCTTAGGATTCAAGGCATTGTAAAAGAGGAAAGAGAAGAGAATATTCTCTTTCTTAGTGGAATATTTCTCCTACACTTCCATCTTCTCTCTTCTCCTCTCTTCCACCTATAAATACCCCCTACCTCTCTTGTAAAAATTGGCTCATTCACTTAGTGAAATTTCTTCTCTTCTTCTCCTTCTAATTTGTGATTTTTGGCTTTTCTAAGTTCTAGTTTGCTTTTATAATTTTTAGTTAATGCTTATAATAGGTTTAGTTTATGCTTTAATTTTAATTTAAGTCTTCAATTGGGTTGTAATTTCTTAATTCTAGTTTAGGTTTTAAGCCTTCTAGTCTAAGTTCTTAAGTTGATGACAAGACTTGAAGATTTAGAAGAGGAGGCCATGGTAAGTTTATGCAAGTATTCAAGCTTTTCATTTACATTCATGCAAGCACATCCAGGTTTTACTATCTAAACTCTCAATCTCATTCTCCATCTCCTCTATCTCTCTCTATCTTCTTCTTCTTCCCCCTCTATTTCTTTTATTTTAATTTTATATGGTTGTGGTTTATGGATGCATTTTTATTCCCTTATTTCTTTTTATGTGGTTAGTATGTGTGGCTGCATTTTTATTCCTTTCAATTCGCTTTAGTTTGATAGGTTAGATGCTCATGTGTTAGGACGCCGATTTAATCCCTTAATTTTGTTAGATGCTTATGAGTTAGGATGCATTGATTTTCGTTAGTTTAATTAGTTTAATTTAACACTTTAATTTGGTTCATTTTGCATTACTTTTAAGTTAGTTAAATAGAGTGGCATATATCTCCTCGTGTTCGACCCGTAGCTACGATTGACCCGTACGCTTGCGGTTTTATTTTAACTCAAACAAATTTTTGGCACCGTTGCCGGGGAGATTATTGTCCATTTTATTTATCTGATTTTTAAGTAGTTCGAAGTGTTTTAGTTTATTATTTTCTCTTCTTTTTTTTTTCTTTTTTTTTTTTTTTTTGAAAAAAAAAAAAATCAGTTTTTGAAAACCTCTTCTTGTTTCTCTTCTGTTTCAAATAGTGTGCGCCCAATCTAAAGTCCTTCATATGCTTCAACCCTCCATCTTTTGGTGTCCCTCATAGGATTAAGTTACCTATGACGCTACATCTTGACTTGGTTGGGTGGATTGACATGTGACTTATCTTTGGAGGTGACCACTCTTGATAACAGGAAAATAAAGCTTCATCTAATTTTAAGGGAGTGGGATTGCTGACAGGCTGCATGGCCCCAGCACCTACACGGGCCAATGAGAGCACCCAATAGGATTGAGATTTTTCATTTTAGGGGAGGGGGGCAGGTGTTCATTTTGCGTTCCTATGGATGGGCGCAGGCGCCACACAGCCTAGCAGCCTTTGGGCGCAGGCGCCACACAGCCTTGCAGCCTTTTATTTCCTATTTTTTAACAGGCAATTAGGTTTATGGTGGGTTTCCTGAATAGGCAATCTACTAGCTAGAAAGGATTCCAACACATAGATCCATAACTCCCCAATGCATCAGTTGTTCCCAAATTTTTTATTTTTATTTTTTTCTTATTAAAAGAATCCCTCATAGTTAGTCAAATGCCACATTATCCAAAATAATGTTGCTTTTGAAACTGTTCATGGATTAGCTTAAAATATGGGCTTTTATTTTTGTCTTGCTGTGCTTTTACCCTTTTACAGCCTGAAGCATGTAATACTTATGAGGGAAGAAATTATATAGATGGTCGGAATGTGGTACTTTAAAATCTCATCACAACCTTGTTAGCATGATTCTTACGAAATTTTCTTGGGTCGATGCCCTGTATGCAACAAAGAATTATGAGTCACATGCAGAGTAAGATGTGCATATATAGGAGCTCTCACTATCATCATTTTCCGGGCGTGGCTTCAGGGTTCCTCCCTCCGGGGCCCTCTGTAAGGATTTTTTCTTCTAGATGAGGCTTCTCTATAGAGCGATAGGACGTATAGCGCACATCCAACGGCCTACAACACCCAACACCCAACACACATTTTTCTCCCACCCCACAGCCCCTCCCCACCACATCTTTAATGGTTTACGTTGGTTCTGCTCCTCCCATGTGCCATCAAATTCACTGGGAACTAGAAGAAGAGGAGACAACTATTAAAAAAAAAAAAAAGAGTTGCAACAGCTCGTTTTCACACTTTTTTTTTTTCAGATTGATTATCGGAAAGAACCATCTTAATAGCCCACTAAAATCAGCCCATTTATGCAAATGATGCAATACAAGACATCGTACCCCAATAGAATCTTGATCTAGAATCTTGTGGTCCCACCAACTAGTCAATTGGTCTAAAATGTGAGCCTTTTACCCACTCGATCACTCAAACTAAACCCCGGTCAGATCTATCTCGGAAAGCTTTGCTACTCAATCACAGATACGGCTACAAAGTTAGGTTAGCCAGTAAACTAAAGGTGATAGATTAAATAATGGTTCAAAATAAGGGGCAGAGGTGTCTTTTCATATAGGGAGGAGAGAGATAGACTCATGGCAATACTGGCGTTGGCCACACTTCTAGACAAAGAACTTTCTTCCATGTATTTATATATATAAGTTAGTTAGGACAGCTCAACAATTGAGACATATCTATCTATGATCCCGGTTAGGATTTTTTTTTTTTTTTTTTGAAATTCAACAACCCCTTGGAATTAGGCCAGGCCAGCAGGGATACGAAACTGAATTTCTAATCTCCTACGTGATTTTATATTTACAAGGTAAAGTAAGACCAGGTCCTATAAATAATTATAAAGCATATGGGACTCTCCCCTCAAGATTGTGTATTTCCTATAAACAAAAAAGGTTAGCAGAAAAATACACGATATTGTTGGATATATGAGTTCATCAAACCCGGTTTAGTTTGTATTGAATCGTTTATACATTTTGGTTTAATATTATCATATGCGATATAAACTTTTTGAGCATTATTGTCCTTAAGTTTACATTTAAAATGGTCGTTACTATTAGGGTTTGGGTTGCGCATCCTTATGAAACGGTCGTCGCACTGGGTACACTTAGGCATGTTGATGTCAGACTGCGAATGGGAGTGCACCTATTGATGTGCATTAGTGAAGAATCTATTGATGTTGATTCCCTCTTGTATTACTTTTAGATGTAATTTAGGGATAGACTTGTGGCACCGAGACCCAGTATCTGAGAGGATCTTGTCACTGCAATTAAGATGTGAACATATTCTTTGGTTTATCAATGACTAAGGTTCTTAGAACCAAAGCTGATGTTCTGGGAACGCGCAAACACTTTGTGAATGAAAGAGTCACTCAACATATATGGTCCCCATTGCCCAAATTGGGGAACATAAAAAAGAGATTGTCTGTGGATGATTGGATGAGAATCAAGATCTTATACTGTTTTAAAAATGATTTAAAGAACTTATTTTCACATAAAATGATAAATTATAAGTATGTTTTGATTTTAAAGTTTGATCGTGATTTGCGGATTCCAATCACGTACACAGACGTTATAATATGGATATATACTATGCAATGGGGTTTGGCAGTACATGTATATATGTCTTAGATTTCATAACAATGATATTGATTTTTGGAGGGTTGGTACATAATAATTGTTATTATATAAGGATATTTTTGGGATTTGTAAATTCATTAATTAGTTTATTTAATTTAATGGATGTGATGTTATTATTTAATTATCCATTAAATAAAAATAAATAATTATTCAATACTTTGTTTTGTTCACCAATTAGAAGCACACTGGAATTAAACAAGTTCAAATCAAAAAAATGAGAGAGTCAAACTATATTTTCTTTGAAATAATAATTTCATGGAAGAAAGTTTCTTACAAAGCTGTTATAATAGTCTATAATGACATCCAACACCTTTTCCCACATGGACAAAGATGATGTAATATTTTTGTATTGGATTAATGAGAGTTCCTTAGATAGGTCACATGTCAAATCTGATAATCCATCTCAATTAAATGACTTGATATTGTTTGCAATAGGACCAAGTGTTTCTTAAGCCACGTTGAAGGAGGAATTCCTTCACCGATGGTCATCATTGTAGTGGGCTAGGCATCTAAGATCATTGAAAGGCATTTCAGATCTTTAACTAGTATGGAATAACGATAACGGTAGAATTTTGGTTTAATCGTTCTCAATGGATGAATTATTGACCGTATCTATGAGGGGTCTGATGTAACGCTTAACATTAAATTATTACATCACATTACTTTGGATGGATGAATTGTTCAATAAAACATGAATTAGAAATAAAATGCTAACAATGATCATGTTTCGATTAGTAACTAGTACACACATGCATGTCGTCCGTGGCTCATTTTGTCTCTCAAACCTCTTGGTAGTTGGAGGTAGCTAGATAGAGCAATCTAAGGCTATATTTGGTATGCATTCTCATAATGCATTATGGGATTAGAATGTATTCTGGAGCTAAAAAATGTTGTTTAATACAAATTTTTATTATAAATTTTTAGAGTAGATGAATAACGTGCATTGCTGTGAAATTGCCAAAAACCCATTCGGACAAAAATTGTTGTTTGGTACATTTTTATCACTCTAAGACATTCTAGACCCATGTGAGTTCTAAGAATGCACACAAAATGCATGGTAAGATTCCTCTCAACAACCGAAATAATATTAATGGTTGCTAGTTCGCTAGCTAGCACCACTATATGAGGAGAATTCATGGTTTAAGGTATTGGTATTGGATTGCGTGTATCGGTATCATTAGCCACCAATCCTAACATCGTGTTGATACAATATTAGAGAAACGGTACAGAGCAGGGGAAAACAGTAAAAAAAAAACCTGATCTTTTTTGTAAAAGAAAACTGAGGACAAACTTATCCAATTTGGATCCTCTACTGCCGAGCTGCCCAGCAGGATCCTGATGCCAAGACACAGCAAGGCGAGGAATGACCGCCTTACCCTTGCCCGAGCTGCCCGGCTTACATGACTCGATCCAGAAAAAATGATTTGGATCGATCAGATCCTGATCCAGAAAGCTTTCGACCATGACCGATCCCGAGTCCGATACCTGGATTTTGAACCTTGGTTGTTATATTTGAATATTGATTAGGACAGCTCAACAGTTGAGACATATCTATGGTCTGGGTTAGGAATGCATGTTTTTAGAAGACCAACAACTCCTTGGATAAGGAACTCGGCCAGGCCAGGGCAGCTGGGAAAGGAAACTGAAATTCAAATCGCCTATACGGTTTCATCTTTACAAGGTAAGGCCAGCTGGGATAAGGAATTCATTAAGACTTAAAACCAACCATCGAGAAAATCGATTCTGACCTAGAAAATCTAATTTGAAAAAGTAAAGGGAAAATAGAAAAAAAAAAAAAATTTCTTATTTGAAAAAACCAACTGCAGCAATAACAAAACGGTACGCCCAAAACGCAAAGAACTTGCTGATTCAGATCGAAATCTGTTGACATTGATCCTGATTTCCATCGTTTCTAAGCGTTATTGTAAGAATCGAAATCCGATTGGCCAAATCGGACCCGTATGTCCGACTCCTGGTTTTTTTTTTTTTGTTTTTTATGTAATCCACCTTGAATCATGGGTCGATTCTTAAATCGATTCTTTTTCATTATAAATTAACTTAAAAATAGTTGGATCAGACCGCAACAAGAGACATATACAAGAAAAGGATTAAGAATCCAACTTCCCCACCCTCATTACAATCAAACAACCTAATTCTGGTATTTTTAAAGAAAGTCTAATAACTTTCACATTCCCCCTCCCTTCCCCCCCCCCCCCCCCCCAAAAAAAAAAACCCCTGCCCAAAAAAAATAAATTAAATACAATAAAATCCCTAAAAACAAACATTGTAATAAAAGTCTAGTTCAAATTAAATAGGCTAATTATTAAAGTGATTTCTATCGGTCTCGAAAATGAAAATAAATCTTCAACCATTTTATAATTTCTATTCAATTTATCAAAGACAATTAAGTTGCAAAAATCATATCAAACGATCACAGAAAATAAAATCACATAGAAATTAAAATAAAAAACATACCAAAGAAGCCCTAAGAGGGCGTGAACTTACACAAGCAATTGTGCCACACGATGCAATCACATGGTGGAATACTTATGCTTTGAAGGTGGTGTTAGCTTACCAAATGAATGGATGATGATAGTGTAAACTTGTCCACACGATCGATCATACGCAAATACTAAAAGCCCCCCCCCCACCAATGTAATTGTAAGTAGCGCGCTAATTAAAGAGCGAAACCACGGCTCTCTTTTTATCCAATTTTGTTCTTAATTAAATACCTTGTTAAGCATTAAAAGTCGATGATCACAGGAAGCACAACAAGATAATGAGAGAGAATCAAATCTACAATGTGAGGTGTTGTAGTCGAGATCTTCCTTCCACGGTCTGGTCTGATTTGATCCTGTGCACAATAGAACCAGAAAGCAAAGCAAACAGAATGGATTTCGGAGGAGGATTATCCGATGCCTAAGTTAGATCTCAAACCATAAAAACAGTAAGGCAAAAACTGTAGAAGGAACAAAAAATACCGAAAGACATACATACCTCCCGGAGTACGTACCACGACATCAGAAGCTTCATAATCGATCTCTGGCTTTCGGCTTTACCAAAACTGCTTGTGGCTCCCAACCGACGTCCGAGACATTGATTGCCCAGTGGTGATGCTGATAAAAAGGTAAAGGCTCGTAGCTTGTTCTTTCTTTGTTGCATTGGCCATGGCCATGGCCAGCCTCACCTTCTAAGCAATCAAAGTCTCCTCTGGCGTCGGTTCAGAGCTGCAAGGAGTTTTGGAGCATTAAATAATAAGCTACGTAGCAACGCATAATCAAGCAAGCAGCAGTCCCGGCCATCAGGTAGAAGGTAGAGTTGGACTCTCTACTCTATCAATCTATTGCCCGAAGAAGAACGTAGAAAAGAAATAGGGCCAGGGGGGGGGGGGGACTCAGAGAGAGATCGAGAGTGAGGGGATGCAAGTGGAGAGAACCAAAAAAATAGGAGAAATCTGGAGATATGAGAACGAGAGAGGTCAGGGGGAGACAGTGTGCGTGAAAAATACAGGACGAAGGAGAGAAAGAAATCTTTTAAAGGTTGTTGTAGAGGGAGAGTTGTTGTGCGGTTGAGTAATAATAGGAGAAAAAAAATGGAAGAGAGGCACTCCTGTGCATGCACCAGAGGAGACAAAAAAAAAAAAAACAATCCCAGAAAATCTAGAGGAGAAATCGGCCAACTCATGAGTTTGACAGCTCAACAGTTGAAACATATCTATCTATTTATGATCTATGATCCCGGTTTTTGAAGTTCAACAACCCCTTGGAACTCGGGCAGGCCAGCAGGGATAGGAAACTGAATTTCTAATCTCCTACGTGGTTTTATATTTACAAGCAAGGTAAAGTAAGACTGGGTCCTACAAAGAATTTTAAAGCATATGGGACTCTCCCCTCAAAGATTTTGTACTTAAATAAAACAAAAAAAAAAAAGTTAAGAGAAAAATACGAAAATGGATCGTCTACGGCCTGCCTGCCCATAGCAGTCGTAACAGCCTCCTATTGAGGCGCGGTGCAATAATCGCTTTACCCCTGCCTGAGCATAGGCGGGGTGTTGGGCTGCATGCCCAAGCACTGTGGACCGTCAGATGGTGCGCTACACTCCATGTCACGCTACAGAGGAGCTCAACGCAGTTCATACATGCCTATGGTAGGAATCTTTCCTACACACCTACTTTAAAAGTCGATATCCAACACATGGCAATTAAATCATATATGGTCCATATTTTGTGGAAAATAGACCCACTGTCCCTTAATAGCAGTTTTCCATAGAGTTGTCATTATCACTCCAACTATGAATGTTTTTATCTATATCATTTAGAACGGGGTCTTCACTTCTGCTGGTTTTTTCAATAGCACCAAGCCTGTCCATTGATTTACTTAGCCCACATCTGTGTTCTAACTCCTTGTTAGACAATATCGAATTAAACCACCATTTTTCCATAAAGCCTTCCTGCCCCCCTATTTGAATGAAAATATAATAGATGAATAGTCATTCGATGAAAAAGAATTGAAATATTTCATTTCTTATCGGAATAAACATATAGATTTAATCACTAGGATTATTAATTAATCACGAGTGAGTACTAATACTTACTATTGAGTATTGAAAGAATTCTCTTTTGTAGGAATATGGGGTATCGCTTCACTATATAGGATGGAACCCCTTCTTCAATTAGAAATAGAAAGAGAGGTTTCTCCCATGTCGTGTACAAATTCTCATCGAAAAGATAACTATTTTCGTATAATTTCATTCGTATACATATAATATTTCTATTGCAAGACGGAAGGAAAAGGACAATATAGAGGATGGGTAGACGAGGTTGTGATCCTTGGCTCGATCCATAACCCAAAACTACAGGATATAAAAAGATCCACCAATCCTAAGGATCCGGGGTGTTGGACTGCATGCCCAAGCACTGTGGGCCGTTAGATGGTGCGCTACACTCCGTGTCACGCTACAGAGGAGCTCAACGCGGTTCATACATGCCTATGGTAGGAATCTTTCCTACACACCTACTTTAAAAGCCGACATCCAACACATGGCAATTAAATCATATATGGTCCAAATTTTGTGGAAAATAGACCCACTGTCCCTTAATAGCAGTTTTCCATAGAGAAAAATGAGCTTTGATCAAGTCCAATGACATGTGCCGTCCTTGGAACCCGATCCAAGCTCATTTGGAATCATTGGCCCCCCACAGGTCGGCTCAAGATTCTAGATGAGCTTGGATCGGGTCCCAAGGATGATACATGTCAATGGACCTGATCTGGACTCAAAAAAACATAACTGAAAAATCCAAGGCCATATGAGAGTAGAGAATAATTGTTGGAGTAAAAGAAGACGGTCTTATACATATATGGAATGCATGCCAATACATGGAAGGATAGTTGATTACATTGGCCTCTGAAATTTGACACATGAATAATCTAGCCCCTAACCTCTCTATCCAAATGTCAGATCTTGTCCACGCAGTAGAGTGTGTAGAAAAGGTTCCTACAATGAGAATGTAGGAACCTTGTAAAAAAAACTAGGAAAATCCAATTGGCCAAATTATCTTGGGACACATTAGTCCAAACAGGTCCAACAGGCCCATCCGCCTATGTTGACATTTCAAACAAACCAATAGCCTAGTTGCCACTTGCCAGGCCCAGTTTGTTTTCCAGCCCCAAGCTTCGGGTCAGCTTGGATTCCAACCCACTTAAGCCTACAATTATAAGGCTCCATAGGGGAAGGGGTTGATCATGGCACAGCCCACTTTGTCAGCTCTCTCCATCCTTGCAGAAGAGTCGATCCAATTTGTGAACATCTCAACCTTTATGGGGAACCCAATCCCACTCTACATCTGTGTCAGCCTTCCCAGTTGCGGCGTGGCATGGCCACAGCCTCCTTCGCTTCCCTGTTCCACCTCATGGCCCTCCCTCCTTCGTCCCTAACCACTGAGTCCCCACGACATGCTGATATTGTTGCCATCCTCTCTCGTTTTGGTCCTGTATTTTCAAAGCCCCATGGCCTTCCACCACGGCGTGACTTCGACCATCGTATCCACCTCCTTCCCGGTGCATCCCCTGTTAACGTCCGACCCTATCGTTACCCACACTTCCAGAAAAGGGAAATGGAATCGCTGATCTCCTCCATGTTGCAAGATGGAATCATCCAACCGAGCTCCAACCCTTTCTCCTCCCCTGTCCTCCTTGTCAAGAAAAAAGACGGGACATGGCGCTTTTGCATCGACTATCGTGCCCTTAATGCCGTCACTATGAGAGATCGCTTTTTTATTCCCACTGTGGATGAAATGTTTGATGAACTGCACGGTTCGCGCTTCTTCTCCAAACCGCCAACCTTTAGTCTGGTTTCCATCAAATTCGCATCTACCCCGCCAACATTTCGGCCACGGTATTCCGCACCCACGACGGTCATTACGAATTTCTCGTTATGCCATTTGGGTTGTCCAATGCCCCCTCCACTTTCCAAGCCGCCATGAATACTACCTTCAAACCATTTCTCAGGAAATTCGTTTTAGTGTTCTTTGACGACATTTTGATCTACAGTCCAACCTGGGAATCTCACCTGACTAACCTCACACAGGTTTTGCAGCTTCTCCAAGATTCCAGGTTCTTTGCTAAAAAGTCTAAATGCCATTTCGGCCAAGAATCCTTGAAGTACCTTGGCCATTTCATCTCTGCCAATGGCATTCAGGTCAATCCTTCTAAGATCATTGCCGTCCTTAACTGGCCCCAACCCACCACTATCACTGCTCTCAGTGGCTTTTTGGGCCTCACAGGTTACTACCGTCGTTTTGTCAAAGGCTATGCCTCCCTTGCTGCCCCACTCACCGACCTGCTCAAACGGGGAGCCTTCTCTTGGTCGGACACTGCCCAATCTGCCTTCCAATCTCTCCAACAGGCCTTAACCCAAACACCAGTGCTGTAATTACCCGATTTCTCTGCCCCATTCACCATTGACACGGATGCCTCTGGTTTTGGCATGGGTGTTATTTTATCTCAGCATGGCCACTCCTTGGCCTTCTTCAGCAGAAAGTTCTCCACCCGTCTGCGCGCCTCGTCTACTTACGCCCGTGAGATGTTCGCCATCACTGAGGTTGTGCGCAAATGGAACCACTATCTCTTGGGTCATGAATTCTGCATTCGCACGGACCACCAGAGCCTCCAACACTTGCTAGTCCAATCCATTCAGACCCCTGAGCAACAATATTGGCTGCAAAAGCTTCTGGGCTTCAACTATCACATTGTCTACAAGCCTGGCAAAGAGAACCAGGCAGCCGATGCCTTGTCACGTTGTACAGACCCTAGCTATGGCGCTCTCACTAGCATCTCCACTCCCCATTTCCAACTCGTGGATCAAATCCACACGGAGTTACGAGCCGACCCAGCTTCACAAGAGCTCATCCATTCCATCAACCAGGACCCTGCCCAATACCCAGCCTACCGGGTCTCCAACGGCTTGGTTTTCTTCAACCAACGTCTGGTTATTCCCCCCCACTCCCCCTTGCGCCGGTTCATCTTTACAGAATTCCACTCTAGCCCGATCGATGGTCACTCAGGCTACACGCGTACACTCGCACGCATCCAGTAGAGTTTTCATTGGGTGGGCATGAGTAAGGAAATTCACTCTTGGGTTGCAGAGTGCCTGGTCTGTCAACAGACGAAGTACATCACCTGCTCTCCAGCTGGGTTGCTTCAACCTATACCCCTACCGGACAGAGTTTGGGAGGATATTACACTCGATTTCATCACCGACTTACCCTCCTCCCACGGTAAGACTGCCATTCTGGTCGTCGTCGATCTCCTCACGAAATACGGCCATTTCCTGCCTCTGCCACCACACTATACAGCTCCTAAGGTCGCGGAGATCTTTGCGCAAACAATTCAGAAACTTCATGGCATGCCCCAGAGTATCATCAGTGATCGCGATTCGATATTCCTTCGCTCCTTTTGGAAGGAGTTATTCCGTCAACAGGGCACCACACTCAAAATGAGTACGGCTTATCACCCCCAAATGGATGGGCAAACAGAGGTGTTGAACCGTTGTTTGGAACAATTCCTTCGTTGCTTTGTCATGGATCAGCCTCAACAATGGTTTAAGTTCCTCCACTGGGTTGAGTACTGGTACAATACTTCGTACCACACTACCGTCGGGATGACACCCTTTGAAGCCCTGTATGGCCGGAAACCCCCCGCCATCCCGGACTATATTCGCAGCTCCAGCAGGGTCGACCAAGTTGACCGTGAGCTCCCCCACCGCGACCAGCTCCTACGCCAACTAAAGAGCAACCTCCATCGCGCCCAACTACGGATGAAACATCAGGCAGACAAGCATCGCACCGATCGCGCTTATGAGCTGAACGATTGGGTCTTCGTTAAGCTGCAACCTTACAGGCAGTCGTCGGTACCCAATCGCACCTCCAACAAGCTAGTGCGTCGCTTTTACGGGCCAGTTCAGATTGCTGAATGCGTTGGTGTTGTTGCCTACCGACTTAGTCTCCCAGAGGACTCCAAGATCCACCCCGTGTTTCATGTCTCCCTTCTCAAACCATGACAGGGAGACATCTCGAGTCAGGCTCACCCTCTACCTCCTTTGGCCACGCACTTCAGCCCCATGCTCGAACTGGCTGCGATTCTCGCTATGCGCACCATCAGGCGTGGCCCAGGCACTTGTGACCAGCTCCTCATCCAGTGGACCGGATCCCCCATTTCTGATGCCTCGCCTCTACCCCAACTTTAACCTTGAGGACAAGGTTACTTCTGATGGAGGTAGGAATGATACACATGACCCTGCACACCACGGTGACAACAAAGGCCAGGCCACCAGGCCCCAGACTAGGCAACGGACCAAGCCACGTCACCTGGCAGATTATGTGTAACCACGTATGAGAAATAGGCCAACGCATACGAGGTTGTTAGGAAAGATGGGTAACAATGTAGTCAGTTAGCAATAGAGCAATAGAGTGTTGACACCTGTAAAGGGATGTTAGAGAATGTACAGAAGGAACGATAAATGCCGTCCTTGTAGAGGAAGAGAGCCAACCAATTTTCTGAGAAATTTCCTGATTCTATCTTCTTCTCTTCTTATTTCCCCTTTCTGGAGGTTACTCTTCCTCGAAAAGAGCTCTCTGCAACTAATCTTCTATCACCCTCCTACCTCCTACAACCCCTTTTCTTGCAACCTCCTAACCTAAAATCACCGACGATCAGAAGGTACTCACTCTCTGCCCTCTGCAACTCCCCACCCCCGCCACTTATCCTGGTCCCTCTCTCACGGCCTCACCCCCACTTCTGTTGTTGTTCATTTAATGCCAGAGCTGGCAAAAAAATAACCCATGAAAGAACCCATCCAAGACCCCTGTTGCGCATATGAAAGACTAAAATAGGGGGTTTCTTTTGTTTTTTAAACAAATATCATCATTGACAAGAGAGGAGTTATCGTCTTCTTAAAGCTTTGTTCAGTCAAACACCCATAACGCATCTGAAACAACTTTATTTTTTATTTTTATTTTCAGTTACTGAATTTGCAGGTCACCATGGACCCGCAAGGTCAGGTGGGATGCGAACACGGAGTTTCAAGGAGGTGGATTGGCAAGTATGGGTTCAAGGAGAGGAGCTGTTTCAGTGAAGTGCACTTCCGATACCCTTTGGGGTTTCAGGAATCAGCAGCGCAATAATGGGGGTTTCAAGGAGATGTTTCAGGTGGGGTTTCAAAAATTGACAATGCAATAATTGGGGTTTCAAGGAGGTGTTTCAGGTAGGGGTTTAAGCTAGTAATGAGTGTTTCAGGAAGGGGTTTCAGGTGAGGAGTTTTTATAGATGGTTTTCTGTAGCAGTTCGGTAACTTAGAATTTCTTCCATCTGGTCTTGAATCAAGACTCTTGATACAATTGGTTCAACTGTGCACCTGTGAATTTCTGAAATGTATTTTTGTTCTTAAGAGAAATAGGCCAAAAAAACAGGGTACCACCAGACTGAGATGGAGATTTCTTATTGCCAAAAGACCACAGCCCAGATGGCCCCAAAACTGGATCGAAGTAGGTGTCCTTGGAGGGCAATAATCACACAAAGTATGAAGAAAAAACTGCTGGACAGAGAATTAATAATTTCAGAAGTCAATTTGAAACCATGGAATGAGCTTGATCTATAGAAGGTGTTTCCGATTTCTGGTGCAAGCTCTCATGAAACCATCTTTTGGGATCCTTAAATATGAGCTTTCTGATTGGCCATTAATTGGTTAATATCAAATTTGAGTTTCATTGGCAGGTGGTTAGACCCTCGTATATCACCATCCACGGTGACGGTGGTGGTGGTGCTGGCGGTGGAGGAGGAAGAGGAGGCGGTGACAGTAATGGTGGTGCTTCTGGCAGTGGAGGAGGAAAGAAAGAGGCGTTTTAGGTTGAAGATGATGAAAAGGGTAGAATTGAAAATGCAATTTTAATTTGTTAGTAAGGGTAATATTGTCTTTTCAACCCATTAACTAACACCACCCTAACACCGTCATCCATAAGGGGTCAAAATGTAAGGTGAAAAAACCAAGGGGAGGAACGTGTAATTGGGGCAAAGTACAGGGGAGGGGAACGTAATTTTCTCATATATTATTGAATTTGGCAATTACGGAGTAGATAATAAGTGAAATCGCGGAGGTTGGGCACGCCGCTAGCTTTGGTGGAGCCAGCAGCTCCAACCATTAATAGTGTGAGACACACATGGGCATGGACGTCTTTTCCATTGGATGGGGAGAGAGTGACACACGTCTGGGACTGGAGAGCTGGCGGTGTGTACAGAGTGAAGAATAATTCTATTTACACATAGGCCCTCCTCCCCGTTATATAGCCTCTAAAAAGGAGATCGTGATCTTCTATGGCGTGCTGCCCATAGCGGCTTGTACGGCCAGATAGAGCGTCACGCGCAATGTCCGCCATACCCCGGCCCGAGCAGGGGTAAGGCGGACATTGCGCACAATGCTCTACCTGAGTCGCACAGGCCGCTCTGGGCAACGCACCGTAGAGGATCTGTATTGGTAAAAAGGACTCTCTCCTTCAATCCAGATCTTCTACGGTGCGCTGCCCGTAGAGGCCTGAGCGGCGCACAAACAGGGCATGGCACAATGACCGCCTTACCCCTACCCAAGCACCTTGCCCGAGCGGGGGTAAGGCAATTATTGCACTACACCTTATTTGTGCACTGCTCAGGCCGCTATGGACAGCGCGCCGTAAAAGATCAAGATCCCTCTCTCCTTTAGGGTGTGGTTAATTGGTCAATTTGGACGGGCTGGTAATGGGCCAAATCGAAACCAAACTACTAGACCAAAGTTTGGATTCGATCCAGTTCAATTCGATCATTAATGAGGTTGATTTAACGGGCTCTTAGTTGCGTAGGTGGTGCATTTTCCACGCAATCAGTATATTTTTTACTATCGGATCAGTACTATCCATTTATGACCGTTGATATAATTAAATCAATAAAAATTAATTTAATTAAGGCATGATTCTCTCTTTGAAAGAGAAAATCCATCCACTTATTTTTTTCCTTTCTTTCTTATTCCCTATTTATTTTCATCTTAATCTACTTAATCCCACACCCTAATCTACTTAATCCCACACCCTTTCCTGCAAATTTATCCCACCCATTCCTCCATCCATGGCAGCAACTTCACATTCCAGTTGCAACTTATTTGGTTTATCGAGTTAAACTTCAGTCTTAAGAATTGATTTACAGTGTCCTGTTCCCTGCCCGGTACAGTGGTCCAGTTCCACTCATAGGGACCAATAATGACAATCTAACCCCTGCCTGAGGGAGGTTAAAACGTCATTTTCGCCTTTCTATGAGTGGAATTGGACCATTGTACTGGGCAGGGCACAAGACATGAAAAAAATTCGTTAGCTCACCAGCCAGCTTATGGACATATGAGCCACAATTCATCACATACACATGCTTAACTTCAATATTTCAAATAAGACAGTATTTGAAATAGATACTTATCACACAAATTTGAATCGTTATCCTCTTCTGTTACTACACGGTGCGGCGCAGGAGAGGCCATGTGGCACAGTGAGCCCCACATGGTGCACATGGCCTCTGCAGCCGCCGCACGATGTAGTACTGCACCGTGCAGTAATTGCATAGGATAAAAATTCCACAAATTTCAGCAATAACAGAAGGCGAGATTAGTTGAGGTTAAATCACTCCGAACATCAACTTACAGAACAAAGAATAAAGTTCAGATGCATAAATATTACTACCAAAGAAACAATTTGTGCACAAAAGGGGCTTCAAAGTGGCAAGCTAACAAGCTATATCGGTGGCAACTAGTAGTCATGATCCAGCATCTGTGCTAAGCACACGTAAATTCAGGGAACATGTTTGACCGTCTTTGAGATCCAAACTAAACTGCAGAATCCAGTTAGTATGGCAAAAAATTTGCACACTAAGCAATTCCTGATTTGACTTCATCTAGTTCGGAGGTGATGCAGCTCAAGAGGAGTGGCTTCAAAATAAACTAGAAAATAAAGAAAAATACAGGATAACAAGGGTCAGAGAGGACCACAAAACTCTGGGTCTCTTGAGACTCACTCAATATTAGACCACCTCAATCTCACAATGGGGCTCACCATGGCGCACCCACAAGTTCCAAAAAGACAAATTATCAACTCTACCTTCTAAGCCAAAAGATACATATATATATAAGGGAGGGGGAAGAGCCATTGGAAATGAACCGCTAGAATATAGCCATTGGAAATGTCTTGGAAAGAGTGCATTTGCAAAAAAAGAGCTGTTACTTAAGAAATACGCTGGAACAAAGGGAGGAAGTGAAGTGGAAATTAAATGTTCATCATCATAATTACATCATTCTTCGTCGCTTTGAAAAAACTCATCATCGAGTTTGAAACGGCGACTAGAGTGGCAATTCGATCATCGACCATAATGTCCATTGTCGATTGTGCTTTTGATTTTGAATCGATTTTGTAAACTTGCTAGCTACAAGAATTGGAACTTGCTCTAATACTAAATTGATGCAGCTCAAAATGGGTGGATTCAAAATAAACTAAACAATAAAGAAAAAAATACAGGACAACAAGGGTTAGAGAGGACCAATTGACTTTGGGGTCTCTTGGAGACTCACTCACCATTAGAAGACTTCAAACTCAAAATGGGTCTCAAAATACCCACAAGTTCCAAAAAAAAAAAACAAATTATTAACTCTACCTTTTAAGCCAAAAGATACATATATACAAGGGAAGGGGCAGAGCTGTTGGAAGAGAACCGCTAGAATATAGCCGTTGGAAATGTCTTGGAAAGTGTGCATTTGAAAAAACGAGCCGATACTTGAGAAAGACGCTGGAAGGGAGGAAGTGTAGTGGGCATTAAATGATCATCATCATGATGACTACATGGGGGTAGTTTTCACTAGTCCCACAAATATTTGGCCTCTTGATGCATTAGAAGGTCCAACCAGACAAATCAGATATTTGGCTTCCATAGACTGGCTGTTTAGTGCCATAATCCCTTCCACTCATACAAGAAGATATACTGCCAAATAATGTTCCTTTTTGTGGTTAACTTGACTAGTCATTATATCCAGACGAATACACAATCCAATGATAATATTGATGTTCAAAAGGATTGTATTATCAATACATCTATTGTTGTTATTTGATGATATCAAGTATTCATGTAGCGTAGAAAACACCATAGTTGTCACGGCGTCTAGGCGACCCAAGGCGTTGGAGAGGGTCCAAAATCAAGGCAACACCAACAAGGCGTCCAAGGCGACGCCTTGACAACTATGGTTGACACACTAGATTAACTTAAGCAAACAGATTAGAAGCAAAGTTAGAGAGGAAAATAAAAAATATATATACTGAAATGAATAGTTGAGTTGCAAACAATTAACTTTCTTCGGTGGGAGCGTTCTACCCAATGAACAATTCCACCATCCAGTCCATTAAAAGCATGGTCAGAAGGATGCAAAGCCCAATTCATCTTGAAACCAGAAATCAAGCGTTCCTCCTGCTTCTTGTATCCTTCAATAAAATCCGCCAGCATCACTGCAGTTACCTCCCATGGCAGCCTGATATGAAGCAACATTACTATTAGACATGCTTAGTGTTGCTCCCTTGAATGCTTCTACAGATATTCAACTTATCAGAATTGAAGAAAGGCACAAAATGATCAAAACTTCCTCCAGTTCAGATAAAAGAGATATTTAATGGAAACTGGAACATACCCTAAACATCTGGCTCCAATCCCTAAACCAATTGCTGTTGTCCCAGTACCAGCATCCACAACCAGTTTTATGGGCGGGCTGTTCTCTCCCAAATAAATGAGTTTGGGAGAGGTACTCCACAAGGCGAATGGCACCTGAAAGAGGAAATATTTACGAGTCATAAATGTAGAAATGAAAGGTTACTTTACTTCATCAACAAACTAACTCCGGTCCATAAAACAAAATGACACTAGGTTGGGCAATAACATGAGTTTGAATGATGACAATGAAACAACAAAATAATGTTTACAAAATTGATCATGCTGAAAAACACAAACATAAATGGCATAACTAGGATAGGACTCACTAATCAATATGTCCATGGAGGAGATTTCACAGTAAACCAATTTCTGTCAGATGATTATTTCCAAATATTCTCCAACTCTCCAAAAGAATGTGTGATGGATTACAGAATGAAAAGATGAGAGGGTTATAATAATTCGGTGGGCTTCATTGTTTGCAATGGTATCTCTTACTTGGGTTCCATACAGATGCCTGGTTTCTATGCACTACATTGTGGCATTTCAGCATATAAGACATATCATCAGATTAAACCTAGGTGCAGAAGAGTAGAGGGACAAGGGCTGGATATGCATGTCATATCATAAATGCCACATGGAAGATATACACCATTACACCCTTAAATACATTTATACATACAGGAAAATAAGATCATCAAGATACCAAGAAACAATCCTACCTAATAATCCAAAGGCATCCCGTGCACCTTCATTAATTATAATAACTTTTCTAGGATATTTTCCAGCTCCACATGACATGATGTAACAGTGCTTCTCAAAGCATCTACTTGTGCAAAGGTTACTTCCTCACAGTTCCAAGAAGCAAAAGATTTCTTGAGTAAATCAGCTAATCGTATCACAGAACCACCACCTGCGACAAAATCAGCATGCATTTCCAGCATTTCTGCTCTGTTTGCATATATTGATCTTGGAATGTAAGTTACATTTCCATACATAGTGGATATCAGGTTGTAGCCTGTCAAAACCTCAGGTTGTTCTCCTCGTAGAAGTAAATGTGACTTCAGTCCTCTCTCTCCACAAAAAAACTGCTACACAACATGCAAAGTTAATCTTCTTAGCGATACAAGTCTCATTGTACTGAGGAAATAAAGGCTGCATGACTGAAAACAGGATATGGTGACTCCCTACCGACCCGGCCGCTGTGTGTGCACTCTGGCAACCTCCACATGTGACCTAAGAAATGTCCCAAGAGGAAGTTATTTGGGCTTGGACATTCCTAAACCAATATGGGACACCATGGGAATAATATCATTTGTCTCCCAAAAGAAAGAAATCTTTACATTTAAAACACATGTGGAGTGGTGTGATTTATCCATAAGTTACAAAGAAAGAAACAAAGAAACAAAGAAAGCCAAAGGGGGGATTTTAGGGGTTCATGGAGTGAATATGAACAAAACAAAGAAGGTGAGAAAGGTCAGAATTAATGTTAATGACTTGTCTTTGAGAAAACTCAAAAAGTGAAATAAACAAGAAAACTCAATAATATCATTTGTCTCTCTTCCCAAAAGAAAGAAATCTTTTACATTTAAAACACATATGGAGTGGTGTGATTGATGTATCCATAAGTTACAAAGAAAGAAAGAAAGAAACAGAGAAAGCCAAAGGGGGGATTTAAGGGGTTCATGGAGTGAATATGAACAAAACAGAGAAGGTGAGAAAGGTCAGAATTAATGTTGACTTGTCTTTGAGAAAACTCAAAAAGAAAAATAAACAAGAAAACACAATTTCAAGTCTTTTATTTTTCAAAAGGAAAAAAAATCTAGGAAGCATGGGTTGAGGATTAAAGGTGGAAAAACATGTGAGAGAACCAGCTCCCTTTTAGCATATAAACTATTAACATGAGATTCCCCGTATCTTGCCTAGAGTAAAGCAGCAGAGAATATAACTATAGTCATCCAAATTAGCAATATGTACAATGTTAGAGATCTCAGGGTGAAATGGTCCAAACTTAACTGAATGTGTCACACATTTACCTTTAAAAGATCAGACTTTTAAAAGGGACGGAAGAGGACATTCACAGACTACTTGGAATTGAGAGGGGATGGAATCTATATCCTGACCCATAAATGAGTAATCTGGGAAATTTGAGTGCCAAGGGAATAGCAACTCACCACATCAGTAACCAAAAGATGCTCCAAAATCGGAAGCAAGCCATCCAGTTTTCTCGCTTTATTACCATTCACCAAAGGATGCAACAAATCGTCCCTCACAACATAAAAGGATAGTGCTTGCTTGTTCTTCTCCATCATGTCACCTAAAGATGGTTGTGTATTGTTTGAAAATGTAAACCTGACAGATGCCCTTCCTCTATGCTGTAATTGCATCTCAGACAGTGTTATTTGGTGGATTTTTGTATCTGGACTAAGCAATGCCCATCTTCTAGCAAGCAACTCTGACATAAAGGATTTACCACAATGCTTTGTGATGCAGCTCCAAGTAGGAAGAAGAAGAAGAAGAAGAAGAAGTCCTGAACTTAGGGCTTGATTAGGGAGCCATAGATTAGGATTATTATTTTTCCATACTTAGTTTATTTTCCTGCTTTTAGATTGAACCGGTTTAGAATTGGTTGCATCCAATTCGTTCAATTGGTCTAATTTAAGTGAAGTGTTCCTATTGGTTAATAGGTCCTTATATCCTATTGGCTAGTATGGAATCTTCTTTTAAATTAGTGGTTTTAAGTTAGATATCTTTTAACTTAAGTTAGTAGGGTTAAATAGGTCATTTCCTGTTTTAAATTATTAGCTTTAGATTTAAACCTCTTCCCTTCCACGATTTTTGAAGGAGAAGACTTTAATTTGTACTAGGACTTGGCATAAAGCCATGTTATAAATATAGAAATCATGGAGGGCTCCCCCACATTGAATTTGAATTAAAAAAAAGATTTTTGCTGCTGTCGGCTGTTGTTGCTGTCGGCTGTTGCTGCTGCTGTTCCTGCTCTTTGTGAGTGATATCCTTGTGGATCTCAAGGTGGATAGGGTGGATGGATTCCTGCGATTCCTTGCATCGAGACGATCGGGAGGCTCTTTCAATTGTCAAGCTGCTGCCAGTGGATTCCTGTGGTGAGTTTGAAGTTTAATTCTGTTTTTCCATTCATCCTCCCCCCCCCCATTCGACCCCCCTTTATTTTCTGTTTTAATTTCATAAACCCTAGGACATCTTAATTCTGTCCAGACTGTTCCCTCATCAGAATCCTCTCATACTTTGACCACACTCCTCCTCAACACCCCCTATACTCGATCCAAACTGCTGCCCCTGCCCATCATTCAAACCCTAAAATCCCTTCATCCCCCATAAACCCAAAAAACCCTAAATTTCTGTTTAGGTATAACCAACCATCAGAATTGGCCAATATTCTGATCGAACCTTCCCCTCACAGTCCCCTACATCTGATCCAAAACCCTGCCCTAAACTCCCCTTAGAAACCCTAATTCCAGCCTTGAATCTGAAACCTAAAACCCTAACCCTAACCCAAAATCTGCAGAATTTTAAAACCTAACCAAATCCTATTTTCTATACACCGAAATAACCCCTTAAACCTGCATATTAAAACCATATAAGACCCATTCCCAAATTCCCATCCTAAACCCTAGAGTTAACCTAAAACCTAGGCTGTCCAGAAGCAAAGATTGCTCTGGTGAAACATGGGCTGTTGAAAAAGGGTTCAGATGCAAAGTCAGCAACTTTTAAGATTCCTAGTTCTGAACAGTTGACTACCAAACGAGTGGATCCCTCCAAACTTGAGGTAAGTACTCTCTCTCTCTCTCTCTCTCTCTCTCTCTCTCTATATATATATATATATATATATATATATATATATATATATATATATATACATGCTGTAAGAACCATAGATTCTGAAAAATCCAAAATTCCCCGATAGGGGTGGTTTCAGCTCTTGAAGCGCGAACCGGATCTCGCCAGTGAACCCTAAAGCAAGAACCCAAATTCCTCCTAAGAGGGTAAACGGGTCAATAGGAGCCGCCACCTAGAAAAGGATCTAGGACCCATAAATGTTCCCACTGGGGGAAAGACCAATGACTCAATGGATACAGGCTGAGGTCCACCCAAATCATTGGGTAAGTGTCAAATTACGAACTAGGAAGGTGTTAGGCACCCAGTCCGCCCGGCCCAGAGCCGGTCATCCTTCTTTTGACCATTTGCTTGGACAAATCTTGTTTGCAATCCTAAAACTAATCATTCTAAATCTAAGTCATCCTAAAACTAGGTGCCTAAGACTAGGTATCTATGTACAGATTCACAACCTAAACCAAATTCCTAAATTACCCCAAGCTAGGGTATAATATCAATGCACAGTATAGGGGTAATTCTTTAAACTAAGCTAATTACACTAAAACATATTGAGAATACACTAAGCATGGAACATGGAACATGGAACTGGAACACAGGGCATGGAGCACGTATAAAACAAAGGCATCTAGTTATAACACAAATTCAATAAGCATGTATGGATGACAATTCCACAACATTCCTGGGCTAGATGACGGGCTAGCCCAACTCCCCGTCCTAGAGATCGTGCATCTACGTCCCAAGGGATCCCCAAATCAAACGTATTTCAACTCGGGCCACTGGTGGGCACTCTCACTCCTCACACACTCTAAATCCATGGTTGGTCGATGGGCCAATGCTTGGACGCCCACGACCCAATCGATTCCTAAACATGGTCTCAAATGATCCGAATTGGGGTGGGGGACCAACATGAGAACCATGCCGAAAGACCGAAATTTAAAATCCTGATACAAGTCATAGTCTCATTGTTTTTTAGGCGTGATGTCGAGATCACGAGAAACCCTTTATTCTACCCAAAACCCTTTTTTGAAAATCATTTGGAAACCCAACAGCCCCGATTCGAGGTTGAATGAATTGGGGAAGAATAATTTTTTAATCCTAAATTATAAACTAAACGCACTCATAGGCCTAAACAATGGGCCCAAATTCTCCACTCAAACCAAACTTGTTGAAGGGTCAAAACCCAAACCGGAGCCGGCATCAAATGGACCCAAACCATTATGGGCCACCCACCGATCCACATGGAATATACCCTTGAGTGGTGCATGCCCATTTACAATGGGCCGAACCAGATCCGATGTTAACTATTTTAAGATTTGAACTTCGAAAGGGACCTAGGAAGTCCGAATCATATTAACAAAATTACTTGGTCAGAAAACTTTTCAATTTTAAAGTCTAAAATCCATTGAAAAACATAAAGATAAATTGGTCCAGCCCATGGGCCCAAGTCCAACAAAACCCAAATCAGAAACATAAAGAACTAAAATCATGTAACAAATTCAAATGCAAAAGCCCATTGAATCATGGACCCATGTCCTGCATTGTCTACCTGCCTCAATACAGTTACTCGGGTTCAAGGTCTGGGTTGGACCCATTTTATCCTCTAATCCTTGATCCAAGTAGTAAAGAAATGTTGACAGAATTTTAAAGTCCTTTTACACCCATGGATTCATACTGTTTCGGTTATACCAAAACACACAAAGAAATTCAGAAACCAAAGGGAGATGGTCCAACATCAAATATTGCAAAACACGGAATCAAAGCATTCAGATTAAATATAAGATGGGCAGAATAATAGAGGGAAAGGAGGCATGGCAACATCTTACATTTTAATCAAACAGGAATCACAACTTGCATTTGACATTGAATAGACAAAATAACACTATAACAGAGAGATTGGGGCAAGATAGCACAGCAAACAATAACATTTTATGGATTCAGGAATGGGCAAAAACAAAGAAAATGAAGCAGGGAAATGAGGCAGATTACACATGTGAATCAAACTAAAACAGAACAAATAAAATGAGGATGAGAAATATACATGAGGGTCTTCTTGAAGCTCCACGATGCAATCGGCAGTGGGTTTTGGGAGCAAAAGATAAGACAACTTATTACAGATTGGGGATCTAAAGAAGGGAAGGGGTTTGATTACAATCCAACATGAACAAAATAAAAATCCAAACAGAAATGAAAATGAGAGTTCAAGTAATGCTAGTAGGATCACTTGAACTACAGCAACCCTCCACGAACTTGATTGGTGCTGCACCTCCTCGTTACCGCTCCACCACCACTGCCGTTCTCACAAATTTGAGAATAAATTGTAGAGGAAAAAGAGCGGTTAGAGAAATGAATGGATTGAGAAAGAAGGGACAGAAATAGGTTTTGGTTATAGGTTTAACGTACGGGTTTTAGGAAGTGGGAGGGTTGAGGTGATGTTGTAATTCTGGTTAATGGAGGGAGATAAAATAAAAATGAAGAAATGGGTTTCAGAGATGGGATTTTGTAATAGAAATGGGAGATGAAATGGAAATGGATGGGTTACAGGAATGGTGATGAGTTTCAATCGAGTGGGCAAATAATCATCTTCACATTACCCTATCTCTCTGTATCTCTTTCATATACGAAACAGAACAGCTACTTATTTCTCTGTTTGTATCTCTTTCATACGCCAAGAACTAGGTTTAGTTCAAATTCATTTGTTGAAACCATTTTGTTCCCACCAAAGGTACCGTTTTCTTTGTTTTCAAATAGTGATGGTGGAGAAAGTCTTGATTTTGTTTCATTATTCTTCTGTTCCTTGTAACCCGTTAGTTACCATGGACCAAAGACTGGAGTGTGCTCCTGTTTAATAGAAGTTGTTAGTCTTTTCTCCCATCCTTCTATTGCCGGAATTTCAGTGATCGGAATTTCAGTGATCGGAGAGAGAAGTTGGAGCTTTAGATTTCACATGGGGATGAAGCTAACATAGAGGAGCTTCAGATTTCACATGGGGATGAAGCTAACATAGAAGAGCTCCAGATTTCACATGGACAGATTCTATTGAATAGAGATTGAGCTTCATCGCATCGCCTGCAACTCCTCCAACGGTCTTCTTTGCCAACGGTCAGGTGTACAGGGATTGATTTCTAAGGTTAAAGATGATATAAGGATATAACTGTAAATTCCACTTTGTAATTTTTCATTAAACATATACAAGGGTATTTTTGGAATATAAAATACTGACATCATCACTTAACTGTGGTCTATAATGGAACGAATATTCCATCCATTATATGGGTCTGTAAGTAAGGTTTTAGTTCTTGGGGGGGGGGGGGGGGTTACATGATAGGTCAACAAACTTCAGTGGGGTCTACTAGATGTTTGCTCCTCTTTTTTTGTTTTTTTTCTGTTTTACCCTCCCTCTTGATTTTAGAAATTGCTTTCTTTTTATTTCTTGTCTTTTTTGGTTTCCCAATTTGCCCCTGCTAGATTAAACCCTCAATGGGTTTGACCCAGTAGACCTTCATGGGCCGGGACCTAAGCAATCTAGTTTATTTTATTTTATTATTATTATTTATTATCATTTATTCTTTAGTTTCTGAGACAGAGATTGCCGGTACTCCATGTATCGTCATCGCCAGGGGGGTGACAAAAATCAGGTGTCTACACATGGGTAGTGGTGGAGACAACTGGTTCCATTTGATAGAGGATCTAATGCCCATTTCGCCAGTCAAATTTCAATCCAAAATGAATATGCATTGTTGTTCAAAATGGGTTCCAATCTATATAAAATAGGCCACAAAGTTTGGTGGACAAGTGTATCTTTGTGACTTTTATTGTGGACACACTTTGTACCCACATGACATGGTCATCTTGGGTTGAAATTTAACTAGTGAGATGGGTGCTGCGTCGGTGAATTTGATCAAGTTCACCCGCCTTTACAATCCTTATCATTCTGGTTTGCCTGACCACGTAGAAGAATCCGCTTATCCGAGGAACAAACCCTGATCCAGTACCAATCCTAAACCGTGTTCCCTTCTGCTTCGATTCCATTCGTTTTTCTCTTGAGGCATATCAATCAACTTCTGGCATTTCTTTTCTGATATACTTGCTTGTGCTCCCACTTTGAAAATTTTTCTTGTCACTCAGGATATTCTACTTGCATCTTTGCTTTGGTTATTTGGTTGTAACGAGGGTGGGGAAGTTGGATATGTAATCTTTTTCCTATATATGTCCCTTGTCGATACGAATCGGCTTGAATCAGTCCGATCCAACTATTTTTAAGTTATTTATAATGTAAAAGAATTGATTTAGGAAACGACCCATGATTCAAGGTGAATTTAAAAAAAAAAAAAAAAAAAAAAAAAAGAATCGGACGATTGGGATCCGATTCGGCCAATCGGGTTTTGATCCTAACAATAACACTTAGAAACGGTGGAAATCAGGATCAATGTCAGCAGATTTCGATCTGAATCTGCGTTTCAGGCTTACCGTTTTATGATTCCTACGATTTTGATCCTAACAACTACACTTATAACCTTTTTTTGTTTATAGAAATACACATGCAAGTCTTACTTTACTTTGTAAATATATAAAACCGCGTAGGAGATTAGAAATTCATTTTGCTATATCCTAGCTGGCCTGGCCGAGTTCCGAGTTCCGAGTTACAAGGGATTGTTGAACTTGAAAACAAAAAAAAAACAAAAAAACAAAATCCCTAACCGGGATCATAGATAGATAGATAGGGATTTTAAATCCGATAGATATGCCTCTCCTCTATTTTTTTCTCCTATTATTACTCAACCGCACAACTCTCCCTCTACATCAACCTTCTGATTTCTTTCTCCCTGACCTCTCGTTCTCATATCTCCAGATTTCTCCTATTTTTTTTGTTCTCCTCTCGTGGAAAACTGCTATTAAGGGACAGTGGGTCTATTTTGGAGTGATAATGACAGCTCTATGGAAAACTGCTATTAAGGGACAGTGGGTCTATTTTCCACAAAATTTGGACCATATATGATTTAATTGCCATGTGTTGGATATCGACTTTTAAAGTAGGTGTGTAGGAAAGATTCCTACCATAGGCATGTATGAACTGCGTTGAGCTCTTCTATAGCGTGACATGGAGTGTAGCGCACCATCTGACGGTCCACAGTGCTTGGGCATGCAGCCCAACACCCCGCCTATGCTCAGGCAGGGGTAAAGCGATTATTGCACCGCGCCTCATTAGGAGGCTGTTACGACTGCTATGGGCAGGCAGGCCGTAGACGATCCATTTTCGTATTTTTCTCTTAACTTTTTTTTTTTTGTTTTATTTAAGTACAAAATCTTTGAGGGGAGAGTCCCATATGCTTTAAAATTCTTTGTAGGACCCAGTCTTACTTTACCTTGCTTGTAAATATAAAACCACGTAGGAGATTAGAAATTCAGTTTCCTATCCCTGCTGGCCTGCCCGAGTTCCAAGGGGTTGTTGAACTTCAAAAACCGGGATCATAGATCATAAATAGATAGATATGTTTCAACTGTTGAGCTGTCAAATTCATGAGTTGGCCGATTTCTCCTCTAGATTTTCTGGGATTGTTTTTTTTTTTTTTGTCTCCTCTCGTGCATGCACAGGAGTGCCTCTCTTCCATTTTTTTTCTCCTATTATTACTCAACCGCACAACTCTCCCTCTACAACAACCTTTAAAAGATTTCTTTCTCTCCTTCGTCCTGTATTTTTCACGCACAGTCTCCCCCTGACCTCTCTCGTTCTCATATCTCCAGATTTCTCCTATTTTTTTGGTTCTCTCCACTTGCATCCCCTCACTCTCGATCTCTCTCTGAGTCCCCCCCCCCCCCTGGCCCTATTTCTTTTCTACGTTCTTCTTCGGGCAATAGATCGATAGAGTAGAGAGTCCAACTCTACCTTCTACCTGATGGCCGGGACTGCTGCTTGCTTGATTATGCGTTGCTACGTAGCTTATTATTTAATGCTCCAAAACTCCTTGCAGCTCTGAACCGACGCCAGAGGAGACTTTGATTGCTTAGAAGGTGAGGCTGGCCATGGCCAATGCAAGAAAGAAAGAACAAGCTACGAGCATTTACCTTTTTATCAGCATCACCACTGGGCAATCAATGTCTCGGACGTCGGTTGGGAGCCACAAGCAGTTTTGGTAAAGCCGAAAGCCAGAGATCGATTATGAAGCTTCTGATGTCGTGGTACGTACTCCGGGAGGTATGTATGTCTTTCGGTATTTTTTGTTCCTTCTACAGTTTTTGCCTTACTCTTTTTATGGTTTGAGATCTAACTTAGGCATCGGAGAATCCTCCTCCGAAATCCATTCTGTTTGCTTTGCTTTCTGGTTCTATTGTGCACAGGATCGAATCAGACCAGACCGTGGAAGGAAGATCTCGACTACAACACCTCACATTGTAGATTTGATTCTCTCTCATTCTCTTGTTGTGCTTCCTGTGATCATCGACTTTTAATGCTTAACAAGGTATTTAATTAAGAACAAAATTGGATAAAAAGAGAGCCATGGTTTCGCTCTTTAATTAGCGCGCTACTTACAATTACATTGGTGGGGGGGGGGGGGGGCTTTTAGTATTTGCGTATGATCGATCGTGTGGACAAGTTTACACTATCATCATCCATTCATTTGGTAAGCTAGCACCACCTTCAAAGCATAAGTATTCCACCATGTGATTGCATCGTGTGGCACAATTGCTTGTGTAAGTTCACGCCCTCTTAGGGCTTCTTTGGTATGTTTTTTATTTTAATAATTAGCCTATTTAATTTGAACTAGACTTTTATTACAATGTTTGTTTTTAGGGATTTTATTGTATTTAATTTATTTTTTTTGGGCAGGGGTTTTTTTTTTTGGGGGGGGGGGGGAGAAGGGAGGGGGAACAAAAGGGTGTGAAAGTTATTAGACTTTCTTTAAAAATACCAGAATTAGGTTGTTTGATTGTAATGAGGGTGGGGAAGTTGGATTCTTAATCCTTTTCTTGTATATGTCTCTTGTTGCGGTCTGATCCAACTATTTTTAAGTTAATCTATAATGAAAAAGAATCGATTTAAGAATCGACCCATGATTCAAGGTGGATTATATAAAAAACAAAAAAAAAAAAACCAGGAGTCGGACATACGGGTCCAATTTGGCCAATCGGATTTCGATTCTTACAATAACGCTTAGAAACGATGGAAATCAGGATCAATGTCAACAGATTTCGATCTGAATCAGCAAGTTCTTTGCGTTTTGGGCTTACCGTTTTGTTATTGCTGCAGTTGGTTTTTTCAAATAAGAAAATTATTAATTTTTTTTCTATTTTCCCTTTACTTTTTCAAATTAGATTTTCTAGGTCAGAATCGATTTTCTCGATGGTTGGTTTTAAGTCTTAATGAATTCCTTATCCCAGCTGGCCTTACCTTGTAAAGATGAAACCGTATAGGAGATTTGAATTTCAGTTTCCTATCCCAGCCGCCTGCCCTGGCCTGGCCCAGTTCCTTATCCAAGGAGTTGTTGGACTTCTAAAATTCCTAAGTGAGATCATAGATATGTCACAAGTGTTGAGCTGTCCTAACCAAGCTTCAAATATAACAATTGTTGAAACCATAGTTAGCAAAATAGGGAACGACCTAAAACAAAAAATAAAAGAGGATGGTACGGATTTTAAATGATAAAAAACAAAATAAATCCTCTGCAGAGCATTGACGGTGCATTGCGGTGCGACCTTACGATCTTGACACGTGGATGGTGTGACATCCAATGGTTCGAGCTCAATTGCACTTTATTTTATTTTTCGAGTTTGGCACCGTTGGATATCGCATCATCCACACCACAGTGCATCCCGTAAAAAAACTGCAAACGAATAAATAAAAGGGTTTTTTACAATTGTCATCCCAAAAACTTTAATATTTATTAGTACCCTCAAAAAACTTTTAAACAACTGTTAGCATCCCCTGTAGGCTGTAGCATACTAATCACTAAGTGACCCCCATCGGTACAGACCCGTAACGGAGGGGATTAATAGTGATATTGTGTCGTTGTCACGGATTTTCTAGGACCAAAATGCCATTTTGAGATGATTATTGTAAAAAACCCTAAAATAAATTTTTAATGGCAACCACCCCATCACCGTCCCTTCTCCTCCTCCCCCTCCTTTCTCCTGCTTCTTCTTCCTCCTCTGCTTCTATCTCCATCAAATTTAGGGGTGAATCATGTTTTTCCCCAAAACAGGGGCTTCACTTATGTCTTCTTACTGCAAGCCCACGCTTCCCTCTCTCTCTCTCCCTCTCTGTGTGTGCGTGTGTGTGCGTCCTGGATCACTGAGCAAACAATTCAATTCTCTGTACAAAATCTGTTTTCTATTGCAAGGTTGTCTTTGGATACATGCTTTAACTGCACCTTTCTTCAGGTCATGCCTTGTTATCTTCCTTATCCTATAAGGAGTTCTCCCTTGTTCTGTACCATTTGATGGATTAGATAATTTTTCCACAATATGCTGTGGTTTTGCATTAACAGTGTACTTACTATTGACTAAGTAGTTATTAAAAACTGTATACATTTTATTGTTTCTAGCACTTTGTGTTTACCTGCTCCGACTGTCATCTGTTTCCCCATTTAGCGGTGTACAAAGGATTTGAACAGTTGGATATAAGAACCCCACAATTGTGATGCTAAAAAGATTAGTAAGGTCTCTTACCAAAAACCCCCCCCAAAAAAAAAAAAAAAAAAAAAAAAAAGGATTAGTAAAGTCAAAGACAATCAAATCATCTAGCTCTCCAACTTGATTGTTAATTATTGAGGTTGTTCTTTCTGTATCAGTATGCATTATTTAATCCTTTAAGAATATCAAGTTTTCACCAAATCATAAGTTGTCTCTGCTTCAACCTTTCTAATACCGTTCTTAGCTTTGGAATTTCGTTGTTCACATTTTATTGGAGGATTAATGTGCTTTTTTTGTTTCTTCAATTCTCACAGCCCTAGATCAAGCAGGTCTTGCCACCACAGTCAAAGGCAGGTAAAGCCGTGGTCATCCTCTCAATTGCACTGTCCCTACTTGACTCAAGTACATCTAACACAGGAGACAAAAATGACTATCCTACCCCTTGCCCGAACACACTTCCCAGGACTGCCCGAGGTGGGATCCACCTCCCTCTATTAGAGATGTACTTGAGTCAAGTATGAGCAGTGTAACTGAGAGGATAAAAATTTGCCTCGTGGATAGATTAAATTCATGGAAATTGCAGGCCCATGACTTTGCCAATCATTTTTTGCTTTTCATGTTAATGTTTCGTGGTATATCTCTTTGGTAATTGATTCTTCAATATTTAATAAAGATCAGATAACATGTTGTTTGTTTGAAGCCGAGTACGTCGGTGGTGATGGTGTCATCGATCGGGGTGGTTGGGGTTGCAGAGGAGGAAGAAGAAAAAGGAAAAGAAGAAGGAGGAGGAGGAGGAGAAGGGACGGTGATGGGGTGGGTGCCATTAAAAGTTTATTTTGGGGGTTTTTACAATTACCACCCCAAAAGGGCATTTTGGTCTTAGAAAATCCGTGACAACGGTACAATATCACTACTAACCCCTTCCATTACGGGTCTGTAACGATAGGGGTCACTTAATGATTAGCATGCTACAAGAGAGGGTAACAGTTGTTTGAAAGTTTTTTTTGAAAAGGGGGTAATAGTAAATATTAAAATTTCTGAAATGGTAATTGTAAAAAACCCACGATAAAAAATAGAGATCACAAAAAAACAAATGATACGAGACTTCCCTAAATAAACTCTAGCATCTGCCTTGTAAAACTTCCATCTGCAATGCTAGGCATAAATGGCATGTCATGGTTGCAGTTGTGAGGTTTTTTCTTTTATATCGTCCAATTCAATTTCATTTGTACAAATGACAACAGAAAGGTGGTTTGAGCAATCGACAAAAGGAGCACAAGAAGGTAATGCCGCTTGCTGCAAAAACAGAGCCAAGGTCACACGACCCCGGGAAGTGAAAAAGAAACGATGCTCTGCCGGCAGAATTAGGGCACACCAAGGATCTGAAGTCTTCAAACTCTTCAGGTGATATGGAGAGCAGCATCTAAATCCTTAACAGATTCACCTCATAGATGCTGCCCTGAATGAGAGAGAAGAGCCGAGAGTGAGAAAGAAGAGAGAGCTGGAACCGTGGAGGGGAGGGGAGAAGAAAAAAGAAAAAAAACTGAGAAGGCTGTTTATTCGATCAGAATAGGCTCTGCTACCATGTAAACAGCTATGAAATCTGAATGCTTAAGTGATCAAAATAGATCACCCGGGCCCTTTATTTATACGAAACTGAATTACAATGAATCACAGTAGAAATAAAAATAAAACCCCAGTCCTAATCCTACTAGGAATTCCTAATACAACTAGGAATTCCAAAATAGGATTCGGCTGAAGGTAAAAAATAATAAAAAAGGAAAAATAAAGTAAAGACAATCACAGCACTACTAGGACTACAATCATAGCACCACTAGGACTAGTTACTCTAATCATGTAACTAGCCTATCTCAACAGGATCTTATTCCATTATTTTTTTGATCGATAGCATCATCAGTATGCCTGATTCAGACGTATCTACTGTATCCACTGGCCCATCTGTTACAGAAGGGAATCATCATGATTATCCCTCTTTTCCTGCCAGCCCAGTGAAGCTCGATGGCACCAATTATTTACTCTGGTCTACATCAGTCTTTCTCTCCATTGATTCAAGGGGCTATAAGGGCTATATATATGGGACTTCTGTTAAGCCAAGTGATGCTGGTTTATTACAAGATAAGTGGAGTTCAAATAACTCCTTGGTTATGTCCTTTCTTCTAAGTGCTATGACTCCATCCATTGCCCGTGGCTATGTACTGCTTGATACAGCTGCCAAAATTTGGAAGGCTGCTAAAGATACCTATTCCCAGGTAGGGAATGATGACAAGTTTATGATATTCAAAGAAAAATCCATGCAACCAAACAGGGTGAACTTACTTTGTCATAATACTACTCTGAACTCCGTAGTCTATGGCAAGAGCTTGATTACTATGATAACTTTCAACTTGATTGTCCTTCCGATATTACAAAATTTCAGCAAAGGGAGGATAAATTCAGAGTCTATACGTTTTTTACTGGACTTAATGTGGAATATGATCAGCTTCGGTCTCAAGTTTTGAATCGTTCCCCTTTTCCCAATTTGGAGCAAGCCTACTCTATGATACAGTTGGAGGATACTCGTCGTTCCACTATGTTACCACCCACACAGCCAGAGAGATCAGCTTTAATAACTTCTGCGGGTGGCTCTTCTAATACTAGTACACGTTCCTCGTCTGAGAAGGAACCTCTTAAATGTACCCATTGTGGAAAGGAACGACATACTGTGGATTTTTGTTGGAAATTGTATGGTCGGCCGTCTGATTCATCTGATGGTCGTGGTGGTGGTCGTGGTCGAGGCCGTGGTCGTGGTCGTGGTTGTGGTAATCGTGGTGGTGCACAGGCCAACCTTTCTGAAGCTACTGAAACAGCTCCTAATACCACTCTTTCTACAGAGGAACTTACTGTATTTCGTCGTATGATGACCAACTTTGGGTCTCTCACATCTCCATCTACATCTGCCTCTACCTCGACTGTGGTTCCCTCTTCTGAATCCAACCTTGTTTTCTCCCAACCAGGTATTCCTTTTGCTGGTCAGTGTGCTTCGGCATTATCTCATCCTTGGATAATCGATTCCGGAGCCACTGATCACATGACTGGTACATCCAATTTATTTTTTCATTATTCTCTTTCTTTAGGCAAAGATAAAATCAAAATAACCGATGGTTCTCTTTCCTCTGTATCGGGGAAGGGAGCCGTCCATTGCTCTCCTTCTTTATCCTTGTCCTCTATCTTGCATGTCCCTAAGTTAACTTCTAATTTGCTTTCTATCAGTAGTTTAACATCTGATCAATTGTAAAGCTATTTTTTATCCTTCCCATTGTGTCTTTCAGGACTTAGGGACAGGGAGAGCGATTGGAGTTGGTAAAATGCGTGGTGGACTTTATTTGCTTGACGATGATCTTATCTCTAGTACTGCTGCTGCCAAGTCTGGACTAGCTCTTACTGCTACTTCTGTTGACCATCATCTATCTGAATTACATCGTTGGCATCGTCGATTAGGACATCCACCTTTAAGAACATTAGCTAAAAATTTTCTTGGTTTATTTCAGCATTGTAATCCTCAAACTTTATTATGTGAGGCTTGTGTTTTTGAAAAACAAACTCGTTCTATTTATTCTAGTTCAAATAAAAGATGTTCCAAACCTTTTTCTATGATTCATTCTGATGTTTGGGGTCCCTCCCGCACATCCTCTATTTCTGGTTTTAAGTGGTTTGTCACATTTATTGATTGTCACACACGCACCACCTGGGTTTATCTAATGCGGCACAAAAGTGAAGTGTTTTCTTGTTTTAAGGTTTTTTATAGCATGGTTCAAACTCAATTTCAAGCCACCATTCAAACTCTTCGGAGTGACAATGGTCGTGAATATTTAGACGGGGCATTTCAATTATTTCTTGCTATTCAAGGAATCATTCATCAAACTAGTTGCGTTGACACTCCACCTCAAAATGGAGTGGCTGAACGCAAAAATAGACATCTTCTTGATGTCTCTCGCTCCATTATGTTTGAAATGCATGTTCCTTCTCATTTTGGGGGCGAGGCTGTTTTAACAGCCGCTTATCTTATTAATAGAATGCCCTCTCGGATCCTTGACTATAAATCTCCTCTTGATCTTTTAAAGGGGTCTTCTTCTTACATTATTCCTCCAAAGATTTTCGGGTGTGTTTGTTTTGTTCGAAACCACTATGCCCATGGTAAACTTGATCCTTGCGGTCTCCGCTGTATTTTTATTGGTTATTCTCCCACACAAAAAGGGTGTAAATGTTACCATCCTTCATCTCGTCGTGTTTTTGTTTCACTGGATGTTGTTTTTCATGAGGTTGTGGCTTTCTTTCCCTCTTTGGCACCTCTTCAGGGGGAGTCTACATCTACTCTAGAAGATGTGCCGATTACTATTCCTCCTCTCCATGAGCCCATTGATGATTATCATGTACCTTTAGAAGATGATGCTGTCCAGGGGGAGCAGCAGCAGGTTCAGCCAGAGAAAGACTTTAAGCAGCAGTATTATCAAAAGAAAAAGGGGTAACGACGGCCCACCACTGCAGTATTACCGAACCAAGAGTTGTCCTCTGAACCAAGACCGAATGAGACTTCCTCTGGTAATATTTCTGATCCTTTACATTCCTCTCCTTTGGACCCCTCTCCTATTATTTCTGATCCATCACGTGATCTACCCATTGCCCTTAGGAAAGGGAAAAGATCTTGTACGCAACATCCAATTTCTCAGGTTGTTTCGTATGAATCTTTGTCCCCCTCATTTCATGCTTTTGTTTCCTCTTTATCTTCTATTTCAATACCACAGACTTGGCAGGAGGCATTTGCAGATGCTAGGTGGAAAGAGGCCATGGTCGAAGAAATGCAAGCTCTTAAGAAGAATGGTACTTGGGATCTTGTTACTCTTCCACCACAAAAGAAGATTGTGGGCTGCAAGTGGGTCTTTGTAATTAAACAAAAAGCTGATGGAACTGTTGACCGTTTTAAAGCAAGGCTGGTTGCTCGCGGATTTACCCAAACATATGGGATAGATTATTTGGAGACTTTTGCGCCTGTTGCCAAAATGAACACTATCAGGGTTATTCTCTCTTGTGCTGTGAACCTTGGATGGAGTCTACAACAGCTTGGTGTTAAAAATGCCTTCCTTCATGGTGAATTAGAGGAGGAAGTATATATGGATGTTCCTCCTGGATTCTCCTTTGCTGCAACTCAAGGCAAGGTTTGTAAACTTAAGCGGGCTTTGTATGGTCTGAAACAGTCACCACGTGCATGGTTTGGTCGCTTTCAGATGGCAATGGTGACATTTGGTTATAAACAAAGCAATGCAAATCACACATTGTTCATCAAGAAGACGGACAACGTTATTACTCTTCTCATCGTATATGTTGATGATATAGTTGTAATTGGAAATAACCCTGCTGAAATTTCCAAGTTGAAGACTTATTTGGCCAAGGAATTCGAAATCAAGGATCTAGGCATGCTTCGCTATTTTCTAGGGATTGAAGTAGCCCATTCTTCTCAGGGGCTATTCTTATCTCAACGCAAGTATACTCTAGATCTTCTTTCAGAAACTGGCATGTTAGGCTGTTCTCCTGTGGATACTCCCATACAGGCCAATGCTCGTTTTCGAGACACTGATGGTGAACCAGTGGACAAGGGGAGATGTCAGCTGTTAGTCGGGCGTCTAATTTATTTATCTCACACTAGGCCTGACATTGCCTATGCTGTGAGCCTTATTAGTCAATTTATGCATGATCCTCGGTCTAACCATCTGGAAGCCATATTCAGAATTTTGAGATACTTGAAGTCTGCTCCTGGTAAAGGAGTTTTATTATCTTGTTATGATCATCTCCAGATTGAGGCCTACATTGACTCAGACTGGGCTGGTTCTCATGATCGAAAATCCACCACAGGTTACTGTACATTTGTGGGTGGAAATTGTGTTACATGGCTCAGCAAGAAGCAAACTGTGGTTGCCCGTTCCAGTGCAGAGGCTGACTTTAGAGCTATGGCTCTTGGCATTTGTGAGCTGTTGTGGCTTAAAACCTTGTTACAAGATTTGAGTATTCCTATTACTCTGCCTATGCGATTCTACTGCGACAGTAAATCAGCAATAAGTATTGCCCATAATCCAGTTCAGCATGATAGGACGAAACACATTGAAATTGATCGTCATTTTATCAAAGAGAATCTGGATAATGGGACTGTTTGTGTCTCTTATGTTCAATCTGGAGACCAGTTGGCTGATGTGTTCACCAAAGGATTAAGTGGAAAGGTTTTTCAACCTCTAGTGTGCAAGTTGGGCATGATTGATATCTATGCACCAACTTGAGGGGCAGTATTGGAATATGGGTATTATTGTAACATGGGTCGACCCATGATATATGGTCGACCCATGGGGTATTTTCTATTCTAGTTGTTTTTCCTTATTTGAGTTAATTGGGGTATTATTGTAATTGTTGTATTCTGAAATTTTCTCCAGACCTATTATAAATAAATCGTGGAGGGCTTTCACATTGATAAGCCATTCCTATTATTTCTTCAATTATAAATAGAGGGACTTACCTATCAATGAATCTAACACATTCTATTATCTAATTCTCTCTTTCTAACCCACGGTTTGCTAACATGGTACCAGAGCCAAGTCTGATCTAGGTTAGAAAGAAAGAAAAAACCCTCCTTTTCTTCTTCAATCGACTTCTCCCTCCTTCCCTTCTTTCTCGGTTTCACCTTCTTCTGGTTTTCTTCTTCTCATCCTTGTAAATGGGCAGCACTAATGAGGTAAAATCTAAACTAATGATTTAGTTGCTGCCCTCCTCCATCCTATCTACTTTTTTTCCATTAAAATTCTGCTAGAACCATACCTGCAACTTTAAGGTTTCCAGAATTTTCTTGAAGATCAGATTCCTCTCACTCAAGAAGGCTGATCCTCCATTGTTGGAGCCTCCTATGCAACCTTTTCTAATACCTTTCTACCTTCTTCCAGCTACTCCCCTTTCTTTTCTTCTCTAGCCTTGATTTACCCCAATCGATCTGGCCGAACCCTTAACCTTCTAATTTTGGATCAACCCTTGGTTCTCACAATCCAACCATCAAATCAGGCTGAGATTTCTTGCACAGGTTACTTCCTATACAAGCCCTACTTGACCTGAGTTTGGACCTTTTCTGATGGCTGGATTAGTTTCTACAGCAAAGCTTCCTTAACCTTCTAATTTGGTTACCTGCTAAAAATCCTGACAAAACCCTGAATCCAATCGAATTGAGGGTTACAGGTTTTAGCCCTTGCTGATTGCTTCCACTTCAAAGAGCACTCGAACTCAATAATTGCTCCATTCTAAGTTTTTGAAGACCCCTACCCCAATCGATCTCTACTTTTCAGGGTTTTCCAAAACCCTGACACATCGATTTTTGGGTTAGGGATTTTTGCTGCTGCTGTAATCTTATGGAGATGTTTCTACCGTCAAGAGAGATACTCTACCTTATCAATTAATGGCTTGAAGAAGTTCCTTTTTTCTATGATAACTGCTGCCTTATTTTTCTGCAATTTTTTGGTGTTTCTCCCTCTTGAAGATCAAGTCTCATTATTACTGGAGATTGGATGTTCGCATTGGAGGTCCCATTCTAGCAATATAGATCAGCATCTATTACAAATCTACGTCCAACAACTGAATCCCCCTTTTCCCTATATTGATTTCACTTTCAGGTTTTCCAAAACCCTGACTTTAATTGATCTTAGGGTTAGGGCTATTCTTTTTTGCTGATTTTTTGAGGAGAGTCTTATACATATCGGAGAAGCATACGACCTACATATCAGCATCATTTTTGGAGTTTTTTTGAAAAAATTCAGGTTTCACTCTTATGGCTCGATTTCTCCAACTATCAACCTATTCTTTTACTGGTTCCTATGTGGTTGGCTGCTTCAACTACCTATGGATCTATTGGGTTATTTATCTTATACTTGCTGGTTCTATTGAGCTTTACTACATACCTTGCTGGTTCTATTGATTGGCATCTGTAAACATGACTGGTTGACATGTTACTGCTGCGTTTATGAGGACTACTGATGCCCTATTCTTGAGACTGAGTATCCTACTATTGGAGATCGAATTTCTTTCATTGTTGAAGACTTGAATCTACTACCCTGGAGATCAGTTTATTTGGGATTACAACAGTATGTTCCATAGTTATTGGCTTCAACTACGAACCTATTCAGTTGTGTGAAGTTTTCTCTACTGATTCAAATCCAGCTTACTTTGAGCGCTTGATCCTAGCATTGTTCACTAATTCAGATCTGATCCAAGTTTTTTTTGAAGTTTATTACATCAATTCTGCCCAGATATCTTCGTCTGTTCTATTTAGCATGTGGGAGTTTACAAATTGGAGTTTTGCACACTGGTCCTTCCGTGTTTGAAGATTGATCAAGCCTTGAAGATTGGAGTCTTTCCTTACTTCAAATCAGATCTGTTTACTTATCAGATTTGAATATTGGAGTTTGGTGTCTCTCCCCTGCAAGAGTTTCCATCTAAGGAGTTTGTTTGATCGTTTGAAGATGGTTGACAATTTATATGTTGCATTGTTTTTTTCCGTGATTCATTATCCCACTGCTCTTTTTTTTTCCACTTCACCACCTCCCATACCATACCTTTGGCATATACCCATAACCACTTTGGAAGTTTATTGGTATTCTCTAAATTGCCATCTTCCTTTTCCATTACCCTTAGCATCTTTTGGAAAATTCTGGAATATTATACTTTTGCACTATTTCTTCCATCATCTCCATTATCTGTCCATGTGTACTACTACACGTGAGGGGGGATTATGTACAATACACCTGCAGCCATTGCAGAAAGCAGAACTTGCAGGAACATTGGTGCAAAATATAGAAGATCACTCTTCTCCACCATTGCTGTTGGGTATCCTTCATTATTGGGTTGAGTTTGCCGTAAGGGGGAGATGAAGAGTATTGAAGATGGTTGGTTATTGCCTGCCTATTTGAGGATTTACAGTGCCTTTGCAGTGCCTATATGAGGATGTTTCCCCTGCTTGCTGCTGTAGTTGCTTATCCTCAAGAGTATCAGTCAGAGATTCATCACTGGACAGCTATAGAAGATTGGTGAAAGCTGCCTTTTTTGGAAGACATTCCAGTCCCGGTTTGCTAATCAAGTTTGCCTAGGTTTTGAAGATCTATTTTTCAAGTTCTTGAAGGTTTATTTGGGAGTTGCATTCATCTGCCAAGCTGGACTCTGCTGCAACTTTGTTTCTTCCCGTTTTGTTCAAGCTGGGCATTAGTGCCTTGTATGCGCCAACTTGAGGGGGAGTGTTAGCATTATTATGGAGTTTTTTTTCTTATTAGTTCAAGCTGGATCCTCCTTCTTTACTTATATGTATAATCCAGCTTCAGGGGGAGTGTTGGAAATCTAGAATACCGTGGGGGTATTCTGGTCCTTTTGGGGTAGATTTATTCTTATGATATTAGGATTAAGTTCTTGCTCTTATGGAGTCAGCTAGCTAGGGGTAATTATCTCTATTTTAGTTCCTTTGTAACTTTCCCCTCTATTATAAATAGAGGGGCTTACCTATCAATGAATCTAACATATTCTATTATCTAATTCTCTCTTTCTAACCCACGGTTTGCTAACATTCCTTTCTCATATTTATTTATGATACCCTTTGTTACGTAAATTCTTCTATTTAATTTTACCGTAGGTACCCAGTAGGGGAAAATAATGATGATAGAACACTCAACCATAGATCTTCATCAACAATGGAAACCCTAGTTCTTCAAGTGATCCCAATTAGGGTTTTATGGTAATAAACAAGGGCAACAATAGGTGGCTGCACACCACAGAGAGAGAAACCCTAAAAAGAAGCCGCTCAAAATAAGATAAAAGAGAGTAACAAACTGATTAAACCTGCTCTGGTACCATGACACAATATCAAGAACAGGTAATCAGTATAAAACAAGAGAAGAAGGAAGAAGAATAAGAAGAAGAGAGAAGAAAGGAGAGAAAGATGACGGGAACTGCATCTCTTAGAGAAGAAAAAAGACTCATGGTTGACAGAATGCTCCAACCGTGAGCTCTAAAATATTTATAGATGAAAAGTAAACAAAGATGAGTATACTCCTGATAGACAAGTATTACACATAAGCCTTTAATTACTCAACTAAATACCAAAAACACCCTCTGTGGTTATACTAAATAGAGCAATTATAAACTTAACACCCTGTCAGATGTATTTCCCTTTACAAAACTTGTTGGCGTTGTTAAGAAAACAACGCCCAGAATGGTGATTTGTAGAAGAAAGCGAAAAATAGAGACGACACACAATACACAACACCAGAGATTTACGTGGTTCACCCCCAAGATGGAAGCTACGTCCACTGCTGAGCAATAGAACAGATTTCACTATCTTTTGGAAATGTTACAAAACCTCTCTTTTTACAGCCCTCCCAGAGATAAGAACGTTATGTAGAGAAGCCCTAACTCGAGAAAGTACAGAAATGCCCCCAGACCCAAAAAAGCCACACCGGATAGGGTCGGACCAAAACATAACATATATCCCAAAATATACCGTTTCGAATGTCTCGATGAGCCCAACAAAACTCATCGCCTTTGGCCTTTGGCGGTGATATACGCCATTTTTCGACAATCCGAGGTCGTTTCGACGTCGAAACGGCCCTCCAAAGATCCCAACTGCACTTTCTGTACCGAAATCAGGCTTCACCAATAACAATCTCCCACTTGAAAACTGATACCAACACTACAAAGAAAACAGAACCCTTAACACCTATTGCTCGAGCAACACCATCAACCATCATCCATGAAGATCGATCAAAGTTGAGCAAAGTCCCAACTTTTCCCTATCAACACCCATTGTTAACATATCAGCAGGATTCTTACTGCCATCTATCTTGTCAAGCTTCAGCTGCCCATCCTCCAATACAGACCGAATGAAGTGATATCTCAACTGAATGTGCTTTGTCCTCGAATGAAAGGTTGAGTTCTTCGCGAGATGAATAGCACTCTGACTGTCACTGCATAATATGCTATTCTCTTGCACTCTACCCAACTCCTCCATAAACCTCTGAAGCCGAATCATCTCTTTACTAGCTTCAGTTACAACAAGCAACATATTCTGCCTCTGTGGTTGAAAGAGCAACCACCTTCTGTAGCTTCGAAATCTAGCTAACTGCTGTTCCACCTATTGTGAATACATAACCTATAGTACTCTTTCCACCATCTTTGTCTCCTGAATGATCTGAAGCTGCAAAACCTTGTACATCAACATTAGTACCACCAAAACATAAACAGTAGTTGGATGTACCTCTTAGATGCCTAAGTATCCACTAAACTGCTTTCCAATGCTCCTTTCCTGGGTTTTGTAAAAACCTACTAACAACTGCCACTGCATGTGCAATGTCCGGCTTTGTACTTACCATTGCATACATCAAGCTCCCAACTGCTGATGAATATGGCACTTTTTGCCATGAAGTCCATCTCCTCCTCTGTAGAAGGACACAAATCCTTTGAAAGCTTGAAATGAGCTGCCAATGGAGTGGTCACCGGCTTCGCATTGTCCATGTTGAATCTCTTCAACACCTTCTCCACATACCCTTCTTGGGATTGCTATAGCTTCTTCTGTTTTCTGCCTCTCCTTATTTGCATGCCAAGAATTTGCTTTGTTTCACCCAAATCCTTCATGTCAAAAACCTTGGACAAATTTATCTTTAGATCACTTATTCCTTGAATGTTATTTCCTGCAACCAACATATCGTTTACATACAATGCAAGAATAATAAAATCTTCATTTTCAAACTTTTGAAAATAAACACAATGGTTAGATTGACATCTTGCAAATTTTCTGTCCTGCATAAACTTGTCAAATTTCAAGTACCATTGCCTTGGAGCTTGCTTGAGACCATACAAGCTCCTATTTAGTTGGCAAACCAACTTCTCCTTGCCCTTCACTTCAAATCCTTCAGGTTGATGCATGTAAATCTCTTCATCCAAATCTCCGTGGAGAAATGCAGTTTTAACATCTAATTGCTCTAGATGTAAATCCTCTACAGCTACAATGCTCAACATAATACGGATTGAAGTCATCTTAACACCGGGGGACAAAATTTCTTGAAAATCAATACCTTTCTTTTGTGCAAACCCTTTCACTACAAGCCTTGCCTTGTACCTTTTTGATCCTCTAGCTTCATCTTTCACTCTATAGACCCATTTATTGTACAATGCTCTCTTTCCAGCTGGAAGCTTCACCAAGTTCCAAGTTTTATTTTTCTTTAATGAGTCCAACTCCTCATTCATGGCTTACTCCCACTTGACTCTGGACTTATCCTAGATTGCTTCATGAAAACATCTGGCTCACCAGAATTAGTATACAAAATGAAATTTGAGAAGGGGAATATCTCCTGGGAGGTCTAATTGTCCTTACAGATCTTCTAAGGACAGGAGTTTCGGGTTCCTTCTCTTGAAGACCATCATGATCATTATGATCACGATCATCACCAATTCCACTCCCAGTATCAACATCTGAATTTTTAGCTTCATTTTCCTCATTTTCTGGAATTCCTTGCACATTTGGTATAGTCCCACTTTCGATTTTATTGACTTCCAGAAACTCTGTTTCATCCTTTTCCTTTTGTTGCTGCCTATCTTTTTACATGCAATTTTCATTGAATACTACATCTTTACTCCTGATAATTTTGTTATGTTCATATTCCCATAAACGATAACCAAATTCATCTCCACCATATCTTATGAAAGCACACTTGACAGATTTAGAATCTAATTTTTGCCTTTTTTTTTTCTCAACAAGAGCATAGGCTATGCAACCAAAAGTTTTTAGAAAAGAATAGTTCACCTGTTTTCCAGTCCATGTCTCCTCTGGAATCCTTCCATCTAATGCACAGATGGGCTTCTATTGATCAAGAACACTGCTGTGTCAACAACTGCTGCCTAGAAATGTAGAGGCATTCCCGAATGGATCCTCATACTCCTTGCACGTTCCGAAATTGTTTTGTTCATTCTTTCTGCAACACCATTTTCTTGTGGTGTTCTTGGAATTGTTTCCAATCTTCTGATCCATTAAGAGCAAAAAATTCTTTGAATCCTTCATGGTTTTCTCCACCATTGTCACTCTTAAGACACTTAACTTTGTTCCCTGTTTCAGATTCTACAAGAGCTTTCCACTTCTTGAAAATATAAAAAACATCAGATTTATTTTTCATAGCATAAATCCATGTTTTTCTGGTTGTATCAATCTATAAACGAAACAAAGTAAGATTTACCAGTGAAAGAATTCACCTCAGCTGGTCCCCAAACGTCTAAGTGAACAAGCTCCAACCTTTCCACTTTTTTTTCTCTTCCTCCTTTGTGGAAGCTGACTCTCTTTTGTTTCCCATACACAGTCTTCACAGAGCGCGAAGTCAAAATTCTTCAGGTCAGGTAATAGATTTCTTGAGTGAACTCATCTGCAGAAACTACTGAAACAGTATGGTCATTAGTACCAGTAAAAATATACAAAGTACCATGCAAATTATGCTTGGCCACAATCATAGACCCCCTTGTAATTTTCCATTAGCCATTACCAAAACCAACATTATATCCTTCACTGTCTAACTTGCTTGCGAGATGAGGTTCTTCTTCAATTCAGGGACATGTCGTGCCTCTCTCAATTTCAAGTGTCCGCCATTTGACAATTTTAGTGAAATTGTCCCTTTTCCAAGCAATCTTACACACTTGTCCATTTCCCACAGTAACATGTCCAAAATCACAATGAACATAATCACAAAAGTAATGCTTATGCAAAATGCAATGAAAGGAAGCTCCAGAGTCACTAAACCAAACCTCAGATTTAACATCTACTGATGCAGATAATCATAAATCACTGTATACCTGATCATTTGTAGAAACCAAGTTTGCTTTTTCCTCATTTGACTGCTTACCCTTTTCATCCTTGTTCTTCTCTTTCCAGCAATCCTTTTTCATGTGATGCATCTTACCGCAGGTCCAGCAGTTCCTATGTATCTTTCCATCAGTTTTCCCTTTTTCTCTTTCTTTCGACTATGATCTTCCTCTGGATTGGGACTTTCTCCCACTCGAGCTACTTCCCTTTTCTTGCGGTCTTCCTCTTGTTTCTACTAACAATGCAGTAGCTGATGAGGTCACCTTAGAACTCTTTTTATGCATCTCATCACTTAGTATGCAACTGACAACATCTTTTCTAGTGATAGTATTACTTACTGCCATAACTAAGTTGTTTCAACTTTCTGGCAGAGAACACAAGAACAGTAAAGCCCTAAGCTCATCATCAAAATTAACATCAACATATTGCAATTGACAAGTGATCATATTAAACTCATTTAAATGGTCAACAACAGATCCAGAATCAGACATAGTCATATTAAATAATTTCTTCATAAGAAATACTTTGTTAAAAGCAAAGGGTTTTTCATATAACTTAGCTAAGGCGGACATCATTCCAGCAGTAGTTGTCTCCTTTATAATGTTGAAGGCCACCTGTGACAGCCTCACCGTAGCCAACGCTTTTCGATCATGAATCTTCCAATCTTCATCCTTCATCTCCTCTAGTTTCTTCCCTGTCAGTAGTAGATACAAATCCTTCTGAAAAAGGTGGTCTTCCATCTACATCTTCCACTACTGAATGTTCTGACCGTTGAACTTCTCAATCCTTGCCTTTCCATCTTCTGCCATCGCTCCCACTCAAGCCAAACACGAAATAAAACCTTCAATCAGCTTCCTGAACCGAAGCTCTGATACCAGTTGTTAAGAAAACAACACCCAGAATGGCGATTTGCAGAAGAAAACCAAAAACAGAGAAGACACAAGACACAACACACAACACCAGAGATTTACGTGGTTTACCCCCAAGATGGAAGCTACGTCCACGGCCGAGCAATAGTACAGATTTCACTATCTTTTAAAAATTTTACAAAACCACTCTTTTTCAGCCCTCCCAGAGATAAGAACATTATATAGAGAAACCCTAACTCGAGAACATACAGAAATGCGCCCAGACCCAAAAAAGCAAAACCGGACAGGGTCGGACCAAAACATAACATATATCCCAAAATACACCATTTCGAATGTCTCAACGAGACCAACACAACTCGTCGCCCTTGGCGTTGATGTACGCCATTTTTTCGGCAATCCGAGGTCTTTTCGAGGCCTAAACGGCCCTCCGAAGATCCCAATTGCACTTTTTGTACCGAAATCAGGCTTCACCAATAATAATCTCCAACTTAAAGACTGATACAAACACTCCAAAGAAAATAGAACCCTTAACACCTATTGCTCGAGCAACACCATCAACCATCATCCATGAAGATCGATCAAAGTTGAGCAAAATCCCAACTTTTCCTTGTCAACACCCTTTGTTAACATATCCGTAGGATTCTTACTGCCATCTATCTTGTCAAGCTTTAGCTGGCCATCATCCAATACAGATCGAATGAAGTGATACCTCAACTGAATGTGCTTTGTCCTCGAATGAAAGGCTGAGTTCTTCGCGAGATGAATAGCACTCTGACTGTCACTCCATAATATGCTATTCTCTTGTACTCTACCAAACTCCTCTATAAACCTCTGAAGCCATTTCATCTCTTTACTAGCTTCAGTTACAACAAGCAACATATTCTGCCTCTGTGGTTGAAAGAGCAACCACCTTCTGTAGATTCGAAATCTAGCTAACTGCTGTTCCACCTACAGTGAAAACATACCCTGTAGTACTCCTTCCACCATCTTTGTCTCCTGAATGATCTGAATCTACAAAACCTTGTATATCAACATTAGTGCCACCAAAGCATAAACAGTAGTTGGATGTACCTCTTAGATACCTAAGTATTCACTGAACTGCTTTCCAATGCTCCTTTCCTAGGTTTTGTAAACACCTACTAACAATTCCCACTGCATGCGCAATGTCCAGCCTTGTACTCACCATTGCATACATCAAGCTCCCAACTACTGATGAATATGGCACTTTTGCCATGAACTCCTCCTCCTCCTCTATAGAAGGACACAAATCCTTTGAAAGCTTGAAATGAGCTGCCAATGGAGTGGTCACCGGCTTTACCTTGTCCATGTTGAATCTCTTCAACACTGTCTCCACATACCCTTCTTGGGATAGCCACAGCTTCTTCTATTTTCTGTCTCTCCTTATTTGCATGCCAAGAATTTGCTTCGCTTCACCCAAATTCTTTACGTAAAAAACCTTGGACAGATTTTTCATGAGATCACTTATTCTTTGCATGTTATTTCCTACAACCAACATATCATCTGCATACAATGCAAGAATAATAAAATCTCCAATTTCAAACTTTTGAAAATAAACACAATGGTCAGATTGACATCTTGCAAATTTTCTGTCCTGCATAAACTTGTCAAATTTCAAGTACCATTGCCTTGGAGCTTGCTTGAGAACATACAAGCTCCTATTTCATTTGCAAACCAACTTCTCCTTGCCCTTCACTTCAAATCCTTCAGGTTGATGCATGTAAATCTCTTCATCCAAATCTCCATGGAGAAATGCAGTTTTAACATCTAATTGTTCTAGATGTAAATCTTTTACAGCTACAATGCTCAATATAATACGGATTGAAGTCATCTTAACAACAGGGTAGAAAATTTCTTGAAAATCAATACGTTTCTTTTGTGCAAACAGCAAACCCTTTCACTACAAGCCTTGCCTTGTACCTTTTTGTTCCTTCAGCTCCATCTTTCACTCTGTATACCCATTTATTGTACAATGCTCTCTTTCCAGCTGGCAGCTTTACCAAGTTCCAAGTTTTATTTTTCTGTAATGAGTCCAACTCCTCATTCATGAATTGCTCCCACTTGACTCTGGACTTATCCTGCATTGCTTAATGAAAACATTCCGGCTCACCAGAATCAGTATACAAAATGAAATTTAAAGAAGGGGAATATCTCCTGGGAGGTTTAATTGTCCTTACAGATCTTCTAAGAACAGGAGTTTCGGGTTTCTGTTCTTAAAGACCATCATGATCATCACCATTTCCACTCCCAGTATCAACATCTGAATTTTTAGCTTCATTTTCCTGATTTTTCGGAATTCCTTGCACATTTGGTATAGTCCCACTTTCAATTTCATCGAGTTCCAGAAACTCTGTTTCATCCTTTTCCTTTTGTAGCTGCCTATCTTTATACATGCAATTTTCATTGAATACTACATATTTACTCTTGATAATTCTGTTTTGTTCATATTCTCATAAACGATAACCAAATTCATCTCCACTATATCCAATGAAAGCACACTTGAAAGATTTAAAATCTAATTTTTGCCTATTTTTTTTCTCAACAAGAGCATAGGCTATGCAACCAAAAGTTTTCAGAAAAGAATAGTTCACTTGTTTTCCAGTCCATGTCTCTTCTGGAATCCTTCCATCTAATGCATAGATGGGCTTCTATTGATCAAGAACACTGCTGTGTCAATAGCTGCTGCCCAGAACTGTAGTGGCATTCCCGAATGGATCCTCATACTCCTTGCACGTTCCGAAATTGTTTTGTTCATTTTTTCTACAACACAATTTTCTTGTGGTGTTCTTGGAACTGTTTCCAATCTTCTGATTCCATTAAGAGCACAAAATTCTTTGAATCCTTCATGATTTTCTCCACCATTGTCACTCTTAAGACACTTAACTTTGTTCCATGTTTCAGATTCTGCAAGTGCTTTCCACTTCTTGAAAATATAAAAACATCAGATTTATTTTTCATAGCATAAATCCATGTTTTTCTGGTTGCATCATCTATAAATGAAACAAAGTAAGATTTACCACCGAAAGAATTCACCTGAGCTGGTCCCCAAACGTCTAAGTGAGCAAGCTCCAACCTTTCCACTTTTCTTTCTCTTCCTCCTTTGTGGAAGCTGACTCTCTTTTGTTTCGCATACACAGTCTTCACAGAACTCGAAGTCAAAATTCTTCAGGTCAGGTAATAGATTTCTTGTGTGAAGCTTCTTCATGCCTGTCTCACTCAAGTGTCCAAGTCTGTGATGCCAGTGTGCGGTACTCTCATCTGCAGAAACTACTGAAACAGTTTGGTCATTAGTACCAGTAAAAATATACAAAGTACCATGCAAATTACCCTTGGCCACAATCATAGACCCCCTTGTAATTTTCCATTGGCCATTACCCAAGCCAACACTATACCCTTCATTGTCCAACTTGCTTGTTGAGATGAGGTTCTTCTTCAAATCAGGGAGTCGTGCCTCTCTCAATTACAAGTGTCTGCCATTTGACAATTTTAGTGAAATTGTCCCTTTTCCAAGCAATCTTACACACTTGTCCATTTCCCACAGTAACATGTCCAAAATCACCATGAACATAATCACAAAAGTAATGCTTATGCGAAGTATGTTAGAGTTGTTAGAATATCTTGTATAGGGGTAGTTCTGTCATTGTCTAGTTATAAGACATGACTAAGTTGTATTTTTACTTTATTGTCTTATTTCTCCTTACCTCCCTAGGGAGGCTTGTGTAATTTGGAAGACTTAATGAATGAAGCTAATATGTGTGTTGAGAATCACTCTCAACACACACAATCGATTCTCCCATTCTCTTCTCTTCTTCTCATCTCTTCTCTCCTTCTTCTTCTTCTTGCTGTATACTCTTCTCTTACCAGATTCGATCTACCTTTGAGTTTCAACTTGGTATCAGAGCCAACATCTCTGGTTTGAGAGTCGGCTGAGCTCAGTCCTCATCTTCTCCTCTCTTTGGAACCCTATAAATGTAAAGGGGGTTCCATTGGAGGCTGTATATGTGAAACCTATACTCCTTACAGTCTTGGGAGTGGTATTCCCTAAGTTGGAGAGAGTTGAGAGCTGTGAAGGTGACTTAAGACGATGGAGGAAGGCGCGAGTTACCGCCGCTTGTGAAGCTTCTTCTTGGTTCTCCTTCTCTTCTCCACATCTTGGCATGAGACCTATTGGAGTTGCATCGCCTAGGGTGTTGTTTCGAGACCCCAAAGCTCTTGGTTGTTGAAAAAGAAATCTGCCTTCTTGCTAGATGTTTTTGAAGACTTGAAACCAGGCTCTGTTTTCCGCCACCTAGGAGTGTCTCGGTTTGATTCTGCCTTTGGCAGCTTGGATGACCTTGGAACTTGTCCCATTTGTGTCGTATGGGAGTGCTTTTTGAAGCCCTAAGAGCCGCCCTTGAAGGTGGAGGGTCGGAGGGCTGCTCGTTTTTTCTACTTGCTACAGTGTTGCTCTGTTTTTGTCTTCTCGAGGTCTGCTGTATTGGATGGCTGAATGTGATAGTATTACATCTTGATACACTTATTGGGTATTATGGACTAAAGGTTCTTGGCTACTAGCAGAATTTGGTTTGAGTTATACAAGTTTTTGCTCTTCATATGCTTGCTGTTTTTTTAGGCTTGGCCTCGGCCTTGTGGTTTGGTTGATTTGGGACCATATTTTGTATTGGTCTGTCTCCTTGTTTTGGGTTGAGTATACTCCCACTGCGCAAACAATTTATATTGATTGTTGAAGTATTTGCCTATTATGTCCATCGTATGCGGACAAGATTCGAGGTCGATGGACCATTACAGCCGGCAGCCCAGTGGTGGTTTCCCAACCATGGCTTCCTTTGATAACCCCAACACCCAGATCTCAGTTGTGAAGTTGGACAATACCAACTATTTGGATTGGTCCCGTTCCGTGAAGTTGTCTCTACGTAGTAGGGGAAGTTGGGGTACATTCTGGGTCTATCACGCGCTCTGCTACTGCGATGCGAGGTTATCTCAGTGGGAGGCGAAAACTCCCTTTGTCGTGACTTGGCTGATCTTTTCCATGAAACCTGAGATAGGTCGGAGATTTATGAGTAAGGAGACTGCTAAAGATATTTGGGATGGTGTATCCAGAATTTTTGATAGAGTTGGAGATTCCACGAAAGTGTATCAAATTCTTCAAAAAATCATTCATATGAAACAGGGGTGATAGGAGTATATCGAGTACTACAACTCGTTATTAGCTTGTGGGAGGAGTATGATCATTATACCAATCTCCGGTTGTCAATCGAGGATCGGCAAAAGTCTACGAGGAGCAAGAAAAGGAAAGGATCCTTATTTTGCTTGGTGGTCTTAACTCTAAATATGAGCCCTTTGCCGCAGAAATCTTAGGGAGGTCTCCATTTCCATCTCTACGGATGATGTGTGCGATTATTTGCAAAGTGAGGAAACCCGGAGGACCACTATGGATATTGTACCATCAATAGAGAGGTCTGCTCTTGTTTCCAGTTCCCAAAAAGACTGGAAAAGTGGGGGGAAAGGCCGTGAGAGATACAAATGTGACCATTGTGGCAAGCTTGGACATACCAAGGACCGGTGCTGGGATCTTCATGGGCAGCCCCCTGGTATGCGTGGTAGTTCATCTCATGCCCGTGGAGGCAAGCGAGGGGGAGCTAAGGCTCATTCTGTGACATCTGAGTCCAAGCCACCTGGACCGCAGCCTGCTCCTGATTCCCTCTCACAGGATGATATTGCAGCCCTACGTCGGTTGATGTCTCACCTTGGAGGGTCAGCTACTGGTTCTAGCTCTGGAGGGTTGACTACTTCTGCCTCAGCTCTGCAGGTCTCATCTGCTACCCCTACTGCATCCACTTGGATCATTGACTCTGGAGCTTCCGATCACATGACTGGTATGTCCCAGTTCTATCATTCCTATTCCATTTGTTCTGGCCGGGACAAGGTAAGGGTTGCTAATGGTTCCCTTTCCTCTGTCTCTGGTAAGGGTAATGTGCGGGTTACTCCTTCTATTTCCTTGAGTCTCGCCTTCATGTTCCCGACTTTGCTACTAACCTATTATCGGTGAGTCACCTAACCAAATCCTTACATTGTTGTGTCACTTTCTTTCCTTCTTATTGTGTCTTTGATTTGGAGACAAAGAGGGTTATTAGCGTGGGACGAGAAAGGAGGACTCTATCTTCTTGAGCCACAGTCACCTGCTCAATCTACTGCTGCAGCTTATGTTTGTGGTCGGCACGACCGGAGTGCTTTGGAGTCTGTTATGCTTTGGCATCAACGTTTGGGTCATCCCTCTTTTGTTGTTATGAGGAGACACTTACCCCACTTGTTTACTTCCTTTCCTGCATCTTATGTTTTTCAGTGTGAATCTTGTATTTTTGCTAAACATTGTCGCACATCTTATCCTTATCGTGGTAATAGATCTACTGCACCTTTTTCCCTTGTTCATACTGATGTTTGGGGGCCTTCTCCTACTACTTCCTTATCTGGTTTTCGTTATTTTGTTTCATTTGTGGATGACTATTCTCGGTCTACTTGGACTATTTTGTTAAAACAAAAGAGTGATGTTTGTGATGCTTTTAAGGAGTTTTATCACTTTATCAGTACTTAGTTTGGTACTCACATCAAAATTGTTAGATCTGATAAGGGGGGTGAGTACATGTATGGGGGGCTCCAACAATTCTTTTCCGATAAGGGCATCATCCATCAATAGCTTGTGTTGACACCCCACAAGAAATGGGGTGGTGACGCTAAAAACCGCCATTTCTTGGAAATCACTAGGGGTCTTCTCTCTGGTATGCACGTGCCTAAGACCTTCTGGTCTGATGCCCTTCTTACCGCTGCCTTTCTTATTAACCGGATGCCAAGTCCACTCCTTGGCTCCAAATCCCCCTTGGCTCTTCTTTCTCCTCAATCCTCAGTTTTTTCCTTGTCTCCACGCGTCTTTGGTTGTGTTTGTTATGTACATGTCAACAAATCAGCCCGCACCAAGCTTGATCCCAAAGCTCTCAAGTGCATCTTCTTAGGCTACTCTGATTCCACTAAAGGGTATAAGTGCTACCATCTTTCTTCCCGAAGGCGATTTCTCTCCAAAGATGTCACCTTCTTTGATTCTATTCCTTTTTTTTCTTCTTCCCCTCGCCATTCTGTTCAGGGGGAGAGTATTAGCAGTGAACAGAATGCGGATGTCATTCCCTTCCTATCTCCTTTACCTACCTCTACTTCCCCATTTCTATTTGATATTGGAAAGTATAAAGAAGTGGATGTTGTGGATGATGCTGATGTTGATGGTATTGGTGATGGTGATGCTAGCAGACAAAAGGAATACAAGGGGATAAGATTTAAAGAAGATGGTGTATTCACAAGAGGTGAATGCTTGTTGAAGGAAAAAGGGAAGCAACCATGGTACAAGCGACCCTGCCAAAACCCCTCTTTGGATCCACATCCTCAGTCTCATCCTCTTCAGTCAGGTAATTCCTCTCCTTCTGAATTAGATCTTCCCATTGCTATTAGAAAGGGGAAGAGAACCTGTACTAATCCCATAGCCTGTTTGTTTCCTATAACTCCATTTCTCCTACAGGTGTTGCTTTTTCCATTGCTCTTGAGTCTTCTTCTATTCCCAAAAATGTCACGAGAGGCCTTACCCAATCCAAAATGGATGCAAGCAATGATCGAGGAAATGGTGGCTCTAGAGAAGAACAATACTTGGACACTCGTTGATCTTCCCGAGGGGAGAACTCGATTGGATGTAGATGGGTTTATACAATCAAGTATAGATCCGATGGTACGGTGGAAAGGTCAAAGCTTCGGCTGGTTGCTAAAGGGTATAGTCAGGTGTATGGCATTGACTACCAGGAGACTTTTGCCCTGTAGCCAAGCATAACTCCATCGGGTTCTTCTTTCGAGCAGCCAATAAAGATTGGCCTATGTACCAATTAGATGTGAAGAATGCATTTCTTCATGGAGATTTAGCGAAGTTGTGTACATACGCAGCCTCCCTTTGGTTTTAAGTGTCCCTCGGTGAAGGGAAAGTGTGTTTGTTGAAGAAAGCTCTTTATGGCCTAAAGCAGTCTCCTAAGGCCTGGTTTGAGAGATTTAGACAAGCCATTCGAAGAATGGGTATTCCCAGTCAAGCTGACCACACCTTGTTTATCGGGAGAGGTAATGGTACGATTACAACTCTTATTGTCTATGTTGATGACATTGTGGATGGGAATGATGTTCTTTGAGATAGATAGATTGAAGTCTTATCGGCTAAAGCAGTTTGAGATCAAAGACCTTGGAATCTTAAAATACTTCTTGGGTATTGAGGTATCTAGATCGAGAAAGGGATCAACATTTGCAAAGGAAATTTGTCTTGGATCTTCCGAAAGAGACAGGGGATGATGGGGTGCAAACCAGCTACTTCCCCGTTGATCCGAATCATAAACTTGGTGATGAATGTGGTTCTTCTCTTATAGATGCAAGAAGTACCGAGGTTAGTTGGGAAACTAATCTATCTCTCCTAACTCGACCGGACATCTCTTATGCGGTTGGAGTGGTGAGTCGGTTCATGCATGCTCCCAGGGTGGACATGCGGATGCGTATATCGCATCATCAAATACTTGAAATCCTGTCCAGGAAAGGGCCTTTTATTTGCAGCGCATGACCATTTACAGATTGAAGGGCACGAGATCCGATTGGGCTGGTTCGGTCTCGACAGGAGATCTACCGGTATTGTACCTTCTTGGGTGGTAATCTAGTTACTGGAGGAAAGAAACAACCAGTTGTTGCTCGATCAGTCTTCGAGGCCGAGTTTAGGGCCGTGGCGTGGAGTATGTGAGCTTATATGGCTAAAACGACTTCTTCACGATTTGAGCTTTAAGCGAAGGGCGATGAGACTTTATTGTGACAACAAAGCTGCCATAAGCATTGCCCATAATCCGGTTCAACATGATCGAACCAAGCATATTGAGGTCGATCGTCACTTCATCAAAGAGAAGTTGGATTCAGGTGCATTTGTACTCCCTTTGTGAAAACAAGTGATCAGTAGCGGATATCTTCACCAAGGTCTCTCTTCTAGTCTATTTAGTACTCTATTGTGCAAGTCGGGAATGTATGACATTTATTCTCCGACTTGAGGGGGATGTTAGAGTTGTTAGAATATCTTGTATAGGGGTAGTTCTAGAATTGTCTAGTTATAAGACATGACTAAGTTGTATTTTTACTTTATTGTCTTATTTCTCCTTACCTCCCTAGGGAGGCTTGTGTAATTTGGAAGACTTAATGAATGAAGCTAATATGTGTGTTGAGAATCACTCTCAACACACACAATCGATTCTCCCATTCTCTTCTCTTCTTCTCATCTCTTCTCTCCTTCTTCTTCTTCTTGCTGTATACTCTTCTCTTACCAGATTCAATCTACCTTTGAGTTTCAACTAAGTACAATGGAAGGAAGCTCCAGAGTTAATAAACCAAATCTCAAATTTAACATCTACTGATGCAGATAAACATAAATCACTGTATACCTGATCATTTGTAGAAACCAAGTTTACTTCTTCCTCATTTGACTGCTTACCCTTTTCATCCTTGTTCTTCTCTTTCCAGCAATCCCTTTTCATGTGACCCATCTTACCGCAGGTCCAGCACTTCCCATGTATCTTTCCATCTTTTTTCCCTTTTTCTTTCGACTCTGATCTTCCTCTGGATTGGGACTTTCTCCCACTCGAGCTACTTCCCTTTTGTTGCTGTCGTCCTCTTGTTTCTACTAACAGTGCAGTAGCTGATGAGGTCGCCTCAGAACTCTTTTTGCGCATCTCGTCACTTAGTATGCAATTGACAACATCTTTTCTAGTGATAGTATTACTCACTGCCATAACCAAGTTGTTCCAACTTTCTGGTAGAGAACACAAGAACAGTAAAGCCCTAAGCTCATCATCAAAATTAACAACAAATTGCAATTGACTAGTGATCATAGTAAACTCATTCAAATGGTCAACAACAGATCCAGAAACAGACATAGTTATATTAAACAATTTCTTAACAAGAAATACTTTGTTAGAAGCAAAGGGTTTTTCATATACTTAGGTAAGGACATTACTCCGGCAGTAGTTGTCTTCTTCGTAATGTTGAAGGCCACCTGCGATGTGAGCAACTGCCTCACCGTAGCCAACGTTTTCTGATCAAGAATGTTCCAATCTTCGTCCTTCATCTCCTCTGGTTTCTTCCCTTCCATTGGTAGATATAAATCCTTTTGAAAAAGGTCTTCCATCTACATCTTCCACTACTGAATGTTCTGACTAGGGGTGTCAATGGGTTGGGTTGGGCCGGGCCTGCCTTAAACCTTAACCCAACCCTAGGGGCTTTAACCTAAACCCTAACCCAACCCAACCCTGGCAGGGCCTAAGAAACCCTCAACCTGACCCGATCCTAGTAGGGTTTCCCCCTACCCGGCCCGGCCCTGATTGACCCGGATTGGGTCGGGTTGGCCCTGATTGACCCTACCATTAAACATTAGAAATTTGAGAGTAAAAAAATGCGGATTCACAGTAAAACCAGTTCAAAAGCTCTTAACTAACAAATAAAAAAACGGTTGAAGGACAAAAAAAAAAAAAGGCAATTCAACTTCAGAGAAACAAAATATCTCAAATTAAAGTGGAAATTGGAAAATAATCGAATACCAGAATCTTTCGATCCCTCCTTGCTCTCCTCCTTCATCGCCGACAACGATTCCTTTGCATTCAAACCCAAGAAATCTCTCTCCATCTTAGATTTACAAACTTAAAAAATTTTCCAAACTTTTGAAGATCTAACGAAGCAGAGCTCTTCTCCTCTTCACATTATCTTCCTCAAAGACAAACCCTAAAACTGATCTCTCCCTTTGTGTGTGTCTCTCGATTGACAACACCGAAAATTCTAGACCCGCAACTCCCACTGATATTTTTTTTTCCTTTACTTTTAGGAATCACAGATGTCAATCAATCTTAGCTTGAAGGAAACCTCATACCTTTGGAAGGAAGAACGATAGACGTAGGTGAGGCTAGGGCTCAGGAGCTTCCACTTCTGATGACCTTCTCCTCCAAACGAGAAATCGAGAACAATAGATGAGGCTAGGGCTCGGGAGAGGAAATGTTAAGAAATTTTAGGGTTTCTCGTTTCTAAACCTAAGTAACCAACAACTTAAATGCAATCCAATTCAAGCCTACGATCCAAAATAGATCCCCAAAACTCCACCTATATTATAAATAAGTATAATTATTAATACAGGGTTGGGTCGGTTCGGGCCGGGCTGAGCCCGGGTCCTAAACTCGATCCCGACCCGACCTTGCCAGGGCCAGGGTATTGATAAACCCAAACCCGCCCATAGGGCTGAAAAAACAGGGTCGGTTCGGGTCCAGACTCACGGCGGGTTAGGGTCGGCTGGGCTTTTTTGACAGCCCTAGTTCTGACCGTTGAACTTCTCAATTCTCGCCTTTCCATCTTCTGCCATCACTCCCACTCAAGCTAAACACGAAAAAAAACCTTCGATCTGCTTCCTGAACCAAAGCTCTGATACCAGTTGTTAAGAAAACAACGCCCGAAATGACGATTTGCAGAAGAAAACGAAAAACAGAGAAACCACACAACACACAACACCAGAGATTTACGTGGTTCACCCCCAAGATGGAAGCTACGTCCACGGCCGAGCAATAAACGGATTTCACTATCTTTTGGAAATTTTACAAAACCTCTCTTTTTGAGCCCTCCTAGAGATAAAAACATAATATAGAAAAGCCCTAATTCGAGAAAGTACAGAAATGCCCCCAAACCCGAAAAAGCCAAACCAGATAGGGTCGGACCAAAACATAACATATATCCCAAAATGTACCGTTTCGAATGTCTCAACGAGCCCAACATAACTCAACGCCCTTGATGCTGATGTACGCCATTTTTTAGCAATCCGAGGTCGTTTCGAGGCCGAAACGGCCCTTCGAAGTTCCCAACTGCACTTTCCGTACCTAAATCAGGCTTCACCAATAACAATCTCTTACTTGAAGACTGACACCAACACTCTAAAGAAAACAGAACCCTAAACACCTATTGCTCGAGCAACACTATCAACCATCATCTATGAAGATCGATCAAAGTTGAGAAAAATCCCAACTTTTTCCTGTCAACACCCTTTGTTAATATATCCGCATGATTCTTACTGCCATCTATCTTGTCAAGCTTCAGCTGACCATCCTCCAATACAGACCAAATGAAGTGATACCTCAACTGAATGTGCTTTGTCCTCGAATGAAAGGCTGAGTTCTTCGCGAGATGAATAGCACTCTAACTGTCACTCCATAATATGCTATTCTCTTGCACTCTACCCAACTCCTCCATAAACTGCTGAAGCCAAATCATCTCTTTATTGGCTTCTGCTACAACAACATATTCTACCTCTATGGTTGAAAGAGCAACCACCTTTTGTAGCTTCGAAATCCAGCTAACTGCTGTTCCACCTACAGTGAAAACATACCCTGTAGTACTCCTTCTACCATCTTTGTCTCCTGGATGATCTGAATATACAAAACCTTGTATATCAACATTAGTACCACCACCAAAGCATAAACAGTAGTTGGATGTACCTCTTAGATACCTAAGTATCCATTGAACTGCTTTCCAATGCTCCTTTCTTGAGTTTTGTAAAAACCTACTAACAACTCCCACTGTATGTGCAATGTCCAGCCTTGTACTCACCATTGCATACATCAAGCTCCCAATTGCTGATGAATATGACACTTTTGCCATGAATTCCTCCTCCACCTCTGTAGAAGGACACAAATCCTTTGAAAGCTTGAAATGAGCTGCCAATGGAGTGGCCACCGGCTTTGCCTTGTCCATGTTGAATCTCTTCAACACCTTCTCCATATACCCTTCTTGGGATAGCCACAGCTTCTTCTGTTTTCTGTCTCTCCTTATTTGCATGCCAAGAATTTGCTTTGCTTCACCTAAATTCTTGATGTCAAGAACCTTGGACAGATTTTTCATGAGATCACTTATTCTTTGCATGTTATTTCCTGCAACCAACATATCATCTGCATACAATGCAAGAATAATAAAATCTCTATTTTCAAACTTTTGAAAACAAACACAATGGTTAGATTGACATCTTGCAAATTTTTTGTCCGGCATAAACTTGTCAAATTTCAAGTGCCATTGCCTTGGAGCTTGCTTGAGAACATAAAAGCTTCTATTTCGTTTGCCAACCGACTTCTCCTTGCCGTTCACTTCAAATCCTTCAGGTTGATGCATGTAAATCTCTTCATCCAAATCTCCATGGAGAAATGCAGTTTTAACATCTAATTGCTCTAGATGTAAATCCTCTAGGACCTCTATAGCTACAATGCTTAATATAATACAGATTGAAGTCATCTTAACAACAGGGGAGAAAATTTTTTGAAAATCAATACCTTTCTTTTATGCAAACCCTTTCACTACAAGCCTTGCCTTGTACCTTTTTGTTCCTCCAGCTATGTCTTTCACTTTGTACACCCATTTATTGTACAATGCTTTCTTTCCAGCTGGCAGTTTTACCAAGTTCCAAGTTTTATTTTTCTTTATTGAGTCCAACTCCTCATTCTTGGCTTGCTCCCACTTGACTCTAGACTTATCCTGCATTGGTTCATGAAAACATTCTGGCTCATCAGAATTAGTATACAAAATGAAATTTAAAGGAGTGGAATATCTCCTGGGAGGTCTAATTGTCCTTACAGATCTTCTAAGAACAAGGGTTTCGGGTTCCCACTCTTAAAAACCATCATGATCATCATCATCATCATCATCACCATTTCCACTTCCGGTATCAACATCTGAATTTTCAGCTTCATTTTCCTCATTTTCTGGAATTCCTTGCATATTTGGAATGGTCCCACTTTCAATTTCATCGAGTTCCAGAAACTCTGTTTCATCGTTTTCCTTTCGTTGTTGCCTATCTTTATACGTGCAATTTTCATTGAACACTACATCTCTATTCCTGATAATTTTGTTATGTTCGTAATCCCATAAACGATAGCGAAATTCATCTCCACCATATCCAATGAAAGCACACTTGATAGATTTAGAATCTAATTTCTGCCTATTTTCTTTATCAACAAGAGCATAGGCTATGCAACCAAAAGTTTTCAGAAAAGAATAGTTCACCTGTTATCCAGTCCATGTCTACTCTGGAATGCCTCCATCCAATGCACTAAATGGGCTTCTATTGATCAAGAACACTACTGTGTCAACAGCTGCTTCCCAGAACTGTATTGGCATTCCTGAATGGATCCTCATACTCCTTGCACCTTCCAAAATTGTTTTGTTCATTCTTTCTGTAACACCATTTTCTTGCGGTGTTCTTGGAACTGTTTCCAATCTTTTGATTCCATTAAGAGCACAAAATTCTTTGAATCCTTCTTGGTATTCTCCACTATTATCACTCTTAAGACACTTAACTTTGTTCCCTGTTTCAGATTCTGCAAGAACTTTCCACTTCTTGGAAATATAAAAAACATCAGATTTATTTTTCATAGCATAAATCCATGTTTTTCTGGTTGCATCATCTATAAACGAAACAAAGTAAGATGTACCACCAAAAGATTTCACCTGAGCTGGTCACCAAACGTCTAAGTGAACAAGCTCCAACCTTTCCACTTTTCTTTCTCTTCCTCCTTTGTGGAAGCTGACTCTCTTTTGTTTCCTATACACACACTCTTCACAGAACTCGAAGTCAAAATTCTTCAAGTCAGGTAACAGATTTCTTGAGTGAAGCTTCTTCATGCTTGTCTCACTCAAGCGTCCAAGTCTGTGATGCCAGAGTGTGGTACTCTCATCTGGAGAAGCTACTGAAACTGTATGGTGACTAGTACCAATAAACATATACAAAGTACCATGCAAATTACTCTTGGCCACAATCAGAGACCCCCTTGTAATTTTCCATTGGCCATTACCAAAGCCAACACTGTACCCTTCACTGTCCAACTTGCTTGTCGAGATGAGGTTCTTCTTCAAATCAGGGACATGTCATGCCTCTTTCAATTTCAAGTGTCCGCCATTTGACAATTTTAGTGAAATTGTCCCTTTTCCTGCAATCTTACACATTTGTCCATTTCCCACAGTAACATGTCCAAAATCACCATGAACATAATCACAAAAGTAAAGCTTATGCGAAGTACAATGAAAGGAAGCTTCAGAGTCAATAAACCAAACCTCAGATTTAACATCTACTGATGCCGATAAATATAAATCACTGCATACCTGATCATTTGTAGAAACCAAGTTTGCTTCTTCCTCATTTGACTGCTTACCCTTTTCATCCTTGTTCTTCCCTTTCCAACAATCCTTTTTCATGTGACCCATCTTACCGCTGGTCCAATACTTCCCATTTATCTTTCCATTATTTTTTCCTTTTTCTCTTTCTTTGAACTGTGATCTTCCTTTGGATTGGGACTTTCTCCCACTCGAGCTACTTCCCTTTTCTTGTTGTCTTCCTCTTGTTTCTACTGACAGTGCAGTAGCTGATGAGGTCGCCTCAGACCTCTTTCTACGCATCTCATCACTCAGTATGCAACTGACAACATCATTGAAAACTAAATTTTCAGTGATAGTATTACTTACTACCATAACCAAGTTGTTCCAACTTTCTGGCAGAGAACACAAGAATACTAAAGCCCTAAGCTCATCATCAAAATTAGCATCAACAGATTGCAATTGACTAGTGACCATATTAAACTCATTCAAATGGTCAACAACAGATCTAGAATTAGATATAGTCATATGAAACAATTTCTTCATAAGAAATACTTTGTTAGAAGCAGAGGGTTTTTCATTTAACTTAGCTAGAGCGGACATCACACCAGCAGTAGTTGTGTCATTTAATGTTGAAGGCCACCTGCAACGTGAGCAACAGCCTCACTGTAGCCAATGCTTTTCGATCAAGAATCTTCCAATCTTCGTCCTTCATCTCCCCTGGTTTCTTCCCTTCCAGTGGTATATACAAATCCTTCTGAAAAAGGTCTTCCATCTGCATCTTCTACCACTAAAAGTTCTGACCGTTGAACTTCTCAATCCTCACCTTTCCATCTTCTGCCATCGCTCCCACTTAAGCCAAACACGAAAAAAAACCCTCCGATCTGCTTCCTGAACCTAAGCTTTGATACTAGTTGTTAAGAAAACAACGCCCGGAATGGCGATTTGCAGAAGAAAACGAAAAACAGAGAAGACATACAACACACAACACTAGAGATTTACGTGGTTCACCCTCAAGATGGAAGCTACGTCCACAGCTGAGCAATAGAACAGATTTCACTATCTTTTGGAAATGTTACAAAACCTCTCTTTTTACAGCCCTCCCAGGGATAAGAACATTATATAGAGAAGCCCTAACCCGAGAAAGTCCTGAAATGCCCCCAGACTCAAAAAAGCCAAACCGGACAGGGTCGGACCAAAACATAACATATATGCCAAAATATACTGTTTTGAAGGTCTCGACGAGCCCAAAACAACTCACAGCCTCTGGCAATGTTGTACGCCATTTTTCGGCAATCTGAGGTCGTTTCGAGGCCGAAACGGCCCTTCGAAGATCCCAACTGCACTTTCTGGACCGAATCAGGCTTCACCAATAACAGACCTGTCATTGTTACCAGATGTTGTTGGATGTATGTCCATTAAATCCATAAATATGTCATTTCATGACAGTATTCGGCTGTGGTTGTCCTTAGATTTTTACCTTAAATCTGGTCATGACTAGGGACAGGACTGGGCATTCTGTTCATCTTATCATCACATTGTGCGTGCTCCCGAATGTTGACTCCGGGACACAAATGTGAGTTTAAATGTCGTGTGTTCATTGAATTTGATTACATGAGAATCTTGAGTGGAATATTGTCAATTGTTTAGAGGACAAGATTCTCATTAGTAGCCTTCAATTGGTCCCCAAACCTGAGAGGTCCTTATCATTGCAGCCAAGCATTATAGATTTTGATGTACTGATGGTTGATGTCTCCTTTGACCATATATCGTTGCACTGGTTTCATAGTGTTTGACTGTGGACACAAGAGATGCTCAACAAGGAATCCACTCCCATATTGGGTGAACATCAAAGAGAGAGTATCTGGATATGATCAGATGAAAATCCAGATCTACTAACATGTTTTGTAAATGTTTCAAAGATTTCAAAATTTTAATATATATTAATATCTATTTTCCAAATGTTTAGAAGCATTTTGAGATACCCAATCGGAAGTTCAAAATCTTTGCATGTGACACTTCGATAAACTTGGGTTATGCTAGTTATTATTTCCATACCTAGAGATTTATCGTGTGATATTGTATAGTGGAGCATTATTGTCATGGTGTCTAGGCGACCCAAGGCGTTGGAGGGGGCCTGGACGCAAGTCAACCATGGTGGTGCCTTGACAAGTATGAACTGGAGAGACCAGGTCAATAGGTAAGTACTATGACTTTGGGAGATATAAGAGTTATATCTACTTTGGATGTACTTATTGGTAGATGTTGTTAATTGAGAATTGATGACATTGACTAATAGGCATCTATAGTAGTTTTCCCATTGGGATCCTGCCTCTTCCCCGTACTAACCGCTGAGGATTAAACATGCAACCAAATTAGTTATGAGAGAGAGAGAGAGAGAGAGAGGAATATTAAATATTAGAGAGTGATTAATTGATTTATTAATGAGCTTATTCAATTAATTAATGTATTATATTAGGGCACGGTGAATGGGATCTGCAGGGCAGGAGAAGGCATTGGGAGGGAATTTTGGGAAGATACTAAAACCCTATAGGGGGTTTGTGAACCCTAGGATGGTGGATGAACCATCCTCTTTGGGTGGAGGAAAACTTTCTCCTAATTAAAAGCCCCTGTTTAACTTGAAATTTCCAATGTTATTGCTCGCGCTCACTCATCCGACTTTGGGCTTAGGAAATCAGAAACTGATGATGACGATGTTTCAGGATGAAGAGGAAGGTGCTGCAGTATTTTACTCAGCCTAGTTACCAGGAAACAGTACCAAGAACGATGCAATTGTGTTAGCTTATGCGCTTTGTAACCACTGGCCTTACAAATTCACTGGAGGTGAAGACAGAAAATAAAAGAATAGAGACAATGAAAACAGAGGGAAGATATAACTTTAGAGGAACATGTTGTGGAGGACTTGGTATTGAGTTCAGAAGAAAATGAGTCAATCAGTGAGAACCCTTCCCCAAAGGAAGACGATAAATCAAGATTTAGCATCTTCGAAACAGGGAAGCAACAAAGAGAATGCATACAAGGATTAATCAAACAATAGAGGACAACCCTGTATGAAGAAGCCAAAGAAGAGGAAGAGAGCAAAACAGGAAAATTACGAGGCATCTTAGTGTGGGCTGCTTATGTTTTGTATGAAAAAAGCTGCTGCAAAGGCAGATGTGTTCTTGATCACAAGGCTCTCTGATCATGAATCCAACATCACCTGAGTGATCAACAGTTCTGCTAATGAACTAAGTTTGTCGTCTGATCTGCTTCAGAATATGATTCTTTACGAAAATTGTAATCAAGAACGACATGAAATTCTTAAAAAATAAAAAATAAAAAAATGTATTATATTAGGGTTCTTCTTATTGAGACCCTTTAAGGTGTCAAATAATTTGTGCCCTTAATTTTTTGCCCTTTTAGTATTAAGACATTTTTTTTTTCAAATGAGGGTAAATCCTGTCATTTCATATGTATACTCGAACAATGTGCAAGACAATGACAACTTTTTCTAATGACATAATGATAAGTCATTTAAAAAATTATTTGAAAACCCTTTTCCACTGACTTAAAGAACTTTTGGGAATAAGACAAGAGGCAATCAATAGAAGGTGTCAAGTTCTAAATACACTTATAAAGGTGTCATTTAGGCAGTTCCATTATATTATATATAAATATAGGGACTAGGGAGGGGAGGACAACCGACTTAAAAAGTAATGTAAAGTTAGAGAAACAAGTTGTGAGACTTCTCTCTTTTTCTCTATGGTGACACATCACCCCCCCACATGTCAACAATTAAAAACAAATACAATAAAAAGAAAAAGGAGAGGAAGTGCGTTACTGTCTCTTCACTTAGAATTCTCCCCGAAGCCTAAAGGAACTCGTTGAATTCTCTCTTGATTCTCTACCTGTTAGACAAGTTTTAATTTAAAAAGGAGAGTGTTATACATGCATGATTTGTGGTTATCCACAGCACATCTTTGCTGCTGAATTGGAGAAGAGTTATCATCCCTTGGAGGTATTGCACTTGTGACACTCAAGGTAACGGTTCCTCCTTCCGATGAGATGGAATTTGAATGGCTGCAGGTCTGATTATAAGGTCTAAATTAAATTTACCTTCTGCTGCCCCAACTAGGAAAGAAAGAAAGAAAGACATAACGACATAGTGAAACTGGTCCACGATAGAGGGACTCCCTCTATCGTGATTACATTATAATACTATCTGTTTAACACACATCATGGATTTTGGCACACCAATGGTTGATGTCTCCCTAACTATATATTGGTGTACTAGATTCATGGTGTTTAATCATGAACGAGAGTGACACTCAACACGGAATCCACTACCCTACTGGGGAATATCAAGGAGAGAGAATGTGTATAATTGGACAAAAATCCGAATCCGGTAATGGTTTTGTAAGGTGTTTACAAATTGCTTTGAAAACTAATATTATATTAATAATGTTATCTTACTACATGTGTTTGGAAAATGTTTCGTCCAATCATTGACATAGAATCTATGAACTAGCATGTTCGCTGGACTAGGGTTTGGCAGTAATGAATTCTCATACCCTATAGTCTACTATGTGATATTTTTAGTGGAGGGACTATACGTAATTAATTGGATTAAATTGCGAACAATCTACTGATTTGGGGAGATAATGGTTTTAACTTATCTTGTATATATCTTAATAATATCATAATTAGATTAGTGAATATTATATGATATATTTCTGGTCTTGTGGAATACACTATGGCACTTTTGATGGGAATTTGTGCCAGACAATGAAGAGATGGGGTCTGGCCTGGATATTCCCTTGGTCAATAACCAATCTAGTTTTATCCACAATTTTGTATTTTTACAGTAATTTTCTGATACTAAGAAAATTATATTTCCCTGGATATAGTGGAGAAATTTAAATGCAACTAATCAGATGGTTGAAAAAACAAACAAGAAGCAAAATTCAAGATCCTGCATTTACAAAGGGGGAGGCAAGGCTTGAAAGAGGCAAGGGAAGACCCCCAAGGAATCACAAAGACAAATTTTAAGACAACGACGCACCAGAAGGAGGCCAAACAAGAAAAAAACCAAACCAAGACACATCGAACAAGCTCAACTTCAATTTAGAGAGCACGAGACGGAGAATGAGCGACCCAACTGATGACAACTAGATGTCGTGGCAGAGAGCATGGTCACGGATAACCTTGCTTAAAGGCAATGTCTTCTTATTGTTGGGTAAGGAATAATCTAGGGAGAACCGTTTCTTGGGGTAAGGAGGGGAACTTAGTGTCATGCCGACGGTAGACATAGAGGGGGAGGGGAGGGGAACTTGTGTCATACCGATGGTAGACAAGGAGGGGGGTTGAAAATAGTTTGATCATGCTGACTTTTGGTCCAGGCAATCTTTGAGATCTAATCTGTTCTTGATTGCATAGTTATCAAGGCGGGAAGGCGACCATGGCGTTTTAGAGGGTCAAAAAGCAAGGCGACAACGCCATGGCAGCAAGGCGCCCAAGGCATCCAAGGTGATCAAGGAGCCTGGACGCCATGGCGTTGCCTTGATAACTATGCTTGATTGTGTTTAATCCTTTGGAATGTGAAACAATAGGTGAACTATGGGCGATGCAGACCCATTTTACAGGCCCTGTGACATATGACTCAAGCGCATCTGATAAGGAAATGGTTGGCCAAGCTCTTTTCCGAGCTCATGAAAACTTTTTCAACTAGTGAGAAAAAAAAATTCAACTCAAGAGTGTTCACTTCCGAAAACTTTCCTAACCCTATTGAAACTCTTAAAATTAGAACTGTAAAATAGGGAACTGAAGGAAAGAGATTTCTGGCACAGCTATGGCCAGAAGTGAATCCAGCAGATACAGCCATAACTGCCATATGGAGTAATATTTTAACTGTTGGATAGATATGAGGAACTCCATGGATAGGCTATGTATGGTGGCCCAACTCAAACGTGCTCACCACTTATGGGGATTTCCCATCCCTTCTTGTTTTTTCAACAATATCTGTACTTGAATAATCACTGTTAGTTTACTGCGTTAAATGCAAATAATCTACATGATCAACATTCATCAAAAGTGACTTGTAATTATGGATTTATTCAGTTCTGGAATATGTTTTTTGGCTTTGCAAGAGAAAGAACTTAAAGAGATTGAAGTATAAGAAAAACATTCACTAAATAGTCTTACTTGTTTTTAATCATGAATGAACAAGTGAAGCTAAAAACTCTGTGGGCAAGAGTCCTGATTATGGCTCCTCTGGCCTTTCTATGGCTTGAGCCATCTTATGCATGTGAAAATGATAATGTTCTCAATCGTCTGGCTCTAGGCCTCAATTTATCTCCTGTTGCTTTATGAATACATGTGTTAAATTTCTCTCTCTTCCATCATCTTAAGCTGATGAGCTCACTTTTCAGGATGAGTCTCTACTGATATGGTATTCTGGCAAAGCGGAGAAACAGATTAAGCTAAGTCATGTATCGAGGATTATACCTGGGCAGCGTACTGTAAGTTCATGAATCAATTTCTTAGGATGTAAGAGTAGTGATTACTTTTAGTCAGTAACCATAGGTTCCAGGCAAATCTCTGTACAGTTCCTCACAATTCACCAAATTTCTACACTAATGATCATCATTAGCTCCCTTTATTGAAGTAGAAATGAATTTCTCCATTGCTATGGTTTGGGTGAGGGGCCCGGGGGAAGGGGGGGGGTGCAAAATCTAAAGCAAGTAAAAGAAATTGATCAAAAGAAGAAGAAGGCCTTCATTGGCCTTGGCAGATCATACAGAATTTTTATTTAGGTTCTGATAGTTGATAGTTGATGTCCATGAGGTTCAGCTTGAATAAGCTCTCTCTCTCTCTCTTTCTCTCTCTCTCTCTCTTGCACACATGCAGTCATGTATGCACGCATAAATATACTTTCATTATCTTACCATTTGCTTTATTTGGAAACCACACACACACACACAATATGTATATATATATACACAATATATATATATATATATATATATCATTATCATACCATTTGCTTTATTTGGAAACTTGAGATGTGTTTATGGGTGTGATTTCAGGCAATATTTCAGCGATATCCAAGGCCTGATAAGGAATACCAATCTTTTTCCCTAATATACAGTGATAGATCCTTGGATTTGGTGAGTTTCTGTTTTCTGCCCAAATAATTTGCTCAGGATCACTAGAACTTGTGCCTCCCCCCTCCCCAGTGCAGTTAAGCTGTCTCCTGTTAGCATGTCTTTTCGTAAATTTAAGGATTAAGGTCTGATTCCGTCTTACACACCTAACTGTTCTGTTCTACATCATGATCTTATGACAGATATGTAAGGATAAGGATGAAGCCGAGGTCTGGTTTGTTGGCCTTAAGGCATTGATTACACGTGGTAGCTACCGCAAATGGAGACCTGAACCAAGGAGCGATAGAATTTCAGCTGATAGTTCAAACTTCCTTACTCAAGGAAACTCCCCCTTGGGACCAAGTGGCAATAATGATTTCTTCCAAAAGGTCTTCAAACTTTTATTTTTATGAAACTTGTGATCTATTATTGATGTTATTATGTTTTTTTTTAGTTACATTCTCCTGCAATTTTCTCTTAAAAACTTATCACAGGATCCTGGAGAGACTCAACGAATTCTGCTTCCTTGTGAGAGCCTTTCACAGATTGGTTTAGGAAAGGCATTCTCCGATGTGATATCATATACTGCTGTTGCCAAGGGTCCCATCCTTTCAGAGTCAGTTTCCAATTCTTTCGGCTCATTTTCATCTGGTGCTGATAATTCTAATGGTCGGGGTTCTACAGTAGATAATGTTAGAGTTAGTTTATCTAGTGCAGTTAGCTCATCGAGCCAGGGATCTGGTCCTGAAGATTTTGATGCGTTAGGTGATGTTTTCATCTGGGGAGAAGGCCTTGGGGATGGGATCCTTGGTGGTGGTACTAAAAGGGCCGGAAGTTCATTTGCCACCAAGATGGATGCGCTTTTTCCAAAGGCACTACCATCATCAGTAGTACTTGATGTCCATAATATTGCCTGTGGTGGTAGGCATGCTGTTTTAGTCACTAAACAAGGGGAAATCTTTAGTTGGGGAGAGGAATCAGGAGGTAGGCTCGGGCATGGAGTAGAAGCTGATGTTTCCCAGCCAAAGCTCATTAACACTCTCAGTGGCATGAACATTGAACTAGTCACATGTGGGGAGTATCACACTTGTGCTGTTACATTGTCTGGAGATCTTTATACGTGGGGTGATGGTAGTCACAATTCTGGTCTTCTTGGGCATGGAAGTGAGGCAAGTCACTGGATCCCCAAAAAAGTAAATGGTCAAATGGAAGGGATACGGGTTTCATCTGTCTCTTGTGGACCTTGGCATACTGCCGCTGTAACATCTTCAGGACAACTTTTTACATTTGGGGATGGAACCTTTGGTGCCTTGGGCCATGGAGATCATAGTAGTACTAGCATGCCAAGAGAAGTTGAGACTCTAAAAGGTTTACGGACAGTGGGAGTAGCTTGTGGTGTTTGGCACACTGCTGCGGTTTTGGAAGTCATGGATGAGTCATCTGGTTCTGGTAACTCCGCATCTGGAAATCTCTTTACCTGGGGAGATGGGGATAAAGGCCGACTTGGGCATGGTGATGATGAACCTAGGTTAGTTCCAGAATGTGTTGCTGCTTTGGTTGGTGAAAGTTTTTCTCAAGTAGCCTGTGGACATGACATTACAGTTGCTCTTACATCCTCGGGACGAGTATTTACAATGGGAAGTACTATTAATGGACAGTTGGGGAATCCTGAGGCTGATGGAAAGCTTCCTACTTGCGTTGAGGGCAAGCTTGGCAACTGTTTTGTAGAGGAAATAGCTTGTGGCTCTTATCATGTTGCTGTTTTGACCTCTAAATCTGAAGTTTACACTTGGGGAAAGGGGGCAAATGGCCGTCTAGGACATGGAGACAATGATGACAGACATATGCCTACGCTTGTTGAAGCTCTGAAAGATAAACAAGTTAAGAGTGTAGCATGTGGTTCAAATTTCACAGCTGTCATCTTTATTCATAAATGGGTCTCTAATGCTGATAACTCATTATGCTCTGGTTGTCGCAATCAATTTGGCTTCAGGAGAAAACGCCACAATTGTTATAACTGTGGGCTGGTCTTTTGCAAAGCGTGCAGTAGTAGGAAGTCATTAAAAGCTTCATTGGCTCCAAATATGAACAAGCCCTACCGTGTATGCGATGATTGTTTTGTTAAACTCAAGAGGGTTGTGCAATCCGGATCAACCTCTCCCTTATCAAAAGTTCAAGGTGGATTTTTACAGAATATTTCCAGTGAGGTGGTAGAAAAAGAGAGTTCTGATTCTAGATTACATGGTCAAACCACGAGGCTCTCCTCAGTTAACTCTTTCAAGCAGGCTGAAGTCAGACAGTCAAAGTGCAACAGGAAATCGGAAACAAATAACAGCCGTTTCTTACCCTCCGCGAACAGAAATTTTCAATGGGGGAACTTTTCTGTGTCAAAAACGTCAACCTCCTTGTTTGGATCATCAAAGAAAATGATTTCTGCATCGGTTCCTGGTTCAAGGGTGGCTTCCCGGGCAACATCTCCCTTATCCAGAAAGCCTAGTCCACCTCATTCTGCAACATCCACACCAACACTTATAACATCATCTGAAATCACTGCTGATGATCCAAAGCATACAAATGACAGCATCGACCAAGAAATTACTAAGTTGAGGGCACAGGTAACTGCTTCTTTAATGCAAATTATGGCATTGTTACATTTTAAGGTTGTAGTCATGCTTACTATTCTACTTGTGATAGGTATGTTGCTTCACATTGCGTTTCCAAGGTATTGTCTTGCTAATATGTCTATTACAAATTTACAACAATGTTTTTTAAAAGATAGGACAGAAAATCTCTGATGATTGTTTTCTTCTGTGATTTTATTTGAATCGTGGTCTAGTTCTAATAGATGGCTCTGGTTGTCTAGTTACCCAATGATTATGTTATTACGATATGCCTATTCTTCTTGGACTATTTAAAACTATTTGTCATCAAAATTTTAGAAGATATTCAAAGGGATACATTTTACACAGTTCCTTCAGAAATAATGTTCACTAATTTTTTTTGGAAACTTCCCTCGGTTATGCTAGTCCCAAGCTCTTCCTCTGTCTCTCCCTGCTGGACTCTCCGGCAGGTCTCCTGATTCCTTCCTTCGTCTTCTCCTTCTTGTATGGCTTCCCCCTGTCCTGCCCCTGCTTCCCCCTCTCCTCCCTCTGCTTCTCCTCTACACCCCTCCGCTTCCCAGCCCCTTCCTTGGAGTTCCATCCTCGTTGCTGGCTCCTCTCCTAGCTCAGATGGACTGCCTCTGCACTTTGTTCCACCTTCTTCTGCTGGCCCTTTGAAGGTGGTCTTCTGTCCTCCTGAACTGCTCTCGGCTGAAGCTAAACTTTGGGAAGACTGCCTTGTAAGTAACTTTCTGGGTCCTCGACCTCCTTTTCCTATTGTCAAATTGTCCCTTTCCAAGCAATGGCGCCCTCAAGGTACTCTGGATACCTTTCTACTCGACAATGGGTTCTTCATCTTTAAATTCTCCTCCTCTCTTGACAAGGCTCGTGCCCTGGAAGGTGGACCTTGGCTGGTGGATAAAAGGCCAATTTTCTTGCGTCAATGGACTCGCCAAATTCAGCTCAGGCGACTGGACCTTTCCTCCATTCCTCTGTGGATTTCTTTGCCAGGATTGCCTCTTCATTTCTGGTGCACTGATGGCCTCAGTCTGATTGGCTCTGCTTTGGGAAAACCTCTATTTTCTGATGTGCGCACTCGCAGGAAGGATCGTCTAGCCTTTGCGAGAATTTGCGTCGAAGTTTCTGCAGAGGAGTCTCTCCCTGCGTTCATCACTGTCAACGAAGGTGAGGGCTACTCTTTTGAATAGGAAGTACACTATGACTGGCTACCTCCTCAATGCCTGGTTTGCAAAACCTTTGGCCATGACTCCCAGCACTGCGCTCCTGTCGTCAAGCCCTTGGATGCTGATGTCCCTGATCCTGGCTGCAACTCTATTCCTTGGCTGGCGATGGACCTGCTATTTCTGTTGGAGTTCCCACGGATAGGCCTGCGCTTTTGCCTAATGGTGGAGCCGAGGCGCTGAATCTCCACACCAAGGTTGCTCGTTCCGCCTCTCGAGGCCGTTCAAGATCCAGATTCCGGCACCGGAATCAACGATGGAAGAAGAAGAAGCCACCGGAAAGCACCAAGGACCAGTCTCAATCGCTGCAGCAGCCCTGATCAGATGGACATAATCGATTTAGCCTCCTGGCTACGGCTGAAGACTCTGAGCCTCTCTCATGCCCCAAGAAACCACAATTTGAGGTTCTACCACGGAGCAGATCGCGCATGGCAAAAGATCCTGCTGTCGAGACTTCTATTCTAGGCTTTGGCTTAGAAAACGATGCTGCTCTTGCTCTAAAGTCGTCGTCTACCCCTTTGGTAAGCTCTGCTACTATCTTGAGCTCTGGCTTTTGCGATTTGACCCTGCCTGCTAACGGAGAAACCCTTCCTCATCTTTCTCCTACTTTATCGAACCCCATGACACCAACTTCTGCTGACTTGGATCAGGTGGGGCCCTCTTCAATTGACCTTCTTCCTCCAAGTGGCCACATGGGCTCTACCTTGATTGCTCATCCTCTTGAACCGGGTTCCTTTAACCCTGGCCCATTTGCCCCTTTACCCATTTCCTCCTCTGGGTCAGGTTGCACCAACTTAAGCACTTCTTCCTCTCGGGCGGGTTTTAACTCTCTGTTGGGACCTGGCCCAAGCCCGAAGAACCCATCGTCTTCTTCACCCATTTCTCTTACCTCCCCTGTTTTATCTCGTGAGCTCCTCCCTCTGCCTCACACTCCTTCTGCTCCCACTGGTAGCTCTTATCGCCGGCGGCACCATAGTGAAACCAGGTCTGGAGCTGTGCTGACCAGGCTCCTTGAGCCTTCGCTGCCCCTTCAACCTTTGCCCCAATGATTCATGGCACTGTCTGGAACACTCGCGGGCTCAACTCTCCTGCGAAGCAGGCTGCTGTTCGTTCACGTATTAGAGCATCTCGCTCGAGCTTTTGCTGCCTCCTGGAAACACATATTAAGGAGCTCAACTCTTCCAAAATCCTTGCCTCCATTGCTCCAGGTTGGTCTCTGCTTTCCAACTACATCCACCATGCCAATGGCCGTATTTGGCTCCTGTGGGACCCCAAAAAAACTTCCATCTCCCTCTCTGCTTCCTCCTCTCAATACCTGCATACCAAATTCTCTGATTTCTTGGGCCATTTCTCCTTTCTATTCTCGGTAGTTTATGCTGAAAACTGTCCTGCTCTAAGGACTTCTCTATGGGCTGATCTCAGATCCTTTGCTAACCAAATTGGGTCCCGGCCTTGGGGTCTGGGAGGAGACTTCAACATTATCCATTACAGTCATGAAGAACAGGGGGGAGACTGTAGAAACAGATTTGAATTAGGTTAATGCTTGGATGATTAGTTCATCCCAAGCACATTGTCTTTATAACTATAATGAAATAGTAAAAATAATTACATAAGCAATGTGGGATTAAACCACATAAGAAACTAAGAAATAATAAAGGAAAAAAGTCCAGAATACCCCCACGGTATTCTGGCCCAATATGACTAACACTCCCCCTCAAGTTGGAGCATATATATCATGCATGCCCAACTTGACTAAGATAGGATGAAACAGCTTGCTACTCAATCCCTTAGTGAACACTCAGCTAGCTGATCAGAAGACTTCACAAAGGGAACACAAACGAGGCCAGCTTCAAGCTTCTCCTTTATGAAATGTCGGTCAACCTCCACATGTTTCGTGCGATCATGCTGGACAGGGTTATGAGCAATACTAATGGCCGCATCATTGGAAGATGGACAGCAACACCAATATCCTGCAATAACCCTCTAAGCCACAGAAGTTCACAAATTCCTTGTGCCATTGCGTGAAATTCGGCTTCAGCATTAGACCTTGCCACAACATTCTGCTTTTTGCTCCGTCATGTGACAAGGTTTCCACCCACAAAGGAACAGTAGCCAGAGATAGATTTCCTGTCAGGAGAACCAGTCCAATCGGCATCAGTATAGGCTTCAACCTTCAGGTGACCATTGGCAGATAGAAGAATTCCCTTTCCTGGAGCACACTTCAAGTACCTCAAAATACGACGGACCGAATCCATATGAGAGGAATATGGATCATGCATGAACTGACTCACCAAACTCATAGGAACTGCAATGTCAGGGCGTGTGTGGGAAAGGTAGATTAGTTTGCCTACTAATCGCTGATACGTACCCTTGTCAACCGGCTCACCCTCTTTCTCCCTAAGTTTTGTAGTAGCTTCCATAGGAGTATCTGAAGGACGACAGCCAAGTAGCCCTGTCTCGGTCAATAGATCAAGGACATATTTTCTTTGAGAAAGAAAGATGCCCTTTGAAGATTGAGCAACTTCTATCCCTAGAAAATATTTTAGGGGACCAAGATCTTTGACCTCAAACTCACGGCCAAGAAGAATTTTCAAATCCCTGATTGCAGCATCATCATTACCAGTGATCACAATATCATCCACATAGACTACGAGTGTCACACCCCGGCTCGGTTCATAAGGGCCAAGTGTGCCAGGATGTCCTTGACATCCAACCAAGATCACCATGCAGTTCTCTATTCGCAGTTTCAGTCACAGTATAATTAAATTAAGAGCAGCGGAAGCAATTTAATATGAAATAAGACAGTAATTAAAGGAAACTAGTGATAACAGTTGTATTTATATATATATGAACATGCTCTTACATCAGGGTTACACAGTTAGTTCACAGAAGGTGTAACACTAACTAAGCCAAAAAGGATATATACATAAGTACTACAAAAAGTAATATAAACAAAAGGAAGGGAGGAGCCTGATCAGTCTGGGAGATCAGGAGAATGAGCAGTCGTCGCAGGAGCACGAAGCATCGTGCTCCACCAGAACATAAGGATCAACTCCGCGATCAACAGGAGAATCCTGAACAGTAGGAGTCCCCAAAGGAGCACAAACAGCAGCGATAGAAGTCTCATCTGTAAAAATAGAGTGATCACGAGGGGTGAGCTCTCAACTGAGCCCAATAAGGGAATGCATGCAAACATATCGCAGCAATTATGATGAATGTCTTAAGTAGCATGTCCTAACATGGATACTAAGTCATATGTGGTATAAGTACTACTGTAGTAGATGCTAACCTCGAAGAGAACCTGCCAGGAAAGCATGACACAAGGCAGCTAACCCAACAGACCCCCAATGACCAACCGGAAAACATGACACCAGGCAGTTCCAGACATCGGTCACCCGAGCGAAACCATTCTACCACGGTGAGGACCCGCCAGGAAAGCATATTGCCAGGCAGCTAACCCAACAGACCCTCAATGACCAACCCTACTGTTTGTTCCCACAGCGGAGTACACACGCTAACATGGGACAGTGAATGGTACCCCGGCATACCCTTCGGCTGTACCACGGGTTGTCCAACACCTTACCCCCTGTTGGTAAGGGGCGTAGTACTGGGTTATGATAAAACAGCCTAGCCCAGTGCAATCTATGCATGATAACACATGTATGTATAACTGAATTTAATAGAACAATACTTTTCCAATAATAGTCATCAGTAACAAGTAGATATCAATGCAAATGCAAGATGCCAATGCAACCTAAATCATATGCAGATTCTAATGCAATAAATAAAAGCTAATAAACTATATGAATAGGATAATTTTGATGATGTATGACATGGCAATCAGAACAAAACAAATTAAAATGATAAACACTCCAAAATTTAAGGTCAGAATTCCCTTACCTGTCTCTGTAGGTAAGGTCTCAATAATTACCCTCCAAAATAGCCCAGCAAAATAGATAAACCAGCAAGAATAGACTGGAAACAGTCCCTATCAGCAGAAAATCAGCAATGTTTGGAGGTTAGAGCATAGCCAAGAGATCAGTCAAAGGCATCAGGGGTATTTTGGTCAGAAACGGCTGAACCGGCTGAACCGGCTGTCCGGTTCAAGGGGCAGAATTAGGGGTTTTACTTTAAATGGGCAGATCTTAACATGCACAGTCCCAATTTCTGGTTTCAGATAATAATTAAGGTGGGTCATTTCACTAATTTGTTGAATTTCAGATTTAATACTAAAATTAGGGATTTAGGTTAATTAATTCTCAAATTAATGATTTAGGGCTTATAAATTGGTTCATGGAACCTGAAATTAGATTCAGCAGAGAAACAGCCCTGAAATTTCAGGTATAACAGAACCTAATTTGTTCTAAATTAGGTTTATGTTGGTAGCATTCCTATTTTTAAAGCTTAGTTTACATATTTTAATGGCTGCCATGGGTTAGGACTGGGTTAAGGCTTAGGATTAGAGAAGAAAGAGAAGAGAACAGCAGAAATTTAAGGACCTACCTGAAATTGACGGTGATATCAGTGTGACAGCAGTCCTAGATTGTGTAGGAAGAACTCCAATTGCACTCTCAAGCTTCAACTCCAAGTGTAGAATCAAAGCCCCAACGTATGATGTACTTCTCTCTCCTTCTTCTTCCCTTTTTCTTCTTCTTTCTCTAAGTTTCCCCAAGGCTCTCAAGGCTGGATCGATTCTTCTTATGTTTAGATAAGAGGAAGAAGGAAAATAGAAAGGGGGGTTTATATATATGCATCATACTTAAGCACTAAGGGGTAGGGTGGTAATTTGAGTATTAATTATTTCTATAACTAATTTATTAACCTCTTAGATTGATGAATAGCGTAATTGGTTTATATTTATAGTGGTTGAGTTAACTAAGGCATATTTGGCCTTTTAATGTAAAATCAGCTTTTAAAACTAATTTTTAAAATTGTTTTTAACCAGAATTTTGTACTTATTACCTTAATGTAATTATAGAATGATGTCACATGACATCATGGGTAAACTGGGTACGGGTAATTACTTGGAATTGGAATCTCCACTGGGGATGTGGGTCCCACAAGGATAAAATGACCAGAATACCCCTAAAAGTCTAATTGGTCATATAATCGGCATACGAATACACAAATAAGTTCATACTTACAATAAGTTAGTTAAGGGATAGGTTCTGCATCCCCTCCAGGTAGCATATCTGACACAGGTAGCTCAGATGCGGGACCCCACTACGGTTCTCTGACTCTAGAAGGGCAGGTTGAGAAGACTCCTCCTCGGAATCCTCCATAGGTGTGTCAGATGGTTGGTCTAGTACCTCGACCGATGCAGCCCATAACATTGAAGCAAGCATCGACACAGGACTGGAACCTGAAATCACACAAGTTCCAAAAATTCAAATTTATTGCGGATCTTACAACGAGAAGAGTAACCTTGTCACCAAGTCGTCTGATAAACAAAGTGTGATCAGCATTGCTTTGCTTGTAACCTGCTGAAATCATAGCCTTATGAAATCTGCCAAACCAGGCCCTGGGTGACTACTTCAAGCCATAAAGGGCACGCTTCAATTTACAAACCTTGCCCTTAGTCTTGTCATCAGAGAAACCAGGTGGAATGTCCATATATACCTCCTCCTCAAGCTCCCCATAGAGAAAGGCATTTTTGACATCTAACTGCTGAAGATCCCACCCAAGATTTGTAGCACAAGATAATAACACCCTGACAGTGTTGAGCTTTGCCACTAGTGCAAAGGTCTCCTGATAGTCAACTCCATAAGTCTGAGTGAACTCCTTTGCAACCAAACGTGCCTTGTACCTGTCCACCGAACCATTGGCCTTCTGTTTAACTACAAAGACCCATCTACAGCCCACTGGTTTTTTCCTTGGAGGAAGAGCCACAAGATCCCATGTATTATTTTTGTGTAGTGCCTAATAAAACACTGGTCTATCATTGGTTGCATGTTTGCCTAATAATTCGTTGTTGTAAAACATCCTAGGGATGCCCTGTTTTTTGGGTTATTTTCTGTAATCTGAAATCAGCAATTAATCTTAATCTAGCTGTGGGATCTGGGTGATCTTTTGGGGTGTTAAAGACCTTGCTTGGGTTGACCTTTGACCAGGGTATGAGTTGATCAGAACCTCTGATCTGGAGTAATTTGAAATCTCCCTATTCTGCACTTTTATTTATCCAGCTTTGATTCTTTTTTAAGTAGTCTTAATCCGGCCCTTAGATTACCATCATCTTGTGGGAACTTGTTCCTCTATTGGGTTACTATAATCCAACAATTCCAATGTTCATCAGAGTATCTGATTGAAAGTAATTGGAGATTTTCATAATCTGCTTTAATTTTCCAGATTTCACTATTTCTCTAGGTTAAATCTGACCGTTGAATCATTGCAGTATTTTGAGATTTTTTTAACCTAATATCGACCTACCTCTTGCCAGATTTTGAACCCCATCCAATAAGGTTGAATTTTTACGTTATTGTTGACTTCTCTGATTTGGCTTTACTTGGGATCTTGTTAAGAGGGGTGTGTAATCTGAACTTAGGGTTCATCTTACAAACCCCCCATCAACTTGTTGCTGATATTCTGATAAATCATTAAATGGGCTTATTTTATTCAAATTAAGCTTTGGGTTGGGTTATGAAGAGGGGGTCTCAGTGCTTGACTTTGCGATAACATTTGATCTGTGCATTGCAATTACTTTTTTTTATACGAGAGATGAACATTAGTTACCTACAAGAGTGGACAACATGCAAGCCAAATAGATTTCTTCCTAACTAGAAGGTCTGACAGACTATTATGTAAGGATTGTAAGGTTATACCAGGAGAGAGCTTGACCACCCAACATAGACTGGTGGTCTTGGATATGTACCTCAGTACGAGGCAACGTAAGAAGGTGAAACAGGTTTGTCCTAAGATATTATGGGGGAGACTACAAGGAGCTCTCCTAGAGTCATTTAGCGATAAAGTGGCTTTACAAGGAAAATGGGATTTTGAGGGAGATACCAACGAGATGTGGATTGAGATGACGACTTGTATTAAGAAGGTTGCTAAGGAAGTCCTAGGGGTGTCCAAGGGTATACGTTTGGGCCCTAAAGAGACTTGGTGGTGGGATGACGAGGTCCAAGCAGCCATTAAGACTAAGAAAGATCATTTTAAGACCTGGCAAAGGACTAACGAGGCACAGGATAAAGCGAGATATTTTGCAGCCAGAAAAGAAGCTCGGAAGATTGTGGGGAAAGCAAGGACGAAGAAATATGATGACCTTTATGAAAAACTTAATACAAAGGAAGGGGAAAATGCAATCTATCGGATAGCTAAAATAAGAGAAAGGAAGAGCAGAGATTTGGACCATGTTAAATGCATTAAGAACGAGGATGGTAGAGTACTAATACGGGATGCGGACATTTTGGAGAGATGGGGTGAATATTTTTACAATTTACTAAATGGAGCTACCTTGCCTGATAGGTTGGATTCGGAAGTGGATAGGAATAGTCTTGAAGCCAACACACGTTATGGACTTCTACAACAAGTTGACGAGGTTGAAGTTAAAGAGGCCCTACAAAAGATGAAGGTAGGAAAAACACCGGGACTGGATGAGATCCCAATTGAAGTGTGAAAGAGCTTAGGAGTACAGGGAGTATCTTGGCTAACCAAGTTGTTTAATAGGATTTTGAGTACAAGGAAAATGCCAGATGATTGGAGGAGAAGCACTGTAGTTCCAATTTATAAGAACAAAGGTGATATCCAGAACTGTAATAACTATAGAGGCATTAAACTAATGAGTCATACCATGAAACTATGGGAGAAAATCATTGAAGCCCACCTAAGAAGAGAAACTGATATATCAGAGAACCAATTTGGTTTTATGCCAGGGAGATCCACAACTGAAGCTATTTACCTCCTAAGGAGGCTTATAGAAATTTTTAAAGCTTACAAAAGGAATCTCTATATGGTCTTCATCGACCTTGAAAAGGCCTATGATAGAGTTCCTAGAGAGCTCATTTGGCATGTCCTAGGGAAGAGAAGGAGCTCAAGTAAATATGTAAATATAATTAAGGACATGTATGAGGGTGTGGTGACAAGTGTTAGAGCTGCAGAGGGCCAAAGTAGTGAATTCCCAATTACAATTGGGTTACACCAAAGATCAGCTCTAAGCCCTTATTTGTTTGCACTCATCATGGATGATTTAATCAGGCACATCCAAGATGAGGTCCCTTGGTGTATGCTTTTTGGTGATGATATTGTTTTGATAGACGAGATAGTGGAAGGGATTAATGCAAAGCTGGAGTTATGGAGAACTTGCTTGGAATCAACAGGTTTTAAGTTAAGCAGAACAAAGACAAAATATATGATGTTTAACTTCAGTCAAACCAAGAGAGGTGATGAAGTGGTGACACTCGAGGAGTGAGAGCTACCACATAGTGAATGCTTTAGGTACTTGGGGTCAACCTTTAACAAAGAGGGTGATATAGAGGATGATGTTTCCCACAAAATTAAAGTAGGATGGATGAAATGGAGAGGTGCATTAGGAGTTTTATGTGACAAACACATGCCTATTAAGCTTACGGGGAATTTCTACAGGATAGTAATAAGACCAACGATGTTTTATGGGGCGGAATGTTGGGCCGTTAAGAAGAGTAATATAGATAAGATGAGCGTGGCGGAGATGAGGATGTTGCAGAGGATGTGCGGTAAGACTAGGAGAGATAGAGTAAGGAATGATTGTATACGAACTGAATTAGGAGTTGCACCAATCCAAGACAAGCTCCATGAGAGCTGCTTGAGGTGGTATGGTCATGTCCAGCGGAGACCCATGGATGCACCAGTAAAGAAGAGTGACCAAATTCAGTTTGAAGGAGCTAAAAGAGGTAGGGGCAGGCCTAAAATGACTATTGGAGAAGTGGTAAGAAAGGATATGCATGTGGTAGGGCTCGATTCTAGTATGACTGCGGATAGAGTTGTTTGAAGGATAAGGACCCATGTAACCGACCCTTGTAGGGGGATGTTCCTGGGATGCTGCTTTGACTATTGCTTAGACTTTTCCCTTTAGTAATTTTATTCTCTCTCTTTTTTACTTCCTTTTACTCCCCCCCCCCCTTTTTTTTTTAATGGCCTCTTCGGATCCATGTAGCCGACCCCATTTAGTTAGGATAGGTTATGGTTGTTGGGTTATGAATGTGTTGGGCCTTTGATCTAATTGGTTTTCTTTGTAATCGGTCACTTTAATGAGCCTATAATATGGGTAGAAACTAGGCATACAGGATAAGTTAAGTAAGAGTCTTTATTTCTTTATGGCAAAAGGTTATATGTATGACTGTAACTGTGCACGGTCACATATATAACCATTCGATGGAGAAAGATGGGGGGGGTGAAATGACCAAAACCCCCCTCCCTATTTGAAGAATCGTTGGATCATCATATGCGATCGTGCATGAACCTCCTCCCCTTCCTCTATTTTAATTGTTATGTGTTTTAGTTAAGCTGGATTAGGATTCTATTAGTCTAGTTCTGTTTTAAGTTAGTTTATTTCATTATTTATTTAGGCTGGATTAAGATTCTATTAGTCCAGTCCTGTTCTAAGTCAATTTGTTTCATTATTTTAGTTTCCTAGTCAATTTATGTTATGTTATTAGTTAAGGACTGGCTTTGGCCTTTCTTTTTTAATGTTTGTGTTTGTTTTTAAGTCTTCTATAATAAGGGCCTACAGCCTTGTACATGAATTTGATTAATGAGATTTTGGCTTGAGGCTTTTCTTCCGCTGCTGAGAAAATATGCACGCTGTGAGGCTCAGTTAAGTGTGGAAAATTCTTGGGATCAGTGTGATTCTAATCCAAGGCTGCTGGTGGGAAGCCAAAGATCACATTCTCTGTTTTACCAGTAAGTTGTTGTTTACTTTTCTGTTGATTAAACACTGTTGTACTGAGGATTTCACCAGATTCTAGTAGGTTATTCCTTAGTACATTGTATTCAAACCAAGGTTCTAAAACTCGGTTTCGACACTGGTTTCGACTAGCCAGAATCCGAGATATGGTTGAAACAGATCGAAACCAGGGATTCATAGATAAGAAAATGCCCCCTATTTGAATCCAATAAAAATAGTTAAAAAATCAAATCCCAAAATGATATAAAGTCAACCCCCCAGTTCAAGAACAAAAATTGGGTTTTCGGTGGTAGATGCAATTTTCAACTTTTAAATGCTGGGGTTTTCTCAAATCTATGAATTCCATAAATCTTAATATGGTAAAACATTGCTAAAAACCAATAGTATGGTAAAATATTCATTTGTTTTTGATATTTAAAAAAAAATTCATTCAAAGCGATTTCAAATAGCATTTGTGCACACCAAATAAGGTTTGACCAGTACATAACTCCTTCGATATAAATCAAATTAAGCAATCTTGGATTTGTTTGGAAAGCTTGTAACAAATCCTCTAGCAACCAATCTTGCTTTGTATCTATCTATTGTTCCATCGGCCTTTTGCTTAATTGCGAAGACCCATTGCAACCTACAAATTTCTTTCCTGGAGGAAGATGAACCAAATCCCACGTGTCACTCTTCCCAAGATTCCTTATTTCTTCATTCATTGCTTCTTTGCATCTTGAATTAGCTAGGGCTTCCTGCCAGGTGTTAGGAATGGAAACAGAAGACAACGAAGAAACAAAAGTATGGAAGGAGGGAGAAAGAGAATCATATGAGACAGCATTAGAAATGGGATGTTGAGTACGGGTTCTACTGGGTTTACGAACAACAATTGGTAAATTGAGGTTTGGATCACTAGAAGTGGGAGAAACTCACCAGGCACAGTCGGCATTTGCACAGAACTTGAATCTAGTAAGACCGATTGGCTAGGTGTGATGGTGGTGCTCTTGGTTACTTGCCTTGTACTCTTCTTTCTTCGAGTGTGAACAAAGACTTTCAGACGAGAAGTAATTTGAGGCTGCTCCCCCTGAACCTGAACCTGAACCTGAACCTGAACTGGCTGCTCCCTGTGAACCTGAACCAGCTGCTCCTCCTGAACCTGTACTGTGGGCTGTTGTTCCTGCCCTGTCATACCTTCTTCGAGTTCTTCATCCTCCATTGGTAACTCCATGGGATTTATTAATGACACCTCCTCCCTAGGATAAGACATCCCCCTAAAGAGGTGGAGCAGGAGAATAAAAAGGCTCAGATTCTTGAAAGACAACTTCCATGGTGATAAACATCTTGTGCGAAGGGGATGTTAGCAAATGTAACCCTTCTGAGTGGCAGAATAACCAAGAAAAATACACTGGAGTCCCTTGGGATCAAACTTTCCACGAACCTGGTGGTTGCGAGCAAAGACCACACAACCAAACACCTTCGGCGGGACAATAAATGAGTAGGAGCCCAAGATAACATCAAGAGGGTAGCGAGATGCCTACATACGAGATGGCATCCTATTAATAAGATAGGTAGCTAGAAGAATTGCATCACCCCAAAACTGTAGAGGCACTGACATGGCTAACATATGGGAACGAACCTCATCCAAGAGGTGCCAATTCTTCCTTTCAGCAACACCATTTTGAGTAGGGGTGTCAATATAGCTCGTCTGTTGGATATGTAAAAAAATATTTTCATTCAAAGCAATTTTGACAGCATTCGCACACACCAAATTAAGTTTGACCGAAACATAATTCCTTCAATATTGTAATAAAATAAGAAGAAAGAAGAAGAAAAGAGGAAGAAGAAGAGAGAAGGAGTGGAGAGAATTACTGTAACTTGATGGGAGTCACAGCCGTACCTGTGACAGCCCTTATTCATTCAAATAAATAATACGATTGACAATAGACAATAGGGCATACACCAAAAGACCAAAACACCCCTGAGGGAAGGAATCGTGAATTAGCTCTAGCGCTAATTCACGACTTCCCTCCCCTAATTACGACAACTTCTAACACTCTCCCTCAAGCTGGAGCATATATGTTAATTGTTAATCATGCCCAGCTTGTTACAAATATCATCTACTCTCACACTCCCCAAAGACTTTGTAAATAAATCAGCAAGTTGCTCCCCAGTTCGAACATGACGAGGAGAGATAATCCCTTGTTGCAGTTTTTCACGAACAAAATGACAGTCAACTTCAATGTGTTTTGTTCTCTCATGAAACACAGGATTAGTAGAAATATGAATGGCAACCTGATTATCACACCATAGTAACATAGGAGAATCACCATCAAACCCAAGTTCTGTCATCAACTGTTTAATCCACAGCAGTTCACAAGTGCCATGTGCCATAGCACGATACTCTGACTCTGCATTGGACCGAGCTACAATGGTCTGTTTCTTGCTCTTCCGTGAAACAAGATTTCCTCTAACAAACACATAGTAACCTGAAGTGGATCTTTGATCAACTGGAGACCCTACCCAGTCAGCATCAGTAAAGCCTTCAATCCTCCCATGACCATGATCAGAATATAGAAGACCACGTCCCGGCGCTTTCTTGATATATCGCAAAACCCATATAACTGCATCCCAATGAGACGTCCTAGGAGAGGACATAAACTGACTCAGTACACTGACAGGAAAGGAGATGTCAGGCCTAGTCACAGTCAAATAGTTGAGTTTCCCTACCAGCCTCCGATACTTCTCTGGATCATCAAGGATATCACCACCATCTGCCACTAGTTTCACACTAGAATCCATAGGAGTATCCAAAGGTTTAGATCCCAGTAACCCTGTCTCTGTAAGCAAGTCAAGAACATACTTTCTCTGTGAGAGAGAAATTCCTTTCCGTGATTGAGCTACCTCAATACCCAAGAAATATTTCAGACGTCCCATATCCTTAGTCTGAAATTGCTGTCCCAAATGTGTCTTCAAGTTCTCAATACCTGAAGAATCATCTCCTGTAATATCAATGTCATCTACATAAACCACCAAAAATATCCTCCCTGCATTAGAACACCGGAAGAACACCGAATGATCACTCTCAGATCGAGTCAGACCAAACTCCAATACAACTTCAGTAAACCGGCCAAACCATGCCCGTGGCGACTGTTTCAGCCCATACAAGGATTTTTTCAGCCTACACACCTTACCAGACTCCCCCTGAGCAACAAATCCAGGGGGTTGCTCCATATACACCTCCTCATGGAGATCACCATGCAAGAAGGCATTCTTGACGCCTAACTGAAATAAAAGCCAATGGTGTGTAGCAGCCAAAGAAAGAAAAATGCGAACCAAAGTAAGTTTCGCAACAGGGGAAAAAGTATCCAAATAGTCTATACCATAGACCTGTGCATATCCCTTAGCAACAAGACGGGCCTTTAACCGAGCCACAGAGCCATCAGGATTAACCTTCACCACAAAAATCCACCGGCAGCCAATTGCAGACTTACCAGAGGGTAAAGAAACAAGTTCCCATGTCTGATTTTCCTTCAGCGCAGATAATTCCTCAGTCATAGCAGTCCTCCACCCAGGGTCAGACAAGGCTTCTGTAACAGACTTAGGAATAGGATGACTCTCAATAGTGGATAGACAAACAACAAAATTAGAGGACAAACCAGAATAGGACACAAAGTTAGAGATAGGGTGCTGGGTACAACTCCAAACACCCTTACGAAAAGCAATAGGAACATCTAAATCAGACATAACTGGAGCAGGTGGAGAAGAGGAAATTACCTATTGGAGGACCCGGATCTGGAGGCGAAGAAGACGTGGTAGAGGTAGCGAACCGTTTGCTATATTTGTCAAGGGCTGAAATGCAAGGTGTCAGCTCATCATGTGACCGACGGTGAAACACAAAAGGTGGCGGAGCCTGAGGTGGCGCTGCTGGGAAAGGATCCTGCAAAGGGGAAGATTGCTCGACAATATAGAGGGGCAGATCATCGTCCAAGTCAGAAGAGGGTAACAAAGACTCAACAATGTCAACAAATGGAGTGGACTCAAAGAATTTGACATCAGCAATAACAAAGTATTTCTTTAAATCAAAAGAGTAACAACGATAACCCTTTTGAGTTTTAGAATACCCCACAAAAAGACATTTAAGAGCTCTAGGATCCAACTTAGAACGACCAGGACGATGATCCCGAATAAAACAAACACACCCAAAAATACGTGGGGGTAAAGCAAACAAAGGTTGCGAAGGAAACAATAAAGAATATGGAATACCCCCACACAAAACTGAAGACGGCAAACGGTTAATAAGATAACACGCTGTCAATACTGCATCAGCCCAAAAACTTTTAGCCACTTTCATCTCAAATAAAAGAGATCGAGTAATTTCCATTAAATGCCTGTTTTTCCTTTCTGCCACACCATTTTGTTGCGGTGTGTCCGCACAAGAGAACTGATGGATGATGCCATGCTGAACCATAAATGAAGTAAAAGGAGCAGAAAAATATTCTTTAGCATTATCACTACAAAGAACTTTTAACGAAGTATTAAACTGATTCTGAATTTCAAGAAATGGAGAATAACTCAGAATGATTCTTCATTAAATAAATCTAGGTAACTCTGGAATAATCATCAACAAATGTAACAAAATAACGAGAGCCTAACTGAGAAACAACCGGACAAGGGCCATATACATCAGAATGAAAAAGAGCAAAAAAGTGGGCAGGCCGTTTATTGACTCTAGGGGGATAACTTACACGGTGAAGTTTCCCAAACTGACATGACTCACAATCAAGACTAGACAAAGACCTAAAACGATGATCCAAAAGTTTCAAACTCTCCAAGGATGGATGACCCAAACGACAATGAATCTGATGAGGAAGCGCCACACTCGAACATGCCACAGAGGATGTGTCTTCAAGCAGATACAGCCCCCCAGATTCACGGCCTCTACCAATCGTCTTCTTCGACTTGAGATCCTGAAATACACAATAGCCAGGGAGAAAAGTGACAGAACAGTTATGAGCTTTAGTAAACTTGTGAACAGATAACAAATTAAATGGAAACTTAGGCAAATAAGAAACAGAGGATAATGACAAAGTTGAGATAGCATGCACTGTGCCTGTACCCCAAACCTGAGCTAAAGACCCATCAGCTAACACAACATTAGAAGAAGACTCACAAAATAAGGAAAAAATACCTGGAACCCCAGTCATATGGTCCGAAGCAACTGAATCAATGATCCAGGGACGAGAAGTGGATGAGAGGCATGCAGTAGTATTACCTGTCTAAACAAGAGTAGCAGCGGAGAACTGAGAAGACTGGGAATTCTGAAATTGAGTAAAGCGCTCATAATCTTCATCAGACATCGTCACAGTCTTACCCTCGGGCTTGGAAGGAGAAGAAACACCCGAATCACTACTGGCCGAGTTGGCAAATTGAGGTGGCTTACCATGTAGTTTCCAACAAAAGTGCTGAATGTGGCCAGGTTTACCACAATGATGACAGGTCCTCACCTGTCCTGAACTCTCCGAAGCACCAGTCGTGGGAGCCTTACTAGTACCAGTCCCACGACCCCGACCACCACCACCACTATTGCTTGACCCTCCTGTAGGACCACGGTTTGGTGGAAAAGAAGCGAGAGCAGAATTTTCAGCATTGGTGGGCTCTTGGCTGCTTTCATGAGAAGCATGTAAAACTCAAGAAAAAGTTTCAGAAAGAGTGGTGACCTTATCCCCACCGAGAATCTGAGACCTCACTGATTCAAACTCCTTACGAAGGCCTCCCAAAAATACCATAACTGCAAGCTGTTCTTGCTGGTTTTGCATTGCTTGCACTGCCAATGAAATAGGAAGGACAGAATTGAGCTCCTCATACAAGCATTTGAAGTCAGCAAAATATTGGGTAACATTGAGATTCTTTTGATCCACTTTATAGAACGCCTGTGACAAATCATATATACGAGACAGGTTTTCTTGTCCAGAGTATAGGACATTCAAATATTCCCATAGTTCCTTAACTGTATCAATATGAGTCACCAAATCTGCAATCTGATTTTCCATTGAATTTGGCATCTGGCTCAAAATCCTTGCATCAACAGTGTCCCATGTGGTATCTCCATCAGGTTTTGCTTTAGTTAAATGATCCTGTTGATCACGGCCAATCAAAGCTAATCGAACAACCTTCTTCCATTGCTGGAAATTTGATATTCCTTCTAATTTGCGATCAGTAATACGATGAGAAGCTGAGATTTCAGCCACGGTAGTCTTGGTTTCAACCATTCTCACAAACCACAGGGACAGCCAACAAATAGGTCACCAATTAAAATAAAAATCGTGACTTACCTCCAAAAAACATAAACCAACTCACCATAGAAAATCACTGCTCAATATTCTTCATCAAAACCACAAACAAATCAGACCTAGTTCTTCATATAAACACGAACTAGTCTCTAGACACGCGTTAAAAACAGCATAGGGTGCTGCACCCCTTCCAACGAGAGCCTGAAAAGACCTACAAACCAATCAACTTGTCGAAGCAGATTACAGCCACTGTAGAGCCTCGATCAAATAGAGAATGACTGATCTTTGTAAGTGTAAACCAGTCCCTATCGATCCAGTTCTGATACCATGTAATAAAATAAGAAGAAAGAAGAGAGAAGGAAGAGGAGAGAATTACTGTAACTTGAGGGGAGTCACAGCCGTACCTGTGACAGCCCCTATTCATTCAAATAAATAATACGATTGACAATAGACAATAGGGCATACACCAAAAGACCAAAACACCCCTGAGGGAAGGAATCGTGAATTAGCTCTAGCGCTAATTCACGACTTCCCTCCCCCTTATTACGACAACTTCTAGCAAATATAAATCAAATTTAAGCAATCTTGGATTTGTTTGAAAGCTTTGTTGGAAAACATTCCAACTGTTGATGTATATGTTATCAAAACCTGAATTCTGAGAATGCTTGAATGATCAATGAGATCAGTCAAGCTCTCTATTTATAATAATAATAATAAAAGAGATTACAAAAAGGAAACACTGTTCACGTCACTGTTCACGTGAACAGTGTCACAGCCCAAATTACAACTCTACCCTTGTTTAAAAGTACATAAATAAAGCGTAAATAAAATACCAAAAGTACCCTTAAAATATTGGGTAACACATCTCAACACTCCCCCTCAAGTTGGGGCATAGATATCACACATACCCAACTTGACTAGGCTAGGATAAAACAACTTTCCAGGCAGTCCCTTGGTGAAGACATCAGCAAGCTGATCAGAAGAAGTCACAAAGGGAATACAAATCTGTCCATCTTCTAATTTCTCCTTGATGAAATGCCTATCCACTTCAACATGCTTGGTACGGTCATGCTGTACCGGGTTGCGTGCTATGCTAATTGCAGCCTTGTTATCACAATATAGCATCATAGGAAGGCGAATAGGAATACTCAGATCTTGTAGCAGACCTTTAAGCCAAAGTAACTCACAAATCCCTTGTGCCATAGCTCTAAATTCAGCTTTGGCACTAGAACGAGCAACTACATTTTGCTTCTTGCTACGCCAAGTGACAAGATTTCCACCTACAAAGGAGCAATACCCAGAAATAGATTTTCGATCTGCAGAACCAGCCCAATCAGCATTGGTGTATGCTTCTATCCGTAGGTGACCATGTGAAAACAAAAGAATGCCTTTTCCAGGAGCTGACTTCAAATAGTGTAGAATGCGAAGAACAGCCTCCATATGTGAAGTGTAGGGATTATGCATAAATTGACTCACAAAGACTCACAAAGAACAAGAATGTCGGGACGAGTGTGTGAAAGGTAAATCAGCTTCCCTACAAGCCTTTGGTAACGGCCTTTATCTACAGGCTCACTCTCATTTTCCTTGAGACGAACAGTGGGATCCATAGGAGTATCCAAAGGGTGGCAGCCTAGCAAACCTGTTTCAGCCAACAAGTCTAGGACATACTTTCTTTGGGAGAGAAATATGCCTTTTGAAGATCTGGCCACTTCAATCCCAAGAAAGTATCTTAACTTCCCTAGATCCTTGATCTCAAACTCCTGGCCGAGGAAGGTCTTCAACCGTCCGATCTCATCACCATCATTGCAGTAACCACTATGTCATCCACGTAGACTATAAGAACAGTGAGTTTTTCACCAACCCTCTTAATAAAGAGTGTGTGATCAGCATTACTCTGTTTATAGCCCACAGAAATCATGGCCTTGTGGAATCGACCAAACCAAGCTCGGGGTGACTGTTTCAGCCCATATAGTGCACGCTTTAGCCGGCACACTTTTCCTTTATTTCTGTCACAAGAGAACCCTGGTGGAATGTCCATATATACCTCCTCCTCCAGTACTCCATTTAGGAAGGCATTTTTAACATCTAGCTGCTGCAAATCCCAACCAAGGTTGACAGCACATGATAACAACATACGAACTGTATTCAGCTTTGCAACAGGTGCAAAGGTCTCCTGGTAATCAATGCCGTATGTCTGAGTGAAACCCTTGGCCACGAGTCGTGCCTTATACCTATCCACAGTGCCATCCACCTTCTGTTTCACCACAAACACCCATCTACATCCAACGGTTTTCTTCCCAGGTGGAAGAACCACAAGCTCCCATGTGTTATTTTTTTTCAAAGCTTCCATTTCTTCCATCATGGCTGCCTTCCACTTTCCATCTGATAGAGCTTCCTGCCAATTGTTAGGAACACGAACAGAAGAAAGAGAAGAAATAAAAGCACGAAATGATGGGGAAAGGGAGTCATAAGACACAACATGAGATATGGGATGCTGAGTGCAAGTTCTGACACCTCTGCAAAGGGCAATAGGCAACTCAAGAGAAGGAATATTACTTGGTGGAGAGGCAGGTTCTGGATCCAGGTTCGGCAACTGGATGGGTAAGGGAGCAACAGTTGATTGAACCTACTTATGTTTCCTTGCATAGGTCTTCATTTTGCTAGCATCAATCATTCCCTGAAATTCACTAATGGCCCTCTGGACAGGAGTCTGGGTTGGTGTGGTATGCTCCCCTTGTACAGGAACCTCTCCCCCTGACTCAGGGGGAGGAGGAGGAGGACTAGTAGGAGGCTGAACGAGCGAAGTAGGTTGAATAGTAGGCTGAATAGATTTAGCCTCATCATGAACCAACTGGAGTGGAGGTGGAGAGTCTAAAGTCAACACATCTTCACTAATACTCACCCCTTGAAGATGCGGGGACACATAGTAGGAGATACTCTCATGAAACACGACATCCATGCTGACAAAAGTCCGGCGGGATGGAGGGTGATAGCACTTGTACCCCTTCTGTGTGGCAGAGTACCCTAAGAAAATACACCGAAGACTACGTGGGTCAAGTTTGCCCGGGGACCTTGTATCCCTGGCATAGCAAATGCAGCTAAAAACCTTAGGGGGAACAACAAAGGAGGAAGAGCCAAGTAATAGCTCAACAGGGGGTCTAGAGTTAAGGACCCGACTGGGCAGCCTATTAATTAAATAGGTTGCAGTAAGAACAGCATCCCCCCAATAAACGGAAGGGACATTACAGGCAAACAGAAGAGCACGAGCTACCTCCAAGAGGTGGCGATTCTTCCTCTCAGCCACACCATTTTGGGCCGGAGTATCCACACAACTAGTCTGATGGAGGATGCCATGGGCAGCCAAGTATTTTTGGAATTGACCTTCCATATACTCTCTCCCATTATCACTCCTTAAAGTCTGAACAATGGCATTAAATTGAGTTTGAACCAACTTGTGAAAGTGCTGGAAACAAGAAAAAACCTCACTTTTATTGTGCATAAGATAGACCCAAGTGAACCTGGAATAGCAATCAATAAAGGTGACATACCACCGATGACCCGAAAGTGAAACTTTTCGACTAGGACCCTACACATCAGAATGAACAACATGAAATAAAGAAGATGATCTTTTATTAGAAGTTGGATAATTTGAACGTGTCTGTTTGGCCAAGACACACGGCTTACAAAAAAAATCTTCTTTATTACATGAAGTACTTAATGCTGGAAATAAAGTAGATAGGGTACCTAAAGGGGGATGTCCTAGTCTAGAGTGGTATGTGTAATTCATAAGAGAACGATGCTGGGGAACAAAGCCTAGAAGGTAATGCCTGCGTAGATGTAGGATCTCCATCAAGCAGGTACAATCCGCCATGTACTTTACCCGATCCAATCGTCTTCCCCGAGTCCAGTTCCTGAAAAACACAATGAGTAGGAAAGAAGGTCACTTTACAGTTCAAAGATTTGGTGATACTACTAATGGAGAGAAGGTTAATGGTAAACTTGGGAATATGCAACACAGAAGATAATGTCAAAGAAGGGGAACAGCTAATGGATCCTTTCCTGGATATGGAGGAGAGGGCCCCATTAGCAATCTTAACTTTGTCCTTACCAAAATCAGGAAAGTAAGTGTTAAAAATACTGGAGGAACTTGTCATGTGATCAGTAGCTCCGGAGTCTATAATCCAAGGAGTGGAAACTACTGATGCACAGTGACCAGCAAAGGAAATACTTGCACGGGCAAAGAAGGAACCTGAATTGGCAGCAGATGTAGTAGAGGCAGCAGATGAAGTCAGCAGACGCCGGAGAGCTTGAAGTTCTTCCTGGGAGAAACCGATGTCAGTAGTGGGAGCTAGAGCTACACTTTCAATGTGATTGGCTTTGTTTTTAGACTTAGCACGACCTCTTTTGCTCTCAAAATCAGCAGGCTTCCCATGAAGCTTCCAACACTGAGCCTTAGTGTGATAGGGTTTGTGGCAATGGTCACACTTCACAGGCTCTTTAGCAGTAGCATTAGCAGCAACAGTATCAGCAGAAGTATCAATAGTGGAACCAGCAGTCTTTAAGGCTGATCTTTCAACCTTAGGAGTAATCATCATAGCAGCCCTCCTTGTCTCTTCACTGTGGACATAGGAAAAAGTTTCCTCCAAAGTGGGGAAAGGAACCCGTCCAAGAACCTGTACCCGAATAGGATCATACTCATCATTGAGTCCAGCCAGAAAGTCATAGACCCGAAACTGATCTACATAGGTGTGGTAGGCAGTAATATCCGCAGCAGTAGTAGGCTGAAACCTAGTATAGTGATCCAGCTGTTGCCATAAGCACTTGAGGGCAGCATAATACTTAGTGACTGTCATCTCCTTCTGAGTAGTGTTTTGAAGAGTTTTCCTGATCTCATAAACCTGAGCACCACTCCCTGAACGACCATAAGTACCCTTGACAGCAGTCCATATCTGAGTAGCAGTATCAAGGAGAGGATACTGACTAGAGAGGTCAGTTGTCATGGAGTTCAGAACAAAGGACATCACCATTGCATCATTGGCAGCCCATTTAGTACGGGCAGCACCTTCTTCAGTGGGCTGTTTGGTGGTACCAGTAAGATGGCCAGTGAGTCCCCTACCAGCCACAGTCAGGGATAATGACCTGGCCCAAATTAGGTAGTTGGTACCATCAAGCTTGATGGCTGCAACATAAGGAAGGAAGTCATTCCTAGTCTGATCTCCTCTAGAAGTAGCCGAGGTTATCTCTGAGTCACCCATAGGACAGTTGGTTTCTAGGTTGGGAATATAGGTAAGTGAAGGAGAAGAAGATGAAGAAGAAGAAGAGAACAAGAGAATGGAGGAATAATATTTCGGTTGTAACTTGTGTGTGTGAGAGATATCTCTCCACAGCTATATTGATTCATTAGTAGAAGTAAAGGAATTACATATACCTCCCTAAGGAGGTAAACAGTAAAAAAGGGAAAAAGATAGAAATTACAAAACAGGGCAACTAGTTAACAGGCTAGTTCCTAAACTACCCTTAGAACATAACTACTAGTAACTCTAACACTCCCTCTCAAGGGAGAATATATATCATGCATTCCCACTTGCTTAAGAGTGTACTAACGAGGAAAACCAAGAGCTTTAGTGAAGATGTCGCCACTGATCACCATCGCACAAACGGAGTACAAATGTGGCGTAATCAATCTTCTCCTCGATGAAGTGCCTATCAACCTCAATGTGCTTGGTTCGGTCATGTTGAACCGGATTATGGGCACATCGATGGCAGCCTTGTTGTCACAAGAGAGTCTCATAGGGCCTAAGCAAATCCAGTTCCGAACAAGCCTTTTCAACCATATGAGTTCACAAACACCATGAGCTAGGCTCAAATTCCGCTTCGCACTAGATCCTGGCTACAACATGCTGTTTTTTGCTTCTCCAAGTAACCAAATTACCTCCCACAAAGGTACAATAGCCGAGGTAGATCTTCTGCTCGTAATGGAGCCAGCCCAATCAAGCATCGGTGAAGCCTTCCACTCTCGAGTGATTGTGTTTGGCATATAATAGTCCTTTCCCTGGAGAAGACTTCAAATACCTAATAATGCGGTACACAGCATCTAAGTGGCCACTCTTGGGAGCATGCATGAATTGGCTCACCACTCCCACTGCATAGGAGATATCTGGGCGAGTCATAGCAAGATAGATAAGCTTCCCCACTAGCCGTTGGTACTTTCCCGCATCAACCAAAGGAGAACCACAATCTTCTCCCAGTTTATGATTCTACTCAATGGGAGAATTTGCTGGTTTACAGCCTGACATCCCTGTCTCTGTCAACAAATCAAGGACAAACTTCCGTTGACATATGTTGATTCCTTTCTTGGTTCTTGATACTTCAATCCCTAAGAAGTACCGCAAGGGACCCAGATCTTTGATTTCAAACTGCTGTGCCAGGTAGTCTTTCAGTTTACTTATTTCAGCTTATATCATCCCCGTGACCACAATATCGTCAACATAAACAATGAGGGTTGTGATAGTTCCATTGCTCCGCTTGGCAAAGAGAGTGTGATCAGCTGACTGGGAATACCCATTTCTCGAATAGCCTTAAGCGCTCAAACCACGCCTTGGGAGATTGTTTGAGACCATATAGTGCTTTCTTGAGAAGGCACACTTTCCCGTCACCAAGGCATTTTGAAGCCAGGAGGGGTTTGCATGTACACCTCTTCTTCCAAGTCACCGTGAAAGAAAGCATTCTTCACATCTAACTGGTATAAAGGCCAATCATTATTGGCAGCCAAGGATAAGAGGACTCTTATAGAATTGTGCTTGCCACAGAGCAAACGTCTCCGATAGTCGATCCCATAGACTGATTGTATCCCTGCAACCAACCTTGCTTTGTATCTTCGACACCGCCATCGATTTATATTTGATTGTATAGACCCATCTCGCAGCCAATCGGGACACGTCCCTTAGGAAGGTCCACCAATTGCCAAGTATCATTCTTCTCAAGGGCCATCATTTCCTCGACATAGCTTGTCTCCACTTTGGGTCGACATAGCATCGATGACATTCCGGGAATAGAAGTCGTAGAAAGAGCGAGAATAAAGGCCATACTTGTGGGAGAAAGAGCATCATAGGAAATAAACTGGGTTATAGGATTAGTACAAGCTCTTTTCCCTTTTCTAACAAAGAATAGGAAGGTCTAAATCACAAGGAGGAGAAGGGATGTCACCTGACCGAGAGTGATGAAGCTCAAAATGTGGATCCGGATCCAAAGAGGACTCTTGGTAGGTTTGCTTTCTTTGATTATGTATGCCTTCACCCTTTCTCGTATGTAATGTGGTAATCCTTCTCCTTACTAGGACCACTTTCAACCACCATTCGTGTTCACATCCGATTGAGATTGATCACTAGTATTAACCACATCCACAATCCTGTGTGTACCAATGTCAAACATAAAAGGAGAGATAGGAAGAGGAGAATGAAGAAAATCAGCAACTGTTCACTTCCACACTTCTCCCCGAAGAGGATCTTGAGAAGGGGCAAAGAAAGGAAGGGATTCAAGAAAGGTGACATCCTTTGAGATAAGACACCGGCGAGAAGAAGGGTGATAGCACTTGTAGCCCTTGGTAGTAGAAGAGTACCCAAGGAAGAGACACTTGAGAGCTTTGGGATCAAGTTTAGTGCGGGCAGATTTGTTTACATGCACATAACAAACACAACCAAAGACCATAGGGGGAAGAGAGAAAGCTGAAACTTTGGGAGATAAAATGTCCAAGGGAGATTTGTAGTCAAGAAGTTTGGTAGGCATGCGATTGATGAGGAAAGAAGCAGTGAGAAGAGCAGCGGACCAAAAGGTTTTGGGGACATGCATACCAAACAAGAGACTACGGGTGACCTCCAATAAATGGCGATTCTTCCTCTCAGCAACCCCATTTTGTTGGGGAGTGTCAACACACGTTAGCTGATGGAGAATGCCATTATCAGTAAAGAAGTTTTGGAGACCACTAAACATGTATTCCCCCCCTTTATCAGGTCGAACAACTTTGATTCGGGTGTCAACCTGAGTAAGAATCATCTGATAGAAGGTTTTAAACGCATCACAAACATCACTTTTATGTTTCATCAAAATAGTCCAAGTAGCACGAGAGAAATCATCAATAAAGGACACAAAATAACGATAACCAAATAAAGAGGTAGTAGGAGAAGGTCCCCAAACATCAGTGTGCACAAGATGAAAAGGAGCAACAGTTCTATTACCATGATATGGATAAGAGGAACGACAATGTTTGGCAAACATGCATGGTTCACATTGAAAAACATGAGAAGAAACAACAGAAGAAAATAAGTGAGGCAATTGTTTCATCATTACAACAAAAGATGGATGGCCAAGACGCCTATGCCATAACATAACAGACTCCACGTAACTACTCTCGGCATGACCACACACATAAGACCGAGCAGGCGTAAAAGGGTCAAAAAATAAAGGCCTCGCTCTTCACGTCCACTACCAATAATCCTCTTCGTCACCAAATCCTGAAAAAGACAGTGAGAAGGGAAAAATGTGACGGAGCAATTCAAAGATTTTGTCAGTGACTCACGATAAGAGATTAAGCTGTAAGGTTAGGAACATGAAGAACGAAGAAAGAGAAATAGACGAGGTTACAGGAATACTACCCTTACCAGAGATGGAGGATAGGGAGCCATCAGCTATTCTAACCTTATCCTTACCAGAGCAAATGGTATAGGAATCATAATTATGGGACGTACCAGTCATATGGTCAGTAGCACCAGAGTCAATGACCCAAGACTGGGCTGCAGTAGAGGCTGAAGTAGAGACCTGTAAGGCCGAGGATGATGAGGAGCTGGCTACAGAAGGTGTAGAAGATGTGCTAAGCTGTGACATGACCCGTCATATGGTCAGTAGCACCAGAGTCAATGACCCAAGACTGGGCTGCAGTAGAGGCTGAAGTAGAGACCTGTAAGGCCGAGGATGATGAGGAGCTGGCTACAGAAGGTGTAGAAGATGTGCTAAGCTGTGACATGACCCGTCGAACCACTGTCTTCATAAAGGTGGGGTCATCCGGTATAGTATCTGCCTCAGTCATCACAGAGTGAGCTCGGGCTCCCCCTCTACGGCCACCACGACTACATGTGCTGGGAGGACGACCATGAAGAGACCAACACCGATCCTTGGTGTGTCCAGTTCTCCCACAATGGTCACATTTAAAACGGTCCCTACCAACACTATTGGCACCCACTGTCTCTACTGTGTTAGCTACCTCTCGGCCAGGCCCCGGGCCACGACCACCTCCACGGGTGTCGCGGGAAGAACTGGAGTTGAGGGCTGACCTCTCAAGAGAAGATACAGAAGCTGGCTCCATTGCAACACGTCTAGTCTCCTCACTCTGTAAGTAACTACAAACCTCACTAAGAGATGGGAAGGGAGACCGGCCTAAGATCTGAAGTCTGATAGGCTCATAGTCAGGATTCAGACCACCAAGTAAGGTAAAGACACGCTCTTTTTCAAGAGTCCGATAGACCTTAGCCTCATTCTCTGGGTCCTTCAAGTGAAGATCTCTATAATGATCATATTCCTCTAAGAGGCCAAGAAAGGCATTATAGTACTCAGAAATGGTCCTATCACCTTGTCGCATGGAGTTGATCTTTTGGTGAAGCTGGTAGACCTTGGCAGAGTCACCCACCCGATCATAAGTTTGTGAAACGCTGTCCCAGATAGCCTTGGCAGTCTCCTTTCTTATAAACCTCCATCCAATCTCAGGGGTCATAGAGAAAATCAGCCATGTCATGACTGTAGAATTGTCGGCTTCCCATTGTTCATAAGTAGGTGAGGTAGGCTCAGGAGCGGTAATGGTACCGGTAATATAGCCAAGTTTCCGTTTGCTTCTTAGTGAAAGCCTTACGGAGTGTGACCAATCCAAATAGTTAGTGCCATCAAGTTTCACAAAGGAAATCTGTGTAGGCACATTCTCATAGACAATGGGAGGAGCTGTGGGGAGAGGCTGTGAGGTAGCCGAACCAAGTTCAGATGTAGGTGTATCAACCATAGTGTTTGGGAAATAGCACTTGACCATAAACAGATAACAGCCAGCAAGGGGGGAGTGCACACTCAACCCACAGAAATTATCCCAACACACAAAACAGAGATTCCAGCAAGAAAAAAGCTTCACTCCCACACTCCCCAATAAGAAAAAGCAGCTTAAACAAGCTCCAATACTCACATACAGATATTCATAATCACTTCTCAACCAGACAAGAAGCCCAACATACCCTAAATGCAAGAACAAGGACAATACAGCATTATCGGGCTTACCTGGGCAGAAAATCTGTCACCACGAAACTGAGGTGGACTCAAAAGATGCTCTCATCCATCAAAGAGGACCACAAGCACAATAAATAGGACCCCTGTACGATCCTAATGGGCTGGTCCAACAGTCAAACCCATGCTGAAATGAAGCTGAGCCATTGATTCAACCTTGAACTGGCGGAAATCTGGGCAGCAGAACAGTTCCAACGAAACTGAGCTATGCTTGAACAATACCTTCATTCATCAAGGAGGCACACTTGGAGCATAGAAGGGACCCTTGTACGATTCTATTGAGCTATTCCAAGCTCCAAAAAGATATCGAAAGAAGGACTGAGATGGTCTGCAACCTTGAACTGGCGGAACCCTAGGCTGCTGATTGGTTTACTTGAAAATAACTTCAAAGGAGCTCCACACTATCTCAAGGACCATCTTCAATCACCAAATAGGTTGTAGAAAACCTATGTCATATTACTTCAGCAAAGGATTTACATATGAACCTCTTCTTTGAAATCCTAGAACTCAAAGGATTTCAAAGAGAGGGAAAAAATGTGGAAAAGAGTGGTGATACGACTCTCAAACCTTTTGGCTTTGATACCAAGTTGGTTTCTAGGTTGGGAATATAGGTAAGTGAAGGAGAAGAAGATGAAGAAGAAGAAGAGAACAAGAGAATGGAGGAATAATATTTCGGTTGTAACTTGTGTGTGTGAGAGATATCTCTCCACAGCTATATTGATTCATTAGTAGAAGTAAAGGAATTACATACACCTCCCTAAGGAGGTAAACAGTAAAAAAGGGAAAAAGATAGAAATTACAAAATAGGGCAATTAGTTAACAGGCTAGTTCCCAAACTACCCTTAGAACATAACTACTAGTAACTCTAACAAGGACAGCTAGACAGATGTCGAACCTTGAGGTGAATAAAAAAAACTGATCTTCAAAAAAACCTTGCTGGGCTGAAATCGATTATGAATTCTAAAATTCTGATCTGCAGGAAAAAACTGCACTAATTGGTGTGAAACAGTGGTCGATTGCAGCAGTATGAGTAGGGAATTAACCCACAAAAAAACTCCCCAAACAGCAGGCCAAAAATTCCAAATCGATAATGTGTCAGGGTTTTACAAAACCCTGACAGTTGAGATCGATAAGAAGGGAAAAAAAGGGGCTGAAGCTTTGAGGTCTTCAATTGATAATAATCCAAGTATGATAGATGCTGTTTGATGCCCTGCTAATGATGCTCCAAAAGAAGTAATCGATCTTCCAAGAGTTGTGAGATCGATTTCCAAAAAAAGGTTGAAGCAGTCCAAATCGCAGAGAGATAATTGCAGCAGCTATCGATCAACTTTTAGGGCATTAAAATTGAGGTGGATTGGAGGGCAGCACTCGAACCATAATTGGATCACCTCATTAGTGCTGCCCTTGAAGGGTTGAGAGAACCAAGCAAAGAGAAAGGAGAGAGAGAGAGGAAGTCAATGAAAAGAAGGGAAGAGAAGGAATCGTTGGAGAGGGGAGAGTTTTGAAAACCCTAGATCAGAGAAGCTGCTTTGATACCATGTTATCAAAACCTGAATTCTGAGAATGCTTGAATGATCAATGAGATCAGTCAAGCTCTCTATTTATAATAATAATAATAAAAGAGATTACAAAAAGGAAAACTGTTCACGGCACTGTTCATGACACTGTTCACGTGAACAGTGTCACAGCCCAAATTACAACTCTACCCTTGTTCAAAAGTACATAAATAAAGCATAAATAAAATACCAAAAGTACCCTTATAATATTGGGTAACACATCTCAACAGTATACATTTACGCTGCCCTTCCCTAACAGTTCGAGCTTTTAGGTGAAACGGTAGCCCAATTAATACGTCGAGAATTGGTTTCTTTGATTTTGGTTTTAAGAAAATCACGAACCGCTTGATTATCAGTTCTAATAAGAAACTTCTCGGGTAAAAGATAAATTCTAAACCGTTGAATAGCATTTACAATGGCAAAAATCTCTTTTTCATAAATATTATAATTTTGTTGAGCCGGGGTAAATTTGCCAGAGTTGTATCCGCAGATTTGTTCATCAGAAGGGTTTTTGAGGGGTCGTGCTTTCAGGACACAGCCCCAATGGTCATTGCTAGCATCAGTCTCTAAGATCAAGAGATCACCAGCAAGAGGGAAGTAAACAGAGGGACAAGATTGGATAATCTCGGCCTGTTTGTCAAGGACGGTCTGTGTGTCAGACGAAGTCCATGAGAAGTCAACATCTTTTTTCAATTTTAATAAAAGACTTTTTTCTTTTGTTGAGAGGTCTTTTATGTAATTGCGTCCATAGTTTAAGATTCCTAGGAACTGTTGGAGATGTTGTTTGTCTCGTAAGACAGAGGGAAAATCCGCGATTAGAGCAGGGAGGTCATGTGTTCGACCCCTAGAAAGTGCTTCTAAAGATTTTTCTCGACATTTCTTCTCCCTAGGTGCCATCTGTTCTTGGCCACGTGCAAGGACCATGTGATCTTGGCCTGCACTTGCGGGGGAGTGTTCCCCCTCAAGTTGGTGCATAGATATCAATCATGCCCAACTTGTTAACCATCGAAATCATACAGACACAACAAACCCATTAGTAAAGGGGTTATTGTCATATTGAAGGTGGGTAGCTCACACGAGGAAGACAATTGGTGGAGGGTGTAAGAAAGATGGATTATATTATCTCTATGGGGCTGCATCTTCTGCCTTTGCAGCTGCTACTACTGTTGGTGGAGAGTTGTCATTCCAATGGCATTGTCGGTTAGGACAGGTTAGGACATTTGTCCTTGTCTAGATTAAAAATTTTATTCCCTCAATATAAGTCATTAGATAAGTTGAGTGTGAGGGCTGCGAGTTGGGAAAGCATCATCGTGCTTCTTACCCATCTCGTCCTATGCCCGTAGTCCGTCTTTATTTTCCTTTGTTCATTTTGATGTGTGGGGTCCTTGTTTTGCAAGTAATAGGCATGATTCTAAGTATTTTGTCACTTTTGTGGATGACCATTCTAGGCTTACTTGGTTATATCTTTTAAAGGATCATTCTGAATTCTTACATGTATTTCACAATTTTTGCAAAGAAATAAGACCCAATTTAATTCTTCGATTAAAGTTTTTCGGTCTGATAATGCTTTGGAATTCGTTCAAAATGAGATTTCCTCTTTTTGTCTTGATAATGGCATGATACACCAAACCAGTTGTTCCTATACGTCTATACCCTTCAACAGAATGGGGTAGCGGAACAGAAAAATAGACATTTACTTGAGGTCGCCCGTGCTCTCATGCTTCATATGCAAGTACCTAAACATTTTTGGTGCGATGCAATTCTTACCACTTGTTTCTTGATTAACCGAATGCCCTCTTTTGTGCTTGCCGATAGTTCTCCTTTCTCTGTCTTATTTCCTTACTTATTGATTTTTAACTTACCGCCTCGGGTTTTTCGCTGTGTCTGTTTTGTTTATAATCTCCATCAACCTGGTGATAAGTTAGATACTAAGTCAACTAAGTGTATTTTTCTGGGTTACTCTTGGACTCAAAAGGAGTATAGGTGTTGTAGAGATATTTAAAATTAGGGAAAGGCTTGGATGATCTATTCATCCCAAGCACCTCTTTATTTATAAGAGTAATGAAACCATAAAAATATGTATATGAGCAATGTGGGACTAAACCACATACAAAACAAATAAAATAACAAAGGGAAAAAGGTCCAGAATACCCCCCACGGTATTCTGGCCCATATATTTAACACTCCCCCTCAAGTTGGAGCATATATATCATGCATGCCCAACTTGACTAAGATAGGATGAAACAGCTTGCTACTCAGTCCCTTAGTGAACACATCAGCCAGTTGATCAGTAGACTTCACAAAGGGAACACAAATGAGGCCGGCTTCAAGCTTCTCTTTGATGAAATGTCGGTCAACCTCTACGTGTTTAGTGCGATCATGCTAGACAGGGTTATGAGTAATGCTAATGGCAGCTTTATTGTCACAATAAAGCATCATGGGAAGATGGACAGCAACACCGATATCCTGCAATAATCCTCTAAGCCATAGAAGTTCACAAATGCCTTGGGCCATCGCAAGAAACTCGGCTTCAGCACTGGACCTTGCCATAACATTCTGCTTTTTGCTACGCCATGTGACAAGGTTCCCACCCACAAAGGAACAATAGCCAGAGATAGATTTTCTGTCAGTAGAACCAGCCCAATCTGCATCAGTATAAGCTTCAATCTTGAGGTGACCATTGGGAGATAGGAGGATTCCCTTTCCTGGAGCAGACTTCAAATACCTCAAAATACGACGGACTGCATCCATATGAGAGGAATAGGGATCATGCATGAACTGGCTCATCATACTTACAACAACTGCTATGTCAGGTCGTGTGTGGGAAAGGTAGATTAGTTTTCCCACTGACCGCTGATAACCACCCTTGTCAACAAGCTCACCTTCTTTCTCCCTAAGTTTTATAGTAGCTTCCACAGGAGTATCTGAAGGATGACAACCTAGCAGCCCTGTCTCAGTCAATAGATCAAGGACATATTTTCTTTGAGAAAGAAAGATGCCCTTTGAAGAGTGAGCAACTTCTATCCTTAGAAAATATTTTAGAGGGCCAAGATCTTTGACCTCAAACTCACGGCTAAGGAGAAGCTTCAAATCCTTGATTGCAGCACCATCATTACCAGTGACCACAATATCATCCACATAGACTATGAGAAGAGTAACCTTGTCACCAACTCGTCTGATAAACAAAGTGTGATCAACATTGCTCTGCTTGTAACCTGCTGAAATCATAGCATTATGAAATCTGCCAAACCAGGCCCTAGGTGACTGCTTCAACCCATAAAGAGCACGCTTCAATTTATAGACCCTGCCCCTAGTCCTGTCATCAGAGAAGCCTGGTGGAATGTCCATATATACCTCCTCCTCAAGCTCCTCATAGAGGAAGGCATTCTTCACATCTAACTGCTGAAGATCCCACCCAAGATTTGAGCAAAGACAAGATAATAACACTCGATGGTGCGAAGCCACATCGGTGCAAAGGTCTCCCGATAGTCAACTCCATAAGTCTGAGTGAACCCCTTTGCAACCAGACGTGCCTTATACCTATCCACCGAACCATCAGCCTTCTGTTTGACCACGAAGACCCATTTACATCCCACTGGTTTTTTCTCTGGAGAAAGAGCCACCAGATCCCACGTATTATTTTTGTGTAGTGCTCTCATTTCTTCCAACATTGCTACCTTCCACTTTCCATTTGTAGATGCTTCCTGCCAATTTTTAGGAATCGAGATAGAATCAAGATAGAGGAAAGAGAAGATACAAAAGCACGAAAAGAGGGAGAAAGAGAGCTATAAGAAACAAAACGAGCTATGGGATGTAAAGTGCAAGTCCTAGTACCTTTGCGATGAGCAATAGGTAGGTTAGAAGAAGAGGGATTACCAGGAGATGTAGGATCCGGGTCTGGAGCCGGCAATTGGATGGGTATTGGTGTTACAGTGGGTTGCAGCTGCCCTTTGTTGGATCTGCCCCTTGTATATGTGAGTATGTTGGAGTTGTCAATTCTCTTCTGAAATTCACCAATGGTTCTCTGGACTGGAGTCAGCTCCCCCTGGATAGGAACATTAACAACACTATTTTCTATGGTCTCCCCCTGTAAAGGATTCCCATCAGGTGAGGGAGGAACAGCTAGAAGACGTTGGGTATTAACCATAGTAGGATGGGCAGCATCCAAAAGAGGCTGGGCAGCAGCGGTAGGTGGTAATAAAGAAGGCTGGACAGCAGCCGTGGGTGGTAAAAAAGGCTGGGCAGCAGCTAGAGGAACCTCAGGTAGAGGAATCTCAAAAGGCACATCTTCACTAGAACTCTCCCCCTGAAGAGGTAGCAAAGAATAATAAGAAAGGGACTCATGGAAAATAACATCCATACAAACCATGGTACGGCGGGAAGGGGGATGGTAACATTTATAACCTTTCTGGGTTGGAGAATAACCCAAGAAAATACAGCGGAGCCCTTGAGGTTCAAGTTTGCCTGGAGATTTGGTATCTCTAGCATAACACACACAACCAAACACCTTGGGAGGCACAATAAATGAGGAATTAGCCATTAAAATATCAGAGGGGCTACAAGAGTTAAGAACCTGAGAGGGCAGCCTATTGATGAGATAGGCCGCAGTGAGAACCGCATCCCCCCAATATTGAGATGGGACATTCCGCGCAAACATCAAAGCCCTGGCCATCTCTAACAAGTGGCGATTTTTCCTTTCTGCCACACCATTCTGGGCAGGGGTATCAACACAACTAGTTTGATGAATGATGCCATAATCAGCCAAATATTTTTGAAATTGGGATTCTGTATACTTTGTTCCATTATCACTTCTCAATACTTTGAGAGTAGCTTGGAACTGAGTTTGGACCATTTTATGAAAGTGCTGAAAACATGAAAAAACCTGATTTTTTGTGTGCAAAAGATACACCCAGGTGTTCCTAGAATGACAATCAATGAAAGAGACAAACCAACAATGACCAGAAATAGATGTTTTACGACTAGGGCCCCAAACATCAGAATGCACCAATTGAAAACAAGAAGAACTCCTTTTATTTGAAAGTAGATAAGTTGAACGTGTTTGTTTGGCCAGAACACAAGCCTCACAAAAAAAAGTCATCCTTAGTACGAAGGGTGACCAAACTAGGAAATAAATTAGCTAAAATTCCTAAAGGGGGGTGACCTAACCTAGAGTGCCACTGGTAGAGTTCAGAAGAGACCATGGAGTTCTGGTGTAGCGGAGAAGGCAATGGTGGTGGAGAGAAGCGATCATCATCAAGCAGGTACAGCCCACCGTGCACTTTACCCAATCCAATCGTCTTCCCAGATTCCAGATCTAGAAACACACAATGAGAAGGAAAGAAAGTGACTTTGCAATTAAGATCACGGGTAATACTACTAATGGAAAGAAGGTTAGTAGTAAAGTTAGGAATGTGCAAAACAGAAGACAAAGGAAGAGAGGAAGTGCAGTTGATGATTCCTTTTCCAGATATGGAAGAAAGGGAACTATCAGCCACCTTGACCTTGTCTTTCCTAGAAGTGGGAGAATATCTATGAAACAAACCAGAGGAACCGGTCATATGATCTGTAGCTCCAGAATCTATGATCCAAGGATGGGAAGCTACAGAAGCACAATGACCTCCAAATGGAATACCTAACAGGGCAAAGTGTGAACCTGGAGGAGTAGAAGAACTGGCAGGAGCTGATGTAGTAGAGGCAGCAGCAGCGGAAGACCTTAGTATATGTAGGAGTGCCTGTAGATCATCCTGGGATAGACCAGTGTCAGTAGCAGGGGCTGTAGTAACAGTCTCAGTCTGATGGGCCTTGGTCTTTGCCTTTGTCTTGGCAGCCCTTTTAGCTTCAAAATCAGCCGGTTTCCCATGAAGTTTCCAGCACTTCTCCTTGGTGCGATAGGGTTTGTGACACTGCTCACAAACAACAGTCCCTGTAGTAGAATCACCAAGAAAAGCAGTGCCACTAGGTGCAGGAGTGGCAGGGGCAGCAGCCTTGAGAGCTGATCTGTCAGTAATGGGATGGTGCAACATGGCAGCCCTACGGTTCTCCTCAGAGGACACCAAGGCATAAGATTGTTCAAGTGTGGGAAAAGGCTTATGGCCCAACACCTGAACACGAATCTGATCATACTCCACATTTAAGCCAGCCAAAAAATCGTAGACCATGATCTTCTCCACATGCTTCTTATAGGAAGCAATATCAGCAACTGTAGTCGGGTGAAAGTCAGAGAAGTGGTCCAATTGTTGCCACAGGCTGCGTAGAGTAGCCTAATAATTCGAAACTGAAAGTTCACCTTGAGTGGTATAAAGGACTTTCTTCCGAAGTTCATATACCTGGGCATCATTGCCAAGCTGCCCGTAAGTTTCCTTGCAAGCGGCCCAAACCTGTGGATCTGTGTCTAGAAGAAGAAAGTTATGCTGCAAATCTGAAGTCATAAAGCCAATCAGGTAGGACATGAGAACACCATTATTGGCAAGCCACCTTTCCTGAGCAGGTCCTTGTTCAATAGGCATGACACTAGTGCCATTAATATGGCTGGTGAGACCACGGCCAGCAATGGCAAATGAGGCAGATCTGGACCATAGAAGGTAGTTTGAGCCATCAAGTTTAATAGGATTGGGTGGGAAGTTGTAGTAGTCTGTCTTGCTGTGGCCATCATGAAGGGGCTGATCCGAAGTAGCTGTAGAAGAATCACCCATACTGGCAGCAGATAAACCCAATAATACCTTGAATTGATGGGCTGTAATAAGTCTCTAAATAGCAGAAACAGCATACAAGTAGCAACCCTAAATCGATATTGTCAGGGTTTTGAAAAACACCCTGAATTGCCGAAATCGATGAAGGGAATAAGAAGGCAAAAACTCTGCAGTGAAGTGGCTGGTACTGAGGTAGAGGAACCCTCTATAATGGGGAAAAGACCCTGCAGAATCAGAACCAAAGTGCAGCAGCCACAAGCAGCCCCACACCCAAAGTCGACAATTGTCAGGGTTTTTTCCAAAACCCTGAAGATGGAGATCGATTGGGAGTGGGGGTCTTCAATGAAGGAGAAAATATGCTGAATAGATGCTGGAAAGAGTGCTGAAGAAGCTCCAATAAGTGAAGAACAGCCTGCTATAATGGTAGGGGCTGATCTCCAAAAAAACCATGAAGACTTCAATACGGCAGGTAGAGTCCAGCAGCTATCGCGCAGGGATTAAATCATGGAAAAAACAGAAAAAGAGGTAGGGAGGGGCAGCAACTAGGTCATACGACCACCTCTTGTAGTGCTGCCCTTAGTGAAGAGGGAGAACCAAGGAGAATCAAGGAGAAAAGAAGGGAAAAAAACGATGGAGGAGAGAAAAAGGAGGGAAAAATTCGATGGGGTTGGTCCCTAATTCGAAATCAGCTCTGATACCATGTAGAGAGATTTAAAATTAGGGAAAGGCTTGGATGATCTATTCATCCCAAGCACCTCTTTATTTATAAGAGTAATGAAACAATAAAAATATGTATATGAGCAATGTGGGACTAAACCACATACAAAACAAATAAAATAACAAAGGGAAAAAGGTCCAGAATACCCCCCACGGTATTCTGGCCCAGATATCTCGGAGGCAGTTTATTAGTGCTGATGTCACCTTCTTTGAAGGTACCTCCTACTTTTCTGATCAGTCCATCGTATCGGGTGATCCGTTAGCTGTGCCTGACCCTCCACCCATCCCTGCCATTGTTCCTTTGTCTACCTCTCTGCTCAGGTGTATCGGCGTAAGCGGCGTATTGAGCAGCTCAGTAGAGACACCACTGATCCAGCTCCATCTCCTCTTGTACCGTCCTCAACCTCTGGTGCAGATCTTCCCTTACTTCTTTTTATTGACTTATCAGCTGCTTCTGATGACTTGCTTGTCGCGCATCGCAAAGGTACACGTTCATGTACTAAAAAAATCCTTGGTTGCATATCCCATTGATAAGTTTGTGTCACTCTCTCACCTTCCTTCTTGCTACCATCATTTTGCTCACTCTTTATCCACTTATACTATTCCTCATACCCACACTGAGGCCCTTGCTCTTCCTGCTTGGAAGAAAACCATGGATGTGGAAATGGATGCCTTGTTGACTCGTTATACATAGAAGTTGGTAGATTTACATCCTAGCAAAGATCTGGTGAAGTGTCGGTGGTTGTATACTATTAAGTATCACTCGGATTGTTCTGTTGAGCGGCTTAAAGCTCGCCTGGTTGCTAAGGGCTACACCCAGACTTATGGTGTTGACTACTTTGAGAGTTTCTCTCCAGTGGCTCGCTTGAACTCCGTTCGCCTTATTATTTCTCTAGCTGTGAATTTTGATTGGCCCTTATACCAATTGGACATTAAAAATGCCTTCCTCTATGGTGACTTACTCGAAGAAGTCTATATGGAGCAACCTCCCGGATATGTTGCTCAAGGGGAGAATGGTGGACGTGTGTCACAAGGCTATTTAAGGGCTGAAACAGTCTCCTCGGGCATGGTTCGAGAAGTTTAGTTCTATTGTGACTGCTTATGGCTTTTCTTAGTGTTTTTCAGATCATTCAGTATTTGTCCCCGCATAGTTCTAAATCTCGCCGATCTCGAAAATCTCGGCGAGATCTCAGAAATCTCGGTAAACTCGAGTTAGTCGAGACGAGATATGATACGAAACAACAAAATGTCAAATCTCGAAAAACTCAACTGAGATTTCGAATATTTCGAGAATCTCGCTAAAATCTCGGTGAAATCTCGAATATTTCGAGAATCTCGACCTCCTCAGTACTCGTAGAGTCATAGTATTGTATTGTTGGGACTTGAGAGTTAAGATGTGGAAGACTTGGGTAGTAAGGTGTCTTTGACTTATGTACTATTTATTGTACTCAAGTTGGGTGTCTATGTAATATGCATTGTGAACACTTCATTGTATCTTATGGTTTGTAGTAGAAAGTTTAAGTCTTTAACTATTTCCTAAATAATTATTCAATATTATGTGCATAATATACTTGCCAATTATGTTTCATATCATTCAAACAATGTGTAGAATAGACAATATAACATTAAGGGTTCGGCCTTTACTGCCAACCAAGGGTGCAAATCCATAACACCAAATTGGTTTTTTTTTTTTCAATTTGAATCTTTAAATATGTTTATTAAGCCTAAAACAAGTTTACCTTAAAGTTTCGGAGCCAACTATGGCCATATGCCCATCGAAACATAATTCCGAAACATAAAAAAAATTACACTGTTTCGCCAAGATCTCGGAAAACTCGACCTGGTCGAGACCGAGTTTTAGAATCTTGTTTGTCCGTCGCCAAGGAGAGAAGTTGGTAGTTCTTGTTGTCTATGTAGATGACATCATTGTCTCAGGAAATGATCAGAGTGGCATTAAGGAGGTGAAAGATTACTTACAACAGCATTTTCAGACCGAAGACTTGGGCCAGCTTCACTACTTTCTTGGGATTGAGGTTATTATAAGTAAAAAGGGGATCAGCCTATCTCAAAAGAAGTATGTGTTAGATCTCTTGACAGATATTGGTATGCTTGCGATAAAACCAGTGGATGAATATGGATCCTAATATAAAATTTGGGATTAATGATGGTGAAACCCTTAAGGATGTTCACTCCTACAGAAGCTTAGTTGGGAAGTTGTTATACTTGATTGTCACTAGGCCAGATATATCTTATGCTGTTGGGATTCTCAGCCAGTTCATGCAATCCCCTTGTAAGCCTCATTGGGATGCTATTGTTAGGGTTCTTCGGTATTTGAAGGGTGCTCCGGGGAAGGGGCTTATTTATTGTCCCAATAGAAATATGGAGCTTGTCGCATACTCTGATGCAGATTGGGCAGGTTCGACTAGTGATCGTCAGTCTACCACAGGGTACTGTACGTTTGTTGGAGGAAATCTGGTTACGTGGCGAAGCAAGAAACAGACCACGGTTGCCAAGTCCAGTGCATAAGCAAAGTATAGAGGTATGACTCATACTACTGCTGAGTTGATGCGGATCCGGTCACTACTCCTTGAGATGGGTTTTTCGGTTCTGACTCCTACGAAGATGTATTGTGACAACCAGGCCGCTATCTATATTTCCAGCAATCCAGTCTTTCATGCGAGGACCAAGCATATTGAGGTGGATTGTCACTTTGTTTGCGGTGTTGTCTTAAAGAAATTGGTCGAGACACCATTTGTTTCTTCATCTGATCAATTAGCTGATGTGTTCACCAAGTCTTTATTTGCCCCTGGTTTTCATTCTTGTTGTAACAAGCTGAGCATGGGTGATATATATGCTCCAGCTTGAGGGGAAGTATTAAAGTATTAGTACTAAGGGCAGTTTAATCTTTTCCCTTTATTTCAGCCTTTTTTTTGGGTGAATAAAAATTCCATTACTAAAAGAAGAACAGCCCTCAAATAGGAGGGAAGAAAACAAGAACCAGCAGCAGAGGCTCAAACAGGGGAGCCCGCTGGAATAAGGGAGATAGATGAAAGGCCCCAGGATACAACAATAAGTTTGTTCCTTGGGGTGTCAATACAAGTAGAGGGAGCAACTAAACTAAGTTTAGAATTGATTTCGAAGGAGATGGAATCCCAAATCTGGTTGGAAGATCTAGATTTGGAGGTCCATTTCTGAAGATTGCGCTCCATCCAAATGTGGTTGATGGCCGCAGAGAAAGCCATTCTCCCAATCACATCACAAAGAGTAGAACCACCAAAGGTCATGTCAACCCAAATCCATTCTCGGTCAAAAGGTAGGATCCTCCTGTTTCTCGGCCAGCATTTGGAAAGGATACCCTTCCAGATAGAGCGGGGAAAGGGGCAGTCAAAGAAAAGATGATTTGCATCTTCAATCCCATTCTAACAAAGGTCACAATTGGGAGAGGCCATGATGTAGCGGTGTCTGAGGAAAGCTTGCGTTGTGAGGCAGTTGGAGAAGACTCTCCAGACCGTGAAGCTCTGTCGAGGGATGTGGTGCTTGTACCAGACAAGTTTCCTCCAAGGAACAAGTGGGAGGCTAGTTCTAACAAGATCCCAAGCTGATTTAGTACTGAACTTTCCCAAAGTGCTAGGCAGCCAACAGACACAATCGTCCCTAGTGAAAGGTCTTCTGGAAATAGATGGCAGTAAAGTCCAGATAGAAGTAAGAGCAAGGTTAGAGGAGTCAAGGGGATCCCAACCATCAGCATTAAGAATATCAGCCACCAAGGCATTTCTAGGCAGCCCTAAGTCATAGATCATTCTGGGGCTGACATGGTGAAGCAGAATACCCGAAGGGTGCCTGTGATCTAGCCAAAGCAGGGTGGAGTTCTCATTACCAATGTGAGATTGGATAGATCTAATAACCAATGATCTATTATCAAGAATCTTGCGCTAGCTCCAAGAAGCATCCGAAGCTATGTGTACAGTCCAAATAGAGTCCAAACGGAGAAGGCCCGAATATATCCAATCCACCCAAATACTTTTAGCCTTTGACACAATCTTCCATAATAATTTGATAATGCCGGCTGAATTCACATCTTTTATCCTTCTAATTCCCAAGCGTCCTTCCACTAATGGATGACAAATCGAGTTCCAACTGATAGGCTGGAGGAAACTTGTAGCATCAGAGCCTTTCCAAAGGAAAGAAGACATGAGGGACTCCAAAGACTTAATGATGGACTGAGGCAACCCGTAGATACTAGACTAGTAGATGTAGGAGGCTTGGAGAACAGACTTGACAAGCACCAAGCGACCTGCGTAAGAGATAAGTTTGCCCTTCCAAAGTTGAAGACGTTTCCTGATAAGATCCAGCATAGGAGTGCAGTGATGAACCTATAATCTTGCCGAGATCAAAGGAAGGCCCAAATATTTCACAGGAAGCTGACCAATACTGAAGCCACATATACCCTTCAAAGCAGCCTTGACATCATCAGGGACCCCGGCTAGGAAGAGAAGAGACTTGAGGGGGTTGATGTGAAGCCCTGATAAAGCTTGGAAGTGTTGCAAACAATTCATGATAGACTCAAAAGAGGTGATGGAGGCCTTGGAGAAGATCATGAGATCATCAGCGAACACCAAATGAGAAAGCTTGAGGGCTTTGCATTTGGGAATGGGGGAGATGAGGTGCTGATCTGTACATAACTGAATTTCCCTGGATAGGAATTCCAAAGCTAAAGTGAAAAGGTAGGGGGAAAGTGGGCAGCCTTGACGCACACCTACAGTGGAGCCAAAGTAGCCTGCTGGGCTGCCATTAACAAGCACAGAGAACCTGGGAGTGGAGATACAGCAATGAATCCAATGAATGAAGAATGAAAGAAACCTCATTTTGCTCAAGACTTTGGCTATAAAATCCCATCTCAGAGAATCGAAGGCTTTGTGTATGTCAATATTCATAAGAGCAGCCGGGGAATGGTTTTTCCTATCAAAGCCTCTGACAATCTCATTGCACAGGAGTATATTGTCACAAATACTTCTACCCGGGATAAAGGCAGACTGATTTTCACTGACCAGAAGATCCACCACAGTCTTGAGTCTGGAAGCAAGGATCTTAGCTATGAACTTGTAGATCAGGTTGCAAAGGGCAATGGGCTTGAAATCAGTCATCACAGAGGCTCCCTCCTTCTTAGGAATGAGGCAAAGAAAAGTGTGATTCATCTCGGAGATCTGGCTGGGGTTGAAGAAAAAGCTTCTGATTGCTTTGATGAGGTCATCCTTGATGATATCCCAAGCTGCTAAGAAGAACCCCATGCTGAATCCATCTGGTCCAGGAGCCCAATTCAGCTTGATAGAGTGAATTGCAGAAATAATTTCCTCCTCATTGGGAATGGCACTAAAAGACTGAATGAGTTCATTTGGAATGAACTTATTGAGCACATTATCAGGGATTAGATCAGCCTCATCCAATGGACCCGAGAAGAGATTCTTGAAGTAGTTCACAACCATATCTTTGATGTCATTCACATTAGTAACTGGAGAACCATCAGGAGCATCCAGCTGAAGAATGGAGTTGTGGTTGGTTCTGGATTTCAAAGATCGATGGAAGTAGGCTGAATTAAAATCCCCTAGTTCTAGCCACTTGATCCTGGACTTTTGCTTCTGGAAACTTTCTTCTTGGTTGAAGAGCAGAGTTAATTCAAGAGCGGCAGCTTTTTCATCGGCAGCCAATTGGGTATTGAGATTGTCCTAAACATAATTTATTGAAATTATAAATATATTAGGGACAGGCCAGCGATAGCTCTCTAAGTTCTATTGCAGGCTCTCTCCCATCTTGGAGACTTGCGGCTCCTTTTCTCTTCTTCTTCTCCATCTTCTAATTCTGGTTTGATTATATTAAATCTGATATTATAACAGTGTGGATCTCAGTTTTTCCTACTTTGTTTTGAAAGGATCCATGTAGCTGACCACATTTAGTTTGGATAAGGCTGAGTTGTTGTAATTATTAGTTTTTCCGTGTACACTAATTCTTCTTCACCATGTATTGGTTTAAGGAATAGGAAGGATGAAATTTTCATCTTCCTGTTGATCTTGCACTGGCTTTTTCAAATATATTAAAATCACTTAGATCCCCTTACAAAGACTTTCACACTTAAAGCCAAAAGAGGCCAACCAACTAGAATATTTAAGTTACATGTCAGCCAGCCACAATGCCCTTAAAAAGCCTAGTAAAGAGGGCGGTCAGCTTGACCTACTTATTTTGGCTCTGCACTTCCATGCAGGCTGGTAGGTATCAAGCCATTGCATCAATTGGATATGGCCCATGTAAAGAGGCCATCAGCTGGGACCACTTGTTTTGGCTCCAGGATTCCATAGAGGCTTTTATAATGTTGAATTATGTAATCCAGAATACCGTGGGGTTATTCTGGTCTTTTGGGAGTTATTTTTATGTTCTGCCGACCTCTTTTGTAATCTCTTTAATTATAAATTAAAGGCTTGCTTGATCATTCAGATAATTCAAGCCATTCGTTCAATTATGTTTTGTTAACATAGCATCAAAGCCAATTAATCTAATCTAGGTTACAAACCCCCCCCCCCCCATCGTTTCTCTCTCTGTTCTTCTTCTCTTCTTCCTCTCTTCTTCCTCTTCTTTCAGGTTTTTTACCTTGTTTAAAGGGCAGCACTAATGAGGTGATCGAATGATCTAGTTGCTGCCTTCCATCTACCTCTTCAATCAATGATATAAAGGAGTTTCTTCTCTGCGATAGCTGCTGCCCTATTTTCTGCAATTTTTTGGAGTCTCTCCCCCTTGAAGATCAAGTCTCATTATTACTGGAGATTGGTTGTTCGCATTGGAGGTCTCATTCTAGCAGTCCTGATCAGCACCTATTGCAAGTCTACAACAACAATTGAAGCACTCTTTCCCTATATCGATCTTACTTTCAGGGTTTTCCAAAACCCTGACTCTAATTGATCTTAGGGGTAGGGTTGTCCTACCTTGCTGATTTTTTTAGGGGAGTCTTATTCATACCAGAGGAGCACTCGACCCTAATATTAGCATCATCCTTGGAGTTTTTTTGAAAAAATTAAGTTTTCTTCTTTTTAGGTCGATTTCTCCAACAATCGATCTAAGTTTTCTGGTTCCTCTGTGGCTGGCTGCATCAATTCCTGCTGGATCTGTTGAGTTATTTATCTTCTCCTTGCTGGTTCTGTTGATTGATTATTTGCAAGGATGCCAGGCTCCGATAGTAGCACTGCTACTTCTGGAAGTGATGGACAGACACGCAAAGAATTTTTATCTCTCTCTGCTCCAATCAAACTTGATGGCACCAACTACTTGATGTGGTCCAGGGCTACTTATTTGACCATTGCTGGTCGTGGACTTACTGGCCATATCCTTGGGACTACCACCATGCCGGCTCAACCTGGTCCTCTCCAGGACCGATGGATGTCTAATGATGCTATGGTCATGTCATACTTGATAAACTCTATGCAGTCTGACCTTTCCAGCAACTATCTTTTATTGGACACTGCCCATCACATATGGAGTGCTGCCAAGGAGACCTATGGGCAGGTTGGGAACTGTAAATAACAGTGAGTTAGGTGAAGAAAAGAGAGAAGAGGAAGAAGAAGAAGTAAGCTGTAATGGTTTGGGGAGAACAATCGATTAGATTATTCTCCCCTCTTCACTATTATAAATAGAATAGGGTAAAATTACAAAAGAGAGCAAAAGCCCCAAAATACCCTCACTAAATTAGTCTCGGTATTAGCGCCAGGCATTAATACCGAGATGGTCATTCTCGTATTCTAACACTCCCCCACAAGCTGGAGCGTAGATGTTGATCATGCCCAGCTTGTTACAAATATAATCAATTCTCACACTCCCCAAAGACTTGGTAAAAACATCAGCAAGTTGCTGTTAGAGTTTATGTAATAAGGGTAGTTTGGGCATTAGTCTAGTGTCTTATTTACTTTTGTTGTATTTCCTTGTTTTACCTTTTACCTTCCTAAGGAGATGGTTGTAATTTACTATTTTCATTTTAGTGAATCAAATAGGGGAGAGGAAACAACTCTCCTCCCATTTGGTTGTCATCTCTTTCTCTCTTCTTCTCTTCTCTCCTTCTCTTCTTACTTCTTATCTTCTCCTCTTATCTCTTGGATTAATATTACACCATTTCCAACTTGGTATTAGAGCACTCTCTGATTCTGGTTTGAGAGTCGTTCTACACTTAGCTTCCTTGTATCCTTCTTTGGAACCCTAGAAAATATAGAGGGTTCCAATAGGAGGTTATACCATGTAAAGAAATACACAAAAGTAATCTAATGAAGTTCTCTCATCATCAAGAAGGTCATACAAAAAAATTTTGAGAAGTTTGAAGACCATTCAAAGAAGACATTGACCTGTTTGCAGCTCAAATTGAAGAAAAACAGCCCAGATTACTGTTCCGTGAACAGTAACCTGAGAATTAAAAATGTCCTTCTTCTTCCTCGTCAGAGCTTTGTTGGAGTTGGTACCTGGCCCATTGAGGTCGTCTTAGGGCCACCTTTCACTCCTCCTGATTGTAGCCTTTAGCCACCAATCGGGCCTTGTATCTCCCAACCGTACCATCTAATCGGTACTTGACTGTGTAGACCCATCTGCATCCAACTGGAACTCTCCCCCTGGGAAGATCAACCAGTTTCCAAGTACAGTTCTTCTCAAGGGCCATCATTTCCTCAGACATGGCTTGCTTCCACTTTGGGTCCCTTAAAGTACTTCTTGGGTATTGAAGTGTCTAGGTCTAAGAAGGGAATAAATATATGTCAAAGGAAGTTTGTCCTAGACTTGTTGAAAGCATGGTATAAAATCTCGCGAAATATCGGCGATATATCGCCATATTTCGTGAATCTCGATATGTCCGAGATACGAAACACTTCCGAAACATAAAAATACGATATCTCGTCGATATATCGTGATATATCGACGATATATCGTGGATCTCACGATATATCGAGAGATCTCACGATATATCGCGAGATATTGTAAAAGTGACAAATAGTGTCACATTAAGAGCCTTATAATTCCATATTTCGCAGCTCTCGGTCGAAATATCGACCGAGAGCTGCTGAAATTCAAATTTTCTCTCTTCTTCCTCCCTTCCAAGCCTCATCCAAGCATTGTTGAAGCTCCTTGTCGCCGGGAAGATGTCGGAGGGTCATCTAAGCTCATCATCCAAGCCTATTTTCATTATTTAAGGTAAATTCTATTTATCTAAAACTATTTTTTTTTAAAAAAATTTGTACAAATGTTGTTGGATGTTGATGATATTAATATATGTTAGACACCGGAGGCCGATCTACAGCCTCACGGTGTCGAAATTTTTTTCCCATATGTATTTTTTTTATTTTTTTTCTGGTTTTAAAAATTCATTTTCCTACAACTAAAATAGGAAATAATTAGGGGTAATATGACTTAGATGGTAATGAATTAAATATATGTTAGACACCAATGGCCAATCTACGGCTTCACAGTGTCGGATTTATTTTTCTGCTCTTAAATAATTCTTTTAATTTTCGAAAATTAAGAAAAATATATAAAAAATAAAAAAAAACAGAAATAAATAAGGAAAAATATGAGTTTTAAGTTTAAAAAATAATGAAAAAATATGAAAGTTATTTCTATATGTTTTGAGATGCATTACATGTATATTATGTTTACTAATTTTTGGTTTTGTTGTGTTAGGTCAATACTTATATTAACATTATATATAAAAAATTGGTTTTAATTATGTGAAAAATATAAGGGTTAGGGGAAAAATATTAAATAACTATACAAGTGTATTAGTAATCTAAAAGTGTCAATTGAAGTGCATCTACATTAAGTTTTTTAATTATTTGTGTTACTTACATTGCAGTAAACAAGTATCATTATGGCGGATCGTGATAGACAACGTGCGAAGGGCAAGCAAAAGGTGGGGGAAAGTAGTCAACAAAAGGGGCGGAGGGAACAAAGAGAACAGAGGGAACAAGAGAGACCAGCCAGCCAGCATAGGGGTGACATTGCATGGTTACATGGTACTCCCATTGATGGGGATAAGAGAAAATCTATATGTAACTATCATTACATGCAATTTATGGGAAGTGGGTCCAGAGACTTAAACAACATCGATTGGAGGATCTAAAGATGTTGTAGGTTGTCATATGGTCCTCATCAAGTAGCCGGGAGATTGGTGATAGTTTGAGGGGAAGAAAGAAGAGGAAGGCTGACAAGCAAAGGATAAGAGAACAACTTGAGGATACAGTGAGGAGTTCGATGGGAGGAGGAAGACGATACAATGATGATGATGATGATGATCACATTGCAGTACCTGATGACATACAAACAGCAGAGGAGGCTAGGGATTTTAGGCGGACTGTTTCAAGGAGCAGAGTAAGTTTTCAAGATGATCAGCAGAGACAAAGAGTAGGGGGTAGTGGAGGAGCTGGCAGTTCTGGAGGTCCTAGAACTTTGAATCCTTTTAAAAGATCACAAAGTGTGAGGGCAACCCCAACACCTCTACCAGTACCACTACCACCATCAACATCTGATCCTAAATTGCATAGGAAGAAAGGAAGCAGTCAACCCAGAATCAAAGGAACATGGAAGGGGATGAAGGGATTGGTTAAAGAATCAATAGCTAAGTGGATGCTATATCATACCATCGCAGCAAACACTGCACAAGGCCCCCATTATGATACCATGATAGATACCATTGCAGAGGCTGGCCCAGGATTCAAGGGCCCCACCCCATATGAGGTAATGAATGTTTATCTACCTCAACAAAAGAGTGAGATTGATGAGTACATTAGTGAGATGAGGAATATGTGGGAGACATATGGGGTGACTATAATGGCAGATGGATGGACTGGGCCTACAAGAAAGTCCATCATCAATTTCATGGTTTATTGTGATGGGAGGACAGTGTTCCTCAAATCTGTGGATGCATCCAAAGAGATAAAGGATGCAAAATATATTTACAGATTGTTAAAGGAAGTAGTGGAAAAAGATGTGGGTATTGAGAATGTTGTCCAGATTGTAACGGACAATGGAAGTAACTTCAAGCTGGCCGGTGAGAAGATGATGAACAATAGTAAGTACCGGCTCTTCTGGACTCCTTGTGCAGCCCATTGCATTGACTTAATGCTAAAAGATATGGGAAAGTTAAAGTTGGTGAAGACTGTGGTTGAAAGTGCAAGACAAGTCACCAACTTTGTATACAACCACTCCTATGCACTCAATCTATTGAGGGAAAAATGTGGGGGTGACTTGCTTAGGCCTGGCATCACAAGATTTGCCACCAACTACATTTGCTCTCAAAAGCATTGAGACAAAGAAGGCCGGGTTGAGAAGCATGTTTGCTTCTGAGGAGTGGTTTGAATGGAAGGGTTCCAAGACTGCAAATGGGAGGGAAGCACAAACAACGATGTCATCTGAGGACTTCTGGACCAAACTAAGCAAAGTGGTGAAAGTTTTAGAGCCGTAGTTAAAGTTCTACACGTTGTCGACTCGCTCGAAGGGCCCAACCATGCCAGTCCTATATGCTGTAATAGACTTGATGAAAGATAGTGTCTATAGTGTGGCTCCTCGCAGTAGCAAACACTTCTTAGATATCATAAATGCTCGTTGGGAGAATCAACTTATGCATCCACTGCATAAGGCTGGTGAGTAAATTTGTTTTATGTTTACTAATTCATAGTATTATTATTTACTAATTACCTATGCATTTGACAATACCTCTATTCTATATGTCATATTTCAGCATACTACTTGAACCCTAAGTATCAATATAACAATAGGCTTGGGTTGGAAACTCAACTTATTGATCTGTGAAACAAGTAGTGAAGAAGTTGGAGCGTATGGCGCACTACAAGCAATTTGCAACAATGAAGTGAGTTCATTTGGAAACTCAACTTATTCATGCTTTCAAATAAGTAGTGAAGAAGTACTTACTAATTTTCCACATGGGTGTAGATCAAGGTATTTAGGGATGCATTGGGAAGTTTTGGAACTGAGGCTGCGATACAAGGCAGAGCACGTGGTGATGCTGGTAATTCTTTTAAGTTTTAAATTACATATGTATTGAAATTTGAAAGTTGAAAGTTGAAACAACATTTGACACATGTCTTTTTTGTTGTAAACTTGTAATGCAGCTGAATGGTGGGTGTTGTATGGGGAATCGGCTGAAAACTTAAGAAGAATAGCAATTAAAGTCCTTGCCCAAACATGTTCTGCATCTGGTTGTGAGAGGAACTGGAGTACCTTTGTACTCATCCACTCCAAGAGGCGCAACAGATTGGGGTCTCAACGTTTATCTGACATGGTGTATGTACACTACAACTTGAGGCTGAAACTGCAACACATACGCATGGGACATGTGGGACAGAGGGGCACCATTGATCTAGTTGACATCTTTCAAGTTGACTCACACGATGAGGACCCTATGGTGGATTGGGTGAGGGATAGAGGTGAGCCAGTGTTGGATGAGGAGGGAGGTAGGCCCGACCCCATGATAGCTTCTGAGATTGGTGCTGATGTGGATGAGTATACGGGTCGACGAGGGTCGATACATGCAAGTGGAAGCCTCACCCATACCATTCCAGCCCCACCGGTGGCAATGTTATTGGCGATGATGAAGACTGGTCTAAGTCCTCAAATGATGATGATGATGATGGTGATGATGGTGATGCTGGTGGTGGTGATGGTGATGCTGGTGGTGGTAATGCTGGTGGTGGTGATGTTGGTGGTGGTGATGCTGGTGAAGAATTTGACAGCATGCGAGAGCGTTATGTGGTAGGCCAAGAGGCCCAGGATACGGCACCTGTAGAGCCACTCCGATTCACTGGAGAGACACAGTTTGATCATGCCACACAAGATACGGACCACGGAGCACGTGCCCCGCACCCCCACCTCGAGAGGCCCCCTACATACATACAACAGAAGCGTAGGGGTCGACAAACACAGATTGCAACTCGATCACATGGACATTGATAACCTATCTAGCTCGTTGGTGGTTTGAGTATGGGTGATAGGGAGGAGGACCGACCGGACATTGGCGTGCCCCATCTTTTGACGCTACGCCACTCCATTGGCATCGGATTATGGTGCATCACAACCTTACGGTGGATATGGATATGGATCATCATCATATGGGCAGTTTAGTGGGGTAGGGGACTATGACTACCAGTCCCAGTCCCAGGGACATACTGGATCATCTTTTGTAGATAACATCTTTGCATACCCTAGCGGACCTAGCTACCAACCTCACCAGCCATACATGCAGCCAATGCCATCGCCTCTTGCGCCGGCGCCAACATCATATCATAGTGGATCATCTTCTTCACGGACTGGATCGATTGGTAACCCTAGTTTATATCCTAGGATAGGTTACCTACAGTATGTTGATGATTCCATTTACTCAACACTTGTGGATGACTACACTCGTTTCTTCTCCGATTCTATACCGTGGTCCACATATGTCCTTCAAACAGAGAGCAATGGACGTCGACTCCAGCGAGGCATGAGTGGGATTGATCCAGGGAGGCACAATAACTACTATTAGCAGTTTAGCACTTGTAATTTGTAACTTAAGTTGTGATTTCATTAATCCATGTGTATTTAACTATTTATACATTAGGGTCGGCGACCGTATGTCAATCAAGGGTGCAAGCCCAAAACACCAATTTGAATTCACATTTTTACAATTTTATGGTTTAAATGTGTTTATTAAGCTTAAATAAGGCTGTCCATGAAGTTTCAGGCCTAGATATGGCCAAATACCCCCCGAGATGGACCCCCGAAATATTGTAGAAAAAATGCAATATCTCGGGCATATTTCGCGATATCTCGGATATCTCGGTAGGCCCGAGATACCGATATATCGCGAGATATAGTACTATGGTTGAAAGAGACAGGGATGTTGGGTTACAAACTAGCAAACTCTCCTATTGATCAAAATCATAAGCTAGGAGAAGACTGTGGACCTTCCCTTATTGATGCAGGGAAATACCAGAGGCTTGTAGGGAAATTGGTCTATCTCTCTTTGACTCGCCCAGATATCACCTATATAGTTGGGGTGATGAGTCAGTCTATGCATGCCCCCAAGAGTGGGCACCTAGATGTTGTTTACCGGATCCTCAGATACTTGAAGTCCTCTCCAGGAAAAGGTCTCCTATATGCCAAGAACAATCATTTGAGAATTGAAGGCTACATTGATGCTGATTGGGTTGGTTCAGTTTCTGACAGACAATCTACATCTGGCTATTGTACTTTTGTGGGTGGTAATATGGTCACATGGAGGAATAAAAAGCAACCAGTTGTGGCTCGGTCAAGTGCAGAGGCAAAATTTAGAGCTATGGCTCATGGAGTATGTGAACTTCTATGGTTGAGACGGCTGGTCCAAGAGTTAGGATTTGATACTAAAGCACCTATGAGACTCTATTATGATAACAAGGTTGCCATTAGCATAGCACACAATCCTGTGCAACATGACAGCACAAAGCACATTGAAGTGGACCGCCATTTCATCAAGGAGAAGATTGACTCAGGATACATTTGTACTCCTTTTGTTAAGACAGGCGATCAGTTAGCAGACATCTTTACCAAGGGGCTCATCCCTCATTAGTTCAGTACCCTATTGTGCAAGCTGGGAATGTATGACATTTATTCTCCAGCTTGAGGGGGAGTGTTAGAGTTTATGTAATAAGGGTAGTTTGGGCATTAGTCTAATGTCTTATTTACGTATGTTGTATTTCTTTATTTTACCTTTTACCTCCCTAGGGAGATGGTTGTAATTTACTATTTTCATATTAGTGAATCAAATAGAGGAGAGGAAACAACTCTCCTCCCATTCGGTTGTCATCTCTTTCTCTCTTCCCTCTCTTCTTACTTCCTATCTTCTCCTCTTATCTCTTGAATTAATATTACACCATTTCCAACTGTTGCTCCCCTGTACGAACATGTTGTGGAGCAATAAGACCTTGTAGCTTTTCTCGAACAAAGTGACAGTCAACTTCTATGTGTCATGGAACACAGGGTTGGAAGCAATGTGGATAACAGCTTGATTGTCACACCATAACTTTATAGGCGACTTGTCCACAAACTTCAATTCAGCCAACAACTATTTCATCCACATCAACTCACAAGTAATCTGGGCAATAGCCCGATATTCTGACTTTGCACTAGATCTGGCTACTATTGGCTATTTCTTGCTTTTCCAAGACACCAAATTTCCTCCCACAAAGACACAATATCCAGTAGTAGACCTCCTATCCATAGGAGACCCCGCCCAATAAGCATCACAAAACTCCTCAATCCGTCTATGACCATGATCAGTGGAGTAGACCACGGTCTGGAGCCTTCTTGAGGTACCTCAAAATCTGAATCACAGCATCCCAATGTGACGTCTTTGGGGAGGATAGAAACTGACTCACTACACTGACTGGAAAGGAAATGTCCGGTCGAGTCACAGTGAGATAATTCAATTTACCAACAAGTCTTCGATATTTTTCCGGGTCATCAAGGACATCACCACTGTCACCTCTCAACTTCAAATTTGGATCCAATGGAGTATCCAAAGGTTTAGACCCAAGCATACCTGTTTCTGTAAGCAGGTCAAAGACATACTTTCTTTGGGAGAGAGAAATATCTTTGCTAGACTGAGCAACCTCGATCCCAAGGAAATACTTCAACTTGCCAAGATCCTTGGTCTGAAATTTATGCTGTAAATGTACCTTTAGCTGCTTAATACCTTCAACATCATCACCAGTGATGACAATATCATCTATATATACCATAAAAAATAACCTACCACCCTTGCAATGCCGGTAGAACACCGAATGATCACTGCCACACCGAGTCAACCCAAACTCCAAAACCACATCAGAAAATCTCCCAAACCAGGCTCTAGGAGATTGCTTCAAACCATACAACAACTTCCTAAGTTTGCAAACCAGACCAAACTCCCCCTAAGCAACAAACCCAGGAGGTTGCTCCATATAAACCTCCTCATGGAGATCACCATGAAGAAACGCATTCTTTACATCTAACTGAAAAAGAGGCCAGTAATGAGAAGCTGTAAGAGAGATCAAGAGGCGAACAGATGCAAGCTTGGCAACCGGGGAAAAAGTATCAAAATAATCAACCCCATAGACCGGGGTATAACCCTTGGAGACCAACCGTACCTTCAAACGGGCCAAGGAGCCATCTGGATTCACCTTCACAACATACACCCACCTACAACCAACGGCCATTGCACTAGCAGGGGAAGGCACTAAATCCCCCCCAAGTTCGATTTTCAGCCAAAGCAGACAGTTCGTCCTCCATAGCTGTCCTCTAGCCAGAATGGGATAATGCCTCTGAAATAGACTTAGGGGTAGGAATGTAGGATAAGACTCAATAGTAGAGAGACAAGAAGAGAAGTTAGCAGATAAACCAGCATAAGTGACAAAATGAGAGAAAGGATGTTTAGTACAACTACGAACACCCTTACGATGAGCAATAGGAATATCCAGATCAGAAGTAGGAACACTTAACTGAGGACCTGGATCTGTAGACAAAGTAGATGCCGGAGGATCAGTAGGGGCCGGGTAGGGGCCGGGGGTGCTGCATCATCACGAGGACGACGAACAAAAGTGAACCGAACTGGAGGAGGTGCAGGCCGAACGGGTGGAGGTGGAGGTGGAGGTGGAGGTGATGAAACTGCAGCCGATGGAACCTGTGAAACAAACCGTTGAACAACGTACAAAGGAAGCTCATCACTATAGGAAGTGGACTAAAAAAAGGAAACATCGGCAGTAACAAAATATTTTTGAAGAACAAGGGAATAACACCGATAACCTTTTTGAGTTCCACGAATATCCCAAGAAAATACAGTTAATGGCCTTGGGATCTAACTTGGACAGCCTAGGACAATGATCACGAATAAAGCAGACACAACCTAAAATGGTGTGGTGGTTTGCCATGAAGCTTGGATATGTCTTGGTCGACCACAATGGTTATAGGTCTTCATAGAACCAGAATTTTCACCACTATTACCACCACCACTGCTGCCTCTACCACCACCACGGCCACCAATGCCACCACCGTGGCCCCCACTACATCCACCATTGCCTCTCCCTTGACTAGATGCAATAATGGCTAAACTCTCACCATTAACAGGTGCTGATTCATGTGAAGTATCACGAGAAACACGAAGTACACGAGAGAAAGTCTCTGCAAGGGAGGCAACTCGATCACCTCCAAGAATAGTAGAACGTACGGAGTCATACACCGGACCCAATCCTCCCAAAAAAACCCAGAACTGCGAGTGGTTCCCGCTGGTCCTGCATCTGTTTCACATCTGAATTAATGGGCAGCAGTGCATTTAACTCTTCAAACATGCATTTATAATCAGCAAAATATTGGGTCAATATACGACCATTCCTATCAGTTCGATAAATCTCCTGGGAGAGTTCACAAATGCGAGACAAATTATTCTGTCCAGAATACAGAATATGTAGATAATCCCATAACTCCTTCACAGTATCTATATGAGTTACTAAGTCAACAATCTGAGAATCCATACTGTTCAGTATCTGTCCCAGAATACGAGCATCTACAATTTCCCATGCTTCATCATCTTCTGGTTTGGCCTTTGTAAGATGTTTCTGTTGGCAACGACCAGTCAGAACTACCCAAACAATTTTCTTCCATTTCTGGAAATTACTTACACCTTCCAATTTTTTATCTGTGATGGACTTGGAAGAGCCCAAGACAACTTCAGCAACATCTTTGGAGTCTCCACTTGTGTCACCCATCTTGATCAAACACAGAATACGGTTCCCAAGAACTTCCACAAAATCGAACTCCAACAAAAAATCGATCCAGGGAAAAATTTCGAACAAATCTGAAACTGAACCTCTTCTCAATCGAACTTCAACTACTAACCCTGAATCGATACAGACAACAAAAATTGAGACCTAGTTCTTCTTATATTCTCATGAACTAGTCTCAAACAATCTCCAAAAATCGCAGCATAGGGTGTTGCATCCCCTTCAAATCAAATCCACAAAAAGAACTTCAAACCTGGAAAAGCTGCTGATCCCAACTTCTATGAGAACTGAAAATAAAAGAGTAGGTCCTAGGAACTTAAATTGATTCCTAAGAGCCTAGCTCTGATACCATGTAAATAACAGTGAGTTAGGTGAAGAAAAGAGAGAAGAGGAAGAAGGAGAAGAAGTAGGCTGTAATGGTTTGGGGAGAACAATCAATTAGATCATTCTCCCCTCTTCACTATTATAAATAGAATAGGATAAAATTACAAAAGAGAGCAAAAGCCCCAAAATACCCTCACTTAACTAGTCTCGGTATTAGCACCAGGCGCTAATACCGAGATGATCATTGTTGTGTTCTAACAGGAACGATGCTCAAGTGTATGAAATTAGCAAGAAGATTCATGACACTATACAGAAGGAGTTACCTGTTTCTAAATACTATGCTGCCCTCAAAAGTCTACGGCAGCTATTGGATCATTACTCTACCTTTCAGCCTACCAATCCTACGGATATTGCTGCCTATAAGAAACATGTGGACAAAATTTGGGTTTATGACTTCCTAGCAGGTCTGAACATTGAGTATGATCCTATTTGTGTGCAAATTCTTAGTAGCATTTTCTTCCCTACCCTGGACTGGTGCAGTCCTATGCCTTGGTCCATACAGAGGAAACTCATAGAGCTGCTATGCTGCATCAGTCTACTATTGATAGGTCTGCCCTACAGGCTGGTTCCAGCCCTGCTCCTCCTACTGAGACTTCTCCTACTGCTACTACTTCCACCAAGGAACCTATTAAGTGTGAACACTGCAATAAACCTTATCACACTAAGGCTACTTGCTGGAAACTACATGGGAAGCATGCTGAATTTAAAGCCAAACGTGGTCGTGGTAAAACTATACACAAGGCTAATCACACTGAAAGTGTAGCTACAGCCCTCACTGCTGAACACGGTCTCTCCTAGGAAGAATTATAGGCTTTCCGGCGTATGTAACAGACTTCCTCTGCCTCTACTACATCTCTTCCTGCCAGTTCTTCCACTTCATCAGGTTCCCACTTTGCCCATTCGGGTATTCTATTTGCTAGTCATTGTACATCGGTTGCATTCACTCCATGGATCATAGACTCCGGTGCCACTGATCACATGACAGGGTCTTCTAGCCTTTTTACAAATATTCCCCTACTTCCGGCAAGGATAAACTAAAAGTACTTGATGGCTCCCTCTCATCGGTTTCTGGGAAAGGTTCCATTAGCTGCTCCCCTTCTCTCACTTTGTCTTCATTCCCAAATTACTAATCTTCTCTCTATTAGTAGCCTTACTAGATCTGAATTGCAAAGTGACTTTTTTCCTACTCATTATGTTTTTTCAGGACTTGGAAACAGGGAAAACAATTGGATGTGGTAAAGTGCATGGTGGATTGTACCTGCTTGATGATGGAAATCTTCCTCCAAGAGCATTGCCTTCTCAACTATGTCAGCCTTCCTCCTCCTCTGAATTACACCAATGGCACTCTAGATTAGGATACCCCCCTTTAGGAACTTTATCCCTTTTATTTCCAACTTTGGCTAAAAATTGTAATAGGGAGGATTTTTTTTTGAGAGGCTTGTGTCTTGGCCAAACAGACACGTTCAACTTACCCTATTTCTAATAAAATTAGTTCTTCCAGTTTTCATTTAGTTCCTACTGATGTGTGGAGTCTCAGTCGAAAAGTTACTGTTTCTGGTCATCGGTGGTTTGTCTTTTTTATCAATTATTTTGTCGAACCACTTGGGTTTATCTTATGCACACAAAAAATGAAGTTTTTTCCTGTTTTCAGCACTTTCATAAGATGGTTCAGACCCAGTTTAATGCCACTCTCAAAATTTTGAGAAGTGACAATGGGACAGAGTATATGGAAGGTCAGTTCCAAAAAAACCTTGTTGCCCATGGGATCATACATCAGACCAGCTGTGTTGATACTCCAGCCCAAAATGGTGTAGCTGAAAAGAAAAATCGTCACCTCCTGGAAGTGGCTAGAGCTCTTCTTTTTGCTCAAAATGTTCCATCTTTCTTTTTTTTTGGGGGGGGGGGGGGGATGCTGTCCTCACTACAACATATTTAATAAATAGGATGCCTTCTCGGGTTCTTGGGTCCAAGTCCCCAGCTGAATTATTACATGGCTCCTCTTCTTTTGTTGTTCCCCCTAAAGTATTTGGATGTGTTTGTTATGCCAGGGACACTCGATCCCCTAGTAAACTTTAACCCCGTGGCCTCCGCTGTGTCTTCTTGGGTTACTTTGCCACCCAAAAAGGGTACAAGTGTTATCATCCTACTACCAGACGTACTATGGTGAGTATAGATGTGGTTTTTCATGAAAACCTTTCTTATTATTTGTCCCCACCTCTTCAGGGGGAGAGTATTAGTAAAGATGTACTGACCGTAGAACCTCTCCTTCCGTATGTTCACAATGAGTCTGTTCCTATTCCTCCTACTCCTATTCCTCCCTCTGCTTCAGGGGGAGAGGTTTTTCTATAGGGGGAGACTCCAGATCATTGTGACATTTCTATTCAGGGGGAGACAACTCCAGTCCAGAAAACCATTAGTGAATTTCAGAGGAGGATCGATGATTCTAATGTGAAGACTTATACAAGGAAACATAAGCAGCTTTAATCCATTGCAGCACCAATACCCATCCAGATGCCAAACCCAGATCCAGATCCTATCACTCCACCTGGTAAGACTTTTTCTCTTGATTTACCTATTTCTGTTCGTAAAGGTGTCAGGGCTTATACTCAGCACCCTATATCCCATGTTGTTTCCTATGACTCCCTTTCTCCATCTTTTTATGCATTTGTTTCTTCTCTTTCTTCGGTTTGTATTCCTCAATATTGGCAGGAAGCTTTATCAGATGGAAAGTGGAAGGCAGCAATGATGGAAGAAATGGAAGCCTTAAAGAAAAATGACACTTGGGAACTTGTGGTTCTTCCACTAGGGAAAAGACATGTTGGATGTAAGTGGGTATTTGTGGTGAAACAGAAGGTGGATGGTACTGTGGATAGATATAAAGCACGACTCGTGGCTAAAGGGTTCACTCAGACATATGGGATTGATTAATAGGAGACCTTTGCCCCTGTTGCAAAGCTGAATACTGTCCGAGTTTTGTTATCTTGTGCAGTTAATCTTGGGTGGGATTTTTTTTTTTTTTTGGATGAATAAATAATTCAATACCAAAGGGAGAAAGAGGGGGGGAGAGGATACAAGCAAGAGCCGACACTAAGCCCTACCAAAAGGTAGGGACAAAACAACTGCCAAAGCCTAACCCAAAAAATGCACAAAAGAATAAGCCAAGCAAACCAAAGAACTAAGCCTGGCTCAAAGAGGCCAACTAACCCGGGTCAATAGGCTCACCACTTAAAGCATTGAATCTATAATCTAAAAGAAAAGGCACATTCAAATTCAGGGCGGCGAGGGAGTAGGTAAGGTAGGGATTCTTCTTAGGGAAAGGAGGGGAACTGGGGTTACAGCGACGGAAAACTTGAAGAGAAGGGGAGGAGGCGGCAGGGAGAGGATACCGGGTATAATTAAGGATTGAAAGAGAAGAAGGGGTAGGCCTATTTAAACCAGATGGGCCAGAAGGGCCAAATAAAGAGGGGCAAGGGGAGGGAGCTGGGCCACAAGAAGATGGGCCAGTGAAGGAGGGACCAGAGCTGGATTGGGCGACATGGGGAGTCAAAAAGGGGGGGGACCTTGCCAATGGAAGAGTGAATCGGGGAGAGAGAAGGAGTGGATAGGAGACAATTCGATAGGGGGGACCACAATATGGGGAGTCGAAAAGGGGGGGAACACGCCGATGGAAGAGGGAATCGGGGAGAGAGAAGGAGGAGTGGATAGGAGACAATTAGGCAGGAGGGGGACCACATCGTTGGATGGGGAATTCATGGAGAGAGAAGACAAAGTGGAAATGGAAAGAGGAGTCGCGGTAAGAGAAGGCGAGGAGGAAAGAAAGGATTTAGACATTGAATTTAGAAAGGAGGTGATACCGAGGTGAAGGGGAAGCATCTTAGGAGAGGTTTGCAGAAAGGCAGCAAGTGTACTAGGCTCGACACGAGGAGGGACAGAGGGGATTGACTCAGGAAGAAGACAAGGACTTTGCAGATCGGAGAGGGGGAAAGCTGCACCATCGGAAAAGGACTCGACTTGGAGAAGAGAGAATCGTTTTGAATCTGCGATAGTAGGAGGGGAGACCAGTTGGTTAGAGGGATAAGGACGCTTGGGAGAGACAGACGCCGGGAGACCCTTCCGGCCAGATTTCTGATGGCGGCTTCTTCTCCGGCCGTGCTTAGGCCTGTACTGCTCAGAAGCAATTGGGAGAGAAGTAGAGACTTCGAAAGAGTGGTTTCTTGATGCTAAGGCAGAGTTGGGGCCTTCAATAGAAGAGGGCAGCGCAGGAGAAGCTTCAACAGTGGCTTCGTTCCCAGCCTCAGGACATTCTCCAGACAAATGGCAAAAAACTTTGCAAGATAAGCACTGCGGGGGTCTCCAATCATAGTAAACAGCCTGGTTGAAGGAGAATCCTTCGTCATCAACAAGGAGGATGGAAGTTGGAAGGGGAGAATCCGCCGGAACATCCACGCAGATTCTGGCGAAGGTGAGACGATCCTGGAGCTTTGTTCTGCCATCTGAAAAGAGAGGAGTTCCAAGGACCGAGCCAACCACACTAAGTCCTTCCTTACACCAGAAATGTAAGGGGAGCCCAGGGAGAGAGATCCAGATTGGAAGAGAACTGAGGTCGAGACGATGAAGCTGAAGGTATCGGTTCCATTGCCGGAGAAATAGAGGTTTTCTTCCAACGTTCCTGGGACCTCCAGTCATGACTCTATCTCTGTTTTTGTCTTCAGCAAATGTGAAGATAAAAAGCCGTTGTCGAGCAAGTATGTTTCAAATCGTCCATTTGTTTTCCATTGCTTTGAAAGAGAAGCTTTTACAAGAGGGAAGGGGGGTCGGGATCCCATGAAATGCCCCACAAGGCAGTTATCCCATTTCTTGGCCTTATGGAGAAGGAGATCAGCTTTGTAATGGGCTGCCTTGGAGCCACTAATGAAGGTGGGAGGAATGAAGTGCAGGGGGAAACCCTCAGCTGGAGGATCATTATGGGCAGGGTTAGGCGAAGAGGCTGCCTGTGCACACCCCTCAGTGGTACGCCTCTGATAAGTGTTAGGATGTTGGCCCACCATAGTTAATCATCTGAGGAAGAAATCAAACTATTAGCATATGCATTTATAGTTTGATACAGGAATGCGCATATAAAGTATGAATGCAGCAACTGACAATATAGTTTGCTTCATCATACACTATATGCAATATTAATAATAATAATAATAATAACACAAGAATACATATTTTAGTATCATAAGGTATTTAATTTCTTTCTCTATTCGCACTTGTTACAGTAATACATACTTTTAATGTACATGTTTAACCTTATTTTATGTTCTATCTATTTTATTATTTTGATGTATCTTAGGTTCTATTTTATTTTATTTATTTATTTATTTTTATACAAGTCTCACAATCAAGTTTCTTTTTACTTGGTAGCTTTTAGTTAAGGTTTTTATTTAACTCTAGACCGGACTCACCGTCAGATCAATGAGTCCAAAAGCTGCCGTATCATGAACTTGACTGCGAATAGAAATAGAGCATGATTGCTCTGATACCACTTAAATGTCACACCCCGGCCCGGTTTCTAAGGGCCAAGTATGACTGGATGTGTCTCACATCCAACCAACCCATCAGGATCGCAAGTGTTGTACTCTATTCGCAATCATATCCACAAATACAGAATTAAAAGCAGCGGAAGCAATTAAATGTATAAATAAGGCAGCAATAAAGGGAGACTAAACTGAACAGTGATATATTTACATATTCAAAAGACCAGAGTTACAGTGATTCTTCCATAAACAAAAGAATTAAAACAAAAGGTCTTATGTACATAAACTATACAAAAGTATATAAGTAAAAGAGGGGAAGAAGTCTGAATCTAGCAGTATCTCAGGAGAACGCGCAGTCATCGCACGAGCACGAAGCATCGTGCACCACCGTCAGAGGAGCATCAACTCCAAGGCTGAAGGAGAGTCTTGCGTAGAGGAGACTCCCACAGAAGCAGTAACAAGATCATCTGAGAAAAAAAAATAAGAATCCATGGGGGTGAGCTCCACCGAGCCCAGTAAGGGAAACACACAAGCAAGTACAAATAGTCCATGATGCATGATCTAGATCTAAGAATGCACCTAACAGCAATAGTAATTCTCATGAGGTATAAGTGCTACTGTAGTAGGTATGATATTCCCAGTCACGGAATGAACTCATCGGTCTTTCCATGAATACCACTCTACTACGGTGGAAACCCGCCAGTTCCAGCATGAACTCATCGGACCCTACCAGACCCCCAATGACTAACCCTACTGCTTGTTCCCACAGCGGAGTACACACGCTAACATGGGACAGTGAATGGCATTCCGGAATTAACCCCTCGGACCTACCACAGGTTGTCCAACACCTCAACCCCTGTTGGTAAGGGTCGTAGCACTGGGTTCATGCCAATCCTAACCCAATGCATACTATCATGATGACATATGAATCATAATAGATAATACAACAATTTTGTCCAACAACATCAACATCATAATAAATTCCAAGAATCAAGTAATAAATACAAAATGCAATATGGAAATGCAACCTAATATCGTGCACATCTAATGCAAAGAAGTTAAAGCTAACAAAAATACATGATCAGTGTTATTAGTATGATGCATGACATGGCAACCATAACAAAACAAAATTAAATATCACAAACACGCCGAAATTAAAGTCAAAATCCCCTTACCTGAAATGTAGCTTAGCCTATTGCAATTAACTCTCCAAGACCCAGCAAAACAGACAAGAACAGTAGAAACAGACCTATAACGGCATACAAATATCAATCATTAAGTCTTGAGACAGTCCAAGGCCAAGTCCCATAGGGTTTAGGTCATAGGGGCATCAAAAAGGGGGACCCGGATGCAGACTTTCAGGGAGCCAGTCAACCGCCCTTAGGCCTACAACAGCATCTGGCCCAGTGTCCGAATTTGGGGGTTTTGCTTCAATTGGCCAGATCTTTGCATGCATGGTCCAAATTTGGTATTTTAGGTTAAAACTAAGGTGGGTCAGTCTAATTAGAGGTTCAATTTCATGTTTGACTTCCTAATTTAGGGATTTTATCAATTAAACCTAAATGAGTTGGCTTAGGGTTTATTTCATAGTTAATAGTTTCAGCAACTAGGGTCAGATTGGGGTTAATCACACAATTTCGGGTTTAATTGGTTTAGGACTGTTCCAAAACAGTCCAATTCATAGCAAAATTTCAATATTCAAGCTCAGCCTTGAAGCTTTAATGGTGGTAAGCTTGTTTAGGTGAATTTAGGTTGGAGAAGAAGGGAAGCAAAAGGGAAAATCCGCAAATTTCCATGGCTTACCTTAGTGTAGAAACAGAAACAAAGTGCAGGCAGCCTCTAGTTATGCAGTTCAGTCTCAATTGGAGATTCCAAAGCTCAATGTCAGGTATGGACTCCAAACCTTCAAGAACAGCTCTCTTATCTCCCTTCTTCTCTTCTCTTTTCCCTTTTCTTTCTTTCTTCTCCAAGTTGGGACGAATTTTTCAGCTTTCCTTAGTTAAGTTTGTGATTTGTGAATAGTTAAAGAAGGTTATATATATATATATATATATATATATATATATATATATATATATATATAAGTGATATTTAAGCACTAAGGGGCAGTATGGTCTTTTGGGCATAATATTAGATTTAAACCTGAATTTTTGTATTTATTGCCTTATTTTCACCATAGAAAGATGTCATGTGACATCAGGGGTGATCTGGATACGGGTAATTGTCTGGAACAGGATTCTCCACTAGAGATGTGGGTCCCACAGAGGTAATTGACTAAAATACGCCTCTAATTCTATTTGGTCGTACAAAACATTATATAAATACAATTAAATTATATTTACAATAATTCTAATTGAGGGAAAGCTTCTGCATAGCCTCCAGGCAGCAAATCCAACACAGGTAACTCCGGTGCGAGGTTCCATCGGGGTCCTCTAACTCCAGAAGGGCAAGTTGGTAAGGAGCCTTGGAATCCTCCATAGGTGTGTCGAGTATTTCATCTGTGTCCTCGACCAATGCAGCCCATAGCATCGAAGCAATCATGGACACAGAGCTGGAACCTGAGATCATACAAGTTCCAAAAAGTTTAAATTTATTGCAGATTTTACACTCCACCCCCCTTATTCGAATTTCGTCCTCGAAATTGACGCAGCTGGTAATCCGAACAGTTGAGGTTACTTCAACTGCATTATAACTTACACTCTTAAGTCGTCTCCTGTATTGGGTACTGACGTACCGTACGATCTATTGGTTGATGGCTTTGTTGACCGGTTCCGGGTCAGACATCATTTTAAACTGACCAAAGACACTACTCTCATTTCCTAAACTCTCCTATTCTTTCTGTAAACACACACGAATAAACAACAGGGGGGTCCTAGAGTATCTAATGTAAGCTGGGAAGAATCCATTACAAGGCTTACTCAGCATATCGACAAAGTAAGTATCTACACTAAGAATCCAAAGAAAATATTCTCATTAATATTGTTATCATTATTTTCGTTCTTATTATTCTTTAGTATTTGTTTATGTTCTTCTTGTATTTAAATTCCATTTTGTTCATGATATCTTCATATAATTAGATTATTATACTTTTATCAATATTTTTTAAGTTTGGGTTGTAGTGTATAAATTTGTCAATTCTTGCTTATAGGGTTTTTCCTTTATGAAGACTTTCACTTCTGGTTTTGCACTACTTAACTGTAGGATGAATTGGAATATTAATGGGATCCCTATTGCTCACTCCCAATAACGGAGGGGACATTCGGGGACCCATTACTCCACTCATACCTATCGTTGAGCAAAGTATTATCAAATCTTTCAGTTTCAGTCCCTTTCCATTCTCAGTTGTTCTTGTCTTGACTGCATTATGTTTTAAGTGAAGGAATTCAAAATTTATTTTATTTTATTTTATTTTTAAAGAAGAGCTTGTTATTCTAATGCCTTTAAGGTGTTTGGCAGGATGCCTAAACTAGCATTCTTAGGTCTTTCATTATGAAATCCTTAAATTTTCCTATACCTTTCAATTCTTGGATTGTTCATAAGTTTTCTTATGTGAAATTTCTTCTTATCTAGGAGGTTCTCCTTCTAATACTTCAGGTTACTTAAAATTTGATTGGGGTTTTAATAGATCCTAGGCCTTAGGTAAGCCTAGCCTAATTATATCAAATGTTATTATTCGCTTCTACACGTCTCCTATGGCTTCTTGGGTTGCTTTCATAGGGGGTTCAGTCACCTATAGTGCTATACTTTCTTTGGGTCTAATTTTCAATGCACTTTCCATGAAATTAGGTTAGTTCCTTATAGTTCGTATTAGAGATTTTATTGTGGTTTACTTAGCAGTCCTATTTGATCTTTGTTAAAGCCTATATATGTTTTTATCTTCATTAAACCCCCTTGTATCAGTTGTGAGATGAGTTCCCATTTGTCTAGCTTTCTCCTATCCTTTTTCTTTTGTTTACTTAATCTAAGCAATGTAGTATTATTCTTCTTTTTTTATTTATTTATTTATTATTATTTTTTAAGGCATTTCTAAGCTATATTATACTCCTAAGTCTTCACTTTTGTCACCCACGAACATAAATTCTTTCTCGGCTCTTGGCTTGAATAAGACTTTCCTCTCTGCATAAAGCACATCTACTTTGTATGCCGCCTAACCAATCCATACCTAATATGACTTCAAAGTCAGTCATATCAAGCTGAATCAAATGGACAATCATCTCTTGGCCAGAAATCTTTACTGAACACGGTCCAGATACCGTGCTTAGTTCTATCACTGACCCTATGGGTGTCAAACAGTGCATATGCCGGTGATAAACAAATAGGAATGGTACCTATATGATAAGGACTTAGTGTATACACATGCATGATATCAAACAATGAATATACTAATAATGCATAGACAAGGGTGATACCTATAGCAACTGTCTGGTTTGCCCTAGCATCATCAGCAGAGACGGAGATAACTCGCCCCTGAGGCTGGTTTCCTTATTGTCGATAAGGGAGTATGGGTCTCTGGTTGTAACATGACCTTGAAAAGTGGCCCGATTGACCACAATTGTAGCATTTGGCTTCTTGACTGGCAGCAGGTATCGATGCTTCAATAGCCCTTATGGTGGGGTTAGCATATACCGGCTTGGGGGCTGATGATTCTGAATCACTCTTTTGAGACTGAGATGGAGCTGAGCTATAATAGCAGGGCTTGGAGAACTTGTTGTATTCTCTGTCTCCAAATGGTACAAACCTCTTGCCAAGGCCTTGGTTTACTTGATAGGCATCTCTTTGTTTATCTTCCACTCTCTTTGCCAGCTGTACTACCTCGGAGTAACCCTGGGTGGTTCGAGTAGTCATGATGGAGGCAATTTGTGGCCTCAACCCATCCTCAAATTTCTGAGCTTTAGCTTCATCAGTGTTTAGATAAGGAGGAGCAAAGAAGAAAAGCTCCTCGAACTTCTGTTGGTATTCCAACACTGATCTAGGTCCCTGTGTCAACTCAGCCAATTCAATTTCCTTCTTCTTCCTTACACTGGTGAGAAAGTAGTTTCCAAAGAAGGCTTGCTTGAAGATCTCCCATGTCAGAACTGGGTGGGCAGCCTCTAAGATAGGCCTAGTTGTCTCCCACCAAGCTTCTGCTTCAGATTGAAGCTTATAACCAGCACAGGTAAGCTTCTGCTCTTCGGTACAGCCTAGAAACTTAAAAGCCTTCTCCATTTCTTTTACCCATCTCACGGGCTGCAGTGTGTCCTGGGTAATCCCAGCAAATGTGAGTGGCTGGATCTTCAGAAACCTCTCCAATAGGCGACCTTCTGCATCATTATGCTGAGCAAGAGGGTTAGGGACAGCAGGGGCTGCCTGTGGAGTCTGTAAATTCCTAATAACTGCTTGGAATTGATCACCCATGGCAGTGACCATCTGATGCATCTGCTGTTGCTGCCTTTCCATTATAGTGTTCACAAGGCCAACAACGTCATGTATAGGCATGTCAGGAGGGTTTCCTTGTGCACCCTCAGCTGGAGGATCATTATGGACAGGGTTAGAGGAAGAGGCTGCCTGTGCACGCTTCTCAGTGGTACCCCTCTGATAAGTGTTAGGATGCTGGCCCACCATAGTTGATCAGCTGAGGAAGAAATCAAACTATTAGCATAAGCATTTATAGTTTGATACAGGAATGCGCATATAAAGTATGAAGGCAGCAACTGACAATATAGTATGCTTCATCATACACTATATGCAATATTAATAATAATAATAACAACACAAGAATACATATTTTAGTATCATAAGGTATTTCATTTCTTTCTCTATTCGCACTTGTTACAGTAAAACATACTTTTAATGTACATATTTAACCTTATTTTATGTTCTATCTATTTTATTATTTTGATGTATATTAGGTTCTATTTTATTTTATTTTATTTTTTTATTTTATTTTTTTTATATAAGTCTCACAATCAAGTTTCTTTTTACTTGGTAGCTTTTAGTTAAGGTTTTTATTTAACCCTAGACCGGACTCACTTTCAGATCAATGAGTCCAAGAGCTGCCGTATCATGAACTTGACTGCGAATAGAAATAGAGCATGATTGCTCTGATACCACTTAAATGTCACACCCCGGCCCGATTTCTAAGGGCCAAGCATGACTGGATGTGTCTCACATCCAACCAACCCACCAGGATTGCAAGTGTTGTACTCTATTCGCAATCATATCCACAAATACAGAATTAAAAGCAGCGGAAGTAATTAAATGCATAAATAAGGCAGCAATAAAGGGAAACTAAACTGAACAGTGATATATTTACATATTCAAAAGACCAGAGTTACAGTGATTCTTCCATAAACAAAAGAATTAAAACAAAAGGTCTTATGTACATAAACTATACAAAAGTGTATGAGTAAAAGAGGGGAAGAAGCCTGAATCTAGCAGTATCTCAGGAGAACGCACAGTCATCGCATGAGCACGAAGCATCGTGCACCACCGTCAGAGGAGCATCAACTCCAAGGGTTGAAGGAGACTCCTGCGTAGAGGAGACTCCCACAGAAGCAGCAACAAGATCATCTTAGAAAAAAAAAAAAAGGATCCACAGGGGTGAGCTCCACCGAGCCCAGTAAGGGAAACACACAAGCAAGTGCAAATAGTCCATAATGCATGATCTAGATCTCAGAATGCACCTAACAGCAATACTAAGTCTCATGAGGTATAAGTGCTACTGTAGTAGGTATGATATTCCCACTCACGGAATGAACTCATCGGTCTTCCCAAGAATACCACTCTACTACGGTGGAAACCTGCCAGTTCCGGCATGAACTCATCGGACCCTAGCAGACCCCCAATGACTAACCCTACTGTTTGTTCCCACAGCGGAGTACACACGCTAACATGGGACAGTGAATGGCATTCCGGAATTAACCCCTCGGACCAATCACGGGTTATCTAACACCTCAACCCCTGTTGGTAAGGGTCGTAGCACTGGGTTCATGCCAATCCTAACCCAATGCATACTATCATGATGACATATGAATCATAATAGATAATACAACAATTCTGTCCAACAACATCAACATCATAATAAATTCCAAGAATCAAGTAATAAATGCAAAATGCAATATGTAAATGCAACCTAATATCATGCACATCTAATGCAAAGAAGTTAAAGCTAACAAAAATATATGATCAGTGTTATTAGTATAATGCATGACATGGCAACCATAACAAAACAAAATTAAATATCACAAACACGCCGAAATTAAAGTCAAAATCCCCTTACACGAAATGTAGCTTAGCCTATTGCAATTAACTCTCCAATACCCAGCAAAACAGACAAGAACTGTAAAAACAGACCTATAACAGTATACAAATATCACTCATTAGGTCCTGAGACAGTCCAAGGCCAAGTCCCATAGGGTTTAGATCATAGGGGCATCAAAAAGGGGGAGCCGGATGCAGACTTCCAGGGAGCCGGTCAACCGCCCCTGGGCCTGCAACAGTTTCCGGCCCAGTGTCCGAATTTGGGGGTTTTGCTTCAATTGGCCAGATCTTTTCATGCATGGTCCAAATTTGGTGTTTTAGGTTAAAACTAAGGTGGGTCAGTCTAATTAGAGGTTCAATTTCATGTTTGGCTTCCTAATTTGGAGATTTTATCAATTAAACCTAAATTAGTTGGCTTAGGGTTTATTTCATAGTTAATAGTTTCAGCAATTAGGGTCAGATTGGGGTTAATCACACAATTTCAGGTTTAATTGGTCTAGGACTGTTCCAAAACAGTCCACTTCATAGCAAAATTTCAATATTCAAGCTCAGCCTTGAAGCTTTAATGGTGGTACGCTTGTTTAGGTGAATTTAGGTTGGAGAAGAAGGGAAGCAAAAGGGAAAATCAGCAAGTTTCCATGGCTTAACTTAGTGTAGAAACAGAAACAAAGTGCAGGCAGCCTCTAGTTATGCAGTTCAGTCTCAATTGGAGATTCCAAAGCTCAATTTCATGTATGGACTCCAAACCTTCAAGAACAGCTCTCTTTTCTCCCTTCTTCTCTTCTCTTTTCCCTTTTCTTTCTTTCTTCTCCAAGCTGGGACGAATTTTTCAGCTTTCTTTAGTTAAGTTTGTGATTTGTGAATAGTTAAAGAAGGTTATATATATATATATATGAGTGATATTTAAGCACTAAGGGGTAGTATGGTCTTTTGGGCATAATATTAGATTTAAACCTGAATTTTTGTATTTATTGCCTTATTTTCACCATAGAAAGATGTCATGCGACATCAGGGGTGATCCGGATACGGGTAATTGTCTGGAACAGGATTCCCCACTGGAGATGTGGGTCCCACAGAGGCAATTTGACTAAAATACCCCTCTAATTCTATTTGGTCGTACAAAACATTATATAAATACATTTAAATTATATTTACAATAATTCTAATTGAGGGAAAGCTTTTGCATAGCCTCCAGGCAGCAAATCCGACACAGGTAACTCCGGTGCAAGGTTCCATCGGGGTCCTCTGACTCCAGAAGGGCAAGTTGGGAAGGATCCTTGGAATCCTCCATAGGTGTGTCGAGTATTTCATCTGTGTCCTCAACCAATGCAGCCCATAGCATCGAAGCAATCATGGACACAGAGCTGGAACCTAAGATCATACAAGTTCCAAAAAGTTTAAATTTATTGCGGATTGTACAGTTTACTCGTTTCGATACAAACTTAATCAGTCTTTGAAGTCCTTAATCCCATAACTACGGTGGATGTCCTACAGCAGCAAACATCCCAATCAAGTGTGTTTCAATCACCCATCATCTTGGGTGGGATTTGCAGTAGCTAGATGTGAAGAATGCTTTTCTTAATGAGTGTATATGGATATTCCACCAGGGTTCTCTTGTAACAAAACCCAAGGCAAAATGTGTAGATTGAAGCGTGCACTTTATGGGCTGAAGCAGTCACCTCGAGCATGGTTTGGCCGGTTTCACAAGGCCATGATTTTTGTAGGCTACAAGCAGAGTAATGCTGATCATACTCTTTTTATAAAGAGGATTGGTGAAAAAGTCATTGTTCTTATAGTCTACGTTGATGATATTGTGGTCATTGGCAATGATGGTGATGAGATCAGCCATTTGAAGACCTTTCTTAGATAGGAGTTTGAGATTAAGGATCTAGGAAAGTTAGGGTACTTTCTTGGGATTGAAGTTGCCAAATCTTCCAAGGGCATCTTTCTCTCCCAAAGGAAGTATGTCCTAGATTTGTTGATAGAGACTGGTTTGTTAGGATGTCACCCTTCAGATACTCCTATAGAAGCTAATGTTCGCCTTAAGGAAAAGTAGGGTGAACCTGTTGATAAAGGCCGGTACCAGAGGTTAGTACGGAAGTTGATTTATCTCTCACACACAAGTCCAGACATTGCTGTCGCAGTGAGCACTGTAACTGAGTTCACGCATGATCCCTACTCTTTCCATATAGAGGTTGTTCTTCGTATTCTTCACTACTTGAAGTCAGCTCCTGTCTCCTCATGATCACCTACAGATAGAGGCATATACTGATATTGATTGGGCTGGACCGCAAGTTTATTTCTGGGTATCGTTCTTTTGTAGGTGGCAATCTTGTCACTTGGCATAGGGAGAAGCAGAATGTGGTAGCTCATTCTAGTGTTGAAGCAGAATTCCGTGCTATGGCACAAGGCATTTGTGAGTTACTATGGCTGAAGGGTTTGCTACAAGACCTTGGTGTTCCTATTTGTCTCCCTATGATGTTGTATTGTGACAATAAGGCTGCATTCAGCATTGCACATAATCCAATACAGCATTATCATACCAAACGTGTTGAGGTGGATAAGCATTTTATCAAGGAAAAGTTGGAAGAAGGATTGATTTGTATTCCCATTGTAAAGTCTACTGATCAGCTTGCTGATATTTTCACCAAGGGATTGTCTGGAAAGTTGTTTCATCCTGCTTTAGTCAAGTTGGGCATGTTTGACATTTATGCGCCAACTTGAGGGGAAGTGTTGAATTATGTAATCCAGAATACCGTGGGGGTATTCTGGTTTTTTGGGAGTTATTTTTAAGTTCTTTTTATATTCTGCTGAATCTCTTAATAGAGTCGGCTAGTGTAAGGGCAATTCTGTCCCTCTTTTGTAATCTCTTTAATTATAAATTAAAGGCTTGCTTGATCATTCAGATCATTCAAGCCATTCATTCAATTATGATTTGTTAACATATAAGTATCAAGCCATGACATTGTTTGGATAATTGAATAGAGGAGATTTCTTGCATCCATGACTTAAGTCCTATCTGCTGTACAAAATAATGTAAACTGTCAGATGGTCATGGTCATCTGAACTGTTAAGTTTTTGGTCTATGGTCCCCACATACCTGCAAGAGGTTTCCCGTAAAACAGTCTACATCAGCAGATTATGCACTCATGGACTTGAATCTGACTAGTATTTACTAGATTTTTTATCCCAAAGAAAAACGCAGAAAAAATTTAGTGGGACTTAGCCTGCTGAAATTGTAAATATTTCTTTCACTTAATTGGTTAAACCTAGAAATGATATAAATGTAACAAAAAAAACATTATTATTAAGCAATTACTTGATTTAGATGTTGGCTTACTGAAGTGATGGAAGGGCAGTGCAATACTAGATGATATCTTTTTGCTAAAATTATGGCAGGATGCTGATTAGTGATTGACTGGGATCTTTTCTGTAGGTAGAGGAACTTACCCTCAAATCCCAACTTTTGGAAGCTGAGTTGGAGAGAACATCGAGACAATTGAAGGAGGCCACCTCAATGGCAGGGGATGAAACTGCTAAATCCAAGGCTGCAAAGGATGTAATTAAATCTCTAACGGCACAGGTGAAAGAGTTTCTTTGTTTGTTTCCTGCTAAGATTTCATGTACTTCATTACTATTATTAATATTGTAAAATTATTAATGGGTAGTGATTTTGGTGGCCCTGGTTTTTGATAAACTGGGAGCCCTCCTTGGTGAAAAGATAAAAATACTAGTATTCTAGTGACCATAAGAATCATATAATAGGATACCTGATCCTTTCCCTTGGAAGGGGTTTCCAACTTTCCATAATGAAAATAAAAAATGTTAAAGCTCCCCACCTGTACAACGCTGGATCCTGAATTTCGTATTATTCTGAATATGAAATTGCAGGATCTATGTATATGTGATGTTTGGGTACACCATGGTCCTCTCGACCAGCTTATATTTCGGTTATCACCCCTATTGATGTTATATTTTTGAAGTGTTGTACTAAGATAAAATAAATGATAATGTCTGGGAATAGTATTTCTAATGTAAACTAACTCTATATGTCTATGTTCACTCTTCTAGTCAAGGAATTCACTTGATCATTTTCTATGTGAAGTTTATGTTGATTCTCCAAATAGGATGGATAAGCCCTGAGCCTTGCTTCTCAGGCTCATTTAAGGATGTTTCCTGTGGCGCGAACGGAGCACCTTTGATTCTACGAAAAATATGTCAAACCAGTGAAACAGATAATTCCCTAAATTGATGGCATAAAGCATTGTTTTTTACTTCTTTATTTCTTTTTCTATTTAGACTAATAATAAGTTCATACATAAATAGATCAGATCGGATCATAGTTGTCAAGGCGTCACCTAGGCACTGCTTAGGCATCCAGGCTGTTTCTTGGATCCAAGGCAATAGCATGCTTTGTTGACACTTCACTAGTTTACGTTGATTTATGTTTATTGCTTTTATTTTTTTGAGTATGCTTATATTATACCCTATGCTTTGTTTATTATATGTTGGTTTCTCATATTAAGTCATTACTAACATAATTATATCATATTGCATTGATATTACTTCTATGTTGCATATAAGCATAATTATATAAAATTATCATTGTTAAATTACATATTCAAATACTGCACTCCTAGGCGCCCCTCCAACACCTTGGGTCACCTAGTCGCCATGACAACTATGGATCGGACTCGAATTGGATATTCAGATCTTTATCAGATTCGGATTTGAATCACTGTGTCAGTGATCTGTCAGATAATTGGATCAGATCAGGGGTGATCCGACACAAATCTGATACATTAATGAATTTCACAAATACTTGGGCTGAAGGAGGCTGACCCTATCCCACACATGTCCTGGCTATACACATCCCTAAATGTGGGTTGAATTATTGGGGGTGGGTGCATTGTTGTCAAGTCGTCGCCTAGGGACGCCTTAGTCACTAAGGCAGGTGCCATGGGCGCCTTGTTGGTGTTGACTTGAGTACAGGCCCCCTCCAATGCCTTGGGTTGCCTAGACTCCGACAACTATGGTAGGATGTGAGATGGGGATGTAAATATCTAGATGGAAACAAGTGGCAATTTCTGACAGAACCTGCTGAGTTGAGACAACGACAGCAAAGGAATTAGTGGATTTGGGTGGAGGGAATCATACAGAACGCAACAAACCCATTTAGTAAAGGGGTTGTTGTCATGTTGACGGTGGGTAGCTCACCCTACTTATTTGACTGGATAACATTTTAATAAGTAGAGAAAACTAAAGATATTAAATTTAGGGGTGGTTTCCCGCAAATGCAAGGCTGTAACCCAGCCAGCACTACTGCCAAATGGCAGTTTGGTTAGGACTCAACTTCATTGATAATGTTCTTCACGTCATCATGGACGCATGACTTAATTTTTAAACCATTCCAACTTCTCTAATTGTCAATACGATGTTCTAGAGATTGGTAGTAAGTTTTAAATCTGTTGGGGGTCTGTTTGAAGAACAAGAACCATTGAAGAAACAAGGGGGGAAATCCCATATATAGTGGGACATACTGTTGAAATGGCTCGCTAAAATTAACATGTGGCGTATCCAGGAATTCCCCTGGTATCCAATGGTCAGATTGACCAACACCCATCTACCAATGAATTTTCTCCTTAAAACACTAATAAGACGTGTAGCTTGATGGTATGACTTCTACTGTATGTGTTTTAGGTCAAGCGTTTGAGATCTATATTATAGTTTTAATGAAAATTTTTAATTCTATTAACCTATAGCAGGCATATATCTGTGTCGAGTTTGGATAAATTGTGTACATAAAATGTCTTTAAATATGGAAAGTTCACATATTTATACTTCAACTATATTATTCCTATATTTTGTTTGTATTATTAGTTAGAAACCAGGTATGGATTGATTCAACCAAGGAACAAGGAGTAAAAGCTGATAAGAGAGGAGGAGAAGAGTTGAGAGAGAGAACTGTGGGGAGAGAAATCGAATTCTCTCCCCTATATTGTCCATTAAACATTCCTTGAAATTGCATATGCCTCCCTAGGGAGGTAAAAGGTAAAAAGATAAAAGGATAAAATTTACAATTCAATATGACATTACAGTGAACTTGCAACATCCCGAACCCAGACAGGGTTCTAGGCACTGCTCTCGCAAGCACCAACCCAGAAGGTCACAAATAAACATGTAAAAGTAGTAGCAAAAGTCCCAGTATCGCATACAACACAACGGAAGCATCAGATATTGGATAACAGTTCAAGTAAAAAGTAAACACAGGTGACAGTTATTTACAAAGGTGTACAACAAAAATCTTGTTCATGTTGTGCATACAATTATATATATCTCATAAATACTATTCATTCATTCATTAACATTATACATTCTGAAACAACATTGTTCTCAAAATATCCCTTAGACTCTGAACTCCTAACACTACTCAAGTTGGAAATGGTGTAAAGATCGTATCAAGAGAAGAGAGGAGAAGGTAGGAGGTGAGAAGAGAAGAAGATGTGCAACCAAATGATGGAGAGAGTTGTTTCCTCTCCCCTATTTGATTTACTAATATGAAATGACAATTACAACCACCTCCCTAGGGAGGTAAAAGGTAAAACAGGAAAATTACAACACTAAATAACAAGATACTAAAACGTACCCAAACAACCCTTATTATATAAACTCTAACACTCCCCCTCAAGCTGGAGAATAAATGTCATACATTCCTAGCTTGCGTAATAGGTACCCTAAACTGATGAAGGATGAGCCCCTTGGTAAAGATTTCAGCTAATTGATCGCCTATCTTAACAAAAGGAGTACAAATGTAGCCAGAGTCAATCTTCTCCTTGATGAAATGTCAACCCACCTCAATGTGTTTTGTCCTATTATGTTGGACATGGTTGTGTGTTATACTTATAACAGCCTTGTTGTCACAATAGAGTCTCATAGGTGCTTCAGTATCAAATCCCAACTCTTGGACCAACAGTCTCAACCATAGGAGTTCACATACTCCATGAGCCATAGCTCTAAATTCTGCCTCTACACTTGACGGAGCCACAACCGGTTGCTTTTTACTCCTCCATGTGACCATATTACCACCCACAAAAGTACAATCGCCAGATGTAGATCGCCTGTCAGAAACTGAACTAGCCCAATCAGCATCAATATAGCCTTTAATTCTTAAATGGTTGTACTTGGCATATAGAAGACTTTTTCTTGGAAAGGACTTCAAGTATCTGAGGATCGGATATACAACATCCAAGTGCTTACTCTTGGGGGCATGCATAAGCTGACTCACCGTCCCAACTGCATAGGTGATATCTGGGCGAGTCAAAGAGAGATAAATCAACTTCCCTACAAGTCTCTGGTATTGCACTGCATCAACAAGGGAAGGTTCACAGTCTTCTCCTAGCTTATGATTCTGATCAATAGGAGAGTTTGTTGGTTTGCAACTCAACATCCCTGTCTCTTTCAAGTTTCAACAAGTCTAAGACAAACTTGCTTTGACATATATTTATTCCCTTCTTAGGCCATGACACTTCAATCCCCAAGAAGTACTTTAAGGAACCCAAATCTTTAATCTCAAACTGTTGAGCCAAGTAAATCTTCAACCTAGCTATCTCAACCCTGTCCTCTCCAGTCACTACAATGTCATCAACATAGACAATAAAGGATGTGATGGTACCATTACCTTGCTGGGTAAATAGAGTGTCCTCAGCTTGGTTCTGGGAATACCCATTCTTCAAAATGGCATGTCTAAACCTTTTAAACCAAGTCTTTGAGGACTGTTTGAGACCATATAGTGTCTTCTTGAGTAGGAACACTTTCCCTTCAGCTGAGGGAAATTTGAAGCCAGTTGGATTCTACATGTATACTTCCTCTTCTAGATCACCATGGAGGAAAGCGTTATTCACATCCAACTAATACAATTGCCAATCTTTATTAGCCACCAAAGATAAGAGAACTCTTATTGAGTTATGCTTAGCCACTAGAGCAAATGTCTCCTAATAATCAATCCCATACACCTGACTGTATCCTTTGGCCACCAACCAGGCCTTGTATCTCTCAACTGTACCATTTGATCGGTCCTTAACAACTGGAACTCTCCCCCTGGGAAGATCAATCAGTTTCCAAGTACAGTTCTTCTCAAGTGCCATCATTTCCTTAGACATGGCTTGCTTCCACTTTGGGCCAGACATAGCCTCAGTGACATTCTTGGGAAAGGAAATAGAAGAGAGAACAACAGTGAAGACAACACCTATATGAGAAAGAACATCATAGGATTCAAACTGGGCTACAAGATTAGTGCAAGCTCTCTTTCCTTTTCTCACAACAATAGGAAGGTCTAAATCAATAGTCCTCTTCGTCGCCAAATACTGAAAAAGACAACAAGAAGGAAATAAGGTCACATAGCAATTCAAGGATTTCGTTAGATGACTTACAAATAACAGATTAGTGGCAAAATTAGGAACATAAGGATAAAATCAAGGAAAATAGTAAGGAGTGACCTGAACACTACCTTTACCAAAAATAGAAGAAAGGGAACCATCAACAATCCTAACCTTATCCCTTCTCGAGCAAATATAGTAGGAACCATAACACTGAGACATACCAATCATGTGAGTGGTAGTACCAAAATCAATGACCAAGAAGGAGCAGTGGAAGGTGCAGATGTAGAGACCTACATGGTTGATGTCGAAGAGTCTTATACTAAAGGAGGCACTATATAAGCAGTAGAAGAGTGGCCAAGTCAAGGCATCATCATGCGGACTGCTACAATATCCTCCCTAGTAAGGGAATCAAGATCTGCCTGTAGTCCAGATAGCTCAGTCTCAGTTGTCACAGTGTGTATTCTCCCTCTCTCCTGCCACCACGCATACCAGGGGGATGACCATGAAGCACCCAACATCTCTCTTTAGTGTGCCCCAATTTCCCACAATGATCACATTTAAATCTGTCTCTGTTATCTACAGGAAGTAGCCCTTGGCCTCTCTCCCCACCTCGCCAATCTCTGTAACAGCTAGAGACAAGGGCAGATCTCTCCAGGAATGGTGTAGTGTCCATGGATACTCTCCTGGTCTCTTTACTCTGTAAATAGCTACACACTTCATCTAAAGATGGAAGAGGTGAATGCCCCCAAAATTTTGCAGTCGGATTGGCTCAAATTCTGAATTAAGCCCACCAAGTAAAATAAGAACATGTTCCTTCTCAAGTGTTCTATACACCTTTGCTTCATCTTCAGGGCTGGACAGCTAGAGGTTCCTATAGTGGTCATACTCCTCCCAAAGACCAATGACAGTATTGTAATAGTCAGAGATACTACGGTCACCTTGTTTCATTGTGATGACCTTTTGAAGAATTTGATAGACCTTTGCCGAGTCACCTACTCGGTCAAATGTCTTAGATACATTATCACAAATCTCCTTTGCAAAAATCAACTAAGTCATAACGGTTGAATTCTCGATCTCCCATTTCAGATATATGGGATCAGTCACAGCAGGGGCCTTCATAGAACTAGCGATGTACCCCAGTTTCCCCCTACTTCACGAGATAACTTCACAGAGTGAGCCCAATCCAAATAGTTGGTGTTGTCTAACTTCACAAGGGATATTTGGGTATCGGGGTTCTCAAAGATATTCATACTGGGGCAGCATTCCCAACTTGAGAATAAGTATCTTCGGTTGTCTTCCATATTTTTGCAGCCAAATCAAGAAGAAGGTACCGCCCAACAATGTCTTGGTCCATGGAATTAACCAGATATGACATGACCAAGAAATTAAAATTCATCCAGCGATCCTGTGCAGAACCAGTCTCTGTAGGCCTGACCGTGGTGCCCGTGATGTAGCCAGATAAGCCACGGGAACCAATCGCAAATAAACAAGAACGAGACCACATAAGATAATTACTTCCATTCAACTTGATGGTGTTCACAATAAAACAGAATAAAATCACGTTGCAATGAACCATCAGATCTAGAAGAAGCAGAGGTGATCTCCAAAGCGTCAAGCATGGTGGCTGAAAAAAATCGCAGAACTCAAAAAACAAGGCCTCCAAAAATAATTAAATCATACGGAGGGAAAAAAAGGACCCTTGGCGGGAGTCAACTCACCACCAAGGGTGGGAAAAAATTAACGGTAAGGTAAGAGAGATCCTCTCGCGAAAAAGAAAGGAAGGCGAGAGGTGGGGGGCTGGCGGTGGAGGCGGAAGAAGGGGGGTGGCCCTGGGAGGGCTGGCGGTAGTGGCAGAAGGGGTGGGAGGGCCTGGCGGGAGAAAGGAAGGGCCGGCGGAGGTGGCAGAGGGTGGCTGGTGGTGGTAGAGGGCTGGCGGAAGGCTGCCGATGGTGGCGGAGGGCTGGTGGAGGTGGAGGAGGTTGGTGGTGGTGGCTGGACTTAGGGCAGAAACACGAAGGAGAAGAGAGAGAAAAAAGAAAAAAAGGAAAAAAATTTTAATTCACATATCCCCGGAATATTGTTGGCTCTGATGCCATGTGGAATTCCGTGAATACTGGCTTGATCCTAGTGATCACAACCCAGCCTTAATTTATAATATTGAAATCATATGACAAGAATACAACTAAGCAATGTGGGACTAAAACCCATATTACAACAGAAACCTTTTTTCTAACCATGGCATTATCCATCAGGTGGCCTGTGTTGATACCCCACAACAAAACGGGGTTGCTGAAAGAAAAAACCGCCACCTTTTGGAAGTGGCTCGGTCCCTTTGGTTTACAATGCATGTTCCAAATACTTTTTTGTCCGATGCGTTACTCACTGTTGTATTTCTTATTAATCCTATGCCCTCTAGTGTCTTGAACTTTAAAGTTCCTCTTGATGTCTTACCCTCACTTTCTTCTTCTTTCTCTCTTCCACCAAGGGTGTTTGGTTGCATTTGCTATGTACATATTAGCAAATCTGCCCGGACTAAATTGGATCCTAAGGCCCTAAAGTGCCTCTTTCTTGGGTATTCCTCTACCTCCAAAGGATACACATGTTATCATCCTCCTACCCGTTGGTGACTTCTCTCAAAAGATGTCCATTTTTTGAAACCCGTATTTTCAGTCACCTCTTCAGGGAGAGTGTTCATCCCTTGGTGGTGAGGTTGAAGAGGTTCCTGAGTTTGTTCCCTTTCCTTCCTCCTTTGTTGTTCCTATTCCTCCTTTCAGATTGACAAGGGAAAGAAAAGTTCTGTGGATATTGTTGTTGAGGGGGAACCTCCTAGTGAGCCTCCTAGTGCATAGGTGAACAGCGAACAGGGGGAGCTGCTGGTGTATACAAAGAAGACCAGCCAAAATCCTTCTTCATGGCTTCCCATAACGACAACCTGCCAAAATCCTCCTTCGTCTCATCCTGAGTCTCCATCCATTGAGACAGGTATACCTTCCTCTACTTCCACATCCTCAAACTTAGATCTCCCCATTACTTTGCAAGGGAACACGGGAATGTACTAATCCTATTGCCAAGTTTGTTTCCTATGATTCTATCTCCCCTATAGGTGTTGCCTTCACTGTGGCTATCTCCTCCATATCTATTGCTAAGAATGTAGCAAAGGCTATGGCTGATCTAAAATGGAGAGAAGCAATGAATACAGAGATGGTGGCTCTTGAGAAGAATCGCACTTGGGATCTTGTTGAACTCCCAAAGGGGAGAATTCGTGTTGGATGCAAATGGGTATTCATAGTCAAGTTCAAATCTGATGGTACTGTGGAGAGGTATAAGGCAAAACTTGTTGCCAAGGGTTATACACAGGTGTATGGCATTGATTATCAGGAGGCCTTTGCTCCAGTGGCCAAGCAAAATTCCATTCGTGTACTTCTCTCAATGGCTGCAAATCTTGATTGGCCATTGTACCAGCTTGATGTAAAGGATGCATTCTTACATGGTAACTTAGAAGAAGAGGTCTATATGCACTCTCCTCCTGGGTTCAAGCATCCTGGTGGCAATGGAAAAGTGTGTCGTCTTAGGAAGGCTCTTTATGGACTCAAATAGTCTCCTAAGGCTTGGTTTGAGAGGTTTAGACAAGCTATCTTATAGAATGGATACATTCAAAGTCAAGCCGATCACACCTTGTTTATACAAAGGATGGGCAGCACTATTACAGCTCTCATTGTATATGTTGATGACATTTTGGTCACGGGAAACAATGAGGCTGAAATCTCAAAGCTTAAACTTTACTTGGCTCGACAGTTTGAGATCAAAGATCTCGGTCCATTGAAGTATTTTTTGGGGATTGAAGTTTCAAGAACCAAGCAAGGGATCAATGTTTGCCAAAGGAAGTTTGTCCTTGATCTGCTTACAGAGACAGGCTACTTAGGGTGCAAACCACTCTCCTCCCCTATTGATCAGAATCATAAACTAGGGGAAGATTGTAGTGAACCTCTTGTGGATGCAGAAAAATATCAGAGTTTAGTAGGCAAGCTAATCTATCTTTCCCTTACCCAACCTGATATAGCCTATGTTGTTGGAGTGGTAAGTCAGTTTATGCATGCACCCAAGATGGGACATCTTGATGCAGTTTACAGGATCCTCAGATATTTGAAGTTCTGCCCTGGAAAAGGTCTTCTCTTCTCTAGAAATGGTCACTTAGGGATTGAAGCATACACTGATGTTGACTAGGCTGGATCTATTTCTGATAGAAGATCCACCTCTGGATACTATACTTTTGTTGGTGGAAATTTGGTCACCTGGAGAAGTAAGAAGCAACCTGTGGTGGCTAGGTCGAGTGCTGAGGCAGAGTTTAGAGCCATAGCTCACGAAGTGTGTGAAATCTTGTGGTTGAAGAAACCTGTTCAAGAATTGGGATTTAAGACTGTTAAACCTATGAGCTTATATTGTGATAACAAGGTAGCCATAAGTATTGCCCACAACCCAGTTCAACATGACAGGACAAAGCATGTTGAGGTTAACACACATTTTATCAAGGAGAAGATAGAATCAAAGACCATCTGCACTCCTTCTGTGAAGACAAATGAACAAGTGGCCAACACCTTCACCAAAGGACTTAGCTCTTATCACTTTGGTTGCTTGTTGGACAAGCTGGGCATGTATGACATATACCACCCAGCTTGAGGGGGAGTGTTAAGAATAGTAGTTTCTAGAGTATATTTGTATATAACCACATCTTTTATATGTTCTTTCTGTTATTTGTATAAGGCCAGGGGCCTTTGTGTAATTACCTATTCTTTTCAATATAAACTAGTTTGTCTCTAGTTTGAGACACAACTCAACAATCCCAAAATCGTGTATGCTCTCTTGGAGCTTTTCTCTCTTCTTCTTCTACTTTAAAACATAACACCTCTGACAATCCTTCCACAGGTATTTCGTTTTGTGGTCATAGCTCCGCGGTCAAATCTTTTTCTTGGATAATTGACTCTGGCACTACTGATCACATGACGAGCTCTCCTAAAATTTTTTCCCAGTATTTTCCATTAGCTGGTAACTATAAAGTCCAGGTTGCTAATGGCTCTTTTTCCCCTATATCTGCCAAGGGTGTTGTTCATTGTTCCCCTTCCCTTTCATTATCTTCAGTTCTTCATCTTCCCAATTTTTCAACTAACCTGTTATCCATTAGTAGTATTACACGTGAGCTCAATTGTCAAGTGATTTTCTTTCCTTCTCACTGCGTATTTCAGGACTTGGAAACGGGCAGTACGATTGCATGTGGTAAGATGGAAGGTGGCTTGTACCTGTTAGAGCAGCCTCCTACTGCGTTATCTACAGTGGCTTCTCTCCCAGGATCTGCTTCGAAAGCCCTTGCTGATTTGCAAACTTGGCACCGTCGTTTGGGACACCCACCCTTAAGAATTCTTTCTAGTTTATTTCCTAGTTTTACCAAGTTATGTAATTTGAATAATTTTCATTGTGATGCTTGCATTCTTGCAAAGCAAACTCGAAATACCTATATCCTGTGTCGGATAATTGTAGTTTGGTTCCTTTTAGTTTAATTCATTCTGATGTGTGGGGCCCTGCCCGTGTGATATCTTCTTCTGGTTATAGATGGTTTGTGACTTTTATTTATTGTTTTAGTCGTACAACTTGGATTTATTTAATGCAACAGAAGAGTGATGTGTTTTCTATATTTCAGCATTTTCACCATATGGTTTCTCCTCAATTTGATGCTAAAATCAGAATTTGTCGATCTGATAATGGTACTGAGTACTCGGTTGGGACATTTCAGTCCTATTTTCTGCCCATGGGATTATCCATCAAACATCTTGTGTTGATACTCCACCTCAAAATGGAGTGGCAGAGAGAAAAAATCGTCATCTTCTTGAGGTTGCTAGGTCCATTAAGTTTGCTATGAATGTTCCCGTTCGGTTTTTGGGCGATGCTGTAACCACTGCTACTTTTCTCATTAATAGGATGCCTTCCCGTGTCCTAAATAATAAGAGTCCCATCGAAACTCAAGGGGAGACTCCTGTGTCTCCTGTACCTAATGCAACTAACATTCAGCCAGGGAAGGAGAAAATGGTTCAGGGAGATGAGTCACTTCAGATATATGCTAGGAAGAGAAAGCTCGACTAGAACAGGCCTACTACCATCTTTCCTATAAGATAGACTGAAACGGTTCCAAGTTCTACTAAATCTGAACCCCTGGTAAGCGTCCATCTGTTCCTCCTTATGATCCTACTCTAGATCTCCCTATTGCTGTTAGGAAAGGTAAACGTAGTTACACTCATCACCCAATTTCTAATGTGGTTTCTTATGACTCATTGTCTCCTAGTTTCCAGACCTTTCTTACTTCCCTATCCTCTGTTTCTATTCCTAACTCCTGGCAGGAGGCAGTGGCACATTCGGATTGGAAAGAAGCTATGGAGGAAGAGATGAGAGCCCTTGGCAAAAATAACACGTGGGATTTGGTTCAACTTCCACCGGGAAAGAGAGCGGTAGGGTGTAAATGGGTATTTTCTGTCAAACACAAGGCTGATGGAAGTATTGAGAGATATAAAGCCAGGCTGGTTGCTAGAAGCTTTACCCAGACGTATGGGATTGATTATCAGGGGACGTTTGCTCCAGTAGCTAAGATGAATACTGTGAGAGTTCTCCTATCTTATGTCGTCAATCAGGGATGGAACTTATTCCAACTTGACGTGAAAAATGTGTTTTTGCATTGTGAACTGGCTGAAGAAGTCTACATGGATATTCCACCACGTTTTGATTCTCAAAAGACTTAGGGAAAGGTGTGTAATCTCAATTGAGCTCTTTATGGATTGAAGCAATCTCCTAAGGTGTGGTTCGGTAGGTTCCACAAAGCTATAGTCACCATTGGGTTCAAGCAAAGCAATGCAGATCACACACTTTTTATTAAAAGGACTACCACATATGTGACTATGTTGATAGTGTATGTTGATGACATTGTCATCACAGGGAGCAGCCAGGAGGAGATTGATGCTTTGAAGAAATTTCTGGGCACTGAGTTTGAGATTGTGAATTAATGGAGAAAAAGAAGAAGAAAAAGAAGAAGAGAAACCGAGAGAGAAAAGAGAAGTCGAGAATGTGACTTGGGGAGCCACACGATATGTGTGTCTCTCCTCTAAACTTCAAATATATAGATCTGTCCACTTAAGGGTAACATAGGAAAACAAATAAAATTAAAAGAAATAACTTAAACCTCTAAATATACCATTCTACCCTCCTACACCTATTCTCGGTATTAGCTCTCTGCGCTAATACCAAGTCCACGATAACACTCCCCCTCAAGTTGGAGCATAGATGTCAATCATGCCCAGCTTGTTACAAATATAAACCACTCTTGCACTTCCCAAAGACTTTGTGAACACATCTGCAAGTTGTTCTCCTGTACGAACATGACCAGGAGAAATTACACCTTGTTGTATCTTTTCTCGAACAAAATGGCAGTCCACCTCAATGTGTTTCGTCCTTTCATGAAACACTGGATTTGAAGCAATATGGACAGCAGCTTGATTATCACACCACAGTTTCATTGGAGCATCATCAACAAAGCCAAGTTCAGTCATTAATTGCTTTACCCACATCAGCTCACAGGTAACATGTGCCATAGCCCTGTACTCTGATTCTGCACTGGATCGAGCAACAACTGTCTGTTTCTTACTCTTCCAGGACACCAAATTTCCACCAACAAATACACAGTAACCTGTAGTGGATTGCCTATCAACCAGAGACCCAGCCCAGTCAGCATTTGAAAAACCTGCTGTCCGCCCATGACCATGATCACTGTAGAGAAGACCACGTCCAGGAGCCTTTTTAAGATAGCGTAAAATATGCATAGTAGCCTCCCAATGAGACATCCGAGGAGCAAACAAGAACTGGCTCACCACACTAACAGGAAATGCTATGTCAGGTCTGGTCACTGTGAGATAGTTCAATTTTCCAACAAGCTTTCGATACTTCTCTGGATCACCTAAGACTTCACCATCCTCTGCAACAATTTTTAAATTAGGATCCATAGGAGTATCTAAAGGTTTAGAACCTAGCATTCCTGTTTCTGACAAAAGATCAAGAACATATTTCCACTGTGAGAGCGAAATCCCTTTCTTTGACTGAGCAACTTCCACACCCAAAAAATATTTCAACTTTCCCAGGTCCTTGGTCTGAAATTTCTGCTGCAAGTGTGTCTTTAATTCATCAATCCCAAAAACATCATCTCCTGTAATAACTATATCATCAACATACACCACAAGAAATAATTTTCCAACCTCAAAGCAACGGAAAAATATTGAGTGATCACTATCACACCGTGTCAGCCCAAACTCTAACACAACTTCAGTAAATCTGCCAAACCAGGCTCTAGGGGACTGTTTCAGCCCATATAGAGACTTCTTCAATTTACACACCAAGCCAGACTCCCCCTGAGCAACAAACCCAGGAGGTTGCTCCATATAAACCTCTTCTTGCAAGTCACCATGCAAGAAGGCATTCTTGACATCAAGCAGATATAGAGGCCAATGATAAGTGGCAGCCAGGGAGATCAAAATACGAACAGAAGTAAGTTTTGCCACAGGGGAAAAAGTATCCAAGTAATCCAAACCATACACCTGGGCATAACCCTTGGCAACTAGGCGCGCTTTCAAGCGAGCCAAAGAACCATCAGGATTCACCTTCACCACATACACCCAGCGACAACCAATAGCAGTCTTCCCTGAAGGTAAGGGAACAAGATCCCAAGTCTGATTTTCATCCAATGCCAATAATTCCTCATCCATAGCAGCCTTCCAACCTGGACTAGACAATGCCTCTGCGACAAACTTAGGAACAGGATGGTTCTCAACAGTATGTAAACAAGAATGAAAAGTGGAGGACAAACCAGCATAAGAAACAAAGTTAGAAATGGGGTGTTGGGTGCAAGCCCTAACACCTTTACGACGAGCAATAGGAATATCAAGATCAGAAGAAGGTTCCAAAGGAGGAGGAAGATTACCTATTGCAGGATCTGCCGGCAAAGAAGGAGATGGTGTAGGAGTCAATGTCGCAGGGGACCAAGTACATACTTTCCATTGGTGATGGTTATATACACTGGGTTGAGGTGCCGGTAATGAGGCAGCCTGCGGAGCATGGTGAACAGTAGACCGAACAACAGTAATAGGAATATCATCATCCAAAGCAGACACAATATTAGAAGAATGAACAAACGGTGTAGACTCAAAGAAAGAAACATCAGCAGTAACAAAGTATTTTCGCAAGTCAAAAGAGTAACAACAGTAACCCTTTTGAGTGCGAGAGTAACCAACAAACATGCATTTGAGAGCCTTGGGATTCAACTTGGAAACACCAGGACGATGATCATGAATAAAGCAAACACTACCAAACACACGAGGTGGCAAAACAAACAGTGGTGCAGAAGGAAACAACAAAGAAAAGGGAATACCACCACGTAAAACCGAAGAAGGCATACGATTAATGAGATACCACGAGGTTAAAACAGCATCAGTCCAATAGGATTTAGCTACTTTCATTTCAAACAATAAACAACGAGTAACCTCCATCAAGTGTCTATTTTTCCTCTCGGCCACACCATTTTGTTGAGGGGTGTAAGCACAAGAGGACTGATGAATAATGTCACGCTGAGTCATAAATTCAGCAAAAGGAGCAGAAAAATATTCTTTAGCATTATCACTACGAAGAACACTTAAAGGGTATGAAAATTGATTACTCACTTCATTCACAAAAGCACAGAAAATAGAAAATAACTCAGAACGTTGTTTCATTAGGTAGATCCAGGTAACCCTGGAATAATCATCAACAAAAGTTCCAAAGTAACGAAAACCCAAAGTGGAAACGACAGGACACGAACCCCAAACATCGGAATGAACTAAAGAAAGCGGTTGGTCAGACCGTTTACTGACTCTAGGAGGATAACTCGCACGGTGGAGTTTCCCAAACTGACACGACTCACAATTAAAACTAGAAATTGACCGAAAACGACTATCAAGAAGCTTCAAACTCTCCAACGAAGGATGACCCAAACGACAATGAATCTGGTGGGGTGACGCCACACCGGTACACGCCATAGATGAAGTGTCCTCAAGTATGTAAAGGCCCCCTGATGCACGACCTACCAATCATCCTCTTCGACGAAAGATCCTGAAATACACAAGAATCAGAAGAAAAGGTTACAGAACAGTTATGGGTTTTAATGAACCGACTTACAGATAAAAGATTAAAAGGAAAATCAGGGACATAAAGAACGGAAGACAAAGAAAGAGAAGGTGTAATATGGGCAGTACCAGTACCAATCACCTTAGCCAAGGAGCCATTGGCTAAAGTGACACTTGAAGAGGATTTCTGAAAAGAAGAAAGGATACCTGAAACGCCAGTCATGTGCTCGGAGGCCCCTGAATCAATAATCCAGGGACGGGAAGAGACAGTCGAAAGGCATGCAGTGGCATTACCTGTCTGAACAAATGTCACAGTTGGAGACTGGGCGGACTGAGAAATCTGAAATTGTGTATATCGGGCATATTCATCATCAGACATCTTCACAGTTTTACCTTCAGGCTGTGGAGATAAAGGAGGATCAGCTGTAGCAGAGTTGGCAAACTGTTGCTGAGTTAGTTTGCCATGAAGTTTCCAACAGAAACGTTGGATATGTCCTGGACGACCACAATGATAGCAAGTGCAGACTGAACCACCAGAAACATCAGAATTACCTTGAGTACCCAAGGTAGGAGCCTTATTAAACGAACCAACCCCACTCCCACGACCACGGCCACCACCAGAACTGACATTACCACCACTACCAGCCCCACTGTTAGGCCCACAGTTGGATGGAAAGGAAGTCAGGGCTGAAGTATCACCATCAGTAGTATTCTCTCAAGAAACATGAAGAACCCTGGAAAAGGTTTCAGATAAAGTGGCCACCTTATCACCCCCAAGAATCTGAGATCGAACAGAATCAAACTCTTTCCCAAGACCTCCTAAAAAACCCATAACAGCCAGTTGTTCCCGTTGGTTCTGCATCTTTTCCACATTGGCAGTGATAGGAAGTAATGAATTGAGCTCTTGATACATCCTCTTAAAATCAGCAAAATATTGGGTCAAAGAACGACCCTTTCGATCAACCCTGTAGAACTCCTAGGACAAGTCATAAATGCGGGACAGATTGTTTTGTCCAGAATACAAAACATTAAGATACTCCCACAACTCTTTCATAGAATCAATGTGTGTTACCAAATCAACAATTTGGTGATCCATGGAATTCAACATCTGTCCCAAGATACGTGCATCAACTGTCTCCCAAGAAGAGTCATTCTCAGGCTTAGTGTTGAAGAGGTGTTGGTGCTGATCACGGCCAGTCAACACTAGCCGCACAATTTTCTTCCATTGCAAAAAATTTGTAACTCCTTCCAACTTCTTCTCGGTAATCCGATTTGAAGAGGAAGAAAAAACTTCAGTGGTTACTGACTTTGAACCTTCGGCAGACTTTAATTCATCACCCATTGTGTGCTTGATGAAGTGAAGGATGAAAAGAATAAAATAAAAAATATGGGCAGCAGGGACAGAAATCGACAAGGGATATAAAACCCTGATAGTTATCGATAGAGGCAGCAAGGACTGCAATCAATTTCCCCAAAATATGCAGCAAAAAATTGTAACCGATCCCCTCAAATAAATCGCTGACAAAGTCGATACTGATAGTAGAGGCAGCAATCGATCCTTCAATCAAAACCCTGACAAAACCTTCACTTCATCGAGAAACCCCTTCAAACATGCTTCAGACAAAGAGATAGACCTAGCTCTTAATTTATATCATGAACTAACCTCTAAACGGTACCACAAACAACTCCAAAATACAGCATAGGGTGCTGCACCCCTTCAAGCAGAAAATAGAAGAAACCGCAGATCTTCAAAGCCTAAAAAAAAAATTTTAATCTGCAATTGAGTGTTGCAGATAATAGAAGAAAAAATCTTTGAAGTCTGTAGCAGGCCTTACAGCTCCGATACCATGTGAATTAATGGAGAAAAAGAAGAAGAAGAAGAAGAAGAGAAAAGAGAAGTCGAGAATGTGACTTGGGGAGCCACACGATATGTGTGTCTCTCCTCTAAACTTCAAATATATAGATCTGTCCACTTAAGGGTAAAACAGGAAAACAAATAAAATTAAAAGAAATAACTTAAACCTCTAAATATACCATTCTACCCTCCTACACCTATTCTCGGTATTAGCTCTCTGCGCTAATACCAAGTCCACGATAACAGAGATCAAAGATCTGGGTAAGCTTAGTTACTTTTTGGGTATTGAGGTTTCCTACTCCAACAAAGGAATCTCTTTATCCCAAAGAAAGTACACTATAGACTTATTATCTGAGACAGGTATGTTGGGATGTAAGCCAGCTAACACTCCTGTAGAGCCTAATTGTCACCTTCGGTCCAAAGAAGGGGAACTTGTTGATAGAGAGCAGTGCCAGAGATTGGTAGAACGTCTGATTTACTTGTCCCACACACTCGTCCTGGTGTTGCCTTTGCAGTAAGTCTGGTAAGCTAGTATATGCATGACCCCTACTCTACACATATGGATGTTGTCCATTGAATTTTGAGATACTTGAAAGCTTCTCCTGGAAAAGGAATTTCGGTTTCTCCTTATGGACACATGAAGGTTGAAACATATACAAATGCAGATTGGGTTGGGTCTCCTGATGATAGGCGTTCTACTTCTGGCTACTATACTTATGTTGGAGGAAATCTTGTTACCTAGAGGAGCAAGAAGCAAACAATTGTTGCTCGATCTAGTGTAGAGGCTGAGTTTCGGGCTATGGCCCAAGGTATTTGTGAGGCTCTTTAGCTCCAAGGATTGTTGCAAGACCTTGGAATTGAGGTTGATTTACCTATGCGATTGTACTCTGACAATAAGTCCACAATCAGCATTGCTCACAATCCTGTTCATCATGATCGAACAAAGCACGTGGAGATAGACCGTCATTTCATTAAGGAGAAACTTGATAGTGGTCAGATGTGCATTACCTTTGTTCCCTCTGATGATCAACTTGCGGATATTCTTACCAAAGGGCTAAGTTCTAAGTTGTTTAGTTCTATTTTTAGCAAGTTGGGCATGGTTGACATCTATGTACCAACTTGAGGGGGAGTGTTGTAATATGGGTACAAGGGTATAATGGTCAATATGGGTATTTGGTCTTGTACTCATTCTAGAATTTTCTATTCTTCATTATAAATAAAGTTGGCCTATGTCTCATTGACACAAGTCATTCTCCCTAATTTTCTAGATTTCATCACTTTTGAAAAGAGGAAAGTATACCTGAAACACCAGTCATGTGATCCGAAGCCCCTGAATCAATGATCCAGGGACGAGAGGTAGCAGTAGAAATACATACAGTGGCGTTACCTATCTGAAAAAGGGTGGCGGTTGGAGGCTGGACTGACTGAGAAATCTGGAACTGGGTAAAACGGGCATACTCCTCATCAAACATCTTCACGGTCTTACCTTCAGGTTGTGGAGATCTAGAAATAGTAGACTCAGTAGTAGTAGCAAAATTGGCAAAGTGCTGCTGAGATGGTTTGCCGTGAAGTTTCCAACAAAAACGTTGGATATGTCTTGGACGACCACAATGGTGACATGTCTTCACTAAACCTGAACCATCAGAAGTACCTTGAGTACCCAAAGTAGGCGGTTTGCTAGGACCAGCCCCACGACCATGACCACCACCACCACCACCATTATTACCATTACCACCACTACCAGCCCCACCATTGGGCCCACGGTTGGGTGGAAAAGAGGCCAATGCCGAAGTGTCAACAATAGTCGTGCTCCCACGAGAGACACGTAGAACTCTGGAAAAAGTTTCAGACAATGTGGCTACCTTGTCACCACCAAGAATTTGGGAACGAACTGAATCAAACTCCTTCCCAAGCCCTCCTAAAAATCCCATGACAGAAAGCTGCTCCCACTGACTTTGCATTTGTTCCACATTAGAAGTAATAGGAAGTAAAGAATTTAGCTCCTCATACATCTTCTTAAAATCAGCAAAATATTGGGTCAAAGGGTGACCCTTTTTATCAGCCCTATAGAACTCTTGGGACAAGTCATAAATGCGAGAAAGATTGTTTTGTCCAGAATACAAAACATTAAGATACTCCCACAACTCCTTAACCATATCAATGTGTGTCACCAAATCGACAATTTGGTGCTCCATAGAGTTCAGCATTTGTCCCAAGATTCGAGCATCAATTGTATCCCATAATGAGTCATCAGCAGGTTTAAGACTAAACAGGTGATCCTGCTGATCACGTCCCGCCAATACCAACTTAACAATTTTGTTCCATTGTTGAATGTTGGTGATCCCCTCCAATTTCTTTTTAGTGATACGATTGGAGAAAGAAGAGAAAACCTTGGTCATCAAAACAAGCCCAATAGATGGAGTGAAATTGCAAAAAAAAGGTGTGAAAAATATGCTGAAAAATCAATCTTCAAAACCCTGACAAAAATCGATTTGACAGAAACCCTGACAAAATTGATCTCAAGAGAAAAAGTAATTCAAAAAGAATTCTGTCACCACAGTATCTTCCAAAGAGGGACAGCACACTCCAACAATTCCAATCAATAAAAAAGAGTCCAACAAACCAACCAAAAATTGATTTCAAAACCCTGACAATGCTTCCGATTTTTGTTCTTCAACATCCAATGCAATCTTCACTCCATCAACCATCCACAAACATAAAAAGAGACCTAGTTCTTAATTTAAGACATGAACTAGTCTCTAAACAACCTCAAAACACATCATAGGGTGTTGCACCCCTTCAACCAGAAATTTGGAGAAGCCGCAAGTCTTCAAATATGCAAGAACACTTCACTTCCACTTGTTGGATTTAAGAAAGGGGAAGAAGAGAACCTCAAGGAGCTGTAACAGTGCCTATAGCTCTGATACCATGTTAATTAATGTAAGAAAAGAAGAAGAAAAACAGAGAAATCGAGAAAGAAAGGAAGAGAGACGATGTGCAGAATTGAGAGTCACAATTCTGTCGTGTTCTCCCTGTTTCCTTCATTAAATATTAGTTACAAGGGAAAAACAGGGAAATAACTTAAAAGTAAAATAAAGAAAGCTTCCTAAACTACCCTCCTCACTACTCTCATCTTGGTATTAGCGCTAGACACTAATACCGAGAGTTGTACAATTTTCGCTAACACGTTCCATGAAATTATATATGCCTCCCTAGGTAAAAAAAAGGTAAAAAGATAAAAAGGATAAAAATTACAACTCAATATGACTTTACAGTGAACTAGTGACTAAAGTACCCCTACTACATAAACTCTAACATTATTGTGATTTTTCGGTATTTTTCTGTAATAAAAAGTTCTGGATGCATTACTAAAGATGCATAATTGATTATTTGTATTATTTATTTATTTTTCTATTTTATTACTTTAACTTCCTTTTTTCTATTCACAATTTGGTTCTAAAGATCCCCCTTACAAACAACCTTAGGTAACATGATGCCTGTTGTGCCAGGCTCGGCACGACAGCTCTCCCAATTCGAATCACGTGGCAGGTGTTGTGGCAACTTTTAACCATACTTAACCCACATTGGATTAGTCACATGTCAAATTTTGTGGTCAAACTCAATAATATGACTCACTTGTACTGGACTATTCCCATGTGTTTTCCATAGTGAAAATTTTTTACCTCTTATTTTGATCTTTTAACCATTTTTTTACCTTTACTTTCTCCCATATAAAATTCATATTAGGATGAAAGTTTATAGGTATACATAGGGTATGGTTAGGCCTATCTTTCACTATATTTGAGTGCCAGGTGGACTGCTATTTGGCAGATGTAGTTGCACCATTCTGCCAAGACTGGCACAACAGCCATTGTGCTACCCCCTTCCTTGTTCTATCTGTATGTATATTAGAAGCATTTTTCTATGAGCATACTGAACTTCACCTGAAACCCGTTCCAGAATCTTCCAGGAACCAGATATGATCTATCTAGTGAAGAGCTTACTAATGCTTGTTCTTGTTGGCATGTTAATCACAGCATGTCTTCATTTTGAGGTTTCCTAACCCTTCTTGAACAGTCATGTTCAAATCAAGGCAGACATGGCACGATACCAAACACATACCATCACAATCCCTCGTAGAAACTGATACTAACTGTATGACTTTGCAAATATGAGATAACGGTGGAGAACAAAATACAGGATGAAGCCTAAAAGTTTCAGTATTGTCCAGAAAGCACTCTATTCATAGCCACTTCTTGCATTACATTGAATTTCTGTGGCTGTTAGTCTCAAATGGGCCATTTTACCTGTAATAAACAATAAAAAGAAAGAAGGAAGAAGAGAAGAGACGAGAATGCTGCAACAGTGGGAGTTACAGTCATAATATCGACTGTCCCAATAGGGTAAACACTATCAATACCGAAAAGACAGAAACACCCCTCAAAGGGGAATCGTGAATTAGCGCTAATTACTAATTCACGATTCCCTCCACCCTTACATATATCGACTTCTAACTATTGTAGTTCTAGATGGGGTAAAGCCCTACTAGAAGCCAATTAAACCAGGACCAATAACAAAGAGCTAAGGGCTGTTGGTTCTGCAGTTTCAGTAGGACAGAATTGCAGTTTTAGGTCAAATCTAGGGCTTAGGTTAGGATAATGGAAGGGGGGCTTACGGGGTATGGCTAGGCAGGTTTATAGGACTCTAATAATGTAGGTATTATAGAGTTTTAAGTGTTTTGAAAATTTTGTAAAACTGGGCAGTAAGTCAGGATCGACTATGGGTTTTGGGGAAATTAATGAAGGATGAGGGGATTAGGATTTTGATGGTCAAATATGGCTGAGCAGTAAGATCTAGAGTTTGATGGAATTAGGGTTTAATGGAATTCAAGCAAAAATAAAGGGGGATCAATTGAGGAAGGGAGTAGAGGATTAGAAGAAGAAATTAATGGACAAGTTGCAGCAGAAATCCACTAGCAGCAGCTTGGACAGAAGTGAAGGATAGAACCACCTTCGAATTGGGATCCTCCCGGCCGTCATGGCGCAAAGAGTCGATCGGATTCCACCAATCCCTTTTCACCTTGATAGAACCACAAGGATGCACACTCACAAGGAGCACAAGAGCAGCAACAATGGCAGCCAACAAGCAAAAGCTTTTTTCATTAATCAAATTCGTATTCAATGCTGGCCTCCCTTACAAACTTATATAGAAGACTCAAAAATAGACTTAGACACTAAAAAGGAAAGGCCTAACCCTATCCCTAACCTATTAGGTAACTTAAACTGACTAGGAAACTTAAATACTAAAGGAAATAAACTCAAAACATGGCTAGACTTATAGAGTCTTAATCCAGCCCAACTTACATCACATGACCACTTAAATTATCACAACTTAACCAAGTCACATGATCACTTAAATTGAACCAATTAGATGCAACCAATTTGAACCGCAAAAATAAACTAAGTATTGGACTAATCCCTTATGCAACCTATATACCCCTAGTTTAGGCTCATTAAAGTGGCCTATTACATAGAAAACCCTTGGGATCAAAGGCCTAACATATATATATCCCAACCCTAGACTTATTCCTAATAAAAGAAGCCCAGTTTGGTGATAATTCTGCATCAACTCTCCCCAGCTTGAAAAAATTCGTCCTCGAATTTTGTAGTGGTAAGGGGGAAGCAATATGTAAGTAGCAGATTTGACCATTCCCAAACAAAACTCTGGTGGGGCAGAAACATTAGGAATATAGTCTTCCAGGCGTGGAGCTTTCTCTTCGAAGAACCATGGTGGCATAACAAACTCTATATGTTTTACTTCTGAATCAGCACCAACTATGAATGTCCTATCCAAAGAGTCTTCAGTATTAGCAACCTTCTCATCTAATACTTGAGATACAAGCTCCACCTCTTCAAGAACAGCATCTTGAAGGTCATTGTTCTCCTGTAGAATCACCTCTGAATCAATTACATGCTGAATATCCCTCAATGGGGGTAACTCGTTTGGCAGCTCCCCTGGCACTACATTAGAAAAATCATGCAATAACTCCTTGATGGGCTGTGCCAACTTGACCTCAGGCTGGGCAGCAACTTCTTGTGTAACCACGGCTAGGATCAGAACTGAATCATGGCTGGTCTACTCAAATTCCTTCTGTGGTACAGCTAAGACTTGATTCTCATAATCTGTCCCCTTCTGATTGGTGGCATGGTTTGTCGTTTGCGCATCTCGGAGGGTAGATTAAAAGGATTTAGAATGACCTGCTGTCCCTTGTGTTCTCTATACCTTTCTCTATCTTCTCTGTAATCCTTGAGATCTCTGTATCCATATCTGGGATTCCCATATCTGTCAGGGGTGACTCTCTGTTCTTCCAAACGTTGCAACCTAACCATGATGGCATCAGCTGCAGCCCTCTAGGCTTCAATTGCAGCCCTGTATTCAGCAGCAACCTTCTGGAACATCTCGAGCATTGCAGCCATGGGGTCAACCATGGGCTCTAATACCAAATAATGTAGTTCTAGATAGGGTAAAGCGCTACTAGAAGCCAATTAAACCAGGACCAATAACAAAGAGCTAAGGGCTGTTGGTTCTGCAGTTTCAGTAGGACAGAATTGCAGTTTTAGGTCAAATCTAGGGCTTAGGTTAGGATAATGGAAGGGGGGCTTAGGGGGTATGGCTAGGCAGGTTTATAGGACTCTAATAATGTAGGTATTATAGAGTTTTAAGTGTTTTGAAATTTATGTAAAACTGGGCAGTAAGTCAAGATCGGCTATGGGTTTTGGGGAAATTAATAAAGGATGAGGGGATTAGGGTTTTGATGGACAGATATGGCTGAGCAGCAAGATCTAGAGTTTAATGGAATTAGGGCTTAATGGAATTCAAGAAAAAATAAAGGGGGATCAATTGGGGAAGGGAGCAGAGGATTAGAAGAAGAAATTAATGGACAAGTTGCAACAGAAATCCACTAGCAGCAGCTTGGACAGAAGTGAAGGATAGAACCACCTTCGAATTGGGATCCTCCCGGCCGTCACGGCGCAAGGAGTCGATCGGATTCCACCAATCCCTTGCCACCTTAATAGAACCACAAGGATGCACACTCACTAGGACCACAGGAGCAGCAACAATGATAGCCAACAAGCAAAAGCATTTTTCATCAATCAAATTCGTATTCAATGCTGGCCTCCCTTACAAACTTATATAGAAGACTCAAAAATAGACTTAGACACTAAAAAGGAAAGGCCTAACCCTAACCCTAACCTATTAGGTAACTTAAACTGACTAGGAAACTGAAATACTAAAGGAAATAAACTCAAAACATGGCTGGACTTATAGATTCCTAATCCAGCCTAACTTACATCACATGACCACTTAACCAAGTCACATGATCACTTAAATTGAACCAATTGGATGCAACTAATTTGAACCAGTTCAATTAAAAACATAAAAATAAACTAAGTATTGGGCTAATCCCGTATGCAACCTATATACCCCTAATTTAGGCTCATTAAAGACGCCTATTACATAGAAAACCCTTGGGATCGGACTTATAGAGTCCTAATCCAGCCCAACTTACATCACATAACCACTTAGCCAAGTCACATGATCACTTAAATTGAACCAATTGGATGCAACCAATTTGAACCAGTTCAATTAAAAACATAAAAATAAACTAAGTATTGGGCTAATCCCGTATGCAACCTATATACCCCTAGTTTAGGCTCATTAAAGTGGCCTATTACATAGAAAACCCTTGGGATCAAAGGCCCAACATATATATATCCCAACCCTAGACTTATTCCTAATAAAAGAAGCCCAGTTTGGTGATAATTCTGCATCACTAACACTCCCCCTCAAGCTGGAGCATAGATGTTAATCATGCCCAGCTTGTTACAAATATAATTTACTCTCACACTCCCCAAAGACTTTGTAGACAAATCAGCAAGTTGCTCCCCCGTTCGAACATGACCAGGAGAAATAACCCCTTGTTGCAGCTTCTCACGAACAAAATGACAATCGATCTCAATATGTTTTGTTCTCTCATGAAACACAGGATTCTCAGAAATATGAATAGCAGCCTGACTATCACACCATAGCAACATAGGAGAATCATCACCAAACACGCAAGTTCAGTCATCAACTGTTTAACCCACATCAACTCACAAGTGCCATGTGCCATAGCCCGATACTCCGACTTTGTACTGGACCAGGCTACAACAGTTTGTTTCTTGCTCTTCCATGACACAAGGTTCCCTCTAACAAACACACAATAACCTGAAGTAGACCTTCGATCAATCGGAGACCCTGCCCAGTCAGCATGGGAAAATTCTGCAATACTCCCATGACCATGATCAGAATATAGGAGACCACGTCCCGGTTCCTTCTTGATATAGCGTAAAACCCTTATAACTGCATCCCAATGAGACGTACGAGGAGCGGACATAAACTGACTTAGCACACTGACAAGGAAGAAAATGTTAGGTCTAGTCACAGTCAAATAGTTGAGTTTCCCCACAAGCCTCCGATACTTCTCAGGGTCATCAAGAATATCACCATCATCTGTCATAAGTTTCAAGTTAGGATCCATAGGTGTGTCCAGAGGTTTAGAGCCCAGCAGTCCTATCTCTGACAACAAGTCAAGAACATATTTTCGTTGAGAGAGCGAAATCCCTTTCTGTGATTGAGCTACCTCAATACCCAAAAAATATTTCAGTCGTCCCAAGTCTTTAGTCTGAAACTGTTGTCCCAAATGTATCTTCAAACTCTCAATACCCGAAGAATCATCTCCTGTGATAACAATATCATCCACATAAACTACCAAAAATATCCTCCCCACATCAGAATGCCGAAAAAACACTAAGTGATCACTTCCAGACCGTTTCAGCCCAAACTCCAATACAACATCAGTGAAACGACCAAACCATGCCCGTGGCAACTGTTTCAATCCATACAACGATTTCTTTAGCCTACACACCTTCCCAGACTCCTCCTGAGCAACAAACCCAGGAGGTTGCTCCATGTACACCTCCTCATGGAGATCACCATGCAAAAATGCATTTGTAAGACTGAGTTTAAATATGGACCTTAAGGTTTCCCAGTAACCCTGTTAAGCTATGATACCAGGGTTCTTAAAACATTTTCAGCACAACCGTATCAGCAAAATATGATAGCTTCATTCGAATGATAACACTGGAGATTTAAATGACAAATTTTGATCTAGAATATCAGGATCAAGGAAGAAGAAGGGAAGGAGCAAGAGAACAAGAGAAGAACACTACTGACCATGATAGATTGATAGATCAGCTTAACTTCTATCGTGGTCAACACCCTTATATTTATAATATCAGAAAGCATATTCTTAGTAAGAAATTAACTAAGAATGTAAGTCTAGTTACAAGTAATTACTAAGAGAATAAAACAATAAAAGAGCTAAACAACTAGACATACTCTACGATAGGGACACTCCCTCTATCGTGCTCAATAACAACTAAACATAATAAAGTACCGCAGGGTATGACAGAAATACCCCTGCGGTACATATCTTAACAACTTACAAATATAAATCTGTTGTTTTCTTTTATACCATCCTTTCCTCCTAGTTCCTAATAATTTCCATTTTCTTTTGTCGACAATTATAAGTGATTTATGGTAACAAATCTTATAATAAGAAACCTTATAAACATAAAATTTTCAATAAATTAGGCGGGGATGTTTGTATTAAAAAGGACACTTTGCTAAAAAGGTATTTGTAAAGGAGTACCAGAATGATGGATGAATATGTATATCCAGATTTTTACCCATTTTAAGAATGAAGACTCACCGTCTTTATCCAATTAGTGTTAGCATCTGCATAAGATATTTATTTTATTTTAATTTAGAATCAGCGATAGAATGAACCAAAAGAGTTCACATCATGAACTTTGTATCATGCACGTCACTTTGAGTGCTCTAGAAAGTCACCTAGGAGGAAGTAAAGAAATAGATTAGATAATAGAATATGTAAACAAAGAAATGACGGTACTTGTCTTTCCATATTAGGCAAAGCAACAAAGCATCCTGTCTTGACCATCATCTTGTATGTTTGTTGTTGTGGGTAACACCGATTCTGTGTTTCCTTACTATCCCTGCCCTTTTCATCTGTCATCCCATACAAAGCACCTGTTTATGAAGAAAGAAACTAGGAAAATGTAGTACTACAACTTCTGGCAAAACTACTAAGGGTAAGACATGGATAATTTGGAAAGGTCATTCCAATTAACCAGTTCTTTTGCTCATTTTTATAGCTCCCATTAGGCTATATACAATCTTCTAATGCCAGCTTATGGTTATTCTGGCAGTTGAAGGAAATGGCTGAAAGGGTACCTGAGGGATCTACTGCCAACAGCAGATCAGGTTCAACTGCCATGCAGACAGCCAGTATTCCAAGTTCTGTTACGAAGGAGAGCCGTTTGAGCGGCCTAAGCTCTACACAACTGGAGTCCAATGGTCTCTCCGTAAATCCCGTCTCATGCAATGGAACAAAGAGCCAAACTGATCCAGCAGAATGGGTGATACAAGATGAACCAGGCGTGTACATGACTCTTTCCTCCTTGCCAGGGGGTGGTAAAGAACTCAGGCGGGTACGCTTCAGGTATGAGCAGACTACATATATTATGTTTTCTTTCAACTTATATGCAACTTATTGCTCTATTTATACACAACTATGAATGAGGGGTCTAGGGCAGGGCATATGATAGAGTGAGTTCTATCTTGGAGGTGATTATTTCTGTATCTGTTCTTGGAGCTGGTTACATCTGTATCCTTTTAGGAGGTTCAGTTCTTTTGAAATTGGAACCATTTTAAAGTGGGTCAGATTTTGGTCTAACATATAAATATCATAGTTGTCAAGGCGTCGCTTAGGTTTCCAGGCGCTTTGGTTGCCTTATTGGTTTCGCCTTGCGTCTAGGCCCCCTCCAATGCCTTGGGTCGCCTAGTCGCCATGACAACTATGCTTATAATATCGAGGTCTGGTAAAAAAACCTTAATTTGGTGATGATGGACATCTCTTCTAATGTTGTAGATTGCATTTTTAGTAAATAATTTTTTCTAATCACAAATTTTACTATTTTGTGATCCAAGATTTACATTTATATTCATTCTGATTTTACTATTTACAGTAACTATGAAATTTACTATTTATAGTAAATCTTGATTTTTACTGTTTCTGGTAAGTTCCTGTTATGAGTCATTTTAGGTGTCCAGAATCGTGACACTAAGTAGTTTCTTTTTCTAGTCGGATTATGATGGGTTGTTAGGAGTCTTAATTAGGAAAGTCCAAGTGGAAGTACTATAACCTTTTTTTTATTTTTCCTTGGAATTAGGACAAGGCAGCCTACTTATGCCCTACATAAGCAGTAATTCAAACTTTTAATTCAATTTATGGCTGTTTTGATATTTTAGAGATCGCTTCTCAACTGTTGAGGTTTGATGGTCAAACCCTGACACCATTCATGGTGAACAGTCCCTTATCTCTCTCCTCTAATTCTCTGCAGTTCTGAACTTCTGATATATTCAGTAATTCGGTAATTCCTAATTGAGCCATACCTGCAGGCACCTCATTATGTCCTGCATCAATAGATTTTAGTGGCTACCATCTACAAGCTTGGGTTGACAAATTTGAGTTTAAGGAAAACCTGAAATTCAGATATTGGCAGATTGAGCTTTGTTTGAAGCTGACTAGTTGAGTGATCGAAGATTCACAATGGATGTACACTTTATGATCACCATTGTGTAAGGAGATGGAACTCAAAGATAAAAATGATGGTGAGAATCGAGGCAAATATGTTGCTCTGATTGGTCTGAGTTTACAGAAGGTCAGAGTCGACTATCAAAAGTTAGTCTCAACCGAAAAAAAGCCTGCGGTTTATTTCATCCTTTCAAGTTGGTGCAAATGCATTGTAAACTATTTTCCTATTGCTCAGGCTATGCAAAATTTCTTCAGCAAATTGCAGTAGAAACATGGTGCTGAGATTATAGAGAGCTTGAGATTGAGACTGAGGGCCAAAGGGGTTTGATGAAGAGCATCTCTGTAGTGATGGTTTTGTTTACTATCTTTGATCATTTTTCTTACTATCTAAGTAATTATAAAGTTTACAATTTCTAGCAATCCAGGATTGGTTATTTATATTAAATATCAATGTTGCTAATGAGAGTATAGTTTACCATTTTTGTTAAGCTTCGGTTTTGTCAATATTTTAGTTCAACTTTAGTTAGGAGTTGAGTCGTATTAGTGTTATTTAAGTGGGTTTCTTTTTCTTCTCCAAGTAGAATATCATGGGCTATTAGGATTCATTATTATTATAAAGTCCAAGTAGAAGTCTTCCAAAGTCTTTTCTGAGTTTGATCAAGAAGCTTTTTTGGTGAATTAGGAGCTGCACATGGCAGCTGTTATCTGTAGTCACTTTTTAGGAACATTGTCACCTGGTGCTCTGTTGAACTTATTTTAAGCAAGAATGTTGCGGGATGCTTTCCTTCCAGCCTCTACTTTGAAGTAAATGCCTCTTAAATCTATAGATCAGAATATCAGATCGACTGTCTCAGTCAATTCCATGTTTTGTTCACCTCATGAATGAGAAAGAAAATAAAAAAGCTGGTCTTTTGTTCTGTGTGCTCAACATCAGTTGTGCACTTGTCCCTGTAAAGCACACGGACATATATTCCTTTTTATTGCCTTATATACAAAATTTGGATGGTGTCATGATTCTATGAGTTATATCACATACCTGATTTCTATCTTCGTTATTCCTAAACTACTCTCTAATCTGTATATCTCTTATTGCTGAGCTTTCCATTTCCAAACCAACCTCATCTCTTCTATATCTATTGAATTATACCCTATAAAAAGTTTAGATGGCCCTGTCATGATTCCACAGGCTCTATTGCCGTGAGCTGCTTTCTATTTTTTATTCCCAAACTATCCCAATTTCTTATTCCTATTTCTTTATTCCCAAACTACTCTCTGAGAACGATGGTCCATCCCTTCTCCTGGGTGTTCTAATGCTTTACTCATGTTTATTACTTTCGCTTACATACTATTTATCAGACAAAATATCTTACTCTCCCCTATATAATTTCTATATTTAGAAGCAGTCCCCTGTACCTTCGTCAGTCCATCTGTACCCGATTAAAGAAAGTCTTCTACAAGCACTCCCTTGAATTTTTTAGATACCCAGTTTCCCTGAAATTGGATCCTTTCCCACTCTCTGGCCAATTTGGCATGAAACACTACTTCTGAAGCCATGAAACCAGAAGCAGGGGGGAGGGGGGGGAGAGAGAGAGAAAGATCTCAATTCCCTCTTTTACTCCACTCTGGCTGACTTGATTGTAATTAGCTGCTATCGTGATGAAATCAGGGTCATTGCCACTCTAATTTTTATTTCGGGGATTTTGGTGGTTGGTTCTTGACTGAACCAGCTCAGCCCTCTCCCTTGACTCTCAGAGGAAGTCACTGATGGATGGTGCCAGCCCCAAAGATTAAATTGGCTTCCTGGCTTCTTCTTCCTCATGTTTGTACTTGGTGAATACCCTGCAAGCATGATGCAGTAGCCATAGCTACTGCCACTGCTGCTCCCAGACCTGACTAGGGTTTTCAATCCTCTTCTGGTAGTTCAATGGTGAATCCACCCCATCACTATTTCATTCTTTTTTTTTTGTTCTTCCCCCTTTTTTGTGATTGAATGAACTGTGTCAAGGAGAACTTTTTGTCTTTCCATAAAAATAAAAAACTATACTTTTTGTTGCTTTGGTGGTTCAATGAACTATATCAAGTAGATACCTTTTTTTTTTCTTTTAGCTGTTGAACAAACTGTAACAAAGTAGCCAAGAAGAAGGTGGGATTAGTGTTCGTGAATGTTGATGTAAGCTAGGGAGAATAAGAAATTCTCCCATTTTTATTACCTACTGTTACCTTACACCAAGAATACCCCTACATGTTCTCATAATACCAATACCACCCTTAGCTATAGGCATACCAAGAATAACTAATACAGTTGAAGATCAGCTTGTGACAGGATTGTAGGTAAGTGAAAAACCAGATTTTAAGAGAAAACCGGTGACAGAATAAAGACAAGTCTGATCTAGATATGAGTCTGGTCGAAGGTCTGTTTCAGATAGATGAATGATCCAGCAAAGTTAGATCAGAATTTGATGGCCAGATTACCAATTATGAAGAAATCCTGTTGGTACTAGGATTCTAGTTCAGAAAACCAGAATAGCAGAATTCGATGGCAGGATTTAAAGATAAACCAAAGTCCAGGTAGGCAATAACAGTGATTAATGTGTGCTACCACTTATCCCAAAAGCTTGAGCTGTTAAGTAAGGGCAACGTAAATGTATACATCAACACCCCCCACACGTGCAGGCCTGTATACACGGTCCTTGCACGTGGTACACATTCAGGCGGAAACACTTCACATGGCACCACGGGGGAAGAAGTGTCGGGATACCCCATTGTACTTGCCAGGAGTCGAACACTTGACCTCCCTGCTCCGATACCATGTGCGCTACCACTTATCCTAAAAGTTCAAGCTGTTATGTAAGGGCACGTAAGTGGTATACATTGACACCTCCCATAAGTGCAGACCTATATACACACAGTCCTTGCACGTGGCACGCACTCATGCGGAAAAACTTCACATGGAACGAGGACGAAAAAGTGTTGGGATACCCCGTTGCACTTCCCAGGAGTCGAACACTTGACCTCCCCGCTCTGGTACCATGTGCACTACCGTGTATCCTAAAAGCTCGAGCTGTTAAGGGTAACGTAAATGTATACATCGACAATTAAGTTGTGACTGAAATCAAGAATAGAAAATCAAAGAATAGAACAAAATTTCAGAAACTGACATTGGTACGATCACACCTGTTAAGAACAGATCAGAATAAGTAGGAAGAAATCAGGTTTGGGATAACAATCCCGTATGCCAAGCTCAACAGCTCCAAAAATTTCTTAAAAAAAAACACATTCTTTGCTCAAATTATTCTTAATTGATGGGGGTGTATTACATATATAAAGACCTTTTGGATTTCCTAAATTGGCTTATGAAAAGATTTTTAATCACTCTCACGCATTAAATAAAGTAAATAGACTCAAAACAGAACTCTTAAAAGCTATTAATTATCCTAATCTAACTCAAAAAATTGACTACTAGTACTGTATACTATCTTTACCACCGCTTTATGGGCTCATAGATTAGGCTCGTTATAATAAAACCCAATAAAATAAAAGGCTCAACCTATAATATAACTACCCAAAGTTTGTTTTCAACCTATTGGACTGCCACCAGCACGTTATGGGCTTCCCAAGCTTGCACCTAGGCCTCCATATGGGATGATATTGATCCAACTAGTCCAACACAACTGCATCAATAACCTTATCTACTATCTTATAACATACAGACTACCTTAATCTGTTCTTTTAATACCAAGATACCAATTTATATATTTTTGACAAAGGTAAATCGCATGCAGTCATGCACTCCTCTTGCATGAGCTCTAAACTAGTATTCAGAAATCAGATAAGGAAAACCTAACTATAAGCATGTTTAACTCATCTATGTGGAATAGGTTAATGCAGCAATGCCTATTTAGATAGTCTTATTGTGTATATAATCTGAAATTTAATTTTCTCATGTACTTGGATGCCCTCTACAGTCGGAAACAGTTCACCGAGAAACAAGCAGAGAAGTGGTGGGATGAAAATAGGGGAAAGGTATGCAAGAGGCATGACATCCGAAGAACAGAGAAATGAAGAGCACCAGAGCCCCCCCCCCCCCCCCAATCAGTACCTCCACAAGAAAACATTGACAACCAGGTTGACTGACCGTATGATATAAAAGATCTTTCACTCTACCTGGAACTGTAAATTCTTTTCTTCTTCCACATTGTTCATTCTTAGGTAGTGTGAGCCACACTTGAAAATCCCTGGACCAGTTGTGCAGCATGTAGGTTGGAATGTAAGAAGCACGCAAGTTAAGACAAACTTATGACAAAGATGTGGACAATCTGCAGCTGTCTGCTATATTGAGTTTGCTTTTGTGTTTTCTATTCCAAGTCCACAAGGCTCCATGCATTTCCCGCTGAGGCAATTTTCCACCGCGTCTCTTCTTTCCTATTCTTTTCAGTTAGATTTAATCTTTTTGTAAGAATAACTTACTTGAAGAAAACGAAGTAATTGTTCTACTCCTTGTTAGAGGATTTTCTTGGGTTATTGCTAACAGAAGGCAGTTCAGTGGGATCCAGTGTGGTTAAAAAGGCAGCTATTTTTAGCTCACTAATCTTAGTTTTCATGGAAACTGTCTTTTGATTGATCAACATAATTTGTCCTTAATCTCAAGTATCAAGAATCATTCAACTAGGCTTCCATCAAAGCAACATAGCCAGCTACCCTTATCAGAGATGGAAGGAAATGTACTATAGTTCCATTTCTAAAAAACAGTACGGCGTTCAAAAGTTCCAGCTAATTAGGATATCTCTCTAATATTGTTTTTCTTGTTGTTTACCCACTCATCTCACTTGTGTTGCATGAGCAGATTAGGGATCATCTGGTCAATCCCAAGTAGTTAAGGACAAGGGTCTGGGTTATTTGTTTCACTGGAACAACTTGAAAATGACTTGCAGACACGGCACAAGGGGAGCAACTGAAGAGTTGAGTTTTTGTCCAGAAGAAGTTAATCATTAAGTAGCACAACTGGAAGCTCATTGTTAAGTCTCTTACTGCAATGTGACTCGGTATCATCTTTTTCTTTTTGTTCCCCATTTTTCAATTACAGTAAAACATGTTGTTTGTCATTAATTTAGGAGCTGTGGTTTTCAAAGGGAATTTTCAACAGAATCTTCAATGACACTGATCTCAATCCTAGGATGGTCATCCAGAAAATTTGGAAATGGGCTTTAAACTCCACTCCATGGCATGGCACCTTTTGCTCATCCGTTCCCTTCCAGAACCTGGGGAGTTCCCTTGCTCCTGCTGCGAACGATTAGTCAGCCTTGAGGCGGCAAAAGGATTAGACGTTGATCTTTCAAAAGAACTTTTAATAATAGAAAAATGGGGAACAGAAAGATAAAAGTGACACCTAGTCAAATTGCAGTAAGAGACTAGACAATGAGCTTCCAGTTGTGCTACTTAATGGATTAACTGCAGTAAGAGACTTGACAATGAGCTTCCAGTTGTGCTACTTAATGGATTAACTTCTTCTGGACAAAAACACAACTCTTCAGTTGCTCCCCTTGTGCCGTGTCTGCAAGTCATTTTCAAGTTGTTCCAATGAAATAAATAACCCAGACCCCTGTCCTCAACTACTTGGGATACAACACAAGTGAGATTTTTTTTTTTTTGTGTGTGTGTGTGTGTGGTAAGAACACAAGTGAGATGAGTAGGTAAACAACAAGAAAAACATGAAAAGTAATTGCTAAGAACACATGCTTGTTTAACACAGTTTGCGATTTTAAAATGGAATTGGCTGCCAAGAACATGTCCATGTCTAAGCCTTTCCATTTATGAAGTTTCGACATTTCCACCTAGCACTGCTGTACTGCACAACTTTAGGAATTGGAAAGGATTATTTTTTGTTTCAGCCCTATAGTACCACATTTATGGAAAAAGACCACCTTTTCAAGAATTTCGTTTTAGAAAAAGGAGATTTTGAATATCCTAAGGCTGTTAATTTTTATGCTATAAAAAAAAAAGGAAAAGTTTTTCTGGATTGAATCTCTGGACGACACACCTAGCATATCCTGACTATTGAATATGTAGGAGATGATTTAAATAAGATGTGTAAAATTTCAGACTCAAATGACTTCCATTATTTGGAAGAAGCTTTTCCTATCTGGCAAATCCGTAAGGTATCTCTGTAGGCAAGTATAAATATACCACATGACGAATTGGATAGAATTGAAATTTTATGGAAGATTCCCTACTCACATGTCAAGTTTCGAGTGAAACAGATTTGGTCAAATACCAAAGCAAATTGTTATAGTAAAATATGGGGATAATTTCATGTACCTTCCCTAGAACTAGCCTGGAATTCATGTTACTCTTTTTACCAGAAAAAAAAAAAAAAACTAGAAAAAGAATTGATGTTACCCCTTACAATTGTGAAAGAAAGGTATAGTGAAAATATCTCAAGAACACCTACACGGCGGTAGGAACTCTCATCTCAAAACGCCAACACAAAAAATCTCCAAATCTCACTTCTTTCTTCCTTACACAAAAAGACACAAAAACAGTTAATACTCCAAGTCGGGTAGATTTATCGGATCGGGTTGTACCATATGGTCCAAGCCCTCTGCTACCATCACAGACCTCAAGAAAAAAAAAATCTCATATGAATTGCCACCAAAAATGTCGGAGCGGGGCTAATCTTCAAAAAAGATACAAAGAATTTGAGACACACATAACATAAACTCGTCCTAATATCAAACAAAAGAGGAAACACAACTCAAGCTAGCTCCGAAAAGATCCATCATCATTCATTTCAACTGTTTCACAACAGTTGGAAACATGGTTTTAAAAATCGGGAATTGGATCGGTGAATTGGCCGATTTGGATTGGGATCAGCTGACATCGATCCTGATTTCCACCGCTCCTAATCGTTGCTTTCTGAATCGGAATCGAATTGGCCGAATCTACTGATCCCTAGTAATTTTCTCTATAATCCATCTTGAATTAGACCGATTATGGGTCGATTCTCGATTCCTAAATCGATTCAATTTTCACCATAAAATAGCTTAAATTCCTGATTCCTGAACCGATTCGGATCGGAATCCTCTCGGACCTATTCCTTTCTCGATTCCGAGTTTTAAAGTTTTGGTTGGAGATGATGGTTATGGGGTTGAATTGCAGTTCCTTGGATAAGGTGATAATAGCAGCTCCAATTCCTCTATATAGGCCTCTAGGGCAGAGGACGATTTCCTAGATCCCACTTACGTTCATACTGTACCTGTTCTTGGACTCAATAATACAGAAACCCATCCAACATTTCCAGTTACAGAATCATAAGCACCATCTGTGATAAAATGTGACTAGTCACGGGTTCAAGTCCAGGAAACAGCCTCTCTGGAAATAGGGGTAAGGCTCCGTACATTTGACCTTCTCCAGACCCTGCTAAACGCGGGAGCCTTGTGCAATGGGTACGACCTTTTGATGTATACTAGCATAGTTAGTCACATAGTATGAATGGCCTGAATGAGATTAGGGAGAGGTATTTTAAGGGGAAAAAAAATCTCTACTTGGTGATGTTTCCTACGCCCTCTCACAGGACACCCTGAGATGACGCTTCTGTCGCTTGGGTAGATACCCAGGCATACTCATCTATTGGCTCATACGCTTGTGTAGAGACCATGCGACCAAGTAGAGATCTCTTGCCCGTATTTTTAATTAAATTAAAGATAATATAGGATAATTATGTTAGATAAATGTCTCTTTTTTATTTTACATCTTTCCTCTTTTAAGTAGCATGCTTGTAATAAGAAATTGTCAATGAGATGGAAACAAGGCAGATAGGGATTGGGAATCCCAATTGCACACAATCTAGACAACCCACAATCTAGGGATTGGTACCATATTTGACCCCTTGTGGGTTCCCTCATTGCCTCCTTGTGGGGTCCTATTGAGGTTGATGGCCGGTGGGCCTTTGAATTGCACCAAAAAAAAAAAAAAAAAAAAAAATGACAACCCACAAGTGGGATTTATATAAACTAGTGGCGATTTTGGCAATCTCTCCCTCCCTCCAACGGAAAATTATCACCTCAATTTGCTTGTTCCTCAATTTCTTCAGTTCCATCTAATAGAGGGAGGTGGATCCCACTTGGACAGTGTGTTTGGGTAGGGGGTAGGATGGTCATTTTCAACCCCCCTTTCCCCCTCCCCCTCCCCCTCCCCGCACTATTAGATGAAATTGAGAAAATTGAGGGGCAGGCAAATTGAGGGGATAAAGATCCCCAAGTGTGCTTGTCTGGTGTTTCCGAAGAATAGGAAGTAGGAACTACACAGTTGTGCTTCTAAGGTTAAAAAAGTTTCCCTTTCAATTTGATTAAGAGGTGAGAGATAATCAATCTATTCTTCAACACTTAAGACTTTTCTCACTAATGGTTAAGGGAAGGGAAAAAGCAAGATTTTCCACTGGAAACAAACACAAGTTGCGGTTTAAAACAATTCAAAATGACCGAGCGACCAAAAATATCTATATGTTCCTCACATCATCCCCTTTTCCTGGAAGCAAGTTTCAGCTAAAGGCATACACCACTACAGGGAACAGAGAATTACTTCTTTTAATCATAATTGTTAATAATAAAAAAAAACGGAGATAATTTCTTAGATCTACTAAATAAAACAAAAATTACAAGAGAAATAGGTGTCAAATTCGTTTTACATCCATTAAAATCTGTTTTAAACCACGATGGGTACAATTTTCTTTACCTATTTTTATTATTATATTTATTGTTTCTTTCACTCTTGTTTTTTATTTTTTACCAAGTTTCCTTCCAGCCATGGTGAATGGGATCTCATTGTGGGCAGGAGAGGCTGGGAATAGGCATCGGGAAGGATATTTTAGAACATACTAAAACCCTAGGATGGTGGGTGAACCATCCTCTCTTGTTTTTTTTTTTTTTTTCTTTTAAATACGTTTCTATTGTTTTCTATTCCAACAATTAAGTTGTACTTCCCTTTAAGACTCAATGCTATAGCTTTGTTTTCTTCTTTGTTAATGGGTAAATTACAAGATGACCCGCTGAGTTTTGCCCTAAATACAGTGTGATCTCCTGTGTTTCTAAAATATACATTCGAATCCCTTTAAATGCACGGTGTTAAACATAAAATTTAAATAACAATTTTACCCTTCAATTAAAATAACCCTATTCTAACCCATATTAAAAGAATGATTCGAACCCTCTTTAACGTTGCCATTTCCTTCTTCTTCGCAAGCTGCAACCGAACCTGTTCTCATCTCCGCAAGCACATGATTTGCAACTCCTGCAACTTCGCCACACAATACGCAACTCTTGCAACGGCCCAAAAGAAGAGGTAAAGGGACAGCCTTTGCTTTGATGATCCATCAATATCACCCTTTGGTCGCCAAACATAAGACTCAGATTGATATTTACAAAACTGCAATCTGTTCAGAATTTGTAAATTCTCATATGAATACCATACATGTTTCAAAATGAACAGATCAGAGCTGTCCCATGTAAACCCGAACTTAACTACCAAAGATCTTCACCCACAAACACCAACTGAAGAGTCTCATTACAATTGAATATCTTTTCCAAATTCAATATACCAAATCAACTAGAACTTTAATAACATTGAATAAAAAATCGTTCCAGTAGCCATCAAAATCACAAACAACTCATAAACAAGACAAGCCATTTTGAGGAAGAAGCACAAACATTTCTGAGGCCTATCACATTTCAAAAAATTGCAGATTTGAACCCTAAAGTCTCATTTGATTTAAAAAAAATTGTAGCTTTGCACCCAAAATCTCATTTGATTTCAAAAAAATTGCAGCTTTGAACCCCAAAATCTCATTTGATTGAAAAACCTGCAACTTCAAACCCTAAAATCTGATTTGATTGAAAAAATCCCTCCCTCGTCGTCGATTGATGTTGAAGATGGCCTCAATAGATCGCCACAGCAAGAACACTAAACCCCTTCTTCCTTATCCCACGAATGGTTCAAGTAGTAGGGGATGGAGTTGAAGCTGGCCTCTGCAAATCGACATAGCAAGAACCCTAAACCCCATCTTCCTTATCCCGCGAATGGTTCGAGTAGCAGGAAATGGAGTTGAAGATGGCCTCAATAGATCGCTAGAACCCTAAACCCACGAATGATTTGAGTAGCACGGGAAGGGGGTGAAGTTTGGGCTGCCCTATGGGCAAAATGGTAAGCTCACACCCCATTGGGGGTATATTTATAATTTTAAGGCATCAATGGCCAACTCGTCAACGATTACCGGGAATGCTCGGAGTGGGGCTGAGTGTAACAAGTACCCTAAACTCAGGGGCCTCGAGTGTATATCTTAGAAACATAGGAGGTCGCACTATATTTAAGGCAAAACTCAGGGGGTCACCATGTAATTTATCCTTTTTTTTTAGGGGGTAATAGGAGTTTTGATTTCTACTCTTACAACTAAGGTGCACTTTTATCCGATTTCATGATTTTTAAAACAGTTAAATGAGGTTATGGTAATTTTGGAAGTTTGTTTTTATTTTATTCTTGTGTGGTATGAGTACTAACCAACTTTGGGGATTAAGTAAATCTTTTTAAAATAGAAAGTAGTAGATGTAAAACAAATTTGAAACCTACTTATCTTGTAATTTTCATTCTTATCTAATGGTTCTAAGAAATTTTCCCTAAAAAATTTGACGTTTTCAAAATATTGAAGCCTTCATTGGTTCATTTATACAGAAAAAATGCAATAAAAAGTGATACGCCTTCTATGTCAATAATGCATTCTAGATATGTTGATGCCTTGACACTAAGGTTGTGTTTGATATGCATTCTAGGTCGATTTTGCATTATCGGACGATAAAAACAACTATTTTTATCATCCGAGGATGTGAAATCGACCTAGAATGCATAACAAACACTGGCTAAAGATTGCGTTTGGTATACATTCTGAGATGAAAAAAAAAACAATTATTTATAGCATCTCAGAATGGATTTAGACCCTCTGCCAAGAAGTTACATGTCATCATCCTGCCCAGCCCCCTCGGAGCGCCACGTGTTTTTATGACTATCTAACAGCCAGGTTTTTAAAAAATTCAAATGCGAAAAAAGATTTGGTTAAACACCTCAACCAACACGAACTGGACTGACCTAAACAAAACAAAACCCTAAGTGAGCAAATCATTTTGAAATCGATTCAAATCGTCTTCTTCCTCTCCTCTCCATGGTGGCTCTACAAATCGATTTTTGGGGCTTCTTCCATTAACCTCTCCGTGGCTCTGCAACTTCCATTGATGGTATATATTCCTCTGTGTGTCTCAGCAAATCGATTTTTGGTCTTCTTCCTCTCCTCTACGTGGCTCTGCAAATCAAATTTTGGGGCTTCATTAAATCCATTGAGCTTAACTGGGGAAAGGGAAAGAACACGTTCCTGTGAAACAAAAAATTTATGGTCTGAAATTTTAACAGAGAGTGTCAAAGAACATTCAAGAAAATGGAGAACAGTACACGTGCTAATGCTATTTGACTATAGGAGGATGTAGTAATTGATTCTATTTCATGGCTGGGTTGCATAAAAATTCAAGGATTTGAACTACCTATTTTGAATAGAATTAATATTCCTTATTATGGACTAATATTTAATATCCTAAAATCAGGCTAATTATTATTGGTCTAATAAAGGGGGTCATTCAGTTACTTTAGGAGTCTAATGTGGACTGGCTTAGTGTGGGCTAGACAGTTTCCTATTGGGACTATGATGAGTGAAACCCTATAGGAAACACTATATAAAGGGAGCTACCCCCCTCCCCTCAAGCCTAACAACAAGATCATTATTATTAAGAATGCAATATGGAAAGAGAAGGGAAGGGATTCCGAGATCTCCAGCCTTGTGCATAAAGCTTTCTCATCAAGCCAGTTCGTTGGGAATAGAGAGGAAACACCTTGGTCTTTATTTTCCGCTACGATTATCATCACTATGGATTCGAAACAAGGTTAGTAGTTCTACTCTGACACTTTATTATTTGTTTGATTGTGTTCTTGGACGGCCTATGGAGATCCTGTTTATTTGGTTTATGTCCCTATTTGGGATAAATAATCTAACACTACCACCCCAACTAGAATGCAAGTGTTATTTATAAGATTTTAAGTGGAACCCCAAATAGACCAATAGGGATTCTTTTATGAATATGATGCTTGGAAACTTGATTTGAGCACTAAAGAATTTGAGGGAAGAAGAACACTTGGCTCTCAAGAACTTGAAGAACTTTGTTGATAAGCAAAGAGGAAAATATGAATGGAGATCAACAGAAGAAGTTCCAAGAAAAAAATTAATTATGGACTTCATCACAAGGTAAATTGAGTCCAACTTCATAAAATAGTGAGGGAAACAAGTATATCAGGAATTATCTGAAGAGGAAACTTTATACTCTGTAAATATTCATTGGATTGCGACTTGGCTTTTAAAGAGCAAAAACTAGGCTAGATCTACTTCCAAACATAACACTGCACATCAATAATGATAAATTCCAACCCCTTAATCAATAAAGCTTTCCATATTTTTGGTATAGAGAATTGATCATGGATTGGACAAAGAGAACTAGAAACGGTACGACATGCAGGATTTGGTTTTACTTGATCTCAAATAAACCTTTCCATGTTTTGTTTTTTTGGCTTCTTCATTGATTTGATTTTATTTGAGATTTGCAGAGCCCTTTCACGGAGAGGAGAGGAAGAAGCTTAGTTCAGGAACGGCAATTGAACGGAAACTGATACGCACGACAATTAAACGGATTAGACAGCAATAATATGTTTAAAAAATCCAGCGTAATAAAACGCATACGACAATAATACGAACGTGTTTAATACGATCACTCTATAAGCAAAAATACGGGCATATATTCACTATAGAACAGGCATTCAATTCACCACCTAATAACAAAATAATAGCATATTCGCAATGATTTTATCAAAAACAAACCTCACAACTAAAATGTACACAATATAATATCTCCTATTACATCTCATAAGATTATCATTTAACACTCCATATTATTTAAGTTAAGGTTTGAGTAATTCTTTATAGCTGTGTTGCTGGAGAAATAAAAGTTGCAGGTTGCACTATGTCAGACAGAAAGTCTATGCCATTGTGCCACCAAACAGAAGAAAAAAATATCTAATAAAAAAGTGATCAAATAATCTCCAGTGAAAAGCGCAATCATATTTCAGATATGGTATAAATAAATCTGGTAGTTGGGTTTGTGTGGCAAGAACTCCACTCATCTCTATAGCAGAATTTTAGCTCAAAAATTTTTACTTATTACTTTCTTATCTTAAATCTATTTGTGGTTGTGTAAGTCCAAAGTGAGGGATCTCATAAGGAATTATAAAATCAGCAGTTTTTTTGGGGGATTTTGAAAAATCTGACTAGTTTTTACATTTCTCATGCAACGGTCATCGTATACAGATAAAGTTGAAGTAAACTTCCAATGTCAGAATTTTTTAATGGTCTTTGTTTGAATTGTTTTATATAAACGTGGAGCAGATCAACAAACCAATTTCCCATACAAAAGCTCAAATTTATATCAATTCTACAGATACTCTGTGAATCCTTCCGAGGTTGCCCTGTAATCTATCTATTTTGGATAGAAAGAATAATTTTCAGGTTTCTCAGAGCTTCTATTCCTTCCTCATATGTTTTTTTGGAGGAGTTATTGCACAAAAATCATAGAGCAATATAAAAAAAATTAGAATTTTTTCCCAAAAACCTTGAACCCAAGAAATCAAATACAGCAAACAGAGACTAAAAGAGACCATAAAGGCTGAGAAATGACTTACAATAGAGATGGAGAATAAAGACTTGCTGGCCAAATAAAAATAGAGAAGAGGGAGAGCCTCAGATATAGTGTTTCCGCTACTGCAATCACCGCTACAACCGTTCGGCAAACGGAGACGGAGAAGAAGAAGAGAAACAGAGCTTGTCTGCCGCTGCAATTAATCGTGAACGGAAGACGGAGAATAGGAAGGGGGCAGGGGTATTGAGCCTTATTGGAAATCTTGCTGGCCGCCGTTGAACTGAAATGGGAACGGAGACGAAGAAGGTGAATGGGGCAGCTGACGGCTAGGATTCGAAGACCAGAGCTGTTTTTTTTCCATTTTGCGAGTTGCGAGGCTTTTTTGCGTGTTTCTCTTTAGTTTTGATTTTTTTTTTTCACATAAACAAATCTTTCAATTTAAAAGTATTATTCGCGTTTAATACGTATTTATATGGGTATAAAACGGTATCACTTAAAAAACGCCTTTTTTAACATACATACAGATGTATATAGTAAAATACGTTTTTTTGAATTAAACGTTTGGATATGCATATAATACACGAATTTACTGTATACGGGCCAGCCTAGCCTGACCTTAGGACTGTAAATCCCAGGCTCTGCCCGGGTTTAGGTTCGCTAGACGCAGTCTTGCACCCCCTACCGTCTAGAGATATTCTCTTGGTGGGTTTTTTATAAGAAAAAAAGTTTCGCATTCATTGGAAGGGGAACTTAGCACATTCACGGGAGAAAAAGATCCTCTCCAACTCCAATCACCCATCTAACAGTGGAGTGGGTTTGGACCAATCCAGATCCTCTACTGCCGAGCTGCCCGGTAGGACCGTGCAGCCCAGACACAATGAAGCGTGCAGTGACCGCCTTGCCCCTGCCCAAACGCCTTGCCCGAGTGGGGGTAAGGCGGTCATTGCGTGCCTCATTGTGTCTGGGCTGCACAGTCCTACTGGGCAGCTCGGCAGTAGAGGATCATGATCCAGGTTTGGACACATACCCCCAAGTATTACAGGTGTTGGGATGCGTATCCAAATCCACCAGTTTGGATGGGTGGTTGGAGAGGAGTTGAATGCCTAAGTAGTTGGAGGGAAAATTATCTCCTGTAATTATTTGTCGGTCCATTTCCCCAAATCCCTCTAATGGGGGGAGATGGACCCACCCAGACTGGGGTAAGGTGGTCATTTTCGCCCCTCTATGAGAAGGATTGCAGGACATGGACGAGAGAGAATTGTAAAGGATAAAGATCCGGAGTTTCACCAAAAAAAAAAAAAAAGATCCGGAGTTTGAGGGGAACCGGAAAAACACGTATACCGTGCCTCGAGCGAAAGAAAGTTATCGAGATGCGAGTTTTACCTGGAAAACCTTACTACGCTCCCGTTGCGCAGTTGTCCCTGCCCAGCCTGTTCGACCAATTCCCGCGTTTTGAAGGGCTTATTTTCTTGCGACTTAGCGAGAGAAAATTCTTCACGACTCCATCACTCCAAAGAGGGGAAAACGAACTGATGATATACCCGAATCAGGGTATTCACCTTCTTCCCTTTTAATTTTTCTTCTTGTCTTGGTTGGATTTTCTCGAATAATCAAATTTATTGTTTCCCGTACTGAGTACAAACCATGAGTTCCATAATCCCAGGCATTTTGACCCCATGTACTGAAAAAAAAAAATGATTTCTTATCTTCTTTGCGGCATTGTTGCCAATTTTGGTGGTTTTTCTTTCAGGTGAAGACGCTAACGGTGTAAGTGGTGACTTGATGGTTCAACTTTTGGTTTGAATCATAACCCAACCCAAAATTTGTTGTAGTGTACATTCTTGGCATCTGATCAGAGGATTCCCCCTTCCCCCTCTCCTCCCAAGAAGGGGATTTTTTTTTTTTTACATTTAACAGTTTATTTATTTGGACATGCAAATACTGCATTCATGACTAGCATTAGTTTATCTATTCGATGCTTTAAGGAATGCTCCGGTACAGTATAATTTTTCCAGGATATTTTGGATATGTCCTTGTGAGAATAAAATTTAGCAGGAGTTAATGGGAGTTGATGAGATAGGGCAAACCCTAAACTGGACCGTTGGGTTTTGTCCTTAACCATCCCAACATGGAGAATTCGCACGTGTGACGTTGTTTACTTGGATTTTATATTGCTCTTATTCTCAATTTAGATTTTTCATGGATTCATGCAGTTTGATGAAAATCCGGTTGGATTTTATATTGCTTTTATTCTCAATTTAGATTGATTTGACCATATCTATAATGAACATTTTCCTGAGTAATTTACACAAGGGAGGGGTGTGGGAAACGCAAGCCATGCTATTATTGATTTTGGCATTTCTATTTATTTATTTTATTTGTTATTATTACTTTTTTTTCAGAAGGTAATTTGGTTTATTCTTTGAGAACAGCACGTTATGAAATAAAAAAAGCACCTAAGTGACTACTTTCCTAGTTCGTCTATGAAGATTCCAATGAGTATGTCGACCAATTGACATCAACATTGGGGGGAACTTTAGAAGAGCTCCTCAAATTGCTGCTCAGTTGTCAGCTATTTTTGGTGTAGAGAATGAACTGACCTTTCGAAGTGAAATGTCCGATATAACTGAAGCTTCCTCCGGGAGGAACTCTGACAATTTTCCTTCAAACAATGCTCTACCTCATTCTAGCTCTCATGGGCCTGCATCCGCAAATGAAATAACATCTGGACACCAACATTTGCCTCGGGAAGACAAGGAGAATTCACATTCAAATGATACTCGGTTAATACTTCTAACCTGCTCTGTGAGTTGTCTGCCATCAAACAACAGTGACAATCACTTGTCAGAAAGGACAGGAGAGAGTCCAGAGAAGACTACTGTTGTTGATTCTACTCCTAAAATCTCAGGCAAAAAATTTAGTCAACATCTTACTTATTGCGGCATTAACAGGTTTGTCCTTATATGTCAGAATCATTGTTTTATTCTTTCTTAAATTATTGAATGACTAAAGATTAATTTGTTTTATTATAGAGGCAAATGTAATGGGGGATGTGTAACTCTATTGGATGAGAACTTACATTCTTCGGAGCCGAAGTCAATCAGAAATTCTGGCCAAAACAAATTGACCTATCGTGGAGTTACAAGGTAATTATGTTTTTTTTTTTTTTTTTCCATTAAGAAAAATCTTTCCATGCTACTTTTCGATTGTTGTAAGGCTATTACAATTCATTTTCCAGACACAGATGGACTCGGAAATATGAAGCACACATTTGGGATGGAAGTCAAATTACTGAAGGTCATAAACGGAAAGGAAAACACGGTATGTGGTTCAATTTGAGCACTTCTGTTTAAAAGGGTTATTACCAGTGCTGGTCCCACTTATGCGAGGTCCTGGGAGGGGTGAGTATGGAGACGGTCCTAACCTTCGGTATTTTTTTGTGCAAAGTGGCTGTTCTCAAGACTTGAACCCGGGCATTTGCCCTAGCAGCCTGAACCTTTTGCCATTGCTCCAAGAAAAGTGGCCCCAATTTGAGCACTTCTGTTTACTGGTAATACTCAGCAGTTTTTTTTATGGGTTGCATAGCTGGTTGGTTTAAAATGTTGCAGTGATATTTCTTAGATCTACTAGATAAGAATGGAAATTACAAGATAAGTTGGTTTCAAATTTGTTTTACATCCACTACTTTCCATTTTGAAAAGATTTACTCAATCCCCAAAGTTGGTTAGTACTCATGCGGTCATGCCACACAAGAATAAAATAAAAGCAAACTTCCAAAATTGCCCCAAAGATCTGTTTGAAACCACGATGGGGAAAATAGGAGGGAAGGGGAGCGCAACTTTCTGTACCTGTTTTTCTTATTGTTTCTCGCTCTTGTTTTTTGTTTTGTTTGTTTGTTTGTGTTTTTTTTTTTTTTTTTTTTTTTTTCTGATCGAGTTTCCTTCCACCCACGGTGAATGGGATTTCATCGGGGGGCGGAAATAGGTATCGGGAGGGTATTTTGGAACATACTAAAACCCTAGGAGGGGTTTGTGAACCCTAGGATGGTGGGTGAACAATCCTCTTTTTTTTTCTAATACGTTTCTATTGTTTTCTATTCAAACAATTAAGGTGTCCTTCCCTTTAGACTCAATGCTATAGATTTGTTTTTTTTTTTTTTTTTGGAGGGGGGTAATAGGAGCTTTGATTTCTACTCATACAATTAAGGTGCACTTTCATCGGATTTCACGGTTTTTAAAAATTTAAGTGAGGTTGGGGCAATTTTGGAAGTTTGCTTTTATTTTATTTTTGCATGGCGTACTAACCAACTTTGGGGATTAATTAAATCTTTTTAAAAACAAAGTAGTGGATGTAAAACAAATTTGAAACCTACGTATCTTGTAATTTCCGTTCTTACCTATTGGATCTAAGAAATTTTCCCTATAATATACTATGGGATGTAGCGAAGAAATTTTCATCAAGTGGATGGCCTTGTAAACCTTTGGTTCTCATTATTTTTGGAGGATTAATAAAGAGTGTTGATCATATTGTTTTCGATGGATTCGAAGAAACTGGGATTTATCCGATGGTTAAGATCAATGGATTGGTGTAGGTTTGGCAGTATGGGCTCTACAAGAAGTATCCGTTCATTGATGATTCAGATTGATTTAGTTTTCCAACGTGTGGCTGATATCTTTGAGTTGGGGAATGGAAGTTTGGGGATGCAACTTGCTCGAAATACCGTATTTAATGTGGGAGCCTTTACAGACTTTCCAAAAAATGTACACTGAAGCTTTAGACATCTTGTTTATGTTAATTTATTTGTGATCGTTTGGTCTTGCTTCAATGAACTGATAGCGATGTGACTACTTAATGATGCTAACTGTTCTATTTCCCTTCCTTATGCTTATACCCAACACACACATTTGACTGAAGGAATAGATTAGGTCTACAAACTTAAATCCTGTGAAGCATTAAATATTTATGTGTTTTACTTCTCCCTGTGGTTGTGGACGCTGCTGCGGTTGGTAACGCTGCTACAACTGTTCCTCAGTATATCTCGGTCAGTTATTTGGTCCCAGTTATGCTGGTATGATTTAATTTTGCATGAAAGGGTTGTAGCTCTTACTATGGTCTTTGACTCTTTGGGATGCTTTATCTACTCAGGTGGCTATGAATCTGAGGCAGAAGCTGCACGGGCATATGACCTCACAGCTCTCAAATACTGGGGGCCAAAGGCAATGACCAAATTGAACTTCCCTGTGAGACTCTTCACCTGGTGTTTCTCTTCACTGATTACTACTTGGACCAAGTTATGATTCTACTATGTAATTATGTTGATCTTCGACTTTTGGTTACTGGAAACCAGCATTAACCATGTTACTACTAACTTCTTATGCAGATCATTTTCTATGAGAAAGAACTTGAGGAGATGGAGAGTATGTCCCGTGAGGAGTTTGTGACATCTCTTAGAAGGTAAATGAAAGAAGTCTTGGCTAGTTTCTATTCTCAAGATCCATAAATCTGTATTCAATTGAATTAAGTTTGGCTGGTAAAATTTTGCAGGAAAAGTATCTGTTTCACAAGAGGTTCTTCTGCTTACAGAGGAGTGACAAGGTCTTCAATTTATTTTACTTGGTCCCTGCTTTTTTGAATGTTCTTTTTAATCCTTACAAGTGATCTCTAGACTCAAGAGGTAACTGGTTTTTGTTTCTTTTTCATTGGGCTTAAACAAAAATACTGGATGCAAATTGAGGAATGAAGGATGTGGCCCTGGAAGGCTACTGTTTATCAGATGGTTGCCGAGTCAATATACCTAATGGGAACAACAAGATACAGTTATGGTTGTATTGCATTGTCTAGCGTCAATGTTCATTTGGTGTCCTTGAATCATTGTCCATTAGAAACCAGAACCGCTCACGTGTGATTTTCAATGAGATCATAGTATGATTTTAATTAACTATATCAGTTCCATTCTTTTGGGCAGTCAATAGAATAGGACAATTCTTCAAGTTTTCTAAAGAAACTTATGAATTGGATGATAACAATTCCCTTGCACAGTTGCCACCTGTTTGTTAAAGAGCTGTTGCTATAAAAGTACAGCGGGATTTTTAATTAAGTATTTTTTATTTTCTCAAAATTGTATAGTCTTGAGCTTTGTAGCATCTGCCCTCATAGATGAGTGTAAAATTGTGCATGTTAAGGGGTCTGGTCCTACCATTTATGGGTCCATCTTGGAGTTCTTCTGGGTTAGTGGATGACTTGAACCATGCGGTGATAAGCTATTTTGGACAATAGAGGAAAAGGGGAAAAAAAATAGAAAAAAACATAAAGAAAAGAAAGAAAGGAAATTGCTTAAGAATGCAGAAGATTTTGTGTTCTTTTGGAGAATGAGGAACAGGAAAAATAAATAGGCAAGGAAATGTCTGATCATCCGGCCAGCCTGAATTTGCATATATATTCTACTTGATCCTGTTAATGGTCGATTTTTACTTACATCCCGTGTTTCTGGTCTAAAGTTTTGTACTTTGTAGAGATCTGTTCGAAGTGGATTAGCCATTGGTTATTGTTTGTGTCTGAAACATTCAAGTAAATTCAATCTTCTGTTTTACAGACATCGTGATGGGCGGTGGCAAGCACGAATTAAAGTGGCTTCTAGCAAAAAAGACACTTACCTGGGAACGTTTAGTGAGTATCTCCTAAATTCAGTTCCATTTGTATATAATAAATTACAAAACTTAAGGGACTTGAAACCTGAGCCATTTGGGATAATCCTCTATTCAGGTACTGAGGAAGAAGCTGCCCAGGCCTATGATGCTGCTGCTGTCAAATTTCGAGGCATGAAGGCCCTAACAAACTTTGACATAAGTAACTACTTAGAGGAAGGTTCAAAAGATCTGGAAGGCTTCTCTCAGCCAAAAAGATTGAGGTACAGTGATAAGTTTGTTATCCAGACAGCTTGCATGCCTGATTCTGATCCCGAACCAGATGAAAGCTCCCGGAGAACTATGACTCCACTAAATCTTCCTGAACATCCTACAGTGGCAGTGATGCCTTCAGTTTCCCAATCTGTTTCTCAGGCAGAGGAAAGCATCAGCAGACCCATAATATCATCAATTCTGCCTGAACATCCCACTCCTGTGGCACTGATACCAAACTAAATGACAGACACCTCTTTTGTGGAACTTGATTTCAAAATATTATAGTCAATGTTATTGTACTTTGTACTAATTGCAGTTGCTAGCTTTTTATGAAAATTTGTGTGGAATTAGATGCTGGTTTGGTTGCAGTGGCTGTATCATGGAGAATGGTACTATCCAAGTTTTTTAGGGGAAATGTTTGATACACGGTTTCTTTGTAAAACCACAGTTTTGTGTATAGATAAAGGGTCTTCTTAATTTTTGGTTGGATCCACACAAATAAAATAGGACAAGAAAATTCAAGAGGCCTATAACGATCTGGATTTTTGTTCCTTCGTATCTTCAGGGAAGATTGAATCAAGGATTAAGAAGTTGGCAGCTTTCTATTACATGTTGAGCTGTACGAGATGAAATTCTCATATACGGATCTTAGAGGAGGATTCTCCTTGGTTTACATATCTCAATTAGGAGGCAGCAGGCAGAATATGTTGAATTTTTTTTATTATTTGTTTATTTATTTATATTTTAGAAAAAAAAAACTCACTTTTGTTTGAAGAACAGATACCATTGAAATAAAATCAAAAGAAAAAAAAAAACATATATGCAACCCCAAGGGGCAGCGTAGTTGGCAAGGGATGAAGCCTAAGGAAGCTGAAGGTCTTGAGTTCTACTCCGCTTCCCCCCCTTGGGGCCACCCTCCCAGAGGAAACTCCCTGGTGAGCATGGGGGCCCCAGTATCTCTCGGTTTGTGTATTTTGTGGGGTTGTGCATGAGCTCCGGGGGGGAAATACCAAATAATCAATTCATGTGATAGAAAATGTTCCAGGTAGTTGCATCCATTTCTAAGCTGAAGGTCTTGAGTTCTACTCCGCTTCCCCCCTTGGGGCCACCCTCCCAGAGGAAACTCCCTGGTGAGCATGGGGGCCCCAGTATCTCTCGGTTTGTGTATTTTGTGGGGTTGTGCATGAGCTCGGGGGGGAAATACCAAATAATCAATTCATGTGATAGAAAATGTTCTAGGCAGTTGCATCCATTTTTTTTTTTCTAGGGACGGGGGAGAGGGCTTTAGAGGAGGGCACAATTGGCTAGAGGATTAGCATTTGTACTGAAATTTGATATCTGGGATAGGTAATGGGGTTTTCAAGCAGTAGGTTAATAGGAACCTCTTGACAGCCTCAAAACATCTGTCTTGTGGTAGTTTGAATGGGGCTCAAATTTGTGGAAAAGGTAGACCAGAAGGTCCTTTATTAACCATCAACTTTCAGCTTTAAACTAGAGTTTACTAGGTGTCAAAATAAAGCATTGAAAAATTCAGGACTACCATAAGAATGCATGGACATTCATGAGGGTATACATGGCATGTGAAATGTTTAATAGAAGTTAAATCCGAAATTTAATACATGATAAACCACATCATTCCATAGTTATCCATTAGCAAGGATTGTTACATTACCTTTTCATGTTTCACGAATGCCTAGAGAATCTTTGCCCTTATTTTTTGATGAAAGTGTAATCACACAAACCACACACCAATCCCAAAAGGTTAACTGACTTCTAGGACCGTGGAATGGCAGATATACACAACATACACCCGATGTGGGACTAAACCCACGCACCCAACGCACACAATTCAACTCTTTCCCTTATTTAAAGTTGGGAAAAGGCTCTCTAAGGCTAAGTTGTACAGTGTGCCCCCTCACATGTATTATTTTATTGATTTTTTAAAGAGAAATAATGATTTAAAAAAACAATGTGAGAGGATATCGAGTACCTTAAAAGAGAGAAACAATGATTTAAAAGTGAATATTGATCCGGCTTGCCTTCAGTGTCCCCCCCCCCCCCCAAGAAACTACTGATCACATTTTACTGGGTTGTTCCTTTGCAAAGGCATATCGTTTTGTAGCTCCCTTTTGTATGTGGTGCCTTCGATTTCCTCTCCTTCTATACACCTTTAGATCCAAGGATAGAGTTCCATCATATCTCAGGGTAAGTTGATCAGCAGACGAGCTCTTGGGTTATGTGCATATATCTACTGATATCTATAGACTGCTAGCAACAATCACATCTTCAACCGCAAATTTTGGTCGCCAATTGAAGTTATCAAAGCAACAGAGTTGGCATATCATGAGTATTATCAAGTGACCCTTAAGATCCCAAATAAAATTCTCCCTTCAAGCTTAACTTCAAGGCCCAACCAACCTTTGAAATGGGAACCTCGTCCTCTTGGTATGATTAAACTCAACTGTGATGCATCACTTCCACCAGATTATAAAAGAGGAGGCCTTGGATTTATTCTTCAAGACCATCTAGGAGCTATGTCTATTGTTGTCTCTGAACCAACAACATCTCAATCTATTGTTCTGGGAGAGGCTCTAGCGATGAGTTTTACGTTATTGTAGCCAAGATCCCATAGTCGACACCCAAACCCAGGGCCGACACTCAAAGTCCTTGAGTCGACATCAATCATATCTCCCACTAACATCAACCCTTCCCCTGCGAGTGTTGAGCAAAACCTTTTGAATGTCCATCTCCAATCAACACTCAGACCTTTTCTTAGCAACACTGAACACCACTTCAACAATGTCGACACCTATTCATCGACATCAGCTTGATATCGACCTTGCTTCTCCTCAATGTCGACTCGACCTCACTTCAATGTCGATTCCATGCAAATCCGAGCCACCCAAACTTATCATGTTTAGCTCCGATTTCACTTTCTTTCGCGACCAAACTTGTTAGATTCCCCTAGAGGCCAAGGAATGGACAAAAGGGTTACCATCAATCTTGATGGAGAAAGAAGGGGAGGAGATAAGATTGAAAACCAAATTGCCCCACGTATCACTAAACCCTAAAAAGCCAAATAAAGCACGGATCATGCCCCATTCTAGTTTGTTATAAGCCTTAGCCATATCAATCTTGATAGCCACAAAGCCCCTCTTTCCATTTGGAGTCTTAAAAAATGGAAAATTTCTTGAGCCAAGAAAATATTGTCAGCAATATGTTAGCTAAGGATGAATGAAACCTGGAAAGGAGAAATAAACGAGGCTAGAAAGCCCTTGAGGTGATTGGCTAGAATTTTAGCAATAATTTGATAAGAAACATTATAGAGACTAATAGGGCGGAAATCAGAGATCTTAACAACATTATCTTTCTTTGGGATTAGGCAAATTAAGGTGTGATTACAATCCTGGGGAAGGGAGAGAGAAGTCACAAAGTGATGAACATCAACACTAATAATATCTCAAATTTTATGGTAGAAACACGCTTGGAAGCCATCAATACCAGGGGCTTTGAAAGGCCCAAGGGAGAAGACAACATGTTTGATTTTCCTGTAGATATGGGGGAGAAGTTATGGAGAGTGACTGTTCCTGGTTTATCATAGGGTCAAAAAGGCATTCCAGAAAACTAGGGTCTAGGTAATTAGAAGAAGTGAAAATCGAACTGAAGTGATAAATGAAAATTTTGGCTATGCCCCTTGGATCATCAATTTTGGACTCGTCAGCATCAAGGATGAAATCCAAATGGTGATGTCTCAAGTTATGTTTGGAAACAGAGTGGTAAAACCTCGTGTTTGCCCTGTCAAGGCATTCCTTGATAAGTTTTGGAGGCTTTTGCTTATTGGACTTGGTAAAACAAGACCCGGGCAATTTAATCCCATCGAGAGAGAACCGGGATATCAGGTATAAGAGAGAGAGGGCTGTAGGAGAAAGATGGTAAAGGGTACCACCCAATTTCTCCGATTCATTTTACCAAAAAAAAATAAAATTTCTCTGATTCAAAGAGTACCTCATTAAAATCACCACTAACAAGAAAAATGTAGGAAATGGAGGTACTAAACTCATGGCAAAAGACTGGGTATGCTAGTGGTATATCATAAACTAGCACCCTATGTGTCGATCTATTTCTTCTGCTCATGTCAACAAGCAATTCGAGGTTAAAATCCTACAGTGCGGACAATTTGCGGTGCACTGCAGTACGAGCCTGAGAGCTCGAGACGTGAAAGAAGCGTCATCCAACAGTGCAAGCTCGATGCAAGACAGCTTTTTTTTCTTTCTTCTCGAACTCGACATCGTTGGATGTCGCATCTTCCACGTGTCGAACTCTCAAGCCTGCACTGCACTGCACCGCACCGCAAGATTAGGGCACTATAATACGCAGATTAGGGTGGGGAGCATATAACATATCATGCCCCAAACACCAAACATGCAGGAATTTTTCCGATTCAGAGAATACCATTTAAGTTTGATTCTTTCGCGCTTTTGCTCTCTCAGTCTCTCTATTTCTCTCTCGCCCTCGCTCTGCATTTAGGGCACACAGGTCCCTTCACCCGTTGGACGGTATCTTAGCCTCCGATCATCACCGGGGGAGACAGGGCTGCTGGTATGGCGGTTGGAAGACCTAATGAGCATGTGGGTCGGAGACTCCGCTTGAACAGGTGAAGAATATGGAATCATTCACAAATCATGGTTGCTGCTCCACTTTTTCTGTTGTCACATATCCCGAATGAGCAGCTGCTCCACTTTTTTCTGTTCTGCGAACTAAGAGGAGGCGAAGTGTGTGGCTGCATTTAAGATTTGAGAGAGAGAATGCAGAGTCTGAGACGCCTCTCAGTAGCAACAGCAATAAGAAGCCCCTTTCGCTACCGGGTTTCATCTGAGATATGGGCGACATCAGTTTTCGATCCCAACACGAGCCATCTGGGAAGAAGGGTATCGAGCAAAGAATCCTCCGACCGTACAACAATGAATAACGGAGACGATGAATGGAATGACACCTGGGAGTCTGCTTGGCTCCCTGAAGATAATTTCTCATCGTCCAATAAGAACAAGAGAAACTACAGGCCTCCCTGGGAGGCCGATGTCAACTTCCCCTCTTGTGCCACCAATGTCGTCCTCCCATCCGATGTTGATGCAGAGACCAAGGCTTTCGTCGAGGACATGAACGACAATTGGAACGAGAGAAAGGGAAGATCGCCCAAGTCGATGATGCAGTAGCAACAACAACATGGGGAAAGTTCACTTTATAGTTTGGAGAACATTAAGAAGGGCTACCGATTGAAGAAGCAGAGAATTCATGCCGCTCTGTGGATGAAAGAGATCGAAAAGGAGGAGGAGGCCAAGCTCTGGGATTCCACCTCCTTTGCGGGTGGCACGAACGATATCGAGAGATTGCTCGACAGCTGTTCTGAGTATGTTTCTCTCTCTCTCTCTCTCTCTCTAGAGAAGATACAGTTCTCACATAATCTTTTGATGACTGAATACAGTTGAAGGATTTTAGGGTATAACCATTAGTTTCCCTCATTTTTCATTTCTAGGGATGGGGGACGGGTCAAAAATTTATTTTTTTCGTTTCATTCTACGAGTTTGTTGGAAATTTCTATCCTTTTAAATCAAACTATCAAACGTCAGGCGAATAAAACTTCAGTCCCTCAGACATTCTGAAAATGAGGGAGACTCAGAGCCCGAAAACAGTATGTGCATGACTTCCGTCGAACAGTTAGAAGGCTCAGGTCTCTCTCTTTAAACCTGTCAATCATATCAACATCACTATGGGAGTATCATACAATTTTTTCAGTCATTGATCTCTGGGTTGTATTTGCTGTTGATTTCTTCATATGATCTCCAAGTTGATCTTTAAGTGGCATCGCCCATGCGTGATAAAGAAGTGGATCTCAGATGGCCTTATGGCTTTATGGTTGGTCCATTCCTGTAGCTTGCTCTACAATTAGAAGTCAGCATTTTGCTTATCTCTGCCATACAGCTTCACATAACTCCTGCACAGAGATGCGACGTTGGTAGCAGTATTAGTATACCACCTGTCTGCACAAAGATATTGCAATGGATGAACAGTGTTTCTACACCCCTTTGTTAATTTTTGTCTTCTAAATACTGATGCTTGATTTAAGCTGGTGCTGGGTTACTGTCATTCTGCTTGCCATTGCTCAATCAGATGCGCAGATGTTCCTCAATGTTGTCTGTTGAGGATTTAGTCTCAGACCTACCATCTAATCCTTCAAAAAATTTACAATGGTTAATTGATCTTGCCGCGAGATTCTGAAAATAGCTGGTCAGGAAAAAGGGGTGAGGGGTGGGGAGGGCTTCTTAGAATATTTTGGTGGAGCAAAATGACACTACAATGACCATGCTGGAAGAAATCTTTTGGGATCCGGCAAATGACAAAGACTGCTACACAATGCAAAGTTAGCGTTCTAAATTTTTTAAACATATTGAAACCATGGGAATTGCTATATTCATCAATGACCAATCATCATAAATCATTTGGGATATCTAAGTAATTGAAGTTTCAAACTCAGACTGCTCAGCTAAAGATTCTGTAGCTAGGTTTTGATGCAAAGCTTAATGAATGTAACATGTTAGAGAGGCTTTCATTGTGGAGTTTGCTCACTGCTTCACTAATTGCAGGATTTTTTACTCTGGTAACAATGAGTTGAATGACTCCATGATTCCAAGCACTTCAGAGTCTAAAACCAAGCCAGATGGTTGGGAAACAGCATCAAAATCACAAGATGGAAATATCTGGGAGATGTCACAGAGGGAGGAAGACATCCTCCTTCAAGAATTTGAGCGCCGAATTGCATTTTGTAAATTTCAGGTACATCCTCATTAAAGCAAGTTACCTCCCCCCCCAAAAAAAAAAAAGAAAAAAAATCTTTCGACAATGTCTTATTAGTGCAAATTTTGGAGCTTTGAAGTGCATTATGAACTCACAGATGCCCAGTATTAGCATGAGCTTTACTTTTGAATGCTGCCTGATATGTGGGAAGCACAGTTGTCAAGGCATTGCCTAGGCGTCGCTTAGGTGACTGCCTTGGCATCCAGGTGCCTTGATTGCCTGTGTGGGCGTTTTGGTCTCCTTGATCACCTTGTGTTCAGGCCCCCTTCAACACGTAATTCGCCTAGACTCCGTAACAACTATGGTGGGAATTGTTTGTCAAAAAAGAAGGGATAACCCTGTCTAGACCCATTTATATGAAGAGGCCATTGCCTATTCATAACAATATGAGAGGGTCAATTATTTTTCTTGCTCAATCAGACGAGATTATTGATAGAAAAATTTGGATTGTTACATCGCATGAATTTGGACTCTGGGATGATTGACATTGGTCTTAAACGGCCGGACCCATACTTTTTAACCTATTGTTGGGGCCCCAGCATTTTTCATATTTATTCAGATACTTCATGCCCTTCACTTTGCTTTGCAGATTGCGAGCTTTATCAAGTCTCATATATTTAGCCGGAGGAGACCAATTGATGGGTGGAGATACATGATAGAAGAGCTGGGACCAAATGTCAGGAAAGGAAAGGGTAGTGTTTCAAGGCTGCCCAATTTATCTGATTCATCAACCCAGCCTTTCAAGGAGGAGAGAACACCTATTGGGAGCAGTGTTGGACCTCTCAGAGGGAGGTAGTTGTATCTCGTAATCCATCAATTGGACCAGTGATATGTACTATATTTGATAATTATGTTCACTCTTGAAACATTAATGCGAAAGAGGCACATTTGAGGAGGTTTATCACAATTTTCAATTCATCACCATACTTCAGGCCCTAAACTAAATGCTAGGAAAATGAAACTGTAGAGATTGGTTATCTGTTCTTGCTTTATTTACTTCATCTGTGTATCCTCATTATTTGCTGTTATCCCAAATCCTAATGTCTGAATTTTGAGATCTGTTTTAAAGTTTAAACCCTTTACGTTCAGAAATCATATATTTTGTGCGAAAAATTATTCCGGCATGCCCTCACGTTGAATTACATAACCTGTCCTGTTTTTTTTTGCTATGAAATGATGTTGATTCACATGTCAAATTTAATATATCCTCTCATATATAGGCATGCCCCTCCCCCCACCCCACCCAATATATGTCCATGCACCCTACATTGGACTACTGATTTTTCTAATATCTTGTTTAGCCACTTGGCAAATTCAAATTGGTCTGAAACTTAACTTGTGAGAGAAGACCTTAAGGACCAATGTCTACACAGAATTTCAGCGCCACCTGAACTGTCATGTGGCATTTATTAGTGGGGATGCTGCCCTACTTCCAGATGAGTTATACATTAAACCTTCATACATTGTACATATAACTATATAAGCACTTCTGTCTTGCTGTCCTGTTGTGGTCTTGTTAGTTTGCTGCATTTCTATATGGTTCTACATTGCACTTCCCCAATTGTATGAAAGTATGTCATCTCCAACAGGCTGGTGGCACAGGAGTCATTCTCTAGTTATAACTAATTAAGAAAATGATGGCTGGTGAGTAAAGGGAGATAGGGGGATTTAGCTATCTGATTTATTTGGCTCCATGGTATACCATTGTTGCGTTGAAATTATATTCATTGTAACAGGCTGAACAATAGCAATATAGTTTTTATTTGCATCAAAAAAATATCTTCTCCAGGGTTCTATGCTTTGTAGGCTCCATTTGTTTCAAATTTGTGGAGGTAAAATACTTTTCAAACATAGTAATATGGCCTTAATATTTTTCCGTCGAAGAACAAGTGGGGCCAAAATTTTGTGGCAGGTAGAGGTTTGGGTTTCCTACTCAGGTGTCAAGTTTTAGCTCTAAAAGAGTAGATGGGCGCAATAAGACTTGGGGAGAAAAATTTTAAAATGAGGTTTTGAAAAAGGAGAAACTTGCCGCTTCAGTTCCCGTCAAGAATCAAGATAAGCTTCCCTTTGTTGTTCACAAAATTCTACTACATGGTACAATGATGAGGTAATTTCAGCTATTGGATAGACTAGATTATCTATTTAGGACACGGGGAACTGGGCCGAGCAGGGACTGGAGATAATTTTGCCCAAGAGGTTTCGAGTTCAAGCCTCCCCCCCTCCCTTTAGTAATAAAAAAAAGAGTAAATTACACGTCATCCCTTAGTTTTCAAACGAAACTCAGATCACCCTCTGGTTTTTGAAAAAACTCAAATCACACCCCTAGTTTAGATCCCAATATGACAAATTAGTCCCTACCTTTAGTTTTATGCTGTTAAGTGATGATGTCAGCCAGTTAAATAAATTTAAATCCCTAAACTACTCTTGACCAATATTGAAGATGAAGGAAGGGTAGTATTATAAATTTAATTCTAATGTTTTAGTACGAGGGTAAAATAGTTCTTTCATACCAATAACTAACAGCAGACTAACACCGTTATTGTAGAGGGAGTGAACTGAGTTTCGCTTGAAAACCAGGGGATGACGTGTAATTTACCCTAAAAAAAAAATCTCTCAACTATATGGACAATCATGTAGACTAATTTTTTCAGTAGATATTGTACTTTAATTTTTTAATGTAATAATAATTTCTTTGCTATTTTGGTATTAAAAAAACTGAGTTTGGTATGCATTCTAGGTTAATTTTGCATTCTCGGATGATACGAAATCGACCTAGAATGCGTTCCAAGAATGCATACCAAACACAGCCTTAGTATTTGGATTAAACAAAAGTGTCTTTTAAAAAACATTATAAACATGTGAATTTTTATTAGAACCTAAGAATGTTTGAATAATTTAGATTGATCTGAAAATTAACCTATAATTAGATCATGATGTGAACAAAATTATTTGACAAATTTGGATCCCACGAACACTGATCATAGACCAAAAACCGCAATAATTAAAACTCCTAGTTGTATTTCGTTGGGTCATTGTTCCTAGAAAACAAATGAGGGGAAAAAAAATATAAAAAGAAAAATCCTAACCATTACTTCTTGTCTGGTTTCATCTCTGTTTGCATCGGTGTGGCTGGTTTCACACAGACGTCAAATTCCATAGAGAACGATCAATGGAAGAGTTTCCCTGCTTTAGATAAACAATAGAATTTTGAAACCTACTATTGTGATACATTGACAATAGTCATAGGAGAAAGTTTTCTTTCACCACACAGGAAGGGTTCATAAAATTGGATCGCACATTAAATCAAAAAGAGGCCCGGCAAGGGGCTCGGCTCCAGTTACGACCGGTTTATAGTGTATTGTGCTTTTCGGACCTTTAGCCGCTGTTGTGCCATCGTGCGGTGTAGCAGTGGCCATGTGTGCATAGTGGGGCCCGCTGTGCACACATGGCTGCTGCTGCACCGCACGATGGCACGGCAGCGCAGCAGTGCACAGCAGCGGATAAAAATTCGTGTTTTTCAGCTCATAAAGTGGTTACTGCATTGAAAAAAAATGTATGTTGTGGTTTTCCCTACATAGGGACAAGGACCGAGTTTTTCCACACTTATGGTCAAGGGATGAAAGAGTTTTTCCACACCCACCGTCAAGGGATGATGGGTGCAGATGGTGTTGAGAGGGTATCGCGTAAGGGGTGGGCATATTATCGACTTCATTCTATAGGGGGTGAGACATTAATAATCTTAGGAGTAAGGTCAAGGGTGTCAATCGGGTCGATTTCAGTTCAGTTCGGTTCCATCCCTCGAGAAGAAATAAGAAAGATCATGGTTTTAACTTTTTTGAAGCCTGGAGTTTCTCTGCAACTGCTTAAACATAAATTGGAATGAGTCCTGTTTATTTCGGAAATTTCAGATAAATATCGTTACAAAAGAAAAAAGATGTCAATGGAGTTCATCATGGACCTCCTGAAGGCATTCATTGCTTCACTATAAGATTTTTCATTTTTCGTTATTAATTTCATTCCAATAAATAATCTGGGCTACAATGAAGATAGAAACAAAATATGAGATTGAAATATGAGATTGAATTCTCCGTGTTTCCTTGTGACCATGGATTGTGTATTTATATCATATGTGAGGATTACAAAAGTATTTGAATTTCAAAATACAAAAGATAGAGTTTGAGTTCCTATAGACTACTGCTATACAGTTTTTGAAGAGAACAAATACGAGAAGAAGATAAGAGAGAGAGATAATAAGAGAGAGAGATAAGAGTGCCACGGTTGTAACCACCTCTCATATTCTCCCGTTACCAGGTTTAAGATTTGAATTTGAATTCAAATCTGGATCTTTATCCTTAATATGCCCCCTCAAGCGAAGCGGCCGTTGCACGACGATGAACTTGGTCCGAAGTAGGCGATACCTTGGCCTTGGTAGGCCCTTTGTCATGATATCTGCAATCTAGTCTTGACTTGGAACAAACCGAATTTGGAGACGCTTGGCTGCTATTTGCTCTCAAACAAAATGGTAATCTATTTCAATGTGCTTTGTCTGTGCATGAAATAACGGATTTGCAACTAGATAGGTTGCACCAATGTTGTCACAGTAAAGGAGTGGGACAGCTGGTGAGACACCTAGCTCTGCAAGTAATTGTTGCAACCATATGAGTTCTGCTGCAGCATTTGCTAGCCCTTTGTATTCAGACTCTGTGGATGACCGGGCAACGGTGTGCTGTTTCTTTGAGCTCTAGGATATTAGATTGTCCCCAAGATATACACATTAACCACTTGTGGATTGACGGTCATTAGGGTAGCCAGCCCAATCAACGTCTGTGTAAGCACTTAGCTGAGATGTGGTGGACACATTGAGAAGGAGCCCAAGATCTAGGGTGTCTTTTACATAGCGCAATAGACGTTTGACAGCAGACCAATGTTCAGTTGTTGGAGAGTGCATGAACTGACAGACTGAATAAGCAATGTCCGGTCTGGTTAATGTCAGATATTGCAGTGCGCCTACTGTACTGCGGTAGAGTGTAGGATCAGGGAATAATTCGCCACTATTCTTTGTGAGGCCTGTTGTAGAACTAGGAGTGGGCATTGGCTTTGCAGCCTCCATGTTTGTCTTCTTAAGAAGATCAAGAGCATACTTTGTTTGAGACAAGTGTAACCCTTGGGTTGAGAGAGTTGCTTCAATTGCCAAAAAATAATGTAGATCCCCTAAATCCTTTATAGCAAATTCATTGCCTTGGCGCCAGATAATATCTTTTATGGCCATGGGTGTTGTCCCTGTGATGATAATATCATCCACATATATCAGAATGTAGACCTGCTGCCCATTGTCACACCTAACATACAAAGATGTATCTGATTGAGATGACTGGAACCCAAGTGTAACTAAAAACGAACCAAGCCTATGTGCCCAAGCCCTTGGGGCTTGCTTGAGACCATATAGGGCACGTTTGAGTTGACACACATGATGTGGATGGGCTGGATCAGAAAATCCTTGAGGTTGAGTCATATACACTCGTTCTTCTAAGGCACCATTTAGAAATGCATTTTGGACGTCGAGTTGACGTAGGCTCCAACCCTTAGAAACAACAAGAGAGAGAACTATTCTAATGGTAGTAGGTTTTACAACAGGACTAAAAGTTTCAAAATAATCGATGCCTTCCTGTTGAGTAAACCCCTTGGCTACAAGCCAAGCTTTGTACCTAGAGATAGTTCCATCGGCGTGTCTCTTGATGCGATACACCCATTTGTTTCCAACAACATTAAAGGATGGATTTGGAGGAACCAATTCCCAAGTACCATTTCGCAAGAGGGTATCAAACTCTTCACTCATGGCTGCTCTCCATTTGGGATCTTTATTTGCAACAGTGTAAGATTTAAGCTCCTCGTCTGTACAGGCCATACTTGAAACCAATGCTTGGGCTATGGGATGTCGTGTGGCAAGGAGATTAAGTTTCGTAATTGGCCTTGTGACACCATCACGAAGACGAGTTACCATAGGATGTGAAGGTTTGCTAACTGGTTGGGGTGGTGGTGGTGGCGGGTTAGGCTCAAGAGGGGCGAATGTGACATTTGGAGAGGTTTGTTGGTTTAGGGTGGGGGAGGGAAGGTCATGGTGACCCGATGGAGGGGAGGGAGGGTCAAGGTGACCTGATGGAGGGGAGGGAGGGTCATGATGAGCCGGGGTTGGGGTGGGGGGGTCATGACGATCCAGGGGTGGGGTATGAAAGTCGATGTTACCCGTGGGGTTGGGGAATTGCACTAATTGAGGATTATTACATGGATAGATTACATTGGTATTGATGAATGTGGGGTTGGGAGGGGAAGGGGATGCACTGTTGCTTTGTGACATTGTTACATCAGGGAATGTTGACTCATCAAATGTAACATGACGTGAGAGGTATACTCTCCCAATTGCTGGATCCAAGCATTTGAAACCTTTGTGTGCATTACTGTAGCCCAAGAATACACATTTAGTTGACTGGTACTGCAGCTTATGTTGATTGTATGGTCTCAGCCATGGAAAGCAAGCACACCCATAAATCCGCAAGTATGAGTAATCTGGCGCAGCTTTGAAAAGCACCTGACAAGGAGATTTGTTTTGCAATATCTGTGTAGGCAAACGATTTATCAGGTAAGTTGCAGTTTCAAAAGCTGACACCCAGTACTTCATTGGAACCGAAGCATGTGCCATCAAAGTCAATCCAGTTTCTACTATATGGCGGTGCTTTCGTTCGACCCTTCCATTCTGTTCAGATGTATGAGGGCAGGAATACCTGTGAGTGATGCCATGTTGTTTAAAAAGTGGTCAAAGTATTGGTATTCCTTGGCCCCATCAGACTGAAACATTTTAATGGTGCATTTGAAAAATTTTTCAACATATTTATTAAATATGAGAAAAATAGATAACGCATCAGAACGTTTAACAAGTGGAAAAATCCAAGTGTATCTACTAAAATCATCTATAAACGAGATGTAATAGCGCTAACCTTGAATAGAAGATAAAGGGGTTGGTCCCCAAATATCCGAATGCACTAATTCAAAAATGGAAGATGCAACAGAATTGCTTAAACGAAAAGGCAACTTATGGGACTTTCCCATTTGACACGAAACACAAATGGAATGAGAAATGGCAGCATTAGTAGGCAAGTTGGAATGTTGAATGACAGTGTCCAAACACTTGATAGATGGATGACCAAGTCGATCATGCCATGTTGACTTGGAGACTTTTTCACCAATATGCACACTAGGCTGATTATTGATTGGAGGAGATGATGACCTAGGAGAGGTAGGAAGGCGGTACAACCCATCTTTAATCGAACCACGAAGCAGAATTTTCCCCGTGCGAGGGTCCTTCACAAAACAACAAGAAGAGTGAAACTCCAGAATCACATTATTGTCAACTGTAAACTTCCTAACAGAGAGAAGATTTTTGGTTATTTGAGGCACATGGAGCACATCTTTAAGTTTAAAGGAATGAGAAGGAGTAGAAATTATGGAAGTTCCAGTATGATGGATGGCCAAACCAGCTCCATTACCCACACGGACTTGATCCGAACCAGTGTAAGGACTGTTCAAAGTCATCTTCTCCATATCAGCAGTTAAGTGATGGGTGGCACCTGAGTCAGGGTACCAGGCTGAGTCAAATGATGCAGTGGGTGTGGCAAGGAGAGCCATATATAGGTGAAGCCGGTTGAGACTGCTGCGATGGTGCTTGGAAATTTGGATTGAAGCGGTTGTAACAATTCCGGGCTGAATGAGGGCCACGCCTACAGATTTGGCAGAGAGCCAGGTTGGAGTTCTGATTGTAGTTGGAACCCTGGCCTTGTCCTCTACCACATCGGTTGTAGTTGTTGTAGGTATACCGGCCTCTATTAGAGGTAGTAGAACCTGTAGCAGATTGGGCATTATTGGATGTTGGAGAATCGACATCTTTTGCTGTCAAGTTGACTTCAGCTGCAGGGAGATCAAGCAATGGTGACCTCTGTTCCTTCAGAATTTCCTGGCTTAGAAGAAGACCAATAAAGTCATCAAGGGATAGAGGATCTATTCTGGTGGTGACAGAGGTGGCAAAGGACTCATAGTCTGATCCAAGGCCACGCAGTATGCTAAGGATGATGTCTGCTTCCGATACAGGGTGAGCAGCAGCCGCAAGATGAGCAACAAGTTTGTTGACTCTTTGAAGGTATTCAGCCATGGAGGATGTGCCACGCTTGATTTGCAGCAATTGGTACTTGAGCTGCATTATTCGGGCTTGAGATTGGGATGCATAGATCCGTGCAAGGGTTTCCCATGCGGCTTGGGAAGATGAAGCACCAATAATGTGGGCCATTGAGTGTTCAGTTAAAGAGGAAATTATCCAAGATATGATAATCTGATCCTGGCGTTTCCACAATGTATGCGCAGGATTAATGGAAGAAATGGAGGTGGAGGATTCGGTGGGGGTGGCTGAAAGAGTTTTAGGAGGGCAAGAAAAGCTGCCATCTATGTAACCAAATAGATCGTGAGCATGTAGTAATGGGATGAATTGGGATTTCCATAATAGATAGTTGGTGCGGTCAAGCTTGATGGGCAAAAACTGGATGATATTGGTAGGAGAGATTATTGTTGGATTGGTGGAGGAGATTGTAGTGGAGGAGGAATCTGAGTTAGCCATGGAGGATAAGGACGATGGTCAGTAGCTCTGATTACCAAGATAGAAACAAAATATGAGATTGAATTCTCCGTATTTCCTTGTGACCACGGATTGTGTATTTATATCATATGTGAGGATTACAAAAGTATTTGAATTTCAAAATACAAAAGATAGAGTTTGAGTTCCTATAGACTACTGCTATACAGTTTTTGAAGAGAACAAATAGGAGAAGAAGATAAGAGAGAGAGAGATAATTGGAATAATGCAACGATAATCCAACGATAATCTCTCCTACCATCTAGACATGGAGGATAAGTCAACACATTTCTAGACATTCTCTCCCAAGCCCATTTACATTACCAAAACATGTCATACTGCTAATTGGAATTTTAATCTGCATCAACAATATCTGGGAAGGAATCCATAGATGAATCCGAATTGAACTCAAGTGCTGGTCCTTTTTCTTTCTCACATGCTGATACAGAGGATAGAAGACTGTTTTGACCCCATAATTATGCATGCACCAGCAGTAGGTGTGACTCCTTTATCATACATTTCATTGTCAAGTGAGATGCATCTAAGATGTTACCATCTAAAGCACTCTTTAAGGACTCTATTTCAGCACATGCCGCACTGCTAGTAGGAACCAAGACACCTTTATCCATTGGAGAACGATTCTAGCGATCGCTGTGACTGGACCATGGTTGCATCACTGCATCTTCCCATCTCCATGTCAACGCCACCCATTGATCTCCTATTGCCTTCCTCAGAAGTTTGACCACCAGATGAATGCCCAATGGAGATTTTTTTCTGCCTGAGAATCTCCATTAGCCTGCTGTTTCTCAGAAGGTTCTTCAGCATTTTCCACTTGCTTATCTAGAACACCAATTGGGGCCTCAGTTTCTTCCCCATTTCCAAGCCAGTTATCATATAGGTCATCATCTGGATCAGGCTCATACAATCCCATTATCACTCTTGAAAATTGACTTTTTGGTTTGAGACCACCAAAAAATGTATTTTCTGAAATCTGCAGTAGATCCGTTCATCAAATCCATCATGGCTTTGAGACGTAAAATCTCCTATCACTCTTGTACCTGTTTCTTGTTTGCCTGGAAAATAATTTTCATGAGAACAATTTTATGGCCAATTTGTAAAAGCAATAGAAGGTAGCAGACAGTAAAATAGTACAGTCAGAAGCCTTTTGTTCTAAAATCGTGTAGTGCAGCTACTCTGTTTTCCCTTTTGAACAATAAGGTATCTGAGGATTGAAATATTATCTTATGGTTATTCCAGTGAATGCATCTGTTTAGTATTAGGGTGTTTTTTGTATTCAGTTGGTTGAGTTTCACTTCAGTTTGGTATGCATATAATTTTTTATAATCACTTCTTTGTACCAATCAAGCCAGCCTTTTTACAACCCCCCCTCTTTTTTCTTCTTCCCAATTGCCACTCCAAACAAAGTTCAACCACTGACATCTCCAACTGGTATCCAGAGGCCATCTTTCTCGGTATTAGATTGGTTTGTATCATTAAAACATGAAAGGGGGTGTGGGTGGGTGGGAGGAGGGAGGGAGAGGAAGAGATAGATAAAACTAGCACAGATCCACAATAGTGAAGAGTAGTTATGGAACTGATTCCTAAGAAAGGGTTCCGATGACTCTTTAGTGCTCACAGGCAAGCTCACACACTTTTTTCAAACATGAAACATACATACCACAGTAAGAAGAGCTTCCAGTGTCTACAGTGCAGCTATCTGAACAGAGATTGGAACTTTTGTTTTGTTTTCAGGTACTTCAACCTCCAAGCCAACTCCATTCTGATGCTCCTCCAAAGAGCCTGCTGCAATAATATGTTTCCTTTTCCTATTCCTAGGTTGCTGCAATGCTTCAGTTGTAGCTTTTGAATACATGTTAGAACATGGATTATCATTCCCATGACTAACAGAATCTAAATTGACAAATGCATTGTTAATAACTTCCTGAGCAGGGTATAAAGCCATCCCTGCACAAAGATCCAAAACTGCAAATTAGTTTAAACCATTATTTTATTTACGAGCAAGATAGAAGCCCAGTAAAAATATATAAGGACAACAGGGTGGAAAAGATCATAGGAAATTCGTGCAGTATATAAAGATAGCAGGGAAACAAAAAACAGAGGGGGTTGGCGACCAGATGTCATTGCATCTCTTGGTTTAACTCCTAAGTTTTCAATGGTGAAAGAGTACACAGTCGCAAGGATTAAACAACTTTGCTGTCTGAAATTTGATTTTGTTGGCAGCAAAGCCATAGAATCAGTATATGAAATTAGAAAGAAGACTGGCAAAGCGAAGGAGAAGATGATTTATGGGTTTAGTCTGCAAAGTTTTTAGTGATACTCAAGTATAGGAGATTGAAAATGACAGCTTTTTATAAGTTTGCAGTCTGCAGTATAGCCTTGTTGGCTCTTCTATGGCTTTGGGAGCCTTTTACCTTTGGTCCCTTTTTTTTTCTTTGGGGGGGGGGGGGAGAGAGAGAGAGAGAGAGAGAGAGAGTAGAGGAGAAGTGAAGTTTCAAAATTTTCTGAACATATCTTAGGGGTTTGGGGCCCCAAAGGAACCTCAAGAAAATATGACTATTAATTCATAACAATCTGTAATGCTATAGAGCCAAAACAACTATTTACTCAAAGTCCTTAGCAAAGATACCCGTGTCTGGTAAGTCAATGTTTTCAAACCACCAACCTCTCTAATAACTACTAAATACCATTGATTTATGAGGTTTTCATTCACCAACTGAGACACTTAGTAAATGTTAGGATTTAGGGTTTAAGTATAAGGTTGTTTAAAGCATTACACCCTGAGTATCTAGTTTGGAATACCCAAACTGCTGCCTCCAGCTAGTATTTATAGAATACTAGGGTTTAGGTCAGATAGGCTAATTACTAGATTACCCCTCACAGCCTAGGCATTAATACAAGTAGGATTATATTAGAACATATGAAGGGATATTACATAAATGCCCTTACAGTAAATAGTGCAGTGGCTAATCAGAATTGAAAGATAAAATTCAGAGACGAGCTGCAATAGGCTGATATTACTTTTCATATTTCTACCATTTTGCGCATAAGAAGCTAAAGTACTTCATCCATTCTTCATGTGTATCAATTATCAAATCTGAAAGTGGATTTTAAGTAGGACAGTCATTAGTAATGTTCTGTTCTCCAATTTCATTCAGTTTAACAAAAGATTGGAAGGCCTTTCTATGTAGGCTCCACCTACTTTTTGCCATGTTTAAGAATGATATGGCAATTCCAACTGTTAGATAGGTCATGTTTTGGATCAGCCACACGTCAAATTACAGAGTCAAATTCAATCATACCCTCCCTTGTATTGGCATGCACCCTCTTGATAGTCCTGGATTTTCAGAGCATTATTTTCCCATTTGGCCGATTCCATTTGACCTCAAACTCGACACAGGAGCATGGGGCCCTTTTGGATTACCTGTGCACAAAATTTGGGTCCATCCAAACCAGCAACAGACATTTGGACCATCCAGGAAGCACTCCCTTGGTGGATGTGCAGGAAACAGTTGCCCCATAAACTATATGAAAAATATTTCACCATTAATGATGCCAATGTAGTAGGTAAGATACCCAGTTTTATTTACATCTTTAGATTTTAGAAAACTTGAATTGGATACACATTATATCCATCCCAGAATTGTGAAAATGCAGAGCTGTATCCTTATTTCCTGTATCCATGTCCACATGTTTATCTATATCTGGGTATCATAGATGACAGTGCAGAAAGGTTCTACACAAGAAATACAGATCAACTTTTGGCTTTGGCAGAGCTCCTAAGTTGGGCATATTGAATAATGTGTGCATACCCTATCATCATAGTTGTCACAGCATCTAGGGGACCCAAGGCGCTGGGGGGGGGGGGGGGGCTAGGACGCAAGGTGACCAAGGTGCCCACCTAGGTGACCAAGGCGACCCTAGTTGTCAAGGCGCCTGCCTCGACGACACCTTGACAACTATGCTCTACATACTCAGCACATGCAATACAAAGGTGATTGGGGATAAAGATTGACATGACTTTGATATGTTCCATGTACGAAGGGAGTTCCAATATGTCATACAGTAATATAAACAGAAGATATATTCACTCTTTGGGAAATTCCTGTATACCAACACCCATGGATATCAGCAACATTCGCATGATTGAATACACCTTTATTCTAAATGATGAATGCACACATCGTCTGAAATACTCAGTTAGGAGTCTAACATCTGCAGCATGTGGTAGTATTTGACTGCCAGGAAAAGAATTACAAAGAACATAGTGAGTAAAAAATTTATCCTAATTTTCTGTTTTGAGGAGACAGATTCAACAAGTAGAGATAGTACTAGATAATTAAAACTTCACCAGCAAATTTCATTCCACAGGCAATAGCATAACTTCTGAACTTGAAATAAGATGGTTGAGCGGTGTACAACATGACATATGAACAATAAGCAGATCAAATGATGCCTGATCTTTCACAAGTGAAGTTCAGTTAGAAAATAGGGAAAATCAAGTTAGAAAGGTGATAGAAGAGGTCATAGGTTTAAGATACAGAGAAGATCAGGTAGGCAGAAAGAGTTGAAAAAATCTGAGATGAAAATCAGCAAATAGTACGAAGGGAGATTGGAGGCATACTTTTATCATGTTTTAGTTGTGGGTTTGATGGAATCATTCTATGAAAGGCTCTTAGTGAAAAATCCATGCAACCTCTCACAGACAATAAAATTCCCATCATCAGATACTGTTGGAAGTCGACAAGTCCAAGCATAATAAATAAGATCTTTTCTATGAAGCACAAGATACTCACCGAAAATAAGAAACTAATCTTACTTATTCAACTCCAGATATAAATGGAATATCTTTAAGATTCTTAATCAAATATAGTACTGTCTCCGGTTCATATTATGGATGCACAGAACCGAAATTTATAAGGGTTAAATACGCATACCCCCTAAAATGCACCCAATATTCGTCTTACCCCCTACGGTTCTGACAAGTCCACGTACCACCCCTACTTTTACCTCCCTAAAGCCACTTAAGTCCACACCAGGTGTTAAATGCTGAAAATGACCAAACTACCTTTTTTCTATCTTTTTTTTAATTTGAGAAGACCTAATTGCCCTGATCTATTTGCTAAAATTTGAAAAGACCAAAATGTCTCATCTTTACCAAATCATCAGCTTCTTTTACATACCCAATACTACCACCACCCACCCACCATTAACACCATCACCACCGTGAAGCCCCACCTCCAGCACCACCTCTCAATGGATGCAGTTTTTCGATCTTTAGCCTCCCAAATGCAGCTTTATCTTCAATGAAACCCAAGGAGGAATGTAAATGCAGTGGTGGATAATCTTCTAGCAAAGCAAGGGGTGGTTATCCAACTTTTGTCTTTTGGAGCTTGTCCTATGTAAGGGCCGTCACACTCTGATCCTAGTATGAAAATGCTATCCAATTTTTAGCTATCAGTGCCATGAGTGCCCAAAGCATTTCTTTACCAAAGCCAGAACAAACTAAGGATAATGCTTCACCCAAAGTAGGGTTAAGGCCGCTGATCGAAGAATGAAACAGGGGATAATGTTTCACCCAAAGTAGCGTTTTTCCTCTGATCGAAGAACGAAATAAGGTTTTGCTTGGGTTTCAAAGATGGCCTCTGATAGAAGAACGAAGAACGACCACTCACGATATGCCGTAAACCTGGATTTTCTTGATAGCCTAAGAGATTTCGAAGATGATAGGGATTGAAGGTGTTGTTGAGAGATTTTGAGAGCCCTTAACCTGATTTCCTTGAGGGCCTGAGAAATTTCGAAGATCTAAGGGGGATTGAAGATGGGATGTTGTTGAGAGAGTTTTAAGATGGTAGCTCTTGCAGATGGGATACACTGTTGAGAGATTTTGGGAAGATTTTGACTGCAGGAAGGAGAGGAGTTCGATTTTCGAAATAGGGTCTCTGTTTCAATAATCAGGTTTTGGAGTGGATTTTGAAAATCGGGTAGAGTGAGTGGGTTAGCTAGGTATTTTTAGTGAAATCAATAACAACTGTAGGATGATGCAATGCCAGGTATCAACTTGTGAGAGCTCATTGAGCGATCGTGGAGGAGTTGGAGGTGGTGCTGGAGGTGGGGTTTCACGGTGGTGATGGTGTTAATGGTGGGTGGTGGTGGTACTATTGAGTATCTATATTGTAAAAGAAGATGATGATTTGGAAAAGATGAGGGCATTTTGATCTTTTCAAATTTTAGCAAATAGTTCAGGGCAATTAGGTATTTTCAAATTTTAGAAAATATAGAAGAAAGGGTAGTTTGGTCATTTTTAGCATTTAACACCTTGTGTGGACTTAAATGAAACACTGCAACTCTGAAAGAGTGAAGTTAGGCCTATGGTTTGTAATCTTGGTATTGGAATCAGCTGGATCAGATCGGGATTGCCAAAAATCGAGCCAAATTGTTGAACACACAGTGCAGATGGCAGTGATTGTGTGTCGGTTGTCATTGTAGTCAATATAGTGCATGTGTGTTGTTGTTTTCAACACAATGCATCATGGTGCAGTACATTGACAGAGGCAGTGCACAATGGCAGTCCAGGGCAGTTACAGTGGTAAGGACAATTCAAACATCATTTTGGACGAGTTTGCAAACCTTTGGTAGTGCAAGTAGTGATGTGGCAGTGTTCCTTGCATCCCCAACCGTTCTTATACTGTTCACAATGGCAGTGAAACCATTACAGGGTTTGGCAATGTACATAGAGGTCCCACAACAATTGGGAGTCATGCAGGGGCAATTTTGTCATTTATAAGCATAGACAACATTACAAGGGGATTTCTATAACTTTACAGAGTACAGATGGCCTATACAAGTGACAGTCAATAAACCAGAGTGTTTTGGTGATTGTATCAGTCCCAAAGGTCTGTGGGGGTGTTAATACAACTCACATGGGTATTTTTGTCAGTTAGCAGTGATGCTAGAGCATCTAGACATATGTGGCAGCAAGAGGCATTCCATTGCAGGTTTAAAGTGTCTAACAACCTTCGACAGCATTGGGTGCAGATCGTTGAATTGTGATTTTATAGGTTTACGCAAAGGTAGCCTGTTTGAGGGCATTTTTGGAAGTCTAGATGGAATTTCTAGAAGAAGGTGAAACTTGAACAAATGTACTTAGCTCTTCGAGTCAATGTTCTAGTGCATTTGATTTCACGTCGTTTCGATGTCGAACGGAGGAGATATTGCAGTTTCCGTATGGTTGTGTTGAAAATAAACTAAATGGGAGAAGTTGTTGCAATTCGAGGGAGAATTCTGGAACATTTGATTTATTTTGGTTATGTGGAGTGATAGTTCTCGTCATCACGAGCACGGCTCTGTAAACCGAGTCAAAAAAAATCGATCAGATGAAGAAGATATGGGGTAGATACCGTTTTAGGTATTCTGGTAGGTTGGGAGTATATAAATGGAGTACTATCATGTAGCGAATCATAATTCGGATGGACGAGATGTGGCCACGTATTTTGATCCAAAGTCGGCAGCTTAACAGAAGGTGCACATAATGCATGTGACACACACGAGAAAGATTCCAATCGATAGGACAAGGTTCAACCGGAATTTTAAAATCTGAATTTACAATCAAGATTGATCTAGACCCGTAGACACCTATCTTCCCTTATTCTATGGGACGCTGCTACACCGTAGTCATGCGCTTTGATTCCTTTTCATAGTCCAGAGGTCGCCTGACAAATTTGATGCGATCAAGGGATATCCAACAGCTCAGACTATTTCCCGCTCAACCTAAACAAGATGAATGACCAAAATATAGCCGTACCTGAGCGGCGAATGACAGATCGAAACATGGCCTGCCAATGTCAGCCTTTTCGTTGACTCTGTCAAGGGTATCTGATGTACAAGATTAACTTAGATTTCAAAATTTGATCTAACGGTAGGTGTCACATAAACCACTACACTTGTGCAACATAGGATCAAATGTAGCTTCCATACTGCTCTCGCACGCGTATACTGCCCCATAGATTCCATTTGAGCTTCTATGAATGGCCGAAACTATTTTGGCATATTTCCCTCATCCGGTGGCCAAATGAGGTGAATCAAATTGGGTTTTTCTCATCTTGACGACCTCTTTCTCTAGAACAAAAAAAAGAGGTACTATTCATTGAAAATCTGGATTTCTTCTATTGAAGCTCTCCTTCCTTTTGTCCTACCTTCTTGGATGTTTGAAGAGAACGGAATTAAAGGATATTTTAGAAAATACTAAAACCTACGAGGATATTTATGAACCCAAAAGGCAAGTGAATTATTCCATTTCCTTGGCCGCTAGCCTTGTAGTAGGGATGTTCCTCCTGCTATACTTGTTCATGTAACAGCAAAAAATTTTCAGTTTGGCGACATCTTGAAGTGCTCTATTGAATGCTTGGGTAATGCATTGAAGTCTATTTATGTAAAGAAATGCAAGAGGAATAGGAAGAAAAGAGCAAGGTTCAAAATCCAGGTATCGGATTTGGTATCGGTCATTGCCAATAACTTTTTGGATCAGGATTGGATCGGTCAAAAAAACCCCAAAATCGTTTTTCTATGGATCAGGTCATGTATTGACCAAAGTTGGTGGGTGTTTTGATCTCGAGATCGAATCGATCAATATCGATAAAGATAATAAACAAAAAAAAACTTTAAAACTTAAAAAAAAATTGAAAAAATATTCAATCCTTGTTGTATCGGTCTAATCTCGGGATCGAACTCAATACTGATCCGAGATTCAAAAACATGGAGACGTGGGCGAGGACTCCAAAACAAATGACCTCTGTTACGCCGAATGTCTACGTCCACCAAGCACAAATACAGTCATTGCTAACAAACTTTCTGAAGCTTAAGTTATTATAAAAAGATAATATCTTTTACACTCAGCGATGTGGGACTATAGGATTATATACTCAAAAGCGGCACCACAGCCGCGGCCGGTAGTTTTCTCAAGCGTTTCTCTGCGAGCCTGCAGTACTTTAAGGTGAACCTATAGTTTTGAAAGGCGGACTCGATGAAAACCGTTTCTTTCCCTTTTTTTTTTTTTTTGTGGTAATGAAAACTTTTTCTATAGCTCGCCTACTTCACAAATTCGTTCCATCACCTACAGCGCAGATATCTACAACCACTGATATCCTTAGATACCCAAACCATCTCAGTGGGCAGACCACAGAGAAAGCGGAACAGCGCGAGGTTCTCCCATGTTCAAAGTGCATAAATAAATAATAATCGCTAGATCAGACCTAGCCTCTTGGAAGAACAAGTTTTTTTTTTTTTTGATAAAGTCTGGGAAGAACAAGTCAGTAGCAAATGAATAGGCTACAAGAGATCCAAAATATTCCCTGACAAACTTTTTTCTAGCAGACCTTGAGGAGAAAGCACATAAATTTGTAAGGCTACTTAAATTTTATGTTTTACAGCCCCTTTTTGAATCCATGATCCGGAATTCATATGCTATTTAAGCTTTGAAAATTAAGGACTATAGAAGAGTGCACAATTGTGGTCAAAGTAGAACAGACAAATAGGAATACATGTCATCTTAGTGGGCAGACCATAGAGAAAGCGGCCTTGTTCGCCTCTCTATGGATTTGTTTGGAAGTATAGTTATCTAAACTCTGGATCCAGACGGTCTACTTCCGCCCTGCCCCTTTTGCCGTGCGTCCTACACACAGTAAAGCAGAAAAATCCGCCTTTCCCCTGCTCGGGCAGGATAAGGTGATTTTTTTGCACTTTGCTGTGTGTGAGGCGCACACGACAGTACAGGCAGGGTGGAAATAGAGGACCCCATGCCTAAACTCTACAACTCAAGTATCCATTTTTTTCTTTCTTTCATTTTTCCAAATAAACTAGCTGTCTATTCTCTTCATGTAGTCAACAACTGGGCCTAGTTTCATGTTTAGATCCCCATTTCAAATGCAGAAAGTTGGGATGATGTGGACAGAAGCAAAGTAAGCATAATCTGTGTATTGGATATTATTTATTGCTCATTCCCCACAAAGCTGATACCAAATCCAATATTGCCAAGTTAACAAATATAGGTTATAGAACCCTTAATTTTTGCTAAATTGATCATCCAATGCTGTTTTTACAACAAAAAATTAGATAAAATTCTCCCCTGTTTGGAGCAATCGATTGATGCTTCAAAATGGTCCCTCCCAAGCTGTGAAGAGGTGTGAAGAGGTAATAAACAGTAGCTAGTTCGCAACCACAGCGCGAGGTATTCCCATGTTCAAAGTGCATAAATAAATAATAATCGCTAGATCATACTGTGAAAGAGAAAACACACACACACACAAGCCAAGAATTATGTGGTTCATCCCTAAGAAGGAAGGCTACAGCCACGGCTGAGTGATAATATGAATCCACTAATCTGTGAAGCAAAATACAAAACCCTCTCTCACATCTCTCAAAGAGATAACAACATTATATAAGAAAATCCTAACCCCAAAAAGTTCGAAACTGCCCCCTTGTAATCCACTCAGTTCAGATCAGAACCGAAATATGTCGAAAAACATATCAAATTGACTATTCTGATGCGTTTCGAAGGCAATACAACCTGCCGAAGAATCACCACAACACTTTTTGGACTGAGATTAGGCTTCACTAATAACACAAACCTAGACTCTTGGAAGAACAAGTTAATAGCAAATGTCGATACAAAATTCCACAAGAAAGTCCGCCTTACCCTCGCTTGGGTGGGGGTAAGGCGGTCAATGAGCGCTTCATTGTGTCTTGGCAGTACGGTCATGCCGGACAGCTCGGTAGTATTTCTTAGATCCACTAGATAAGAACAAAAATTATAAGATAATTAGGTTTCAAATTTGTTTTATATCCGCTATTTTCTATTTTAAAAAGAAAGATTTACTTAATCCCCATGCAAGAATAAAATAAAAGTAAACTTCCAAAATTGCACCAACCTCATTTAACTATTTTCTTGAAATCCAATAAAAATGCACCTTAATTATAGGAGTAGAAATCAAAGATCCTATTACCCCTCAAAAAATAATGAAAACAATGGTATAGCATCGAGCCCAAAAAGTGAAGTACACCTTAATTGTAGAAAGGTAAATAAATAAAACAAAAAATGAAGATGGTTCACCTTGAAAAAGATCCTGTGCATCCGAGCTGCCGGGCTGCATGTTCAGCGCCAAGCTCAAGGCAACGTGCTTTGACCGCCTTACCCCAGCTCGGGCAAGGCATTTGGGCAGGAGTAAGGTGGTCAAAACGCACCACCTTGAGTCTGGCGCTGCACATGCAGTCCGGCTGCCCGGATGCACAGTATTTTTGTATGTTCCAAAATAACCTATTTGTCTTTCTCATCGTAGTGAGAGAGGAGAGATGGGCCAAAGTTGTAGAAAGTATGGTTCTAGGCCAATAGTGTAGCAGGGATGGTTACGGTCACGGCAACGGCACTGAACTGGTTCCACTGTTGAAGTGTTGATGTAATATAGGAAAATCTAGCCATTGAAATTGATGAATAGAGCGTCTGGATTATGAGGATGGAACGCCACTAGACTAAAACAACCGTGATTGAATTGAGGATCAACAACATATGGTGACAGTTGCAGTTCTGGACTGACTTGCAGCTTATGTCTCAACGACCATCCACGGTAGTTGTAGTACCCTTCCTCGTTTGAAGGAAAAACTCATACCTTAATGAGCGTATGATCGTGAAGGAGATGGTGAACTGCCATCTGGCGTAGGCCGTCAGTCGATTCCCCAAGGACGGGGACATTGCCGCGCTTGTATGGAGATGTAATCATCTCTATATGCTCATCAGCTCTGTTATACGTATCATACACCAAAATTTCTTCATAATCACAACTCATCCAGTAAATAAATCCTCTTATCACAGTGGGCTTGAAATTCATTGGCTTGAAGAAGCAGTTATAAATCTCATCAGTGACAGCCACAGTGGATTGCTGCCATTCACCTGTCTCATCGGAGGAGGAGAAAATCTCAATCTCAATATTGAACCCAATAGTGTTTGTGGCCGCAGTCGCACGCACCACTTTGTATCTTTCATCAGCGGTGACAACGAGACCCATGACTGGTAGACTGAACGATTGCTGCTGCTGCTCCAGATAAAGAGGAGGAGGAGGAGGAGGAAGTTGATAAGACTTCCTTATGAAAGGGTTGTATATGTAATAGGTCGTCATAGGTGAGCGACTCCCGATAAGAAAAAGGCCATTGGAAGAACATGCCATATGAAGTAGGCGAGCCCATTGAGAGTTCCTTGAGATGATTCCAAACTCCTGATGATATCTGCACTCTCTTTAACAAATTTGTCATCATCAGGAGGACCACAATTCGAAGTTGGTACTTTTGGTAGCGTTGCCAAGAATGTCCATACAGGTCTAGCGCCAGTCATAACAGAGGAGACGCTCATTGTTGGGGTTTGGAAGAAGCCTAAGAGTGGGCCGTTGTTGCTTTTGCTGCTGGTGCTTCCTTGGGACTGCACGTACCAGATACGGAAACGAGGGTCGGAGATAAGGAGGTGCCACCTCTTTGATACACACTTGAATTTGAAGATTGATTTGAGTGGCAAACGAATTAGGATCTCCTTAAGAATTTCATCACTGCAACACAAATCTTTGTCTTTTAATTTTGTCGATCTCCAGTACTACTGCTGCTAAACATGTTGTTGCTGAAAGTACTGCAGAACACCACCAACACCGATTGCTTCCAGATGATAAAATCTGAAAAGAAAATCCTATCTTCAGGGAAAGTCAGCAGGAGTTTAGATTCTCTTCCCTCTGAGATGGTCGGAGATGCTCACCTGCCGGTGGAGCAGGAAGTCGTGGTATTCGTGGGGTAAAGGGGAGAAATAAAAAGGGTTGGCCGGGGGTGGGAAAATAATATCGATCGATCGGTCACGGAGAATCAAAAGAAAATCGCCCAAAGTCTGCCGAGGGACCTATATTGATCTTACATGTCAGCAAGGCAGAGGAGAGAGGATGCAGATACGGATAGGTTATAGCTATCCGAAAAACTATATTTACATGTAAACGGATAAAATATTCGATCCGTATTTGTGTCTGTATCCGTTTAGCACTATTCGAATCCGTCTGAAACCTAATCGGATGTGGATGTGGATGTGGATGTGGATCTAGCATTATCCGAGCCAAATCCGATCCATTTACATCCCTAATAATTAGGGGTCGGATCACATATCAATGAATTTTTCTAATCTTTATCCCTATTCCAATGGTGGCTTAAGAATTTTTCAGATTCCATCTTAGTTTCGTTGCTTACCAAAGAGAGAGATTAAAGAGGGTTTGGTATTCTTTCCAAATACTCAGATATTTCTCTTAATAATTTCTTGGAACGATCTCCTATTGGATTAATCTTGCTCCCCATTCTGATGAGAACAAGTGTTCGTCAATATATTATTTGGATGGTATTGTTAAAAACAATGCCCAAAAGTGACGATTTGCAGAAGAAATATGAAAAACAAAGAAGAACAAACACACAAGATTACGTGGTTCACCCTCAAAATGGAAGCTACATCCACGACTGAGCAACAAAACGAATTTCACTATTCTCTGGAAATGTTAAAAACCAGTCTTAGAGCCCTCTCAGAGATAAGCACATTATATAGAAGCCCTAACCAGAGGAAGTACAGAAATACACCTGGACCCAAAAATTGTCAAACCGGATAGGGTCGGACCAAAACATAACATATATCCCAAAATATATCATTTCGAAGATCTTGACGAGCCCAACACAACATACTGCCTCTGGCAATGACATACGCCATTTTTCGGCAATCCGAGATCGTTTCGAGGCCAAACAGGGCAGGATGTATCCATTAACTTTTCTTAGTCTTATCCAAGTGAACTGGGGTACCAATCATTCAAAACTCAATAAATTAAAAAAAAAATCCTCCAAGTAAAATTGATTTGAGCTTGGAAGAGCTAGGAGATGAACTTATCATCGAAAAGATAATCTTTAGTCAGAGGTTGAAGCATTGAAGGTTTCAACCAAATATCGTACATGTTTTGAAAGTGCTCAAAAATCACCTTTGGAAATGAAACACTGCAGAAAGAGTGAAGCCTATGGTTTGTAATCTTAGATTTGAATCAGCTGGATCGGATTGGGATCACCAAAAATAAGCCAAATTATTGAACACACAGTGTAGATGGCAGTGATTGTGTGTTCGGAGGTCCAGAAGGAATTTCTGGAAGAAGGTGAAAACTGAAAAAATGTACTTAGTCTTCGACTCAATGTCCTGGTGCATTTGATTTCACGTCGTTTCGATGTCGAATGGAGGAGATATTGCAGTTTCCGTATGGTCGCGCCAAAAAGAAACTAAATGGGAGAAGATTTTGCAATTGTAGGGACAATTCTGGAACATTTGATTTACTTTGGTTGTGTGGACTGATAGTTCTTGTCATCACGAGCGCGACTCTGCAAACCGAGTCAAAAAACTCGATCAGACGAAGAAGATATGAGGTAACTGTTTTAGGTATTCTCGTAGGTTGGGAGTATCTAAATGGCGTATTGTCATGTACCGAATCATAATTCGGACGGACGAGATGTGGCCACGTATTTTGATCCAAAGTCGGCGGCTTAACAAAAGGTGCACATAAAGCATGTGATACACGCGAGAAAGATTCCATTCGATAGGACAAGGTTCAACCAGAATTTTAAATTTTGAATTTACAATCAAGATTGATCTAGAACCGTAGACACTTATGTTCCCTTATTCTATGGGACGCTGCTAAACCGTAGTCGTGCACGTTGATTCTTTTTCATAGTCTAGAGGTCGCCTGACAAATCTGACACAATCAAGGGATATCCAACAGCCCAAACTATTTCCCGCTCACCCCAAACAAGATGAACGGCCAAAATATAGTTGTATCTGAGCGGCCAATGACAGACTGAAATGCGGCTTGCCAGTGTTAGCCTTTTCATTGACTCTGTCAAGGGTATTCGACGTACAAGATTGACTTAGTTTCAAAATTTTGATCTGACGGCTAGTGTCGCACAAACCACTACACTTGCGCAGCACAAGATCAAACCTAGCTTCCATACTGCTCTCGCACGCGTATATTGGCCCATAGATTCCATTTGGGCTTCTATGAATGGCGAAAACTATTTTTGCATATTTCCCTTATCCGGTGGCCAAATGGGGTGAATCAAATTGGGTTTTTCTCATCTTGACGACCTCTATCTCTCTGGAACCAAAAAAAAAGAGGTACTATATATTCATTGAAAATCCAGATTCTTCTGTTGAAGCTCTCCTTCCTTTTGTCCTACCTTCTTGGATGTTTGAAAAGAACGAAATTTTGCTACAAGTGTGTAGCAGGACAAGGTTTAGCCAAAATAAAAAAAGTGGAGCAGGACAAGGTTGGAAGCCAAGGAATTGGAATTTTAAAGGGTATTTTAAAAAATAATAAAACCTAAGAGGGTATTTATGAACCCAAAGGGGAAGGTGATTGTACTCTATTGCAAGCTTGGGTAAAGCATTGAAGTCTATTTGTGTAAAGAAATGCAAGAGGAAGAAGACGAAAAGAAAAAGCCCAAGAGTGAGACGAGGGGTTGAGGCTCCAAAACAACTGAGCTTAGTTGCGCTGACTGTTATCTAGCAGATGGACGGGTGACAATCCTGTGTCCACCAAACGCTTATGCGGTCATAGCTCACTATATAAATGATGCTTAAGTTATTATGAAAAGATAACATCTTGTAAAATCGGCGATGTGGGACTATAGGAATATATACTCAAAAGCGGCACCACAACCGGGGCCGGTAGTTGTCTCCAGCATTTCTCTGCGAACCCGCAGTTCTTTAAGGTGAACCTATAGTTCTGAAAACCTTTTCGTTAGCTCACCTACTTCGCAAATTCGTTCCATCACCTACATCGCAGTTATCTACAACCACTGATATCCTTTATATACCCAAACCATCTCAGTGGGCAGACCATAAATAAAGAAAGCGGCCTTGTTAGGGAAAATTATCACCTCCAGTTTGCTGAACGGCCCAGTTCCCCAGTTCCTCTAATAGGGGGATGGTGGACCCCACCCGGGCAGGGTATTTGGGCATGGGTAGAGAGGTCATTTCAGCCCCCCTTTGTTAGAGGAACTGGGGAACTGGGTCGGTCAGCAAACTGGAGGTGATAAAGATCCCCTTGTTAGCCTCTCTATAGACTTCGTTTGAAAGAATAGTTTTCTAAACTCTACAACTCAAATATCCATTTCTTTTTCTCTTTTATTTATTATTATTTTTTTTAATGCCAAATAAACTAGCTGTCTATTCTCTTCATGTAGTCAACATCTAGCCCTAGGTTTCATCTTTAGATCCCCATTTCAAATGCAGAAAGTTGGGATAATTTGGACAGAAGCAAAGTAAGCATAATCTGTGTACTGGCTATTATTTGTTGCTCATTCCCTACAAAGCTGATACCAAATCCAATATTGCCAAGTTAAAAAAAATATAGGTTATAGAATCCTTAATTTTTACTAAATTGATCATCCAATCCTGTGTTTTACAACCAGAAATTAGATAAAATTCTCCCCTGTTTGGAGCAATCGATTGATGCTTCAAAATGGTCCCTCCCAAGCTGTGAAGAGCTAATAAACAGTAGCTAGGCTGCAACCACAGCGCGAGGTTTTCCCATGTTCAAAGTGCATAAATAAATAATAATCGCTACATCAAACTGTGAAAGAGAAAACACGCGCACACACACACACACAAGCCAAGATTTACGTGGTTCACCCCTAAGAAGGAAGGCTACGTCTATGGTCGAGTGATAATGTGAATCCACTAATCTGTGAAGCGGGACGGATGAGTATTTAAGTTAACACCATTAGTATAGAGGGGGACGGATGAGTATTTTAAAAAATGAAGGGGTGATTTGAGTTTCATTTGATTTTCAGGGGGTGACGTGTAATTTACCCTAAATCTTAATGTACGTGGTACAAACAAAAAGTACAGTAAAATATTCATTTGTTTTGATGTCCAAAAAAATATTTTCATTCAAAGCGATTTTGACAGCATTTGCGCACACCAAATTAAGTTTGACTGGTACATAACTCCTTCAATATATCAGATTTAAGAAATCTTGGACTTGTTGGAAAGCTATCAAAACAAAGCTTTCTAACAAATCTAAGATTGCTTAAATCTCATTTATATTGAAGGGGTTATGTTCCAGTCAAACTTTATTCGATACCATGTCCAAGAACAATACACAATATCAAACTTGGATCAAAACCACAAGTAATATTTTTAGTGTTCTTTATGTGAAACTAATGCATGGATTGGGTTTAAAATGTCAAAAATAGGCAGTACAACAAGAATTAGGGCAAAAAACATCTTTTGGGCCTCGAAACCAATGTTCGTGTTAGCCTGGAGAAAGTCCCATGTTTCGATCGAGATATGGTCGAAACTGAGACGAACTCAATTTCTGACTAATCGAAACCTAGTCGAAATCCAAGTTTTAGAACCTTGGTTTGGAGTACTCAAAATCATTTGCAAGCTAATTGCCTCAATCTAATTGCTCGAGGAATTTCTCACATTAATTCCATGTCAACATACAAGACAGATTCAAGTCCTTGACAGTAGCTGCAGAACATCGATGTATATGGTGGTGCATTGCCAAGAAATGATCAAAACTATCTATCCTTCTAGTCGTAGTGGGAGAGGAGAGATGGGCCAAAGTGGTAGAAAGTATGGTTGTAGGCCAATATTGTAGCGGGCACGGTCACAGCAGTGAATTGGTTCCACTCTTGAAGTGTTGATGTAATATACGAAGATGTAACCATTGATTGAAATTGATAAATAGAGAGTCTGGATTATGAGAATGGAATGCCACTAGATTGAAACAACCATGATTGAATTGAGGATCAACAACATATGGTGAAAGTTGCAGTTCTGGACTGACTTGCAGCTTACGTATCAATAACCATTCGTCGCAGTAGCAGCAGTAGTACTCCTGGTTTGAACGAAAAACCCATATGTCTATGAGCGTAAAATCGTGAGAGAGATGGTGCATTGCCATTTGGAGTAAGCCGTTAGTGGATTCTCCTATGACGACGATGTGGCCGTGCTTGGGAGGAGTTTTAATCTTCTCTATATGCTTAGCTTGTTAGAATTATATTTGGAATATAATACTTTATTCCCTAATATGGACTAATATTAATAAAGTAAAACTCAGGCTAATTATGGTATTGGTCTAATTAAGGGGGTCATTGAGTTATATTAGGAATCCTATGTGGACTGGCTTTAGTGTGGGCAGATAGATTCCTATTGGGACTGTGATGAGTCAGACCCTATAGGGATTACTATATAAAGAGAGCTAGGTCCCCCCTCTACCCATTATATAATAACTAATTATTCTCAATCACTATTGAGGAGTGCATTCTGGAAAGAGAGGGAGATATTCAGTGTTCATCGTCCCTGTGCCTATGGTATTCTCATCAGGCCAATTACTTTGGGAATAGAGGGGAAGCACCTAGATCTTTGTTCTTTATTTTCTGCTACAATCATCATCACTATGGATGCGAAACAAGGTTGGTCATTTTATCCCCATTTTTTATTATTTATTTGATTGTGTTCTTGAACGCCCTATGGAGATCCTGGCTTTTGGGATTTTGTCCCTATTCAGGTCGATTTATTCATATATGTGGTATCAAAGCCTCCATAGATCCGTTCTTGAACCTATATGGATTCAAAATAATAGATTATGCTAAGGGAATCGGAAAATTTTCGATTCGAATCAAGTTTTTTAGGGTTTTTTCAATTTTTGGAAAAATCCGTACGGACACGGCTTACTGCCTGGATTTTTCTCCGGAGAAAATCGAATCTGACCATATGGGTGTGTAGAGCTCAAAATTTCAAAAATTTTGGTGGGTGGATCGCCGCTGGCCGCAGCCGACCGCGCCCTCACGCGCCGCTGGCAGCAGCGGGTGATCTCACTCGCCGTCAGGTTTGTTTAAAAAAAAAGAAGAATCTTGGGGTTTTGCTATCGTGCGCATGTTACTACTTTTGAAGTGTGCTAACGTGCGTCGTCGGGTCGGGTCGACCCGTTGACCCAAAAGTTTGACCCGATCGGGTTGACCCAGACCCGGCTGAACCGGTATTGAACCGGGGTTGAACCAAAATTGTTTTGTTTGCCCGTCTGGACCGGTTTGACTAGTACATCCAACTGTATATGGGCTTGAACTTTGATCGGGCTTTCTGGGGGCTACGAGACTTCGTTTGGGGTCCCGTTTTTTTCGTTAGCTCTGTTTTTCTGTGCTCTACATAGTGGTGCCCTCTATTTCGATCAGATATGCATATTTTAAATATTTTTGGTATTCTATTGATGCATGCCTTTTTCTAGAATTTATCAGTTCATTTCATTGGGAATCGAACCAATTTTCTGACTTGATGGAATACCTACTTTGATGAACAATACTGTTGGCATATTTGTGTTAATTTTGAGACATTAAGCCCCTTGTCATAAGTTATAAAATAACACAAAATTGTTTAAGGATGTAAGTAATTTTGAAAAATCCCAAGAGAGGGTTCTATGGGTTCGACAAGATGCAGCCGCCAAAGCAACCTTCCTTGTTGGATTTGTGAAACACTGGTCTCATACAGTTGTGGGATGTCCTTCAACTCTGATGTGTGGTCATACACCCAAAGGTGGTGATCATGTATTGGTACTTGAAGAGGTACATATATAGTATGCATGTGAATAGGCTGACCCTAGAATTCTGTACACCCAAAGGTGGTGGATTTTGAAAGTTGAGTTGCATTCCCATGGCCACTGGTATGTAGGGATTTTTACAATTGCATGTTGAAAATTCAGCCCAAAGGTGTTTTCACAACGATGTGTGTAAAATTCTCATTAGCTTATAAGGTTTCAAGCTATACTTGCATCATGCTGAGTATTGTACTGTTCATTGTTTAAATTTTTATTCACTTTTTCTGTCAACAATAACATGGTTATTATTAAGATTCTTACTGGGTCAAATTTTAAGAAGTGGAAAGAGGACATTATGTTTGCCATGGAGATGGCAAATGTGCATACATCCCTTGTTATAAATAAACCAATGGACCTAATAACTGATAGTACTGAAGATGAAAAATCTGTGCATGCTACATGGGAAAAGAGTAATCGCTTAGCTGTACTGTCTATAAAGAGATCGATATCGAAACACCTAAAGAGTGGTCTGCCTGATAAATGTACTGCTAGGGAATTGTTGGATGTAATTTTTGAGAGATGCCAAGTTTCATCGAATGCTGAGATTGGGAGACTTCTGTAAGGGCTATTTGATATGGAATATCATGGTTCTAGGGGTGTTAGGGATTATATTGTTTGGAAGGTTGACTATCAAACCCAAATCAAAGCCTTAAATGTTGCTCTTCCTGATGCTTTGATTGTTCATCAAGTCCTTAATACCTTACTTTCTAAGTTTGACATCATCAAAACCAACTACTTTTCCCAAGATGGTGTCTGGAGTATTAATGACCTTATTTCTAGGGTTGTATCTGAGGAAGAGAAACTAAAGAAAGATAAACCCCACACTATCCTTGTTACTTCCAAATCCCATAAGAGTGAAAAGTCTAAAAATCGTACTCATAAGTCTGCCAATAAAGAGTACGATCAGATTAACAATTTAGGACCTAAGAGAGACTCTTTCAAGAAAGAGAGTGATCGTTGCTTCTTTTGCAAGAAGAAGGATCACATAAAGAAGGACTGCAACAAATACAAGACTTGGTTATCAAAATCCAAGCTATTAGGTATTGATTCTTTGGCTTTTGTTTGTGAATCCAATCCATCAGAAGCTTCATCCAGTTCTTGGAGGCTAGACGGCGGGGCAACTAATTGTGTTGCTTTTACCATACAGGGATTCATAAACCAGAAGAGGCTAAATCAGGATGAATCAAGGCTTGTCATAGGAAACGATGGATATGTTGACATAAACTTCGTGGGAGATATCATTTTATTACTAATTTCTAGTTTTAATTTGACTGTAAAGAACACTTTTTATGTACCGTCCTTCAGGCGAAATTTAATTTAATTTTCAGTGTTGGATATTGGTAGTTACCATTTTTTTGTTTCAAGTAAAGTTGGTTCCTACATTATGTCCAATGGATTGTACAGATTGTGTTTATCTCCCAATGATAACTACGCCTCCTATAAAGTTAAAAACGTTGGTTCCAAAAGACCCTTACCTAAAGAACGGTCCTTCACATTGTGGCACAAGAGGCTAGGTCATATTTCTAAGGTAAGAGTGGAAAGGTTGATAAAGTCTGATATCATACATACTCTCGAAAGTGATCTAGAAACTTGTGTAGACTGTTGTAAGAAAAAGATGACCAAGATAAAAAAAATAACTGCAATCAGTAGTTCTGACCTGTTAGAGGTCATTCATACTGACATTAGTGGTCTCTATTTAGCCTCATTGTGTAGAAATTTTTATTTCATCACTTTTACAAACGACTATTTCCAATATGGCTATCTGTTCTTAATTAAAGAAAAGTCTGAATCTCTTGACACGTTAAGATTTTTAGGACTGAAGTTGAGAAACAGTTGGGGAAAGTTATTGAAATTGTTAAATCTGATCGTGGGGATGAGTATTATGGCAGACATGACGATGTTTGACAGCTTAAGGGCCTGTTTGTAAAATACCTAGAGGACTCTGGGATAGTTGGTCAGTTGACTATGCCAGAAACTCCTGAGTAAAATGGTGTCGTCAAAAGGCATAATTGTACTAGTGAGGAGTATGGTTAGTAAGACAAATTCACCTAAGTTCTTATGGGAGAGGTTTTGAAAACTACTCCTTATATCCTTAACCATGTAGCTACTAAACTCAGTTTAAACCATCTTAGAGTTTGGGGGTGCTCTGCAGAAGTAAAACTATTTTATCTGACTTTGAACAAGTTGGATCCCAGGACTACTCGTTACTATTTTGTTAGCTACCCAGATCATTCGAAGGGATATAAATTTTATAATCCCTTGGGAGGCACTAGGAATATGGACTCATAGATAGCGAAATTTCTAGAATTTGATGTGATCGAAAAGAATGATTGTTCTCAGACTATTCTAGATAGTGATATGGTTGGTACATCAGTACCTATTCTTCTACCTATTCAGACGGATGTGGGGCATACTACGCCATTAGTTGCACCTGCTGGAGTTCAGGAGCCTGATATTGATACGGTCCCTGACATTCATGTAGCACCTGATGAGATTTCTCTTAATCAGGATGCGGTTGAGGATCCTATCATTGATGCAGTTCCATCTGGGATTTCTTAGATTCAGGGTGAGGCAGTGGTAGCACCATTACAGAAATCCATCAGGGAGAGAAATTCAGCTATAGCATCTATCTATGAGGTTTATCTAGGAGAACATGACTACGACATAGGTTGTGTGGTTGATCTAGTTACTTATTCGGGCATTGTTTCTAGTTCTCAATTAGATTTGTGGTTAGATATGATGAGAGATGAGGTGCAATCGATGGAACATAATGTTGTTTGGAAGCTTGTTGATTAAACTTGAGGGTTTTGCGGTGGATGGTTCAAACCATCTTATGTAGACTCAAGAAGTTTATTTACGGTCTTAAGCAAGCTTCCAGGCAGTGATATTTGAAGTTCGACAGTATCATGACTTCATTCAGTTTTGTGAAAAACAAAGTGGACCAGTGTGTATATCACAAAGTCAATGGAAACAAATTCTGTTTTCTCATATTTTATGTGGATGACATCCTGCTTGCTAGCAGTGACCTAAGGATGTTGCATAACTAAAAGCAACTATTATCTAGGGAATTTGACATGAAGGACCTTGGTGAGGTTTCTTTTATCCTTGGCATTGAGATCCATAGGGATTGTTCTCGCCGTTTACTCAAGTTTTTTCTCAGAGGGCTTATGTTGATCGTATTCAGGAGAGGTTCAGTATGCTGGATTGCAAACCTGAGAATGTTCCTGTTCTCAGGGATGACAAACTGAGCTCGACACAATGCCCAAAAATAAAGTTGAGAAGGATGAAATAATGAGGTGCCTTATGCTAGCGCACTAGGTAGTATCATGGATGTTCAAGTCTGTATCAGACCGGATATTACCTTTGTGACGGGTCTTCTTGGCGGATATCAGTAAGATCCTGGTCTTAGTCACTGGGTTGCTGCCAATAAAGTATTGAGGTACTTGAAGGGGACAAAAGATTATATGCAACATAAAGACACGTTCTTGAACTCAAGCTGGGGTCATATAGATTCTGACCTTGCTGTTCCTGATGGCAGGAAGAGCAGTATTATAGAACAATACAAAATAAACATTGGTAACCATTTTGACTAAACAGGTAAAATTTATAGCACGCCATGGGGTTGCTACTCAGGTTATTTGACTCAGGAATCTCATAAAGTAGTTGACCATTTTTTAGATTTTGTGGATAGACCCATCCAGATATATAGTGAATACAGCTTTGCTATGTTGTTTATAAACAACAATAAAGAACTTAGAGGGTATAAGCACATGAAGGTCAAGTATTTGACCGTAAAGGAGACAATAAAGAAAGGTGACATAGAAGTGAAGCATATTGGTACAGATGATATGGTTATAGATCCCCTAACCTAAGGTCTTTGCCCTTGTGTTTTAAAAGACATGTCATAAGCATGGGCTTAGATGCATCATGGAATGTGGTTGGTTAGTAGGAGTTGTTTTTTGCTCCATTGTAAAATGAAGTTTCTTTTCATCTGTAATTTTTACCGTGTGGTAAACTTTGTCTTATATATATCAGTTGTCATTGCATGCAGTTTTTTTTAAACACATGGGTGTTTTATTCATTGACATGATGTATATATTTCTGATTTTAAAGTCTTAAGGAATGTGTTAACCTTAAGCAAGGCTGGGGCATTAAGTTATTAGCCTAAATGTATGTCTTGTAACACATAAAGTAAAACTCGAATTATTCAAGATGAGACATACAGATTCGTTGGAATTATAAAGATTATTTCTCTAGTGAGCCTGTGCCACTTAAAGAAGAGAAATTTTGGATTGACAAATTAATAATACATAAGGAATCACTATGTGAGTATTATCCCGTTACCACACTACCACATTACATCCATGTTAGTAGAGTTGAGGGCTCTCGTGATCATGGAAGGCTTTGTGTCGCTTGATTATAGATGCAGTTACCGCCATGGTTCGGCGTCTAAAACTCTATGGGACATGATTGATTTTCTAATACGACCTCTAGACCAATTTGTTTTTTAAAATGTGCACATAAAGTTTTCATAAAGGGTTGTTAGCCTGTGATTTGTTTTGGTGAAAACTGTTTTTAAATCTCTTTAAAAATGTGTGATTTAATATAAGTCAAAGTAAGAGAATGTTATAATTATATTTGGAATATAATACTTTATTCCCTAATATGGACTAATATTAAATAAAGTAAAACTCAGGCTAATTATAGTATTGGTCTAATTAAGGGGGTCATTGAGTTATATTAGGAATCCTATGTGGATTGGTTTTAGTGTGGGCAAATAGATTCCTATTGGAACTGTGATGAGTCGGACCCTATAGGGATTACTATATAAAGAGAGCTAAATCCCCCCTCTACCCATTATATAACAACTAATTATTCTCAATCACTATTGAGGAGTGCATTCTGGAAAGAGAGGGAGATATTTAGTGTTCATCGTCCCTGCGCATACGGTATTCTCATCAGACCAGTTACTTTGAGAATAGAGGGGAAGCACCTAGATCTTTGTTCTTTTTTTTCGGCTGCAATCATCATCACTATGGATGCGAAACAAGGTTGGTGGTTCTATCCCCGTTTTCTATTATTTATTTGATTGTGTTCTTGAACGCCCTATAGAGATCCTGGCTTTTGGGATTTTGTCCCTATTCGGATCGATCTATTCTTACACAGCTCTCTTGTGAGGATCATACACCAAAATCTCGTCATAATCACAACTCATCCAATGAATTGCTCCTCCTATCACAGTGGGCTTCAAATTCATTGGCTGTAAGAAGTGGTAATAAGCCTCATCAGTAACAGCCACAGTGGATTGCTGCCATTCACCTGTGTCGGAGGAGAAAATCTCAATCTCAATCTCAATCTCAATATTGGACCCAGTAGTCCTTGTGGCCGCAATCGCACGCACCACTTTGTATCTGTAATCATCGGTAACAACGAAACCCATGAATGGTAGCCTGAACGATTGTTGCCGCTGTTTAAGAGGAGTACTGCTCATAAAGTCGTAGTGGACAACCTACTGGCAGCAGGGTCACCGCCACCCGACCCACAAATCCTCAATGGCGAAAACGGTGAACGCAGATCAGATTCGTCCACTGCTCTCTTTCCCCAGTCACTTCCATCGCAAAGAAGATGCCAAGGGTAAAATTGAGATTATAAAAAATAAGGAATCTCAAACATAATATTGGTTAAACCTTAGATATCTCAAACATCATATTTATGAATGTTAGGTATTTTTATTTTTTTTTGGGTAGAACGTGAGGTATCTCATATGCTACAAGTTCAAACATTAGATGTCTTAAGTGAAATTTCATCAAACATTGGGTATCTCAAATGTCATTTACCCATAAATTTTAAACAAAAAAATTCCTCCAAATAAAATTGGTTGACCTTGGAAGGGCTAGGAGATGAAATTATCATCGGAAAGATAATCACTAGTCAGAGATCGCAGCATTTGAAGTTTCAACCAAATATCGTATATATTCTGAAAGTACTCGAAAATAACCTTTGGAAATGAAACCTTTTCGCTTCTCTATGGACTTGTTCGGAAGAATAGTAATCTAAACTCTAAAAAAGTTGTAATGTAGGGAATTAGCCAACATGTCTGCCAAAGGAGGATTCAATTTTCAATTTTGGTGAATAAGATCATATCAGCTTTATCCATGGTTAAAATTTCAAACTATTTTAACATTTCATTATAGAATTTTAAAGTTTTTTGAAAAATCTAAAAAATGAACTTAACATGGGGAGGCAATCTCAATCTTAATCTCTTATATTGATCTGAAGAGATGAAGTTTTGCTGGTCGAGAGTTTGAGAAGCAATAACATCCCTGACAATTTAACAATATATTTTAAAACATTTTTTTATGCTTAAACAAATAACAACAGGTAGGGGGAAGAGAATGAGAACATCAATTTTTTTTTATTTTTTTTGAGGTTAGTAAAAAGTATTGTTAAACAAAAACAACACAGGTTAGGGTATTACTTCAATGATAATTCCCACGCAATGGAAATGATCCACTTGCCCTCCGCGCATGAACTTTGATGATGCAAACTTCACTACAATCTGCGGACTCATGAGGTTTCTCCAAAGAAAAATCTACCCTCCAAATCCAAGGGAACAAGATGGATTCCTTAAACCAAACACCACAGGGAGGGAGCGAGAGAGAGAGAGAACTGTGAAAGCGTGAGGGAGAGAGATTGAGTATGACGAGGGAGATGGGCTGCTGCGATTGCACACTACTCGCAGCCCCCCTTCTCCTTCTTTTATAGGGTTATATATGTGTGGCCCCCCTTCTCACCCTAGTAGGCCCTAGGTCGGTGCTAATGTGGCCCCAGTCCATGGTTAAGGTTCAAGAACTCGGTTCGATGCAAATTTTGCCCAGCCAAAAAATCCGAGTTTGGCCGAGATCTTGGCAAGTTTGTGTAATGTTTTTTTTTTGAACTCGAAGGCTGGTTTCGATGGATTTTAGACCTAATTTGTTGGTACTCAATCAATTTTAAACCATTTAAACACAATGGCACTATCAAATTTTTAAAAAAAAACAAAGTCTAATACGAGTTTCACATCGGACCCTAGGTTGGTAGGCGACAACGTACTAATAGACTTTATTCTACACATAATTTAGTAATGGAAAACAATCAAATCATATAATTAATATAAATAACTTAAATAAACATTATAAATGTAAAAATGTACAATACATTAATCTTAAAATATTACATATAAATATCTATCATAAACCACCGTTGAAAATCCTCAAAATCAGATCAAATGCACACTTCTTTGTCGAGTTCACCAAGACAATCAAGTTCTGGAGAGAGATCAAGTATGATGAGGGAGATGGGCTGCTACGATTGCACACTAATCGCGGTCCCCCTTCTCCTTCTTTTATAGGGTTATATATGTGTGGCCCCCCTTCTCACCCTAGTAGGCCCTAGGTCGGTGCTAGTGTGTCCCTAGTCCATGGTTAAGGTTCAAGAACTCGGTTTGGTACAGATTTTGCCCAGCCAAAAAATCCGAGTTTGGCCGAGATCTCGGCAAGTTTGTGTAATGTTTTTTTTTTTAACCTGAAGGCTGGTTTCGATGGGTTTTACACCAAATTTGTTGGTACTCAACCAATTTTAAACCATTTAAACACAATGACACTATCAGATTTTAAAAAAAAAAAAAACAAAGTCTAATACGAGTTTCACATCGGACCCTAGGTTGGTAGGCGACAACTTACTAATAGACTCTATTCTACATATAATTTAGTAATTGAAAACAATCAAATCATATAATTAATATAAATAACTTAAATAAACATTACAAATGTAAAAATGTACAATACATTAATCTTAACATATTACATATATATATATATATATCTATCATAAACCACCGTTGAAAATCTTCAAAATCAGACCAAATGCACACTTCTTTGTCGAGTTCACCGAGACAATCAAGTTCTGGAGAGAGATCGAGTATGACGAGGGAGATGGGCTGCTGCGATTGCACACTTATCGCGGCCCCCCTTCTCCTTCTTTTATAGGGTTATATATGTGTGGCCCCCCTTCTCACCCTAGTAGGCCCTAGGTCGGTGCTAGTGTGGCCCCAGTCCATGGTTGAGGTTCAAGACCTCGGTTTGGTACAGATTTTGGCCAGCCAAAAAATCCGAGTTTGGCCGAGATCACGGCAAGTTTGTGTAATATTTTTTTTTTTTAACCCGAAGGCTGGTTTCGATGGGTTTTAGACCTAATTTGTTGGTACTCAATCAATTTTAAACCATTTAAACACAATGGCACTATCAAATTTAAAAAAAAAAAAACAAAGTCTAATACGAGTTTCACATCGGACCCTAGGTTGGTAGGCGACAACGTACTAATAGACTCTATTCTACACATAATCTAGTAATTGAAAACAATCAAATCATATAATTAATATAAATAACTTAAATAAACATTACAAATGTAAAAATGTACAATACATTAATTTTAACATATTACATATATATATGTCTATCATAAACCACCGTTGAAAATCCTCAAAATCGGATCAAATGCACACTTCTTTGTCGAGTTCACCGAGACAATCAAGTTCTGGAGAGAGATCGAGTATGACGAGGGAGATGGGCTGCTGCGATTGCACACTAATCGTGGACCCCCTTCTCCTTCTTTTATAGGGTTATATATGTGTGGCCCCCCCTTCTCACCCTAGTAGGCCCTAGGTCTGTGCTAGTGTGGTTGGTACAGATTTTGCCCAGCCAAAAAATCCGAGTTTGGCCGAGATCTCGACAAGTTTGTGTAATGTTTTTTTTTTTTAACCCGAAGGCTGGTTTCGATAGGTTTTAGACCTAATTTGTTGGTACTCAACCAATTTTAAACCATTTAAATACAATGGCACCATCAGATTTTAAGAAAACAAAAACTAAATACGAGTTTCACTTCAAACCCTAGGTTGGTAGGCAACAACGTACTAATAGATTCTATTCTACACATAATTTAGTAGTTGAAAACAATCAAATCATATAATTAATATAAATAACTTAAATAAACATTACAAATGTAAAAATGTACAATACATTAATCTTAATATATTACATACATATCTATCATAAACCACCGTTGAAAATCCTCAAAATTAGATCAAATGCACACTTCTTTGTCGAGTTCACCGAGACAATCAAGTTCTGGAGAAATCTTAACTGCCTCGATCAAAATATGTACATTATAAAAGTAAGTATGTCCAAATCTCGATACAAAAGGTTCTCTAACAGATACATATCAAAATATGTACATTATAAAAGTAAGTATGTCCAAATCTCGATACAAAAGGTTATAAAAGTAAGTATGTCCAAATCTCGATACAAAAGGTTCTCTAACAGATACATATCAAAATATGTACATTATAAAAGTAAGTACGTCCAAATCTCGATACAAAAGGTTCTCTAAAAGATACATGTAGCTAAATAGACGAAGTGTTTTGAGACCAAAACAAATGAGCTCAGATGCGTAGAATGTCAACTTAAGAAGTCGAAACTGGTAACAACCCTGAGGTCACCAAACGCTATTCTAATCATTGCTCGGTATACAATGGATGCTTAATTCAGTTAATATGAAAAGATACTATCTTTTAAAATCCGCGATGTGGGACTATAGGATTATACTCAAAAGAGAGACCAGTACCGGGGCCGGTGATTAATCTGCTACCTTGTTCGCTTCTATATGGACTAAGTTTGGAAGAATTGATATCTAAACTCTGAAATGAGTTGTAATTTAGAGAATTAGCCAACATGTCAGCCAAAGAAATGAAATAATTCACTTCCCCTTAGGATTCTTTTTTTTATTCCATTTCTTTGGTTGTGAATCGGGTAACAGCAAAATTTCATCCCACGGATTCAGCTCAGGTTCACGTACAAGAATGTTCTCGTACATGAAACTGAGCCGGCCTCTTAGATGACATCAGTTTTATCTATGGTTAAATTTTCAAACCATTTTACAATTCATCATAGAAGTTCAAATTTTATTTTTTGAAAAAAAAAAAAAAAATGAACTTAGCATGGACTTAATAGGAACCTTCTAAAAATTAAAGAGAAAAATTCATATGATTGAAATAGGACACCTAAAATGCTTCTAAAGCCTATGCAATAATAAAACCTACCAAAGCATTAGTCCACATGACTTAGAAAGTGGCAAACATGATGGAAATTATTTCTAATTCAAGCGTGATAAAAATATTTTTCCCCTTTGTCTTTTAGGTTCAAAAAAGAAAAAAGGTAGCCATTGAATTCTAAAATATTCACCTTCTCTGCTGTGCACATTTTGTGGCACGGCACCACGGCACCACAGCTCACCACATGGACGAACTCCCCTTTAGATGGCATGGATCAAGTTGTGAAAGGTAAGTCCTGAGTATGGTGCACATGCAATGTACAAGAAGATTTCTAAATTTTGAAATCCAGATTTCCAAATCGATCCAGACAGTCCAAAGGAGAGCTCGTATACGTGTAGAGTTGTGGTGCCGCGCCACAAGATGTGCCTCGCACCCCTATGTCATAGAGGAGCCTAATTGAAGAATCAACAGGTCCAGGTCAGATCTTGGGGTCATTTTGAACCATTATCCTTTGGAGCCAAGGTGCTTGTGCAAAAGTACGGGAGTATCACAATAAAATGGGACAATGAATAATATGATATTGATGGTAAATAATATAACATTCTCAAATTTAATAAGATTTTTTAAATTAATATTCTCAAAATAAATAAATATTTGAGTAAATATTGCTTATATTGTTTTCTCAACCTCACCCAATCACCCCCCACAAAACTGATTGTGTAAATATTGCTTACCTTGCATGACCAATGTGTTATTTAGGTAGTGGACACATTTCTATGATTCATTATTGGTATCACACTTTTTTGCCTGATCTTTATGAATTCATATCGTCTCTTGTTACAGTGCTGTAATGCATTGTGCGACAGCTGCACAGGCCATGTGTATCGGTGGTGTGCAGCTATGCGTTACAGCACTGTGCTGTAATAGGAGAGGATAAAAATTCAATCTTTATCCACTTTACTAATCCCATTTTTCCTTTGTCCAATTCCTTAAGACAGTTTTAGTATTTTACTAGATTTGGATCCAAATCATTTTAAAAACTCAAATAACAGAGATCATCACACTCGGACCAGTTTTCACTAATTAGTAGGGAACTGTTTCTGGTTTTATCAACTGGTTGACGGAGTGTTTGAAACCAAAACAAACATGCACTCAGAAGCGTCGTATTTCCATTTGAGAAACTGAAGTCACTGGCACCCCTGCAGTGCCCTAACGCTGCTCTAACCATTGGTCGATTCCTGTAAACGGACGCTTAAGTTAATATAAAAAGATAATATCTTTTAAAACCCACGATGTGGGACTAAAGGATTTTACTCAAAAGAGACACCAGTACCGGGGCCGGTGGTTCTTGAAACGCGTTTCTCTGCAACCGTGTAGTAGTTTAAGGTGAAGGCGTGAAAGCTACAGTTCTGAAAAGCGGATTCGATGGAAACCGTTTCGTTAGCACACCTACTGCACAAAGTCCTTCATTCCATCACTGTTATCCTTATAGTTATATACACAACCAATCTCAATGGAAAGATAAACCAGAGACTCAAAACCATCATATATTCAATTCTCAGATACCCCTTAAGTTTGGATAATAAATCTGCCGCCTTGTTCGCTTCTCTATGCACTAAGTTTGGAAGAATTGATATCTAAACTCTGAAATGAGTTGTAATTTAGAGAATTAGCCAACATGTCTGTCAAAGGAGGATTCAATTTTGGTGAATAATAATTAGATCACGGACTCGGGAAAAATTTTGCTGCTACCCAGGTTGCAGGAATTTTTCTGCTATCTGGGCTTTCAGCCAAAAAAAATTGAATAATTCACTTTCCTTTGGGATTCACAAATATCCTATTTGATTCCATTTCTTTGGTTGTGAACTGGGTAGCAGCAAAATTTCGTCCCACCGGACTCGGCTCCAGGTTCACGTACGAGGATATTCTCATACTTTAAATTGACCCAGCCTCTTAGATAACATCAGTTTTATCTATGGTTAAATTTTCAAACCATTTTAACAATTCATTATAGAAGTTCAAATTATTTTTTTTTTTTGAAAACAATCTAAAAAATGAACTTAGCATGGACTTAATAGGAACCCTCAAAAATTAAAGGGGAAAAATTCATATGGTTGAAATAGGACACCTAAAATGCGTAATGGTTGATATTCCAATGCTTAGCATGGGTTCCTTAAGATATTGGCAAACCTCATGGGTGGCATTGATAGTTTTTCTTTATTTTATTATTTTCAAAGTTTGAGAGTTCTGAAAGTAAATGTGATCCTTAGGAGGAAGGAAACCCAAATGAAGAAAAGAAATTGTTTTAGAGTAGAGAAAAAATAAAATGACCAGGGGAATCTCTAAGCAAAGCCGAAGCCAAAACAGTCCTCGCACTTCTCAAGGTTTTTCCATAGACATTCTCTCTGTGATTTTACCAGTAATCCAATTCTTTCAGAGTATCTAAGATAGGCTAATCTATAAGTTACTTGGCATTCTTGGAATCTTCCCACTCAAAACGGTTGTTTCCGAGCTGTAGTTATAGCAGTGAGTTTTAGTTCACAAATGAATCACTACTTGGCATTCATGGAATTTTCCCACTCAAATCATTGTTTCCGAGTTGGGATTCCATATTATGTGTGTCTTGAATTCTTATTCTTGTTTCGAAGATTGATATGTCCCGAAATTTTTTTTGGCGATCGGAATGGCATTTTTTTTCTGAGATCTGTGTGTAAGAATTCAATCTCTCTTTCATAGATTAGTAAAAGATGTTACATATATTTATACAGTGATGAGATGTCAAGAAAGAATCTTCTAACATCCTAACGACCTGCACATGGTCAGTTACAACGGTAGTTACATAACCACACATATGATGCTAACGTAAGCCATGATGATATAATCATGTATCCTTAACACTGATGGTAGTGGAGGGCTTGTCGTGATAGGCCCAAGCTCGGAGACCATCACTAATCTCATTGGTGGAGTGGGGGCAAAGCCCCCGCAATACGGTATGACCCAATCCGATGGATTAACCCATTTGGAGGAGTACTTATATGTTTTAACTGTCTTATTATAAAGAGAGCTGGAAATTGGGGATTTTTCGGATTAGGGTTTTGGGTGAGAACTAGCAGCATCGTTGTTGAGTGTTTTTGTGAGATCTCCACATTGTATCTTCTTCCATTACATAGTGAATCATCTTCAACTTCACTTGTGAACGTAGTACAAAATATTGGTGTGTGAACCACGTTCAATCTTTGTGTCATCTTCAGTTTCAACGTCATTGACTTAAATTTTTGAAGATGATACTTCATTGAGGATGTGCTTCTTGATGTATTTTAGTTGCATGCAGAGATGGGAAATCTTATGTTTGGCAAGTTGAGTGATGTGAGAGTAATTCGAATGTAGAGTTCCCAAATGTGCTTTTTACAAGTACTTGAGCCAGCGTTGTGTTGTCACAGTAGTACTAATCCAACTTGGAGGTCCTTATTTTCTCTCATCCAAAGAATTGTTATTGTGGTGTTGTATTTTAAACAACGAAGTTACAAAATATTTTTTCTTATTTTTGGCAGTTTAATGTGACCGAAGTTGGTGGTTCTTCTTTTGGTGTCGGTTTTCATTGTGTCTCTTGAAGGGACACAGTTTTTGGGAAAGATCCAAAATCATGCACATGCGTCGAGCCGAGCCGGGCCATGATCGTGGTCGAGGTGGAGGTGTGGGTGTGGGTGAATTTTCATTCTAGTTTTGAGTGTTCAAGTGTTATCTCTCTCTCTCTTTTTCTGTCCGAAATACTTTTTGTAATCTATTTACAAATAGAAATACAGTAAGAGAGTTGTATTCTGTTGGTAATACCGTAGTAGTGCTTTAGCCTCCTACTACTTTCCGTCGTTACATTAAAAGCTTCTGCAAAAATCGTTTAGTGAGCCTAGCCTTGCTCTCCCAAGTCAGAAATTAAAGAGAGAATCTAACCATAAGTCTTGCTAATTTTCATTCTAGTTTTGAGTGTTCAAGTGTTATCTCTCTCTCTCTCTCTCTCTCTCTCTCTCTCTCTCTCTCTATGTCCGAAATACTTTTTGAGTACTTTGTTTACAAACAGAAATACAATAACAGAGTTGTATTATGCTGGAAATACTGTAGTAGTGCTTTAGCTTCCTACTACCTTATGTCGTTGCATTACAAGCTTTTCAAAAAAATCGTTTAGTGAGCCTACCCTTGCTCTCCCAAGTCAAAAAAATAAAAAGGAGAATCTAACCATAAGTATTGCTAGTTTCCCCCTTTTTTTTTAATATTGGTAAAAACACACAAACCACACGTCAATGTTCTAGAACTGGAACCTCTCACGTGCAAGGTCCAAAATCACACGAGCGCGTCGAGCAAGCCCGGCCATGACCGTGGTCGAGGTCAAGGTCTAGGTGTGGGTGTGGGTTGAGCTTAGATAGGTACCTAAACATATAGACACCACTACACCTATAAATAGGTGATGATACAACACCAAATTTTCATTCCAGTTTTGAGTGTTCAAGTGTTCTCTCTCTCTCTCTCTCTCAATACTTTTTTAGTATTCTGTTTACAAATAGAAATACAGTATAGACACCACTATACCTATAAATAAATGATGATACTCCACCGAATTTTCATTCCAGTTTTGAGTGTTCAAGTGTTATCTCTCTCCACTCTCTCTCTCTTTCTCTGTCCGAAATATTTTTTTAGTATTCTATTTATAAACAGAAATACAGGAAAAGAGTTTTATTCTGTTGGTAATACTGTAATAGTGCTTTAGCTTCTTACTACCTTCCGTTGTTACATTAGAAGCTTCTTAAAAAATCGTCTAGTGAGCCTAATCTTACTCTTCCAAGTCAGAAAATTAAAGGGAGAATCTAACCATAAGTCTTGCTAATTTTCCTTTTTTTTTTTTTTTTTTTAATATGGGTAAAAACAGACAAACCACACGTCAATGTTCTCAAACTAGAACCTCTCACGTGCAAGGTCCAAAATCCAAGTATTGGACTCGGTACCGATTATGATCCTGATACCTTTTCGGATCGGGATCGGATTGGTACAAATCGATCAAGATCGATAAAAAAAAGCGCAAAATCATTTTTTATCGATCTGGTCATGTATCGGCCAGAGTTAGTGGTGTTGTGATCTCAGGATCAGATCAGTCGATATTATTCGGATCGGATCGGTCAATATCGGTTTGTATCGGTCAAAATAATATTAAAAAAACTTTAGTCAGATTGGGCAGTATTTTTCGATCCTGTAGCCGCTCCATCAAATTGGTTAAAGATCAGTTGCATCTCAAGATCAGCCTCGACCGATACCGATCAAATCCGACCGATATCGTTCAATCCGATCCGATTTGAACTAAGATTAAGAACCATGCTCACGTGTGGTTTTCAAAGAGAGAGAGAGAGAGAGAGAGAGAGAGGATGATTTTAATCAGATCCGATCCGGCTGATCCGAGATTACGAACCATGAGTCACGTGTGGTTTTCAAAGAGGGAGAGGATGATTTTTGGGTTTTTGTCAAATGCCCCCCTCAAAATGCTCATTTGTCCAAATGCACCCTTACAACTTTACAATTTATATGTCCCCCTACTTTCAAAACATTGTAACACTTTAATCCAGTCCGTTAGTCTGGATATTAGACATTAGTTTTGGGGAATCTAATGACCAAAATGCTCTTGTGACAAAAATCCACCAAAATTAAAGAATAAAGTGACCAAATTACCCTCATCTTCATCAAATCGTTTAGGGTTTGAAACTGAAAATCAAACCATAAACTATTTGGGGAAGATAACCCTAAAATCAATTGATTTAACTTGAAGATTAGCTTGCAAACAGCAACAAGAATCAAAGAAGAATGATTTAAGTTCAGAAATCAGAGTTTTAAAGAAGTTGAATTCAGCCATGATTTCTGAAATAAAGGGAGAAAACTGAATGAAAAACAGAAATTGATTATATAGCAAGCAATCAAGCAAATCGATGGCAAGTTTCAGCAGGTTCCAATCAAGGGTCAAAGCTGAAACTGAACTTGAAATAAAGCATTAATTAGAGATTACGAAATTCCAGCAAACAAGAAATCACTGGGCAAAAGAATTAGAAATTCTGATTTGATATGCGATGAAGAAAAAGATGGATAAATGAGAGAGATTGCAGGCCTGGAATCCAACTTTAGAGGATTTTAATCCAGTGACTCCGGGAAAAAATACCTGCAAAGTTAGCGTCAAAATGCCGCCTAAATTTGGCTGTGGGAGCAGAAGGGGGGGGGGGGGGGAAAAGACCGATGAAGATGGATTCAGATCCTCTACTGCAGAGCTGCCCGGCAGGATGGTACTGCCGAGACACAGCAAGGCTGGAAATGACTGCCTTACCCCTGCCCAAGCGCCTTGCCCAAGCAGGGGTAAGGCAGTCATTCACTGCCTCGCTGTGTCTCGACAGTACCGTCCTGCCAGGCAGCTCGGCAGTAGAGGATCCAAATTGGATGAAGATGAAGAAGAAGAGACGCACAGAATGGAATGAATAAATTTGAACAAAAAAGAAGGCAAAAGGGGAGGAATGGGATTTTCATGGGTAAACAGACACCAACCATCAATCAATTCTCAAAACCTAAACGATTTGGGGAAGATGATGGTAATTTGGTCACTTTACTCTTTAATTTTGGTCGGTTTTTATCATAAGGGCATTTTGGTCATTAGATTCTCTGAAACTAATGTCTAACGCCTCGACTAGCGGACTGGACTAAAGTGTTACATTGTTTTGAAAGAAGGGGGCACATGTAATTGTAAAGTTGTTAGGGTGCCTTTGGACAAATGGGAATTTTGAGGGGGGAAATTGACAAAAACTCATGATTTTTTATGAACTATATGATTGGATCTTTCGAAAATGTATCCGTCGTACCATATACTCCTACATTCTTGTCAGTGTTCTGCTTCTGCTGATTCTTCGTTCTTCACTCTAGGACCCAAGATTTTGTAAGAAACTGGAAAATCGAATATGACTCCTAGTGTTTCACTTGTGTTCACTTAATCCACCTGTCTGGTTGCGTTGTCTCGGTGTCCTTTTCTTTATCTTTTGTCCGTCTTTGTTTTCTTGGGTAGTACGCTTTCTCTCTTTCTACTTTTACACTTGTTGCTTTTCTTTGGTCTACTTTTGGATAAACAATCTAGTTGCACTGGTACATGATGGACTCTAAGGGGAAAACACCTGTTGGTGGGGCAACTTCGTCGCGATCAAGGTCGAAGTCTTCGAAGATAGATGACGTTGAAGGCATCGCTCGAAGCCCTATCTCCACTAAGTCGCCCAAGCACTCGTCCAAGATTCTTTCCAAGACTACTGAGACCTCAAGGAACAAACCCCCCTCTGATCTCCATGCTCCCATTTTTGGCTGCGTGATTGGGAACTTCAGCCCTATTGAAGACCATCTGGGAAACTTTCTTGTTTCTAAATGGGGCAAATTAGGCGCCAAGGCTGTTTGGACTGAAGAACAAGGGCATTTCATGGTGGAACTCAGCTCAACTAAGAAGAGGGATGGCATTATGAAAGCTTCTCCTTGGTGGTTTGAGGGGTTTTTTCTACATCTTTCGGTCAAGCCCTCATCTCCTCTCTTTCCTTCCCAATTGTATTTCCCTTTGTGGGTTCAAGTTTTCAACATTCCACAGGCATGTCTTGTAAAGGATCTTATTTTCACAGCCATTAAACCTCTAGGGGAACCCCTTTAGCCCTTGACCTCAACTGGGAAGCTCATCATCTTCCTCCCTTTACGGCACGAGTGCAAATTTCCTTTCCCAAGCGTCAACCTATTTGTTCGAAAATCACACTGTTTGATCCTGAGGGTTCTGCTCTCCAGGTTAATATTAATTTTGAGGTCAACTTCCTTTGTTCCTGGTGTGGACGCCTAACCCATAAAATCAATGGTTGCTATGGTTGGAAAGCCTCCAAGAATTCTCCCCGCTCCAAGGAAGACGAACGGATTTTGGACCTTTTCCCCTCAAATGCTGCTACTTCGGTATGTAATATCATAACCAAACCCATCCAACCCAACACTGTACCCTTTAGCTTAACCACTGTGAAGAAGCCAACAACTTCTTTTGGGCCATTTCCCTCTGTTGGTGGAAGGTGTCACACCCCGGCTCGGTTAACAAGGGCCAAGTGTGACGGGATGTCTCTGACATCCAACCAATCCCCAAGGATCTCAAGTGCAGTACCCTATTTACAATCATTGCTCACAAATACAGTAATCAGAGGCAGCAGAAATAATTAAATAATAAAGGTAACATCAGTAGTAAGAGACATCTATGTGATATTTCATTTATATAAAGGATAAAGCTTGTGGTACTACTATACAGTTCTCAAAGGTACTGCAGGGTAAAATTATACAAGAACTACATTATATCTATACAGAACTATTTATAAACATAAATAAGTGGGGAGATAGCCTGGACTGTCAGGCCAAGATCAGAAGAATGCGCAATCATCACATGCGCACAAAGCATCGTGCACTTCAAACTCCAGCACCGCAAATCCAACATTAGAAGTAACTAAATCACCTAAAAAAATAAAGATATCCACAGGGGTGAACTCTCAACTGAGCCCAGTAAGGAAATGCATGCAAAACACAATACAATAATTCATGATGAATGTACTAATCTAGCATGCTCCTAACATGGATACTAAGTCTCATGAGGTTCAAGTACTACTGTGATAGCTAGATGCTAACCTCAATCCCGGAAACACATAACCAAACGTTGGTCATCCGAGCGAAACCATTCTACCACGGTGAGGACCCGTCAGGAAAGCATATCACCAGGTAGCTAACCCAACAGACCCCCAATGACCAACCCTACTGTTTGTTCCCACAGCAGAGCACACATGCTAACATGGGACAGTGAATGGTACCCTGGCATACCCTTCGGATGTACCACAGGTTGTCCAACACCTCACCCCCTGTTGGTAAGGGGCGTAGTACTGGGTTATGATATAACAGTCTAGCCCAATGCAATCTATGCATGAAGAAACATGTATAGATAGCCGAGTTGTAAGAATAAACAATACTTCACTTTCATCAATTGAACAGTAATAATAAATATCAATGCAAATGCAAGATGCCAATGCAGCCTAGAATCACATGCAAACTAGTGCAAAGGAAAAACAAACTAACAAACTATATGAACAGTGTATTGTTGATGAAACATGACATGGTACACAGAATAAATAACAATTAAGTAACAAACACACATAAAATAAGACAAAATTCCCTTACCTGAATCTGTAGATCAGGTTTAAACAACTACCCTCCAAAGATCCCAGCAACATAGACAAGATCAGCAAAGAACAGGCTGAAACAGTCCCTAAACAATAGGAAATCACCAAGTTTTGGGGTCAAAATACAGCCAGGGGTCAATCCAAGGGGTCAAGGGTATTTTGATCCATTTTTGGCTGAACCGGATTCACAGGGCACCTGAACCGGATGATCGGTTCAAACCCTGGTTTTGCATCCGGTTCAAGTTTCAGAATTGGGGATTTTGTCTGTACTTGATGGATCTTGATATGCAAGCTCCCAATTTGAAGTTTTAAACCCATTTCTAGGTGGGTCAGTTCTCTTATTTGTTAAATTTCAAAATTAATTATCAAATTGGGGATTTTGGTTACTTATTCCCAAATTAATAGGTTAGGGTTCATAAATCCAATCCCTATAACCAGATTTGGACACAATTAGATGGGCTGCCAAGGGTTTCTGCTATAATTGAACCCAATTCAGCCCAATCAGGTTCATATAGGTAAGATTTCTAAAATAAAAGCTTAAATCTGTAAGCTTTAATGGCAGCAGCATCTTAGGCTGCAATTAGGGAGGAATTAGAGAAGAAATTAGGTAAGAAGAGGTAGGAACTGCAAGGATTGAAGCCTACCAACTTGTGTAGCAGCAGAGGAAGAAGCAGCCTTGGATTCCTGCTCCTAAGCTCTCAATTGAGGATTTCCAAGCTTCCAATGGAGACCAGGTTCGAATTCTCCCTTCTTTTTCTCTTCTTTCTCCTCTCTTTTTCTTCTCTCCAATTCTAAGTCTGATTTTCGTTTCTCTTAGATAGGAATGAGTTAAAAGAGAATAGGAATGATATTTATAGTGCTTAAGTCATAAGGGCAGTTTTGTCATTTTAGGTGAAAATTAGTTTATAATTAGAAATTTACATTTATTACCCTATTCTAACCATAGAGTGACGCCATACGACATCAGGGGAAATCCGATTACGGGTAAATGTCAGGAACAGGATTCCCCACTAAGGACGTGGGTCCCACAGAGGTAAATTTACTAAAATACCCCAATTACTCTAATCGGTCAGTACGATACCCTATAAAATACAAATAAATTGTACTTACAATGGGTTTAATTGATGGAGGGGTTCTACATGCTGTCCAGCTAGTAGATCCGACACAGGTAGCTTAGGTGCAGGGTTCCATTGGGTTCCTCTGACTCCAAAAGAACAAGATGGGAAGATTCCCTAGAATCCTCCATAACCAAGGGCAAGAACCAGAACCTGAAATTACACAGGTTCCAAAAGTTCAATTTTTTTTTTTTTTTTTTACGGGTTTCACAGAAGGTCTCAAGTTTCATCCCCGGTTTCCTCTTATCCACCTCCTTCTACTACCCCTCCCGGTATTCACCCAAAACTTGAGCAAATTCCGGACATTTTTTCTGACTTGACTCTCATTGCTTGTTCACTCCCTTCATTTTCACCCATTTTCACACCTGCACCGTTTGCTGTTAGTTCTGATCTCCCCTGCTCTTCCGACCCTGGTCCACTGGTCTGGCCGGATCCATCCTAGGTGAACACCCACGTGGATACACACTTTCTCCCATCCATTTCTTCTCTCTTGGCTGATCTGCCCCCCTTGCGATTTCGGACCTCTTTATTTCCAGCCCGGCCAATTCTCCACCATGTGACCCCCTCTCCACTCCTGAACCCACGACTGATCCTGCTCCTTCCCCTTGGCCTCACCAACAAACTTATCCAAACACCCCCTTTGCTTTTGCGACTGCCCAACCCAACACTACTTTACACTCCAACCCCTTCTCCTTCACTAACCTACTTTTTCACACCCACGACCACCTTCGCACCTTCTACAACCCTTCACTTGCCTCCCCCTCACCTACTTCATTTAATATACCATCCCCTCCCATCTCTCAGATTGCTTCTGAAATTCCTACACCTTCTCAGCCTAAGCCGGTTGTTGTCAAAATTTATAAGTGTTGCAACAGGTGTTGTAAACGATACAGCCCCACAAAGGTAAAAATCCCCAAAATCTCTGTGGCCAGATCCCCCCTACCTCTTCTTTTTCGGAATCTGCTACTCTTGGGGGAGGCAATTCTCCAACCGGGGGGTCTTCTGTACAGGGTCTCAGGCCATCTGCTTCTAGTCCCACCACTTCTTCATCTATGATTGGATCGAGCTCCTCTACCTCTTCTGACTCTACCCAAAGCCGACGAAAAAGGTCCGCCAAAGGGAAGCAACATGCAAGATCGAGCAGAAGTAAAAGAAAGAGGCAGAAATCTAGGTTTGATTTTATTGGCTCAGAGGATCAGGCTGAAATTGATATCCTTCAAAAATTTTCCTCTTACATACTCAAGATGGTGGACTCTCCTGAGGCTCTATCCAAGAAACTGAAGGGCTGGCTGTGTGACCTCAAGATGGACAAGGACTTCCATGCTTCTGCCCAAAAGAAGCGCTCTATTTTAATCTCTGAAGCATCTCCTCTTGGACACCAGACAATGCATCACCAGACTCGTGAGTCATCTGATATCCCATCCACCTCGGTAATACGTTTTAACCATTTTCAAGCTCTTTCATCGTTTATTGTTGTGTTTACTACCATGTTGCTGTCGATTTGTGTGTCTTTGTTCACCTTAAGCTCTAGATCTGTACATAATGAAGATATGTAGCTGGAACATTAGGGGTTTGAAGTCTAAATCTAAGTCTACTTTCCTTAAGCACTTTTATCTTAAGCACAAACCTGATATTTTATTTTTGTGTGAAACTAAAATGTTGACCCCTGACTACTCTTGTTTTCCTCGGGCTTTACATCCCTATCACACCCTGGGGTTTATCAGTGGTTCTGGCAATCGGGGTCTCGGGGGGGGGCTATGGGTTCTTGGTAGATCTGATCTTCCCCCTTCTAAAACCCAGGTTTTTGATAGGTTTCTAGCCCTGCACTTCTCGGATTCCGCCTTGGATTGTTACTAGTGCCTTATTTGTCTCTATGCCCCCCCCCCTCAACCGAACCCTCGCACTCAAACCTAGACCTCTCTGGGGTCCTTTCTTCCCACTCTCTCTTGCCCTTATTTAATTATGGGGGACTTCAATGAGATTCTGTCCTAGGAGGATAAATTTGGAGGATCCACTTTCCTTCACCCCTCCCATTCTGCTCAAGCTCTCATAACCATTCTCTATGATCATTGTTTGGAAGAGATTAAGCCCTTATGTCATTGGTACACCTGGAGAAACAAACAAAAACCCCCCATATTGTATCATGGAACACCTTGATAGATGCTTTGTAAATAAAACATGGCTCTCTGTTTGGCCCCTTGCTTCCCTTCAAATTTTACCTGCCTTGGGCTCGGACCATAATCCCTTACTTTTGGATTCCACTCCTCCCTATTGGTCCTTCAAAAAATTGTTTCATTTCCAAGCTGCCTAGCTTGGTCACCCTAATTTTAATTCCTTTGCTTCTGTTGCATGGGATCTTGCATCTTCTACCAACTTAATGGTTAAGATAAATAGTTTTACCCATTAGATGAAAAAATGGAATTTGGAGGTTTTTGGTCAAATTGACTCTCTAAAGTCTGAAATGACTAAAAAAATTGCTCTTCTTGAAGCTAGCCCTCCATCTGAAACCCAATCTAATTTGTTAAGCGATGCATACACCCAATTAACAAGGATTCTCGATGCTGAAGAAACTTTCTGGTTTCAAAAGTCTAGGAAGAAATTCATTACTCACGGTGACCGTAACAGCAAGTTTTTTCATGCCATGGCCAAACACAGACTTAGATCTAATCGGGTTGTTTCCATAACTAATCCCTTAGGCCGGGTTACCTCAAACCCCCCTGAAATGGCACATCTCTTTGCTTCCCATTTATCTTCTATCATGACTTCTTCTCTTCCACTGGATCCATCATTTGTGGAATGCATGTTTCCTTCCCTACCCAATACCACCTCACTTGCATCTCTGGGTATGCCTCCGGTTATTGAAGAAATCAAGGCCGCAGTTTTTAATATTGGTGCCTTTAAAGCACCAGGGTTTGATGGCCTTTCGGCCGGTTTCTATCATCGCTGTTGGGACTTTATCCAATCTGATATACTTAGCTTTGTACACGATTTCTTTTCTAATTACCACCTTCCCGTGGGTGTCAACCATACCGTGCTAGCCTTAATACCCAAGAACAACTCTTCTCAGCGGTGGAAGACTACAGGCCCATCAATCTCTGTAACATTTCATATAAAATTATCACCAAAATCCTTGCCACTCGTTTAAGGCCTATCCTCCCCCTCTTTATCTCCCCCAACCAATCTGCATTTGTGAAAGGTCGCCAAATTACTGATAACATCATCATTGCTCAAGAGATTTATCATTTCATGAAAAAGAAGAAACACGGAAAAACTGATTTTATTGCACTTAAACTTGATATGTCAAAGGCCTATGATAGAGTTGAATGTTGCTTCCTATTTAAACTTTTTGAATACCTGGGCTTTGACCAACATTGGACTAAACTACTCTCCACTTTACTACAGTGTTCTTTCTCCATTAAAATGAATGGGAGTGCTTTTGATTATTTTCAACCTTTTAGGGTCCTACGACAAGGCTGCCCACTCAGCCCTTACCTGTTTCTCCTAACCATGGAATGCCTCTCTAGGCTTTTGCACACTTATAGACAAATGGATTTATTTAAGGGTACTAAAATTTCACACCAAGGCCCTGAGATTACCCACCTTTTCTTTGTTGATGATACCCTTCTCTTCTATCGGGCAAACCTCGAGGATGTCCATACCCTCAAGGCCATCATCAACCTGTTTGAATCCCTCACTGGTCAACAATTTAATCTGCAAAAGAGTAGCATTTTCTTTAGCAAAAACACCCCTTCTGCTGTTCAGAAGGATATTTGCAATGCTTTGGAGATGAAAGCAATGGGGGCTGATTCTACTTATCTGGGCACTGCTCTTTTCCCTACAAGATCAAAAGCCCGCTGCCTGGCCCCCATTCTATCCCGCGTACAATCCAAACTGGCTGACTGGAAATCCAAGGTTTTATCTCAAGCCGGCTGGCTTACACTCATTAAATCAGTCCTGCAATCCATCCCCACTTACCATATGTCTTACCTCCTCTTTCCTACAACAATCTGCTCTAACCTTGATTCCCTATGTTCTGCTTTTTGGAAGGGTAAAGCCAAGCCTTGTAAAGGGTTATCTCTGATTTCTTGGGACTCTCTGTGTCAACAAAAAAGCAAAGGGGGTCTGGGCCTAAGAACTCACTGAGACCATAATCGGGCTCTTATTTTGAAATTATCATGGAGACTACTAACTGAGCCCCAGTCTCTCTGGGCTCAACTGCTTAAGGGCAAATATTTCCCCAATCATTCAATTCTCAACCCTACAAAACCACTTAGACCAGGCTCATGGACTTGGAATAGTATTCGTACTGTTCTCCCAACCTTTCGGAAAATGGTTCGCTGGCAGATTGGGTCTAGTTCCACAACCAACATATGGGATGATCCATGGATCCCATCATCCACCTTTACTACCTTAAACCAAGTGGTACCACAGAATCCACTCTTTACCAATGTTAATGAACTTTTATCCAATAGATCTTGGAAATGTACCCTTGCTGCACTCAATCCTACCTTCCTCCATTGTATACAGCATTACTTCTATCCCACTTTCCATTCACCCCTTTCGTGACCACATCTTCTCACCTGCCTCAAAGACAGGGAAACTGACAACCAAACACATAGCCTCTGTCCTAAAATATCCTTGTTCTGATAATCTTCAGGTTCCACAGCTCTCCCTTTGAAAACGAATTTGGGAATTGAAGATCCCACCACGATTCCAACTCTTCTTGTGGAAATTACTTCACGATGGTATCCCCACCAAGTCTAAAATGTTTTTCACAAATTATACAAATCCTGTGTCCACTTTGTAATTTGACACTTGAAACTCGTTGGCACCTATTTTGGTCTTGTGAATTTAGTAAAAAAATCTGGGCTGCTACCCCTCTGGGCATCAGGACTAAAAATCTTGTGGGAGACACTTTTTGTGAGGCTATAACAAATCTGGTCACAATGGGGGCTACCTCAAAAGCCCATATTCACACTATACTCAGTATGCTGGGCCTCACCTTTTACTTCATTTGGAAATATCGTAACCAGGTGGTTTGTCAAGGCAAAAAATCAAATCCATATATGGTGCTAAATAATATTCTTCGATGGGTGTCTGACCACAAATTATTCTCCTTTGAGGACTTCAATGAACCACCCCCCCCCCCCCCCTATTGTTCTCCACTTTGCTCTCCGTTGACAAGGCTCTCCTATCTGAGCTTATTTTCAAATGAGACTTGTTACATGATTTCAGATGGCAGCTACTGCCCCTCAACTTCTTATGGGGGCTGGGGATACCTGATTATCAATAACAAAAACTTTGTGACCTCTTCTATGAATCATGGTTGTGTAGGAACTGCACAAGAAGCAGAACTGCAAGGGATACTAGGACTCCAGAAAGCACTTCCACTGGCAGGACAATAACTGACTGTGTGGACGGATTCACAGGAGATCGCGGATTGGATCACCAGCCCAGAAAAAAACCCTTGGCCATTTCAGTTTTATACTTGGTTATATGATATTTCTCAGCCACTTACTAATTTTGGGTCTAATATTTCTCAAACAACCTAGAACTTGCATTGAACCTGTGGATAGGATTGCTAGATTTGCTAGGGTGAATTTGGTTTCTTCAGATTGTATGGAGGACAATGCTTTGCTTATGTTTTAATTAATAGTACTTCACCAAAAAAAAAAAAAGATTCTTTAAGAAATCTCCATTCTCCTTGTTCCTTTCTCCTCTTCGTTCTTTCTCCTCATTTCTACTCTGTTAAACTGGGAATTGTTTCAACTTCACGCCAGAGATGGACGACGTCGTCTATATTCCTAATCAACTCGCTAAAAGACTATCTTGAAACCCTACGGAAGCCAAGGGTCCACCATATACTGGTTCTTGAATATCTTTTCTACCTTGATGAGGTTGGACTCAAATCTCTGACAAACCTTCGTTACTAATTAATTCTTCTGATAATTTTAATGGATTTCCCGCGTTACTTTTTAATTCTTCTGATAATTTTAATGGATTTAAAGACCGAGTCAATGTTTCATATTTTTTCTGTCGTTCAGGAGTATAGAAGGAGATCTGTTCCAAGTTACTATTTCTACGGAATATGTTTGCGATGCAATTCATCGTATGCCACATGGGCGAATTATCCATGCGGGCACAAGTTCTGGTGCCACAGCTGCAAACACTGGGCCTTAACCAGTGTTCTTGGAGCCCACCACGAGTGTATCTTTTGTGAAGCATGAGTTGATGGATTGCAGCGAGAAGAGGAGTTTCCACATTTCAGCCCTGCCTACCAGAGAGCAACTGCGTGAGTGTTTCAAACCTGTCTCCCTCCTTCTCCCCCCTCCGCCATGGTTGTCTCCTCAAATTGGTTGTATTTACTTTAAAACTGTTACAGTAAATGAATGACAAAGGGAACAAAGAATAGGGTCAACCTGGAAAACACCTGAACCATTGAAAACAGGGACAAGATTGAGGTCGTTATGATCAACCCCTTCAATTGAAACCCTAGCGATGAAAACCTTAAAATTCTTGGACAAATAATTAATATTATGTATAAGGGCACAATGGAGCAACCTTTTAAGTATAGAAAAGTTTAAAACAAAACAATTACAGGAACCTCAATTTCTTTTTCCAAAATTACTAGTATAATATCATTAGAAAAAATTACAAAGAGAAAAAGCTCTTCTTCACCATTGAAAAGAAATATAATAGGCCAAGGAACCCAGCCAGAATCAGCCAGGAGTATTGCTACTTCAATCATTAATGCTGACCAAAGATAAACAAGAACAGTTAACATAATCAAGGATAGTGACTGGTATCATTGAACCTACCCACACATGAAGCACAATCAATAGCACCAGGAGAGCCAATGGTGCTATCCAAGTGTGTTGAGACTTGTTAAGAAGGCCATTCTAATGGTTATCCAAACAATTCTGGAAATGTGAAGGGCAACGGCCATAACCTTACTATGACAACCATAAACAAATTGTTTTTTTCCATGCAAAATGTAACATTAACAAAATCGAAGATTAGCTAGTATGGAGTGGATACAATATCTTTTCCGAACATTTATCCCTGTGTCTATCATTGAAAGCATCAATACAAAGAAACTGAATTGCTCCCAAGATTTAGCATTGGCACTGGCAATTACCTTCTTATTACAAAAAAAGGCACTGGCAATTACCTGAACATAGAGTCATCTGCAAAAAACTTTAATTAGTTTACCAGACCAACTATGCAAAACTTAAGTTAACCTATACTGACTACCAACTGACTACCAACTGACTACCATAAGACGTATTAGCTTAAATTGATTTTTTGCTGTATTATGTTGCTTAGGAACCTAGAACGTAGTATTAAGCCAGCTCATCAAGTGACCCTTTATGCAGCCTGTACCATCGTATGATTATATGAATTTTGAATTTAACTAAAGATATACTGAACTAGCTTATGGACCCAGTACATATCGATGCAAGTAAATCATGTATGTAGAATACATGTCAGAGAGCAGGACCAAACACTGGATTCTTATCAAAGGGGGATGTCCACCACCAGAAAGTAGACACATATCATTGACATAAAGTTGGAGATAGAAACCAATTGACAGTGAATTAATGGGAGTACTTCAAAATAATATTAGTGTGATTCCTGTAAAAAAAAAAAGGTGCACCCAGTGCAAGAGGCTCCCGCCACTGCAGGATCTGGGGAGGGTCATAATGTACGCAGCAGCCTTACCCCTGCTTCCGCAGAGGCTGTTTCTAGACTCGAACCCGTGACCACTGGGTCATAGTGGAGCAATCTTTACCATGACCACTAGTCCTGCTTATTTACAAACCTCAAAAACTATAAATCCCCACTCCCATTGCAATTGCTATTGACTAGAACTTATTCCTACCTTATTTTTAACCAATCAACCAACCAAATAAACTAGGAATCCAGTTGAAACAAAAAAGACAAAATTCATTTTTGAGACTTGTGAAACTCCTAGTTGAGCTGGGTGTTACAGAGAGCGCCTAAAACTCAATTCTTTGACTATGAAACTTGTTGAGACTACCAACCTATCCCAAAAAAATAAACTATCTGGGACTAAGACTTCATGAACGAACCATATTTGGACTAGCAAAAGTTAAAAAAAAAACTAAAGAAGAAATTCAAATCTGCAGCCTGGAGACGGTAATCCTAGCTCAACTGAGAGTAAGCAGCCAGCAACTTAATTCTTGATCTTACAGCTAGAACTGACTTGGACTGAGAGTAGAGGTTAAACTAATCCTAACTGGAAGGAATGGACAGAGATTCCAAATTGGACGAGTAATCAAACTGAGGGCAGATGCTCTCTTACACAACCATCGCTGCATCATTTTTTTTATTTTGTTAATCTTATATCAGCCCATTTTATGGAAATATGAGTCTTACATCCCTGACTTTCAGTAATGGGACAGTAATGACCTCGACATCTATTCCCCAACCACAACAAAACTGTTCTAACCAACGTAAAAGTTAGTGAACATTAAATTCTAAGGAAAAAACAATTCCCTAACTTGCACTGTTGAATGTCCAAACTGTGATAGAGAAACGACGCCTCTTTTTACATATATAGTTCCTTATGTCTGAACTGTGTGTCAAAGTATACGCTTCATACCCTTCTGGAAAATGAATTAGTGATGAGCACATTTATGTGTGAAATCTTAGGGCCATAAAACATGCATTTTTATACTTGGAAGGAGCTACTCGAGGTTTTTATTTGTGTTTTCAGGTTTTAGGTGAATTCTTGTGAAAATGGAGCAAATGATGTTAAGGAGCTGTCTTTAAGCTGTTTAGTGGTGTTTGGCAGTAGCCGGAAGCGCCCAGGAGTCGAGAAAATAAAGTTTGGATTGAGCACTGAAAGAATCACGCCAATCAATCAAATTTGAATGTGAATATAGTGGGCCCCTTAGCATAATTTTGAGGTGTTAAATAGTATGGATGCATAGCCCGTTGAGTCAGCTTCGCAACAGTTCAAACGGCACTTGATTCCGAGTTGAAACGAAGAAGTTGCCGCCATTTCCGTAATGACACGCGAAATTGGCATGCCACTGTTTTCAATTTTTATGACAATAGTTCGTTTGTAATTATCGAAAATCGGTCAGGAACAAAGTAAAGTGGAAGTTTGGATTCGAGGGGGCGTATTGCAATTATCAAAAGTTATATTTCCTATTAGCCAAAAGATTCCATTTGGAAGGCTCTAAAGCAATCCAATTTCAACTTGAGATATTTGGGTCTATTTTGGGTGATTTTTCGCAAGGAACGCAATCGTGAGGCCTATATAAGCACCCCATGCTCCACGTTTTTTGAAGGACAGAATGGGTATTTTATTTAATATGAGTAGAATCCTAATCATCTCTCTCTCTCCTCCAACTTTCCAAAGGTACTTTTGGGATTTTACTTTGGATAGATTTCTTTTAAAAAATATTCTCTCATCCATGGAAGGTTGAAAAGTCAAAAATGCCTTGATCTCATTACTTGGAGAAGACTCCTATAAAGAAAAAGAAACACAAGAATAGAATTAGAAAGTCTACTTATTGAAAAATAGAAGGTTTATGTAGCTAAGATTTTTATCTCTCTTAGTTTCTATTTTTTTTTTTTTTCTTGTGATTCAAACTTTTTGTAAAGGAAGGAGAAGGGAATATTTCTCCTACTTCTTCTCTCTTCTTCTCTCCTTCCCCATATAAATACCCCTTGCCATTTAGGTTGTAACTAATTAATTTTTAGTTAGTTTTTAGTTGGTTCTAGTTCACTTTTTAGTTCAATTTTTATGCAATTTTAGTTCAATTATTAGTAAAATTCTCTTCTCCTTCTAATTTTTGGCTTTCTAAGTTTCTAGTTTGATTTATGAGCTTAGTTTAATGGTTGTAATATGTTTAATTCAAGCTTTACTTTCAATTTATGTCTTCAATATGGTTGCCATCCTTTAATTCTAGTTTAGTTTTACAGCTTTCTAATCTAAGCTTCTAATCCTTGTGAGAAGAATTAGAGACTTGGAAGAGGAAATCATGCAAGGATTGTTCAAGTGTTCAAGCTTCTTTAATTACATTCATACAAGGCCTAATAAATTCATGCACTTTCAACTTTGGTTTATCGATTCTTAATTTTTTTAATTTCTTCTTCTTAATCTCTTAATTTAATTTTAGTTCTTCTTCTTCTTCTTAACCTTCTAATTCCTCCATTATTTTATTGTAATCACTCTCACCACCTCCATTCCATCCATTCTAATAGGACTCATATTTCACTTTTTATTTTATTTCTCATTCTCTACCTCTCTAATTCAATCATGCTTTTAGGATTTTATTTTTTAATTACTATTATCATTATGGTAGGATTTTAATTTAATTATTTTTATTTTAATTTCAGATTTGGTAACGCCATTTCAAATGTGAGAAGCAAGCAATTTCAATCCGGTTCAAGCCCCTTCAGGTTTTACATCTCTAATCTCTTAGTCTCATTCTCTCTAATCTCTTTCGTTTGTTTTTTTTATGTGGTTATGGTGTGTGGCTGCAATTTATCCCTTTAAATCCGCGTTAGTTTTGATAGGTTAGATGCTTATGTGTTAGGACGCCAATTCAATTCCTTAGATGTATAATTTCGCTATATGCTTGTGAGTTAAAACGCATTAATTTAATTATCATTAGTTTAGTCCACCACTTTAATTAATTTGGTTCACTTTGCATTGCTTTTAAGTGAGTAAAATAGAGTGGCGTACATCTCCTTGAGTTCGACCCGTAGCTACAATTGATCCGGCGCCAAAAACTTGTTTGCAAGAAATAATAACCGCAAGCGTATGGATCAATCGTAGCTACAGGTCGAACTCAAGGAGATGTACGCCACTCTATTTTACTCACTTTAAAGCAATGCAAAGTGAACCAAATTAATTTAAGTGTTGGATTAAACTAATGATAATTAAACTAACGTATCCTAACTCACAAACATCTACCGAAATTACGCACATAAGGAATTGAATTGGCGTCCTAACACATAAGTATCTAACCTATCAAAACTAACGCGGATTTGAAAGAATAAATTGCAATCACACACCACAACCACATAAAAAAACACAAAGAAAGAGATTAGAGAGGGAGAATGAGACTAGGAGATTAGAGACGTAAAACCCGAAAGGGCTTGAACCGAATTGAAATTGCTTGTTTCTCACACTTGAAATGGCGCTATCAAATCTAAAATTAAAACAAAAATAATTAAATTAAAATCTTATCATAATGCATATTGATAATAATAACTAAAAAATAAAATCTTAAAAACATGGAAGAATTAGAGAGGTAGAAAATGAGAATGAAAATAAAAATAATGGAAAATGAAAATTCCTAATAGAATAGAGGGATTAATGGAGATAATAATACTAATAAAATAAAACTAATAAAATAAGAAAGATGTAGACAATAAGAAGAAGAAATTAGAAACTAGAAGAATTAAGAAGTTAAGAAGAAGAACATAAAAATAAGAATAAGAAATTGACTCCCTTCTACCAAAGTTGAAAGTGCATGAATTAATTAGGCTTTGCATGAATGTAGTTGAAGAAGCTTTAACACTTGAATAATCCTTACCTGGCTTCCTCTTCTAAGTCTCTAATTCTTCTCACTAGAATTAGAAGCCTAGGCTAGAAAGCTTTAAAACTAAACTAGAATTAAATTATTACAACCCAATTGAAGACATAAAATTAAAACATGAATCAAAAGCATTACAATCATGGAATTGAAATCATAAAATCAAAATAGAACTTAGAAAGCCAAAAACTAGAAGAAGAGAAGAAGAAATTTCACTAATTAATTGAACTAAAAATTACACTAAAAACTGAACTTGAAAATTGAACTAAAACTAACTAAAAATTGAACTAGAACTAACTAAAAATTAAGGTCACAACCCAAAGGGCAAGGGGTATTTATAGTGGGAAGGAGAGGAGAAGGGATAAGGGAGAAGAGGTAGGAGAAATATTCCCTTCTCTTTCCTTTACAAAAAGCTTGAATCCCAAGAAAAAAGAGAAAAATAGAAAGTGAGAGAGATCAAAATCTTAGCTACATAAACCTTTTATATTTCAAAAAGTAACTTTTTAATTCTATTCTTGTGCTTCCTTTTCTTTGTAGGTGTCTTCTCCAAGCAATGAGATCAAAGCATCTTTGACTTTTCAACATTCCAAGGATGAGAGAATCTTCTCCAAAGAAATCTGTCCAAAATAAAATCCCTAAAGTACCCTTGGAAAGTTGAAGGAGAGAGAGTGATGACTACGATTCCACTCCAAAACAAATAAAATACCCATTCTGTCCTTCACAAAATGTAGAGAATGGGATGCTTATATAGGCCTCACTGTTGCATTCCTCGCGAAAAATCACCCAAAATAGACCCAAATTTCATCCAATTTGGAGTTCGGGAGCCCAAAATATCTCAAGTAGAAATTGAACTGCTCCAGAACCTTCCAAATGGAATCTTTTGGCTAACAGAAAAGATAACTTCTGCTAATTGCGCTACGGCCCCTTAAATCCGACCTTCCGCTTTACTTTATATCCAACCAATTTTTGATAATTACAAACCAACCCCTATCATAAAAATTGAAAACAGTGGCACGCCTTTTTCACGCGTCATTACGGAAACGGTCATAACTTCTTCATTTCAACTCGGAATCAAGTGTCGTTTGAACCATTGTGAAGCTAACTCGATGGGCTACGCATCCATACTATTAACACTTCAAAATTATGCTAACAGGCCCATTGTAATCACGTTCAAATTTGACTAATTGGCGTGATTCTTTCAGTGCTCAATCCAAACTTGATTTTCTGGACTCCTGGACGCTTCCGACTACTTCTAAACACCACAAAACAGCTTAAAAACGGCTCTTTAGCATCATTTGCTCCATTTCACAAGAATTCACCTAAAACCTAAAAACACAACAAAAAACCTCGAGTAGTTCCGTTCCAAGTATAAAAAATGCATGCTTTATGGCCCTAAGATTTCACACAAATAAATGTGCTCATCAGATTCCCCCATACTTGAATGTTATTAGTCCTCAAGTAAACAAAAACAAAAACTAGTCTAAACTGCAGAAATCCTAACTCACTATCGTAGGAATCACGGTTGCACTTGGAAAGTGCAACAAGCCACAAGCCTTTGAACCCCTAGGTTACCCCTAGTAGACGAGTTGTCTCGTGGGTGTTTGCAGTGAATGTACACCCAAAAATCAATAAAAAGAAAAAATGTTGCAAGTTTTAATCATGGCATAAGTAGAAAAGTGCACACAAGCTCTAAGAATGCTCAACTAAAGATCAAGGAGCCAAAGGTTCCCCCACACTTGAATTTTATCACCCCCATATCAATTCAAGTAATAAGCATGCATCAAGTTCAAGGAATCTCCTCATATTTTTTTAACACTACTCACCTTCAAGTAAACCACTCATAGCATCGATGGAACCAAAGACTCGGGCTATAAGTAATTTTTACCATACTTTTTTTTCAGGCATTAAGGGAAAAGCTTTTTTCTTTCACAACAGTAAACTCTATTTCTACTCCACTACTGTTCCCTGAATGACATGATGGAGCATACACCAAACACCCAAATACTCGGTAGCTTCGCTTTTTGCATATATCCATAAGACATTGAGACATTGATGCAAGAGTTTTTTTTTAGTTTCCTTCCAAGGAATTTCGAACAAGTCACCCTGCACCCTGAGGCAACAGTGCCCTATCTAGTCCCGAGGAATTCCATTTTCCTTTCTTGTTTCTCTTTTTTTTTCTTTTTTCTTTTCACTTTCACTTTCACTTTCACTTTCATGCCTTGCCACAAACAAATTGGTCTCAACTACTAGCCCAAAGATCAAAGGGTCCATAAAACACATGGAGAAATCTAACCAACAAATGAAATAGTGCTTATATTTTCTAATTCAGTCCCTCTCACCGGATACATACAAATTACCGTCCTCAAAAAGGTATTTCTTTATTATTACGTATGCTAGGGGACCTAATTCCCTCTCTCTCGCTTCGCAATCAAAGAAACGTATGCACAAAACCAAACTACCGCCACAATCAAAATTCACCAATTAAGCCCAACACCCCCCCCCCCACACACACACTTGATTTATGCGGTGCCCTCAATGCATATAGAAAATAAAGAATAAGGACAAGGGACGAGATGAAGGGGCTTACCAGAAATAAACAAGGAGGATCATGAAGAGTCATGGGCTCTACAAAAAGTACTAGGGGTAGCAACAAAAATCTCAATCCATGGCCGGTAAATGTAGAAAGAGCTTCAGAACCAGAAAATACTCGACCATGAATTTTAGTAAAGCGAAAAATAATATGAAAGTTAAGCACAAATGATAAATACCCAACAGGAAAATCTGTCCTCATGGGACAGTGGAAAATGAAGGTAGTGAAAAATAGTCCCTGTAGACAAATCCTCCCATTTCTTCCCATGGTCAATGCAGAATGCATGTCATTATCGCAAACACCAACCTAGAATGGATCGCAACAAGCATCAAAAGGATCATGAATATCAGTAACCTCGTCAAGATAATCATAAAAAATGGGATGTTTACTCATCAATCCTAGCACCAAAACTATCCGCCCTTTGCATAACTTGGGTTGCCAAACTAGGATCACGATAATATGCTTGGGGAGCATCATGACTAACATTGTCCTCAATAAAATCAGCAAACCTAGGAGGTTTGGACAAATCAACATACGGGACAATCGAATCCTCAGTATGACACTCATCTGGGTTTTCCAAAGAAAGAGAGGGAGATCGAATTTCTTGGGTTTCCATGCTATCATGAAAATCTGATTCTAAATCAGTGGACACACTAGGCTCACTAAGATCAGAAATTTCAAGCAAAAGTTAGACTTCCCCAGGTGGCTCATCAAACTTTGTTTCACTAACATCTTCAAGAAACTCGATCTCAACAAATAAATCATCTTGAAAATCATTTTGTTGGGGGTAACTCTCATTAACTTCAAACTGGGGTGGTGGACTTTCAACATCATTGAACTGGGGATGGGGCTGTTCATTCTGAATTGGAAACTGGTAACATGGACTACGTTCAAGCTGACTAGGTAATTTACCCGTTTCCTCCTCCTGTATCATAGTAATCAATTGAGAGAGTTGCTTCTCCATTCTATTACTACTTTCTACGAAAAGGGCAACGTTCCTCTCAAGCTCACTCAGTCTGGCCTCCTCACCCATTTTCTGAAACTCAGGGAGTTGGTGATATTGTTCAAGGAGAGGTGGCTCATTGATATTCAATGGAGGGTTGGGCATTAGAGGACCAAACTGACCATGGTATTGGAAATTGGGTGGTCCAACTTGGTTATTCCATTGATCCCACGAGAAATTGGGATGATCACTCCACCCCTGATTGTAAGTGCCAAAAGAATTGTACTGAAATTGAGGACTCACATTCTCATCACCATAGCTACCCCCATAAAGATTAGGGCATTCGTCCATAACATGGATAACATGGGGATGTGACCAATCAAAATTTCCTGAAAGCCCATAGTTGGATAAGGGAACAAAATTGTACTGGGGTGGTGCAAAGTTGTTCTCTAACTCTCTACTTTTGGCCGCCCTAGCCTGGTTAAACCTTTCCCCCAAAGTCATATGTGCCTTAGCATGGTTCCACCTTTCTCTCAAAGTCATAGGTGCCTTAGCTTGGTTCCACCTCTCCCCTAAAGTCATAGGTGGAGGTGTACCTCCCATTATTCCAGACATGCATAAACTAACCACTTATCCCAAATTGAGGTCTCCCTTAGAAAAATTAAAGAAAAATAAAAGGCTAGAAAGAATTCACTAAAAACAAGAGGGAATAAATAGACAGTTGGTGCATTGCCCTCAAGGATTGAAACAATGGTTCCAAAACTGTAAGGTAGCCATATAGGTTGACAGCAAGGGAACCCTAATAGTCTTCAAGAGCCACCTACGGACGACTCCAAGTGGATTCTAATGTAGAATGGAGGACTACTATACGTTTCTGTTTCCAAATCAAAACCGTTCTAACCTACGTAAAAGTTTGTGAACATTAAATTCTAAGGACAAAAAAATTCCCTAACTTGCACTGTTGAATGTCCAAACTGTAATAGAGAAACGCCTCTATTTACATATATAGTTCCTTATGTCTGAACTGTGTGTCAAATTATAAGCTTCATACCCTTCTGGAAAATGAATTAGCTTCTTGAATCTCATTTCCATACTAATTGCCTTTTATAGATAAGCCAAACTGGCAAATCAAACACTGATTCTATCACTCTGAATCTTCAAGAGTGGGGAAAACAGGCACACATAACAAGCATGTCCACCATGTAAACATCAAATGATTAATGATGAAGAAATTTATAAACACCCCCCCAAATAAAAAAAATACAAATTTAATAGCAACTCACAAGTTCTTCTGACTTGCTACTTTTGGAGCTACCTTCTCGATGTACTGTTTTCACTTTGCAATAAACAAGGGTTTTATGCATTTGATTAGTTTATGGCAGTCTAGGTCGCACTTTCTGCAGATGCCACGCTTTATTAGTGTGATTCCTGTATGCCAGATATGTCGTGACGAACAAAAGTTTTATATAATTTGTTCTAATCCATAATAATTATCTAATTTTTAGCATTAATATTCTCATTTGTTGAAAACCATTCAGAAACAAGATGTGGCGACCGTATCGACATGGATACAACTGACGACGGGAAGTTCTATTAAGACATAGCTTTTTCCGTATGGTATGTCTCTTTTTGGGACGAAGCTCTTTAGACAGATTTTTTCATCCTGACATTGTATGTTTTTTACTTGATACTGTTTTAACATGCTGTAGGATTTGGAGGGAACCAGTGATGCTAGTTGGGATATTTTAGTTTGTAGGAGTATATTTCTTTTAATGAATGAAGCCCATGGCTCTCCAGACTTAGTTCTTATATTCTTTCTTTGTCAATATCCTATAAGAAGTCTTATCTACTTAATTCCATCTTTTAAAGGGATCCATTCCCTATATTTGTGTAGATCTTATATTCTTTCTTCATGAATACCCTGTAAGAAGTCTTATCTAGTTAATTCCATCTTTTGAAGGGATCCATTCCCTATATTTGTGTAGTTCTTATATTCTTTCTTCATGAATACCCTGTAAGAAGTCTAACTAGGTATCCATCTTTCGAAGAGATCCATTCCCTATATTTGTGTTTAATTCCTAGAGTTGGGACTCATCTGAGAGAGTGTCATTTTTAAATATAAGTTCAAGCCATGTACAGAAAAAGTAAAAAATTTGAATACAATCTGGGTCAACATTAACGGATCGAATAAAAAATGAATCTTAATAAACCAAAAACTAGCTTGTACAGTGAAGGCCAAAACCGATAACTTTTAACACAACATAGGAGGACAACATTGTATATAAAATGTATGCATAAAACGAAAGCATACCCCTTGGATTCTCTTTCCAGTGACAGGACACTTTGGCCCGCTAGCTCTCTTCTTAGAGGTCTGGAAGACGAGCCTCCGACCTGAATTTCAACAATAAGCATAAATGAAAAGGGAAAAGCAGATATAAGAATCATTAGAGGAAACAAAATCACATAAATCTGCAAATGAATGGACGAATACAATACATTAGCATAAACATGTAGCAGCCTCGATATTAACCAGGGGCAATGGGTAGGATCGATCGAACAAACAACACTTACAGGCGGGTGCAAGCAGAACAACTGAAGTAACAGATCAAAATGCATTTAACAAAAGGCAACGATAGATTACTCGATTAAATACTTAAATACGACATCAGCAAAAGGATGAGACACTAAGCCGGGGTTCAGTGCTTCGGCTACATAAGAAATAGATTCTACAATCAGACGGAGGAAACGAACAACTAAAACCATCCCGAGATCCCGAACAAAGCAAAGAACACCAAAACGATTAAGTGAGCATAGTATATCAACTAAGGTAAGCTAGAAAAAAGGCGATCACCCCTGACCAATAGAATCAAAAGAGAGGAAACGAAGTAAGAATAAAGAAAACTAGGTTTTAGAACGAAAAGAAACTGAGAATGAAAATTAGTAGAGTTTTCACATTTATGTTCCAGTGGGAGAAGAGATTGATACCAGGGGTTTTGACGACCCTCGTCTGGTTGGATTTGGTGGCATAGCTATGCCGCTTCCGGTAGGTGAGCCTCCCTCCGTCGCGCGTTCGCTGCTCTACTTAAAAGTGATAAAACGAAACAGAGAATTTCATCAAGGAAAACATTAGAATGAAAAGGTATTTCAATAGCCAAAGCCCTACATCCGACGGCTCTAACTTTATCTTTTTCACGGCTGAGATTACCCACACATTTGTAACATCAGTATTTTTTTTCTACCCAAAAAACCAAAAAGTTTTTTCAACTGCACTCAACTCGACTCCTCAAAATCTAGTGACTCAGACGAGTCAAATTTGGTAAGAGCGAGTCATGCATGGGTGATCTCAATAGAAGAAGTGTGCATTGGAATCGAATATGTAAAGACTCTTTCGTATGTTTTCGATTTGAAAATTTCATTCATTTCATGAAATAAGTCAATAAATAGGTTTTTGTTAAAAAATTGAAATCGTTGGCTACATCAATTGAAAACAAAAATCATGGGTTCATTTGATAACTTTAATTTTTTGAGAGTCATCCTATTTGCATTCTTTTTCCTCTATAAAACCAACCGAAAGATAGGGTGAAAATGAGACTCGTGACCTTGAAGTATCTAGAAAACCATCTCTTTATATCTTGGGTAAAAGATTTTAATCCTCTCTAATTCCCTAACTGTGTAGTGGTTCGGGGTGGAGATTCACATCCAATGGTCCGTGCTCATTGATTTCCTTTTTTTTTTCTTTTCTTTTTATTTTTTGTTGAGCTCGGCACTGTTGGAAGTCCGAACTGCCACATGTTGGCATTTCCACCCCGAACTATCGCACTACATGGTTTTAGGGAATTGGAGAGGGTTATCTTACCTAGGAGGATATTTATGAACCCAAAGGGGAAGTGAATTATTCCATTTCCTTGCTGCCAACCCTATAACTGGAACATTCTTGCTACAAATGTAGCAGCAAAGTTTTTTCCCTTGGATTACCTAATGTATGGACAAATTGTAGCTTAAGCACTCGATGTTTCACATATTAGGTTTGGGGTACCTAAACCAGATTTTAATTAACCCAGTTACTTAATTTTTTCCCCTTTAACAATTTTACCCTTATAAATAGTTATAATTAAAATTTTTTTTTAAAAAAAAAAAAAAACACTAAAAGGACCCACCTCATTGTGGAGTTCGGTTCCTCTGCATGTACCAACAGGTGAACGTACATGTGAAAGCCAACCACCTCTCCTATTTCTTCCATTTACAAGGGGAGGAGGTGTTTTTATGGAAACAAAATTAAAATGTGATTGGCTCTGAGATGTACGTTCATCTGTTGGTGCATGCAGATGATCCATTCTGGTGCCTCCTCCTTCTTCTTCCTTCTGCAACCCCACCAGCCCTTGATGCAACTCAACCCCACCTACTGCAACCTAACCCCACCACTTTGCTCCACCCTACCAGTCTCCCCGTCCCTCTGTTCCTTTCCTAACCCCCTATCCCCTGCTTCCCCACATCCCCACCCCTTAAGAAACCATTTATCAGAAACCCAAGAAACACTGTCTGAATCTAGATTGCATAACCTATTTTCCTTATAACCTAGCAATTTTTTGGTGGAGCCCTAACAATAAAAACAAAAGCACTAAACGTATTAGTCACAATAAAAAAACGGAAGGTTTTGACGCCGCTAAAGCACCTTTAAACCTTTCAATGGAGCAAATTTTGCACCGTAGAGGGAGTCTTTGTGGAATGATATCAGACGGTTAAGCACCTCTATTTCTTTGTTGTGGATGTTGTTAGGAGACTTCAATGCCATTCGTTCTCCCTCTGAGAAACTGGGTAGCAGCCCAGTAACCTCTTGACAAGTGCAACCTCTGGCTGGCTATATCTTAGATAGTGACCTTTTTTTATGCAAAATGGTCGGGGTGCCATCTTACTTGGAGTAACCAAGCCGGTGGGGAGGACAGAATTGCCTCGAAGATTGATAGGGCCCTTTTGAATCAGCCTTGGGAAGATGCCTTCCCCACTGCCTCTGCGATGTTCCAGATGCCTGGCATTTCGGACCACAGTCCTATTGTTGTTTCAATGGGGGCGACACCGCAACGACGTGGGAGATAGTTCTACTTCTACAATCATTGGGCAGACCATGATGAGTTCCTCCCTCTTGTGTGTGAGGTTTGGGACTAGCGTATCGATGGTATGCTAATGTTTGTTCTGTTGCAGAAATTACAAGCCCTAAAGCTAAAACTTAAAAGATGGAGTAAGAGACCTTTCCACAACTTGGACGGTCAGATTACTGAAATGGGCATGGAGGTTCAGAATCTGCAAGCTGAAATCCAACTGCACCCTATGGATCCTGACCATGTCCATCGTGAGAAACACCTGGTGGGGTAGCTCCGCCATCTCATGAACATTAGGGAATCAGAATTGCGCCAGAGGGCACGCATTCGCTGGCTTCAGAATGGCGATAGCAATTCTGAATTTTTTCACAGGTCCTTGAAGGTGCGACGAGGTAGAACTCGTGTCTTCTCGATTCAGTCTACCACGGGGGAGTGGATCAGTGATGAAAATCAAATCAGGTTTGAGGCAGCCAATTACTTTGAGTCTGCTTTCATGGGGTCTCCCCCAGTACAGTGCTCTCATTTTGATCTCCCAGTTGATAGGTCGCTGGACCATTTACCTCCTTGCCCGACCATTCACGATTGAAGAGATCAAGGGTATGGTGTTCGCAGCAGGCGAGGATAGTGCTCCAGGCACGAATGGTTTTGGTGCATGCCTCTTCAAAAGAACTTGGGAGATCACAGGTGGTGATCTTTGCACGGCTATACTGGATTTTTTTATCAATCCAACGCTGCCTGACCAGGTCAAGATGTCTCGGTTGACCCTGGTCCCTAAGGGGGACTCCCAAACCACCTTCAGCGACTTCCAACCAATTACTGTGAGCTCCTTCATCTATAGATTCATGTACAAATTGCTGGCCAACAAGATTAAGGTTGTGGGTACTAACCAATCGGCCTTCATCGAAGGCAAACAGATCACTGATAATGTCTTGCTCTGTCAAGAGCTCCTACATGGTTATCACCTTAACCAAGGTACGCCTCAATTTGCTACTAAACTGGACTTGCGTAAGGCGTATGATTCTGTCCAATGGAGCTTTCTATTGACCCTGGTCCTGAGATTAAATTTCCCCCCGTTGTTCATCACTTAGGTCACACAGTGTGTGGTGAATCCAAAGTATGTTATTTTCCTTAAGGGTACTCAATCACTGGTCTTCTCTGCTAATAGGGGACTCAGACAGGGTTGCCCGATGTCTCCCTTCCTTTTTAATATTGTCTTGCAAGTCTTTTCGGACTTGTTGGTTGGGGCGGCAAGGAGGGGTATGTTTGAATACCATCAACATTGTGCAACACTGGATATCACAACACTGTGCTTTGCTGATGATTTGTTCATCTTCGGCAAGGGTGCGGTTAGTAATGTCGAGGCTCTCCAACAACTGTTTCAAGGTTTTTCTGCAGAATCGGGCCTAATAATTAACCAAGGAAAATCATCTATCTCTTACTCAAACTATTCATCGGACGTTGTGAGTCACTTCGAGGATACCTTGGGGATATCTGCGGGCTGTCTCCCAATTAAATACTTGGGTGTGCCATTGGCCTCAAAGAACTTACAAGCTGCAAATTTTGTTGAACTGATTGCAAAAGTGGAGAGGAAGCTGATGGATTGGAAGGCTAAAACTCTTTCATACGCGGATCGCCTGGTCCTCCTCCAGCCTGTAATTACAGGATGCATAGCACACTGGCTGAATGTCTTCCAGGTTCCAAAGAGCGTGCTACACACTATACAGCGTAAAATGGCAAAGTTCCTATGGTTTGGAAGCTCTGAGTCTGGGTCCTATAAGGTGGCATGGGACAAGCGTGTGTAGGCCGAAGGACGAAGGAGGGCTAGGGCTGAGACGCTTAAAGTATTGGAACCGTGCATCCTTGATGAGACAAGTTTGGAATGTAGCTTCAGATGCTCCAACCTGCTGGGTCCAGTTTGTGAAAGGGCGATGGTTGAGGCAGCACTCAATTTGGTCGCTACCTACTCCAACACAATGTTCGTTGTCTTTCCGCACAGTGTTGAATCTGAGAAGGATGGCTTCCAATTGTATTACGCATATCCTAAAGGATGGTGCTAATACTCTGTTGTGGTTCGACCCCTGGTTACCAAGCGGACCCTTGGCAAAATTTGGATTGCTTATAGCAGAGGCGCTGAGTCACGGGGCCTTTGACAAGGTTGCTTCACTTCGCACAAGAGAGGGCGTATGGAATGGGACTGAACAAGACCTCGATCTCCAAGATAAATTGCAGGAGATCTCTACCATAAGGACACATAGACGGTTGCAAGAAGACACAACAATTTGGACACCTTGTTCCAATGGTAGATTCACTCTTCGATCTGCTTGGCAGTCTGTGCGCATACAGGGTGCGAAGACGAATTGGGCCAACCTGGTTTGGTTCTCTCAAACACAGCCTAGGTTTTCTTTTATTGCTTGGCTAGCATTTATGGGTAGGCTAAATACTAGAACCAGACTTGCGTCCTGGGGGATGACCATGGATACCACATGCCTATGGGGAGATGAGACTCTAAATCATATCTTCTTCCAGTGTACTTACTCATCTATGGTGTGGAAGCGAATTCTGTACATCAATGGCTATACTTGAGCTCCTTTGGCATCATGGAATGCGGAGATCCAATGGTTGGAGGATCACTTCAAAGGAGATTCTTTTGTTAACGATGTGAGAGGATTCAGCTTAGTGGCAATACTATATCGTATATGGGAGGAACGGAATGGTAGGCTTTTTAAGGATCAACGACATGAGCCTGGAAGAGTTTGTTGCAGGATTCTAAATGATACAAGAGGCAACTTCTCCTCATTGAAGACTGTGATCCCAGACACGACTGCACATTGAGAATTCTTTTATAGATGGAGCATCAAGGTCACTTTCGTCCATCCCCAACCAAGGATCCACACTTGGCCCTCTCCACTAACAGGCTGGTGTGCGATCAACTGTGACGGGTCAGTGCGTGGGGAAGTTGGTGGCTATGGTACTATTGGGAGAAATCACCTGGCCAAGCCTATTTTTGCGGTGGCAGGAGGATACTATGAGAAGAACAGTGTTCATATGGAGTTAATGGCTATCAAGTCTGGAATGCTAAAGGCTAGATCTTTGAACTTAACCCAAATCCAAGTTTTGGTCTGACTCCCTTGTGGCCATTCAGATGATCATGGGTCGATTTCAAGTGCAATGGACGGAGCTAGGGATTGTGGAGGATATTCTTGAGCTTAGATCTTGGTTCAGAAGTTGTGTCTTTATGCATCATGTCAGGGAAACAAATAACTGTGCAGACTTTTTAGCAGGGTTTTTGTCTTTTGTTCAGGAAATCCATTTCTGTATGCAGGGTCTTCCAGAGGCTCTCTCTACACTAATTAGGAGAGATGCTAATGGAACCCGGTACTACAGATTGTAAAAACTATATTCTTTATTTATATATATACTCTCCCTTAATCCAAAAAATAATAATTTGGCTGCAACCGTTCCTGCTGCCCCCAATCGTAGGCGTAAACTTGGAATAATTCCTTTCCCTTGTGGATTCACAAATACCCTCTTAGGTTTTAGTATTTTTCAAAATACCCTTCTGGATTCCAAATTGGCGCCTATAATTGGGGCAGCAAGAACATAACTGCAACTCGGGCAGCAGCCAATTTTCGTCCCCATTCAATAACGATCCAAGGGTTGAAGAGCTTCTCCATAGCTTCTACTTTTGGCTATTACCACTAACCTTTTCCCTTCCTATATAATTCCTAAGAAAAACTATTTAAAAGGGAAAGCAACTGAACAATTTGGAAAGAAAGAAGTGAAGAAAGAAAAAAGAAAAACACAACGTTAATGGAGATTTGGGATTACCTTATCGTCCTTATTTGGCTTTTCATGGCCTAATAGTACTTTGAATCATTCCCCTAAGACACCCATTACCGATAGCTTCTTGTTCGAGAATAGCATAACTCATAGAATTACAATAACCCCAAATACCCTCTGTTTGAAGAAATAAAGCTTTTGAGAAATAGTATAAAGAAAATGAAAATATGATAAGTACAAGGGAAAATTGCCTAGATCTACTAGATAAGAAAATTAATTACAAGATAAGAAGGCTAAAAAATTGTTTCACATCTACTAGTTTCAATTTTAAAAAGATTTACTTAAACCCCGGAGTTAGTTACTACTCCTGCATTCTAAGAAAAAACATGATGAAACTTCCACAAATACCCTAACATTTCATCTTCTCTCTCCGTTTTTTATTCCTTCTTTTTTTTTTAAAAATTTTTTTTTATTTAATTAATTAATTAACATGATGGACCCACCACCACCTCCTCCTATTCCTCCTCTCTTCCTTTTTTTGTCTTTCTTCTCCGCACAAGGCTGCAGCATCCCACCGCTGCAACCTGCAACTCCACCCCCCACCTGTAACACCTCCTCCCTCTCCCCTCTCACTTCAATGCCGCCCTATTCGGAATTCGATGTTTCTAGTGCTTTATTGTTAATATTACAATAAAATGTTAATTATTATGGAATTAGTCGGGCTGCAAATACGAAACGTTAAAACCCAAAGCTTTTCAAATTCTCTACTAATTGTGCTATTAGAAATAACTGGAGAAGGAAACTAGAGGGGTATGAAGCATGGGTGGATGATGATTGTTGGAAGGCCATGTTGGGAAAAGGAAGGGTGAGGCCTACTTCTGCAGTGACACGAGGGTCATGGGGTGAGTAGGGGAGAGACAGGGCAGAGTTGCAGTAGAAATTAGCCTTCGATTGCTGTGGACTTGTGGTGGTGGTTGTGAGGACAGCGCTGTTGCTGTTGTTGCTCCAGGAAAAATCCATCACCATAATTGGCAATGAGAGGCGGCAATGCTCCCCACCTTTCACTGGTCATGGGAAACGTAGTTATGTAATTATGTTTAGGGAGGTTGCAGGAAGTGAGCGGCAGCAGGGTTTGGGTTACGAGAAGCAGGGGGTGGGGATTAGGAAAGGAACAAAGGGAGGGGGAGACAGGGAGGGTGGAGCGAAGTGCTGGGGTTAGGTTGCAGCGGGGGACAGAGAAAGAAGGGATTGAATTAGACATGGGAAAATTACGCGTACACTCCCTATACTCAACCTTAAGTGCAAATCGACCCGAGGTTTCAAAAAATAAACATGCACACCCTCTGAACTTTTAAAACCATGCAAAACTAACCGTCCGTTAGTTATACCTCGTTAAGTGATGATGTGGGTTTAAAGTGGACATTAAATTACTTTTTTATCCTTATCTTCAATAGTAAAATTTAACCTAAGCAGTGGGTGAAGAGATTCCCCCTTCTTCCATCTTCCTTCCCAAATTTAAAACAGGAGGAATGGGCATGTAAGTGTCCTTGAAGAACATATTGAGATAGTCTTGCTCTGCAAAAGCAGTTGGCGGAATGACCTAGAGATTCTGCAAGAAGTCGTCGCAGGTGGAGAGGTTGGGCTTGAACACGAAAATGTCAGCGTTGAAGTAGAGGGCAGGTGGTGAGCCCATCTCGGTAGGCCACTTGACCTTGTCTAGGCAGTGTTGGCAGTACCCGATCTTGTAGGACGGCCACCACGAGCGGATAAGCGCTCTTCACCTTCCTAATCCCCTTGGCCAGACCCATAACGTCTTTTATGTAGTCTCCATTCCCTACCAAGAAAGTAACGTAGGCTATGCTCGATGAAATGGCTGGTTTGGTGAAAACATCGCTCATGACGGTGCTGCACGGACATAGAGTGAAACAAAGAGAAAGAAGATTTCATAAAGAAAATTTTGAGAAGGAGGATGGAAGAAGGGAGAATCTCTTCACCCACTGCTTTAGTTGTCCACTTTAAACCTCACGTCATCACTTAAGGTGGTATGGCTAACAGATTGTTAGTTTTGCTGTTTTTGCATGGTTTTAAAAGTTCAGGGGTGTACACGTTCATTTTTTTAAATTTCGGGTCGATTTATACTTAAAGCAAAATACAGGGGGTATATGCGTAAATTTCCCTTTAGAAATTGATGAGAAAAGGGAAATAGGTGACCAATTTTTAGGTTAAGACGTGGCATCCTTTGGGTATACTTCCAGCGTAATTACTCTCGATGCACATCAGAGGATCTGGATTCAATAAAGGGGCATATAAGACATTTTTAAGGAGTGGTGCTACACTAATTTGAGTCTTATGAGGGGTGGTGGCGTTCTGCAAATCTTTTACCCTTACAAAAAAGAAAAAAGATCGCTACCTAATCCCGTGTACTCATGCGTTTTGAATTTAGACACAGAACCGCCTTGTACCCATGGAATGTACCATCCTACCCCATGGAATGAGAAAAATTCGGATTCAGATCTTCTACAGCCTTGAGAGTAGCAGCCATCGTCCTGCCCTGGCTTCTAGGCTCGACACGTGTCCTTATGAAAATCGAATGGTCAGTTTTAAAATTTTCAAATATTGTTTGTGAAACTCGGTTGATCCCAGCAAACCAGCCGGACCGGCCAGTCAAACCGAAACCACCCAACCTCGCGGACTTCGTCGGTTGATACGTGGGTATGGAAGCTCGTCTTCTTCCTCTCACGCTTCTGAATCCAAAGAAACCGCCCAACCTCGCAGACTCTTCATTGGTATCCATGGACTCTCTTTCCATGAACCCCTTTCGTTTTCTCCATTATTTAGCTCTCTTGCCTCCTCTTACCACTCCTCATTCCTAATTCAGTTTGAATTCTCTCTTATCTTCTCTTCTTCGATTTTATTCAAGAACTTGAAGATTCAGGAATGGTTGGACGAAAGGCAGTTGATTTTGAAGATTTCTTGCCACCTATGGCTGAGAAATTGGATGGGGAAGGATTGATTGGAGAGCTTTGTAATGGGTTTCACTTATTGATGGGCCCTAACAAGGAAGTCATCACGTTTGAAAGCTTGAAGAGGAACACTGATTTACTAGGGTTGCAGGGTTTGAAAGATGATGAATTGTTGTCTATGTTGAGAGAAGGTGATTTGGATGGTGATGGTGGTCTTAATCAGATGGAACTTTGTATTTTGATGTTTAGATTGAGCCATGAATTGATGGAGGAGTCAGAGAGTTTGTTGGAAGAAGCTCTGATACAGGAATTGAGAAATCCCTAATTGGGTTTTTCATTTTCCCCTTTGTTCTTTTCGTTTGTAATTTTTTTTTTCCTCTCAATACTTCTTCCCCATTTGTTTTCCACTTTTTAGTGGCAATGAAAATAATGGAATCAAGCTTTGAAAATAGTGTTTCTTGAATTAGAGAAGTTGATAAATGTTCTTGAAACAATTACGATTTGCAGACAACGGCCGTTGGAGAGGAAGGCTTCAAAATCCCCTTTTTTTCTGCTACTCAAATCAGAACCAGATGTGTGAGAGGAAGAAGACTCGATTTTTGCTATGCACAAACCAGAACCAGATGCGTAAGAGGAAGAAGACAGGTTTCCATGAGCGTGAGAGGAAGAAGACGAGCTGGTTTCTCGAACGATTTTCCCTTCTCTTCAAAACAAAACCCTAGTGGGTTTGATCGGTTTCAGTTTGCGACCGGTCTGGCTTGATTTGCTGGGATCAACCAAATTTCACAAACAACATTTGAAATTTTTAAAATTGACCATTCGATTTTCATAAGTACACGTGTCGAGCCCAAAAGCCAGGGAAGGACGATGGCTGCTAATCTCAAGGCCGTAGAAGATCTGAATCCGAAAAATTCTATCCAAATCGATGCTTGCAAGTGCGCTCGCATTAGCCAACGCACCAAAATCCTATTCCATCTCAAACTCTAGCAAAATTTCATCTCCCGACTCCCTACGGATCCGTAACTTCTAAAAAACACTACCAAAATTCGATTAGATCTAAAATTCTAGCAAAATTTCGTCTCTGACTCGTAACTTCCTTAAACCCATCTTGCTTGCACCCACTCTCCGCTGCCTTGCTGACATGTAAGATCAATATATATAAGTCGATCCCTCGGCAGGCTTCTGGACGATTTTCTCCTGAAAAAAGAGAGATTGAGATTGCTTCCCACAACCCCCAAGGTCTCCCTCTCTCCAACCCGTGGCATCATCTTCACCTAATTCCACCAGCCGGTAAGCATCTCCGACCATCACAGAGGGAAGAGAAGTTTCAAAATCTGTCTTTTTTTCTCAGTACTTTGGGCAACAACATGCTTAGCAGTAGTACTGGAGACGAAGAAGACAAAGAATTATGTTGCAGTGATGACATTCTTAAGGACATCCTATTTCGCTCGCCACTCAAATCAATCTTCAGATTCAAGTGTGTATCAAAGAGGTGGCAAAACCTTATTTCCGACCCTCGTTTCCGTAACAGGTATGTGTCCCAAGGAAGCAGCAGCAGCAAAAGCAACAACGACCTACTCTTGGGCTTCTTCCAAACCCCAACAATGAGCGTCTCCTCTGTTATGAGTGGCGCCAGACCTATGTGGACATTCTTAGCAATACTACCAAAAGTAGGAACTTCGAGTTGTAGTCCTGATGATGATGATAAATTTGTTGAAATAGAAAAAGAAGAAGAATAAGTTGCAGCAGATATCATCAGCAGTTTGGATTCATCTCAAGGAACTCTGGATGGGCTCGGTTACTTCATATGTTCTTCCAATGGCCTTTTTCTTATCTGTAGTCGCCGCCAACCTATGACGACCTATTCCATATACAACCCTCTCTCAAGGGAGTCTTATCAACTTCTCCTCCTCTTAAGCAGCAGCAGGAATCGTTCAGGCTACCATTCATGGGTCTTGTTGTCACCGATGATTACAGATGCAAAGTGGTGCGTGCAACTGCGGCCACAAGGACTACTGGGTCCAATATTGAGATTGAGATTGAGATTGAGATTTTCTCCTCGGAGACAGGTGAATGGCAGCAATCTACTGTGGCTGTTACTGATGAGACTTACTACCACTTCTTACAGCCATGAATTTGAAGCCCACTGTGATAGGAGGAGCAATTCACTGGATGAGTTGTGATTATGACGAGATTTTGGTGTATGATCCTTATAAGAGAGCTGAATATATAGAGAAGATTAAAACTCCTCCCAAGCATGGCCATGTCGTCGTCATAAGGGAATCCACTGACGGCTTACTCCAAATGGCAATGCACCATCTCTCTCACGATTTTACGCGCATTGACATATGGGTTTTCCATTCAAACTAGGAGTACTACTACTGCTACTGCGACGAATGGTTGTTGATACGTAAGCTGCAAGGCAGTCCAGAACTGCTACTGTCACCATATGTTGTTGATCCTCAATTCAATCACGATTGTTTCAATCTAGTGGCATTCCATCCTCATAATCCAGACGCTCTATTTATCAATTACAATGGTTACATCTTCTTATATTACATCAACACTTCAAGAGTGGAACCAGTTCAGTGCCGTGACCGTGCCCGCTACAGTATTGGCCTACAACCATACTTTCTACCACTTTGGCCCATCTCTCCTCTCCCACTACGACTAGAAAGATAGATAGTTTTGATCATCCGGCAATGCACCAACAAATACGTCCATCTTCTGCAGCTTCTTTCAAGGACTTGAATCTGTCTTGTATGTTGACATGAAATTAATTTGAGAGATTCCTCAAGCAATTAGATTGAGGCAATTAGCTTGCCAATGATTTTGAGTACTCCAAACTATATATATTGATCTGATGGCACGGAATTAACATTCACAGTATTCATCCTCTGTCTCTCATTATCTTTAGAAATTCAAAATACTAATGAAAGAGTAGAAAAAATTAAGAATGAGTTCTTCATGGCCACACTCCCTTGATTGGCTCAGGAAACAACCCCTCCAAATCTTGCATATAAGTCCGGATGGCCTGTCTAATAGAGCTTCCCATCAAGTCAAACATACCATTTAACGTAAAAAAAGCTTTCTAACAGAGCTTCATATGGAGAGAAAACTAACCTGACAAGGGTTGTGCTCTCATCAATAATGCCCATCTCTCCAAGCTCTCTATCTCTTGTTGCTGAAATGTTTTTCAACAAATGAATCAATTATCGGTTTTGCAAGTGACTGATATCCAATCCGATATACAGGTCTTCCATTCTTTGGAATTCATCGACCGGTATCGCAATAAATGTGCTCATGTGGGGCTGTAATTACTTGGATCTCTACCCAGTTTTTACACCTGGTGCACCATAGCTTGGGCTCGCAGGGATGGTTTCCCAGTTGAATACATGGCATTGCAGCGCATACAGAGGCCATATAGATCATAGTTTTGATCCATCGATCTCTTTCAGTACAAAAGAAGAAATAGAAAAAATTAGCTGTGTCAGTATTTCTTTCACATCCCATTGGAATAAGAAATAATAGAGAAATTACCTCGTCGAGGTCCATCGTGCAGAACCGGGATATGAATTCTTCTGCCTAGCATACAATTTACATACTCGCTTTGCCAATCTGGAACCATGGCAGACCGATTACACATTACTAATGCACTGGTTAAACAGTTGTACCTAGAAAATAAGTCCATATCCCAATTTTTCTGCATTTTTAGATGGACCAGGTAATTTTTTTCTAATTCCTCTTGAGTACCAAAAGAGATCGACGGACTAAGATCTGTATGGTCTTTGTATGCACTGCAATGCCATGTATGCAACCTGGGAAAACCATCCCTGCGACCACAAGCTATGATGTCATCGTTGCAAGAACTGGGTAGAGATCCATGTCGTTGCAGCCCCACATGAGTGCATTTTTTGCGATATACGTATCCATTATTCAATCGTGTCTACTAGCTTGCCACAGCGTTAGTGTTCAAACAATCATCTCCCTGTCTCCTCCATGTTTCTGTGACCTGCAAAACCGATAATTGATTCATTTGTTGAAAAACATTTCAGCAACAAGAGATGGAGTACTAATGATGAGAGCACAGTCCTTGTCAGGTTAGTTTTCTCTCAATATTAACCATTTTTTTCCTTACCTGGTATGTTTAACTTGATTTCTCTATTAGCATCACTTGATTAACTAGGGCTTGAATCTGAACTTATATGCAGGATTTGGAGGGATTGCTTCCTGAGCCAGTCAAGGGAGTGTGGCCATGGAACTCATTCTCAATTTTTCCTATTCTTTCTTTCTTTCAACAAAGTGTTGGTTTTTTTCCTAGTTTGGGCTTATGAAATTCATGTGTGGTGGTGGATTCATAAATCATAATGTAAATGGGGAGGTTTTCATCATGCACGGCCGCATGAGGGGGGAAGGGGTATTAATTCATCTAATAGGGATTTTGTGTCATTTCAACCCCCTCTTGTGAGATGGGATAAGGCTCATGCACGGTGCATGACCACTTTGGCCGCTACGCTTGTGGTGAAACTGAAACAGTTTCATCGATTTCTTGATGTTTCAGAGCTACATTCTGAGCCTAATTCAAGTCCGATTCAGAGATTTCAAGTTTGCATTCGAATCTGCCAAGGCTTCTGCCAGTGGAGGATCCAAAACCCCCTATTCTAAAGCCTCGGGCTTCAAATCTTCAGGCTTCCTCTTGTGATCTAAAAGTAACTGAACTCACAACTGCTACACCATTGATTTGTTACAGTAATTTTTACCCACTGAAACACAAACCCTAACCTAGCTAGGCCAACAAAATCCTACCTAGATTTCCAAAAACTGAGAAATGTCACAGAGAACGAAAGAGAGATGAAAAAAAAAAGGGCCAAATATTCTCTGTGCGGGGGATGCAGGCTGCGCCCAAACACATGGGGGTGGCCGAAATGACCACCCTGCCCCCCTAATGGCAGGCCCATGTGTCTGGCACAGGCTGCTGCGGCACAGAGAACATCAACCCAAAAAGAAAAGCAAATCAAAGTTTGAAAGAAGAGAGGTTTAGAGAAAGAGATAAGCGAAGAATGGGTCAGTCCATGAAGTTTCTGATCACAAAAAACCTAGACCGAACTAAACTGATTCTTAATCAACTGGTTTTGGGTTGGGGTATGATGGGATTGATAGAAAGCCAAACTACACCGAATTAACTGATATCTAGACTGTGACCGAACTAAATGAAACCCATAAAAAAAACATTGAGCATGAGGTTCTGAATAGGTGAATTGATTTCAATATTAGTGAGAAAATTTGTAGTTGCAACGGAATTTGTTACAAATCAATGAATATGAGGTTATAAATAATGAAATGGATTTGTAACAATGCTTCCATTGATCTCCTTAGTTATCTTCCTCTTATAATAGAAATAATGATTTGATTTGCAACAATAATTTCGCTATAGATTCTATTTATCCATTGATTTCAATATTAGTTATCTTATCTTTACAATTTATTCCTCCTTGATCCAATTACAACATCAAAATTTCCCTATTTTTTGTTGTTTTTTTGTTTGACTTGAGGAAGGTGATTTAATTTGTTTTTACTAAATCTTTCCACACTACAGTTTATAAATCTAAGATTTCATTGTGGTTCAAACCCGAAAACAAATCTATTTAAACTGATATTGAAACATCGAAACCAAAATTCTTTAACAGATTGGTTTTGATTTGACTCATTCCCAAATCGAAACATATTCAGCCTGATCAAAACCAAGCTGAACCTGTTGTGTATATCCGCCATTTCACAGTCCTAAAAGTCAATTAACCTTTGGGGATTGGTGTGTGGTTTGTGTGATTACACTTTCATTTAAAAAAAAAAAAAAAACGGCTGAACCGGCCATTTGACACCCCTACTCTTCCTAAGCAAAAAATGGCTTAGCATACCTGTGTTTTGGCTAGGGGTGTCAACTGGTCCGGTTCTCTAGCGGTTCCTACTCTAAGGTATCAAGACCAAATCCGGACCAATAAGCTCACCAGTTCCAAATCTGAGATCCAGGACCATTAACTAATGGGTGGTTCGGTTCTAGTTCCTAATCGGGTCCAAACATGCCCTTGTTGAGCAGCCAAATGTAAAGCATTTTTCCCATTGGAACGAGAAATCTCAAGCAAGCTAGAATCTTTCAAAAGCAATTCATTAACTACTGGTGTGTGTCCTTTATGTGCAACAGATATGAGGGGTAGAATACTAGAATTTGAGTGGCCAAGTGTCTTGCTTAGTCTTGGGTCATGTTCGAATAGCAACTGGACAACAATTGTATAATAAAAGTCACTTTAATTGTATGTTAAAATAGCAAAGATCATCTTTTAACATTTTAAAACAGAAAAAATGGTGCAAGACAAGTTCAAGTGTATGCATTTCTTTCCGTTCCAACGGTTCTAGGGACCAGACCAAATCCGGACCAATAACCTATCACTAGGACCAGATCCGGACCAATAAACTATTGGGTGGGTCGGTTCCGGTTCCTAGCGGGACGGTTTCGGTCCAGTTATCGGTTTCGGTCCAAAGTTGACACCCCTAGTTTTGGCCACACTGTCACAGCAGTAAGGTGGAACCTCATTTGACACGTGGCTTGACAGCCCAAGTTATCTTCTATCCAAGTGAAAAGACTAATACTTTGGCTACATATTTTTGGAAAGAGGGTTCGCCATGCCCCCAGTGTGGGGGCATCTCCCATGCCAAATTGGCGGTGATGTGAGAAGTGGTATCATCCACATCAAGCCCGCGTGGTAAGAAAAGGAGAGAGAAAATAATTTAAAAAGGGTATAGAGATCCCTAATAGACAATTTGGGCCAATGAGAGCATGAGCAAAAGCATCAATAAGGGTAGGATTTCTGTCTTTCATGGGGGTGGGTCGATCATTCCGCGCCCATGTATGTCTGAGCCACGTTGCCTTGCATACCGCAAGCTAGCGCCAACTATGTCTATCTCTCCCTTCCCCTTTGAAATGATCACCATGTCCCTTTTGTATGATGCCTTGTCCTGTGCCCACATTGGTGCCGCCCACTAACGACACACGGGTGGTGTGTCTATCCCTCTCCCATATTATATATTGAATTTCTCTATGTTAAACTTGGTCCAAGTGTTATTGAAAACTAGCAAAATGTCTATTAATATTGTTGTTCATACTTTATAGAGGCATTGGTACAAAATTTTAGCAATGTTTTCAAAGCTTTCAGTCAAGTTTTAGCATGCTTTTTCAAGGAGATCGATTTTGACAACAGAGAGAATCTAGAGAATTTATTTTATTCAATTTTTTCCATGGGGATTTCTTAATTATACCAAATAATTACCTTTTAATTTAATTAATGAGATTTATCATAATAACAAAATAATATATGAAATGCCATATAGTAATACCTATAACCTAAGTATATTATGAAGCGTAATTGAAAATAAAATGATCTTAGTTTTGTAGAAAAATGTCACTAATTTATTCACCAATAGAGTTGTGGATTGCAACTTCCCTTATGTAGATTTCAGTACCATAGCCTTATGTTTTGGCTAGATAATATATATTTTACCAAGACAAAAAAAGACTGGTAAATTGATTTTTTGGGTAAATTACATGTCACCCCCTGGTTTTCAAACGAAACTCAAATCACCCCTGGATTTTAAAAAAACTCATCCGTCCCCCTCTACAATAACGGTGTTAGTCTGCTATTAGTTATTGGTGTTAAAGGACTATTTTACCCCTGTACTAAAACATTAGAATTAAATTTATAATACTACCCTTCACTCTTGAACCCAGATTCCCAGAAGGCAAAAACTCCTACAATATTCTAAGACGATCTCTCTTCTTGGAGAGACTTCGATCAAAGGAATCTTCTCCTCCAACTGCTCACTGCAACTTGTGCTCGGCAATCACAGGGGACACCATTGCTATTTGATACCTACACTATCTAAAAGTTTCCAACCAGCTGAGGAGAATGCACACCACACCTTGCTTTGTCCCGCTCGAATGGGGGGTTTGAGGAAGAGGGTTTCAAAAGTGAGTGGAGCAAAGGGGGGTTTTGAGACTCCGCCTCTGGAAGCGGGGTCTCGTGATCAAACCTTCGCCGCTGCATAATTTTTTGGGGCCACCCGCCTGAAGCTCACTAGGGCCCAGAAGCTCCCGGTTCGTGCGTGGCGCGGGGGTCATGTACGAGTCCAGGGAGGGATTTAGTCGGCCTAAAAGTCGGATACCCCTCTTGTCTCCCAAAACCAAAAAAAGGGGCTGTTTGAGAACAATAGGAGAGAGCGAGAGAGAAAGCAGGGCAGAAAAATGTTCGGGTTTTTAATCTGTTGTGCAATTCGTTTTTAATCTATTGTACCATGCGAATCACTCCAAACTCCAATAAACACCGACACCATCATCGATTCAAATTACCAAAAACAAAAAGAAAAAAAACAAAGGCAACACCTGCTCCATCACCTCCTCCACTACAATTGTTAGAGCAATCTCTCTGGATATTTTTAATTTCTCCTTTGCTTGATTATTGCTCTTTTAAATGATAAAATATCATTCTCTAGGAGAAGATGTAAGTCTCGAACTCCCGTTTAGGCATCAATGGAGTCCCACGTCCAGAAGTGACGTGCCTACTCTGGTCCGCCACTATCGTCCACCCAAACCCTAGATGGGTAGTTGCAGGTGTGAGGAAGAGGATGAATTTGGGTTTTTAGTTACAAGGGTAAAATCATAAATCAATATTGATCAAGGGTAGTTTAAGGATTTAAATTTATTTATCTAACTGACATCATCACTTAACATCATAAAACTAACAGTAGGGACTAATTTGTCATATTGGGGTCTAATACAGGGGGTGATTTGAGTATTTTCAAAAACCAAAAGGTGATTTGAGTTTCATTTAAAAACCAGGGGGTGATGTATAATTTACCCTTGATTTTTTTTTAATCTAAACTTAAAAGGCAAACGATCCATAGAGAAGGTAACAATAGAAGGAAGAAGGTCACATTCGAAAGATCAAAGCTTAAATTGTGTTGCCAGAAAGCGGCCAATAGTTGTTCCTCGCACGAGGCAGATCCCCACTGAGTTGGGATTGAAGAACAGCAGTAAAATGAGGACCAGTATAAAGCATGGCGGACCATTCACTTTGGCAAGATTTGCACTAAGCGTCGTAGTCTACTTCAGCTGCATCAGCATTCAGTGATCTGCTTATGAGTTCTTGAGCTTCAGCAAGAGGTGATTCTTTTGCATCTGCTGCATACAAAATCTTTCTAATTGCTGCTGCCATCTGTATGAAATATTTAATACATTTCATAAAATAGATGTGAAATAAATGAACTTGAAACTGATTCTAAAATTTCATTATAGACATGTCTATAAATATGCATATCAATTCCAATTTACAATTCAGAAGGCAAGGATTAAAGCTATGATCCATGCTTCTTATATTGACAACATGAACCATGGTTCTCAGATGCCTGAAAGAGAAACCATTGTCAAGCTCAGGTCGGTGCACACCTTCATTAACATGTAGTAACTATTAAAAGGAAAGAGACTTTTCTCAGAAAAATTTCTGCCACAAGGGATTGCGACTCAGTAAATAAATAAATAAACTAATATCTACCCTTCTCTTGGTTAGAGTTGTGATGTGTGTGCGTAGCCGGATGAGAAGAGCATAGTCTAATTATGGCTTAAATATCTAAGACAGGCGTAATGTCTATAGTCTATAATCCTCAATATCAATCAAGCTCTTATAAGTGCAACATGATCCCTTTACTTAATGATGATAATGTACTATACACAAAAACAAAGGAAAGTTTTAAGTCATTTTCATATGGCTCTTATCTGGGGTACGAGGCCCTTTTTTTTTTTGGTTAGGTAAAGCAAAGGAAAGTTTTACTAAGAAGATAATCAGAGTACAATGTATAACAAACTACAAAAAAATAAAAAAATAAAAGCCAACGTATAAAATATGTAAAGTAACAAATAAAATACACTTGAAAGAAAGACCAATTTCCATGAGCTAGTTTGTTCCTCATCATAGTACTAGTTGGTCCAAAGGTCATAAAGTAATGAAGTCCAAAAGTCCAAGCTTGTTGATCTTTGAACAGATTCTAGTCCAGGTCCAGAAGAGGGGAGATATCAAACAAAGCATTTTGGTCACTATCTCAATATCCCATCAAGTTACCCTAGAAGGTGTAATGCATTCTTTTCTACTTTTCTAATCTTCTCTTCTTATTTTCTGCTAGAAATTCTGGTCATAGTATGTCGCCTTATTTTAGTGAATTGGCACTTGCCTAGGTGGGCAAGGCGGCCCCTTGTTCAACTTGGTGAGGTTTTGACATAGGCATGGTGCCATATTCATCAACTAATGTATTCTTTTACATTTTTTTGAATGTTATTGTTGTTTTATATGCTATTGTACACCATAATACAATTCAACGAGATTCTTTACAACATTGCTGCTTAAGTTATGAAATTCAAACCCTAGAATCCAAACCTCAATGTATGCTCTTTCTATTCATGCTTCAATTGCCTAGGTGACGATGCAACAAGGTGCATGGCCACCAGTCCTTGACTCGCCATGGAACTTTGCAACTATGATTCCGGTCTTATATCCCAACTAAGATCTGCTTTCAGTACCCATCAGAAATGAGGTGGGGGAGAACTAAGATCTACTTTCAGAGTTTCAACCCTCAAACCAAAACCCTAATAATCAAACATACCAAACCTTAGTAAACCCTACTAACCCACATCACCGAGCTGGGCCAGGTCGTGGCGTGGTGAGGCAAGGCTTTTATGTGTGTGGTACTGTTTTCGCCCTAGACCCTGGCTATCCCACATCAAAGAGGAAAGAAATAAAACATTGATATATTAATCATTGTAAATAAAGTCTAACCAAAAAAGAAAAGAAAAGGAAAAAAAAACAGCAAAATCTCAGTAACTGCATATTATCTTTTCCATATAAAGCAACAAATATTGCTTGAAATAATCAAGTTTAGAGAAGCTAAAGATATATCATTTTAAGCAGACTGAAACCATCACGTTTTCTGCATAAGAAAAGAAGAGAAATTAACTTTTGAATCTTAATGATGATGACATCAGACAGAATAAAGTTTTAAAATATGAATAGGGAAAAGGAAGAGAGAAAAAATATGCACAGATGCACTTCAACAAGAATTTAGAGATTGTGTATGGATTGACCAAATTAAAATGACTAACTGAGAGCTAGTTATATAAAGAGATTAAAAAAAAAATGAGCACCAACATGAGGGCTGGAGAATTTATTACAACATATGCAAATAGAATAAGCATGTTGATGTAAGCATGGTAGAAAATCATTCTGAAACTTCCATAGAAGTAGAAAAACTCCTACAGGCAGAGACTCGAACTCAGAAGTTTGACAAAGAATTTCGATGTCCCGTAACTTTGCAAAGTAAAAATCTCTCTCTTTCTCCAGATTATCTACTGAAAGCTTGAGGTCCAGAATCTGCATGCAAATGCAAAGAAATAACATTTTATTAACACTATGCTCGCACATTAAAGTAAGGAAGAGCAGAAGATTGCATCTCCTCCCACCCCACTTACATATTATTTGAAACAATAATCAATTTTAAAAACCTCCTTTACAAGGATTCTAGAACTTTATATTTTCAACGTTATGCAAGGGTGTTCCCCGCAAGTGACGCACTCACGCACCATACTTTGATCCAAGGTGTAGTGAATAGAAAGCAAGGGTTAGCTAGAGCTGTAAGCGACATGCCACATCGACGCCCGGATGCAGTAACAAGTAGATAAGGGTTCTCGCACCATGAACAAGTGCTAGTAAAGAAGCTAATCCAAAAGCATAGGATTAGATTAGCATCTTGGAACATTGGATCTTTAGCAGGTAAGAGTCTAGAATTGATAGATGTTATGAGGAGAAGAAGGATTAACATAGCTTATATTCTCCCCCCAGCCCCATGATCTCCAAATGGTGGAAGTTTTTTTGGAAAATTAATATTCATCCTCAATTTTAAGTTTTCTTTTGGTGTGTTTTACATGTAGGACTCCCAGTCAGAGCCACTATTTCGAAATGGATGCCCGTCGAGCCTACATGTGTTTTATGTGGTTCTAACGACGAATCACTTTGGCATCTTTTCCTATCATGTGATTGGACCAAGCGCATTTGGGCTTCTAGCCCACTTGGAATGAGAACTGAGCATCTATCTGCTCCCTAAATCACCCATCTTTGTGCTTCTCTCCTTAGCTCGAAAGCCTTTGACAAACAATCATTGATCTGGTTTTTTTCTATTTTTATTTTAACTTTTTATTTTATATGGTCTGTAAGAAACAAAGTTATCCTTTGCTCTGCCAAGGCAGACCCTATGCTAGTTATTCGAGATCTGATGAAGTGGGTTTCTGACATGGAAATTCATCTTCCAACGAAGGGATTATCTATAATGGATTCTACACACCACACACACATTCCACCACTTATATCATTGCCTACTAACATGAACATTAAATTCCCTGGTTTAATTGGCGCAGGAATTTATGAATCAGACTTTAACATAACCAGTTGGACCTTTAATATTTTGATAGATGGTGAGAATATATTAACAGTTGCAGGTTGCCTCAATATCAAGGATACTCCGGAAGCAGAACTTTTTGGAATACTCCAGGGTTGGAAGAAGGCAAAGGAGTCAAATATTAGACTTAATGAAGTACGGTTTTGTAGTAAAGACCTTTGTCATATATTTCATCCTACAAACTCTCTCTGACTCCCATGGAATCTGGTTGATAGCTACATCCAGTTAGCTGAAGAAACTGAAAACATTACTTCTGTTGCTTTTAGATGGTATAATGATAAAGGTAGCAACACTTCTATCTCTTCGTAATTTTTTGTTATCGTAATATATCCTTTCTTTCTCATTTTAAAAAAAAAAATATAGCTTATATTCAAGAGACTAGATGGAAGGGTAAAAAAGCTAAGGAGTGGGCATAGTAGTGGATAAAGATTTTAAGAATAATGTGGTGGATGCTAAATGATTTGGGGATAGGATTATGTCAATCAAGCTTGTGTTAGAGAAAGAGGCTGTTAATATAATTAGCGTTTACGCAAATAGGATTGGATGAAAGTAGTAAAGTTACAATTTTGGGAACACATAGATGGATTAGTGCAAGGTTATAGTCAACGAGAAAAGATTATTATAGGTGGTGATCTGGATGGACATGTTGGGAGAGATCATAGAGGCTATGAAGGTGTACATGGAGGATATGGTTTTGGAGAGAGGAACGAAGAGGAGATTCAGTTTTAGATTTTGTTGCGGCCTATGATTTATCTATTGTAAACACATACTTTGAAAAGAGAGAGAGGAGCATTTAGTTATCTTCTAAATTGGGCATCATAGTTGCCAAATAGATTTCTTTTTAACTAGAATATCCGATAGGTTGTTATGTAAGGACTGTAAGGTTATAATATTAGGAGAGAGCCTAACCACACAACATAGATTAGGGGTCATGGATATGTATGTTATTACGCTGGATTGTAAGAAAGGTGAGCTCATTTGCCCTAGGATAAGGTGGTGGAGCTTAAAAGGAGATACCTTGAAATCATTTACTGTATTAAGAAGGTTGCTAAAGATATCCTAAACGAATTGAAAGGAAAACGTCACTCCTCTAGGGAGACTTGGTGAAATGATGTTCAAGCAGCTATGAAGACTAAGAAAGCTAATTTTGAGACATGGCCAAGGAATAAGGACGAATCTAAAAGGGTATAAATTGGCCAGCAGAAGCTAAGAAGAGATTATAACAATCTACGCACATACGAACGAGAAAAAGCTATTTATAAAATAACTAAATGAGGGAAAGGAAGAGTAGAGATTTTGACCATGTTAGATGTATTATGGGAGGAGTTTCGCCTAAGACAAGAAACTACTATTATAGAACACCAATTTGGTTTTATGCTCGGCATAGTTCAAAAATTCGCCAAATTTTCAGCAATTTTGACGAGGCCAAGACGAAATAACTGGCAAATTAAGGAATCGACACAGTAATGTAAGACTGTATACCAAAGGTAACAGTCCCAATAATAGTCCTCAAACTCCAATAAACTCAGGAAAAGAAATTCAGACTTAGGTAGGGAAGATAAGCAGTCAAATCTGAGAATAAACTTCAATGGCCAGAAACACAAACAGAAGTAGGTTACCAAATTAGAAGGTAGAGTTCAAACAGGGAATTGAGTGTAGGAACCAAACCAGTAAGCAGATGACTACCAAACCTGGGTCGAGTGGGTAGGTAATGGAGAGAATCTTTGCTCCAAATTCCAGCCAATTCTGATGGCTAATGGCTGAGATATGAAGAGGATTCCAAAATAGAAGGTTAGATGAAAACTTGCAAACCAGTAGGAGTTTGGATCCCAAACAAGGATCGAGTGGAGTCTCCTTGACAGGGTTCAACCCTCCAAATCTCTGCTGAATCCGAGCACTGACTGCAGAGATATTAAAGCTTGAAGTTGATGGAGATAACTGACCAGGACATCAGAGCCACAGGGTGTTCAAGGTCTCCTTTTGGTTGGATGCAGCACCAGCAGCAGCAGTTCTTGGGTTGATAGGAGGACTGATTCTGATCTTCAAGATGTTCTCCAGCAGTAACTATTGTAGACACAAGTAGCAGCAGCAGAGGTGTGGCTCGATTGGGGAGAAGAGGGCAATGAAGAGAGAAGAAGATAATAAATGGGGTAGGGGTGGGCTTTCTCAGCCCTGGGTCTCTCACCTACAGCTATCCCAGCTGTTAAACAGGGAATGTTCTCACATAATCTCACATTCTCACATAATAGATGGCAAGCATGGCCTGAAAATTCTTTTATTGTGTTCCTTCCTTACAATAGGTGGCCTATTTATAGCTTAGGCAAGCTTACAAAATAGAAAGTAGGGAAATAGAAACTACTAAAACCTAGCAACTAAGTGACAATGGCAACTTATTGAAAATAGAAACTACTGAGGCTTTATAATCCAGCCTTTTAAAACAAAAAGGGAGGACACTAAAATAGAAACTAGGCAGTTGGGGATGTGACTGGTCAAAGACTAGTCTTGTCAAAATTGTGGCACACTCTTGGGTCTTCTAGGTCAGCTGAACTGGCTCGATCTGGTCCTGCTAGGCTGGCTCGAGCTGGTCCAGTTCTGGCCCATTAGGACTGGTTCTTCTTCTTCTTCTGGCCAGTCGTGGGATAATTCACACTGTTTTGGCAAAATTTTGGTCATTTCAATCAAAATTCAGCCTTGTCTACATTGTAGACAAAAATGTACTGTTTCGGTGAGATTTGGTCATTTGAGTAAATTTCGGTCATTTCTACATCGTATACAAAATTGTTTCGGCGAAATTTCGCTAATTTCAGTCTGACCGAAATGGCCTTTAGTTTCGAATTTTCAAACTGTAATGCCAAGAAGATCCACAATAAAAGTTATTTACTTAGGAGACTCATGGAAAGATTTAGAGATTGCAAGAAAGATCTGCATATGGTCTTTATCAACCTAGAAAAAGCTTATGATAAAGTCCCTACAGAGTAAATCTGGCTAAGTACTAGAGAAAAGAAGTGTTTCAAGTAAATATGTGGACATAATTAATGATATGTATAATGGTGTGATGACTAGTGTAAGAACTGTAGGGGATCAGTTTCAATTGGGTTACATAAAAAATCAGCTTTAAGCCCTTATTTGCTTGCATTTATCATTGATGATTTAACCAAAGACATTCAAGATGAGGTTCCTTAATGTATGATTTTTGTTGATGATATTATTTTGGTGGAGACAAAAGTAGGGACTAACACCAAGTTGAAGCTATCGAGATCAACCTTGGAATCAAAAGATTTGAAGATAAGTAGAACGAAGACAAAGTATATGGTGTGTAACTTTAATTACACTGGGACGGATAATGAAGTGGTGAAAATTGATGAGAGGGAGATTTTGCAAAATGATTATTTTAGGTATCTGGGATCAACCATAAATAAAGAAGGTGATATTGAGGATGATGCTTCACAGAGATTTAAAATAAAATGGATGAAGTGCAGAGGTGCATCTAGAGTGTTGTGTCATCGACGTATTCCTTTAAAACTTAAAAGGAAAATTTTATAGGACAGTAATACGAGCGGCTATGATGTATGGTGCGAAATGTTGGGCAGTTAAGAACTATCATATTTGATAAACTCAGTATAGCTGAGATGAGGATGTTGAGATAGATGTGTGCCAAAATTAGGAAGGATAAGTAAGGAATAATCATATTAGAGCTGATTTGGGAGTAGCTTTGATACATGATAAGCTAAGAGAAAGTTGATTGAGGTGGGCCAGGTGGCATGACCATGTTCAACAAAGCCCTTTGGATGCTCCAGTACGAAGGAGTGATTTGATTCAGAATAAAGGAGCTAAAAACGCCAGGGGCAGACCTAAAATGCCTTTAGGAGAAGTGATGGAGAAAGACATGCATAGCTTAGGCCTTGTATCAAGTATGACCTCGAATGGAGCTGATTGAAGGGGAAGAATCCATGAAGCCAACCCCATGTAGTTGGGATAAGGCTGAGTAGTTGTAGTTGTTGTTGTTGTTGTTGTTGAATCTTAAAAACCACCTGAAGTGCGTGTATCGTAAATTGGCTAAAAGAAAACCACTCAAAACATTAAAATAAATCAAGTATCAAAGGGAACCCTTTACAATCAGATCCATGACTCGTCATGATTCACATTAAACCCACGCACAAATAAGCATCACTATGGTTCGACAGGGTACAAGGATCGGATATTACAATTGTTAGGTTTAGAATAATTATGCACAAGAAGCATGCCTCTATCCCCAGAGAGTAGGGCTGTAAATGGATAACCGAAAATCCAAATTCGATCCGCATCCGTATCCGTTTAGGGGCATCCGTATTCGATTAGAGATATCCGGAAAAAAATCTGAATACTTCGATAAAAATCTGAATCCGAATACTTAATTATAAAAAATTAAGTAAATAACGATCTTGAGGGTTTTTTAAGATTCAACATGTTCTAGAATATGAGGAAAAGAGAATCATGATCTAAAACTATGGATTGAGAGTGAATTGTATCCACTAGGGGGAGGAAGGTTCGGGTTACACAAGGCAGAGGTGTAAACGGATGGTCGAAAATCCGAATTCGATCCGCATCCGAATCCATCCGAATCCGTTTAGAGGTATCCGTATTCGACCAGGAAATATCCAAATCCGATTACATCCAATCCGTATCCGAGCCGAATCCGATCCGTTTACAGGCCCACCAGAGAGAGAGGAGATATCTCAGGTGGAAGCCGTTCTATGGTGTGTTACTCTGAAGCAATATTTTACTTTTGCAGCTCAAATACAGATTAAAATTTCCCCATCAGTGGTCAAGTGCCCAGTGTACTTGGTAGCTAGTGGTGCGTAAAGGCCCATTGCTACCAGGAGGTCTTGAGTTCAAGCCTCCTGGTTCACATCCTACATCCCCCCCTACCTATCAAAAAAAAAAAATTCCCCATCAGTAGATGCTAGGAGAATGTAAATAAGTTGTATAACCAAGCGGGGGGAAAACTAAAGCAAGAAAGAAGAACAAGTAAAATATGAAGAAAAAAGGGAAAGATTAGAATCCACTTGCTCAGACAATGCTTGAATCTCTGCAGCAGAATTAGCTCCACCTGACACTACGCAACTTCTCCCTTGTTTCGGACCTATATCAATAGAATTGAAAGTAAGACAACAAGAAATATCAAAATAGAGCTCATCCAAATGAAATGTAGTTGTTGCTTGATGACATAAGCTGACCAGAAGTCTTAAAGACTGTTCCATCGCCTGAGACAACACTAGGAATGTTGTTTGCTTGGAGTGATTTTGAGACTTTGTGAGAAACTATTGAATTCCGCTCCTTCCCACCTTTGTTTCTTCGTTCCACTGGGTTATAATTCCTATAGGAGATAGTCAGGAGGATCAACAAAATGAATCAGGTCGTACTAGTTAGAATAAATGTAAGAAAAATCCAAAAGGGCAATATGATGAACATAGAGAAATATGAAAGGGCAATATGACAACCACACAAAATTTTTTTGCTTACTCATTCATAATGCCTCCATTTATAGAATCACAGTAATGTTTCAACCATTGTAAGAACTCCAAATTGTCCAGGGGCCGTCCTTTAACAAGCTTGTTCACTTCAATATGCTGCCAATCTCACAGTATAAAATTAACACTTAAAAAAGCTGAAAGAGAAGCATCCTAAATACGACCCAATAGCCATTAACAAGTTCATCTCTTCAATACGTTGTCACAGTTCCAATTTTTTATCAACATTCATGCATACAAACAAATATGTGTAAAAACATCCATTCAACTTTTATGGAGATTACACACACACACACATATAACCCATATGGATTTTAGGCTCCTCTGGAACACTTTGGGACTGTTCAAAATAAATATTCCACACACACTCACACATATGACCTATATTGATTTTTAGGCTCTTCTGGAACATTTTGGGACTGTTCAAATCAATATTTCAAAAATTAAAATGTTATGATTTGTTTATTTTGGTTCCTAAGTGGAGACAATCTAATAGAGTCGCAATATCATAATCATTGCAATGTTGCACGTCTTAAGCACCGCAGACCTCTGTAGGAAGATTGGGAGGCTATACGAAAGCACATACACACAGACCGATAAACAACACTTTGCACCTCAACAGCAATAGTTAAATAACTCTAGAATTGTGTTAAAACCATAATAGACCCATAGTAATAACAATACCACCCGCATACCAGCAGAAAGTCTCAGGGAACACATAGTAGCCTTGACATCAAGTAGGTCAACTGATTCTAATTTCAATTAATATTCTAGCAGGGCCTTAAATAGGGTCATATCAGATGTGGGCCCACAGGACCATCTCTTGTAGAAGGGCATATGCAGGGCCCCTTTCTTGGGACAACAGCCCTAGTTGGATAGTCTATTGTTATTTTATCTGAATTCTACAATTTTGGGTTACAAGGGGTTCAGTACTGCATCTAGCCTAGTTTGGTTCTTCTGATTCACGTTTGGGTTTGGTTTGGTTCCAGTTATTTTATTCTTGTCAAAGTCAGTATAGAGTTTGTCTGTACAAGGTAGTGGTCGAGTAGAAGTCATAACAGAGGAGTGTGAATGCACACAAAGTTATAAAAGAGTTGTTCAGCGTTGTCAAGAACATCGGCAAACCAGTGGCTTGAGGGTGCCTAGATACACCAGCCTAGCCAAGGTAAAATAGACAGACACTCACGCATGGTTTTCAGCAAGGAGCACTTTGTTTAGAGTTATAACACAAATCACAATCACATGCTAATTGAGCTAAGGCAGCTTATACATCTGTATTTACATGATATATAATTATCTTCCATTTTTCTTCATTTACCAAACGTGAACATGCAATAAACTAGAATAGGTATGGGGAAGTTGAAGGATCGAAGCCAACAAGTGCAATTGACAACCACCGACGCTACCAGCCAGGAAATTACCTATGATCGCCTAGTCACTTATAAAATTGGCCATGGAAGATTTTCATTCAACATTTTTGTAGCGAAATCAGAGACTAGAAAGACAGCACTACCGCAAGGAGAAAAAGCAAGAAGAACAAAAGGAGAGACTGTGAGGAGAAAGAAGAGAAAAGAGAAGGCAATAGGACTTACGGTTTAACTTAATAGGTAAACCGTGAGCCATATGTATTATTCATAATGTGAACTAATAACAATCACAAGTAAAGACAGAAATAACAAGTATACCAGCACATATAATACTTCAAAAAAATTATTTTTTCACCCTTACTGCTCCCACGTCACAAAAATCGAGATCCAAACCAAGAGGGAGTCCACTCCAGATAAGGATTGAGCCTCATCTGGGAATTTCCCTATATAATCTTTACTCCAAAAATTCAAACAGAAAATTTAACACACAGGAAATTATTTGCAGAGAAAGAACACATAAAGAAATGAAACAGCAAGCACGATTGGGAATTACCTTCTCTATTTTTAACTTGTTAAATACTTCTTGCAGAACCTTGTAATTCTGAATCATGTCGTATTCTGTCCTAGCATCAAAGTTCACCTAAAAAAATGAGGGGTAAGAACTTTGACCAAAATAAAGTAATAAACTGTTGTTAAGAACACCACCCTAGTAAAACAAACAATAATATACAGAAATACACACAAGCTGGTACCTTATGCATCGGAACAACTCCACGATGGGTCATATCCATCATCTGACATTGGATAGCACCAGATGCAGCCTACAAAATAGATTTTAGGGAAAAATTAAATGATGGTAAAGGGTTGAGATAGGGGAGGGGGGCTCGTTCTTCTTGGAAGAACAGCACATACTCCCCGGGGGGGAGGGGGACCCATGCATACCACGCCCCAGAAACTGATAACAAAAGAAATTAATCAGATAAAATAATCTGATGCTGGTACTACTATTTACATACTTGCACCCTCTAAACCCTTTTAATCAAAACCCACCTCAGACAGGAAACAAGAAAATTCTTTTTGATTAATCATTATAATGAGTTTTATGACATAATCAACCCAATCTTCGATCAACTTAACTAGTTGCTTATAATTATTTCCAAGGGAAAAGGTTCTCTGAGCTGCTGGGGTAGGGTACACTAGCACCTCTGTTTATATCTCTCCTTCTTCACATGAAATGTTCTCGCTGCCTTCCAATGTACGATATCATTTTACCGCACCTCATAGGTGGGTTTCTCTATGCCGCTTGCTCAGTGAACCCTCTCCCTATTTCCAATACTTTCATTTTCCCCGATTCTAACTTCAAGTCCCCAACACTATGGAAGTTTATGGGTTGACAATAATCCAAGTAAAACTACAAACGTCCCAAGGATAAAACCAAAACAGTCGAATCTTGAACACAGGGTTTTCTCTTTACAAGTACTTCCTGCCACTACTCTATCCAAATCCCAACCATTCAAACAGATACAATTTTCCATAGTATATAAAGCTTGAATTTTGTATACCATTTCACAAGAATATAACACAAAATTGAGAAAATGAAAGAACCATAGATGTTTATACTGCATGCACTTTTCCAGTCATATCATACTCGGTGCAAAATTGGCTACTCGAGCTCTTTATTTCCCAGTGGCCAGTGAAGTACTGTAATGAATTCCTCGTGACAGTCGCAGTCGAGCACAAACGATGAGTTCACCCAGAAGGGCACAAATCTGTTTTAGATCATATTGAAACAAATAACACAAAGGGAAGAAAGCAACACCAACACCTCCACTCCCCCCCCCCCCAAAAACACTCAACAAGAAACTTCATGAAAACCTAGATTCACAGTGGGGTAAAGGATTGGAAAAAAAGAGGTAAGTACCTCCTCTACCCTGGAGAGATTGAGCTGAAGCGTGGCATTGATCCAACTCAGAATCTCATTCCTACCGACGAAATAAGCAGCGTCCATCATCCCTACCGCTATCGCCGCCATTTCTCCTGCAAACCTTGCAGTGCTCTTCACATACAAATCATATATCAGTATCTTCTTCCAAAGTTCATATTAGTGCATATGCGCGCAAAATTATATCACAGAATGATGGAAAGCAAAATCCAGCAAAAATAGTAACTGTAAAGGAAACAAATAAAGGAGGAACACGAAAGATCAGGGGGTGGAGCCGGAAATTGAGGAATTTTAGTTAAATTAAAAGAAATGGGAAAATCAAGGCAAAATTTTAGGAATCCGAAGGATGTCCAGAATAAAAATGAGAATCGAATAATTTTGCAGAGAGAAATAAAGAAGAATAGATGATAAAGGTGGATGTTTGGCTGTATAATGGAAGCCGAAAGCAACGAAAGTAGAGCTACCAGAGAGAGAAAGAGAGTTGTTCACTACTCACAGCTTAGTGAGCTTACAAGTCACTATAAACTGTGATTCTGTGAATGGGTTACTACTTTAGCAGTACCGCCCAGAATCAAACACCCGGGCCGGCAGCAACTTCGGAATAATATCATGGTTCGTGATGTCGGTATCGGCTGGATCGCATCGGATCGAGATCGTTCAAATTCGGGCAAATGACACTTTTGTCCCTGTTTTCTTATATAAAAAAACTTTTTTTTTTATACTTTTACCCCTGTCCGTACAGATGGCTCGGATCGGTATTGGGATTGATCTTGGCCGATTCCGATCCGATCCGGCCAAAATCGATTGATCCGATCCGATACCTCAAACCATGCTTCAGATATATTTTTTGATATTATATTTTGTCTTTTACCATCCAAAAAACAAAACAAGAATATTGCTTATTCACAAGCAAAGGGATGAAATGACCACCGTACCCCACCTGGTAGATCCTCCTTTCCTCCACAGCCACTCATTGCAAGGGTGTTAAACGATCCAGTTTTAGTGCAAACGGTTTGAAGTACACCCCATCATCTTCAAAACCTTCTCAATCAGTCCATTGAGTTAACTCACCATTAACTAACTAACAGAAAACATAAAGTTACTAAAATACCCTATATAACTTCATCAAAAAAAATACCCAAAATAACTTAATACATTAAAAAGAAAGAAAAAAACCAAACTACCCTAAATCCAATAGAATCAAAGGACAGGTTTTAGATACTAAAGAATCCTACTGGAACTATGATTCTCAAACCCTGAAAGTCCATAGAATCAAAGGATCGGCTTTAGGGTTTGAAATCATAAATCAACACTGAACTGATAAAGGATTGTTTGGTAAACCAGAATTCTAAAAATCAGGTTCAGAAAACCAGAAATGAAGAAGTTGAGTAGAATCAGTAAAATAGATAAAGTTCAAGTATTGAATCATAATTGAAACTACTAGAAACAAGGTATCAGAATATTAAACTGAAAAGGTAGAACAGAATTAAGAAAGTATAAGAACTAGTAGGCACAGGGTTGGGAAAAGTTCAGAAACTGACCTGAAAATCGGTGGAAAAGATAGAAGAGAAAAAACCGATCAGGAATCCACCTGATTGCAGGTCTGGAATCATACTAAAGCAGTAAAGTCTAACTTGGAATGCATCCTTTACCGAAAAAAAAAAACACTTGGAATGCACCAGGCCTTCCACTGAATCCACGGAAGAATAATGGTCTAAAATCCACAGAATCAAGAAGCAGCAAAGCTTATATTCATTCATCAAATCGTGGGGTAGGGCCTAGCACCTTACATACTTGTATAAAATTGGGTAAAATCAATTCGGGTTAATCACAAAAGAAAGCCTAAAAACCAATTCATGAAAACGGGCCATAGTTGAGGGGTTGTCCCTATATTTTCTCCTTAGTTTTATTCTTTATCCAAACGCCTTCTTTCTCTTTTAATTCTTTTACTGAAATAGACGTAAACTTAACATTGAATTGAATTGATTATTGTTATATGTTTTTTTATAGTAAATATTGGGTTATAATTTCTACCCAAAAAACTGTAGGGTTATAATTGTTTATATATTAATTTTTCATTCAAATAGATGTAAACTTAAGATTGAATTGATTGGTTATTGACCTATTGTTTTACAATTGTTTGTATTTTTTTTTATTCAAAATTTTTGAATGTCACTTAATTTTTTAGTGGGATTTGTTTTTTCTTACCATAGTTTATTTTAACCATGCATGACTTGGTTTTAAACAGTTTATTGTTAGTTTAAACAATTTTATTTGATTTAAATCTTTTAACTAAACAGTCTCAAATTTGAAACCAAAACTGAACCATTTATTAAACAGTGCACAGTTTCGGTTTAAAAGTTTTAGTTTGATTTTGACACTCTTGCCTCGTTGTCCCTTAAGTTGGTGTAGAGGCCACGCAACTAGACAGCAAATCCTTCTCCAATATTACGGGAGAGTGATCGATGTGTGGCCCTTTCACCAACACAAAGGCCAATGAGAGTAAACACAAGGGCATCCAACAGGGGCAGGGCGATCATTTTGCCCTTCCTGTGTCTAGGCGCAAGGGGCATGCAACATGACAACCTTCTTTTTCTCATATATTACACTAGCATTTAGTGAGAAAATAGAGATGTTAGCATTTTTCATTTTAAGAGTGTCTGAATAACACATCTATAGGTGTTTTTAGAATTTGACATCATCTTTTAATTGTCCTATGTATTATTCCCAAAAATCCTTAAAGATGGGGGTATAAAATGATTTTAAAAAATAAGTTGAAAGTGATTTCTCATTATATCATTATCCGGTATCATTGTCATTCACATTTTTCAAGTACACGTGTGAAATGATATTATTATCCTCATTGGAAAATTTTGTGTATTATACTAAAGGTGAATCTTGTTGTCACCAAGGAGGCAAAGTTACAGGTAGTAACCTACTTTGATTGTCTCTTGTCTTATTCTCAGAAGTTATTTAAATCAAGGGTAAAAAGGTATTTTCAAAATTTATATTCCCAAGCAAACACTGAGATGGAGGTGAATCAGTGTCTGCAAAATTTTCTTTCAACTGAACCCCGTTGATCACCACATTCATTGTACTAGCTTCAAGTACACATACGACATAGATTGATTGGGGCAATCCCAATTTCACCAATCACACATAGTATGCACACTCACCTCGCAACCACTATGTAGCCAGGTATAGTAGGTACTGCACACACAGTACTCCAATATCTTGTGTTAAAAAAAAAACAGTATTGCAATATCCACAAGTACAATAATTACATATGCATAACACATGATATATATGGTTCAACAAGTGGCCTACATCCACGGAGCAATGCCCTAATTAGGTCTCGTATATTGCTAAATACTCTTCAACTATTTCGACTGCTACAACAGGCCAAAAGCTACAACTCTTGCTTCTATCTATGCTCCTATGCAGATAAGGGTTATAAGCCCCAATTTGACAGGTAATACAATGATCAATATAGAATCAAATCCCCCAAATTTCAAACACATGCCATACATGAATTTTTATCCTATGTTGTAATTGCACGGTGCTGTACTGCATCATGCGGCGTTGTAGAGGCCATGTGCTTCATGTGGGGCCCGCTGTGCTACATGGCCTCTGCAGCGCCGCACGATGCAGTACAGCAGAGGATAGTGATTTTGCCATACATTCCAACTAAAAATTACAACCTAGGCACAAAAGGGGGAAAATCTATAATAACCCAAGTAGAAGAAGAAGAATAAGTAATGGCGTTGATTTGTGTTGTGTTTGGTATGCATTCTTGGACTCCATTATTTGGCGATAATGCATTCCAATAAATCATACCAAACGTAACCTTGATTGAAAAAAAATCTACTATATGATTCTAGAAGCTTTCAAAGCATAGTTGTAAAGTTCATTCTCTTTAAAAGTGATGTAGAATTGAGATCTTCAAGAGATTCTTTAACCAAAATAAAAAATAAAAAAAAAAATTTCAAGAGAACCCACAAAATATAGGTTGAGAAAATGTGATGACATATATACATTAAATAAATAGTGGATCTGTAGGTTGTCTCAATTCTCGGGATGTTTTGGAGGCAGAACTCACAGGGATACTATAGGGATGAAAATATGCCACCCAATCAAATATCAAAATCATGGAAGTAAGGAGTAAAAACCAAGATCAGATCAACCTCCTATTCTTCCCTGATTCCACAAAGATTTCCTGGACCTCTCTCCCCACTTTTTTGGAACTTGCTGATCTCTGAGCAAACTTGACTATACTACATTTACATGTTTTAAGGATGTTAAAATCTTAGACATGTTGCATGGTTTGGCCTTTTCCGCTCTTAATGAGAGTACAAAAAGAACTACACATCTTTCGAAGGGCTTTCTTTAAATTAATCTTCCTTCTAATTTAATTTCTTTTTCATAAAAAAAAGGGGGAAGTTTTCATACACGGTCATGTAAACCGCTTATGTGAGAGGGTGGGAGTTTCAAGGCATTAATTAATGAGTGGGGATTTATGATTTTTCCAACTCTTTGTGAGAGACCCTTTCACATACACGGCTTACACACAGCCGTGTATGAAAACTTCCCCACCCCCTCCCCCCCCAAAAAAATGGTGGATGTAGATGTTTAAGATCATAAGTGAAACTTGAAAGACAGCCTTGGTTAATGAGTGTTTCGTATGCAAAAAACTAGGGGTGTCAATTCAAGGCCCGGTCCGTTTACTAAATGTGTCGGGCTTAAGCCCGGCATATTTAGTAACCAGGCGGTCTCGGTTTGAGGCCTTAGCCCGTCGGGCGTCCGACCGGACCGACCGAATGCTAGCCCGGCCTAGCCCGACCTTGATGTGTAAAGATATCCCAGGAACTGGGTGATCTTCCATCCTTTCCTGCTACTCCTTCCACCTTCAACACAGAACCACCACCACATATATACTCAGTATTTTCTTATCTATGATTTGATTAGCTCCTCCTAATATAATCTTCCATAAAGAAACAATTCAGTTTCAATTTGATGACAGGAGATCTAATATAAGGTTTTTGATGATACTATACCTGATAAGCTGAAGTTCATCCACCAAAGACGAAGTCGGAGGGGAAGTCATGGCGGCTATATTTGGGTGAGTTTTGGCCTGAACCCACCTCTGATGAAGCTAATAGACAACTTAGTAGATGAAGAAGAAGAAGAAGAAGAAGAAGAAATAGCCAAATTGACTACTCCTTTCTTGAACCCACCTCTACTATTATTTCACTAAAATTGTTCATTGTTGATGAGATGGAACCCATTGAAGGGTATAATGTTGTATTAATTATCAATGTTGAGAAGTGTCAATTTAAAAAGATTGAATCCATTACATGACATTTGATCTGAAACATCAATTAGCCCAACCATTTAGAGTTAAATAGGTCATTAGCCCGACCGAGACCCGTTTCAGGCCCGTTTAGCCCGAATAAGGTTGTCTTGATTAAAGAATGAACACTGACCGACCAAAATGAAACCATGCCATGCCCATCCAAGGCAAGCCCGAATGCCTAAACGGTGAGACATGGTGTAGCCTATAAAATTGGTGAGGCCTGTTCAGGCCTGACCGAGACCGACCGAGCCCGACCGATTGACACCCCTAAAAAAAAACACGTCTAAAGACACCCCATCAAAACCGTCCCATCAAAACGTAGCCCTAAAGAGTGCGTACACTAACAAATCAACAATCGAAGCCAAGATTTTACTCGGTTTATAAGCCCAATTGGCCCAAAACTACTCGGACCTATGATGGTGATTGGATATTTGAACCAAATTTACGGACTTGGAGGTCCATGCTGAAGCGAGCCCAGGGACTGAGTTCTCAAACAATCAATCTGGTCCAAGCCCACTAATAACCCTAGGGTTTAGGGTTTCCTATATAAAGTTATAAACTTCCACTTTTTCTTCTTCCTTCGTTTACTTTCGTTCTTTGTTCTCCTGCACTCTCGACACCAGTCGAGAACGGCGACGAAGCCATGGTGCACGTCAGTTTCTACAGGAACTGTAAGCTCTCTCTCTCTCTCTTTCTCTGTGTTTTTGTGTGGTGTGTTTGTTATTTAATTGGGCATTGATATGTCAATATGATCTGAAGATTAGAGCATTTTCTGTAGAAAATTCATATTGGAAAAGGAAAAAAATCATCTTGGAAAAGAAATTTAACAGGTCTAGTCTGGAGGATCGAGAAACGCAACTGGATTTGATTATTTTAGAGCGAAACACTCTTTAACGATCCATGCATTTTTTCTGTGTTTATTAAGAAAGGAAGAAGGAAATCGATGGTGGTGGTTACCTATTTTGTTCCCGTTAATGGATTTGTGTTAAAATGTGGGCATTAACCACAATATTTAAATCATTTCAGATGGGAAGACTTTCAAGAAGCCTCGTCGTCCATACGAAAAAGAGCGATTAGATGCTGAGTTGAAGCTCGTCGGAGAGTACGGTCTCCGATGTAAGAGGGAGTTGTGGAGGGTTCAGTACGCACTTAGCCGCATCCGTAACGCTGCTAGGGAGCTTCTCACTCTTGATGAGAAGAATCCACGCCGGATCTTTGAGGGTGAAGCCCTTCTCCGGCGGATGAACAGGTTCGGGCTTTTGGACGAGAGCCAGAACAAGCTCGATTATGTCTTGGCTCTTACTGTGGAGAACTTCCTTGAACGCCGTCTCCAGACCCTCGTGTTCAAGTCGGGTATGGCGAAGTCCATTCACCATGCCAGAGTACTTATCAGGCAGAGGCATATCAGGTGTAAATACTACCTCCTGTCTTTTATCTTAACAAACCTCGCTTCCTTTTTTTAGTTTTCTATCTATATGTGGCTGAATTTTGCCGATGTACAATGTATATAGATTCCATTATTTCGTCTTTGATTATATTTTATTGGTTTCATTGCTTCATAGTTTAGTTGATGGCCTGATGCTCGTAGTTGTTGATAAAGCAGTTACTCTTCTTGTGTAATTTTTAATCAAATGACATCAAGTGGTTGCATTTAAAGAACATGAATCCGTTGGTGTTAGGCGATGTTGATTACTCTCTGAACTTATATGGATGGTGTTTTGTGCATGTACTTCAATTTAATTCATACTTTCTTGAAGACCCATTTCTGAGGGACTTTTTGACTTAAGCTATTTTGAAAATGAACTTACGTAAAATTTATGTTTTGATTTTAGTGGGGTTGCTTTAGCTTGCCACTATGTCATTAAATGTCTTAACTACTGATTTAGGAGGCAGTATTATTTTGGCAAGAGTAGGAAAAAAAAGGTTGTCTTTGTGGCACCATGTACTATTGTCTGCTCATCAACTCACCGATAGTAGCTGGTGATGGGCATATATGAGTTCATATGCATGTTGTATTCTAGTCCTGTCTCTTCTCGTTGATTTTTTCCCCTGGTCATACCCATTCATTCATGAGGCTCCGTGTCCTCTGATTATAGTTTAAGTGCCATTGCCCCTATATTGAAGAAGCTCTGCAGAAAGGGTTGGCAAACTAAACAGAAATGTTGAACCCACTCCCCTATTAATATGTATGGAAATGTCCCCTTTCTTTTCTCGAATTTGTAAGGTGGGCTTTATCCAAAAGTCTTGGATTAATGTGTCTGAGTGGGAGAGATTAATGACTCGCACTTGAATGTTTGTCCCTCTCTTCTTTTAGGGTCAATTGGAAATGCATAGTTTGTGAATAACTTTTTATCTTTGTGTTTGCACTTTACTGTTCTTTTGCTCTATTGTGCATTAATGAACTTTAGCTTTGTTACCTACTGAACTTTTGCTGTTTGTAGTTAGATGCAGAAGATGGTAGCTTATTGTTTGACGTTAAGTTCAACACCCCCCCCCCCCCATTTTAGGAGTCAGAATCTAATCTCTACAACTTTAGTTGTGTCCAACTTGGGCTAGGTAGAACACTTGACCCCAACTAACGTAGGCTGATGAGTATAAGTGATTTAGCCCACCTAATTTCTTTGTCTCTCTCTCTCTCTCTCTCTCTCTCTATATATATATGTGTGTGTGTGAATATATATGTGTATATATATATATCACACATACACACAAAAAGAAGATAAAGGAACATAATACTCTGTTGTTCGCTCTTACGGCTGCCATGAAAGGTGGGACAAGCATTCCAAGGCGGGCTAGTCAGTTGCCCATCCGCATGGTTGTGCTATGAGCTAATTTAGGTTCACCCATCTCTCTTTATTGTGTACAGAACATGCTTTGTTTTGCTAATCATCATAATCATGTTTTTGTTCATAACAAAAGAATTGTGTGAAGCACAAAATAATTCTTGAAACTTCCAGCAACAGGCATTTGAAGTATTTTGTTTTGCTTTGTACTTAATCATGGTTGATGATGGGTGCTTGACCATAAATCTTGCAAACTATGGTATCTTCTGTACCTCATTTGCTCAAGCTAGATGGTTTTTGGTCAATGGTTTGTATTACCAAGTCCCTAGGATGGTAGCAACTGTCCACTTTCTTTTTGGGGTATTTCTTCGTCCATTATTTTGTCGTTATTCCCATTAGCTATCAGAGCCACTGAATTTGCCCAACACATAATTTGCTCCTTTGGTCTTATTTCTGGCTGGACGGCCTCAACATTAATTTCTAGCTGGACCGCATGGCTGTTGGGTCCTGAGTTTTGGCAGTGGTGATGGTCTCATTGGTATTATCTTTAATGATCAAAGTTTGTTTCAGGAGCCTTGGGTTGATTCCACCCCTTCCTGAGAATGCAAATGTAAACCAGTAATTGAAATTTCAAAATGGGACTGGGAAAATGTAGAGGCAGTACTGTTTTCCTTTTGTATCTCAAAGAAAGGTTGTCGTAAAACAGTAGCGCCCTTGTGTTATCAACTTTTATTTAAGGGATTTTTCATGATTTTCTACATTCTCTGTTCATGTTGTGACAATCCATACTTTGATTAACTTGCTTTCACACAAACCACATGAGGTCACCTTGCTTTGGCTGGATTTGGCTTGATTTAGACTGGATATTCTTGTATGCACCAAGTTTTCCCACTCCACCAAGGAGGTTGGATGGTGTTGTCTGTAAGGTATCGGGCAACATTGGGGATATTTATCCACCATTCCTAAATAGGGAGGCAGAATTTTATGGTTATGACCATTGACTTATCCTTGTATTTGTTTGATGTTACATTCCAGAGTTGGGAGGCAGGTGGTTAACATTGCATCTTTCATGGTGAGAATGGACTCACAGAAGCATATTGATTTCTCGCTCACTAGCCCACTTGGAGGTGGTCGCCCTGGACGAGTGAAGCGAAAGAATCAGAAGGCTGCTGCAAAGAAGGCTGCTGGTGGGGATGGAGATGAAGAGGACGAGGAGTAAGGTGTCTCGTTTCCCCTCAACTTCTACGCGAAAATGTTAGAGATATTGAAATTTTGAGGTTCTGAAGTTAAGTTTTGGGTTTTTGTTACATACTTTTGATTGTTGCTATGAAGAGTTTTGGGTCGTATATTTAAATATTTTTTTTGTCAGACATGGTGGTTTTGTTTTTTTCAATGGTAGAAAGACATGATGGGTAATTACATTGATTTTTGGCTTTAACAGAAACCCTTTTTGTTATACGAGCAAGGCATGATTGCTCTATTATCCTTTAGTTGGACATTATTCATGCAATCTGGACAGACAAGCTGTGGTGGATCAAACGTACCTTGTCCATTGAATCCTCCACATACAATACTCTTAATCAGCCCAGACGTATTGAGGGGGTGGAATGAGCGCCACCGCCCTCTATGAAGGATGAAGATCCCAGCCCCCATGATGTTTTCGTGAACGTTCTTATTTGCCCCGTGTGTGCACAGGGTAATGCTCCCCCCCCCCTACCCCAACAGCCCTAGAATGGATCATCTGCATGTACCAACGGGTGAATGTACATGTGAGCCAATCATATTTTAATATTGTTTTCATAAAATTCCATCTACACACACGCACAAAGAGGGTAGCTGATCCATTAGTCAATCACATAGACACACACGCACAAAGAGGGTAGCTTATCTATTAGTCAATCACATAATCATCCTTACATCCTCATCATTAGATCTTATAGAAACAAATTTTTTATTGTTTGCAATTAAAAAGGATATTTCAAACATGAGAGGAATGAACATCCACGACCATGTCTCACTCTTTGGTTTGGAGAGTAACTCAACCAACGACTTGGAGTCTGTCCAAGCCTACTCTATTTGGTACCCCAGCTGATTTGCCTCTTTGAGTCCTTGTAACAGTACCCTTGTTTTTATTTCATCTTTGCATCCAGATATGCCATAGTCTATGCACTGTTCCAAGTTCATGACTCTCGGACATCACCTGATGATGATCAAATACAGATTTATTCGTAAAGTACTCAACTCTGAGCATGGAAGAAGAACTCGAACGAAACCTTTCCAAACCACCAAATGCACTTAAAGGCTTTCATATTTCTAGCTAATTAAGAAACCAGATTATTTGCCACTTGGCATCAACTAGAGATTCGCTGATGTGGCAACAAAACTCAAAGATTCGACTTTCCTGCCACAACCACGCTAACAGCTTTGACCGGTCCTAGCCAAGGTTTTCCACAAGTCTTATCCTATCTGATGTATGGATTTTTTACTGGACGCACCATTTACACGTACTTCCCCTACTTTTGATATTAATTGATAAGTTAATCCAAACCGTTAGTTGTTCCCATTTGTGACAAACGGTAGGTGTGTTTTAGATATTTTAGGACCAATATACTTCTTCTTCCCCTGCACATGCAATCATCCAAAACCTGCGACTACAACACTTTTTTTCTTGGATGGATAACATCAGTAGCACATTGCTTACTCCAACTTAATGACCATTCTATTTATCTATGTAGGTAAAATCTGTCAGTCCGGAGCCCTGACATCAAATATTCAAGAACTCCATTGTTTATCGGCGACATAGGTTTCAAGTCAAAGAAACCTCGATAAGATTGAACACTAATTCATACAAACAGACTAAAATAAGCAACAGAAGCCACCAACATAGATTGAAATAGTGAGATACCTTTAAGAGTGTGGATTCACCGCAACCATTAGGTCCAAGAAGAAGTAAACCGGGAAAAGAACCTAGAATTCAGAATCCATATAAAAGTAAAACATAAAGAAGGAGAACAGAAGTAAGAATGGATGAAGAAAAATAAATAGAGGAGGTGAAGACCTAAATCGCAGCCGCGTTTGGCAAAGGTGCAATAGGAATAGCGAGAGGCGATGTCATTGAACTTGACCTTCCCGCCGCCATCTCTCTGCAAGGTCGACCTTCATCATGTTGGCCAAACAACGGTCCAGGGATCAAACCATGGTTCCCTAGGGAGACCAAGATATTTATCTTTAGGGTTTTGCACGCATCTGGGTTAGCCCATGGTGTCCCATGGGTGCCCCATTTTAATTTTAGGGTTTCCCATGGTCGCCCATGGGAACCACAGTGCATCCCTATTAGGGTTTCTCTTTCCCTATTGCATTCCATAAAATTAATTATCACAATAGGGACGGAGAAACGGTCTCTAGTCCATCACATGGTAAGAGGGATCCATCCCATACTCGAATGCGCAGGAAAATAATCGATTCGAGTTTCTTTTCGCATCCCATAAATATTAATAATCAATGAACAGAAGGAATTAATAAAGAAGCTCGTTAACTTGGTGAGCCTCAAGTGTTGCTCCTCCAATAGATAGTGGTTCTTCCTCCAATGAGCGCTCCAACAAATAGATCTCGAACCTCCAATGGTGCTACCAAGGTTCTACACGCCAATCCCGAGATGCCCTCAAACTCCTCGGCCACGAGATCTAGGGTTTCACAAACCCTAACTCTCAAACACAGTGAGAGAAGCAAGAAGAAGAAGAGAGATCACAAGAGGAGAGAGAGAAACCAAAAACGTAGGAGAGAGAGTGTCTGCTCCAAAAACATGGAGAGCTTTACTTCTCGTATTTTGGTCCCCTATTTATAATAATAGGTTTTAATTAAATCCTAGATAGATTTAATAGAGCCCTAGTGAGAGTCGACTCTCTCTCTCACCTCTGAGTTCGTTTAAACTCAAAGTGCTACACGGTGAAGAAACAGAATCTAATAGGAAAGTATTAATTAGATTCTTTATTTAATTATTAATGGATAATTACAATTAGCACCAAATCCATTAATTAAATAAAGAGCCAATTAAATTAGCAAATTCCAAATAACTCCCTATATGATAACAATTTATCATATACAAACCCCCACTAATCAACACCATCATTATGGAATCTAGGGCATGTACACATGTATCGCCAAACCCCAATCCATAGTACATGTCCATATAAGAGCGTCTGTGCATCCGATCGGGTCCCGTAAAACTCGATAAAACACTTTATTTGAAATAACTATAAATAATGTATCATTTTATGTAAAATAAATTTTGCAAAACCATTTCCAAAACGTGCATCGATCCGCATTATGATCCGACCATGCACAGCAGTCTCTATCTTGGTGTTCCCAATCGGGCAAGTGGTGACCGTGTTGGATAACTCCTTCACTCACAAAGTGTTCACGCATTCCCAACACCGGCTTTGACTCGCTTGAGTCTCGCCATTGATGAACCAAAGAATGCGATCACACTTTGCGTGATAGGGTTCCCTCAGTACGGTGTCGGTGACACGCCTATCCCTTCCTACATCCGGGCAAGAATACATGAGGGAATCGACAAAGTAGATTCTTCGCCAATGCACACATCAAACATGTGAACACTCGCATTCGTACCATGACATCACATGTCTAGGCATACCCAATGCGACGACCATATGATAAGGGTGCCCACCCAAACCCTAGTCGTGACTACCATTTTAAGTATAACTTACGGACACATAATGCTCAAAAGTTTATATCGCATGTGACAATATTAAACTAAAATGTATAAATGTTCAATACAAAGGTGAACCGGGTTGAACCGGATCGAACCGGTTTGATGGACACACACTTGTCCAACACATCATTCCCATCTCTATACTCCTCTATTTCAATCGACTCCAAGAACAACCCAATCGGTGATTCTCCCAGCATTCGTCATCTCTCGAAAACAATCCCATCGTTCCATCTACCATGATAAGATGATAGAATTAAAATAATAAAAAAGCCTGCAGTTCATTCTTCGAGTTTTCCTTGTAACTCATGAAACCCTTCATATATGGTGAAAACAAGTCCACAAATCATACTTGGTCCTCCTCGATCTTTTGGTGCTATTTTGAGTAGTCCTTCATGGCTCTTTGGTCGGCCTCTTGAACACTTTAAATTGGCCTCATCTTTATGTAACTATTGCGTGTGGAAATCTCCGATGTTTGGTTCGCCCACGGATGAGCCTGCAAGGACCAAGTGATGAGCACAAGAGGGCCGGTGTGGCTCCGGCCTATGACTCTCCGATGCTCAAGTTAGATCACCAGTGCAACAACGTAACAGCTAGTAAAAAGCGAGATGAGCAATAGAGCTCCATACCTTAGTATTTATATAAGGAGATGAGGCGGTTGGAGGAGTCCTATTATGGTAAGGGTCCTTGTTTGGTAAGGCTTTTCCCCGCGGAGCGGAGTGGAGTGGAGAATTTCCTTCGGGGTCGGACTCTTGTTAAGGTAAGAGTCCTAATGGGAGTGTGATTCGGTATCGCGATGAGATCGTGACTTGATTCTTATCCCGTGATTCCCGGGTGGTGCTTATGTGGTGCCGTGATCTCCGGTGGGGAGCTATGGTAGCCTTCGTGGAGAGCTCGGCGTCGGAGCTCGGCTACAGAGGTCGGCCTAAGAGCTCGGCCTCGGCCCGTATGACCTGAGGGTCATCATTAGTTGTGTGGGCTTTGCCGCGCTGTGGTGCTCCAATCCAGGCCGACCTGCGTAGGCCCGGACCATGGGGTCAGAGGGCGTGCAGCTCAGCCGTGATGGGGATTTTTGGATGAGTACTGATCTGTTGTGCCGTGCGGCCAGAGATCGGCAGAAGAGCTCGGCCTGCTAGGTCGGCCTCGTCGACCCGTACAAGTTCGGCTCAGCGTCTGGTTGACTGGGAAGTGTCTGACGAGCTCGGCCAAGCAATAGGGTTTACCTAGATCGGGTTAGCCTGGTCTTCCGCTTAGCTCGGTTCGGTTCTTGGTATGACCTCGGCTCGGCCATGTGGCCGCTTCTGATTGGTGGGGTGTTTTATGTCTCATCAGTAACCCTCCCTTGTTCATTCTGAACTTCTGAAAATCCAACATGGAGAATCCCTTTTCAAGTTTTAATTTCTTGCATATTGTTGCTTTACAATTTCTCCAATACTTTTGACCATCTCTTCAAAGGTTGTGTAGAATCCTGGAGAGAAGAGCTTAAAAAAGCATACCAATCTGATCAGGAACCTAGCAAAACCCAACTGGTTTAATAGCGACAGGTTCGTCTTGAGCTCAGTATTTTTGTCTTCATCTCGCTGGTTTCTCATCGGTTCAGGTAAAGTGATTCCATCGCTCATTAGCAATTCCGTTTTAACCCTTGGAGATGAGATCACTGAAGGGAATCATGGGATTTATCCGTTATAGTATTATAAACCCCAAAACATATCAAATTCAGATTGACTTAGTACGTTTTAGGTTTTCACAGATCGGTGAGTCGTTGTCGTAGGGAAGATGAGTTGTATGTAAAGGGCTTCTCCTAACCAGAGATGGGAGAGATGGTACCACCATGGATGATTCTCTGATATTAGGGTTCTTCAAAAGTAGAAACAAGGGAAAATAAGAAGAGCATGTTTATTTTAACAGGAAGGGTAATTTTATCAATATATAATATATATTGGATTAACTTATTAATTAGGGGCAATTATTATCACTATCCTACACTTAATCTATATTTATTAAAACTACCCCACCTTAAACTTTTTTTCTAAAATTACCCTGCTTTTAAACTTTTACATCTCCTTCTACCCTCATGTTTTTAAATACCCAAATTGCCCTTCCTTTTCACCTTGTAATTGCTAATCTATTTAACCTACTATTCATCTTTTACTTTTTACTATTTTTGTCATTAAAATAGTAAAAAATGAAAGCACCCACCCGCTTCTTCTCTCTCCCGTTTTTTACTACATTTTGGTTTTTTTTTTCTTCAATTTTTTTATTTAATTAATTTTTTATTCAACATTTTATCCTGATCGTTCTTCTTCGAACCGATCATGGTTCTAAGTATTGGTATCATACCACCCGTATCGGGCGATACACACCGGTTTTGCTAGTCATCGATACCTTGTCGATACCATATCAGTAGCACAGTACAAAAAGGGGGTAAAATGGTATAAAAAAAAAAAAAAACTCATTTTAAAGGAGATTCAGGTGTAATTTTACTTGATACAGCTGATCTAGGTCGATACTGTATCGATTTTGTAGGTTACCAATACCCGTTCCGTACCGTGCACTAAAACCATGGAACAAATGGACTCTGTTCAAAACACCCCACTTCTTCTCTCTCTTCCTCTTTTTATTCAATTACGTTTTACTATTTTTTATGAAAGTCGATCTGTTCTATGGTTTTAGTGCACAGTATCGGAACGGGTATCGGTAACCTACAAAACCGATACAATACCAACATGGTATCGGCCTGGATCGATTGTATCGAGCAAAATTACAGTTGAATTTCCTTAAAAAATGAGTTCTCTGACCATTTTACCCCTTGTCAGTACCGTGCTATCGATATAGTATCAGCATGGTATCGATATTGGTGACTAACAAAACCGGTACATCGCCTGATACGGGTGACACGATATCAATACTTAGAACCATGATCTGTTTGAAGAACGATTAGGATGAAATGTTGAATAAAAAATTAATTAAATAGAAAAATTGAAGAAAAAAAGCAAAAAAAAAAACTAAATGTAGTAAAAATTGGGAGAGAAGAAGTGGGTGGGTGCTTCATTTTTTACTATTTTAAGGATAAAAATAGTAAAAAGTAAAAGATGAATGGTAAGTTAAATAGATTAGCAAGTTACTAGGTGAAAAGGAAGGGCAATCTAAGTATTTAAAAATATAAGGGTAGAAGGAGATGTAAAAGTTTAAAAGCAGGGTAGTTTTACAAAAGAAGTGTAATTTTAATAAATATAAGCTAAGTGTTGGATAGTGATAGTAATTGCCTTTATTAATTATTATGAAAAATAGGGAAGATGTGTATAAATAGTACGTAAAGTTGAATGCATCGATAAAAAATCCATATCTCAGGGGTTATTTGTAAATTTCCCTTATTTTTTTTAAATACTTGAAAGGTAACTTACTTAGCTCTAGGGTGTCAATGGGTCGGGTTGGGCCGGCCTGCCTAAACCCCGACCCGACCACGACCCTAGAGGCCTTAACCTAAACCCCGACCGACCCAACCCTGGCGGGGCCAAGAAACCCTCAACCACGACCGACCCGCCGGGGTTTTCCTAACCGCCCGGCCCGACCCGACCTCGATAGGGTTGGGCGGGGTCGGGTTGGCCCCGATTGACCCTGTCTTGACCCGATTGATATATATCAAAAATATATCTAAAAAAACCTGAAAAATTCTTTAAAGAAGAAGAATAAGAGGGGAAGGAGAGAGGAAGAGAGGGACTTGTAAATTTAAATAAAAATAATTCACAAACATGTATAAATCTTGACTGCAAGCTTATCTCAAGTACCTCAATTACATTTTCCTCAAGAACTCAAATTATTGAACACATGAGATAAAAGAACAAAGCTTGGCAAAAGAATAAACATTAAAAATTCATAAATCCTAAGAGCTTAATTTATATATTGCAAGAGGCTTTAATGTTTTATCAATAGCCAATACAACAAATGCAACATTTTGACTTGAATTTAAGGAGAGAACTATCTACCCACCATAAACGAAGAACATATACTGTTGGTTCTGTCTATGATATTCATTTACAGAATAAAGTTCCAACTTTCAATGGCATGAAGATTTAAAAGAACAGTAGCAGGATTGTAAATGAACGAAACTAATAGTGTATTTGGGTAGGCAAGAGTGAAAAGATAAAGAAGGGATTGTAACTAATGTGAAGGGTCACACTTGGAACAAAGCAAAATAATAGACTAAGTGGAGAATAAGGAATAAAGGGCAGGGGTATTAAGGGAAATAAAACAAATAGGGGTTTGAATTAGACTCACGATTGAAGTCTTGTTCAACCTTCGCTATGTAACCAAAGCGAACAGGGCTTCAATCTTCTTGAGAGATAGATCTCTCTCATCCGGAGGTCTTTTGTTCTGAAATTTTGAGAGTAGCAACCACACCCCAAGGCCTCTCAATCCTCAATAGCATAAGCAACCAATAGGAATAAACGCAGCAGCATGGGTAAAAGAAGAAAGAAGAAGGAAATCGAGTGGAGGGAGGAGTGCACGCAAGGCTCATGGCAACCATCGGTTAACCCAAAAAAATTTCATTCCAAAACTCTCAAATCGAGTATCAGTGGATTACAATGGTATTTAAAAAATAATTGAATACTCTTACTCTAAAATCGAAACAAGAAACCCTAATTAAAACATAAATAGAATTAGACTCTACTATGGACTCAACTAAACAAACTTCGGCTCAAACTCGCTTCTTATCCAACGCCTATCGCATCATTGTACCTTCATGTTGTACTCCCTAGTATTCTACGGACTACGCAGTACTCGCGAATCTCTCTCTCTCTCTCTCTGCCAAAATCCATGAACAAACATTGTTGGAAGCAAGCCACAGAGAAGACGAACGTAAGAACTCGACGCAGTAAGCGACTTCCTTGATCTTCACTAAAGCTTGATAGCGGGAAGGAGGAAGCTAGAGGCACGATCGTCGAGCGGCTTTTTGGATCTGGATAAGTGAAAAATGAAAAGGGATTTAGATTTTAGGGTTTACTATTGGCTTTTTGTCTTTTCTTTTATAATATATACATTAATATATAATATTATATATCTATAACTAATACAGGTCGGGTCCGGCCGGGCTGGGCTAAGCCCGAGGTCTTATCCGGACCCGACCCGACCCCTGCCAGGGTCGGCCAAAACTCAACCCTAACCCGCCCTTCGGATTGATAGATCAGGGGCGGATCGGGTCCGGGCTCAGGGCGGGTTCGGGCGAGGCGGGTATTATTGACACCCCTACTTAGCTCCCCTTGAAAGGCGAGACTGAATTCCTTGCTTTCTCATGTGGAATCCTCGATCGGTAAACCGTAGTTTTCTGTTCTTCCGTTCTTTATCTCTCATGGTTTCAGATTAAGGATGACTGTAGTAGAGCCTGTGGACGAATCACAAGAAAGGGGCTCTCTTTCTGATCTTCAGAAACTCAACGAAGTTAGGGTCTCCAAGTTTGCGATGATTGCTGTAAGATTTACAGAGATGACGATGACGAGGGAACCTACATCTACTCATTCCAACGTTGATAGACGATTTTCATGCCAATCGAAGGGGTTTCCTATGAAGCAACAAGAGGAGGATCGAGAAAGAGAAGGCTTATTGGAGACATTAACTCTGTACAAGTCCCCTAAATCGGCTGGAAAAGTGGAAACCTGGACAAAGAACATTAGAATCGTTCATCATCAAATTTTGAAGATCAAAGAAGAAGATTCGTACGGAGGTGAGGAAATCCGAGAAGGACTTAGCACGAAAGAGAAGCTTGCTGTTCTCCATCTCACCTCGCAGATGGACAGTTTTATACTTTCAAGGCCGATGTTGCCTTCTTCTCCTCTCAGTGGAAAAACTGCCATTAAAGCGGTTCACTAATTCAAGGGCCGCTTTTCTCTCTCTCTAAAAGGCTTTCTTTTCTAATGTGGATATCCATCCAGATGATTGTACTTCCGTTCCGTTACGTTTTCTTGGATCGATCTTTGTGGTTGGAGTTTCATTTTGATGATGGAAACTATGGTTCCATTTGGTTGCAAGGGGTATTAAAAGGAAACAAAGAGAAAATTTTTAAACCTGGAAAAAGGAACATTTGTAATCATTATCCCATGTGATTGTATAAAGTATAAATTACTTAAATTTCTTACCATATCTAGTAAAGATACATTTTACATATAATATGTATTTTATATTTTAAGCCAAAGAAAAATAGATGTAAAGTAAAGTAAAATTTAATAATCAAATATAAAATGATTTGGAGTTGAATATATTGTCACATGGTGTCACATGGGGTAATGATTAAATAAAATTTTTTTTTAAGTATGAAAATTTCACTTCATTTCCTTTTAATTCCCCTTGCAACCAAACTGAGCTTATTGGAATTAACAAAAGAAAACAAATTCCTAATTATCTGATGTTCTTGAAAGTGTATTGAGGTTCTTCATCCATCCAAAAAATAAAATTTGACAAAGGTAGTGAAGTCATTTCATATGGGGACAGAACATTAATCCCAAATCTCTACCAAAATTTGGATCGTGCTAGTAGCATGGCACTATCATGCAATGGCATTCCTGGTTAGTGTTACATGTGTGTAAAATGATCGCTACATCATGGAAAATTCTCCCTTTTCATGGGGTGCCATGGTCATTTAGTGCATCTCTGTATCTGGTTCGAGGGCAGCGTATCACATGTGCCCAGGTAATATTCTTTCTCTATTTTTTAAAATTTTTTAGGGGCAATTACTATCACTACCCTACACTTAGCCTATATTTACTAAAACTACCCTATCTTAAACTTCTTTCCACAACTACCCTGCTTTTAAACTTTTACGTTCATCACCTTCTACCCTCATGTTTTTAAATACCCAGATTGCCCTTCCTTTTCACCTAGTAACCTGCTAATCTATTTAACCTACTATTCATCTTTTACTTTTTACTATTTTTGTCATTGAAATAGTAAAAAATGAAAGCACCCACCCGCTTCTTGTCTCTCCATTTTTTACTCCATTTGATTTTTTTTTCCTTCAATTTTTCTATTTAATTAATTTTTTATTCAACATTTCATCCTCAACGTTCTTCTTCGAACAGATCATGGTTCTAAGTATTGGTATCGTATCACCCGTATCAGGCATTACGTACCGATTTTGCAAGTCACCGATACCGTGTCGATACTGTATCGATAGCGTGGTATGAAAAGAAGTAAAATGGTAAAAAAAAAAACAAACAAACTCATTTTAAAGGAGATTCAGGGGTATTTTTACTTGATACAGTTGATCCAGGCCGATACTGTATCGATTTTACAGGTTACCGATAACCATGGAACAGATGGACTCTCTTCAAAACACCCCATTTCTTCTCTCTCTTCCTCTTTTTATTCAATTTACTTTTTACTATTTTTTATGAGAGTCGATCTGTTCCATGGTTTTAGTGCACGATATCGGAACGGGTATCGATAACCTACAAAATCGATACAATATCGATACGGTACCATCTTGGATCGGCTATATCGGGCAAAATTACCCTTGAATTTTCTTAAAAAAGAGTTCTCTAACCATTTTACCCCTTGTTAGTACCGTGCTACCGATACAGTATCAGCAGGATATCGGTATTGATGACTAACAAAACCGATACATCGCCTGTATCGGGGGACACGATATCGATACTTAGAACCATGATCTGTTTGAAGAACGAAGAGGATGAAATGTTGAATAAAAAATTAATTAAATAGAAAAATTGAAGAAAAAACAACAAAAAAAAAAAAAAAAAACAAAACTGAATGCAGTGAAAAATGGGAGAGAAGAAGTGGGTGGGTGCGTCATCTTTTACTATTTTAAGGATAAAAATAGTAAAAAGTAGAAGATGAATGGTAAATTAAATAGATTAGCAAGTTACTAGGTGAAAAGGAAAGGTAATCTGGATATTTAAAAACATGAGGGTAGAAGGAGATGTAAAAGTTTAAAAGCAGGGTAGTTTCAGAAAATAAGTTTAAGGTAGGATAATTTTAGTAAATATAAGCTATGTGTAGGATTGCGATAGTAATTACCCCAAGTTTTTATCTTACCTTATGGATGATTTCTCAATTAATTTGTGGGAATATTGAACTGGGCAGCATAGGCAGGCGATTGGACGGGAAAGGACTAGAGAGAGAGATGAGAAGGAGCACCAAAGAAGGATATTAATTGTTGTTGATACCTTTCTTGGATTTAAAAGTTATTCTCATCTTCCTTTCTTGGATGATTCACTCGGAAAGCTGTTTTTTTTTTTTTTTTTGGTTGTTGAAACCACTCAGAAAGCTTTATGTACAAGGATCAGTGACTGACTTGAGTCTGAGTCTAAAGAATCACAACTGGCACATATATAATAAAGCTGTTTCTATAAGCCTCTTAGCCTCTGTAAACCAATGGATTGAGTTTCTAATCATTGATTAAGGTATTGGGTTCGTATCGACCAATCCATATTAAACCAAGGAGGACAAAAAAGTACCAAAAAAATGGTATCAAAATTTAAGGGGCAAAATCATTCAATCCACATCAATATCAGAATATGTCTCATTGTATTGATATCAGCGGTACAGATACCAATCCGATACTATGAACTAAAACCATGTTCTCAAGTGTTTGGTATTCAATGGTTTTACTTATTTTCAATGTGCTTTTTAGGATTGGGATTATAATTAAAGAAAAAATGTTCTTTGCATCGGGGGGGCTTTTTAGGATTGGGATTATAATTAAAGAAAAAATGTTCTTTGCATCGGGGGGGGGGGTGCAGACTGCCCCAGACACATGGGGGTGAACGAAATGACCGCCTTGCCACACCCCATATGCCTGGTGCATTCTGCACCCCCGTTCTCTATGATGCACTACGATGCAGAGAACATTGCCCCATAATTAAATCTCCCGCCTAAAGGTGCACATGTTTAAGCCCGCAAGGCTAGCCCCACGGCCCCAACGTTCAAACTTTTGGGCTTGAACGGCCGTTGGGCCTTGGGTCGATCCATTAAGTTTCTGATTACAAAAGTAATTACCAATTAATCGATGCTTCTTAACAGATTCATGGTCTACCTAAGCAAAATTTGGCCTACCGTTTGGCCACAGTAGTATCGTAGTATCCTATATTTGGGTTAGTGGCAGAACATATTTTATTAAGATAAGAAAGATTATGGCGTATTGACTTTTCAATGTGAACTCAACAACAACTACTTGATCCATATTGAAAGCTTGTGTTTAATGGCGTAAATCTATAGATGGTAATTTTGTGGAATTGTGATTTTCAATTATTAAAGAGAATCATCTGATTCCACTTTTTGTATTAAAATTGTTTATTTTTTACTCAAATATGGATCACCTGATTCCATATTATATTTAAATATCATGATTCAAGCTGGAAGCAACATTTTTAATAAAATATAATGAATAATTTATTGAAAAATAACAGTAATTTTTAATTAAAATAAAACACTAATATTTAATTAAATAAAACACTAATAGTAAACAAAATAAAATCTTAAATTTTATTAAATAAAATACCACTTTTAGTTAAATATTATGTTTATATTTTTTAAATAAAACACAAATAATCAATTAAAAAAACTAATATTTGATTAAATAAAAATAATGTTTAATATAAAAAACTATATTTAATTAAAAAACTAATATTTATTAACTAACAGAACTTAGGGTACTCAAACAGTTTTTAGATAGATTTAGGATGAATCCAACTGACAGACTCAGGGTAACCAAATAGTATTTTAGGAAGTTCAAGTCACAGAATCATGATAACTAAACAGTTTAGTTTCCAGAATAACAAATCCATAGACGATGGTAACTCTGTGGATAACCATCCAGAATCAATGCAGGCTCCAATAGATTTACGCAACCAAAAACACCCTAATAAATCAGCTTGCTGACACAATTTAGATAATGATTTCCATTTTATAGATAAGCCTCTTTGTTTTCCACCAAAGTCATCATTTAGGACAGTCTATCTGGGGCCAAGCCACGCCAAACAGTGGGAGGCGAAATGACTGCCCCAGCCCCATGAATGATAGAAATCCCACCCCTTAAATGCCAATACACTCATTGGCTGCTGTGCTCACGTGGATCTCTTGCCCATATATATATATACACATACCATGGGACTACCAAAAAAAAAAAAAAAACACAATGGCACTAGGGGAACCCAATTAATGTAACCTTTTATTGGAAAATGATGTGTATACAACGTGACATAAACATACATAGTGTGAGATAAAGGAAGGAGCAAAGTAAAGGGCGCGAGTGGGGGAGAGAATAGAACTGATTCCTGTGTACATCCTCGTAGAATGAATGAAAGCCTTACTGTTCTCACTTCACACTATCTCTCACAGATTCACTTATTATTTGAACAATTAGACTTTTCAGAAGTTCTCCCTCTGCAGTGCTGTTGTTGTCCATAGAGGCCATCAAAGCTGACAGTCTCTCGCTGAGGTCTTCCACCTCTCTGTGAAGCTTCTTTATGTAGTTGCATGTCTCCTTCAGAACCTTCGATGCTGATGCCTGAATCCAATCACCAAAAAATTAAGTGTTAATTAATTAAGTACATAAACCATATCTCATTTACCATTTGTTTCAAACTCATCTATCAACTTTAGCCATGCACAGTTACATTGCACCATTAACCTCTACCCTGTGGTTTGTGTTTTACTTACTGGCATTACATGCTCCAGTCCGGGTCTGGAAGGGTGGTCATAATGTACGCAATCTTACCTTTGCTTTGTAGATCGGATGTTTTCAAACTTGAACCCTCGATCTCTTGGTTGCAATGGATCGACCAACCTCACCATTGCGCCGAGGTCTGCCCTTTCAGAGGCACAAACATGCAACAAGAAAGAAAAAAGATACTTAGCATACCTTGGTTGTGACCTTCCGGCCGGTACTCTTTGGTATCACAGCTTGTAGTTTGAGGATTAGCTCATTGATCTCATCTTCTGTGATTCTTGAAGTTGTTGATGATCCTCTGGAAGACATCACTGGAGGTATGTGAGAAAGCTTCTTCTTTCTTTCGTTCTGCTAAGGTTCTTATATATACAAACTCTTGTAGGGGAGGGAAGGGCCAGGGTGTAGGGAGATAAATATTTATATTTTGGGCCCATCCGTCACGAATTTGGCAACTCAAAGATGGGCCCCATCACCCATCATATTATGTGGGCCCTTTACTCATTAGGAATATCAAATGGACGGACCAAAATTAGTAGTTCAAAGTTGAGCCGCCAGTTTCTGTTAGGACACGTGTTGTTCTTATCTTAACCAGGTCATAAAATATTCCTAACCAGAAAGGAAAGGAATATATATATCCAATCAACTACAAGCCCTCTGTGAAGCCCTCTGTGGCTGGCTGCTTGTGTTGCCTTGTCTCCTGAAATCATGTCCGGTGTTTGTTCTACATGTATACGACTGTTTAAGCCTCATGCCATATTCCTGTTGGATTAAAGTAACCCGACACGGATATTTTAGTAAATTGATAGGGTCCAAATGGACTTTTTGGACTTATTTACCAACCCATCAATTTGGTTACCAATATTCCCGCATCCAATCAAGGTTCTTAAACTTTTACCCCAAAAAAAAATAAATAAAAAAAATCAAGGTTCTTAAACTGGCAGTGTCATAGCTGCACCACGTGGCATTCAATCAAATCAATCAACCAATGAGAATGCCACATGTCATTTCTATGCTTTCGTCATACAGTCCTACGTACTGATGCCGCTCTGACGCCAAAACGAGTTTCCTTGAGGGAGTAAAGCCCAAGCCCAACCCCATTCGAGTGTCTGTGAGGGCAAGTCCAAACTGAGCCCAACTATTTTAAACTTTACAGCAATTTTTTTTTGAGTTCTGTAGGATTGGGCCGAGGATTGATTTGGTGGGCTATCCAATGGATGGATTTGGTAGAACCCTTCCTAGGCTGACTAGTCCACCAAATTTGAGGAACTTCCAAAAGGAGTTATTAAGGGAGTGATGAAATAGTTTCCACCACTCTTCCAGATATGGAAGTGCTACAACCCAGCTCCCCTCATGAAATGTTATTATAGAAAGGAAAAAGGTGATCGTTATAATTCCATTTCCCCATTAAATTTTGAGTGTGAAATTCAAGATGGTTGGACGACCTTAACATAGACTAGGCCCAGCCCAATATACAGTCCAAACAGGAATTTAGCTCCTAGTATCAGGTCGGAGGTATCGGCTGATTCCAAAAATCGATACCAATACTTATACCTATACATATCGATCGTATCAGGCCGGATTGGATTATTTTTGTGCCAAGGTTTACGATACTTCTAAAAAAAAAATTTGTAACACTGATTTGGTATCGATTGCCTTATGGATATCCAACGGATTTGACCATTTAAAATAAAAGGGAGACTGTGTAATACAAAATGGACCATACAATTTTCGCAAACCTGGGGATAAAAACCAATGACGATCAGTTCAGCCCATTAAATCTATTAACTTCAGGGTTTTGAGTTCATGGGCTTGATTGGGCTGGAGTTTTATCCCGGGCCAAATGTGCAACCCAACTACATATAAGGAATGGAACAAAGGTGGGCCGAGTTTGGCCCACTATTGCCATCATCTATTGGCAGAGTTAGTAAAGGAACCATGAAATCCAGTGGATGAAGAAACAAAATGCCGCATGTCTTCTTCAATTAATTATATTGATTCGGAGTAATAACTTGGAAATTAAAGAAATCTATTCTTAAAGATATTACTAATCGTGACAGATATCAAATTTCATATTAAAATGTTGACTTTACTTATATAAGAGTTCAATAAACTGATATTTATTTGTTGACAAAACTGGAATTAGTCTGAAGTTATTTGCTGTTAAACATCATCAATTAATTTATTAATGTGATATTTGGGTCAAGAAAATTCAAAATAGAAATGTCAATGGTTGAGCAGCGGCGGTGACCGGTCGGCCGGCCATATTTGATCGTGATGCATAGCACAGTACTGATACTTAGAATTATCTAGCAAGCTGTCTGCCTGCTAGCCATGAAAATTTTCCCTTAATTTGGAGTTTGGAGACCGTTGACGTTGCAGGTAGGCAAGAACGTCTATTTTCTTTTTTTGGTAAGAAAATATTATTAAGGATAACGTGAGAAACTCATAGTTGAACATTACAAATCACGCAACCATGGATCAGAAATAGGCAAAAACGTCTATGGAGTATTAAGTCCCTCGAAATTTATTTACTTGGTTGACTAATACAAATTGTTGACTTGTAATAAGTTAATGGGTTTTCCTTCTCCATTTAATTATTTTCATTTTCATTTCACCCAAAAAAATTTATTTTCATTTTGATACAGAAAGGAGTTTTTCTCTAATCATATTTTTTTAGAAGAAATTTCAGGATATTCCATTCCACTTCCAGTCTTCCACCAAAATTATATTGGATATGTGAAGTGAGTCTCCTTTGATGAAATTTGAATGGATCATCATATGATATCTTCTAGGTTTCATGAGTTTGGTAGAGAATTGGTCGTTTAGGGGCAACAGCTAAAAAGCTTACAAAGTTAAAAGGTCCAAACGAATTCGAACCATCATCTACCGATTGGGTTTCTATAAGGGTGTAAATTGTTCCGGAACCAGGCATTCTGTTTGGCTTCAAGGAGTGTTGGTGTTGAAAGTCAGTACTCAAACCGCACCTAACCTGTTTGGTTAGATTCGGTTTCGACTCGTATTCGGTTCTAAAATTGGGTTCTAGTTCCTTTACTCGATTTATATTGTATATATATGGGGAAAAAGAACTCTGTCTGGGAGTGTGGCCTATGCCAACACTCTCATGAGTCTATCTCTCTCCTCCCCACATGAAAAGACACCTCTGCCCCCTTGTTTTGAGGAGGAGATAGATAGACACATGGGGGTGCTGGCGTAGGCCACACTCCTGGACAGAAAACTACCTCCTTATAAATATATGGGGAAGATATTCGTGCACGGGAGATTCTCCCATCAACTCCATCAAACAAGGGGTGCAAGGGTTTTTATGTCATTTTAGATTGGCATAATGCCTATTTGACTGCATTTAATGTAGGTTGTGCACATGCACGGCTGTGGATGAAAATTTTTGCTTAAATATATTATACTATAATATTGTAGTATTATAAAATCCAATACTAATACTAGTAATATTTTTTATGTTATATTAGTATTATAATATATTGGTACCAAATTCGGTTCAAACCATCGGTTTCTATGCTAGACCCGAACCCTAAGGATTGTAACCAATCTATTCGGTTTTCCGTTCCAGTTCCAATTTGACACTCTTAATTTCTCAACATTTCAACAACTAATTGATTTTACCAACAAAAAAAAAAAACAACTAATTGATTCGGAGAGCTCTGATTCTTCGTGCCCCGACCACCCTAAGGCATAATGCTAATTGACGTATGTACAAGTTAGATGATATGTCCATTCTTATCATTAAATGGAGAAGAGATAATCTAGATTAACCATGTGTCAAATTTTAGAGTATCGGTACTCTAAACAATACTATGCACTCTCCCAATTTTGAGTGAAAACAAATAGTTTAGATAAAAAATGGTAAAAATAGATGTTTCAGATCATCTTGTGAGTTTCGAAAACATCAATTAAATTCCATTCTTTTGCATGCCCTTTGCATCCCACACTCTCCTTGATTAAGCACCACTGCTAGACGATTTGATCACCCACTCCCCTCATAGGTGGGAAATTATGCTATGGCATCACACTGATCTCTCTCCCTTATATTATTTGGGATATGGGCAAGGGATCGTTGTCTGATTGTGTAGCACTTGCATCAGGTTGATGGTTAATGAGAACACACACATGTGGATCTATTGGAATGAGATTTTTAATTCCATTGAGGGCTGAACGGTAAATTCCCACGATCTTATGTTTAGGTGCAAGAACCATGCTACCGGTTAACATTGTTTTTCCCTAGTTAAGACTTTTAGCTGGAAAATAATATTCATTGAATTGAAGTTTGTACTCAACGAGTTTTTAAACTTGCACAATGCAAAGACCTTTAAACATGAAGTGTTGAATAATGGCCCCAAGATCGACCCAAGATTAGGGTTTCCCTTCTCAAAAAAACACCTAAAAATTGGGATAATGTGTCCTATTTGGGAGCAAAGGTGCGCTATTACCTCCCTCTCTCTCCTTAAGCCAAAGAGGTCATTTTTTTTTATGAAGAGCAGAGAGATAGAGCAAGAAGTGCTAGCGCATCCTCCACTCTTAGGTAAGAAACTGTATCTCAAAAAAATAATAGCTAGGTCATTTAAGGGGTAGGCTGTGCCTAGATACATGGGGTGGGCGAAATAACCACCCTACCAGATCCGACTTCTTTCCTAGGAGCTCAGCGCTCAGGACACTCCTAGGGGGCATCCAAGAGTGGGGTTGTGTTGCACACATCTCGATGCATGCCTAGGGATGTGTGCAGCACAACCCAACAACTGGATGCTCCCAGAGCATGTTGGGCTCCATGGAGACGAATTCAATTCCACCTTGCACCCTTAAATGATAAATCCATGTGTCTGGGCGCAGGCTACGCTGCGGTAGAAATAACATTAGCCCATTAAAAGAGGGGGAGAGAGAGAGAGAGAGGTACGAGTGTGTCCTCTTCGCTGTAGAGTCTTTTTCTTACAAACAAACCCAAGCCTATCGGCGTCAGTTTCAAGGGAAAAAGACGAAAAGAATACACTCAATGCTCGAGGCTGCATTGGGATTCTTGCACCCACACACAAGGGCAATGACCAGAAGTGCGGTACTTATTTCGTGACGCCCGTGTCTGGATGCGGCGGCGGGCGCTGCGGGCACCGGGTGGTGTCATTAGAAATATGTGACTCCGGAAAAAATATAAAGATGGAAGATTTGAGACTTAAAAGAGGAAATTTCATTTCGAAATGGTGCTCCCCAAGGGTTTTTCAACTTTTGACATTGTTTGCCACTGAATTAAAAGAGAAAAAAAAAAAAAAAAAACAGGAAGATGGGGAAGTATACTGAAATCCCCTTTTCCCATTTCTGTATCTGCTTTCGGGTCTTTACTTTGTCCCTGCTACCTACTATCTTGATCTCTTCTTCTTCTTCTTCTAAAACAAACTGTGTTTCTTTTGTTCTCTGATTTTTCTTTCTTCCATTCTGATCAATAAGTTTCTTCACCGTGGTCATTGAAATACCACTACTACATGAAGAACTCAGATTGCAAAAGCGTATAGTAGTTAGCAGTGAAATCTTCGAAATCCCACAAGCCATCATCATGAAATCCAAACAAAGAGAACCCAGTTACTCCTTTACCATCATTACTACCATCACCAAAGTGTAGTTCTTCTGATCTGATCTGGGTCTGTGGAATCCCAAGCTCGTCGTCCGATGCTTCAAGAAGATGTCTCATAATATTACTACAACTCGTCGTCGTCCCCTTCTCTTCTTCTTCCTCCTCCTCGGAATAGTCTTTGAAGAGCAGGGGAGACGAAGATGTAGACGAGGACAAGGAGCTGGGCTCACTACTGCAACTGGATGGGGGATCGATGGAGCCAGCCTCTGAGGGAATGGTAGAGCTGTTGGAGTTGGAGGAGGTGGAGGAGAGTTCCTGCTGGAGGGTTGTGATAAGAGAAGAGAGATCATCTAGGTGAGGCTCTTCTTCCTCTGCTTCCAGAATAGAGAGTATGTGATGGTAGGGTTTTTGACGTTTCGTTTCCTCCATAATAATCTCCTCTTCTTCTTCTACTACTTGTGTTTCTTCTCTTGGGCGTTTCAGTGATGTTACTGTGTCTGCCATTATTGGAAATAGTAGCAGTGGTAGACGGGGTAGGGAAGGGAAGGCAACAGGGAAGGAAGGACTGAGAGATTGTTTTTGTGTGTTTGATTGGATGGATGGAATGGACAAAGAACTCGAGAGAGAAGAGTTGTGGGATAAGGAAACTGGTGAGAAAGGGGTTATATATAGAGAGAGAGACCTAGACTTAGAGTGGGGAAAAGAGAGATACCGGTCAAGGAAACAGGTGATAGAATAAAATAATAGGGGAAGAATTAAATAAGAAAGAGAGAGAAGAAGAAGAAGAAAAGGATTCTTAATTGAAAAAGTGAAGAAGTTATTTTATAGAGATTTGATGCGATTGGGGGAGTCTCATTATTATTACCGTTTTACAGGAAAGGAGAAAAGCCAAGGGAGGTGGAATGTACAAGTGGCGTATCTTTTGAAACTCCATTATTTTATTTATTTGTGGAAGACATGAGATATTGAGATGAGATGAGATGATGGGTAGTGGTTTTCGGGTTTGCCGTTTTGGTTGGTTTGCTACTTTGCTTGATTGAGGATTTGTTTGTGCCGTGCGTCAAAGACTCCCTTCTGCCTTTTCCATTTGAGAATTTGAGTAATAAGTCTATATAACTTGTAATATTTTCACCAAATGGTCCAATATCTCGTGTCGTATTGTATCATATCATATCATATCGTGTCACGTGTGTGATGTGGATTGTGGTTAGGGTTAGGTCCTTGTCTTAAATGTAGTCTCAAAAATCAGCTCCGATGGTCTTCTTCCCATTTCTTAAAAAAGAAAAGAAAGAATGAATCAAAGTCTGGAAGTAGAACGTCTGGAATGTGATTTGTTTTTTTTTTCGTGCCGTGCCTGGCGTATCTTTTTTACTTTTTTGGCCTTTTAATGGACGTCTTGATTTGATTTGACTTGTTTTTATCTAAGTAGTAGTGGTCTGCAAATTACGGAGTCAGAGGCAAATTCTTTGAATAAAAACGGTTTCACATCATCATCATTGTCATCCAACTTTCACACTTTCCTTCTTTTCCGATGGTTACTGTTATGCGCCTAACGAGGGACACCAGATTGAGCCAGCCTAGAATACTAGATTGGGTCCATTTATAATGAAATAGTTTAAAGAGCTTGATTTAATAGTTTCAGAGTTTTTAATGTATCGATCAAATATTTAACAATTACGACTTGTACTTAATAATATCAAATTATTTACATTCAATTTTTTGTGTGGGTTAAAATTGCAAACAGCAATAGCAATCAGCGACACAACCAAATAGTGATATGACAAAATACCCAAATGGTGATAGGGCAAAAGCCAGTCAAGTACAGTTGTGGCTTTATAACTTACAAATTACAAGGTTGATCTTTGCAACATAACATGTAATGCATTTGATTTTGAGGGCCCTTTTTTTTCTTCCTTTTTTTATACGGGAAAAAGAATTCTGTCATGTAGTTTGGTCTATGCTAGCATTCCTATGTGTCTATCTTTCTTTTTCTCAAAATAAAGGATAGATATGTCTTTTCATAAAAAAAAAAGAGAGAGTGGGTGAGCATGCCGATGGTTTTTCTAGAGTTGACAGTTATACTCAATGGAAAGGGTGTAAAGATGTCAATCCGTACAGTTTTGGCATTTTACATTACTCTCATATTAAACCACACCAAATATTGATTCGGTATAGATATCTCATATCTCATATCGATAGTGTATCAAATCGATTTGATATTATTCGATACGGTATCTGTATGGTATTATGTATTTTTAGTATTACGTCCATATCGATACCGATACTATAGGATTATATTAAATATCGACTCGATACATATATCTCATACATATACCATCATACCATACCAAATTTATTCGATATAGAAACAATACAGGGATACGGTGCTCGATACACATTGAAAACCTTAAAAGGGTGATATGAAGAGGGGATGGGAAAATGAGGTTGGATCACATTCTTGTACGAGAACCATTCTGATATAAGAATGTGATCTTGGATTCCATTTGTGTGCCTAAAGGTGTACAAGAATATGATCTGAACTCATCATTTCCATAGGGGGTGGGAGAGAGTGCTAACTAGTCACATGGCCTCTGTGCCTAGACACAAGTGGGCACGAAATGATCACCCTGTCCTCATAGAAAGATAGAATTCCTAGTCCTTTGATGCTTATGTGTATGCTCCCATTGGTCTTTGCGTTGGCATAGGGGCCATGCGACCAAGTAGCATTTTCTTACCCTTTTATTATATTACTTAACGGTGTACGTCATGTAATTTAGAATTTCACGAAGGTTCCATTAATTGTCATATAAAATTATATTATTTATTAATTTTAATGTAAAATTTAAAAATATATTAAAAATAATTTTATATAAAAAATTTGGAAAGGAGTTCGCTGGTTGGCAAATAAGGGTGTCAACATGAAAAACCCTATCTAATCACGTGCGGTATGCGTCCTTGCGCCTAGACACAGGGTCATGTGGAAAGAACGAAAGATTATCACGCCCTCAAGAATTTTCACCTTTCATGAGGATGCAATAGTCATTTTATAAGACCTGTCTTAGGCGTAGAGGTTACATATCGCACATGACCAAGCAGCATTGTTTCTCACCTTCAAACTCCTCAGAGGCTTTAGAGTTGATAAAAGACATAAAGATGCCACGTAAAGAAAAGAAAGTAGTGAAAGGACCGTATTTCTTTTACTTTCACCCAAAAAAGTAACCAGCCATTGTAGGCAGAGAAAGGGGTAGGGCAGGCCCAGTGATAGCAGTACTGTTCTGCCCGATGCCCAAAGCTATGGCTGCCATGCCATGCGGATTGCGGGATACCTCACAGGATTGAGCTTCTCTCTAAGGAAGCGCAGAACGCCCAGGGGGCATCCAGTGATAGGGTGTGCCACACATATTTCTAGGCATACGCCAAAATATGTATGGTACAATCCAATCCTTAGATGTCTCCTGGGCACGCCCTGGGCGTTGAGCTCCTGAAGAGAAGCCGGATCTTGCATCACACCGATGACATCTAACCAAACTTTCTCTTTCTTCTGTTTTTTTCTTTTTGGGGAAATTAAAAATACTATGTTGTGTGATCAATGCCATGAGTGAGTATCAAACAAGGGGAAATCTTTTTTCAGGTAAAAAAATAAGGGGTAATCAGTATTCTGTTTCTGTACTCTCTTATCCTATTCAGTGGGGTCCAAGAAGACCCACGACACAGTAAAGGCGTAGTGCTGGGATTGGGAATTGCTAGGAACTCCACTGGTAGAGATTTAATACATAGTTTAATTAATCTAAATTATATATTATTTTGATTACTTGATTCACTTTTAATCACTTTTGTTCTGCTACGATCAGTACCCTGTAGCTGGAATTTAGCTCATCTCCAGGGAGGCGTGCGCCCAAGGTGCTAGAAGGGGGCATCTAGTGGTTGAGTGTGTCGCACACATCTCGATTGGTGCAAGTCTAGGGATGTGTGTGGTACAGCACAGTGGTTGGCAGCGCCCTGGGCATTCCCTGCTCCCTGGAAACGATCCTGATCCTGTAGCTGTGGTAAGTGATGACCGTTTAAGGAGTGGGGCACACGATTCACTGTTTCACCCATTCCACTGATCGATGCTGTTGCTGAATTTTTCGTACAACTATAGGATTCTTTGGTGGGTACCGGTAACATGGTTTGAAGTATCGATCTTAGATCTGTGAATTCGCTAGATTGGATCGGTACCGGCCGAGATCAATGTGATCCGATATCAATTTATTGGTACAACCAAAGGTAAAAAGGTAATGAAAACTGAATTTTTATTAAAATGTAGGAGCTAATGCATTCAATTCAGCCGATTTCGGGCGATATTGAGATCGATCTAATGCATCAATCCAAGACCAATCCTGAGAATACGAACCATGATCGGTAATTATGTTACTTAGTTGGTGGTTTCACCGTTTTCATTCTCTGTCCGATTTCCATTCCATTTGGGAATGATCCATGATATGGATCACATCTAAATTTACCCCTAACAATCCCTAATAATCCAATTCTATTATTGTCATAGACAAAAGGGTTTATGCACGATTGTGTATGAAGCACTGCCATACACACAACTGTTGAATGGGAAATGAGAGTCTATGGTGCACCCACTCATCCTCATTCATGGCTGTGTGCATCGTCATGCACCATGCATGATCATACATAAAATTTGACATGTGAACAAGTGATCCAATATGAATTCAATCCATTAATAGTTTAAAATATTATTATTTAGTTAGATTGGGTTAAGTATTTGTTCTAACCTCGAGCGAAGATGATTTAGTAGTGGGTGCATCTCGTTGTAACCAAAATGGTGAACTTGGAAGGTATAACCTTCCTTTGGTTGCTTTTATCTAATTCCCACAAGTTTCTTTCAAGTGGGAGAAGTATGGTTTTTTAAAATAATTTGAAAGTGAATTATTATTATATTATTGTGAGAAATACTCCTTCAAAGAAAATGTATTATGTTTAAAAAAAAATTACAAATCTTTTTATACCAGCTTTTAGTACAACTGGAAAATCGTTTTTCAGCTTGACTTGTCCTTTTCAAAATATGGTGAGTAGGGCGAGTTAAACCTAGTCAAAGTGAGTCATGTTTTTTTTTTTTTTTCTAGGCGAATTAAACCTAGTTAGAGTGAGTCGTTTTTTTTTTTTTCTTTTTTGTTATTATCTTCCTTATTCTCCTTTGAATAAAGAGGGATTGATGGATGAAATTTTGTTGCTACACTTGTAGCAGGAATGTTTCTGCTACAACGCTGTCAACCAAGGAAAAGGGATCTTAAGGGGTATTTTAGAAACTATAAAAAAACTAGGAGGGTTTTTAATGAACCCAAAGGGGAAGTGAATTATTCCATTTCTAAGGTTAGCAGTAAATTTTTTTCCAGGATTGAGGCTATGGTTACTACACAAGAAGAAAGAAAAATATAGGCTAATATTGAAGACAATAAATAACAATTCTAAGATTGTTTTTTTAGTTGTATATACTGAACTTATGGACTATACATGGTACATTGCACATTTAAAAAACACAAGACCCATGATTTTCACATTACTAGTGCAAAACAACCAAATCAATATAAACTCAGACCGACTCAGACTTCATCTGATCATTTATTAAACCTAGACAAATCTTCATGACTTTGACCAGATTTCTTTTTGCTTTGTTTTGTTTTGTTATTATTTTTAGCTCGACTCGTTCATTCAAATCAAAACCCGATTTTTCAATCATGATTGCAACAAGATTACCTTTTGTGTTAGTTAATTGACCCTCAATCGTGCTGCCCATACGAAGTGATTTGTGCTTAAAGTGTCATAGTCATAAGCCATAAGTCATAAATCATAAGTCATAAGTCATAAGTCATAAATGCCTCTCTTCATGCGATGGGAGGATGAGATATGCACCCTACTAAAGAAACATACTCATATTTTCTTCTTTTTCTCCTCAATGCTTATAAAGGAATCCTACAACTGTGAAACGCTTATGGAGGAACAAAAAGTACAAAAGCTTCTTGTACAAACCTATCATCACCACTACACATGGGTGATGGGCCTTCAAAAGTGGGAAATGGAAAAAAAAATAAAAAATTTTAAAGCCCACACACGCACTCATAGCTTCTTAAGAATTTAATAAAGAAACCATTATAGTAGTAGCATTTCTCATGCTGATGTTGCATATAAACTCGAAAACATGTTTACATGCATGTCTGCATGCCATCATGATTTACTTGCAGTATTCTTGATGGACTTATTTTTTTCTTTTCTTTTAAACAATAAATTATTATATTTTGATTATGGTCCACTAATAAACTCCACAAATGTCGTATCTAATATACGAGGCTCCCACCACTGTGGGATCTAGGGAGATTCGTAATGTACACATTCTTATCCTTTTTTCATAAAGAGACTATTTCCCAATTCAAACTCGCAACTAACCCTTAAGTCACAATGGAGCAACCTTACCGTTGTGCCGAGGTCCACCCTCTATATCATATGAAAATATTTCTCATTATTGAGAGTATGTCAACAAGTTATGACTAATAAAACGATAATATTATCATACGTATCACGGATCAATCTAGCTGTTTCTGCAAATTGGTTTGCAAATTTGACACCAGCTAATCAAATTTATTTTAGAATTATCTTCATTTTTCTTCCACTTAATAGAAAAATGATCCTTTCTACGCATAATTTTATAAAATGAAAAATTTTTGTAATCAATATTGTATTTTTACACATTCAACACTGTATAATAAACTTAAAAAAATCTTACCAACTAATAGATTCTCTTAAAATCTTATCAATTAATAGATTCCCTAATATATCAGAATTGGTTTGACTCGTCCTGACTCGGGCTAATTTAGCCGAACACAATATACGAGTTGAGTCAGGTTCAATCAGAATTGGCCCTAGTCTGTTCCAAGTTGATTCGATAAATTTAGCCAATTCTGATCCAAGTTTTAAAACCATACCCCTTCTTCATTCGGATCGATCCTTGCTTAGACGCCTTATGGATCTACACACCGATTCCAAAGACGATCCAGACCGATTCTATTGTGAATTCCAATTGATGGTTTCAAAGAATGGTCTTACCTGAGGCTTGGCCTCATTGGAATGGAAAACAAAAAAGGAGAGAGGGGGGGGGGGTTGTATTATCTAAATTATAACTCCTACCTCAGATTATACATTGGTCTTTGCCCACAAGGCCAATAATCCAATACTCTATTCTAAAACGTAGCTATCATTCACTTAATTGGGCTAATTGAAGAGTCAAACAAGATTAGTGGGTCTTTAATCACAATAACCAATGCTACTCAGCTACATGTAAGCATTGGATCAGGTGATACATGGTGGGAATAGTTTGGTTCATGCTTTCAAGGGTTGGGTGGTTATTGGGTAATGGTTGGGTTTTCTATAAGTTGCATTGATATTGGTTATCAAATTCTTAATTCTTTTTTTCCCCCATTAAAGACTAGATTAGCACTGCAAGATTAGATTAATATTGTATAAAAAAAGTTCTTAAAAATCTAGCTTTGATTTAAGAAAAGAGCCCAAGAAAAAGGTTTAGTAGAACTAGGGCAAATGTAGTCTAGATTCTTACCTTCCTTCCTAATAAAAAAAAAATAAAAAATTAAAGGGTTGGTTTCTTCAAGGCTTATTTAACTTTATCCTAGAACCCCTTTTGTAGCTTTTAGCTTTTAGATAAAAAAGACATGAACTCCACTCTAGTCAATAGCATAAATGAAGTTGAGTTCCCAAAGTCTCTTCCAAATTGGAATAAAGTAATGTTACATCCTTCCACCACTCCTTTACTTTTTCTCTTATTTTTTTTGTTTTCCTTTCTTAATTAAGTGGTTTATTTAATCTAATCAAGATGTGTTCATGCTGACCAAGGTCATTTAATATTTAATTCAGAGTTAAGGGTCTAGCTAGCTGTGCATGGGATATCACATTTGATTAAAAGTTTATTCATAGATTTGGTTGAATAATTAATTATGCCCTTAATTATTATTAAATATTTAGTGTGATGGAGATAGAGTACTGGAATGACAAAGCATTGGGGCTTTAAAATTATATTAGTTCCTTTTAAACCTAATCACATAGAACTAATTAAAAGATTAAGTAGATCTCAAATCAAGAACCCTAGTTTTTTTTAGCTATCTCTACTGGACAACACATGGGTGTTGGTCTTACTCTTGCATCTATGTTTTGGACTGCACAGACCAGTTTTGTTTGCCAAAAATGCTAATAAATGATCAGTACAGGCATGTGCATATATAGAGTCACCTTATAATAAAGAAGCTCATTTGGGTTTGGGATCCAAATTAAAAGGGCCCTACACATGGTGTGTTTAGACTTTAGTTTCATGATTAAGTTTCTCACATGGTACAAGTATTTGATCTATTTAAGTGTGAAAAAACCAATGAAGATTTGTTTTCAGAGTTGGCTTAGAGATTTCTGTTCTACTACTCTTCAATTATGCTGTTGGGCCTTCAAACCCTCAACCACAAGCACTGGGCATTTGTTTAATATTAGCATTAATATTAATTGATCCTTAGACACTCATAAGACTCTGTGTTTCTATGTGGATTAATTAGATACCACAGCTGGTGGCTAGGGGTGTCAAAGTTGGGATTGAACCGGGTAAACCGGCCCGAAATAGCCCAACTTGAACCGAGCTGAAGTCGTATTAGGCGGGTTTCGGTTTGGGGGATTACAATCCCAAAAGCAAATCGAAAGAACCCGAAACCAAATCAAATCCATTAAAAATCATATTTTTTTTAGGGAAACAGTTTTTTGTCCGAGAGTGTGGCCTACGCCAACACTCCCATGAGTCTATCTCTCTCCTCCCCATGTAAAAAGACACCTCTACCCCCTTGTTTTAAGGAGGAGAGAGAGACACATGGGAGTGCTGGCGTAGGCCACACTCCCGTACAGAAAACTGCTTCTCTTTTTTTTATCTATAGGTTTACATAAATGTGTATGGTAAACCGAACCCAAAAAGGGTAAAAAACGAAACAATCCGATAACAAACTTATGTAAACCCGAAACCAAACCCTTCCAAAAAATAGAACTTTCCTTATTGGTTTGATTTCGGTTTCACCATTCCCACACTGAACCCAACTCAAATCGAACCAAAATCATCTCGAACCGATTGATTGACACCCCTAACTGGTGCATTGATGTCGAGTTTCACATATACATATTCTCTCTTTTCTTGACACTTTCTTTTCCCTGACTATATGGAGTCACCCCTATATGTTTCATGTGTGATTAATGAATCGTGGACCTCTGAATCGGTTTCTGCAAGGACTCCATGATAATATTGATGGAGAAAGTGAAATTTAAGGAATAAAAGGAAAGTAAAAGAGAGACTGCAATCCAATTAAAGTCTCCATTGTCATTTAGAAAGTGAGGAATCAAATAATTACTGTACTTGAAGTTTCTCCACCGTTCACGTCAAGTTTGATTCCACTTGATGTTTATTCCTTTTCTTATTAATGGTTGTTCATGGGCACTAATTAAGTATCTATCTAAACCATATCTCACAAGATCTGGCATAAGTGTCATGGTATAACACTTAATAATTAATTTTATTCTTGTAAACCACTTAAAGACATATATGACCCAGCAGACAGAACGTGAGGGGATGGAAATGGATGTCCTAATTAGCACTAGTAAAAAAGACTATTAGTGATAATAGATTAAAGCCATTCTCTATTAATGCTCATTTTCTCAGTACCTTATCAGAATGGATTAATGGAATTTAATTAAGAAGTATTATTCCTTCCTTAGTTGCTAGCTGTGGGTGACATTGATTGATGATATGGTAAGTAAGTAGACATGGAGCAGCAAGGAAAGCAAATCTTTTTCTTAATTACTTTTTTCTTCTTTAAGGTAAGACTGGAGAGACACCAGAGGTACATGACCGGGTTAGGGTCATGACTAAGACTAATTAAATAGGATTAATAATATAGAAGATGGAGGAGAGCTTTTTATCATCCACAACCCACCAAATGAGAGCGATGTGCACACTTTATGCTGTGTTATGGGCCACTTCTCTTTGCACTAACCGCTCGTTTAATGCCTCTTTGTCTCCTTTTTTTTTTAAGTCTTTTGAAAACGATACTTTGAAGGCAGAGTCAGATGAGATACCCCAGAGACACGGCAGTCCAATACAAAGGGAGCTAAAGTTGATGGGGGTGAAAAACAATATCTCCATTATCTTCTTTATCTACTAAGCCTTTGAAACCCTTTTGATTTCAAGCATGTGCATGGCTGGCAGGGTATCTATTCTCTCAAGAAAATGAAAGAACCAACAACACAGAGAGAGAGAGAGAGAGAGAGAGAGAGAGAGAGAGAGAGAGAGAGAGAGAGAGAGAGATACCCCTCTGTCTGGGAGTAGCCGCGCAGGGGCAGCGCACCACACATGTTCAAGTAGCATTCTCTATCCTATTTTTTTAGAGAAAGTGAAAATATGTCACTTTACATGTGTACTCAAAATACATGCAAGACAATGGCAAGTCTTCACAATTATACAACATAAATAAATTTTCAAATTAGGCCAAATGCTCTTTGTGCTGGGGGCATAGGCTATGCCCAGACACATGGGATGGGCAAAATGACCATCCTGCCCCTTGAATGGCAGATTCATGTGTCAGTATTATGAACATCCCTTTGTATTTGATTTAAAAGAATTTTTATTATAAAGACAAAGGGCAATCAAAAGAAGGTTACATATTTTAAATAGCCCCGCAGAGGTGTCATTCATTCAATTCCTTTTCTTAATAGTTATAAACACGGAAAAGTAAAGGGAGAAATTAGCAAGGAAAATGCATGCATCAAGATCAAGCATAAAATTGGGACTTGGTAATTAGGGATGACATCTTTGGTTATGTGCATTCTTTCTTAGTAATTTGTTTTTGCCCTTTGGAATTAACCATACTTTAATTACTTTAGTTCCTAAAAAAGACAAGGCAATGCATGTGGATGATTTTAGGCCTATAAGTTTGTATATAGTGATATATAATATTATTGCCAAGATTTTAGTAAATAGACTTAGACTTTTTTTTGCATCGTTTTATTTATCCTTTTCAGGCAGCCTTTATTAAGGATAGGCAAATTTCAGTTAATATCGTAGTTGCTCATGAAATTTTTCATTTTCTTAAACGCCATAAAGGTCGTAGGGGCTGGGTAGCCTTTAAATTAGATATGTTTAAGGTCTATAATAGGGTAGAAAGGGGGTACCTTCGAGTCATTTTTGAGTATTTAGGTCTTAATCAGACTTGGTGTGATATGTTTTGCTATATTTTGTCTTCTTTTTCATACTCAATTAACTTAGAAGGAAGTAGTTTATGTTTCTTTGAGTTTTTCTGAGGTATTAGACAGGGATGCCCTTTGAGTCCCTTCCTTTTTCTTGTTGCTATGGAAGGTTTGTCCCGTATTTTGACTGCCTGTAAGGATTTGAATATGTTTAGGGATATTAAGATTGGGAGGTAGCGTCCTGAAGTAACTCATCTTTTATTTGCTGATGATACCTTCATTTTCTACCATGCTAATTATACGAATGATATTTCTACCTTGTATGCTTTGTTGAATCATTTACATGATATATTAGGACAACAAAAAAATTTCAAGAGAGGGTGGTGTGGTGTATAGTAAGCATGTAGGTGAGGATATTAAGACTATTGTGGCCTGTAGCTTGGGTATTATCTCTATTTTAGATAATACTACTTATTTAGGAACTCCTATGTTTTTCTCTAGGAATACGTCCCGTGATTGGTCCTTTTTAGTTCAACGAGTAGAGAGGAAGCTGGGAAATTAATTGGAAAGTTCCCTTCTTATCTCAAGCGGGTAGGTTAACTATAATCAAATCTGTTCTTAGTTCTATTCCCATTTATTTGATGCCCTGTTTTTTTTTATGCCTACTAAAGGTGTGTCAAAAATTAGATTCCATCAATGCAAATTTCTGGAGAGGTGAAGAGGATGGTAAGCGAAAATGGACAACAGTTGGATGGCATGCATTATGTAAGCCCAAGTCTATGGGAAGCTTAGGTTTTAGGCTTTTATGTGATCACAATAAAGCTCTTCTTCTTTGGCAAATCTTAACTCAACCGGACAGCCTTTGGGTTAAAGTGCTTGGAGGGCAGTAATTTCATTCATATGATCCCACAACTCTACTCTCTCTAAAAAAGTTTCAACTACTTGGAACAACATTGTCAAAGTCATTCCCTTGGTTAAAAACATGGTTCGCTGGAGAGTGGGATCAGGCAGAAACATTAATATATGGACTGATCCTTGGATTTCTGTGTTGAATGAGTTTCGGGTACCAGCCCCTAATAGAAGTAACATGTTTACTCTTCTGTACCAAACATTGTTAGCACAATGTCGATGGAATATGAATGTCTTGTAGGCTATATTTCCACCAGATGTGGTGCGTGCTATATGTCAAATTCTTATTAGTGTTCATAACCAGGCTGATATGTGGGTTTGTCCCTTAACTACAACTGGATCTTTCTCTACTAAGATTGCTTTTAGATTAGTATGTCAAAATCCATTAAGGCCTTTGCACTTCAGGGGAGTTAGGAATGTTTGGAATTTTATATGGCACTTAAAAGTTCATCCAAAGTCATATTGCTGCCTTTGTTGTAATGAGTTAGAAACCCATTTGGCATTTGTTTCTCTTTTGTAGCTTCACTAAGAGAATCTTTGCTGTTGGGCCATTAGGTTTAGGGACTGATATTAGCTGTCTTGATTGAATGAGTTGGCGCCTTTTCTAATAATTGAGACCCTTTCTGCTCCTTTGATATATGGCTTGATTGAATCTTTGATTTCTCTCCAATCTCCGTGGGAAGTTGACAAAAGGAGTCTCTTATCTATCTTTACTATCACATCTTATTTTGTTTGGCTGACCCGGAAGGAGGTGTTATTTAACAATATCACACTTAATCCACACATTATCTTGCTTGTGTATAAATGGTCCCTTAATATAATTCTCCTATGTTGATGTTACTGCCCCATTCCAAGTTATGTGTTATCTTGTGTTGAGTACCAAAGATTATCACAAGGGAAAGAAAAAAAAAAAAAAAATTCTCATATGCTATAATGTAGGTACAATGGAAGGAAAAATCCGACCTGGAGCATCCGGATGAGGGGGTGAGCGGAGATTGTTGAGAGGGGAGTCGCCACCTAGATCAGGGTTTAGGACCCACAAATGGTACCCCTCCTTTGTAGAAGGGATGCTAAATTAAATCCAAGACTCAATGGATGGGATAAAGTTATCCTAGGAGTTTAGGCTCTAGTTGGGACAGTTTGGTTACAAAGGGTAAGGGTAAATTGGTAATTTTTTCCATTTGGTTACCATGTGAGCTAGCCGGGTTTTGACCATCATCATTGAGGCACACTTCCAAGGTGTCAAAATGTGGTATCTATAGACAATAGCTATGAGCCTTCCACTGGCACAGTTGGATGGGCCTCAGTATCAATGTGTCACTCTCAATTTAATGTTGTCTCAATGGATAATGGTCTGCCACAAGAAGTGGAGATTCAGGGGTTGTTGCAAGGGCTTCAACAAGCTAAGAACCAAGGATGGACATTAATTATTACCAAAAAAAAAAAAGGATGGACATTAATGACTATTTAAATGGACTGTAAACAAGTGATTGATTGGCTTATGCAAGAAACGGAAGAGGGATGGCCTTGGAGGGTTTACAATTTATTGTTGGATACTGTTATGTTGATGAAAAGTTTTGATGTTGTTAAACTCATTATGACATTTAGGGACATTATATCAATAGCCCACAAGTGGGCATCTAAGACTAGGGTGGAGAAATTAGCTGCTGTAATGTTCTTATCTTTCTTTTAGTTAATGCTATTTTTCTTTCATTAAAAAAAAAAGACAAAAAGGGGACAGTTTTCATATATCACTTTGTAAGCCATGCATGTGAGAGGGCAGGAGTTTCAAGGCTTTAATAGGGTGTGCGGGTTTGTGTCTTTTCCAACTCCCATGTGAGAGGGGATACGACTGTGCAAGCTTGCATGACCATGTATGAAATCTTTGGCGAAAAAAATGAAGATCAAACATAAAACAGAAAAGAAATGCAAAGTCAATAACATTGTTAGTAGTGAGCATTCTAACTTTTTCTATCGTAGCCTTCTTAGCTAACATAAGCAATACTTACCAGCCCCCTAAATCTTAGATAGACCTTTGGAGGCTAAGGCTGGGTTTGTTATGCATTCTTGGGATGCGTTTGTCAATAATGCATTCTTTGGATGCGTTCGTCAATAATGCATTCCAAGAAATCACACCAATCATGATACTGATTTATCACACCTTATTGGTGCGCTTCTTTGCACTGCTTGCTCAAAGACTTTTACCTCACAATACAAAGTCTCCAATATCTGTCCCAAACCTCATGATTATGTCTCATTCAAATTCTTTAGGATAAATTATAGATCACTCCCTGATTTTCAATCGAAACTCAGATCACCCCTTGATTTTTGAAAAAACTCAAATCACCCCCTAATTTAGACCCCAAAATGACAAATTAATCCCTAACGTTAGTTTTATGCTATTAAGTGATGATGCCAGCGAGTTAAATATTTTTAAATCCCTTAACTACCCTTTGACCAGTGTTTAAATGTCCAATTTGCCCTGACAAGGGTAAATTTACTGTTTTACCCTTTGTCAAAAAACCCCAAAAATCAAGTGTGGTGAAGAACTGAAACGTTTCACCTTCTCCAGCACCGGCACCGGAGCCGTGCCAATTGCAACTCTAAGCTTCACCGTCTCCAAGCCCTGCCCTCCATCTCTGGGATCCATGGCGCCGTCGCGGTCGCCCAACGGAACTCGATTGGTACATTAAGGGCAATGAAGGTGGAGAAGCCACTGGAAGAGCAAGCGTTTTCTAATGGCTCTGGTTTTCATCGGACGAAGATCAAGCGGTAGGAACTTCTTCTTCCTGTAGGCTTCCCTCAGAGCCACTTTTTGCTTTTGCGAGGTCACAGTCAAGACCTACGCAATTGAGAGCCTAACCATCGACACAGATTTCGGCCCATCCACCTCATCTCTTCCTCTCGGACTCCATTGCATTCTCCATTCTCAGGTTCGCTCCTCTCTCTCTCTCTCCGATTCAGGGGAATCGATGCTTATAGAGAAAACGAAAGAAATTAAAACGAAAATCTCTTCTATTTAAGAGGGATTCTCTATTTTTCCAAAAAAGAAAGTTTCAAATACCAAAAGTGAAATCTTAGCAAAACTTCATGAATTCATCTATTAAATTCCCTTAAAATCACCCTATTAAATTCCCTTGATACACACTTGGATCTGAAGACGCATTTGAGTGGTAAGTGAAATTAGATGCTTTGTAAGAATGTCATCACTGCAACAAAACTTTGCGTCTCCGTCTCTACTTTTGCTACCCTTGTTGCTGCTTGCGCTGCTCATCGCTCCTGATCCATATGAGAGAGATGATAGATTGAAGATGGATATCGACAACTAGCGATATATATAACCCAACCAGAACCACCTCTCCTCTATTTATTTCTCTACAAGCATCGATTCCCTTGAATCGGAGAGAGAGAGAGAGAGAGAGAGAGAGAGAGAGAGAGAGAGGAGCGAACCTGAGAATGGAGACTTCTTGTGTCCCAACACTCCCAGAACAATATCTAAAGAACCAAACATTTCTTCCCTAAAATTAGAATCTGCCTAAGTTTGATCTTTGATGCCATCAGCATATCTTGAGCTTAAGAAAAGAAAGCAGAGTAGCTTAGACAACAAATTTGTTTTGAAACCCTAATATTCTTTGAGAAATTTTAATCTCTTGACAAATTGTTTGTCTTCTCCCCCAGTTTCGAGTAACTTATTTTCTGAGGCTGCAATTTGAGTTGTCCTAGCTTCGATCGAAACTGCGGCGCTTAGACATCGTAGTTTGTCGATACCATTGTTAACAACTGTGGCTTATCTGAGATCTCGATAGAAATGGTTGGAGGTGAAAGTGGAAAGGACGATGGCTCCATTGGGATAAATAGTACCAGGGTAAAATAGTCCTTTCACATCAATAATTAGCAGTAGATTAACACTGTTACAGTATAGGGGGTCATTTGAGTTTTTTAAAAAATCAAGGGATGATCTGAGTTTCGATTGAAAATCAAGAGGTGATGTGTAATTTACCCAATTCTTTATAAAGGTGGTAGATGACAGACCAGAGATCCCTCACCCTAAAAATAATGATGGAAAAAGAACATTGCCTGGTGGCGTGACCCTTGCACTTAAACACAATCCCCTAAAATGATTGCCTTACCCACTAAAAGATGAAAAAAAAACCCCCCGCTAGTTGATGCCCCTGAATATTCTCTTATTGGCCCTTTCGTTGGTGCAGGGGCCACGTGACGAGACAACAATATTCTTTCTTAATAATAATAATAAATAAATAAATAAATAAATAAATGTGACATTGCTGATCAACACCACCAACCAGGCTGTGATGGCAAAAGTCCCACCTTTGAAGTTTGAAGTTTGAAGTTTGAACATCAGTTTTTCCTCTCAGGCTCTTTCTTAGGCCCAGGCCATTGAAAGCATGCAATGCTAGACCTGGTTGACCATGGTCCACCCATTCAACTCCAACACAACCATCTCTTGCTTTTGTATAATTGTATGTAGGGGATGATATACTAGCATTTATGTTGTTCCTACATGGTCCAATTTAGAGTTCCTAACTATCTTCTCTAAAAAATCAACGTGCCACATTGATGGCTTAATAGTTGGATCTCAAAATCGATGGTCATATTTTCAACATCACCTTGGAGCATTATTTAGATCTCATGGAACATCAACTTTTGAATCACTATGTAAACGATTTCATACTAGGTCATATGATTGATTTCGACTTTGAACCTTCACTAATGGAATTTAGCTCATCTCCAGGGAGCCCAGTATGCCCAGGGTGCTGCCAATTGTTGGGCTGTGCCACACACATCCCTAGGCATGCGTCAAGATGTGTGCAGCACAGCTCAATCGTTGGATGCCCCATGGTAGCATCCTGGACGTTGGGCTCCCTGGAGACAATCCTGATCCTCACAGATGACCCCTCCACACAGTCCCTTTATGTATATGGTTGGAATATCTATAATAGTCATCTATTAATTTGAAAACATAATCCATATTAGATGGTAAACCATATAGTTAAGATAGATCATGGTATATGGTTGGAATATCTATAATAGTCATCTATTAATTTGAAAACATAATCCATATTAGATGGTAAACCATATAGTTAAGATAGATCATGAAATGTGACACATTGTTTCTCCACAAGATGCTTTATCCATCCATTAATAGTTAAATCATCAAAGCCATCCATATATATGGCCTAAAAACGGTGAATCATGTTGATAAACCTCTCAAATTAACTCACCATCGGAGAAAATGTGTTTTTGTGTTTTTAATTCTTGAAATTTGTTTCTATATTATGGTATCAAATATTTATACCATGTTGTTAGCGTTCTTTATTTCCTTAAAAAAAAAAAAAAAAAAAGATCAAAAAAACATTTAAAATGGGATTGCTTTTCGTTTGCCCTTTTTTCCTGTATATTTGGGAGATAAATGGCAAAACGCGTTTCAAATGGTAAAAAACGAAAATGCATTCAAAGCAGAGTTTTAAATGCTATTTTACTAGCATGCTTCAATCCTTGAGCATAACCTTATACCCAGTGTTTCGATTTGGAGAACAGGTAAAAGGAAGCAGAGCCAATGGAACACATTGCCAAGATTGATGGACCTTAGGAAGTTCAGGGTGGCCTAACCATTTAGCCTCAAAACTAAATCTAACATTACCCTTTTTATGTTGGAAGGTAAAAAGTTCCCTAATTTCATGGATCCGGATCCTCTATTGCGCACTGCCCCAATTGCACTGTGCTACGCAGACACAAGGCCGCGCTCAATGACTGTCTTACCCCCACTCGGGCAAGGCGCTCGGGCAAAGATAAGGCAGTTATTGCTGTGGCCGTGTTTGCACAGCAGGCCTGTTGGGGCAGCCCGTGCCGTAGAAAGATCCAATCCTAATTTCATGTGTTATATATCGAAGCATGGTCCATGTTGGAAATGATCTGTATCCATCTCACTCACTAGTCAATATTTTCTTTTTCTGTCTTTTTTTTTGGGTGGTTAATAACTAGTCAATTTTCATTTTTTTCAAAAGTATTGTTTAAGGTTGCAAAAACACCAATAAAACCTCCAACTATATATGCTAGATATTACGTGGTCCATGTTATATATATAGATGATTTCTTCTACCCAAGAAAAAATAATAATAATCTGCACCTATCTCACAGGTCAGCATTTTCAAAAGTACGTCTAAAGTTGCTAAAAAAAACACTAGTAACCTCCAACAAATTTTTTTTAGAATTTAGAACTGAAAAATCATGGCCATAAATTTTTGGAGAAAGTTTTCCTCCACCCAAAGAGGCCAATTTACCTACCGTCCTAGGGTTTGCAAACCGCTCCTAGGTTTATATTATGTTCCAAAATACCCTCCCGATATCCATTCATGCCCTCTTCCACCCCTTAGTGAATGAGATCCTATTCACCGTGGGTGGGTGGAAAGAAACTCGGTCCTAAATTTTTTTTATCCAAAAGTATAGAAAAAAATAAAAAATGAGAAGATAGGAAGGAAACCGATGCCTAAAAAATTTCAAGCAACGAATGTGAAGGTGCTATAAGAGCCTTGAATGCAAGACTACGATCTATGTGCTTAAAAGAGTCTTCAACTTATGGACACCCAAGATGCCTTAAGTCCTTAACCAATTCTCCTTTAACGAATGAAAAGGTGCTTAAAGAGACTTCTTTACAATCTTTTCTACCTCTGCTACCAAAATGCCTCAAGTCCTCAACCAATTCTCCTTCAACTTTTCTGATTTTTTTTTTAAAATATCCTTCTCTCACTCTCTCTCTCTCTCTAGAGTCAAGACCCTCAGTCTCTTGTATCCTCAGCAGCTTCAGACACTCACTCAGCCTCGGAATTCTCCATTTTTTCAACTTCTATATTGACCAAGAAAGAGGGAATTCTTTGTCCATCAACTGTAAAAAATGACCAACAAAAACTACCATGTCTATTGGTGATGAAAATTGTTTGGCATTTCTGGTGGAACCTTGTTCATAATTTGCTTAATTGGATATTCAATTTGTTTGGGAAGTATAAAGTATTTGGGCTTAGAGCATTTGAGAATAGGACTGATTTCCAATCCATAGCGCGAATCACGTAATCAATGCTCAAGCCCTTCCCAATCAACACTCGGAACAATGGGCCTAGGCTCATTATATCAGCACTGTAGACCAGACCAGACCAGCCCAGCCCAGGATGGGGGTGAAAATTTTTGAGTAATAATATTGACATTTATGATGGTTCTCATAATACATGTTCTTGCATTCTACCAAAAAAAAGAAGGGTTACATAATTATTCATAATCATAGTTTATTTGCTTCTTCTATGAACTTCGGAGTTGTAGGGTCACCGCAAGAAGCAGAATTACGAGGCTTCCAAGCAGGACTCCAAAAGGCACTTCCACTGGGATGTCGACAAATAACTATCTAGACTGATTCTGAGGAAGTTCGCGGGTGGCTCTCCAACCCAGCTGACCAGAGCTGGCCGTATCATCTTCTTACTTGGCTTTTTGATACCTCCTTTTTTATTGCATCCCATGGATCTGTAAACATTATAAAACAACATAGATCATACATTGAACCTGTTGATAGATTATCTCATTTTGCTAGGATTTTGAAGTTAAGCTCTGACTGTATGGATGACCTTGTAACTTGAAAGTATTATGTTTGATTAATGCAGTTTCTCTTTTCCACCAAAAAAAAAAAAAAAAAGAAGGGTTAAATACGCGTACCCTCCTGTAATGCACCCAATATTCCTCATACCCCCCTAAGCTTCTGATAAGTCCACGTACCACCCCTGCTTTATCCCCCTAATGCCATTTAAGTCTACACCAGGCATTAAATGCTAAAAGATGGCCAAACTACCATTTCTTCTATCTTTTCTAAAATTTGAAAAACCTAATTGCCTTAACCTATTTGCTAAAATTTGAAAAGATCAAAATGCCCTCATCTTCCCCAAATCATCATCTTCTTTTACATACCCACCACCACCACCACCACCGCCGCCACCCCCCATTAACACCATCACCATCCCACCGTGAAGCACCACCTCACTGTTTCTCATCCCAGCATGTGAAGTACATTCAGAAATTCACAAAGTAACCAAAGTTTACAAAGAGTCAATGACCAACAAGACCGCTCATTGATGGGAGAATCGTAACAAAACGCAACATTTCATCACAAATGGATGACAACAAATACAAGAGAAGCAAACACTGAATGAACCACATGATTTTTTTCTCTCAAAAAAAAAAAAAAAGAAGAGACCATTACCGCTGAGAAAACCCTAAACGAGTGTTGCCGTCCTTATTTCCCGTCAAAATACTTTTGAATAAAAAATTGCAAATTTCCTCGGAACTCCTAAAACCACAGAATTATAGCCCATTAAATCTAAGAAAACTTTATTTTTTTTTTTTCAGAAAAGAGAAATTTTATTGAAAATATAAAAGGGGGCAAACAAGCCTATGACAGAATACTGGCAAAGAAAGCTAAAGCTTACAAAGGGGGACTTAGTCCTAAACCATATTGGCGAGGGCTTCAAGCCACTCGCTTACCCGAGAGGAATAATAAAACAAGGCTACGGGGGATCTGTGAGGCGCACCGAGGGGGTCTTTGTCCTATTTGAACGTCGAGGGATCTCAGCATATACACCAGTCTGATCAAAAACCACACGAGCCAAAAGAGCCTCCTCCTCTGGTAAAAAGGGAGTTGCGGTCTCTTTCAACCAGAGGTTTTTCTACTGCCGTGTCCACCGCTCTAACACCAGGCTTTGCCTTCTTTTGACGTCGAGTTCTACCAATAACTGGACTTGCCATACGGCAACCCACACGACCACCATAAATCTAAGAAAACTTATTATCGAAACTAAAATCAGCAAAAAAAAGAAACCAATACCTGATTAACACAGGAGGATAACGATCGGCTACGAAGATCGATAGATTTATCAAGCGCCCTTCATCGGTTGGTGGCTAAAACAAAAGGAAAAAAAACAAAACTTTTTTTTTGTTCTTCCAAATAAATAAAGGAACGCCAGAACCCAAAAAGAGCTGTAAAGAGAGGTCTCGCTTGCTCTCTCTGCAAATGTATTCTCCCTCTTCACCCCTCTCTATCTCTCTCTGATTTTTCTTCTTAAAAGAGAGATGAAACGAAAGCCATTTGAAGAAACTAAACGGATGTAAAGGAAAGATTTTGAGAGATGTGTTGCACTAGGAAAAGAAAGAGAAAAAATGAAAATGGGGTGAAGAGATTTGAGGGAAATGAGTATTGGGATCGGTGGTGGTGGTGGGTATGTAAAAGAAGACGATGATTTGGGAAAGATGAGGGCATTTTGGTCTTTTCAAATTTTAACAAATAGGTCAGGGCAATTATGTCTTTTCAAATTTTAGAAAAGATAGAAGAAATGGTAGTTTGGTCATTTTTTAACATTTAATACCTGGTGTGGACTTAAATGGCATTAGGGGGATAAAGCAAGGGTGGTACGTGGAATATTGAGGGGTGGTACGTGGACTTATCAGAAGCCTAGGGGGTACGAAGAATATTGGGTGCATTACAGGGGGTATGTGTATTTAACCCAAAAAGGAACGGAGAGGGGTTCCTATGTTACTAGCATGGGAAGGAATCTGCACATTCCACTAATAAGTGATCCGAAAAAGGTATCAATCCATATGTATCCCATATTTTCAAAATAGATTAAAAAACATGTGTGAGAACCTCACTTTGTGTGAGAGGGCATGGGAAAGAATTCAAACACGGACAGTGCGCGCATCTTTTTGCCTTGCATAAAGCGTGAGCAAGTGCATGCTTTTAGGTTATTTCCGCAAAGGATTTTCTGTTGGGACTTGAGGAATTGTTAACAGTCTCTCTCTCTCTCAGCTATTACTTTAGCAAACAGTTTTCACAGATTCCTATTTTCCTTAGCGAGCATATCCAGTTTCGACACATGGAAGAATGATGAGGGTTGCATTTCATAGACATAGTCTAAGCAATGTGTCAAATTTCAGCCCTCAAATTCAATATATCCTTCCATCTAATGCCCTACCCGCCTGTGTAGGGCCTTAAATGGAGTTGGATCTCTCCTAGTTTTAAATGCTTAATTTTGTCACTCTATAAACTATTTTTGGGCAGAAACTTTCGAGATAGATGAAAGCACTTTTCCCCCTCTTCCTTACCTGAGGTCTTCGAACCTTCACCTCCTGCCCGGCCCGGAAACAGAACCCAACCCCCCCCCTTTCTGATCCAAACATTTCTCCAAGCGGGGGGATCCAGAGCGTTACCCCCCTCCCATTCGAGGCCTGGTGGCCTCGCCCCACAAACACCCTTCCTTCCTTTTACTCTTCCTTCGGTTTGGCTTCACGGATGTGCCACCTAGGAGCCCTACTCACGTGAACAGGAGTAATGCAACCCATGGGTTTAAAACACTGATTATAGGTCTCAATGAGCCCACCCAAGCGTTCCATGAGAGTAGGGTAATAGATTAGGGGCCAAGCGAAGAACTAATTCTAAAAGGTAGAAGATAAATTTTGGAAGTTAGTGTGGGGATGGCATAAAACAGAAACAAGCTTAAGAATCAGAGGCTTGTATATAATTTCATGGCGTAGCCCTTCAGCCATACGCCATTCAGCCATAGAGAGAACTCTCAACAAAGCACGAAACCAGATTCGAACCTACAGAGAGAGCTCTCAAAAAAACACTCATCAACCTGAAATTTCAGGTGATGAATCACAATTAATAATCCCCTTGAATGAGCTCAATAGCATAACCAAAACTCAAGGGAATAAATAATACTTATTCAGGCAACTTGGTCTAGCAGAAGAACAAGGAACCAGACCTGGCGCTTGAGTTGGATTCCTAATTTATGCACTCCTTTTTAACCCCAAAATTTGCAACCAGAATTTCCCTAGAGTAGCAATGTATCTTCCAAATTCTGAGAACAAGGGAAGAGAATTCCAGGAGATCAAACCAACTATGTGGGGTTCTTAATATCGCCCAGAACAGATGAACGAGAGCAAAATATTAAATAATAGAACAAGGAATGATAACATGGAAGGAGAGAAAGCGAAAGAGTAAACAGGAGAGACTCACCTGTGAAAGAAAACTGTGAATCAAATTCAATATATAACTCTGCCCTTAGTTTGATAACTACGTATATAAAAGTGAGCATAACTCCTTAGCTCCCACTTAATCTGACAATAAAAACTGAAGCAAACTAAGAAACTACGACCGAAACAGAACTACGTAAATCACATAAAGATATAGAGACAACATACCAATTACTTTCGAACCAAACCATCCGATTTGTCTTGGTCTGACTTTAAAAAAAGATCGTACCTAGTGTAGGAGGCTCCCGTCACTGCAGGGTCTGGGGAGGGGTCATAATGTACGCAGCTCCATCCCGCTTCGCGAAGAGGCTATTTCCAGAGACTCGAACCAGTGACCACATGGTCTGAATTTCCAAATCGATAATAAATACAAAATGTAATGAACCTCATTTTCCAATATGGAACATAAAAATAGTCCCTAGGCACTTTTGCCTTGTGATAGATTAAATCTGGATGAAATTTGTGGACATTAGACACACCAGTCTCCTTGACGAAATTATATGTACTCTATCTAGGAGGGGGGGGGGGGGGGGTTGTGCGGCTGGGAGAGAGACTGAAATTAGTAGTTTGTGGAACATGAGCAGATGGAAAAAATTAATGGGGTTAACAACACAGAAGATAAGGAATTGGATTAAACAATTGCTCAATAGACCTTGGGTTATTGAGTTTTGCCTGTTTTGAGTTTATTTTCCATGCTGTGGTCAAGACAGGCATGGGCTTTACAATTACATCAAACATGATCAGGCGTGATAGCCAACAATGAGATGTCCAACAAAAGAAGGGCCTGCCCATGACTCCACCAATCCATCACCATCATCAATTTAGTTGAAAAGAATGATACAGAAAACAACTCGGTGAACCTGATCTTAAACCACCCATCTCTGAAAGAAAGTCTCTTCTGATACCTATCACAGATTTGAGGTAGGGCCATAAGACCGACCAGTAACTCTCAAACTCCCACCATTACTTCCCCTTTCACTGGGATTGAGGCGTAAAAATACTCTCTTAAAGCGGAAAATAGACAGTAAATGATGTACCTAGTCAGGTCAGAGAGAGATGATGGTATTCTAAAGAAAAGTCACTTAGAATTTTGCTGTCTAAAGTAATAAGCAATCTATAGAATACATGGAAGGGTGGCAACTCAAATCAGATTATTGAAAAGATGGAAACACATCAACGATGAAAGTTGAGCAACATAACTGCCCGATTCCAAGGTTGACGGGTTGATATGATCCCGGGTTCAAATAACCCTGTTCGGATTCGCTTTGAGCTCACCCACATGCACAATAGCCAATAATAGGAAGATAATGGCAATATCGTAAATATTTCAGAGTTTGTAAAGGGAAGTGGCAAAGTTGTAAATAATCAGAATACTAAAGGACAGCTTGGTAGTTAACTAGGTTTTGGGGAGGGAAGTGGATTGTCTTCAACCTTCCGCCAACAGAACCAGCAGTAGGGAAGACTGGTTCGAACTGGATTTCTCACAAACCAATGGATTCCACACAATAATCTCTCAGACTCAGCAATGTGAGAGCAATTACAAAGAATCTGAAACTGGGCTTCGCGGAAAGGACGAAAGAAGGAACAGCAAAGCGACGGAAGGGAAAAACTTAAATTGATTGAGGGGGTGGGGGAGAGGGAAGGAAACTAGCTTTTCAATCCATTTGGTTACAAGCATAAAATAAAGATTATCACAAATAGAAACTACTATAAAGCTAGGAAACTAACTCAACAAGATAACTAAACAACTAGGAAATTTGAAATAGAGAATCTATCTCCTATGTATCTAACTCTGATAAACTCCATAATTAAAAATTATAAAGAATCCTAAAAATATAAATTAATAAAATCCTAAAATATCCTACTAGACCTAAATCTCAATTCGGACCTGGTTCCCGTTTGGAAAATCAGACTAATCAAGCTGGTTCAGCCATGAAACTGCATCACTGGTGGTCTCCCCTGAGTTTACTACACTTACCGGGAGTCAAAAGTCAGAGTTCTGAACCCTACTACGCATCACAAGTCCCCCTCCAGTCAAATGCCCTACTCAAACTCGTATACTAGAATCCCTTGACTGAGGGGTTTGGATGGTTTGGGAACAATGGAGGGTATTATAGAATATCGACTTCTTAGTATAGGGGAACAAAGCATTTATGACCCTAGATGGGTGTACTTTTCCTTCACCCACAGGGTAGGAAAACTTTTTCCTAGTTTACATTTAAACAAAAAATTAACAGTGGCCTTCACCTAAAAATAACAACAACAAATGGTCGCCACTCCAATACCGTGGCAAGTTTAGCACCGTGGTCCTATGATACATGGAAATAGGAGCAAATTTTTCATGCTCTGTAATTCTGTTTCCTCGAGGAAAAGCAAGAACACTTTTTTTTTAATGGTTGAAGCAACAAAATGTTTTGTTCCACAACTTCCCCCCCACACACACACACACACACACACAAACAAAAAAATAAGGAAAGAAGAAACATTCTAAAGCAACGATATGTAGAGCAAAATGAACTGTACATGTAGGTAATCCATCCAGATGGTTCCCCAACATTTGGACAATCTGGATCTGGCATATACAATGATAATAATAAAATAATAAAAAAGAAAAAAAGGAGAGAGTAGACTACGAGCATGATAGCCAAGAAAGATTTGGGTTTCATTGATTTATCCCTATGAATTAACCAAGTACATCAATGGTAACTTATAATTTTGACACAGTTACTTGCTTTTATATTATGACGGACTAATTGTGATTAAAGAAGTTACTAAAAGACAAAGAATGAAAGTATTATCACCCAACATGAGACATAATTATCTACCTTAAAGTATCATAGTATATACATACACCCATGATCCCTAGCGCACCCTTGTAGCTACCATACACTCTTCTATAGGCCTTCTGAGTTTAGTCAAGGACCAGAGCAAGTGAATTAAGGTGAGCAGAGGCAACTAATAAAGTAACGAAGCAAAGATTTTCCAACCTAAGAATGGATAATAAGAGATCAAAATAGACATAATACCACATATCAATATCATAAATCAGAAGTTCCACTTCATCATGTGAATGGATGGGTCAATAGTAACAAAAACTTAATTTTAATTCAGAATCAATGGCAAGTAAAGCTACAGCAAAGAACTGATGTACACAAGAAGCTCAAATTATGTTCAGACAATCATTAATGGATGATGTCACATTAGATATTTATAGACTAACAAGAAAATTATCTAGCAAATCAAACGCTTCTTTAACAATTTAGCTCAGAAAAACCAGCACTGACCATCTCCAGGAGAACGCAAGTTTTTTTTTTTGGGTGAATAAGAAATTCATTACCAAAGAGAGAAAAAATTACAAGGCCTCCGAAGAGGTGCAACAAAACAAAGAATGGAGGCCAAAGCCTCAGCTATGAGAAACAAGAGATACAGAGGAGAGACCCCAAGAGACAACAATGAGTCTATTCCTTGGGGTGTTAGGACAAGAGGAGGGAGGAGCAGACGATAATTTCGCCTTAATTTCAAACGAAATGGAATCCCAAATCTGCTGATAAGACCTAGATTTGGAGGTCCATTTCCTGATATTACGCTCCATCTAAATATGATTGAGAGTTGCACAAAACGCTAGCTTTCCAACTGTATCGCAAATAGAGGAGCCGGCGAAGGTCATATCAATCCAAATCCATTCCCGAGAGAAAGGGAGAATTCTTCTAAGAGCTGGCCAGCACTTGAAAAGGATGCCTTTCCAAATAGCTGTTGCAGTAGGGCATTCAAAGAAAAGATGGCCAGTGTCTTTCACATTGTTCCAGCAGAGACAGCAAGATGGGGTCACAACAATCTGGCGATGACGAAGGAATGCCTTGGAAGGCAATTAGTGAAGATCCTCCAAGCTGTGAAGCAGTGCTTAGGAATGTGATGCTTAAACCAAAAAAAATTTCTCCAAGGGACCAAAGGACCTTTGAGACGGACGAGCTCCCAAGCAGATTTTAAGGAGAAGGAGCTAGAATTGCCAGCTTTCCAAGTAACACAGTCGCCTCTTCTCAAAAGACTTATTGGAATAGAAGAAAGATCATTCCAAATGAGGTTAAGCTCCGGAGAGGAGGTAACAAGAGGGGTCCAGCCATTCAGATCTAATATGTCAGCCACCAAGGAGAGTTTGTGGAGGCCCGAAGCATAAATGGTTTGGGGGGTAACCGAGTGTAGGAGAATCCCCCTTGGGCGCCAGTGGTCCAACCAAAGGAAGAAAGAGAGGCCATCCCCAATAAGAGAATGAATAGCATAAAGCACCAGATGACGGGATGCTAGGATCTTGCGCTAAAACCAAGAAGAATCAGCTGACTTTGAAGCCGTCCAAATGGAGTCCTGACGAAGAAGGCCCGAGTAAATCCAATCTACCCAGGGGTTGATCCTGGACGGAGTAGTAGTTATTATTAGAAAATTTGTAAACATTTGAGTCACTTGATAACTACTTGACTTGTATTGGACTATTGGGGATATTGTCATTTTGATATCATCTTCTTAAGTTGTTAACTTGTTATTGACTTAATGTACTTAATATTATGACTTAAGTTATTACTTATGAGTTATTCACTTTATGTTTCCAACTTCCAAGTCAATTGACTTGTTTAAATTGCTTATTAATCATTAATTTATTATGTCCTCTAGTACTTAAAGTCTTAAACAATGTGTATGTGTAATTAACTAAGTTATACATTAGGGTTCGACCGTACATTGCCAATCAATGGTTCAAATCCAAAACACCACTTTGGGTGACTATTTTTGCAATTTGAACATTTAAATGTGTTTATATAGCCTAAAATAGGGTTTCCATGAAGTTTCAGGCTTAACTAGGCCTAAAACCCACCGAAATGACCTAGCGAAACATACCAGAAAAAATGCAAAATTTCGACTGAAATATCCGAAATTTTGGATATTTCAGTCAGCCCAAAACACCGAAACGAAACGAGTGTTCGAACTATGGATGAAAGTAGTGAGTTACAATTTTAGGAACATGTGGATGGATTAGTGCAAAGTTTTAGTCAAGGAGAAAAGATTATAATAGGAGTTAATCGGAGAAAAGATTATAATAGGAGTTAATCTGAATGGACAAATTGGGATAGATCGTAAAGGCAATGAAGGTGTACATGGCGGATATGGTTTTGGAGAGAGGAATGAAGAGATGACCTCAGTTTTAGATTTTGTTGTGGCATCTGAACCCTACATCCGCAAGAAGAAGAACAATCTGCTGTCCAAGTGATAAAGTCAGTAGTGTTAGGTGGATCCATACTTTTTTTTTCTAAGTGTTTTTCTTTATGTTTTAAGTTGAACCGGTCCAACCTGGTTCAACCTTTGGTCCAGTTTAAGGGACTTCAGTCACCTTTTATTTATTAATGTAATTTTCTGTTTTTTGGGCCAACACCACACTCCCACAACTTAGAGAGGAGTGTGGATTAGAATAGGTCGGCCAGGGGTATTTTTGACTCCTAGGCTGAATATGTTTTAGGCTTTAAGCCCTATTTAAATTAATGCAAATCATGGAGGAGATCATTCCCCACTTTTATGAAATTAAACCTGCTGTTAGCAAGCTGCTCCTTCTCTCTTGAGAGTTTTGCTTTGTGTTTGATCAAAGCAAGGTGGGACTGGTGTTTGATCCAATCGACATCTTGCGGTGCGAAGCCCGGGTGGTCCGAACAAGCTTTCTCTCAAGTATTCTGCTGCAAGGTTTGAACTTGCTTCAAGTTGCTACTGCTGCCTCCATTCCCCTGCAATTACAAGTAAGTTGGAGCCATCCCCAACCCCATCTCTTCCATTCTAAACCTTCTACAGCCCAACCCTAACCTCCCCCTTTTTATTTTCTTCAATTTCCTTAACCCTAATTCACTCACATTTACTCACAAACCTTTTCCACCATCAGAATCCATTCAAATTTGAACCACAGTCTCCTCACAACAACCCTCACAGTAGATCCTAGCCTCTGCCCCATCCTTCCATCAAAACCCTAACTTCCATCGATTCCCATTAAAAACTCCAAAGCCCTAATTTCCCCACAGTAATATCCAACCATCACCTGCCCCTCAAACTTTGGCTGAGTGTCCCTCTCTACCCCTAGGGAACTCGATCTCTAAACCCTAAATCCCCTCACTCTCATCTTTTCAAAAACCCGAAACCCGAAACCCTAATTTTCTATTTTTGAAATTCTTATTCAAACATCACCAAACCTAGCTCTTTAGACTCCTCTAAACCTGCCCAGCTTTACCATATTAGATTCACCCCCCCCCATTACCCTAACCCTAATTTGGACTAAAATCCCAATTTCTACCCAATCGGACTGCCTGTTCATAGCAAATCTTGTTGCTTGGCTCCTAGTTGGTTTCCTTGCTACCTAAGACTACATTAAGTGGTATCAGAGCCATGGATGAGCATGGCAGACCTTTACCAGCAACATCTGATCTATGGCTGCAATGTTAGAGCTGTTTCGGAAGTTCACTGCTGAACAGAAGGCCATATCTGAAGAGATTAGAGCTGAACAGAGGACTATCACTGAAAGGTTGCAAGTAATTGAGCAAAGACAGGTTTCAGCTTCAATCCCAAGTCCACCGACCTCATCATAGAAGTAGAGAAGACAGGGACAAGTACAGAGACAGGCATAGGGATGATTGATACAGGAATGATGGATATAGAGATGATAGAGAAGACAAAGATCAGCAGAGAACTCCTGAGAACCGTATGACTTTTGAAGACCATATTAGGTTTTACTTTCATGCTGATAATGGTGCCCCTCGTTGAAGATATCATTATGTACAGAAGGTCAAGTTGGACTTGAAGGAATTCGATGGTGGCCATGACCCTCAGGTATTTTATGATTGGTTGGCTGCATTGGATGACTACTTTGATTGGTATGATTTATCGGAGGAGAGGAAAATTAGACTAGCCTGTACCAAGCTAGTAGGACACCTGCCCGTGAGTGGTGGAGAACCACTGAGGGTGACATGGAGTATGATGGTATTGCACCTACCACATAGGCTGATATGAAGCATGAACTGAGGAAGAAATATCTGCCTAAGCACTTTAGGGCACAATTGCAAGACCAGCTGAATACCCTACGTCAAGGAAGCATGACAGTGGCGGAGTATATGCAAAAGTTTGATGCACTCTCTTCTCGCACTAGCATTAGGGAGCATGACATTCAGGTACTGGCACATTTTCGTTTGGGTTTAAAGTATGAAATCAACAAGGCCATTGGAGTTGTAGATGTGTCCAGTGCTAGGGACTGTTTTGAGAAGGCTCTTAGGGTTGAGGAGTTGTTAGCACCTTCTGGTAGAAGGTTTTGTACCCCTGCTGTCGATGGCAAGAAAACTTTTCCAGCAAGCAAACCCATTACCATCGACTCTTCTAATGCTGGTCCTTCACGTTCTGCCCCTCCTTTACGGATTGACAACAAAGGCAAGGCACCCATGGTAAGTCCGGATAAAGTCCGATGTTTCCACTGCAAAAACTTGGGACACTATGCTAAGGACTGCCCCCATCAAAGAAAGCCCATTGCTGTTGCTGAAAAGGAAGAAACAGCGGAAGAAGATGATGATTTGCATCCTTACCCACTTGATGAAAGAGACTATTAAGAGGAATACTTTGATGATATGATTGGGGAAGAGGATACTTTTGAAATTCACGTTGTTACACGAGTTTTGGTAGCTGAAATCAAAGGAGAAGATTGGAGACACACATGCATCTTTTATACCCGCATGTGTTTAGGAGATCACAACGCCCAGGTAATTGTTGATGGTGGTAGTTTTGTCAACGTGATTTCTGAATATTTTGTGAAGAAGGCTGGGTTGAAGATTGAAAAACACCCACAGCCCTATAAGGTTTCTCTCTTAAATGGCAACAAGATGGAGGTAAACCAGCGCTGTTCTGTATGTACCCCTACATCTCCATCGCTATTCAGAGGACATATGGTGTGATGTGATTCCCATGAAGATGACCAACGTACTGTTGGGAAGACCATGGTTGTATGACAACGATGTTACCATCGGTGGGAGGAAGAATCAGTGTACTTTTCAGCATGAAGGACAGCAGACCATATTTCACCCTTTGAATTTACCCGCTGAAATGCGTAAGATGCAGTCCCTGCGCACCAATCAAAGGGGGCAGAATTGGAAAGTAAGCTCCTAGCTGTTCCACAAAAGAAGTTTGTGCAAACCAGCAAGGATACAGGTCTGGTTTTAGCTTTGGTTACTAGAGAAGTGACCCCACAGCCAATAGAGTCACTCTCTCCAGTCATAAAAGAGCTGCTGTCTGATTTTTCAGATGTTATTACGGAGGACCTGCCTGATGAATTACCTCCCCTACGTGATACCCAGCATGCTATAGACCTGGTTCCAGGTTCAGTGTTGCCTAATCTGCCCGCTTATAGGTGTTAGAAGTCATGTAACAGGGGTAGTTTAGGAACTAGTTACTTTACTAGTTGTCTTATTATGTAATTCTTTTTCTTCTTTATTTCTCTAGTACCTCCCTAGGGAGGTGATTGTAATTCTCTCTTTATTATTATGTTTGAATCAATATAGGTGAATGGAGAACTCTCTCCATCACAATCGATTACAACCAAAACTAGCTCTCTTCTTCTCTAACCTCTTCTCTTGTCTTCCTCTTCTTCCTTCAACCTCCTCTCCTCTTCCACTTACTTCATTAACCTAAATCTAACTTGGTATCTAACTTGGTATCAGAGCCGAAAGGTTTGAGAGTCGAATCCAGCTCCCTGTTTCCATTCTTTCCTTCTCTTTGAAATCCTAGGTCATAAAGGATTTCAAGGAGAAGCCTCTTATGTAAAGAATCTGTGAGAATACTATGGAATAGGTTGAGGGTGATCTATTCTAGCCATTACAGCTGCTGTTTAAGCCTTGATGCAGCTCATTTGAAGATTTGGAGCCATTTCTGGCCTGCTCTAGGATTACCGCCAGCTTCCCATTGCAGCCTCTGTATCTCCTTCTTCCAGCATGTGTTTGAGCATTGGAATAGCTCTCTAGAATCGCCCAAGGATGTTCTTTAAGTACCTTGTGCTCCCTCTTGCTGCTTGAAGACCCAATCTGAACACAGCTCCTTTTCGCGAGATCCAGTTTCTGCTCTGTTTTCCCCTGCTGCAGGCTGCAGACCTTGGTTTCTCCTTATTTGGGGATGAACTTGGTGATTGGAGTGGCCTATTAGAATCGTAGAAGGATCCTCTCTCAGCCTCTGGTGTCCTTCATTGATGGTTGTATCTCCTTGTTGAGTACAACTCAGTTTATGGTGTTCTTCCTCTACTCAGGTAAACCCGATAATGTTGTTCTTACATTTAGGGTACATTGGACTCCTTGTTTGCTTTGAGAGATGATTATGCACATCTGTATTTGCAATCTCGAAGCTTGTGTGAGCTATTTTACTCCGGAGAGAGTGTTAGGGTGAAGCTCTTCTTGGCTAGAGTCCTCTTTTTTGTGTTGGGAACTTTTTTTTTTTTTTTTTTTTTTGGGTTGAGTTTATACTCCCCATTTGCTGTTGTTTATCTGGTTTATGGTCAAGTACCATTTCCCTTACATGATGCCTGGTACTGAGTCTTCTGAGCTTGGTTCGGCTGATTCACAACCCCCTTCAATAGCTCCTCAGTTGGTTTATGAGAACACTCACCAACAGATTTCTTTTGTGAAGCTTGATGGTACCAATTACTTGGATTGGTCACACTCTGTGAGACTTTCTCTTAGGAGTAGGGGAAAACTTGGATATATCACAGGTACTATCAAGGCTCCTGAGGGTAGTTCACCTACCTTTGAGAAATGGGAAACCGAAAATTCCACAGTTATGACATGGTTAATCTTTTCCATGAAGCCTCAGATTGGGAGAAGGTTTATAAGGAACGAGACTGCCAAAGCTATCTGGGATAGTGTCTCTGTAGCCTATGACAGAGTTGGTGACACTGCCAAAGTCTATTAGCTCCATCAAAGAATTCACTCCTTGAAGCAAGGTGATAGGACTATTTCTGAGTACTATAGTATGTTCCTTGGTCTTGTGGAGGAGTATGACCACTATAGGGACCTTCATTTGACCAACCCAGAAGATGAGGCTAAGGTGCATCAGACACTTGAAAAAGAGCGTGTATTTTCTTTACTTAGTGGTCTGAATCCTGATTATGAGCCAGTTAGACTCCAACTGTTGGGCCGGTCTCCTCTCCCTTCTCTTACTGAGGTTTGCAGTCACCTACAGAGTGAGGAGACACGGTGGCTTACTATGGCAGCACCTGCTTCTTCTCATGAGAGGTCTGCCCTTAATTCTAGCTCTCTTCGGGACACCCGTGGAGGTAGTAGAGGCCAAGGGCCCAACAGGGAAGAAGCTAGTACTGTAGAGACAATTAGTGCCAGTGGAGTTGGCAGAGACAGATGTGGGTGAACTGGCCACACCAAGGATAGGTGTTGGTCTCTCCATGGTCGCCCCCCCGGTACCCGTGGTAGTGGTGGCCGTAGAGGGGGAGCTCGAGCTCATTCTGCGACGACCGAGGCTGATGCTCCACAGGATGACTCTACCTTTATGGATGCAGTGGTCCGCAGGGTTGTTTCACAGTTGAGCACGTCCTCTACATCTAGTGTGGTTGGTTCCTCATCCTCCTCAGCATTACAGGTCTCCACTTCGGCTTCCTCTACCGCACAGTCTTGGGTCATTGACTCTGGTGCCACAGACCATATGACTGGTACGTCTTGTTATTATGATTCCTATACCATTTGTTCTGGTAAGGATAAGGTTAGGGTAGCTGATGGCTCCCTTTCCTCCATCTCTGGTAAGGGTAATATCCCTGTGACATCATCTATTTCTCTTAATTCTGTTCTTCATGTCCCTAACCTTACACTGAACCTTTTATCTGTGAGTCATTTGACTAAATCTCTCAATTGTTGTGTCACATTTTTTCCTTCTCATTGCTTTTTTCAGGATTTGGTGACGAAGAGGATTATTGGTAGTGGACGTGAGGAGTAAGGCCTTTACTTTTTTAACCCTTTTTTGCCCACAGCTCAATCCTATGTCTGTGGCCTTCATGATAGTAGTTCTGTGGATTCTGTTATGTTATGGCATCGGCGTCTTGGCCATCCGTCTTTTGTTGTAATGAGGAAACAATTACCTCACTTATTTTCTTCTATTGCCCCCTCATGTTTTTCAATGTGAACCATGTATGTTTGCTAAACATTGTCGGTCTTCCTATCCTTATCATGGTAATAGAACTGTTGCTCCTTTTCATATTATACATACTGATGTTTGGGGACCTTCCCCTACTACTTCTTTATTTGGCTATCGTTACTTTATGTCATTTGTTGATGATTATTCACGTGCCACATGGACTGTTCTTCTGAAACATAAAAGTGATGTTTGTGAAGCCTTTAAGAATTCCTATCAAATGATCCTTACCCAATTTGAGACGAAAATTAAAATTGTCAGATCTGACAAAGGGGGGGAGTACATGTTTGGTGGTCTTCAATCCTTTTTTACTACTTATGGCATTATCCATCAGCTAGCGTGTGTTGACATGCCCCAACAAAATGGGGTTGCTGAGAGGAAAAATCGCCATTTATTGAAAGTTACCCGTAGTCTCTTATTTATCATGCATGTTCCCAAGACCTTCTGGTCTGTAGCTCTTCTCACTGCCTTCTTTCTCATCAATCATATGCCTACCAAGCTTCTTAACTTCAAATCTCCCTTAGACACCTTATCTCCTAAGGTCTCTGCTTTCTCTCTTCCTCCGAAAGTCTTTGGCTGTGTCTGTTATGTGCATGTTAATAAATCTGCTCACACCAAACTTGATCCCAAAGCTCTCAAGTGTCTCTTCCTCGGGTACTCTTCTACTACCAAGGGTTACAAATGTTATCACCCATCCTCCCGGCGCTGTCTCATTTCTAAGGATGTTTCCATTCTTGAGTCTGTACCTTTCTTTGTCCCTTCTCAGCATCCTCTTCAGGGGGAGCATTGTGGGAGTGAACAGGCTGCTGATGACTTCTTTCTTTCCCCTCTATCTACATCTCCTTTTCTGCTTGACATTGGAAAACACAGGAGTGCAGATGTGGTTGAGATTGATGATCAACCAGGGGGAAATACTGAGTTGGTTGTTGAAAGTGGTTCTAGTAAGGAAAAGGATTACTACATTACATACCAAAAGGGTGAAGGCTTGCATAATACAAGGAAGAAGACCTACCAAGAGTCCTCCTCAGATCCAGATCCACATCCTGAGATCCACTCCTCTCAATCAGGTGACACTCCTTCTCCTCCATCTGATTTGGACCTTCCTATTGCTGTTAGGAAAGGGAAGAGAACTTGTACTAATCCCATATCCCAGTTTGTCTCCTATGATGCACTTTCTCCTACAGGTCGTGCCTTTGTTACTGCCCTCTCTACTGCTTCTATTCCCAAGAATGTTAGTGATGCTATGTCTGACCCAAAGTGGAGACAAGCCATGTCTGAGGAAATGATGGCACTTGAGAAGAATTGTACTTGGCAACTTGTGGATCTTCCCAAGGGACGTGTCCCAGTTGGATGCAGATGGGTCTACACAATCAAGTATAAATCTGATGGCAGTATTGAGAGATACAAAGCAAGGTTGGTGGCTAAGGGATACAGTCAAGTCTATGGGATTGACTACCAGGAGACATTTGCGCCTGTGGCCAAGCATAACTCAATAAGAGTTCTTTTATCCTTGGCTGCCAATAAAGATTGGCCTTTATATCAGTTGAATGTGAAGAATGCCTTCCTTCATGGTGACTTGGAAGAGGAAGTGTACATGCAAACCCCTCCAGGCTTTAAGATGCCTTCAGCTGAAGGGAAAGTGTGTCTCCTTAAGAAGGCTCTATATGGTCTCAAACAATCACCAAAGGCATGGTTTGAACGCTTCCAACAGGCCATTTTGAAGAATGGATATTCCCAGAGCCAAGTTGACCACACCCTCTTTACCAAGCAGAGTAATGGTACTATCACAGCTCTTATTGTCTATGTTGATGACATCGTGGTCACAGGAAATGACACTGTTGAGATAGGTAATTTGAAGAGCTATTTGGCACAGCAATTTGAAATCAAAGATCTGGGTCCCTTGAAGTACTTCTTAGGAATTGAAGTATCAAGGACCAAGAAAGGAATCAACATATGTCAGAGGAGGTTTATTATTGATTTGTTGACAGAGACAGGGATGCTAGGCTGCAAACCAGCAAGTTCTCCTATTGAGCAGAATCACAACCTAGGAGATGACTGTGGTCCTCCTTGTTGATGCGGGGAAGTATCAAAGGCTAGTGGGGAAGCTTATCTATCTCTCTATGACTCGGCCAGATATCTCTTATGCAGTAGGAGTTGTCAGCCAATTTATGCATGCTCCCAAGAGTGGCCATTTAGATGCTGTGTATCGCATTTTGAAGTATTCGAAGTCCTCTCCAGGGAAAGGACTGCTATATGCAAGACACAATCACTTGAGAGTGGAAGGCTTCATAGATGCTGATTGGGCTGGTTCCATTACAGACAGGAGATCTACCTCCGGCTATTGTACCTTTGTGGGAGGTAACTTAGTTACATGGAGGAGTAAGAAACAGCATGTTGTTGCAAGATCTAGTGCCGAGGCAGAATTTAGAGTTATGGTACATGGGGTGTGTGAACTCATTTGGCTCAAGAAACTTGTTCAAGAATTGGGGTTTGACACTGAAGGACCCATGAGGATGTACTGTGACAACAAGGCTGCCATCAGTATTGCTCACTGCCCTGTTCAGCATGACTGGACTAAACACATTGAAGTTGATAGACATTTCATTAGGGAGAAGATTGCCTCTGGCTGCATTTGCACTCCTTTTGTGAAGACTGGTGATCAGTTGGCAGATATCTTCACCAAGGCTCTTGGTTCTCCTCAGTTTAGTACTCTCCTAAGCAAGCTGGGAATGCATGATATATATTCTCCAGCTTAAGGGGGAGTGTTAGAAGTGTTAGAAGTCATGTAACAGGGGTAGTTTAGGAACTAGTTACTTTACTAGTTGTCTTATTATGTAATTCTTTTTCTTCTTTATTTCTCTAGTACCTCCCTAGGGAGGTGATTGTAATTCTCTCTTTATTATTATGTTTGAATCAATATAGGTGACTGGAGAACTCTCTCCATCACAATCGATTACAACCAAAACTTGCTCTCTTCTTCTCTAACCTCTTCTCTTGTCTTCCTCTTCTTCCTTCAACCTCCTCTCCTCTTCCACTTACTTCATTAACCTAAATCTAACTATAGGCTGAGTCCCTACGCACCAATCAAAGGGGGACAGAATTGCAAAGTAAACTACTAGCTGTTCCACAAAAGGAGTTTGTGCAAACCAGCAAGGATACAGGTCTGGTTTTAGCTTTGGTTACTAGAGAAGTGACCCCACAGCCAGTAGAGTCACGCTCTCCAGTCATCAAAGAGCTGCTGTCCGATTTTTCAGATGTTATTCCGGAGGAGCTGCCTGATGAATTACCTCCCCTACGTGATATCCAGCATGCTATAGACCTAGTTCCAGGTTCAGTGTTGCCTAATCTGCCCGCTTATAGGCTGAGTCCTACAGAGCATGAAGAATTGAAGCGACAAGTAGAAGACTTGCTAAAGAAGGGGTTCATCCAAGAGAGCCTCAGCCCCTGCGCTGTTCCAGCTTTGTTAACGCTCAAGAAGGATGGTTCTTGGCGCATGTGTGTAGACAGCAGGGCCATAAATAAGATTACCATCAAGTATAGGTTCCTAATGCCTAGACTTGATGATATGCTTGATACGCTGTCCGATTCTAAGATCTTTTCGAACATCGACCTACGGAGTGGGTACCATCAGATTCGGATTCGGCCTGCAGACGAGTGGAAGACAACATTCAAAACCAAGGATGGTTTATTCGAATGGAAGGTGATGCCCTTTGGTTTGACCAACGCACTCAGCACTTTTATGAGGGTGATGACTCAGTTACTCCGCCCCTTGGTAAATTTCTGGTTGTTTATTTTGACGATATTTTGGTGTATAGTAAACATCTAGATGAGCATATTGATCACTTGAAACAAGTGTTGAGGGTATTAAGATAGGAGAAACTTTTTATCAACCTCAAGAAGTGTTCGTTCATGCTGCCCAAGATTATTTTCCTTGGTTTCATTGTATCCTCCAAAGGTATAGAAGCTGATCCGGAGAAGATCAAGAGCATTATTGATTGGCCCATACCAAAGACCTTTACTGAAGTCCACAACTTTAATGGACTTGCTTCTTTTTACCAGCGATTCATTTGGGATTTCAGCGCAATCATGGCGCCTATTACCGAATGCACTAAGCAAAGTAAAGGAAAGTTTGAGTGGACAGTTGCTACCACTAAGGCTTTCAATTTGTCAAGAAGAAGATGATTGAAGCTCCGGTGTTAAAGCTACCAGATTTGGACTGCATATTTGAAGTTGGCACTGATGTTTCACATGTGGGTCTAGGAGGTGTTTTGATGCAAGGAGGGCACCCTATTGCCTTCTACAGTGAGAAGCTCAACGGTGCAAAGAAGAAGTACTCTACATATTTCTTGGAGCTGCACGCAGCTGTTCAAGTGTTGAGACACTCGAGGCACTACCTTATTGGTAAGGATTTTATATTATACACTGACCATGAAGCACTAAAGCACCTACATTCCCAAAAGTCAATCAACAACTGTCATGCCAAGTGGGTTGCCTACTTACAAGAGTTCATGTTCGCTTCAAAATATAAGTCAGGAAAGGAGAACACAGTGGCTGATGCACTGAGCAAAAAAGTACTGACTTTGAATACTTTTTCAGCACATGCACTTAGCATAGAGCAGATTCGTGGAGAATATGCAAGTGACAAGGATTTTAGCGTTCTTTATGCTGAATTACAGTAGGGTGGGCAGCACCCTAAGTATGCTCTACACGATGGGTACTTGTTCTTGGGGACGAAATTGTGCATACCGGATTCCTCTCTACGCCATCACATAATTAGGGAGTTACATGGGGGAGGCCTAGGGGGACATTTTGGTAAGGACAAGACCATCTTACAAGTGGCTGACCATTATTATTCGACCCAACGCTTATGTTCTAGAGTTGCCTGCTGATATGGACATAAGCAATGTGTTTAATGTGGCTGCTCTCTACCTATATGTGGGACATCACTCAGAAAATGGTGATTCTGAACAAATGCTAAGGCTGCCCCAACTCAAGCCACCTACTGAAGATGTGATAGAGGAGGTTCTAGATGACATGTAAAAGACCACTCGATATGGCACCGGTTACCATTCTTTCCTAGTCAAATGGAAAGGTCGCCCACGCCAGGACAGTACTTGGATCCATGCAGAAGATTTCAAAAAGCTTGACCCCGAGTTGTATGAACTTTACATGGCCTTCACCCATTCATCGGAGATGAATGTTTTTAAGCTGGGGAGAGTTGATGCAGATCCAGGCACCCGCAAGAAGAAGAAACAGCCCTAGGAGTAGTGCTGATTGTTGGAACCTTAGTTTTCTTTTTGCAAATTTCCATAATTTATTTTTCCATAGTCTAATTTTGTAAACTTAAATTGAACCGGTTCAGACCATGGTCCAATTTAAGTGATCTATTCCTATAGGTTGTGAGGGGATTAATCCTATTGGTTGTTAGGGGATTTAATCTTATTGGTTGATGGGAATACTTTAAGTTATTAGTTTTTAAATTTAATTGTTCCCCCTCCACGATTTCTAATGAGGGTAGGACTTGTTTTTGTAATAGGAATCAGCTGTAGGATTCCAATTCCTAAGCTGAACAGGTTTTTGGCCTTTGGCATTTATGATATAAATAAAGCTCAACATGGAAGGCTCCCCCACAGTTCAAATTTTCAAAATAGTTTTTTTGCTGTGCTGCCTTTGTTGCTTCTGCCTTGCTCCTTAGTGAGTGTTGCCTTGTAGACTCTATCAAGGTGAAGGGATTGGTGGATCTTCAATCGACTCCTTGCATCTTGTAGATCGGGAGGCTCTCTTTTATCCTTCAAAGCTACTGCCATTGAAGACCTTCAAATCCAGTATGTATTTTACAATTTTCTGCAATCAACCTTCTTCTTCTAATCCTCCAATCTAAGCCCTACTTATCCCCATAGATCCATCTAACCCTAGGACATTCACAATTCTATCCAGCCTTATCCCACCATCAGAATCCAATCAAAATTGGATCACTGCCCCCTCTCACCAGTCACCACACCCTACACTCGATCCAGCTTACAGACCCATCCTACCATTAAAACCCTAATCCCCCTCAACTCTAGTAAAACCCTAAAACCCTAGAAACCTACCTAGACCTATCCAGCCATCAAAACCCATCCATATTACAATTGAATCCTCTCCTCACTGCCCTTAGCACTCGATCCAAACCCTAGCCCAAACTCCACCTCTAAATCCTAAAACTCCTCACACTCAACTTTTCCAAAACCCCAAACCTAAAACCCGAAACCCTAATTTTCTAATTTTAAAATTTTCACTTGAACATTATCAAAACTTCACTGTTAGCTTCCCCTAAACCTGCCTAGCATTACCATTATAAGACTTAACCCCATTACCCTAAAACCTAACCCTAATTTTGACCTAAGTCCTTAAACCTGTCCAATCGGCCAGCTGTTTGGAAGGTCCTGGTAACTTGGCTCCTAGTAGATCCCTCATCTATCTAGGACTACATTAGAACACTGTTCATGTTACTGTTCAAGTGAACAGTGTCACAGCCCATATTGCCTTGGTGGGAATGCTTCTACAAGATCCTGTGGGGCCCAAGACCAGATTGTGTGGAGGCTTTATTAGAAGATACAATTTTGCCTATGCGTGGGGGATTTAGGAGTTCAGTTTTGTTTCTATTTTTAGTTGACTTGGGTAACAAGTTAGTGAGTTATTTAGCCAAGTTACTTTCCTTTTTAGTTTCAACATCTTTTTTGCTATTTTAGGAAGTCAATATTGTCCTTGTATTAGTTGCCTAACAACAACTAAGTTAGAGTTACTTAGGTAGCAAGTTATTCTTTGTTTTATTTTTTGTAACTTGGTCCTATTTATTGTAATAGACCCAAGGGGTCCCCCCACGAGTTGAATTTATGAATGAGGTTTGCTTTTGCAATCCCCATTGACTTGAGAGAGGCTGAGAAAGGGTGAGATGCCTTGGCTGAGATAACCGACCCATCCTATCCCCATTCCCCTTCCCTTGCTCCATCTCCCTTCTCTTTCATTTACTTTCTATTTTGTTTTCCAAGACTGCCATAGAGAATCTGAGACACCTAACTGAGTTTACAGACTTGTCGGAGGTCCTCATCAAGCCCTACAACTATTGGAAGGACTGCTTGCTGTTTTGAGAGATCAAATACACCTGCAGCAGTTTAGTTTCAAATTTTGTCTTGCTGAATTCTGCCTGCTTATCAGTTCATCTGAAGTCCTCCTATGATGCAGTTTTGGGGGTTCTAATATGATCACCAAGACCTTCATTCGACCACCAGGAGACCATATCATGAAGCCTGAAGTTTGGAGTTTCAGAACTCCTTAGTTCTGCATCTGCAGCCCCTGGTTCAGAACTCCTCAGTTCTGCATCTGCAGCCCCTGGTTCTCTTAAAGTTCTGCTGCAACTTCAGGTGACAGTCCACCTGCAGACCTACTCCTGATCAATATCGTATTGGGAGAAATAATTCCTCACTTGGAGAACTTCATTCGACCTTGGTTTGGAATCAATATGCTAGTCCTTTGTGATCCAGCCTTACATTAGAAGGTGTAACAGAATAAGAATATTCAGCCAGCAGACGGACCTTAAACTCAGATCAAACCTAGGTCTTGTTAGGGTGGATTAACCCGCCAAGTTTGGGCTAATTCTGGTGGCCTGATTGGGGAGATATGGAGGTCACAAAAATAGAAGGTAAAGGCTGAAATCAGAAAGTTAGAAGTGGGCAGGATCTTCATGAAAAAATTTAATGCTGGCTTGATCTTAAAAAATTGGCAACAATTGATGAACTTGTAGCAGATATTCCTTAACTGATTACAGCACTTGTAGCAGATCACACAATGAAATTGATTGAAATAGAAACAAAGAAGAAAATAGAAAATAGAGAAGGGGAATAGGATTGGATCGAGTATCCCTAATGTAGTTCTAGATTGGTAGGAGACCAACTAGAAGCCAATAACCAGGATCTGCCATGAACAGGGTAGTTCGAATAGGTCAAAATAGGTGTTTTTGGTTAAATAGGGTTAGGGTTTAATGGGACCTAGGATTTGATGGTAGAGTTATGCTAAGTTGATGTAGGGAAGTCTACCAGTGAAGGTTACATTAAGTATTAACAAGTCTAGGCCTTTCAATTAGAATCGGCAGCAAGGTTAGAGTTAGGGTTTCGGGTTTTTGAAAAGAGCAAAAGATGGATTTTAGGGTTTATGATGGTCAGATGAGGGAGCAACTTGCATCGAGTTTTCCCTAGTATGAGAGGAGAATTCGATCAAAGTCTGGTGTGACTTGGCTGGCTGGTCTGGGCAGAATTTAGGTATTGGGAAAATTGAAAACAAAAGGGGGAATGTTAGGGTTTGGGCTGTGAGAAGATTAGAAGAAGAATTGTTGGGGTTGGGGATGAATCAAACTCACTGTTGTTGCAGAGTTTCCTTGGCAGCAGCTTGTTTGAATAAAAATCAAACTTGAAAGTAAATCTTCAAAGGAATCACCCGGGCGTCAAACCGCAAGGTGTCGAATGGATCAAACACCAATCCCACCAGTCTTGATCACACACAAGACAAAAGTCTTCTTGAAGAAAAGGAAGTTGCAGACAGCAGCTTGCAAAAGCAATATTTTCAAAAACAGTTAGGTAAAAAGGAGGCCCACGGTTTGCCTTTATTTATAATGGGCATAGGGCCAATTCGTAACAGTCCTAGGAATCATATTCAACCCAGGAGAAGAGAATATCCACCCCCGGCTGAATTTTAGTAAGAGCCTACAATAACGTCATGTGACTTCTTTAAGTGGTTACATGACAACTTAAAACAAATTAAATTAAAAAAGACAAGTTAAATTGAACCACTGGTTCAACCAGACTAAGACATAAAAATTAGCCAAGTATAGAAGCTAATCCCGTATGCAACATATTTACCCCTACTTTAGGTCCATAAAAGTGACCTATTACATTGAAAACGCATGGGACCAAAGGCCCTACATGTATATAACCTAACCCTAGACTTATTCCCATCTCGACCATGTTAGATGTATTAATAGTGAAGATGGTAAGGTACTAATAAACGATGATGATATTAAGGAGAGATGGAAAGATTATTTCTAGAACCTATTAATTGAAGACAGTTCAAGAATAGTGTCCCAGAAGACTGCGTCACCCATCAAGACACTACATGTTGTAGATATGTACAAAAGATTAGGGTGTCTGAAGTAAAAGAAGCTTTAAAGAATCTATGGTATATCTTGGCTGACCAAGATGTTTAATAAGATTATGAGCACAAGTAAAATGTTTATGAGAAGTTATGTAGTAAGGGTAGTTTGGGAACTAGCCCTTTGTCTAGTTCCCTTGTTATGTAATTTCTATTCTTTCCCTTCTTTTTACCTTTTACCTCCCTAGGGAGGTGGATGTAATTCCCTCTTAAATATCAATAAAGTAATATAGGTGTGTAGAGCTCTTACTCTAACACACAACACTTTCTACCGAAATATCTCTTCTTCCTCTCCTCTCCTCCTCTTACTTCTTCAATCTCTTCTCCTTCTCTTACTAACAGCCCTAACCTGAAACTTAACTTGGTATCAGAGCTACGGGGTTTGAGAGTCATGTTCAGCTTCTTGTTCCCATTCTTTCTCTTCTCTTTGAAATCCTTTGTGCCCTAGGATTCCAAAGAGGAGATTCCGATATAAAGCTTTGTTGAAAGAGTATGGAATAGGTTCATTATAGCCTATTTAGATGATTGAAGACCCTACTTGAGCTGTTTTGAAGCTCTTTTGAAGATCTGGATCTCACCCAGCTGCTGCCAGAAGTTCTGCCAGTTTCAAGTTGGAGGTTCTCTCTTCTTTTCTCTCGGCTTGTGTTTGGGTCTTGGATTGGTCCATTAGCATCGCCCAAGGACACCTATTATGATAACTATGTCCCCCCTTGCTGATTGAAGAAGCTATATGAGCAGAACCCCTTTTTCGTGGGATCCTACGTGCTGCCAAAGTAAAGCCGAGAGTGTATAGCCTCTGTTTTTCTTGCATTTAAGCTGCACTTTGCTGCTTCCTTGGTTGAGAAATGCTTATGCACAGCCTTTGTGAGGTCTTTGCACTTGTTTAAAGTTAATGTTACACCTTGAAGAGCTTTATGGTGCAGTATTATCAAGCTTATTCCTGTTTTTTTCTTCCTTGCTGAAATCTGAGTCTTGTGTTGGGTCCTTTTTGGGTTGAGTGTGTACTCCCAACCACAGTTGTCACGGCGGAATGGCGGTCCAAGGCGGTGGAGGCCTGTCTAAGCGCTTAAGGGGTAAAGCGGCCACCTAAGCGGAGCTCAAGCGGTAAAGGCGGTCTAGTGTTAGTTTCCCCCCACCCCCAAAACACCATGATGGCATGATGCATCATAGTATCATACCTTGTATCATTAAAAATTAAATTTAAGCCACCTCAAGTCATCAAAATGAAAAATCATACATGATACATAAAAATTCAGAATAATCAGACATCATAATGTACATAAACTAATAAACTATAAAGAATTTCAATACCAAAAAAAAAAGGGTTACAGATGTAGATGTATAATCCCATTAGTGATCAGAATTCAGTGATTCATTCACTGATTCACCATTATTCCATTACAAATAAAACAGAGAAGAAGCAGCAGCAGCAGGCAAAGAAGAAGTTAAAAAAAAAAAAAAACACAGAGAAGAAGCAGCAGTTTAGTGCATTACAGAGAAGAAGCAGGCAGCATCAAGTCATTAACCAAGCCAAAAAAAAAAGAACAGAGAAGAAGCAGCAGTTTAGTGCGTTACAGAGAAGAAGCAGGAAGCAGTAAATCAAGCATGCAAGCAAAAAAACAGCGAAGCAGCAGCAGGTTAATGCGTTAAAGAGAAGAAGAAGCAGACCAGCTATCCCAGCAAAAAAGAAAAAGAGAAGTAGCAGGCAGCAGCAGCATGCGTTACAAACTACAGAGAAGAAGAAGAGCAGTTAACCAAGCATTCAAGCAAAAAAAAAACCAGAGAAGCAGCAACAGGTTAGTGCGTTAAAGAGAAGAAGAAGCAGAGCAGCTATCCAAGCAACAAAGAAAAAAGAGAAGCAGCAGCAGGCGATACCCAAAAAAAAAAAAAAAAAAAACAGAGTAGAAGAAGAAGACGACTATGGAGTAGGGGCTACTAACTACTTACCTTGCCGGAGACAGAAAGATAGGAACTAGGAAAAAGCTTTGCGGCCTTCGTGACTTCGTCTGAGTCTAGTTGCCAGAATAGCAGTGCCGGAATAGAGGAACTAGGAAGAAGCTTTGCCGCCTTCGTTTGCTCAGAGTCGCAGAGTCTTAGACTTCGCAGAGAGATAAATTGGTCGAGGGTTTTTTACTTTTTGAGAAGTTTTAGGTTTTTTGGTTTTCAGGGATTTCAGTTTTGTATGATCCTATGTAGCAGCATTACACGAAATACTTGTACATCAACAAATAAAAAGTAAAGAAACAGAATAAAGGAATAATGCATGGAAAAAAAAACCACACAAGAGAGGCGGCCGACTTGACCACATGGCGCACCAAGGCGTCGCTTTAACCGTCTTGGCGACGCCTAGTTGGTCAAGGCTCCCACCTTTCGTGACTCTCATTAAGCGTACCATCGCTTATCACATGAATTCCCGCTTGGACGCCAAGGCGACACCTTGACAACTATGCTCCCCACGTGGTTTGATACCCTAGTTTATGGTCAAGTGCCTTTTTCCCTATAAAATGGTTGGTTCAGAGACCTCTGGGCTTGGTTCGGCTGATTCACGGCCCACTCTTGCTGCTCCTCAGTTGGTTTATGAGAGCACACATACACAGATTTCCTTTGTGAAGCTTGATGGCACTAATTACTTGGACTGGTCATACTCTCTGAGGCTTTCCCTTAGGAGTAAAGGGAAACTTGGGTACATTACAGGTGTTATTAAAGCCCCAGAGCCTGGTTCATCTACCTATGAGAAATGGGAGACCGAAAATTCTACAGTAATGACATGGTTAATCTTCTCCATGACGCCTGAGATTAGGAGAAGGTTCATGAGAAAAGACACTGCCAAGGCAATCTGGGACAGTGTCTCCCAGACTTTTGATAGAGTGGGTGACTCTGCCAAGGCCTATCAGCTTCACCAAAAGATTAACTCAATGAGGCAGGGTCATAGGACCATTTCTGAGTACTACAATGCTTTTCTTAGTCTTTTGGAGGAGTATGACCACTACAAAAATCTTCACTTGACCAACCCAGAGGATGAAGCAAAGGTGTATCGGACTCTTGAAAAGGAGGGGGTCTTCAATTTACTTGGTGGTCTGAATGTTGAGTGCTGACTATGAGCCAATCCGGCTCCAGATTTTAGGTTGGTCCCCACTCCCATCTCTTAGTGAGGTCTGTAGTTACTTACAGAGTGAGGAAACTCAGCGTGCTGCTATGGAACCAACACCAGCATCATCTCCTGAGAAGTCAGCTCTCAATTCTAGTTCTCTTCGCAACACCCGTGGGGATGGTAGAGGCCAAGGGCCTAACCGTGAGGAAGATAAAGCAGTGGAGATAGTTGGTGCCAGTGGAGTTGGCAGAGACAGATTTAAATGTGACAATTATGGGAGATCTGGACATATTAAGGACAGATGCTGGACTCTTCATGGTCACCCTCCTGGTACTCGTGGTGGCCGTAGAGGGGGAGCTTGAGCTCACTCCGTGATGACTGAGGCAGATGCTACACCTGATGACTCTACTTTGGTGGATGCAGTGGTTCGTCGGGTCATGTCACAGCTGAGCACATCTCCTACCCCTACCGTGGCCAGCTCCTCTTCATCCTCGCCTTTACAGTCTCCACCTCGCTTCTCATCGCAGCCGTCTTGGGTCGTGACTGGGGCCCTGACCACATGACGGTACGTCCCATTATTATGATTCCTATACCATTTGTTCGTAAGGATAAGGTTAGGGTAGCCAATGGTTCCCTTTCCTCCCATCTCTGGTAAGGGCAGTATCCCTGTTATATCATCTATTTCTCTTACTTCTGTTCTTCATGTCCCTAACCTTACTCTTAATCTTTTATCTGTGAATCATTTGACTAAATCTTTGAACTGTTGTCACCTTTTATCCTTCTCATTGTCTTTTTCAAGATTTGGTGACGAAGAGGATTATGGGTAGTGGACGTAAGGAGCAAGACCTTTATCTTTTTTAACCTTTTTTGCCTATAGCTCAATCCTATGTGTGTGGATGTCATGATAGTAGTTCTGTGGATTCTGTTATGTTATGGCACCATCATCTTGGCCATCCATCTTTTGTTGTAATGAGGAAACAATTACCTCACTTATTTTCTTCTCATGTTTTTCAATGTGAACCATGTATGTTTGCCAAACATTGTCGTTCTTCTTATCCATATCATGGTAATAGAACTATTGTTCCTTTCCACATTGTGCATACTGATGTTTGGGGACCTTCCCCTACTACCTCTTTATTTGGTTATCGTTACTTTGTGTCATTTGTTGATGACTTTTCTCGTGCTACTTGGACTGTTCTTATGAAACATAAGAGTGATGTTTGTGACGCATTTCAGCATTTTTACCAGATGATTCTTACTCAGTTTGATACTCGGATCAAAATTGTTCGGTCCAATAAAGGGGGAGAATACATGTATAGTGGCCTCCAAACCTTCTTTGCTAATAATGGCATTATCCATCAGCTCGCGTGTGTTGACACCCCCCCCCAACAAAATGGGGTAGCTGAGAGGAAAAATCGTCATTTATTGGAGGTCACCCGCAGTCTCTTGTTTGGCATGCATGTTCTCATTAAACTGGCTGTTTTTTGCTTCTCCATATAACTAAATTACCTCCCACAAAGGTACAATAGCACGCCAAACAATGAGCACGTGCTCATAAACTTGCTGCCCCTTCTTCTTCTTCTTCTTTGGTGTTGGTGACACCATGTGCATTATGCTGGAGAGTAGAAGTTTAATGAGCACGTGCTCATAAGCAGAAGTGAGGGTAAAATAGACATTTGGTTTTGATTTTAGAAAAGCCCCCTTCTTCTTCTTCTTCGGTAATGCTGTAGAACTCTGCGAGCTTAGGTGGGATGGGGTGGGTGGGTCGACGTGGGAGATGCCATTGATGGCGTAGTGGAGCTTGCCGTCCACCATGGAGACATTGTTGGCAAGCTTGATGGTGCAGGTGATCTTGATGTTGTCGTAGTGGTATGAGCCCTGTGGGTTGGGGCTCCTGGGTAAAACGATTTCAAAACCCTTGCTCCTCGAATTGCCTTCTCCTTTCCCTCTCTATCCTACTCTCCCTTCCTCGGCCGTGTTCGCAGGTTTTTTAGGAGGGATACAAAGCACATCCAAGGGTTTCTTGCTTTGACTGGATACTTGAAAGATCGTTTCACCACATCTTCTTATCTTCTTCATTCCCCATTCCCAGCCATTCGAGGGTTTGATTTTACTTACTCTCTCCCTTGGCCACCTCTTCTCTCTCTGGTCCTTAATCAATTTTCACTTCTCGTGGAGATGGTCTCCTGTTCGACAGTGGAACTCAAATCCTTTCTGCTCGCGTCCGGAGAACCATTGAATCAATTAAGGAAATCGTCGGGAATCACTCCGATGCCAATATCTATGTCATGCTCAAGGAAACCAACATGGATCCTAACGAGACCGCAACAAAATTGTTGAATCATGGTCAGTTTCTACATTAGTTTATTTCGTCCCTCCTGGCATTATTGTTCTCACTTTTTTTTACCCAGGGAGACACTGCCACCATGCGTTCACCATGGAAATAGATCCATGTGTATATATATAAAGGGACTTTGCAGGCCTCCAAAGGCACCAGCGGTCCAGTGCATGCTGAGTGTTGAGTAGTAGAAGAGGATGGATGATGGGGGAATTTCTTCACCTACTACTAAAAATTGTTTACGCATAACTACCTTCCAAACGATTTCTCATTCTATACTCTATTATGCCTAATAGTTACCAAACAATTTTTTTTTATTTTTTTATAAAAAAGCTTTTTATTACTGATTTTTTTTAAATAGGCCATAAACAAAATGAAAAATGATACCAAAAAGACCCTAAATTTCCAAGATCTGTTTCTTTTGGTAGCATCAACTAAAATTTCAACTATGTTTATATTTTTGAAAAAACAAATAGCAATCCATCAAATTACTTAACATCTTTGTTCTCATCAAATTGACAAAGAAAAACATGTTAGGATCCACAGAGAGTAAAATAAATTTAGATCAAGAAAAAAAGTTGAATACAATTCACCTCATTATGTTAGGGCCCTTAATACTCATTAGTGATGTCGAACATGAAGATTAGAATGGGATAAAATTTATGCATAAGCAGATCAAAGGAAAGAGAACTTCTTAAAGCAAATTTTCTCTCCAAGAAAAAGACAACCATATTCTGAGATCAATAGAAATATCTCTGCAATGCTCAAGAAACATGTGCAAGCATTCCTGGAAACCTATCAATGTATTGGAGCTTCAATTATTAACTTATCATTTTGCTACATGATGAGCACCTTTCAAAGCTTTGGTCGATACAATGGATGAAGATGCAAATTCAATAAAATAAAATAAAAAAAAGAAATAACAACAAAAATAGAAAGAGAAGGGGGGTGGGGGGAAAAGAAAAAATCAAGACCTCCTAACAAGATAACATTCTATTAAATCTGGAATAAAACTTGAAATTTCCCAGGAAAAAAAAAGAAGGCAGAGATTACCCACTAGCCAGGATCCTATCTTTTAAGACCATCTTCTACATCTCATCCATTGTGAGGCACCCACATAATGCACATGGTGTCACCAACACCAAATTCCTCATCAGCAACCCATCACAGCACAGTTATAAACAAAACTCGCTAAATGCTTGCTGGCTAGCAGGTTCCACTGTGGTGGGCCTTCGTTCGGGGACCATGAATTGAGCTCTATAATCCCTCCATCCAAGTTCCTAGGTCCACCAATAACAATAAGCTGGCTGCCACATGCCCTAAATGCAAGCCCCCAACCATTCACTGAGGATGCCCGCTCAGGCAACCTACCAAGGGTGATCCATGAGTTACTATCCTTTACATATTTCCTCACCTCATTCTCTGCATAATCAGCTGCATATGGCTCGTTATTTACAACTGCAACCAGAGGTGGTGCTGTTCCTCCATTTGCTCCACTCTGTATGGGAAACATGTCGGGGATTACACGCCAAATTCCAGTCTGCAAATCATACTCTTCTCCACATTACAGTGGCACTGAATTGCTTCCCCCAATAACATAGAACTTCCCATCCATAAATACCCCAGAGCACATATTTCTTGGCTTTTTCATGCTTGGGAGTGTCTCCCAAGTTCCAGTCTCTGAGTTATAAAGCTCTGCTGAATCCAAGACATTCCCCAGTGAGTCAGATCCTCCAGCTAGAATCGCGATCTCCCCAAGGCTGGCAGACCCAAACAAGCATCTGGGAGTGTTCATCTTCAAGCCAGACGACCAGGAATTTGTCAAAATACTGTATCTATATATCACTTGAGAAGTCACCGCCTTCCCAAATACCAGAAGCTCAGTACCCACAGCCAGGGACTCCTTATCAGCACACATGAAACACTCATTTGCAGGCATTCTTGGCAAATGTATCCATCGGCGACGAATGGGATCAAATGCCTCCCATGCAAGGAGCTGGCAAGAGAAATAAACTCAGTACTCGATTATCTGCTTCTTCCGCCTTAGCCTATAAAGCTCCCCACTTCGAATCAAAGAACGAAAACTCCGATTCAGGGAGGCCAGTAAACCATAATCTGACCTTGAACAGAGAAGGAGACTATTGAATGAGTTGTCCCAGCCAATGGACTGGATGAGGGAATCCAAATCTGATTGATCCCCACGATGACGCCTATAATTGGATTGGTCTTCAGGAAGTTATGAGGGGTCACGCAAACTTTGAGTCATTTCATCTGCATGATGGGCATTAAGGAGGCAGTTGATTAAGAATTCCTAGCCAACGGGCTGGATGAGGATATTCGAATCAGATTGCTCCCCACCATGATGCTGACTATCAGATTGGTCTTCAGGAGACTGGCAGAGATCATTCCGGTTTTGAGACATTACTTCTCTCTGATGCATGTCAGGAAGGCAGTTCATCGGGCCGTCCTGGCAAATGGGCTGGGTGAGGGAATTCGAATCTGATTGATCCCCACGGTGACGCTTACTATGAGGTTGGTCTTCAGAAGGCTGGGATAGATTTTGCAGGTGTGGAATCATTTCCTCTCTCTGATGTGCGTCAGATGACTTTCTCTGCCCAAGTGCTTCTTCCCCTTCATCTTCTAAATGACGCTTTCCATTTGAGACCTCAATGAGATGGTAAGTCATGTAAGCCCACTTACTCTCTTGCTCACAGGAGCTTGGCAAGGCCCTCGAAATCAGATAAGATTGGCCCTCCAACATGTCTCCCGAATTCAACCGGGAACAGCAGTAGATTTATCAGTCCGACACCACAACCGGAGAAGCTCAAACTACTTTCTTCATAATACCAAGAAGCCCTTGGCCTCTTCGTTTGTCCTCTGACATGATAGGCAAACAAAGTGGGGAGAATCTCTACCCAAATCCTTCTTTCCAAGGAGTAAGAAAAAATTCTGCAGGGTGATAAACTAGTGAAAAAAAATGAAGGGAAGCCACTCAACCATGCTGTGTGCAATGGAACTTCACCTCAAACCAACAAACAAACTCCATATAACTTCATGAACCAACCACCAAGAACTAAGCACAACTACACCATCATTTCAGACCAAAAATATCAAAAAAAAAAAAGAAAAAACCTGGTGGTACTGAGGGAAACAGATAGAAAGGAGTGATGCACCTTCAACTCCCAACCTCAAGAATCAAGACCACAAACCAAAGAATCCCACTCCTTGGGCGATTCAAATGAGCCTAGCCATGTGGCAAATGGTGGCCTGATGAGAGAGAAACCACAGATTGAAGAGAAAGCTGGTGGATTTACTTTAACAAAAGACAAAAAAAGAAGTTGCAGACCTTGGGCTGTCTTCCTTTGCAACCAAACTTTTGGGGGTTTGAAAGGGGGCCCTAAGACGACTTCAATGGGCCAGGTACCAACTCCAACAAAGCTCTAATAGGAAGAAGGAGAGCATTTTCAGTTCTCCGGTTACTGTTCACGGAACAGTAATCTGGGCTGTTTTTCTTTGATTTGAGCTGCAAACAGCCAAATGTCTTCTTTGAATGGTCTTCAAACTTCTTTTGTATGACCTTCTTGATGATGAGAGAACTTCATTAGATTACTTTGGGTATTTCTTTACATGGTATAACCTCCTATTGGAACCCTCTACATTTTCTAGGGTTCCAAAGAAGGCTACAAGGAAGCGAAGTGTAGAACGACTCTCAAACCAGAATCAGAGAGTGCTCTGATACCAAGTTGGAAATGGTGTAATATTAATCCAAGAGATAAGAGGAGAAGATAGGAAGTAAGAAGAGAAGGAGAGAAGAGAAGAAGAGAAGAAGAGATGATAACCGAAATAGGTGGAGTGTATCTTCTTCTCCCCTATTTGATTCACTAATATGAAAATAGTAAATTACAACCATCACCCTAGGGAGGTAAAAGGTAAAACAAGGAAATACAAAATAAGACACTAGACTAATACCCAAACTACCCTCATTACATAAACTCTAACACATGCATCTTTTATACTCGCATGCGTTCAGGAGATCACAACGCCCAGGTAATTGTTGATGGTGGTAGTTGTGTCAACGTGGTTTCTGATATTTTGTGAAGAAGGCTGGGTTGAAGATTGAAAAACACCCACAACCCTATAAGGTCTCTCTCTTAAATGGCAACAAGATGGAGGTGAACCAGCGCTGTTCTGTAACCCTACATCTCCATCGCTATTCGGAGGACATAAGGTGTGATGTGATTCCCATGAGGATGACCGACGTACTATTGGGACGATCGTGGTTGTATGACAACGATGTTACCATTGGTGGGAGGAAGAATCAGTGTACTTTTCAGCATCAAGGGCAGCAGACCATATTTCACCCTTTGAATTTACCTGCTGAAATGCGTAAGATGCAGTCCCTGTACACCAATCAAAGGGGGACAGAATTGGTAAGTAAGCTCCTAGCTGTTCCACAAAAGGAGTTTGTGCAAACCAGCAAGGATACAGGTCTGATTTTAGCTTTGGTTACTAGAGAAGTGACCCCACAGCCAGTAGAGTCACTCTCTCCAGTCATCAAAGAGCTGCTGTCCAATTTTTAAGATGTCATTCCGGAGGAGCTGCCTGATGAATTACCTCCCCTACGTGATACCCAGCATGCTATAGACCTGATTCCAGGTTCAGTGTTGCCTAATCTGCCCGCTTATAGGCTGAGTCCTACAGAGCATGAAGAATTGAAGCAACAAGTAGAAGACTTGCTAAAGAAGGGGTTCATCCAAGAGAGCCTCAGCCCCTGTGCTGTTCCAGCTTTGTTAACGCCCAAGAAGGATGGTTCTTGGCGCATGTGTCTGGACAGCAGGGCCATAAATAGGATTACCATCAAGTATAGCTTCCCAATGCCTAGACTTGACGATATGCTTGATATGTTGTCCAGTTCTAAGATCTTTTCGAAGATCGACCTACGGAGTGGGTACCATCAGATTCGAATCCGGCCTACAGACGAGTGGAAGACAGCATTCAAAACCAAGGATTGTTTATTCAAATGGAAGGTGATGCCCTTTGGTTTGACCAACGCACCCAGCACTTTTATGAGGGTGATGACTCAGGTACTCCGCCCCTTTCTTGGTAAATTTTTGGTTGGTTATTTTGACGATATTTTGGTGTATAGTAAACATCCAGATGAGCATATTGATCACTTGAAACAAGTGTTGAGGGTATTAAGACAGGAGAAACTTTTTATCAACCTCAAGAAGTGTTCGTTCATGCTGCCCAAGGTTATTTTCCTCGGTTTCATCGTATCCTCCAAAGGTATAGAAGCTGATCCGGAGAAGATCAAGAGCATTGTCGATTGGCCCATACCAAAGACCTTTACTGAAGTCCATAGCTTTAATGGACTTAGTTCTTTTTACCGGCGATTCATTCGGGATTTCAGCGCAATCATGGTGCCTATTACCGAATGCACTAAGCAAAGTAAAGGAAAGTTTGAGTGGACAGCTGCTATCACTGAAGCTTTCAATCTGGTCAAGAAGAAGATGACTGAAGCTCCGGTGTTAAGGCTACCAGATTTGGGCCGCATATTTAAAGTTGCCATTGATGCTTCACATGTGGGTCTAGGAGGTGTTTTGATGTAGGGAGGGCACCCTATTGCCTTCTACGGTGAGAAGCTCAACGATGCAAAGATGAAGTACTCTACATATGACTTGGAGCTGTAGGCAGTTGTTCAAGTGTTGAGACACTCGAGGCACTACCTTATTGGTAAGGAATTTATATTATACACTGACCATGAAGCACTGAAGCACCAACATTCCAAAAGTCAATCAGCAACCGTCATGCCAAGTGGGTTGCCTACTTACAAGAGTTCATGTTCGCTTCGAAATATAAGTTAGGAAAGGAGAACACAGTGGCTGATGCACTGAGCAGAAAAGTACTGACTTTTAACACTTTTTCAGCACATGCACTTAGCATAGAGCAGATTTGTGGAGAATATGCAAGTGACAAGGATTTTAGCGTCCATTATGCTGAATTACAGCAGGGTGGGCAGCACCCTAAGTATGCTCTACACGATGGGTACTTGTTCTTGGGGACGAGATTGTGCATACCGGATTCCTCTCTATGCCATCACATAATTAGGGAGTTACATGGGGGAGGCCTAGGGGGACATTTTGCTAAGGACAAGACCATCTTACAAGTGGTTGACCCTTATTATTGGACCCAACGCTTATGTTCTAAAGTTGCTTGCTGATATGGGCATAAGCAATGTGTTTAATGTGGCTGATCTCTACCTATATATGAGACATCACTCAAACGATGGTGATTCTGAACAAATGCTAAGGCTGCCCCAACTCAAGCCACCTACTGAAGATGTGATCGAGGAGGTTCTAGATGATATGCACAAGACCACTTGACATGGCACCAGTTACCATTCTTTCCTAGTCAAATGGAAAGGTCTCCCACGCCATGACAGTACTTGGATCCATGCATATGATTTCAAAAAGCTCGACCCCGAGTTGTATCAACGTTACATGGCCTTCACCCATTCATCGGAGATGAATGTTTTTAAGCTGGGGAGAATTGATGCAGATCCAAGCACCCACAAGAAGAAGAAACAGCCCTAGGAGTAGGTCTGATTGTTGGAGCCTTAGTTTTCTTTTTGCAAATTTCCATACTTAGTTTATTTTTTCGTACTTAGTCTAATTTTGTAAACTTAAATTGAACCAGTTCAGACCATGGTCCAATTTAAGTGATCTATTCCTATTGGTTGTTAGGGGATTAATCCTATTGGTTGTTAGGGGAATTAATCCTATCGGTTGTTAGGGAATACTTTAAGTTATTAGTTTTAAAATTAACTTGTTCCCCCTCCACGATTTCTAATGAGGGTAGGACTTGTTTTTGTAATAGGAATCAGCTCTAGGATTCCAATTCCTAAGATAAACAGGTTTTTGGCCTTTGGCCTTTATGATATAAATGAAGCTCAACGTGGGAGGCTCCCCCACAGTTCAAATTTTCAAAATAGTTTTCTGCTTTGCTGCCTTTGTTGCTACTGCCTTGCTCCTTAGTGAGTGTTGCCTTGTAGACTCCATGGAAGAAAAACTCGATCGAAACCTGTCGAAACCACCGAGTTAACTCGGTATCGCAGGTTTCCGAGACGAGTTGAAGTGGGATTTTATAAAATCCCTGGATTCGACTGGGTTTTGATGGTTTCGACCAGTTTCGATTGGTTTCGACCATATTTCGGTGGTTTCAACACATATACCCATCGGAACTAGGGGAAACTTGGCTCGAAACTAGGACAGACAGGTATTTATGCCAGAAACCAGGACAGGCACTTAGTTATGTCCAATATCATTTAAGTAAATGTTTAGGTTTGGTATTTGTATTTCATTTATTTAAGATATTATTCATAAATAAGCAAATACCCCCTATTTGAATCCAATAAAAATAGTTAAAAAATCAAATTCCAAAAGGAAAAAATGTCAACCCCCCAATTCAAGAACAAAAACTGGATTTTCGACGGTAGATGCAATTTTCAACTTTCTAATGCTAGAGTTTTTCTCAAATCTAAAAATTCCATAAATCTTAATATAGTAAAACATTGCTAAAATCAAAAATGCGGTAAAATATTCATTTGTTTTGATGTTCAAAAAAATATTTTCATTTAGAGTGATTTTGACACCATTTTCGCACACCAAATTAAGTTTGACCAGTACATAACTCCTTCAATATAAATCAGATTTAAGCAATGTTGGACTTGTTGGAAACATAGTTCAAAATCTCGCGAAATCTTGATCGAGATTTCGAGAATTTCGACCCCCTCGAAACGAAATGACCCCTCAAATCAAAAAAATACTAAATTTCGATCGAAATTCTCGAGATTTCGAGATATTTCGAGATTTTTTCAAAATCTCGCCAGATTTCAAAAATCTCGAGAAAATGCTTTATATAAAATACCATGTTTCGATAGTCTCGGTCGAAGTTTCGACCGAGACTGAGAAACAGAGAGCAATTTTCCTCTTTTGCTTGGTTTTTGAAGGTTTTTGCTTATTTCTTCTTCAATCTTCCACTTCCCACTTGAATCCTTGCCGCATCTACACCGGAATCACTTGGAGAACAAACTTCTTAGCACATCTGTGAAGCCTTTCCACTATTTCAGGTAAAACCATATTCTCAAAATTGATTTTTTTTAGGGAAATGCTTGATCAACATGTTTGTTTGTGATGAAATAAATATATGTTAGACACCGGAAGCCGATCTACGACTTCACGGTGTCGAAATTTTTTTTTGGTATATATATTATTTATTTATTTTTCTACTTCAAAAATTGAATTTATTTACAACAAAAATCAAAAAATAATAGGGGTTATGTATATTGTATGGTGATGAATTAAATATATGTTAGACACCATTGGCCGATCTATGGCCTCATGGTGTCAAAAATATTTTTCTTCCAATAACTAATTATTTTAATTTTCCAAAATTATAAAAAATATTTAAAAAATTCAAAAAAATAGCAAAAAATAAGAAAAAATATGAGGTTTTTGTTTTAAAATTACTGAAAAATATAAAAGTAAATTTTACATACTTCTTATTTGCTGCCCATTTACATATCTTTTCAATTTTGTTGTGCTAGGCCAATATTTATTTGAAAAATATTTTTAAAAATTGTTTTTAAATATGAGAAAAATATGAGGGTTAGGGGAAAAATACTAAATAGTTATATACTTATATACTTGTGTTAGTGCTCTTAAATCTTAATTCTTAAACATTTAAACTAAAAGAATTGATGTGCTTCAGTGATTAATGAATTGTCTTTTATTCATGCAACAGTAAACTAGTCTGATTATGGCGAACCGTGGTAAACGACAGAGCTAGAGGCAAGAGGGGCAGAGGCAGCCGGCCCAGACCCAGGGGGAGGGGAGCTAATGTGGATGACTTCTTGGCTGCAGAGGGTGAGGTACATGCACGGGACGCGTCACCCATACCGTTCCAGTCTATTGGTGGTGTTGATGAGGAGGATGAAGATTGGTCTATGTCATCTGGTGGAGATGGTGGTGGTGGTCCTGGTGGAGATGGTGATGATGGAGGTGATGATGAAGGTAATAATGGACGTGATGATGATGGTGATGGTGGTCAAGCATATGAGGGAACTCGAGTCCCGTTTGTGGTACAAGAGCAGCAAGAGGCAATCCGTGCCCCCTCCGGCCCCACACCAGCCACACGGCCCACATCATCCACCTCGACCTACTCGAGAAAGCAGCGTGGCCAGTCCCGTCCTGGTAGTCGTGGTAGTGGTACTAGTAGGCAAGCTGAGCTTATGGACATTGATGCCCTATCTGGCTCTGTTGGTGGACTGAGTATTGGCGATCGAGACAGTAGATCGAGTGGGCATTTCCGTGCCCCATCTTTTCATGTAGACAGCAGTCCATCTCCAGTACAATCAGAGCATGGTTCATCTCATTCACATCCATGTGGCGAAGGGCATTCTGGGTAGTACCCTTGGGGGCAGCAGCCTATATCTTCTCCATCCATTCCCAGTTTTGAGTATGACTCCCACTCACAAGGATATAGTCGATCGTCTTTTGTGGATGACTTCTTTTCCTACACTGGCTACCCAACCCACCAGCCACAGCCGTACAACCCGTACATGCTCCCAGAGCCGTCATAGGACTCATATCATAGTAGATCAGTGGGTAGTACTTCTTCACAGTTTGGTGACCTATATCCTAGGATAGGTTACCTTCAGCATGTTGATGATGCAGTTTACATGGCCACTGTAGATAACTACACTCGCTTCTTCTCCCAGACTATGACGTGACATGCATTTGTCCTACAATCGGAGAGCAATACACGTCGACTCCAGCGGACCATGAGTGGGGTTGATCCTGGACGGCGGAGTAGTTATTATTAGCAAATTTGTAAACATTTGAGATGAATGATGACTAGTTGACTACTTGATTGTAGCCTTGTAGGGGACAATTGGGGATATTGACATATTGTGATTTGGAATGCTTGATATCATCTTCTTAAATCTTAACTCTTAAGTTGTTATTTGTTAACTTGTTATTGACTTGATGTCTTATGTACTTAATATTATGATTTATGACTTAACTTATGAGTCATTATGTTTCCAACTTAGTTCCAAGTCAATTTACTTGTTTAATGTACAATGTGTATGTGTAAATGTGTAATTAACTAAGTTATACATTAGGGCTCGACCGTACGTTGCCAATCAATGGTGCACATCCAAAACACCATTTTGGGTGACTATTTTTGCAATTTGAACATTTAAATGTGTTTACATAGCCTAAAATAGGGTTTCCTTGAAGTTTCAGGCCTTAACTTGGCCTAAAACCCACCCAAATGACCTATCGAAACATACCAGAAAAAATACACTATTTCAACCGAAATATCCGAAATTTCGAATATTTCGGATATTTCGGTCAGCTCGAAATACCGAAACAAAACAAGTTCTCGAACTATGGTTGGAAAGTTATCAAAACAAAGTTTTCTAACAAATCCAAGATTTCTTAAATCTCATTTATATTGAAGGAGTTATGTTCCGGTCAAACCTTATTCGATACCATGTCCAAGAACAATATATAGTATCAAACTTAGATCAAAACCACAAGTAATATTTTTAGTGTTCTCTATGTGAAACTAATGCATGGATTGGGTTTAAAATGTCAAAAATAGGCAACATAACAAGAATGAAGGGAAAAACAAAACTTCTGGGCCTCGAAACCAAGGTTCGAGTTAGCCTGGTGAAAGTCCCAGGTTTCGACTGAGATATGGTCGAAACCGAGATGAACTCAGTTTCTGACTGGTCGAAACCTAGTCAAAACCCGAGTTTTAGAACCTTGGTAGACTCTATCAAGGTGAAGGGATTGGTGGATCTTCAATCGGCTCCTTGCATCTTGTAGATCGGGAGGCTCTCTTTTATCCTTCAAAGCTACTACCATTAAAGACCTACAAATCCAGTAAGTATTTTACAATTTTCTGCAATCAACCTTCTTCTAATCCTCCAACCTAAGCCCTACTTATCCCCATCAATCCATCTAACCCTAGGACATTCACAATTCTATCCAGCCTTATCCCACCATCAGAATCCAATCAAAATTGGATCACAACCCCCTCTCACCACACCCTACACTCGATCCAGCTTACAACCCCATCCTACCATTAAAACCCTAATCCCCCTCAACTCCAGTAAAACCCTAGAAACCTAGAAACCTACTGATGCAGAATTATCACCAAACTGGGCTTCTTTTATTAGGAATAAGTCTAGGGTTGAGATATATATACATGTTAGGCCTTTGATCCCAATGGTTTTCTATGTAATAGGCCACTTTAATGAACCAAAACTAGGGGTATATAGGTTGCATACGGGATTAGCCCAATACTTAGTTTATTTTTATGTTTTTTAATTGAACCGGTTCAAATTGGTTGCATCCAACTGATTCAGTTCGAGTGATCATGTGACTTGTTTAAGTGGTCATTTGATGTAAGTTGGGATGGATTAGGATTCTATAAGTCCAGCCAGGTTTTGAGTCTATTTCTTTTAGTATTTTAGTTTCCTAGTCAGTTTAAGTTACCCAATAGGTTAAGGATTGGGTTAGGCCTTTCCTTTTTAGAGTAGAAGTCTATTTTTGAGTCTTTTATATAAGGTTGTAAGAGGGCAAAGCCTTGAACACGAATTTGATAAATGAAAAAGCTTTTGCTTGTTGGCTGCCATTGTTGCTGCTCATGTGCTCCTTATGAGTGTGCATCCTTGTGGTTCTATCAAGGTGAAAGGGATTGGCGGAATCCGATCAACTCCTTGTTCCGTGACGGCCGGGAGGATCCCAATTCAAAGGTGGTTCTATCCTTCACTTCTGTTCAAGCTGCTACTAGTGGATTCTGCTGCAACTTGTTCATTAATTTCTTTTTCTAATCCTCTACTCCCTTCCCCAATGGATCCCCCTTTATTTTTGATTGATTTCCATCAAACCCTAATTCCATTAAATTCTAGATCTTGCTGCTCAGCCATATTTGTCCATCAAAATCCTAATCCCCTCATCCCTCATTAATTTCCCCAAAACCCATAGTCGATCCTGACTTACTGCCCAGTTCAAAACGCTTAAAACTCTATAATACCTACATTATTAGAGTCCTATAAACCTGCCTAGCCATACCCCCTAAGCCCCCCTTCCATTATCCTAACCTAAGCCCTAGATTTGACCTAAAACTGCAATTCTGTCCTACTGAAACTGCAGAACCAACAGCCCCTTAGTTCCTTGTTATTGGTCCTGGTTTAATTGGCTTCTAGTAGGGCTTTACCCTATCTAGAACTACATTACCAACCTAGACCTATCCAGCCATCAAAACCCATCCATATTACAACTGAATCCTCTCCTCACTGTCCTTGGCACTTGATCCAAAGCCCTAGCCCAAACTCCACCTCTAAACCCTAAAACTCCTCACACTCATCTTACCCAAAACCCAAAACCCTAATTTTCTAATTTATAAATTTTCACTTAAACATCATCAAACCTTCACTGTTAGCTTCCCCTAAACCTGACTAGCATTACCATATTACCCTAAAACCTAACCCTAATTTTGACCTAAGTCTTTAAACCTGTCCAATCGGCCAGTTGTTTGGAAGGTCCTGGTTACGTGGCTTCTAGTAGATCCCTCATCTATCTAGGACTACATAGAAACACTGTTCATGTTACTGTTCAATTGAACAGTATAATAGCCCATATTGCCTTTGTGGGAATGCTTCTACAAGATCCTGTGGGGCCCAAGACCAGATTGTGTGGAGGCTTTATTAGAAGATTCAAATTTGCCTATGTGTGGGGGATTTAGGAGTTCAGTTTTGTTTCTATTTTTAGTTGACTTGGGTAACAAGTTATTGAGTTATTTAGCCAAGTTACTTTCCTTTTTAGTTTCAGCATCTTTGTTTCTATTTTAGGAAGTCAATATTGTCCTTGTATTAGTTGCCTAACAACGAAGTTAGAGTTACTTAGGCAGCAAGTTATTCTTTGTTTTATTTTTAGTAACTTGGTCCTATATATTGTAATAGACCCAAGGGGTCCCCCCACGAGTTGAATTTATGAATGAGGTTTGCTTTTGCAATCCCCATTGACTTGAGAGAGGCTGAGAAAGGGTGAGATGCCTTGGCTGAGATAACCGACCCATCCTATCCCCATTCCCCTTCCCTTGCTCCATCTCCCTTCTCTTTCATTTACTTTCTATTTTGTTTTCCAAGACTGCCATAGAGAATCTGAGACACCTAACTGAGTTTACAGACTTGTCGGAGGTCCTCATCAAGCCCTACAACTATTGGAAGGACTGCTTGCTGTTTTGAGAGATCAAATACACCTGCAGCAGTTTAGTTTCAAATTTTGTCTTGCTGAATTCTGCCTGCTGATCAGTTCATCTGAAGTCCTCCTATGATGCAGTTTTGGGGGTTCTAATATGATCACCAAGACCTTCATTCGACCACCAGGAGACCATATCATGAAGCCTGAAGTTTGGAGTTTCAGAACTCCTTAGTTCTGCATCTGCAGCACCTGGTTCAGAACTCCTCAGTTCTGCAGCTGCAGCCCCTGGTTCTCTTCATGTTCTGCTGCAACTTCGGGTGACAGTCCACCTGCTGACCTACTCCTGATCAATATCATATTGGGAGAAATAATTCCTCACTTGGAGAACCTCATTCGACCTTGGTTTGGAATCAATGTGTTGGCTGATTTGTCTGAAACTTCTAACTTTCTAATTTCAGCCCTTACCTTCTATTTTTGTGACCTCCATATATCCCCAATCAGGCCACCAGAATTAGCCCAAACTTGGAGGGTTAATCCACCCTAACAAGACCTAGGTTTGATCCAAGTTTAAGGTCCATCTGCTGGCTAAATATTCTTGTTCTGTTACACCTTCTAATGTAAGGCTGGATCACAAAGGACCTAGCCCCAGGCAGGATCTTCTTGAACAAAATTTAATGCTGGTTTGGTCTTTAAAAACTGGCAACTATTGATGAACTTGTAGCAGATATTCCTTAATTGATTGCAGAACTTGTAGCAGATCACACAATGAAATTGATTGAAATAGAAACAAAGAAGAAAATAGAGAAGGGGAATAAAATTGGATCGAGTATCCCTAATGTAGTTCTAGATTGGTAGGAGACCAACTAGAAGCCAATAACCAGAATCTGCCATGAACAGGGTAGTTCAAATAGGTAAAAATAGGTGTTTTTGGTTAAATTAGGGTTAGGGTTTAATGGGACCTAGGGTTTGATGGTAGAGTTATGCTAAGTTGATGTAGGGAAGTCTACCAGTAATGGTTACATTAAGTATTAACAAGTTCAGGCCTTTTTAATTAGAATCGGCAGCAAGGTTAGAGTTAGGGTTTCGGGTTTTTGAAAAGAGCAAAAGATGGATTTTAGGGTTTATGATGGTCAGATGAGGGAGCAACTTGCATCGAGTTTTCCCTAGTATGAGAGGAGAATTCGATCAAAGTCTGGTGTGATTTGGCTGGCTGGTTTGGTCTGGGCAGAATTTAGGTATTGGGAAAATTGAAAACAAAAGGGGGAATCCTAGGATTTGGGCTGTCAGAGGATTAGAAGAAGAATTACTGGGGTTGGGGATGAATCAAACTCACTGTGGTTGCAGAGTTTCCTTGGCAGCAGCTTGTTTGAATAAAAATCAAACTTGATGGTAAATCTTCAAAAGGAATCACCCGGGCTTCAAACCACAAGGTGTCGATTGGATCAAACACCAATCCCACCAGTCTTGATCACACTCAAGACAAAAATCTTCTTGAAGAAAAGGAAGTTGCAGACAGCATCTTGCAAGAGCAATATTTTCAAAAACAGTGAGGTAAAAAGGAGCCCCACGGTTTGCCTTTATTTATAATGGCCATAGGGTCAATTCATAACAGTCCTAGGAATCATATTCAGCCTAGGAGAAGAGAATATCCACCTCTGGCCGAATTTCAGTAACAGCCTAAAATAAGTCATGTGATTTCTTTAAGTGTTCACACAACAACTTAAAACAAATTAAATTAAAAAAGACAACTTAAATTGAACCACTGGTTCAACAAGCTTTGGACTGGTTCAATTTAAAACACTAAGACATAAAAATAAGCTAAGTGTAGAAGCTAATCCCGTATGCAACCTATTTACCCCTACTTCAGGTCCATAAAAGTGACCTATTACATTGAAAACGCATGGGACCAAAAGCCCAACATGTATATAACCTAACCCTAGACTTATTCCCATCTCGACCATGTTAGATGTATTAATAGTGAAGATGGTAAGGTACTAATAAAGGATGATGATATTAAGGAGAGATGGAAAGATTATTTCTAGAACCTACTAATTGAAGACAGTTCAAGTAATAGTGTCCAAGAAGACTGCACCCATCAAGACACTACATGTTGTAGATATGTACAAAAGATTAGGGCGTCTGAAGTAAAAGAAGCTTTAAGGAATCTATGGTATATCTTGGCTGACCAAGATGTTTAATAAGATTATGAGCACAAGGACAATGCCAGATGAATGGAGATGAAGCATTGAGGTTCCAATTTAAAAAATAAAGGCGTTTTTCAAAGCTGCAACAACTATAGAGCCATAAATTAATGAGTCGTACTATAAAATTATAGGAGAGGGTTATTGAAACCCATCTGAGAAAAGCAACTACTATTACGGAGAGCCAATTTGGTTTTATGCTAGGACACGATAGAAAATAGAGTATATGGTGTCTTGATGGGTAATGGAGATCAACAATGGAATCAAAAGGTTTTAAGATAAGTAGAACGAAAACGGATTATATTGTGTTTAACTTTAGTTACACTAGGACGAATAATGAAGTGGTGAAAATTGGTCGAGATGGAGATGGAGATGGAGATGGAGATTCCGTAAAGGGATTATTTTAGGTATCTGGGCTCAATCATAAATAAAGAAGGTGATATAGAGGATGATGTTTCACAACGAATTAAAATATGATGGATGAAGTGGAGAGGTGCGTCCGAAGTGTTGTGCGATCAACATATTCCTTTAAAACTTAAAAGGAAAATTTCATAGGACAGTCATACGATTGGCTATGATGCACGGTGTGGATTGTTGGGCAAATAAGAAGCATCATGTAGAACTCAGTCTAGCGGAGATGAGGATGTTGAGATGGATGTGTAGCAAAACTAGGAAGGATAAAGTAAAGAATGATCATACTAGAGCTGATTTGGGAGTAGGTCCAATACATGATAAGCTATGAGAAAGTTGTTTGAGGTGGCATGGCCATGTTCAACGGATGCCTTTGGATGTTCTAGTACAGATGAATGATTTGATTCAGATTGAAGGAACTAAAAGAGCCAGGGGCAGACCTAATGACCCTAGGAGAAGTGGTGAGGAAAGACGTGCATAGCTTAAGCCTTGTATCAAGTATGACCTCCAATAGAGCTGATTGGAGGCCAAGGATCCATGTAGCCGATCCCATTTAGTTGGGATAAAGCTGCATTGTTGTTGTTTAGGAGTACTGCTCATGACCTTTACGTAGTCTGTGGCCTGAGATCTCAGGATCAAGTCCCATCAAAAGGGTGCCACCTAAGATATTACCTTGGTTTAAAAAAAGATCAGCATGATGAGATATTAATTAACTCTCTAACCTCTAGTACATATTTAAAGCTGTTTTTCTTTTTCTTTTTTTCACCCCATCACCATCCAAAAAGTACAACCAAGCATAAGGATCTTAACTTGATTACCAAACCATTCTCAAAGGCAATCTTTTATGTCGAAATCAATTAGACATCTATCCCTAAACTTCCACCACCAACCAGTGTATTGATCTTGCAGCAACCTCAGGACCCAGGATTTTCCCTATAACATGTAAGGGATATAATGGAGATACACTAAGGGTCTTTTTTATATCATTTTTCATTTTAATTTTATGACAACTTTTATTTTTTCGTGTTTGGTATCATTTTGAAACTTATTTTTATTTAAAATAAACAAAAACACCCCCAAAATCATAATAGACTCAAGAGTCTATTATGGATTATGGCCAAAAACGTTTTTCCTTCATTTTTCCGCTCAAGTATAATGAGCACGAGCTCATAAGCAGAAGAAGTGAGGGTAGACATTTGGTTTTGATTTTAGAAAAGCCCCCTTCTTCTTCTTTGGTAATGCTATAGAACTCTGCGAGCTTGGGTGGGTCGACGTGGGAGATGTCGTTGATGGTGTAGCGGAGCTTGCCATCCACCATGGAGACATTGTTGGCAAGCTAGATGGTGTTGGTGATGTTGATTTTGTCGTAGTGGTATGAGCCCTGTGAGTTGGGGCTCCTGGGTAAAACGATTTCAAAACCCTTGCTCCTCGAATTGCCTTCTCCTTTCCCTCTCTATCCTACTCTCCCTTCCTCGGCCGTGTTCGCGGGCTTTCTAAGAGGGATGCAAAGCACATCCAAGGGTTTCTTGCTTCGACTGGAGACTTGAAAGATCGTTTCACCACATCTTCTTATCTTCTTCATTCCCCATTCCCAGCCATTCGAGGGTTTGATTTTACTTGCTCTCTCCCTTGGCCACTTCTTCTCTCTCTGGTCCTTAATCCATTTTCTCTTCTCCTCGCGGATATGGTCTCCTGTTCGACGGTGGAACTCAAATCCTTTCTGCTCGCGTCTGGAGAACCATTAAATCAATTAAGGAAATCATCGGGAATCACTCCAACGCCAATATCTATGTCATGCTCAAGGAAAACAACATGGATGCTAACGAGACCATAGTTGTCATGGCGCCGCCATGGCGTCCTGGCGCTGGAGAGGGTTGCATGGCAACCTACGCCATGGCGTCCCTCTTTGATTTCTTCTCCCTGTCTCTCTTTCCCTCTTCTATTTCTTCTTCCTGTCTTCGATTTCTTCTTCCCTCTTCGATTTCTTCTTTCCCTCTTCAATTTCTTTCGATTTCTTCTTTCCCTCTTCGATTTCTTCTTTGATTTCTTCTTCCTGTCTTCTTTCTCTCATTGATTTCTTCTTCGATTTCTGAATTTTCTTCTTAAAACTTGAGAAACAATAGAGAAAAAATAAAACATGGCTTGAGTATACATCTATTAACACATTAAAAATAGAGAAAATAAAAAATAAAACATGGTTGACATGCTCGCCATGGCGGGCGACATGTCGATATATCGACGTGACACCCCTCCACCAACTTGGATTGCCGTGACGCCGTGACAACTATGAATGAGACCGCACCAAAATTGTTGAATCAAGGTCAGTTTCTACAGTAGTTTATTTCGTTTCTCCTGGCATTATTGTTCTCACTTTTTTTTACCCAAGGAGACACTGCCACCATGCATTCACACATGGATCTATACACATGGAAATAGATCCATGCGTATATACATAAATGGACTTTGCAGGCCTCCGAAGGCACCAGTGGTCCTGTGCATGCTGAGTGTTGAGTAGTAAAAGAGGATGGGTGATGGGGGAATTTCTTCACCTATTACTAAAAATTGTTTACGCATAACTACTTTCCAAACAATTTTTCATTCTATACTCTATTATGCCTAATAGTTACCAAACAATTTTCATTTCTTTTTATATAAAAGCTTTTTATTAATGATTTTTTTTTTAAATAGGCCATAAACAAAATGAAAAATGATACCAAAAAGACCCTAAATTCCCAAGATCTATTTCTTTTGGTAGCTTCAACTAAAATTTCAACTATCTTTATATCTTTGAAAAAAAAACAGCAATCGATCAAATTGCTGAACATCTTTGTTCTCATCAAATTGACAAAGAAAAACATGTTAGGATCCACAGAGACAGAGTAAAATAAATTTAGATCAAGTAAAAAAAGTTGAATACAATTCACCTCATTATGTTAGGGCCCTTAATACTCATTAGTGATGTCGAACATGAAGATTAGAATGGGATAAAATTTATGCATAAGCAGATCAAAGGAAAGAGAACTTCTTAAAGCAAATTTTCTCTCCAAGAAAAAGACAACCATATTCTGAGATCAATAGAAATATCTCTGCAATGCTCAAGAAACATGTGCAAGCATTCCTGACAACCTATCATTGTATTGGAGCTTCAATTATTAACTTGTCATTTTGCTACATGATGAGCACCTTTCAAAGCTTTGGTCGATACAATGGATGAAGATGCAAATTCAATAAAATAAAATAAAAAGAAATAACAACAAAAATAGAAAGAGAAAGGGGGGGGGAGAGAAGAAAAAATCAAGACCTCCTTACAAGAAAACATTCTATTAAATCTGGAGTAAAACTTGAAATTTCCCAGGAATAAAAAAAAGGCAGAGATTACCCACTAGCCAGGATCCTATCTTTTAAGACCATCTTCTACATCTCATCCATTGTGAGGCACCACATAATGCACATGGTGTCACCAAAACCCAATTCCCCATCAGCAACCCATCACAGCACAGTTATAAACAAAACTCGCTAAATGCTTGCTGGCTAGCAGGTTCCACTGTGGTGGGCCTTCATTCGGGGACCATGAATTGAGCTCTATAATCCCTCCACCCAAATTCCTAGGTCCACCAATAACAATAAGCTGGCTGCCACATGCCCTAAATGCAAGCCCCCAACCATTCACTGAGGATGCCCGCTCAGGCAACCTACCAAGGGTGATCCATGAGTTACTATCCTTTACATATTTCCTCACCTCGTTCTCTGCATAATCAGCTGCATACAGCTCATTATTTACAACTGCAACCAGAGGTGGTGCTGTTCCTCCATTTGCTCCACTCTGTATGGGAAACATGTCGGGGATTACACGCCAAATTCCAGTCTGCAAATCATACTCTTCTCCACATGAGAGTGGCACTGAATTGCTTCCCCCAATAACATAGAACTTCCCATCCATAAATACCCCAGAGCACATCTTTCTTGGCTTTGTCATGCTTGGGAGTGTCACCCAAGTTCCAGTCTCTGAGTTATAAAGCTCTGCTGAATCCAAGACATTCCCCAGTGAGTCAGATCCTCCAGCTAGAATCGCGATCTCCCCAAGGCTGGCAGACCCAAACAAGCATCTGGGAGCATTCATCTTCAAGCCAGACGACCAGGAATTTGTCAAAATACTGTATCTATATATCACTTGAGAAGTCACCTCCTTCCCAAATACCAGAAGCTCAGTACCCACAGCCAGGGACTCCTTATCAGCACACATGAAACACTCATTTGCAGGCATTCTTGGCAAATGCATCCATCGGCGACGAATGGGATCAAATGCCTCCCACTCAAGGAGCTGGCAAGAGAAATAAACCCAGTACTCGATTATCTGCTTCATCCGCCTTAGCCTATAAAGCTCCCCACTTCGAATCAAAGAACGAAAACTCCGATTCAGGGAGGCCAGTAAACCATAATCTGACCTTGAACAGAGAAGGAGACTATTGATCGAGTTGTCCCGGCCAATGGGCTGGATGAGGGAATCCAAATCTGATTGATCCCCATGATGACGCCTATAATTGGATTGGTCTTCAGGAAGTTGGGAGGGATCACCCAAACTTTGAGTCATTTCATCTGCGTGATGGGCATGAAGGAGGCAGTTAATTAAGATTTCCTGGCCAACAGGCTGGATGAGGGTACTCGAATCAGATTGCTCCCCACCATGATGCTGACTATCAGATTGGACTTCAGGAGACTGGTAGAGATCATGCCGGTTTTGAGACATTACTTCTCTCTGATGCATGTCAGGAAGGCAGTTCATCGGGCCGTCCTGGCAAATGGGCTGGGTGAGGGAATTCGAATCTGATTGATCCCCACGATGACGCTTACTATGAGGTTGGTCTTCAGAAGGCTGGGAGAGATTATGCAGGGGTTGAATCATTTCCTCTCTCTGATGCGCGTCAGATGACTTTCTCTGCCCAAATGCTTCTTCCCCTTCATCTTCTAAATGACGCTTTCCATTTGAGACCTCAATGAGATGGTAAGTCATGTAAGCCCACTTACTCTCTTGCTCACAGGAGCTTGGCAAGGCCCTCGAAATCAGATAAGACTGGCCCTCCAACATATCTCCCGAATTCAACCGGGAACAGCAGTAGATTTATCAGTCCGACTCCGACCAGCACAAAGGCCTCCTCTCTTCCGCACCAAAACGAAATTCAAAACCAATCAGTCAAGAATAGAACCTATCGCTTGAGCTACTTCCGGAATAAAACAAAAAAAATAAAAGTTAAAACAACCGATTTCTGATAGTAAAAATGCGATCTTTCAAGCAGTAAGTGATTAAGAAGCCCGAACTGTAAATCAATTTCCAGAGACAAATGGAAATCCAAAATGCCAAAGAAGAAAAACAGAATAAAATCTAATATTTAGTCCGTCTCAATTCGTCATCGATCCAAATCCAAGACCACATATCCAAACGAGAGGAAAGAAAAAATAATTTAGTTATTTATCGAAAGATATGCAATCGCACTTCTTGTAATAAAATTCATCAAAGAACCCTGAAATAAAAACACGAAAATGAAATCAAAATCACAGAACAGAAAGAGAAAAATCCCTAAACACGAAAGTGCGGCAACAAGGTCTCGATTTGCAAGAAAAAAGGCTAAGAAGAAATCAGTAGGTTATTCAATGAAAATCCTACAATGCAAAAAATTATCTGGTCACAATCTATTATATCAAAACACTAAATTCTCTGTATAACACCCCCTCATTTTGAACTAAAGACCCAATTTTTGGATTGTTATTTATAGAACAACTTTACATGTAAAATTATCTCATTTGTGGGAAGAAATGGAGATCCCAGGCCAGAACAAAGGATGAACAGAAACAAAAGAGATGTGGTACTTACGATTTGAATTAGAAGAATGAGAAGAATTTTATGAAATAATCATCCGTTTCTCTTCCTGCTCGTTCTTTTGTCGTCCTTTTCCGATTCCCAGTGCAAATCACGCCCGAAATCTGTGAAGCTATAGAGGTTGGAAGAGCCTTGAGAGTTGAGAGTCTACTCTACATGGGCTCTTTACCTCTTGCTATTCCTTCCCGGAAGTCCCTCCTCGCACAGTTCTTCCCCCCTCTTCTCTCCCACGCACAGCTCACTCATGTCGAGAGACTCGATAGTCGAGACTGCTTCTCTCTATTCTATTTATGGGATTCGTTTAATTATTTTTTTTATTGGGGGGGGGTGCACGGCGTGGGTCCGTTGGGGTTGTTTTAACTTTTAACTTTGTAAGAGGTAAAGTGGGCCCAAACGCCCAGAAACGCTCAAGAGCGTTCGTTTTGAGTAGCAGTTTCTGCACGGGGTCGGCGGGTTGAACTCGAAACCCCCGAAACCGCTAACTGACGTATCTCCACGTGTCAAACTGAAAGCGGCCGGTTAAAATACAAAACGAGGAGTCCGTTCTTCTTTTGACAGTCTCCGTTACAACTTACAATCTCTCGTTTTCTCACTTCAATTTCTCGTTGGTCAATCAATCCAGTCAATTTCACGTCTAGTAAAACGTTAGTCTCGTGGCCTTGCGCCGTTTTTACTATTGAGATAGAGCTATGATCTTCATCACAACTGTTCAATTCACCCGTATACCGTATACGTTCGGGGATTGCTTATTTCTTGGTCGCTGGTTTTCTGAAAGCAGCGGCTGGTTTGCATGGGGGGTTTTAGCAAAAAAAAAAAGGTTTGCATGGGTCGGCAAAAACGATGGGCTGAAGTGCTGAACCAGGGTTCACGAAGACACATGGTGATACCAATTGCCAAGTGGTATCGCCATTTGAGATGCTTACAAGTGTCATATCATGCTGGATTATTCTTATTCAGCGAAGCTATGATCTGGTATGACCCCGGTTCAAAATCCAGGTATTGGACTCGAGATCGGTCATGACCAAGAACGATTCGATACCGATTTGGATCGATCAAACTTGACCTGGATCGGTAAAAAATGACTAAAATCCAGGTTTTTTTATCGGATTTGGATCGGTCAAAAATATTAATAAAAAATTAAAAATCGGTACGAATCGATAAAAATTTCAAAAAAAGGGGTCAAAACACCCAAAATATCAGTCAAAAATGCAAAAAAATGGCAAGTATTAGATCGGACTGGTCGATCCAAGAATACCTTGACGGATCGGTTATGATCGATTCCGATCCAATCTAAGATTACGAACCATACCCCAGATAGATGGGTGTACGTTTTGTTCACCCACAGTATAAAGGACAAAGAACGATGTCAGATGTTCATGCAATAATGCAAGGGCCAATGAGGGGATGCATAGGGGCTTTGATCAAGGGGATTTTATATTGGGGTAAATTTCACAGACACCCCTTGCATTTTGGTCGAATGACACAAACACCTCAAAAACCTTCAATATATAAACTTCCCCCCTGATGTTAATCATTGTTAAGCTTAAAAGTTGAAATGTCCATTTTGACCATCTTACTTATATACATAAAAGCCTTTCAGAACGTTTTCTTCCCTTCTCAAACCGTTGGAGACCTACAACTCAGAGGGAGGCGTGTTGAATCTCTTTGGACTTTGTGAAACTTTAAATCAATTACATGCAACGAACTAGAACACGATTGAATAAAGAAAACAAGAGAAACGGTGTGTACCTTGCACCCACGTATGTTGGAGAAGAATTGGTAGAGTTCCCCATGAATAACACAAATAAAAACCTTGGTTTGGATCTTCCACAATATTATTGTCTCATATGCACCTCTCAAATTATTGGTAGGAAGATTAGCAAATGAGATTAAGTGACTACAGGGACCCCAACCTTGTATTTATAATACAAAACCTTTATCCTTGTCCACTTCCACAATGGAAAGGACTAGTATACCCCCATTAACCTTAAAATGATCCCAAACCGGGTTTTATGCCCATGGACCCACACCAATAGTTAGGGTATAATTAATTAAGTCCATTAAAAAACACCATCGAAGACCATCATGCACCACCGACGATATGCACCCTTCCTCCTCCACCTACAACTTCTCTCTCTCTCTCTCTCTCTCTCTCTCTCTCTCTCTCTCTCTCTCTCTCTCTCTCTCTCTCTCTCTCTCTACCGTTGGAGACCTGCAACTTCCTTTTCAGAGCCTTTCAAAACGTGTTTTTGCTAAAGGCTTTCTAGGAGTTTGAAGAATAGCAACATTACATCAGGAAAAAATTGACAAGTAGTAAGGTCATGCATACCTTGCTTCAGGGGGTTGGATCTTCTATCCAAGCTAGAGAGACGAGTTAGATACTAAAGAGACGACTGGTGTCGGATGGAAGTTAATCACCCTTCACCAGCTCGATACCATCAAGAGAGAGAGACCACCATCGGTCATCTGCCCCTTCTGAGATATAGGCACAAATCAGTACATTAGGGTTTTTCCACTGATGGCTTCTCCTTCTTCCTTCTTCTTGCCACCATCTCCTCCCTTGCCTTTCTTTTCACCTTCACCTTCACCTTCGCCTTTCTTTTCTTCATTCTCTTCCTTCGCCTTCTTTGGCTCTTGCTTCAAGATCGTTGTGTGCTTCCCTGTTCTCTTGTACACATACTCAACCAGCTTTTGTGGGTTGAAGATGCCCTTCACTGTTACCAGTGAGTTCTTCAAATTTGAATCTCCTGTTTCGACTCCTGAAAAATCAAACCCTAAGATTTGAGATTTTTCATTTTCACCAATAAATCTTTCAAGTGTTTGCCACCACACAATGGGTTGGAGTTTTCATTGGAACCCTGGGATTTTAATAAATCTTCCCGGATTTTGACCATTAATATTCTCATTATGTATAATCAAGACGAAAATTCAAATAATTCTAAAGAGAATCCATGGGAATATCTTTTTCCTCTGGATTCGAAGAATAATCGATGAAATCAACAAAGAAATACCATATTGAACAGGAGCACAAACTAATTGGAGCTTTTACCTTTAATCCTTTGTATTCATTTTCCAATTTCTTGCACGCAGGCTTCGTAGTGCATGTGGACCTTTAACACCACTATGATCACCGGAGGCTGCATGGAAACCTAAGAATATCTACAATGAAATTGAAACCAGAGAAACCAAAATGGAAGACGAAAATGTAATAAATAGATCTGATCTCTCGGAGTATTTTCTTTCATGAACGAACCTCTTCTATCTTCTCTTCAGGTTTAACTTCTTTTTTTGTATTCATCCCTCTTCGGATCTTTTGCCGATGGTTTTGAGACAGGGGAGAGAAGCTCAACTTGTCTATGACTCTTCCGTTGAACTTAGGGTTTTTTCACTGTTGAACATCGTCGGAGTAGTTGATGAGTCGAAGCGAGACAAGGTGCCTGAAGGGCTTTTCAGAGTCACAAAGAGTGGCATTGAGGAGGGACGGTTGAAAGCAAGGACCTTTAGCAGCTAGGTTGTTAAGTGAGCGGAGAGCTTGCAATTGTTTGGGATCAAGCTCTGAATGAATAGATGGAAACTGTGAAGATTTCGGAGGTGAAGGAAGAGATGGGGATGGTAAAGGGTAGTTATGGGGATTTAGACTTAAGGGTGTTATGGAAGGTTCACAATTTGATAAGGGTAGTTTTAAATTTTAACTTGTAAGAGGTGAAGTGGGGCCCAGACAGCCAGAAACGCTCACGAGGATTCATTTTGAGTCGTAGTTTCTGCTCGGGGTCGGCAGGTCGAACTCAAACCGCTAATTGACGTATCTCCATGTGTCGAAGTGAAAGTGGCCGTTTTAAATGAGAAAACGAGGAGTCCATTTTTTTTCTGACATCTCAGTTACAAGTTATAATCTCTCGTTCTCTCTCTTCAATTTCTCGTCGGTCAATTTGTTAAGGGTAGTTCGCCATTAAGAAAGAGTTAACCATCACTTAATTGTACAGACCTAACGGAGTGGACTAAATAGTAATAAAATCATAACATAAGGGGTTGTGCGTGATATATTGAAAGTTTTTGGAATGTTTGTGTCATTCGACCAAATGCAAGGAGTATTCATGAAATTTACCCTTTATATTTTGTAGATGTATGAGGTGGTCAATTCAAGGGGGCTATGTCAGGGTGCAAGCTGCACAAGACCAGGGAGCATTCTTTTTCCCTTAGATATAATTTGGATAAAAGATCATTGCCAAGCTGTATAGCCTCAAAACAAGTGCGGGGGTCAATGAGCTTGAACATCAACGGGGGTGGTGTTTTATTTCAGAGGGCAAAGGCATCATTTCGTGTAGTCCTGTGTTTGGGCATAGACTACACACAACCCAGTATGAATCTTTTCTCCATATAACTTTTATGCATAAATTACGGACCTGGTTTTCTTAGAAAAACAAAAATTAGAAAATCAAGAATTACTACAAAGGTGTACACACACACAAAGGGAGTCTTTGTGTATGTCATCAAATGGGAAGGTAATAATTGACTTGTGGCTATAATTTGACATATTGGCCTATTATTCATATCCATCCATAACAAAATTTTGGGATGGAAGGAGAAGCTTCTCTCCCCTGTCAAAAGAGAAGTTTTCATCAAGTCAGTGGCTTCGGCAATTCCCTCTTTTACTATGGTCCACTTCTCCTTTCATGTTGGTTTGTTATCGGACTTGAACAAGGCATTTTGTAGATTTTTATGGGGACAAAAATAGCATGAGAGGAAGATTCATTGGATGAGTTGGGAAGTTCTTTGTAAGCCGAAGCTTGACAGAGGGCTTGGAATTCATGACCTTGTCATCCAAAATGATGCCTTAATGGTAAAATTGGGATGACATCTTTTAAACAAGTCAAATCTTCTGTGGACTAGACTGACTAGAAGTATTTCTTTTTCTCATAGTGATTTCATTATGGCCTAAGCAAGGATAAAGCGTTCATGGGCCTGGATGAGTATCTTGAAAGGCATGAATTTATTTGTGAAAGGAACCTTGTGAGTGGTGGCAAATGGTTGGTCTATTCAGATTTGAAATGATCCATGGGTGCTTGTCCTAGACCCCCAAATTGTACTGATTTGTGGGTGTCAGATCTTATCTCTCCTCTAGCTCAATGGAGGGTTAATGAGTTGAGAAGGTTGTTTAAGCTTTTTGAGGTGGAGGCTATCCTCAAGGTTCCATTCAGTTTAGAGGGAGGTCAAAACCACATTTGTTGGGGGGCCCATCCTAAGGGCATTTTCTCAGTTAGATCAGCTTACATGTTGGGCTCCTCTTCGGCGTCCTCTCACTAAACCTCAATTAACAGGATTTCTTGCATCCTTAGATTGGTGTGGGGCATTATATGGAATTCTAAGATTCCCCCTAGTTGTAGTCCTTCTTTGGAAGGCTTGCTTGAATGCTTTAGATGTAATGGTGAATCTCAAGAGAAGAAATGTTGGTATATCTGATCTCTGCCAACAGTGTAGATAAGTGGTTGAGATGGTGGAGCATGCCCTATTTGAGTGCCCCTTAACTTAGCAAACCTGATTTGCTTCTTGTGTGACTATGAGGTCCTTAATTGGCCCCTTAGTGTCTATTTGTGAATGGATTATTAAATGGAGTAGAGTTCCTGGTTTAACAAAGGAGCAACAAAGTATCTTTACTTCTCATGCTATTATTGTTTGAAAATTTTTGGAAAATGAGGAACTCTCGATGCCTTAGTCTCTATACCTTCATTCGGTGTTTGGATCTCCACTGTCAATAGGAATGTGGAGGAAGCCTTCTCATAATCCCTAAGACGTATCCTCCTTATAGCTCCAATGAGCCCTTTCCTTCCTCTTTTGGCGAGCCTCTAGAGATTGTCCTTGTTTTTTTAGATGATGTTTCTACTAGGCCGAAAGCTATGGGATATGGGTGCTTTTGTCTATCTAATGAGCGGGAGCTATGCTTTAATACCATTGATCATGTGGGCCCTTTCCAATAGTAGTGGGGGAGGGCCTTGCTCTCCGGATGGCTATGAGTGCGACTCTCCATGCTGATTACCACCATGTTGCTTTCTATTCTGACTTTGTCACATTGATTAGGTGCTTGATGCTTTATCCATGGCTTCCCACTATTGAGATTTCCACAGTTGTTGAGGATATAAAGATCCTCTAAGAAAATTTTCATTCTTGTTGTTTCTGTCATGTTTATATATAGGGCGAAGAATGTATTGGCCTATTTTATTTCTAAATGGGTGATTAATTGGTTACCCTTTTAAGGGTTTTTGGGTCTCCTTGTTTCCTGAGGAGTTATTGGAGTTTTCTTAACAATTGTTGCCCTTTGGGGCTCATTAATGTGCCCCCTTCAGGAGTTTTTGCTCACAAAAACAAAAAAAAGTTAGTGCGTCACATTTATATACCCCCCCCCACAAAAAAAATTAGATGTATGACATCATTCTTCCACGTGACAAAACTAAGTGTACCCAATATTCAATAAAAGTATATTTTCCTAAATGATTGTTTGAGAACTTTTTGCATAAAATTGTTTCAACCTTTTTCTAAGGTTGAACGTAAAAGAGTCTCTAAAGTCTCTATGTAAAATCTAAATATCTTCATTTTGGGAACATGTTCTTTGTCTAGGATTGTAGCACCTACACAAGTGCAGGGGCCAACGAGAACGTGAGCGGAAGCATCAACAGAGGCGGCATTTCCACTTTTCATAAACGGTGGGGTGGTCATTTCACCCCTATGTGTTTGAGTGCAACAAGCACACTTCCGAACAGAGTTCTTTTTTCCTTTTTTTTTTTATAATATAATTTTGATAATCATAAAATGCTAGATGGTTTGTAAATTAGGTCTAATAGGCCGGTTGAATTTTCTTTGCTGATGAAGTATAGGCCGCTTGTATTCAATCTGGGTTGGAGATAGGGTTCGTACTTCATAGCCCTCTCATTGACTCTTCATCCTAAAATCACTTGATGTGTGGGAGACATACTAACCTATCGATTTTACTACAAACCATTCAAAGAGGATTCAAGGAATCATTATCTCCAACACTTTGGCTATGTTTGGTATGTATTCACATTCTCAAAATCCATAATGGATTTTTAACTAAGAATGAGAACATGGTATGTATACATATTCAACTTAAGTGCATTCTTAATTTTAAATTGAATTTATCTTTTAAATGAAGAGATAAAATCCCTTTTCCACATTTCATCGAGCAATTTATGTGCATCATGAAAGAAGCTGAATATATATATCTATATATATATATATATATATATATCCAAACAATGTTCTGAGTTCTCACTGGTTCAATCTTGAGTCTTGACCTTGGTTGGTCATTGTAGCATCCCCCAATCAGCTGCAAGCTCTCTATTTAATCGTCAACCGGTGATCATTATATAAATTTTAACGTCTATCTATCTTTGTACCTTTGCTTCAGGCAGAGAATAATGGGAAAAAGAAGAGGGGGAGAAGAACAATAGGAAGCAAATCATCACCTGGTGAGCATAGTCACAATAGTAACAACAACCAAATCAAAGAGCACCGTGCAATCCTTTTTTGCAAGCTCCTTCAGCATGAGCCCAATTCTTTACTACCAAACCCTTAATGGAACCGGATCCGGATCCTCTACTTTCGCCTACCCGATACTGTCATGCGCCCTACACACAGCAAGGCGGTAAAGACCACCTTGCCCTTGCTCGGGCAGGGGTAAAGCGGTCTTTTCACCATCCTGCTGTGTCTGAGACGCATGCAGCAGTACCGGGCAGGCGAAAGTAGAGGATCCCGATTGGAATGGAACCATTCCTTACCATAGCCACCACTGGCACCGAAAGTTGGAGATCATTTCCATCACCATAACTTCATTTGTTTTGCAGACAAGATTCTAGAAAGTTCTCTTCCGTCGCATGACGGTGAAGAGATGGAGAGAACTCAGGCTGTTGCTATTTGCTTCTTCTTTTGGTTCTTGTAGTAAACACCCTTCTCAATAATCATAAGCATAGGCATTGTTGAATTTTGATTTTGTAAAATAAATTTGGCTGTGTTTGATATGCATTATGGGAATACATTCTAGGTCAGTTTTGCATTCTTGCAGAATAAAACTATGGCATGTTCTTCTGGCTTTACAACTTCTCTCTGTCTTTTTTTGTTTATATTAAATCAAATTATTTCCAAATAATGCATGTCAAACACCAATCTAAATTCTCAAAGTGGATTCCAAGTCTAGAATGCATTCTAAAGCTAGAAATGAATCGTATATCAAGCTTTTGTTTCTAGAAAATGAGATTCAATGATGGAATCTTTTTCCATGGAGGGAGTCTTAAGATTCCATTGACTAAAATTTAATTCGATCCAGCCTTTGCTTATCCGAAAATTGGCTTAGGGGTTTTCAAAAGCCAAAAAAAAAGGTTCTATCTCAAAAAGCTCTCGTTATGGGAATTTCTGTGTAGAGAACTTTATTCTTTATCTACTTACTAAAGAAGGGATTTCACCTCAAGAATCTACGAGAAAATTATTATAAAACTGCTTAATCACATTTTAAGAAAATTTTATTTTATATCACCCCCTATTTTACCCGGTTATCGATGCCTAGGATACATGTGAGAGAGTTTGTAACTTTTGTGTGTGTGTGTGTCGTGAGAGGGATGGTATATTGTCCGCGTGCAAAAAAGTTAGCAAGCGACACCAATAACACCAATAGGGATATAGGACGGGGCATCACATAGGAAGGGCATGGGGATGTGGGGGGTCAATAGGAGCATCGCAAAAGCATCAATAAGGGCATCATTTCGTATTTCATGGGCGTGACTGCATGGGGTGGTCTTCTCTCCGCCCCTGATGTGTCTAGGCGTCACGCTCTCCCACATAAACCATGGAGTGAGTGAACAGAGATATCATTTTATCTCTTATGAGTTTACCAAATTCCGAAAGTACCAATGTGGTACACTTTATTAATTTCTTAAAATGGAAAGAAATCAAATGTTCTGTAACTTCAAAATGGCCAACCTGTTTAAACTTTGAACGCCACAACCTTCCTCAAGCCTCCCCCCAAAAAAATAAAAATAAAGGAAAGAAAGAGAGGACCACAAAGAAATATTAAAGCTCCCCAAGAAAGGCAGATCGTCTCATGTGCAATACCTAGCTATGATTAAATAAATATACAAGTACTTACTTGTTTAGGACCACAAGTCAAATGGGCATTAAGGCAAGCAAAGGTCTGCTATGGGGGCTATCAACAAATCTCTTTCTTCATTATAAGTTATAAAGATTGATATCAGATTCCCACACAAAATTTGCTTTTCCTCTCGTTATTAGAAAAAAATAAGGAGGAAAAAGTCATGGGGGTCTATATTTTAAGGCATTATCAACATGAAGTACGAACTCCGAAGCCCGAATTCAATCTCAGTTGATATAAATCTTTCTAGACATCATTATGTTTAGTGAAGTATATTTTTTCACTATTTGTCATTTGGTAATACATAGATTAGTCCATGTAATAAAGGACCCCACGTACATCTTATTGACTAATTTTTTTAATTTATTTTTTTGAATAAAGAGAGAATTAATTATTCAATAGAGTAAAGCTCATAAATTCAAAGTTACTACTGTTCTGAATCCACAGTGTGGATATAGGCCAAAACATCCAATCCGACACGGAAATGGCCTTCCTAACCAGAGTATCAGTCAAACTGTTACAAACTCTGGAGATATGATGAAACCTACAAGATTGTAGGAAGGATGTCAAGTGTAAGATATCATTTACAAGGTGCATGAAATGCATTGGAATAGGGTCTTTGCTACCATAAACGAACTGGATAGATTCAAGGCTGTTTAACTCAACTTCAAGGTGATCCACTCCTTCCTCAATTGCCTGCAGAATGCCTCCCCTAATTGCCAGAATTTCGCCACTAAAACCTACGTGAAGTTACGAAGTTCGGATATAGCTGATACAGCACAGTCCCTGGCGTCTCTTAAGATGTAGCCAATTCCAGCGAACACTTTCTTCTCTGCCAATGTTGCATCGCAGTTTAATTTGATGAAGCCAGCCCAATTTTAATCCAAAATAAGTAAGAAAAGTTGCTCAAACTCTGATTCAAAGTTTTAATAAATTACCAAAATGATATCACAAGAAAATGAATATAAAATGTAAAATTAATAAGTTGTTTGTCTAGTATTCTAGCAAATGAACTAACTCATGTATTACCATATGGCAAATAATGAAGTGTTATACTTAAGTAGACATAGTGACGGAGAAAAATTAAATACTTAATTGAACAAGGACATGCAACTAGCATGCATGTTAGGTAAGAATAAAAGTTTAAGCTGGCTTGAATTTCCACACACAGTATGTACTTAAATTACAAACACATTTTTAGCAAATTTAAAAAGGAAAATAGTGACCCTTAATTATGTGCCACATTATTACAGACCTTTTGTTTTTCGTTCAATTCGTTCAGTCATCACCAGGGTTTTAGTAATCGGTATCGGTATCAGTATTTGTCTCTGTCGGGATCAGTTAAATTTATCCTTATTTTCTTTTTTAAAAAATTAGATTTTCTTTTTAAAATTTTACCCTTGTCTGTGCCGATTCATTGATACAGGATCGATCGACCAGGAATCAATATCGGTCTCCATCAATATGAATCTACGAATCCGATCGATTCGATACCTCAAACCATTGGACTCACCACAGTTAACAGAGGGGCCAGACCTCAGACCTCTCTATATATATAACCAAACCTCTATATATATACCTCATGTGAATTCGTTTGTTTTACAACCCCCCCCCCCTCCACCACCACCACCACCACCACCACATTACTAATTTTAGTCCATCATCTTGCAACCCATTGAGATGACGATATATGTGACAATGTCCCGTTACCTAACAGTGCTTCACAAATTATCCCATCTCTCTCTCTCTCTCTCTCTCATATACTATGCATAGAAATATAGAATCAGAGTGAGTGAATGAGTGGTGGGCATGATGTGCCATGCACGTGCTTCGTGAAATCAAAGGAAGACAGCATAAACTATAACATCATTGGACCATCTGATGAAAACAACTTAGAAAAAAAAAATTAATGTTTTAATAAAGAGAAATTAAGGATATATTTTATGTGATCTATTTCATAATATACTTAGGAAATGCGTGTGCTGCTTAACCAAGGTGTAATTAAAGGAAATTTCATCAATTTGTCTTGTCTGTCTTACCAGATCAAAATGTACGTGTTTGTTCATGAAACACATAATCAAATCACGTTTTGAAGCTTAATTCTCAGATTTTGTTTTTTTGGTAAAACAATTCTCAGATTTTGACATGAACCAACATACGAGAAGAAGAAGAAGAAGAAGAGGAGGGAATAGGAAGGAGGGAATAGGGAAGAAAGAACAAAAGAAGGGCATCTGGTCAGGTTTTAATTTATTGGTGCAAGGGTTAATTAATTAGATTCGCTTAATCATTACAACTTTATTTATTAAACTAAACAAAAATTTGTTATTGTGAGTTGTGACGTCCACAGCTTTTATTTCCCTTTGGCTCTAAAGCCTTAATTACCAGGATTTCAACAACATGGCTGTAGAGGGGTCACGCAGCTTTAAAAGGGAAAAGGGTTATGAAAGGAAAGAAAATTAATCATCACAATCACACACAAGCCTCTCTCCATCGATTTCCTTCTCTACATACATTTTAACCACTTATTTATAACTTAAATTAAACGCCAGCCAATCCGTGAAAAAGATGGATTCAGATCTTCTACGGCGCTTGCTACCCGTCCTGCTGTGCTGCGCAGATATAAAGCGGTGCGCATTGATCGCCTTATCCTTGTCGGAGCTCCTTGTCTGAGTAGAGGTAAAGCGATCACTGCGCGCTATCCTGTGTCTACGCAGCACAAGTAGGACGGAAAAAGATCCTGTCAATCCGGGCAGCATGCAACAGTGTGCAGCGCCTGAGATGAGGAGGGCGCATTGACCGCCTTATCCCTGCTTGGGCAAGGCATTGGGCAGGGGGTAAGGCGGTAAATGCGCACAACCTTATCTCAGGTGCTGCACATGCAGCACTGTTGCCTGGATTGGTAGGAGCCGGGTCCTAGGCAGGACAAGGCAACGCACCATAAAAGATTTGTGTTGGAAAAAGATGGGTTTCATTGATTTTTTATGTTTGAAATTTTTTGTGATTAAAAAAAATCTGTGTGCATTTATGGTCATGGTTTTAGCAAAAAGGGCAAGAGGACGTTAACCGGTCGTGTAGCTCCTACACCAATATGGTAGCTAATGAAAGAGCACACAGAAGCATTGATTTATATGCAATTTTCAATTTCATTATGGGTTGAATGGTCTTTTCATGCACAAAGGCATTGGTTTGTGTGTAAACGTAGAAACTATCACGTGACCAGTTAGATCAAGTTCCTTTTCAAAAAAAAAAAAATATTTGAAAATGAGGATTAATTGGAATGAGAAGAGTCAATTATGTCAATACCAATCTGATTTTTAAAACATGATTTCAGCTGATATAACCTTCTCTTTCAAAAATCTTAATGGTCACCATTTTGCTCTTAGCTAGACTTCAAGTTCCAATCGGATCTGTGACAGAGCTGAGCTTTTCAGTCTACTACCAGATAGAAATTGACTCAACCTTATCGGCGGCCCCCTTAGACAACTCTTCCGTATTCATGATTTTCTTTCTCCTTTTGTTTGATTAGAAAAGTCTCATACCGAAAATGAGGTTATAAGTTTTTTTCAAGATGTCCTTTTAAATTAGTGGTTTGCATGAAAATTCTGGATAAAAAATATTATTTATTTGGAATTAATTAATCTTGAGGAAAAAAAATGAAGGATCAAGTTTTCTATAAACCACGGTGAACATGGTTTTAGTGTACGTCAGGTATTGGTCACTTTCAAAATCAATACTATCGATATGAATCACAGTATCGAAAAAGTTTACCCTAGTTTTTCTTAAAAAATGAATTTTTTTTATATATTATTTTACCCATTGTTTGTACTGTTTCACCAATATAATATGGGCCAAGTATCGGTATCAATCACCTTCAAAACCATGTAGTATCAACCGTATTTGGTGATCTGATATAAATACCTCAAACCATGTCGGTGAATAGGAATCTATTCACCACGAGGCTTCAGATGCATGTGGGAACCTTATAGGGGTTTGTGAACCCTGGATGATGTGGTATATGTTCAATGTTTGGTGAAAAAAAAGTTTCCTTGAAAAAGAAAGTCGATTTTTTTTTTTTAAAATGATTTTCTTGGCCTAAGCTAGGGTGGTTTGGATTGAAGAATTGGAATTTGATCGGTGTAGACACTAAATTTTGTCACCCCCCGGCAATGATGACAACAGGATACGGACAGATATCGGTATCTCTCTCAAGAAGGACTCTTGTCCCTACATCTAAACCAAATCACCCTAACATCCCTAAAATGATTTATAAGACCCTTTTACTAAACGCTGAAGGAGGTACTGTTCACCTTCTTCAACCACGGCGGTCCCGCTGAAATCGCCTAGGATGTCCACCCCCCACATGGCAAAGGGAATGGGGTTGAGGATCGATGTAATTTCGGTGGCGGGTAGATGGGGTACTGGGGCGAACAATTGACATTGCTCGCAAGTCTTGGCATACTGTATTGCTTCTTCTTGCATCCTTGGCCAGTAGAGTCCCTGGCGGAGGATTTAGTCGGCTAAGGCTCGGCCACCCATGTGGCTTCCACATATCCCTTCATGGACCTCTGCCATGGCATATTTGGCTCCCTTGAATCCAAGGCACCGAAGTAGTGGTGCTGTGACCCCTCTCTTGTACAGTACGCCATCTAGGATGGTGTACTTTGCAGCTCTCATCCTTATCTTTCTTGCCTCGACCTTGTCTTCCAGTAGGATGTCATTCTGCAGGTAGCTGAGTATAGGGTCCATCCAGCTAGGCCCTTCCTCGATCTCATTAACTTGCTTTTCTTGGTATGTCGACTCATGTAGTATCTCGACGTAGACAACACTGGCCAAGCTTCGGAGCTCATCATTCACTAGCTTGGATAAGGCGCCGGTTGCGGTATTCTCGATCCTTGGTACTCAAACCATCTCGAGCCTCTTGAACCCCGCGATCATCATTCAAACATTTGCTAGATATGTGGTCATTCGCTCGTCTTTGGCCTCATACTCTCCATTCACTTGATTCACTACGAGTTAGGAGTCACTCTGGATGGATAGGTGTGTAACTTGGATGGCCTTGGCCACCCGGAGTCCAGCTAGTAATGCCTCGTACTCTGCTTCATTATTGGATGTTTGGAATGCGAATCGGAGAACATACTGGATTCAGAAACCTTTGGGGCTAGTGAGTATGAAGCCAACCCTGCTTCCTACTGCGTTACTCAAATCGTCCACAAACATCTCCCACAATCCGTGATCATGCTTCTCTGGTTCCTCTGCTTCTGGCTCGATCTCAGATAGGGTGCATTCGGCGATAAAGTCTGCCAAAGCTTGGCCCTTGATGGCCGTCCGAGGTTGGAACCAGATGTCATGCTCACTCAATTCTACCAATCAGGCTATCAACCATCCGGAGATGTCTGGCTTGTGCAGTACCTTCTTCAGTGGAAGGTCGGTGAGGACTATGATAGTATGGGCTTGGAAGTATGGTCGTAGCTTCCTAGCCGCGATCACCAGCGCGTAGGCTACCTTTTTTATCTCTGTGTACCTAGTCTCTACATCGATCAGAACATGGCTGACATAGTAGATGGGTCTCTAGACCTTGCCTTCTTCCTTTAGTAGTATAACGCTTACTGTAACAGGGGTGGCGGCTAGGTAGAGTTGTAGTTCTTCATTGGGCTTTGGTCGCCCAAGCAGTGGTGGACTCTCCAGGTACCCCTTCAATGCCTCAAACGCGCTTTGGCACTCTTCTGTCCATATGAAGTTTTTAAGACTTCGGAGGTTCTTCAATATCTTGAAGAATGGTAGGCATTTATCTCCCGATCGTGATACGAACCTTGAAAGGGCTGCGACCCTTCCATTCAACCTCTGCACCTCCCTGACCGTCCGAGGTGGTGCCATCTCTTGGATGGCCTTGATCTTGGATGGGTTGGCTTCTATTCCATGTACTGAGACCATGAACCCTAGGAACTTCTCTGATGTCACACCGAAGGCGCACTTTGTAGGGTTTAGTCTCATCTAGTTCCTTCTCAGTACCGTGAATGCTTCCTCCAGAACGGTCAGGCGTTGGTGGGCTTGGACGCTTTTCACGAGCATGTCATCCATGTACACCTCCATGTTAGGTCCGATTTGTTCCTTGAACATCTTATTGACCATCCTCTGATAGGTGGCCCCTGCATTCTTTAGTCTGAACGGCATGACGCGGTAGTAGTAGTTCTCCTTGTCCGTCTGGAATGCGGTGTAGGACTCATCATCCTCATGCATGAGGACCTGGTTATACCCAGAGTAGGTGTCCATGAAGCTTAACATCTCATGGTCGACAGTAGCATTGATCAACATGTCTATCTTGGGCAGTGGGTACTCATCCTTTGGGCATGCCTTGTTCAGGTCTGTATAATCGGCGCACATCCTCCATACCATGACCACGTTCGCAAGCCATGTTGAGAACTTCTCCTCCCTGACAAACCCAGACTGGCTCAACTTCTCGACCTCTTCCTTGATAGCTGCTTGTCGGTCAAGGGCAAAGTTACTCCGCTTTTGTTGGATGGGCTTTCTGGTTGAATCTACATGCAGCTGGTGTTCGGCTATGAACCTGGGTATGCCAAGCATGTCGGCGGTTGACCATGCGAAGACATCCATGTTGGCTTGGAGTAGTTGTCCTAGTTCTTCTTTCTGTTCATCGTTCAACAACGAACCAATTTGTACGGCTTTGGAAGGGTCATCCTTGCTAAGTGGCCATGAGATGAGGTCCTCCACCGGCCTTCCTCTTTTCTCGGTCAGTTCATCTCTTTGGTCGCTGACTAGGTTCTCCATGCATAGTGCCATCCCTCGAGTGTTGCCATTGTTCTTCTTGACAAAGGTGATATAGCATGCTCTGGCCTTCTTCTGATCACCTCAAACTTCGCCCACTCCATTGTCAGTAGGGAACTTCATCTTCAGGTGGAGTGGTGATACGACTCCTCTAAGGGCTATCAGAGATGGTCGCCCTAAGAGGTCGTTGAATGACACCACGGACCTGACGACCATGAAGTTTACCATGATGGTCACTTGTTGAGGATGCTCTCCAAAGGTGACGGGTAGCTCTATAGTGCCTCTGATGGAGGCAGTGGCGCCCAAGAATCCGTGGAGGTAGGTGGGCTCTGGCTTGAGTTGGTCATCCCCAAACCCAAATTGGCAGTAGGCTTCCAATGAGAGCACGTCCACAGACGCCCCTGTATCTATCAGTACCCTGTGCACTGGTCGATTGGCTATCTCCACCTGCACTACTAAGGCATCCTCATGTGGGAAGCTCACACCTTCCAGGTCTGTATCCGAGAAGGAGATCATCGTCTCGGTCTTTGCTACCTTGCTTGGCTTCTTTGCCACCCCCACTAATCTGACATGGGCTTTGGCCTTTCTGGTAGACTCTCGCCCCGGTCCTCAAAGTATGGTGAGGATGGGGGCTCGCTTGGTGCCACTTGGTTCTGGTACATCTCTCCTCTCTTCTATGTGCTCTCTCTCCCTATCTCGATCCGTCCTCCTTTCTTCCATTCTTGGTTCTTCTCTTTCTCGCTCAAGACCTCGATCTCCTTGGCCTAAACGGTCGTCACGTCTTCCTTTGATGTACTTGTTCAGACTTCCTGTCCTTACAAGTTGCTTTATCTCCCTCTTCAGTTGGTAGCTGTCTTCTGCATCATGCCCATTCTCCTTGTGGAAGAGACAGTACTTATTAGGGTTGCGCTTCTCTGGTCCTGCTAGCATGGGTCGTGGCCAGCGGAGTAAGTCACGGTCCTGGCTCTGCATAAGGATCTGAGACCTGGTGGTGTTCAGAGGTGTGAACTCAGGGCTGCGTGCTCTCTCACTTCTCTCAGGACGACAGTCGGTTCTTCCTGATGGGCGGTCGCCCTTCTCCTATCGACGTTCAATCCTCGACCTCTTACTTTCTTTACGTTCATTTGGTGCTGACCTCTTGTTGTCTTGTGGCTTGGCCTCGAACACCTTCTTTCGAGCTTATAGTACCTCGACCATGTTGGAGAATTCGTTACACCGCTCCAGAAGCTCTTTCATTGTCCTAGTCTCATGACGTGTCAGGTCTTTGATCTAGTCCAGGTCCCTGATGCCCCCAGCCAGGGCTGCATGCTGGGTCTGGTCGTCTAAGTCTCTGACCTCTAAGGACTCCTTGGTGAACCTGGAGACGTACTCCCTGAGGGACTCCCCAGGGTTCTGTACCACGTTCAGTAGGTTGACCATGGTCTTTTTCTGCTTGACGCTGCTCTAGAAGCGGGTGACGAATTGATCGCACAGCTCTGCGAATGAACCTATCGACATCGATCGTAGTCTGGAGAACCATGAAGTGGCTGCACCCTTGAGGGATGTAGGGAATGCACGGTAGGAGACCACGTCTGATCCCCCATATAGGGTCATCATCCCATTGAAGTAATTGATGTGGTCATTAGGGTCAGTGGTACCATTGTAGAGTTCGAACGTGGGTAACCTGAACCTGGAAGGGAGTGTGGCTGACATGATCTCTGCAGAGAATGGATGTTGTCCGGGTATCGAGTGTGTCTCGCCCTTGGTCTGCTTCTTCAGTCCTTCCAACTTCTCATCCAAATCTTGAAGTCTATTTGCTAGCTCTTCATCCTGTGACTGTCCCTCACGTTTGGCTGGTCGTTCACTACGACCTCGTTCTGGTCCTCTCCTTGAAGTCCCTTCCCTTCTTGAATGTTGGCGGGATGGTGAAGGGTCACATCGCAATGAACTTTGACGTGAACACGAGGGGCTCTCATCCCTATAGGTTTGGCTTTATCTTGGTGTGTGACTCCCTCCTAGTCGACCTTGGAACACCGACCTCTTGATGGACCCTTCTAGGTTGGGTACCACGGATCAGTGTGATGGTGTTCTCCCATGGTCTGATCGCACTGGAAGGTCTGCTGTTCTTCTGGGAGGTAGGGATGCCTCCCCCCGCTGCCTGGTGTTCCTCTTCGACGTATCACCCCTGGGAGGTGACCTCCTAGGCTTTGCTCTTGTCGAGGATCCATCCTACGACGGTGTGATGTTGTACGCCGCCTCAGGTAGTCGCGGAAGAGTTGTTGGTCGTGGAGGATCTGTCACTATAAGTCATTGATCTGACCCACAGTCGTTGGTGCATTAGGATCAGGTACTGGCTCCACAGCAGCTTCAATGGCTACTTCAGGGTTGAGGTTAACTACCCCAACTTGTTGGTTCTCGGGGACCTCCCTCTCTTAAGAGACATGGTCAGTAGCTTTGCAATGTGAGCTCTCTGGAGGAGGTTATCCGTTCCCCTCCCTCGTAGCATTGTTGGTGGAGGGAGCGGTCTTCCTGCCTCGTGGTGCCATGGAATGATTATGAGAACAAGCTAGTAGATACGATGGCTAGCATTGTTCCCACAAATGGCGCCAATCTGTTGCGTCAGGAAATCATCGATGGTCCTTTGAGTGCTGTAACCTGCAAAAGAACCTGGGTAACAAAGGAGAACTGGTGTGGTTCCAGCCTAGGACTCTCCGATGCCTAGGTTAGATCTTTCTGAGCAAATAGACGAATGAATAGAATTCAAGCTCGGCTGATGGGGTAGAATACCTTCCCTTTTATAATAGAGTATGGCAGTGTGGAGAGTCCCAGTTGATGTAGAGTGGCCTTCGTAGTTGATAGAGTCCCTGGGTAGCAGGGTTCCTCCTTGATTGGTTGTCTCCTTATGGGAGGTATTGTCCCAGTAGGGTTGATGTCCTTAATAGATGGATGCTTGCGTGTGGTGATAAAATCCGTGGTGTTTGAGTCTATTAGGGATTATATGACTGGTAGGCGGTGGCCTAGAGTCCTTGAGACGGTGCATGTCTTGTTGATGGCAGCGATGGCTTGGTCTTAGATAAAGAGTCTGGCGACGTTCGTAGGCCACGCTTGGTGAGGAGGCCTAGCCCGTAGGGGGTCGCGCCTGGTAGGAGGCTGCGCCCGTGGGGAGGCAGCGCTCGTGGGGAGGTCGTGCATGTGGATGAGGCCACGCCCATGGGGGGTTGCGCCTGGGAAGAGGCTGTGCCCGCGAGGAGGCCACACCCGTGAGTGAGGCTGTGCCTGGGAGGAGGCCGCGCTGGTGGGGAAGTCACCCCCGTGAGTGAGGCCGCGCCTGGGAGGAGGCAGCGCCCTTGGGGAGGCCGGGCCAGTGAGTGAGGCCGCGCCCGTGGGAGGTCGCTCCTGGGAGGAGGCCGCGCCCGTGAGTGTCTTTGAGGTTCACGTATGAGCTGGTTCTGAGACGGCCCACCATTTGGACCGGGACATGTGGCAACTCCCGATTGGTCCTTATAATCTTGGGCTTATCAAGAGGTATGAGGACAAGCAAATGAAACTGCATTGATAGTGAAACAAATCTTATCTCACCGTGGACGTAGGCAATCTTGCCGAAACACGAAAATCCTTGTGCGTATTGTATGATTGCTATTTATGTTTCCATTCTTCATTGCATCGTGTTAGGTTCTACAAAAACTTGAAAAAATCATAGAATTTTAGAAATCTTTATTTCTTCTTTCTGATTCCAATTTCTAAGACTTCAACAAATTGTAGAAACTATGGAGGCCAATTTCTTATGTTTGAAATCTTGTGAGACCTCTTTATGCAAGTGGCATAGGGGAATTGTACCAATAAGGGATGACATCAAAGGCAAAGAGATCATTACATGAGAGAGAAGCTAATGGTTAAGAGAAAGTTTTACCAAAGGAAATTAAAGAGATCCTTCACTTAAGGGACAAACATAAATACCGCTACCATAGTGGATTCCATTTGACTGGCTCTGGAGGGCGTTGGACGGTTACTTGTACGAAGAGAAAGTCCGCTTTCGATCACCATCCTCACGTTTTTTTTTTTTAAAGGTGTTATCCTCACGGTTGGATTCGAATAAAGTGTATTTGATGTACAAAGAGTTGATCCGTTTTCTATCACCATCCTCACTTGTCTTTTTAAAAGGTACTATCCTCCCGGTTGGATTCGAATAAAGTGTATTTAATGTACAAAGAGATGATCCGTTTTCTATCACCATCCTCACTTGTTTTTTTAAAAGGTAGCCTCCTCACGGTTGGATTCGAATAAAGTGTATTTGATGTTCCCAGACACTAACCGTTATTCCAATCCAACTATAATGAGGTGATTCATTTGAAGTACTAGTGGAGGGTCCACACGACCAGCTTTTCAAAGCAATAATTACGAAAGGCAGAATCATGAATAATCAAAATACGTATCCCATGATCTGGACCGTCAAAGTTGGATAAAATCGAACACTTGTTGGATGAGGCAGCATTAACATTCATATTCACTAGTAATCTGGTCTAGCTTTCCGCTCGTTCCAGATGAGGAACGGAACTGTAACTTGAAATCGTGAACGAGAAATTCCCGATAAAAAGAAAAAGGAAAAGGAAAAGAGAAAACAAAAAAAAACAAAACAAAAAGAATAGGCAGGTGTGACGTGGAAATACATCACGAGTGAAGTGGTGGACGACATCGTCGAGGCGCAGGCAGGCAATCAATGTACAGAGTTGGCGATTTTAACTGAGTTCGAGACTGCGTGAATCGCATTTGCCGGCGCCACTTGTCGAGCTCAGAGACATTGGCTTCGTAATAAGAGCCACGTGTCTACGCACGTGGAAACACCCTACCACCACGCACCACCCCCCCGGGGCCCATTCCTGTGAGTCTGTGACAGAGTACTCTGTAAAAGCCCCCATTTCCGCTTTTTTAGTTTTTTTTTTTAACTCTCACTCGTTTTGCCTGTGTTGTACCGTTGTTGTACCACTGTTCCCTACAACACTTTACTATTCAGCTGTCATTTGTACTTTCTCCGCACATACATGCAGTTATGCTTATGCACTCTATTTTAGAAAAATGGGAACCCCCACGGGCCCCATACTTCCCCCATTAAAATACAAAAAAAATAAAAAGCGAAACATTGGCCGGGTGGGCCGGGTCATAGCCCAATTCCCAATCAACTGTGACCGAACCGGATTAAAATAAAGGGTAAGTAAATTATCTTGTTTTGAATTGATTTCACTAGACTGACCCCTAAGAGAAAGAAGAGCCAATCAGAAGATTTTGTTGACTGAGAATTATTCTTTAATTAAGTCCATCTCAACAATCTAATCCTAATGGATCAAATTACCAAACTAATCGGTTTAATTAGGAGAAGAAAGAAGAATTCCTTCACTTATAATTATCTCTGCGCTTGGAAATCGTGAAGGACATTTCAGACCTTTAACATAAAAGAGAGGTAGATAGTTATGACGGTAGATTCATGTGTGAATCCTTTACCGTAATTGAAATAAAACTTTGTCCTAAACTATAACTATATTTTAGATACTTTCCTATTAAATATTTTAGAGAAAGTTTTCTTGCACCATAAGGTGAAAGAAAAAATACCCATCAATGATCATTAATGCCAAAAAAAATGGTCATTAATAATGCTTGTCCTTATCTATGAATGGTTGAAGATTCAAAATTACCTTTCACTATAATGCGATATTCTCTTAATGTCATTCAAAGACCTTGGTCAAGTCCTACCAAAAAACAACAAAAAAAAGACCTTGGTCAAGAAATTCTCATTTGACTGTGGGTGAAGTTAAACACGGTGCAAATATTTTTGCATAATTTTTAACTTACCTAACATTTTCACTTATGTATTTTTCAAATTCTAAAACCACCCCTCCTAATATCAATTATTTAAAGTCAGCCTAGGATTCCATCTACCCATCCTACCAAACAAACCCTATTCCCACCGAGTGCATTTTGACCTTGTCAATCACTTTAAAAGTCAGGGCAGAAGGTAGCCACCACTCAAGTCAATGGGCAAACTAATGCCATTAGATACGAAGGATTTAATTTCCATGTTTAATGCAATGAGATTTATTGTTCATGCATCATCCAAAGAGTTGTTACACTAACCTATTTTAATGAAGTCATGCAATGCGTTGCCCCTGCAACTAGATACAGAGGTGCGTAAAATAATTATCGTATTTTTAAAAAATTCCATCTTTTCATGAGGGGTTGGCGGTCATTTTGCATGCCCTTGTGTCTGTTTGCCACGTGATAAAAAAAAAAAAGCACATTGAAACCCTGAAGAAAAAAAAAGTTCATGAACATGGATGAGACGGTAAATAATGAAATTTGAGGTTGAAATTTAATACAAGGACAATTTATACCATTCCCTAATTAGATAACGGTCAAAATTATTAAATTTTCAATTCCTTTCACATGGCATAACTAAGTACCATGAAAAGAAGTATGATTTAGGCAAATAACAAATGTTGCTATGAAATATATCATCTTTCTCGACATCCTCACTCACAATTCTTTACATAATCGATACTTAAATTATAATAAGACCCATAAATATCCCTATAAAAAATTATGAAACTTAATCCACAGTTCAGGCAATTTGGACCACAGTTTCCTATATAAACACATACATTAACTATAAACATAGAAAAAGGTTCTAGAAAAAGAAGTATGCATTCCATATGAGTCCAAGATATTAGGAAAAAAAATCCTTTCTAACTCAAGTTCATTCTATTTATGAAGAAATGGAGTATACAAAAAAGGAAGCTATGCATTAATCCCATTCCATTTGAACCTTATAAAGGATATTTTGTAATACTTATAGTACAAATTTAGGATTTGTACGTGGTACAATCTTTGATTAATTATAGTTGAATGTGCACTATATTTTATCTACCCTTGATTTCTAATATATATGCTTTAGATTGTTAACAGATTAGCTATCGTATAAAGCCCACGTTAGCTATTAAAAAAAATGTAAATCTATGATCAGGTATGTCTGCTCAATGGGCTATCTTTGAAGGTTTCTCTTCCTCAGTGACACATAATTATATAAAAAAAGAGTGTACTTAATGTACAAAACTCTCGCCATTGTGGGGTTTTGGGAGGGTCATAACGTCCGCAGCCTTACTAGTTACCCTTGCTTTTTATATAGAGGCAGTTTCATATTTAAAATTTTTTTTTTTTTGTTAATAGATGGTGTCTATAGCCTTTCCTCTTTGTTGGATGAGCATGTTATGGTTGATTATATTTAATATAGGATGCAAATCTCTTCTTTCAGGGAGAGAGGGATCTAATGTCCCCTCAACTTGCTTGATTTTAGCACTCTTTTAGGATTTTCAAGGGACAATTAGCAATCTCTTAAACATTAAAACAGGGAGATTTACTGAGATAAAACAGAGTTACACCATTCCCGAGAATGAGTAGTAACATAAACCACATCTTGTGCTTGGGTTGCCGAATGGGGAGAGAGAGACTTGGATCCGGCTCCTCTCCAGGGAGCCCAATGTGCAGGGGACATCCAAGGGCTGGACTGTGTCACACACATCCCAGCGTGCACCCATTCACCCATCGGGATGTGTGGGGCACAACCTAACGGCTGGATGCCGCCTTGGGCAGTCCCTAGTCGCTAAGCCCCCTGGAGAGGAGCTCAATCTGCGATACTCATGGTTTTTTTGTTTTTTTTTTTAGGGAAATTGGATCCGTTGATTTGATCAATTCGAATCAAAACTAACTGACAGATAAAAAGCTGAAAAACCCAATAAGAGCTAAGGGGAAGGTATTCCTACACTAGAGATTCTTTCATCAATTCAATCAAATGGGGGGTAAGGGTGTTTATGCCATTTTGGATTGGCATTTATGTCAATGTGATTGCATTTAATGTTAGAAGAACCCATGCACGGGTGTGCATGAAAACTTTTGGCAAACGCTAATATATGAGAGAAAGAATCCTATCCAGTCCTGCGCTTACCGCTTAGTGAGGCGATCACACCTAGACACAAAACCGCCTTGGGATGCATGGAAATGACCACCTTGTCCCCATGTAAAGGTGGATTTTCCAAGGCATCATAAGGCGGTTATGTGTCTGGGCGTGGTCGCCACGCAAGGCGTGCGGCTGAGTAGTGTTCTATTCCCCTATATAATACACTAATGTCTATTTTATATATATAAAAACAAGATTTCAATGATTATAAACCAATAAAGGACTACTAAAAGAAATTGATAATGGATCAAAACTAACCACATCTAACCCAAAAGCCTAAGCTTCATGGTGGAGAAACCCTTCAAGATCATAAGCCCAGAAGTTGTACAATGTCCAACCAATGTGGGACTAAACTCCCCTTCCATTCTTGGCCATGGAATGCACTTCCTAAATCAAAAACTGATCAGATAAATACTTTACAATATTGAAACTTATTAAACACATTACCGATATGATTTCAATTTAACACAATATATACATAAAATTGAAAAAATAATATTAATAATTGAAACCAGACCAAATCAACCATTTGACACCCTTAATTCAAGGGTTGCAATGGCTGATATTTGTGTGGACTGTGGTCGTTAAGAATATACTAACTGTTTATTATTCTTTTAAGAATGATAGTTGACGGGATAAAATCATAAAACAATGGATAGGGTAGGGTGAAGGGGGTAGGGAGTCGAATACCAAAATTTCTAGACCCTTTTTTTAAGAGTATCGAGACTCCCCGGCTTATCTTTTCTTTGAAAAAACTAAAACTAAAATATGGGTGAGCGTTTTCTGTGGGGGAGAGCGTGACCCCTGCACACACACAAGAGCCAATGAGAGGGTGCGTTGGAGCATAGGGGTGGGATTTTTGCCTTTCATTAGGAGCAGGGTGGTTATTTCATCTTCCACTGTGTCTACTCATGGGCGATATATACTCCCTCATAGAAAACTTTTCTCCCTAAAAATTGGGAAAATGAATGCTAACCGGTGCTGCAGTGTGGCATGTACCTGCGCCCAGGCACAACTGTGCACGAAATGACTGGTGCTGTTTCCTCCAAATTTCTTTGGTCTGGAGACCATTGTTGGATGAGGAAACTATTCTAATTTTGCTTCAGCGAAGATGGATTTTACCCGTGCCATGGTAATCGAAGGACTTCAAAAAATGCAAAAGTTTGCAATGGAAGAAGAAGAGGAAGATAGAAAGATAATGATATTGATTGAAAAAAATACAAACAAAAGAAAATGGTAGATCAACATTCCATTCCTGGACTGCTAATGTTGATAACATGGTGCTAATGACCTGCTGATATTGAACATGATGCCTTTGTTTCAAACCTACTGATGTTGATAACATAGTGCCACTGGCCTGCTGATGTTGGTAGATCACATTGTTGTCATGGCGGCATGGCCTGTTGATGCTATAACATGATGTCTTTGTTTCTGGCCTACTGATGCTAATATGATGTCAAATAGCCTGTTGATGCTACAAACATGATGCCTCTTTCGAATGTTGATCCCCCTCAAGTAAAAGATGAAAATCTTATATATAGACTAAACTTGCACACTGTTGAGTTGTGGGTAGTTTCAACAACTTTCACTTCTCATTTTGAATTTGAATTTGAACTCTTTAAGTGATTATGTAATTGTTCATAATCTCCTACACCACCTTCCCACTTTGTTGTTCAAATTCAAGGAATCCATTTCACGACACGTGCAATGCATGGCCTTAAAGTATGTATAGTGTTTCGGTCAATGACCGAAAATAGGATGTAAATAGTGCACCCCCTGGTCCTTTCAGCCTTTCTAAGGGGTTGCACAGATCATTTCACGTGCAACTGTGCCTAATATAGTTATACGCCGCACTGCAGCACCGGTTAGCGTTCTGTCTCCCATATATATATTACTGTAATACAAATAGGCATTGAAGTCGTTTCACTTTCAATAGGTTGATGGGGTCTTTAGACTTGGTTGGGCTTAAATTTAATTAACTTAATTGTAGTGTTGTTAGCATTCTCTTTCATAATTTATATTTTAAAATACGATTGGCTCAGAAGATAAAGTTTTATTGGGCCCCACAGTACATATGATCCATAACTATAAAAACCAAATTGAAATATCATTGAATAGGAAAGAAGGGGGGGAATTAATGGAATTAGTTGGATGTTTAAGGTAATTTAATAATACAGTTATCAATCATAGAACATGGATCCAAGTGGCCCATTTTGGTGAACAAAAAAGTTACGTAAACCCCCTGGATTTCTGTTTTAGGGTTTATGGGGTTTAGTGGGCCCAATTAGGACGGTGGACGATTTTAATCCTTACTTCAATTTGCTCATTGGGTACTGCATCTGGTCAAGTAATGATTCCTTTCTTCTAAACCCTTTTGAAGGGCATCATCAATAGAACGTCAATTAGTCGGTTCGGTTGTGTCGATTTCGGGATGAGAATGGTGAATCCAAAAGCAAAACAATAAGAAAAGTTTGGTTTTGGGTTTATATTGGTTTGTTATTGGATTGGTTTTGGTTTGGGCCCGATTTGGATTCAATTTAATATTTAAGCTGGTTTTGGTGTTAGATTCCTTCGATTTCTAGTATGGTTCAATTTGATTTTAAGGTCATAATACTCTAATCCGAAACATGTCCAATAAGACCTCGGTCCAGTTCGATCCCAATTTTGACACCCTTTCATCATTATCTCAATCACATGGAATATGATAAAAAAAAGCTTTGCCTTTGTTAGGTACTTGGCCAATATGCCAAAAGTTCTGAAGTTGATGGAATACGTAAAATCAAGCCCTTTAACCTATTCCATACGAAGCTGGTCCAATTTAGAGCTTATACACTAGAGTGGGTCCCATTACATACATAACAGATCACCACGCTTCCGTAGTCGTCATTCTCGGCGACTCTCACTCTAGGCAGTTTTCATTTTGGTGATAAGTAGTCATTTTCAAGCAGTTCCACTTTGCTCCAGGTTTTTAACCTGACGATAGGTAACCCTTTCTTGACAGCGTTCACTCTACTCCAGATAACCCTTTCTATGTCTCGAATCCGTGACGTGGCATCTAGCTCTGATACCAAATGTTAGGTATTTGATCGATACGTCAAAAGCTTTAAAGCTGATGGAACACATTAAATCAAGTCATTTAACTTATCCCATATTAGACTAACTCAATCTAACACCTATAGAGTAAAGTGAGTCCCATTAAAAACATAATCCAGTCTTACGACCCTTGCACTTTTTTCCGTGCAAATATCTCATAAATAAACAGACAAGAGAGTATTACACATCAGTGTGACAGTGTCCACTGTGCAGTTATTTTTTTTTTTAATTTACTTTAAAATAAAACTAAAATAATTTATAGTTTATTAATTAATGCAATACATATAAACACTGCAAGTGCAAACATCATCCACCACCTCAAGAGAGCTTCAAGTGAGTGAAGTAAATTAATAATTAATTAAAAGACCCGAAAAGAAATGAAGAGCCCAACTTCATAACCAAGCTAACTCCACCAACCAATAACAAATTTAACAAAAAAAGAATTAAAAAAATAAAGATTCTGGCGTGCACTAAGTAACTTAAATAATACTCGTTACCCGAAATGCTAATTAACCAATTAGAAGATGGCACGTGTCAATCACCCTTATCTATAAACGTGTGCTCATGTGGAGCATTATTGGAGGATGGGAAAGGAGTTTAAGACGACTAATGGCAACACATTAAAGAGAACCCAACCGTCCAGCAAAATAAATAAAGAAAGGAGAATAAAACAATTGATTTGCATAAATAGGGGCGAAACAGATCGGGTTGGTCTAGGTTTGTAAAAACCACACCTTAATCCTGAGTCCTCTTAGCTCAGCCTAAACCTAACCCAGCCTTGAGGTTGGCCTGAGATCTAGCCCAAGCTCAACCCATTAGGCTCAATTTAGCCCAGTTCAGCCCTAATTGTCCTTGATCAGGTCGGGTTAGCCTTAATTGACCTTGATTTTTATCAAGGCTGACCTGATTGACCCTGAGTTTTTTTAGAATGAGATTGGTCTTTTTTTTTTTTGTTGGAAGACATCATCAATATCAATGATTCTTAAAAATAATATTAGAGGCTTAAACATAATATGTAGTAATTATTTATCAAAAAATAATTGATATATAGTTATATAAAATAAGGGTCCGGGGTAGACTAGGCAGGGCTTAGCCTAAGGCTTCAGCCTAGGCATAGTCTGGCCGGGACTTGGGCTGGAAAATCTGAACCCTATCCGAACCTAGGGCAGGCTTAGGTAGACTGAGGTTCACTAGACCAAACTTACACCCCTATGCATAAAAGCCTTGAGGTTGGTTATGAGGAATGGATCCAAATTGGAGTCTGAAGCAGGGTCGGGTACATGCCCATATTATCCCACCCCAACCCGGTTTGGTCCCTGCTTTTTATATATCTTCAATATCGAGCAAGCCAAAAGTTTTGACCAGATTGATTTTGACCTATTGGTTTGGATAAGATAAGAATGTCCGTAAAATTTGACATCTTCTACTACTATATATCTAATTGGGAGATTCTATTCATAAAATAGAAAAAAAAAATAAAATTAAAAATAAGCCAAGGAAGGGCGCGTGCTAGCTGTTGTTGCATGGCCCTTGGGGTCAAAGTCTAAACTGTAATAATTAGTTTGATTTGTATCTATAAATCTCTGTTAAATTGTAATCTAGGTATGGTTTTATAATAATAATATATAAGGGAAAAGGTTTCATACACAGACGTGTAAATCGTGTATGTGAGAAGGTGGAGATTTATGATTTTTCTAACTCTTTGTGAAAAACCCTCTCACATACACGATTTACACAGCAGTGTATGAAATCTTTTCCCTAATAATAATCAAGTACAACTATTAATTTTCTTTCAAAACAGTAATGTGGAATAAGAGAAGGAAGACCTTTAAGACAAAACAGAAGACAAAAAAGAACCAAATCCCTAGCCAACCCTTATGGGTCAGCATAAATGGCGGCGGCTGGTCAAGATTACCAGAGAGAATCTAGAAGCCAAATCCGCATGTGAGTAACTTGATATAAAGACTTACAAAGATTTGAACCCCCTCACGGAACTCCTTCCCCCTTCTTTTGTAAAGACAAACAAATTTAGAGATTCTTCACCCATTTTAAGATGGAGAAGCTTTTGCCTCACTTCAAGTAAGAGATGAAAATGCATGTATGTGTATCTTCCAAGTTCAATTCCAGCTCTACTTTACTAACAAGAACATGAAGAATTAAGGCATCTGTCTTAATCCCAAATTTTTGAAATGATCGAAGTGAAAGGTTAGGTTTAAGAATTAATTATAAAAACCAGAAAAAGAAAAAAGAAAAAATAGAAAAGAAAAAAAGAAAGCATAGATGCCTTCTTTTTCTTATTAGTGTTAATGGAGCAAAGTCATTATCAGAAATCGATTCCCATGGTGTGGTTAGGAGAAATTTACGGATTTCGTGTTCCCTCTTCTAATCTTAAATGTCTTTGGTGGTGAAGATGACATAAAGGTAAAATGAGAGAGTTGTTTAGGGATCAAATTCCTATATAGTTTGAGACCATAGAAAGCGATTAATAGAGAGAGAGAGAGGTATAGAGAAAATGGGATTTGGGTTTTGGATTATATTGCTTTAATTTTTTTTCTAATCTTAAATTACTTTAGTAGTTAATCTATGGATTAATGGTAATGATAAAAGGTGACGTTTGCCTAACATTATTTTGTGTTATTTGTCTTCGTGGATGCTTAAAACAACACATGCCTCTGTCTATCTCTTCCTTTTTAGAAGTTTGACCCTTCCATTTGTCTTTTATTTGTCTTTCATTATCTCCTATCATTAGTCAAATTTAATAATATCTTCTTATGTGTGCCTCTCTCACTCTTATTATTTATCTTTTAAAACTCCAAACTAATGGTTTCTAATGGATCACACAAATGTAATTTCACCCACATTGACGCGTCATTTGTGCTTCGTCATTTCTATCGTCACATAGCATGGTATATTGCTTATTTCTCGTATAAATATAATATAATCCAATACAATAGTATATTGTTATATGTTTAACTAGGCTCGATCTAGTGTATGAACGTTAGAGTAGGATAGGTATTAGAACTGAAATTAAGTCATAGGTTTGAGTTACAAAAAAGACTACTTAGGAGAGAGTTACCTGGAGTAAAATGAAAGCAGCATAAACCCTAGAGGGGATTAGATAAACCCAAGCTTAGATAGCTTTGAGTATCTGATTTCATTCCTAAGCCCATTAATAGTAGCCCAATACCTAATACATGGGATATAGGTTAGCTTATTTTCACCGAACCCATTGAACATTAAATCTAAAATCTTAGCTATGGATCTATGCCCATCCGACCTTAAGATGGGCTTTGTTCTGATTGGGTGGTCCTTTGAGATTCATGCATATGGGTCTACCAAACTTGGTGTAGAGAAGGGTCTATATTCTATGAAGGAGAAGATTTCGAATCACCATTTTTGGCATGCTTCATTATCTTTGATTAATTCCATTAGACGAAACTTAAAACTAGGGGTGGCAATTCTTAGATCCAGCTTCATTTTTGGGCTATATTAGCCCATACAGTTATTATTGGATCTGTACATGTTTAGGTCGAGTTTTGGGTCCATTACATGTATATGGGTAAAAGATAACACAGTGAGGTGGAGATTGGGATAGAGTGTTTTTCTAGATAGTGGAAAATTTTCTGGTTCTTTCAGGTTAATGTAAACATTTGTGTTGAATGGTTGAACCATATTAAGATCCTCATGTTCGCTTGGTGTTTTTTCCTCATATTTGCGGAAATGCGGAAAATTTTTATGATGGGTTAGGTGCTAAGTGTAACTGAAGCTCTTGGTTACATAAGATGGGGACTGCACATTCGAAATCTTCTAAACCAAAAAACATAACTTTGATGTGTTAAGCTTCAGTGGTTTAGCCCAACTTTGCAGCCCAAACTGTTGGGCTGGGTCTACCAAAACCAGTGATTTTTTTTGTTTGTGTGTATTGGGCTGAGCCTTTGTCATCCCAAGCCCGCTGACCTCCCTTTAATTTCTGAAGAACATTAGTATCGAAATCCGATTCCATCTCAAACTCTAGCAAAATTTCATCTCTTTCACTTCCCACGGACCCGTAACTTCCTTAAACCTTATTTGCTCGCACCCTCTCTGCTCTGCCTTGCTGACATGTAAGAGCAATATAGGTCCCTCGGCAGGCTGCTGGACGATTTTCTCCTGATTCTCCCCGTAACCGATCGAGATTGTTTAAAAAAGAAAAAGAAAAAGAGATTGAGTTTGAGATTGAGATTGCCTTCCCATCGCCACCACGGCACAAGGGGCAGAAACCCTAGATCATCTATCTCCTCCCTTTTTAAGATCATATTTCTCTTTTTATCTCTCATTCACTCACTCGCTCGCTCCAAACTGGAACAATCGGCCGGTGTTGGTAGTGTTCTGCATTACTTTCAGCAACAACATGTTTAGCAGCAGTAGTACTGGAGGCGAAAAAGACAAAGAAATATGTTGCAGTGATGACATTCTTAAGGAGATCTTATTTCGTTTGCCACTCAAATCAATCTTCAAATTCAAGTGTGTATCAAAGAGGTGGCACCACCTTATCTCCGACCCTCGTTTCCGTACCTGGTACGTGCAGTCCCAAGGAAGCAACAGCAGCAGCAGTAAAAGCAACAACGGCCCACTCTTAGGCTTCTTCCAAACCCCAACAATGAGCGTCTCCTCTGTTATGACCGGCGCTAGACCTATGTGGACATTCTTGGCAACCCTACCAAAAGTAGCAACTTCGAGTTGTAGTCCTCCTCTTGATGACAAATTTGTTGAATTAGTAGAAAAAAGAGGGGTAGATACCATCATCAATTTGGAATCATCTCAAGGAACTCTCGATGGGCTCGGCTACTTCATATGTTCTTCCAATGGCCTTTTTCTTATCTCCAGTCGCCCACCTATGACGACCTATTTCATATACAACCCTTTCTCAAGGGAGTCTTATCAACTTCCTCCTCCTCCTCTTAAGCAGAAACAGCAGCAGCAATCGTTTAGGCGACCATTCATGGGTCTTGTTGTCACCACTGATTATGAAGAAGATGATGTATGCTCTCTCAATGTTGCTTCTTCTTCAATCCGACACAGATACAAAGTGGTGTGTGCGACTGCGGCCACAGGTAGTATTGGGTCCAATATTGAGATTGAGATTTTCTCCTCCTCCGATGAGACAGGTGAATGGCAGCAATCCACTGTGGCCGTCACTGATGAGATTTATATCCACTTCTTAAAGCCAATGAATTTGAAGCCCAATGTGATAATTAAGAGGAACTATTTACTGGATGAGTTGTGATTATGACGAATTAATTTTGGTGTATGATCCGTATAACAACAAAGCTGATGAGCATATAGAGATGATTAAATCTCCATACAAGCGCGGCTACGTCTCCGTCCTTGGAGAATCTACTGACGGCCTACTCCAGATGGCAATTCACCATCTGCTTCACGAACGTACGCTCATTAATGTATGGGTTTTTCTTTCAAACGAGGAAGGGTACTACAACTACCATGGATGGTCGTTGAGACATAAGCTTCAAGTCAGTCCAGAACTGCAACTGTCACCCTATGTTGTTGATGATCCTCAATTCAATGATGGTTGTGGTTGTTTCAGTCTAGTGGCGTTCCATCCCCTCATAATCCAGACGCTCTATTCATCAATTTCAATGGCTACATCTTCCTATATTACATCAACACTTCAACAGTGGAACCAGTTCAGTGCCGTGACCGAACCCGCTACAATATTGGCCTAACCCCGTACTTTCTACCACTTTGGCACATCTCTCATCTCCCACTACGACATTAGTGAAAGATAGATACTTTTAATCATCCAACATGAGTGCACCACCATAATATACGTCGATCTTCTGCAGCTCAATGACTTGTATTGAAGGGACCGTGTGTTGACGTAAAATTTGAGAGTTTTCCAAAGCAAGATTGAGGCAATTAGCTTGCCGACCACTGGTTTTGCACTCTCTCTTCACACAAGAGAGAATTAGTAGCCATACAGGTTTTGGTGCTTCTTAATTTTATTTTGTCCATTCCTTTTTGAGTGTTTTTTATAAGTCTAGAATTTAATGGTAGTATATTTTTTACAGAAATTTTGAAATTCTTAGGGGAAGTATAAAGGAATAAATTCTGGATGTGCAGTTCCAACATGGGTAGCACTAATTATATCCCAATTGTAAAAAGGATCACCTATCACCTATCACCTATCACTGCCCAGATATGAAATTTTCCTTGTACTTTTTTCTTATGGTTGATATCAATTTATCGCAAACAAGAGGAAAAAAACAGGTTTGGGGGTTTGGGGGGGGGAGGAATTGTTGTAGATACCATCCTGTATCAGTGGATCGATACAGACCAGGGGTACAAAAAATTGTTTTTTAATTTGAAACCAGTGGTAAATCTGTCTGATCCAGACCGGGCAATCTGAATCGATATTGGCAAAGATCGATTCCAATTCCTTAAACCCCGAGGGAAGAGGGAATGTACCACAAGCATATCTAGATGGTTTACAAAACCAACTCTCATGGAACCGGCCACAAAGGCTGAAATTACAAGGGAAAAGACTAGCCCAAAGAGGCACGATAGGAATCCCTGCTTAGTCGATAAATCATTCACCAAACCCTTTCCCTTCTTTCTATCAAATTGCCTTTTCTCATGTACTGAATTCTTAATTATTTTTTTTTGGTCACGAAGAAATTTCTCTGTAGAATAAATTTCAACAGATGTTTTCAGTAGTGTGGGGGGTTTACTTGGCAACCGTTATCGTCTACGGTTCCCAAGATGGGGGTGAGACCCACCCGAGGCACCTGACCGAACACTCTGCTCGGATGGGGTCCACCCTCCTCTTACGAGTTTTTTTTTTTTTGTTTGTTTGCATAAGGGCCACTAAATTTGGTTGCCAAGCAAATTATTATAACATGCCACTTGTAAATTGCGCATTGTTGTGGGCTTTGCATAATTATAACAGCCATTGAACACATATGCACCCACTAATAATCATTGCACCTTCGGAAATTTCTGCCTTTTTTATGAGGTAAGACGGTCATTTCACGCGGATCTGTGTCTAGGTGCAGGAGCCACGTGCACACGATCAGGTAGCGTTCTCTTTCCCTTTATTTATGATGAAAGGGTTTATTTATAAATTTATATCTATAAAATGAGAGAAAATTATCTCCTCCAGGTCTCCGCCCGGCCTAGTTCTTCCAGTGCCTATAATACAGAGGGGGGCAATGACCACCCTATCCCTGCCTGAACACTCGGGTGGGGTCCACCCCCTGTATAGAATGGCACACAAGCATTGCCTTGGACAGGATTTTTCCATCTTTTCATGGGAGAAGCGTGTGTAGGCATAGGAGCCACGCATGTCATGCGAACAGTATGCTCTTTTCTCTTTTAAAATATAAATCAAAACTTAATAGGTTTTATTCAATTTAATCGGTTTTAAATGATTGAAACCAAAACCGAATGGTCTCATTTTTTAAACCAAAACCACACATTTATTGAACGACTTCACGATTCTATTGTAAATGGCTCGATACGATATCGGTAAACGATTTCAATTTTATTTATTTACTTTTTTTTTGATAAACAACGATTTCAATTTAATATACCCTTACAGGGTGGAGGGTGGAGGGTGGAGGGTGGTGGTTGGGGGGGGGGGGGGAGCATGCCAACATCCTTAAAATTAATCGGGAAGCTGCATAAGCACTACATCAACGCGAGGGCCAATGAAAGCACACAGGGGGCGCATTCAGTAGAGGTGGGATTTTTCATTTTCATTTTCATTTTCATTTTCACAAGAGGTGGGATTAGGGGTGCAATAGCGTTAGGCCTGTAAACGGATCGGATTCGGCTCAGATACGGATCGGATGTAATCGGATTCGGATATTTCTTGGTCGAATTCGGATACCTCTAAACGGATTCGGATGCGGATCGAATTCGGATTTTCGATCATCCGTTTACACCTCTGCCTTGTGTAACCCGAACCTTCCTCCCCTAGTGGATACAATTCACTCTCAATCTATAGTTTTAGATCATGATTCTCTTTTCCTCATATTCTAGAACCTGTTGAATCTTCAAAAACCCTCAAGATCATTATTTACTTAATTTTTTATAATTAAGTATTTGGATTCGGATTTTTATCGGAATATTCGGATTTTTTTTCAGATATCTCTAAATGAATTCAGATGCTCCGAAACGGATACGGATGCGGATCGAATTTGGATTTTCGGTTATCCATTTATAGCCTTAAATAGGGTAGGGTTGGACCAGGCTTTATAAAACCCTAGCCCAACCCTAATTTTCCTTAACTGGGCCCAGGCCCGACCTAACCTTAACTCAGAGTCTAAAAAATCCAACCCAGACCTGCCCTCAGGGTCGGGCCGGGCTGACTCTAATTGGCCCTGATCATGGGGAGGGGGAAGGAAGATGCATGGGCTGGACTGGGCGGGGAGAAAATTATCAATTTTACTTAAAATAACACTATAATAAATTGTTTATATTACTTATTATGTTCATATATAATATATTATATAACAAAATATGGGTGACATTTAAAGTTTATAATATATATATATATATATATATATATATATATATACTATATCAATATGTATAACTTAAAATAGGATCGGGTCGAGTCGGGCCAGGCTCAACCTGAGGCCTCAACCCTAACCCGACTCAACCCTGACTCAGGGTTAGAAATTTCTAGTCCTGACCCCTCCTCAGGACCAAGATATCTCAGCCCAGGCCTTGTTTGGGCTCAGGACGGGTTCGGGCCGACAGGGCCAAATTTGCACCCCTGTGGGATAGTCATTTCTCCCTTCCTATATCTAGGCGCAGGTGCCATGCAGCCTGGATTTTCCAAAATTAATAGGAAAAAGATCCCCCAGACAAGAGTGCGTGAAATGACACAGCCCCACACCCGCCCCCACATTGCAGATTAAAAATCTCATTCTCGATGATGCCCCTGTGCATGTTGCCATTGATCACCACGCAACTTGTTAGCGATCATTGCCCAAATTAATAACGAGGAAAGGAAAGCTCTTAAGCTGCGTAGGATACGCTAGCATCTTCTTGTGCTTATATCTATCATTCTTTCTGTGAAAAAACACGTGGCCCTTATAATACGAGGAGGGAGAGAGGGATGGACTCGTAGATTCTTTCTATGAAATAACATGTGTGCCCTTATAATGGGAGGAGGAGGGAGAGAGAGAGAGAGATACATTGACATAGGTGGGGTGGGACAAAACATCACAATCACATCCCAGGAAGGGCAAAATTTGTTAAAAAACAAGCAAAACTGTCTCATCAGTCGTCTTTCCCCTATAAATATCGTTCGTACTCTCTGTACGACCCTCACACCACACCCCCTGGATCCACTAGAGGTAGTCGTTCCCGCTGTGAAATATTGCTTTCGTCGCCCGATCTGCTCGATTCAAAGAATGGCTTCTCTCTTTCGATTCAAGATTCGTTAAAGAATACGATTTGAGTGATTACTCATCCACATCGGTCCCTCGATCTGGCGAAGTTCTGGTTTGGTGTCTCTCGCGCTCTGATTGATTCGAAGCTTTCATGGCTTCTTTTCTGTCCTTGGATTAAAGATTCAGCCAAGAACTTCCACTGCATGCTGTGCGCTTCCGTTCAGCATTATTGGGCATTTCTCATTCGCCATTATTCATTTTTCACAATCAACGGGAGGTCACTTTGGGTTTTCGTGAACCGTTAAGACTGAAAGTATGGCAAATCAGGAGATTCACATTCCCATAGACAACATATTGAGTCGGCGCCTCTACTTAGAAACGGTGATTCAACAGAGCAGACCACCGCGTAAGCCGATTCTGGAGTTTCTAATTGATCTTGACAACGTGAGTATATTCATTAGTGCGTTTGAGTTATTTTTATATGTCAGAAACATAGAAAGATTTCATTTCTTGATTAAAAGAATCACATATTTATTAAGTGGTCTTTACGTCTTTTGCTTCGTTGATTAAACGATTCAGATAATTATTAAGTTCTCTGCGTCTTTATTCAGGAATTCTTACGAAGGTCTACTGAACCACAATATTACTTTCATGATCTCTGCCTACGATGCAGTTCCGCTTTGGCCATCTGGCAAAATTATCCATGCGGGCATTCATTTTGGTGTACACGCTGTAAAAATTGGGCCACTACCCATCTCATTGCACAACCACACGAATGTGTGTACTGTGAGCGGACCGTAGCTGAATTCCACCGCATCCAGCAAATACAGTTTCCTGCTTTACATCCAGCATTGCTTCGTGCGATCAGGTAAAAATTTTAATTAATTCTTTTCTTTCTTTCTTTCTTTCTTTCTTTTTTTCCTTTACTTTCTTTATTGTTTCTTAGTAATATATTCATTTGCAGTTATAAGAAACGGCGGCCGTGGCGGGACGGGTATTGATGATGAGGAGGGAGGCTTAAGTTTCTTCTGAGTTCTGAGTTCTGAGTTCTGACTGATAAGGGAGGGTGTCCTACAAACTGAGTGCCTACAACATCACTCGATTGCCATCAAATACGTGCATACGGGCATCTCTGCAATGAACGAGGCAGACATTTGCGACAATGACGAGTGCGTAAGGCAGCAGTGACATTTCAAGGGACATGTACTTCGTATTTTCTTTGACATTTGTATTTGTCAGTACGGTCAAATACCTACAAAGATATCAATATACAAATATCCAACGGTTATATATATTTAAACTACTCCCATCACATGGCTAAAAGTGATCTTGCATGTTTGTTTCCAATATATCACAATTGCGTATCAACCCCCTTCAATTCCTTTGTAAAAATTTCCTTTTTTGTGTCTTCTCAAAACTGATTTCATTTCCTTTACTTGCAACCAATTGGAGCCTCCACATTTGAACCACCTTTGGTATGTTGATCGACTTTTCTGTTTGTAATTGGACTCAATGCACAGCGAAACTGATATATAACTAGGGCTGTCAATTTTGGATCGGAACCGGTAATCGGATCGAAATCATCCCTCTAGGAACCAGAATCGATCCACCCAAATAGCTTATTGGTCCGGATCTGGTCTGGTCCCCTGAACCGTTAAGAAACTGTTGGAATCGAAAGAAATGCATACACTTGAACTTGTCTTGCATCATTTTTTCTGTTTTAAAATGTTAAAAGATGATCCTTACTATTTTAATATACAGTTAAAGTGACTTTTATTATACAATTGCTGTTTAGTTGTTATTAGAACATGACCCAAAACTAAGCAAGACACTTGGCCCCTCAAATTCTAGTATTCTACCCCTCTCATATCTGTTGCACATAAAGGATATACATCAGTAGTTAATGAAATACCCTTGAAAGGTTGTAGGTTGCTTGAGATTTCTCATTCCAATGGGAAAAATGTTTTACATTTGGCTGCTCAACAAGGGCATGTTTGGACCCGATTAGGAAGTGGAACCGGACCTCCCATTAGTGAATGGTCCTGGATCTCATATTTGGAACCAATGAGCTTATTGGTCCAGATCTGGTTTTGACACCTTAGAGCCGGAACCACTAGAGAACCAGACCAGTTGACACCTCTATGTATAACCATGACCTTTTATCTTTGATCAAATGATGATGGGGTATCTTGTTGATATACTGGAACCGGACTAACACCTATCCAGGACTTGAAAAGAGAAGGGGTAATTACTATCACTACCCTACATTTAACCTATATTTACTAAAACTACCCTATTTTAAACTTCTTTTCTGAAACTACCCTGCTTTTAAACTTTTACATCACCTTCTACCCTCTTGTTTTTAAATACCTAGATTGCCCTTCCTTTTCACCTAGTAAACTGCTAGTCTATTTAACCTACCATTCTTCTTCTATTTTCTACTATTTTTGTCATTAAAATAGTAAAAAATGAAAGCACCCATCTGCCTCTTCTCTCCTTTTTTTTTTCTTCAATTTTTCTATTTAATTAATTTTTTATTCCACATTTCATCCTCATCGTTATTCTTCGAATAGATCATGGTTCTTAGTATCGGTATCGTATCGCCCAGTACCAATTTTGCTAGTCATCAATACCGATACCATATCGGTAGCACAGTACGAACAAGAGGTAAAATGGTCAAAAAACTCATTTTTAAGGAGATTCAAGGGTAATTTGGTTTGGTACAGCCGATCCAAGCTGATAGGTATCGGTTTTGTACCGATACCCGTTCTGATACCATGCACTAAAACCATGGAACAGATAAACTCTCTTCAAAGCACCCCACTTCTTCTCTCCCTGGAGTATAGTGAAAGCAGCAAAAACCCTGGAGGGGATTGGATAAACCCAAGCTTAGATCGTTTGAGTATCTGATTTCATTCCTAAAACTTCCTAGTACATGGGCTAGCTTATTTTCACCGAACCCATTGAACATTAAATCTCAATCTTAGTAATGGATCTATGTCCAATCCGACCTTAAGATGGGCTTTGTTCCGATTGGGTGGTCCTTTGGGATCCGTGCCTGTATCGTGAATGCAATAAGATAACCATTCAAATTTAGCTTGTGTTAATCAAAAGTAAGGACTATTGTTTTTCAAATTTTACATAGCTGGACGAGTTGTGATTTTCTAAGAATATACATGCTATGCAAAGAGTCATCAAAGATCTTAATCTAACAAAAGATTTTGCATATGGGTCTACCAAACTTGGGGTAGAGAAGGGTCTATACTCTATGAAGGAGAAGATTTCGAATCACCATTTTTGGTATGCTTCTATATCTTTGATTAATTCCATTAGACGAACTTTAAAACTAGGGTGGCAATTCTTAGACCCAGCTTCATTTTTGGGCTATAGTAGCCCATACAGTTATTATTGGACCTGTACATGTTTAGGTTGAGGTTTGGTTCCATTATATGTATATGGGTAAAATTGTAATTGTGGGGACTAAGATTTCTAAGGTGTCTATATATTGTCTTTGGGAGGGGGGAACCCTAAATACAAGAAAAAGAGATCACATAGCGAGATGGATATTGATGTAGAGTGTTTTTCTGGTTAGTGAAAAATCTCTGGTTCTTTCAGGTAGATATAAACATTTGTGTTGAATGGTTGAACCATGTTAAGATCCTCATGGTCGCTTGGTTTTTTCCTAATATTTACAAATTTGTCCAGATACTCATAACTCATTTAGTTGTAAATATTTTATCACTTGAATTACCAAAAAAAAAATATATTTTATCAGTTGGACCCATCAATGTTAGGAATGTGGAAAAATTTTATGATGGGTTTAGGTGCTAAGTGTAATTGAAGCTCCTGGTTACATAAGAAGATGGACTGCACATTTGAAAGCGTCTAAACCCACAAAAAAAAAAAAAAAAAAAAAAAAAAAAAAAAAACTTTGATGTGTTGAGCTTCTGTGGTTTAGCCTAATTTTGCAGTCCAAAGTGTTGGACTAGGTCAGCTAAAACCAGTTTTTATACTAAATCGTCCTGTATCGGATTTGAAATTTTGATTCTTTTCAGAATTACTCCTACTATTTGATGCATATAAGATGAAACTGTGGGTCATACCAATCAAATTACTTCTTTTAAATTTAAATATAAATAAAAACATTAGTGAAAATAAAACATCAATGGAAATCAACACATTGATTTTTTCGCAATTTTTTTTTAACCGTATGCATCCAAAGGTGCATGTACAGTTCCTAAAGGATACTATTTTGTCCTAATCAACCGACTTCATCACGAAAGATTACTTATTTTAGGCCAAGAGGTTGATAGCCAGATCTCGAATAAACTTATTGGTCTCATGGTATATCTTAGTATTCCTACTCCTAGGAGTGTAGAATGCTTCTATGTTTCTGCTTCACGAATATGATATTTTCTGGGCATTTCTAATAATATCAAGTGTTATTCCCATTTCGACATTTCTAATTTCTGGAATTTTGACCACAATTAGCGAAGGACCAGAGAAATTTTCTAGTTATGAATCGGGTATAGAACCAATGGGTGATGCTTGGTTACAAATTTTTTTTTTTTTTTTTTGGATGTGTACTGGGCTGGGCCTTTCTCATCCCAAGCCCGCTCACCTCCCCTTCTTTGAACTCAATTAAGTCATTGGTGAATGCTAGATTATATTTCTCCTTCCCAACTTTTATTCATGTCAATGCATTTATTTCTGTGATCTTGGCTTCTTCACAGCATGTTGAACTTACTAACATTCCAATACTCTACCTTGGTGATACACTGAACTTTTCTGTATGAACTTTTCCATGCTTTACCTTATCCTTCATGACCATAAGCCCCATTTCAATTAAAAATGCTCTAACGAAATTCTCCTCTACACTTAAAATTGTTATTGACACCTTGAGTTGTCTGGCCAATAGCTCATGTCTCCTTTCTAGATGTCTTTCTAGTTCATGTTTTTATCCTTGCTTCAAGGAATTAAATGCATGAATTTACTGTAAGAGAGCAGTAGATAAAAAAAGGGCGCACAAGGTTTAGTTTTGAGATTATTGTGTTAATTATTTTTGTTGCTTCTGTTCATCCGGTTATTGAACTTTTTGCCATTTATCCCCTTGTAGATTATCCTTAATCCATGAGTATGTACCTTCTTTTGTAATCTCTTGCTCATATGGGCAATTTTCTTCCCAATGATTAATGGCTTCATTATAGTTTGAATGAACAGTGTTGGTTACATTTGATGATCTTAGCTATTTTGAATTAAGTTATAAAGGACTAAAGGAGCAATATCATTGCCAGGACTTATATGGGACTTCTTTTAATAATTTTGGTATTCTCTCATTTGAAAAGAGCACAAATGGAAGGAAGATTGTACCCAGTTACTGTTACCTTGGTTGAGTCAGTCATAAGGTGTGTGTATTGCCTCTACAATGGGAGCAGAGTGGAAGAACTTAAGAGTTGCTTCTGGATTGCTGTGATTTATATGAAACATTTTAGTTAAAAGAGGGGGAACATAATTTGCATTGCTGAGCCCAAGTGATCAGGATTTCACTCTGTTGGGTAGCATTCTCAGCAGAGAAAAACCCAATTTGGGCACTTGTAGGATGGGAACTGACATCAGCCACACTACTGATGTCCACCCGGATCGTCTCGAGGGAGCCCAGTGCCCAGGTTGCTGCAAGGGGGTATCGGCTCAGCCCAACAGCTGGCAGCACCTGGGCATGCTGGGCTCCCTGGAGACGAGCTAAATTCTGTGTCCAACCCCCCCCCCCCCCGGTCTGTCATTGAGTCCAAAAGGTAGAACCTTTGTTACAGTTTAAGAACTTGTTTATGGTAATTTGTAAACACCAGTTCGTGTGGCTTTTCATGGTACAAGACTTGCTGCCATCCCCCTTTAATAACAAGCTTCAAATCATCAAATACTATATGGTTGGTTTGTGCACTCTCTTAAAAGTACTGAATTTTCAAGTGTCCAACAGCTTAAAAAAATAACAATAATTTTGCAAGCAGCTCTGGTCGACTTGTTTTACTGCAGAGAATGAGGTGTTTCCCATGATTGCAAGCAAAAATTACTCAAATTAGAGCATGGAAAGATTATGCAAGTCATAGATTTCATCTGAAGCAAATGATAGTTCCATACAATATTCTATTAACTACTCTGGAATGGAATAGCTACGAGAGCAAGTAACCTGAAGAACTAGCCTAAGCAAACGAGATGGCCAATAACCTCCCCATTGCAGAACCAATGAGTGTATTGGTGTTCTTGATTAAAACAAACCCAAATCCTCTATAGCATCTAATATTCATCTCCTTCATCTTCATCCCCTTCCGCGGACTCTGCACCAACCTCCTCATAGTCTTTCTCAAGAGCAGCCAAATCCTCCCGAGCTTCAGAGAACTCTCCTTCCTCCATCCCCTCACCAACATACCAATGTACAAAAGCACGCTTGGCATACATCAGGTCAAATTTGTGATCAATTCTTGAGAAAACCTCTGCAACACTAGTAGAGTTTGAAATCATGCATACTGCTCTTTGAACCTTGGCCAAGTCTCCTCCAGGGACTACAGTAGGGGGTTGGTAGTTGATTCCACACTTGAATCCAGTTGGGCACCAGTCCACAAACTGAATAGTCCTCTTAGTCTTGATCGTGGCAACAGCTGCATTCACATCCTTCGGTACCACATCACCTCTGTACATCAAACAACAAGCCATGTATTTCCCATGGCGTGGATCACACTTGGCCATCATGGAAGCTGGCTCAAATGCACTGTTAGTGATCTCTGCAACAGAAAGCTGTTCATGATACGCCTTCTCTGCTGATATCACAGGAGCATAAGAAGAAAGCATGAAATGGATACGCGGATATGGCACCAAGTTAGTCTGGAACTCTGTGACATCCACATTCAGAGCCCCATCAAAACGTAGAGAAGCTGTGAGCGAGGAAATAACCTAAACAATGTAATACAACTCAGCCTTAGTATGAGCTGAAATAGACAAAATTTGCAGTAACAGGGCAAAGTTTAGCCTCTCGATACCTGGGAAACGAGCCTGTTGAGATTGGTGTAGGTTGGCCTCTCGATATCTAGCGATCTACGACAGATGTCATAGATAGCCTCGTTGTCTAGGAGTACTGCGACATCAGTGTGTTCCAGAAGAGAATGAGTAGACAAGACACTATTGTAGGGCTCAACCACAGAGGTTGAAACCTGAGGGGAAGGGTAGACGGTGAAGCCAAGCTTTGATTTCTTTCCATAGTCGACAGAAAGCCTTTCCAGCAGGAGAGAACCGAGGCCAGAGCCAGTTCCACCTCCGACGGCGTGGAAAACCAGGAAACCTTGGAGGCCTGTGCAGTTGTCTGCCAGCTTCCTGATACGATCCAAGCAGAGATCGACAATCTCTTTCCCAACTGCAAAAAATGGACAGGAACCGAATCAATCCGTCAGATCCAAGATCGTGATTCAACGAATGAGGGAGTGGAAGGGAAAGGTTTCTTTTGGGTACTTGTGTAATGGCCCCTGGCGAAGTTGTTGGCTGCATCTTCTTTGCCGCTGATGAGTTGCTCAGGATGGAACAATTGGCGGTAGGTACCAGTTCTCACTTCATCGATCACAGTGGGTTCCAAATCCAAGAAAACGGCACGGGGAACGTGTTTCCCAGCCCCTGTTTCACTGAAAAACGTGTTGAAGGCGTCATCACCTCCGCCCACGGTTTTGTCGCTCGGCATTTGTCCATCGGGCTACAGACAGGCAAAGGAAGATCAAACCAAGCAAAGGCATGAGTAAATCACAAAAGATGAGACCGAGAGCATCCATACAAACATATTAACTGTATCACGATCTCCAATTCAGATTGCCGGAAAACCAGAGAGAAATATAGACTGATCAAAAGGAGAAATCAATTTAATTTGAATCTCTAGCATACAACAAAGAAGAAAGAAGTAGAAGCGATTAGACCAGTGAAGTATTATGGTAAGGAAGGAAGGAAGTGAAGCTCACCTGGATGCCATGCTCGAGACAGTAAAGCTCCCAACAGGCGTTCCCCACCTGGATTCCTGCTTGACCGATGTGGATGGAGATGCACTCTCTCATTTTTTTTCTATGATTGTTTGAGAAGAATGTTAGGTTATTTTGACACAGATCGTATACGAAGACGCCTAGGCGATATAGCGTACGAAAGAAACAAAGTTGTTTTAAGCAGAAAATTTTGCTTCGGGGGTGCCAAGCGTTCTTTATATATGTAAAGAAGGGGAGGGGAGTTCGCATGATCCAGGGGGAATAACCGTTAGGTTTCCACTTTCCCTCTCCGTTTGAATTTAAAATTTGAAACTCCTGAGCGTGGGAAAGGTCGCCCTTACAACATCGTATTCAACATTCATTTTTTCTCTAATATGAAGAAAAGGTAGATAGGAATCGTGTTGCCAAAAGTGAATTCTCTTTGAGGGAGTGTCCATCCAGTTTGAATCACCACAGGGGGAGTGAGGACTGTTTTATCTTGAATTTTAGTACATTAGGTGGAACCAATTGCGTTTACTTCTTGACCTCCTCCTTTCCCTCTTTCACAATAAGTGTCTGAGTAACCCTTGGAAAAATTTCTCTCACCGCACCTTGGGTCGTTGTCTCCCCTTTGCATGGGTCAATTGGTGACCATGGATGTTTTAGGAATCTTGGGGCGCTGGGGGTAGAGATAATCGTGATATTTTCTCCACACACGTGCGGCAGGCACTAAGAGTGCACTGGCATGTCGTAGGGTGGGATTTCTATCTTTCATGGGGTGTGGAGCAGTCATTTCACCACTCGTTGTGTCTGGGCGTGGTAGAACATTTTCCCTATTTAAAATTTCGAATGAAACGGTGAGTGATATCACTAACGTGTCGCTTAAAGTTACTCGCTGTGTCGGGGTGTGGCCTATGCCACCCCTCATGTTCGCTTAATGTCACTCATAGCTAGGTCAGGTCTCTGGAATAATGGGATCCACTTTACATTATGCAGTGCATCTCCTTTGTAATTATAATTTTATTTGATGAAGGGGTCAGTTGAATGTTTCCACCTCAATTTGAGTTACCAATCAAAGAACTTTTGAGAGAGAGAGAGAGAGAGAGTATCTCATAGTCATATATGCAACATTCTTATATGAAACCATTAAGACTTTGATTTACTATTTTTTTTTAACGTTTTTATGAGCTTTGGAGTAGTATTGCTTCCACTGTGACTAGGATGCTTTAGAAATTGAGCGTACAAGAGAACCCCAACTCCCCAACTATAGCAAGTGTTGTTTGTTATGGCAATTGTTGGTTCATGGTAACATAGGAACCTGAATAAAATCTCACATTTTCTTGGTAATTTTACACTTGGATTGGACTTTGCTAAGGAGGTGAGGAGTAATTTCTTAACTGGTTTTGATGCCTTTTAGGAGAAGAGGAATGCAAGGTTTGTTTTGAGATGAGATTTTTAATAACTACCATAATTGCTCATTGTCCATTAGCAGAGAGGTTCCAGCAATCTATTTATGTTGGGACTGGGAGAATATTTATTTGTACATGTAGGCATAGATCTAGAAGGGTGAAAACATGGTTTGCCCCTCCAATTGGGGTAATGAAACTCAAATGTTTATGGTTTTTTTTGGGTAACCTAGGCTTGTCAAGAGTGGGAGTGAAAACATGGTTTGCCCCTCTTGAGTGTTACGTGTGTCTTGTATTCTGTGGATCCACATAATTATTATTAGGTCTAATTGGATTCAATTGTGGTCCATTACCTATATGAGAAAGAATTGTATATGTGTGGGGATTAGGATTTGGTTTTGGTACATTACATGTATGGGATAGAATTTCTCTGTGATAAAAACCTATACACAAACAAATGGAGAGTAGTCTAGAGAGTTTTTTAAGTTTAATAGAATATCCAGTTCTATCGGGTGAATGTAGGCATTCATAAAGAAGAAAATAAGGATGAAGGCAACAAAAACCATATTAGATGCACTTTCAAATACAACACTACACAACACTAGTGAAAAAGTCCAACCCACTTAATCAAGGCATTGGGAAATAGATCCAAATCCTCTACTACCTTGTTGCCCGATAGGACCGTGCTGCCGAGACACGGTGCTGTGTGTAAAGACTGCCTTACCCCCACTCGGGCAAGGCGTTTGGGGTAGGGGTAAAGCGAACATTGCATACAGCACGGTCCTACCGGGCAGCTCAGCAGTAGAAGATCCAAATTGTTATGAAATAGAGAGAACTCTGGACTTGAAGGTTAGGCTAAATTGTTAAATATCCCTTTGCCGACACCAGTGACGCGGAATATGTCTCAGATGACGTTAAGAAATGGAAAAAATCCCTTTGCCCACTACTCTTCCCTTTTGAAATCTTTATCAGTTGTGGGAGGTAAGAGTTGTTTGGAGTTTAAGAAGTAGGTAGATTAAATAAAGGGTTAGGATTAAAATTAAATAAGTTGATGGATGAGATGGAAGGGGAGCTGAGAACTTTCAAATCAAAACCCCAAATTGAGTGATTCCAATCGTGTTGGAAAGATTAGATTGGTCTTAAAGCCAAGACGCCTTGACTTATTAGGAGTTAGTCTACCTTTTCTTAAGATAAAATCTAAAAAAATAAATTAGGAGTTTTCCAATCTATCTCATTAATGTGGTTATAATAACTACATACAACTCCCCGCCTCTAAGTAACGAACCTCATCTTTACTACTATCGTATAACATCTTAGTCTACTCTCTAACTCCTTAAGTTACTCTCTACTCACGTCGATAACTCCCATATAGGGATGTAAACGGATCGGGTTCGGCTCAGATAGTGCTATATCTACATCCGCATCCGATTAGCTTTCGGACGGATTCGGATAGTGTTAAACGGATACGGATACGGATCGGATATTTTATCCGTTTACATGTAAATATAGCTTTTTGGATAGCTATACCGTATCCGTATCCGTATCCGTTTAGCTTTCGGACGGATTCGGATAGTGCTAAACAGATACAGACCCGAATACGGAAACGGATTTCGGCTATTCATTTACATCCCTACTTCCATACATGTCATGTCACTCCTTTAGTCACGTGGATAGCTTTCATGCACCTGGTATCCCCTCCAGTTCCCTGTTCAGCCCAGTTCCCTAGTCCCTTTGGGCACAATGACCACCCTACCCTTGCCTGAACACTCTGCCTAGGTGGGATCCACCCCCCTTATTAGAAGGACTGGAACTAGGCCAGGTAGGGAGTTGGAGAGATAATTTTCCATCAAAGACTCGGAAAAAAAAAAAAAAAGAATTAAGGAAAAACAGCAGATATGCTGTGGGGATCATTCTTTTATTTTTCTCTCACTCTCTTCCTCCTAATTCTATCGGAAATAAGTATAGCTACAGATCAAGGGTGTTTTATTGTTCTAAATTATAATAACTCCATCGGTGGGTTTAATCAGATGTTAAATGATCATTGAACTTTGATAGATGGATCATTTGGACCGATCATGTACATCCAGCGCGACCAGAATCATCTAGTTCCAGCCTAAAGTTTATCCCGGCCCATGATCTACTCCATCTTCGTGGGCCTGAAATCGAAATTGAAATTTCAAGCCCAAACAACTACCCATGGATAAAATGATTCCATGACAAGACACTATTCAGAAATTAAACAAGGTATAATCAAGAGTTTAAATATATCTTGGGATTTCACCAATCCAGATCCTCTGCTGCCGAGCTGCCCGGCAGGACCGTGCAGCCCGGAAACAATGAGGCGTGCAGTGACTGCCTTGCCCCTGCCCAAACGCTTTGCCCGAGTGGGGGTAAGGCGGTCATTGTGTGCCTCACTGTGTCTGGGCTGCACGGTCCTGCCGGACAGCTCGGCAGTAGAGGATCACAATCTGGGATTTCATATACAGATCAAGACTGTTAATAACCCTTGTTTTTAAAAAAAGCTTGCAAGAATTGCCACAAAGAAAAGCCTAAAAAGAATAAAACATAATTAGGTCCCACAATCCTATTTTTGCTTTGCTTTAATAGGTGTATCTACTAGGTAGTAGGCATGCACTAATTTAAGTATGGTTTAAGATTGGTTATTATACATGTATTAGTCTAAAGTTATCATTGATTAAATTACTTTACAGGTACATGATGGGCTTAATTGGTCCTTGTTTATGAATTCAAGCGCTTTTACCTAGCTGAGTGGATCAAGATTTGATATTAAAGATGTGTCCTTTCAAGGGGTCACCTTTCGAAAAGCTTCATTAGGCATGTGTCTTTGGGGCTAAGTAGATTTAGAAACAGAATTAAGTAGTGAGATTAATCACTTGTCGATCCTGAATCACTGGAAAAGTTGCATTTAAGACAGCCCGCATGCGTCAAAAGGAACTATATTTGTTTAGATTTTGATGTCTTTCATCATGTCTTTTGATGTTAAGCAGTTAAGGGAGAGGATTTTCCAAGCAGGCGGCTTGGAAAACACATCAATCTTGGGTAAGGGTGTAAATCGGTCAGAAGTGGATATTCAGCTCGGTTCTAAAATTCAGTATTCGTATCGAATTTGTATGTTTCCAGTTCGGTTCTGATTCTATACTTGGTTTATACTATTGGAAGTAGTTCTCTGTCTGGGAGTGTGGCCTACGCCAGCACTCCCAATTTGTCTATCCCTCTCATCCTCAAAACAAAGGGGTAGACGCGTCTTTTCATCTGAAGAGGAGAGAAAGATAGACTCATGGGAGTGCTGGCATAGGCCACACTCCCGGACAGAAAACTTTTTCTCATATATTATAATATAATAGTATTACAAAAATCTAATACGAATACAAGTAAATATATTAATATTATAGTATATTAATATATTAGTATTATACTATATTAATATTGATATCCAAATTCAGTTTGGTTTTGGTTTTAACTGCTTGTTCTTATGTCGGATCCGAAAATTAAACAAATCCCACTTCGGTTCTATTCCCCAGTTCCTGATTGTAACTAAATTTGATTTGATTTGATTTGATTTGGATTATTCAGTCTGAATTTGGTATCAGTTTTTTGTTCTGATTCTAATTTAACACCCTTGATCTTGAGTGCCCATTGCGATTCAAGGACAGGAGGGAGAGAGGAGAGAGAATGTGTACATCAGCTCAGAAAACCTTTTTCCATAATAGTTAAGGGAGAATGTTTTCTGCGTAGGATGCATGGATCACACCGACTTACAACAGGGGCTAGAATGATCGTCATACCCCATGTATGGTGGAAATTCTGCCCCTTTTATGCCACCACATGCACTCTCATTGGTCGACGCATGTGGCGTGGCCACTGCATCCCACCCAGAAAACAGCTGCTGCCCAAAAGTTAAATAAAAAAAGTGAAAAAGAGATCCTATGTTCAGCTCAGTGAGTTGGGAGGTTGGGAATAATAGAATTTGGTCTAATCAGATACATTATCATATGACTCCATTAGGGGCCCAAAAAAAGCTTTTTTTGTAGTAGAAAATATTTATATAATACTAAATGGATTCATAGCCTGTGGGTCCAAGGGAAGAGGACCATTTGCTTTATCTTTAGGTTAATTGTATTTATTTCTTCTACACATGATACATCCTATTTGATTATGATCCAAATTGTTTGAGAAATGCATGAATTACCATTAATTTGTTTAATCAATCTAATAAAACATGTTAAAAAATGGATTAAGCATAGAATGGGCATAGCCCGTAAGAATTGGGATGTAGAGGTCATGGGGGGCACACCATAACTCAAGGAACTGTCCATATCAACTTGTGGTGAAGCAAACGAGGATCATGGGATTAGGTGGAGCAATTTATTTAACAGAGTTCAAGACAGAGCCCCATGACTTACAGTACAGTGTGGTCAGTAGTGTTTGCATGATTGCATCCAAGTGGATTCTCCATATACATTTCCATAGGTTTAGAGATTTTCCTTCTTGATTTGATCTATATTCTCCTTGAGTTTATTATTTATATATTCGTAACTGTTCTCTTAAGAGCCTTCAAGTTCCTACCCTTTTTCCTCTATTCCAGCTTCTCTTACCCTCAAAAAGAATTTCTCTTTTTTATTTTTCTTGTTATTATTTTTAAAGGTGTTTTTCATCATCTAATGCATTAAGGTTTTGGATTAGACTAGGGATGTAAACGGATAGCCGAAATTCCGTATCCCATCTGGTTAGGGATTTTCAAATCCGAAATTTTGGTTTTCGAAAAGTATCTGAATTCGTCCAAAAGATAATTCGATTCAAATATTTCCATTTCAGATCAGATAATATCTGCTTAATTTACTATCTGATTGTAAAATGCAACTATTTTAATATTTTTATAAAAACATACAATGTATTACTATATTACCCTTATTATAAACACTTTTATAAGGATATTTTGGTAGGTCCTAACCCAAATCCTTACCATGAGTCGATATAGGTTAGATACGTTTATTAATCGAATCAAATAATATCCGGATATCCGATAAACTCTTGAATTCAAATATGATGTTAGGTTTTCAAATTTTGTCGAATATTATAGCGGATACGAATATGTTATTATGTAAATGAATTCGAATTCAGATAATAGTAAATCCGAGCCGATTCTGATCTGTTTATATCCTTAGATTAGACCATCTAACAGCTCGATCACTTCAGACTACAAGACATGTCGAGCCTATCAGATGGGTTACACCCACCTACTCCACATGTGGAGGAAAACTTTCCCCAAATGTTTTCTAGTGGCTTTATTCTTTTATAACTATAATGCACAATCAGCTGAGATGACCTTTGAATATAGTGAGAGGAGAGGCCACAGTCATGAATTAATCATACAAAAGTCAAGTGATCTTTCAGGTTTCAATTAATTAAGCAGGTCAGATGCAAAGATACAAACCCATATGTGTCCTTTGTATTTGTTGTAATTGGGGAGGGGTGTGTCCTTTGTATTTGTTGTAATTGGGGAGGGGAGGGGGGGGGGGGGGGGAGAGAAGTGAGTGTGACTGTGTCTGGCCCCTTGAGGGGAGAGGAGGTAGTGGGGGTTGGAGAATGGTCTATGGCCCTAATATCAGATTTTATAAAGCAAAGCATGTGGCAACTGTTATTGAAGTGAGATTAAAGCTATGTTGGGCTCTCAATTGTTCCCTAAAGTGGCAGCATTACAACCTAAGCCACTCCCATCTCTTAAAATAATTTGGGAGATTTGGATGGTTTTATTAATTTGTTAATCTTTAATTTTGGAATCTTTGGTATCTTACCTCTTCTATAAAGTATTCTGTAAAGAAAAGAGAAGGACTTATTGGTGTGTAAAATTTTATGCTATTTGTTGAAGCCAAACAGATGACCAGGAGACATCCAAGTACACTCTCTTGTTTATGGATTAGCAGACCGATTTGCAACTAAACCGGACTTTTTTACACTAATCACGATTATTTTATCCAATGGTTTTATAAAGGATGGGCCAGCAGGATCCATAAATTTACTGTTTTGCCAGCTTCGAAATTGTATTGTGGGCCCTGTGAAGCCAAAAAGGGCCTGGTCCAAACACATCAAGAATTACAAAATGAGATAGGGATAGAGAGAGATGTCTTTATCTTTTGAGCTTCTTATGCTTTTCTGGTTGGATCTCCCATCAGTCACACCCTTTGGGCCTTAGAGAAATAATGTTATCATAGACTATGGAGCCTAAGTGGGCTTGGTGATTTGGGGCCAGAAAAAGCTTAGCTCATTATTACTTAATTGACTTGGGCTGGGGTCGAACTGGTTATTTTAGGAATGTTATGTTTGGACTAGCTTGAATGAATGAATAGTGATGGGTTTGCAAGGTGAGGACCACCAAAGGCACAAAAGCTTTGCCAAATGCACGGTAAACGAAACAACGCACGTGTGTGTGTTTCGGAAACCGATCCAATGGAATCTGATTGGGAAGGTCTAAAACCAATCTAGCGTGGGCCTGTGTTTCGGAAACCGATTCATTGGAACCTGATTGGGAAGGTCTAAATCCAATCTAGAGTGGGCCAGGTTCTTTTCTGCACCTGTTGCCAACCCAAAAGGCATACTTTACGTTAGGGCATAGGATGAACCTACATTGATTTCAGCACCACGGCTTTCGCAGGCTTATGCCTTTCCATAAGCACACGAGACCCAAATTTAATAATTCTTTTTCTTGTGGGTTTGACCCAAATTTAACCCCTTTGACGATCCAAAGACCAGCTTAGATAGGTTACACTCTTTAAAAGCTAGAGCCTGGAATTTTTATTTTTCAGAACAATAGTTTGGTTTAAACTTTTTAAGCCTCTCTCACTCTCTCCCTAAAATGGAAGGAAAAAATTATCTTAATAAAAATAAAGGAGAAAAGTTCTTTCTGGGGGAGCATAGGGGCCATCTCAGGCACAATGAGAGGCAAAATAACCATTCCACCCTCATGAAAGGTGGAAATCCCACCCCCCAAAGATGCTAGAGCATGTGCTCTCACGGGTTGCCACGTGTGCATGGCCCCCGTGCTCCCCCCACAAAGAACGTTCCCCCAAAAATAAATACGTTCTATATCAACCATGATAGGACCCGTTAACCTACCATGATATATAGGACCCAATAGTCTATTAGTTATAGCCTTAACAGCCCACTTGGGAGCTGTAGAAATAATTTGTCCATCATTCTTAAATATATAATATACAAATAGTAGTAAAAGTTTGCATAGTTAGATAAATGTAAAGAATACTATTCCCATTCCCAAGGGATCAGCTCAGATGGCAAAAGATCAACTCCTCAAATAAGAGGTGATGAGTTCAAACCATCTTGGGGCCTATTCCCACATCCCCTATCCCTCCCCCCCTCCTCCTCCTATTATTGAAGCTCTCCAATTCCAAAATATTATTCCCACAACCATCATTCATGTGAACCTCGCATTAGCCAAGTCAATCCATTCGGACTTGTAAATTTGTCTATCCCTGCAAGCCTTAGTACTGTCCCTGAGTCTCTGATTCTTATGGACGTCTTACAAGACCATGATTCATTTTGGTCACCACAAATTGAAGACCATCTTGTTGTACTAATCAAAGGGTCGAAACTGACATCACATATAACAAAAACAGATCCCCCATCCGATAACTTTCGATAATCATCAATGGTTAAGAATGAATCGTTATTACAAGAAAGGTTTATAACATCTGCTAATGAAGCATGAGAACAAAGCTTAAGGTCACAAATACATCTACCAATTAGTTGGACAATCATCATTGGATTAGGATTCAATTTGCGAATGACAATTGAATTACGTGCCGTCCAAATGAAATAAAAAGATATAGTAAGAATTGATAGAAGGTTATGCTTCTATCCTTTTTAACCAAAAAAAAAAAAAAAAGGGTTGAAAACAAAGGATTTAAAGAGAAGAAGATATTCAATCCTTAAGAGTTATGTCTAAATGTCCAATAACAAGAATTCTAGATAACTCACAAATAAAAAAAATTTGCCACTCAATGTCAATTTCTCTATTACAAAAGCTACAATAGGGATTAATAGGAAGAAAATTTGATATTTTACTTTTAGTATTTAACGCACCCCCACGACTTTCCATATGAATAGACAAAATTTAGGGTGGATTTTCAAGTGCTACACAAAATTTCAGAGGTTTTTTAGAAGTAACATTCACATCCAAATCATGTTGAATCTTTAGGCTCCGTTTGGTATGTATTTTAGATCGATTTTGTATTTTCAGACGATAAAATTATTGTTTTAATCATTCAATAATCCAAATTGAACTAGAATGCATATCAAACACAGCCTTAAACAACCATTTAAAGTCATTCAAATGATTAAAGCTTATAGGAATACGAGGATGGACAAGGCCACATGCATTGTCAAAAGTGAGTTAACATTCTAATTCCCATTTTGAACAAGTTTATTCACTTTGAATAGAATGGATTAACCAAATTAGATACAAGAATTCTAAAATCATTCAAATAAGGAAATCCAAAGATCATACCAAATTGAGATATTAGGACCATTTCCTATTTTTAGTAGGCTAATTGCTGCAACATAGGGATCACTTTAATGATACTATTCCAAATCAGAGATCCTCTCTTCAATAACTCTTCAATAAAGTAGAAGAATGCAACAGACTATTATTAGGGAAATAGTTCTCTTTCAGCACTTTAGCCCATAATTGGTCAGGATCAATAGGAAGATGCCATGCCAACTTAAGGAGTAAGGACTTATTTTGAATAGCTAATAATCTGAATCCCAGGCCTCCAAGAGATTTAGGCCTACATAGCAAATGCTACGCCACAAGATTACATTTACGTTGAATCTTCCCCTCCTCTCTTCAGAAACTTGAGTCACTAAAATCCAACTTTAAACATATCTTGATTGACAACAAGAAACAAGACATCCATTATATAAGCATAGAACTAAGGACAGATTTTATCAATATCAATTTCCTAGCTTGGGAGAGTAATGGCATTTTCCAAGTACCCAGTATCCCTTCCACTCTATGGATAAGAGTTTGTGAAATTTGAGTTTTATTTCTATAGAAGAAAAAAAATGGGCGTATTCAAATAAGTAGCATTCTCAAAATCAGACTAACACCTAAACTACATGAAACCATATTCCTAATTCTCTCCCCAACCCTCCAACTAAAAATTACACCACTTTTTAAAAATTAATTTGTTGCCATCTGAAAAATGCTTAAATTTGCACGCATAGTTGAAATAGCAATCTCACTAGCTTTACCCAAAAAAATAAAAAAAAGTATCATCACCAACGCTCCTTTCTTTCCTTCTAGCCACACACCTACAAATCTTTCTCGCGTCCTTCATTTTAACAATCAACATCCTTCTACCAAAGTGGTAAAAAACCCTCTTTAAGGAGCCCACCAAAGCACACTCTCTATCCCTGGAAAATAAACAATCCTACAGGAAATCCGAATTGACATCGAAATCAAATACAATAGGACTTCCTCGGAAGTAATGCCTTCCCTGATTTTGACCAAGTGCAAGCAATGCAAGAAATAGACACTAGAGCTTGTCATCTGTTTTTTACGCACCACCTACAATGATCTATCAAACCTCACTTTAATACCACGTGTTGGGAACGAATGCGCAAACACAAGAAAGAACCAAACAAAAAATCACAACACACGAGGAATTTAATGTGGTTCAACACGAATGCATAGATCATTTCTACTGAATAAAAAAAAAATTCATTTAGCTAGAAAAACACTCTACATCACTCTCCACCTCACAATGTGAGTTGCTTTGCTTATATTTACGGCTTTCTTTACATAGACAATATATAAGAAGTCCTAAAAACCATAATCCTCACATAATTACAACTTTATCCATGCATGTACAAATGATGGACCTAAAACCAAATCTAAACATATACAAATCCAACAATAATAATGTGGGCTGGTGAGGAATACAAGACATGAAACCCAAAATGTAGGATAACAATAAATTTTATGGATAGGTAAACCTAATGACTTTTTCCATATTTCAAGTTTTAGTTGAATTTAACTCGACTAAGTAGCAAACTAAAGCTTTGAAAATCTAAGTATTCATGAAGACCTTGGGAAGATACATGCCAATACATGAAATCCATGGATTCATGGATACACATGGGAGGATATTTGATTGAATTTAAATCAGATTTAAAGAATTTCGATTGAACTTTAACCTTTCCTGTGATAAAACTACCTTTGGTCTACTTATCAACAAAATTTGAGCCCCATCTTCAAGTGCCCCTTAGAGAACTCTTCCCTAAATATCAATTTTTTTTTAAATTGTTGAAATTTACAAGGGTATGAGAGCTCTAAAAATTGACAAGTATTCCTTTTATCTATCAAATGTTGGGATATCATCTTACAATGTGGCAAAAGTTAGTGAGTCAAATAAGGACCTTTTTCTTTAGAACAACAAGATTAGGTTTAAAAGTTTATGACATTTTAAACCTTCAGACAACCTAGCTCTCAAATATACGCATGCCATTCAATTATTTCTGTTTTTATTTTTTATTTTTGGTAAGAATCATTTCGTATGGATGGAAACCTCACCTTTTATGAGTCATAATATAGTTTGTCCTGATAAATATCTATGGTAAACTTACCTTTTTGTGGAACATATGATCAATATACTGGGCCCATTCAGGTTGGGCCCATTCAGGTGTAATACGTACCAGAGGTCCATAACTATGAATGACCATTTCTTGGACCCTTCTAAACCGTGGGCCCTTAGAATTGAATTATGTGTCTGACTCATGAGACCTCACGATTCACACTCACAACTGGATTTGATTTTTTTTTTTTTTGTTTTCTCATTTTTCAGGCTTGAGTCAAGGGACCGAGCTCCTCTCCAGGGAATTCAGCACGCCCAGGGGGCATTCAGCCGTTGGGTTGTGTTGCACACATCCTTAGGTGTGCATCGAGATGTGTCGAGAGGTGTGCGACACAGCCCAACCTTTGGATGCCTTTTGGACATGCCCTGTACACTGAGTTCCCTGGAGAGGAGTCGGATCTTGAGTCAAAACCCAAAGAAAGCTTGACAATATCAAATTTTAAATACGAATTACCTAAAAAACCAAGATAAATTAGAATGTAGAAAGGAATTAATAAACATAGTAGGACAAAAGTAATTTTGAACCTGTTCGGTTCCGATTCTTTGAAGCATCTACTTGGATGGTTCAAAGAATCGGAATTGGTTGCCGATCTTTGATTGGAATCGTTTGAATTCAGTAATTTTGAAATAATCAATTCACACTAGATTTATAGGATTCAGATCCAGTTTTGACTAATTTTAATAAAATCAGAATTAAAATCAACACAGACCGATTCAATTGCCGATTCCGTTTTCAGATCAATGTGAAAAGAACAAACTTTTTTTTTTTTTTTTGGTAGAATTTACTTGGGATTTAAAGGGTATAAAAATGTTACGAGAACGTGGCAAACCGTCAGAGTACTCTTTTAATTTAATTTTTTTTTCTGCTACAGCACATACACCGAAGCAACAGTAGATAAGGAAAAAGTACTGTTTCAGAAAAACCTGATTCCATTTAACCGCAGTTAATTAAATACTCGTTTCAACCCAACCACGGTTAATTGATTTAATACTGATTTTTTATTTAAAATAAAAAGGCTATTAAAGTTCTTTCCGTTTTTTCAAAGGGTGCGTTGGTCATATCGTGTGTGTCTGTCTGTGTTTGAGCGCAGGCACATGCCACGCTGCCTGTGAACAGTTAAGTTTCCCTTTTCCGAAGATTTTATAGAGAAATCTGAGGGAACATTTACGAGTTACTCCATCTGAAAATGGATATAAAATAAAACCCCAAGGCTCCAACCCAAGCCCATCGGCCAGCCAGTTGCTAGCACCCATTTTATGCTTCTTCGTTTGACCAAAGGTCTCTGCTTCTTCTTCTCTTTCTCTTTTTCTCTCTCACACTAACGAAGGAGAAGCTCAAAGGCGAAGACTCGTCCTGGACTGCTAACCCAACCGACATCAGTTTTTTTTTTTTTTATACAGAGAAAAAAAGGCAAAAAAGAAGTGGTCTTCGAACTCCGATCGAAGGACTAATGGAGTAATGGTGGCAAACCTAGATTTATTATAGTGCGCACTCCGTATATTCTTTTGCGACTACTGAGCCACTGAGTACTGAGGTTGACACTTTTATCCCTCTCTCTCTCATACAAGAGTCACGGACGGAAGAAAGCTCTAATCTCTCATCAATGGCTCAGAAACAAGAAGCAACAACCAGAGATGAGGGAGTAGCAGTGTCTACATTTTCTCTGAATCCGTGAAAGAATCGTCCATTTCTCCTTTACTCTCAACCAAAGAGGTGAAAGTTGCGAAACTCTTTGACCGGGGTTCCAATGGCGGAAAGCACTGAAGCGAAAAGTATGCCAGAAGCTGAGAAGAAGAAAGAGCAGAGCCTTCCATTTTACCAACTTTTCTCTTTTGCGGATAAGTACGACTGGTGTCTGATGATAGCAGGAAGCTTTGGTGCCGTCGTTCATGGTTCTGCCATGCCGGTTTTCTTCCTCCTGTTCGGTGATTTAGTGAATGGATTTGGTAAAAATCAGTACGATTTGAAGAAAATGACGGACGAAGTCTCCAAGGTTTGATACCCGATCTCTGCTCTGAAATCTGAATCTCATTTCCTCTTTTCTTTAATTAGTAAGCCTGTAGCGATATCGGATCTAAGATCTGTGTTTGAAATCTCTTCCGATGAATGCAGTATGCGCTCTACTTCGTCTATCTTGGACTCGTTGTGTGCTTATCCTCCTATGCAGGTGAGAAAACCTCGATTCCTCTGAAACTTGAATCCTGTCGTCCGATCTCATATCGGATAGGGTTGGTAGCGGCGTCACGTAGTCTATGATTTCCGTTTCCTTTCTCCTTTCCTCTTCTGTAGCTTCACCTGTCACATTCAAACATGGAATTGAGGATAATTTCCTCAAAAACATTTTCGAACTACTCTTCATCCTTATCTGCGCTGGAATGACGAGCAAATACCAAAATTCCACGATACTATAAATTCATCCTTGGTTCATACCTTCCTAGCATTCCTTAATAAATAATTAACAAGAATAGTTGTTATATAATTATTGCTGTTTGAGATGCTTTAATGAAGATGGAGCACATATAGATTAGATTATAGAGTGAGAGAACTGATTTCTTTTCCTTTTTTTTTTTTAATTTTTGGCAAATTTCTCGTTCTACAGAAATCGCTTGTTGGATGTATTCGGGAGAGAGGCAAGTGAGTACGCTGAGGAAGAAATATTTGGAAGCAGTGCTAAAGCAAGACGTTGGGTTCTTCGATACAGACGCAAGAACTGGGGACATCGTTTTTAGCGTTTCCACGGACACACTTCTCGTCCAAGATGCCATTAGCGAGAAGGTTCGTTGCGCCATCTCCACTTCTTCTTTCGTTTTCTCTGTCCAACGTCCGACCGTTATGGCCTGGGATTCTGATGGGAAAGTAAGACTGTAAGTGTAAAAACCCACCAGCATCGCGGTTGAACCGGTCGGGAATATCGTGTATATAGTCCGGTTCGTGACGGTAGACTTTAGCAAAGCCGATTTTTTTTTTTTTGGATTTTTTTTTTTGGATTAAGAGCTTATATAATAGGGGGGGGGGAAGCTTATATAATAGGAGGGGGGGGGGAATTAGGGGATGGGGACAAGCCCCAAGTGGTTTGTTTGAACTCATGACCTCTTATTTGAGGTTATTTGAGGAATAAGTCTTTTGCCAGCTAAGCTGACCCCTTGTGTAACAAAGCCGATTTAACATGCGCTACTCCACTTTGGTTGGGCGTATTTTCAGATTTTTGACGCTCTATGGAGCAAAAAGTAAAAACAGTTCCTCTTGTCCACGAGGCAATGACCGTGGGCAGGAGGCGCAAAATAGCAAAAGGTGGGGTGGGGGCTTGAGTGTGCTGCTGTAACCAGTAGAACTGTAGAAGCGATTGATTAACTCCATAATTTTGTTGATTATTATTATACAGGTGGGCAACTTCATACACTATCTTTCGACCTTTCTTGCCGGGTTAGTGGTGGGTTTCATATCGGCATGGAAGCTGGCACTGCTGAGCGTGGCCGTGATTCCAGGGATTGCCTTCGCTGGGGGTCTTTATGCATACACTCTCACGGGACTTACTTCCAAGAGTCGAGAATCGTACGCCAACGCAGGCATCATCGCTGAGCAGGTGACCCCACTCTCTCTTCTTTATATTTGATTGACCCCGATTGGGGAAGCTTTTGTTTGGAAAGTATCCTCTATCAAACGAGATTGTTGTGGGGAATACTTTTCCCCCACTACGCCGGTTCAGCAGATTACCAAAAGCATCGTACCTGTCCATGGTTCAGACATGAGAATCGGTTACTGGGAGTCGGTTCTTCCACCAATAGTGAGCCGTTCCTCAAGTGAGACTAACACATGGAAATGGCGTAACGCTCGTAACGACCGTTTAATTTGCTTTTCGGCTTTTAGCATTTCCGAATACTGTTGGAGCCTGAAGGGCTGCCGGCATGAAACTGACGAAATGGAGGAGTAGCTCGTGACATAAACAAGGGAGGGGTGGCGAAAAGAAAACACCTAGTATCTGACGAAGGAGAGGGACTGAAATTCTAACAGATGAATCAGAACTCACACTTCTAGATGTTGTTTAATTAATTTTTCCCCAATTCGCTTGTGGGTGTACTAATTTCTATGTTAAGTGCACTGAGCCACTGACCTGGCTAGGCTGGGAAGAGGTTTAAATGTATAATGGACTGAATCATGTGGTTCATTTGCAGGGAATTGCTCAAGTTCGGACGGTATACTCGTACGTGGGAGAGAGCAAGGCACTGAACTCCTATTCAGATGCAATACAGAACACATTGAAACTCGGATACAAGGCTGGGATGGCCAAGGGCCTTGGAATTGGATGTACCTATGGTATTGCATGCATGTCTTGGGCCCTTGTGTTTTGGTATGCCGGAGTTTTCATCAGGAATGGGCAGACGGATGGTGGGAAGGCCTTCACTGCAATTTTCTCTGCCATTGTTGGTGGCATGTATGATCACAGACTTCGAAATTTTTAACGCCCTTTTCATTTGATACGGCTGAATGTTAATTGAATTTCTTTAGCTCGTCAATTCTGTGGTCTCTGTTTTAAATATAGTTCTGGTTTATAGTTTTTTCATTTTTCTTTTCAAACAGGAGCTTGGGTCAGTCATTTTCAAATCTTGGTGCATTTAGCAAAGGGAAATCAGCTGGATACAAGCTTATGGAGATTATCAAGCAAAAACCCTCTATAATTCAAGACCCTTCAGATGGGAAGTGTTTGACAGAGGTTAATGGGAATATCGAATTTAAAGATGTTACATTTAGCTATCCATCTCGGCCAGATGTCATCATCTTCCACGATTTCTCAATTTTCTTCCCCGCGGGGAAAACAGTTGCTGTAGTTGGAGGTAGTGGATCAGGGAAGAGCACTGTAGTTTCGCTTATTGAAAGGTTCTACGATCCTAATCAGGGTAATTGATACTCTCCCCCCCCCCCCCCCCTTCCATTCTTACGCCATTAGCATTAAAGTTGGTTTGAGTTAGTCGTCCTGATTACTTTTGGTTTCCTCATGTAACTTGAGCAGGGCAGGTGTTGATGGACAATGTAGATTTAAAGACCTTGCAATTGAAGTGGTTACGGGATCAGATTGGTTTAGTGAACCAAGAACCAGCTTTGTTTGCAACTACCATACTTGAGAACATACTCTATGGAAAGCCTGAAGCAACCATTGCGGAAGTGGAAGCTGCTGCTTCTGCTGCAAATGCTCATAGCTTTATTACTTTGCTTCCAAATGGCTATAATACACAAGTGAGTACAGTTGCCCATTGGATTAAGATTCTATGATAATTGTGTAGAATTAGTGATAGGGTAAAGTGAGAGTCTATTTGACCCATGGCAGGAAAGAATTAATGAATGACACTGACAAAAGGAAATGGCATTACTGATGAGTATCCAGTTCCTATTTCTGTTGCAAATCGTTCTAATGGTGAATCAGAGTCAAGTAAAAGGACAATGAAAGTAATATTAGCCTGAATTGAAAACTTTCAGGGTTAAAGTTGAATCTATAATATAAATCTGTTTGTGAAATCAAACTCATTTCTTCAATCATGAAACTTTTAAACATCATGTGTTTTTTTTAACAAATTCAGGTAGGAGAGCGAGGAGTTCAGCTTTCTGGTGGTCAAAAACAGAGAATTGCCATTGCGAGAGCAATGCTGAAGAATCCGAAGGTCCTCCTACTTGATGAAGCTACTAGTGCCCTTGATGCAGGCTCAGAGAGCATTGTTCAGGAGGCTCTGGACCGCCTCATGGTTGGGAGAACTACTGTTGTTGTTGCCCATCGCCTCTCCACAATAAGAAATGTTGACACGATTGCTGTTATTCAACAAGGTCAAGTTGTTGAGACAGGAACCCACGATGAACTAATTGCCAAATCTGGAGCTTATGCCTCCTTAATTCGATTCCAGGAAATGGCAAGAAACAGAGATCTTGGGGCTCCTTCAACCTGTCGTTCAAGGTCATCACGTTTGAGCCACTCACTTTCTACAAAGTCTCTAAGCCTGAGGTCTGGTAGTTTAAGGAACTTGAGCTATCAGTACAGTACAGGTGCTGATGGTCGGATCGAGATGATATCAAATGCTGACCGCAAGAACCCAGCACCTAATGGATACTTCTTCCGACTTCTGAAGCTGAATGCACCTGAATGGCCATATGCAATAATGGGGGCTGTTGGATCAGTTCTGTCTGGGTTTATTGGCCCGACCTTTGCAATTGTTATGAGCAACATGATCGAGGTGTTCTACTACAGGGATTCTAATGCCATGGAGAGGAAAACAAAGGAGTTCGTCTTTATATACATCGGTACAGGTCTATATGCTGTTGTGGCATACTTGACACAGCACTATTTCTTCAGTATAATGGGGGAGAACCTAACAACTAGAGTTAGGCGGATGATGCTTGCAGGTATAATGGACCATCCCTTACATTTTTTGCATTCTTCTTCATATTGGGAAGTGCTCATTTCCTACCATGACTTTAAAGAGTTGTTCCGTCAGGGTAGATTGCTTATTTATAAAAATACACGGCCATCATCTATTTTTCATTTCTGTTTTCTTCAGCAATTCTGAGGAACGAAGTGGGATGGTTCGATGAAGAAGAGAACAACTCAAGCCTGGTCGCAGCTCGACTAGCCACTGATGCAGCAGATGTAAAATCCGCCATTGCTGAGAGGATCTCTGTTATACTACAAAACATGACATCGCTGCTGACATCATTCATTGTTGCTTTCATTATCGAATGGAGGGTTGCGCTCCTTATCCTGGCTACGTTCCCTCTTCTAGTCCTGGCCAACTTCGCCCAGGTACGCCATTATCTACACACTACACCTTGATAATTTACTTTGACTTCCTAAAATCAAAAAGATAAAAACTTTGATCATAGAGTTACCCCACCGTGAAATATATAATAGTTTCGTAGATGCACTGTCCAATGTATTAATCGGAGTACCAAGATTCTATCTGTCATTCTTTATTGCTGGGCAGTGGAGACTGCAAAAAATGGATTTTTTTTTCCTGATCGGGCAGTGTGACCCTGCAACTCCAGTGGGTAGTGATCAGTGAAGGCAGATAAGATAAAATTGGTTGGGTCCGGTGGAAACGTGTTGGTCAGTTGAGATTTGAGAATCTCGAAATTTTGTGTCAGATATCAGCGTGTAATCAGGATTTAGGAATCTTACCCTGTTTACAAACGATAAATCATAAACGACATGAAATCAAAATTGCACATACTTCCGTTCTGATTTCCAATCGCAAGTAACTCCTTAAAAAATTTCAATTGGTAAAACATAGAAAATGTGGAAACGAAGGTTTGAATCTTTGAAATACTGTTTCAACTTTTTCCAACGAATGATCCAATGACTAAAATGGGTGGATAAAATGCAACGAAGGTTTTCCTCCTTTCACTACTACGTCTTTTACTATTTGCGCTCTACCGAAAACCTAGGCAGCAGAGTAGTGTATTGAAGGATTTTTACACTATGGCCCATTTCCCTCTCCATGGCCTGTTCATGTTTGTAACAAGGACTCCCCCTTCACTCCATTCTGAATAAACATTTTGTTACCGAAAAAAAAAGATGAGAGGTAACTGGTAAGTGACACATGAGACGTGATTCAAAGACCCTGTGCGTTTGCTGTAGTATTTATTGTCTTGAAACCCACGGTATAGCTTCCGATGAGTCTTGGCTTGTGAATTTTTTTTTTCCGTTTTGTTTTTGTTGTTTTTTTGTGATAACTCCATGTTTGTTTGATATTTTATCCTCAATTTTTCCTCTCTGAGTACTTCTCAATTTTTTTTTTCCCTGCTAGTATGGGTACTTGTCGTTTTGCGTGTTGGTAACTGGCTGGCTGCAATTTCCCATGTGCTGGAATCACTTTTGTAGGACCTACGGTGACACTGTTGCCACTATTGTCTGTATTTTCGCCTTTTTAATAAGTTGTAGGGTCCCTAAGTTGTATTGGTTTAAAAAAAATTAGTTGTGTTGGGATTTGGGACCAAGTTTTTTCTCACAGTCAAGACTCCAGAGAATCTGTTCATCCATCCCATTTACCCTTTGATTGGACTGAGGGAGTGTATCGTAAAAATAGAGAAGAATAGGGATTAAAAGTTAATAATGGTTAGAGAGAGGTATCGATATCCGGTCACCTGGATCAGGTGGGTGATCTCTTTCAGTATCGCTAGCCACCAATTCTGATATCGTGTTGATACCATATTTGTACAATATATGGTTAAAAAATCTATTTTTTTTAATGAAAACTAGAGGTAAACTAATTCGATATTAGTTTACCTCTAATACTTGGTGTATTTACCAGACACACTATGTATCTACTATCTAGGCAGCAGCTAAGCTCTTGCTCTGGGTTTGGACCCTGGACCTTCTTTAATATTGACTCATTATCATTTAATTTATGTGAGAATTACCTTTAGCTTCTCTCGTAAAATCATTTGGATTAAAAGTCAACTCTGTGATTTTGTTGAACTTTACCTGTTAATCACCAAGTAAATAGATTGCTTCACACTTCACAGGCCAAGCTTTAACCCAGCTTGCCCATTCTGGTGGCCTTGTTTAATGATATTGCAGACTGGAATCATCCGTACATCTATACCCTCTTATAAATGGGCATTTGTTACCTCTGACACCAATTCATTCATTAATGGCATAAATGTGTATTTGATAGAAAAGTAAAAATAGTTGCCTATATATGTCATATATGCAATGAGGGTTATTACCTTATTATATTATCAAAAAAAAAAAAGTTATTAGCTTATATGAATTGTTCTAAATGGTTCAATTTACAGAAAATGATACACATGATATTTGTTTTTGACTCTATAATCTCCAATTAGGCTGACAGTTATTTTGGTTAATATCTGTCAAATGCAGCAACTTTCTTTGAAAGGTTTTGCTGGAGACACAGCCAAGGCACATGCTAAGACAAGCATGATTGCAGGAGAAGGTGTGAGCAACATTCGCACAGTGGCAGCCTTTAATGCCCAGGACAAGATCCTCTCCCTCTTCAGCCACGAGTTATGTATCCCACAGATGCAAAGCCTACGTCGCAGCCAGTCTTCTGGCCTTCTCTTTGGGGTCTCCCAGCTCGCTCTTTATGCCTCTGAGGCTCTCATACTCTGGTATGGTGCACATCTTGTCAGTAAAGGCACCTCTACCTTCTCTAAGGTCATCAAGGTCTTTGTTGTCCTTGTCATCACAGCTAATTCAGTAGCAGAGACTGTTAGCCTTGCTCCTGAGATAATAAGGGGAGGGGAGGCTATTAGCTCTGTTTTCTCAATTCTTGATCGCTCTACCAAGATTGATCCAGATGACCCAGAGGCTGAACCAGTTGAGTCAATCCGAGGGGAAATTGAGCTCCGCCACATTGACTTTGCTTACCCGGCTAGACCTGAGCTCATGGTGTTTAAAGACCTCAACCTCAGGATCCGAGCTGGGCAGAGTCAAGCCCTTGTTGGTGCCAGTGGGTCTGGCAAGAGCTCTGTAATTGCACTGATCGAGCGCTTCTATGATCCATTGGTTGGGAAAGTTATGATTGATGGAAAAGACATTCGGCGGCTTAACTTAAATTCCCTCAGGCTCAAGATTGGGTTGGTTCAACAAGAGCCGGCCCTGTTTGCAGCAAGCATCTTTGAGAACATTGCATATGGGAAGGATGGAGCCACAGAGGCTGAAGTAATTGAGGCAGCTAATGCTGCCAATGTGCATGGGTTCGTGAGTGGATTACCAGATAGGTATAAAACACCAGTGGGGGAGAGAGGAGTGCAACTCTCAGGTGGACAGAAACAGAGAATAGCTATTGCTAGAGCTGTGCTAAAAGACCCAGCAGTGTTACTACTAGATGAGGCCACAAGTGCACTAGACGCAGAGTCAGAGTGTGTCCTCCAAGAAGCCCTTGAAAGGCTAATGAGGGGGCGGACCACGGTGCTTGTAGCCCACAGGCTCTCAACTATTCGAGGGGTGGACAGCATTGGTGTGGTACAGGATGGCCGCATTGTAGAACAAGGCAGCCACGCTGAGCTGATCAGCCGGGCTGATGGAGCTTATTCAAGGCTTCTGCAGCTGCAGCACCATCACATTTGAACAGTTTTGATTGAAGCAGCATAGCCTCTGTTGGGTTGGATGATGTCTGGGTTCCCCATTAACGTGTGTATCCAATCCCCTCTTACCTCTTCGGTCCAACTTTCTTACTCTCCGAATGAGTGAATGATGGATGATGTATGTAGATATGAGCATGAGTTGGCTGTTTGATGTGGAAAGACTCTTTGGGGATTGCTCCTTTTTACAATGGGGAAGCATAAGACAATTCATAAATAGATAAGGTGCATTAGTTTGTAATTAGTGTTGCAGTGTTACCAGCTTTTTCCCTTTTTGTTTTGTTGGGCATGAACAAAACTTTATTACTAGAGCAGCGCGCGTGACCAAATACCAACTTTCTAATTCTCTTTTTAATCACCCCTTCGGAGACTCCAAGTGAAGAGACCCTTGAGGCCGACAGCTCTTCTGTCACTTCTTTGGAAGAAATGCTAGAACTTTTGCCTCGTGAAACTAGTGTGGATCTTGATGAGGAATTTTCTTCCTCCATATTTTTTGAAGAGCAGGCTTTCTCTTGTGCAAGTATCACAAAGCTTCATTCTTCGTTGTGCCTTCTGCATGATTTCAAGGAATCTCTGAAGCTCCTTGAAAAAGATGATGGTTTGGATGGCCATGTTATCTATATTGGATGGAATCTTTGCTTAAGGTTTGCCCTGTAGTACCTTTTCTCCAAGGAATGGAAAACTTCAATTATAATTGTCCTAGGGTACTTGTATTTTCTTCTCTTTGCCTAAAACAAAATTTGGGATTGGATCAGCTTGCTGAGACTGATCCCAATTTTGTCAATCCAGAATAGGTTTATGTGATCGATCGATCTAATCTATATCGACCAATGCAACCGATCCGATTAAAGCCCGGCCCGATTATTAAACGTGTTGGACTTAAGTCCAACACGTTTATAATTGATCGTTCCCAGGGGGTCCTAGCCTGTTATATGTCCGACCGAACCAACATTATATGTCCAACCGAACCAACCGACTATACGCCCGACCTAGCCTGTCCGGTAAAAGCTCAACCTAGCCCGAGCCTTTAATCATCGATTTCAAAATCCTGAAAATATGATAGATGTCAATTTTTTTATTCATGATGACCAGAACCTAAAAAATAAGATCGAAGGACCCTAACAGGAGTATCTTCCCAAGCACAAAATATTAAAGCGCAAGGTTATTAATCTCAATTTTAGGCTTTACTTATCTTTGAGGTCAAAAGGCTCAAACAAACGTAAATGCAGAATCAAGATTCAGATTGCTTAATCCAGCCAAGCTAGCCAAAGATCACAATATTACCCGAAGGTTGAATCTACCTTGCATTTGGAATTAATATTTGAATCTCGAATCAAGTAAAGACCGAGATCTTGGTACAATAACAAACTTAACCTTATCCCAATTTAATGGGGTCGACTACATGGATCCAAATAAAATAAAGTAGGAAAAACAGAGTTCTAAGGGAAAAAAAAAAGATAGGAAATGAGAGATGAAAAAGGAAGAGGAGAAATGAAAGATTAGAACTAAATAGAAAAGTGAATGATGAATGTGAGTAAGAGAAAAGAGGCATAACCTAGCCCATTAGGAGAATCTTAGCAAAATGGGGTCTGCCATGGATCCTTGCCCTCCAATAGTCTTGGTCAAAGGTCATATTTGGAACAAGCCCTAACATATGCATGTCCTTCCTCATCGTGACTACTCGTTTAGCTAAAGACCAAGATCTTGGTATTAGGCCAATTCACACCTAATGGAAATGATTTATCATTTCTAAGCCCATAGCCCGGTTAAGACTCAATTCTAGTATCTTATTATAATTCGATACCGACCAAGTCCATTCAAGCTCGGCCCAATTAGCTAAACGAGTGATCATGATGAGGCCTGACCAAGACCGATTGATTGACACCCCTAGGTCCACCCTCTTAAACTAATCTTTCTAACTATTTAATATTTTTATAAGATAATAAATATTTTGACCTAAACACATTACGCAAGAAACTAAATATGAATATCAGGCTCTCAGACTCAGCATGAATATAGAAAAGGGAAAATGTTGTCTAGGGGAGGGGGGAAGCCACGCCATACACAGTAAAGGTGGGATGGAGTGACTGCCTCGCCCCCATGAAATGCGAAGAATTCAACTCCTCGAGATACCAACACGTGTGTTTTCATTGGTTGGCGTGTGCAATCCTTGCGCTCCCCACAGAGAATACTCTTCCCCAGTAAAAATTGAAAAAAAAACAATTGATTTTCTTGGACCAAGTTTGACTCATCCAAATCACCACTTTTGAATAGAGCAAGTTAAGTTAAGGGAAGAAAAACTTTACTTTTCAACAGTGCTTTATTCATTCTTTCGTAAAGGTGAACAGTGTTCCTACCACACACAAAAAAAAAAGTAAAAGTGAAAAGTGTAAAACTATAGAGATAATTACAAGGGGGTGCAAACTGTTGTACAAAAGGTTGTCTCTATAAGAAAATCATAAGAATGAGAGGGTCCCAATATGTTTGGTCCTCCATACAGAGACTCGTATGGCTGGAGCAGCTTTTATAAATGATTGCATGTGCTGAAAGAAAGGAATTGAAGAAGAAGAAGAAGAAGATGGGGAAGATGGGGAGTGCAGTGCACTTGAGTGAAGTGTACAAACTAACGTACTGTCCGACACTGGAAATATGATCATCACACAGATTCACAGGCCATACAGTGACGAGTGAAAGAAAGAACAAACAGCTCTCACCATCAATCATGTTTTGACAAACCTGGAATGTAACGATGGGAGCGCCAGGAAGAGGTAGAAGTAGAAAATTATCTCCTCCAGTTCCTCTAATAGGGGGTGGTGGATCTCATCTGGGCAATGTGTTCGGGCAAGGGTAGAATGATCATTTCAACCTCCCATGTTGGAGAAACTGGGGAATTGGATCAGATAAGGAACTGGAGGAGATAAAGATCTAATAGAGAGTAGGACACACCGTTTTAAAAATTGGATCGGACCCCTTGAATAAGCAGATTTGAATCGGAATCGACTATGATCAATTTTGGTGAATTTCTATAAAATCAATTTTTTTAGAATAGTTGAGTTTTCAGACTTCACATTGATTCTAAGGGTTGTAGGAAGTGTGGGGTTAGATCTCGTTGCAACTGTCACGACCCTTGAATTCTCAAGGTAATGAAACTTAATTTCAACCGGTAAAAACAACAAACAAAACAATTTTGTTCATAAACTTCAAGATTTTTTTGTTGGGCCCAGGCCCAACCCAACCCTAACTCAGGACTTGAAAAATCCAACATTGACCAGCCCTCAGGGTCGGATCGGCTTGACCTTGATTGACCCTGCCCTGATCATGGGGGAGGGGGAAAAGAGATACATGGGCTGGACTGGGTCGGGGAGAAAATTATCAATTTTTTATAAAATAACATTATAATAAAATATATTATATCACTTATTATCTTCATATATAATCTATTATATAACAAAATGTGGGTGACATTTAAAGTTTATAATATATATTTTATAGTATAATTTAAAATAGGGTCAGACCAGATCGAGTCGAGGCAGGTTCAACCAGAGGCTTCAACCCTGACCCGACCCGACCTTGACTCAAGGCTAAAAATTTCCAACCTTGACCCGCCCTCAGGGCCAAAATATCTCAGCTCAGACCCTGTTCAGGCTCAAGACAGGTTCGGGTAAACATGACCAAACTTACACCCCTATACATTATGATCAAGGTACTTTCTTCCCAACATTTTCAATTCCTTAGAGACAAACTGAAGATTCTATTTGTCAAATCCTCCGCTTGAGGGGGTGTATCAATAGAATATAAAGACGCCTTTCATAGACAATGTATATCCGATAACTTGTGGATTCATATTCTATCTTGTCCTCTACTTGTCCTCCAAGTATTTCCTTTCTATTATTATAACTCTATATATGTATAGGAACAATAACCTAAAAGGATTCTCTCCAATCTTGTAATCTCTATATATTGTTATCACATGGACACTTAAAATTGAGGAATGAAATACTATTAAAATCTCTGAATTATCAAAATGGAAGTGGGCCACACAGCCCGGGCCCTCGAGAATAAGTACGTGTAACAGTATAGATTTCTGAGGCAAGCATTGTGGTTTCTTTGTTCTGCCTCTGCCATGTGCCACTGAGAAACAGAAAGAAGAGGAGAAGACAGGTCATGGTGAGTGGAAGTCATAGTCTCACGAGACGATTTAGACTTTCTATATCAAAACAACTGAACCGCTCTGTCCTCTTACTTCATGGTCTGGACCTACTTTAAACCCTGATATACCCACTACACAGACCTTACAGACTCACTACCCCTCGACTCCTAAAGGGCAATACTAGCTGGTTCATTTAATTACTGGTGATTTATTGTGTTTAACAACAAGTCATGATCTAGCTAGCTAGCGAAGAAGTGTCACGTATCTGGCCTCACATTTCATTTTAAAATGCGCATTGTTAAGAAAACAACGATCAGAAGTGATGATTTACAGAAGAAAAATGAAAAATAGAGCAGGTACACAACGCACAACATAAAGGATTTACGTGGTTCACCCCCAAGATGAGAAGCTACGTCCACGGCCGAACAATAGAACAAATTTCACTATGTTTGAAATGTAACAAACTCTCACATACAGCCCTCCTATAGGTAAGAATATTATATAGAGAAGCCCTAACCTAGAAAGTACAGAAAAACTCCCAGACTCAAAAATTGTCAAATCGGTCAGGGTTGGATCAAAACATAACATATGTCGAAATACATATCATTTCGAAGGTCTTGACGATCCCAACACGTATTTCATCACCATTGGCGGTGAAGTATGCCCTTTTTGGACTATTCGAGGTCGTTTTAAGGCCGAAACGGTCCTTCGAAGATCCACTGAACCACTTTCTAGACCAAAATCAGGCGTCACCAATAACACGCATTTCATGGCACATTCTGACGTGATCCATCCCCACGTGATACGATACTGTCCACTTTGGCTAAGGTTCAGTCTATGGTTTTAAAACACGTCATTCTAAGTAAAAGGACTACAACATATATATATATTTCATGACACATCTACAGGCAAAGTGAGACTATTCCGTGATTCCGTGGTTCTAAAAGCAAAAGAATCTGTCTCGACTCCACTGTTACGCTAAACGCAAATAGATCCATAATTTCATGTGCCATTGTCTGCCTGCCTCCACGCGATGTGAGACGATAGAAGATAACAACAGGTCGTTACGCATGTTTTAATGGCCAGGCATAGTGGGCAGGATTCAGAACTGGTCTCGGCATTTTGTGCTTGGTGGCTTGCTTAAGAGAGTGTCCTTAGGGGGCGGGGCCTCCTCTATAGTGATATATATAGTCTCTCTCGTGGAGTTATACTAAGATATCTAACTCTTATCATTTAAAGCAAGGCAAGATAGTGACACACCCTAGCAATTTAATTTTGACCTGTATCCATTGCCGTGGTGAGCATGTGATGTTAGGGATTGATGGGTCTTTTCATGGTAACTATTTTCTTTTATTGAATTGTTATATCAAACACTAAAGCCCAAGAATGAATCAACCTAATGAAACAAATGGGTACTTGTTCTTATTTGTATTTTATGGTGATTCACTGCCCTTTCTGTCATTTTCCCTAAAGTCCCCCTTTCCCATGCAATCCAATTCAAGTGAAACCTGGTCCATTTGAGGGGTGACCCACTAATTTCCGGTTCATTTTCACTCAAATCAAGAAAAGTTGTCTGTTCATACTGCTACTTCTTGTCTCTTTCATGTCCTTAGTATACCTTGACATAGTTTTATAGATTCAATTAAAATCATGTTTAGATATAACATTAGTTGAGGTACCATGGAAAACTTCTTTCTTCTAGAGATTGTTGATCTCGTTGAGAGTTTGAATCAAGAAAATCAAATAGAGAAGCTAAGAAATCCATTGCAGATGAAAATGATTTGGGGTTTGTGTTTTTGTCTAACCTGAAATGGTATCAACATGTCTTAATATCACTACTTAGGTCATCCATTTAACAATTTTCTTGATATCCCATTTTTTACTTTTTGATCGATCTACTAATTATGTATGCAAACAACCGCTAGCTCGGTTGGTTGGAGGCATTGTAAGTTGAGTGCATGTCCTCTAGGAGGTCAAGGGATCAACTTTCTTGAATTGCATAGTATGCCAAAAAAGGCTCCCCTCTCCCCCTCCCCCTCCCCCTCCCCCTCCCCCTTAGTTGTATAATGTGGACTTGTCTTAGCCTTTCCCCTTAGCTTGTAATGGGCCTGTGGGCCCTTGAGTAGGATAATCCAAAAAAATAAAAAAATCTACTAATTATGTTTCGAAACATTTGGTTCGGTTCAATGTATGATAGGGATCTTGGGTCACCTCCATTATAAGACCTGTACAATGCGTTTGTGGCATTAAAAGAAGCGAAAATATGAGGATAATAATAAAAAAGGGTCCTTCTAGACAGCACTATGCCGAATGAAGTATAATGTTGTATTTAACACTTGGCAGTACATGGGTTATATTCCATTTGATAGAGGACCCCATATACATCTCAATGGCCAAATTTTAGTCCAAGTAAACAAGGAAAGTTTGTTCAAACTCTGATTCAAAGTTTTAGTAAAATTGTCAAAAGAGCACCAAATGGAAATGAATATAAAATGACATCTTTTATAATTTTAGCTACTTTCTCTACTCATTTTAAGTTGAAATTGTACCAATGAGATAATTGTTTGATCTTCTATCATATGGACTAACCCATGTACTATCATATGACAAATAGTAAAGCGTTAAACTTCACTATGCATAGTGACGAGAAAGAAAACCTAAAAGAATTTTTTTTATCACAAAATCTGTGAAGTCAGCATTTTTTTCCATTAAGTTTTGTTGAATTTTTAATCTCCTCTAATATTCCCAGCTCTCAAGAGTACATATAAAATGAGATTTTTATATAACTGTATATTTTACATAGCAACTAAAATTAACAAGAAGATTTATAAAAGTTTGACAATTCTTAATGGCATTAATCAACACTTAAATTGTGCTTTTTCAGTATTTTTGCTCCCTTACAATTCTTAAGGGCATTATCAACACTTAAACTGTCACCCCTAGTGGCCTATGGGCCTTCTTTCATTGTTCATATATTTCAAAAATAATAATAATAATTATTATTATATTAAGGGCAAGAGATCTATACTAGGTCGCATAGTCTCTACACAAGCGTCTGGGTCAATGGGTGAGCACACCTAAGTATCTACCCAGGGGATAGAGACATCATCTCATAGTACCCTACAAGAGAGCATAGGAAACACCACCAAGTAGAGATCTTTTCCCCTTATATTAATTCTTTGCATTTCAAAATCTCACCTTATATTGGAATCAGCAAGTCTTGGAACCCAGCCAAGACAGGGTTAGGCCCAAACAGTTTCTGGGTCCAACCCAGCCCAAGCCATGTGGTGGGCTAATGAGTGGTCTCAAAATATATATGCGGGCCGCCTGTTGGATGAGCTAAATGCTCAACTTCCTCGCCAAGGTTGGCCCCCAAAGCCCTAATCTCGTATTACTCTTCTACTAAAGGAATAATAGTCCTTGGATATTCTGATTTTTCTAAATGTAAATCTTAATTCTGAGTTTCCAGAGATCCAGACCGTTCAAAGGTTTGGATCATGTAACATGAAATGACCTCTCTACCTCCCTATGTATGAAACCATTTTGGGGCTCCTCATTGGTGCACTTCGTACGCCACTTGCTCAGAGAACCATCCATCTCCCAAATTTTATATTGCGATATGCACAATTTTAATTGGGTTCAAACTTAAACAGGTTGTCACAATTACAAGGAGTATCAAAAGTACCATGAGACCTACTTGTACATAAAATTTGGCTTCAATCATATGCACCGACTTGGAATCCCTTGGGATATTTTGAAAAATACTAAAACCTAAAGGGGTATTTGTGAACCCCAAGGGGAAGGGTATTACTCCAAGTTGACGCCTGCAATTGGGAACAACAGGAAACCATCCAAGTTGACGCCTACAATTGGGGACAATAGGAACATGGTTTCAGCCAAAAAAATTTCCCTGATTATCTAAAGTACAACACAACCTGTTCTCACTCTCATAATTCATATTTCAGGCATGCTATATGTGGACCTTTAGCTCACCATTGCCCGAACTGTCAATTCTTCGTGGTTTGAATACACACACATACATAGGGGAGGGGAGGGGAGGGGAGAGGCGTGGGTGGGGCTGGAAAATTAAGATAGAGTAGTTAGGTTTTTAATGTGTCCCTTGAGCATATGTTTTTTATTGCAATAATCTTCTCACATTATGTCCCCATACTATATATATATATACTACCTCTAGCTAGTGCAAAACAAACACAAGTTTTAGACATTTGCCCCATTAGAATTTTACCTTACAATGGCCCATGCATGCAGTGCTAAAGGACACAAACGCAGACCCTTCTCCTCCAAATAAACCAATGGGCAACTAATGCTGCAACTCGACTTGGCCAATGACAAATTTGGTATCCGTCGGTGGCCATTGTACTTGAGAGGAGAAAAATTCAAGAACATGTTCTTGGCCACCATTGAATGCACTTTAAAGGTGCATTGGGCAATGCACCACACTTGGGAGAATAAAAATTCATTTGAACATACATTACCCCTATGGAGGCTTGCACATAGCTCCCCTAAATGGATGTTAAAACATCGAAAAATCGAATTTGGGATTTGATCGAGCATAATTATTTTTTTTGGTTGCATTTGATTTGCTAACACTAAAGGAGATTTTTGGAGTTAAGAGGTGGTATTTACTGCCGCTAAATCCTTTACCAACGGATTTTTTCTCGTTAGAAATCTGCCGCAAATTGTGCTGTAGCTAATGATTTTTGGCAGTATTTGCGATCATGTGTGTTTGTAGATTTAGTGGTGTCTTTAACCATCACTAAAAGTAATATTTAGTAGCACTAATTGTGTCATGCACTTGATGAATTGTTTTTTGTTACCTGGAAAAATTTGCAGAAACTTTGACTCCATTTATCTCAAGTTTTGGTTGGGGAATTCAGGGAATAAGAATAATTCCACCCTAATTGCTTGGGACAAAATGTGTCTTCCGAAATCCCAAGGTGGTTTAGGCTTTCGCAAGGCAGAACACCATAATGAAGCCCTTTTGTTAAAACTGGGGTGGAGGGTAATCTCTGAACCTCATTTCCTGTGGTCTCGGATTTTGCAAGTCAAGTACTTCCCTAAGGTTACCTTTTTTTTACCCCAGAACCCGATTAAGAAAAGGTTCTCGAGTTTGGAATAGTATTTCTCATATCATTCCCCTCCTGGAAGGGATGGTGATTAGGAAAGTTGGGAATGATGAACACTCTTACTTTTGGACTGATCGGTGGATACCTTCCAAGCCTATGTGTCTTTTAAACTATGTCATTTCTCCATTATCTTCTTCTAACAAGGGGTCCTCAATAGCTAATCTTGTTTCAGAGGAGGGAAGATTTCCATCACAAATAACTAATTTGTTACCTGCAAACATATCCCCTCTGCTTCTTAATTTTAATTTTTCTAATTCTGATGATTGGTGGTTTTGATCTTTGGCCAAAGATGGCAAATTTAATACTAAACTCGCTGCTAGATCTCTAATCTCTCTCACTGCCACTTCTAGTTATTTTCTTTCCTCTTGGTGGAATTTCTTTTGGAAACTTAAGATTCACCCCAAATTAAAATTTTTTTTTCTGGCGTGTGCTAAATGCAGGACTTCCTATCAAAGCTTTTATTTCCAAATGGCTTCAGATCGACCCTACCTGTGTTTTTTGTGGAGATTGTATTGAATCCTATTGGCACTTATTTCTATCTTACGATTGGGTCAAACACATCTGGGTCGCCAGACCCCTGGGATTAAGAATTGAGTTCCTGGCCAATGCTTTTTTGAAAGATCTTTGTCTCAATCTTTTGTCTTCTCGCCAGTTAGACAAGCGCTCTATCATCTGAATTTTTGAGGTATTTATTATTACTTGTTATTTTTATCTGGGCTATTAGAAACAAAGTTGTTATTGGTTCTGAAAAACCAAATGCAAGTTGGGTTCTTAAACAGGTTACTCATTGGATAGCAAATCTTAATATTTTTCCCCCCACCTCTTTCTTCCCATCATGTAACAGAGAATTCTGAGGAGTTGTGCACCATTTCTAGTTGGTCTTCACTTCCAATGCTTAAACATCCTGTTTTAATTTGTGCAGGCTTCTAGATTCTAGGAGTAAATCTGGCAGGCTGGTCGTAGATTTTTTTGTTAGATGGAAGATTTTTGTTCCTAGCCGCAGGGTATATTACAACTTCATCTTTTTTGGAACCAGAACTTTTCAGTATTAGAACGGGCCTCGACCATCTGCCAGCATAGGGTTGAAGATAAAAGAAGTGTGGTGCTACAATCAATCGATCACTGATGTTCTTCCATCTCCAACTAATGATCCTTGAACTTGGTATCTTATTAAAGACTTGGTATATATAAGTAATAGGAATCCTAAAATCTCATATGATATGATGGACAAATTTTGTTTAGCCATTGCACTGAACCTAGCTGTATATGCACAAGCCAAAAATCATGTATATATCTCCTTGGTTTATTCTTAATAGCTTTTTTTTAGCATAAAAAAAAATTGTCTCATGCATTGGGTATGCGTTTTTTTCTTTTTTTTTTCTAACTACCACTGCTAAATATTTTAATTTTATTATTAAATGCAACAGGATTAGAGCTATTAGCTATGTGTGGATGGATAGCAAATTAAGCTAGAGTATTTAGGTTTCTACCACCCAAAAATATATATATAAAAAAACCCTAGAGAATTTAGGTCTTTAACGGCCTAACAGGTCCCTTGAGCATGTGTTTTGACTTGTAATACTATTCTCATGTCATGTCCCCGTGCTAGATACTACCGCTAGCTAGCTCAAAACAAACGCAAATTTCAAGCTTTTGCCAGAGTCTTATTGTAGCTTACAATGGCCATGCGGTTAAGAAAGACACAAACGTACACTCTTCTATCTCTTCGTGGTCTTATATTTTAATGTGAATCAAAAATGAATCACACTGCTTTTTCTGATGTTGATTAGACTGGTTGCCCTGATGATCGTGAATCCTGATGAGGCATAAAACACCCCACCTATCAGAGGCTGCCACGTGGCCGATCCGACCTCAATCCGAGAACCGAGTTGGGCCGAGCAGGAAATTGGGCCGACCCCATATCCGATAAGTCACCTAACAAAGCCTGGTTGGTGCGAGCTTTCCGGCGGCGAGGCCGAGATTATACGGGTTAGCCAGGGAGTCCTAGCCGACCTCATGGCCGAGACCAACCTCCTCTCGGGCCGACCTCCATGGCCGACCCACGGGCCGACCTCGTAGGCCGAGCCCTCCTCCATTGAGACTCCCATAGCACCCACCAGGGATCTCAGAGACCACGTCGGCACATCCAGGGAATCACGGGATAAGGACCGAGCCACGATCCCAGCGCAACACGAGAATCACACTCTACATGGACTCTTACCTTAATAAGAGTCCGGCCAAAAATAACTCTCCACTCCGGTCTACGCGAGAGAACCTTAGAAAGAAGGACTCCTACCATACTAGGACTCTCCCAACCGTCTCATCTCCTCCTTACTCTATAAATACCCAGGTATGGAGCTCTATTCCACATCTTGCTTTTACTCGATTCGGCGTGAAGACTCGCCACACGCCCTCTTGCGCTCATTGCTTGGTTTTGCGGGTTCATCCGGCGAACCAATGCTATCCATCGACAACTATGCTATCTGTCATGATTCTAATGTAATATCTTGGAGCTCCCTTAAATAAGCTATGGTGGCACGCTCAAGTATCGAAGCAAAATATAGGATTGTCACTAACAATGCAGCCGAACTCACTTGGCTCCAATCTCTCCTCAAAGAACTCCATGTGTTCCATCCATCAAGTCCAGTCTTATGGTGTGACAATTTTGAAGTCACCTACCTCACTGTCAATCCAGTATTTCATGCCCTCACAAATTAAGCATGTTGATATCAAGGTTCTAAAACTCGGGTTTCAATTCGGTTTCGACCAGTCAAAAACTGAATTCGTCTCGATTTCGACCATATCTCGGTCGAAACCTGAAACTTTCTCCAGACTAATTCGAACATTGGTTTCGAGACCCAAAAGTTTTTTTTTTTTTTTTGCCTTGATTCTTGTTATGTTGCATATTTTTGACATTTTAAATCCATTCCATGCATTAGTTTCACATTGAGAATACTAAAAATAATACTTGTTTTGATCCAAGTTTGATACTGTATGTTGTTCTTGAACATAGTATCGAATAAGGTTTGACCGGAACATAACACCATCAATAAAAATCAGATTTAAGCAATCTTAGATTTATTAGAAAGCTTTGTTTTGATAGCTTTCCAACAAGTCTAAGATTGTTTAAATCTGGTTTATATCGAAGAAGTTATGTACCGGTTAAACTTAATTTGGTGTGCGCGAATGCTGTCAAAATCGCTCTGAATGAAAATATTTTTTTGAACATCAAACCAAATGAATATTTTACTGCATTTTTTGTTTTTAGTAATGTTTTACCATATTAAGATTTATGGAATTTTTAGATTTGAGAAAAACCCCAGCATTAGAAAGTTGAAAATTGTATATACCGTCGAAAATCCAATTTTTGTTCTTGAATTGGGGGTTGACTTTTTTTTCTTTTGGAATTTGATTTTTAACTATTTTTATTGGATTCAAATAGGGGGTATCTGCTTATTTATGAATAATATCTTAAGTAAATGAAATACAAATACAAAAGCATTCACTTAAATGATATTAGACATAAATAAGTGTCTGTCTGTCCTGGTTTCTGACCTGGATACCGGCATACTTAAATATCTGTATTGGTTTCGAATCAGGTTTCTCCAAATTTCAATGGGCATAAGTGTTGAAATTTGCAAAATTATCAACATCTCGCTCGAAATTGATCGAAACCATCGAATTCCGATTGAAATCCTGGATTTTTTAAAATCACCCTTCAATTCGTCTCGAAAACCTAAGAAATCGAATTAACTCGATGATTCAACAGGTTTCGATCGAATTCTTCTTCCATGGTTGAAATTGACTTTACTTCGTTAGGAACAAGGTAGCAAAGGATGACCTTGATGTGCGCTATCTTGCCTCTCTCTCTCTCTCTCTCTCTCTCTCTCGCCTTGGCTTTGCTACATTGATGTCCAATCTCAAGGTGTCTCCATCCTCCCTGAAATTGCAGGTACGTTTAAGGGAATATCAATCGCTAGCTACCACACTCGCTAGGAACCAACATGGCATTCCTATCCTTAAGAGAAACCACGCATGTTTACGCAAGTCTCTAAAGGAAACTATGATAAGGCCTCCAACACCAATTGTGATAAGGATGGATCATATCCTTCCATGAACAGAGGAACAAATCCTCCATCAAAGCCTCAATCATCTCCCAATCAAGATTATTAGCATTCCATGTGTAGAGAGACAATCCCTCAATCATCTCCCAATCTGTCTAGGTACAATTCTATAAATATGGAGTGTATCTCAACACCCAAGACATATATAGTGAAAGATATTGCATTCATGGTAGTAGGTCTGAGCATAGTTAATTAGTAAGCTCGGATACGACAATAATATGTGAATGGTTACGTACGGCAAGTAATCGGCCTACACGACAATAGTTCGTTTTTAAAATTTCGATTGCTCTGAAATAGTACAGGAACAAAAATACAGGTTTATCCTAGTAAAAATCAAGGAAAAAACTGATTTTTTTGCAACTAAAATCTAATCTTCTCATGCATTCATGAACACTTAAAACTAATATGGCTTTCCAATTTGAAATCATTTTCCATTCTTGTGGATCTCTACATCTAATATTAATTAAGTTTAACCATGTCTATCAAAACAAATGTTGATTGGTAATCCATCAACCACAATCTACCATAACAAATAATAGCATGTATCAGTAAAAAAGATTAATAATAAGTCGACAACCAATTAATACGGCATTTAATATGATGATTAATACATAAATATGTATTAATACAACATTTAGGTTTAGGTTTTAGTTTTTTATTTTGTTTAATTAAATTAAAATATATAAATATGTATTAATACAACAATTAATACGGCGAGTAATACGACTGCTTTTAAAAGTCACGTATGGAATTAAGCTACCCCATAGAATACAGTAAGAATCAAAAATTTGAATTATACGATCGGATACGGCAATTAATACACGAACTTACTAACTATGGGTCTGAGTGACCCAATCGAGATCCTCTACTTCCGCCTACCCCTACTACCGCCTTGCTTGTGTGTGGGGCACACGACAGTACTGCACAGATGGAAGTAAAGGAAACTCATGGATCCGGATCCTCTACTTCTCTTACACAGTGATCAGGTCTTTTTCTATGATGGACCAAGCTGATCTCTCTCTCTCTCTCTCTCTCTCTCTCTCTCTCTCTCTGTGATAACGAAGTGATAAACTCTTCAAAAAAAATTAAACACAACAGCCCCCGTGTTGCTTCCGTACTCTGTCGCCCTCTTGATAATCATGGAAGGAAGAGTCAAATTAAATGGCTTGAGCCATGCTTTAATGTCCAACACGTGCACTACTTCTAGATCCCTCCCTACCTATTCTTCTAAACTTCTAATTAAATCCTAATCCTTCTTCTGTCCTCTTCTAATCTCTAACTAAACCACCTTTCCCAATAAACCTGGTACCACTACCACTCCTAACTCTTATAATTATACATTGAACTTAATCATCATATTCATAGTAATTCTTTACAAATTTTACATACTTAAAGCATGTATTAACCTGTCAGATGTGTATTAACTAAGAATTTATAACCAATTACCCGTCGGTTCGATCGGATTATTTTTGTCGACGTTTTCGGAGCCAATGAGTGGTGGTCCAAAGGTATAATTAACAGTGACCTTATAGACAATGAGTGGTAAGGTGGTCCATATTTAAGGTATAAATCAAGATTAACTGACCTTAGGTGGTCCATCTCAAAACCAAATTAAGGTATAATCAAACAGTGAATGATCAAACGACAAGATCAAACAAATATGGGCAGTTGGGTACCCATCAAACATTAATGGTCGGTGTTTAATTACTTAATTAATTCTGACAGTTTTAAGAGTAATATTGGTTTAAAGCTCAACTTTCTAAGTCCCCTCACCGACTTAAGAGTTCTTAAAACATAAAAAAATATACAAGTTGGGGTAATTAAACTATGGATGGGATGTAGATTGTTTATATTTGTTAGACTGTGTTGAACATTTAGTAAGAAGATTACTGAATCTTTCTTGGAGCTTTTAAAAAACCCCATCTAATTGAACTCTTCTGAGTTTCTTCTGAGCACTCTCTGGAATTTTGAGATAAACAAATTTGGGTTCCTCGTGACGTCGTACGGTATTCGCTGTCCATTGGATCCATCTCATGTATCCCGAGATGCACGCCGAGCAACCCATTTTGATTTAAAACCTCCATGAGTTTATTTTAGTCATTACCTATAATATAATGAATTACGTAATTTTGTTGTAGAAGTGTTGGGAGGTATAGACTTAAAGTCTCACATTCGGTATTTTTTTTCCCATCCTTGGTGTTAATTTGAGTTACGTTATTGATGAAGCTTGATCTCAATTTAGAAAATACTGTGGTGATTCTTCGGCGGGCTGTTTCATTTTTTTTCAAAAAGCGTCAAAATAGCCTAAAAGTGCATTTATCTTTTATTCTCCCAAGTTTTCTGTCTTGTATAATTCGTTCGGTTCCTCTCATAAGGGGGCAAAAATAACCACCTTACCCCTTTGCTCAAACACACTGCCCTGGTGAGGTCCATCCCCCTCTTATTAGAGGCACTAGAGAACCTGAGAGGATAATTTTCCTCAGCACCATAGTCCCATGTAGATCTCGTCGAGATTTTCAAATTGATATGTATTTCAACATATGTTTGGTTTAGGTCTGAACCAAATCGGATGGATATTTTGGGTCTCTAGGGGCAGTTTTGTATTTTCTAAGGTTAGGATTTTCTTATATAATATTGTTATCTCCTTGAGAGATGGGTGAGAATGAGGGTTTGTATTTTTGCTTCACGAAAGTAGTGGAATTGTTGTATCGCTCGATCGTGGATGTAGCCTTCCTACTTAGGGGTGAACCACGTAAATCTTGTCTTGTGTAACTATTTTTCTCTTTTTCTTTATTTTTCTTCTGCAAAATCGTCATTCTGTGTATTGTTTTTCTAACAAGTTATTGATGCAAGTTGTTGTGAACTTGGAGGACTAATGAAGGTAGCTAATATGATTAAGGAGACATTATAGCACATTGTAATGCTTATCACAAAAAGTTTGTTTTGTGATGACCTAATATTTCATGTTTGAAAGGGTAGCAAATGCAAGTGTAATTAATCAACTTCATTTGCACTAAATTAAAGGTGTCCAATTGGTATTAAGATAATCCTACACCATCCATGAGAACTTGAACAGAAACAAGGGAATCAAACTACCAAAACGGAATCAACTACCATAACAATACTCTTATAGAACAAGTAGTCAATCACAACATAGAAAAGGACATGTTGTTGGGCTTGCCAAGGTTTGAAATAAAGTTATATAAAAAACCCTAACACTGATAAATTGGAAAAAGAAAATAAAATGAAAAATCTTTCTGTATTAAGAATGAGAGAACTTTAATTAATTAATTCCCACTGAGTATAGCAATATAATTTTGGCACTTCATGTCATTGAAAGGGTGTTGTCCAGTGCATAAATCTTTGGATTTGTCTAATCAAATTATTTAGTAATGAGATTTATATTTTCTAATTAATTTATAAAACAGGGTACAATTCTCCATGTTCTATAACCCTAACATTGATAAATTTATTTATTTATTGTTTAGATGTCTCAGAAATTCAATATCACTTATCTTATGAATCTAATGGTGTTCAATTCAAAAGCCCAAGTTTCTGAATGGAAAAGCCCTTCATAAGTTAAACCTGTCGCATACTACTTGACTAATGTGAGATTAAATTCCCCTCTCATTCTTGACCATAAAGTGCATTCACTGCATCATCAGAATCCTAATTGTTAGAATTTTGCTACCTTAATTAAATGCGTTTTAACAATAATAAATCTTTTGGCATAGCATATATAGCTGTGACAGTGTCGGCCGATACACATTTACAAGTACGTTGGTGGTTTTCGGCTTTTGTGTCGGTGTAGCCGACAAAGTTACAAGTAGGGCAATGGTATGGCCTAAGGCCTAAGGCCTAAGGGAGAGCAGCAAAGCAAAGAATGGAACTGAAAGAAATCACTGTTTGTGTGGGCTATAAAGTATAAATAGACCAAAAGATGTTTTTTAATAATGGGGAATTGCACCGATCACTAATCGAAATAATCTCTCACTCACGTGCCTTTGATGAGTCCCTTGTCCCCTATATTTGCGATATTATAGTTTAGATACTCAAAACTAATATTAAATGTTTGTCATCACTCTTACTTTCACTATTATAATTAGGGTTTATGACTTCCATGAGATTTTGAATCTATATATTATTATATAGTTTCTCTTCTCTTCTTAAATTTTAGTGAATCTCCAAACTTTAATTTTGCAAGTTTGGATCGGTTGTGGGGTCCTTTTGTAGACTCCAAACTCCAATGGTGATTTGAAGAAAAGCATCTTTTATATTTGTATATTGTGATGAAACACACCATGTGGCCAAGTAAAGCTTCTCTTTTGGCCATTTTCCTTCTATCAAAAAACCTACTTCTCTGGCATAATATGATAGTATCTAAAATTACAAAAAAATAATTATAGGTATTAGTCGGCCAAGAAAGAAAACCCACATTTTATTTTATTTTTTTTCCTTTTAATAAATAGGAAATTACCAATAAATGCCTTAATTATATTTAAAAAAATAAATAAATTAGTGTAATATTATAAAATTATTTACGTGGGCTGGGCTTTATGGTAATTTGGATCCTCTACTGCCAAGTTATCCAATAAGACCGTGCTGCCAAGACCCAGTAAGCCAATGAATGATCGCCTTACCCCTGCTCAAATAGGTAGAGATAAGACGGTCATTTCTTGCCTTACTGTTTCTCATGTCAATGTAGCACAGGAGCTTACGAATCTACACGTGTTATGTTCCACGGCCAATTTGGAAAAGTTGTGGGGTAAGAGCCTTGACTGGTCAATGGAGATACTCCTCCTCTTGATCACGTAGTTCAGTAGTTGTGTCTCAAGAAATGGAGAGAGAGAATCTTTAACACAGTAACAAAGAAGACACACACTCTCTCTTAAAATAAATTGATTTATAAAAATGGGTTTGTTTTTATTTAATATTATAATAAAATAACATGGGCTTGCGTGTTAAATCTGACACATATAGGCCCGGGTCGTTGGCTCAAAACTAAGCATATTTCTCCCAGCCCACATGAAACCAAACCCCAACTTGGAGACACTAAGAGAAGGACACTATGGCCTATCTCTACTCTTTAGAATCGACTCTCTCTCTCTCTCTCTTTCACAGTCTCTCTCCCTCTCACAAACATTTTCTCAAGCCCTATTTAAAGTCAAGTCTAGCCCACAGCTTTCTCCCATGCAATTGTCTTCTTCACTCCCTGCACCACTTCTTGTGTTATTGTGCTCTCACTCTCTATCTCCCTCTCTTTCTCTGTTTCTTCATCTTCTGCTCTCATTTTTTTCATCTACGAAGCTTTCTTATCTACCCATCTCTCCTTAACTTGTATTCTTTTAAGCTCCTTCGCTTCTCCCATTCCCTCTTTAACTTTGTGTCTGACAAGATCTCTTCTTCCCTCCATTTTTCCTTTTTAGTTCTCTTCAATCCCATCTTGACTGAGGTTTCTCACAACCCTACAACAATTCCTACTTCCTCTCTCTCTCTCTCTCTCATTCTTAAAGATGTCTAGCAGAAGGTCACGTTCAAGGCAATCAGGTGTTTCGAGGATCACAGATGATCAAATCAACGATCTTGTTTCCAAATTACAACAACTTCTTCCAGAGCTTCGTGAGAGACACTCAGACAAGGTAAGTGGGTTTTTCTAAATTCTTTCTCTTCTTCTTATCTCTACAAATTTTGTGTGGTCTCTCTTAGTCCTTTTGTTTTGTGGTGTGGGACTCCAATTGTTAATTGTTCCACATGCATAAAAACTAGAAAAGGAGAATTTTTGTTTAATTAATTATGTCTTAGTAACTAATAAGCCTTGATTAATGTCTAATTAACTTGGGTGCAGGTATCAGCAGCAAAGGTCCTACAAGAGACGTGCAACTACATTAGGAACTTACACAGAGAAGTGGACGACCTTAGCGAGCGACTATCGGAGTTATTGGCCACCACGGACACTAGTAGTGCCCAAGCAGCCATAATTAGGAGCTTGCTTATGTAATAGATCAGTTAGAAACCTCTCTTTCTTCTTCTTTCCACTTTCCTTCTCCTCCTCTTCTTCCTTCTTCTTTCTTCTTCTTCTTCTTCTTCTTTCCACTTTCCTTCTCCTCCTCCTCTTCCCTCTTCCTTCTTTCTTTCTTTCTTCTTCTTCTTCTTTCTAGGGTATGGTATGTGGACCATACAAAAGGTTGGGTTGGATTCTAAGACATCCTTTTGCAAAGACTTGTAGTATTTAAGTCATATAATAAAATAGACTTGCACTGACAAAGCCTCTCATTTCACAACTCATTTACTCGTCAATTTCAATACCTCAATAATCAAACTAGTTTTTTTTTTTTTTTAAACGCTTATTATTGTATTTAAATAATGGGATATAAGAGAAAGACTTGCGCTGTCAAAGCCTCTCATTTCACAACTCATTTACTAGTCAATTTCAATACAACAAATTTTTTTTTTTTAAAATACTCCTTTTATTTGATTTCACGCAAATGGGTTTTAGTCACCAAATGCTTAGCTCTGTATGGCAATGTTTTGTGTTTTTTGAACGTTTTTTGATTCAATACAATTTTATGTGTTTTTGTGTTTTTTGAATATTTCTGGGTCTTGAAATGCTATATGGTAACACTAGAAAAAAATTCGTTGTATGATAACACTGGAAAAAAAAAAAAGTTTTTGTAACTAAGAAAATGTTTTTTGAGCATTTTTTGGTTCGGCACAATTTTATGTGACCGTGTTTTTTGAACATTTCTGGATTCTAAAATGCTGTATGGTAACATTGAAAAAAAATTTGTTGTATGATAACACTGGAAAAAAATAAAAAATTTCCATAACTAAGAAGAACTCTTTAGAAGAAAAACGTTTGTGTAATTAAGAAGAACTCTCTCTCTCTCTCTCTGGTTTGAAGGAACTAAGGATAAAATTAAAGTGGAACCCGTGAGGGTCAACGTTGGAACCCATGAGCCATATCACGTGACCCGACCCCATGTCCCCTTGGCCATGGTGGGTGTGGGTTAGGGGTGGTGTGGAAGTGTCAAGTGTGGAACCCGTGATGTAACCTAACGTGGGGACCTCTGCATAGAAAAGAGCAAAGGAGAAAAACACTAAATTTAATCATGTGGTTACAGTTTCCACCTCGATGCCTTAGATAAGCATACGTATTCCTACCGGTGTTTCTGTCTTCTTCCTCTTACACTTCCAGCCTCCAGGGTTTGAGAATGTGCCTCTCACCTGTTTGAAGAAATATCAAAGAGAACTAATTAAAGCAAATTAGTAGGCAAATTGATTTCCTCGACATATATGTTTCTTCTTGGGCTCTATCTCTCGCACATGATATGTAACCACTTGAGCGAGCATGTGATTGTGCAATTAAGAGAGTGTGTTTCCGTGTCTCTCTGTGTGGTTTTAGAATAAAGAATTCCGGCTGGGTCATTAAACTTAAAGAAATCTAAGGATGGAAGGAATCATCTAATTCTTCATGGACTGTAGGCTTGTAGCTTGTTTGAATGGGATTGTTAATGTAGGACAATGGGAATACGGAAGCTGCAGCTTGTTTTCACGATATTGACAAGCGTAAAAGTACCTGGAAGGTTTCTTTGTTACTTTCGCACTGAAATAAACTGATAAAGGAGATGACCTTTTTTTATTTTTTTTAAGTATTATTGCAGATGCTACGGATATTTTACTGCAGTTTTAACAAATCGCAGCTATAATTGTCCTATAACTGTGCTGTTTTCATGTGCAGTAATAGGGGATAATTATTGCTGCGATATTTAAAAATCGCAGTAACAAAAGACTTTGTAACTACAAAAACAAACAAAAGTTATAAGTTTGTTTTTTTTGTAGTGGGATCTTCTTAATTACCGTTACACCCTTGATGAGATTTCTCTGTTGAACTAACATGTTTATCACTGAGAAAAAACCAAAAAATCTTGCACAGATAGTTTGGGATATAGTTCCCACAAGAATGACTATTCCTCACAACTTTTTTTCCTTGTGACCTAGATTTTGATTTTAACCTCTCATTTTTTTTTACTCGGTAATGTCAAGCTAATATGATTGTTGCTTCTTTTTTTCCAATCAGAAATAAATCCTATGTGGTTCTTAAAGTCAGAGCAATCAATCCTTTTAGTAGATTACATCGATTGTAGTTCTAGTCATCCATAAAGAACACAATTGGATGTATGCTAGTGTAGACATCTCATTTTGTCACCCAAAATGGCCAAAGGATGATGAATCAAAATTTCCTTCAAACATAACGGGATCTTTTATTTATTGCCAGAAATGTTCCCCTTGCCCTATGCATCATCCTGAAGTCTAGTACAAGTTTAGGAGACTTAAAAATTGGTAAAACATATTTTTAAAATATGATTAAGTGGTTTTTGTCACACTTAGAATTAGCCTGGAACAACCCCAAAAGGCCCATACCAATTCCGGTTGGGCAAGACCCAACCCATGGTGGTGGACTTGCCCATCTTAGCCTAGCCTAGAGGCCCATGGATACGCGGTAAACCATATGATTTAGTCATGGAAGAATATTCAATTTTTTTAAGTGGTTTCATTCTAAGTCAAAGTATGTAAAATAAGGAGAAAAATGGTTTTTTGAATCATCCGATTTGAATATATGGAGTCTATGATATGACGTCCGAACGTTCCAAGATCAATCATGGATGGTCTGACTCAACCTAGTTCTAATTGAAATTGACTTGGTTTAGGAATAAATCAGTTGAAGTGGTAACCCACTTGGGCAAGGCGTTTGAGCAGGGGTAAGACGATCATTGCACGCTTCACCGTGTCTAGACAGCATGATCCTGCTGGCCAGCTCGACAGTAGAGAATCCAAATTGAGTAAAATATGCATTTTTTTCACACTCCAACGAAGGTCAACATTTAAAAGGCTCATGTCGCATACAAATAGTTGTCGAGCAACAGTTGACATGCATTTTGGCTTTGGTCGACATTTCGTGCCCGCGACTTGATGCCAAAGGTTATTCTTTGACAAGCTTTCGTTGTTGAGCCAATCCTTTCGATGTCAAATCCTACAAATTTACAGAATATTGTGGTTTCCTTATTGAGAGATTTTGATTGCATATTTGGAAGCTTGGAACTTATCTATGGACATTCCTTAGCCCCAAAAATATCTCATTGGATGAAATCTATATGGCAATTAGTGATTGGTCAAGTGTGTTGGTCTATTGTGCACCATTTATGCATAACAACTTGGGAAAATTCCCTATGGATGATTTGGATGGGGTCTGGCAACCTGAAAAGGTATTTAATGAAGAGCATGTGCACCTCTTCCAATCTACAAATAGAATTTCTCATGTTAAGAGAGATGCCCCTCCACTTTAATCCCTTTTGATCCTTCTTGACTCTTTTGAGAATTGCTCCAAGTGCTGAGACCAAAGGTGAGCAAGAGAGAAAAAGTGCGAGAAACACTAAATTGTGGGTGATTTGAATCCAAATTCGACTTCTCTCCTTAGTTAAGAACAGCCTCCAACCCTTTTCTTGTTCAATGTTCTTCAAGAAGGTAAGGTTCCTTACACCTTCCTTTATATAGTTGAAGTATCTTATTCCTTGTTCTTTGTTTTTGGCATATCCTTTCAAGGGTGTGTGATCCTACCTTTCTGGGTAGAGGTCACCTACCCGAGTTTACATTCATGCTTCATTGTCATAAAATTATTTTTTTGTGTGTGTTCTTTAATCATGCATGTTAATGTTACCCTTTTCTCCCCCATGTGCTCTTGAGCTAGGGTTTTGCATTTTCTGTGTCTAACATAGTATGCAACTAAGTACATGAACCTGTATCAAGTGGGATCGTGATCCTCTACTGCCGAGCTGCCCGGCAGGACCATGCAGCCCAGACATAGTGAGGTGTGCAGTGACCGCCTTACCCCTGTCCAAGTGGGGGTAAGGCGGTCACTGTACGCCTCACTATGTCTGGGCAGCACGGTCCTACAGGGCAGCTCGGCAGTAGAGGATCTGGATTGGTATCAAGTGAACTTTATCTCGATTCTTTAGATTCAAAATCACCACCCTGACCAATACCGTTTCTTGCTCTCTTGAATCATCGTTTTGGTTGTCCTCTTTTGACACTTCCTTGGATTCACCCAAAGCTTGGACCAATCAATCCCTTTGACCAGGAGGAGGACTAGGGGTAACATTCTAGATACAACTCTCTGGAGGCTCTTTCTCAATCAATGGCTTTTAATCCTACACTGCTCTTCATAGCTCGAGCCCTGCAACTCATCTTATTTGGACTTGGTGGGACTAACTAAGATGTATTCGTCCAACACCACCTCAAACTTTTTCTTCCCAATCTATTTGATTCTCTGGCCACAGATATTTAGGTGGTATCCAGAAATTGAAGAGATCGAGTTTCTCCTGGGAACACTCGAAACAAAGATATGAACTGGATAAATGGAAATGGAAAAGAGATGTTTCCAATTCATCAAAATTAGAGGTTTTTTCTACAACCATAAGATATATTGAAGTAAGAGAACAATCCATGTTGGAAATTCTTGTGATTGCGGTCAAATCATTGTCCTCTATCATAGGTTAGGGTTCCATATGAGGCCTAGGGCTTCTTCAATTATTGTTGTTATAGTGTTTGTTTGAGTCTGTCTGAATGAGAAAGAGAGAGAGAAATGGATGAAGAAGGAGATGACGTAGTGGCAGTGGTGGAGGCAAAGGGGGGAGAGGACGATGTTGGAAGAGCAGTGGTGGGTCACGGGTGATGCAGTGCAATGGTAACAAACAATTGAGATGCCTCACACCCCATCCAATGGTCAATAAGGTATCGATGTAGGAGATTCCATTACACACCACTAGTGTGTAGATCCCCTCTCCTTTGTATAAGAACTTTATGAAATAAATGATTTATTGATATTTTGTACACAAAAAGTATTGCAATTTTTATTTAGGGAGAGGGTTTCCTACAAAGACAGTGTAAGAAGGAATATATATACTACAACCAATGAGAGGTTGGGAAATGACATCATCCATATGAAAGAGAGAGAGAGAGAGATGTTACTGTGGGTCTCACTGCTTATTATGTAAGTTACAAAAGAATCTGTACAAGGTAGTGGAGTCGTTATCGTCTACGGTTCCCTGACCGGTGTGGTTCCCTAGTTTCTCTCACAAGAGGGGGTGGGACCCACCCAAGGCACCTAACCAAACACTCTGCCTGGGTGGGGTCCACCCCCTCTTGTGAGAGGAACTAGGGAACCACACCGGTCAGAGAACCGTATAGGAAAAAAAATTCCATGGTAGAGTACCAATCTTTTAACTTTCTTATTTATTTTTTCCTTTGCAGTTTTTAGAATAACTCGAAATCAACTGTGCGGTAAGCCGGTAATTCTCCTGCTTGGCCTCTACCACGCTACTCTCTTTTCGCACCTTCAACGATATGAGAATGTTTTGTAAAAAGAAGGATTTCCTATACCATATATACCACCATCATGTCACAGCCCGCCTAATTATGGCCCAAGGCTAAGACTTGTAAGGCCCATTAACATGGACCTTGGGCCAAGGAAGAACCAAGGTCTAGAACTCTCCATACTGGAAGAGGCTAGACTCATTCTAGAAGTATTGAAGAACCTCTAGAAGCTAGGAAAGATCTAGCAAGCTTCTAGAGCATTCTTGTAAATATCTAGGATTATTCTAGACTCTATTCTAGAAGGTTCTCCACCGTTGGATGGAGGACACATGTAAATATCATAGCCATTCATTATAGGCTTGGTTGCCTATGAATAGAGATGACCTCATTTGGCCAAGGCAATCAAGCAAGCAAGCTATCAAGTCTTGTACTAAAAGCTTTCAAGCAATTCAAGTGCATTCTTTCAAAGTCTCTCTAGTGTTCTCTAAGTTCTCTTCCCAAGTCCCTTGCTAGAGTTGGTGAAAGGCTGACTTAGTGCTAGAGTGAGTGCTAAGTGCCGGCGCGGTTGCTTAGTAAGATCTAGGGCCGTGACAAGTGTGGTATCAGAGCTTCGGTTACGAGGGAAGATACTTGTAGATTCGACATCATGGCTAACGAATCGGAAGTGCTAGACATGATGGTGAGTGAGCAAGCCCGTGGGAGGGAGGCCATTCCCACCAAGGAGAGGCGAAGAGGCAAGGACAAGTCTGTGGACGTTAGTGGAGCTATGGAGCCACGCCTAGCTCGGGTGGAGCTAGCAGCGGCCGAGGTGAAGGAGCGCCTCGATGTTGTAGAGCAAAGTGGGGAGGAGCTCGAAGGTCACATGATGGAGCTCAAGGAGGAGCTAGTGGGCCAAATGGGGGAGCTCAAGGAGTCCCTACAAACCACTCTCAACACCATAATGCACGCCCAACAGGAAGAGTTTGCCAGCTTCAAGGCTCAAGTATGGGAAGCATTGGCCAAGATGGACGCTCGCATCGATGAGGTACAAGCGGATTGGGCAATGTGTAGGAGGGCAGCGGCTGAGGGAGCCACTACCTCGCGTGAGGTACCTAGGGTGGAGGTACCAAAGCCCAAGCCATTCGATGGGAAGAGAGATGCGCGGGAAGTCGACAACTTTGTGTGGCACATGGAGAGGTACTTCGAGGCGATGGCACTCGAGGACGAGCCAACTAAGGTGCGGACCGCAACACTTTCCCTCACCGACACAGCAACTCTATGGTGGCGAAGGAGACATGCCGACATAGAAAGAGGTACATGCACAATAGACTCCTGGGATGAGTTCAAGAAGGAATTAAAGAAGCAGTTCTACCCAGAAAATGCTGCTTACTTGGCTAGAAAGAGCCTTAAAAGGCTGAAACACACTGGGTCTATTAGGGATTATGTCAAGGAATTCTCAACACTTATGCTTGAGGTCCCTAGTATGACCGATGAAGAACTTCTCTTCAACTTCATGGATGGTCTCAAGGTTGGGCCGCGCAAGAACTACAACGCCGAGGCATGCAAGATCTTGCTTCGGCCATAGCAGCAGTGAGTCATTGGTGGAGTTCGGAGAGAAGAGATCTGCTAAGGCCAAGAAGAGCAATGGAGGAAATGGTGGGGGAGAGAAAGGTCCCAAGAAATACCCTCCCAAGGAAGGAAGTAGTAAGGCTACCACAAGCAAGGAGGGTAAGGCCAAGTTTGACAAGAAGGATAAGTTCACTCCAAGGGACAAGTGCTTCTTATGTGACGGGCCACACTGGGCTAGGGATTGCCCCAAGAGGAAAGCTCTCAATGCCCTATTGGAGAAGGGTAAAGAGGAAGCACACATGGGGTCTCTACAACAACTGGGTGCTATCAAGGCCAAGGCGACGGAGGTCAAGGCCACTACCTCTCAAAAGGGGCTTATGTATGTGGAGGTGCACATCAACGGGAAGCCCTCGCGAGCTATGGTCGACACAGGCGCCACACACAACTTTGCCTCAATGGAGGAGGCAAAGAAGCTTGGACTAAAGGTGTCCAAGGAGGGAGGATGGCTCAAGGCGGTTAACTCCCAAGCTCGTCCCATTGAAGGTGTCGCTCGAGGGGTCGAGATGAGCATCGGGACGTGAAAAGGCACCGTGGACTTGTCGGTGGTGCCTATGGATGATTTTCAAGTGGTGTTGGGTATGGAGTTCTTAAGAAGGGTTAAGGCTATACCCATGCCATTCATCAGCACCGTGTGCATCATGGAAGAAGGTGCACCATGCATGGTCCCAACGGTGCAAGGGACCAAAGAAGGCCCCAAGCTACTCTCAGCCATGCAGTTGGAGAAAGGGGTCAAGAAGGGGGAAGACACCTACCTTGCGGCATTGCTTGAGGAGCAGGAGAATAGTCCTATGGAGGTGTTGCCCAAGCCAGTGGAGAAGGTCCTTGAGGAGTTCAAGGATGCCATGCCACCAGAGCTGCCAAAGAGACTTCCACCTAGGAGGGAGGTGGATCATGCGATCGAGTTGGAGCCCGGTGCCAAGCCACCAGCCATTGCACCTTATCGAATGTCGCCGCCAGAGTTAGAGGAACTAAGCAAGCAGCTGAAGGACTTACTTGATGCTGGGTTCGTCCGCCCGTCCAAAGCTCCATATGGCGCCCCAGTTCTCTTTCAAAGGAAGCATGATGGGTCACTTCAACTATGCATCGACTATCGGGTGCTAAACAAGGTAACCATCAAGAACAAATACCCCATTCCTTTGATAGCTGATCTATTTGATAGACTTGGTGGGGCAAGGTACTTTACGAAGCTAGACTTGCGGTCGGGCTACTATCAAGTCCGCATCGCTAAGGGAGATGAAGCCAAGACCACATGTGTGACACGGTACGGCTCATATGAGTTCTTGGTTATGCCCTTTGGCCTCACCAATGCACCAGCCACATTTTGCACATTGATGAACAAGGTCTTCCATCCCTACCTCGACAAGTTCGTGGTGGTGTACTTAGACGACATCGTGGTCTATAGTAACACCCTAGAGGAACATGTGCAACATCTAAGGGTTGTCTTCAAGGTGCTGAAAGACAATCAGTTATATGTTAAGAAGGAGAAATGTTCTTTTGCCCAAGAGGAGGTGATGTTCCTAGGGCATAAGATTGGGGGTGGAACACTAAGGATGGATGAGAGTAAGGTGCGAGCTATACAGGAGTGGGAGGCACCTACAAAGGTTACCGAGCTAAGGTCTTTTCTTGGCCTGGTGAACTACTATAGGCGGTTCATTCAAGGGTATTCAAAGAGGGCAGCTCCACTCACCGATCTTCTAAAGAAGAACAAGGCATGGGAATGGTCAGACTCATGCCAGGATGCCTTTGATGATCTGAAGAAGGCCATCATGGAGAAACCCGTGCTTGCTTTGCCAGACTGGCAAGCCATTCGAGGTGTATACGGATGCATCCGACTTTGCAATTGGAGGGGTACTGATGCAAGAAAGACACCCCATTGCATATGAGAGCCGCAAGCTCAATGACACGGAGCGATGATACACCGTCCACGAGAAGGAAATGACCGCGGTGGTGCATTGCCTAAGAACATGGCGACACTACTTGTTGGGGTCGAGGTTCGTGGTGAAGACGGACAATGTTGCCACTAGCTACTTTCAGACCCAGAAGAAACTAAGTCCCAAGCAGGCTAGATGGCAAGACTTCTTGGCGGAATTCGACTTCGTCTTCGAGTACAAGCCGGGCAAGGCCAACGAGGTGGCTGATGCGCTAAGTAGAAAGGCGGAGTTAGCTTCCCTTAGCCAACTGGAAGGAGAGCTCATGGGCTTGATCAAGGAAGGTCTACAACATGACCCGGTGGCTAAAAGCTTACTTGCACTTGCCAAAGAAGGCAAGACACGGAGGTTTTGGGAGCAAGATGGTTTGCTCTACGCCAAGAAGAGAAGACTATATGTTCCTAAATGGAACAACTTGAGGAGAAATTTGGTGCGGGAATGCCACGACACCAAATGGGCTGGTCACCCAGGGCAACGGCGCACACGAGCATTGTTGGAAGCGGCGTACTATTGGCCTCAGATGCGTGATGACATAGAGGCCTATGTGAAGACTTGTCTTGTGTGCCAACAAGATAAGGTGGAGCAGCAACCACCTAGGGGATTGTTGGAGCCACTCCCAATACCCGAGAGAGCATGGGAGAGTGTCTCCATGGACTTCATCAGTGCCCTACCCAAGTCAGAGGGGTGTGGGCCAATCATGGTGGTTGTGGATAGATTTTCTAAGTATGGCACGTTTGTGGCGGCACCAAGAGACTGCACGGCGGAAGAGGCAGCAAGACTATTCTTGAAGCACGTCGTCAAGTATTGGGGTGTGCCACGGTCGATCATCAGCGATCGAGACCCTCGCTTCACAGGGAGGTTTTGGACGGAGCTATTCAAGTTGATGGGGTCGGCACTACACTTCTCTACAAGCTTCCATCCACAAACCGATGGACAGACGGAGCGCATCAACAGTTTGTTGGAGCTTTACTTGAGGCATTTCGTGAGTGCTAACCAACGAGATTGGGCTAAGTTGCTTGATGTAGCCCAATTCTCCTACAATCTCCAAAGGAGCGAGGCAACCAATCAAAGTCCATTTGAGATTGCCACAGGACAGCAACCCTTAACGCCACATACGGTGATGACAGGCTACATAGGGAAGAGCCCATCGGCGTTCAAATTTGCCAAGGAGTGGCAAGAGAAGGTGGATGTGGCTAAGTCATACTTAGACAAAGCCACTAAGAAGATGAAGAAGTGGGCAGACAAGGACAGGCGGCCAGCAAGGTTTGAAGTTGGGGACATGGTACTTGTGAAGCTTCTACCTCAACAATTCAAGTCCCTACGGAAGGTACACAAGGGGCTGGTTCGTCGGTACGAGGGCCCATTTGAAATCACAAAGAAGGTAGGCAAGGTGTCTTATGAGGTGAGCCTACCTCCTAAGCTCAAGATCCATCCAGTCTTTCATGCAAGCATGCTAAAGCCTTATCATGGAGACATGGAAGACCCAAGTCGTGGAACGTCAACGAGGGCACCAATGAGTGTCACAACTTCCTACGATAAGGAGGCTGAGTATATGATAGCAGACCGAGTTATGCGGAAGCGAGGAGTACCTCCTAGTAGGGAGTACTTAGTCAAGTGGAAAGAGCTACCGGAGAGCGAAGCAAGTTGGGAACATGCGGACTCTCTATGGCAGTTTCAGGAGCAAATACGAAGGTTCCACGAGGAGGATGCGACGAGGACGTCGCCAACTTAGGTGGGGGAGAATGTCACAGCCCGCCTAATTATGGCCCAAGGCTAAGACTTGTAAGGCCCATTAACATGGACCTTGGGCCAAGGAAGAACCAAGGTCTAGAACTCTCCATACTGGAAGAGGCTAGACTCATTCTAGAAGTATTGAAGAACCTCTAGAAGCTAGGAAAGATCTAGCAAGCTTCTAGAGCATTCTTGTAAATATCTAGGATTATTCTAGACTCTATTCTAGAAGGTTCTCCACCGTTGGATGGAGGACACATGTAAATATCATAGCCATTCATTATAGGCTTGGTTGCCTATAAATAGAGGTGACCTCATTTGGCCAAGGCAATCAAGCAAGCAAGCTATCAAGTCTTGTACTAAAAGCTTTCAAGCAATTCAAGTGCATTCTTTCAAAGTCTCTCTAGTGTTCTCTAAGTTCTCTTCCCAAGTCCCTTGCTAGAGTTGGTGAAAGGCTGACTTAGTGCTAGAGTGAGTGCTAAGTGCCTGCGCGGTTGCTTAGTAAGATCTAGGGCCGTGACAATCAGCTCAACCTACAAACAAGAGAACTTACTTCGCTTGTTTTTTGAAAATATCGCACCAATTGTATTAGTCAAACGGTCAAGCCCATTCGGCTTAGCATTTGTGAATTAGATGGGCCAGAGACCAAGATGTGGCCTAGCTACTGTGATTGAAATTTAGGCCCACCTACTTTATGGGGTGGCCCATGTAGACTGTAGTTAATTTCAACTGTTGAGGCCTGCTGGGTTTGTTAAGGTTATTCTGAAAACAATTTTGCAGTCTTCTATAGAAGGCCTGATTTTTGGTGTGATTTCTATTTCAATTTCGAGCTATTTTAAAATTTCTATTTCATTTGATTTCACTTTTGCTCTTTACTAAACACATGGTTAATTTGATGGGCATAGTAATAATGGAAAATAATCGTCTCCAATTTCTTAAAGGTGTGTAGTGCGATAGTGCTAGGTGGAGATGTCGACACCTAGCAGCTCGCACATCCAACGGTCCGAGCTCATTGACTTAATCGTCTCCAATTTCTTAAAGGTGTGTAGTGCGACAGTGCTAGGTGGAGATATCGACACCTAGCAGCTCGCACATCCAACGGTCCGAGTTCATTGACTTCAAGCTCATTGAAGTCAATGAGCTCGAACCGTTGGATGTGCGAGCTACTAAGTGTATACACCAAAACTTCAATGAGCTCGGACCGTTGGATGTGCGAGCTGCTAAGTGTATACACCAAAATGAAGAGATTATCATTAGTGGGATTTTATTTTATTTTTTTTAAACATCATTAGTGGTATTTAGTGAGCCCACTTCACACATTTGGTATGAAGGATATACTCTCTTGCCTGTTTGTATTTTTTGAATTCCTTGAATGCATCTTTTTATCAGTTTTTTTATTGACTTAATAGTGCAACCCAATGTGAATGCCAAAAAGAGTAGAAATGAGCCCTTCTTTTTCTAAACAAGTGATTTATGTATTTTTCTTCAACCTTTTCTTTTTTTTTTGGGGGGGGGGGGGGGTAAGAAAAACAACTAAATCAAAAAGGAAGTATAGAGTCCATGCTGTCCAAATGTACCCTATTAAGCCTAGCTTGCACAACTAACTAATGAGTTCTATTTTTTTTACAAGGCAAACATGCTGAAATGTCTTTAGAACAGATTTAATATCCAACAAAATAGTAAACACTTCTCATGGCCATGGAGATGAAGATTGGTTAATCAATGCTATGAGCTCTGGAGAGTCAATCTAAATGTTGATGCTTCCAATACTTAAAGACCTTGCTTTTTGTAAATTCAGGAGCAGTCCCCGAGATTTTGCCTCTTGTGCACTCCCTATATAACCATAATCCATACAAGAGTCAATAATAGATATATTGCAATAGATAATAGATTGCCATCACGAACAAGATGGGGATGATCAGGGTGTGGAAACTCTAGGATATCTAGCATAGGCAAAGATGCTTCGGGTGGGGATGGAGCTATTTATCATGATGATGGAAGAGGAGGAGGTGCAGATCTACAATCTATTTATCAATATTTTTTATGATCGTAAATGGGTTCGGTTTGATATGGGAGAAAAAACAGTGATTCGGAGTGAGCCACAAAAAGTAGCATGTTATTGCAAAGATTGAAAGAAATTATCTTTAGATAAGAGCAAGTGATACAACAAGTCATAGATGTTTCTATCATGGAGATATTCAATCCTTCGTCCTTACAAGCCTGTTGCCCAGATCCTTTTGAAGAAAGAACAAGATAAGAAGAGATGTCAATTAGTTTCTTTTTCAACCAAACAAAAAAACAAATTTTTATTTCAACACTTGACAATGTATGGTAGATGGATCCAGATCTTCTACCACGCGAGCTACCCGTCCTGTCGTGCTACGCAAACACAAGGCGAAGCACATTGACCGCCTTACCCCTGCCCGAACGCCTTGCCCAAGCAAAGGTAAGACGATCATTGCACGTGACCCTATGTCTATGCAACACAGGCAGGACAAGGCAGCATGCCGTAGAAGATTTGTGTTGATGGTAGATACAATACATGCCTCATTTGATTGGCATCTATGGTATGATAGGTTTCTTTTTTAAGCAATCAAATACTAAAATATTTTTTTTTTCGGTTTCCATTTAACCAAACACAGCTTAAAGGAAAGTGTCCAACGCTAACTCTAACTACATAGACGTGTCATCTCGACTGTCCAGTCTACAAATTAAAAAATCCCGAATACCACTCCACCAAGTGCTATCGACTGTACGGCGGGGACACCAAACGAGGGCGTAGGAAATACTTCCGACCGTTATTATTAGTAGTCGGTGTAACCCTGCAATTTTAGTTTTGGAAAATGGACCGGACCAATCAATGTAAAGAACATTTTCTAAGTTTCACAACCACATCCAACCGCTAGACCAGGTCATCCTTAGCCCACAGATGCAAGCCACGTGTACTGCACAAAAATTTTAAACTCAGTATTGATGTCAGATGTCATAATCAACATTCTCAAAAAGAGATCCTACCAAAAAAAAAGACATTCTCAAAAAGAGACAGCGAGCAAAACGCGGAAAAAAATTTGCTACTACAATTGTAGCATGAATGTTCCCGCTACAACTCTAGCAGTTAAGTAAATGGAATAATTCACTTTTCTTTTGATTATAAATATTCTTTTAAATTTTAATATTTTCTAAAATATCTTTTAAGATTTCATTTCTTTGGCTACCAGCCTTGTAACTGGAACATTCCTGTTACAACTGTAGCAGCAAAATTTCGTCCGCAAACAACTATCCGGGGGTGTTTTTGTAAATTAAAATTTCGAATAAAATATGTTTGAAAAATGAGATTAGGCATGACATGGGCTGGTGGCTGGTGGCTGGTGGCTGGTGGTGGGTTCTTTCCACTCTTGGAAGACTCAGAAGGTTTACTCTCGGTTCGGCCTAAGCTTTGCTCCTCAGGTCCTATCGTCTCTCTGGCTCTGATCAGTCGTCGTCAAACAAAGTGGTAAGGGAAACTGTTCTTCTTTTCTGGTACAGATATTTGAAGAGTTTTATTGGATTCTCGTCTCTCTGTTGTTACTCAAAGACTGATTTAACCTTACCGTTCAGAATCTCCTCCATCATTGGTTTCTTCAAAATTTTGGTTGTGCAATTTCTGTAATTTAAATAGTTGATCATCGGAATATTCTCTCTGGTCGTATTTAGTTTGGTTTGGTTTTGTTTTGAATAAAGTTCACAACAGAACACTTGATGGAAATTATTAAAATTTCCATTTTATTCTTCTACTGCTATTTTTCTCTTCCCTTCTCCTGAATTTGGGTTTACAGAAACTTGAGATGTCATGGAAGGTGATAAGAAGAAGAGAAGCCTGGTTCGATGTTCATTATTTTGGAGAAACGGTATTTGGTTTCATTGGGGGATGAGTGGAGTGGGGTGGAAAGGGTTACCTAAGGTGGAGTAAAGCGTACGCTTCTTGTTGTGTCGTTCTGGCGTTGAAATGGATAGTATTTGATGGTTTCGCTACTTTTTTCTATTCTTTTCTATTGTTATATTCCGCTTTTCTGCTCTTTCTCTTTTCGGTTTAGGCGAGGTGAACCTGAAACGTGAACGTTAAGCTCTGTTAGCTCACCTAAAAAGGTCCACTTTATTGCAAAAATACCTTAAATAAGGAGTGATCCGTAATCAAGTCCGAAATCCCAATCTTGTGAAGTGGTTTTGAGTCTTTTGACTATGGATTCCTTTCAGTGCAATTTACTTCACCTTCTTTTGATTGATGAATTTGTGATGCACCATCCACCCCCATTCCATATTCACTGGACTACCCCTCGAAGTAATTGAAGTATGTATGTGTGAGAGGAAGAGAGGGAGAGACCAAAATTAACAAAATTACCAAATTTCCCAACACGCCTGTGGCCTGACCTGGACAGGGTATATTGAACCACCCACTCTGAAATTTCAGAAAACAATATTGGAAAAGGACATCATGACTGCATGACTAATATGTGAGGGAGGGAGAATTCCTTGCCCCATTTTTTGTTTCTTCAAGTATTGGCTTTCATAAGTTCCTTTTTTTTTATTTTCTATTTTGAGATGTGTATCTATATTTGATTTCTCTTACTCTATGCGTTATTCTGAAGTGATATTCGATAAAATTTTCAACTTCATCTTCAACACTAAGGGATATCCTCCCTTTTTGGATGCAATTCTTTGTCATTTAATTGAATTTGGATTTCAAATTAACCGTTCTACCAAAAAGATTAGCCTTGTATAGCTCTAATCTTTGGAAAATGCTGACCCAAAGTTCTTACCATGTCATTGGACTGACACAATGGTTCAGTCTGACCGGACCAACAGGCAACATTGACATGGTTTTTATTTCTCTGCCCTGACTGCACCACCAGGTTCAAAGAACTGAAGTTAAACCTTGCTTGATATTATTTCAGTATCATGAGTTCGAATGATTGTACAGTACAAGTTACAGGCCTATCTCCTAATGCATCAGAGAAGGATGTTTATGATTTCTTTGCTTTCTCAGGCACAATAGAACACGTTGAAATCATCAGGTACCTTCTGTCTAGTACTAGCATTTTGTTCAATGTTTTTTTGTCCACTCTGCACCTTAATCTATAACTTTGTAGTTGGCTCTGATGAAATTTGATTTCTTCCCCATGTTTCTCTCTGTATATTGTCTATAAACTAGTCTTCTGTTTTTTTAAGAATTAATTGTTTCTGCAGTACCTGTTGTTTGATTGATGGTGAGAAATTGACTTCCAAACTTCTTGAATTTCATCATTGTAGCCGATCTATTGGTCTTGTACTGAAGAGATTAATTTGCGTTCCACCATTTTCAACATCTCCACAATCTTAGATAGAGGACACCCAGTAGTTTCTGAATATCCTATCCCTGGTATTGAGCTTCTTGTTTACATCTGTTTAAACCAAGCACTGTCATTTGCAGGATCCATGCTGGTTCTGGGAATAGCCATATAATAAGGTGTATCAATTATTTTGAATTTTGCTAAGCTTGATCCATAACATTAAGTAGTTTTGTGAACTATATGCATATGGACAGACGTACATATATAGAGTAATCCCTGGAGCCCAACAGTTGTTAAATACTTAAATATCTAATTTGTGATTAGTTCCATTCACTTTCCATTTGTGTTTCTAGATGCAAACTAGCTAATGGATGAAAATGGCAGAAGTTGCCTCAATTACCTTCTCTTTTGGGCAACTGTGAGCCTTATGAGTTTTGAATATCTGTTTTCTAGAGTTTGACTAGGTTTCAGCCGGACACTTATGAACATCTCTTAAATAGAATAGATGTTTACCTTGTGAAAGGACCTAGTAACCGGGAGTATAAACTAATCTAAGAAACCTTCTAGGACTCTTTCAATTAGTTGGTGATCTTCTCACAATACACTTCGTGAGATACTTCCTCTGTATATTTATGGAATCATCTATTCATTCATTCTCTTGAGATTCTTTTTGTTTCTGTCTCATAAGTTGCTTTATTGTAATTTTTTTGGGGAAGTGAGCTATCCAGAGTCATATGTTTTTTTATTTTATTGATGGATTTATTAAGCGTAAATGTATATAACAATTTAACACTAAGGTGAGTTCAGGCACTGGCTCTGTTTCCATCAAAGCTAGAGTGGTTTAAAATGTTTCCAGTGCCATGTGTTTTCATCCAGTTGATGGTGATAGTAGTGCCCCAGTAACTATGCTGGCACATTCTCCTTCATGTCTATCATATCTGTGCTAGTCTCTGAAAAGTTGTATTTTTCACCAGTCTGGAAGAGAGGTGTTTTGTAATGTATGCTATGTTGGAATATTTTTAAAAGTTGCTTACCTGGAAGTGATCTTTGGGTAAATCAGATCTGGAGATTATGCTTGTACGGGCTATGTGACCTTTAAAGAAGCTCGTGCTCTGGAAATGGCTGTTTTGCTCAGTGTAAGTTTCCATGCAACTTTTGGTGAGGAAAGTAACTAGATGCTGCAAATCCAGTGTGTATTATAAAGGAACCATCAAGAAATGGAAATGTTAAACTTACAGATTCTCTGAGTGACACTGTTCAATCACATGGCAGACTTTATTTATTTATGGAACTCCCAATGTGTAAGATCCCATGTGACATGTTTGGATAGGAAGTAAGTGACCAACTTTGAGGTCGTTTCTGTGAGATTAGCCAAAAACATCAAGAAATGGGTTCCCATGCGTCATGGCAGAATAGCTTATACACCAACAATTTATCAGTTTTGGAACCTGTGAGTGTTCTGATATTGAAGCATGCAAGTTCTCAACTTAAGTTGGGGTCATTGCTTGGAGCAATGTTCAGGCTGCCTGGGAAAATGCCTGGGTTTGAGTCTTGAGAGTGTCCACTTTGCTCAATAAAAAATGCCAAAGGTTAGGACTGTCTCCAAACTCACCCCTTTCAGGACCCACCCTCCATAAGTGGACCAGCTCTGGCTAATGGCCCTTTTTTAAGTTCTCAACTTAAGTGCTTCTTTATTTTACAGTCCTATATTTGTTCTAAGTTGATTTAAGAGTGTAATTGTGTCAGTGATGTACTCTATGAAAAAGTAGAACCATTAAGAATATGTTTCTTTTATAAACTGATCCTTTGGTTTTCCACATTTGCACCTCTTATCCAACATCGTCCCTTTGCAGTTACAATATCATTCAGGTCAATATAATATGTGTAAGCTATTAGTTCAACATAACATGTCTTATATGTTCATGTATTCTTAAAAAAAAACTCGTGCATGGTCTTTCCATTTACAAGTAAGACCATATGTATGCTGTAAGATTATTGAAAAATAACAACAATACTTTATAGATTGTTCTATTCATATTCGAAATAGCACGATTTGGAAACAAGGACCCAGTTGCTTTTGTATAATTATTTTCTAGAATGCCCCAGCTGGATTGAAACAATCTTCAGTTCCTTGTTTGCCCACAGTTCCCTCCCCCCTAATCTGCCGTCGATGTTTTATGTGATATGGTTGCATTAATATCTTTTTTCACATTAATGTATCAGGGAGCTACAATTGGAGATCAACGTGTATGTATAACTCGCTGGGGACAGGATGTGGATGAATATGATTTTTGGAATAGACCCTCCTCCTGGAGGCTTGACGATGAAAATGGTTCAAGGGTAAGCATTTCTTTTTATTTCTACTGGTGAACATGACCCGGCGACTTTTTAGTGTACTAAAAGTTTTAGTCTTGGTATAAGCTTTTAGTTTTTCCTATTTGACATACTGGAGAGACAAAAATGAATGTCCTTTCTTACGAATTTAATCCTGGTCATGTTCAACCTTCCTGTTTATCCTTGTACACATCCATTAGCCCCATATCACTGCTCTCTTGGGCCTTTTTGGTCTTTGTTGTATGCATCCAAACAAGTGCCAGCCACTTTATCTCATCTTATCACCTATTGATGCTGACCCCTCTTTTCACTGCTCAATTCATCTCTGATCATATCAGTCCTTGTCTTGCTACTCATCTATCTCAAGTCTCAACAGACTCATCTTATCCTCACTGCTTCTTCTTCCTCCTTTCTTTGGTGCTCAGGTTTCATACTGCATTTCTGATCTTATACCTGTCTCATGAAATGTGATCTTTAGTTTCAATAAAATGCACTCTATAAACTCCACTCCACTGCATTAACCCAGTTCAATTTTGTTTGCTATATCCTCTTGTCAACTTGCTTATTTATGAGAAACAAAGAGAGAGAGATCCCTTTTTATATACTTATCTGTCTATATCCTCTTGTCAAAGATCCCTGTTTTTATACTTTCTGTGAACTAGTTATTATGAAGCATCCTCAATCCAGGACCCTGTTCACAAACCAAAATTCAATGATCCATCATATTCAAATGACTATGTTCCTATAAGTTGGTGGATGGGGGTGTCAATTTGGGCCCAGAACCAACAGGACCAATGGAAACCATCGTATTAAAGCTGAAACTGGACCAGTTTTGGTTTGGATATGTAGTTTTCTGATTAATCAGTCAGTCTCAATCCAATCCTATTAACCCGATTGACTGACTGTATTAGGACCGAATATACAAATATGCCCGAAACCCAACCAGTTGAAACCGATTAAGCACAAATAATTAAGGAGCAATTAACATATCCTAATACCCTTCACTAAATTATAGACAAAAACAAAATTGGATTAACCAACCGATTAAGACCGACTAGCCAAAACCAATTCAAGATCAGTAAAAGGTGCTGGGTCGATTAAGCCTGACTGAAATTGACCAGACTGACAGATTTGACACCCCCTATTGGTAGAGTTCATCCTAGGGTTGATAAGTGTTCACAGATTAATTCTTTGCTTGATTGAGCACTTCGACACTTCTCTAATGGCTCTTTTCCTTTTTCACCCTTGTGATGATGGTACTTAACAGGCTATCTTATATTCCCGACAGCCTCACCTTTGACTGCAATCAACAGATTTTGAAATTATGTTTCAGAAATTTATGAATAATAAAATATAATTATTGAAAGGCCATTATTTTAAGTCACGCTTGAGGAACTCATAGCTCAAACTTGAAATTCATCTCATTTTCCTATCATCTTGACAGGACACCCATGGAGATCATTTTGTTTCTACTCCAGGAGAAGCGCTGACAATGGCTCAGGAAGTAGTCAAGACTATGCTATCTAAAGGTTATGTTCTGGGGAAAGATGCATTTAGCAAAGCCAAAGCTCTTGATGAATCTCATCAAGTCTCAGCTACTGCAGCGGTTAAGGTTTCCGAACTCAGCAAAAGACTTGGACTCACTGATAAGATTTGTGCAGGAGTGGAGGCTGTTAAATTGGTGGATGAGAGGTACAATGTATCAGGGACAACCAAAACAGCTGTTTCTGCTACAGGAAGAACAGCAGCAGCTGCTGCGACCACCGTGATCAACAGTAGTTACTTCTCTAAAGGAGCCCTTTGGGTGTCAGGTGCTCTCTCTCAGGCAGCCAAAGCTGCAGCTGATTTGGCCAGTCATGGTAGTAAAAAATGAAATCTTAAAGAGTTAATCCAGATACAGCCTCGACATTGTATATCATTATGTATAAGTAATTGCAGTTATATGGTATTTGTAAAGTGTAACTATGTTGCATCCATGGATATCGAGATGAGCTTAGTACCCTCTTATGTGAGGTTATGGTTAAATTTTGCTTTTCACGTTTAGAGTATTCTTCTGCCCACATTGAATTGGAAAGAAAGGAGGTGTGGTTCTATAATTCCTGGTTGCCTCTTTGCAAATCAACAAGAAAAGAATAAGATCCTTTCACTTAAATTTAAAAAATCTCCTTTAAAGAGGGGGAAGGTTTTACCGTCCCCTTTTTGAAATTTAAGTTCATGTTAAGAGCAAGAACACCTCATCTCACATGCTATTACTTCGCTAAGCTTGTTTTCCTGTAACATGTACATTCATTTTCCCTCTGTTTTGTGTGGGGGTAATATATGATAATATTGTAAATGAGTGTTAAATTGATATTAAAAAAAAGGAAAATATAAGAGAGGGAGAGGTTTGGAAACAGTCTCTGCAAAAGTAGGGGTAAGACTACGTACATTATGATCCTCTCCAGACCTTGTAGTGGCGAGTGCTTCGTGCATTGGGTGCGTCATTTTTTTTATAAGAGAGGGAGAAGGTTTTCCACGCTGCCAGTATGGGGTAGAATTTGTATGTCGCATCAATAGGTGTCTTGAAAAAGGTATAATCCCACATAGGACCACATATTAAAATATGAGAGAAAAAATAATAAAATAACTCATGTGAGAGGAAAATTGCATTTTCGGTGATAAAGTGTTTCCCTATAAAATATTACATTGTTAGTGTTGTAAAATTTCATAAGAGGACACAGTCTCCTTCCACATGGCAAGCTACAATGGATGCGGGTGGATCCATGTCATAGGGGAAGCAACAACACTCTCTCAATAGTGTCATTTCAGCCCAATACAAGACAAACACGGTTCAAAACTATGCATATGCTATAATGTGTGATGAAGACATGTTTATCTTCACTCGTTGTGGGGAGAGAACATCTCAAGCCACAACATCTAATTTTTTTGATTGGATTGGATTGGATTAGAGAGAGGGTGTTTTCGATTTCGGGAGTAAATGACGAAACTCGCTTACTCAAGAGTCCAATCATAAGGACACATCATAATGGCTAGATGATGAAAAACATTCTACATGTGATAATGTATGGGAATTGGATTTTAATATGTCTATAAATGGAACTTATTCCTTCACATCCTTCAGTATGTGGCAGTCCATTGGAGGCTGGATTTGGTGGACATGTTTATACATTGTTAAAATTTTAGAATATTTTTTATTTCCAACAACAACTCAGTTTTATCCCAGTTAAATGGGGTCGGCTACATGAGCTCTATTCAATGTCATATATTTGATACAAGGCCCAAGTTGTGCATGTCTTTCCTCACCACTTCTCCTAAGGTCATTTTAGGTCTGCCCCCGACTCTTTTAGTTCATTCAATATAAATCAAATCAATCTTTTATACTAGGGCATCCAAAGGTCTCTGTTGAACATGGCCATGGCACCTCCCAAATTAACTTTAATATGATCATTCTTTACTTTTTCCTTCCTAGGTTGTCACTCATCCATCTCAACATCATCATCTCTATTATACCTAGTTTATCTATATGATGCTTCTCGGCCCAACATTCCGCACCATACATCATAGCTGGTCGTATGATTATCATATAAGAATTTTCTTTAAATTTTAAAGGAATACGTCGATCACACAACACTTTGGATGTACCTCTCCATCCTTCATCTATTCTATATTATTTCTCTGTAGAAGTATCATCATTTCTATTACCTTATTTATTTATGATTATGCCCAAATACCTAAAAAATTACATTGCGGAATCTCTCTCTTGTCAATTGTCACCACCTCATTTTCCATCCTATTGTAACCAAAGTTACAAACCATAGACTACGTCTTTGTTCTAATTGCATTAAAAGCTTTTGATTTCAATATTGATCTCCATACTCCAACTTGCGCATTAATCCTTGCATTTGTCTTATCCGCTAAAACAATATCATCAGCCAAAAACATACATCAAAGAACCTCATCTTGAATGTCTCTAGTTAAACCATCCATGATAAGCACAAAAAAAAAAGATGTTGAAAGTAGGGCTGCAACAGGGTCGGGTTGGACTAGGTTTTTTAAAACCCAACACAACCCTGAGTCCCCTTAGCTGGGCCCAGGCCCGCCCTGACCCTGACTCAAGGCCTAAATACCCTGACTCCAAGCCCGCCTTGATTGGCCTTGATTGCAAATTAAAATAACACGTGTAGGGAAGATGTTAGAGAGGAGGCTTGAACCCAAGGACTCTTGACAACAGTTGGGTTTTACACAACACAAACTATCAAATGTGCTAATCACTTGTTTATATAAATAAGTATTCTATTTTTTAATAAATAAATAATTTTCTTTAGGGTAAAAAATCAGCGTCAAAATTAGGGTCAGGTTGAGCCCAAGATCTCAACCCTGACCTGACCCGACTCTGACTTAGGGCCAGTAATCTTAGCCCAGGCCCTGTTCGGGCTCAGGCCAGGCCAGGACGGGTTCGGGCCAACAGGGCCAAACTTGCAGCCCTAGTTTAAAGTTGATCTTTGATGTACCCAATTGTAATTGAGAATTCACTATCTTGACCCCCCCACAGATCTTACACTTGTCACTGCATCAGCATACCGATCTTTAATTATGTCAATATATTTACTTGAAACACTTATCATCTCTAGTTCTTATCAAATTAATTTTCTAGGAACTTTGTCATAAGTTTTTTCTAGATTAATAAAGACCATATGAAGATTCCTCTTAAAATCTCTAAGTTTTTCCACGAGTCTCCTTAGTAAGTAAATAGCTTCTGTTGTGGATCTTCTTGGTATAAAACCAAATTGGTTCTTCATAATAGTAGTTTCTTATCTCAGATGGGTTTCAATAACCCTCTTCCACAATTTTATAAAATAACTCATTAATTTTATACCTCTACAGTTATTGCAACTCTTAATATTACCTCTATTTTTGTAAACCATAACCACGATGCTTCTCCTCCACGTGACACTGTTAATGAATATCACTTCTATAATTATTGCACCTCTCCCATAATATCACCTTTATTATCTCGATGTGGCAATATAAAGGTACACTTTTTTTGGCTCTTCAAAAGTCAAAGAAATGAATTGAACAATAGTTGTTAAAAAAATCTAAATATGGGATAAATGTCTGAACTATTCCGATAGGAAACTTGTAAAATGATCAATCCACTATGTGGAGAGTAGATATATATATATATATATATATATATATATATATTTTGTGGGGGGGGGGGGGAGGGTAAGTTAATCCAATCTTAGAATATTATTATGAAAGTGGTTGGTATGATGTAACTGTTCCAAAGTAGTCATCAGTGGCTAATAGCATTGGTTTTTAATATATGAATTTGGTTCTTGATCATAAAAAAAAAAAAAAAAATTTTAGATGAACTTGTTGGCCGTATATCATGTTCATTTAGGGTTCAAGACGGACAGTTATGGCTTCTCAAGGAACCACTCATGTTTGCTGATATGAAGGCTATTCACTAACAGTTGTGTTATTGTGTTAGCTTGTATGGACTCAGAAAACGAAATTCTTGTATTGAGCCCAACCTGATCTTGGTTGGGTCATGGGTGAAGAAAATCTAAAGCCCAAGCCCAATCAGTAAGTTGGAGTTGGAGGGTAGGATCAGTGGAGCCAGGCTATATGTGGTAAAAAAGTGAAATTTAAAAAACAAATTATGTAAGGAGTGTAACCCAGTGCAAGAGTCTCCCGTCAATAAAAGGTCTAGAGAGGGGTCTGGAGTTGTACGCAGCCTTACCCAATTGCTGCTCTCAAATTCAAACCCATAACCGTTTGGTCACAACTTCACTATTGCACCAAGCCCCACCCTCGATACCTAATGATCGATTTATGTGTCTATTTTTCTTTTCTATCAATTTCTTGCAAACCTTCACCGAAATTTTTTTTTCTTGCAAACCAAACATAGCCTTTAGATGAATGGTTAACGTCAGTGTAGGTAGGGTCCAACCGTCCAAGTCGCACCGCACCCCGTTCGTAGAAAATCCCGAGTCATGCTTGGAGGCCATGGAGGGAGAAATTGAAAGCGGGTTTCGCCAGTTGTCTTGAACCGAGGCGGCGTCTGAAATGTATTTTTAGATTTTTATCATTTTCATGGGTGTAGAGTAGACTTGGAAGTTGGAAGAAGAAAGCATCCAGAGGACAGAAGAGGGCGATTTCTGATTTTCTTTTGTTTTTAATCTTTGCATGGACAGATGCACCATGCCGTGTCGCACTGGATGATGGTCTCTCCTTTTCCCATTGGTTTACGGTGTCGGTGGTGAGTGGTGACTCTCACGGTTGCTTAGCAGATATGGCGTTAGAGCAAAATCCCAAAAAGGGCGCAGTGGGATCTCAACATTCTAACATCCAAAACAAGAAGAAACAACAAAGAAACTGAATTTGGTTCCTTGAACCTTTGATAGGAAGTCATAGAAATTCCAAGCATACCACCACCACCACCATATACTACTATATATAGAATACCACTTACTTCTCACTCACTCTCTCTCTTTCCAGATCAGACCCTAGAAGGTGAAACCAGTTCTGATTGACACATCGAGAAGCAAAAGGGAATTGGATCTATTAGGGAGAAGTTCCAGATATCGGAATCGGTTTCCATGGAGAGGGAATCAAAATCGTAATTCTTTTTAGCTTCTTTGAGATAGTAAACCTCACCTCTGAAATGGCGGGGAAAACGGATTCTGTTTCGATCCGGGTGCCATACAAGAATATCAGGCAAGCTGAAGTCGAATTGATCGCTTCCAATGAAGCTCACCACCCGATCGATCTCAGTTCTAGGTCCTCCAATGGCATCTCGAGTCCATCCGGCTCCTCTTTGCCTCCTTCCGTCCCTAACTCCAGCGGTTGGAATACTTTGATTCTCAGCAGTATGATTGCTGCCGGTGTTCAATTCGGTTGGGCCTTGCAGCTTTCACTTCTGACTCCCTATATACAGGTCAGTTCCTCTCTTTTGCTCTTTCGCTGTTACTATTGTTGTAGTTTTAGTTATTGAGTTCTCGTTTCCCTTGTACTTCTATGCTAAGAGCGAGAAAGATAGAGAGAAAAGGAAAATGTATAGTTCTATGATTTAACAGGTCTCCGTTACATTTGTTCGTTTCTGCACTTGCATTGAGATCTGAGTGCTTTTTGATCATAGATTAACGAATGGGGATTAAGTTTTCGTCTAGGAAAGCCTTCAGAGTTGGTGCAGTTGAAACAAGAAGTCATTTCTACCCAAAAAAAAAAAATAACAAGAAGTCATGTTCTGTAGTCCACTTAGACATTGCATTTTATAAGTTTAAGCTTATAATATTTAAATCAAATTAATTACACAATGCCATTATCGGTTATTTAGTCCAAGATATGAAAGTGAGATTCGAGAAAAATCCCAGTTTCTGAGTTGTGGATGTTTTGGGGCGTATGTAGATCAGTCCAATCACGGGCTTTAGAAACCTAAACATAAGATCTCTTTTTTTTTTGGTGACGTTATAGGGTTAAGTACTAATACGGAAGTCTTCCCATATTCTAGAATCTCATCTCGATTGGAATTGGTTTGATGGGTCAAATTTGCTAGTTGATTTTATGCACAATAAAACTGCTGGAATTGCAAAACATCCAAATTGGCCAGTGTGTTTGGAGGCTATGTTGAACTCCTTTTTGTATGGAGTCTTCTGAGTTTGCTCTCTCTTCAAGTCTAGAATTGTCATGCCAAATTTTGTCACCAATGGGCTCAATTTTACATTATTTTAATGAGGATTTGCTGATACTGGCCCATCCTGAAAATCCTGGTTTTGGCTACTCCTGACATGGAACTGCTTCCTCTTGATACTTGATTCTTTGAGCCCAATAATACTGGTGTGTAATATCCTGCATCAGACTTGTAATCTGCCCATGATCGTAGAGGAATCTCATTTTCTGATTAGTCAAGACCTGCAGCAAGTATCGAAAGCTATGACAATGCCTAATTTGTGGCCTAGTCGAAAGCCATTGCCAAGTGAACCATAGAATACCAACAATGCCTCCCCAATCTTTTTTTGAAAGTACTTCCAATAGAATTCCTTGGCGAGATTACAAGTTAGATGTTTGGAAGAAGGGATGTTTAGAGATTAAAAATCTTTTACTGCTGGTGAAAGATTTTACTAAAATGCGGGAACACATTAGTTTTTGATTTGAGGAAGAGGGAGGGAAGGGAAGTATTTTTCGTGCTGTGTGCGGTAGTGTGGAGGGGCTTCGTTCTGGTTTAGGGGGTTTGGTTGTGGATGGTGTTGTTGATGTTTACTTGTGTTTCGGGAGGTGGGTTATGCTGTGCTGCTGTTTCCTTTGTTTGGGAGCTCTGTTTTTTTTTTTTTGCTTCCTTTAAGTTTGGCCTCCTTGGTTGTGGTTCTTGCTGTATTTCCTTTTTGTATTCCTTAGTAAATTCTCTAGTTGACTCCAAACACCCCCCTCCCCCCCCCCCCAACCAAAAAAAAAAAAAAAGAAAAAAAAATCCATAGAAGTTCTTCCTGATAGAGTTAAAGAGGTTGAGGAAGTTAGGACTGGAGAGTCTTCAGAGCTTATGGGCTTGAGAAGTCACTATGATGCCAGTCTCCCCCTGAAATCTATTGAGATGCCTATTTAAGCAGTCACAGGTGCTTTGCGAGCTATGATAGTGATGATTAAATTCACGATCTGGGTAACATGATGAGGATAATTTCTGGACAACCCGGAGTTCTGCTCTTCCAGCATGCTCCATCTGACTTTGCATTTTTAAATATATTTGAAAGTACTAAATAATTTTTGTCACTTCCAACATACAAAGATTTCCTATGAACATCATGTGCCAAAGACAAAATTTTTGTGATCAATGTATTATATGTTTTCAATAACCGAACAGATTTTACAACAGTGTTGAAAAACCCTTCTAAGTCCCCTACTGTAGGGATGATGTGGGATCCTATAAGCAATAATTTTCTTATTGAATTACAATTATTTTATCAATCAAGAGACTTTCAAGATTCCATGAATCATAAGAAAAATAAATCATTCATGGTACATAATTGTGGTGGGTAAGAGCTGATATGTGACAGAATTCTGGTATCTACTACTTCTTCATCAAGCTCATCAGCCAAGGTATTCATCTATTCTGGCATTCAGTGGAACAAGGTTTTAACTTCTGAAGCGGGATCTTGTGCCTTCCTCATAAGATGCTAATCTCCAATGCCCTATTTTCCTAGAAGAGAGTCATCAGTAACACTGGCTGGATCACCCTCTTCTATTAGCCTTTGAGTGTCCAAGGAAAGTGCAGGCTTAAGACCAATAATATGGGCCTTGTTCTCAACGAGGATGGACTTCCTTTTCCCAATAAACCTGCGACAGCAATACCTTAATGATAATTCCAAAACTAACTCTATAATCTAGCCAATGACTGATGGACCTAGATTCCTGGGGATCACCTCTAAAACTTGCAGTTAATGTTTCTCTTTGGAGGTGCAATCTCATAGTTCATAAAGGATATGTGATAAAATGTAGTAATCTCTGACTAAACTCTCACATGGAGCCTGTGGGAGATGTCCTCAAATAGGTTCATTGTGATAATGCTCCTAACAGTCCTAGTCGTGATCAACTCTGTGATCTTCAGTGTGTTTCTTGTCTTTTACTTAAATGTACTGTTGTTTTATGCTCCCAAACATAGTTGTCAAGGCGTCTCCTAGTTGGTGTCGCCTTGATTTTGGAGTGTTGAGAAGTGTACCACGATAAGGGGAGTGTCGCTATTGTGGTTGAGTCCATTATGGTTTCCTTTATTGTTTTATATCTCTAATTGTTAGGAGTTTGGAGTCAGTTTCCTAGTCTAAGTTAGCTACCTATTTTAGATTAGGTTTAGTTTCCTTTTCCTTTTATGATTGTAATGGTTTTATTATAAATAAGATACTTGAGGGAGAAAGCAAACTAACACATACGGCTCCTCCCCTTGGAGCTACTCTTCTCTTCTTCTTTCTTCTCTCTTTTCTCCACTCTAAGGTTACTGGTTACAGGTCCTAGGTTTTCTACATGGTATCAGAGCTGATGGTTTGAATCAATCTGGGTTCAAAACGTTGCCGGTTTGAGAGTCGTTGTTTATTTTCTGATTTAGTTTGATTTCAATGAAGATTCTTGTGTGCCCATCGGTTTGTTGTTGCCATTGCTGGAGATGGATTTCCTTCTACAACAGAAAATTCTAATCTGATTGAATTGATTATAGTGCTGCTGCTGAGGTGACTAATCACAGTTGTTCCGCTGGGTTGCTGATTTACTACATGATCGATGAAGATAGCTGCTACTGATGTTTTGTTTTGTAAACTACTTCTGATCGAAGGAAGTGTTGCAAGGTTTGGTGATCAAAAGAGGGCTCTCCTCAATCGTATGCTGCCTCTGTTTGAGAGGCGTGGTCTGTTGGACTCTCTTTGTTCTCCATATTAGTTAACAGTTGCAGGAGGTTGCAAGTAATCGTGGTCTCGCTGCCTCTGATTTGTTTTTCTTCCTCGACTGTGATCTCTTGGTCGAAGAAATTCTGCTGGTTGAAAGATTTCTGGTATCCTGCTGGTCGTTGGGTTGAGATGTGCTTGATTATCTCGGATATTCTTCCTATTTTTGATGGTGCCTTCACTGTTTGTGTTTCACCGCCTGCGGTAACGATTTATTTTCTTCTAACGGTGCTAATCTATATCCTTTTGCTACTTCGATTGAAGCTGTTCTTCCACAGAGTCAAATATTTATCGCCACTGTTCCCCTACCGCCAGATTGGAGTTGCAGGTTTTCTGTTTAATCTTCGACCTTCTATTTGGAGTTGCGTGGAAATCTTCCTTTGCTGGAATCATATCTTTTCTGGTTTTACTGTGAGGTTGAAGACGCACTTTTTTGGTTAGTGTTGAAGACTTGAAGAATCCTACTTTTTGGGTTTTCTGTTCCGTGAGTTATCCCTTCTTCGAATGGGTTTATAATTTCTTAGTTGCTGTCTTGCTGGGACGGTTGTCTTTATCTTTTTCTTTCTCTAGTTTCCTTCCCAAGTTTGCCTCTACACTTTACTATTACCCAATTTGCTCAAGTTTATTACAAGTTACCCTTGTCTTCTTCATTGTTCCAAATTTGCCCTTTGGCTTGGATTGTGTTTCAAAGTGAATTTTACCAAATTTCACCTAATTACAGCTAGGCCATCCCTTTTTCAACTCAGTGTTATTTGCAATTCTGCCATTCTCCTTGTAATAATTCTAATTCCCTTCATATCCCCAACCAATAAACGTTAATTCCCATCATGTCCCATTGCCTCTTTAACTACCAAATTGACCCCTTGCAAATTCTGGTTTATTACCAGATTGCCACTCCTTTAAATTTGGCCTTATGCATATATATGAATTTCACTTAAATTACGGTTCCGCCATTACCTCTTGCTATTGCCTATTGTATACTTGGATGGGTCCATCCCGAACGAAATTGGGTTTTTTGGCCCGGTTCCAAATCAATTGGAGATTGCATGCTGTAATTACATAATTGCCATTGGGTATACATATGCTATGGTGGGCCCCAGATCACATCAATTTGTTTTTTGGCAAATTGGTACTTACATGACATTGAGGTTGGAGTTTGTTTTGAGGGGGAGATTGGAAATTATTGAGATGCTGGTCATATACCAAACTGTCATTGCTCTTTTAATTCCGACATTTCTTTAAAATTCTTGGAAGTATAGTTGCCCAGGTGGGCCCCGAACACATGTGGGATTTGTACTTCTTTGAAGGTTGGACCTTGCATGGTGGTTGTTGGCTCCAGTGAGGGGAGGTTAGAAACTGATTTTGGGATTTTTATATCTACGGTTGTTATTTGCGGTGCTCTTGTTTATGGAATTTTTTTTGTGATGCTCGTTCTTTGCGTGTACTGCTACACGTGAGGGGGAGATTGGAATTGGATATTATTATTTGCATATCTGCTCTGCACAAGTCATCAATTGGAGAGTCTTACCTTTCTCAAGAATATTTCGGTGAAGATTTCTCAAGATTTATTTCAGTGAAGATTTTACTTTTGAAGGGAAACTTCGAAGTTGCTGCCCTCCATCTTTTAAGCATGCTATGGTGTTTTTTGAAGATCGACAGGAAAATTCCATTTTGTGCGATTGAATTGATTCTTACTTTGAAGATCGAGTTCTTTCTTTATATTGAAGATCGAGTCTTCTCTTATTAGAAATAAAGTTCCGCAATTATTGGAGAACATCTGTCATCGTTACCTATCTGCTGTTTTTGGATTGCGGTTGATGTTATCTATCGTCCAGTGCTTGGGCTGATATTTCTATTGGTTTTATCGGAGTTTCCTCTGTGCTCACTGAAGTCTACAACTACTATTCAAGATTGGTGTTGAGTTTGATTTTCTATTCTTTTTAGTCCAAGCTGGAGCCTTTCTTTTGATATCTGTATACTCCAGCTTGAGGGGGAGTGTTGAGAAGTGTACCACGATAAGGGGAGTGTCCCTATTGGGGTTGAGTCCATTATGGTTTCCTTTATTGTTTTATGTCTTTAATTGTTAGGAGTTAGGAGTCAGTTTCCTAGTTTAAGTTAGCTACCTATTTTAGATTAGGTTTAGTTTCCTTTTCCTTTTATGATTGTAATGGTTTTATTATAAATAAGATACTTGAGGGAGAAAGCAAACTAACACATACGGCTCCTCCCCTTGGAGCTACTCTTCTCTTCTTCTTTCTTCTCTCTTTTCTCAACTCTAAGGTTACTGGTTACAGGTCCTAGGTTTTCTACATGGACCCTCTCCAAGACTCCAACGCCTTGGGTCGCCTAGACGCCATTACAACTATGCTACCAAATACTCGACAGCCTCACCAGGAGAATATATTTCCATACAAGCTATGTCCTTTTGACAAATGAGGCATAGTAGCAATCTTCATGAGATTGGTGACACCTTCAAGGAAACCAATGAAAGATGATAGAGTCTGAGATAATGATCCATCAATTGCTTATTAATAATTACTAATTTTGTTGTAACAAGATACCTGCTGTTGTGCTGAGATATAAAATGCCGTTGACAGTCAGGGCCCTTTGCTGTTGCCCTTTAAGACTCTTTAATATCCGAAGCTTTTTTTTTTTTGGGTGGGGGCAGGTGTGGGGAGGAGGTTTAATTTTTCAAGTTAGGTCCATTTCTGTTTTTTCCTGCATAGAGTGGCATACTTGAAAGCATCTAGTTCCCTTGATTGTGATTCTGTTGGAACCCCCATCCCTCCCCCCCTCCCAAAAAAAAAAAAAATCGCTTGAACTAGCAGCTGTGACAGACCTATTGAAATATACTTAAACTGTGGTTATGCAGATATACTTTGTTACCTTTTTTTTTTCCTTTCCATTTTCAGAACATAAAGATAGAAAGGACAATAGATAATGTTTCGGAAGACTTCTTTTATCAACATACAAGTCTTGGGAAGTTTTATGACATTTAATCCTGAAGATTATGGTTTTAATTTTAGAGTCCTTGGATATCTTTAGCGCTTTTAAAAATTTGTATTCATGTAGAATCTCTCTCTATTTATTTTACGAATTTAATTGTTATATTGATTATGCTCTTGATTGAGAGCCTCCCCAGACCCTGTAGTGGCGGGAGCCTTGTGCACTGGGTACACCCTTTACTGATTATGTTTTTGTTTAATTGATTGATGCAGACTCTTGGAATAGAGCATGCCTTTTCTTCATTCATTTGGCTTTGTGGCCCTATTACTGGCCTTGCGGTAAGTGATTGTGTAAACTTTTTTTAAAATGTTGGGCCAATGTCTTCTATTTTAACAACTTCTCTATTTTCCTAATTTTCTGGTGGAGCCATTGCTTCCAGTTGACATTTAATAGCATGTCCTCTCCTCATGAGTAAATTATATTGACATTTCCTTCATACTTTGTCTATTCTTGATGCAGATAAGTCACCTAAAGGGCTTATTTTATTGGAAATAAGCCTTGGGATAGGTTATGTATGTATTGGGCTTTTGATTCCATGTGTTTTCTTAGTAATGGGCCACTTTAATGGCCCTACAATGTGGGTACAAGGAAGGCATACGGGATTAGGCTTAGTAGTTGTTAATTATATGTACCGAGTGGTACATAGGGTTGTAATTGTAACTCGATAGGGGAATCTTTCCTCTATCGATGTTTGGGGTTGAGTGTCCTATTAGGGTTATGTTTAGTTAGTAGTTGAGTTAAGGTTTAGTTCTATGTTTGATTCCTATTACAAATAGGAATCCTGTCTTGTATTCAACACCAGTATAAATAAAGGTTTTGGGGGAAATGCTAGTATCGATCTCTTCTCTCTAGTCAGTCCCCTTTTTCCCTGATTCTTCTCTCGTATCTCTCTGTCAATTCTCTGGTTTGCTACTCTGATATTGTTACAGTAGTAGCTTATTAGCTTTACTTTCATTCCTAGTAGAAGTATGAGAAGTTATTTAGTAGTTTTTTTTTTTTTCTTCAGCTAATGAGTTGTTAGCAATCCTATTCATAGTAGGAGTATATTTCAGTTTTCATAGTTCGATAGGAGTTTTGATTTCCGTCTATATAAGCAATGTAAGGCTGCTGAGCCTCTTTGATGTTTTGAATAATAAAATTTTGAGTTGCCTTTGGTTGCGAGAATCTGAGATACAGAATGGGAGATATTCCCTAAGACCTGAGATAGGTTTCCCCTTTCCCCTTCTTTTTTTTACCGCCAACTACTGCTGCTTGTTTCTCTGTTCGATATCACCAGTTGCTGAAGTTGTTTGCTACCTGATTTCAAGTAGGTTAATTTTTCTATATTCCATCCCACATATCAGGTCAGTCTAAATCAGAGTTTAATTTCAGGTTTATAGTTCTATCATGTGCTCTATTTTTATTTTTTTTACCTATTTCAGCATATAGTATTTTCTCAATTAAACCCAAACCCCAGATCTGATTCCACCCAAACTTTGGGTAATCAAAGGCCTTCCCCAGGGTTAAACTTGACTTGGTTTTTGTGGTCTTCTGATTGCTGGATAGGGTGCTACTAAAAAATCTCTCCAACTCAGTGAGTTCGGGTTTCAGATTTATTATTGATCTAATTAGTCCCTATTTAACCATATGATTTGTTTCCATATAATGGGGGTTTGATAGTTCATATAAAGAGTAAAGCTCGATCCAAGTTTGAGGGGATTTTATTGGTCTGATTCGATTTAATTTCAGTTTTTTTATTCTTCCCAGATTTCTATTCTGTGTCGGAATTCTTCAATTACTTTCAATTTACTTAACCAATCACTCTCATATTCTGAAGGTTGTTATTATTCATCATGAAGGTTTCAAATCTTAAGTTTGACCTTCATCTGAGTAGGTTGTCTTTTTCTGTTGACTCCGACTTTTGGGAGTTTGACTGGTTCTTGAGATCCTGTTGTGAGATTAGGTCTGAGCTATTGTTACAGGTCTACTCTTGCATTAATTCTATTTATCAACTAGACTTACAATTGTCATGCCTGACTTTGAAATGGCAAACATTTATGACCATGGAAACAATCTGTTTGGTGAAGCAGTTTTAACGGAACATACAGGGAAGATGAATTTTTCATTGGTTATAGACTTGGAGGAGATACCAGAATTTTTATTTGTTGCAGTCAAAGGTTGAACAATGCTTGTGAATTACTCCATTTTGTTGAATACATATGACAGTCCTGACTCTCTCTTTGAACTTCTCATCCTCAAAGTGTGATTGGGAAATATTATGAGTATGGCGAATTCACATTCTATGAGTGGGATTCGCAGGGAACTAGGGATGTTTTTATATAGGCAGGTCCTCTTGTTGTACTTCTGACCTTTTGTATTCTTCTGCAACTCTCTCCTCTCTCTTGGTTTTTTAATATCACATTCTTTGTTGATTATGGATCAAATGGTGTAGTCTTTTTCCCTAGTCATTATAATATTTTATAGGTCTAGCCATCTTTAGTTCAGCAGTTTCATTTGAGCACTCTTAATAGCATATTCGTTTGATGATGTTCAGGTTCAACCTTGTGTTGGTGTTTGGAGTGATAAGTGCCACTCGAAATATGGAAGAAGAAGACCATTTATTTTTCTTGGGTCTCTTCTGATCTCCGTTGCTGTGAGTTTTATCTGTCTCGTTGTGGATTCATCTCCTTGGTAGTATATGTTCCCTTTGTTTGACTGTCAGGGCTGCTCTGTAATTAGGTGATAATAATTGGGTTTTCTGCGGACATTGGATATTTATTAGGAGATACACAGGAGCATTGCAGGTGATTGTTGTGCTTTTCTTTTTCCTTCCCCCCCACATTTTGGGTTCAAGTACATCCTGGATTTTATGTTTCACTGAATTTCTTACAATTACAGTACATATAAAGGTACTCGAACAAGGGCAGCTATTGTCTTTGTCATTGGTTTTTGGATGCTGGATCTTGCTAACAATACTGTGCAGGTAAGCTTATTAATAGTAAGCCCCTTCTTTTTCTTCTAGATTTTATGATATTTTTTCTTTGGACAGTTTAGATTGTTGGCAATGTGAAAAATGGACTTTGTTGCTGTTTGCAGGGTCCAGCTCGTGCTCTTCTGGCTGATCTCTCAGGTTAGATTTCTCTGCATCCATTTCCTTGTGATATTTTTGACATTTTGATATTGCCTCAAGCTGATTTATAACATGCTATGATGTGTTTATTGTAGGTCCTGATCAACGAAATTCAGCAAATGCAATATTTTGCTCATGGATGGCTGTTGGAAATATTCTAGGCTTCTCTGCAGGTGCTAGTGGGCATTGGCATAGGTAAAATTTTATTTTGTATAACCAGTGATTTGTCTGGACTTTGAGTAACTAGCATTGGCATAGGTAAAGGTTTTTTTTGTATAACCAGTGATTTGTCTGGACTTTGAGTAATTAAACTTAAACCAACTTAATGTATATGTCTGGCATCAAATAATTTAGAATGCTGACCTATTCTTGTACGAAAGCAAAGCAACATACATGCTCCATCTATGTGAGATGTATACTTGGGAGGTGGTGGTGAATTTTACTGATGTAAGATCCCATTGGGCCCAATGTTGGGATCTTAATGAACTGTAAAGAACAGAACGAAAAATTTCCTTTTTCAATTAAAAGAAAGCTTGAGAACAACTCAATGGGTATGAAAAAAGGTTGATATAGGTCAAAGTGAGATGTAGAAAGAAGAAAATTTTTTTTGGAAGAAATTAAAAAAGATGAAGATTGAGAAGTGCGTGGTGCAAAATGAAGCAAAGAAATTGAAATAGAGGGATAGAGGTGCTCTTCTGGGCATGTAGATTAGCTTTTCCAGGCCAAACTAAAGGAAACATATATTCTCTTTGCTAAACTTTCCACTACTCAGCATGATGATATATAAGAAACAAAATCCTTAAACAATCTCAACCATCTAAAACATACAAATCCTTAGGCTGAGGGGAAAAGAAGGGAGAAACAAATAAAATCCAGTTCAATTAAATCTCTAAAGAAAAAGGGATTGTAATTTTAATTATTTAGGTAAGAATGTTTGATTTGCTTCTACTATAGGAGATCCCCAAGATGGATACTATCGTCATTTATTCATCACATGTACTCAAAAGGCAAAACTCAACTGTTCAGTGTTGTGATGGTCCAAAAGGTCTCACATTGTTTGGGTTGGACTGTAAAGTGGGAAGTATCATTGGTTTATGTCCTGACAATTGATGATCTGAACAATCCTTTACCCTCTCAACAACCCTTAACAACAGTGTTAAAGTTAACTCCCTCTCTCCTTTTTTTCTTTGGGAGGGGAGGGTATTTTTTCCACCACCCTTACCAATCCACCCCTCCAGGGGAAGGCAGGATTAAATGTCTCGATGTGGCTACCAGTTGTGCTAGCTAGTTTCTACACACTGTTTAAGTTAACTCTTATGATCTTATCACAAATTTTCTTGAGGATGTTCCCCAAAAGTCCTTAGACTGACAATATTTGGACAGTTTTACCTTTAATTTGTTACAAAATACAAAATTTCCATTTGAAAAAAAATTGAATATCTCTCAAACCGTACCACTACTGCTCCTTTAACTGCCTACGGTAAACTTCCTTGCCTGTGAGGGTCGTAGGGACAAGTGGGACTCCCACAAGAAAATATCTCTACACCCAGTAATCATGGGCTGGATTTTAGGTAGGGCCCTGATCTTATAAACACAAAAATTTGGCCTTTGGATTAGGCCAAATTGATTGCCTGAATTTAAAAAAAAAAAAAAAAAAGATTCAGACGTGGAGGCCTTTAATTTAGATGTTGTTGGTATATGCTTCCTGCATCTTCTTCAAGTAGTTTGGTAATTATGTAAACTTTTGGGAAAAAACAAAGTACCTTCCTGCATCTCCTTGAGTACACCTAGCACTTCTCTATTATTCCACAACTTCTTAGACATGATTTTTAAAATTACTGAGTTATGCACTTAAGTATTTCTCATCAAATTTAAATTTTTTTTGAAGAAAGATAAATAAAGTTTTGTAAAATATATTTGCGTAGTCTCTCTCTCTCTCTCTTTGATTGATTATGACTTTCTCAATTCTTAAGCAGGTGGTTTCCGTTTCTGCTCAGTAGGGCTTGCTGTGAAGCCTGTGCAAATCTGAAGGCAGCTTTTCTAGTTGCAGTGGTTAGTTTTATGTTATTGTTATCGTAATATATGCTTATTTTTGTTTGTTTCATCATCTTATTATTTTTTTGGTAATGATGTCTATAGTTGTGAATCCTGTCATTTTTCTGCTATTGCATATGAATATAGTCAGATGTTAGATGAACTTGAACTTGGCGACGATTTGTGAGCTTTAAAACACAATATGTATTTTTTTTTTTCATACTGCCATTTTTTGCAAAGATTTTTAAATCATGAAGGTATTTTTTTCCTGTTTAAATTCTTTGGATCAAATATTAACCTATGTGCTCTCCTAATCCTGTAGTTGTTGTTGATTTGTTTTGAGAGAAGAGCGGCCCAAACTTCCATGCAATGTGACATGTTTCTGAAAGTCCCTTACTTCCTTATGTTGCACGTTATGCTTAGCTTATTGCCGTAGAAGTTCACTATATCAAAAACTTGAAAACTCTAAACAGGTTTCTTTGAAGTTGAAATGTTTTCTAGTGTGGTTGAGGCATTTTACTGGCTGATGTAGCGAGCAGATTGGAAGAAAATTTTAGGTGACATTACTAAATGAAGGCCATACTTAATTCTCCATTTAGAGGACGGGAATGGATTGGTTTCAAAGTCTCAACGATCATTAAATTAGTCAGTCATTTTCAGTCTTCTTAGAGTCCTAATGATGGATGGCCTCTCTTGTCTTCACTCTTTACTGTTGCCTTATGGTTTGGTTGAATAATAGCGTCCTCTTCATTAACAGTAAAGCCCCGGAGTCTTTTTCTTCTTATAGGCATGGTTTTAAAAACCGGGAATAGGTCGATTCAGATCAGAATTTGCTAACACCGATCCCGATTTCCACCGTTCCTAATTGTCGCTTCTTGAATCAGAATCGGATCGGACAAATCGGATCTGACTCGGACGATTCCTAGTCATTTTCTTTGTAATCCATCTTAAATTGGTCCAGCTCCCAATTCCTGAACACATTCGTTTTTCACCATTAAATAGCTTAGATTTCTGATTCCTGAACCAATTCGGATCGGAATCCTCTCTGACCGATTCTGAGTTATAAAGCCTTGCTTATAGGTTAATTTGATCTCCAAAGCCTCAGAACCTCCCTCTTCCCACATCCTGCTTCAAGTCTTCATCCTTCCTCTAGCTTGAATTATATCAGCTTAAAACTTTCACCATTGGATAGAAACTTTGGTTGCTAAGCTTGGATTCCTGGAACATCATCCAATGGAGCTTGAAGTAATTATATCAGAAAACTGATCTCTGCTAAGTAAAGTGACATTGGCTTTTACCTCTTTTTGTCACTCCTTACCTGCTACTAGAGTACCAGATTTAGGTCTTTTTTCTCTTTTCGCTATTGAACATTTTTTTTAAGGCAAAAAGTAGGCTGGACTGCCTGTCCATAGGTTCCTGGCTGGAAGCCTGGACAGCACACCTAATTGTGCCACATGGAAGGATGATGTGGCAATTCCAACCATTGATAATTAGGGAATGGTCTGGATTGGCCATGTGTCAAATTTCGGATTCTAATTCAATCATATACCTGCCCGTGAATTGGCCTACTCCATTTGGGCTGAAACTTGACACGTGAGAGCATAGTTGTCAAGGCGTCGCGGGATGTGTTGACACATTTTCTGTATATAATAAGCTTGAAGTGTGAGGACAAGTCCTCAAAAATGGGCTATATTGATTTTTTTCACTCCCCATAACATGGATCTGAGCTTAAGCTTGATGCAGTCCAGTCCAAGAAGAAGAACCAGGTTCAAGTTGCCCATGGTTCTGGTTCTAGTTCAAACCAGAATCTGTGCTAGTTTGCGTGAGGATATGTGGGTGGAATATTCTTCAGAGAGGCTGTTTACTTTAGTTTCTACTTTTAAGTTCAGTTTCCATTTTTTAAATTGTTCTTGGTTGATAAGTTTATGACTACTTAGTAGTTACTATTTTTTTTTTCTTTTTTGTGTAATTTTGTAACTACTTAGCAGTTACTATTTTTTATTTTTTGTGTTATTTTAGATTTCCTATTCTGCCCTTCTGTCTTAAAACTGATTTACTGTTCTTCATACTGTTAAATCGATTTCTGGTTTTAGTATTCTGTTTCGGCTGAGACTTAATTCCTGGTTCCAGTGTTAGTTGATCAGCTGTTTATTTGTTGATCCGATTTGGAAAATTACTGATATACCCTTTTCATGGCTCAACTAGGAGTCTTGGATTACTCCCTAATTTCAGATCTGTCCATTAGATTGATCTGTAATTCTCTGCAACTGTTCTACTACTGATTTGATAAAACTCGATTTGAGTTTGAACCTATTCTGAAGTAGGTACTCATCTGGCTGCTGGATTGGGAGATATTGCTGTTCTCGTTTAGTTTCTAATTTTGATGCTTATAGTTACTACTTCTGTTCGTAGTAGTTTTTGCAAATCCATCTATTGGTCACTCTCAAATTTGGAGCACATATCTAGCAGGATATAAAGTTTTTTATTATATAAAAAATTCAGCCCCATGTTGATGCAGTATCGCTTATGTGGACTGGGCTGAACTCGATTGGAGGCCCAGATGGAGAACCGGGTTCAAATTTAAGTTGGGGCTGGTAGCATATTTAGGATTTATTTTTATTTTGGGATAATTATGTAATCTTTTATTTTATTTTGGGTATATTAAATTGGAGATTTGTTTGAGTTGATTTCAGTTTCCTGGTTTAAGAGTTTCTATTTTTAGGAGTTCTATTTCCCTATTTATATGCTTGTGCCCTACTATTAGGATTTTAGAATTGAAGAATGAATTGAATAGTGAGTTTGTGGTGGTGCTAAGGCATAGGCCTGTGGCCTTATGACATGCGTATTTCCTTTCTCCCTTATCTCTCTTCTTCTTTCTTTCCCTCTCCCCTGCGATATCCTCTTCCTCCTTCCTAATTCCAGGTATGACTTCCCCCCCCCCCTCACTCTTCTATTCCTTCAGCGTCTTCTTCTTTTATATTCTGTTTCCCTGTTGAGTTCCCAACCCCATACCCTCGGTATCCTGTTCCAGTGGTATCACAGTCTTTCCTCATTTCAGATTCTGATGTCTCTATTCCCTCTCTCTTTCTCTCTCAGATTTTGGTTGTAATTTCCCTTTCCTTAGGCATCTCAACCCTCCAAGTCCCAGACCCAAAGGCTCCTTCGATCTTGAGAACCAATCTACAAACTAGACATGCAACTACCTTGTCTACTAGGTTGATTTCAAAGAATTCGTTTATTCCCGTATTTTCTGTTTGTTATATATGGAGGGATACAAGTAAGCATCTTAACATTGAATTTTCAGGTCCAAAGGAGTTGTATTGAGGGAGATACTTCTCTCCCTTAGAATCTGGTTCTCTGCTGTTGGTTTTTGTTGAGAGTTTGAAGACAACCTCTATCGTGGTGTCTTTAGTCCTTTTTTTCCCTTGATTTCCAAGATTGCCCTCCTTATTTCTTTTAACCTCGTTTGTCCTTACTTTGATCTCCTATTCCTAGTTTTCCCCTCATTATTAGTAATTCTTTCCTTATCCTTTCTCTTTATGTCTACCTAAATACTCGTTTAAGATTTTGCATATTTACCAAACTGCCATAGTTTTCAAGGCAGCAAGGCGACCATGTCATTGGAGAGGGGTCTAAAATCAAGGTGACACCAACAAGGCCTTGCCCCAAGGCGACCAAGGAGCCTGGACGCCTAGGCGTTGCTCCTTAGTTGCCTTGGTCGCCTTGCTGCCTTGATAACTATGCAAACTGCTACTCCCCTTTGCAACCTTTGATATATTTATTGGATGAGTCCATAAGTGATCTAAAGGGGTTTTTTGGAACCCTGATTGCATTATTATTTGGTATCAGAGCAAACTTGGCCATGGCACCTTATATTATCAAGACCAGAGTTTGCTTGCCCAACGAAAAATTTGCTATTTTCTAATGGTGGAAATGTTATCAAAGACCAAGGAGATCATCACTGAGTCCAAGGATGATGTCTTTGTTGAATTTTTTCCATTTCCTAATGGTTTGTTAACTATGCCATTCTCGGCGACGATGTGGTTATCAGAGATCCAGTAGTTGCCTGGCACTATGAGGAATCTCGTAGTAAGCTTGAGGTTCCGATATCTTATCTGAAATCGTTGATTTCCGATGTCGGTGCTTTCTAGTTTGCTAAACGGTTTCGTGTCCAAGAAGGGAGGAAGGATAGTAACTAGAGGTTGGAGGAACTTCAAGTATTCATGTTCAATAGCAATAGTAAGGTTTAGGCGAGTAAGGAGAGGTCTTTCAAGCGCTTGTTTGATACTAGAAGCAAAGCTCGAACTACCAAAGAAATTGGGTGGGCCTCTGGAAAAAAACCGAAATAAAAAAGAAAGAAGAGAAATTGGGCCCTGTTTCCCAAGAGAGGTCGCCTTCTCTCAGACTAGCAGTCTTCTACTTCTAGTCGACTTCTTTATGACGGCCTTCCTTATTCCTGGGCTCTGCAGCAATGGGTGTTCATATTGAGTTTGTTATTCCCCGCATATTTTATGACACACATGCAACATTGAAGCTTTATAGTTTGGATTTTGTTCAAGTTGCAGACAAGGAGCAGCAAGCCCCCGTTAGAATTTTTATTCTTGCTCTTCTACAAAACTCGAGGGCAAGTTTTTCTCAACACCAGGGTAGTTGATGCAATATTACTTTTGTGGACCGGGCCAAACCCAAGTCCTAGACCGAGAACCGGGTCCAAATTTGGGTTTTGGGTCTAGTAGGATATTTAGGATTTATTTCAATTTTGGGATAATTATGTAATCTTTTATTTTAGGAAAATTTATGTTTACCACCCCTATGGTTTCAAACTATTACGTATACCATCCCTGATTTCATCTATTTCAAAAACCTCCCTGTATTTTAAAATATTCTTACAACCGTACCCCAACCGTTAGATTAGAACAGTTAAATGATGATGTCATCGCCCAAATTTAATCTAAATACCCATAATACCCTTAATAGCACTTCATTCCATATTTACCCCCATTTGGGATGAATTGCTATTTCATATTTACCCCTTAAACTCTAACAGAAAAAAGGAACAGAAATTGTACTATCCCGCCCCCACCTCCACCCCCTTTCCTCCAACTCTACTGGCAGCACGGCCGCCGTGAATGCAATTGCTGAGCTTCCTTCGCTTAACGGTGCCTTTCCAGGTGAGCAATATCTCTCTCTGACATTTTCTCGAACAACCGGCGAGCATCATCCATTGATCCAGAACAGACATACATATGAACTAGCGTATTTTGCAGGAATAGATCTGATTGGAACCCAAGTTTCACAACCAACCCATGTACGATTCTACCGTTCAAGATATCTGATAAGAGCGAACAAGCTTTGAGAACGAATGAACAAGTGAACGTACCGGGTAGGACATTAAAATGGCGCAACCGATGGAAGAGATAGATTGTGTCAATCGGGGAATCCCCATCTACAAAGGTTTCAAGCAAGAATTCCATATTACAATCTCTGGCTTATCGACCCCGTCAAAGATTTCTTGAGCAGAGGGCTGAGGACAAGGGAATTTTTTCACCTCGAGATAAATGTACTTGCCTTTGCATTTGAGGCGGCTATGGTGATGGAGATTTTGGGTTTCTTTCCTTCTGGAAGTTCTGATACATTGTGTGAGATGCCACCTTTTCCATTTTCTTTGCCATGGGTGTTTGATTTCAGTTTAAATTATCATATGATTGAATAGCGTTCTTGCTGCTGTTCTTCCTAATTCCTTGACGAAATCCGGAGGGAGCAGCTCTTCTGAGACAAGCAAGGGTTCGGGCTTGTCCCTCTCCAGGTCTGAAAGCTGTGTTAAAGCAGGGAGTGTGCCAGAGAAAGAACGGCTAAAGAAAAGGAGAAGGATAAGGAGGATGCTGTCCATCAGCTCAATTTGAACCCTCTTTCTCAGAATGCATTTTTCGCTGAGCCACTCACCAGTGGTGGAGGTGCTGGGGTTTGGGACAGGGATAAGTGGGGGTGTTGGCGAGTTGCTGAGGGCGGAGATGGGAGGCCGGATCTGCAGCAGGGGTGGGGGCGGAGTTGCAGGGAAGAAGAAGAAGAAAAAAGAAGAAAGGATGGGCAAAATTGTCATTTCCTTCTAAAACTAACAGAGTTAGTACTTAGGGGTGTGGAAGTAATTTTTTAAATTCTAAGGGTGGTAGACGTAATTGTTTGAAACCACAGGGGTCATAGACATAAATTTCCCTTTATTTTATTTGGGTAGATTATGTAGGAGATTTGTTGGAGTTGATTTCAGTTTCCTAGTTCAAGAGTTTCTATTTTCTTATTTATATGCATGTTCCCTACTAATGGGATTTTGAAATTGAAAAATTAATTGAATAGTGAGTTTGTGGTGGTGCTGAGACGTATGCCTGCTGGGTGTGTGATGTGCGTGTTTCCTTTCTCCCTCCTCTCTTCTTTCTCTCCCCTCTGGCTTTCCCCCTGCGAGATCCCTTTCCTCCTTATTTCCAGGTACAACTGCCCTCCCCCCCTCTCACTCATCTGCTTCTTTTATATTTGTTTCCCTATTGAGTTCCCTACCCCATACCCTCGGTACCCTGTTCCAGTGGTGTCACAGTCTTCCCCATCTCAAAATCTGATCTCTCAGATTTTTTTTTTTGTAAATTCCCTTCTCTTGGGCAACTCAACCCTCCAAGTCCCAGATCCAAAGGCCCCTTCGATCCTGAGAACCAATCTGCAACTATCTTGTCTGCTAGGTTGATTTCAGAGAATTTTTATAATTTATTTCGTTGATTTCTGCAGCTTCTGTTTGTGATATCTGGGAGGGATATATGGAAGGATCTTAACCTAAATTCTCAGTTCCAAATGAGTTGCATTAAGGGAGATACTTCTCTTGCTTGGTGTTCCATTGTTGGTTGCTGTTGAGAGGTTGAAGACAACCTCTATCGTGAGTGTCATTAGCCTTCTTTTTCTCTGATTTCCAAGATTGCCCATCCCTATTTCTTTAAATTCCTTTTGTTCTTACTTTATCTCCTATCCCTAGTTTGTCGTCCCTCGTAATTTGTAATCCCTTCTTTATCCTTCCTCTTTATGTCTACCTAAATACCCCTTTAAGATTTTGCTTATTTACCAAACTGCCACTTCCCTTCAACCTTTGATATATTTATTGGGTGGTCCGCGATCCAACGGGTTGCATGATGTTAGCAGCCAATAGAACTGAATGCTTGAGTGATCAATACGATCACCAAGCCCCTTTATTTATAATTAAAGAGGAGAGAAAATAATTACAGTAATGCCCTCCTCATAGCTGACTCTAACTAATGAATCGGCTATGGGGGGAAAAACTCCAAAATGCCCTTGCAGCTACATAACTCAACACTCTCCCTCAAGTTGATGCATAGATATCACACATGCCCAACTTGAACAAAATAGGATGAAATAATTTCCTACCCAAGCCCTTAGTGAAGACATCAGCCACCGGATCTTCTGACTTCACAAAAGGCATACAAATCTGTCCACTTTCTAACTTCTCCTTGATGAATTGTCTATCAATCTCCACATGTTTTGTACGGTCATGCTGCATTGGATTATGTGCAATACTAATCGCGGCTTTGTTATCACAATACAACATCATTGGGAGACGAACAGAACACCAAGGTCTTGAAGTAAGCTTCATAGTAACTCAGAGATTCTTTGTGCCATAGCGCGGAACTCTGCTTCAACACTAGACGTTGCCACAACATTTTGTTTCTTGTTGCGCCAAGTAGTAATGTTCCCACTTACAAAAGTGCAATAACCTGAAGTAGACTTCCGGTCAGGAGATCCACCCCAGTCAGCATCGGTATATGCCTCAATATGTAGATGATTATGCTGACGTCAACCATATGTGTGGAGTAGGGATCATGCATGAACTGACTGACCATACTCACCACAAACGCAGTAACTGGTCTAGTATGTGAGAGATAAATTAATTTTCCCACTAGTCTTTGATAACAGCCTTTATCAACAGGTTCACAATATTTATTCTTCAGTCGAGTACCAGCCTCTATAGATGTATCATAGGGATGGCAACCCAACAAACTAGTCTCAGATAAAAGATCTAGGACACACTTCCTTTGAGAGAGAAAGATGCTTTTAGAAGAACGAGCAACTTCAACCCCAAGAAAGTACTTTTATTTCCATAGATCCTTTATTTCAAACTCATGTCTTAGGAAGCTCTTCAGACGGCAGATCTCTGCACCATCATTTCCTGTCACTACAATGTCATCGCCATAGACTATGAGGATCAAGGTACTAAAACTCGGGTCTCGGTACCAACTCGGCCCTTGGAAAAACCGAGTCGAGTCGAGATCTCGCCGAGATCTTGCTGAGTTGGTGCATTTTTTTTTTCAACTCAAAGCCTCAATTCGGTGGGTTTCAGACCTAGTTTGGGTCTAAAACTTGGTATTCAGCCTATTTTAGGCCATTTAAACACAATGTGCAGAGCAGCACAACCAGGATGTGAACTTGTTGGGTTAGATTTCTGCAAGGAAGACAGCTGAGGAGCTTCATATTCTTCTGATGATGACTGCAACGTACTTGGCCATGTTGTGCCAGGCCGTTGATCTACGCCATCTTGAGGAGAATAAGACATACCATTAAGACAGTTGTTGCATAGGTGCATAAGATTAAGCAATAAAAAACCGGAAACATAGGATGAGAGAGAGGAGGATTGAAGGTTGAAGTGTCGAGCATCCCCTACAAAGAAAGAAGACCATAGAGAGAATCTATTCCCAAAATTGAACTATCAAATGTATTTCTTAGTTTTGAAATATTTTGATGCAACCAAATAATTTCAATTTCTTGATAAAAAATCTATTTATTGAATTATTTCTAGAAATCAATGAAATTTTGAAAGAGAAATTATACCAAAGAGAGCCTTAGTGTAAATCTGTAGCTTTGTGGGCTGTAGTGTCTTATTTGCAAAATTTCATAAATTATAGGTGCTAATAGGGAAATTTAAATGGGATATCTGTTATAGGATTATTGTCTCTAGTTGAAATCTCTCTCAGACCCATAATGTCTTTTTTCAATTACATTCTAAATTTTGTTGCAAGTTCTTGAGCTTTGTATTCTTACTTTCATTTGGTATTTGAGAATGGTTTGACTTGATTTTTGTACTGTATCATTTGACTTTATAATATGCGCCTCACCCTTTCATGACTCGTTATCCTCATGTTTTCTTGCTCAACTATGTTCATGTTTTACAACAAGAGGTGTAATTCTTCCAGCTCCCTTGGAATGTGTAACTCGGTTTCATGAATAATTTAGGCCAGCAATGTTTCATTACAACTGATAGCCTCTCAACTGGTTTATACGCAGGTCTTTCTCGCACTCTGCACAGCGGTGACTCTTTATTTTGCTAACGAAGTTCCATTAGTCACCAGTGAGGCCCATCGTTTATCAGATTCTGCTCCCTTATTGAGTGATACTCCGCATTCTGGCATTGAGCTTGCAAGGTTAAATTCCGATAAGTCACTTGATGACCATGCATCTGAGATTGATAATGTAGATGGTAACCCGAAGCATCTTGACTTGAAAGTTAAAGAGGAACAAAGTGAAAGCTTTAATGATGGACCTGGAGCAGTGTTGGTCAATCTTTTGACAAGCTTAAGGCATTTACCACCTGCAATGCATTCAGTGCTTATTGTCATGGCTCTCAGTTGGGTATGTGTTTCAATTCTTTTCCATTAGCTATATATTTCCGAAGACACAGATAGTCCTTTCTCTTTACTAGCTTTATATCATTCACTTTTTCATTAGGAGTTGTAAGAGTATTATACTACTTGGTGACATAATTTTGAGCTATATTTCAATTGGTTTCTACTGTTCTTAACAATTATCTCTTCCATCCAGCTTTCTTGGTTTCCATTTTTTCTCTTTGATACTGATTGGATGGGGAGGGAGGTTTACCTTGGCGATCCAAAAGGGAATGACGATCAAGTGGGTGCATACCAGAGAGGTGTCAGAGAAGGTGCATTTGGTTTGCTATTGAATTCAGTAAGAACTCAATTTGATCAATTATTTACTTTTTTCAAACCTTGAGTCATGATCTATGGAATCTAGAATGCTAGAGTAACTGCATACTAGAAGATCTTTTGGTTTCTCTTATCTCAATTGGTTGTGGAAACTGAGACTCAGTTTTCTGATTAGGTTGTTTTGGGGATCAGCTCTTTCCTTATTGAACCAATGTGTAAGCGGATGGGTGCACGACTAGTGTGGGCAATGAGCAATTTTATTGTGTTTGTCTGCATGACAGGCACAGCAATCATTAGTTTATTTTCTGTTAGGGAAAATCCTCACGGAATTCAGCATGTGATTGGAGGGAATCAAGCAGCCAAGATTGCTGCATTGGTTGTATTTTGTCTTCTAGGGTTTCCTCTCGCTGTAAGTATAAAGCATTTGTGGAGCAATTTCCTTTTCCATGTATATTTGTTGTAGTTTTGCAATAACCATATGCTTTGTGGCAGATTACATACAGTGTCCCCTTTTCTGTGACAGCAGAATTGACTGCTGATACTGGTGGTGGACAAGGTTTGTATATATTTATGTAGGATCTTTTGTTTTGTTTTGTTTTTTTCATTTATCGTTATTTTCATTCAAATAGTTTATCTGGTGGTGCAAATGTGCTCTGATTCTGAATAGTGTATGTGGTTTGCAGGTCTGGCTATTGGAGTTCTAAATCTTGCAATTGTTATCCCTCAGGCATGTTTCATTGTTTTCTTTCCCCTCTTTCTTTTCTTGTTGGACTTATGCTTCGGTTTCCAGTAATTTGATAAAAGGGGAAATTACATGGGCAATTTCCTTGGACATGGGTGTATGTTTTGTGAAGGTCGTGCTTGGCGCGTTGGTCAAGTGCTCACTTGCTGAATGCTTGGTCACGGGTTCAAGTCCTGGAAACAGCCTCTCTGGAAACAGGGGTAAGGCTGCGTACATTTGACCCTTCCCAGACCCTGCTAAACGTGGGAGCCTTGTGCACTGGGTACGGCCTTTTTATGGGTGTATGTGTTGTCTGACTGCCCAACAAGGGGAAAATAATATGGGAAAAAACAGTGAAGGTTCTCGTAAACGTTAGGGTTAAGGATTGTGTGACTTGGTATCAAATGTTGTAGGTTAGTTATGTTTGGAAGTGTTTGGGTATTTAATTTACCCACCAGAAAAGAAAAGGTCAGGTTTGGGGGGCTGCTTGAAGGGGGTTCAAAATTGGACTCCATAGCAGCAGGTAATTTCAGCAATGGTTCAGGGTTTCAGTTTCTTAAGGATAGGAACTCAACTGAGTTGGGCCCAACAGCCAAAAGGAAATTCTAGGAAAAGCAAGAGAAAATGGCTTGTTGGGTTTCAATGAAAGCTCTGAAGGAGAAGGAGGCGGCCTTCTCCTGGCTATGGATTTCAATGAAAAACAGCAAAATGACGGTTGGTGGCTAGGGTTTGACAATGTTGGAATTTAAATGGAATAAGGTGGAAACACTATCGATTTTTGGGATTTGGACTGAGATTCAATAAAACTGCAGAGTGAATAAATTATTGCAAAATAGGAGGACAAGAAAATATCTGAAGTTCCTCTTTTCTTCCCATTAATATTCAAGCCTCCTACTAATGAAACACTTGCTGTACTATGTCAAGAAAGATGGATACATAGTTGTCAAGGTGACTAGGCACCCCAAGGCGTTGGAGGGGCACCTAGGCGACAAAGTGCCTGTCTAGGCGTGCAGTGTATGTAATATAGTAATGATAATTTTACATTATAATGTTTATATGCAAATTTCAACATAGAAGCCATATCAATGCAAGATGATATAATTATGTTTATACGTTAGTAATGACCTAATAGGATAAAACTAACGTATAATAAAATAAAGCATAGTACATAATATCAGCATAGTCATCAAAAAACAAAGGAAGAAACATAAATCAACCTAAACTCGTGAAGTGTCAGAAAACTGATATAATATAAGGCGTGCTGTCACATGGCCTGGTGGGGATTGGTAGGCTGAACCTAGGTTCAGATTTCACACCCCTTTATCAGGATCTCAGAAAACCCTAAACTAGAAATTAGGTTCAAGTAAGAAGCAAAGTTAACCTTAATGGATGGGGTCAGATTCTGGTCAATGGTAATATCTTAATATTAAGAGAGCAAAACCCCTAGGTACTGCAATGATTCTGTGACAATATCCAGTCTAATAAATCGGCAGTATCACAAAGTAAGGAGAAGAAAAAGAGAGAGAAGACGATGGAAAAGGAAGAACTCTGCTGTTGATAGAAAGCATAATCGGTAAGAATGAGAACTCACCTTTTGTTGATATAGTATAATGGTTACAAACTATTGGTAAGCTAGAAGCTTCCTATCCTAGATACATTTCTAGCATTTGATTCCTATCCACCAAAGAATTTAGTCGTACACTCAAAAGATAAACCTGAAAATCCAGATAGGAAACTTAGACATAAAAGTAGGAAACATAATCTATCTGGAAGACTAAGAGGAAAATCACAAGCGCGTAACTTTTAACAATACCTTTCAAGCTGGAGCATATAAGTTACCCATGCGCAGCTTGGAACAATTCTTCTGGAAAGCATGCCCAAACAGAGGCTTGGTAAACATATCACCAAATTGATCAGAAGAGGAAACAATGGTGTAATGATAAGCTTCTTAATGACAACACGTCGCATAAAATTACGATCAACCTCGATGTGCTTCATCCTCTTTTGAAACACCGGGTTGCTGGCGAAGAAGATAGCGGCTAGGTTATCACAATACATCTTCATAGGATTGGGAATGAGAAGCCCCGCATCTCTTGAAGAAGGTAATGTAACCACATAAACTCAGTAGCGATATGAGTCATAGCTCTATATTCAGCCTCAACACTAGATCTAGCCATAGTGGTCTGCTTCTTGCTACGCCATGTGACTAAATCACCACAAACAAACGTGCAAAATGCTATAGTAGATCTCTTGTAACCATCAATACTACCCAGTCAACATCAGAATATTCTAACAGATCAACATTTTGATGAGGACGATAAACAAGCCCCTTCCCTAGAGGCCCCTTCAAATCAAGGTTATAAAACTCGAGTTTCGACCAGCCAGAAACCAAGTTCGTCTCGGTTTTGACCATATCTTGGTCGAAACCTGGGACTTTCTCTAGGCTAACTCGAACCTTGGTTTCGAGGCCCATAAGATGGTTTTTTGCCCTGATTCTTGTTGTGCTCCCTATTTTTGACATTTTAAATCCAATCCATGCATTAGTTTCACATAGAGAACACTAAAAATATTACTTATGGTTTTGATCCAAGTTTGATACTGTATATTGTTCTTGGACATGGTATCGTCGTATCGAATAAGGTTTGACCGGAACATAACTCCTTCAATATAAATGAGATTTAAGCAATCTTGGATTTGTTAGAAAGCTTTGTTTTGATAGCTTTTCAGCAAGTCCAAGATTGCTTAAATCTGATTTATATTGAAGGAGTTATGTACCGGTCAAACTTAATTTGGTGTGCGCGTCTATCAAAATCGCTCTGAATGAAAATATTTTTCTGGACATCAAAACAAATGAATATTTTACCGCACTTTTGATTTTAGCAACGTCTTACCATATTAAGATTTATGGAATTTTTAGATTTGAGAAAAACCCTCAGCATTATAAAGTTGAAAATTGCACCTATCATCGAAAATCCAGTTTTTGTTCTTGAACTGGGGGTTGATTTTTTTTTTTCTTCCTTTTTCAACATTAAGTCGCATCATGTCATAAAAAATCAATACTAAGCCACATCAAGTCATAAAAAATCAACATAGAAATACAAGACAATAGAACTGAAGAAGCAAGCTATTGGAAGTTTGAAACAACCAAAACATACATTTGGCTTATATGTTCTTGGAATTGGTCACTTTCAGGTATACATAGTCTCACATTTGGTTTATAATGTTCTTAGAAAATATGATCTTATCAGTAAGTAATTAACCTGTTCTCGATTTAGAGGAAATGTTCTTGTTCTCTAAGAAATTTGATTGATCAAATGATTTTATTTTTTCATGAGACTTTTTGTATTAGGTAGAGCACAAAACCAGCTTTCCAACAAATCCAAGATCGCTTAAATCTGATTTATATTGAAGGAGTTATGTTTCGATCAAACCTTATTTGGTGTGCGCGAATGCTAACAAAATCGCTCTGAATGAAAATATTTTTTTAGATATCAAAACAAATGAATATTTTATCGCACTTTTGGATTTTAGCAATGTTTTACCCAATTAAGATTTATGGAATTTTAAGATTTGAGAAAAACCCCAACATTCGAAAGTTAAAAATTTCACCTACCCAAGGTTTAAAGTATCAGTATCGGGTATCGTATCTGTTGGGTGATTTTAAGAGACGTAGCGTATTGTACTGTATGGGAGATACATATCGAACAATACAGATACGCATAGAAATGGTCAAGATACACAGGGAATTACACTTTTGTAACAAAAAACAATATAAATAAGCAATATATAAAAAGTGTCATGCATAAACACTAAAATGATGAATAATGTATAACCAAACAATTGCATTAAATTGAAATTGTTATTAAAGATGAGGTTTCTTACATGTTGTGATCGTCTATAACCATAAAGAGTATTGGATGATGATGCAAAGGATGATGTTGTAGCACTCCTTGATTCGTTTTTCAGTCTAAAAGTGTGAAAAACCAAGATTAAATGCAAGATTTTAGATTCTTGGTTGAGAGTTTTCCTTCATTTTTTTGTTAGATTAAGAGTTGTATCGAGTCTGTGAGTGAAAATGGTTTTTTTTAATGGAATGTATTGGTATGTATCGGTAATGTATATATATTTATCGAGCTATATCGGCAGATACGTATCGATACGTATTAAACCACCCTTAGATCCCTTTACTGGACGTATTGATGGTATCAATACGTATCGGTTGTATCGTATCGTATCGACCGATACATTTGGATACAATTCGAAACAGATCATTTAAAAAATAAAAAGAGACGTATCGGTCGATACTTTAAACCATGCACCTACCACCAAAAATCCAGGTTTTTGTTTTTGAACTGGAGGGGTTGACTTTTTATCCTTTTAGAATTTGATTTTTAACTATTTTTATTGGATTCAAATAGGGGGGTATTTGCTTATTCATGAATAATATTGTGAGTAAATGAAATAACAAATAAGTGCTAGAACCTGCTTCAATCCAAATTAAACCAGTGCAAAGAGCCCTACAATAAGGCGACCTGCTTCGATCCAAATTATACCAGTGCAAGGCGTTTTACAATAAGGCGGCAGCCGCCTAGGCACCTAAATCAGCCTGGATGCCTAGGCGACGCCTTGACAACTATGGGTTCAAGTAATAACCACTCTACAGTAGGATCAATGATGGGTTGCAGCAGAACATCAAAATAGAACCAATCAGAATTAGAAAGTGGACCGAATCTCGATATTCAGCCAAGTGATGGAGCTGAAATTCAGGTCGAGTGTTGGCCCTGGTAGGATGCAGTAGAAAACCCTCCAAATCTCCGTCAATTCTGACCCAGGGTTGCTGATATATAGGACAGATTCAAAAAATAGAAAGTCCCTGGAGATTTTGCAAACCAGGGGAAGTTTTGGACTCCAAGTCAGGATCGAGTTTAGCCCTGGGTTGTGAGATCCAGTCCTCCAAACACCTTCTGAAACAGAGTACAGGTTGCAGAGAAATCAAGTCTCTAAGTTTGCAGGAGAAACTGGGCTGAAACTTCAGATCCACAGGTGTTATAGGGCCTCCTCAGGTTGTATAACAGCAGCAACTAAATAAGAACTTCACAGAGGCTTGATTCAGGTCTTCGAGGTATACTCTCACAGTGAGTAATTGTAGTCACAGAAACAGCACAGTAGTGTTGATCGAGTAGGGGAGGGAGGAAGAGAAGATAGAAGTGAAGAGAAGAGGGGATAAGGAGATTTGGCTCTCACCAGCCAGGCTCCCTGCCCTTCATGTCAATCACAATGGACTAGAGAATCTCCATGCATAAAGCAAGCCTTCATTCATCTACTAAAATCGTGGTGGGGTGGCCTCTAAAGCCCTACATTAAATAGGACTCATAGCTGAGTCAAACAGAAAATAGAAAGTATAATAATTAGGATCTAATGAGAATGGCAGTCTCCTTTTGGGATTGGACTTGCCTTAAATGAATTAGAAATCTAATAAAATCAAGGTACTAAAACTCGGAACTCGGTACCAACTCTACCATCGGAAAAACTAAGTCGAGTCGAGATCTCGCCAAGTTGGTGCATTTTTATTTTTTCGACTCGAAGCCTCAACTCGATGGGTTTTAGACCTAGTTTGGGTCAGAAACTTGGTATTAAGCCTATTTTAGGCCATTTATACACAATGACACTATCAGATTTTGCAAAATCAAAGTCCAAATATGAGTTTCACTTCGGACCATAGGTTGGTAGGCGACGACGTACTAAAATACTCTACTCTATACATAATTTAGTAATAGAAAGCAATCAAAACATTAAATTAATGTAAAACTTAAATAAGCATTAGAAATATTAAAGACTTAAAAAGTGTACAATACATCAATCTTTAAACAAATGTTACATAGAATGTGATATGTTAATGTATTCAATCCCAACATGATCCACAAAGAATTCCCATGTCATAGTGTTGCTGTAATTTTGCACATAGTTTGCCACAACACTCACGTAAGTGTTGTCATCAATATATGCCAAGTCCGCTATCCTAGGTTTGGAAGAGGCGGTTGCCATGAGATCCACTGCTACTGTCATATTGAGGGCCATAAAATAGAACGTAACAAAATTGGAAGTCTTTTGACTAAACTTCTAAAAAACAGAAACTAAATCTTGCAACATAAAAATAGAAACTAATTTTTTGAAACATGAAAATAGAAACTAAATATAGTCTAAATATAATCTTCCCAAGTGCAGCCAATCCTTCTTGTCAAAACTGGAGTCTCATGTGGTCCCCACATAGATACTATCGGCCAGCAGCTGTGTTGAAGAAAGACCGAGTGATATTGACTAAAATACCCCCACGATTCTCCTAAGAATATTCTCACCAAGCCAAAATAAGGGGCTGTGACACTGTTCACGTGAGCAGTAACGTGAACAGTGTTTTGGCCTCTTTTTCTTCATGTTTTGTCCTACATCACCAGTCTCAGATTATAGGTATAACACATAATTCCGCTGACTGATTCCTTTCTTATTCCATAGTACAGCAAAGCCAAGAAAATACACTAGGGTACCCAAGTCTTTCATAAAAAAATGATGATGTAGATAAGCTTTCACTTCTGCAATTTTGGATGCATCATCTCCACAATATTCGGTTTTGATGGGGCAATGATCCAATGCATCTCTTGATCAACTGCTACGATCTCCTGATGATTATTGACAAATGATTTCTCTGCGATTGGAATCTGATCGTGGGGTTTCGCTGCAACCAGCTTTAATCTTTATCGGACTGTTTACTTCAGCTTGGTTGTCATTTTCGTTGTCCACCTTTTCTACCACTTCTGGTCCATCTTCTGAAGCTTCTATCATGCTCGGCATCTCATCACAAAATCTGTTATTATTATTAACAATGTTCTGACTACCTGTCCTGAAATCAAGAAGTCCTGCTTGGAGATCACCAAGTGCCATTCACAAACTTTCTTGGAGTGTACAGATTTCATCAATAATCGAACAGCGTGAATCGTATGAATCATCCTTCATGATTTAGCCTCAGTTTTGACTCTGATACCAACTGATGCAGAGCTTGGGTTTGAAAGACTTTATTGGGTTCGCTTATGGGCTCACACAAATATTAAATCGCTCAACTATTAAATGTAATGGCAAACTTGTGAATATATCGAAGCTTATGAAGGGAGAATTGCAGTTTGGTTAATAGAGGGAATCTTAAAGGGTAAATGACTAAATAGGGAATGAGAATTAAAGAAGGGGGATGGACTTGGAACAACACAAAATAAGGCTAAAGATGGGTTATAAGTTAAGGGGAAGGGTATTACGAGGAAAGGAGGGAATATGGTGGTGGTTCAAATACCGACAGCAGCAGGTGGATTATAAGTTAAAGGGAACGGTATTATGAGGAAAGGAGGGAATATGGTGGTGTTTAAAATACCGTCACCCAAGGTTTAAAGTATCGGTATCGGTATCGGGTATCGTATCGGTCGGGTGATTTTAAGAGACATTGTATCGTATCGGAGATACGTATCGATCGGTGCAGAAACACATGAAAATGATCAAAATACACATGAAAATACATTTTTGGACACAAAAAACAATATAAACAAGCAATATATGTCATATATCGTGCATATACACCAAGAATTGTGAATAATGTATAACCAGACAAGTGCGGCACTTCTAAATTGTTATAAAAGATGAGAATTTTTACATGCGGAGTCATTCTATTGCCATGAAGAATGTCAGGGTGGATCAAACCATAGTTGTCATGGCGTCGCCATGGCGTCCTGGCGCTGGAGAAACTGGCATATCGAACTTCGACATGGCTAATGTATAAATATCGGCCGATATGGCGTACATGGCGTCGCCATGGATGCCATATCACGATATATGGGCATATCGGTCGATATAAGTGTAAAAAACTTAGGTTAAATTTTTTTTTTTTTAAAACCATTTAAAAGCTTAAATGCTTTTTCCTTCATTTGTATTGGTCACATTAACATTAAAAATTAAAACCATTAAAGATTAACCAGTACATTTTAGTAGTATTCCCTAAATCCCTAATTGGAATTGAAATTTGGGGATTTTAGAAATCGCAAAGTTTGTCAAGACAGAAGAGAGACTTCGTGAGACGTCTGGAGACTGAAGGAGTCAAGAAGACAAAGAAGTGAGAAGAAGAAGAAGAAGAAGAACTGAAGCTGCAAGTCTGCAACTCTCGGCAAGTTCGAACCCCTCCTGCAACCCCCAGGTAAGTAATTTTTTATTTTTTATTTATTTGGTTCTTCTTCTTCTCCAATCTCCTCCCAGTCCTCCGGCGAGTGCGACTTGATCCTTCTTCTTCTTCTTCAGTTCTTCTCACTTCTTCGTCTTCTTCACTTCCAACAACTTTCTCCGTCAGTTCTTCTTCTTCTTCTTAACTTCTTCTTCTTGCCTTGCAGTTGTAGGTTTGCACAGTGACAGACCTCAGTTTTTTTTATTTTTTTTTTACTTTTTTCTTCTTCTTGCCTTGCAGTTGCAGACTTGCTTACAGTCGCAGACCTCTCAGTTTTTTTTTTTACTTTTTTCTTCTTCTTGCCTTACAGTTGCAGGCTTGCACATAGAAAGAAAAGGTGTTTTTTTTAATCTTCTTCTTGCCCTGCACACAGCCACACATACACAATTACACACAGAGACAGGGAGAGAGTCGAGAGACAGAATGGGGGGGGGGGGGGGTGGAGGGATTTATTACGGCCAGTAGTTCTCTCAGTTTTTTGTTTTCCCCTTCTTCTTGCCTTGCAGTTGCAGGCTTGCACAGTCATAGAGATGGTGTTTTTTTATATTTTTTCTTCTTCTTACCTTGTACACAGGCACACAAGCACACATACACAGTTATTTGATAGGCTAATCTATGTTTTCATACTTTCATGTACACTAATGGATATTACACTTTCATGAATTGAACCATAGTATATTAGTAGTACACTTTCATGCTGATTTTTGATGTTATAGGATATATACTATAGCATACTAAATGACATTAAAAATAGAGAAAATAAAAAATAAAACATGGTCGACATGCTCGCCATGGCAACGCCATGGCAGGCAACATGTCAATATATCGACGTGACACCCCTCCACTGACTTGGATCGCCGTGACGCCGTGACAACTATGGATCAAACTCATGTCTATAAGGGTATTCAAGAATAAGAGCAACTAGGATGATGTTGTGTACTGACCAAACATAAGCACAATACTGACCCTTAAGGAATCCATTTTCGGTTTTAGGTGAAAAATGGTGGATTGAGTTCAAATCTTTGCAAATGCATACAAAGCATACATCTAATAGTTAGTTGAACCTATTCTCCTTGAATCATAGCAAAAATAAAAGAACTAAATGCAAGATTTGAAGGAGGATAAATTTTTTTTAAAAAAACGTACCTTTTCCCTTCAAGTGCTGAGTATGTCTTGTATTCCAAGGATTCGAGTGCGATGTGGACCCGACCCGACCCGACATATTTTGTGGTGCGACCTGAAGGGAGATACATATCGATACGTACCGATACATTTTAAAAAATAATATAAAATTGAAAACAGTACGTACCGGCTGTATCGATACGTATCGACCATATCATATCGTATCATATTGACCGTATCGTATCGTATTGTATTGTATCGACATGTATCAGTCGAAACATTGTTTTTAAAAAAAAAAAAGATACGTATTGTTATGTATCGTATCGACACCGATCGATACGGTACGATATGCACCGATACTTTAAATACTGCCGTCACCAGAAGGTTGTCATCAACCTAATGATGGGCAACTCAATGGATGGTGAAGTGCGGTGAACTGAAGCTATTCCAGTAGAGATAGCTTCTCGAAACAATGATGGTTCAACCTGAAATTTCAGGTATGATACTGCCACACCATGAACTTTTAATTCCAGCAAGAAATAGCTCCACTAATCAATTGGCAATCAACTGATTAATTCTGAAAATCAGTACCTGGCGGTAGGAGAAGAACCAAGTTTGAAGTTCTGACTAAATTTCACAGACCTGGTGGCATCTGACTCTCAGATTTTGTAGCTTGGGTCGCCTAAGGATTTGTGAACAGCCCACAAAATATCAAGATGGGAGATCAAGGCAGGAGGGAGATGAACTCCAAACCTTGGGGGTGCCAGTATCGTCCACAACAGGGCAGGGAAACAGTAGCAAGAAATAACTGCAAAGAAGAAGAGTGGAATAGGGAAGAATAACGAAGAGAAAGAAAGAGGAAGGAGAGATGAGAGAGATGAGAGAGAAGAGAGGAGAAAGGAAGGGGGAAGGGGGGAGATCGCACAAGCATGCCACAAAGGCACTCACAAAGCTCACTATTCAATTCGTTTTCAAATCTACTCCCATGATGGGGATTACACGCATATATAAAGAAAAATATAAAAGACTCCTAATCCCAATCTAAAACTATAATGGAATCAAACTCTAAAACTAAAAATGGAATGAAACTCTAGCCTAAATAAAAGATTACAAGGTAATCCAAATAAATATCTAATTGTCCTACTAGACCCAAATCCCAATTCGGGCCCGGTTCTCAGTTGGAACTCTCAAATAGGTTCGGCTCGGTCCAAGGAAGTGCTCCTGCATCAAGAGAAAACAGAGCATAGGAGGGGGGGGGGGATAACTTTTGATTTCCTACCAATAGGCCTAGATCAGAATCTCTGTAATCACAAGAGTTTCACTCCATACTGAATCTCACAGCAACATACTTTCTCAGAAGCAAAAGAGGCAACAACTATAAACTTCATTCATCAATTCGTTGGTTGGCAATAGCCTTACAAATAGTCTATTTAAAGTATAACTTTTCTACACACACACATAGCAAATAGGAAACCCAAAAGAAAAGGAAAAGGAATTAGACTGAAATAAAACAGCTTAAACTATCCTAATAAAGTAAATCCCGTACTCCTACCTCCTACCCCTAATTTAGGCCCATTTAGGTGGCCTGTTATAAAGATACCCCATTGGACTAAAGGCCCAACATGTATAGAACCTAACCCACGGGCTTTTTTCCACTAAAATAAGTTGCTTTTGCTAATTTATGTGCATCATGGCCAAAAGGCGATGTCAAGGGCGTCCAAAGTGGTTCCCTTTCTTGCATCAAACAAAGTATGCTGTCACCTTGGACCCACAAAGGCACCTGGGCGCTAGGCATCACGCCATTACAACTGTGGTGGATATTCCTTTGGAATTGACAAGGCTGGCTGGACTTGAACTAGAATCTACCCCCAAACAGGGACTGGGTTGCTTGATGATCATTTGACAATTTAAACCTCAGTGATAAAGATTTGCTAACTTGGAGTCTTATCAACTTTTTTTAACCAAAAACAGGATCTTTTCCTTGTTTTGTAATTGAATCTTTCATTGGTTACTTTTTGGAATGTAATGTAGACTTGATCTTTATGTTGTGTTTTCACTTGCTTACGACCTTTGTTGCTCTTCACTGACCTGCAATAAGTAGTCTATTGTACATTTTGTTTTAATTTAGAACTTGGTAACTTTTAAATAAACAAATAATATTTATTTGTGAGTGGTTTTCCCTAAAGGCGTGTTCACTTTGGAATCAATGGACTAAACAAATATTTAAAGCGTGGCCAAATTGGATTGAAATTTTGTGGACAGGTAGACTCCTAGGTCCCCTGCTCACATGTCAAGTTTCAGCCTAAAAGGAGTCTGTCAAGTGGAAAATAAAGTTTTGAAAATCCAGTGGAAAGATGAAACTTGTTGAAAAGGAAAAATGTCAATAGGTGGGAGTGATAGGATTGAATGAGTCTGTCGTTTGACACATGATCAACTAGGTGAACCATGTGTATATTTTATAGTGGACATCCCATCCAGAAAACTTTACCTACTTGGGAAATGATTACTTAACAAATAAAAGTTTCTGTATTTTTTTTTTCCTTCAAATCCTGAGCTGGTTTATGCTGGCAGTTAAATTTCTATTTGTGCTTTATTTTTCACATCGGGTTTTCTCTGTACTTGTAACAGATGATTGTATCCCTTGGAGCGGGTCCGTGGGATGCTCTCTTTGGAGGAGGTAATATACCTGCCTTTGTGCTTGCTTCCATTTCTGCCCTTGTGGCAGGTGTTATTGCAGTTCGTAAACTGCCAAACCTTTCAAGCATTGCATACAACGCACCTGGTTTTCATTTTGGGTGAAACACACAAGGACCATCCTCATACAAACCCTGAAGACAGGTCCCGGCCACCTACTTTGGGGAATGGATCCAACTTCCAATCCAATGAATCTCATATTCAAATTCATTCATTTTATTCTTTTCACTCCTGTATTTGTAGTGAGTGGTGTAAAATATCTCATATTAAAATCCAGTGGTAGATATACGTCAAGATACCTAAATTTTGCTGTCTAGCTGTATTTTTCCATGTAGTTCGATGATGATGAGCTTACACATATTCCTTATTATGATATCCCACCAGCCGATCGATGTTTCTTTGTGGCATGTTTTTATTATTGCTGTGGGATATTAACTACTTACAGAGATGTTTGATTTGATTCTTATCTTGTTTTTGAGTTCCGTATTGCACCAGATTTCTGATCACAATTATGTGATAATGTTATCATGATTTGGGTCGACGAAGCCAGATCATGAGTGCAATATCATGATCGGGTCGACCTGGTCAATGAATCATAGACAAACATTTGCCACTATCTGTCCAGCAGGCTTCCACATCTAATATGTGCCATTTGAGATGCTGGATGGTAGTATAGACTTGCATATGATCAACTTGAGTTGTTAGACCCTGCCAAGTTTATAAAACAAAATAGAAGCTAACAGCATTGTTGTCAACATAAAGAAACATTTTCTGTTTGTAGCATGGATAAGATACTGTTTCTCTCCTTACTCAATTGGATGTGTATGCATTGCCGACAAATTTTGTTATTTTATTGCATCTAGACAAGGAGAAGACTTCTTCAAAGAGTGTCACTTTGTGCTTGTCTTAGAGAGAAGCTTCTCTTTAGGATTCTGACCGGGTAAAGTACCACTTCAAAATATTGAAAACTTTTTCAAACCTTGACATGACACAGATGCACCTGAACCTCCGACTCAGGGTTTTCCCAACCACTACAGCACTACTTACCCTTGAGGAGGACCTGCCAACAACATATACTAGAATTCCTTTGGCCTCCTTAGCAAGCTTTTTACATATTGAATGGCCGGCTTAGATATGCCAACATGTAGAGGGCTCAAGTAGAAGTTGGTATTCTCAAGGGTAGACTTGTTTTCTAATAGTATCTTATTCTTTTAATTCCCTTGTCAGCAAAGTAACACAAAACTGAATCATCATCTATAGGGTCTGATCTCTGCCTGAGTGCCTTGTAAGAATGCCATTATGAGATTAAATTCTAAGTGTCCTGAACGAAGAATTTAATTCTTACCAAACAAAGCCAGAACAAAGCATCAGATACGAGAAGTATACTTACAGTATGAGAACAGATGCAATACTAATTCAACTTCTGCTTCGCAAAGAACACACTTGGTAAATGAGCCACCAAGACTGAAGCTCTTCATGTGTTAACTGTTTATCTTGGAGTAAAATCCATATGAACACATCAATGGTGGATATGAGTAAACCCCAATATTCCCTCTCTACATGTGAAGTTGCACCCTCCAAGTGGTAAAACAAAACTTGTAAAAACTGTTTTTTCCGGTAGTAAACTTTGAAAAATCGAGGAACATGGAAGGTATGTGAACATACGACTAGGTATTTGGTTGAATTTCAGTATAAAATTTGACATTAGCTTAACCCATAAGGTGTACAACTAATCCAACGGTAAATTGGTAAAAACCTACTTCCCACACAACTCAAAATGGTGGATGGGGCCATGAGAAAAAGTTTAAATAATATTATTTTTTATGTGACGGCTAATATTAGTTGAAAAGAAAGTTTTCTGGTCCACCGATCAGGTAACTGACACCGTGGTCGAGATCGTTAGACCCCTAGTTGATGAATCGTCAAACTTACTCTCCCTTTTGGTTTTTTCCCTATCTTTTTAGGTTGTAGTTTTCTGTCTGTCTGGTCGTAAATTTGTTTCGCAGATTCCAACCTATGTTATGGTTTAATGGTATTGTGGTTAATCTCTCTCTCTCCGTCTCGGTTTTTTCCCTATCTTTTTAGGTTGTAGTTTTCTGCCTGCCTGCTCGTAAGTTTGTTTTGCAGTTTCCAATCTATGTTATAGCTTAATGGTATTGTGGTTAATCTCTCTCTCTCTCTCACACCTAACATTTTGCGTTTACTTGCTGAACGCTTGGTCACGGGTTCAAGTCCTGGAAATAGCTTCTTTGGAAACAAAGGTAAGGCTGCGTACATTTGACCCTCCCCAGACCCTGCTAAACGTTTAAGCCTTGTGCACTGGGTACGGCTTTTTTTTCTCTCACCTAACATTTTGCGTTTACTTGCATGCCATGGTGAAATGGGAAAGCATCACACCATAGCCTGCTTATTTTCAAGTAATGAAAGAAGTAAATCCAGTGGAGTGTTATACTGCTATTCCATAGTAGAGTTGTGATTGTGGATGCTTTTTTAAAATACTATTTTCCTTCAAATATATATATAAAAATAATATTTTAATTATACTTTAATCGTGTTTATCACCATGCATTTAATCTTTTCTACCTTGTAGTTTTTTTTTGTAAATACTATTTCTCCCTGATTTAAGGGTTCAAATTTTGACTTATAGTTCAAAATATAGTGAGAAAAGAGGGTCGTGCTTTTGCCTCATGGGAAAGTCCTTTTAGATGTAATATTGACAAAACTAGAAACTATATAAACATGTGATAGGTGGTATGGAAACCATCCACATATCTTTGTGGGAGCAAGTTGCCTATCCTGCTCTCTGACCTTCAAATTTAAAGAAAAAAGAGACGATGGATCTATCTCTAATACATATCTTTTTGACAATGTTTGTTAACTCTATGAACATGCTCATGTTATTATATAACCATGTACCTAGTGCTTTCAAAATTATCTTACAACAATCAGTCGAAAAGAATAAGTATCAAAAGTGAAGTGGGGTGGGGTAAATTGTTTGAAGAACAAGAACTTTTGGAAAAATGAAAAGAAAAGTATCAAATATGATAGGTCATTAATTTAGATAGGCTATCAAATTTGACTTGTAAAATATAAAAAATTACATGAGTTTATATTACTTCTATCAATATAGTGACTTCCTATGTCAAAAACGTTAGTAGGCTTCAGTTAAGAATGAGCATGAGGGAGCTCACCTCCATGGGCCAAGGCCAATGCACCCTCTACACTTAAAGAAATCCTCTATTGTACTACGGTACAGCAGAGGCCATGTGTGCCATGTGTACTACATGATCTCTATTATGCCGCAGGATGTATACCGCACACCTTATAGTATGGCAAATGATTCGGATTTTTCTACACTAACCTAGAACTAGGTTAAAACTCCCTATCTAATCAATAGTTAAATGATGAAATTATCAAAACCATATTGTTAAAAATAGGAAAAAGAAAGAATTAATCTTTTATAATACTAATCTTGTTTGTCTATTGGTTGGGCAAGTCTTTTAATGGATAGGTATTGGTTGGGAGTTGAGACCCCACTATTAAACAAGTCTATGTTGAGTAATAAAGTGTGTGTTAAGAAGGAAGGGGGCTACATCCTATCTTACCCGTATACTCGCCTAGAAACGCGGCTCAAATCTTCTTTCCTTTGTTTGTTTCCGTCTTGTTGCTGGGCAATTACGTATAAGGTGGAAGAGAACGAAAAAGTTCTTAATTCCACTTTCAGTTTTTGAGTTTGAAGTTGGACTACAGCTGTTATGCAAGATTTCATTCTCTATAGTCTTCTTCACCCTTGACCGGCCTCAGTTTATTTTCTTTTATTTATGAGATTCCCTAAATTCTAAAATTGTATTTAAATATGTAATAACTTATTTTTTATTGTATTTTGTCTTATCCTCAAAAGCTTTTAAGTTTTGAAAGATTTTTTTTTTTTAAAAATAATTTAAAATTGACTTATCCATTTTCAAAAATTGTTATTATTTTACATAATTTTCTCCTAGTATACATGTGAAATGAAATTTTGTCTATATTGAATTAAAAAGTGTACTATATTAAGAAGACAAAAAAAATAGGGCAAAACCTGTATGACACTACTTAAGTTCGGGTTCTCAAGTATGGATTATGCAATCTGTTTCCACAATAGAATTTTACATTAAAATCAATGGAAAATGATGGGTCGTGTTCGGCCTCACAGGGGGATTAGGCAAGGGTGTCCTATAAGTCTTTATTTATTTATCTTTCTTTTTTTTTTTTGGTAGAAGTCTCTATTTATTTATCTTGTGTCACGGGATCTTATTTTGTTATTTTTTGCGAGGTTAATAATATAAATTTATCTCTAGAACAAGGATTAGTGGATTTTTGCCTCATGTTTTAATCGCTCAGTTCGGGATTAATAGGGTTGGTCCTCAGGTTTCCACTTGTTTTTTTGTTGATGCCAACAGTCCCATGAATTTTTCTCTCGCCTCCCCATATGAAGAAAAAAAACACATTTGCGCCTTGTTTTGAAGAGGAGGAGAGAGAGAGAGAGAGAGACAGATGGGCCTATGGGAGTGCTGAAGTACTGTAAGGTAGCGCCCTCTATGTCTATCTCTCTGCCCGCTAGCTTACTGCACAAGAACAGTGTATATGAGAGTGTCTGAATAACACCTCCATAAGTGTATCTAGAACTTGACATGCACCTTTACTTGCCCTTGTTTTATTTTCAAAAGTTTTTTACGATAGAGTTATAAAATGGTTTTAAAAAATAAGTTGAAAATGATATATCATTATGCCATTATCAAAAGGTATCATTATCATGTATATTTTTTGGATACACATGTCAAATGCTACTAGTACATTTATCGGGAAAAATTATGTATCATATTAAAAGGACAAAAATCGGAGACATGTTGAGATATCATGTGTATTTTTCGAGAAAGTTGTTTGAGGTGGCATGATCAAGGTTGCAACATAGGCCTTTCGATGCTCCACTACAGAGGAGTAATTTGATTCAAATTGGAGGAATTAAAAGAGGAGTAAATTGATTCAAATTGAATGAACTAAAAGAGCCAAGAGAAAACCCAAAATGAACTAGAAGAAGTGGTGGGAAAAGACATGCATAGCTTAGGCCATGTATCAATCATGACCTCAAATAAATTTGATTAGAGGGTGAGGATCCATGTAGCTGACCCCATTTAATTAGAATAGGCTAATTTCTTGTTGTACTAAAAGGATAAAAAAGTTAAAGATACAAATTATTTGACCCTCGAGGGATGTTAATGAGAAAATCCCTATATGCAGAGAGAAAGAACAAACATAACAAAAGTCAACAACAAATTGAACAAGAAAGGAAAAAAAAATTCGTTATGGCCTGCGTATTCTTTTCCACCATTTCTAAAAAGAAAAAGAGAAACTCAGACCTACATTATCATGATTTACTTGTTTCACTACTTGAATGGTTTTGCTTGTCCGAGATCCAACAAATATAACCATACAGCCTTAATTGGACCATAAAAACATTGTCTTACTTTAGGAAGGAGGAGATCACTACTTAATGATCAAAGGAAAATCGATCCTAAAACTCACTTTGCTTTATAGTTTTAACTCAGTATTTGGTTGAGAGAGAGAGAGAGAGAGAGAGTGACACAAAATTGGGGAAAATATGGAGCTTTACCAACCAACAAAACACCTATCCATTTCTTCTTTTTTGTAGTACTCCCTCATGACTCATGAATCTCTCCTTTTTCTCTCTGCAACAACAAGAGTCTCTCCATTTTTTTGTTCCTTTTATTTCATATGTAACAATATCAAAACTTCTCTCAATGTACAATAAACAAAGAAAATACAAAATGGAGAGGAAACCAAGAAAGAAAAAAAAAAAAAAGGGAAAGAGGGAAAGAGAGAGAGAGAATCGGTCATGGTCTGCAACTGAAATGGAATCAGTAGTTCTCGATCTCTGCACCTCTCTAACAAGTAGTAGTAAACAGTAGTAACCCAATTACGTATTAACAACAACAGATGGGGCACCGTACAATCCCATTCTCATTGCAGTCTGGGCACCGCATAAACCCAAATTCCTCCTCCTCCACCTCCTCCTCCTCCTCCTCTTCCCCACCTTCGTAATAGATTTTACAGCTCCCCGAACACCTCTCGCAGAGCACAAACCTTATATCCCCACAAGCCTCGCATACTCCACCATCGCCGCCTCCATCATCAACTTTCCGGCAGCCCTGGACTAGCTTCTCAAGACTTCCATCCTCGTGTAACTGCTTTATCTCATCGACACCACCAATGTACCTTTCTCTCACAAACACCCTTGGCAACCCACCTCTAAACCCATCTCCTAACAACTCATTCAGCTCCTCCCTGAACGCGTAGTGCATCGACACGTCCCTCTCGTCCACTCGAACGTCCAACCCTTTCATGATTACCCTTACCTGACAGCAGTCTTCGTACGTCTTCCTCACCCCTCTCAGGCTCGTATAGTATATCACTACCCTGTCTTTCCCACCTGGCGGGTACTCACACCCACTAGTCCTTATTAAACCGTTTGAGGCATTCTTCGTGTCCGTCGCCTCTGTCTTCGAAGTGAAGATCGATAGCCAGCGGTTATTAACCGGCGAGGAAATCTTCTCGGGATCCGGCGACCGGAGAAGAGAGGTGTTGGTCGGGGATATATCTTCCAGTGCCTTTCTGAATGTGGATATGATCTCCGGATCGAAATCTGAGAGCAGGGGCTTGGCATTGGGATTGGGATCGTAATCGGGATCGCTGTTGGACATCTGAAGCCATAACGGAATGGGCGTTTCGTCGCCGTTTTCCTGCTCTAATTTGGGAACGAAGGGATCGGAAGGTAAGGAATAGGGGATGGTGTGGAAGGAGAAGCAGCGATTGGGGTCGGCGAGATTGGGAAGGCCGAGTGGGCTGATGTCTTCTAGGTCTTTCATTAATTCCCAGGTGTTGATGGTCTCTGGTTCTCCCGGTGGAGTTCTAATTGGGGTCTTGGGAACAACCTTGGGGATCTTCTGGTTGATCATGTCCGACCAAGTCTTGGCCAAGCGAATCTCCTTTGAGAATTCCTCTTTGCTCTTGCTATCGTCATGGCTGCTGGATTTTATTTTCTGCTCATTCTCTTTGTTGCCTTCCTCCTCGTCATTTTTGTCTTTGTGAAGAGGGATATCACCATTAGTGAAGATATGATCATGGTCACGATGATAATTGTGAAGGGAGGAATCAAGCTTCAGAGAACCCAATGTGGAGGAGGTGAGGCCGACGATGTGATTGCTGTCGCATTTGTGCAGCGCCGGTTGGGGGACCGCGATGGGGACGGCAATGGGGTCTGGAAGGTGTAAAGGTACCGAATGGCTGCGAGAGAAAGCAGATGGGTTCTTCCCGCAGTGTAGGCATTTCGGTTGCTTGGAGCTCGCACAACCCATTATTGAACAAAGAGATTCCGAGGGAAAGAGAAAGGAGGAGAGAATAAGAAGAAGTAATCTAGGAGAGAAAGAGGGGGTTGATGGGGATAAACAAGTGCTAAAAAAGAGGGAAAGGGAATTAATTAAAGGGTTTATAAAGAAATCGGAGAGTAGGTGTGAGGAACATTCTTACATGAATGAGCTGTAAATTTTCATCCATTTCATCAACCGCTTTTTATTGGAGTTCCAACTTTTCGGATATAAATGCGAAATTTAGGGAAGATGAGAAAGAAGAGTACTATTATAATAACTGAGAATGGATGTTTGAGATTGCTGGAATCCTTCCGTAAATGCTTCTTGTAATTCTTCTGAATAAGAAAATGGATCAACGAATCCTCTTTGGCCAAATTTTGTGAAATTTGGATTTTGAGAAAAACCCAGAAAGTAAAATACAAATTGAGCAGAGCCCGTAACTACTCGTACCTGAAAGAGGGTAAATGTTATTTCTTTTTCCTGGGGAAGGGAGGGAAGAGGAGAAATTAATACTCTGAGTTGGAAGACATGGAAGAATAAAGATGGATGAACAAGTATAATGCACAACCACCTCTCTCAATTCTCAACTCCTCATCCTCTTCCTCTAAATTAAAGCCAACAAACCCAGCGGCTCCGCAGTCAGTCTCAATACTCATCATCGTTATCATCAGTAATGAGATAGAGAGAAATAGAGAGAGATACAAAGGGGAAGGAAAGCAATTTCTGTGTCATGGAAACCAGACTTCCAAGAGGGAGGAAGGAGGAGGGAGGAGAAGTATAAGCTTGCAGAAGAAAAAGTGGATAGAAAGGAAAAAAGAAAGAAATTCCAATCGAAAAAGGGAGGAAACAATTAAGGGGAATGCGAGTTGAGAACTCTGTTTACCCCATTCTTCCCCCCCCCCCCCCCCTTCCCTTTCTCTCTCCTTGATCGATCGATCGATCGATCGATTGATGGATAGATGAAAGAAAGAAAGAAATTTAATTAGAAACGGAAAGGGAAAGGAACAGAAGAAACAAAGGAGGATGTGGTCAGAAAGCGAAGATGGAAAAACGTATTGGGTATGGCCCGGTATAAATTCACGGCGAAATCATCGTTCAAACTTCGGAAGATACCATTACCATACTGGAAACTCCCGGCCCCACCCCCTCGCCCCTTTTTTATTTAAATTCCCTCAATTTTGCCCTGGTAGAGAGGTAGATATCTTTCCTACACGTTCACTTAATCCGTTCATCTGTTGGGTCAAGGTTTTAAATGGAGACGGAATCGGACAATAAAGATTCCGATCCGGATCGGAATCGGCATTTAATAACCCTTGAATCGGTCCACAGCTCTAAATACAAGGAAATTTCTAGTGTTTTAAGGGTGAATTGGCCATGTCGGATCGGTCACGATTGATTCCGATATGAATTTGTAGATTCATTGATACTAAATCTCTACTCACAATGTCAAATTTCAAGGCTATGCAAGACATCACTAGTCTAGCGCCTGCACCAGCTCGAAGCCAAGGAGACATGGGGCATTAATAGAGATAAGAATTTTTTTTTTTAATGGAGGCAAAGTGGTACTTTTACACACTATTGTGTTTGGAAATAGGAGTCACGTGACCAAATAACATTCTTTTTCTCTTGAGTTTTTCATATAACAAAACATAGCTTTGAAAATCTAGAACCATAGGAGAGCAAGGTTTTAGTAATAAAAAATCAAACCGAGATTGATCTCAGCCAATCAATGTGATATTGATCTGGATCATCGGATGAGACGGAATTGCTCCTGTTTTTTAATAAAAATCATTTTTATTACCTTTTTTCTCTTGTGTCGTTCTAGCGGATGGCGATTCCAATTCTTGACCAATTCGTCGATTTGAGACCGATACTACAAACCATGTAGGAGAATGCACAACTATAGTTAAATTTTAATTTTACATATGACTAATTTAGACCATGATCATTTTTCTATTCAATGATTCAAAAGAACCACATCATCTTCACACATTGCATGAAGTAGCCATAAACATAGCCTCCCGATCATGGTTTTAGGTATCGACATTGGTTCAATTGTTTGTATCCGTATTGAAAATAATATTGTGACAGTGTGATCATATCGACTACATCAAACGGTTTTAACCTAAAAAATACCTATTGCTATATCTTTAGCGATACCGATACCTCAATCCATACTCAATACTCAATAGTGAACCGATACCTAAAATCATGCTCTCCAAACACCATAAAAAACGAAGGAAAAAAAAAAGACTTTTACCAATTTACCCAATTAGTGATCATAATTCGTTGTGAGTCTTCGATTATTTTGACTTTAACAGCGAGGAAGTTTACTCCATCCATAACCGGACAGTATTTATTGATTGGGAGAGGGTTCTATCATCTATGAGCAGCAAGGGAATAAATCTAAGCCTGACTTGTGCAGTAAGTATTACTAATGGAAAAGTATCAATACTATTAGAATAAAAAATACTGTTAGAAGAAGAAGGAGAAAGAGAAGAATAGAAATTCTATACTTACACTGTTGTATATCCCGTGTGGCTCTTTCTTTTTATTTGATTATCTACTGCCGGATCGGAGGGATCCAGATCTTCTACGGCGCAGCTGTCCATCCGGCCTTGGTTGCACAGACATAGGGTCGTGGTCATGCACAATGATCGCTTTACCCCTGCTCGGGCAAGGCACTCGAGTAGGGGTAAGACGTTCATTGCACGCAGCCCTGTGTCTGCGCAGCACAGGCAAGACAGGGCAGCGCACCATAGAGGATAGGATCGAAGAGCCCTACGTTGATGGGAGGAGATTAGATGGAAGCAACCTTACCTTACGCCCTCACCACCGATTCCATGATTAAGTCCCAATCACCAGCTGATCTCATCGACCCACGTTGGTTTCATCGGCAAGTCGGCTCCGATTGAATCACCTAATACAATAATTTGAATTTTGCAATACCTTGATTATTTGAACCCAGAAAAAAGAAGAAACACCTTGCTTCGGACTTAGGAGTTCAGATCCTTGTTAACCGAACTTGGGCCAGACCCGGTTCGGGTTTGGCGCCAACTCATGGGGCAGCAGATTGGACCAGGGTGGGTCGGCCATTAAAGGAGATTGTCTTCTCCCTTTGTCTCTTTCTTCTCTATGTTTCCTATTTAGAGTGGGACACTGTGAGGAGGTGAGACTAGATTATATATAGACATAATCAAGTCACCCCAAACTCTAATTGCATTCTTACACCATTGAGTTCTTTCTCTCTCACTCTTAATCTTGTTCGGTAAGACCATTGAGACTTCATCTATTTTTTTTTCATCTTAAATTCTGGTTCATAGGTCAGCTCTGATCTATGAAAATTCGCCCTTCGGGTCATGCAGGAAAGAAAGCATTCTAAATCTAGGCAACCTCTTCCAGAGCCTTTTTATCTCCACTAATTGGTAGGTATGAAACGGGACTGGACTCCAGTTTCCATCTCTCACAATCCATGCCTGTCACTTATTTTGGGCTACCGTTATTCACTAGGCAGTGCTGTAAAGCTCTTTGGGAGCTGGTTTTGAATAAAAGATGGCAAAGCTTCCAGAGCTTGTTGAATAATTTTTATGGATTCTTTCATTTCACTAATTCGTACTACATAACGAGATAATGAATCTCCTTCTTTTTGCCATTGAATTTTCCAATCAAATTCGTCGTACCACTCATACTGATCAATGCTACGAAGATCCCATTGGATTCCGGAAGCTCATAGCATTGGTCCTGATAAACCCTAATTTTTTGCTTCTTCTCTCCACCAATAATGCCCACCCCCTCATCCCCATGACACTAACTCAATCATCCAATTGTATCGTATTTAGCGAATATGTGTAATGTACTGCACCCCCTGTTATTGATATTGATAAGTTTTGAACCAAGTTACTAATGTATTTTCTATGGGATTTCATCTGTTCCCAAAGACTTGTGGTGTAAAGTAGAAACCTTTTAAGATATCTAGAGATTCTAAAAGATTGTTTGTGTCCGTAAAATTTGTAACTAAACTTATACTAAATCTTTCTATTGTGTTTCCATCTCCGTTCGGATAAAACCCTAATGTGTAATGACTAATTTACAATTCTCTCTCTATCTCTCTCACTAGTTCTTAGCGGATCTTGGTAAGGGAATCCGTATCAGTTTCCAATCTAGATTCTGGAATCTGGATTGGCCGATTCCAATCTGATTAAAAAATAAATAAAAAGTACACCCTAATCCAGACCAGTACTAGCTGATACGGGTCTGATACGGACTGATCCGGGCCGAAATCCAATCATAAAACCATGATAATGGTTAATCCTGAGAGCCAATAAGGGGTTCGATTCAATAAAAGTATCTTTTTCCCAATCCAACTCGACCAAGCCCGATACATGTTGAACTAGAGGAGACCCAGTCTCAAGCTTTCTAGAGTGTAGACTTATTTTCTCTAGTCTCTCTCTCTCTCTAACATGAGAGACATCACAGCTATTTTCTAAGTTCTGAGAATTGAGGAATCAATCAATGTACAGGTCTTTGTTTTGGTATTATCTAGTAATACAGACAACTACATCACATTCCACAGCTCTAAAGTCCCCGCCAAGGCGCCAATATATATAAATGTGAGCAGCACCCAATTAACTAAAGCAAAAATTTCCAGTAGTCCACCCTTTGCTTACTATCTTTTTCTTCTTTTCCCACCACCACCTTCCTCCTTTCCGCGTTTTATTTTGCGACTTTGGAGACCGTCGTCGGTCAGTCAGTCAGTCAGTCGGTCACAGGCGTGTCCCTCCTCATTCCAAGTCCAATCACTGCCCACTGCCCACTATTGTCAACCAATGACCCCCCAACGCAAACTGCACTTTCAATATTCCATTCACTCATTGTCGCTGAATTAACAAGTCAAGGAAGCCAACCCTAATGCCTTAATAATTAAGGCATTTTCCGTCTAGAATTTTAAGAGATCGTTTAAAAACTAAAATGTATGTCTGATTACGGCATCTTTATCCGGTTTAGTTCCCCAGTGCCGCCTTTAACACAGAGGGGCGCAATGACCACCCTACTCCTGCCTGGGTGGGATTCATCCCCTTATTAAAGGCATTGGAAATTAGGCTGGGCAGAGAGCTGGAAGAGATAAATTTTCACCTAAGAACCCCTTACATCGAAAAAGGTTATTTTACTCATTAATCAATATGATGAGCATGCCTACTTCTTTTCTTTTCCTCCTAATATGATCTTTAAATTGAATTGGAGAAAGGGTATTTTCAATTTCATATAATAAATTGCTGATCGGAATTAATGATGAAACTTACCTGCCTAAGAATCCAATCACATATATAAGAGCATGGATGAAACAAATTTTCTATTGTACTTGGGATAAATTACATCTAGGTTTTCTATTAGGAAAAACAAAATAGTACATCCGGATTACCTAATGTTTAGAGAATACTTGGATTATCTCATGTCTCATAAATATTATGTTTAAAGTATTTTTTTCTTTTTGGTGAATTATTATTGTTACAAACATTAAGACATGTATTCTATCATGTAAATAGATGATGTGTCCCTTCTACCATTAGACAGAGAGGCCGACCATGGTCGAGATTTGTCACGTGTCAAATTTCATATTATAATTAAATCAAATACCTCCCTTTGTATTGGCATGCATCCCATGTATGTCAATACATATATAGCGGCAACAGTCAGTTTGGATTAAAAAATCAAAAAAATTGATGGTTCAAATTTGTCTTGCGATATCAAAAAAATGTTGCATTCCATGTTACATCGATAACTACACTTTTTTTCATATTTCTAATTTTACCCATAGACATTACATTGATTGGTTGTTTCCTCTTCTTTGGCCGATGTGCGATAGCACCCACCTACAGAGAACGACACCAACCATTAGGGGAGATAGCAGAGAGGCCTGATGGTGTTCTGCTCCTTCAAGTGTTAAACCGGAGGGTTTCCCAAGAGGGAGTTGAATTGAGTTTCCAAAGATCAAAAGCTAAAAGTTGGAGTTCAAAAACTTTTGGTAAAATAAATGCCGAAGATGTGAAGATTTTGAACTCACACTTAAACTTCAGAAAACGTAAGGGATATAAAAATTCATGTGTGTGTGTGAGAGAGAGAGAGAGAGAGAGATTTACAATGGTTCAACACTCCTTCTTACATCTACTCTAAGGGCTCCTTACACTTTGGCTTTTCACTCTCAATTGCTTTTCAAGTAGTAATCAAACCCTTTTAGTAGTTTTCCTTGGCTCATTACAAAACCTTAGGTGTTTTCTTAAATTCTACAACACCTAACCTTAGTGTTTTTCAATAGTTCAATATAAACCAAATGTTTTTCAAATAACAAGGGGCGCTGTACTCTGTGCCACAACGCAGCTTGCACCTAGGCACATGGAGGTGGGCGCAATAACCACCCTGCCCCCTGTACAGGCTGCCCATGTGCGTAGACGCAGGCTATGCTGCGGCAGAGAGAACATTTCAATTCTCCCTATTATTAAATTGTAAGTAAAAACAAATATACCTCTGATAAGGTAGATAAGGGGAAAAATATCACCTCAATTTGCCTGCCCATCAATTTCCTCAATTTCCTGTAATAGAGTGAGGTGGATCCCACCCTGGGTAGTGTGTTCGGGCAGGAGATAGGGTGGTCATTTCTGCCCTCCTATTAGATGGAATTGAGGAAATTGAGGAGATAAAGATCCTAGATAAGGTGTTGGCAATACGAGCTGAGGGGTCTCTCAAAAAACCTTTAAATCACAATGGAAATGATTCAGGCAGAAATAATAGTGGTGTTGCTAGCTCAAGAGTTATGTATTAAGGTCCAAAGTCCCATATATATAGTCCTCAAGTGATTCTGGAAAGATCAACACGAAATAAGCTTAAATCACATGTACGTGGATGACCACTAGAGTGTGGACTTCTACTGACCTCTAATGGTTAAAAATACAACTGATGAAGCTCCAATAGTAAGAAATATGACCGTTAAAAGCTTTCCCATTCGGTCTTGAAAACTTTCATGACTTTTGCTCCTTTGATGCTTTATCAGTTGATGGTAAATCTCTTTGATACATCTCTATACTCAAGGGATCGTTTAATCCTTTCATATGCATACTCAAGGGATTGTTTAATCTTTTCATATGCATACTCTGTTGGGGTTTCAAGTGGTAGGCAAAAAAAAATAGTCTCACATCGGATATGAATGGAGATGTAGGTGGGTTAATAGATACTTGGGCATCCTTACTCCTTAACAACTAGTTTTTGAGGATAAGCTCTACCCATATCCCTAACAAGTGGTATCAAAGCCAAGGTTGTGACAGGGCCAATGTATGGCAGAGCCAAACTTGGGAGAAAGTCAGGGTATGGAACCCCAGTGTGATCTCAGAATGATCCCGTGTGGAGGGGGAGATTGTTGGGGTTCCACGCGATAGGCGAAAAAAAATAGTCTCACATCGGATATGAATGAAGATGTGGGTGGGTAATATTGTTTAATCACTGGAACTTGAGATATGGACCTTGTACTTCAACATTTTCCCCTTTTTTGTGATGATAGCAACATCATGATGGTGAAAGCTTATTTAAGCTCACTCTCAATAAATGCACTATCAAATTATATTTATAATAAGCACAAGAGATCTCTACTTGGTCGGATGGTCTCTACACAAGCATCTAGGCTAATGGGTGAGCATGCCTGGATATCTACCAAGAGAGCAGAGACATCATCTTACGATACCTTGCAAGAGGGCGTAGGAAACACCACCAAATAAAGATCTTTTTCCCTTATAACAAATCTTAAAGACTACAAGCTTGAGCAAATATTTCCATTTTGAGCATTATTTAACATTAACAGTACCATCATCATACTAAAATTTTCCCCCTTAGCCATCGATAAAAAAATAATTTAGGGAAGGTTTTTCCACTTAAAATAATATTAAATATTGTACCAATTGTTATTATATAAAATAATGATAACAATTATGAGTTATATAAAACTCCCCGCCCTTTTATATGATGAAAATATGAAATGCTTTATTGAAGTGAGAAAAAGATTAAAAAAATAATAATAATACTAGTATACCACATGGTTATCTTCACTCAACTATCTCAATATTGGGATTGAATCGGCATCGAAAGTGTGAATAATCACGAGTTATTGGAACCGTTTATTAAATGATTTGATATTGACTTCTACCCTTTATACTTTGAACCTTACCGATGTCAGACATCCTTACATGCATGTACATATTAGTATTCCTAATTACTATCATCATTCCTTACATGCATATACATATTAGTATTCTCAACTATCATAATCCAAAAGACTGTTTCATTATCAAAACTTAAGGTATGAATCCTTTGGTTCAAATCCACTAGAGGAGGTGATGATGGTATGAGTAAAATTGAAAATATGAAGAAAAAAAAAATGTATTTCAAACAAAATATATCACCTCAGACTTAATTCCTCCAAACATTAAGAACGGTAATTTATTATTAGGAGGGAAAGAATGCCATATGGTAGAGCAATACACATAGCACATGCACTCAAACACAGGGGTTTGTGTAATGACCATCACACCCCTAAAAAAATAGAAATGATAAAAAATGCGATGATTATTTCGTGCGCCACTATATCTGAGTGCAAGGAATTATTATTATTATTATTATTAAAGATTATACAACTAAGTGTCTATTCTTTCGATGCTAACTTCCAACTGCCAACATCCAATTCCAAACTTGTCCGCTACCTACGTATACACCATCGTATTAAATTTTCTTTCTTCTTCTTCCACTTAACTATTGCTGTTGTTATGATGTCACGTGGCCAATTGTACCAATTCTATTAATTAGCTCACCCAACCTTTTTAGTGTCCCACTTGTAAGGAGCAATCGGAGCTGCGCCAGTTGTTCTAATGTCGTTCTTTTGCATTTCCAAGATACGGATTAAAGTTAATTAAGCAGCTGTTATTCTGTTAATATCAATATAAAGATAATCTAATCTAAATTAATTACATGCTATGGTGGGGAGGTTTCAAGCACCTTCATTCAGCATTTTTATGTCACCCACTTGGCAATCTGATGAGGCGCATTGGGATCTGCCACGTACATGTAAAGAATGCATGCATATTGTGCAAACAATTATGGTCATGCATGTGCCGTCGGCAAGTGGCCTTTTCTCCTCAATTCCCAAAACGAACCACCTCAATCTTAATTCCTTCTTACAGCCTTACCCTACCCGGCCTTTTCTCCTCAATCTTGAATATAAAAGGCTCTAGGTCCACCCTGGGTCAGTAGTACCCAATATCTCTTGCCCTAAGGGTGTCAACCAGTCGGGTTCAGGCGATTTCTACTAATTTAAGGTCTCATATTGGTTGGATTCCATCGATTTAAGGTCTTGTATTGTTTCTATCCATTTAGGTAATTGGGCCTCATAAGTCAGAGCATGAATATGTTTCTATTCGGTCATTTAGTTTTCAATCCACAATCGAGTTCAAGGTAAATGGGTTACTTAGGTTATAATCAGAATTTAAATGCGTTACTCAATTAATTGGTCTATAAATGATCTTAAACGGTCAATATTCGAGCTAAATAAACTTAAATGGGCTAATCATGTTATAAATGATCGATCAATTCTAATCTGATGACTTTCGGGCCACTGCCTTGCATCGAAGCTGTTCGATTATTAATCGATTAATGCTTGAGCCTGACATTTTTAGTAAATCTTCATTTAATTGTATTGATAATAGGATCGCAAACCAAGCTATCCTCCTTAAGCTATTGGCACACGTCTTGTGTTTCAACAATTCAACAATCCTTGTTAAACTTAGAATTAATTAAAAGATGTTGTAATTTCTATTCTCTCTTTGCAGTTTTAGTAGTTTTATATTTAAGTTGTAGTAGTTAGGAAAATAAAGTGTCAAAGAGAATAGATATTATACTCCACCGTCCAAAACTTTGTTCCCGCATCAGAAAGATTATTCAGATTCTCCGTCTGATTTGGTTAATCCAGTTAATGTGCTTCGCATCAACTAATAGACTGGCCCACATATATTATGATGATATTAAATGGTTCAACAAAGGTTGAAGGTGGGTGGGTAGGTGGTGAGTAGTGAGTGGTGTGACTCTTGGATCTTGAGACCCCCACCGGCCAAATCGTATGGGTATTTCTAGTTGGGCTTGGGTCGTTATTCTCAACCCGAATAGGTTTTGAGTTCCAAAATTCGGGTGATGGACTGACCCGAATATTAATCAAAATGTTAATTCTGGACCTCAATCAAAGATTGAATTAATATGGATAAAGGGCTGGGCATCATTTGGGCCTGGATAATAAACCAAGCTCTAGCCCAACTATACCCGGTATTCTTATTTCTTTGTGACGGAGTTGTGGCAATTCAGTGAGGCCGGGTGGTCAATGGCATACACTAAACTTTTTCTTTACAATTTTCATATGGCATCTTAGATTGTTGGCAAATTTTGTTGTCACCCAAGGTGAAGAGACGATATCTTCATTCTCGGTGATTTGATCCTATGATTGGATTCTTAGAACAGTGAGCCTCAATGGAATCAGAGAGTCAGATCCCATGATTGAAGAGATTCTCTCTTCACCATGAATGAAGGAAAACTCGGTCATATATTTGCATGGATGGATAGTTTTTTTTTGGGTTGGGGGGGGGGGGTGTGGAATTGAATATTGATTCTTATTTATATAACGGGCCCATTCCTCTTGACGTGCTGAGCTGTGCCTACTTTCTCTTACTACCTTTTTTTTAATTCTGTTTACCCTATTTTGGTCTGTTTGGATCCATGTACTCGATCTCATTAAATTGGGATAAGGTTGAGTTTGTTAGTTATTGTTGTTGTTGTTGTATTTAAATAATGGGCCCATTGGGGTCAATAGCAAGTACATACAGTTTGGGCCAAATCAAACTGAAAAAGTATCTAAAAGGGTGAAAGTTTGATATTTCTACAGAAGTAAGGATTCATGACATATATGTTTGGAACAGATTCCATTTTGAGAGATTTGAAAAAGCACTATCTCATTCAAAAGTTCTATTTATCTACCGTTTCTCAACGCATTTCTTTTAGACAAAGAAGCGTATAAGGGAGGCCCATTTTGGACTTGGGTGATTAATTGCCCATTAAGCAAGTCTATGCTGAGAGCATAGTGGACAAACATATTCACGTCATCATCTATCATGTTTTGAATTTTAAAGCAGTATCATTTATTTTTGGGTTTTTTTCTTTCAAATTGCCCATATATACAAATGCACCCCTGAACGATTATTAATTCTAAATGCATCCCTATTTTCCAAATATTATAACAATTTAGTTCAGTCCCTTAGTCTGATTTTCTGAGACGTTAGACGTTAGTTTTAGGGAATCTAATGACCAAAATTGAAGCGTATAGTGACCAAATTGTCCTCATTTTCCCCAAATCGTTTAAGATTTGAAACTGAAAATCGAACCCTAACGATTCCAGAGATAATAAAGTGATTCCTTTATGTATATCTGAAAACTTCTCATTTTTTAAGATGTATTTGATCCGATTAAGATCCTCAGCAAGACACACAAAAAAGCCCCTTTATTTATTTGTTATTATAATACTTTAAAAATTATTTGAAAAAGTCAATTATATTGAAAACTGCTCAAGAAACTGAAAAGAACTCCGTCCATGGGTCCTACAATTGAAATGAGTCATCCAAAATCCAAATTTGATATGCGACCCATATCATTGAAATTACCCATCTATCCCATGTCTGGAATCTCCAATACAACTATGGCCCATAGAGTTCTAAAGTCCATACTCGCATGGGACAGGCAGGATCAAGCTCAGCCACTTTAAGTCCTAAACTTCAAATAAAAGCCCAATTACAGTAGGCCCTTAACAGCTAAGCCTGTATCACATGGGCTTTGATTAAAGCTCATACTCACAATCAAATTGCTTTTCTCAAATCAAAACCCAACCCCCCACCCCCCCAAGGTACACAGCAGATATGCATGCCTATGCAGCATGCGAGGATAGTTCTCTCTTTGAAAGGTTGATAATCTTTAATTTCTTTTGGGCAAAGGTTCCATGCACGGTCGTCCACCATGCATGGTCCTGTCAGCCTTCTCACCATAGGGGTCAAAATGACCAAAACCCCCTCTTATTTGACGCATCGTAGCTCGTTTATGCCTTATGCCCGAGATCGGATCATGTCCTTGTACAAGTACCGTCTAATGCCCTTCAGTGGATTCCATGTGACTGGCCCTCGTACCTATCCACCGTGTGAGTGTTACCTGAAAACCACAACACGAAATACAATATATGGGTATGAAACACAATATATGGATTTAAGATAGCAAAAGTTAACCCAGAACTAAGAACGAATACAACTTATCAATTTCAGATTCAAAATACCAAGTAAGTGCAGAACTCAAGGGATTGGGCTCCTCTCCCGCATGGCTGGGGAGGAGGGAGGCCTCGATCCACATGCTGGAAAATACCAAGTAAGTGCAGAACTCAAGGGATTGGGCTCCTCTCCCGCATGGCTGGGGAGGAGGGTGGCCTCGATCCACATGCCAGCATGTGGGGATGTGTGCTGGTGTGTGCATCAGAGCTCCCCAGCCATACGATGTGCGCTGGAGAGGAGCCGGATCTGAACTCAAGAGCCCTAAAACAAGGGCAAAAAATTGAAAACAACAGAGAAAATCATAAGCCCCAAGCAAATTAAAAAAAGGGAAAAAGAACTCTGTCTGGGAGTGTGGCCTATGCTAGCACTCACATGAGTCTATCTCTTTCTCCCCCATTTGAAAAGACACCTCTGCACCCTTGTTTTGGGGAGGAGAGATATAGACACATGGGAATGCTGGCATAGACCACAATCCTAGACAGAAAACTGCTTCCCTTAAAAAAAAAAAAAAACCAACCACCCAAGAACATCAAATACCCAAATTTCGCACCAAAATCATTTGATTGATGAATCAACTTTTTATTAAACCTCAGAACAGAACTTTAAAAGCCAACATACATAGAGCAGGTGAGAAATCATCTTTACCAATCTAAATCGATCATCAATAGATTGGAAATGCGAGAGAGGTACTACACCCGACATACCTCCTATCTCTTTATTATGTGTCAAGAGGTACTATCGCACCACTTTCTTCGTGAATCCATTAACACCCTCCTCCCTAAACAGGTCAATAGAAATGGTTCTAGAGTCTCACATTTGTTTTTCCCAAACGATTGCTTAATTTTCTGTGGGACATATACCTCTTATGTAAGAACACGATGACCATTCTAAACCTATATTGCCTTGTGTTAGAAAATCATGCATCATCTTTAGCCTTGACATCTATGAGAATTGTAAGGTTGAGATTGCCGGGTTGTATGGGTTTAGGGTTGTTACCGATCTGGGAAAATATTTAGGGCTCCCTACGGCTTTGGCAAATAAAAAAAATGACAGTTTTCTAAGCCATTATTGAACAAGTCTAGACCTAATTAGCCGGTTGGAAAAAAAAAATCTTCTATCAACAGTTGGGAAAGAAGTTCTTATAAAATCTGTATTGTCCTCTATCATAAGCTGTATTTGGTATACATTCTTGAAATGTATTTTAGGTCAAATTTGCATTATCGGATAAACTCCGTATTGAGTTCTGGTGGAAAAACAATTCTGGTAAAGGTGTTTTTAGAAATATGAGTGTTTTAATTAAGCTTTGTTAGCTCGACAATGTTAGAGGTTACTACATAATAGCGGTTCTCTATGAGCCCGTTTCTACAAACAGAGTAACTTTCTCCATTCTAGTTTTCTAGATGCTACTGCTCGGCCCAATGGTTCTTGGGCTTGGCAGAGCTGGCTTAAAGGGAGGTCGCTCCTTATGGTTGGCGGTAGGGCTGTAAACGGATTGGATTTGGCTCGGATAGTGCTATATCCGCATCCGCATCCGATTAGCTATCTGACGGATTCGGATAGTGCTAAACGGATACGGACACGGATACGGATCGAATATTTTATCCGTTTACATGTAAATATATATAGCTTTTCGGATAGCTATAGCCTATCCGTATCCGCATCCGTTTAGCTTTCGGACGGATTCGAATAGTGCTAAACGGATACGAACACGGAAACGAAAACGGATTTCGGCTATTCATTTACACCCCTAGTTGGCGGGCCTTAGAAAGAAAGTTGGGAATGGGCATCGGTTTGTCTGATGCCCATTCGGTTGTAGCTCTCTAAATCAGTTGGTAGCATCGCTTGACTGGGGCTACCCGGATTCTGATTGATGACATTTTATTGTTATCTCGGCAATTTAATTTTGTATTTCTTCATTTTCTTTCTCATAGGTTCAATTATGAAGCTTCCCCCTTCCTTTTTAATCTTTTTGTAGCTCCTCTCCCTTGTTGAAATTCTAATCAGGCTCTTATTAATAAATCATGGTACTTTCTACTTCTCCCCCCCCCCCTCCCCCCTCTCAAAAAACAAGAGATAGATAGATAGACATATGGGCTTGTCATTCAGGGAGGTAGGGTGGTCATTTCACCCATCCCATGTGTCTGGGCATAACCTGCACCCCGACACAAAAAACGTTCTCCCAACAAGGGATATAAGTGTCTTTGCATATAGAAAGCAGAAAGATAGACAGTCCCGGATAAAATTCTTTTTCCCTTTTTTATTTTATAGATCTGAAAAATTGTTAGAAAAACAAAAAAATGGAAAAAGTGAAATATGTGGCACTGGTTAGTTCATAGGCTGTGGGTAGTCGCTCGGTCGGTATATGTACCTGAATGCTGGGCCCCCATAAAAACTGGTCGAATTGGGGTTTGGCTCGAAATCCGCCAATCCGCCAAACCCATGCTTCGTATTGTCCCACGTCAACTGTTCGTTGAAAGTTGCCAATGAGATAATAGAAGCATTGGACTTCGTTTTCCTTGCTTATCGTTAATCATCATTCATCAATTGATTCATTAATTCATTAATTCATTAATTCATGCATGTTTGGGCTGCTAGCTCTTGGCCGTCTCAAACTTAAATTTTAGCACTTGAGATTGCCTCCATCGCCCCAGACAAGTTGGTTCATTCCTAAAAGTCTCCACCCACTATGAAGCATTGAAGATAAAAAGTTGTACCTAAAGAACTAATGAACAGTCCCGATCATCCCCAACACTTGTCACTTAAACGAACCATCAATTTGTCCATCCACTGCAACTGATGTTAGAAAGACTGTGTTTAATAACTTCTAAGAAAATGAGAGGTGGTTGACGCGACTAATAAGCCTGCAGAGGGACCAGAGAGAGAGAGAAGAGTGACGTCAAGCAGGCACATGGGAGATGATCTATGTAAGCTAAGCTGTAACACACCAGAAGCTTGGGGACATGTGGAGGAGAAGATTCAGTGGGGGATTACTTTATTTTTGATCGATGAGAAGAGCAACAAAGCAAGAACATGGATCCACCCAATTCCAATGGGGATGCGAATGCCCTTAAATTTCCAACTAATAAAGGCATGTGGGGGGTCTTTGTTTTGGCCTGACTGAAGACTACTAAACTACTAAAGTAGTATACCCTTGGGAGTTGGGACCCCCATACCATTCCCCACCTCCCACACCCTTTTGGAGGGTTTGTGTGTCCCACATCTTCCTAATACATATAACACCTCCACACTTGAAATTTTAGTACTAGTGAACGCAATCAACTCTAATGATTTCTCCATAATTAAAGTCTTATGAATACCTCACCAATCCAATTGTTCCTTCTTCTTATCAAAAAAAAAAAAAAACAAAAAACCCAATTGTTCCTTCTACCCTCCCAGCCCCTCAATCATCCCAAAGAGCAAAGCCAAAATTCCCCCTCTCCTTGAGTGCTCTGTTTTGACTAGCTTAATTCTGCTCAACCAATCAATAAAATATTACTACAAATTAACCATGAGAAAGAAATGGAATCACAAGTAGCTATGGTAAAGTCAGATGTTTATACATTGTGGACTACTTGTTAGTTGGTCTGGTCCATTGGTTGGATATAATCCTTTTCCAAAATCTGTTTATTTTTTTTCTGTACTGGTTTGTCTTTTTCATATTATAGTAAGTTTCTCTTTCTCCTCCTTGGGATAAATGTAGAGGAAGTAGAAGATTGTCTGATATGGGCTTTTCTGTATGGATCATTAGAATCCATGTTAACCAATGCAAATCATTATTCATAATTTATATCTATTGGCAGAGAAGAGAGAGATCTTCTTAACAGTTCATACATCTAAAGCCATCCAACCCCAAAAGAGACTGCTATAGGGTACCACATGGTTTGCCCAGAGTTGAAATACATAAAATTATTCAATCATATACTCCTAATCATATATTATATGTACTCTCCTTCTGGGATAATCTCATCTGATGTCTTTTAGTATTATATGGTCATCTTGTTGTGAGATTCTATCAATTTATTAGCCATTAAAGGAATTTATTAAATCAATCTGCTTGTCCCTCTGTGCATATGTGTCTCTGATGAACACTTTTTTTTGTAAGGGTTGCTTGTCAATAAAAAGTAAGGAAACTTTATCTTGTTAGAGAGGAGGATTTGACAGTTTTTGTCCTCAAGCACATAGGTAAGAAAGAGCACATAAATTGATTAGGGGTATTGTTTTATGCACTTGCAGCATAAAGAAATGTAACAGATGTATATTGCTGGGTCTAATAAAAATTTAAGGAAAGTATAATAGGAAAGTAATGGGACTAGAAAATAAGAAACAAAACCAACCAAAATGGTTCAGGTGACAAATTTAATGGTTTTAAAACAGAAATTAAGGAATTTCTTTCCTTAATGAATTCTGTAGTAATGGGTTTCTTGGGAACTGTTGAAATTGAATAGTGGGAAGCTCTGAAAAAACTGTGAAAGAAGAGAGAGATGACATTGGCCATTTGGAGGGTAGGGGAAAGGGATACAAGGGGAAAGAGCTCTCCTAATGCATGATACCTGTAGGTGGGTTAGGTAGCAACCCCTGCACCCCAATTGGACCCATCCCTAGATTCCTGCTCTCTCTCTCTCTCTCTCTCAAAACTATAGATGGAGCCACTACCTTGAAAGAAAATCATAGAATATAGAACCATTTAATACTTTTCTAAGAAAAGAAGCTCTAATTCAATCTCTCAAGTAGTAAATAAAGAACCCACTCTATCTCAGACCTCTTAATTTATAGTTTTGCAATCCATTTATTTTTTCAGAGTCACCCCCCAAAGTATGGATGCATGAGATATTATCCCCATTTCCCTTCTTACATTACATGAAAATATCTTACTACTCTCAAACTAGGAATTTGAAGACAACTCACCTTCCCATGTCTTATTTATAAAATTAAATATCTGTCCATTATATAAATCATCATCATATTCTACTCATTAAATAATTTATATCATTTGTCAACTATTAAAGTTTAAAAAAGAATAATCATACTTCCCTAAAACAGAAGAATCAACTCTATCTCCTATATATATATTTTAAAAAAAAAAGGGTTTTCTTTCCGTCACTATGTCTAGTGAAGTTTAAGGTTTCATTATTTGTCGCATGGCAGTACATGTGTTAGTCCATGTGATTAAGGATTAGACAACCATTTCATTGGTACAATTTCAAATTAAAATGAATAGAAGAAATAGCTAAAATTATAAAATATGTTATTTTGTATTTTATATTCATTTCCATTTGATGACATTTTGATAATTTTACTAGAACTTTGAATCAGAGTTTAAGTTATTTATTTTAAACTGAAATTTGATCATTTAGAAGTATGCGAGGTCCTCTATCACATGGACTAACTCATGTACGTCAAATGATAAATAATGAATTATTATACCTCACTAGGCATAGTGACACCAAAAAATTAAAAAACCCCTTAGTTGAAGAGCTTACAAAGTTACAATGCTTGTAACCTTTTTTTTTTTTTTTTTTTTTTTTTTTGCCTTTTATTGGGTGAAGAAGCTTGTAACGTATACAGTATCCACCGCACTATTTTCTCTGTCTTTTTTTTTATTTCCAGCCTTTTTGTATTTTGGGTCTAAGGCTTCACTATTTTCTACGTCTCTTTCTTTATTTTCAGTTTTTGTGATATATAATAGTTTACATCTCCCTCTTTCCCTCTCTCACTCCAGTTCTCTCAACCTCTCAGCCATTTCATTCGTCTCTCCCGTCTTCCTCTTTCTCCTTATCTCCCATCTGCAATGAAAATCAGATCATCTTCTCAGATTTTTAGATTAATAAGAGTGGCTTGAGCTATGAGCTGCAATGGGATGGCCTTCTTCCCTGCCAATTTCATGTTACAAACTCAACATGAAGAGGAACACCACCCTCCTACCACTCTCAACTCATTCCTTCCCTCATGCACACCTCAAGACTTTCATGGTCTCTCTCTCTGTGGGTATCATTTAAATTACTTCATTTGAAGGCTCAATCTCTTAATGGGTTTCAATTGTTTGTGGTTGTGCAGGTGTTGCTTCCCTTTTAGGTAAGAGATCCATGTCCTTTTCGGGTATTGATGTGTGTGAAGAAGCAAATGGGGAAGAGGACTTATCTGATGATGGATCACAGTTGGGAGAGAAGAAAAAGAGGCTTAACATGGAACAGGTAAAGACACTTGAGAAAAACTTTGAATTGGGAAACAAGCTTGATCCTGAGAGGAAAATGCAGCTCGCTAGGGCTCTTGGTCTGCAACCAAGACAGATTGCCATATGGTTTCAGAACAGGAGGGCTAGGTGGAAGACTAAGCAATTGGAGAAAGACTATGATCTCCTCAAAAGACAGTTTGAAGCAATTAAAGCTGATAATGAAGCCCTTCAAGCCCAGAACAAGAAACTTCAAACCGAGGTACACCTTGAATTTTTCTCTTTGAAATGCTTGAGAAGATCTAAATACTTTGATGGGTTGTTGGTTTTATTTTGTATTTTGTTTATATGTTTTTGTGAAATTTATAACCTTAACTCTGATACCATTTGTTAAGAAATCGGATAACACTCATACCTAAAATCTAAGTCGAGGATACCCAAGTACCTATATCCGGTGTGAGATTATTACTTTAATCTTTCGCGTAGAACCCCAACTCATAGCTATCAGTTGATTTGAATGAAGTTGAGTTGGGTTTTTTTCAGTATTCATTGGTACCTCAGTTTTGATTACTTAATCCATTGCTGGTTGGGTGCAGATATTGGCTCTGAAAAATAGGGAACCAACTGAATCGATCAATCTCAATAAAGAAACTGAGGGTTCTTGCAGTATCAGGAGCGAGAACAGCTCTGATATCAACTTAGAAATGTCAAGAACACCAGCAATCGACAGTCCTCTATCTTCTCACCAAACTAGTAGAATCCTATTCCCATCATCTATCAGGCCAGCGACTGTAGCCCAACTCCTCCAAAACTCATCATCAAGGTCAGAACTCCATTCCCAGAAGATGGATCAAAATGTTCAAGACGAGAGCTTGTCCAACATGTTCTGTGGCATTGATGAACATCCCGGATTCTGGCCATGGCCAGAGCAACACCATTTCCATTGAATCCGACCAATTTGTCACAATCCACAGAAATCGAATTTACAGTTGCGGCAACCGCTTTGGCCCGTGAGATCCAAGTACTTGGAATTGAAAAGATATCGACTTAAATTTCGGATGGGCTGAAGATGAAGGTTACAGAGTATACCATCCAAATTAAATTGGGTTTAGTAGTTGTAGCATGGGCGCCATGAAATGATGAAGAAAGGATTTTTTTTTCTGCTACTCGTTCGGTACTGTTCATGAATTAATTAATTTATTTTAATATATATTTGAATTGGTTTGTTGTCTTGATCTGTTTTCTGGGTTTCTTTCAATTCCAATAAAAATGTCTAATGTCTGCAAGCGCTTTAAAGAAAATTCTTATGATGAGGTAATGCTGAGTTCATTAATTTAAAAAAACTCTGTTTCAGAGGTTAGTCGTTACTCGTTAGACCAAATATGCTCGACACCTCGAAGTTATTAATCAAAGGGAGAAAATCACAGAATTGGGATTTGAGAGTCTAAGCTCACGATTGTAGTCCTGAATTAGACATTGTTTGTTAAGAATCTTTTGGGAGGGAATTGGGTGTAAGAGCTCAATCGACGGCATTGAATGCGGATCCAAGGTGAGATTTTAAGCCGAGGGAAAGACTGTGTCGTGTCTGTGAAGGCTGGAAGAGAGAGAATCGAAGCACACATTTCGAGAGGTAAAGAAGACAAACAGAAAGAGGGAAGAGAAAACAAGGAGAGTTGGAAATGGTCGCTCTCGTGAAGGAGACGTTGGCACTATCATGCTGACGAGAGAAGGCAAATCCATTGCCCCTCTTTCTACATGTGATCCACTGTCTGTCACCCATTATCTGACATTCAAGTTTCCACCATCGTGGCTCTCTCTCTCTCTCTCTCTCAATGTCGTGCTCAGTGCTACAGAGAGTACCCACTTCGATCTGATTTCAATACGTCATCTTCGGCACTACATAGTAACCAGAGACTTGATTTTTGCAGTGTTCGGTAACCCCAACTTATATCCAGAGAGAGAGAGAGAGAGAGAGAGAGAGAGAAGAAAACTATCAAAGCAGAGGGTAGCAGAACTTAAAAATCTGTCCAAAATGAAAGAAGATAAAGAGATGTGAGTAGCGATGTAATGAATAATTTGTGTCCGCATCTGTTTAGTATTATCTGAATTCGTTCAAAAGTTAAAGTTAATCGGATGTAGATGTAGATGTAGATATAGGACTATTTGAATCTTGACATCCCTAGGTTTGAATAAGTCAATGGATTACCATTCCAATTTTATTACTACCCGGGCCCCTAGGACAAGAAAAACACCCCCGGCCATCTTTGAATTGGGAAAAAGGAGATCCGAAGATGATGATTAATGAATGGTCCCCAGAAAAAATTTCTTTTACTTTTTAAGTCACTAGAAAATCAACTATATTTGAAAGTCAAGAAAAGCAAAGATTCAAAGTATTTGAATTTAAAAAAAGAGAAGGATAGACACATAAATTGATCATTGCATCACCATCATAATTTTTGTTTAGTAGTTATACATGGAAAATAATGTTAATACCTGATAGTTGCTGCATCTAACGGTCCATATCAAGAAAAATTATCACCTCTAATTCGTCGTCTGCCCCAATTTCTTCCAAGTCCTCACATAGGAGTGGAAATAACCACCCTACCCCACCTTGGGCAGTGTGTTCAGGCAGGGGGTAGGGTAATCATTTTTCTCCTAAGGAAGCTGAAGGTCCTGAGTTCGACTCCACCTCTCCCTTTGGGGCCACCCGCCTAAGAGGAAACTTCCTAATGAACATGGGGACCCCAGTATTTCTCGATTCATGTGTGTTGCAAGGTGATGCACGAGCTCTGGGGGAATTAATCGGTCAAAGGCCGGATACCTCCGATTCCGAAAAGAAAAAATTCAGCCAAAGAAAAATCCTTGTAAAGATCTTAGTCTCCTTTCCATGTAAAGCCCTCTTTCCTTATTTAGTCTTGCCATGTGTAGACTTTGACTCTTTGTATATTGGCTTCTCTGTAACGGAATCATACGTACAAGGTGATTTTAATTACCATGAACTTGACTTGGTATTAGACCCATTGTGATCACTAGTGTCGTTGCCTGAGATCTCTCCGGCCACTATTGCTATCTGTAGTTGCCACTTGCCACCTCCCACTATCTGCAGCTACCTATGATACACCCCGATCTACGGTTGTGTTCTGCTCATATTGCTATTGCCTCCATGCATGACCTACCTCTCTCGATCGGGACCTGCTAGTGATGATTACAAGGGTATTCCAATTCTAACCACTTTTTTATGGAGATTTTGTGCTTATGGACTTACTTCGGGTGATGCTTTAAGACATCATATAGATGCCAAATTGATCTTTTATGTGGTCGTTGTGGGAACACTAAAACAATATCTCATATTTTGTACGAATTAATTCTCACTCATATTGAGTGTGACTTTATTACACAGATGTATAGCTTACAAAGATAGATATCACCATACCGTAACCATGGTTAGGTTACACCCTGTACAGCTGGAGGAACATTCTGGAAAGTACACATGTGGACCTGTACATCCTTTACAGCCCCCCGCAAACACAACTCCCTGGAACAGAGGTTGAGTTTGGACCGTAACAAAACAAACCGAGCCGAAGACAACCCTTTAGTGAGAATATCTGTCAGCTGCTCCTGAGAGGGTAGAAAGCGCACAACCAACTCCTTCTTAGCCACCTTATCACGAACAAAATGAAAATCGATCTCTATGTACTTGGTACGAGCATGAAAGACTGGGTTAGCCATCAAGTACGTGGCACCCACATTGTCACACCAAAGAACAGGTGGAGCTATAAAAGAAATATGTAACTCGCGCAGAAGAGAATGGAGCCACGTGAGCTCAGTAGTTGCCAAAGCGAGGGCCCTACATTTACTTTCAGTGCTAGAGCGTGCCACAGTTTGTTGTTTGCGAGACTGCCACGAGATGGGGTTGAGGCCTAAGAAAACAAGATATCTACTAGTAGACTTGCGATCATCTGGACAACCGGCCCAATCAGAATCAGAGAAGACACTAAGAGTTCGAGATGGAGAAGAATAGAGTTGCAACCCCAATGTAAGAGTACCCTTAAGATACCGAAGAATACGCTTCATAGCCAACCAATGTGCATCAGTCGGAGCAGCCATGAACTAGCATGCCTTATTAGCATAGGCAAGGTCCGGCCTAGTAAGGGTAACATATTGCAAGGCACCCACAATACTCCGATACTCAGTGGGGTCAGAAAGGGTAGTCCCTGTGACCCTTGATAATGGCATAGTAGAGAGAGGCGTAGACAATGGCTTTGCCCCATCCATGTGAGATCGGCGAAGAAGATCCAAGGTATATTTTCGTTGAGTAAGCAAAAGACCGTGAGCATTGGAGAGCACCTCAATACCCAAGAAGAACCCCGGGAATCCTAAGTCCTTGAGTGCAAATTCATTGCCAAGTGTCGGGGAGTCCAAGTGGGCTGGATTGTTGCCGGTGAGAATAATATCGTCAACATATACTAGAAGATATACAACAAATCCACTGGAGTGATACACAAAAAGAGAAGCATCCGTCTTGGACCCCTGAAAGCCAAGGCATAGTAAAAAGTCATGTAGGCGTTGGAACCATGCCCGGGGAGCCTGTTTGAGGCCATACAAAGACCTGCGCAACTTGCATACATGAAATGGATATTGAGCATCGACATAACCGGGTGGTTGACACATATATAGATCCTCATACACATAACCATTTAAGAATGCATTGTTTATGTCCAACTGACGTAACGGCCACTTGGAAGAGGTAGCAATGGCAAGAACTGTATGAATGGTCGTCGCCTTTACAACCGGGCTGACAGTCTCATGATAGTCAAGACCGGCCTCTTGACTGTACCCCTTGGCCACAAGACGGGCCTTGTAACAGTCAATCAACCCATCGGCTTTTCTTTTGATTTTAAAGAGTCATTTACAACCAATAATATTACGATGAGGTGGCGGTGAAGTGAGGACCCAAGTGCCATTTTGTATAAGGGCATTATACTCTGCCGCCATAGCAGTACGCCATTCTGGCGATTTCAAAGCTTGAGAGTAACAGGTTGGTTCATGTGGAGAGGAGAGTTCTACTTGTAATGCCATGGGCAAAGCATGCCTCGTGACCAAATAACTCTTTGGAACCTTGGGTTTGTGGGTCCCATCCCTTTGTCGTGTAACCATTGGATGGGTAGACACCGGAGCCGCAGAGTGGGGCTCAATAGAGATTTCCGGAGGGGCCACCTGAGCAGGTGCAGACTGAGCTACCTGGGCAGGCGGTGAAGGGGACCCAGAGGAATCCATTGGAGGAGGGATCGAAGGTGGTGACAATGAGTTAGTAATTGGGTTAGTGGGAATAACCGAAGCATTTGATGGGGTCGAAGGAAATGATGGTGGAGAAGCCAATGGTAAAGGGGTAGGCTGAGTGTAGGACACATGTGAGGAACAAGAAGGAATGTGAGATGACACAGGAAAGAGGGAAAGAAAGGCATGTACGAATTAATTCTCACTCGTATTAAGTGTGACTTTATTACACATATATATATATAGCTTACAAAGATAGATATCACCATGCCCTAACCATGGTTAGGTTACACCCTGTACACCTGGAGGAACATTCTGGAACGTACACACGTGGACCTATACATCCTTTACATATTGAGTGTGACTTTATTACACATATATATAGCTTACAAAGATAAATATCACCATACCCTAACCATGGTTAGGTTACACCCTGTACAGCTAGAGGAACATTCTAGAAAGTACACACATGGACCTATACATCCTTTACATATTTTCCCTAGTTGTAGGTTTTGCAATTGCAGTTTGGTTTGGTAGTAGATTGAGGTATAATTCTTCTTCATCAGAATATCTTCAAATTTAAGATTTTTATGATGGTTTTAGAGCTCTTTCGCAAGTTTTGGGACGGAAAGAAATAAAAGTCTTGCCTAACTATATATGTTCTTTTATACTCTGGTATATATGGCTTTCAAAGTGTGATTTTATTTTTGATCAACGGGGATTGCAGGCGCCTTGAAGAAGAGGTTAATTATTCGTGTTGCGTCTCATGCTCATCAGGAATTCCAAGGCAGTGGAATTTCTATTGGCGACTATCATCCTTCACAAAAATCTCAGTGGACGCTATAAGCACCTAATTATGTTGAGGTGAATTGTGATGCTAGTTTTTAATTGCCATCAAGACAGTAAAGGAGGGCTTGGATTTATATTCAGAAATTCTCTGGGGGATTCTCTTCTTGCTATCTCCATGCCGGCTACTTTCAATCGGTAATTGTGGGAGAAGCCATGGCAATTCGGTTGGCTATGTTGGAGGGTATTTTTAGTGGAGTTTGAACTTGCAAGTGGAATCAGATCGAAAGGATCTAATATCCTATCTTCAACACAAGGAATGTCAGACGACATTGGATATAAAACCTGTTTTGGATGATATGATAAATAGTGTACAACAGTTTGACCAAATCTCGATCCATAGACTTTGGAGTTATGCTCGACTCCTTCTATGTGTACTACACGTTAGACTTAATAAAGTTGATCTCCTTCTACCTAAAAAGAAAAATAAATCCATGCATATAAGCGCGTAGTACTATTCTAGGCTAGCTCCTTGCCATTTTTACTTCCTCATCGATCCACATAGCTACAAAACGCTCTCTCCCCACCAATGAATCTTCACATATCTCATCCATCTCTGCTTTCAATACAAACCATCTCTACCAAAACCATATTTTTCCCTGAGACAAATGAGAGACACAAGAAAGCCGTCGACACCAACGGCCTCTTTAATTTGTTTGAACCTCTTCCAGGTAGACCCTGACGATCTATCAATTACCATACAACCCACACCTGTATATATTTCATAACCCATATATTGGGTTAGGTTAGGGTTGGGTTGGGTTAAGCTATGAGACTCTCATCCGTTAGATCAGCTAGTGTTGCATGTCACGATTCTAGGGGGAACTTAAAAGAACTTACAGATGAGGGAACCTGAGAGGAGAAAATTCCCAATTACCATACAACCCGCGCTTGTATATATTTCATAACCTATATATTATTGGAGTCCGGTGAATCTTCACTTACATGAGCGTACGTGAACGACTCACAGCCGTTCAAATAGAATATTATGTGCTTCATGTTGTGGTTTTCAGGTAACACTCACAAGGTGGATAGTTACGTGGGCCTCCACATGGGTAAGCTAGTCCATGATGCATGTGGATACATCAAGCAGTGCATGGGCGCCGGACCACATGATGTGCTTCTATTCTATGGAACTGGGACCACCGCTGCCATCAAATGGTTGCAAGAGGTGATGGGGCTTGCGATCCCATCTGTCCTGCGATCCAAAGTTAGAGATTGTTTAGTGGGCTCCAAGATATGGGTCGTGATCACAGGCCCATGTGAGCACCACTCCAACCTTCTCTCTTGGCGCTAGAGCTTAGCCGATGTGGTAGAGATAGGTATTGATGTGAGACTGCTTGTGTAGATATTGGTTCCATGGTTAAAGCACTGGAATCACCAGAATATTTCAATTGGCCGAAGGTCGGTTCTTTCTCGGCTTGTAGCAAGATGACCGGGATTTCCACAAATACTCGGGAAATCGCACGTGTGTTGCATGAACATGAAGCTTAGGCGTGCTTCGATTTTGCTTGTAGGTTTGTATCTTGTTACTGATTTGGGTTTCAAGCAGTCAATAAATCCATCTCTTAGAAATCTTCTATTTTCTCTTAGTGGGTCTGGTCCTATTTTGATCTCAGTGGGCCTTATGTAAATATTGACATGAGAACAGAGCAGATGGATGGGTACTATGCGGTGTTCCTGAGCCCACATAAGTTTATTGGAGGACCCGGAAGCCCAGGGATTCTAGTAATGATGCCAAGGTCTTGAATGATTTGTTCAGGATCCAAGCCCGTGGAGGCTGCGCGTGTGCTGGACCCTATGCTCACCTGCTGCTTGGAATCAATCGAGATCGAGCCAGATCAATCCGGTCTGCCGTTGAGGTGGTATAATCCCCTACTCCCCTGTTAGTGTGGTAACCAGGTTTTGGGTTGGGCTTCTATAGAGATTTTGGAAGTCTAATGACTGCAGTAATGAGACCCAGCCCATTACTGACCTTTAAAAGATCAGTATTAAACAATTAATGACAAATGAGCCAGTTTTGGGTTGGGCTTCTGTAGAGAGCCCAAGTGCTTGCAGTTGTGAGGCCCAGCCTAGAATTGATATCTAAAAGATTACTGTTAGGAATGGAGTTCTTCTTCTTCTTCTTCTTGAATTAATTGCAGTATTCGGCCACCGGTTCCTTCTTATGTATCAATTTGACTGGAAAACGGGAGATTGGTGCTTTGACAACAACTATAGGAATGTCATTAATGGAGTATTAGCCAAATCAAGTGCAACCAATATAACTGTTAATGAACTTTACGCCGAGTGCATGGACATTGCAAAACGGGTTGCAAGAGCCTCACCGTATCATCCGGTCGAGAGTCCAGACCCCTCAAATACCAGAGTTTATCATACTGAGCTTGTCACATTTATGATTTAACTGCACTTAAAAACCTTATTTTTTTTTTTCCACAACCATTCCTAAATATTGTTTAAATAAAATGTAAATTTGTTTATCTACTTGGTATAAAACGATATCCTGATAGTGAAGGGAGGGGAAATGCATTAGACACCTTTTTCTTTTTGATGGGCCTAGAATGAACAAGCCCATTGGGTTTTGGTTATCAAATCGATGAATGTAAATTGGCCACATTTTAAACTCTAGGAATTAAAGAAAACCAATAAATTGTAGTGTCCATCAAAACCTCAACAAAAATCGATTTCATCTGAAGCTTTGAAATTCGATGAAATAAAGGCAACAAACAAAATCAAATCCTACTAGTTAACGAAGGAAATAATCTAAGTTTCAGGTTTTAGGGGGCCAAATTTTTTTTTTTTAAAAAAAAAACCTTAAAAATCCCCAATTTTTGTTTCTAAGGAATTCAAAATAGCAAAATAATAATAATAATAAACTATATAAATTGGAATAACCCCACCAATGCAAATGGTGGTATCGACTTCGAAGTTATAACAAGTTTCTTCCAATATTTGAGACGATTAATGTTGTATTTGGTATGCATTCTTGGAATAGATTGAGTCTAGAACACAAAACAGGAAAAAATGGATTGAACTCTAGGTTTAAGAATGCATTTAAGACCTAGAATATATTCCAAGAATGTATTAATATTTTCACCATTGATGATGTGATGCTATGATTGAACTCTCTAGGTTCAATCATAGAGGATCAGATCTCATGGGTAAAGAGATTCCCTCTTAACCATGGGTGAGGTTAAACTGGGTCCCATTTGCAATGCTGGCGAGCCCATGAGCTTGTTAGTTTAGAATCACTGATCCAACTCAAACACCGCAGCCCAACATCACCAGGTGAGCCCAACCCTACTTGCAAGTCACAAGCTCTTTCCCAACTTCCTCTCCAAAAGAAAAGTTAAAATAATTACCAACTTGTACGTGAAGGAATTAAAACTACGGAGTTGGAGTCCCTGCTTCAATGATGAATGGACCTAATTTGGACCTGACCAAAAGCTAAAGAGTTCATTCCTTTTCTACCCCATCACTGTCCTATCTTATCATAACAAAATCCCAGTCTCATTAGTTAAGGCGTGAGTGAATGGTAGTATTCTATATCTGAGCAGTACGGCTGTACCCTCCACCAATGACCAATTCATACATGGGGAGAGTAGTGTTTTTGTAGAGAGATTTTGTGCACGGTGCACGATCATGCATATAATCGTCGGATAGAAATACAGGGTATGTATTATAAATCCTTATCTATCTATCGGTTAAGTATATGATGCACGATCGTGTACAGAACCTTTTATCTTCATAAATTTACTAATCAATGAGAAAGAGAGAACTAGATTTGGTTAGTTGATGTGTTGGTGATCTCAGTCATCCAAGATTTTCAAGTTCCAACTTCTGAGGGATCGATGGCAATACTCTGTTACTAATAACAAGATTAAATCATTCATGGATTCGACTATCATGATCATGTTATTAGTGAAGCCTAGTCTCAATTTAATTGAGGAAGTATTGTTGATTTTTCCCAATAATGAGGTAATTTTGTTCTTTTGGGGATTATTAGGGTTTTCTCTATATTGTTACACAACAAAAACCCTATGCCGCGGCACAAAGAATATTCTCCCTTATGGATTCAATGGAGACTTTTGACCATGATGGCTGATGTTCTTTCTTTCTTCATTTCTCTTTAATTTATTGTATATCTTAAGAAAAAGAAAAGCCATGGGCTCTGAGTTTTGGGTCAGGCGATCCTGATCACAAAGAGAATGTGGTGCTTGGCCTGCTGATTCATTGAGTTCTTTCTAAACCCCATCTCTTTCTTTATTGAAAGATGGTAAAGAAGTTGATAGAAGTGCTCCCCCTTCTCAGTTCTTTGCAAGTTTTTGTTATATACAGGGACCCCTCACAGGTGCTGTAAAGAAAAAGAGGAGTAGGAAAATATATCAGGTTTTGGCCATAACACAATATGGTGATCAGGAGCGGTTCTCTGAAGTGATAATGACATGTTTGTATATCTCATTCGAATCACCTGTAATCATTATTAATCAAAAGAAAGAGAAGTGTTCATCTATCTTCAGGGGTCACCTAAAGTCCAGTGGTTTGCTTTGGAGATCTTGCAGCTAATGAATGAGAGCATCAAATTAATTAATAACCAGAACAATTTCCATAACTTAACTAGCTCCATCAAATCTGGGTTTTAATCAAAATTAATGTCCTATATAGGATCTGTTAGAAAAACAACGCCCAGAATAACAATTTTGCAGAAGAAAATTGCAAAGTGATAGAGAACACACACACACAAGACAAGATTTACATGGTTCACCCCCAAGATGGAACGCTACTTTTATGGCCGAGCGATAGTATGAATCCACTAATCTGTGAAGCAAAATACAAAACCCTCTCACTCTACCATCTCTCAAAGAGATAACAACATTATATAAGAAAACCCTAACCCCATAAAGTACAAAACACCCCCCCTTTGTAATTCACCCGGTTCGGACCTGAACCGAAATAAGTCGATATACATATCAAATTGAAGCTCTCGACGAGCTCTACAAGAATTGACGTTTGTTGGCCATTTTGGTGCGTTTCGAAAGCAAAACAGCCCGCCGAAGAATCACCACAACGCTTTTTGGACTGAGATTAAGATTCACCAATAACAAGATGCACAATGAACTCAAGAATTCCACCAGGGCTCATCTTCATCGTGTATGGGTATACATTAATGAAACAGTTCTATTTTTCTTAAATCACCTAATAGTAGGTAGAGTTAATCAGATTCATGATGAACTAACGATATGCACAGACATATAAAAACCATGAGTGCACACAACATGCATCGTCAACGTAGTGGTCTAACTCAAAAGCTTAAGTTATCAAGTGGAGAGGCCTAACTTGTACACGAAAGCATCCAAGGTCCCAGAGTTTTCTAATGTGAGATTATTTTTGACACTACAAATAGAATTGATATATTTTAAGAAACAAATCTCAGTGAGGTCATCTGATCATTCTTGACTCATCCACCACCCTACCACTTGTTTAATTTTCAAAAATTAGCGGGAACCAATAAATTTAACAGTAACCCATTAAAGATAAATAACAAATGTACATGATTATGGTCTACTAAACTTTCTTATTTTGTTTCTTATTGGTTATCATCTTATGGAGATTTTTTGTTGTTTATTACAACAAAGAATCTTATATAATCTACATCCCTTCAAGTTCATAAAGAATAAATAGTGATCACAGAAGAATCTTAAGTCATCCCAAATGAATTAGTTTAAGAAGAGTCAAGCAGAAAGAATATAAAGGACATAGGATACCAGAATACTTTCTTTTACAAGAGCGTGTCTTGTAGGGAAAAGGAGGAGAGTATGAACTGAAAGATCGCCCTTGAAAAGGTAGCTCAAATATCAAAAAAAGTACCCATAGGGATGTATAGGAATCCCAAGCAAAGAACCTAACAACCATATAAAGCAAAAAAAAAAAAAAGGGCTAAACCTAAAATCAACCCCCACCCCCCACATGTAGGACCTTTCCTTATTATCTTTTCTACTTGGAATCAAGGAATATTTCCTCATACAAAATACCAAAAAATTTGCTTTTTCATTTGAAAAAAAGAAAAAAGAACCAATAAAGATTACCTTTCATTCTACTTTGTTCTACATAAAGCTTTATTTTAGGAAACAATAACATCTTCTTTTTTCATTTTCTTTCATGGCATGCCTTATCTCTTTATAGTTTACTTAATTTAATGAAACAAGCACCTAATTAAGTGCTAATCAGAACACTGCTGAACCTTTCTAAAAGGAAAAGAAGGGTTTTTTTTTTTTTTTTTTACACGTGTAATTATTTGAACGGGAAGATTTTTCTGTCCAGGAATGTGGCTTCTGTGCCAATGCAGGTCCAATGGGAACGCACAAGAAAGCATCAACAAGGGTGGGATTTCCACCTTTCATGGGGGTGGAATGGTTATTTCATCATATCATGCGTTTGAGTGATGGAGCCATGCTTCCGGACAAACTCCTTTTTCTCTTATTTAAAATTAAGGGAACCCACACCCCATGGATGGTGGGAGATCTACCTTGATTGTTAAATGTCATTGGAGAGGATCTGAATTCTCCCGCCCAAGTCCAAACACAAAAGGAGCAAAATGACTGCCCCACCCCCCATGAAAGGTGGAAATTCCTCCCCCCATTATGCCAATGTGTGCACTCTCATTGGCCCTTGCACATGCACATGCAAGAACCACACTTCTCCGCAGAGGATGCTTGCCCTTTCCTTCCCCTCCCCTCCCCTCCCCTTCCCTCCCAAAAAAAAATTGGTGACTTGGAAAATTGTTTTGAATGCTTTCTGTCCAAACATCCGGGTCTAAAGTGAGATTGAACTTGAAAAGTAGTTAGAAAATCTTAGTTACGGTGCACAATCTACCATATGGATTAAAAAGTAGTTTGAAATTAAGAAGCATTTATGGTCTGTTCCACCTAAAGCTTAAAGGTAAGTTGCCTTAGACAAACTGTAGTTCACCTTTTTCTTGATGCTGGAGAACTAAACAGAGATACTATACACGTACACCTTAGGGATGAAATAAAACTTATAAATATGCTTATCAGTGACTGCTTCATTGCTTCTTATAGTCTAAGCTTTCATATGCAGTGTTTGGGCATTTTGAGAAGCAAGTTTTAATCTTATTTCTAAGGACATGTTTACTTCATTGTAAGCTTAATTATCTAGTGATTAATTATGGAAGTACAGATCATCATGTTATGGCTACACCATCACCCATAAATTTGAAATGGAAATACATTACCATGCATGGTAGGACATTTGAATGATTGATACTAACTAAATCCATATATAATTAAACCGAAGCTGGCCCAAAAATGTTTTTATTCGTTTCTATGATTTTTTGGTTCCGTTGTTGTATCAGTCTCCAAAACCCAAATCCGAAACCACCCAATCAAGGTTCAGTTTTGGTTTGGTCCGGTTTTTCGATCAATTATGGTCAATCCATCAGTTTCGGATTGGTCTTTTTACACCCCCATTGATATAATGATAAAATGGTATCTTGATCGAAGAATACCAATTTCAGTGATTTTCGATTGCTTGGTCCACTATTTCTAAATATTGATTAGTATGGCTGGATGGGTAGACCAATATAGTGGTTGGACCAGCCAAAGAAGGGATTCTTCATTGTTTAGTTAGTTGTTAATGATTCACATGTGCTTTTTGGCTAAAAAGAGTGCATACAAAGGCCAACGTGCGATTCTTTCTTATGACAAAAGCATAGCTTGGAATAGGAACAGTGACACTTGGCACTAAATCATTGGTGGGGGTCGGTCAGCTCAGCTGCAAATGATGAATTTGAAGAAAAGTGGCCATGTAATGAAGGCCCCACATTCCCACCGATCTCTTTGGGAACTTGGGCCTCCTCCTTCCATCTTCTCTCTCTAATGAAGTAATTATGCTATAACACTAGGATTAACTAACTATTCCACCAAAAGTCTCTGAAAACCTTCTAATTCCCTCCCCGGGGTGGGGTAGGGTGGGGTGGGGTGGGGTGGAGGGAAAGAACTGAAGAGAATAGTGACCTTGTAGAAACCCTAATGTGATAGAGATTCACAAGAATGGAAACACTAAATGCCAGCTAAGGATGGAAAGCAATATACGGTTGATAGACCCCCCTCAAGTGGAGGATTCAAGGGACCGAATCTTCAACTTGTCTCATAAAAATAAGAATTGAAAATGCTTAGTAGTGAGACCCTTGGTCATGATATCCACAAGATGATCAGTGGTAGAAATAAACTATACAGACAAATCATTCTTAACAACCTTGTCATGAACAAAATGGAAATCAATCTCCACGTGTTTAATGTGTGCATGAAAGATAGGAGACATTGATGTTGGTATACCATAAAATTGGGGGTTGAGAATGAGGAATACCAAGCTCATGAAAGAGAGACTGAGGACATGTGTGCTCCGTAGAGGCATTAGCGATAGCTTTGTACTCGGATTCAGTAGAAGAACGTGTAACTGTCTACTATTCCCGAGAGGTCCAGGAGATGAGATTGGTACAAATAAAAATTACATACCTGGCAGTGAACTGGCGATCATCGCTGGTGTCGGTCTAATCAACATTTGAGAAAGCCTGAAGCTGAAGGCTTGAGGAGCGCTCAATGAGTAAACCATGAGTCCGCGTATGCTGCAAATATCGAAGGATACGCTTGACCACAGCCCATTAATGGTCTTCAATCAGTGCATGCATGAACTGACAAGCATGATTCATTGAAAAAGCAACATTCAGACGAGTAAGAGTGATGTACTGTAGGGCCCCCACAATGGACCGATATTGAGTAGCTTTTGTAAGGAGCACACTCATTGAATGAGACAACCGTGTTGTGGTAGATAGGTATCAAAATCGGTTTGCAATTTGTCATACCAGCTCGATGTCAATCAGCTTGCCTAGGCGATTGACCAACAACGGCCAAGCATTAAAAATATAATACGACAGTCACCTCCTTGGGGGTTTATGAACAGGTGGGTTCAAGGGACACTTTTCCTCTATATATAGAAGACGAAAATGGCTACTGAGATCAATCAAGAATTGCTCTCTTTCTCTCTTCCTTACCTTTGATTGAATTTACTTGTTTTCAAGTTGCTTTGTGTGTGTTCTTGGAAATTCCCTTTTCTTATTGATTGAGCACAACCCGAGATGCGTCCCAACATGGCTCAGTGAACAAGCGCAACAACTACTAGATGGACCTATAGGACTGCTTTATCTTGAAGGATCATTTGCAAAAATCCAATTTTGCACTATAGGGGCATCTACAGTCTTAAAGAGAGTGACCAGTAACACTACTCAACCCCACCGATTCCTTAACATTCTTCATATATTTTTATGTTCATGATGCCATGTATGATGCTTGAGCTTGACATTATCAATTGCGGTTACATATATTAATTAACATGTATGTTTTGGACATATAAATTTTCTACTCTCTCTCTCTCTCTCTCTCTCATACTTGGAGATAAGGTAAGAGCTGTAGTAGTCTTAAAGAATTATGGAAAGCTGAATATGAAGAAAAATGGCACATGCTGAACAGTAGAAAAACAACTCTCTTTATTTTTTTCTACTCTAAGAAGAGATTTTAGCTGGGAATTGGATTCTTGTCTGGGACCCAGGTTAAAATCAATTACTTACGATAGTAACATGTCATCTCTGACGAAATTAGGAATTGAAGATGGAAAGTCCAGCAAGTGAGCCAAAAGAGAGAGAGAGAGTGAGAGAGCCAAACACGACAAAGAAAGACAGTAATTAAAGAGTGAGGGACGATTAAGCCACGACAAAGAGAGAGACAGTAAACGATTTTACTCCATGAAAGCAGGAAACTGACAAACTTAAGGCACAATAGGTGGTGGGTGGAAATTTTTCTTCTTCCCTTTTTTGAAATTCATGGGGTTTTGTGAACTCTTTAAAAGGGAGATAAAAGCTTGTAACTTTATAAGCTTTATTTGCATAGGGTTCCATATCCAATGGTTTGGTCCTTTTCTTGGTCGTCTTTGATCAATTTGATGCCTATTTTGTGGGACAATCTCACCGACCTTTCTCCCTTCTGTGCCACTCAACCCTCAGCATAGCATTAGGTGAAAGCTCTTCCCCTTCCCCCATTCAAATCAAAACCAATACCTCCATTACATTACAATACATTACATTCAAGTAGTGTAAGAAAATCTAGGGTTTTACATAGAACCCTAAACGAATCTCATACAGAGAAAAAGAACACGATTAAATCAAATACTATACAAAAGAAATAATATGTATCTAACACCCAAGTATGTTGGAAATGATTTCAATGCAGTTCTTCATGATCTTCTCTTCTCTGGTCTTGGATCTTCCACAAAACCTTAGACCTCCTTTTGTTCTTTCTTTTATGTGGTAAAGTGGAGAAAATTGAATCAAGGCTGTGAGGACCTAAAACATAGTATAAATAATATTTTCCTGACGCTAAACCCTAAATCACAATGGGTTGGACCAACATATATTTAAACTGGAGAGTGAATCAAACCGTTATGTGCAACTTGATTCTCATCAAATAATCAATCTGCACAATTAATTAAACCCATAATTCTTACATGTAGCATTTCTATGGCTGTTTCTTTTTGTCTCTTTGTATTGTGTTGTGTTGTGTTTTGTTGGATTATGACCCTTTTTGGCGGGAAGAGTTCTCTACCAAAGGAAAAACAGAAGAATGGAGAAAAGAGAGATTTGAGATTAACATTTCCCATCTTGGCATGACTCCATCCTAAAGTGTGTTTTTTATATTTGGGGAAAGTTTTCATACACGGTCTTGTAAGCCGTGTACGACCGAGTATGTGAGAGGACCTCTCACAAAGAGTTGGAAAAATCATAAATCCTCACCCATTGATTAATGTCTTGAAACTCCCACCCTCTCACATACACGGCTTACACGACCGTGTATGAAAACTTTCCCCAAATTTGTTTTAGGGAGAATGTTCTCTGTGCCGGGGGCCCAGGCTGTGCCCAGACACATGGGGTTGGGCGCAATGACCACCCTGCCCCCTGAATGGCAGGCCCATGTGTCTTGGCGGAGCCTACGCTGCGGCACAGAGAACATGAGCCCTTTGTTTTAATCCATTCTTTAGTACAAAGCAAACTATTATGAATGTGAAATAAATAAATGAATCAAGACACAGAACACAATGGAGAAATATTGATCATTGTTATATGGGTTTTGTAACTAATTAATCATCCCCTAGTGGGAGATAGGTTTTGTAGGTATCCGAGGTGGCAAATCTTCAAGGCTTCACCTACTCCCTCACCTATACCCACCAAAGTCTTTTCATGTTGCACAGGTTATGGATTGATTAATCTCAAATTAATTTTAATTTGGTTTTGGGTTAAAAGTTATGCAAAAAGTTTCTCAAATGATTATTAAAGAAAAGAATCTTTTTAATGAGCACACTCAATCTTTTGATGAGGAAGAGTGATGCGGTGAATCCGACCGTTGGATGATGTGTTGAATCTGAATGTTGGATGTCACGATTCACGAGAATGATTTGAGAAGGTCATATATATCAAATTTTAGCCTTAAAACCAACCATTGGAACTTAGTGTCTATCTATCTACAAAATTTCAGTCTCATCCTACTTTATGCCTATTAACGATATTCTTTCCTTAATGACTGTGTAGGAAAACTAGTCATGCGTTTTGGTTAATATCGGATTTAAGTTTTCCTCGATGATGTTACATTGTGATTAGACTACGAAGTCATCATATTGGCACTCCCACCCCCTAGTATAGGGTTGAATACCATTCTCCATGCTAATTAGAAGGTTCAGATCTCTAAGGTGAGAAGATTCTTTCTTCACCATGTTTGAAGGGAAATTGAGTCATTTAATAGTCATCAATGAATATGAAAAGACTAAAAAAACACAATCAACCTTATGGCTCATCCCAATGGTTTGGCGCATTTGTGGATCTTGCGCAACACAGCTAAGTCCGAGAAAAAAATATGATGTTATAACCAAAATCACACAATTGTTGAAGAAAGAAGATTGAGCATTAAATGAAGTGTATGAAAAGACATAAAAAAATATAAAAATAAGTGAGAAGTGAAAACCTGACCAGCATGACTAATGCTTTATATATGAATTAAAAAAAACAATAATTTAAATATCTCTTAATATCCTCAATTTAGATAAAACATTGACAAATTTGGCAATTAAAAGTGTCCAATTGACAAACCCAATTTTGACTTGGTTTTCTGATTAGGAGATAAAGGAGAGGGTGAAAACAATTTGGAGGATAGCAGACCTTTTGCATAGCAATATAAGCATAAGCCAATAATCAAGGTTTAAGAACATGGAAACAGACATGAAATCAAAATGGTTTTGATTCAAATCGGATCTTAATTAGCCTGGAATCATCCAGCATTGGACGGAACCCTAGAAATCGAAGAAAAAGAAACAAAGATTTTTTTTATTTTTTTTTATTTTTTATTTTTTGTAGTTTTGTTTTTTTGGGTAGAAATAAGTAGACCAATAGTCTGATATGTCAAGTAGTAACAAATGAGATAGATACCCCAAGGGGTCAGCTCAGTTGGCAAAAGACCAACTCCTCAAATAAGAGGTCATGAGTTCAAACCACCTTAGGGCCTATCCCCCCCCCCTATTAAAGCTTTCCAATTCACAAAAAAAAAAACAAATGAGATAGATATGTAACATCTAAAACTAACCCAAGGCGTGCTGATTGAAGAGTAACAAAAGGCGTAGTTAGGCAGTGTTTGGTAACGGCTCAAGAACGTTTTTTAAGAACAATCTTGTTTGGATAATCGATTCGTTCTTTTGGTCTTTAAGAACGAACCGGATGAAATCTTGATGAAAAGAACGTTCTTTACAGACCGCCTCAGACATGGTCTATAAAGAACGAGAACAAATTAATTGAGCTATCTCTTTTGGTCTACAACCGGAGACTTGATGAACTTCTTCGCCCCCCCCCCCCTATAAACAGAACAAATTAATTGAAGTTATCATCGAGAAAAAGGGAAAAATCCCGTGATTTCTTTGTTTGAAGTTCGGAGGGCTTCTTTCTTGCAATCAAGTGGGGAAGAGGAGACCGCACGCCAGAGCTTCAAGGTGAGTTCTCTCTCCTCGAGAAAGCGTGATTTCTTTGTTGGGTTTGAAGTTCGAAGGTGAGCACACCACGAGCTTCAAGGTCTCTCTCTCTCTCTCTCTCTCGTCTCTGTTTTGTGGAGTTTTTTGATGGTTTTGCAAAGCCAACATCTGACATACACGTTACTGTTACTCTCATTTTGTCTCAGGAATTGGATTACCATCACTATAATTCGAAGAAATTAGTCAAAAAAGTATGGATTTTAGGGATTTCTTGAGCAAAATTGATTTTTAGGTATGGATTTTAGGGATTTTACTGTTGCTAGATTGATTTGTATTTTAGCTACTGTTTTATATGTAATATGATGTCTGATTTTGTATAATCTATGTTGGATTTTTATTTGGGATTTGATAGGAAGAAAGGATAGTGTTCAACGGTATTTGATGTCTGATTATGTGTGATCTGTGTTGAGATTTTGTATGACCATTTTCATTCTTGTCTTTGCCATTTTGTGCAATGTAATGTGATTTAGAAGACCAGGTTTTACCAAACATCATTTTCGTTCTGAACACGTTCTTGAAACCATTACCAAATAGCCGTTTTCATACATAGAATGACATTCCAGACTAGAAATGCCAAAGAACTGTTCTGATCAAGAACGGCCATTCTTTACTCAATTACTATATTTCCATAACAAAACAAAACACATCTTGCCCGTTGGCCCCTTCCCTTACAATTCAAAAAAATATAAACAAATGGAAATACAGTTAGGTGCCTCATCATTCCGTCTGTATAAAAGCTCGTCACAATACATTGGCAATTATTGTAAATATATATATATAACTAATTATTAAATTCCACATACTCTTGCGCGTTTCGTAGAGTTCATGAAGCCCATAAAAGAAAAGAATTTTTTTTTCCCTTATCTTTACTGTTTACACTCCATGACTACCAAGATATCCAACTCAGGGAAAGAAAGAGAGAGAGGAGCGGAAATAAAATCATAAGACTTTGGGATGGAATCACAGAGAAAAGCGCTCCTCAGAGAGAGAGAGAGAGAGAGAGAGAGAAGTTAAAAGTGAAGGTCACGAACAACGTCATCTTCGAAATCATTCCACAGAAAGAGAGAGTCTCTCTCGCTCTCTCTGCTGTGAGTGGTGAGTGGTGCTCATAGTCTCCTCCACCATTAATATCGTCGCGTGGATTTCAGCGTTTTCAAACCGCCATTCATAGGCGCGCAAAAAAGCATCTCATGAAGAAAGAAAAAAATGGTAATTCACTGGATTGATCAATCTCTACAACTCGAAGTTTGAGATTCCAATACCATACGATCTTCTCTACAGAATCGCGGTTTTGTTCTTTTTATGCAAACTCTTTTCCAGCTCGATGTCCTCGGATCCACTGTCTCTCCGGATTTAGATACGTAGGTAGGCCTCTAATTTTCCTAAAGGAAATCATCTTGTATCAGTGCCGGATGGGTGCATGGCCATTACTGTAGGGACATTTCCTGATGATTTTAGGCATTCAAAGTAGAAATTCCTCTGCTTTTTGGTCCATAAGGAAGGAACGATTTCTAAGTTTTTATTGTTGTACTTGATTCAGTATTTGATCGTTTTTCCATGTTCTACTTGTAGTTCTCCTTTCTATAAGAATATTGAGAATTGTTTTGATTGTAATGATTTTCACAATTTTTGAGGGAAATTGAGATCAAAGGTGATTGGAAAGTTAGGATCCTATGCAATTCGGTGTTTGAGACTGAGTGCTTGAGAACTTTGTTGGAGCTGCTGTTCCCGTTTTGAAAGGAACAGTTCCCTGTAAAGACGAACATTCGGAGGCCAACCGCTCCCTTAACCCCTTTATATATCATATAAAAAGCCTCCGCTTTAACATGCGGGTAGCTCTTCATAAAGGAAGAAGGAACGTGGAAAAACAACGAAGGAAACCATGCGGAATATGAAGCTCCATGACGCTCCCAAGCCTGAGACCACCAAACAGAAGGAGCGTCACATCGTTACCTGGACCCAAGAGGTTCCATCTTACTTCCTCTGTTTCATATTTCTTCTCATTTTCATTTACTTAAGCTCCTTTCTGTATCTAACATGGAATATCTCAAATGCAGGAAGATGATATTCTTCGGGAGCAAATTAGCCTCAATGGAACTGAAAAGTAAGAGTTTTGCTTCATCTATACTCTGTCTCTCTACTTACTGGTTTAAGAACAATACTCTGTTCTCTGTTTTATGGATGGTTCGAGCTCAAATCTTTGGTGGTCGCGTTCTTGAGTGCAGCTGGACGATAATTGCAGCTAAATTCAAGGATAAAACAACCAGACAATGCAGAAGAAGGTCGTTCATTCATAGGAGATATTTCATTTACCTTTGGGTCCTCGCCATTTTCTGTGACTCTGTTTATGCTGATTCCGTTATAAACAATGATTCTACAGATGGTACACTTACTTGAATTCAGAATGCAAGAAAGGAGGATGGTCACCAGAAGAAGACATGATCTTATGCGAGGTAATTGAGGCTCTAACCTTTGCTTATAGGAACTTCTATACAAGGTCACTAATATCACAGCTCATAAAAATACCTTATTCCTGTGAGTTTCAGAACTCCAGAATATGATTCTTCTCTTCTAGGGTGAGATTTCATTTCTATAAGGGTGATGCCCAAATGTGATCCATGTGTGGCAACTTTTTGCATGGAGTAACTTGTTTGGTGGGTTGACAAGGTTTTTTAACCTTTTGGGGACTCCTCCAGTGAAATGGGTTGCTCTGTTCCGTCCAACTGATTGTTCCAAATAGTTTGTAAACCATTAAACGTGGTTGTGATCTCATTGCCTAGAAATGATCTGCAGGCCCAGAAGATATTCGGTAATAGATGGACTGAAATAGCCAAGGTGGTTTCAGGAAGGTAATTAAGCCCCCTTTGTGGTATTCGATATATAATTCCTTGTTTCTTTCACTACTAACGTATTAGATGACTGACTCTGAATCTCTGCTAATGCAGAACGGATAATGCAGTGAAAAACCGATTCGCCACCTTGTGCAAGAAAAGAGCGAAATGTGAAGCCTTATCGAAGGAGAACAACATTTCATGTATAAACCCAAACAATAAGAGAGTAATACTTCAAAATGGGTTTGTAATGAGTGATTCATCTGATTCCACTCCACCCCTTAAGAAGATGAGGTACAGTGGAGAAACTTTTCCATGTGTATGTCAACAAGAAAACCATGCTTTACATATGACACTCTTAAGTTGTTATGTAGGACCCAAATCTTGGATCTGACCAAAAACTGTATCACCAAAGGAGGAACTTTGAGGGAATGCTCAGAGAATCACCCGCTGAGAGCTCCCTTTGCAGTATTGCTTCAAAACTCCCACAATGTTGGCACCTTGGCAGCTCAGCAGCAAGTCAGCAACAACACCAAAGTAGCCTTTAATGATGGTAAACCACCTCTCAAACCTGTGTTTGTATAAGTACAAAAGAAAAAGATATTTCTGTAATATACATTATAAATCTTACATGGAAGGCTGAAACATTGAACGAGAATGGACATATATGCTTTGAAAATCACAGTGAAAGAGTATAACATTAGTGGAAGACAGGTTCACCTGACCAGGCCAAAGTTTCCCCACTGTATTTTTTGTTTTTTTTTTGGGTCCATTATCCCTTCCTTTCTTGTTATCTTCTTCCTCTTAATAGAACACTATCATTTCCTTCAAGAGAAGTTAACACAATTTCCCCTTCTGATCAATGGCAGCTGAAGATAACAAGGTCCGGGGAACATTTCTTAAAAGGGATGATCCAAAGGTCACTGCTTTGATGCAGCAAGCAGAACTGCTCAGCTCGCTTGCACTGAAAGTTAACACAGATAACACCAACCAGAGTCTTGAAAATGCCTGGAAGGTGAGGAAAATAATCGTACTGGCTCAGATTTCCAAGCGGAGGTACTGGATGTAATTCTTTAGTAATGGTCTACCAACAGTCCACTACCACATCTAGTCCATGCATCACATATCTAATACAGTGGCCAGGAAATTCTAAGGCCCAAAGATCAATATATTTGACTAGGCCTTGGACCTCTTGGGCTTAGAGGTCAACAGTCCAAGCAGTCAAATGGCAAAAGTCTAAGCTAAATGAACAGGAAAATCGTGCTTGGAAGTCCCTGGACTGAGCAATTCTAAGCAGACCAACCTAGGGTTGGCTCAGGAGAAAAAGAAAAACTACAGATAGCAAAATTTTGACTGTCCAATTTAACCGATTCTGTCCAACCCAGCAAAAAGCAAGTTTGAACAAGAATACTATTGAATTATTTATCCACCCGTGTCCCCCTTTAGATAGTCCGCCATGTTAGAGCTCCTGTTTGATATACCTATTGTTTCCTCCCTTTCCTACAAGGTCGGCCCTTTAGAGGAAACGGTTTCTACATGGTATCAGAGCAGGCAGGGGTCACGGTATCGAGTCCCCTTGGGAGCGGGCAGGTGTTGAATTATTTTTCCACCCGTGTCCCCCTTTGGATAGTCCGCCGTGTTAGAGCTCCTGTTTGATATACATATTGTTTCCTCCCTTTCCTACAAGGTCGGCCTTTTAGAGGAATCGGTTTCTACAAATACCTTTTCCAAATAAACCAGGTCAAGTTTAGTTAGACAATACGGATATATGACACTGTTTGTCTGAATTTGAAATACTAACATATGAAACATAATAAGATTATATAGGTTAAAATATGGGTATTATCTTGATAAGAGTTTTGTCATTTGACCATCAGGTTTTGAGTTCAAATATACTCAATAACAATAGTTTGTACAATAAATTATATAAATACGATATTTGAGGAAAACCATGTCAGATATGGACATCCCACAATGAAACCAGGGTCAGACATGGGTATTTGTCCTTGTTTGCAATCTGTATTAGAAACCGGTCCGGATTGGACAAATAGGCAACCAGCCATACATGATGCATCATTTGACCTGGACCAAGATTAGTCAGATTAGGGAAGGTAATGAATAGGTTAAATGAGAACCATGTCCCAGCCAGCCCCCTCAAGACTAGGTTACAGTTTGGATTGGACTTTAAAAAAATAAAACAATGGGCCACACCCTGCCAGACTTCATGTCAGCCTGCAGAGGCCCTGATGCAGTACAGGTATGCACATAGGAGGAAGAAGGGAGGCTAGCAGACCATGGTTAAGTTCCTAGGCCAGAACCAGGCCCATAACAGTGGCCACAGTTCTGGTTCTGGTCCTTAAGGTCAGGCTGTGTGGACCAAACTTGGGTCTCGCATGGCCTAGTGTAGGTCCCATGAGGACAGATGGCATGGGAAAGAATGGGAGCAGCCAAGATCTTTTTGGAGTTACTAATTACTTGGTTTCTGTTTTCAGGTAATAGCTACTTAGTGAATATATTAAGCTAAGTAGGAGTTTCTATTTTGGATTACTCTATATCTATTGTAATTGTTTTCTTTTTTTTATTTGCTTTGCAGCCAAGCTACTCCCCACGCTCAAGGGCGTTTCTTTTCCTTGTAATGCTCCATTGCTTATTATAAATAAAGAGGTAGGGCTACTACAGCCCACGATTTTGGTTGTTTGATAATTCTTGCGCCATGAGAGGATGTGCTGTGGTGAATCAGTCACAGCCAAGGTGGTGAAGCCTTGGAGGGAGGGTGGTGGAGCCCAACCACAGGCCATAGGTGGTGACGCCTATTGGTCATGTCTTCTTCTTCCTTTCTTCCTCTTCTCCTTGTTCTTTCTTCCATTGATTCTGTCAGATTTTTTCCAGAAGGTGAATCACTTCTACCGAGGCCATCCTCTAAGTGTTCTCTCACTTTTATTTTGAATATTTTTTATTATTCTACCATTCCTATTTTCCATAAAAGTTTCTGCAGGTTTCCAGTAAAGAACCATCCCCCACAGTTTCTGTTTCTTTACTTTCTTTTCCTATTTTAGTTGTCATCTAACATCCCTCGATTCCTAGGGTTGCTAGCTTTCTTCTCTGTCTTTTCCATCCATCCCCTATTGTTCTAACAATTTTTTTGTCACTATTTACATACTGATCTGCAGGTCAGAGTTCTCTGTTCTGTTGTTTTTTCTAATTCTGGCTGCAGGGATTCAAACTGACATTCTAGTCAATCCAGACCTTGGATCGACCTCATCTTTTGATATAGCCTTCTTCCCTGCTAGTACTATATCTGATCATAATTTGAGGATCATCAGACCCATCTGACCGTTGAATCCTGGATTATTTGACTTTCTCTATTCTGCCATATTGTGTACTTACTTGGATTGCTGTGTTTCTGTCCTGTGGGTATTGTGTTCTATAATCTTATCTTATCCACCCAAGAGCATATCAGGCCCTGTCCTGTTGCCTTATGAAATGGGTAAGCCCCCCATATCTGTTTCATGGGGTGGAGTGGGTCCTGGTTGAGCAATGTTTTAAATGGGTCGGGTCGAATATTGGATAAACTCCACCCCCATTGCTGCCCCTGGTCAGAACTTTTGCAAATTCCCTGCCCAACACCCAGTCCAACTATTCCACTAGGACACAGTTAAAAATCAACCTGTTAACTCTAATCATCATACCTAATACATTTACACCATCAATAACCTGAGTTGATTTCAGGGAAATTTGCAAAAAGGTGGCAATGATCAATTGATCATTACGTAGGTTGACTTGATTATGATATCTTCAAGCTAGAAATATAGAATGACCAAAACAACCCATAGATCTATGTGCCACATGTGTTGGTAGGCTGTTGGTCGAGTGTTCTCAGGGTCTGTGGAATGAGTATCTTAGTTTTGCAGTTTCCTTGTAAAGAACATCAACAAGATGGAACCAGAATTTGCAAGTTCCCTAATATCATTTTTTAATTTTCAGGAACTGCAAGATTTCTTAAACCAAAACAAAGATAGCAATCTGCTAAACTACAGAATCTCAGAAACGGATTTTCTACTCGATGATTACAGAGACTTGGCAGGGGAATTAGCCCGCGGTAATATGGGAAGTCAACCATCATGGAGGTAGTAATAGCATAAAAATATGCTGATGTAAGTAGCTTATGACAATTTATGAGGTCTAACTGGTTTCAATTATGTAGGCAACACGATTTATATGAGGAGTCTCCAGGCAGTTCTGGATACAGCACAGGATCAACTCTCCAGTCCCATACAGCAGCTGATAAAACAGAACATCAAGCTGAAGTATGTTCACTGCACCAGGATAATATTTGTACGCAACAGATAGCTCATACAAGAGAAGTACAGAATGATCTTAGTGGTTGTGATGATGGGATTTCTATAAGCAATACTCAAGGTAATCAAATATCACATACCTATGAATTTGTTTATTATTCTGATCCTCTGTTGGATTTCACAAGAGGTTATCTGGTTTGTTATGGAAAAGTTAAATCTATCCCATTGCAGCAGAAATCTTCCTCTCTCATGAAGACTCAAAAGAAAACGGAGTCATGCATGTCTTGTCAAACACAGAGTTCAGTTCCCCTCTCCAAGTAACTCCACTGTTCCGATCATTGGCACCAGAGATCCTGAGCCCCAAATTCTCAGAAAGTGTAAGTTTTTTGGATACCAAGTCTTCTAACCATCATGTTATCAGCTTTCTAGGGTTATGATCTCTAATAAAATATTTACAAACTAGGTCCATGTTACAATTCCTGCCCACTTAAAAGTGGTGAGGAGAAAAAGAGAAAACCTGATAGTTTACTTTTATAATAACATCACTAAACAGTCCATGCATCTTCATGCTATGAAGCTTCATTGCATGGCATGAGACTTGATAGGAGAAACGAACAACACAGAATCTCAAGAAATGTAGTCAGTGTTATAGAAAGCAAAACCTTCACTAGAAGCTCCATTAATGTTGATACCTAGCCATGAGAGTTTTTGAAATTGTGTGGCCCTATACAAATTTAGAGTCACCTAATGTTTTGTGGCCACATAATTCAAAATAAAGTTCTCAGAGAACTAGAACTAAAAAAGATAATCTTGTGAACCTGTTTAAATTAAGAATTTATTTATTATGTTTAACAGTGTGAAATTTCAAACCCCCCCTCCCCCACGAAAAAGAAGAAAGAGGATTTTAAACAACTTATGAAGCTGTATTAATGTTGATACCTAATAGACGTTGATGATTTGAAAGCTTATGACCTGCTATGAACTTTTCCATCTACTTTGCCAATATTTCGAGAGGTTCTACAGCCTCACCTCACTACTTGTCTTTTAAGACACTGCAAATAAGTGGAATTTTTTTCCATTAATGTTAGAACGCCATGATTTCAAGGTTAAAATTTTTCCTTCTAATATTAGAATTATGATGCAAGACTGACTATGTTTTTGAACACATTATGCAGGAGAGGAACTTCCTACTGAAGACACTTGGTTTGGGTTCCCCACCTCCTCACCATAGCACCAACCCATCCCAACCACCTCCTTGCAGAAGGGCACTCCTCCATAGTCTCTGACCAACTGCTCCAAATTTCATAGTGAATTTGTGCCCTAGACTATTCTCAGAATTTTAGCATGTCATGAGGTTTTGACTTCATTCTTCTACTTCCCAGTTCCATTTCATTACACTTCAAAAGTGTGCTTGAGAATGTGCTAGTACATCCTCTATGCATCCCAACATACCTGCCCAAGCTTACAGTTACACTAGCAGAGTTCAAAACTTGCATTGAACTTTCCCATTGTTTGTTGAGTTGCACCATTTTTCCGTTCTTTCTTCTCAAAAGATGTGATCTGGTCATTGTTTTCAGCCCCAGTTTTTGGTATTTAATTTGTCATTTGTACAGAATCTGCAGTACAAAACCCTAGCTCCTTTCAGAGTGTAATTAAACGTCGGCAGTTTGGCATCTCTCATATAAATAGCAGGAAAAAAAGAAGAGCTAAGAAGGATCAACCAGTTGTACGGGATACCTATAGATTTGATTTTGGTGTGGATAGGGTATAGAATAAGAGTTTTGTTCTTTTTGAGTTTTCCTTACGGATGTAATGTATTGAATGTAAACCTTCAAAGGTTTGAGAGCATAATGTGTTATGGGCTTTGTATGTTCAAATGTTTTTCTGTTATCTGTCTTCTATTTCTGGGATTCTATTTCATGAGTAGGGAAACAAATATGAACCAAAAAAGAAAATCGGAGAAAGAAAACACTGAGAAATCACGAAGTAAAATGAATGAAATAACAGAATACCTAAATTGAGAAAAAGGAAAATTACCAGCAGAAATGTATTATGAATTTCTCTCTTCCATCTTCGAAGAAGAAAGAAACAAATAGGAGAAAGAGAAGGGAAAGGTGGTTAGTTCACTTACAGCTACTGTGGACTTACGACCATGGTTTTGTTGGGAAATCTCTATCTCCATCTCACCCTTCCTTCCCGCTGTTTTCCTTGCGGTGATTGCTAATGGAGAACAGTTCTGAGAAATCTGCAATTAAGGTTCGATCATTCAAGGAAGGAAGGCGACCAGTGTCATTATGAAGAACACAAAAGCTTTAGGTGAAAAGTTCGAGTTTTCATTTTAATGGTGGAGTCCTGGGAGGGAAGCCAACACAAAATAAAGCGCATTCTCGGGTAAAGTTTTAACAACATGGAACAAGTTACTACTAATTTTTTGCCATTTTTTTTTGTGGAAATTACATTCCCCTCCCTGTACTTTGCCTAAATGTCACTCCCCTCCCCTACATATTGACTATTGAAACTCCCCTCTCGTAAGTTTAAAAGATTCTGTCATTTTAATCTATTCCATGAAAAAACATTATTAAGTGATGACATCAGCCTTAATATATTTATTTAAACTCAAAATGCCCTTCTGTAGTGTGATGTTCCAATATGTTCTTCTTCGTTCATTTGAACACTCTCTTCTCCATTATAATCAGACCTTGGAAGCACTCTCCGGTGAGAATCTTCCTTATCCAAACATCCCTCGTCTCCGACGACCTACGAGCTTAACATCCCTTATTTTGTACTCTCTTTGGCAACCTACGAGCTTCGGAAGTTGCCTGTGGTGCTTTGTGTCCCCCCTGCGAGCTACAAATCGTTTAAGTTGAGGTGAAGATCTTGATCTCTAGCCAAAAACCCTAGGAGCTAAGAAGGTTGGCAAAGCTTATTGAGGGTCATTGTTATCCACAAAAAATGATAAACAACATAAATTAGAATTTGATCAATAAAGGAACCTGGTTAATGGAAGGGAAAGAAAGATGGATCGGCTTGTGCAATCCCAAAAAAAGGAACCTGGATGTGATCTCTTGGTCCTCTTCCTATTCTCTGCAGGATTGGAGGAGTCCACGTGGCACACAATGGAAGCCGCACTGCCACTACACCGCCAAATCTTGCACTGTAGAGGATCTTTATCCATTATTTAGTCCTTATTACTGATGGGAGCTTTAAGAAGGAGCTTTAAGAAGGAAACAAACGAGATTGGTTGGGCATCAATTTTATCCTAAGAACATAAGGATTATATTTTTTTGGGAAAATTTCTTAGATCCAGGAGATTAAAAAAATAATTACAAGATAAGTATGTTTAAAATTTGTTTTACATCCACCAATAAAGATTTTGAAAAGATTTACCTAAGTTCCAAATTAGTTACGGCTCATCCCACCCAATAATAAAATCGAATTAAACTTACTAAAATACCCTTTGACGTCACTTGTATAAAAAATTTTAAGATTAAAGATAAGACTAATCGATAAACTCATATCAATTGCATAACTGCCGGTTTCCTCTTTGTTTAGTTTGACGGGAAACTTGCAGAGAATAGTAGAAGTCTTGTTGGCCAGTGCTTCTCTCTATCTCGTTATCCCACTGGAGGATCCTCTAGTGGTTACCACATGCAGACCCGGTGAATATTGGCTCTCTCTCTTTTTCTCTTATCAAAAGTTTAAGTGAGTCGCGGTGGATACCAACTCAAAGAGAAATAATTTACAGGGTGTTTAGTATCATCGATTTCTTACGAGAAAACGACCTGATTGTTGAAGCCTACACGGGGATTTATACAGTTGGGAGTAGAAACCGTACAGAATAAAACTATGCAGCATGTCATGGGTGCAAGGAGTTCTCCTTAAGAAGGAAAACTCTTTTAACTTCTGTAGTTGTGAGTTGTAACCTTCTTGCTCCAGGATGTGGATGTGAAAGCAGAATGAGAACATCCTCCGGCAATCCAACTCAGTTGCGGATTGCCTAGCTTCTTTCGGGGCCTCTGTTCAAGATGACTTTGTTTGGTTCCAAACTCCCCCCCACTGTTTAAACTTGCTTTTGTACTATGACTCTTCTGGAACCTTGTTCCATCGTTAATAAATTTATTTTATCAAAAAAATTGAAAGCAGAATGAGTAAAAGTAAAGTTACTTAGAACAATAAGTTATTTAATGAGAGAGAGAGAGAGAGTTTAATACAAAGCCACGATAAACTGAAATGAGTTTATCGCCAATCGGTTAATCTAATAAGCTTATCTTTAATCTTAAAATTTTTTAAAAAAATGAAATTAAAGTGCATTTTAGTAAGTTTAATTTTATTTTAATGTTGGGCAGGACGTGTCGTAAGTCGTAACTAATTTGGCGTTTAGGTAAATCTTTTCAAAATCTTTATTTATGAATGTAAAATAAATTTTAAACGTACTTATCGTATAATTATTTTTTTAATCTCGTAGATCTAAGAAATTTTCTTTTTTTTTTTCGAAAAAATTACACTGCCACCCCCTGAGATTTATATTAAATACAGAACAACCCCCTGTATTTCTAAATTATACAACCACACCCCCTGAATTCTCACTCCATTAGTTAGGTGTTACAATATTGGTTAAATTTACCTTCAAATGATTAATAGTCTAATATACCCCTTTAGGGTGAACTTACCATTTTGCCCTTAGGGCATCATCCCTAACTTCACAACCCCCTCTTCCCCTGTTACTCGAATCAGGGTGGTTTCATCCTCTTCAGCATCGCTTCTGTACCTTTCAATGAACTATCCATCCGCATGGCTCGTGAACTCTTGCAACACAACCCATTGAAGGAAATTCATCTTCTCAATGGGTCTCGATGTTTGCAAAATTAAAAAAAGAAAAAATGTCTGCAAACTGAAGATGCTTTTTAGCTTTTTATCAACTGCGATGGCTTAATGCTCAGTGATTGGAAGGAATTTACACTCAGTGGAGTAATGTTTTGGAAGACTGGGACTTTCCCTAATAATGCTTTGAAAGCCCTCTTCTCCAAATGCATAAAATGGAAAATTAGATCAAACCAAACTTTAAAATGGTAATTAAAAAAGAAATTGAGGCTTCCATTCTTTTCTACATCGTGTCACATTTCGTTTCCAACAGTGTAGAACTAGGTTCCAACATTTTTGGAAGAAAAGAGCTTGTATCCATCCCCATTATATCCTCAACACAAGGCACTGGTGGCGGAAGTTTTCACTTTTCATCATGTCAATATCTGGGCACAACTTCATGGTGTGCCATTGGAATTCCATTCTATGAATAGTTTCTGCCACCTTGCAACCAAGATTGGTCGGTCCTCCAAAGCAAATCATAGAGATTCAATCTTCCACAGATGGGCAATGGAAGATTTACCATCAACATATGCAAGGATAGATTGAAATATAGTTTTCACACCAAATAGGTTACAAGGTGTACAAAAACTTAGAAACTAAACAGGGATCTTTATCCCCTGTGATTCCCTGCCCCCGTACAATTCATGCAATCCCTCTCATAGGGGGCAGAAATGACCACTCTACCCCCTGCCCGAACACACTGTCCAAGTGGGATCCACTCCCCCCTCTTATTAGAGGCACCAGGGAACTGTACCGGACAGGGAATCACAGGAGATATTTTTCCAACTAAACTGTTATTTGTCTATCACAATGTTCTTTCTTCTTTCTTTGAAATACATTTTTTCACTTTAAATTTATCATCATCCATGTATCATTTTCAAGAGTATTGAATACACAAATCCATATTTTTGAAAATGGAGATAAAGAAAGGGGAAAAAGTTGTGCACAATGCCAGATCAAAAATGAATTTCACACTCCTCACTTATCATTGTTCATGTGAGAAGATGAAATGTCATAAATGCCCCTCTCCTTTTGTCAAATTCCAAAAGGTTTAGGTTTCCTCATTCGCCTAAAACTGCATTCAGGCAATATAGGGAGCCCTCTCCCTAAAGAAAGAGACGAGGAAGGGCTGTTTTTTCATTTCTAATAAGGGAAAGTCATTCCGAACAAGCGGCATGCTCTACTAGCCTACTCCCATAATTTTTCATTAATTCTTTTGACAAGAGAAAAATGAATAGAACAATTTTAATTGTAAGGGGCATATGCTATACCCACTTGCTCTAAAACTCTCTCTCTCAAAAATATTGAGAAAAAAATCACTTACTTTAAATCCATACAAAATTCAAAAAGCATACACTGATATCATTCTACTTACAGAACTTTTTTTTTTGGGTAAATACTTACAGAGATGAGATGGAGAGAAAGGAAGAGGGAATCAAAATCTTATTCTTTTAAACAATGAGTCTTCTCCTGCCCATAAATCTGGAAAATGTATCCAATACATTTTGAGCTCTAATCTCCATGTTTCCAAAACATAATCAGTCCTTTGGATATGACTTACTTATTCCACCTTTGTAGTCCCATTTTGTCTCGTAGATTCATGTAGCCGACCGCATTAAGTTGGAATAAGACTAAGATGATGTTGTTGTTGCTGAACCCCCCGTACTAGCATTAGTTGAATTATCATCTGGTGGACTAATTGTAATCCAAAGCAAAGAGACAGTAATGGCCACAAGCCCTGACCAAACATATATAATTGTAGGCATCCTACCTTTTCTGCCCATCAACCCTTTGCAAAAAGGCCACATGTGACATAACACCCATGCACTAAAGAAGACTCCACCAATGAGCTTGTTCCATTGTGGAAGCACACTGTAGAGAGTCCTTGTAGATGCAATAAAAATAGCTACAAGGTTAACTACAATTATGGTGAGTGGCATTATGAAGAGACTGGTCCATTTCACAACATATAGGTCAGCATATATGTCTTCTTCATCTTCTGCTGTTGACTTAGATGTCAAGGTGAATGAAATCTCAATTCCTGCAAGTACCTTAAGGAGACCTTGTAGTACAGCAGCTAGATGTGCACTTGAGCCACCAATGACCCAAAACTGTTCATTACGCCACCAATCTTCAAGAGAAACCCCGGACCATTTGACTTCAAGAAGGGCTAGACAGCAGAGTGTGATGGTGATGGCGAGAAGGTATAAAAGAAAGGCAACATTAAGGGTTTCGACGATAAAGTGTCCAGAGAAGAGAGAGAGTGCAGGAATAAAGCAATAGACAACAAGGAAGATGGAAGTAAAAGGATAAACTCCGACATTGAAGTACGCAACACGTTGTAAGAACTTAAGACGTGGGCTAGCAAGGATGGGATTGTTTCTTGAGAAGAAGATCTCCACTGATCCTGTAGCCCATCGAAGGACTTGGTGTAATCGATCAGTGAGATTGATGGGTGCAGTTCCACGAAAAGCATCGCGTTTTGTGACACAGTAAACTGATCGCCACCCACGATTATGCATTCGGTATCCAGTCACCACGTCTTCTGTCACTGATCCATAAATCCAACCAATCCTATCACCCCATTCGGTGTTGTCCTCGTACCTACGTTGTGTTCATGAAAACAAGATATGAAATAGACGTAACAGACCCACACCCAATAGACAGTAAAATCCATATTAGGAACTGATCCAAAAACTCCTATATTACAAAAAACACCAATAGCAAATGTCAAACACTAAAAATTTACCAGCATGAGATGACAGCAACAGCTTCAGCAACAGTTTGTGCATCAAGTGGTGGACGTGGCACAAGCAAAGCACCGGGAGGCCTTCCATTTTTCACACTAAAGTGATCAGCAAGTGGACGCCCTTGAAATTCAGCAACAGCTATAGAGTCAGTGAAAATAGTAGAATTCCCAAACTTCTTAGGCAAGTTTAGGTCTGGATGTGCTGTTAGTGGCTGTGAATCTGATTCTTCCTCCTCTGATTGCAGCTGAATTTGTGCGGCTGGACTCTTGTGCTGTCCAAACATACCTGTGAGAGAGAGACAGAGAGAATTTGCTCAAATGCATTGTGGGTTTTTTTTTTGTTCTTGTATTTGATTTATGGGAACAATGGGAGTACAGACGGAAACATCAATAGGAACAAAATTTCCACCTTTCCTGAGAGGTGGAGTTGTCATTTCCCCATTCTGTGTGTGTGTGTGGGCGCAGGGGCTACAATGCTCCCGATTTGAGTCCATTTTCCCTTGATTTATATATTCATAAAAGGGAAGCAGTTTTTTTTATCTATGCCAGCACTCACATGTGTCTATCTTTCTCTTCTTTAAAACAAAAAGGCAGATGTGTCTTTTCACATAAGAATAAGAGAGAGAAATTTATGGGAATGTTGATGTGGGCCACACTGCTGGACAGAGATCTTTTTCCCTTTATAAAATGGAAGAAAAGAACACACCTGAATACTCATTAGCTCGGGGAGGATGAAACCCATAAAGCGCAAATCGTCGAAATAGACAACCAGTCCCAACATAAACTGGACCTTGGAGACCGTCTAGGGCTCGCATGTTCCCATCAAAGAAAACCGTATTATGATTTGCGTATCGATCCGACGGATCAATCCCTTCGAATCGTTGTGGGAATTGGATGTAGCAGATACGATCTCCTCCACGGTCCATCATGAAACACATCCCCTCACGTAATGCGAGTGAGTTATAGAAGTAATGGTCACAATCAAGATTCAAAATGAATGGACCGTTGGATAGGATTGCTGAGGCTCTAACCATGGCATTCATGGCTCCAGCCTTCTTGTTATGATCATATCCTTTCCTCTTCTCACGTGACACGTAAGCAAACATTGGGACCCGCACGTCAACCCCAGTGAAGTCTAGGGTCTTCTCATCTGGGTGACCATACACTGGATCAGGCTCAGGAACCTTACTCATAACCTGTATGATCCCAGCGTGATCTCCTTTTTTATGATCTGGTGCAGGATCAAACCACGTGCCCGGCCAGTGGGTCCCATCGGCCATCCACGTGGCCTTCTGGATATCCACGGCGCCTTCCGCTGGAACTTCACCCCCATTATGATCACGTGCTTCTTGTCTCGCCTTACGTTGTTCTCTCTTGTTGTACGTTTCACATCGTTTCTTGATCACATCAGGTAAACCGTTGATGCGAACCTTGAACTCGTCATACTCACGCTTGATCCAACGACGGTCCTTGACGAAATCTGGTCGTTTCTTGTTCTTTGTGGGGTCTCTCTTGATGTTAAAGTAGCTGTCAGGGTTACGTGGTTCGATATTATGCTTTCGACAGAATGGGACCCATAGATGTGCGAAGTTTACAGCTTCTGCCATGGCTTCGAAGGTGAGGATGGCTGCTCCATCGTCAGATATATAAGCAGAGACCTTGTCAACAGGATAATCAACGGCTAGGATTGAGAGCATTGTGTTGGCTGTGACGAGTGGGGGTTCTTTATCTGGGTCGGCGGTGGAGACGAAGACATCTACACCAGGGAGGTCAGACCGGCCGTGTGGGTTATTTGGGGAAGGGGTTTCGAATTTGTCACGAAGAGCAGCAAGGTCGGTAGACCGGTTAATCGGGTTGAGCTTAGGGAGCTGATCCAGAAGCCATGAAAAAGCGAACCACATCTCACACGCAATTGACATACCCCAAAGCCACATTGCGTCTGAGTTCGGGTTTCGAACCCGCCAAGTACAGAAAAGCCCGAGTGCAATCAGGCGCAACACCACTAAGAACCTGTAAGGGCTGAGAATAGAAGAGGGAATATGAATCTTCCTTGTTAACGGTTTCCATGGCTTATCGATGAAATCAGAAACGTTCACACCTCCATCGGGCCCACCATAGTCATCAGGATCTGTCCATACAACATTCCCTATACCGTACGTTCCCTTAGTCTCGAACAACCAACGGTTATGATCAAAGTCTCCTGTTTGACTCCTCAACAGCATCGATTTGCTCGATTTCATCACCGACATCCTCCGGTCCATCTTTGCCTCTCCTCCGTTACTATTCCCATCACCGACCCTTCTTGTAATTCCAACCCGTGAACCCGGTCCGGAGGGAGATGGACCAGAAGCCGAGCCGGCACCCATGGGTTGGTTATCAGGGGTTGGAGGCATGAGAACCGTGTAATCGATATAGTCGCTTGAACCACTAAATTCTCCCGGAATATCCAAATCCTCGTCTCTTGACAGGCTGACGACTCTTCCGGAAGATGTTCGTCGGGCGAATTTCACGGCCGTCGGCGGCCGGCTGGAGGAGGAGGAAGATAATTTTGTGGGGCTGTTGGAAGATGCCATTTCTCGATGTTTGATGAACAAACAGACCCTTTTGTTTATTGTTTGCCCTTCGAGAATCGAGAGAGAGAGAGAGGATCACCTACAGATATCCATTGGGTGTCTGATTCCATGAGAGAGAGATTAGAATGGGAAGTAGTTCCCAGAAGACAAACGGAGATGGAAATGGAGATGAAAACAAGGAACAACAGGGAGTTTAAGGGGTGAGCAGCGGAGTTTGTGGGATTTGTGGGTTTGGGAGGTAATGGAGAGAAGAACCTCTCCATGGGAGGGAGCGAGAATATGGTTGGTTGAGAAAGCAGAAGAGAGTCCGAGAGAAGCGGGGAGAGTGTATTGGGTTTCTAATTTTGGATTGGTGGGGAGTGGATTTCGGTGATAATCAAAGCGCCCATTTTGGCGTTGGATCTACAGTGGAGAGAGACGGTATGGGTTTTTTTTTTAGAGCCTGTAAATCGGAAGTCGAAACACAAAAATCGCCGCTAGTTATTAAATTCCGCATACTCTTGCGCGTTTCGTCGAGTTGATGAAGCCCATAAAAGAAAAGAATGTTTTTTTCCTTATCTTTACTATTTACACTCCATGACTACCAAGATATCGAACTCAGGGAAAGAAAGAGAGAGAGAGAGGAGCGGAAATAAAATCATAAGACTTTGGGATGGATGGAATCACAGAGAAAAGCACTGCTCAGAGAGAGAGAGAGAGAGAGAGAGAGAGAGAAGTTAAAAGTGAAGGTCACGAACAACGTCATCTCCGAAATCATTCCACAGAAAGAGAGAGTCTGTCTCTCTCTCTCTGCTGTGAGTGGTGAGTGGTGCTCATAGTCTCCTCCACCATTAATATCGTCGCGTGGATTTCAGCGTTTTCAAACCGCCATTCATAGGCGCGTAAAAAAGCATCTCATGAAGAAAGAAAAAGGGGGAAAAATGGTAATTCAATGGACTGATCAATCTCTACAACTAGAAGTCTGAGATTCCAATACTATACGATCTTCTCTACAGAATCGCGGTTTTGTTCTTTTTATGCAAACTCTTTTCCAGCTCGATGTCCTCGGATCCACTGTCTCTCCGGATTTAGATACGTAGGTAGGCCTCTAATTTTCCTTAAGAAATCATCTTGTATCAGTGCTGGATGGGTCTATGTCCATTACTGTAGGGACATTTCCTGATGATTTTAGGCATTCAAAGTGGAAATTCCTCTGCTTTTTGATCCGTAAGGAAGGAACGATTTCTAAGTTTTTATTGTTGTACTTGATTCAGTATTTGATCGTTTTTCCATGTTCTACCTGTAGTTCTCCTTTCTATAAGAATATTGAGAATAGTTTGGATTGTAATGATTTTCACAATTTTTTAGGGAAATTGAGATCAAAGGTGATTGGAAAGTTAGAATCCTATGCAATTCGGTGTTTGAGACTGAGTGCTTGAGAATTTTGTTGGAGCCGCTGTTCCAGTTTTGAAAGGAACAGTTCCCTGTAAAGGCGAACATTCGGAGGCGAACCGCTCCCTTACCCCCCTTTATATATCATACAAAAAGCCTTCGCTTTAACATGCGGGTAGCTCTTGATAAAGGAAGAAGGAACGTGGAAAGACAACGAAGGAAACCATGCGGAATATGAAGCTCCATGACGCTCCCAAGCCTGAGACCACCAAACGGAAGGAGCGTCACATCGTTACCTGGTCCCAAGAGGTTCCATCTTACTTCCTCTGTTTCATATTTATTCTCATTTTCATTTACATAAGCCCCTCTCTGTATCTAACATGGAATATCTCAAATGTAGGAAGATGATATTCTTCGGGAGCAAATTAGCCTCAATGGAACTGAAAAGTAAGAGTTTTCCTTCATCTCTACTCTGTCTCGCTACTTGTTGGTTTAAGAACAATACTTTGTTTTATGGATGGTTTGATCTCAAATCTTTGGTGGTCACGTTCTTGAGTGCAGCTGGACGATTATTGCAGCTAAATTCAAGGATAAAACAACCAGACAGTGCAGAAGAAGGTTGTTCATTCATAAGAGATATTTCATTTACCTTTGGGAAGAGTTGTTTCTACATATATATTTTTCCTCCCAATTTTCTGTGACTCTGTTTATGCTGATTCAGTTATAAACAATGATTCCACAGATGGTACACTTACTTGAATTCAGATTGCAAGAAAGGAGGATGGTCACCAGAAGAAGACATGATCTTATGCGAGGTAATTGATGCTCTAACCTTTGCTATAGGAACTTCTATGCAAGGTCACTAACATCAGAGCTCATAAAAATACCTTATTCCTGTGAGTTTCAAAACTCCAAAATATGATTCTTCTCTTCTCGAGTTAGATTTCATTTCTACAAGGGTGATGCCCAAATGTGATCCATGTGTGGCAACTTTTTGCATGGAGTCATTTGTTTGGTTTGAAATTATTTTACTCTGTTTTATAGCTTTTTTTAGTTTTATTTTGTGGGTTGACAAGTTTTTTTTTTAACCTTTTGGGGACTCCTCCAGTGAATTGGGTTGCTCTGTTCCTTTCAACTGATTGGTCCACATAGTTTGTAAACCATTAAACGTGGTTGTGATCTCATTGCCTAGAAATGATCTGCAGGCTCAGAAGATATTCGGTAACAGATGGACTGAAATAGCCAAGGTGGTTTCAGGAAGGTAAATAAGCTCCTTTTGTAGTATTCAATAATTCCTTATTTCTCAGATAAATCCCCACACATTACTTATTCACTACTAACCATTAGATGACTGACTCCGAATCTCTGCTAATGCAGATCGGATAATGCAGTGAAAAACCGATTCACCACCTTGTGCAAGAAGAGAGCAAAATGTGAAGCCTTATCGAAGGAGATCAACATTTCATGTATAAACCCAAACAATAAGAGAGTAATACTTCAAAATGGGGTTGTAATGAGTGATTCATCTGATTCCACTCCACCCCTTAAGAAGATGAAGTACAGTGGAGAAACTTTTTCATGTGTATGGCAACAAGAAAGCCATGCTTTACATATGACACTCTTAAGTTGTGATGTAGGACCCAAATCTTGAATCTCACCAAAACCTGTACCACCAAAGGAGGAACTCATAAGGGAATGTGCAGAGAATCACCAGCTGAGACTTCCCTTCGCAGTATTGGTTCAAAACCTCCATAATGTTGGCAACTTGTCAGCTCAGCAACAAGTCAGCAACAACACCAAAGTAGCCTTTAATGATGGTAAACCACCTCTCAAACCTGTATTTTTATAAGTAAAAAAGAAAAAGATATTTCTGTAATATACATTATAAATCTTACATGGAAGGCTGAAACATTGAACAGAGAATGGACATGAACCTGTCTTTACCTGGATACTCTTATTTTCAAAGTAGACTTCACAGTGAACCATGTCCTTGCCATATATGGGTAACATTAGTGGGAAGAGTAGCTTGTATGTTACGCTGACCAGGCCAAAGTTTCCCCACTGTATGTTTTGTCCATTATCCCTTCCTTTCTTGTTATCATCTTCCTCTTAATAGAACACCATCATTTCCTTCAAGAGAAGTTAACACAATTTTCCCTTCTGATCAATGGCAGCTGAAGATAACAAGGTCCGGGGAACATTTCTTAAAAGGGATGATCCAAAGGTCACTGCTTTGATGCAGCAAGCGGAACTGCTCAGCTCGCTTGCACTGAAAGTTAACACAGATAACACCAACCAGAGTCTTGAAAATGCCTGGAAGGTAAGGAAAATAATCGTACTTGCTCAGATTTCCAAGCGGAGGTACTGGATGTAATTCTTTAGTAATGGTCTACCAACAGTCCACCACATCTAGTCCATGCATCACATATCTACTGCAGTGGCCCTTACTAGGAAATTCCAAGGCCCAAAGATCAATATATTTGACCAGGCCTTGGACCTCTAGTGCTTAGAAGTCAACGGTCCAAACAGTCAGACGGCAAAAGTCTAAGCTAAATGAACAAGACCATCGTGCTTGGAAGTCCCTGGACTGAGCAATTCGAAGCAGACCAACCTAGGGTTGGCTCAGGAGAAAAAGAAAAACTACAGATAGCAAAATTTTGACTGCCCAATTTAACCGATTCTGTCCAACCCAGCAAAAAGCAGGTTCGAACAAGAATACCTTTTCCAAATAAACCAGGTCAAGTTTAGTTAGACAATACGGATATATGACATAGTTTGTCTGAATTTTAAATACTAACATATGAAACATAATAAGATTATATAAGTGAAAATATGTGTATTATCTTGATAAGAGTTTTGTCATTTGACCATAGGTTTTGAGTTCAAATATACTCAATAACAATATTTTGTACAATAAATTATATAAATACGATATTTGAGGAAAACCATGTCAGATATGGACATCCCACAATGAAACCAGGGTCAGACATGGGTATTTGTCCTTGTTTGCAAGGTGTTTGCAATCTGTATTAGAAACTGGTCCGGGTTGGACAAATAGGCAACCAGCCATACATGACATATTATTTGACCTGGAGCAAGATTAGTAAGGTAATGAATAGGTTAAATGAGAACCATGTCCCAGCCAGCCCCCTCAAGACTAGGTTACAGTTTGGATTGGACTTTAAAAAAAAACCAATGGGCCACACCCTGCCAGACCTCATGTCAGCCTGCAGAGGCCCTGGTGCAGTACAGGTATGCACATAGGAGGAAGAAGGGAGGCTAGCAGACCATGGTTAAGTTCCTAGGCCAGAACCAGGCCCATAACAGTGGCCACAGTCTGGTTCTGGTCCTTAAGCAGGCCAGCTTCTAGGCTAGGCTGTGTGGACAAGACTTGGGTCTCGCATGGCCTAGTGTAAGCCCCATGAGCACAGATGGCATGGGAAAGAATGGGAGCTGCCAAGATCTTTTGGAGTTACTAATTACTTGGTTTCTGTTTTCAGGTAATAGCTACTTAGTGAATAAGTTAAGCCAAGTAGGAGTTCCTATTGTGGATTACTTTCTATATCTATTGTAATTGTTTCCTTTTTTTATTTGCTTTGCAGCCAAGCTACTCCCCATGCTCAAGGGCGTTTCTTTTCCTTGTAATGCTCCATTGCTTATTATAAATAAAGAGGTAGGGCTACTACAGCCCACGATTTTGGTTGTTTGATAATTCTTGCTCCATGAGAGGATGTGCTGTGGTGAATCAGTCACAACCAAGGTGGTGATACCTTGGAGGGAGGGTGGTGGAGCCCAACCAAAGGCCATAGGTGGTGACGCCTATTGGTCATGTCTTCTTCTTCCTTTCTTCCTCTTCTCCTTGTTCTTTCTTCCATTGATTCTGTCATATTTTTTCCACAAGGTAAACCACTTCTACCGAGGTCATCCTCTAAGTGTTCTCTCACTTTTATTTTGAATATTTTTTATTATTCTACCACTCCTATTTTCCGTAAAAGTTTCTGTTTCTGTACTTTCTTTTCCTATTTTAGTTGTCATCTAACATCCATCGATTCCTAGGGTTGTTAGCTTTCTTCTTCTGTCTTTTCCATCCATCCCCTATTGTTCTAACAAGTTTTGTTGTCATTGTTTACATACTGATCTGCAGGTCAGAGTTGTCTGTTCTGTTGTTTTTTCTAATTCAGGCTGCAGGGATTCAAACTGACATTCTAGTCAATCCAGATCTTGGATCGACCTCATCTTTTGATATGGTCTTCTACCCTGCTAGTACTATATCTGATCATAATTTGAGGATCATCAGACCCATCTGACCGTTGAATCCTGGATTGTTTGACTTGCTCTATTCTGCCATATTGTGTACTTACTTGGTTTGCTGTGTTTCTGTCCTGTGGGTATTGTGTTCTATAATCTTATCTTATCCACCCAAGAGCACATCAGGCCCTGTCCTGTTGCCTTATGAAATGGGTAAGCCCCATATCTGTTTCTTGGGGTGGAGTGGGTCCTTGTTGAACAATCTTTTAAATGGGTCGGGTTGAATATTGGATAAACTCCACCCCCATTGCTGCCCCTGGTCAGAACTTTTGCAAACCCCCAGTCCAACTGTTCCACTAGGACAGTGTTAAAAATCAACCTGTTAACTCTAATCAGCATACCTAATACAACCTGAGGTGATTTCAGGAAAATTTGCAAAAAGGTGGCAATGATCAATTGATCATTAAGTAGGTTGACTTGATTATGATATCTTCAAACTAGAAATATAGAATGACCAAAACAACCCATAGATCTATGTGCTACATGTGATGGTAGGCTGTTGGTAGAGTGTTCTCAGGGTCTGTGAAATGAGTATCTTAGTTTTGCAGTTTCCTTGTAAAGAACATCAACAAGATGGAACCAGAATTTGCAAGTTCCCTAATATCATTTTTTTAATTTTCAGGAACTGCAAGATTTCTTAAACCAAAACAAAGATAGCAATCTGCTAAACTACAGAATCTCAGAAACGGATTTTCTACTCGATGATTACAGAGACTTGGCAGAGGAATTAGCCTGTGGCAATATGGGAAGTCAGCCATCAAGGAGGTAGTAATAGCATAAAAATATGCTGATGTAAGTAGCTTTTGACAATTTATGAGGTCTAACTGGTTTAGTTTCGATTATGTAGGCAACACGATTTATATGAGGAGTCTCCAGGCAGTTCTGGGTACAGCACAGGATCAACTCTCCAGTCCCATACAGCAGCTGATAAAACAGAACATCAAGCTGAAGTATGTTCACTGCACCAGGATAATAGTTGTACGCAACAGAGAGCTCATACAAGAGAAGTACAGAATGATCTTAGTGGTTGTGATGATGGGATTTCTATAAGCAATACTCAAGGTAATCAAATATCACATACCTATGAATTTGTTTATTATTCTGATACTCTGTTGGATTTTACAAGAGGTTATCTGGTTCGTTGTTGTGGAAAAGTTAAATCTATCCCATTGCAGCAGAAATCTTACGTTCTCATGAAGAATCAAAAGAAAACGGAGTCATGCATGCCTTGTCAAACACAGAGTTCAGTTCCCCTCTCCAAGTAACTCCATTATTCCGATCATTGGCACCAAAGATCCCGAGCCCCAAATTCTCAGAAAGTGTAAGTTTTTTGGATACTAAGTCTTCTAACCATCATGTTATCAGCTTTCTAGGGTTATGATCTCTAATAAAATATTTACAAACTAGGTCCATGTTACAATTCCTGCCCACTTAAAAGTGGTGACGAGAAAAAGAGAAAACCTGATAGTTTACTTTTATAATAACATCACTAAACAGTCCATGCATCTTCATGCTATGAAGCTTCATTGCGAGGTAGGAGACTTGATAGGAGAAACGAACAGCACAGAATCTCAAGATATGTAGTTAGTGATATAGAAAGCAAAACCTTCACTAGAAGCTCCATTAATGTTGATACCTAACCATGAGAGTTTTTGAAATTGTATGGCCCTGTACAAATTTAGAGTCACCTAATGTTTTGAGGCCATATAATTCAAAATAAAGTTCTCAGAGAACTAGAACTTAAAAATATAATCTTGTGAACCTGTTTAAATTAAGAATTTATTTATAATGTTTAACAGTGTGAAATTCAAACCCCCTCCCCTCCCCCGCGAAAAAGAAGAAAGAGGATTTTAAACAACTTATGAAGCTCTATTAATGTTGATACCAAATAGACGTTGATGATTTGAGAGCTTACAACCTGCTATGAACTTTTCCATCTACTTTGCCAACATTTCTAGAGGTCCTACTGCCCCACCTCACTACTTGCCTTTTAAGACACTGCAAATAAGTGGAATTTTTTTCATTTATGTTAGAACACCATGATTTCAAGGTTAAAATTTTCCTTCTAATATTAGAATTATGATGCAAGACTGACTACGTTTTTTAACACATTATGCAGGAGAGGAACTTCCTACTGAAGACACTTGGTTTGGATTCCCCACCTCCTCACCATAGCACCAACCTGTCCCAACCACCCCCTTGCAGAACGGCACTCCTCCCTAGTCTCTGACCAACTGCTCCAAATTTCATAGTGAATTTGTGCCCTAGACTATTCTCAGAATTTTAGCATGTCATGAGGTTTTGACTTCATTCTTCTCCTCCCCAGTTCCTTTTCATTACACTTCAAAAGTGTGTTTGAGAATGTGCTAGTACATCCTCTATGCATCCCAACATACCTGCCCAAGCTTACAGTTACACTAGCAGAGCTCAATACTTGCATTGAACTTCCCCATTGTTTGTTGAGTTGCGCCATTTTTCCGTTCTTTCTTCTCAAAAGATGTGACCTGGTCATTGTTTTTCAGCCCCAGTTTTTGGTATTTAATTTGTCACTTGTACAGAATCTGCAGTACAAAACCCTAGTTCCTTTCAGAGTGTAATTAAACATCGGCAGTTTGGCATCTGTCATATAAATAGCAGGAAAAAAGAGCCAAGGAGGATCAATCAGTTGTACGGGAGACCTATAGATTTGATTTTGGTGTGGATAGGGTATAGAATAAGAGTTTTGTTCTTTTTGAGTTTTCCTTACGAATGTAATGTATTGAATGTAAACCTTCAAAGGTTTGAGAGCATAATGTGTTATGGGCTTTGTATGTTCAAATATTTTTCTGTTATCTGTCTTCTATTTCTGGGATTCTATTTCATAAGTAGGGAAACAATTATGAACCAAAAAAGAAAATCGGAGAAAGAAAACACTGAGAAATCACGAAGTAAAATGAATGAAATAACAGAATACCTAAATTGAGAAAAAGGAAAATTACCAGCAGAAATGTATTATGAATTTCTCTCTTCCATCTTCGAAGAAAGAAACAAATAGGAGAAAGAGAAGGGAAAGGTGGTTAGTTCAATTACAGCTACTGTGGACTTACGACCATGGTTTTGTTGGGAAATATCTATCTCCATCTCACCCTTCCTTCCCGCTGTTTTCCTTGCGGTGATTGCTGATGGAGAACAGTTCTGAGAAATCTTCAATTAAGGTTCGATCATTCAAGGAAGGAAGGCGACAAGTGTAATTATGAAGAACGCAAAAGCTTTAGGTGAAAAGTTCGAGTTTTCATTGTAATGGTGGAGTCCTGGGAGGGAAGCCAACACAAAATAATGCGCAAATTGAAGTTTTAACTACGGCTCTGTTTGGTTGCAAAAGCAATGAAAATTTGTTGATGTAAAGTGAAATTTATTTTTCAAGAGAAATAATTCTAGGTGTTTGGTTGCAAGGGGATTGTTTTTCCCATTGGGAATAAATTTCATTTTTCAAATAACATTGCAATTTTTATTTCCCGACAAAAATGCAAGTAAATTAAAAACCCAGGGATTCTCGACTTTGGGGTTTTTTTCTCGATTGAAATATCAAATACTTTGTAGAACAGCTGAAGGCGATCGTTATCTCTCTCTTGAGATCGAAGCTCTGAGCAAGGTTGGAAGATTGAGCATGCGTTGGTTCTCTCTCCAAGAAGCTCGGAAGCACCAGTTCTCTTTCTGTGTGAGAAGCTTGGAAGCTCTGAGCAAGGCTGGTTCTCTATCTAAGAAGCTTGGTAGCTTTGATTTGATCGAAAGTTCATCAACTCTGCTCTGATCAGGTTCATCAACTCTACTCTGCTTTGCATTTTAATGATTTGAATATAAATAAAATGAATGGAATTTTTTAATGATTTGAATATAAATAAAATGAATCGAATTTGCTGAGTGAAAAAACCCTAAGTTCCCCCTGTCGTCTCTTTGATGCAAGCAAACAAAGATGCAAGTCATGCAACCTCCTCCTTATTTTGTGTCTGGCGCAACGCCCTTCTCTTCCTTGGCTTTGGCGATGGTGGTAGCAGCTGCTCTTACAACCTCCTCCTTCTTCTTCTTCTTCATCTTTTGCTCCTTGAACACCATCGCAACCACTCATTTTGCGAGTGGTATTTCATCATAATCCGTCTGATCTCATCCCATAAATATTCAGAGATATCGGTTCAGAATTGGTAACTTCAGTTAGAACGATAGATCCAATCCTTGGGAAGATTCAGATTGTAACTTCTAAGGTTTGTTAACGATGGAACGAACCCCTACTACTACTGCAACTCAAATATGGTATTTGACTGGTTGTATTTCAAATTTATCTAGTCAAACTTGGTTGCATGCTGTGTTGTATATATTCCTTTAGCTTCCTAGTTCTCTAGTCAAATTTCTCTGTATCTGATCAGTGTTCATAATCTCAATATAGTTAAATGTTGATGGAGATTATTTGGTATGTCAAAGAATCTGTAACTCTTTATGGTGTTTCTCTATATTCAATGAGCAGTGATATTAGGTATTAGTTAGGAGCTTAAGTAGAAATAAATGAGATGCTTGTGTGGTGCACCCAAAAGTGACAGAATTGCTATGTATATTTTCTCAATGATTCCCCCCTCCCCTTCTCTACAACTATTGAAAACAGAGTTAACTATATAGCATGGATTTGTAGTCGTTTTGTGTCTAAAGTTGAAAACGGAGTTAACTATATAACATTCCCACTTGGCAACCAATGACATTTTAGCTGTTACAGCTTTTTTAGTACCTAATGGCAAAGCAATTTATTAGATTAGTATTACATCTAATAAATTCTTTATTTTTCTTTTTTCTTATTGAATGCATCAAGTAAGATTAAATTAGATCCCATTGTACATAGTCATGGGAGAAGCTGCACTTCATTATCATCTTATTTCAACTTCTGGAACCCTGTGCCTAGATGGTGAACCTTAATTGGGTCACTACAGATGACGAATGTAAGACATTGGGTCACTGTGTCTAGTTTTTATTTAGATGGATTCAAGAGTTTCTTTTTTCTGCGGAAATTACACTCCCCCCCTGTACTTTCAATGAACTAGCATCCGCATGGCTCGTGAACTATTGCAACACAACCCATTGAAGGAAATTCATCTTCTCAATGGGTCTCAATGTTTGCAAAATTAAAAAAAGAAAAAATGTCTGCAAACTGAAGATGCTTTTTAGCTTTTTATCAACTACGATGGCTTAATTGCTCAGTGATTGGAAGGAATTTACACTCAGTGGAGTAATGTTTTGAAAGACTGGGACTGTCCCTAATAATGCTTTGAAAGCCCTCTTCTCCAAATGCATAAAATGGAAAATTAGATCAAACCAAACTTTAAAATGGCCAAAAAGAAATTGAGGCTACCATTTTTCTCTACATCGTGTCAGATTTCGTTTCCAACACTGTAGAACTAGATTCCAACATTTTTGGAAGAAAAGAGCTTGTAACCATCCCCATTATATCCTCAACACAAGGCACTGGTGGCGGAAGTTTTCACTTTTCATCATGTCAATATCTGGGCACAACTTCATGGTGTGCCATTGGAACTCCATTCTATGAATATTTTCTGCCACCTTACAACCAAGATTGGTCGGTCCTCCAAAGCAAATCATAGAGATTCAATCTTCCACAGATGGGCAATGGAAGATTTACCATCAACATATGCAAGCTTAGATTGAAATATGGTTTTCACACCAAATAGGTTACAAGGTGTACAAAAACTTAGAAACTAAACAAGGATCTTTATCCCCTGTGATTCCCTGCCCTGTACAATTCTTGCAATCCCTCTCATAGGGGGGGCAGAAATGACCACTCTACCCCCTGCCCGAACACACTGCCCAGGTGGGATCCACTCCCCCCCTCTTATTAGAGGCACTAGTGAACTGTACCGGACAGGAAATCGCAGTAGATATTTTTCCAACTAAACAGTTATTTGTCTATCACAATGTTCTTTCTTCTTTCTTTGAAATACATTTTTTCACTTTAAATTTATCATCATCCATGTATCATTTTCACAAGTATTGAATACACAAATCCATATTTTAGAAAATGGAGATAAAGAAAGGGGAAAAAATTGGGCACAACGCTAGATCAAAAATGAAATTTCACACTCCTCACTTATCATTGTTCATGTGAGGAGGTGATATGTCATAAATGCCCCCCTTTTTTTGTCAAATTCCAAAAGGGTCATTTCCCCTCAGTCGCCTAAAACTACATTCAGGCGGCATAGGAAACCCTCTTCCTAAAGAAAGAGAGGAAAAAGGGCTGTTTTTTCATTTCTAGTAGGGGAAAGTCACTCCGAACAAGCGGCATGGTCTACTATCCTACTCTCATAATTTTTTCATTAATTCTTTTGACCAGAGAAAAATGAATAGAACAATTTTGTCAGGGGCATATGCTATACCCACTTGCTCTGAAACTCTCTCTCAAAAATATTGAGAAAAAAATCATTTACTTTAAATCCACACAAAATTCAAAAAGCATACAATGATATCATTCTACTTACAGAGCTTCTTCTTTTATTCTGGGTTTTTGTCAAATGCCCCCCTGAAAATGTCTATTTGTCCAAATGCCCCCTTACAACTTTTCTAATTGTAAATTCTCTCTATTTTAAACAAATTGTAGCATTTTGGTCCTGTCCGTTAATTTGGGACATTAGACGTTAGTTTTAGGGACTATAATGACCAAAATGCCCTTGTGACAAAAACCGACCAAAATTAAAAAGTAAAGTGACCAAATTGTCCTCATTTTCCCCAAATGGTTTAGGGTTTGAAACTGAAAATTGAAAAAACCCTAGATCTATCCAAAAACCCATTTTTAGGGGGGCATTTGACAAAAACCCTTTTTTTTTTTTTTGGGTAAATACTTACAGAGATGAGATGGAGAGAAAGGAAGAGGGAATCAAAATCTTATTCTTTTAAAAAATGAGTCTTCTCCTGCCCATAAATCTGGAAAATGTATCCAATACATTTTGAGCTCTAATCTCCATGTTTCCAAAACATAATCAGTCCTTTGGATATGACTTACTTATTCCACCTTTGTAGTCTCACTTTGTCTCGTAGATTCATGTAGTCGACCCCATTAAGTTGGAATAAGACTAAGATGATGTTGTTGTTGCTGAACCCCCAGTACTAGCATTAGTTGAATTATCATCTGGTGGACTAATTGTAATCCAAAGCAAAGAGACAGTAATGACCACAAGCCCTGACCAAACATATATAATTGTAGGCATCCTACCTTTTCTGCCCATCAACCCTTTGCAAAAAGGCCACATGTGACATAACACCCATGCACTAAAGAAGACTCCACCAATGAGCTTGTTCCATTGTGGAAGCACACTGTAGAGAGTCCTTGTAGATGCAATAAAAATAGCTACAAGGTTAACTACAATTATGGTGAGTGGCATTATGAAGAGACTGGTCCATTTCACAACATATAGGTCAGCAAATATGTCTTCTTCATCTTCTGCAGTTGACTTATTAGATGTCAAGGTGAATGAAATCTCAATCCCTGCAAGTACCTTAAGGAGACCTTGTAGGACAGCAGCTAGATGTGCACTTGAGCCACCAATGACCCAAAACTGTTCATTACGCCACCAATCTTCAAGAGAAACCCCGGACCATTTGACTTCAAGAAGGGCTAGACAGCAGAGTGTGATGGTGATGCCGAGAAGGCATAAGAGAAAGGCAACATTAAGGGTTTCGATGATAAAGTGTCTGGAGAAGAGAGAGAGAATGCAGGAATAAAGCAATAGACAACAAGGAAGATGGAAGTAAAGGGATAAACTCCGACATTGAGCAGTGAGCTCTTTTAAACTACGTTGATCGATCTTGACGATAAACTTGCGGCCCAACAGATATTGCCGCTATCTCATTACAGCCTGTGTGGTAGCATACATCTCTCGTACGTATGTGGAGGACGCTTGCATCCTAGGGGACAACTTCTTACTAAAGAAAGCTATCGGATGCCCTTCTTGGGATAAGACTACTCCAATGTCCACACTGGAAGCATCTGTCTCTAGCACAAAAGGTTGAGAGAAGTTTGGTAAATCCAGAACCGGTGTCGTTGTCATTGTGTGTTTTAGTGTTTCAAATGCCCCTTGACCAGTAGGGGACCATAAAAAAAGCTCCCTTCTTAAGAAGATCAGTCAATGGGCCGGTGTATAAACCGATGGTAATACCCGGTCAGGCCTAAGAATCCTCTCAACTCCCTCATGGATGTAGGAATGGACCAAGATATCATGGCTGAAATCTTATTAGGGTCCATCTCAACACCACGGGTTAACACAATATGTCCCAAGTATTCCACGGTTTGTTGGTCAAAAACACACTTGGACTGCTTTACATATTACTCATGGGCTTATAAAATTTATAGCACTTGTTTCAAATGCTGGAGATGGGCCGCCCAAGATGGGTTGTAGACTAAAAGATCATCGAAGAAAACCAACACGAAATGATGCAAGACTAGCCTAAAAATACGAGGATTTGGAGCAGTTGTCCAGCAAGATGCCCGGTGAAGCAGAGAGTGGTGGGTGACGCTTCTCCAGTCAAGGAATAGTAGGATAATTCTATAGCCTGGGTAGCTTCATTCTGAGTGCTACCTGTGGATCATCATAACCCGAAGGGCCAAATCGAACTTCTAGGACTCTTGTATAGGCTGCCCAGGTCGTGAACTGCTCTGATCGATGCATCCATTGGAACCACTGCAGAGCAGCACCGTCCATATGGAAGGAGGAAACGAGTAAACGTTGCTCGTCTGGTGTGTCGTGGTAAGTGAAGAAACGCTCTGCCTTGAATATCCATTCGGCGGGGTCACTACCATTGATGAGGCATAAAACACCCCACCTATCAGAGTCTGCCACGTGGCCGACCCGACCTCAGTCCGAGAACCGAGTTGGGCCGAGCAGGAAATTGGGCCGACCCCATATCCGAGAAATCACCTGACAAAGCCTGGTTTGAGCGAGCTGGCCGGTGACTGAGGCCGAGATTATAAGGGTCAGCCAGGGACTCCTTGCCGACCTCATGGCCGAGACCAACCTCCTCTCGGGCCGACCTCCATGGCCGACCCCACGGGCCGACTTCGTAGGCCGAGCCCTCCTCCATCGAGGCTCCCATAGCACCCCTCCGGGGATCTCCGGGTCACGTCAGCACATCCCGAGAATCACGGGATAAGGACCGAGCCACGATCCCAGCCAACACGTAATCACACTCTACATGGACTCTTACCTTAATAAGAGTCCGACCAAAAATAACTCTCCACTCCGCTCTACGCGAGAGAACCTTCCGAAAGAAGGACTCCTACCATACTAGGACTCTCCCAACCGTCTCATCTCCTCCTTACTCTATAAATACCCAGGTATGGAGCTCTATTCCAGATCTTGCTTTTTACTACGCAGTTACGCTGTCGCGTTGAAGACCTGACTTGAGCATCGGAGAGTCCTAGGCCGGAGCCACACCGGCCCTCTTGCGCTCATTGCTTGGTTTTTGCAGGTTCATCCACAGACGAACCAAGTACCGGAGGTTTTCGCACGCAACAACCATCAAAACGGGGAAACTCGAGGCGAATGGTTCTGGTTTGGATAGAGGTGGTGGCTACAGCGGGGTCAACAAGGTGTTAGGGGCAGCTGGGTGGGTGATTAAGTCAGAATGACTTTCTGGAATTGAATGAGTCAGCTGGCGTAATCTGTTCTACTCAACCATCGAGAGCTGTGAGCCGAAACACACCAGATCAGAAAGGGATTATTGCTGGCCATTGACGCTAGTTTGTAGGGCTTCCGGTTGTCCTCCTAGAGTAGTCGAAGCCTGAGTGAAACGCTTCACAACTTCATCGATCCAACAAACGAAGGCGAGTTCCATCGGCCATAATTGCTACCGTCGGTAACGAAACACTCTCAACAAAACAAAAGCACCAAATTGAATTGTTAGGTTGAAAAGTTACTTTAGAGGCAACCTCCTCCTCCTAGAAGACGAGATTAGAGAAGGGAATATAATTTCTTTTTGATATCCTCTCATTACAGAAGTGTCTCTTATATATAGATCCTTACAAACTTTGTCACTACTCTCATCATGGGACCATTATTGGCAGAAGAGAATGAATATTCTTAACGGTATACACATTATCTCCTAAAGCTGCTGGCCTATTCTTCTTTCTCAGGGATCTTCGTATATACCGTGGCTCCTGTGGTCAAGTCGATCATGTGCCAACTCCTCCGTTCCATCCTCGTCATATTGTGGCATCACCATAAATATGTTCGTTAATTTGTCAGTTCATGTTTATGCTCTCCACACTTTGCTGTGGACGACTGGATGGGTTTCAATCCCTTATGATTAATTCAGATATGGCATGCATTTTTGTCACTTGGTTGCATTTTCTTCAATACTACAATAATGGAAGTAAGAACAGTCAAATTTCAGCATAAGTAGGTTATAGTTAAAGGTAATAATCAGAACATCCGGTCTTTTCCCCTGATAATATATATTTACATTATAAAGATTTAAAAGCAAGGATTGAAGAGTCTCAAAATTACAAAATTAATCATATACCATAAGTTAATGAATTTTGGATGTGATCTCCAAACGAAAAGAAAAGGTACTCCAAATATTTTATAATTAACATTACAACATAAATGTAGCCAATAATGCATTAAGGCCTCCACATGTACGGATGTATCTACCCTCAAGTCCTACAAAATTGTGTTCTAAAGTCTATTATTTCTCTTTCTATAATAGTTGCTCCTTTAATTTGTTGGTTCAATGGAACCTCTAAGTCCTACAATATATTCAAAAGTTATTATAAAGAACACTACTTGGTCACATCATCGTTAAACAATAAATAGAGAATAAATGAGAGCATGGTAAAATAAACCTGTTGAAATTGAAAACCAGCACCGCAAAGGAATGGCACTTGATAACGTAATAATTGTGATAGGAAGGGCCATGGAAGCAAGTCACTCTCAAGTAATGGTCGAATCTGATAACGCTGAACTGGTTACTTTCCTTACCGAGCCAGCATATCACCCCCCGACTTCCATTTCAAACATCTTATATGATATCCGATTGTTGATTCCCCATTTCAGCAGTTGCACTTTCTCTTGTATTTATAGAGATGCGAACCATGTGACGCACTCTCTAGCTCAGAAGGCCTTGTCTGTGGCAAAACAGACTATATGGCTTGTTTCATTTCCTTAGATCCTGGACCTTTGTAATCATGATGCCTTGTGCTCTTCTTGCCGCCCCCCCCCCCCCTTTGAAATAAAGTTTCTATTTACCCCAAAAAATAAAAACAATTGTGATAGGAAGGTCATTGAACCCTATAAAATTTTGGAAACATATTAAATAGAATTAAAACTTTTACTTTATTTTTTTTCAATATACAAAAATATTATTTAAATATTAGTGAGCCATGGCACCACTTACATGGAAATTTGAACGTCGTTGTTATTAACTATTAACCAATGGTAGCAACTTAAATGTGTGCAATTTTTTCTACTAAATTAATGAAAAAAGTAGTTCACGCATCAAAAATGTAAATTTACACATTTTTACTGTTCGTACTCATGAATAATCTAATTCATGAGGGCTACTAAACCTTAGGCTTAGACCCATATTTCAACGAAAGGGGAACAAAAAGACAACATTGTAAATAATTCTCTCCTTACATTGGCTTTTTCTAAAAAGAGTTAAAAAAGACAACATTGTAAATAATTCTCTCCTTACATTGGCTTTTTCTTCTCCTTTCTTTGCAGCTTTCTCCACTTGAGGTAGATCTGGTATGACAACCCAGAGAAGACCAAGAAAACACACCCCCATTGCTTTGATGACAGGGGATTCCCACTCAGGAGTGAGGACACTACAATGCTCACAAACTTGCGTGTGGTGGTGATGGTGGTGTTAGCAAGTGAGCCAAAGCGGCTGATAGTTAGGAAGATGAAGTTCTGGCCCACCGCTCCACATAGACAGTAGACAAAAATGTCCCATGCTGCCTCAGGATGCTGCTTGCAGAACTGGACTGCCTCAAATCCACTTCCATGCGGCCAACCAAACATGTAGATCAAGTTGTAAATGGTACCCCATAGATTCATTCCCAACATTATATCCCAAGCACTTGTTTTTGGATACCTGTTTCAAGAGGAAGCAATTTGGTTCAAAATGGTACATGCTTTCCATACATACGTAGAAGGTGCTAACCCTCTACGCATATATAGAAGATTAGATGAATGCAGAAAGATGGTTGGATTCATCTTGAAATTAAATAAATTCTCTTGGTACTTTGCACAGTGAAAGGGAAAGAAATTTAAAATGATATTTCCCACGTATAGCAGGATTACCTGTGTTATCTCTTCTTAGGTATTTATAGAACTGCTAAGTTTTTTAACATAACTAGTTTCCATTAATACTTTTTTAGTTATCTTTGCAAATAAATATTATGGTCAAGGGACTTGTATCCACAGCACCATATTTTTTGCCAATAGCTAAATTCAAGGGACCTTATCAATGGTGTTCAATTTTATAGCACGTGGGAAATGCCAAGAATCAACAGTTTCAAAGCGGTTACGCATCCTACCAAATAGTCATCTCTCAATGAAGCCAATATAACTGGTAGTACCTTGCTGTTATTGAGTCCTGAGTAGCATTTGTAAACCCATCAAAAGCTAAGTTCAGGAAACATAGCCCGTACCCAAGGGGGGCATTTGGGTGTGCTAGCTTGCTTATGGTCTTTGAACTAGTCTGTAATCAACCCAAATGGACAAGAACAAAAAATGATAAGAATCAGAGCCAAGGATTAACAGGTATGTCTACAGTTTTCTAAACTAGGTTCAAATCATGCAGAGAAACTTTTCTGCAACTATATAAGCACATACATAACCAAGAGAAGGCTAAAACTCCTCACCTTTAAAAGTGCAAATGCTGATACCCCTCCAGCAACAAGGAAAGTGCAGACATACTCAGGAAAAGTGTATTTAATACCATAAACTAGGGTTCCCATCAGCATCACTGCATGAATGTCAAATCAATAAATTTATAAGAATCTCAGTGCAAAATGCATCTGTAATTCTAACTTAATATAAATCATTCATCACTAGTTGAAACTTGAAAGCATTGAGCAGTAAGCCTATCACAGAACATGAATGTTTTTTCTTGAATTGTCACAAAGTGAAAGGCTGAAATTCCATTTTTTTATGCCACAACTCCTCAGATGTCCAGACTTCAGGGTTCACTTACCAATTTTTGGTAATTCTAGCTCAGTATTAACCCGCCCTATTTTGTGGGGGAAATCAATTTATTAATATCCAAAATCATGGGTTAGAAAGCAAATTGGAATGCAATACCATGCAATTGCCATTCAATAGTTCTATTAAATTCTTTCTGTTCAGTATTTATGCTAATTAAAGTGTCTTTAAATTAATTGTTAATATGAAAGAAATCCTTATCAGAGAACTACCAAAATTTCTCCATCATTTATTAAAAAATAAAAACCTGAAAACAAACCAAAATGTCACCTGAGATTTCTGTAAAACCCAAATTTTCTCTTCCCTAAAGTTTCCCCCTGGAAACCAATTATTCTCAATATATTTTTTCAAATTATAGAACTCAGATTATCTTTGATCTTATAAACCTGAAATCCCGGCAAAGACATGATTAATAGCAGTTTTGGATTAACACTGCTTGTCTCACTTCACTCTATTTACTTTGTCTGAGCAAGATCAGTAAGAATGGACAAAGAGCCACAAAAACAACAGATCTAGGACTCTTGTCTGTTTGCTAGATAGGCTCCTAAGACTCTCTTGCATTCCCTGGCACAATAAATTGCTTTGAAGAAGTCACCTTTCTACTACCCAAACGTTATTATTAGATCAACGTACCTTCTCCTATTGAACCCAACATCCTTCTTTTGTCTTTTTGACTCATAAATTAATGAACACAAGAGGTCAACGGTAGAGCTTGCCAAAAGAGGCCACATCATCAAGCAATAAAGTAGGAAATATGATGTTATCGTATTAGTAGAAACACAGGTTTTTATAAAATATGTCAAGCATAACTCCTACAACTTGAATCAAGATAATATGGTAGCAACTATGCTATTCAAGTAAACTGCATGTGGAGGCACTTAAACACCTCACCTGGGATCATTTTTGAGGATTTTGCCAGGACCTGCAAGTTAGAGAATAGCGTCAGCATAAGAAGTCTAATTCATTTGGTTAATTGGTTTTAGCCTCTTATTTTCATATTTACAGCATTCATGAGATAAAAGGACTATACAGGAATAGCCACCCATGTCAGAGCATGATTAAGTCTCCAATATGCAACTATCATTCTCTATAGAACATCAATGACTTTAAGATACTTTTTTTTAATCCATATAAATATCAATATACTAAAAAGGCAATGAAAACAATGAAAAAACCAAAACATTTAAGTTCAAACTGGTCAAGCTGTCCCAAAATAACTCTGCCAGTATTAAGACCCAGAAAAGGTTTCAAGATGATTTATATCTCCTTTTGACTACGACATGTTCTTTCACTTGTAAGAATGCTTACAGATTGTTAATTATAACACTACTAGGATTTGGGAAACACTTTGGAAACTCGAAGACATTCCAAGGATCAAAATTTTCTTTGGAAACATTTTGCTGACTGTTTTCCTACTTAAATCATTCTTTTCCAGTAATAGAAGGGGGATCTGAATTTTTCATTCAGTTTTGGTCCTTGGTGGGTCCAAATTTAATGCATTTTCAGTTGCACAACCTCTTTTCAGCTTTTGACAATTGGGTCTCTCACATAGTAGAATAAATATGAAAAAACTTACAGATACTGACTGCCATGGGGATGATGATGTCTGGAATCTGGACACAGAATGAGATGATGTATTCACAGCAACAGGTGCAGATTAATGACTTGATGAACAGAATCTAAATAAGGAACACTAAGCAGCGATGTCTAAAATTTTGGTGGGATGCTTCCAAACCAGTAAATGAGTAGGAGGATAACTCATGACAGACAATTGTCCACATTAAGACCCCATGTTCTAATTCTGTCAAATTAAACACTGAGGAGAGTTACTTGCAGGATTTTTTCGTTTTTGCAAAAAAGGGAATCACAACTGTAACTTTTGTTTATAATGGGATTTCTATTGCAGCACATAGTGAATCCTTTGATGTGGAGTCAGCTGAAGAAGTGGAGCTTCAGGCACTCACCATGTGAATATTATATGCTCAATACATAGGAGTGAGTTCCATCCAGTTCAACTACAAATGTCAGTATTTTAGCCAAAAAAAACCCACAAGAGTTAGACACGTACTGACTGGATATCCTGCATAGATTGTTCTCTGATGACTCAGCCTAAGGTAGGACACATCCCAGTTCTACCAGACTAAACAACAGCAGCCATCAACCTTTATTTATTGAGTTACAAAATTTCAGGCCCACAAAAACCTGTATGCATCTCTGTTCCTGTTAATAAACTAGGAACTCAATGTAGTTGAAGTTTTGGTAGTCATAGAGTAGTACATTTCGTTTCTGGAAGGGTGGGTTGGGGGTGTATTTAGACAGGTATGGACTCGATATCCTGCATAGATTGTTATCTGATGAGTCAGCCTAAAGTAGGGCTCATCCCAGTTCTACCAGACTAAACAACAGCAGCCATGTTACGTGTCTTTATTTTATTATTAGGATAATTTTAGTTATTATTAGTTATTTATTTATATACATCGTGGAAGGGAGTTAAGGGATAATTGGGTTGTGTTGTACATGGGTCTTGTGGAGAGGTTATAGGAGTTATGACTACTTCTTAGCCTATATAATAGGTAGATATTAAATGAATAGATATGATTTGAATCCCCTAATTTATCTCTTAGAGATGAGGTAGGCTTCCTCACCCAAGCCAGACGCCATTGCTTCGGAGAGTTTGGCTGAATTGAGGAAGAAGAAGAAGAAAAAGAAGAAAAAGAATAAGAAGAAGATGAACATGAAGAAGAAGAAGATGATGATAAGGATGAGGAAGACAAAGAAGACGAAGATAACGAAGAAGAAGAATTTGAACCAATGCAAATCAAGCACCAGTACTTCCTTCAAAGTGATACGAGTCCCTACAATGAAATCGTCCTGTCATGAGATGACCAATCTTGACTCATTAATTTGGATTTTTCCTATTACGATATGGGATCCTAGCGGGCGCTTCCTCAATTTCATTCATCGTCCTTGAGGACAAGGACGATTCAAAAAGGGATGGAATGTTAAGTGTCTTTATTTTAATTATTAGGATAATTTTAGAAATTATTATTTTAGTTATTATTAGTTATTTATTTATATATATCGTGGGAGGGAGTTAAGGGATAATTGGGTTGTGTTGTACGTGGGTCTTGTGGAGAAGTTATAGGAGTTAAAACTACTTCTTAGCCTATATAATAGGTAGATATAAAATGAATGGATATGATTTGAATCCCCTAAAATATCTCTTAGAGATGAGATAGGCTTCCTCACCCAAGCCAGACGCCATTGTTTCGTCTGTAAAGCATATTCTCTCTCTCTCTCTCTCTTCCTCTTTCTCTCCCTAATATTTCTCTCTTTTATTTTATTTTATTTTTAGATTACTTTGCATGTATCAAGCCATCCAACCTTTATTTATTGAGTTACAAACTTTGAGGCCCACAAAAACCTGTATTCATCTCTGTTCTCGTTAATAAACTAGGAACTCAAGGTAGTTGAAGTTTTGGCAGTCATAGATTAGTACATTTCGTTTTTGGAAGGATGGGTTGGGGTTGGGGGTGTATTCAGACATGTTTCCAACTTACATAAATCAAGGAAACGTTAAGGAGCAACAACATAGTAAAGATAAAGAGACATGCCAAAATTTCCCTAAAGTAGTGAAATATTATCATCAAAATCAAAATGAGGCAATAAGCTACACATGCCTGGGCTGGGTAACTGATGTACTTTAAAGCTTCAATTCCCATAGCTGGACCAATCGTGTTGGTGATCCCTGCACTCCAAAAAGTCCACCATGGAGCACCCCTGGCTCTGCTTCTAGACCAGAGTTTAATCACTGTAGAAAAGCCAAAGAAACAAGTCAAATACTGAATTCGGAAAAAACCAGCCTTGTCTTCCCTCTACATTAAAAGATCCACGAAAACTGGAATTTGAGTATATAACTAAATGCAAACAAATAAAATAAATGAAATGATATGAATAAAGCAAAGAAGTGAATCAAGACTTACTCATAAATGACCAAATTAAACAAACTACATTTTGTGCCAGGTTCAAAAATGCAAGATGCTCAAACCGTTTCCCATCTGGTCCGAACCGCTTGGTAGACCTGAAAAACCAGACGAAACAATCATTGAGAATCTGGTTCCCCTTTTATCAATCCAGGACAACCCTATGGTGTCCAATGCAACAGAACTCTCTTGAAATAACACAGCAATGAGAAGAATTCTAGTAACTCAGCAGACGGCACTTCCTAACCAAATATTTCTAATTTATAAAATAAGCACAAAATTAAAAGTGAAAAAATGAATCCCTCTTATGGACGCAATGAGCAACACTTTCTGAGGCAAAATTCTTCCACACTTTTCAGTATAAATGTCATCACTATTTTCTCGAATCAAAATCATCACAAAGCCCCATATCCCAATTAACAGAATTTCAAATTTCATAAACAATAACTTTCTCTTCTTCAATGAGTTCAGTTCCATAGGTTTGAAGAACTGAACCTAGTGCCTGAGGTTTTGCAAATTTTAGATCTTAACTCTCGTCCCACAGACCGTCATTCACTCAATGTAATCATATTAGAGGAAAAATACATGGAATTCGAGTCACTAAATCCCGATTATATTCAAAAACAAGAAAGGAAAGGGTTAGCTAAGTGCACAAGTAGTAAAATCCAACAGGGCCAAATTAAGAAGAGATCAATTGAAACAAAAGATAACAAATGTTGATGAATTAAAAGTCTCCGTTGACTCACACAGTTTCCTGAAGCACTCCTTGAGTGATATAAGCTGACCAAATTCCAGCGACGCAAAAGATGAGCACGAAGACGCGGCCGAATCCGGAGCTGTGACCCTCCATTCCAGAAGAGAGCTCACCGGAACCTACAGATCCGGCACCAGACACAACACCCGGCGGTTCTCCGTGAGATCAGAAAGAAGCAGAGATCGTCCAGATGATGGAAAAAAGAAGAAGAAGAAGAAGAAGAATAAGAGAAGGAGAGGGGCACAGCCGCACAGAGGGGAGGGAAGGTGGCAGATCGAATGAGGAAGTAACGGCCAATACCTTCCACATGGACGATGATGGTTTTATACGGGGCGCGCCAAGCAACAACTAGGTACACGTGGCGCTCTCTTATTGATGGAATTACACAATTCTGCCTTTCTATTGGCTAGAAAGACGCGGACAGTCCACAGACCAGAGGTGCGGTAGCATAGTAACTAAGGTTGTAAGGTTGTAACTTGGGCCTGAAAAATCCCAAGCCCGCCTGAAGCCTGCCCAAAAATTACTGATCTTCAGTTAGGTTTCCAACTTGTGGGCTGGACTCAAGCTAGGAACCTCAGCCCAAGATCGGGCTGGGCTTCAAGTTGAGGCCTTAGTTTTCTACCTAGCCAGAAAATTTATGCATTTATATGGGATAGGTATACGATGTGATGTAGGAGAGCATATACATAGTTTTATGGGTCCGTGTTCTCTGAGGGGGAGCATGGCCTCCGCGTGTGAGAGCGCACTCATTGGCATCATGGGGTTGGGTTTCCCGCCTTTCAAGGGGATCATTTCGCCCTCCCCCCCTTTGTCTAGGTGTTGGCGGTGCACTCCCCACACAAAGAATTTTTATTCTAATTTATATATATTACTTTTAGTGGCTACAATAATATAATAATAGATTTGTTATATTGAAAAGCTATTTCACATATGGGGGATAGTTTTCTGTCCGAGATTGTTACCCCTGTGTCAGTGCAAGGGCCAATGAGAACAAGCATGGAATCATCAACGGGGGAGAAATTTTTCATTTTTCATGGGGGCCAGTCTAGACCTGGGTTTTGCCCCAATCCCTACTCTTAAATCTAGGCCTGGCCAAACCCACCTAGAATATAACTATTATTCTCATATCTAACTTGTATGGTGAAGCCCAGAATTCGCAATTCCTCGTATGCATGTTGCTTGTGACCAATGGAAAAATTAGAAGATGCGAAGAATTTTAGACAGCCTTGTTACCGAGCATAGCAAGTACTACTACCTGGTTGCATGGCCCTTGCGTCTAGACATGGGGTATAGAATGACCGCCCTGCCCCTATGGAACGGCAAAAATCCTGCCTCCCTAACATTGTGTGCATGCTCTCATTGGCCACCGCGCCACATGACTAGATAGCATTCTTTTTCATGAAAGAAAATTTTCAAACTTTTGTGACCTTCCACTCCCCCCATGCAACTCTATGTTGAACAATCTCATACCTCTCAAAGTCCAAGACCAAAAGGTAAATATGTAAACAACTTTCTTTCAAATATTCCTCAAACATATCATTACTCATACTATTCATACTATTTGCATGTCACCACAATGTTCTATTTTCCTACCCCTTAGAAAAGAAGAAAAAAAATTGTTCTATTTTGGCAATCAAGTGAAATTTGTATTACCTAATTTACCCCTGTTCATTTAGAGTGTATAGTTCCAACGTTACCCCTCTCCTCTCCCATAACTAGGTATTCTAGACATTGAAAGGAGCTATAGGTACTTATCACATAATGTTCTATTTGGAGAGGGGAGTGTCTAAATGACACCTCTGTATTTAAAATTTGACACCTTCATTTAATTACCCTTTGTCGAGGTATAAAAAAATATTCAAAATTAACTTGAAAGCAACTTATCTTTTTTATTTTTGGTAAGATTTGAAAGCAACTTATCATGATGTCATTCCAAAGAGTTGTCATTGTCTTACATATTTTTCTAGCATATATGTGAATGATAATATTTATCTTCATTTGGATTAAAAAAACAAAAAAGGTTACAATCTATTGACATTGATGTTAATAAGAAACTTGCTTTAGAGAAAGAAGATAAAAGCTCGTTGGATACTATCACACCAACCACTATCCAAGTTAGTTATAAACTTATAAATTTATAATGAAGTAATGAACGAAAGAAGGCCATGTTGTATTCAAACATTATCCGATTTAAGGTAGGTATTATTAGTGAACAGCCGCTAGCTCGGTTGGTTGGAGACTTCTATTTAAAGTGCTTGCCCCCAAGAGGTCTTCAACTCTTTTGGTCACATTTGTGCCATATTAAGGCACCATTTCTTCCCCTCCTCCTTGATAGTTGTAGATCTATTGGCTTGTCTTAGCCTTCCCTCTCCCCTATTAGCCATGGGCCCTTGAGTAGGATAGTCCAAAAAAAAAAAAATAAGTAGATATTACTAGGGTGCAACCAAGCTGGATTGGGGTGGCTTTTCTAAAGCCCAACCTGACCTTGGGGTCCCCTTAGCTCAGCCCAGGCCCAGCTTGGCCCTAAAAGCCCAATATTGGGCTGGGCTGGGCCAGGCTAGCCCTAACTAACCCTAGCTGCTCCTGTTTTTGCAATGTTCTGTCCTTATCTATTGCATAAAAACTAGTGAATTTGATATAAAAATAGAAATAAAAAATCAATTTTTTTTAGGTTAATGGAACTCAAAAATCTTTCAAAACCCAAAGGTGAACTCTTTTTCACCTTGATAAACTAAACTTTTGGAGTTTTGGTACCTCTCACGTAACCATCATATATATAAAATGTGTGTGTGTGAGAGAGAGAGAGAGAGGTGAACTCTTGATATACTAAACTTTTGGTACATTTCACGTAACCAACTATCATATGTGTGTGTGTGTGTGTGTGTGTGAGAGAGAGAGAGAGGGGTGAACTCTTCTTTCACTTTGATAAACTAAACTTTTGGTACATTTCTCGTAACCATCATTTGTGCGTGTGTGTGAATTGAACTCTTCTTTTACCTTGATAAACTAAATTTTTGGTACATCAAACTATCAAAGTGAGGGAATTTTCACCTCTAATCCTTACTTTTGGGTTTAATATAAAAATTGAACACATACCATGCGTTAATTTGGAATAATCCCCTTCTTTTTTGGGTTCACAAATACCTCTTAGGCTTTAATATTTTTTATATCTTTTCGGATTTCAAGTCAAGTGTCTACGATTGGGGCAGTAAGAATATATCTGCAACCCGTCCAACAAAAACTTAAAAATAAGGGGAAATGGTTTCTGTGGAGGATTGGAGTCCAATATCCAAAGTGGCTTGTGTGGGGTAGTGTGGTCCCTGCGCCTAGACATAGCGAAATGACCACCCCACCCCCATAAAAGGCAGAAATACCCGCCCAATTGATGCTTTCGTGTATACTCTTATTAGCCCTATGTCCATGCAAGGGCCACACTCCTAGCACAGAGAATTCTTTCCTTTAAATAAAATTAAAAAAAGGAGAAACATGTAACATACAAAGAAGCATCAACACACAGACAGAATTTTCACCTTTCATGGAAGGCGTGATGGTCATTTTGCACAGCTTGTGTTTAGGTGCAGAGTCCACAGTTCCGGACAGCTCTTTTTTCCCCCAATAGGTACATAGAATGAACAACACAGTTTGCATGTTGACGTGGTGTGTCATGTGTGAAGTGTTTTTTTCGTAGTCAGTGGTGTGTTTATGTATGGAGTGTTGACAGGGCAAGAAAGAACGTGCGTGTAAAACCAGCAATTCGGGGTCAAGCCATTCATATCAGGTTGTCACTATTGAAAAGGTCAGCCAATTTTATTTAGCCCCATAGACTTCATTGAAATAGACAAGTTCAAGCTTTAATTTGAAAAACTCTTAGAAACCCTCGTTGATGGGTGGAGACAGATTTGAACCCTTCATGGGGTGTGGGACCCACATCTCATGGAGGGGTCAAATCTGTCCCCACCCGTCCCCATGTGGGTAGCTGATCCGGAATCCGTTGAAACAATCATGGGCTTGGTTTTTCTCTGGGTAAAGGGAGCCTCTACGTTAACAGTTGACAGTATAAAAAAGACCATTCCAACACTCTCCTATTTGTGTCATATTTTATTTTTTATGCAAATACCCCCACAGGGTCCTGGATACTCCGCAGCCCGACAGGGCCAAACGCCCTGCTGCACTGCAGAGAAGCCCAATCCCCCCTCCCACAAAAAGGGGGACTTTATGAAGTCACCACAGGAAAAAACAGTTGCCACATTTAATCATATAAAAGAAATGAATTGAGTTTAGTGGTCTATCTTAAGCATATGGTCCACACTATATTTTTCGTTGTCTTTTTTAGGGTTTCATGCTCTCAAATATTGCTTAATTGTTCAAACAAATTTAAAACATTATTTGATTATGTGATTTTGTTTGACTTAGACCAAGAGTCATCATGACGAGTAGAGTAAAATAAATGATAATATTGATTTGATATCTCTAAGCCTCCAATAAAAAATATTATCATTTTATAGAAATAGTCGCCAATGCGGAATGAAACAACCTCCTAATCAGCAATTGTGGGTTTATTGACCTTAAATTTTTTTCTTATTTTCATTTTTTTTTTTTTTACTTCCATGCATGAGAAGGGAAAATTTTATTTTTACAAATCAGATATCTTCCATGTCACATATAGCGCGTCTATTAGTATTCAAAATTTTATGGATATACTATGCACATAATCATTTATTAGTTTGGTAGTTGTATCCCAATTTGATTTTCTTACATGGAGGACAAAGATATGAAAAAATAATTTCGACTTTGATCATTTTGGGATAACTTCAATCCAAGCTTAAAAATAAATAATAAATATCCCAACAAATAGATCATAAAATAGAGTTGAAACTCAAAATTATCGCATGGCTAATCCAAAAGGAAACCTTCCCATCCAATATATATACATCAATCAAGCAGTATATTGCATATGCTAAAACCTATCTTCTGTTATCTATCAGATGGAACAAAAAATTATTAGACAAAAAAAGGACTAATTTTAACCCACATGGAAAATAATGTAAATTCTTTATTTATGAGAATTCATTGTGGTTCAATGTGAAATTCAATTATCCAAATTTTTTAGGAATATATGTGTGTGGAGAATGATGTATGGAGATACGTAAATGATTTTTATTTTTTGTATTTTGTATTGTTGTCATCTTGGTAACCTATTTTAATGCAGTCTTTGTTCTATTTTCTTAAAAAAATTAGCAAAAATTTAGGTTCTATTTGTTTTAATACAAAATAAACAAAAGAATTCTTAACGAATCACGAGATAATTTGACAATTTATTTTGAAATAAGGGAGGTACGTAGTTGAAATACAACTTATATAATAAATCAATTTCCTTTCAACATGGCATACATAATTATACCAAACATTTTTTATTTTTATGACATTATTAGATTCAGAGTGGCATGTTTTTAAATTTATATTTTTTATAAAATTGGTTACAGTTTTTTAAGTATATTATAAAACTAGATTTTTAATAAATTAATATTTTACATTTAAATAAAAAACTAAGAGGTGGCATATACGCATTTACAAAAGAAAAGATAGGTGTACAAATCATAAGAATCAACTAGTTGATAAAAATATAAGATATTTCTAATATGGAGAAAAATTCTCTACAAGGGAGTGTACCGTCACAACTAAAAACAAAGGAGGGGGGAAATGATTGAGCCGCCCCCATGAAAGGCGGAAATCCCACCCCCATGATGTCAACGCACATTCTTTCATTAGCCCCCCCACACGTATGCAGGGCCACGCTTCTCCACAGAGAACATCGACCCTTTCAATATTAACAACAAAACATGCAAAAATGCTAGTTGATGGTATTGTTGCTAGACCTAGTACACTTATGTTCACTTTTTTTTTTTTTAATAATACATGAAAGATAAAGTGATATTCTAAAATTAATATTTTATCCTAACTGGCTATATACTTTTCTCCATTTTACACAAACTCATACTTAATTCATAATCCATAGTGGATGCATTGGAAGCAATGAATACAATCTTGGATTGGACTACAACTTTTGTGGATATATAGGTAGTGACTTATTCAAATATGTTTCAATCCAAAATAGACAAAATTAAGTTTTAAAAAATCCACAACAAGGCAATAATTATCATTTCTATAAAGGTACTTTGATCCAATTTTATGGAAGAGGGATCTCTTATCATGCAGTATTGAGGACCACAACAATAAAATATAATGGAATGTTTTCGTACATATGAGGATAGTGAAGTTAACTCATTTAAAAAGAAAAGAAAAGAAAAGAAAAAGAGAGAGCCCATTATTTTTGGGATCTTTATCACCTCCAATTGGTTGCTCGGTTTAGTTCCCCAGTTCCTCTAACAAAGGGGGGCTGAAATGACCTCTCTACATATGCCCAAACACTCTGCTCGGATGAGGTCCACCATCCCCCTATTAGAGGAACTGGGATCTAGGCCGATCAGCAAACTGGAGGTGATAATTTTCCTTACTTTTGGGGTTGAGTGAGATCAATTTGCTAGTCCAGCGAGCACTAAAAAAATATTTAATTAATTAACATTCTGGTAGTCACAACTTTCGATAATCCTTAATAAGGTTCGTCTGATTTGAGAGGAATGGAATGGGAAAACCGAAAAGTTAACAAATGGTCCCACATGTTGGTGAAATGAAAGACAAGGATGAGTTACGGTAGGAAAATTAGACTATCATTCCCATAAACTGTGCATATGTTAGGTTGGTTTCACGGGGAGAGGGAGAGGGAAAGGGAGAGGGCAATGGAGTATTGTGGACATGGTTTTAGATGTTAGTTGGAGGATCGAGTTTCCCTCTACCCAAAGGGTTAGGAGAGGGTTGGAATGAGTATCAGGAGGGTATTTTGAAAAATAATAACATTCTAGAAAGGGTTTGTGAACCCCTAGGATGGTGGGTGGACGGACCATCGTTTTCAATAGGTGGAGGAAAATTTTGTCTTTCAATATTAGTATGAACAGAGACTAGATCGGATGGTTTTGCCTCAAGGATATCAATACCATACTCTTTTTTTACATCTTTATCCTTTGATTGTGTTATATCGGTAATTCGTATGGAAACGATAGTGGTATCATTGTTGACCAATACAAATATGGATTGATTGATACAACCAATTTTAATACTCGTATCAGTACTAATACGATACATTTTTTTTTTGATAAAATACTAATACGATACATATTGGCTTGATAACAATACCTAATACCATGATTATGATGCACATGATGTATGTAGACTTTTCTATTTAGTGACTAGTACTAAAGTATTTGATGAGACTTTGGAAATAAAAATAAAAAGAGAAGACACATAACTACAAGAAAAAGTGATTATCCTGTTCCCTAATTTTTTGTTTATCCCTACCTAATTAAAGATCTCAATATTTTATGGAGAATAGAGAAATAAATAGGCAAAAAGGTCACAATACGTACTTAAGAATTAGTTTACGGAACTTTCTTCTCTCATTACCGTCGATTTCATCAAATAAAATCTGAACCCTAAAAATGTATAAGCCTGGTAGTGTTAGACTGGTTGTCTTCGTGACAGCCAGTTTCTATGATTATCAACAACCTTATCGTTTAATGGAGATATCCCTCCCTCAATCCCCTTCCCTGCTCTCTCTTTGATCGGCGATGGCAATATGGCATTGCAGAGATATCTCATTTCAAACCCTCTCTCTTCTCTCGTCTGCCCTAATTGGTTCAAATATAGTTTTTTTTTTTTTTTGGGGGGGGGGGGGTTAGGCGGGGTGGGGTGGTGAACTAAACTCGAACCCTAATGAGGAGCGAGTTTTTTGAGCACTAGCAAAAACCCCAAATCACTTTTGACACATTAAAGAGAAGAAGAAAAAATAACGAAGAATCATGGGGAGAACGGAATATTCGCTTCTTGCTCCTCTCTTGGACTTCAATCCTCGTTATGCGAACAACTCTGAGGTTTCTCTGTCTCTAACTCGTTTCTGCTCTGAACTGGTTACTCGTTATTCTAAAATAATTACAGTAAGAAGTGAAAATCTGTGCCGACATGTATTTCATCAAAACAAAGAAACCCTGCAATCTTAACCGATCCCAAAAAATAAAAATCCTGCTCTAATTCCCCTAAAAAAATTGTTAATTCATCTTAGTCAATTGTTTGGATTTCCGATCCAATTTTGTGAACATTTGCATTTTTTTTGTTTTATCTCATTTTCTTTTAGATGGTACGGATTGCTATATTCTTTGATGGAATTTGTAGACTTGTTAATACGGCTACTGGCATTGGCAAGACTGTTACCTATCTGGCTCTTATCATCCATCATCACCTTCAAATGTATGATCCTCGAATACCAGATGCCATCTGTGGGTTCTCCAAAATCAAGTGATCCAATCACTCTACAACAATTGACTGAAATAGTCAAAGTTTTATCTGAAGATGTGAAGACCATCAAGCAATAGGTTACTATACTGTCACAACAAGGGCTTGCTACACTTCCACAATAAATACCACAAATTGAAGTTGCTGTTTCCTACACCAACAACCTACACCCACATAGGTTACCACAGAGCAAGCTATGGCTTTAACTCCATTGGGTTGGGATGGGGTTTTCAAATAATGACCGGTGACAGCCCATTTCAGGTGAAGTAGTTCAAAGACTCAGATTCTGCTTCGTAAAATCGATGGTTACCAGATAAGGACGTTCTGCAAACTAATTCTAACGTACGTACCACCACCAGTCACCCAAATAAATAATTATTTTTCTTTCTTTAAATCCCACTCCACCAATATGTCCCACTCCACCAATATGCGATCGACCAAAGCTAACGAGGAGTCCGGGGTAAACGACAGGAAAGGCAAAGTAGACTAACTCACTTTGTGTGGGGAAACGTTCAGACGTCACAGAGATGAATGAAGAGAAAGAGAGAGAGACGTAGGTGGCGTAGTTGTGTATCCCAAGAAGGAAGAGACTTTTTTACTTTCAAGGCGGGTTGTATTTTCATGCGCCCAACTTTACCCCACATACAAGGTTGCGAAAAGTATAATTTTGCCTCTGCCCGAACGCGGATAAGGCGATACTTTTCACCCGCCTTGTATGCTGAGCAAAGTTGGACACACGAAAATACTACCCTGCCTTGAAAGTAGAGGAATCGGATCCCCCAAGAAAACGGTGCCTACTGCCTAGCCGTCTATTTTCAGGACCCAACACAAAAGCATTAACTCTCTCGCTGTTAAAATGTCAAAAAAAAAATAAAAGAACTAATAAAGTTTCAAATTTCTTCAAACATGTTAGTATGTTAGCACGTGCCAATTTTTATTTTAAGCAAAAGGTTATCTGAATCCATCATAGAGGGTGGTCCAACAAATAGAGAATTTTTTTTGGAAAAGGTTAGGAAATGCTAGCGGTATACTCGATACTAACACCCTATGTGTATCTCTCTGTTCTTCCTTATAAAGGGTAGGGGAATCATTTTAAAGGATAGAAGAGAGAGATAGACACATAAGTTGTTAGCATATAATATATCACTAGCATACCAATCCCTCTCCCATGTTTTTTTCTCGTTTGAAATGATCTATTTGTCTCATATATATATATGAAGCCGTTTCATGTAGCAATCTCTCTCGTTTGCCAATTGACTTGGTATGGGAGATATTGGTACATTCAATCAACATTTATCTTCGATAAAAGAAAAGGTAAAATGTTTAATGTTCCACAGTACAACTAAAGAATCTATGGTTTGAAGCAATAAGCCTTGTAAATGAAATAAAACTCACGCCCTCTTATTATAAGAAGTATTCGAAATGTCTTCAAATTTATGATTTTATCTTGAAATATTTCAATCCTTCATCGGGGCCATACCTCAAAAAATAAAAATCATTTTATATAAAGGTTGACATTCTTTATGGGGAAACGTGACCCCTACATGCACGGGGCCAATGAAAATTATTTGCATTAATATCATGAGGGTTAGGGCGATCATTTCATCCCCTTTGAGTCATTTTGCATGTCGTGTCTGCTATTCAACTTTTTTTGGACATTGAGAAATTTGAAGGCTTCATAGTTCATAGTCATCTGGGCGTGGGTGATACATTTCCCTCACAAAGAACTTTTCTCCTCAGATTTGGTCAATCCATAGGGGAAAAGATATGCGTGTGAGTCTTCCCTGATAGAACCCACGGGAAGACTTTCATCAAAAAAACAAAAATGTATTCCCTGATAAGCACTTTGTTATCCTTATAATACTATTTGAAGGGTAATTTAGATATTTTACAATATTGAAGGGTAATGTACACCGTTCTAGTATATATTCTACACGAGAGTGATAGATGGAGAGAGAGAGTCCCACACGCTTGTCGTTCAGACGGGAAGAAGAAGAAGGCTCTGTTACTTCCGAGCGTTTTCGCCTCTGCTTCCATAGCTGCTTCTGTACAGAGAATTTCCTTTTTTTTTTATTTTTTTATTTCTCCACTTCGCTCATCTACTTACCAGAAGTGAATGAGAGAAGGAGAATCTGATTCCAGATAATCTTTGTTGGGTTTCCCTTTCCGGAGTCTGGAATTCAAAGAAACTATAGTGGCCATCGTTTTATTGGGAGGAGCTACTGTTCGTTCGTTGTGAGGCTTTAGGAATCCATGGGTAACTGCTTTGGTTCTTCCGCCAAAGTAGACAGCGCTCACACTACTCAGAATGCTTTTGGTAGTGATTCTTTCTTTATTATTTTTCTTTCTTCCTTCTTCATGATTCTAGCTCGCTTCTTTCGGCTGCTTTAGTTCCGTGTTGAAGTGATGAAGTTTCATTACTTATTGTTCTCTTTCAATTATGGGTCCTGTTAAGGTATTGGTTTATGATGTTTTATTAACAATTTGATGAAAAGTTGTTGAAATGAATCTTTTTCTATACGGATTCTGATGGGTTCTGGTCATTTTTGAGCTTGAATTTCGGTTTTAGCGTCTTACCTTCTCGTAAGGCAAATTTTTTATTTGCCTGTACTGGAATTTTCTATTATTGGTCTTGGTTGCGGTCCTGTTCCTGGTTGGTAGCCTTTAGATGCAGAAGATATATGAGGTGCTTTCTATGCTTTTAAAATGAAAGTACTGTGAATTGTTTTGGCTGGTTTAAGTTGTGGTTTGTCTCTTTGAATTTAAAATTTGTTCGAGATGTAAGTATGGAAGTAATTGTCCAGAGCTATAACTCAGTCTTTGTGTATTGTAATTCTTGTTGGCAGTCTATGGTTTTAAGTTTAGAGGACCATAAATGGTCGCCATGGCCAATTTTTAGAAGGAAATGTATATTACTTCTATTTAAAAAAAAAAATTTCATTCTTAAATTAAGTTTTGAACTGTCTCATGATGTTCATCAATTCAAAGGGTTTCATGTTTAAACTTCTGGAAAGAAGTGAAACCATCAACTATAGTTAGTGTCTTTCCCCCCCCCCCCCTCCCCCCTTTAACTTGTCTATGAAGAATGAGGTCTGAGAAATTTAGATCTAACTATCATTCTTCACCAATTTTTTTTTTTGGGGTTTAATTTTTATAAAATTTTAACCAATTAAAGCATTCTCTTATTTGACAGCCCTGGAGTCTACATGTTGTTCATGAGACTAGGAAAGTAAATGTCGGATCTCTGGATTTTAATGATAGGAGGTCTTTCATATGTTTTTGTTAGAAATGAACACTGTAAACTTTCTCTTGTCAATATCATGAAGGCATGAAATTGAAGAACCATGGTTAGATAGGATGGTATATTATGGAGAATTCTAATAATTGGGAAATATCCTCCCTTATTACTGAAACTACCCTTGGACCCATTTAAAATTAACTCTTTGTATAGTGTTCTTATTCTTGGAAATCATCTACCTCTTTCTGTTAGGTTGCAGTACTAATGTTGTTGTTGTTTTTTTTTTCTTTGACCTTCAGGCAACTCAAAAGCTACAACTAGAACTACTTTATCTTTAGCAGTTTCTAGCTCAGCAGTTTCTAGCCTGACAGTCTCATCTTGTGGTGAAAAGATTACCACTGAAAGTCTTCCTACCCCGAAGTCTGAAGGTGAAATATTGTCATCGCCAAATTTGAAAGCATTTTCTTTTAGTGAGCTGAAAAATGGCACTAGAAACTTCCGTCCTGATAGTCTTCTTGGAGAGGGAGGATTTGGCTGTGTTTTTAAGGGATGGATTGATGAACAAACCCTTGCAGCTGCGAAGCCTGGATCTGGAATGGTTATTGCGGTCAAGAAACTTAAGCCAGAAGGTTTCCAAGGCCACAAGGAATGGTTGGTAGGTTCCACCCTTTAATTTTACTGTCTTGCTTTCTCTTTTGTTTCCTCTTCCCTTTACTGATGGACAAATTGATTGCTTGCAGACAGAAGTGAATTATCTTGGCCAACTTCATCATCCAAATTTGGTTAAACTTTTTGGTTATTGCTTGGAGGGAGAGAATCGGCTTTTAGTTTATGAGTTCATGCCAAAAGGCAGCTTGGAGAATCATCTTTTTAGACGTAAGTAAATCCATTCAGCAAATTCTTCGGTAGAAGTCAAAAAGCTTTCCTTGGACAGTGAGATTCCAAACAGCTGGGAATTTCCCTGCTTTAGGTTAGATAATGTAGTGATCCCTGGGCATCATGGAATTGTGTCCTCCATTTGGTGCTTCAAATCCCAAAGTCCAATAATTGAGATCTCTAATGGAAGTTGTGGAGTTCGATTTCTATTTAAATTCACAAATTGATTGCTTAATGGAAGTCTAATCTTTGGGTTGGATTACTTATTATTGCCAAATTAAATAAAAAAAAGTACTAATTTGCTTCTGTTTATACTCTTGTAATCCAAACTGAGTTGAAATTTATCAGCATTCAGAAATTTCCTTTATTTAAGGCTACATCTTGTGTTACTTCATAAGCATTCATATCCATCCTGTTCAACTTCTCTTTTCTTGTCCTAAGTACTAATCTTAAGTTCTCTTCAACAAGCTTGTTTCTGATTATATGCTTTCTAGTTCTGCCCTTTGTCCATCTCAGTTGTACTTAGTTTGAATACTTGTATCTTTATTTTTCAACTTTCAACTTTCAACTTTCAACTTCCGACTGTTTTATCTGTCTTATGGAGTTCACCTTTTGGGTTTGATAGGAAATGTCAATCATTTCGCGATTCATATTTAAAAGGTTTGGCCACAGACCTCAGATTGCTGGGTTCCAACATGATGCATCTGTGCTTGAGACTAATAAGCACTGATACGTGCACCTTTTCTCCCCGCCCCCAGGGAAAATCTTGGGTGAACATTCTGCCAACTCTTGTTGGAGGATGCTCAAACTTTTGAAGTCCACTCATAAAATAGGTTTTGTGGGTCAAAGATCTTGAAGTTTCTCTGGATATTGCACTGCAACAAGTTGCTCTTATAATCATTAACTTCCAAATGATGCCTTGTTTTTCAGGAGGGGCCCAGCCGCTATCTTGGGAAATAAGGATGAAAGTCGCCATAGGTGCTGCTAGAGGTCTCTCTTTCTTGCATGATGCCGAATCACAAGTTATATACAGGGACTTCAAGGCTTCTAATATTCTTCTGGATGCGGTATGCTGACTAAAAGAGGAGCACACACCTTGGCGCCTTAGATTCTACATGGATGTTATCTTCTGACATGTTGCTAATATTTTCGTGCTTTTCCTTATGCAGGAATTTAATGCAAAACTTTCTGACTTTGGCTTGGCCAAGGCAGGCCCCACTGGTGATAAGACTCATGTCTCTACTCAAGTCATGGGCACTCATGGCTATGCAGCACCTGAATATGTTGCCACAGGTTCATTTACTTACTTACACATGCTTAAGAGTTGTTAATATCAAACTTCTTAGTTCCTTCACTTTTTGTACTCATTCATGACTCCTACCTATACTAATGTCTAAAATGATGAACAACAGGTCGGCTCTCTGCAAAGAGTGATGTATATAGCTTTGGGGTTGTACTGTTGGAATTGTTGACTGGGCGCCGTGCTGTTGATGAAACAAAAATTGGGATAGAGCAAAACCTGGTGGGCTGGGCAAAGCCATATTTGGGTGACAAACGCAAGTTATTCCGGATTATGGACACCAAGTTGGAGGGCCAGTATCCCCAGAAAGGAGCCATCATGGCTGCCAACCTTGCCTTACAGTGCCTCAGCAGTGATGCAAAAGTCCGTCCACGTATGGCTGAGGTTTTATTAATTCTGGAACAAATCCAAGCCCCAAAAAATGCTTCCAGATACTCCCACCCGGAACAGAAAAAGGCCTCTAATCCGGCCCACAGATCCCCACTGAGACACCGTCCTTCACCTCTCAATCTTGCACCTCGTGGTTCTCCGTTGCCATCACGCCGGCAATCCCCACGAGTTCGATAAGCAGAGATTTGCCATTCAATCTGGTTTTTTATGTAAATTACTTTTTCCCACTTTTTTTTGGGTTTATTGACAGACTGATGCTTGTTTAGTGTAACATTGCATCATACAAAATGTTTCTCTTTCCTCGATCAATGTAATCATTTTTATTTACTTCTATTAAGTAATATAAATGAGATGTTTTCTTTTATATTGTGATCATCCCACTTTCTATATGGAAATGATGTGTTTCTCAAATGTAGTTCAGTGGCTAGACCACAGTCTATTCAATGAACGTTATTATTTAGATTATTCTCCTTTAGTCTTAAATGTTCTGTAACATATGCAGCACAGTATTTTTTAAACGCATGCTAACTGATCCTTCGATTTATATGTGGAGAATATGTTTTAATGAGAGCCACATCATTTTCAGAAAAACTGGCTGTCTGTGTTGATCTGTACCCTCTTATTATAGACCAGAATAAATGAAATACTTTACAAGAAAGAGAAGTACATCAAAAGGAGTTGAGCTCCAAGGAAAGGAAAAATGATAAGGTGAAAAATCAATCTCAAGGCAGCAAAATATATGTGAAGATGCAGTTCAATTTACAAATGTAAAGAAATTGTAGTTTTAGATGTGTTTCAAAATATATTAATAATCTCATCACCATTGTTGAATTATTGGGATTTTTTTGGATGAGAAAAATATCATTTACTATTGATTAAGAGGAATATTATGGCAAACTGAATCTTTCCTCAAATATAGATAGTAGAACCAGCATGTGTATTTGTAGTTTATTAAGAAAGCAAAATAAAGATTACAAAGAAAAGAAAATTTTATTCTGTGCAAGTTAAATCTCATTTATTTAAGCTGGAATTGTGAGGTCATGTTAGGCCCTTTAATGCAAAGAGATGATAGGAGGAGAGGAATTACCTGTTCTAGCTATCATCTTAACATAATGTTAGACTGTTGTGTCTGATATGTTGTTTCAGTTTTCTATAAGCTATTAACTGGTTGTGTTAATTGTTCTTGAAATAGCTTGATCTATGACTTTTGGTTTTGGTTATTTGGATTTAGAGCCAAATTCGGCATATACACAAATGATGTGAAATTGCTTTTATTTCTCTATGAATGATGGAACATTTCAAGGTGGAAGGGATGAATTCAAAAAGCAAACATAAACAATTTCTCTTTATAGGCTTAAGATAAAGAAAGAAGAAAAAGAAAAAAAGGTACTCCAGCTCTTCATATGGTAGTATTGACTTATCTATGACCATGTAAGAGCTGAATGTGAATCCTGAGGGCCATATATGGCAAGAAGTGATATGGCTGAAAAGGGTGGCAACCTTGTGGAACCTGTGATATATCTAGACGTATTCCTGTTATGAGCATGATCAATGGGACAAAGAGAATGGTCAATTTATCAATTCATAAGACTGTTTGAAGGGAAGGCATTTGGAGTATTAACAGTTCTTTCATCCAATTTTTGAATCATCCAACAAATGCATCCACAGATGATTTATGTTAGACCTAACATGGCATTGTTGATGCACCTATGAAACATGTATGTGTCTATTCAATTGTTTCTCTCAGATCAATATCCTATGGTTATTAGCTTCAATCATGCTGGGCTAGATTTTTTTTGGGTGCTCTGTTGGGATAATTAATTCTCTCAGAATATAACTTCAATCTTCAAACATGACCAAAAAATAGAAGGAAGAAACACAAGTGCACAACACAAACACGCTCTTGTCGGAGGCAGCCACACTGCCCATTTGTTGTGGCCTTCACTTCTTCCTTTTTGAGCATCTTCACTGCAATAGCAAGTCCCATGCTTGATCTTTGCTGCAGTTGTGTTGAAACAATGTATCTGGCCTTTATAAACATCTCCTAAATCGCCTTTACCAACAGGATTTTATTATTGAGTTTATAGTTGCAGCATCAAGATACTATAGAAAAATGTTGAGCTTGCAGCAGTTACGCTCCCACCCGTAACTCAAATTTGGAAGTGCCTAATTCTCAGTGATGTGCAGGAAGTGGAGTCCTATTCGTTTATTAGGCATTTCTGAAACAAGTGCATGAAAAAAATGTGAGCACTCGAGTATAATTGATTTATGGCTCTAATATGTGGGAATTCATTAACAAGTTATAATTTTTGCGCAGTCAATGAGCAATTTAAGTGGTATTCAGTTACAGTGTTTTCTCAGTTGTAGATATCATATTTCCAAAAGATCATGCTTATATGCTTGATATTAGAATTTAGAAAGATACCAATACAATAAATATACAAATCATTATGCTGAAATAAAATTTCATGGGGAAAATGTTACCCATAGAGTTTCACTTTATTTGGACTGAAAATGGGGTGCTTTCCTTCTATATGGCCATATTGCTAGAAGAACAAATTCCTTATCCGATGATTAGAAGAGTTTGTGTGTGTGTGTAATTTACAACTTAAATAACTTATTATAACATGAAAAATTATGAGGCATAATTTGAGAACTCATTTTCAAATTGATTTATGCACGTCTGGCATAATGAGCACACACCACAAAGTGTAGTGTTCCCTGTTCAATTTTACTGTGTTTGGTAACTAGTTAGAGAGATGGACCAAGATTTGCAGGTTTCTTCATTAGATAAAATTTTCTATAATTTTACTTTCGGACTTCTTACAGGTAAATCTAGAAATCCAACTATGCAGTTTATCTGTATGTGACAGCCTCATGAAGTTTCTGCTGATGGTCCACCTAATCAATATTCTCCTGTGGATTGTTTAAAAATAGATATTCAGTCACATTTTCGTTCTTTCTGTTTTATAAGATATCTATACCTTTCCTAGATTCCAAAATTTAAATTAAAATCATGTATTCCTTGACCTAGGTTGCCACATTTCTCCAATACAATTTCAGTTTTCTTGTTTGTTACGGTCAAGCTTGAGTTGGTATTGTGGATTTGAAAAGACTATTTTCATGCATCTTTTTTCTGGTAATATTCCATTTTTATCTTTAATTTTCATTATTAGTTTTGTTGGTCTCAAATATTAAAATGTTTGAGGTGATGATGTTGACATTTTTGCTGCAATAACACTTTTGGTCTAAGCAACTCCAAATATAGATTCTTAATGAGCTGGTTGGTTAGCGGCCGCCCAGCTACGCATTGGCGAGAATGTCCAATCTCATACCATTCTTGAACTGCAGACAGGGCTTCGGAAAGAGAAGACACAAGTTCTCATTTTTCTTCATCATCTTCTCATTTTAAAGGTACATTTAATTTTACACTCTGAATCATAGTTGTCATGGTGACAAGGCGAACCAAGGCGGAGGGATAAAAAAACCAAGGCGACGCCTTGACAACTATGCTCTAAATTTACAGTTGGTTGGGATTATCAGTTATTATGCTCTGAATTCAACATTTACAGTTCGTTGAGATTATTCTTTCCTCTTTCATCTATCCTCCCCTCCTTTCTTTTTGCAGATGGTAATGATATTTGAGCATTGAGCTGACCTTGTAAAAAGTTCAGAATGGTGCTAGTCTGAGCCCTTTGGGGTCTTCATATTCCTCTTAGAGCACTTGATTTGCCAGTGAAATTGAAATGCTTGTTCTAGGAAGGTTGACTGCATTATAGATGCTGAAAATCTTTCTGACAAAGTAAGCAGCTTTGAGAATGTGCTTTTTCTTTCCTTTGTTCTTCTTGTTCTATTTAATTTCTTTTTCCCAAATCAGTTGTAATATTATCCTTATTTTCATTTGCACCTAATAATGGAAATGTTGGTGAAAGTGTGAAACATAGTGGTATGAAGTAGCAATTAATATCCTTCTATATTTTTTGGTTCCTGAAGATCTCCTTGTCTGTGAGGCTTTTCTATGCAAGAGGGAGAACGTAGAGTCAATGAAAAAAAGGCTGTGTTGGCACAGGTGGGATATCACTCAAGAGTGTCTGGGAGAAACAGAGAAAGGGGCCGGGGGATAGTTGAGTCTGCATTGGCATCCAAAGAGAGCGGCGAAGTTACTTTAGGGTGTTGACTGAAGCTGGCTGGCACTCAGGATGAGAGGTTCCTGATGCAGAGCTGAGGGTATACCAGTGTAGGAAGAAGAAATCAGGCCTATTTGAGGCCCATTTGGTTTAAGTCATAGCCCAGTCAAGTCCTATTCTGGCCATCAGTGAAAGTTGTGTTCAGGCCCACACTTAGGCCCATATTTTGGTTACAACTTAAGCCCATCATAGGCCATTGGTTACACTACATTGAGGCCCATATTTTGTCTTCTAATGACCCATCGGTTGATGGAGATTCTGGACATCAAATCTTGTGGTCTCATGTTGGGAATATCTACTTCTATACTTTCTATTTTATTGTTATTGTTTTCCTCTTTGGTGCAAGTCATTAGATTTCCTAGAAGTTTCTATTTTTGATTGTAGGCTTACTTGGCAGCCAAGAATTTCTATTTTATTTGATTGTAGGCTACTTGGTAGCCAAGGTTTCTATTTTTGTATTACATCTATTTCAGTTAATAAATCGAAGAGAAGGGAGACCCCTCCCATGATTTTGGAGAAAAAAGTGTATTGTGAGTCTTCTTCAATGAGACAGCTGCTCCTATGGTGAAGTAGTAGCAACCAAGGTGGTGAAACCTTGCAATGGTGGGTGGTGAAGCCTTACCTAGGTGTTGGTGGTGAAACCAGACCATATTCCCCCTCTCTTTTTTTTTTTTCCCCTCTGTCCTTCGTATCCTTCTTTGTCTACTGATTCACTGCACAACACCTACTGTCGTGGGAGTCCTTCACTGTTATAAGGATTGAAGTCTGAAGTTTGAAGAGCCTTACAGCTTGAGGCACAGTATTCTTCAAGTTCTGATTTCTGTTTTGGTTGTGTTCTAACAGCCATTGGTTCCTAGATTGGCTTTGGTTTTGCACTCTTTATGTCCCTACATTCCTTTCTATTCTACTGGTTGTTCTATCGTTATTTATTCGTTGTTCTGCAACATTCTTCTTCTGTTCTAAGTCTACTGTTGCTATACTAATCTATTCTGGTTTCAGGATTTCATGTCATTATTCTCGCCCATCCAGCCATTGGATTGGCCTATTTTCTGACCCTATTTGCTTCTCTGTCCCCCCTACCTTCATCCAGAATTGGAGGGTCATCTGACCCATTGATGCAGATACATCACCAACAGAGGCTTATTTTAATGGGAATAAGTTTAGAGTTGGGTTATCTACATGTTGGGTCTTTGATCCATGGGTTTCCAATGTACTTTTTCACTTTAATGGACCTAAAGTATGGGTAATAAGGTTGCATACGGGATTAGCTGTTTCAATTCGCTAGTTTTATTTTTATGTAATTAGTGGTCATGTGACTTGGTTAAGTGGTCATGTGACAACTTAAGTGGTCATGTGACTCAGTTTAGGTTACGTAGTAGGTTAAGGATTGAGTTAAGCCTTTCTTTTTTAGTGTAAGAGTCTATTTTTGAGTCTTTTATATAAGGTTGTAAGAGGGGCAAGTATTGGACACGAATTTTTTATTAATGAAAAGTTTTTTGCTGCTCTTCTTTTCCATTGAAGATTTTTGTCTTGTGTTTGATCAAGGCTAAAGGAATCGGTGTTTGATCCGATTGACACCTTGCGGTGGGAAGCCCAAGTAGTTCGAACTGGTTACTTGTTTTCTCCATTGCTGTTACATTCAAGTTCTTGTTCAAGTTCTGGTTTCAAGAGTTGTTCTACATCAACAAAGAAATTCTGTTCAAATTTGTTCTTCAATAACCAAGTAAGTTGAACCTGAACCAAACCCTAACCACTCTCTTCTTCTCCTCTAGACCACCCATAACCTGCCCAGCATAACCTAACCATCAGAACACTACCGCCTCGACTGAGTGTCCTTCCAGACCTTTGGAAAACTCGATCCAACCTGGTCCTATTCTATCCACTCTAACCCTAGAATCTCCACTCATCTCTCTTTCCAAAACCTAACCCTAACTCAACCAACCTTGCTGCTGATTCTGTTCAGCAGCCTTAAACTGGTTAATTGTTAACGTGACTTTCACTGAAGACTTTCCTACATCAACTTACCTTAACCCCAGACCCCACTAAACCCTAACCCTAAATTTGACATTTTCCATTAATTTAACCCTAACCGAATCTCCCTTTGAAGAACAGATCCTGGTTTTGGCTTGTAGTTGAATGATATTCAATGGGAGATATCATTGGTCTTAGAAGTTGCTAAATCCTATTTTACTAATGTTTTTATTTTCTGTTATATACTATTCCAGAAGATCCAAACATTGGATCAGCTTGATATTTAGAGGGCTCAAACAATCTATGGAGAAGTCTAATCAACTCTAATTTCAGCCCCATCCAACCACTAGATTATGAGATATCTTAACCTTCTATATTCTATCCTTTGTTTCTTTACTTGGATAACCATGATTCTATCCTGCAGTTATTAGTGTTCTCTAAACCTAGTTTTGATTACCTAGAACACATCACTCCCACTGCGATATCTATGGGGTGCCCACTTTGCCGCTGGCTGACTTTGCTGAATGGGGTTCGACAATATCCTGCCCTGTTATTCTTCACTGCAGTAGTTATAAATATTGACTTTTTTTTTCTTAAATACAGTGGTTGACGGGCAATTTAGATCGTTCTTCTTTTGTTTCTTGGGGGTTGGGGTGTTAATTTTAGGCCTTCGTGATGTAGGATGTAGTATCCCACAATGGATTTGCGTTTTTTAGGAGGTAAGTATATATCATTTGATTAATGAAAACAAAAGAGCAACCTAAGTAGATTTGTTCTGTGAAGAGTAAAGCATAGCTGAGAGAGGACCTCTGTACCAATCGGGTTGGGCAGAGATAAAAAAAAAAGGTACTCTGGAGGGAAAAATAAACTCTTAGTACTAATGGAATTGTCAGAAAATAGGCTTAGGGGACTCAGAATTGGGTTATTTTTTAAGGACCGGAACCTTTCAAGGTGGAATGCAGTAATTTATTGAAGAAAGTTGTGATTTTGATCGTATTACAATGGTCATTAGAATCCCTCAACTTTACAAGGTGCAGACATGAATCTCTCAGGGAAAAAGCAGACAGCTGGGTCAATATTGGAGTTTTATTTAGGTTTTTTCGGAGTGATGATTGATGCTTGAGAAGGCAGGTTAGGAGTTTGTTTGGTTGTTGTTTGATGGAGAAGTGGGTTGGTAGGCAGGTCATGGGGCTGAAATTGGATGGATATACATGTTGCAGGGCTGGTTAGGTGATGTTAACAGTGGCCAGATAATGAAAAAGGGAGGAGAAAGAAGAAGAAATAGAACCTGGGATTTACCTAATTGAAAGGTGATTCCCATGGCTGAAAGAGTGATGGAGAAGCATGAATTTGATTTTATTGCTTGAAAATTGAGCTTGCATACAGGCTTATAGATACCTCTGTATGTACCTTCCCACAGTTTTTGGACTGTTCTGTTCATGCTGTATCTCAAAATCAAAGAGAGTGAAAATATGAACTAAGCTGTCACCAAGCTTATTAGCCCCAAATTTATTGAAAATAGATAAAAGGCCTGAATAACTTAAATTCCATTCATAAGTACTAAATTTTCCTTTAAATTATGTTATTGCCCCACTGCACCCAAAGGCCGACTTCCAAGCTGTAACGACATTCTCTAATGACATGTGAATCAAGACCAGTGCTCTAACCCTGCACCCTAACTTAAAAATGTAATAACTCTCTAATGAATAATGCAAATCAGAACCTGCTCTGACCATTAGTTGTACTAAGGTACTACACCCTTGACCCTACTCAAGAACATGAAACCCAACTACCCAACCCTATTGGTCTAGATGTAGGCCCCATAAATCTTAAACTCCTGCTTCTATGGCTGTCCAGATTCCCTCTATGGCTTTATCAGCTTTCGAACTTGACCTTCCAGCTTTGGGCAGGCATCAGCTAATTCTTTGGGTTTGGTTGCCCTTTGTTTGCATCTTTCCTGGTCATCTCTGGGCGAAAAGTCAATATTTATCTGCCTTTTGGAGAAGAAGTGTTTTTGTTTTTAATTTTCCAGTACCGAGGAAGGTGGAGGGAGGGGAGTCTGGTGCATTAGGATCTTCTATTAAGCAATACTGCTTGTAAAGGTCGAACGTTCTCTTTCAAAATACATGCTGAAGATAGAAACATATAGAGGTAAAAAAGTGAATTTATAACATGGACAACATAATTTGATGAAGGATTATATGCTGTAATTGTTATTACCGCTTCATTAGTAACTATTGTCAATCCTCGGAGGTCAAGATTCAATAGTATCAATAGTAATTTCTTGTAATCATTTTAGTTTGTTTAGACTGGTGGTTTGGAAAAGCCTCCCTCCCTATCACAACCTTGAGGTATTGTCCCCCATTCTGCTGATCCCAAAACCAAATCCCTGGATTGCAATTCTGAAAATTGTTTATCTTTCAACTTCATAGGCTCTTCCACAATACTTTTTTGTTCTCTTTCTGGATGGATATATGAAGGTTATCCAATGGTGCAACCTGGACACTATGACCATGCTTATGAGGTGTTTAGATCTGGACATCTCAGTGACTAGGCACACTGATCATTTCAAGGTTCAGAATCATAAGGATGGCACTGGTATAAACTCTGCATCTGTCTCTGGAACATATGGCAGCATCATCTACACTGTCAAATTCAAACTTTTTCATCATAGAAATTGATGGTCTTTGAGTTATGCTTATTGTCTAAGAATTCATTCATGGAGAGGTTGAGGTTCACAAGATCGATTTCAAGAAGCAGCCACCACATACTCACAAAGAAAAAGGCTTATGCTGCCACATCCAAATATTTTCTCTATCCCTGATTCTGTGGAATCTGATCAGTGTTGTGTGTGTATGATCTTGTCAGTTGCACTTTGTAGAGGAGTTTTTTTCTTTTTTTTTTGGGGGGGGGGGGGGGGGAGGAAAACTACTGGATTTTTTTTAGGGTGTTTGTTAGAAACATTGAGATGAAACTAAAAAGCCGTAGCAAGAGAGATGTAGGAAGTGTTAACTATTAAGTTCTGGTCCGCCTTTACACAAGCTTGCTTTTTGGGTAATTTATCCTGATCTCATAGCTTTGCATCAGAAACACATCCAAGAGATCTATAACTCAATGTCAACTCTTCAGCAACATTAGCAAATAGAAGTTAGCATCTCTCAGCTTGTTCTTTTTCCACTCCACCCCCTGTCCTTGTGAGAAGGGATATTGGTGCATGTTGATGTGGATATACAAACCTTGTTTGAGTTAATGATTTGATTTGTCTCTAAATGTTGGTGTTTGTGAAATGGACAACAAAGGCCGATATTTAAAATTCCCGGACCTCAAGTATCAATTGGTATGGCAACAACCGCCACCTAGTGAGCCACTGATGTTGTTTAAAGAAACAGATTCCGCTACTATAACATCCTTTAGACTTCAGATTACTGTGTCAGGTGTTGTTTCTGTGTGTTCAAATGCTGGGAGGCTTTAAGCTGGAGACTGGTTTGATCCTTGAATGAAGAAGTGATCGTGCAGCACATGCTTGTATCATTCAAACCCAGGTATGGTGGTAGTTTGTATTGTAAGTTTTATGCAAAGATCAATTTGTTTGTAGATATTAAGGTGTAAACAAGCACGACCTAAGTCTAACCTTATCATTAGATTGATGCCACCCTGCTGTAAGAAGAAAAAGGTGTTTCTTTTGGATTTCTCATTGTGTGAAGCCATCACAAAGTTCTGGGTTGTTAAGCATGGGACGAAGTACTTCTGTTTGCGGAATTGGTGAATTTCTATTCCTGTATGGCAGGTTCTACCCTGCACCCTCAACATAATTTCATCCCCAACCTTGAGTGAAGTCACAGGATTGCTGGTTTTTGTATATTCATTTCCTGCAGAAAAGGTATGGGAATCCAGCCTTCAAGGAGTAAGCAAAGGTAGAATAAACAGAGGAAAATTTTCTTTTGCAGTTATAATGAACTTAGGATTGGACAGACTAGGCCAACCATATCCATCTTCTGTATAAGGATGCTGTAGATGGTTTCATAATCCGAATTTCTTTTTTTTTTTTTTTTTTGTCGGGTTTGTTCCGCCCACTGAACTAACCCAAGTTGATCTGATTGAGAATCTCATATCTAAGACATACCATCAGAGGCTATGTCTTGATTGAACCTCAACCTAACCTAGCCAGTTTGTGTTGCACCTCTCACCAGGGTAGTAGTTTATCTATGGCATAGCCAGCAAAATGTAGACCAATGGCCTGCGGGGAGAGGTTGTAATTGTACCTAAGGATGTCAAAACCTAGCCTGAACTGATAAGACCGATCGAAACCGACCGAAAAAACCCGGATTGAACTGAACCGATCCTTATTGGATTGGATTTGGATTGGTTTATGACGGGATCGACTGAAAACCAGACCATAGCAAACCGATTGATATCCAAACCGAAAACCGAACCGGATGAAACTGATAAAAAATATTGAATATAAGGTTATGAATAGGTGAATTGATTATCCATTGACTTCAATATTAATGAGAAAATTTCTGGTTGTAAGGGGAATTGCTAAAAATCAAAGAGAGCTTATGAATAGGAAAATTGATTTGTAACAAGACTTCCATTGATCTCCTTGTTCACTATATTAGTTGGATAGTAAATTAATGATTTGATAGTAGGGTTGATTTAGTGATTTCAATATTAGTTATCTTTCTCATTCACTAGTTATTCATTGATTTCAAAATTAGTTATCTTCTCTTTACAATTAATGATAAATAATTTTATGATTTGTAGCAATGATTTCGCTACAAACTCTATTTGTCCGTTGATTTCAATATTAGTTATCTTCCCCTTATAATTTATTCTCTTTGTTTAGTTTTCCTCCTATTCATGGTTGTTTGCTTGTTTGACTTGGGGAAGGTGAATTAAAGTGTTTTTATCGAATATTTCCTCAATACAAGTTATGAATGTAAGATTTCATTGTGGTTCAAACCCGAGGAAAAAAAAAAAACAATCTAAACTGATATTAACCCGGTATTGGATAACCGAAATAATTCGAAACCGCATTGGATCGAAATTGAAACCGACCAAAAATCGAAGTTTCTTAATGATTTGGTTTTGGTCTCACTCATTCCGAGACTGAAACCGATTCAGCCTGATCGAAATTGGGCCGAACCGACCGTTTGATACCCCTAGGTGAATCTACACAATGTCTATGTGTATTAGCATCTCCTAGTATGAACTTCCACGCAGGGCACACATACTATTTCTAACATGGATGGAAGATGAGAAATACGAAGGCAGTGTTTGGTATGCATTCTTAGAATGTGTTATGGTCATATAATGCATTCTAAAACGACAGAATCGTTGTTTGGTACATATTCTCATTTTAAATTCCTAGAATGGAAACAAGAACGGACCTCGTTCTGGAATGCACAAAAAACATATTCTGCGTTCTCGCTATGGATTATCCATCTTCTTCAAAGTTCGAACAGTCTCTGCAGCTCAAAACAATTATGCCTTTCCTCTGCCTTCTTTGTCTGCCTAATAAAAAACAAGATGAGTTCTGTTCGGTCTAAACCATGAACTCACACAGCTCACAGATGTGGAGAAGCTCAGCCAAGAAACGGAGACAGAGTGCTTTGTACTACAAAGTAAACTCCAAATCCAGTTGAGGAGAAGTTGGAATAAAGAGTAGGACGAGATCAGCCAAGAACTCTCACAGATTTTGTCATAGCCCACTCCTTGTAACCCAGGAGATGTGACTAGGATGCTTACCATCATCCTACTCAGCCTACTACGATCACTGACATGGTACCTTAACGTTACAGTCACACTCAAGACAATCATAATAATCAACGACGGTGGAAGAAAAAAACATATAGTAATACTGATTCTCTCAGCTGGGAAACTAAGTGTGATAGAATATTACATATCTCAAGTTTATTCTTGATCCAACAGTTAACCATATCGTAAATAATAGTTACATCAAATGGTTAAACTCATTAGAAATCATAAATGGAGGACATCACGTCCTCGATCACAATACATCGTAAGCACAGTCGTAGCATTCGCAACCAGCATCGTGTCCCTTGGGTTTTGGTGTCCTCTCGTCTCCATCATACTCTGTCACAGAGGAGAAATTGTCCACGGTACATGACACTACTGAATCTGCATCACAATCTAAAAGGGAGTATCCACGTGGAGTGAGCTTCACTAAGCTCAATCAGGGGATGGGGGCATGCAAGCATACACATATAGTCCATGATACGGTGCATGAATTCAATTTTATTAATATCCACCTAACAACAAAACTAAGTCAAGGGTAATAGTACTACTGCAATACAATAGGCAGTACCCTTGATCCCAAAATGTGCCTCGGTCACCTAGCGATACTACCCTAGTTGTAGAGTGAGCCTGCCAGTCCCGGAATGTGTCTCGGTCACCCAGCAAACCCCTGATAGTTAACCTGGCACCATGGTCTCGGAACAACATCGGACCTACCATGGTGGATTATCCAACAAGTAACCCCTGTTGGCAAGGGTTGTAGCACAAGGTCAATTGTCCTATCCACATGTGTACATGCCATGACAATATATCACATATATGCTATATATATAGACTTGAGGCCGGCGATCACAGTACCGGAATACCCTCGGCCACACTGTCCTCCCGTTTCTTTGAGTATATACATACACATACAATTGAGTATGGCGAATACGGTACCGGAACAAACCTTGGCTACACCGCAACCCATTTCCAAGCCTAATATATCAGATATTTCTATTACAATAGTAAGGAATTTAAATACAGTTAGTATGATGAATACGATACGAAAACAGACCTCAGCTACACCGCAACCCATTTCCAAGCCTCTGTCTAATGCAACATGTATGTAACGCAATTAGCATGACGATCACGGTACTGGAACATCCTCGGCCACACCGTATCCAATTTCCCAAACACAATATACAACCAAGATATAAATCGATTAAAACATACATAGTGAAGTTATAAAATTGAAACATGCATAGTGAGGTTATGAAATTAAAGTATGCATGGTTAAGATTATCGAACAGAATGATGGATTTCATGTGTGTATCACACAATATTTATGAATTTGAAACTCTATAGAAATTAAGTCAAACCACACCCACTCACCTTATCTCAAGACTTGGCGATTCAATTCCAAAATCAAAGCCTGAGCGACTCCTCAATAGACCTCACCAGGTTGATTGTATCTTACTTAATTGCGTTTAAAAAGTGTTAGATCAAATGTTGGAAGAATGCCTAAAGAATTCCCAGAAGGGCAGAGTATGAATCAACTGTTGGAACCCACCAGCAAATGTCACTGGTTGATCAATGATTGACTGGTGGATCATTGGTTGATCAACCGGTGGCAGAAATAGAAGCTCTATTTTTTTTTAATTAAAATTTAGGGGTAAAATCGTCCGATTCAAACTGGATAAAGGGTGTCAATTGGTTTGGTTCCATGTCTTGATGGTGTGATCCAAAACCGAACCGAGAACCGACTTGGTTCTGGAAGTGAAAATCGAAACCGAACCCACTCGGTTTGATTCGATTACGGTTCTAATTCGATTTTCCAATAGGGGTCTAATTTGGTTCTCCAATACGGTTCCAATTCAGTTCTCCTATACAATTCTTTTCTGCTAGGCTGACAATTGTTGTTGCTTTGTTGTTTTCTCAAGAAACCCCATTTGTATAAATAAAATGCTCACAAAACCTTAAAGGAATCAAAAATTTTAATAAATAAAGTAAGAAAAACACATCAAAATTATAGTTCCAAAAGGAAAGCCAACACCATAAAAATAATATAAAAAAAAGATATAGGGTTTTGGATTCAAGTGTGGTACTCGATTTGGTTTCGATTCAAACCGATGATTTTTTAAGTGAAATCGAAACCGAACCGAACCAAATTAAAAATGACAATTTTTTAAGTGAAACTGAAATCGAACCGAACCAAACCGAATTAAATGCTCATATATCAGAACCGAAACCAAACCAAATTTATTCAATTCGGTTTGATTAATTCGGCTCGGTTTCGGTTTGGCTTTGACATCCTTAAATCTGGATCAATATCGTATCGATATCAGCCATACCAAAATTGGACGTTTTCTTTTATTTTATTCTAATGTGGCATGAGTACTAATAAACTTTGGGGATTAAGTAAATCTTTTCAAAATGAAAAATAGTAGATGTAAAACAAATTTAAAACCTCCTTATCTTGTAATTTTCGTTCTTATCTAATGGATCTAAGTAATTTTCCCTTAGGCTCTGTTTGTTTCAACGTAAAATTTTACTTGAAAATTTTTCTACGATAAATTTTACATGTTGAAAAATTTTTCAATGTTTGTTTCCATCAAAAAACAAACATTGGAAAACTTTTATACCTATAAAATTTTATAATCAAATTTTTTGAAGTAAATTTTCAAGGTAAATTTTTACGCGAAAACAAACAGAGCCCCTTTTATTTTATTATATATACTAAAAACCAGCTCCCAAGGGGATAAAAGAGAAAATTAAAGGACAAAAGTCTAAAAAAGTTACAGAGACTGAGGAGGTCCAAGCAAATGCGATATATTCCCCGCATTTTATTTTGTTATATTTATTAAAATTTCAGGAAATGCAAAACAAGAACAACTAATTAGCTGCATTCCCCCCCATTGTACAACTCTAGACAATCATGATCCGATGGCTAACATTACCCTCCTCATTCCTCCACAAATGCCTGTCGTAGCGCACGATTAAACTACTCTACATGGAAACAGCAGCAGCAGAGGAGGAGGAGGAGATGGAACTGGAAACGTCGTTGAGATTGGAATTGCAGAGATTGAAACCAAACCAAACTCCATTGGGAATGAAGGTGTTGTAATTGAAGGAAACCTTAGAAGCTCCGTACACCTTCACTGTCTCCGGCTTCCAACCATCATAACCGGATCTTAGCAGATAGAGATAACAAATCTGATAGGTACATGGCCCTCTTATCTGAAACGTATCCGTCGAGCAGTGCTCGAAAATCCGAGACGATGGGTCGTCCAACCTTGGGACATAAACCTAATCCACCAGATGATTTAGATCAGCTTTCCTTTTAAGAATATGGAATTTCACCCACCATTAAATAATTTGAAGAGAACAAACACATTATAAAAGTTTGAAGAAGAACTGATCATCGATACAGACCTGGTTACCGTAAGCATCGCCGAATGAGAGGCTGATTCTGTCTCGGGTGAATCTTACTGATGAGCAGCTCGTTTTTATGGTCACCGTGTATGAACAGGTGCTCCTCCCGGTCTGACTACTCTGGAGACAGTCCCAGAAAGAAAGGGGAAACAAAAAATGGGGAAAATTAAGTTGAATAACAGAATAATACCAATTTGGTTCTTTTTCTTCTTCTTAAACATTAAACTAAAGAAATAGGAAGAAATTTTAAGCGTACCTGGGTTGTCTGGGTGTTTTGGATCTTGAAAGATCTGAACTCCTGAGGTTGTCGATTGATTATGGATTCGGCACTTGAGACAACGAAGAATAAAAGGACGAAGAGGAGAATGGCCGGATTGAACATTTTTCACAAGGTGGAGGAGGTGTTTGAGAAAATGGGAAAGTGAGAGAGATTGAGAGTTGATCCGAGACAGGTGGGCCTTTTATGCTCTCACGTTCTCTCTCTGTCTCTTTCTAAGGTCAAAATTGGAAAGGAACGAGGCTGAGGAAGCTGAAGGTCCTGAGTTCGACTCCGTCTCTCATTCTTGGAGCCACCGTCTGAATGGAAACTTTCTCTTGAGTGAACATAGGACCCTAATATGTCTCGACTCATAGTGTTGCAGGGTCGTGCACAAACCTTAGAGGGCTTAGTCAGCCAAAGAGGTCCAAGTCCTCTTGCTTCATATTAGACTTGGATGAGGATACTTCATTACCAAGGAAAAAAATTTCTTCTGTTTACTTAATATATCTTTTGGGTACGACTTTTGTTTGCTTATTTAATTTGCGAGAAAAAGTTGGTTTATCACTTGGTTTTATTTATTGAGGTACTGACAAAAAGGTATCTAGGATGGCATTTTTTTTTAGGGGTATCAAAATGGAGCAAGAATCGAAAACTGTAACCGTACCACATTATTTACAATCGAACCAAATCAGACGGTAAGGAAATGATCCGATTCTGATTTCATAGGTTCTCTATCCAATGTGATTTGATTTAAAATTGAAAAACCAAATAAGTACCGTTTGCACCGGATGATCATATATACTTTTGTTTTAGTAGTACTAACTACAAGTTGCTCATGACTTCACAATTTTCGCATTGATGGGTGAGATATATTGGTTTTACCAAAAAACAAAAAAGGGTGAGATATATTGGTGGTTTCTGTATGGAGATAAATAACGGAGAGGGTTCTTTGAGCAAGCACTCTACACCTTCTCACAGTGATTATTTTAAGGGAAGGGTGTACCCGACTCTAAGCCTAAGGTGTACCCTGCAACTTCGCTCATGGATTATTAAAAAAATAATGTGAGAGGTGTAGAGTACCCTGTTTGACCAAGTACTCTTTTTTTTTTGTCTTTCAGGGAGAAGAGGTTAAACAGTTCCTGATTGAATTTGGTACAGGTGTACCCAGGAAGATTCTTTATTTCTTTGGCTACTCCAGTGTGCTTGGTCCTGTCCTAATGGTGCTGGTAAAATTCCTTCTGTTGACCCCTTAAACCATTTTCTTTGGTATAGATTTGGAACTTAATATGCAATTATGTAATTAACTTCTAAGAGTGCTTCTACCTCTGGGTAGACTTCAAATCATTGGGCTCATGTCAACATTAAAATTTTCTTGCTTTTGTATATTGTGCTGCAATACCTTGCTCAGCAAAGCATTGACAAGAAGAGAGCAATGAGCAATCCCTTATGCTCTGCCTAAACATAAGCTACAGACACTTTTGAGAAGTTTTATTTTCACCCCTTCCCACTCTTTAAATTTCAAGCTCAAACAATTTGGGTAAAAATTAAAACTGTCATATTAATCTGACCTGATCCATTATCCAAACATAAAACAGTTTCAAGTCATAATAATCTTGGAATCACAAGTATCTCTTAACTGACTACTGAAAATTTGCAATGGAGTGCCAAAACAGTACCTAAAAAATTAAATTATGGAAAAACATAGAAGTGCCTAAACAAGGAGGAACCTTGGAAGTTATATCCACACATGTAAAGGTAGTCCATGGCTTTGAAAGATCTTGACCATCACTTAAAGATAATCCAAACCCCTGGATTTCAATTCTGAAAATTGTTTATCTCTCAACTTCATAGGAGCTCTTCCACAATACTTTTTTGCTCTGTTTCTGGATGGATATATGAAGGTTATGTTGTTGGTGAAGAATGATTTGGTCTAGAAAGTGCGGTTGAGACCTTCGGAGGGCCGTTTTGGCCTCGAAACGACCTCAAAATGCCAAAAAATGGCGGGGCTCCATGCCTAAGGCTGGAGTTGTGTTGGGCTCGTCGAGATCTTCGAAATGAGTATTTTTTTAACCATATGTTATGTTTTGGTCCGACTCAGGTTTTTTGGCATTTTTGGGCTGGGGGCATTTGTGTACTTTCTGGGGTTAGGGTTTTCCTATATATTTGTTTTTATCTCTTTGAGATAGGGTTATGAGGGTTTTGTAACATTTCAGAGAAATAGTGAAACCTGTTCTACTGCTCGGCCGTGGACGTAGCTTCCATTTTGGAGGTGAACCACGTAAATCTCTATGTTGTGCGTTGTATGTGCTCTCTCTATTTTTCGTTTTCTTCTGCAAATCACCATGCTGGCGTTGTTTTCTTAACAGGTTATCCAATGGTGCAACCTAGACCTTAAGGATAAGCTTATGAGATGTTTAGATTTGGACATCTTAGTAACTAGGCACACTGATCAGTTCAAGGTTCAGAATCATAAGGATGGCACTGTTAGAAACTCTGCATCTGCCTCTGGAACATGTGGCAGCATCACCTACAGTGTCAAATTCAAACTTTTTCATCATGGACATTAATGGTCTTTGAGTTATGCTTATTGTCTAAGAATTCATTCATGGAGAGGTTGAGGTTCACAAGAATGATTTCAAGAAGCAGCCACCACATACTAAAAAAGAAGTACCCAGTGCACGAGGCTCCCGCCACTGTGGGGTCTGGGGAGGCAGCCACCACCTACTCACAAAGAAAAAGGCTTATGCTGCCACATCTAAATATTTTCTCTATCCCTCATTCTGTGGAATCTGATCAGTATTGTGTGTGTATGATCCTATCAGTTTCAATTTGTAGAGGATTTTTTTTTTTTTTTTTGTGGAGGGGGTGGGGTGGGGGAAGGATATCATTGATACATAGTATAGATATATTGCTAAAGACTGGTTGGACTACATATGTGATTTGAGTTTTGGTGGGTGGTAGAGGGCTGACTCTCTTGTTCACTAAAAGTTTACGTGCGAGGGGGGGGGGGGGGGGGGAAGGAAGAAGGAAAACTACTTGATTGATTTTATTAGGGTGTTTGTTAGGAACATTGAGATGAAACTAAAACCCTAGCAAGAGAGATGTAGGAAGTATTAAGTTCTGGTCGGCCTTTGCACGAGCTTGCTTTTGGGGTAATTTAATTATCCTGATCTCATAGCTTTGCATCAGAAACACATCCAAGAGATCTATAACTCAATGTCAACTCTTCAGCATCATTAGCAAATAGAAGTTAGCATCTCTCAGCTTGTTCTTTTTCCACTCGCCCCCCCTCCCTTGTCCTTGTGAGAAGGGATATCGGTGCATGGTCATGTAGAGAACTGGAGATACAAACCTTGTTTGAGTTAATGATTTGATTTGTCTCTAAATGTTGGTGTTTCTGAAATGGACACCAAATTTTCTGGCTGTTGCCGATATTTAAAATTCCTGGACCTCAAGTATCAACTGGTATGGCAACAACCGCCACCTAGTGAGCCACTGATGTTGTTTAAAGAAACAGAGTCCGCTACTATAACATCCTTTAGACTTCAGATTACTCTGTCAGGTGTTGCTTCTCTGTGTTCAAAATTCAAATGCTGGGAGGCTTTAAGCTGGAGACAGGTTTGATCCTTGAATGAAGAAGTGATTGTGCAACACATGCTTGCATCATTCAAACCCAAATATGGTGGTAGTTTGTACTGCAAGTTGTATGCAAAGATCAATGTGTTTGCAGATATTAGAGCTGTAAGCAAGCAGGACCTGATTGTAGTCTTGTAATGGTATATTAATGTGCATATAAGCTTTGAGGAACTGTTCACTTCCATTTAGTATAATCAAGGCCCAATATAGCCTTGAAACCAAAAATTGAAGTCATTAGATTGATGCCAACCTGATGTAATGTAAGAAGAAAAAGGTTTTTCTTTTGGATTTGGGTTGTTAAGCATGGACAAAGTACTTCTGTTTGGGAAATTGGTGGATTTCTGTTCCTGTATGGTAGGTTAGGATTCAGTCAGAATGGGCCATAATCTGCCGTAACCCTAGATATTGTATACGGATCCATCGATTCAAATGTTTCCTTTCTTTTCTTTTTTTTTTTCTACCGAACTAGCCCAAGTTGATCTAATTGAGAACCTCAGATCTAAGATTGGACTTAGTAATTGGTTAACTGTTATACCATCAGGGGCTATGTCTAGATTGAACCTCAACTTAACCCAGCCAGTTTGAGCTGCACCTCTCACAAGGGTAGTAGTTTATCTATTGGATGGCCAGCAAGATGTAGACCCATGGCCCGTAGGGAGAGGTGGTACCTAAGGGTGTCAATGGAACTGGAATCGAATACTGTAACCGCACCACACTGTTTACGATCGAACCAAATCGGACCATTAAAAAATGATCCGATTCTGATTTCATAGGTTTTCTATCCAATGCGATTTGATTTAGAACCAAAAAACTAAATAAGAACCATTTGCACTAGATGAACATATATACTTTTGGTCTAGTAGTACTAACCAAAAGCTGCTCACGATTCCACAATTTTAGCACTGATGGGTGACGTATGTTGGTGGTTTCCGTAAGGAGATAAATAAGGGAGAGGGTTCTTTGAGCAAGCAGGGTACTCCACACCTTCTCACATTTATTATTTTAAGGGAAATGGCTCTCTGAGCCTAAGGTGTACACTGCACCTCCTCACATGGATTATTAAAAAAATAATGTGAGAGATGTAGAGTACCCTATGTGACCAAGTGCTCTTTGTTAGTGAATAGTATTCCAGGCAATCGGTATAAGACTTGACAGAATCTGCTTGTATATAAATATATATATATACCCGAATGAAATAACAAAATAAATACAGAAATAAAACAACTTACAGTACAACGATGACTGTCTTCTTGTTTCTTCAAAACAGCAAGCAGGAACACAAGTGGAGTCGTACAGAGAGTACTTTCCTTAAGGTGTGGAACGCCCCCTATTAATGTAGATCCGGGTTGACCTTGGCATTCTACCTCCAAGATAAAACCACTTCAATCACAATTGACAGCACCCAAGAGTGATTACAATACGGAGTACCCAAAGGTAATTACTCAGTAATCAGAAAGGAAGAAGAAAAAGATAAGAAGCAAACAGAATGCAGAGAGCACACTGTTTGCAAAGCACTGGAAACACTTACACGAATTATGCTTTGAAGCCCAAAGCCCATTTGCTTTTATAAGCCCACTAGTACCTGTATGTATAGGATGTGTTTCTACACACCTGTACATGTACAGACATGTACACCCCATATACAGACCCCTCTACGTATAGGTAGGTGTACATACCAGGTCCCTACGTATGGGTGCATGTATATGCATGTGCCTATACGTACTACAATGCATGTGCATGATGCCATCTTGGATAATGGGTGGATGTGCATGTACTTCACCAAAAAGAATACATCATATGAACCCACACCCACACCCGCCACGACCTCGACCCGGCGTGCGCGTGTGTTTGTGAAAAGCACCCCGGACCCCAACCTCACACATGGGACAAGGGAGATTTCCCTTAGAGTGATTACAATACAGAGTACCCAAAGGTAATTACTCAGTAATCAGAAAGGAAGAAGAAGAAGATAAGAAGCAAACAAAATGCAGAGAGCACACTGTTTGCAGAGCACTGGAAACACTTACACGAATTATGCTTTGAAGCTCAAAGCCCATTTGTTTTTATAAGCCCACTAGTACCTGTACATATAGGATGTGTCTCTACACACCTGTACATGTACAGACATGTACATCCCATATATAGACCCCTCTACGTATAGGTAGGTGTACATACTAGGTCCCTACGTATGGGTGCATGTATATGCATGTGCCTATACGTACTACAATGCATGTGTATGATGATGCCATCTTGGATAATGGGTGGATGTGCATGTACTTCACCAAAAAGAATACATCATATGAACCCACACCCACACCCACCTCGACCCGGTGAGCACGTGCGTGCGTGTGTGAAAAGCATCCCCTACGTATGGGTGCATGTATATGCATGTGCCTATACGTACTACAATGCATGTGTATGATGCCATCTCGGATAATGGGTGGATGTGCATGTACTTCACCAAAAAAAAGACATCATATGAACCCACACCCACCTCGACCCGGCGAGCACGTGCATGCGTGTGTGAAAAGCACCCCGGACTCCAACCTCACACATGGGACAAGGGAGACTTCCCTTAGAGCCCTCTTTCCCTTGTAAGCTACATGAGCTCATATTAGCTCACTTTTCTACTTGTCCCTAACCAATGTGGGACTAAACTTGAAGAGGTTCTCATGCCTTTTCAAATTTCTTTACAAGTTTATACAAGAGGTCCTTGGTTCAAACCACCATGCACACACATATACAAGTGTTTCCAACAAAATCAAAACAAAGTGGAGGGAAAGAGTTTTTCATATTTGAAACTTATATTTCAAAAAGATCATTTCAAAAAGGAAAGTTTTGAAATTACTTTTTTAAAAACACAAAATCCAACACTCTTCCCTCTTTTTTTTTTTTTTTTCAGGGAGAAAAGGTTAAACAGTTCCTGATTGAATCTGGCACAGGTGTACCCAGGAAGGTTGAAGGAAGGGTTCTCTATTTCTTTGGCTCCTCCAGTGCGCTTGATCCTGTCCTAATGGTGCTGGTAAAATTCCTTTTATTGATATTATAAGTAAAGCAGGTTCATTTGACCCCTTAAACCATTTTCTTTTGTTTAGATTTGGAACTTTATAGATACTTCATCTTTGCTATTATGTAATTAACTTCTAAGAGAGCTTCTACCTCTGTGTAGACTTCAAATCACTGGGGTCATGTCAACATTAAAATTTTCTTGCTTTTGTATATTGTGCTGCCATACCTTGCTCAGCAAAGCATTGACAAGAAGAGAGCAATGAGCAATGAGCAATCCCTTATGCTCTGCCTAAACATAAGCTACAGACACTTCTGAGAAGTTTTACTTTCATCCCTTCCCACTCTTTAAATTTCAAGAACAAACAATTTAGGTAAAAAGTAAAACTGTCATATTAACATAAAACAGTTTCAAGTCATAATAATCATGGAAACCACAAGTATCTCTTAACTGACTACTGACAATTTGCAATGGAGTGCCAAACCAGTACCCAAAAAATTAAATTTTGGAAAAACAAAGAAGTACCTAAACAAGGAGGAACCTAGGAAGTTATATACACACATGAAAAGGTAGTGAAACAGAATAGCATAGACATGGCTTTGAAAGATCTTGACCATCACTTAATCAGATTGTTTGGGATCCAATATGAAAATGTAGTAAAGAAAGGGAAAAAGAATGCTGCCCCGCAGCACCTCCCACACCCTCTCACATGGGGCAGTGAAATGGCCACCCTATTCCTCTCCTTGGATGCTCGTGCACGCACCCATTAGTCCCTGTGCTGGCATAAGGACCACACAGCCTAACAGACTTCTTTTTTTTTTATTATAAATAGGACGAGTGTTCTCTGTCCAGGAGCAGAGGATGCGCTAACACCTTCCGCTCTCTCTCTCTTCTCTGGCCCTCCAATCTTATAAATATTCATTCAAATGCAAACTCATTAAAAACAGTTGCTTGAGGCAATAAAATAGGGGAGACCATGTGGTGCAATCACGGGGACCAGTAGGCAGCTGACCATAGGTCAATCCCAATCCACATGGTCATAAAACATGGGGATCAAATTATAACATTAGCAATGAGGACTTGTGTTCTTATTTGTTTTCTCCTTTTTAATAGCTGCCATGCCCTAGGCCAGCTGGGCTCACCCTGCCTTGTCATTGATATCTACTGTAAAGATGGATACTGTTCAAAAAGAAAAAAAAAATTGCTCCCAAAAAACTGTTAAGGCTCAGCTGTGTCAAAAATAAAGCTTCCCAAAGTATCTTGATGAACAGAAAATACAAAAAAAAAAAAAAAAACAGATCTCTTTGAAATGAAGTAACTACAACCAATGGCTTACATGTCCTCTTATTAGCTTCCCTCTCACATAAACTCTGAAGGATTACACATTTTTTCTCAGAACTCCTTTCTTATTCATCATCTATCATATCCTATTTTGTTGAGAACTTGAAAACCATGAAATGTATGTATGTCTTCCCTGGATACACAATCTGTGAAGGGAAATTGGGGTGATTTACAGAATCAGGAAACCCTTGAGTCTCCAAACAGATTGCTGCATACTTGTTATATACTGCCCCATCTTTTCCTTTTATATTTTGGACTCCATTTGCAGTGTAAAACTGCAGCCCAGGCTGATTGGTCCACAGCTCTAAAACTCTTCCTGATTTGCTATCGTGAACAATGGCCGCCTTTTTCAGACCCCCTGTAGTCTCCTTATTATCGAGCGCATAATTGATGTCATATCCTCCACTTTCGAGCTGATGAATCTTGCTTCCAATGGCAGTGGGTTCAGTTAAATCATATGGTGTCCCCTTCACTGACTCGATCTTGCCGGTGGGAATGAGTTGCTTGTCGACAGGAGTGATGTTGGAACCAAAGATCTGTATGGTGTTGGATAAGATATCACCACTGTTATGGCCACCAAGATTCCAGTAGGCGTGTTGGGCCAAATTGATAGGGGTGGCCTTATCAACAGCTTTGGCTTTCATGATCACATTTAGCTTGCTTTCTCCAAGGATCATATATGTTATACTCACCTTGACATCACCAGGAAAACCTGCAATTACATGACATAACAGTAGTGGGTAATAGTTAATTATTGAGTTCCAATCAAACAAGGATTAAACAGAACAGAAACAGAAAAAAGACTTAACCTTGTTCTCCATCAGAACTGTGATAGGTGAATGTGATGTAAGGGGTTTTACCATCTGGTACATGCTTCATTACCTTCCAAATAACATCACTAAATCCTCTAACACCACCTTAAACAAATAATATTACATCAAACCAGTCAGTAAAGAAGAACCAAATTGAAAATTAATAATTCTTATACCCAGCTAAGTAATTTGAGGAAGAAAAAAAAAAATACCATGAAGAGTGTTTTTCCCTTCATTTGCAGATAGTTTATAGGTTTTTCCATCAAGGGTAAATTTGGCCCCTCCAATCCTATTAGCAACCCTTCCAACTGTGGCACCAAAGTATGTTGAATCATTCTGCAGTGGAGATTTAATCCAAGATATTTAGTTTCTATCAGAACATTTAAGTTGGAAACATTAAGGAAGGCCATGAGAAGATAGAACCCAAAATACTAAATACATCAACTGAATCTCAGGAATCCTATTACAAACCCCCAAAAAAATCCTAACTAAAAATGCCAGAAAATATATAAGCTCTGAAGAATATATTTCCCCTGAAGAATGCCATAAAGAATCTATTTTGAAGCTTTTTATGATTTCTCGCAGGAAAACAAAACAAAAGCTGAAACTTACTACTACCCATTATCAGAAATCGATTTAACGTCAATGCAACAAATGCCCTATCATCTGGTAACCAGTAAATATAGATACAATGATACCCTAAAAACCTTTACCAAAAAAAAATGATACCCAAGAACACTATTATAAGATCATCTCACCTTGTATGTTGAGATCTTATCGTAACCAAGAACAACATCAGCTAACTTCCCTGCATGAGGGGGAAAAATGAAACAGATTAGAAAAAAAAAGGTGAAAAATAGAATTGGGGTTAACAGAAAAAGAAGTAGAGGGAGAAAGATAAGAAGATAAGCAATACCATTTTTGTCAGGTAAAATGACAGAAACAATGGTGGCCCCCCAGTTAGTGAACTTGATCGAGAAATCGCCCTTCTTAATCTCGTAAAACCCAACACTCTGCTTGTTTTTTGAATGTGCAGAAGAATCCGAAGACAAATCCTCATGGGAAGCAATGGATGATTTAATCGATGCGAAGGCAACACAAAAAAAGCAGAGAATCACAGAAATCCTACCCATAATTGGAATTTATTGGAGGAAAAATATTGGAGAAAAAGGAAGAAAAGGAATCGGGAGCTTGCAATGAGGCACGAGGTGCAAACGAGAATATATAAACAAACGCCACAAGGATAACAACAGTCTAAGATTAGACAGAGACAGGTGTCTTAAAAAATATCCATTAAGACATAACTGGATATAATGATATCACTTTTACGGATAATGTTGATGATGCTGCGCTGCGTCTCTCTCCTCCGCTCTTTCCCTTCTCTATTTTTAGTTTCTTCCATCTATTCACAGGATTTTGGGGTTGGACTTGGTCAGTTGGTCTTGGTGAAAAAGAAATGGTAATCTTATATGTTATTTATAGTTCTTTTATAGTGGCATTATACATTCCTAGAAGGAGAAAGGAGTTTTGGCGCATATCAATTTGTATATGGGGTCACATTAGAGAGGAAAGTGAGGAAGTGGTGTGCCCGCTTTTTTTTCTTTTAGTATTATTGAGGGTCTATGTCTTGTATTCTATGGTTAATGCTGTAAGTTGCTTTCGAAGGGTCATTCAAAAAAAGGACGTGGTTCATGTTCTTGTACAAGTACCATCGAAGGCCCTCCAGGGCCAGTCTCATGGAATCCACTCCTCCTATAGGTCCCATTGTGGATTTCATGTGACTGGCCTTAGAGGGCCTTGGATGGTACTTGTACAAGGACATGATTTGGTCTCCATTAAAAACTCGTAGGGCTTGAGGCCCGAAGGAGTTGGCCCACGTTGTTGCATATCTTCTTTTCTTCGGCCACACTAAGTTGAGGGGACCATTTGGGGGTTCAGGGCCGGCACTTACAAGGAAAATTTTTAGGGTTCACATGGGAGTAATTGGAAATTGTAGCTTTTTGTTTTCTCTTTAAATTGTATGAAATAGGATTTTAAGAGTTATGGGAAATTCTTTGCAAAACATAGAGGCGTAGGGAAAGAGAGCTTGTAACCATGTTCTCCATCATTAGTAAAGACTACTCTCATCTCATCATCGTCGTCGATATTTTGTCAAACCATGTATATCCTTGCATTGTAGTCATTCGATTTCACTTTGTCAAATCATGTATATCCTTGCATTGTAATCATTCCATTTAATTTTTCTTTTATGTTATATGTTTTTTTTATTGAGAATAAAATTCTATCATTTCACATGTTAACTTGAAAAACGAGTAAGATAATGCCAATTCTTGATTGTGACGTGGCCAAAGAGTAAAATGAAAAAATTATTAGGAAAAATTGCCTTGATCTACGCAATAGGAAAAAAAAATTACAAACTTGGTAAAAATAAATTATGTTTTACAATTACAAGGTACTAAGTTGAAAAGATTTACCAAATCCCCATAAGAGTAACAAAAGCTAAACGAATAACCTAAAATACCCTTAGCATCTTTCTTTTGGGGGAGAAGAAGCATCCTATTAATTAACATACGAGAAAGAGAATGCTACTTGGGCGCATGCAGAACATTGCCCATGCGACTAGACATAAGGGAGGGAAAAATGGCTGCCACACCTCTGAGAAATTATGCCTTTCCATGGGAGTACGACGGTGAATTCACCCGCCCAGGCAGCGCACCGCACATGCCCATGTAACATTTTTTCTCCCTTAATATATACATATGCAAAAAAGAACGCTACTTGGTCACGTGACTGCTATATCAAGACACATGAGTGCACGAAACTACCACCCTGCCTTCCATGAAAGCAAAATATTGCATCTATATTGATGAACTTGCGTGCGCTCTCACTCCTCCCCCCCCCACCCCCCCCCCCCCCCAACTCATGCAAACACTACACATGACAATCTCTTGTCCTATCCTACATATATACTAAAAATGTAGATTTTGAACTGATACAAAGTTGGATATTAGAGCCTAGAGGATCTAGAGCGGTACATGCACCTTCTAATAAATGTAATTTGTAAACTGTAATTGAATCCTTTTCCAAAGGCGTTGGGTTTTTTTTGTTTTTTTTTTAAGGTATTCATTTAATGAGACATTTAACGGTTGGACTGCCTGGCACATATTCCGGCGCCCTCATTGAATTAAGAAAGGAAAGTCGGTGCACGTGTTTGAATTTTCTTACTTTCGTGTCTGAGTTGTTGTGGTCAGCTCCAGTTGGCGAGAGAAAGAGAGAATCCAATTTATTCAAAGTAAGAGAGAGAGTGAGAGAGGGGAAAGGGTTTGCTGTCACGTTGTGTGAGAACGAAACAATGGGACCCCACACAGCGTCCAAGGGGAGAAACGGGGTAGCCATTTCATTGTCTCATGTGAGAGGACGTAGGGAGACGTAAGTTGAATCTTTATCGTATCCAATGATCTGTCCCTCTATTTTTTTCAATTTCTCTCATAGGAGGGTGGAAATGAGCATTCCATCCTTTGCTCGAATATACTATCTGGGTGGGGTCCAGTCTCCTTATTAGAGAGGCAATAATTTTTTGATGTAAGTCTAGGGTGGAGAGAAACTTGGTCCTATTTTTTTCTAGTTTTATCATACTACATTTCAAAATAAATCCACTCTTTTTAAAAAGAAAAAAAGTTTCTACAAACATAGAGTTGTTGTTGGGATATTTGGCATCAAAAAAATATTAACACACGATCATAATAAATTAAAAGTATCAAAGTAGTAAAATTATTGATCTCAAACTCAAAAAACTTGATATCCACAATCAAACCGTCCACAATGAGCTTTGTTGTTGAATGATGTTAAAATTGTGGCAAAGGCAGAATATCTCATCTCCAGTTATCTAGTGAATATAAAGAGAGGGGGTCGGACGTTATCTCATCTTGAAAGAGGTTATCTTTCAGATAACTTCACACACGATCTCCAAGGTGCCCATCAAAGATGGCGAACAATCCAAGCTCGTGATTCTTCTCCATATTCATTACTCCGCAACATGGTGGTCCTCCATGTGAGACCCTCTGTTACTCGAGGACTTGCTTCACCCTTTGTCGGTGTTTGATGATGATGAGTAATTAAGGCAAGTAGCGTTCTTTGAGGATATCCAATAAACATGGAAGCATTAAAAACTCAAGGAATCTCCCCCTTGTTGGGCGGGGTTGCAGATCAAAGGCAAGGTGAGGGTGGGTGAGGGCACGGCGGTGGGAACTAGGATGGAGGGGCGAGGGTGCAGGGGTTGCAGCGGTGGGGTAGGTGAGGGTGGAGGGTTGCAGCAGTGAGGGATGGTTAGATGCGTTCTACGGAGAATGAAGAAAGAAATAAGACGTGGGTTTCACTTTATGTTAATAAAAGTGAGAGGAAAAGATCGCATTCGGCTCTCCTCCAGTAGTGGTGGGAGTTAGAGGATCCAGCCCAGTAAAAACAGGGGTGTTTGGGTCATTTCATAGGCAGGCCCCACTCTGAAAGGACCACAACCCCCTGTTGAGCTGGAGGAGAGCCAAGCCCGAAAAAAAACCAATGACAATTTAGGAGTAGAATAAAAAAAAAATAAAAAATAAAAAGGAATATTCTCCTCTCAGGTTCCCCCATCTGCAAGTTCTTGTAAGCATTCCCTAGAATTGTAACACGTGGAATTAGCTGATCTAACAATCACAATTCAAAACCAATTTTTTAAGTTGTTATCTAACCCTAGTTAACCAAACCCATACCCCTACCTTAACCCTGGTTTACCAAACACTTGAGATTTGTCGAAGAAGAGGAAGGTGAAGTAGTGCTCCTTGCAATTCACCAACGCCAGTACCGCTGGTCCAAGAATTGGACCGCCACTCTGCTTTTTCTAACTCATCGGAATGTGTGTAGAAAACCTAGGACTTGTAACTAGTAACTTGAGAGATACGAGAAGATGGAAGAAGAATTGATTGTAATGTTTGAATTATTTAATTGATAGGTAAGCCCCTCTATTTATAATAGAGGGGAAATTACAATAGAAAGGGGAACTCCTAATCAGATTAGGAATTCCTAATCATGATAGGATTCCAAGTTACAATAGGAAAAGAACTAGAACTAACAACTCAAACTGAAACTAAGACTAACAACTCACAGTAGAATTAGGATTTGACATAATTAGAAACTAGGACTCTAACTAGGACTAGGAAAATAGAAGATACACATATCAATCAAATCACTGTTCACGTGAACAGTGTCACATGAACAAGACTTCAACACTTCCCCTCAAGTGGATTATACAAATAAGTAAAGAAAGAAGATCCAAACTTGAACTAAAAGGAAAAAAAAGAACTCCATAATAATGCAAACACTTCCCCTCAAGTTGGCGCATACAAGGTATCAATGCCCAACTTGAACAAAATGAGAAGAAACTAAGTTGCAACAGAATCCAGCTTGACAGATGAATGTAGCTTCCAAATAAACCTTCAAAAACTTGAAAAAATAGATCTTCAAAACTTGGACAGACATGATCAGCAAACCGGGACTGAAATGTCTTCCAAAAAAGGCAGCTTTCAACGATCTTCAATAGCTATCCAGTGATGAATCTCAGATTGTCATAGTGACATAAAATCTTGAAGTGAAATAACTAGAGCAGCAAGTAGCGAAAATAAACTGAATCAGACAGTGGAAAAAAACTATATCAACCCAATCGAAAGTCCTCAAATAGGCAACAACCAAATATCTTCAATATTTTAATACTTCAATCTCCCCCTTACGGCAAACTCAACCCAATAACGAAGGATTCCTAATGGCAACAGTGGATAAAACTGATCTTCTATGTTTTGCACCAATGTTTCTGCAAGTTCTGTGTTCTGCAATGTCTGCAGGTGTATTGTACATAATCCCCCCCTCACGTGTAGTACACGTGGACATAATGAGATGATGTAAGAGATAGGACAAAAACATAATATACCATAATTTTCCAAGAGGTGCTAAGGATAATTAAAAAAGAAGGAATGGTAAAATTATAATTTACCAGAAGTTTCCAAAGATGTTATGGGTAAAATACCAAAGGTATGGGATATGAAGGGAATTAGAATTATTGAAAGGGTGGCATAGCTGCAATTTGGTGGAAATCCACTTTTAAATACAATCCAAGCCAAAGGGCAAACTAGTAATAAATCAGAATTTTCAAAAGTCAATTGGGTAGTAAAATAGGGGAATGTATTAAAAAGTAATGGCAGTTTCATAAATAACCAGAATTGTCAAGGGGTTATTGGAAAATAATGAAGCAATGGGACATGAAGGGAATTAACATTTATTAGTTGGGAATGGCAGAATTGCAATTAAATTGAAATCCAATTATAAACCCAACTAGGCAAAAGGGTAAACTGGGAATGAAAAGTAAAATAAGGACAAGGGAGGATAAGTGAAGATGGCATAGTTGTAATTAACCAAACAGTAAAGGGGAAACCAAATAACTATAGGATTAGTGGTTAACTACGTAAATCTAATACCATAAGAGGGTGAATAGGACTCTACTCATAATGAAAATGGGCATACTTGTCATTATGTTGAAGTACCCTTCTTCTCCACGACATAACACCCAAGGCAAACCCAAACACTTTGCTGGAACAGAGGCTTGAACACCACGGCAGTAAGATTGGGGGCGGTAACCAAAGTAGGAAGTGTCGAGGGAATCGAAGCCAACAAGAATCAACCCTTGAAACCAGATCATCAGTAGTAGCCTTAGAGAGAGAAGAGAAGAGACTTGATCGATCTTCAAAAAGGAAGAACTAGTAGAAACTCCAATCTACAATCTCCCAATTGTTGGACAGAACCGATTCAAAAATCTGGGCAGAACCGATGCAACCATCAACCAATCCTTCAATCCAATTAATACCAGAACCATAGCAACGGCAGTCAGAGGCGGAAAGGAGGTGGCTTCGAAGAATCGACAGCGGCAAAAGCATCGACTTGAGGTAGCAATCAACAAATCGATTAGGGGCGTATACAATCTATCAAGAGATTGAGTAGATAGCAAGAACCCAAGACCAGGGAGATCATAAACCATAAACCAAAGAAAGATACATCAAAGAATAAATACAAAAGAATGGGCATCAAACGAGAGAAAATCTTCCAAAAACACCAGTCGAGAGTCAAAAACAGAAGTGATTTTGCACCACCAAATATCAGGGGGTCAGATGGACCCCAAATACTAGTCTAGTGACTTTCTTATAGAGGGCAATGATGCCGCAATAGTTGGAATAGATCTGCTGGCCAAACATGGTGGAAACCAGAAATCAATGGGAAGAAAAATCTCCCAAAAAAATAGAGTATCGCCTCTCGGTATGAGGACTCGCAAGATAGCACACAGGATTTTTACCAACCAAGAGTAATGATAGCGGTAGCAAGCAATAGAAAAGACCCGTAAATCTTCCACAGATTCGACACAACAAGAAATAATCTTCCCTCGTCTAGAAAATTGCAAGGCGGTAGAAGAACCCCTTGTTCTTCAGGAGCTGTCCTTTCGACTTATCGGAAACCACCTTTCAAAACAAAAATCCATCTTTGATGATAGCAAAGAACTAGAAATCGAAAGAGTAATGCATTTACGCAACAAGCATAAAAGAGTGGTAACGATTGATTTTCATCAAATACTCATCTTCAGTATATGAAACCCATACAAAATCGAAAAACTAAAAATGACTCTCAAACCGGCAACTAGTTAGTGCTCTGATACCATGTAGAAAACCTAGGACCTGTAACCAGTAACTTGAGAGAGAAGAGAAGATGGAAGAAGAATTGATTGTAATGCTTAAATTATTTAATTGATAGGTAAGCCCTTCTATTTATAATAGAGGGAAAATTACAATAAAAAGGGGAACTCCTAATCAGATTAGAAATTTCTAATCATGATAGGATTCCAAGTTACACTAGAAAAAGAACTAAAACTAACAACTCAAACTGAAACTAAGACTAACAACTCATAGTAGAATTAGGACTTGACATAATTAGAAACTAGGACTCCAACTAGAACTAGGAAAATAGAAGATACACATATCAACCAAATCACTGTTCACATGAACAGTGTCACATGAACAGTACTTCAACAATGTGACATTCGAATCTAGTCGGAACCGTCCTCAAGTGTATTGATTCGGATCAAAGGGGACCAAATCGACAATTGTTGAGTTATAAATGAAAAGACTCGTAAAATTAGGATTCGACAGAGAGGAATTGTCTAGGGCAAGTAGGTGGAATAATGAACGTAGTCAAGGATCTATCCAGAAAAACAAGTATCATTGCCTGATTAATTCTGGACTACTTAATAACTCGAATGATCGGAAACTTCCCTCTTAGCTATTCACTTTACCAGAATCCTAATTCTGGACTAATTGATAACTCTGTTAGCAAAATCAGGGATCCTGACCACTAAAATAGCAACAGCCTTTTTAACCAACCAAAGATGCACCTCTCAAAACCCACATGTAATTATAGTGTGGAGGTCCTTTAGGAAGCTCAAAACTCGCGCAAAATTTAAATTATTTCTTTGGAAAATCCTCATTGGAGGACTGTCTTCGAAATCAAAACTAACAAAATTCCTTATGATGGAGGATATTTTCCTACTATGCAATGCCGCAATAGAAACAGTTTGGCATGTCTTCTTCTCTTTTAACTTCCCCAGAAGAAGAAAACATTCAGGGGCAGAACCTGTTTGATTTATTTCAAGGCCTTGTAAACAGAGCCACAATCACCAAGAAGGATCAAAATCGTATTGAGTATTCTTCCATCACAACCTATTTCTTTTGGTCTACCAGGAATTATTCACGTTTTCATCATGAACCACCAAACCCACATCAAATTCTGCATAACATATCAAAATGGGAACAGGATTTTAGCCTTACATTCCATTCAATATCACCTGATAATACTCAGTGATTTTTTTCATACCTTAACCTTCATATTATTTGGGACTTCCTACTGATGATCATCCAACCATTATTATTGATGGAAGGTTTGATCCTCAAACCAAAAAAGCAGAGTGGGAAGCAGTAAAATCCTCCTCAATAATCAATTCTTTTTCAGCATGTATGAATTATGATTATGCAGGAAATGCTCAAGCAGCAGAGGCATGAGGAATCCAGCAAGTATTCCTCAACCCCTTCACCTCTCAAATCTCAATTACTTATTGGGGTAACACTTGCACTGAAGTGTTTGGGGAACCCTGGGTATCACTGGATACTACTTCCCTATTGAGTTCAGTGACCAAATCTCATCATAATGGCCATACTTGTGCAAATTTTTTTCCAATTTCATTAGTTAGCATCAATCACTGCAAATTTGATCAGTTGCCAACATACGGATCCTACATACAATTGGGTCAACTGGTATTCAACAGCACATAGCGGCTAGTCAATGGAACAGATTTTAATCTGGCCCAATATTTATCGATTCAGATTAAGGTGGATAAGGGCATTCTATTATCCCATCTGATTAAAATCTAATCTGTTATCCTATATCTGATAATCAAACATATAGATATTAGCATAAATATGTGTGTGTATTTGCATGCATATATATGTCTGTGTCAGTCCTCAGTCCCATCTTCCAACAGTGCACAGGAGCACAACCCCCTTGGGCATGTGCATAGTAAAACCTGCGCATTGATCAACACTCATTGAAGTGGATCTAGGCATAATATGTAGGGCATGTTTTAAGCTCCACTTCCCCCCCCCCCCTACCCCACTTCTTTCAATCTACTATTGCCTATGGTATTGATCTTGTATAGAACAACTCATCATAGAAATAGAGAAAAAAATCTCATCAAACCAAGCACTTGGGTAATCTAAGTTTAACAAGATTTGGAGGACATCAGAAATCATACCATTCATTTTGGACAATAGGATATCCTGGAAATTAGCACATCTTTGGGAACCTTCAATGAAGAGATATCCTGATGTCCTGGAAATTAGCACATCTTTGGGAACCTTCAATGAAGAGATATATTACATGTTCAACTTCTGAAAATTGCTAGGAATCACAAGACCATGATTTTAACATGGGGAGGGGCTTCTGCCTGTAGCTGTTCAAAAATCCTGTCTGCTGTGATTGTGGCAGATGTACCCTCCCCTGCTTCACGATGATTCGATTTTCCATCCTGATAGCAGCAGGCTTGAAGATGGATCAGCATTGTCTCAAGTGAAGTAGCATTTTGAAGCACATAAGTTGCAAACTCAATCTCGTTCTGACTACCACAAAACCCTCTAATGACAACATTCTTGAGGTGATCATGAGGGCATTTTTGAGGTTTCCTAATTTCTTTTGGTTCTTTCTCATATGCCTGAACGGAGAGTAGCTGCAATAAAGTACAACTAAATGATTTTAGATACATGCCAATGATATAATAACAGGATTATACTCTAGTAAGCATTGGTAGCAAGAGCTTCTGTATAAGCACCAATTTAGTCCTCCTAATCAAGAAGTTCAATATGTAAATCTAATGTATTTTGCAAAAATGTTAAGTTTTGTGGTCTTGTCCTAGTCCTTTTCCTTGTCCATACTATGAGAGCGGTCGCTCCTTCAGATAGGCAAATGAAACTTCGGACAGCTAAAGATACACTTAAAGGCAACAAATAACTCTAGCAACACTGGCAGTGAATTAGAAGCACCCTCAAAAGAAGAAGAAAAAAAAAAGGGGGAGGGGGGGGGGGAGGAGGGGGACGAATTAGAATGTGTAGTGGCGTAGCTTGTCAATTTTATTGAGATATGTTAAGAAAATTCAAGATTTAGCAGGATACACTGAGAAAGATGAAATAGAACACTGTTTGATGCTTATATAATGTAAAACTACGATCTCACAATTGTTACAGCTACAATGTTCTATATATATATATATACAAAGAACAGTGAAATTAGGTCGTAGAGTTCAAAAAAAAATGCAAAATTGAGTAGAGGATCAACAGCTCTATGCTAATAACCTATATGAAATGGATTTTATAGAACAGCAGTTTAACCTATGCAGTACATAAGTTTCTGTTAGAAATTTATTCTTTTCCAAAAGAGGCAATGATTAACATTTTAGATTTATGGCTAAAACTAAAATATATTGTGAGATCATCGAGACAGTATCACATAAAACTGGAATACCTTACATCTACACATCTAAGTGAAACATTCAGAATTTCTTTTTTGCACTTCTGGTTTATTTTAAAAAAATTACAGAAGAAAGATTTCAATTTATATGATTATCATAAACTTGATTTGACATCTTCTATGATTTCTACTAATCTATGGTCTAAAATTATTCAGTACAAAACTTAACAATCAAAGAGAAAAATAGTTTTCCTGTGTGACAAAATTGTACCTCATGATATTTAACAATATGATATAGATTGGTATGATAAAAAATTGAATCAGTGAAATTTTGAAACCATGCTCTTAACTCCATGGTTATAAAGGCAGACAAATTGATAAATCTTATTACTTTGTTTGTAAATGCCCAACTCCCTAATACTGTATCAAAGGACAGAATATGGTCCTTCAAACCGTATAGCGAATGCAACAAAAACCTTACCTTTGTTGCTTAAAATGCTATATAATTTCAAAAAAAAAAAAAAAAAAAAAAAAAGTTGTGTTCTTTTAGATGAGAAAAAGGTCCCAAGATATAGACTGTTCAATTGTTGGGTGCATACGCTGTGTATACATTATGTTATTCAGAATATTGAAAGTATGTACAAAAAAAAACAGAAAGAAAGTATATTCCATTTTACTCAGACCAAAGAAGATTTTCAATCATGTTTCACTGTATCTGAACATGACAAATTAGATATAGACAGATTGGGTAATAGAGTACTAGTGGTTCATCCACAAAGGATCATAAATAGGTTCCAGGAGCAAGGCCCCTTCCACAATGCAATATTCCCTCATGCATAACATAATATTTTATATCTACTGGGAGACTCACATGCAACTGGAAGTATGTCAGCAAAGGGCAAGACTTAAGAAGTGCTATGATCCAGTGGAGATCATCTTCTTTTGGTGCTGTTGCAATATGTAACTTCTTGAGATTGGCAAATAAGGGTAATCTTTCAAGTATAAACCCAGCCTGAACAACAGAGACAAAAGAAGTTGGAACAAGAAAAACTAAAATGACTCCATTATTTAGAGGCAAGCAATTACCTTAACATGTAGCCATAAAGATAGATCTTTAAGCTGAGGAACATCATTGGCAAGCCCTGTGAGAAGGTGGAATATGGAATCTGTGATGCCTTTAATACCTGTAGCTATAATCTGCAGCTTGGGAACATTCTCGAACAAGAAGACTATCATAGGCCCAGTATATAGGAATGCAACAAGATTTACAGCGTAGATCATTACGCGCCTTAACAGCAGACAGTCATTCACTTCCAAGTACTTCAATCGCAGGGAGGAATGAGTAATAGTCAAATCAACCAACTTTTGACATTTCATCAAACTCAACCGTTCAAGAAGAGAACAGTTAGATAAGAAGTTTTCTAAGTCTATTGAGAGGAGATCTACTGCTTCCAGCTTGAGGGTTGTAAGAGAGTTGAAACCAACAAAACTGGGATAAGGATGAGGCACAAAGGTACAAGATTTCAAAGACAAACAGTTTAAAGAGGACTTACTAAGAAAGATATCACAAGGAAAATTATATGGATGGAGGACATCGTTTACTAGGGGGGGATATGTAGTGGGAAGTCTAAGTTCAAGTTCTTCAATTCCCCTCAGAATTGCAAATTCAATCCACTGATTGAGATGATCTACATATGTTTGACCATAAAACCTAAACTGAAGCTGGAACTTTGTAATCTTACAGTCTGTATGAAGCTGTCGCAAGAATTGCTGAACTGAACCAACAAACTTTTGTGTTCTTTGCCAGGCATATATCAGGTCCTCTGGACTGTGTTCATCAAGATTGATATCTGAACATTCATCTTTCCCAAACATGTTATATGCATCGAACCTGAGACACGTGAATGACGTTGTCCAGAGGTACCTCCATCTTCTTGATAAAATGCTGGTCCTTACCGCATCTCTCATTGTCATAGATGATAAAGTCAAATTAAGGATAATGTCCGGCAGTTGACTGATCCTGTCCTCTTGAGTTTCATTTTCCATCACTTGGCACCCCTCCATGACCTTGATTGACCATTGATTTCAACAAGGTTTCAGCAGAACATCTAGATTTCTTTCAAAAAGGATAAAAATATATTCTCTAAAAGATGAAGTAGAAGAGATATGAACACCAAATTGAGGATTACCTACAAATAAATTACATGATAAATCCACTACAGTTGTTATTTCACTGAAAGAAGCAACCCGGAAAATACTAATCCATTTGGTTACCACTGGAATGAAACAATTTTATAATCAAAGTTTCCATATCAATACTAAGCATAAAATGATACTTCAAAACGGTATGTTAATGATAGTGGTGTTAATAGGAAAGAATAGAGCTCAATGCTTGGATGTGTTAATGAACATCCAAGCCCCTTTATTTATAATAGAAGAGGGGAGAGAAAAATTATAGAATTGACCCAACATTGTTCACCGTCACTGTTTACATGAACAGTGTCATAACCCTAATTACAATTCTACCCTTGCTCAAAATACTCCCACTTATTCTAACACTCCCCCTCAAGTTGGAGCATAAATATCAAACATGCCCAATGTGACTAAAATAGGATGAAAGACTTTCCCGCTCAACCCTTTAGTGAACACATCAGCCAGTTGATCAGCAGACTTCACAAAAGCAACACAGATCAGTCCTTCTTCCAGCTTCTCTTTGATGAAATGCCTATCAACCTCCACATGCTTGGTACGATCATGCTGAACCGGATTGTGAGCAATGCTAATGGCAGCCTTGTTGTCACAATACAACATCACAGGGAGACGAATAGGAACACCAAGACCTTGTAATAAACCTCTAAACCATAATAGCTCACAAATGCCTTGTGCCATAGCATGAAATTCTACTTCAGCACTGGACCTTGCTATCACGTTTTGTTTCTTGCTACGCCAAGTGACAAGATTTCCACCTTCAAAGAGCAATAACCAGATATAGATTTTCTATCAGAAGATCCAGCCCAATCAACATCAGTATACGCTTCAACTCGTAGATGGTCATGAGGAGATAAGAGAATTCCTTTTTCTAGGGCTGACATCAAATAACAAAGAATACAAAGAACAACATCCATACGTGAGGAATAAGGATCATGCATGAACTGACTTACCAAACTCACGGCAATATGTCTGACCGTGTATGAGAGAGGTGAATAAGTTTCCCTACCAGCCATTGGTAACGACCTTTGTCAACCGGTTCACCCTCTTTTTCCTCGAGTCTTGTAGTAGCCTCCATAGGTGTATCAACAGGGCGACACCTTAACATCCCGGTCTCAAATAATAGATCTAGCATATACTTCCTTTGATAAAGAAAGATGTGAAGATCGTGCAACCTCTATCCCTAGAAAGTACTTTAGCTTTCCTAGATCCTTTATTTCAAATTCACGACCAAGCAAAGTCTTCAACTTGTTGATCTCATCACCATCATTCCCTGTCACCACAATATCATCCACATAGACTATGAAAATGGTTACTTTATCACCATTCCTTTTGATAAATAGAGTATGGTCAGTATTACTCTGCTCATATTCCACAGAAACCATAGCCTTATGAAATCTTCCAAACCAGGCACGAGGTGATTGTTTTAGCTCATATAAAGCACGCTTCAATTTACATACCTTGCCGCTGATTTTGTCACATGAGAACCCAGGTGGAATGTCCACATATACCTCCTCTTCAAGCTCGTCATGGAGGAAGGCATTCTTCACGTCCAACTGTTGTCAATCCCATCCCAGATTTACTGCACAAGATAGTAACATCTGACAGTATTTAGTTTAGCAACATGTGCAAAGGTCTCCTGGTAGTCAATCCCAAATGTCTGAGTGAACCCCTTTGCCACCAATAGTGCCTTGTATCGATCCACAATACCATCAACCTTCTGTTTCACCACAAACACCCGTTTACATCCAACTGGTCTTTTCCCTGGAGGAAGAACCACAAGATCCCATGTATCATTTTTTTGCAAGGCTCTCATTTCTTCCATCATTGTTGCCTTCCACTTTCCATCTGCAAGAGCATCCTGCCAATTCTAGGGAATACAAACAGAAGAAGGGAAGAAACAAAAGCACGAAAGGATTGAGAAAGGGAATTATAGGAGACAATATGAGATATAGGATGCTGAGTACAAGTCCTAGTACCTTTGTAACTAACAATAGGTAACTTAGAAGAAAGGGTTTTACCTGGAGTGGGAAGATGATAGGTATTGGTGCTACAATGGATGGAAGCTGCTTGTATTTGGAACATCTTCTCCGATATGTTTTGAAATTTAAGTCATTAATTCTCTTCTGAAATTCTCCAATGGTTTTCTGGACTGGAGTAAGCTCCCCCTAAACAGAAACTGTGTGATTACCAGTATCCAAGGTCTCCCCCTGTGTGGAATCCTCTTCATTAGATGGTATGTGAGGGACAAGAGTGGGTTCAGGCTGGTTATACATGGGAACCTCAAGAGGGAGAGGGGGCCCAAGAGTCAACACCTCTTCATGGGAATTCTCCCCTTGAAGAAGTATAGTGGGATAACAGGAAAGGGTTTCATGGAAAATGACATCCAAACTCACCATGGTACGACGGGTGGGTGGATGGTAACATTTATAACCCCTCTGCGAGGGAGAATAGCCCAAGAAAATGCACCGAAGGCTATGGGGTTTAAGTTTACTAGGGGACCGAGTATCCCTAGCATAACAAACACAGCCAAAAACTTTAGGTGGAACTATAAAGGTTGAGGAGCCATTTAAAAGAGCAGCAAGGGTATAGGAGTCGAGGACTCGGGTAGGCAGCCTATTAATAAGGTATGCTACAGTAAGAACAACATCCCCCTAATATTGGGGAGGAACATGATGGACAAACATAAGTGCTCGAGCCAACTCTAAGAGGTGGCGATTTTTTCTTTCAGCCAATCCATTATGGGCAGGAGTATCCACACAACTAGTCTGGTGGAGGATCCCATAGGCAGCAAGGTAGTTTTGGAACTGACCTTCCATATACTCTTTGTCATTGTCACTCCTCAAAATTTAGAGAGTAGCATTGTATTGGGTCTGAACCAATTTATGAAAATGTTGAAAACATGAGAAAACATCACTTTTATTATGCACCAAATATACTCAGGTACTCCTAGAGTGGCAATCAATAAAGGAAATAAACCAACGATGGCCAAAAATAAAAGGTTTCCGACTAGGACCCCATACATCAGGATGAACCAGATTAAAAAGGGAAAGACTTCTTTTATTAGAAATAGAATAAGCTGAACGAGTCTGTTTGGCCAGAACACAAGCCTCACAAAAAAGGTCATCCTCATTACATTATTTAACTAATGTTGGAAATGAATGAGATAAAATTCCTAAAGGGGGGCGACCTAATCGATTATGCCATTGTTGAAGTTCATAAGATACCAATGAAGTTTGATGAAGGGGAGATGGTGGTGGTGGTGAAGGAGGACGACCATCATCCAGCAGATACAATCCATCATGCACTTTACCCCATCCAATCGTTGCCCCAGTTGTCAGATCCTAAAAAACACAATGGGAAAGGGGAAAAAAAAAGTCACTTTATAGTTCAAGTCACGAGTAAGACTACTAATGGATAGAAGGTTAGTAGTAAAATTAGGTATATGTAAAACAGAGGATAAAGAGATAGACGGAGAGCAACTGATAGAGCCTTTCCCAGAGATAGAGGAGAGAGAACCATCAGCCACCCGAACTTTGTCTTTCCCAAAAGTGGGTGAATAGTGATAAAAGAGGCTAGAGGATCCAGTCATGTGATCAGTGGCATTATAGCCTATGATCCAAGGGGTAGAGACTACTGATGCACAATGACTAGCAAACGGACTACCTGAGTGGACAAAATGGGAACTTGAAGTGGTGGATTGATTGGCAAGAGTCGATGTAATAGATGCAACAAAGGCCTGTAACATACGACGGAATGCCTGAAGTTCATCCTGGGAGAGACTAATGTCAGTAGAAGGAGCCGTGGGAATAGTCTCCGTATGATTGGCTTTGTTTTTCGATTTCCCACGAGCAACACGCTTGGCCTCAAAATCAGCTGGTTTACCATGAAGCTTCCAGGAAGTGGCTTTAGTGTGATAGGGTTTATTGTAGTGTTTACATCTCACAATCGCTTTGGAAGAATCACTAGGAGCAGTAGGAGCAGCAGCGGCAACAGTCTGTAGAGCAAATCGATCAGTTATTGGAGTATGTAGCATGGCTGCCCTACGATTTTCTTTAGAAAGAACTAAAGCACAGGACTGCTCCAAGGTAGGGAATGGAACCCTGCCCAAAACCTGAACTTGAATATGGTCATATTCAACATTTAAACCAGCCAGGAAGTCATAAACCCAAATCTTGTCAACATGCTTGCGATATGCAGCAATATCGGTTACATTAGTGGGCTGATAATCTGAGTAGTGGTCCAGATGTTGCCATAGACTACGAAGGACAGCATAATACTTAGAGATGTAAAAGTCTTTCTGAGTGGTGCCATGAATCTTCTTGCGCAATTCATAAACCTGGGCATCGTTCCAACCTGTCCATAAGTTTCCTCCGCAACCAGCCAAATCTGAGCAGAAGTTTCGAGTAGCAAATAACCATTGGCCGGATCTGGTTGCATGGAGTTAAGTAAAAAAGACATGACTTAAGAGCATGGAATCAAAACTCTATCGAAACCTGTCGAAACCGTCGAGACAACTCGGTTTCGACAGGTTCCAAGACGAGTTGAACCTAAACTTTAAAAAATCTATTAATTCGACTGGTTTCGGTGGTTTCGTTTTTAACGTCACTAAGGATGAGTTCCTCCTCTGTATCTCAATCAAAACAGAAGAGTTGCTTTGCTTTACAAGGTGACTACACTCAATTGCAGTTGCAGAACTTTACTGCTGTCTCTAAACAGCAAGAAGAACGGCAGAATCAAGAGCAACCCTGCTTTGTTTTGGGTACCGACATCAAATCTGAAAGACCAATGATGGTGGAGAGGGAAGAGGTACCTCAGCAACCGCTGCTTCACTTCTTCGATGAATGGCCACCGAAGAACAAGGACTACTCCACAACCCAGCTCTCGATTTCCATTCCAATGCCATCTCCTGACCTCTCAGTGTCCAATCCCCGAACTCAGAATGGTACTCTTAGTTTCCATTTGATTCTTCTTATCTATCTTTCTGTTTCTGCAGATGGTTGAACTGTCAAAGTGGATGGGTTTTTTTTGCTGGATCAAGAGAACTGCTCTGCCATGCTCTCTCTGTTTAGTCTGTGACTGAATAATGAGTGCAACAAGAGCCTCTCTCTCTCTCTTGAAAAGGAACTTTCCAGTAATCCCTCTTTCCACCTCTTCCACTTTTTCATTCCCCAACCCCACCCTCCCTTTCCTCATCTAGAAGGCATTTTAGAGGGATTACAGTGCAAACATCATGGTTTCTAGCCAATCCCCAGTTCTACTTATTAATCAGTTTCCCTCCAATTTTAGTCTTTCTTCATCTCACTCTCAACTCAGCTAAAAGAAGAAAAAAAAGTTTTTAAGTTTTTTTTTATTACCCAATCATCCACAGTGATTTGAAGTCTCATTATTAACTCCTATTTCCTTACTAACAAAGGTCCGAAATATCCTTCATGAGTTGGGATAACTACTTGAACTGCATCAAGCCAACTCCAAAATTTTAATGTTTTATTTGGATTCAATGTATTATTCAGGGTTCAAGTACTTTATAATTATGTGAACTAATTATAAATTTATAATACCACTATAGCGTTGGTATCGTATCAGTGCGTACGTTAGTAAACTTGGGTCAATAGCCACAAGTACTATTTTTAGTGATTTTTTTGTCAATGTAATTCATGAATTGTGTTTAAAATGTGAAAAATAGGCAACCTGCAAAAAATCAGGCTTAAAAAACCCTTGTTTTCCCCATCAATGGGAAAAAATCCCAGGTTTCGACCGAGATATGGTCGAAACCGAGATGAACTCAATTTCTGGCTGGTCGAAACCTTGTTGAAACCCGAGTTTTAGAACCATGCATAAGAGTCACTGGAGATCCATCGATCCTGAAGAGGACCAACAGTACATGGTTTCTCGGCAGTGCCAGTGATATGTCCAGTGAGACCACAGCCAACAATAGTGAGATATGTAGACCTGGACCACAACAGGTAATTAATTCCATCAAGTTTGATGGAGGAAGCAAAGGGAAGATACTCTTATCGTGGGTGTCCATCAAGGCCAGAAGTAACAGTAGAAGTGTCGTCAGACATTAGGGCACAATAGAAGAGAGCTAAAAAAACAAAGCTGATGTGGCCAAGAAACAGATCGAGTGCTCCTTAGTTGATGGTGAAACACTCCTCCAAAAATCAGCAGCAACAGAAGCCCAGAAACCCTAGATCGATCTTGTCAAGATTTTGAAAAAAACCCAAAAATTTGGCAGATATCGACGAAGAGAAGAGGCTGGAAAATAGTAGCTTGTCCAAGAAATCCCTGCTGTCCTTGATCTTCTAAGAAAAAACAGAATTGATCCAACAGTCCCCCAGGTGAAGCTTCAAAAATCGCAGGTAGGAAGTGGCACAGCTGCTATCAATCTTGAATTAGGTCATCAATGAATGAGGTACTGAGGGGCAGCAACTAGATCCATGGATCACCTCATTAGTGCTGCCCTGTAACAATGGAAGAAACCAGAGAAAAAATGGGAGAATGAGAAGAGGGATTTGAACCCACACTCAAACCTGCTCTGATGCCATGTTAATAGGAAAGAATAGAGCTCAATGCTTGGATGTGTTAATGAACATCCAAGCCCCTTTATTTATAATAGAAGGGAGAGAAAAATTACAGAATTGACCCAACACTGTTCATCGGCACTGTTCACATGAACAGTCACAGCCTTAATTACAATTCTACCCTTGCTCAAAATATTCCCACTTATTCTAACAAGTGGAAATTATGTCATGTTAGGATTTATGAAATGAAACCATCCTGTTAATCATGTTAGCTGTAATGGATTGCTGTATATTTGTAATATTACAGTATATTATCTTTCCTTGTATTCTCTTTATTCTTTCCCTACTATATACCTACCTTGTATAGATTCGTGGATTGGACACATATGCATCTGTATTTAATCCCTTTGTTATAAAATCAATAATACAAAGTTCTACCCATCTTCATATGGTATCAAAGCCTTGCTACGTCTCCTCCGCTGATTGTGCATCTGTTGCTCTGCATTCTTTCGTTGATTGTGCTGGAATCCTCTTGCCATTTCTCCTCCTCATAGTTGTGAGGTCTTTTCACATCAGTGTGAGATCTGTTCACGCTGCTGCCTGCCATCTCTCCCTGCCTCTTGGTATTCTTCACTTGCACCCCAGTCCCCCTGCTGTGCTGCTCTACACTTCTGCCCCTGTTTGCGATCCATTGCAACCCACCCCAGTTTCCTCACTTCAGTAACCTACTGCTCACCCCTGTGACCTATCCCCTGCTTCCTCCTTTCTTGCTCCCTTTTTTCCTTTTACCCGTGACACCTGTCACTCCCTTCCTATTTAATCTCTTACATATCACCAGCCTCTCCTTCTGTCTTCCTCTTCTTCTCCCACATACCCACCCAAGCCCACCTCATACACACACACACACACACCTGTACACCCCAGCCTTCCTCACCCACACTCACCCCAACCCCCATCACGCAACTCCATCCACTACCCCACTTGAAACCACCCAAGCCCAGCCCACCAGCCCTCATTATACACTCCACCAAAGCCCAACCCAGCCCTTTAGCCCACCCAAACCAACGAAAGAAATCGTGGGATAGGGTAGGTGTAGGGATTCCCCTACACCAGCACTAAATCATGGGCAAGGTACTAAAACTCGGAACTCGGTACCAACTCGACCGAAAGAGTGACCAATTGATTAATGAAATTTACAAGCACTGCTTGCCTCCAATTCTGATAAAGAATTTGCCTTTCAACAGCTGAGATAGCTGTGGGTGAGAGACCCAATGCTGAGATAGCCTACCCCGCCTCCTATCCCTATCCCCCTTTCTATCTATCCTTCTATTTTCTTTTTTTGTTCTTCCAATCGACCCCTACTGTTGCTGCCATCTTGTGACTGAAATAAACTGCAGATGGAGAACTTTTGAAGACTTGAATCAATCCCCAATTATCACCAAGTACTGCTGCTGCTGTTTAAACAATCGAGTGAAGGATTGCTGCACCTGCGATCTCAGTTCTGCCCAGAATCTGCTGCAAACTTCAGACTTGAATAACTTCACAACCAGCCATTAGAATTGGCTGATATTTGGAGCACAAAACATCCTTGCCTAGGCCTTCACTCGATCCTACTTTGGAGCCATTCCTGCGGACCTTTATCTGCTCCATTTCCTGGGCAGCTCCATTTCCCCAATTTCCTCTAATAGAGGGGGCGGAAATGACCACCCTACCCCTGCCCGAACACACTGCCCGGGTGGGGTCCACCCCCTCTATTAGAGGAAACTTGGGGAAATGGAGCAGATAAAAATACCATTCCTGCTGCTGGTTTGGTCCTTATTCACTAAGTTATTAATTCTGATTTAGTTTCTATTTTGGTGTTCTGCTGCAACAATTATCGATCCTACTGTAAAGTGGTTCTTAGTTGAACCCCTTCTACAGTTCTACCCGCCATGAAATCAAAATTGAAGGCTGCCCAAGCCAAGCGCCAAGTCGCCAACAACTATGAAGCCTATTCTTGAGAAGCCACCAGCAAAGGAGGAATATAAACACCTTCAGCAGCATACAAGTACAATCACGGGAAAAGGAAAGCATGTTGCGAAGCCATTACTAGTATTACCTCACATGGAGTTCTTGACAGCTGGTAACGGCTCAGATGTAGCACCTTTACAGGAAGAATTCAAATTTGAATCAGAAATGGATGCTACCAGGTATGTGCATGACCCCATGGTTACATCTGAGAATGTTGAAGTTGAACATGTGGAATTTATTATTCCATCAAAGTACACTGAAGAACGAACTCCACATCTTCTGGATTACATTCGTTTCTTCAAAGCTCTACCTGAATTTTGCTATGGACTGAAGACAGATGTGCACAACATGAAGATCCTTCTCAAAATTGAGGTCGAATTTTCTCTTAGTGGGGGAGAGCTGATGTAGATCAGAACCAAGCATCGAACCAGGCCCTATTGGACCAGAACTGGACCAGCTCGAGCCAGCCAGCTGGCCTTCTAGAAGACCCAACTTGCAACCCACGATTTTGACAAGGATCTTGGTCTTTGACCAGTCAGATCCTAGTACTTAGTTACTATATTTATTAATTTCTATTCTTGCATATGGCTGGATTATAAAGCCTAAGTAGTTTCTAATTTTGTTAGTTGCTATTTTAGTGTCCAAGGCTGTAGCCTTTAGTAGTTTCTATTTTCATTACGTTTCTAATTTCCATTAGTTGCTAAGTTTGTCAAGTTGCTATTTTTTTTTAAGTTTCTAATTTTGTAAGCAAGCCTACTTCATTAAATACGCAGCCCTTATTGTAATAGATAGACTGAATGATGCAGCTCCAAGAAGGAAGAAGAAGAAGAAGAGGCCCTGAACTTAGGGTTTGAATAGGGAGCCATAGGTTAGGATTTATATTTTCCATACTTAGTTTATTTTTCTGTTTTTTAGATTGAACCGGGTTAGAATTGGTTGCATCCAATTGGTTCAATTTAAGTGAAGTGTTCCTATTGGTCAATAGGTCCTTATATCCTATTGGCCAACATGGGATCTACTTTAAATTAGTTGTTTTTAAGTTAGATTCTCTTATTTTAAGTTAGTAGGGGTAGTTAGGACATTTTACTGTTTAAATTAGTTAAATTAGATTTAAACCTCTCCCTTCCACGATTTTGTGAAGGAAAGGACTTTAAGTTGTAATAGGAATTGGCATTAGCCATATTATAAATATATTGAATCGTGGAGGGCTCCCCCACATTGAGATTTGAAATTAAAATACAGAATTCGTGGCTGTCTTGCTGCTGCTCCTTGCTCTTCAAGAGTGTGTGCATCCTTGTGGGTTATCAAGATGGACGGGTGGGTGGAATCCTGCGACTCTTTACGCCGTGACGGCTGGGAGGTTTTCTTTGTGAAGGTGGTTCTATCCTTCAATGTTAGATTTGCTGCCGTGGATATCTGCTGTAAGTCTAAATTTAATTTCTGTTTCCATTCCTCTTTCCCCCCATTTGATCCCTCTTGTTTTTCTACTTGAATTTCTAAAACCCTAGATCATCTAAGTCTTACCCAGCCTTTATCCTACATCTGTGTTTCACCAAAATCAGATCACAACCTTCCCAAACCAACCCCTCCACTCGTCCAGACTTGCAGCCCATTCTGACGAGTCCCAACCCTAATTTCTGTAACCCTCCATTAGCCATTAAACCCTAAAATTACAGATTCCCCACTTCTGGCCATCAAAACTCTCCCATATTAGGATCGAACCTCCCTCCCACAGCCCCCTAAACTCGATCCCAAGCCTAGCCCTAAACCCCCACTCAAAACCCTAGTTTTTTTTTTTTCCTAATTCTAAAACCCGAAACCCTAACCCTAATTTCTGCAGGAATTTAAAACTGATTCAAATTCAGATATTTTTATATCATAATGACACCCTAGACCTGCAGATTAAAACCATATAAACCCCATTCCCAAATTCCCATCCTAAACCCTAATTTTGCCCTAAAACAGCCCCTAATCAGCCCCAAACAGCAGGCTTGACCAGAACTTGATTTTATTTGGCTCCTAGTAGGATTATCTCCTACTCTAGGACTACATTAACTTGGTATCAGAGCCATGGATGAACATGGCAATCCGGTGCTGCCACAACCACCCGACCCTATGGCAGCAGTGTTAGAGATGTTCCAAAAATTTACTGCAGATCAGAAGACTACAACTGATGCAATCATGACTAGATTGCAACACTTGGAAGGACAGAGAATCCCTCCTGATAGGGACAGCAACCTGCCCATAGAAGAAGACAGGTACCAACCCCATTCAGTGATACAGAGACTGCCCGACAGAGATGGGAGCCCTAGAGATGATTACAGGGATTATAGAGATGGACACTTAGGTAACAGGGACAGATTCAGGACTGACCAAGATGACATGAATGATAGAGATTATTATAGAGATTGTCAGGACAGACCTAGATATGCCCGTGAACCTTCTCGGGAACACAGAAATCACCACCGAGGCTACAGAGACAGAGATAGAGAAGACCGGGACAGAGACAGAGGTTGGCAACCTACTTTTGAGGAGTATATGAGGTCCTACTTCACTGGAGACCAGGGTACTAATCGACACTATACAGGCAACCAAAAAGTGAAGCCTGATCAAAAAGAATTCGATGGTAACTCTGAACCCCAGGTATTTTATGATTGGCTTGCTGCAACAGAAGATTATTTCGACTGGTATGATCTATCTGAAGAGGGGAAAATGAAGTTAGTCCGTGCTAAACTTGTCGGACCTGCAAGTGAGTGGTGGAGAACTGCTGAAAGAGAGATGGACTTTAATGGTACTGCACCACGCACTTGGGAAGACATGAAATATGACCTGAGCAAGCAATACTTACCAAGGCACTTCAGGTCTCAGTTGCAGGATAAATTCAACTCCCTCCGCCAAGGAACCATGACTGTAACTGAGTACATGAGGCAATTCGATGCTCTTTCTTCTCGCACTGGCATTAGGGAGGAGGGCATCCAAATGCTTTCCAGGTTCAGGTTGGGTCTGTCAAGTGAGATCAACAGGACAATTGGAGTGGAGCAGACGTTCGAGATTGTTTTGAGAAGGCCTTGAAAGCGGAGGAACTATTAGCTTCAAGTAAACAGTTGGGTTCTACTTCCAAGCCGGCCTACATCAACAATAGCACCTCAAAGCAAGGTTCCTCCATAGGCAGCACCTCTCGCCCTGCTGTTCCCCCACGTGTGGATGATAAGGGCAAGGTTCCTACGGGCCGAAATGATCCCTTCACTTGCTACTATTGCCAAGACAAAGGACACATTGCTAGGGACTGCCTGCATAAGAAGAAGCCTATCAACGTGGCTGAAAAGGAAGAAGTTCAAGGTGAAGACGAAGACCAAGGCGCAAATTGTATTCATCCACTCCCTCCTGATGATGAGTTACGAGGTATTCATGTGGTACTTCAAGAGGTTGCTACCCAGCCAGAATTGCAGCCTTCTTCCTCCTCCAAAGAGTTGCTGTCCGCATACAAGCGTGAACCATCCATTGAAGATGAACTCAAGAAACTCGATCCTGATTTGGACGACCATTCTATGATCTCCAGCCATTCATCGGGGATGAACGCTTTCAAGACGGGGAGAGTTGATGCAGCTCCAAGAAGGAAGAAGAAGAAGAAGAGGCCCTGAACTTAGGGTTTGAATAGGGAGCCGTAGGTTAGGATTTATATTTTCCATACTTAGTTTATTTTTCTGTTTTTTAGATTGAACCGGGTTAGAATTGGTTGCATCCAATTGGTTCAATTGGTTCAATTTTGAAGTGTTCTATTGGTCAATAGGTCCTTATATCCTATTGCTAACATGGGATCTACTTAAATTAGTTGTTTTTAAGTTAGATTCTCTTATTTTAAGTTAGTAGGGTAGTTAGAGCATTTTACTATTTAAATTAGTTAAATTAGATTTAAACCTCTCCTTCCACGATTTTGTGAAGGAAAGGACTTTAAGTAGTAATAGAATTGCATTAGCCATATTATAAATATATTGAATTGTGGAGGCTCCCACATTGAGATTTGAAATTAAAATACAGAACGTGGCTGTCTTGCTATTGCTCCTTGCTCTTCAGAGTGTGTGCATCCTTGTGGGTTATCAAGGTGACGGTGGGTGGAATCCTCACTCTTTACGCCATGACGGCTAGGAGGTTTTCTTTGTGAAGGTGGTTCTATCTTCAATGTTAGATTGCTGCCGTGGATATCTGCTGTAAGTCTAAATTTAATTTCTGTTTCCATTCCTCTTTCCCCCATTCGATCCCTCTTGTTTTTCTACTTGAATTTCTAAAACCCTAGATCATCTAAGTCTTACCCAGCCTTTATCCTACATCTGTGTTTCACCAAAATCAGATCACAACCTTCTCAAACCAACCCCTCCACTCATCCAGACTTGCAGCCCATTCTGACGAGTCCCAACCCTAATTTCTGTAACCCTCCATTAGCCATTAAACCCTAAAATTACAGATTCCCCACTTCTGGCCATCAAAACTCTCCCATATTAGGATCGAACCTCCCTCCCACAGCCCCCTAAACTCGATCCCAAGCCTAGCCCTAAACCCCCACTCAAAACCCTAGTTTTTTTTTTTCCTAATTCTAAAACCCGAAACCCTAACCCTAATTTCTGCAGGAACTTAAAACTGATTCAAATTCAGATATTTTTATATCATAATGACCCCCTAGACCTGCAGATTAAAACCATATAAACCCCATTCCCAAATTCCCATCCTAAACCCTAATTTTGCCCTAAAACAGCCCCTAATCAGCCCCAAACAGCAGGCTTGACCAGAACTTGATTTTATTTGGCTCCTAGTAGGATTATCTCCTACTCTAGGACTACATTACAGAATTAATGAATGAAGTTCTGAGGCATTCTTGCACTCGATTATGGAAGTAAAACCCCTGTTCAACAGCTGGGATAGTTGTGGGTGAGAGACCCAGGGCTGAGAAAGCCCATCCCCTACCCCCTTTCTTCTATCTTCTTCTCCTTTCCCTACTCGATCAACACTGCCCTGCCTATCTTGTGACTACTATAATCTATTCATTAAGGACACCTTGAAGGCCTGAATTGAACCATAATCAAGTCCACATCCGTTGCTTGCTGCTTCACACCAAAGAAAGACCCAGACACCTTGCAGCTCTGCTTCTCCTGCAAACTTCAAGCTTGAATATCTCCATATTCCACCATCAGAATCCGCTGGGTTTTGGAGCAAAGGACACTCACACCAAGCCCTCCACTCAATCCAAGTTCCAGCCCCTACTGCTGGCTGGGTTGCTCTACAGTGCCTAAGTTTCTATTTTGGTGCTACCTCCATATCTCTCAACCTAACCATCAGAATTGATTGAGATTTTCAGCAGTGCTTCTCCTCACCACAAGCACTACTCAACCTGAGTTTGGTTTCATTCTATTGGCCGGTTTGGTTTCTACACACTCATCTTTACTTTCTAATTTTGAAGACCTGCTGTGCTTGTGTTTCTAGCCATACGATTCCCAGATTCAGGGACTTAATTAAGCTTCTCAAGACCAACAGTTAATGGCCATTGCAGTCCTATTCTTGGCTATAAATTTTGAGTTCTAGTTTGCACCCTAAATCTGATTTCGGCCCTGGTTTATACCCTGCTGTTGGAGCTTAATGTTAGTTGAGTGACTTAACTTATTTGTGGGTTATTTGCGACTAGGTTAACCTTAATCTGGTCTTACATTAGTTCCCAATCTTTCTATAAACCTCCTATTTGTTGGCTATTGTGTGAGCAAGGTCCTCACGTTCTTTTCTCTTCTTCTAGTTGTGTTGTGCAGGATCCATCAAGGGGGATGATAGTTGGGACAAGCCGTAAAGTTGGGCCCCTTTATGAACTTCAGACATTGCACAGTCCTAGGACTAAAGATCAGGTTGCTGCCTCCATTGCTCTGTCCTCTCCTTTCTCTCTTTGGCATTTTCGTTTATGTCATATCTCTCAATCTAGACTAAACTTGGGTCAGTAAACTCTGAAAGAATAAACTACATGTGATGTAGACTTGCTAAAAATTCATCTTTACTGTTTACTAGAAGTACTACCTCTTCTTCAGCCCCTTTGGATCTTATACGTTATGATGTATGGGGACCTGCTCTAGAGATAACTATGGGTGGCTCACGTTACTATGTGATTGTCACAATGGTCAACACTCAGTTTTCAAAAATCAATAAAAGTTTTTCGATTAGACTCAAGGGGAAAAATATATCTCAAATGATTTTTGGAATTTACTTCAGAGTCATTGCACTTTACCCAGCTTTCTTGTCCTCACACACCCCAACAGAATGGTGTTACTGAACACAAACATAGACACATTATTGAAACCACTCGTGCATTACTATTATCTTCTGTTGTTCACAAAAAAATTTGGGGAGAAGTTGCTCTCACATCAGATTATGTCATTAACAGAATTCCCTCTTCTATCACTAATGGTACCATGTCCTTTTGAACTGCTATTTAAAGTTTCTACTAATACTTTAAACTTTGTGTTTTTTCGGTGCACTTATTTTGTTCTTCCCAAAAATGAATGTGACAAACTCTCTGCTCAGTTTGCTCTCTGAGTTTTTCTGGGATATGACATTAATCATAAAGGATATAGATGTTATGATCATGTTGCTCGAAAGTTACAAATTTCTCTTAATGTTGTTTTTTGGGAAAACATGCCATTTTATACTTTTCCTCAATAAGTCAATATTGTTCTTGTGACTCTTCATCTACCAACCAAATAATTGATTTTTTTTCTAATAATTGCCCCCCTACCCCTTTTGTAACTACACCTAATCCTGTTGATCCTAGTGCTCACATTGATGCATCTACACCTGAGCATACACTAGTTGAAGTATCATCTGATTTCTCACCAGAGCCTGTTCTGACTAAGACCCCTCCAATGACGGACATCACATCTAGAAATACTTCTGAACTAGTGCCTGTTGAGTCCATTTCAGATTTTCCTCGACGTTATCCAGTGAGGAAATGAGAGCAGTCAATCAGACTTCGTGATTTTCATTGCCATTTCAGTGCCCTTTCTGTAATCCATGAACTCACATCCTTTAGAGAAGCCTCTCCTAATCCTTTGTGGCAAGAAACTATGTCAAAAGAATTGAATGCCTTGCAACAACAACATTTATGGGACCTAGTCACACTACCTCTTGGCAAAGCTGCTATTGGAAACAAGTGGGTGTACAGGATAAAAACCATATCAAATGGGACAATTAAGCGATACAAAGCTAGATTAGTTGCCCAAGGTTATAGCCAAGAATATGGTATTGACCATGAAGAAACCTTTGCTCCAACAGCCCGAATTTGTTCATCAAATAGATGCAAAGAATGTCTTCCTCAATGGAGATCTTCAAGAAGAGGTCTACATGAAACCTCCCCTTGGATATTCTCATCCACCAAATATTGTGTGTTGTCTTCGTCAAGCTCTTTATGGTCTCAAACAAGCCCCAAGGGCATAGATCGAAAAATTCAGTGCCACTATTCTCACCTTTAGTTTTTCCCCAAGATCACATGATCAGCAGTCAGCACTCTTCATTCGTCAAACGAATCAAGGAATAATATTGTTGTTATTATATGTAGATGACATGATTATCACTAGTGATGATGTAAAGGGTATTCAAACTCTCAAAAATTTTCTTCACCATCAATTTGAGATGAAAGATCTTGGTCATATCCGATATTTACTGGGGTATTGAAGTCACTTCAACACCTGCAAGTTGTGTTTTTTCTCAGGCTAAGTATGCCTCTGATATTCTCTCCAAGGCAGGACTTTTTAATTACAAGACAGTTGAAGCACCACTAGAACTCAATGTCAAGCTTCGTCCCACTGATGGAGAGCCTCTTTCTAATCCTGAACTCTATCGTACACTGGTGGGTAGTTTAGTCTATCTTACAGCCACTCGGCCTAATATCACTTGGGTTGTTTATGTAGTCAGTCAATTCATGGCTACTCCTCAGTCGGTCCATTATGTTGTTGTGTTTCATCTTCTTCACTATATCAAAGTCACATTATTCAAAGGACTTCTTCTTCCTGCCTCCTCATCACTTGAGCTTCAGGCATATTCTAAAGCCAATTGGGCTGGTAATATGACAAATCGCTGGTCTACTACAGGAGTTTGTATATTTTTGGGTGATTCTCTCATCTCCTGGCATAGCAAAAAGTAGTCCATTGTGTCTCGCTTTGGTAGTGTAAGCTGGGTATTGTGCCCTTGCTGAACTACGTATGACATTATCTGGTTACAAAGGCATCTACATGATATGGGGTTTTCCTTGACTGATCCAACTCCACTCCATGGTTCCAAGTATCGTTATCTTATTGGCGTATTGGCTGACACATCGATATCGCCGGAGCCCGTTATCGATACGATACCGATACAGATCAGGTGTGTTGGCCAAAAGTGGATCAGTTTTGAAACTACGTGCGATACCGGTTGGCGGCTGATACGGCTCGATTCCAACCAATCAGTAACGATAGCGAATCGGTATTGTAGCCGAAATTGATAAGAACACCGATACTGAAACCTATAACCTTGCTCCACTCTTTTGTGACAACAGAAGTGCCATTCAAATCAGTCACAATGAAATCTTCCATGAAAGAACTAAGCATATCCGTCACCATTTTTCGTCAAGGAACACTTCTTTTGCCCCGCATCTCCTCCGAATATCAACTGGCTAATATTCTTACAAAGGCTATCACTTCTGTGCACCTTCGGTTTCATATATAAAAACTACAAATGGTTTCTCAACCATCTTGAGTTTGAGGGGGAGTGTTATACAGCAACCCATTACAGCTAACAATTCATTCATATTTTACCGACAAATGGAAATTAGTCCCCCCCCCCCCGCCGTTTCAAAGACCATCACCATATCCACTCAGGTGCTATAGCAACCAATGCAACCATTAAATCTCAGACGACAATCTACCTAAAGGGGTAAAATTCATAGGTGACAAATATCAAAGAATTTCAACTGAAAAACGATAGGGTTTCCCTTGATGAGAGGAGCTTGAAACGGAACTGCACACATCGAACAAGCGGAATTACATACTTGGACACAAACTCAGAAATCGTGGGGAAGAATTGGATTCTAACTTCTACCCTGAAGAAAGCACCCTCCCAACAATCAACCCCAGCAAAAAGGAAAGAGATTAATTCTTCTGGCGAACTGACCCTAACCTAATCTTAACCCTCGTCGATAGCCGATTTATCATTCTTTCTTCAGTGCTTTCCGCCTCCACCCACCGTTTTAATCATCCAAGTCTTGAAGTCCTGCTCTGATGGTTACGAACATTAATTCTAATCCCACGGAATTTCAGGAAGTGAACTATACCAGAAACACCCTACAGAATCCAAAAGTGATTCGGTTGAGGGATTAGACTAGCCATGATAGTGCTTTACTGGTACATATGAGCTCTTAATATCAAAATGAAAACATCTCAAACAAATTAAACGACCAACAGAACAATGTCGATGATGCAAAATGATACAGCTGGAGTTCATGTTTCAACTAGCTTCTCAATCATCAGAAGGGGGAAACAAAAATCTTTCATGTCCTCACTTTTATATGCAAGAAATTTAAAGGCGTAACTTACCCAGTACTGGTCGCTCCTCGCAGTTGGAATGTAGAGTTTCGTCGAGCGCCCGGGGTTCAAGAGGCACAAAAGTCTAAACCCTAAGGATAAACAACGGTTTTAGTTACTACTTTCTTTCTAGGGCCTCGCCGCTACGACATGATCTGATGACCATGACTCCATGAGTGAACAGTTATTGGCTAATCCTCTACAGTTAAAGGCCCTCTTTGAGTTTTGCACTCTCTTCCTCTCTCTGAACTCGAACCTCGTATGAGTTTCAGAGATCCGAACAGAACGATAAACATGTCCTCTGAGGCTCCGACAACCTCCTATTCAGTGACCCTGTGCCGTGCAGTGTGCCCTGTGCGTCCTTCCTGCGTCGGTGCGTCACTGAGACACTGACCGTGCAAAGTTTCGATCTACTGTTTAAAGAAACAGGATGGGATAGGTCAATCCCCCGATTTGGATGGGAATCGGCCGTGACCAGTCTAGGTTTTCACCGATCCAAAACAACCTTTTGTGGTGGAATAGCCGATCTGGTCTGACACTCTGACCCAACCCAGATTGGCCAATCGCCCTATCCCAACCTGGGTTTTAGCCGGTATCGGTATCAGCCGGTACCATTCTGATACCAATTTGTATCGGACAGATTTACCCCTGTTTTCTTTTAAAAAATGATTTTTTTTTTTTTACATTTTTATCCCTATTCGTAATGATCCATTGATACAGGATTGATCAAGAAGCGGTATTATTCTCCACCGATACTAATATGAAACGGCTGATCCGATACCGATTCCTCAAACCATGATCCCAACACATGCATGATGGCCACGTGACAGTGTCACACGCTTAAAAACAAAACTTGAGAAGAAGAACCAAGGAGCAGGGTGGATCCGAAGAGGGAGGGACAACAGAAGCAGTAGTTGTGCTCGGTAGCTTTTGTGTTTGCTCTCATGTGGTGAGGCCAGTCAGATCCTTTTTTATTTAGCTTTTCTCTCTTTATTATTTATATCCAATTGGGCAGAACTCTTTGTGCCCTTAGTGGCCTAATAAGTGAAGTGCATCATATCACTATTAGATAGCCTCATGTTTGAGGAGTTGTTTTATCTTAAAAGTTTATTCATAAGAATCCAATTGGCACCATAGGGGGCATATAAAGTCTTAAGAAGATTGACTAATTGGTACGACTTAGCCCCACCGATTCCTCAAGTCTCTTCTTGGGTTTTCGTATTCATGACGCTTTACATCATACTTAAGATTGTTGTCATCAACCTCGGTTTGTCTACAATTAAGATAAGTTATCTATCCCCCTTATTAAATGTGATATCATGTATGATTTTGATGGTTATTTTCAAAACTCCAACTATACAAAGTCAATCGATAATAACCTCACGAATTCATTATATCCATCCCAAGGCAATGACACCCATCGGCAATCGATAAAGGAATTCCTCTTTCATCTTTTTTTTTGGGGTGAATTTTCCTTCACACATGGTGAAGAAAGACTCTTAATCTACGGGTTCTTGTGGTTATTTGAGACTCCTAAAATTGCTGAGAAGGCATTACAAAGTTCAAACGTCATACAATAGAGACTATAGAAAATAATAACACCTCAACGGTTAGATTCTCTTCATCCATTGTAAATAAAAACTTTTGCTGAAACTATGCAGATGCAATATCTAGTGTCTCCCCATCAGTCCCAAAGGAAGCTGATCCTAAATTGTGGATAAGCAATATTAAAGGTGGTCGGTGAGATAGAAAGAAATTCCCAACATTACAAGGTCTGGAAAGAGTCATATTAATGTACGCAATCTTACCCTTACTTTCACATACACTATTTTCCAGACTTCAGACCTATGACAATGGAGCAACCTTACTGCGTCTTATTGAGAAGTCTTTGCAAGAAAACAACAAATTTAGTTTCAATAATTCTAACTTAAAGGTCAGCTCATGTTGCAAAAGGATGGGTTCAGATTGAATCGTGGCCAATCATTGATGGTGTTGCAAGGTACAACGTGAACAACACGACAAACTTCTGATATTTTAGTGAATATAATTGATCCCCTTTCTAGAAAGTCTTCTTCTAATTACTTGTTAAATTAAATAAAAAAATTTCTAATGACAAAGAAATTTTTAAATAAGCTACTAATATTTTTGAGGAATCGATTGATTCGTTGATTTATGAATAAAATCCAATGTGGTAAAGATATCCCCTGCCAAGCTGTCATGTTGATGACAAAATCTCACCTCTATTGATGCTTCCATTTGTACGCACTCATTGGCCCCAGGACACAGTCTAGAAGCAATCTTTTATCCATAAATTATTTTTCTGTTTTGTTCTAAGTTCCAACTAATGGATGGTTAGAGGAATTTCAATGCATTTGTACTATTCATGAGACGGTATATTTCAATTCAATCGCAACTAATTGGGCGTCAAGTCTTCAACTATATAATCATGTCTTCAAGTCAACTCTATTTAAATTAAGGAGAAAATTTCTCAGTGGGGGAAACAGGGGCCACGCCCAGATATAGAGGATGATGTTGCCCAGATAATTAAAACATGATAGATAAAACAGAGAGGTGTGTATAGAGTGTTGTGTGATCAACGTAATCCTTTGAAGGTTAAAATAATGTTTTATACGACCAACTATGATGTACGATATAGAATGTTGGGCAGTTAAGAATTGTCATACATATAAACTAAGTGTAACAGATGAGGATGTTGAGATGTATGTGCAGAAAAGTTAAGAAGGATAAAATAAAGAATGACCATATTAGAGCTTAGTTGGGAGTAACTTTGCTACATAATAAGCTTTGAGAGAATTGTTTGAGATGACATGTCCATTTTCAACGGAGCAGTGATTTGATTCAGATTGACGAAACTAATAAAACCAGGTTAAGAACTAAAATAACTCCTGGAAAAGTGATGAGGAAGGCTAGACACGCATAGCTTTAGCCTCGCATCTTGTATGGACTTGATTGGAGAACAAGGATCCATCTACTCAACCCCATTTATAAGTTGGAACCCAATTATAAACTTTTGACTGAACAAAAAAATTTGATAAAAGTTTGACTATTGGGTGCTAAGCACGTCTCCTCCCCCTCCCCCCCCCCCCGGATCTTTATCACCTCCAGTTGGCTGCCCGGCCCAGTTCCCCAGTTCCTCTAATAAAGGGGGGCTGAAATGACCTCTCTACCCATGCCCAAACACTCTGTCTGGATGGGGTCCACCATCCCCCTATTAGAGGAACTAGGGAACTGGGCCGGTCAGCAAACTGGAGGAGATAATTTCCCCCCCCCCTTTTAAAATTGAAAACTAAAAGTGAACGGTTGAATTTGAAAACCTCATAAATTGACCCTTGTAAACTCTGAGTTTAGCTCTTCCTCTTCAATGGCGCTTTCAGGATCAGAAAGTTTCAACAAATATGGCATCCTTCTTAATCTCTCCGCATTTTGTTTACTTACTCTGACATCCTTTGCATTCTCAGACGACGCAAGTGTTAATGATTTTTCTTCTCATTGGGCATTAATGGATGGCTTTTTCCCTTATACATAGTATTGCTCTTTATGTTCGTTTCAGGTCTCCTCCACAAAGTGGCTAAACCATGGCGGAGACATATACAACTGGAGATATGCAGAGAGTGAAAACAAATTAAGCCCAGAAACTGTTTCAAAGCTAAAGTTGAAATGGAAGTTCTATGCAGGGAAGGACATAACTGCAACCCCAGCAATCTATAATGGAACCATTTATTTTCCTTGTTGGAATGGAAATATATACGCAGTTAAGGAGATTGATGGGTCTTTAGTGTGGGAGAAGAACCTGGAAAAGCTTACAGGACTTAAACCAATAGGGTTGATCATAGCAGTGAACATGATTGTGTCAAGAGCTACACCGACGGTCGCCGATGATCTACTTATCATCGAAATCTATGGGCCAGGCTTTGTGATTGCAGTTAAACGAGAAACAGGTGAACTTGTTTGGTCGACGAGGCTCGATAGTCATGAAACATCTGTTGTCACCATGTCTGGAACTGTTCACAAAGGGTCGGTCAGTTTTAACTCTCGAAATCTCTCTTTTAGTTTAGCTTAGGTTTTCTTAAGTTGAGCTAATCTATTGACAGAATACTTTGGGGCTTCCATGGTTACATGTTTGTTTCATAAGTGACATGTGACTTGACATTTGGCAAACACAGGAGGATCCATATTATAGATAGGGATGTTTACATCTCTGCCTTGTGTAACCCGAACCTTCCTCTCCCTAATGGATACAATTCACTCTCAATCCATATCTCTTAGATCATGATTCTCTTTTCCTCATATTCTAGAACATGTAAATGGATACAGATTCGGATTTTCAGTTATCCATTTAGAATTATTGGGGAAAACTTTGTTGTAATCAAGGTAAAACAAGATTGTGAAAAGCCGCTAGCTCGGTTGGTTGGAGATTTGTCGATTGAAGTGTTTGCCCCCAGGAGATCATGGGTTACATGTTCGACTTTCCTAGTCACATTTGTGCCTTGTTAATTTGTGCCTTTAACAAGGCACCCTTCCCCCCCTCCCCCCTCCCCCCTCCCCCGTCCCCCCTCCCCCTTGTTACTTGTAGATCTGTGGGCTTGTCTTAACCTTTCCTTTGTAGCTCTAAGTTGGCCTATGAGCCCTTAGCTTAGGATAGACACAAAAAAAAATGTACAACAAGATTGTGACCTTTTTTTTGGTTTTTCGGTCTCTTGTTTAATTTCTAAAAGTTATTTTAATCATGGGAAAAAAAATGTTTTCAAGATAACTTGAAAGGGGTTTATCATTATTATTTTGTTTTCAAAAACTATCATTGCCCGTGTGAAATGACAATATTACAATTGCATTAATAAGGTTTGGGAATAAAACAAGGGACACAAAAAAGTACGGTTACAATTTCTTAGTTCACCTACTTTGTGACAACAAGATGCACCCTTATTTTTTATTGTCCTAAATAAATAAGGGAAATGACTCAAAAACGAATTCAGTTCAAAGTAACCTAAAACTACATAAATTTCACTATAATACTCATACTCTCATAGGCAGACGACATTCCTATGCCCAACCCCTTTATAAACGAAGCAGTCAAGGCTAATTGGGGAGCTCTGCACTCACTAACCTATACTTGTTGGGGGTACGATGTCTTTTATTCCGTTGCTTGCATTAGTGAACTGTTTCCTAAGGCTTAGAAGAATCATCCCACCTTGTGCGTTAATCTTCATTATTGGGGTCATGACAAACTGGCAGGTCCATGAGTAAATTTTATTTTACGGCTATATAGGTATGTCGTTAAAACGTCTATATAAGGTTTCACTATATATTTGTTTGGGGTTGTTTTTTCCAATAACTGTTGGTCACATTTTTTTTATGTTATTTGTACTCATAACTGGTTTATGGATGAGTGCTCTTGAAATAGTCGGTCTGGCTCTAAACCTACGTGTCTATGACTTCATTCCCCAAGATATCCGTGCAGCGAAATATCCTAAATTTGAGATTTTCTATACCAAAAATATTCTCTTTCTTTCTCTGTAATCAATCTGAGAGAGGTGTAAGGATGAGAGATTGTAACCCTATCCTCCATTGATAGTGAAGCAGACCTCATCTCATTGTAGACATAGACAATCTTGCCGAACTACATAAATCTTCTTGTGTGTATTGTGTGATTGTTTGTTTGGGATTTCCATTCATTTCCTACATCGCATTAGGTTCTCGTTTTTTACTGTATTCATCACTATCCGAAACAATTGTTCATTGTATTTGTTTTTGCAGAGCATTCTACATGGGGACAGCATCTCTTGAAGAAAGCCTTAGTATTGATAAGGGTTGTACTTTCCGTGGTAGCATGGCTAAACTAGACATCAAGACGGGAACCATATTATGGCAAACTTATACTCTTCCAGATAATGGAGGTCAATTGGGAGGATATTCAGGTGCTGGAATTTGGGGAAGTAGTCCCTCTATTGATGTAAACCGGAACCTCGTCTACGTCGCCACCGAAAATCTCTACTCTGCTCCTGATTAAATATTGGAATGCCAGAAGAAGGAGAATAATCAAACAATACCAACTCGTCCAGACCAGGGTGTTGAACCTGAAATATTAAGGATAAGGAAGAAATTTTAAATTTAAATTCAAAATCCATCAACGGATTACATGTTGCTAGGGTCAAGAGTTATCCCATGCAAAACTCCAACGACCTATCCTCTTTCTACTTCTTCTCTTCACCGCCTTTTATATAGGAGTCTTGATCTCACTCAAACTCTATCTCTCTTTGTAAATTCAAATTCAAAATACAAAGTGTAAACGGCTCCCTCACATGCAATATAAATACAAGCACACCGTAGATGATTGAACACGGTGAAAAGCAATTATTCTCAAAGTGGAGAATAGCTATGAATGAGGAGTTTGATGCCCTAATGCGTAATGGCACATGGAAGCTTATCCCACCCTCCCCATCCTACAATGTGGTTGGAAAAATCAAAAGAAATGATGATGGAACTGTCTCAAGATACAAGGCCCGCCTTGTAGCAAAGGGCTTTACCCAACAAGAAGGGATCGATTACTTCGATACCTTTAGCCCAGTGGTCAAACCAACCACCATTAGAACAGTCCTCTCCTTAGCAATATCTAGAGGGTGGGTGCTTCGTCAACATCCAAAATGCTTTTTTGAATGGAACTCTAGAAGAGCAAGTTTACATGACTCAACCACAGGGTTTCGTTGACCCCGCTCGACCAAATTATATTTGTCATCTCCAACGTGCCTTGTATGGTCTCAAATAGGCACCACGGGCATGGGCTCATAGGCTTGGCTCCTTCTTGGTAACCCTTGGTTTTCAGTCCTCCAAAGCAGATACGTCCTTATATGTTCGCAAAAGAAATGGGCTAAACATATACATCCTGATCTATGTTGATGACATAATCATCACAGGAACAACGGCATAAGCAGTTCAGAGTGTCATACTTCAACTAGCAAATGAGTTTGCTATCAAAGATCTTGGATCCTTACATTATTTTCTTGGTATAGAGGCCACAAGGTCCTCTCAAGGACTATACCTCTCTCAAACCAAGTATGCCCTAGATCTTCTAAAGAGGACAAACATGGATGCAGCTAAACCCATGCCCACACCAAGTTCGACCACCCATCTCTCCAAGACAAGTGGGGATACCTTCTCAGATCCAACACTTTACAGAAGCACTATTGCGCCCTACAATATTTGACCTTGACCAGACCAGATATATCTTATTCAATAAACAAGGTTTGTCAGTACATGCATTCCCCAACAACGGAGCACTGGATTGCAGTCAAACGCATCCTGCGTTATATCAATGACACACTAGATCTTGGTATTTGTTTAGGTGTATCCTCATCATTACAACTCAGTGCTTATACAGATGCGGATTGGGCTGGTTGTTCTGATGATCGTCGCTCTACCGGCGGCTACTGTATATATTTGGGGAATAACCTTGTCCCTTGGAGTTCCAAGAAGCAACACACCGTTGCGAGGTCGTCTACTGAGTCTGAGTACAAAGCTTTGGCCAACGCTTCAGCTGAACTAATATGGGTGCAACAGCTATTACTAGATCTTGATGTCTCAAGTCCAGTTCCGATATTATACTGCGACAACATTGGAGCAACATATCTAGCGGCAAATCCGTTATTTCATGCTAGAACAAAGCATATAGAGATAGATTACCACTTTGTTCGGGAACAGGTAGCAGCCAAGACTCTCTCTATACGCTTTGTTCCAAGTCAAGATCAGATTACAGATATTATGACCAAAGGTTTGCCAAGGCCACCATTTCGTGTTCTACGTGCCAAGCTCACAGTCGTGGACCGACCGCTTCGCTTGAGGGGGCTTATTAAGGATGAGGAAGAAATTTCAAATTTAAATTCAAAATCCATCAACGGATTACATGTTGATAGGGTCAAGAGTTATCCCATGCAAAACTCCAACGACCTATCCTCTTCCTACTACTTCTCTTGACCACCTTGTATATAGGAGTCTTAATCTCACTCAAACTCTATCTCGCTTTGTAAATTCAAATTCAAAATACAAAGTGTAAACGGCTCCCTCACATGCAATATAAATACAAGGTGGTGAAGAGAAGTAGGAAGAGGATAGGTAGTTGGAGTTTTGCATGGGATAACTCTTGACCCTATCAACATGTAATCCGTTGATGGATTTTGAATTTAAATTTGAAATTTTTTCCTTATCCTTAATAAAAACCATGAGAATTCCATCTTGGCTTTTGACATGGAGAATGGAAATATCAAATGGTATCGACAATTTGGGGGATATGACTTGTGGTTCGTTGCTTGCAATAATGTTTCAACCCCAAATTGCCCTCCTGGTCCTAACCCAGATGCTGATTTTGGTGAAGCACCCATAATGCTCAGCATACCTGTCAATGAAACTCAGCTTGATATTGTGGTTGCTATGCAGAAAAGTGGGTATGCATGGGCTTTGGATCGCGACAATGGTGACTTGGTTTGGTCTACAGTAAATTTATGTCTCTCTTAATTTCTAATTAAAAGGAAAAATAGATACTTAATCCAAAAAAAAAAAAGCATGCTAGCCTCTCTTGGATCTTTATCCCCTCCAGTTCCCTGTCCAGTCCAGTTCCCCAGTCCTCATAACAAGGGGGGCGCAATGACCACCCTACCCCTATCCAAACACTCTGTCCGGGTGGAGTCCAACCCCCCTTATTCGAGGGATTGGGGAACTAAGCCGGGCAAGGAACTAGAGGAGATAATTTTCCCTCTCAGACACCCCATATTTATGAATCACATCCATGAAATATTTTTTAATTAATAATGTCACATGGAGAGATGATTTGGCCAATTTTAATCGGTCACATATATAGGGTATCATTTAAATATGTCATGTGTTAAATTTAGTGACTGACCCATGTATTGGACTTTTTTCCTTCTCTTTTGAAGTTACAAAATGTTTTAAAAATATAGAGCTTTAGGTTGTGTTTGGTATGCATTTTTAAAATAGATTATGTGGTTATAACACATTTTGAAATGAAAATTTTCTCTATTTTCTAGCTTTGAATGCGTTTCTAGCAAGACCCAAAAACTATTCTGAGAATGCATACCGGACACATTAATCTCTCTCTCTCTCTCTCTCTCTCTCTCTCTCTCTCTCTCTCTCTCTCTCTCTTTAGGTGTTGATAAAGCTTAATTAAACTGAAACTTGATATATGAATAGGATGTGTTGTAGATGACAATTGTGTTTGGTATGTATTCTCAAAATAGATTTTTGGTCTAGAAGTACAGAATATATTCAAGATCTATAATCTATTCCGAGAATGCATAATCGGTATCGTCTCTGCTGATATTGATTCGGATTGGCCTAGATATGATCGATCAGGATCGGTCAGGTTTATCCCTGTTTTCTTTAAAAAAAAAAAATAGATCTTTTTTTACATTTTTATCATTGTCCTTATTGATCCATTGATGTGGGATCAACCAAGAATCAGTATCGATCTCCACCGATACCGATATAAATTTGCCGAGTCGGCTGATCCGATACAGATTCCTCAAACCATGATCCAACATGTCCTAGAGGACTGAAATCCAACAAAGCTGCCCATGACAATAATTACACCAACAATGAACCCAGTGTCACAACTAGTTGAGGAACTCCAAGCATAAGAACAAGTTTATCTTATTCCATTCTCATAAGCATAATCAACTAAGGCATGCATTGTTTATGTAGTTGGCTGGACCTGGTGGAGGGACATGGGGAGCTGCCACCGACGGTCGAAGGGTATACACAAACATTGCCAACAGTAACCACTTGAGCTTCAGGTTGGCTCCATCAAATAAAACAGCACCAGCAACAACAGGTGCATGGGTAGCCATGGATGCTTTCACCGGAGAAGTGTTGTGGACGACGGCCAACCCTAGCAACGCAACCGCTAGTGGACCTGTAACTATAGCTAATGGAGTCTTAATCGCAGGGTCTATGAATTCTAAAGGGACTTTATATGCAAGGGAAAATATTATGGTCTTATGACACTGGAGCTTCCATGTCTGGTGGTGTTTCAGTAAGCAATGACTGCATCTACCATGGAAATGGATATAATGTCACCTTCGGAACATTTCTTTCTGCTACCGCTGGAACCTCGCTCTATTTCTTTTGTGTTGATGACATGCAGTATTAGTTAATGTAATATATGGAAACTTGTTTAATTAAGGATTAGAAACCATGGTTATTGGGTTTGAATTTGTATTTTAAATAGAGAGCATCTTGGATAATTTAGAGATTAATTCTAAATTACCCGGAGTGTAACAACACCAGAAGGATTTGGGTGTAGTTTCATCTTGGAGGCTGATTCCCATTACCCGGATTACATCGTAACTCGTGTCTACAGTCTTAAGGAGGGTGATTGGTGATACGACTCAACCTCACCATTTCTCCTAATAACTTCTAAGTTCTTCTAGTTACAACATATGTGCATTCAAGTTCGGATCCGGATCCACTTCCGAGCTGCCCGAACTTCCGTGCGCCCCACACACAACAAGGCGGTAAAGACTGCCTTACCCCCACTTGGGCAAGGAGTTCAGGCAGGGGTAGGGCGGTCTTTACTCCGCATTGTTGTGTCTGGGATGCACGCAATAGTACGGCCAGCTCAGCAGTAGAGGGTGCTGATCGTTTTGGAAATGTTCTCCTACACAAAAGGAACATTTCTTCTTTTTTTTTTTTGGGTAAATTACACATCACCCCCTGGTTTTCAAACAAAACTCAGATCACCCCCTAGTTTTTAAAAAAACTCAAATCACCGTCTAGTTTAGACCCCAATATGAAAAATTAGTCCCTACCTTTAGTTTTATGCGGTTAAATGATGATATCAACCCGTTAAATAAATTTAAATTCCTAAACTACCCTTGACATCCAAACATAGATTTTGAAGGGTAATATTGTAAATTTAATTCTAATGTTTTAGTACAAGGGTAAAATAGTCATTTCACACCAATAACTAACAGTAGACTAACCCCGTTACTGTTGAGGAGGTGATTTGAGTTTTTTCAAAAACTAGAGGATGATCTGAGTTTCGTTTGAAAACCAAGAGGTGATGTGTAATTTATTTGTCCTTCTTTTTTTTTGGGTTTTTGTCAAATGCCTCCCTGAAAATGCCCATTTGTCCAAATGTCCCCTTACAATTTTTCTAATTGTAAACTCTCCCCTATTTTCAACAAATTGTAGCATTTTGGTCCAGTCCGTTAAGTTAAGATGTTTGACGTTAGTTTTAGAGAGTGTAATGATCAAAATGCCCTTGTGATAAAAACCAACAAAAATTTAAAAATAAAGTGACCAAATTGCCCTCATCTTCCCCAAATGGTTTAGGGTTTGAAACTGAAAATCAAACCCTAAACCATTTGGGGAAGATGAACCCTAAAATCAAACCCATCAATCCAATAGTAATTTCTTCTGCAAATAAGAAACCACGGATTGTTAATGGATGGATGGGTATTCGACATTGGAAGATTGAGAGATGGATTGTTAATGGATGGGTCGAATAGGCCTTGCAATAACGAAGCTGAATTGCCTGTGAAAGAGGGAAAACTTGAGGGTATGCCTTGGCTGCTCACAGTACAGTCGCCAGAACTGGGATTTAACCGCTGCTGCTGATGATGGTCCAAAGGGAAGACCTGATTTATTTGCTTATTAAATGGATTCAAAGAGGTGGAATCTTCACCACCATCGGAGAAACTACTCTTGGGGCTCCACTCCTTCTGGACTTGATGTGTTGGAGGAGATTCCATCCCCGTTTCTAGCTTAAATTTGGGTCTTGAACTCAACTCATCTTGAAGCATGGAATGGAAATTAGTCTCTCCATTTCTTCCATTACCTCGACAGCAGAATTATGTAATAACAATAAGACTCCAATCCAATTTGAATTGCTCTCTCTCTCTCTAACTTGATTTATTATCAGTAGGTAGCTATTAATTAAAGGCTGCCAGTGGTAGCTAATTGAAAATATTGTAATAAGATATCTAAGCTGAGAATGAAATGGTGATGACTTACAGTAAAGTTTGGATTCGATCCCATCTCTCATTGATTTTTCGATTTACAGAAGAAATTACGATTGGATTGATGGGTGATTATAGGGTTTGATTTTAGGGTTCATCTTTTCCAAATGGTTTAGGGTTTGATTTCCAGTTTCAAACCCTAAACCATTCGGGGAAGATGAGGGCAATTTGATCACTTTACTTTTTAATTTTTGTTGATTTTTGTCACAAGGGCATTTTGGTCATTACACTTCCTAAAATTAATGTCTAACGTCCTAAATTAACGGACTGGACCAAAATGCTATAATTTGTTGAAAATAGGAAGGAGTTTACAATTAGAAAAATTGTAAAAAAACATTTGGACAAATGGGAATTTTTAGGGGGCATTTGACAAAAACCCTTTTTTTTTTTGATAGAACACAAAAGGAACATTTCAAGTTGGTAGCAGTGTGGACTGTGGACAAGTAATTAAAATAAGTCTCTCTCTATCATTATATTATTGTCAGTATCTGCAACAGATGGTGGGCCATCTAATGAGGATGCGACTTCTCTAGTTCCGCCTGCTCGGTACTGTCGTGTGTCCCACACACAAGTAAGGCAAAAAATACCACCTTACCCCCGCTCGGGCAAGGCATTTGGGTAAGGGTAAGGGTAAGGCGATACATTCTGCCTTGCTTCTGTGTGTAAGGGCAGGCGGAAGTAGAAGAGTCGAACCCATCTAATGAACCAAGGAGTTAATTGATTGGAAGGAGGGAAGAATGATGCATGATGAGGATGAAACCGGTATTTTTCAACATATGTGCATTCACGTCCTTTATTTTTATTTTTTTTATATTATTCTTTAAACTTATGCGCCAATTTTTTTTTGTCTTTTTCTCGAAAAGGCCTATTCACCTTCCATTGTTACAGATAATTACCCTTAAAATTAACTACAAGTCCAGCTTTACTCAAAGTCCGAATCTGGCCCAAAACCCGGTGGGTTGGGCTTGGACTAAGGTCATCTCAACCTTACATCCGGGGTCTAGGCCAAGGTTAAGATACCTCAGGCTTGTCCAAGGGCTTCAAAGACCCAGGCCCAGCCCAACCTAGTTCCGCCCCGTAATGGTTACATGGACACCTTGATTAGTTCAATAAGACACAAAGATGACTGATTTTTCCTTAAACAACACTATCCTTTAAGAATTTTTTTTCCTCTCAGGTTTGCTGTCCGGTACGGTTGTCCGATTCCTCTCAAAGGGGGGCAAAAATGACGACTTAACCTCATTAGGGCAGTGTGTTCGGGCAGGGGGTTAGGTCGTCATTTTTGACCCCTATAAGAGGAACCGGACAACTGTACCGGGCAGGAACCTGAGAGGATAATGATCCATCCTTCATGGGAGGTCTTTTATGATGAATCATGATCCAGGCCTTTAATCACGAAGATCTATCTTGATATAGGCCATGAACTATAGACCTTAATTGAAGGAACGTGATTTGCAGCCCTGCGATGTGAATAAGCCAGGGTTGTATTAAACATATAATTTTGCTCCGGATGGTTTTAAAAGCTAGATTCGACCTTCAAATCGGTCTGAAATATGTCAAAATCGGCCACGATTGGGCGGCTCCCTAGAAAAACTATATGGAGAGGCCAGTTCGAAGCAACTTGAATCGACTGATTAGGGCTTCTTTGTCCCACTCGTCCCTAGAGTAGTTCTGCTTTCAATCTTAGGGAGAGTGTTTGTGTGAATCACGTTCTCAATTTGTTGATTCGCCTTTACTAACCCATCATATGTAGTCAATGACTCGCACCAAAACAAGCAAGCAAGGGATGAACCCCCCCCCCCCCCTCCCCCCTCCCCCCTCCCTTATTTGAGTAAACTGATCATAGAGTACCGTTGTGCTAATGCACAGCCCCACTAAACAGATTTTCACCATATCCATCTTCAAATCATTATGTGGAAATGCATTGAGGCGAGCCTCAACTTGAGCCTTGAACCTCAACTCGAGCCTCTAGTCGGCCGCTTCACATAATCCGATTCTGTTTTTAAATTGAAATCAGTTGATTTACTTGATCTGTTCGAAATTAAAAACCGTGGTACGGATCTACCCGTTTGATGCCCTTACAAATTATCAATTTAGATGATGTAAATGTGTGAACGGTGGACTAGTCTTTAACAGTTTTATGGCCCTAATTATTGTAGATTTAGATGAGGTACATAAGGGAAACATCGGTTGTCTACCAAAAAAATATAAAATGATTAGAATGTTCTACGAGTTTGAGTTTTTTTTTTTTTCTTTTTTTTTTTTTTTTTTTTTTTCTTTTTTTTTTTTTTGGGGTGGTTGGTAAGAAGAATGTTCTATGAATTGAAGCCTACTTGCCTTGACTATTTAACCTCCAATTTATAAGCAAATTAAGAATGTTGACTATTTTTCAAGGTTAACGATTGAATGCACCGTAGGGTTTTTCACATCCCTTCGCATTAAATATTTTATTTAAAATATGGTTAAGAGATTGTTGTCTGGTGGTATAGTGTCTGCACATGTGCAGGGCCACCGCAACCGATTAACATTCATTTTTCCTTAAAATATTTCATAAGAATGGATCTAAGAAAACCATGACATTTCATACACTTTTCCACTTTTTCAAACATTGATAATGTGAAATGGGTCTAATTTTTTTCCTTGTCAAAGAAATTGTTGTCTGGGCCTCTAGAGCCTGCACATGCGCGTAAGCATTGCCCTAGATGAAATAGAGGGAATCACATTTCCTAAACATGTATTAAACTAGTACATAACATACTATGACTTAGATGCCATCAAAATTGATTTGCTTCACTAACCAAGACCTTGAGCATTCTCCTAAGGGAGCAGTACCAAACCACCAGAGCCTCGTTGTCCCTTCCAATTCCTTACATGGGGGTAGAAATTATCATAAAAACACTGCCCAAGGTGGGGTCTACTCCCCCCTATTAGAGGAATTGAAGGGGCCCACAAATTAGAGGTGATAATTATTCATGAATTGTCATAATTTATAAATGGATGGTATAATTCCACTTACATCTTCTTTTTTAAGTAGAATAATTCCACTTACATCGTTTGTCAAAAAAATTCCACTTACATTCTCCATTAAAAGAGTTCTAAGATATTTATGTTGACCCATATATAGTTTTTTTATGTAAAATATATAAGGAAACAATTTATTGTCACTAAAGTGATGAATTAAGAAATGGTAACCTTCTAGTCCATTGTCTAATTCTAAAAATTTATTTAATGTAAGGATAAGAAAAAGGTTTTTAAAAATAGGAAGAAAAGTTGAAAATTATTTTAGGAAAGAGAACATTACCTAGGCATGTGCAGTGCGCTGCCCTTGTACCCAGACATATGGGCACATGAAAATGACTGTCACATCCGTAGGAATTTCTGCCTTTCCAGGGGGTGCAGCGGTCATTTCACGCACCCTTGTGTTGGGGTATAGGGACAATGCATTGCACACGCCTGGGTAATGTTCTTTCTCCTATTATTTTAATATAGTTTTTTATGTGAAATGCCAAGATTTACCAGCATTGGAATAAAAATATGCTATATTAAAACGAAGAAAAAAAAAAAGTAAAATCACAATCAAGTTGTAAATAACCTTCGTTACATTAAAGTAGCGTTTGGTATGCATTCTAAGTCGATTTCGCATTCTTGGATGATAACAATAATTGATTTTATCGTTCGAGAATGCAAAATTAACCTATAATACATTCTAAGAATGCATATCAAACACAGCCCAGATTCTTCATATGAAAATAGAACGATACCTGGTCACATGTGGCATGCGGCTCTTGCACCTAGACATAGGGTGGTATGAAATGATCATCGCACCCCATTAAAAGGCAGAAATCCATGAGGTTGTGGTGGTCATTTCATGCGGCCCTGTGTCTAGATGCAGGAGTTGCATACCGAACGAAACTAGGTAATGTTTTCTTCCCCTTTTCATGTATACAATTATTTCTAGTCCACGCTTTAACCAATCATGAAATTGTCAAAAGGTAGCATTGCAAAATTGGTTGCAATGTTCTTCTTTTCTTTAACATACTTCGATTCGGTTATAATTACATAAAACTTTTATTTGATTATGGGAAAAGGAAGCATGAACCATCCTAGTGCAAATTTTAATATCTCTCTCACATGATAGACAGTGGGGTTTACACTGACATTCTCTCTCATATTGTGATAATATGGACCCATATGAACCGTATAAAAATGATATCATTCTTCAATTAACCCATATATAAGCTTTTGAAGATCTATTATTATATGGTAATCAGAGCAATAAATCTTGATTGACTAAGTCAATTTGCATTCAACATGTAAAGGAGTGGAAAATATGATCAATTCGTTGAAAAAACCCAAACACCAATCCAATGAACAAATGCCATCTGGCTTTGATATTCATTCCTTCATTCCTTCATTCCTTCATTCCTTCATTGGATTAGAATCCATTAGTCCATTACTCTCCACAAAGCATAAAGGCACAAACGTTTTAAGAAGACCGCTACCTCGTGAAATTTTATTCAACTTTGTCCTTTTTTGGGGGTTAGTATATTCAACTTTGTTTGTGATACTGTGAGGAATGAGCCACGTGTCACAATTCAGCATAAGGAGGAGTTCGGGAAGATGGTGACCACCACGAAATTTTCATATTCCACAAAACGGTTATCTGTTCAAACGGTCAACCGTGTAATAGAAAACAGTGACCAGAGGAAGCAACTGAGAAGGCAGCCTTATGCTTAGCTCTTAAGATTTTATTGACAAATATGGGATATTTTCTCTCTCTCTCTCTCTCTCTCTCTTTCCAGTTGCCATTGTCAAGGACCACCGTTATTCCAAAATTCCTGCAGTTTTTTATATTTATGTCTATTACCCAAACTGTCCCTTCATCGTGATGCACATTGACTAGAATGCTCTGAACAATAAACGAAGAAGAAAATAATGGAAATTGCAAACAATAATCATAATATATACACAAAAGGATTTACATGGTTCAACAAGATTACATACTTTCAGAGTAAGATGAAATCTACTTCAGCGTCAATGAAGAATAGGGTTACAATTACTCATCCTCGCACTTCTCTCATATTACAAAGAAAACCATTTAGCTACAATATATATAATAAAACCCTACATTGATGCTGATTCACACACAAAAACAATCATAGGCACATATTGACCAAACACTCATTTAGCCCTAAAAAAATTTCTTGGGAGATGCCACCCGATCACAAGACATTTCACCCCAAACAGACATTATCCACATATAGGGAAAACTTTTTTTTAGGGAAGTCATTCGCTGCGTGGGATGCAGGGGCCACGCCGCATGCACCAGCCAATGAGAACACTTGCGACAACACAATGGACGATAAATTTCCATCGTACATGGGGGCATGGCGGTCATTCCGTCACCCAATGTGCGTGAGGGTGCCCTGCGTCCCACATAGGAATTGAATAGTGAAAAATCAAGATCGAGGTTTGGTGGTGTATCTGGTAATTTTGAAAAGACTCTGATCGGATGGGGCATAGCAGTTTAAACCCCGCGAATTTTAAAAGAGAGCTGACTATTCGGAATTTCTCTTAATGTCTTCTTCTACTTCTTCTTCTTCTTCTTGGCCTTCCTCCTCTGTTCCTTCTATATTATAAATAGATTTTTTGCAAGAAGAGGAATTGACTGACGGATTCCATTGCTGCTATTTCCGTTAGAACTGCACCTTTTTCTTGAAAAGAAAGAAGAGTATAAGGAACTCGAAAGGAAGAGAAGAGGGAGGAGTAAGAAGGGAGAAATGGTGAATTTGCAGAAGGGTTTTCCTCTGTTTATTCAGCAATACAAAGCTCTTTTGAAGAAGAATTTCCTCCTCGCATGGAGGAACAGGAGATCTACGTTTATGCAACTCTTCTCTTCCATCTTCTTCATCTTTCTTATCTTCGTCATCGATAGAGCCGTTAGAAATCGTTTCTCTTCTACGACTAATTATGAAAACGTCTTTGATCCCAAGTCCCTTGTCTCTCCCCCAATTCCTCCCTGCGAGGACAAGTTCTTCATTAAGACTCCGTGCTACGATTTAGTTTGGAGTGGGAACAGTAGCTCCAGGATCCGAACAATTGTGTCGAACATCATGGCTAATAATCCAGGAAGACCTATTCCTTCAACTAGGGTATGAATTTGGATTCCAATTTTGTTTTTTTCTGTGGGTTTTAGGATTCTTTTATTACGAAATCGAGGTTTTAGAAGTAGAATTTTCTTTGAAGTTATGTTGAATCCGGGCTTACTTAAATAAAAAATAAAAAATTAGGGTTCATAGACTGGTAATTGCAGTGCATGATGTCCTGTATTTTTTATATTGATCTCTTGCATTGTTCATTTATTATTACAGTTCTGTTATCTGAAAAAAGCTTTCAGTTACCTCCCATTTCGTATGTTGCATGAGAATTTTTAACTAACGACTTCATAGTTCATATTATTTGCCCTGTTTGTGTAGGTTAAATCATTTGGAACACCTGAAGAAGTCGATGATTGGCTTTTCAGTGAACCTATGCGTTGCCCAGGAGCTCTGCATTTCGTTGAAGAGAATTCTACTGTAATAAGCTATGGTATTCAAACAAACTCGACCGCTGTACAAAAGCGAGGGCACTTTGAGGACCCTACTTTTAAATTTCAAATACCACTCCAAATCGCTGCAGAACGTGAAATTGCTAGGTCTTTGATTGGAGGTACTCAAACCTTCTTCTCTCTGGAATTCAATAATCAATACTTTGTTCTGCTTTTTCTCTTGCCACCAATTTTACTTCTTTTCATTTACAGATCCAAATTTTAGCTGGGTCGTCAGCCTCAAGGAATTTGCGCATCCTGCCATAGATAACTTCTCTGCCATGGGGACTATAGGACCAACATTTTGCCTTGCGATTGCGATGTTTGGTTTTGTCTTCCAAATTAGTTCTCTGGTTACAGAGAAAGAACTCAAACTTCGCCAGGTATTGTTTCCTCTGGACTTTAATCATTCACCAAAACTTTATTATGTTAGGCCTTTTGCAGGTCATTGTTTCCGGCCTACTCATTGTTATTTTTGAAACTGCAGGCAATGTCTATAATGGGTCTCTATGAATCTGCATATTGGCTTTCGTGGCTCACTTGGGAGTCCTTGATCACACTTCTCTCATCACTATTCACTGTTCTCTTTGGCATGATGTTCCAGTTCACCTTTTTCTTGCACAATAGTTTTGCAGTTGTGTTCCTTGTGTTCTTTCTTTTCCAATTCAATATGGTAAGTTTATTCCTGCAGTCTGCATCCTGATCCTGATCCTTGTTGCTTCTATATGCATGGAAGACTCTATTGTTCTTCTAAAGCAAGGCCCCTTCTCAATTTAATATTTTTTAATATTGTCTACTGGAAATGTTAGGTTGCTTTCGCCTTCATGCTGTCGGCTTTCCTTACTAAGGCAGAGTCATCTACAACTGTGGGTTTCTCCATATTTATCGTTGGCTTCCTGACCCAGGCAAGATTCCCCCAAGTTGTAAATTTTCTGGATGGCCAGTTTATATAGTCACATTAAGAGGTCTCTTTTTGTCATTGCAGCTTGTTACAACATTTGGATTTCCCTACGGTGGTTCCTATAGTGTAGTATACAGGGTCATTTGGTCTTTATTCCCACCTAATCTTCTGGCCAAAGCTCTTGATTTGCTTTCAAATGCTACAAACACTTCTGAAGACAGCGGGATCAGCTGGAGTGGACGAGCAAAGTGTCCACCAACAACGCCAAATTGTGTGTTGACTATCGTATGGCTACGCCTTTACAGCTTGAGTGCCTAAACTAAATGATTCAGTCCATAATTATATTGTCTTCCTTATAATCATCTCCGTGTACCTTTTCTTTTTCCAGATAAGGTAAATAAGTCAGATCTTTACTTGTATATGCTTTTGTCAGGATGGTGTATATAGATGGCTTTTGTCAACATTCTTTCTGTGGTTTCTCTTGGCTATCTACTTCGACAATATAATCCCAAATTCATCAGGGGTGAGGAAATCATTATTTTATTTCCTCAAGCCTGGGTACTGGATAGGAAAAGATGGAGACAAGGTTAAAGGTAACTGAGTCTTCAGGATTCAATCTTTAATATCCATGCATTCTTCTTTGCCCAAATTTCCCGAATTTATGACCATTATTTGTTTTGTTTCTTCCAGAGGGTGGCATTTGTAGTTGCACTAGTTCAACTCCACCAGTGGACCATGTTACTCAGGAGGATCAAGATGTTCTTGAAGAGGAAAATATTGTAAAGCAACAAGTCAATGAAGGTGAAGTTGATCCTAATGTTGCAGTTCAGTTACGCGGTCTTGCAAAGACATATCCTGGGACAACAAATATGGGTTGCTGTAAATGCAAAAAGACTCCACCTTACCATGCTGTTAAGGTAAATAACCATTTTGCCTTCAGATATTGAGGAGTGACTCTCCACTAGGAGAAGCAGAAGCCACTGGTCCTACCTCATCTGTTCTTACAAATCGTACATATGTAGGGGAATCAAGCCAGAATCAGGTCTCACTATGGAGATCGTACCAGCAAAATCAACCTGACTGGACAATCTTACCAATCCAGCTTTATATTAGTTTCTGAAATTTTCTTTTTTTAAAATGCAATGAATTAATCATACATGTAGATGGATGGGTAGCCTCATTGCTGCAAACATCCATTCTGATGAATTCATGTGGTTTGAGGCCTCCTCTTAGTCCTAGGTGAGGCCCTAGCAAGTGTTGGGCCTCTGCATCCAATCATGTGTTTAGTTTTACACATGGATAAAGTTTTTCTGTGTCTTAGTCCTCTTAGACATGGATGATTCCATTTCTTCACTCATCACTTAATCATAGGTGAATGTGAGTTTATACAGTTGAAAGAAGTAGGATGCCTGAATATAGCATGGGGTTGCCTTGAATATGATTATTTCTGTTCATTTTTTATTTATTACTTCCAGGGTTTATCGGTAAACCTTGCAAAAGATCAACTATTTTGTCTTCTTGGACCGAATGGGGCTGGAAAAACTACTGCGATCAATTGTTTAACAGGCATCACACCAGTGACAGGCGGAGATGGTAATACCGCTAGCTTTATGTTCCTCGGTTCATCAATCTCAGTATAGCTCTAGATACAGTGTGGGTTTTTAATCACCTGATGAACTGCTCTGTTTTCAGCACTGATCTATGGATATTCCATTCGGAGTGGTGCTGGTATGTCAAGTATCCGAAAACTAATAGGAGTTTGTCCTCAGGTACATTTTTTTCTTTTTCATATCTTATTCAAATACATATGTGAATCTCATCTGACATTTTGCAGCAATCTATGCAGAAAATGGAGAAACTAAATTTCGTTTCTATTTTGTGTTTTCCTTTTTGTAGTTTGACATTCTTTGGGATGCCTTAACCGGTGAAGAGCACCTCCATCTCTTTGCTAACATCAAAGGCCTGCCCCCTAATTCAATCAAGTCGGTATGTGCTATACAGCCCATGAAAGGATTGCATACTTACTTGCTTTTTCATAAACATTATTTCTTGTTTGCAATTTTTCGGCCAGTGCAGTTGTTTAAGCCCAAGCTGGATGACTGTCTGTTTCTTTTCGCATCATGCTAAAGAAACGAAATAAACTGATGAAATTTTTTAAAACTGCAGTTTACATACTAAGTATGTGAATAAAGGAGTACGCCATTTCTTGGCTAAAATTCCAAAATTTCATCTGAAATATTCAGATATTTCATCTGAGAGCCTTTCAAATGGAATCTTATCATTCAGTTTAATTCCCCATGAAGCCTAAATTTTGACTGAGTGTCACTGAGTTAATATGAACAACATTTTTACTCCCCAATAAGAGTGGCGATTTTACAGGCTGACCACAACATATGAGGCACAAGGCCCAGCCTAGGCCTGTGCTTTGGGCCAGGAATTGATCTCCTCCAGCCCTGAATGGAAGCAGGGCTGGACAATAGGATAAAATTGATTACCAAGTCAAAAATAAATAAAGTTCAGAACTATTTAAGGATAGGACCTCCCTGCAAGGAAAACTCCTTATATCTAAGCTAAGAAGCCTAGTTTATTAAAACTTGAAAATTTTACATAGATAGTCTATGCAAAAGCATGCAATATGTATTTATTTAATTGTCACAATATTTAGTTTCAGCATATTGTAGAATATTAATATTAGTAGTTATTATTATACCAAATGGCAGCTTTTTTTTTTATGATTGCATATGGCAACATTACATTTCACTATATTAAATGTACTTTGAGCCTCGCTGGGTTGAGAATCCCAACACCTGCTCTCCAATAATTAAAAAATATAGATATGCCTTAAATTCCATTTTATCCATCTGTTCTTAGAACCAATGTTTTTACTGGCATTCCAGGTTGTTCAGGAGTCGTTAACACACGTTAAACTTACTCAAGCAGCCAAACTGAGAGCTGGGAGTTATAGTGGAGGAATGAAGCGCCGGGTTAGTGTTGCAATAGCCCTCATTGGTGATCCAAAATTGGTCATCTTGGATGAGCCGGTATGCACTCAAGAAATTTTCTTAACCTTTTATCTTTCGTTTTATCTATTTTATTGTATTTGAAGCCTCCCTTATGCATGCAGACAACTGGCATGGATCCAATCACAAGGAGGCATGTATGGGATATCATAGAGGATGCAAAGAAAGGTCGGTCCATTGTCCTAACAACTCACTCAATGGAGGAAGCTGACATTTTAAGTGACCGCATAGCTATCATGGCAAAAGGCAGGCTCCGTTGCATAGGTACCTCAATCAGATTGAAGTCCCGGTTTGGAACAGGTTTTGTTGCTAACGTGAGCTTCCTTGGGAGTAATCCTGGGCAAACTCCTAATGCTAACGAGGACGCTGTTGATATGACCGAACCTCATTGTGAAGATGTGAAGAATTTTTTCAAACATGTATGTCAGATATATTTAGCTCTTGAATCTTTTTAACTAAAGATACTTTATCTGACTCAATGGATTTATATGACAGCATTTGAATGTGGTGCCCAAAGAGGAGAACAAGGCCTTCCTGACTTTCGTTATTCCTCATGAAAAAGAAAACTTGTTGGGAGTAAGTACTCATCCCACTCTTGTATTGTTGTTATCTTTTGGTTGTCTTGCATCATAACTTTTGCATTCCTACTTTTGAGTGCTGACATGCCAAAGGGCCATGCTATGAACTCATGACTCAAAACATACGCATGTATGCATGTGGACATACATTGACAGTTGAAACTGAAGTAGATTGCAACAGCATGGTCTAATGGATTTTAGTAGACCTATCGATCTGTTATATCCTTTGAATGGTTTTGGTAAATGGTCTCATAAATACAGTAGTAACTATGATCATTTTTATTTTCAATAAACTTTAATTTACGAAACACCTTCTTCGATGAATCATAAAATATCTCTGACCACAGATCTTGCTTGTCTACTTGATATTATATGTGCCACTAATAGGACGCTACTATTAATGAAGATTTAATTATAAGATTTTTTTTTCTGTTCTTCCTTACAAACAAATTGCTGTGCAGAGTTTCTTTGCAGAGCTTCAAGAAAGAGAAAGAGAATTTGGCATATCAGACATCCAACTTGGCCTTACAACTCTCGAAGAAGTGTTTTTGAATATAGCCAAGCAGGCAGAACTAGAAAGTGCTATTGCTGAAGGGGCCTTGATAACTCTGACATTAACATCTGGAACCTCACTTGAGGTAGGTTCAATGAACTAATGTAATTTCTAGCATAGCTGACTACATGAAACTATGTTAAGAAAAGTGTTGAATACAGGGAACTGTAGGAAATGCTTTTAACGTGTTAACCTTCATGATTAATATGCAGATACCCATTGGAGCAAGATTTATTGGGATCCCTGGTACCGAGTCCGCAGCAAATCCTAGTGGTCTCATGGTTGAAGTATACTGGGAACAGGATGATTCGGGCAGACTCTGCATTTCTGGTCACTCACCTGAAACTTCTATACCACCAAACGTTCAACCTATGGGTTCTTCTGCAGGCACTACCCATGCAACTTTTGGACGAACCGGACGAACCGGACACATACATGGATTTGTGATTGATGAAAATCAAATTGAAGGCAATCAAAGGACCTGAAAGGATGCCCAAACCGATTCTATGGTTGACTGAAGCAGTTATGTAAAATACATTGTTGACACTAAGAATTTATCTATTTATTTATTTATTTATTTGTGATAGACACCAAGGGGCTTTATTTAATGACATTCTTTGCGCCTGAGCTTGCTCCATGAAAGTTTATTAGAAAAATTTACATGAGGGTTGATCCATGTTCCAAGTCCAATTTAAAATCTTTGTTCTCAAAGCTACACTACATGGTATCTCCTGCTTCATTACTTTTTCCAAAGTAATTTTTAACTCCACGAGATCAATCCAATTGGGAGGTCCTCTTGATAAAGGGTGTCAATTTACAATTGAAACCAAAAACCGAAATCGAAACCAGCCATTTAAAATCGAACCAAATTTAATCCAAAAAATTAGATTTGGTTTGGATTTGGTTTTGAAAAGTGAAATTTCATTCGATTTGGTTTGATTTTTGTTTTAAATTTTGAAAACCATAGATATGAACCAAACCGAATAGAGTGTAACCCGAATAAATCGAACTGAAACTACCTACCCTACAATCATTTGTCAATGTTGAGTTGTGAGAAATTACCTACTTTGGATTTCTTTGTTGAATTGTGCAAAGAGAATTAAAGATACCAGATTTGAAATTGTGGGACTGTATTTCATGAGGTTTTAATTTCCTTTCCAATTTATTTGTTTTAACAGGTTATTTCCATTTATTTGATTTTATCCTTATTTTGTGGCTTCATACATTGATTTGTCTCTATTTGTCTGTCTTTCAAGGGGTTGGGGGGGCTTGTGAAAGCCTATGGATTACTTTTTCCCATTTGAACCAATCCTATTGGTTTATTTTCTTGTTTCTGCTCTAAAATCTTGGCTTCTTGAAAACAAAATTATCATTCCAAAGTTCTTACATGGGACGCAAGACCATGCCCAGACACATGGGAGGTGGAAATGACCGACGTGGCTCTGGATCCCACACAAAGAACACTACCCCTATCATTTATTATTCAATTCGATTTTGATTTAACAAAGTGAAACTGTTTATTAAACCATTCGATTCAGTTTCAAAACCTTAAAATATTGGTTTTGAACCGGTTAGATCATCCATTAAAAACTAGTACACCATTGAACCACTTATATATATATGCTAAAACCGATTAGCATTTTGCTCGAAACCAAAATTCTCCGTAAGGTTTACCGTCACCTTTTGCACAAAATCACAACTCACAACAAAAACATTTGCACAACCTGAAACCCCTGATAGATTTTTTCTTCTTTTCTTTAATCTCACATTGAAACTCATAGTTAAGGGTGGCAATTCTAGGTCCGGGGCAAAACCCAAAACTCACCTGGCCTATTTGTTAAAAGTGTCGGGTTCAAGCTCAGATCGAAAAACATTCAAATTTAGCTCATCTCCAAGGAGCCCAGCACGCCTAGGATGCTGCCAGCCATTGGGCTGTGCCGCACACATCTATAGGCGTGCACCGAGATGTGTGCGGCACAGCTCAACCGCTAGATATCCCTTGGAAGCTGGATTCCCTGGAGACGATCCTGATCCAAAACATTCGATCATTTCCGGTGCAAGGGTACGGCTCAACGGTCCTCTGAACGAGACTGGCTGCTTACGGACCTGAAGCCCATCCAAGTCCGTCCCTATAAAAGCGAAGTTAATCTATAATCTAAGCTGCCCAAACCCAAAAGGGCCCTAATGGGGGTTTTAAAAATCGGTGAATCGGATCGGGATCGACTGGGACTGATTCTGATTTTTGGCATCCTAAATTGAAATATTCACGCCCAAGATTCCCCGATTTCTGCCGTTTTAGGCCGATTTTAGGGTTGTGCGGAGTGATTCCAATCGATTCCGATCCGGTCTGAATCGGGAATAGGCAGGGACCGATTCCTGGTTTTAAAACCCTGGCCCTAAGCCCCTGACCCTTTTCTGTCTTCATTTGCCCATTTTCCTCTTCAATCGACTAAGTCACAAACCCTAGCCACTGCTCGCTGCTCGCTGCTCGCTGCTCGCTAGCACTGTGAAGAATCCGTGATTTGAAGTGAAATCTGAAAAGGGTGCTAACTATAAAACATTGTTTTTATAGGTATAGAGAAGTGCTTCGGACTCTCTCCTCACTCTGTTACGATTCATCCGCCATCTGCTCCTCCACCTCTTCTCTTCATTCTGGACTCCATTGCAATCGCAGGTTCGTCGACCTTTTCTCTCTGTCTCTTCCACTTTTCTTTTAATCTTCTTATATTGTTTTTTCTGCTGCGTTTTTGGTTTTGGTATTTGATTTTGGGAATAACAGCTTGGATCAGCTTTCTGTGATTGATTATGTTTGCTCTGAGTAAATGGTTATAATGTTTGGTGGTTCATTAATTCTACAGCTAAAGAAGATGGAATATCTTATTTTGTGTTTGTACTTTGTAGCACTCTGCTCTACTTCATTCTAGTTTTGAAAGGAAGAATCAGTACTTCTTTTCCCTAAACCAATTGATTAATGAATTAAGAATAGGTAAGGTCTCCTCTCAAACATCTCTCTCTTCACTGGCATCTTAAATCGAACTTGGTGATTCCCTGTTTGATCCATCTCTGTGACAATGGATTACCACTATTTCTTAGTCATTCACTTATTCCTCTTCCCTGCTTTGGTTTGTTTCTTTGAACTTGAATTTCCAGAAAGTGGTTTGGTTTTAGCAAGAATGTTCTCTTTCTTGTTGTTCAGCATTGGTTGTTGATTTTACTGGGAAAAAGGGTGATATGAGGGTATTGGTGCTTTTTTGTTGACTTTGATATAGCAGTGACCATCTTCATTTGGATGGTACTTCCACAACAAGAAAGGAACAATTTTATTCCTTGGATGCTAAAATTTTGATATTTTGATATAACAATATGAGTGCATCTGTTTCTGTGTTTTCTTTGTTTCCTTTTGAGTTTATTGGGCATTCTCTCTCTACCTCATTGGTAATGCCAGTTTCTTCACAATTTTATTCTTTGGATGCTATTAACTAGGATTCTGTTGTAACATGTGCTCTACTTAACTAGTTTTGCTGAACTTTTTAATAGGACTCTGATATGTTAAATGATAATCTTATGAGATGTAATAGGGTTTCTTTTTGATAAAATAATTGTCTATATGCTATTATTTTGTTTATTAGGTGGTCAATGTCTGTTATATAGTGAATATATGCCCGTATTTTTGTTTGTAGAGCGACCGTATTAAACACATACCGTATAATTGCCGTACACGTTTTATTATGCCGGTTTTGTAAAAAGTATTATTGCCGTCTGGTCCTTTTAATTCCCGTACGTATCCTTACCCGTTTGATTGCCGTTCCCGAACTTACTAAGGTTACGAACTCCCCTCGCTTTCTTGGCATTTCTGCAACTCTTTACTCTCTCTCTCCTATTGATTTTACTTTTAAGTTCTTGATCATAGTGTTTCTTCTTGCTCTGTTCCTTATTCACACCATGAACTGAATCAAAATCAAATCGATTAACAGGAATTGAACCATTTAACACCCACATTACCATGGGTGAGGAAAACATTTACCTTATAAATAATAAAGAAATTAAGACAGTCCGATTCACCAGGTTTTGAGGAGGGCAACTAGAGTCAAAAAAATTAGTTCAAGGAGAAACTCGGTTCTCTCTCACTTTGCCCCCCTCTATATCTGTTCTAGATAAACTGGAACGAACCTGAACCCTAGTGCGGCCGATAGCTTGTACTGGCTGCCCTCTCTCTCTCTCTCTCTCTCTAGGGTTTTATTTGCACTTTGTTAATATTTGTGGCATCTTCAAAATATTGACTTTTAAATAAACAGACATAATTTGAATGATGAGTGGAGTTGGAGAGTTGCAATCTTTAGAGACACGTCTAGCTGATCTACCCCTAATGTCAGAATCTTCAGCAATAAACTGTCCAACGCTGCCTGAAACTAATTTGATCAGTCAAAGAAGAGGTTGTGGGTTTTAGATGGTCTCTAATCCTTAGTTAGGTCGTTATGAGTTCTGTTCTGGTAGCCCCTGCATTATGTTCCATTTTTACCAACTATCGTTCACAGACAGACTACCTTAGCAAGTTAGCAGGGATCACAGAGAGTTAGCTAGAGGCCAGTGAGAAGGTGTGAATCCCACCAGATTACAATTTACAACCCATATCGATTTGAAGAAATAAGGAGGTAACTCATTTCTCACTCCTGTTGGAACAATTTATGACTTCTGTTTTGATGCTTTGCTGGCTGAAAGAATATCTTTGCCCCTCCCTAGACTAATTGGTTTGTTTTGATGGTTCTAAAATACTCTCTTGTCCTCCCAGCTTGGTTGGGAAGGGGGTGCTCCAGCAGGGTTTCATTATTCTTCATGCTTTTGAGTTGCATTGATTGCTTCCTGCATATATCAGTTTGGTTATTTTCTACTATGATGGTAATGCTGGACCTGTACACTCAGTAAATGTTATGGATAAAAAGGAAATGAAATTTTTGAAAACTGATTTTTTTTGGAGCTTATGTAATGTCAGTTTCAGTTACTAATTGAGTTTTGCAGAAAGCAAGTTTTTTTTTTTGGGTGGGGGTGGTGTGGGGAATACCTCAGACCATGAGTTCTCCTCAGATTCAATGGTGTATATTGATTTGTTGACATTATATCATGTTTTAAACTTTGAAGACTCTAATTATAGGATGCCTTCACTGGAGTTAGCTTGTGAGTTGAGACTCAACTTATTTTTAATTGTTGAAACCTCATGTTGCTCAAGTTTCAGTTGCAGTCCTTTGTGCTAATGCATTTTGATTTCGGTTGATTTTGCAGAGTTAGCTTTCTGATCAAGCGATGAGTTTAATTTCTCAAAATGCGCTTCCAAAAAACCGAGTTGATAAGGTTAAAAAGCAGGAGTCTGAAGAACCTGTATTTGTGGAAGGGAATGAAGCAACTGAAGTTACAAAAGAACCCAACTCTGCTGGTTTCAAGAATAAAAAGAGAAGGAAAGAGAAAAATGAAGATCGGAAGCAGTTAGAGATTGAGCATGAAAAGGAAATGAACAGGCTGGAGAACTTCTTGTTTGGGTCTCTGTACTCTCCAGTTGTATATGGAAAGGAAGACGAGGAAGAAGTAAGAGATTTGACCGATGGGGATCCGGCTTTGTTCTTTACAGATAGATCTGCAGATGAGGTTGTGTCAGCTTATGAGAAGGAGGTGGAATTTCAGGAAGAGAGCAATAGTGAAGTGGAAACAAGGGAGAAGAAACCTGTATGGGTGGATGACGAAGAGGAAAAAACAACTGTAGATATCGTGAAAGTCAACAGACTGAGGAAATTGAGGAAGAAAGATGATGAGCGTTTGATTTCTGGTTCAGATTATGTGTCAAGGTTGAGGGCTCAGCATGCCAAGCTGAATCCAGGGACAGAGTGGGCCCAACTTGGCCCACGATCAAGTAATTATGGTCCTTCTGATGATGAATCGGATGAAGAAAATGGTGTTGTGATAGCCCGGGATTACAAGAATATTGAAGCACATGATGATATCCTTCAGTCAAATGAAGACCTTGTTCTGAAGAGCGGTGCAAAGTTGTTACCTGGATTAGTGGAGCACTCAAGATTGGTAGATGCAAATGCCATGGATCCCTCCAATGGCCCCATAAATTCAGTTCAATTCCACAGAAATGCTCAGTTGTTACTTGCAGCAGGATTAGATCGAAGGCTAAGATTTTTCCAGATTGATGGGAAACGGAACACTAAGATACAAAGCATCTTCCTCGAGGATTGTCCCATTCGCAGAGCTTCTTTCTTACCTGATGGGTCCCAGGTTATTGTTGGGGGAAGGCGTAAGTTCTTTTACAGTGTTGATCTGGTGAAAGCAAGTGTCGATAAGATAGGACCCTTGACTGGCAGGGAGGAGAAAAGCTTGGAAGTTTTTGAGGTATCCCCTGATTCTAGTACTATTGCTTTTGTGGGTAATGAAGGTTATATTCTCTTGGTTTCAACGAAAACAAAAGAGCTGATTGGCACACTGAAGATGAACGGGACTGCTCGAGCTTTGGCTTTCGCTGATGATGGAAGGCAACTGTTGAGTTTTGGTGGGGATGGACATGTCTACCACTGGGACTTGCGAAGGAGGACATGCTTTCATAAAGGTGTCGACGAAGGTTGTGTTTATGGTTCTGCTCTTTGTACCTCTCCAAATGGAAGTCTTTTTGCAGCAGGTTCAGAAAGTGGGATTGTCAATATTTACAACGGAGAAGAGTTCTTAGGGAACAAGAGAAAACCGATCAAGACTGTCGAGAATATAACTACTACGGTGGATTATTTAAAATTCAATCATGATGCTCAGATATTGGCTATTTGCTCAACTATGCAGAAGAATAGCTTAAAGCTAATTCACATCCCATCTTATACTGTATTCTCCAATTGGCCCCCACCAAACAGGACTCTTCATTATCCTAGGTGTTTAGATTTCAGTCCTGGTGGAGGTTTCATGGCCATGGGAAACGCTGCAGGGAAAGTGTTCTTGTACAAGTTGCATCATTACCAACATGCATAGAGTGATGGGAATGTAACTGAACATCTCGGCTGTCTTTTATGATTGGTATTCCAGATGCCAAATTTGAAAAGCTGCTTGGTAGCCATGTGAAATGCCGTGGCACAGCGGCAGATCTTGTACAAGCTTCATAGAGTGATGTAATCTCAACTAAAGTCTTGACTGTTTAACCTGTATGAGTATATGAGATGCCAAAAGTTGCGACAGCTGTTTCTGATACTAGCAGAGCATCATTTTTTGTTGATGATGGAGGATTATGCCTGGTAATTACCTTACTTTGAACTTGTGGATTTTGATTTAATCAAGGAGTTTATTAGTTTTGTTTGCTCATTGTATAACTTTGTATGGGTGGCACTATTATGAGGGAGACAATTTTGAGCGTCTCAAGTAATAGGTTTAGGTGACCATCTTTTTTATAGTAGCCAGAGTTTATTGAAATGTCCTTTAATTGTTTCTGACATTCATGTGTCTTTTGAGTTTATGAAATCTGTAAAGCTTTCTGGACATCAATAGGGGAAAAAATTTTAGTCACGTTAAATTAACTGTCTTTTCAACAAGTTTTGCTCATTAGGCACTTATAAGCATAAACCTTATTCTAACTCCTTTAGAGGTTTAAATATAATGTACAGATGACGTGGTTGTGGTTCTTCTGTATCTTTTGTCTTGGTTTAATTTCTGCTTTGTTTGAAGAGTTTTCCACACACACACACACGTGCAGTGTGTCTGGTAACTTCGGTGTAGTAAGTTGGTTTGTTTAAGCTTTGAGAAGTGTGTTCTGTGAAGCCTTCGGAATAATTTTCGATATTTGTTGTGCAAATTACATGTTAGTTTGAGGTGTTTCATTCAGGCTTGTCAAAGCCTTAAACATAGATCATATAATTCAACTTTTAAGGGATTGGGCGTGAGATTAGCCTTGTTAGCTCCTAAATCAGGAGGGTAAATAAACTGACGTAGTGCTTTCTCAATCGTATATGTATAATGTAGATGACAGTAAGGTTAAGTGACTTCTTGGATAGCAACATTCGACCAACTTTACCTCAACACATTCTATAAGGTCCTTGTTATAGTTGAATGAATAGGTTGGTTGTCAAAGCTTGTAACCACAGTGGTTTTATTATCTGTGTTGTCTCATGTTTAAATAATAATGTCTTTAACAGCCCTTAATTAGCTGCTGTGGATTTACATCATGAATAATTTATTTTGGCACTGTGGATGGTGTCCTCCTGAAGTTTTTTAGTTTCATTTGTGAATTGTCAAAACTCTCTATCTTAGGGGCTACAGATTGTATATGCATCAGTTCTTCATTCAAGGAATTTAGTAATTGCTGGGAAGGGGATATCAAACAGGTGGAGCTGTATAAAATTACTTGTAATGATATAACACGAATTGATCTCTGAAACCAAAAGAAGTTACTAACAGTGAAAAGGACTGGAATCTGTGCAAGCCTGGTAACTAGTTTACTGCAAAAACAGTAGTGGGATCCAACACATAACCTTCTACAAACAAGATACTTCGCCCAAGTTGTATACCCCTAGTAAGCAGTTTAAATACTCAATGCATCCTACTTCAGCTTAAAACATTCGGTGTGGAAGCTTTTCAGTGGTTACTATGGCTGTCTTGTGGGAAGTAAATAGAAGGGAAGTGAAATTGATTTAAAAAATGGAGTTATATTCTGGGAATTTGATGTCCACACTGTCGGTATCATGTGCCCTTTCACAGTCTCTCCTCCCAGACATGTGCGTGCATGGGAAATTCCATCCAACACCGGCTTGTCGATCCCCTGACCTTATACCCCTCAGTTTCAGACGTAATCTTTATTTAATTTTTCAAATTAAATTGGTTGCCAAGTAAAAGAAAATTTAAGCACCATATTTTGAATGTTTTAGAATTATTTACACAATCATGTTAAGTAATGATTATAAAAGTTTATATTTTTCAGTATTGATTTGATTTTAGTTTCCTTTCCTTTATTTCCCTTGCAACTTGCATTTCTCATCATTGTGACATATGTTGCAAACAAATAATATGTGGGTCTGGTATTATCACCAAATCCAGATGAAGCAAACGTCCTCTTCTGAATGCTTTCTAAATCTTCCGTTACTCAACCTTATGTGAGCAACATTTACTTACAGGACCTTTAGTTGTAGGCTGTGTTTGGTATGCATTCTTGGGTGATAAAAACAACTATTTTTATCATTCGAGAATTCATAATTGACCTAGAATGCATAAACACAGCCGTAATCACATTGGATGTGAGTTAAACCTTGATTCTGTTATGTGTCAACTTAGATGAGGACTGAAAATTCAGGATTACAAGAGGGTGATTGCTTATAAAATGAGGGTATGGCATTTGATGGAAAGAGAATGATTTTGCTTGGATGCTGAAACTTGATAGGTGGTCAAGCTAGGTAATTCCTTAAAAAATTCAATAGTCAAGTTTGCCACATCATTCTTTCATGTGATAGAATCAGGCCATGGTTCAAATCTAATTTTAACCCATGCGGTTATAATTAGATTTTTCATTTTACTCTTTCTTGGTTGTAAACTGGTTAGTTTTTGGTAAAACGAGTAGGTGGTGAGCGAATGTTGAAGTCTTATCGTGTAGCCCTAGCATAATAGTGCGGGGGTCAATGAGAGAACATGCAGGGACATCAATATGGATGAAATTTTTTATTTTAAGAGAGGTCGGGTGGTAATTTTGTGTGCTCCTATGTTTGGGCATACAATCCACTTAACCGGGCAGTGTTTTTTCCCCCTAATATTATGTGGGTAACATATTCACTTGGTATCATAACTGAATATTTGTATGTTGCATCAATCAAAGAATTAATGCAACAAATATTATTATCTACCAGCTTATCAAAGAGGGATATAAAATCTGGCTGTATCTCTCATGGGATCGATCATATTGGCATATAACATTTGATATACAAGGAACAAACTTATCATGCAGCGGTTCACTTGGAAGTTGGAATCCTGATCGTATTTTACATTTTTATAACTAATACTTATGGAGTAGTAAGATTCCTACTACTACTGAGCATGGTTTTAGTAATCGGTATCGGTCTTTGTCGATATTGATTCAATGTATCGATCCGTATAGTCACGTATACACTTGTTTTCTTTCAAAAATTAGATTTTTTTTTTTTTATACATTTTTATCTTAGTCTGTACCAATCCAGCAATATGAGATCGGTGAGGAATCGTGATCGGTCTCTATTGATATCGATATGAATCGATATCAATCTCCATCAATACCAATACAAATCGGTCGATCCGGTCAATGAATTGTTTCTATTTGCACTATTCAGGTGAAAAAATGAAAATAGTCAAATGAAGCCCTTTTTAATTTTACACCGTCCCCAGCATTGTGTCATCCACTGTCAAATGGAACGGTTCTGGCTAATCAGGATTGTTCCGTTACAGACCCCAGAGGCGTCATTCCCAGAATTGGTCCGTATGCTAAACAGATTCAAAATTAAGATTCAGTTCTGTTTAATTATTGGCTGGTTTGGTAATTTCTGGCATTCGATGTCAAACACTCAAATATCAATGTTTATTTGTAAGGGAAAATGGACTTTGTCCGAGAGCACGGCTCTTACACTAGACATAGGATGGGGTAAAATGATCGCCTCATGGCTAGGGATGAAAATGAATAGCCGAAATCCATTTCCGTATCCGTGTCCGTATTTGTTTAGCACTATCCGAACCCGTCTGAAAGCTAAACGGATACGGATACGGATAGGTTATAGCTATCCAAAAAACTATATTTACATGTAAACGGATAAAATATCAGATCCGTATCCGTGTCCATATCTGTTTAGCATTATCCGAATCTGTCCGAAAGCTAATCGAATGCGGATGCGGATATAGCATTATCCGAGCCAAATCCGATCCGTTTACATCCGTACTCACGGCCCTCACCCCCTATGAAAAGTGAAAATCCCGTTCTATTGTTGCTTCCGCACACTTTCCCACTGGTCCCCGCATTGCCACATGGGCAAGGCAACGCTCCAGAACAGAAAGCTCTTCTCCTTTTTATAATTACAACATTACCTAGTCTCAAAACACTAAAATATAAAATTTTACACACGACCATTAGTTTCTCTTTGTAATTACAACAAAATCTTTATTTAATGTATAATTGTTAAGTATTACTTAAATCCAAAATAAGTAAAAGATTGAGTCCGGTGTCCACTTGTATAGTGTATGCTAGCACCACTGTATCTGTCTCTCTCCTCTCACAATAGGGGTAGGTACAGTTCCAGAAGCTGGATTGTGCGTGCACATGGTGTACTAATCTTAGGGATAGAACATGAGGATTTGACTACACAAGGTAAAACAGAGTAAAAGTTTGGCTGATGTTCTTCGTTAAGATTTCTTGCTGGTTGTACCTGACTTGAAGGAAAAAGTTGTTAGATTGTGTAATTAATTTAAGATTTTGATGCGATCTTGTTGAATTATGGGTTGTATGGTTTAGGAGGTGATATTTGGATACCTGGGCTTACTAGTTAAGTGGGAGGTTGAACAAGAGAATGCAAAACAAAGATTTAAGACGAAAATTTGGTTGATAGAGTGAATTAAAACTTTGGAGGCTGAGTTGCTCTAAGGTGAGTTTATTTGATTTCTTTGTCTAATTAGTTAACTTTGATAGATTGAGCAATGAACTGACGGGTGAAAACCCTATTAGACGTATTGATTGAGCAGGGGTAAAAACCTCATTTAAAACCCCACATGAACAGCAGCAGCACTGCTCTTCCGACCAGTACAATTTTGCACAAACCAGCGGTGATCTTTGCGACTAACGAAACAGGAAGAAGGAACGGCAGTGAGACCACCACTGCAACTCATGGCTACGCTTCCGTTCATGGGCGTTGAGCCGGCAGATTAAAGCTCGTAGGGCATTACTGAAAAGGAAGAAAGATTGGAGAGTGATTGGGTGGGAGAAGGTAGACAGTTTTTTCGCCATATAATACACAACAGGTGTTATGCTTGTGAAATACAGATCATCAAAAAAAAGCACAATTATTTCTATATCATAGGAATAATCCGGAAAAAATATGTTTTTTATTGAAACGTACGGATACATTCATTATACGTGTATCATACACATATTTACTAACCATGGGCTGGAGCACAGAACAAGCGGCAGAAAATGCAACACACACAAAAGAGACAAGTAGGAGAAAAAAACATCCTAGCCAAACTTTTTTACATGATCAAATATGACCTCGAATAGAGCTGATTGGAGCGCAAAGATTCAAGTAGACAACCTCATTTAGTTGGGATAAGGCTGAGTTGTTGTTTGTTGTATTCAATGTCACGACCTAGACATGAAAACACTGAAAGCAATCATACTGGAACCAATTGATAAACACTTGGTTGACAATGCCACCATCTTTCCTAATTTAACAACCTCGGACTCTAAAGACAAAAATTCCAAATCTAAACCAACAAGGCTTTACGTGATCTTATGAACAACTTGCTCACCGAATAAACCAAAGAACTATGGAATGGTTTCACTGACAAGCCAAACATTCAATCTGTGAGAAACCGTATAACAAACATTTCTTACAGAGTCTGAAATTCTATTATTAAAAATAAATTTGAAAACAAAAAAGCATAAACAATCCCTAATGATAACACACCATACAGTATATCCTAAAGACTATACAGAACAGACCGAAAGCACCACGATAACAATGGACAGGTAGAGTCTCCAGGCACACCATACAACAGTTATTCCTCTCAGTCCAGCTTCAAGTTTTACAACTGAATTTTGTACCACAAGGGCAAAACTATAAAACTTCGGACACTCGGTCAAAAAAACAAAAAAAAAACCAAAAACAAAAAAAATACAGACGAGGAGCCAAGTGTACCTGCTTGATGTGACCTCTTTCCTTGAAACCCCAATTTCTGCAGGATCACCTCCTCCACTCTGCTTGCACAACCTTAGCTGAAAATTAACCATACACAAGGTATGAGATACATCACCAAATAATTCAAAAACAACGCAACTCCATGAATAACTTTGGAAAAGAATGAAACTAGAGAAGCTTTTGAAAAGGGGGGGAGAAGGAAATGTATCTCCCAACTCAAACCATGAATCCCAACATCCTATTTGAATTTGTTTGACCCTGTATTTGTCAGAAGTCCCTTGGCCATCGAATATAGACCAAAGATTGTTCAATTTTCATGAGATTTTGACTCATTAAGGAATCCCATCTAAATAGCAGTTCTTCCCAATGAAACTGGGTAAAATAAATGGGCATGATTTCCTGAGTCAAATCACCAAAAAAACTATGAGTATTTAATCGATGATCAAGTTTCTTGGCTATTTTCTAGACCAACAAGAAAGGAACAATCTAAAAGAAAAGATGTCATAGCCAATTTATTGAAGACAGCAAGAATTAGGTTATGATGCAATCAGCCATGTGAGAAGACTATGATGCAAAACCACAACTGAACAGCGAAAACTCACGTGACAATGAATCACTTATCCAGAAAAAGTCCCAAGTCTATCAATATAAACAAAAGTGATTGACACTATATAAATATCTTAGAGATTTCTATGTGGAATTTCATTATGCTGCAGAAGCACAATGCAACCCAAACAGGAAGCTAACCCCATCTTAAACACACACTGGCAGGCAAACCACAAGTTTTTTGGTTTCTTACCATTACCATCCCTCGAAGACAACAGTGACCTGTCTCTAACACCTCCTTTTCCACTTCCATGAACCAATCTCTGTGTTCGTGGCGATTCTGAGTTCAATTTCCCATTGGTAGAAGAAGGCAGAGAATGCCGCCTTGTAAAACCATTCCTCTCAACCTCATCTTGCCCGAACCTTGGGGTACCCTGTGCTTTGAGCTTTGCCTTTGCAGATTCAGTTGCTGCCATATAACTTGGCACTGTTGGGGTGTTCCGTAATCCATTCTCGGGATATTCCTGCTTTGCTGGAAAGGAAGCTCTCCTCTTGCTGCTTTTCGGGTTTACATTGCCAGTGTGATCTTCCTTGGAATTCAACTCTGAATTTGTTACAGGAATATTCTCATCTTGCACATTTCTCTCCAAAGTTTGCACACCTGCATCATGATTAGTTACAGTAATATTCTCAACTGGCGCATCTGAGGTAAATGGTATTGGAGTTGCTTCTACATCAAGCATCTTTGGTGCCTCCACTACTATTGTATCTTTCTTCATCTTCTCAATAGAATCACCCAAGCCCTGGTCTGAAGCATCAGCAGCTGCGGGGCTTGACACTTTTCGTGGAACACGCTTTGGCTTCTCAATCTCAGCCTCTATCCGATCAGAAGCCTCAGTTATCGAGCTAGAAACTTTTCTCAAATTTCGCTTAACCTTTTCAAGCTCAGTTTGGGGATCCAGCACTGAATCTACAGGATGGCTTGTAACTTTTCTTAGGCTGCGTTTTGGTTTTTCAGATTCAGAATTAGAATGGATTGACCCATTGTCAACATTTGCAGCAGGAAGCTTCCTGAAAGTACGTCTTGACCGAGCTGGTTCAGTTTCTGCACTTTGAAGATTACCTTGCCTTGCCTGAGGTTTTGCATCAGCATTCTTCTTTGCTTTTGGAAGTGGTTCCCAAAAATGGGTAGAAGTCCAACGCTCAAGCCAGTTCAAAGCTGAATTAGGTTCACCCGGGCCATATTGAAGACGAAGCGGCAATGCAGTGGATGTAGAAGCAAGAAGCTAAAACCAAAGTAGCAAGAAAAATCACATACCCAGTACTAACAAGCAGCCAAAATAAAACAAAATGAACAGAAAGCAGCAGAGTGGCAAGTGAAATCAAATAATATCACCATCCAAATTCAGTAAAACCAAGAAAAAAATTCATTTTTACGCTTGGTACGAAAATGCCAGGTTCATAAAAAATCACCATAGTAGGGGAAAGTATGGAACAAAGCCGTCCTTGACACATATATGGCAGCGTGAGAACTTAGAAGACATTAAAAGGGTTACATCAAGGAGATCTGCTAGCTCAAAAGTCAACCATATCAGATGTCACTGGAATAATTCAATGAACAAATATTGGGCCAGCTGAAGGGTTGCCCCCAAAACCTTTTTGGGAGCTAAAATATACAGCATGAGAAAGGACTAGCCCCAACATTGCAATCCTCACATTATTTCTCTTCAGACCTGTCGCAAAGTACATTATATTATCCTCCACACAGTACCAGGCATGGGAATGAAGGAATATTGAGTTCAAGGAGGCCCCTAATGAAGAACAGCATTGCAAAGCTTCCAGGTATGCATACTAATATGAATAAAGATGAGTTCTTACTTCAGAAGAACTATATCTAAAGCAGGGCAAGAAACAAATTACCTTAATACCAAAAGCATTTGCTAACAGCACCTCTGTCTGTAGATTTGAATTCGCTTTAATTGGTTCCAAACGCTGAGCCTCCTGATGGAAATGTAGGCATGTTATCCAGCAAAAATAAAAGGTAACAGAACAGCTAGCAAAATAATTAATTGAAGAAGCAATGACGTTTTCTCACAGGAATGCTCAAACCATGGGACACCCCACCTTTTGCTGGATGTAGCATAAGTGCGTAGTGGAGCCCAGCACTTTTTCCAATCCAGCTGTTGTATAAGGGTTCCCATAGAAGAACAACTCCAAAGATGTAACATATCTAGCAGTAAATAAATCCACATATATAGAAAGAAAAAATGGGGCCAAGTGTAATAGAATCACACAAAAAGAAGAAAGAAAACTGCAAACAGTCAGAAACTGATTTCAGAATAAATTAAAAAATTAGGAAATTTTCCATGATCTCTCCCCCCTGCAGGCCATTATCAACTTATTCAAACCTGACACTATATAAATCTATTTATTACTAGAAGTATTTAGGTAAGAAAACAACTTGCAGACAGTTTTCCATTTTACCAATAAGCACAATGGCAGCCAACCCAACGGCTACAATGAAACTACCAGGCAGTACTTTAAATTACCTGAGTTTTCCTTACATTGCATTTGCCATGCACCTCAAGACCAGTATCAGAAATTCTGACTCTACGACCACGAACTAGCGCCTGAATCCTTACAATTCCCTGCAGACAGCGTAAAGTGGCAACAGCTTGCCTCCTCACAAGGTGCCCTCGGATAAGTGCCTGCAGCCTTATGATGCCCTTTAAAGCTCGAAATGCCCGACGAGCCTTCACAATACATTGCTTACATCAGTGTCACACAATATAACTGACCAAATTGCAGAATTAATACAAAAAACTGAAGTTTAGAGAAAAAGGAGGGGGGGTAAGAAGGGTTTGGTAATTATTTATTTTCTAATGGAAAACAACAAAAAAGATAAAGCTTAAATAGAACAAAATTAAATGAAGAGAATAAGGGTCTTTTTGGTATCATTTTTCATTAAGTTTTTGGTCTATTTAAAAAAAAAAATCATTACTGAAAACTATTTTGATCAAAAAATAAAAACTGCTTGGCAACTACAAAACACAATAGATTGTAGAATGAAAAATAAGTTTGGTAACTACCTACCTGTAAATAATTTTTAGAGAGATTGGCCCAAAACCCATATATATTTTAGTGGTAGGTGAAGAAATTCTCTCATCACCCATCTTCTTTCCCTAATCAACTCTAAACCCTAAGGGATGGGGATTCTTCTTTTGAAATACAACATCAATCTGTACTCTAGGATGGAGATTCTTGTGCACAGCGTACAGGGATATTTCCACAAAGATGAATTCAAAAAATTTCCAAAGTGATTCATGCGCACACCGTACAGGGAAATAAACCAGTAAAACAATCACCATCCAAAACCATCCACCTAAACCGATAACTGCAATTCAAGGTTAATCAGAAACCAAAAAACCAAAAAAATCATAAAATCAATTGAAACTCAACAAAACCGACTTCTTCCATCATAGAAAACCCTGACACTCTAACAAAATTAAACCCAATAGATCATCCAAGAAGACAAATTCATAACTGTCGAGTGCTCTTCCAATAGAGGGCAATGATGCCCTTAAAGCCTGAACAGATCTGCTGGCTAGATCTTGAGTAATTAAGAAATCGATGTGGGGAGATTTCTTTAAAAAAAACAGAGTATTGCCTACTGTTTTGGAGAAATCAAACTGCAGCAACTTAGGAGATAGAGATAGCCCACAAATTGGATCGAGGGTACTTTCCACCAGTAGTAAGTAGCCCTTAAAAATTGAGCAGCACCAAGTGGCTAGATGCAAAGTAATTTGCAGATATCAATCTCTTCAAACATAAATTCCAGAATGTAGTTGATAGCAGAAATCTTCGTATAACTTGATTGCGGTAGGCAGAAATCTTCATGGAACAGCAGGGTAGGTAGTTGAGAAGCCAAATCATGACCTTTGGGTGTATTCGCTTTTTGTGGGGATTTGATTTGATTTTTGGGGCCCTGATTCCACTCAATCCCAGGCCGCAGAGGATCCAAATCCGTAGATGGATGAGGCTCGTTGCAGGAAGAAGTAGAAGAAGGAGGAGGAGGAGGGGGCTTACCTTTCTAAAATAAAAGCAAATGTCTATTTTACCCCTCATATTTGGATCTTATGAGCACATGCTCACTAAACTTGAGCGAAAAAATAAGGGAAAGACGTTTTTGGCCATAATACATAGACTCTTTAGTCTATTATGATTTTGGGTTTGTTTTCATTTATTTTAAATAAAAATAAGTTTCAAAAATGAAAAATTGTCAAAAAATGCAATTGATACCAAAAAGGCCCTAATGTATGCAAAAATTTCCCTCATCGGGACATCCAATTCCATCATGTGGAATGAAATAGATCTCTGGCTTTCAAGTATTCACTCCTTTGCTTGACAAGTGTTTTCGTCGAGATAGTCCGGTGATATTCAAGTTCCTGCTGTAAGCCTATGCCTAATAAGGTTCTTTATTCCTCTTCATTTTCCCTAAAATCTCGTGATCCTAACCCTCTTTATTCCTTATACCCGGGAATCTAGTTTTTGGCCTCCCTTCTTCCAAGGTATCTGAATGTTGGGTACCTAGGAGATGGTCTGGATAGACCACATGTCAAATTTCAATCCCAAATTCAATTATTTACCCTTGTAATGCCATCTTTCCCATCTCTGTCTATGCACCCCCTCTGTAGTGCCTTGCCTCCATGTCAAATTCCAAGATTTTTAATGATGTGTTTTGCTACATGGCCAACTCCGTTTGGACTGAAACTAGACATGTCAGCAGGGAACCTTGAGGTCTACCTGTCCACAAAATTTCAGCCCACTCCTATCTGCCTTGTGGTAGAAGCAAGCACCCTACCATGGCTTGGCAATATGGACCACCAGACCAGAAAACCTTCTCCCATATAACATATGTAAACTCATTTTTTTTATCAACTCAAGGACAGTTTCTGCAGATGTATGACTGATCTTCAGTTGACTTGAACATGATGAAGTGGAGACTGAGATGCTCAGTATTCTAATCCCTCAGTCAATGAGGAAGTTTTGAATAACCCCACATTCCAACCTGATTTCAAAACACCTGGTCTCCAGTCATGTTGTTGTCCAATTCACCAGTAGGAAACAAGGAGAGACCCTAGGTGCACGAGACACCAGTCCTTTTTCGGAACTACATTTTCAACCTTCTTACAACATATCGAACAGGAGAAATGTCGTCCGGAAGGTGGATCTTAATCCAGGCATTTCAACAGCAAAAACTAGCTTTAATAGAGTTCATCCTTCAATGAAACTCAAGTCAAAGCAAAAGAAGTAACTTCTATGGAGGTTTGAGGTGAACATTTTCATACTAATAATTCGTCTCTCCTCCAAATCTGTTTCCTGTGTTACTATGAATTTGTGAATGATTTGGCGAAATGGGGAGAAAAAGAAGCCAACAAGGGTGCAACAGAGAGAACAGTTTTGGCAGAGAAAAGAAATTGAAGAGTCCAACATCAAAAGCATTGTGCTTATTGCAATGCCAATTATATGGTGTAAAAGTTAGAGAGATGTTCTTCAGATTAAATGTTCTCTCCAGAGCTTTCAGAAAATATTATTCATTCCATTAGGGCCCAAAAACAAGTCATGGAATATAGTGAAAGTTTTCTGCAAAATAAGGACAAGCAAGGAGATGATAGAAAATTTTCAGTTAGTTTTAAGGAATCCAATTCTGATTTCACGAATTCGCACTTAGGACAAACTTTGATCCCTAAGACCAGTATTCCAATCAAGCTATGATATCAGGCTACACATATATTATTCTTTATTACTTTCAGCACTGATTATACTTTATCTGCTCTTAGATTTTAACAAATTTTCATCATTCTGTTATTATAATATAATAGGCTTACACATCAAGTTTTTCTCAACTCAGCACAAAATGGGTTTGTCACCTTTGGACTAGGCATAGGCTCACGACAAACCAAAAAACATAAAGCACATAATTATTAAAAATTGTAACACCTCAAGTTTCTCTCAACACAGCTCAGCTTGAGTGTTGTATGATCCTGAATGTCTTGTATGATAAACAAGTTCTATGTGTTCTCTGTCTTTTGGTCTGTCTTGAGCCTATGCCTAGTCCAAATGTGACCAAATGCAAATGCACAATCTCAATCCAAAACTATTCACTGGGCCTCAACATAATGAGGAAAAGGTGGTTCAGGGCGTAAAAATAAAAATAAAAAGGTGATCATTTTATGGTGGCAAACCCATGGAAAAAATTGGTGGGTACGTGTGGCTGTTCCACCACATGGAAGAGCAGTGTGGCAATTCTGATGACCGTTGGATATCGAGGAGTCAAAATAGACCATGAGTCAAATTCAACCTCAACTTCAATCATTTACCCTCCCATCTACTCCCCTATATGTCCATGCACCCCTCATAAGCTTTTGGTAGTACTGAGTTTTTCTATGTTTTGTTTTGCCACAACGCCAACTCCAAATGATCTGAAACTTGACATGTGAGCAGGGGTGATGCAGCTTCGTGATTGAACTGGCTCGAACCCGTTTGGGAACCCAGACCAAGAACCGAGTCAAAATTTGAGTGTTTGGTTTAGTAGGATACTTTTAGGATTTTATTTATTTCTTTTGGGATTAACAGGTAATCTTTTATATTATTTAGGTAGGTTGAGGAGGAGATAGCTACGTGGGTTTAGTTTCCTAATTGTTTTGAGTTTCTAAACTAGAATAGGTTTCGTTTCCAGTTGGGTTTCCTTTTTTTTATCTATATGCATGTCTATGGGGATTTAGATTTGAGAATGAAATAGTGAGTGATGCAGGACATTTGGGGGCTGCTCCTACTAGCCCTAGCCCAGGTCCAATTAAATACTCCAAGGAATACCATCTCAGGCCCAAGCCCAAGCCCTACCAGCCCTGCATTTAGTTTTTATTTCAGTTATCGCAATGTAGTTATATTTCAATTTATTTTACAGGAGCAGTTTCTTTTTCTTTTCTTTTTTTTGGCATATATTTCAGTTTTCATTTTTAGTTGTAGTGTGGTGGGATGTTATAACTACCCAACAACAACATTTATTTTCTTTAAAAGAGCTACTGTAGCCTCTTTGAGGGGGATGAATGATGGAATAGAGGGAAAAAAATGGATTCTGAATCTTCTTCTTCTTCTCCCCCCCGCCTCTTCTTCTATCCGATTTCTCTCTCTTGAATTCTTTTTCCTTCTTTAAATCCCAAATTCTGCTACTACATCTCCTGTCTCCCTACAACAACAACAACAACAACTCAGCCTTATCCCAACTTAATGGGGTCAATATGCATGTCCTTCCGCACAACTTCTTCTATGGTCATTTTAGGCATGCACCCAACTCTTTAGCCCCTTCAATCGGGATCATGTCACTCCTCCTTCTTGGGGCAACCCTAGGCCTCCGTTGAACATGACCGTATCATCTCAAACGACTCTCTCGGAGCTTGTCATTAATCGGGGCAACTCCCAAGTCAGCTCATGTTCATTCCTTACTTTATCCTTCCTAGTTTTCCCGCACATCCATCTTAACATCCTCATCTCTGACATATTTCAGTTTATTTTACAGGAGCAGTTTCTTTTTCTTTCTTTTTTTTTGTGACATGTATTTCAGTTTTCATTTTTAGTTGGAGTGGTGGGAAGTTATTACTACCCAACAACAACTTAATTTTCTTTAAAAGAGCTACTGTAGCCTCTTTGAGGGGGATGAATGATGGAATAGAGAAAAAAAATGGATTCTAAATCTTCTTCTTCTTCCCCCCACCCCATTTCTCTCTCTTGAATTTTTTTTCCTTCTTTAAATCCCAAATTCTGCTATTACATCTCCTGTCTTTGTTCTTCCCTACAACAAAAAAAAAACTCAGCCTTATCCCCTTATCCCAACTTAATGGGGTCGGTATGCATGTTCTTCCTCACAACTTCTCCTATGGTCATTTTAATCCTGCCCCTAGCTCTTTTAGCCCCTTCAACCAGGATCACATCACTCCTCCTTCCTGGGACATCCCTAGGCCTCTGTTGAACGTGACCATATCACCTCAAACGACTCTCTCGGAGCTTGTCATTAATCGGAGCAACTCCCAAGTCAGCTCATGTTCAATTCTTATTTTATTCTTCCTAGTTTTTCCGCACATCCATCTTAACATCTTCATCTCTGCTATACATAGTTTCTCAACATGGCACTTCTTAACTGCCCAATATTCAGCCGGTCATACAACAGTCCTATAGAACTTCCCTTTAAGCTTCAAAGGAACACGTCGGTCACACAGCACTCCGGACGCACCTCTCCACTTCATCCATCCCACTTTAATTCTCTGTGGGTGAAACATCATCCTCTATGTCACCTTCTTTATTTATGATTGACCCAGATATTTAAAATAGTCACTTTGTAGTATAATGACCTCTGACTTCCCTAATGATAAAATAAATATAATGCCATCTTTTGTTCTCCTAAGAAGTTGATTCTACTATATAATTCATACAATTAATGAATGGATTACATATACTAATTCCTTGATTCCCTAAACAAACATACATGCTGTTTATTTTCTTTGAAGTTGATTTAGTTTTATCTACCTTTTTTTTTTCAATAAGCCAAGCCTACACTACCAAACTTAATCCAATGCAGCTAAACAAATGTGCCTATGCTCGAGATCTCAGCTCATGCCACAAGACATTGACATTCTCAAGATACATGATTAAAGACTTAAAGTAACAAGGGACAGTCAAAGCCACAAAACAGTTGCTCCATAAAATTCATAGCAATGACATACATGAAATGCTAAAAATAGATTAGAATGTCAATGGGAGATTGCACAAGAACTGCAGCTAAGAATTACCAAGAAAAAGTAAAATCACCAGATAACCCTTTAAAGCAGCAATAGTAAATTACCAAATAACCCCTAAAAGCAGCTTGTGCCTTCGTTGCAGCTTGATCTTGCCTGATTCTCTCTGGATCATTTGCTGCCTCAGGTCCTGTGGTTCCTTGGAAACCTGGATCCTGATTTCTGGGCAATACCTCACCGCCATGCTGTCCAATAGAAGGAACCCCCTTTTCTGATGCTAAGTCCCCCCCATTTCCATCAGTCATACCAGATGCTGCATGCGAAATCAAAGGATCCACAGCAGTTTCAACACCTGGGGCCTTGGCAGCCACCCAAGTCTCATTCTCATTTGCAGTCCGCTTCACATAAAAATAAAGTACAATTAGAATTTCACATTCTCACACTCTAATACTAATCATACATAGAGAAGAAAATCATCAAATTGAATGCAAAACCTTCAATTTAAATAATATTCCTTGATCAGAAAAGAAGTAGCTAACCAATGGAAACTAGTTACAGTTGTATCAGTATATGAGTTGCAAGAATGTGAAAGAGACTCCACACTTCAGCCCCCCAAACATTTTTATTCAGGATTCATCTGCCATTGCTAATTCAAATCAAAGGTTGATACAAAGTTGGTCCATTTAAAGTCATAGATAACAGCTTCAGGCCAAGAACATATTAAATACTGTCACTATAGATAACAGGCCTTCAGGTCAAGAACATAATCAATATTGTCACTATCATCAGTATGTGAGATAGCATAACCTTTACAGTTGACATCCAGGAACTTGTCAGGCAATACCATAATGAAAAGAGCCAATGAGTTTTCACCACGCAATTGACCAAATATGATAATCCAAATCCTATATAACCTAACAGCAATATATCCCTAGAGAGATAGGTCTAAGCGGAGCAACACGTTTTCCATGAGATCGAAAATGAGAACTACTAGCACCACACAAGTTTTGTGAATAAGAGATTGTTTGATAATGAGAAAAGAAAATCTGTTTCCCATAAACAGGATCCATCAACAATATCACCAAAGGATTTATCAGATCCAAGACTCCTGTAAGTTTGGTGCACCATCCAATTGTTGCCTAGTGGTTGGTCCAAATTGATGCATCAGTGAACACATGTAGGGTGTAGAAACCAGAGCACTATTATTACATAACAATGCTTAGCATATTCTTGCCACTTCTACTGTCAACTACTCTCCAAAGATCCGTGGAAAACACAAAAAGCTCCTCTACTTATCCCCAAAAAAATAACACACAAAAAGCTCCTCTCTCTCTCTCTCTCTGTGATGTAGTGAATGCACTCCATGGTCAGGAATGGGAGGGGAGTTTAGTCCCACATCGGTCGGGTAGTGTGCAGCAATTTGGCTTATGACCTTGGAAGGGCCTCTCCACCTTGAAGCTGGGGCTTTTGGGTTGGACACCATTACACACACACACCCTTTTAAAATAAAGGCTTGATTGAAAATTCACTTACGTCATGTCTGATCAACTTAACAGGCAAAGTTGCTGTGTAGAAACAGAAAAATCATTGTTGTGATGTACAAGAACAAAACAAATGTAAGATGTTTAGGCGCTAGACTCATCCTTTTTTGGGGGGTGGGGGGGAGGGGTTGAGGTGACTTTGAATCATCTTTCTCGAGAACAAGTGCATATACTTGAAAATGTGGCAAAAGAAAAAAAAAGTTTCTGATTACTCAAACTTCGAATATACTTGAAAGGTGGCAAAAGAAGAAAAACAAAATTGCTGACTACTCAAACTTCCTTGGTTCCATTTGATGGACCACAAATTAATCCTTAATATCAATAAATCATTTTCTCCTATTCAATAAGCATCTCTCAAATAGCCTAATTGACAAGCTTTACAAAAACATGATAATTCACAAAAATGGGGGGAAAACAGACACTAGTAGTACAAGTAGCAGCAGTAGTTCAAATTAATAAAAATGCTGACGACACCAAAGAGTTGAAAACTTACCAAAACCTCCCTTCCTTTTGACAAATTAGACTTGGATGCTTTCTTTCCAAAAAGTAGGGTCTTGATCCATTTACCCGGGGATTTTCCCATTGCAGGAAGCTCAGATACAGAACCACTGAAACCTAATTTTCAAGCCCTGCATGGTTTCACATAAATGACAGCTCAGGAATTGCACAACTACATACAAGTTACATCATGATCTCTGAATTTTACATCAGAAAGCTCGATTCAATCTGATCATGTTAACTACCACTGCCACGATCTCTCATCCAATCTCTAGAAATTGGACATTTTAAATATCTTTTCACCTGCTTGAAAACTCCTTTTAAAAAAATAAAAAAGAAAAACCGAAATTTCAGCAAATCTAAAGTCTAGACCAGGAAAAAAAAAAAGAAAAAGAAAAAAGAAGAAGAAGTTTTATTTAAGAAAAAATGTAAGGTTGGGGAAATCCCTAGCTGTGAACCAGAGCTAAAAAAAAAGTAAATACTAGATAACTTTCGAACTCCAAACTAACCAGAACAGACACTTCAAACCTGGTATGATCATACTCAACGTACTTAAAGTGAAATTTGAAGATTAAAAAAAAAAAACAAAAAGTCCCCCAACCCAAAAAAAATCCGGATGGAACAAAAAATAAACGCAAAGCTATAACAGAAGAAAAAGAAAGCTAGAATATCTCAAATCCCACTGGAATTAGTTCAATAAACAAAGTGCGCTTTAATGTATTAGCGAAGAAAACAAAACCAAAACTAGAATGATCCGTTCCTACCAAAAATCAACGAATCTTCCACCTCAACCAGAAAAAAATGAACAGCGGAAAAAAAAGATATTGGTGGTGAGGACTTGCCGACTAAGTGCCAAAGTAGGTAACAGAAAGCGCACCAGATCTGAAACTAACCAGACAAATGTACTCTTCAGGAGCTCTAAATCTACCATTCCTGGACTCCAATAAAAACAAGAAACACAAAACAAACGGTACTATTCAGAGATCTGAAGAACAGGTCACCAAATATTATGAGTTAAAGAAATCACAACAAAAATCAGATTTTCTTCGAGTGTCTGTGAATGTATGTTTTGGTTTGAGATGGAAGCAAAGTAAATGTACCATGAGAAGCGTGCTACCGGGGAAGAAGGGATGGACCACTCACTCCATCATCATTTCCTTCGCTTCTCCGCCTCTCTCTCTCTCTCTCTCTTTCACTCCCACTCCACTGACGGAGGACGACGAAAATACAGAAAGAAAAAGCTTTTATTTACTTTCTTTTAAAAAAATATATTAGTTAAGAATTAAGATTTAAAATTTAAATATTTAATAGCAAATATTAAAAAAATGGGATAAATAAAAAAGACTGCAGGTGGACTCCAAGACTGAAGCGTGCATTTATTTCGGGTTACAGGTGTTATCTGTGGCTGGGAATCTACAGATATTTATTATAAGGATACCACCCAACTTACCAAAAAGTGAACAGTAATCAAATAAAAGTACTTCTGTAGAGGGGTATTATGGAAAATTCACATATTTACTCCTAAAGAAGCAAAGTGGATTTCCGTCGTCTGGTCTAATTCCGGATCTTTATCACCTCCAGTTGGTTGCCTGGTTCAGTTTCTCAGTTTCTCTATCAAAGGGGGGCTGAAATGACCTCTCTACCCATGTCCAAATAGTGTGCCTAGATGGGATCCACCATTCCCCTATTTAGAAGAACTGGGAAACTAAGCCGGTCAATAAACCGGAGGTGATAATTTTCCCTCTCCACTGGAGAATCAGATTTTTTTTTTTTGTCGTGGATGAGATTTTGATTAAATAACTATATTGCCTCCGAAACTCTACATTAACGATCGTGATCAGTTATCGTGTAAATGTACTTTTGTAGAGGGTTAGTTTGATAAATTGACATATTTTCTCCAAACGAGACAAACTGGATTTCCGTCGGCTGGTCTCTATTGGAGAATCAGATGTCTTTTGTCGGGAAACGATTAATATGAAATGACTAAATTGTCCTTCAAAATCTACATTACCGACGATTACTGACAAAGGGCATTGTTGTCTTTAAAACAAGGAACCAAACAATGGTCTTACTCAGACAACGGCAAATCAGAAACAAGTGAAATGCGGAGATGCGGTCCGCGGAGGGATAGTTCTAAAATGCGCTTTTGGCACCGACTAGAAGAAGTACGAACATGCCACGTGTACTTATAGGCCGTACCATGATGGAAAGCAAAAATAAATAAAAATTTAAGGACATTAAGAACACGGGCAGAGAACTATGGATCTCCACATCAGCACATCTGCTAAAATGGAATTATGATGACAATAAAGTCAATGGATATAGGGATGAGATTTAAGAGAAGCATGCCCACATCCTTTTTGGATCATTTCCCAAATTTTTTATGGGGCCCACATTCCAGTTTCGGGGTAATGACAACTGGGCCAGGATCAGAAAACGATGAAAAGAGCTAAAAGTACATCAGCTTATCATACATCACTTAATCCAACGGGTGATACCATGCAAGTGGAAATTGAGATTAAAGCGGGCCCCATTAAAATTTTCCTTTGCGGCAATTGCAGTGAGGGGGTGATCCTTCCGTTGGTGTGTAAACTGCAAACAATAAAAATGAAGAGATGATTATCAGAGACGGCAGGGAGGCTACGCTAGCATCTTCACTCTCTCTCTCTTTTGTTCACATGAAATGACCTTGCTGTCCTCTCATGTATAAGATTAATGTATGGGACCTCATTAGTGAACTCCCTTCTATGCCGCTTACTCAATTAACCCTCTCCCAAAATTGAATACCTAGGCTATCATTAAGAAACGAAAAAAAATTTAGGGGTCGTTGGATTGACGGGGAGGATGGAGTGGGAATATTGTGAGACTAGATTCCACTGTGTAGTGGATTGAAGAATAGGGGTGGGATTTTTACTTTTCATGTGAATGGTAATCAAAATCTCATCAATTTTGTGGGACTTTGGATAGAATAGAGATGTAATTTTCAAGTGTCACATTAGCAAACAAAACATTTAATGATTTTCCCTAAGCTTTTGTAATTTCACCACCTCCAGTTAACAAAATAAGATTAGAGTAGGATTTTGAAGTTACTTTAATATTTTTTCCACCCCACCTAAGTCCCCATCACACAAAAGACGTATCATTTATTTTGACAAAAATGTGGTAACATGGATGGATTGCACAAATAAAATCCATCTCCACTCTCTTTTTTTTTTTTTTTTGGAAAAGGAAAGAATTAATTAATAAGAAAGGAATTTACATCCTAGTGTATAATTTGTCTGTTGCGTCCTTAGTAATAAGGTGCAGCAGGGGTTGGGAGAGGGCGTCTATACAGAAGTTGCACTCCGTAGGCAAATGAGCAAAATTGGCGAGCCAGTCTGCATAGTGGTTTCCCTCCCTGTGTCTAAAATGGAAGGAGGTAGACCGGTGGTGGTGGGCTATGTACTTTATTTGGTGAAGAAGGTCCCAGGCCTGTCAGTGTGTCGCCGATCTTCCCGTGATGCCATCAATGGTAGACTTCGAATCAAAGATGACTATAAGATTGGTGTACCCAAGCTCCGCAGCATGCTGGATCCCACGCAAGATACCCTGCAGCTCAGCCCGATAGATGCTATTGGATTGGATAGCGCCCGCCAGGGCGAAGATAGGGGAACCATCTGAGCGCCTACCTATGGCTCCATAGCCCCCAAGGCCGTCTCAAAGGGATCCATCACAGTTGATGGAGATGGCCCCTAGCGGGGGAGGCCACCATTTGTGGAAGGTGATATGACGCTGGTAAAACTCAATCGATATGCCCCAATGATGGAGGAACCACCTGTTGTAGTTGGTATCTTAGTTAGTAAGTTCGGGAACGGCAATTGAACGGGAACGGATACGTACGGCAATTAAACGGACTAGACGGTAATAATACTTTTCAAAAATCCGGCTTCATAAAACGCATACGGTAATAATATGGTACGCATTTAATACGGGTATAATACTGCATAGACGGTAATAATACTTTTAAAAAAAGGGACATATATTCATTATATAACATGCATTCACCACCTAATAAACAAAATAATATCATGATTTTATGAACTAAAATAAACACAATAATATAATATGCTATATAACATCTCTAAGATTATCATTTAACATACCAAAATATCAATAATCTACAAGAAATGAATGTGGATTGTCTGAAAATGAGACGAGCAAGTTGATTACCTTATCATTAAATCATTCTTCCAACATTACATTTATTTCTATCTACAATGAGATAACCATATATTTTTAACCAGATGTGTTCTTGTGAAGGGGGATGAGTTCCCACTAATTAACCAACACAAGACAAGAGGGAGAGTTCCAGATATGGATCTCCACTGTACACATTAGCTACAAGAGACAGAAAAACAAGAATAAAATAGAATAGAGATTGAGCCGTTCTCGCCAATATCACACCAGATTCATTTGCTTCACTACCACCATCAAAGTTCAAAGACCAGAGAAACAAGAGGAGAGTACAAGACTTAAGTGCCGCTTTGTTGAACAGAGATGGCGAGGATGATTGGAGATGGAGGGCGGCTACTGTTGCCTGCTACGGTTGGATGTTCAACGCAAATCGAAAGGGACGAAAGGGAAAGTGAAATCGTTTCCCTAAATTCTAATCTTTTGGGTAATTTTTTTTAAAAAAAAAAACGTATAATACTCGATCGATTAAAAAATGCATTTTTTTTATAAACATACGGGAAAATACGGGGACGGGAGTATTATACGTTTAAAAATATGGGGACACGTATGATACGCGAATTTACTAACTAAGGTTGGTATTCCGAATTTTACCCATATATCCACTAAAGTGCAGCTTTGTATCGTTGATGATCCGCTGAGTGATCCTTTGGTGCATCTCTCTGAAGTCGTGGAATAGATTCTGGCATTGCGCTCTCTCCATATCATGTAAATAGTAGCGCAAAGGCTATATTTCTTCACCAGCTGAGGGAGTTTATTACCTCTAAAATGGCTTGTGAGCCAGGAAAGCTCGTCCTTCCAAAGCCTTGACGGAGAACAGGAGTAGCCATTGACTTGGAGAATGGCCTTCCAAATAACCGAGCCGAACTGACAAGAGCACATGAGGTGTTCAAAGGACTCAGTGGTGGAGTGGCAAAGAGGGCAAAGCTGGTTGGAAGTGATGCCCCACCTGAAGAGTTTGTCCTTAGTTGTGAGAGCATTCCTGAGGGCAAGCCAAGCAATAAAGCTATATCGCGGCATCCAAAGGACCATGGTGGACCTGGGTCTAATCACATCCCAGTAGGAATTTCTTGTGAAATTTCTCTTAGGATTCGGGGCCCATACCATGCTGTCATGTTGAAGCCTGGGGTAAAGCTTGCATTGCTTAATGTCATCCCAAAGCTCACGAATGGCGAGATCAGTAGCGGGAATGTGGAGCCAGTCACCCCAAGAAATCAGCGAAGTGACCCTATCGCAAGTGGATCTGCCTAAAGCAGGAGAGAGGAGAGTTCCCTGCCCTGCAATCAGCCAATGGTTTAGCCATGGATCGTGCCAAAGAGAAGCAAGTTGGCCATCCCGAATAAGGTAGGCTAAATTATCTTTCACAAATAGGCACAGGAGGAGGATGCTTTTGAGAGTTGGAGAGGTTGCCGGGGGAGGGTCGAGGGCCCAAATCTAGCTATTACCCTGCCACTTTTGTCTCACCCAATGCACCTACAAGGAGCCTTTGTTAGTGATCAAGGCCCAAAGATTTTTGGCTAGAGCAGCTGAATTACTATCTTGAATGCACTGAATGCCTAATCCCCCTTCTTTAAAGGGCAGACAAACATCATTCCAGACCACTTTCAGGATTCCCTTGTCATTATGCCCAAACCAGAGGAATTTGGATAGGATGGGCTCAATCTTGCTAACAATCGTGGCTGGCAGACGAAACACTTGAATCTAGTAGGAAACAACACCCATCAGGATTGACTTGATAAGCTGAAGTCTACCTGCAAATGAGAGTAATCTTCCCCTCCAAGAAGTAAGGCGCCTGGACAGGTGAGAGAGCAGGGGGTTAAAGTCATCATGGCAAAGCCTCTTGGAACATAACGGGACCCCTAGATAACGGATAGGGAAGGAGTTTTCTCCAATGCCAAAAAGATGGCGAATGGAAGCTCGCGTCTGCCCATCGCAATTGGAAAAGAAGATATCAGACTTGGATCTATTAATATGGAGCCCAGAGATGGCGGCAAAGGAGTGAAGGATACCATGAATTCCTTGTGCCGAACTGGTGGTGGCCTTGCTGAAAATGAAGAGATCATCTGCGAAGCATATATTCACCAGCTTGGGGGTATGGCAATCCTGGTGGGGCTCGATCAGACCAGAGTCAAGTCCCATAGAGAAGAGGTCGGTGAGATGCTGCATCGCTATCAGAAACAGGAGAGGAGAGAGCGGACAACCTTGGCGTAGGCCTGTACTCCCCCAGAATTTTTGCAATTGGGAGCCATTAATCATCACTACAAAACTTGGTTTGGTAATGCACTAAACAAGCCAAAAGATAAAGAGGTGGTGAAAACCAAGGCTGTGAAGGAGAGTAAAGAGGAAGCTCCACTGTAGGGAGTCGAATGCCTTACGAATGTCAAGCTTGGTGGCAAAGCGAGACATCCCCCGGTCAAGGTGGTACTGATGGAGCAATTGCTGGCAGAGGAGGATGTTATCAGTGATGTTGCGCCCCTTGATGAAAGCCACCTGATTAAGGTCGACCAGCTTCCCTAAAACCTCCTGCAGCCTGTTGCTGAGCAGCTTGGCGATGAACCTATAGATAATGGGGCTGATCGAGATCGGTCTGTAGTCGCTGAAGTGCTCTGCAGAGGGAGACTTGGGTATGAGAACGATACGGGACCCTTAATCTCTTATAGCAATTGGTGGTTCTGGAAGAAGTCGAGAATCACGTTGCAAAGGTCAGGGCCGGTGATATCCTAAGTGGACTTAAAGAAGCAGGGGCCAAATCCGTCAGTGCTAGGCGTTGTGTCGTCATCATAGTTGAACACCACATCTTTAATCTCAAACACAATGAAAGGCCGGATCATGGTGTTAGATTCGATCGAAGAAAGGATCCGGATGGTGTTAGGTTGCAAGGGCTCAGAGATGATCTAGGGGGCTCCCCCAAAGATGCGGCCAAAGTAGCTCGCTGCTTCATTTTTTATCGCATCCTCATCCTCCAACGTCTCGCCGAGATCGTTCTTAATAGAGTTAATGCAATTGAAGCTCCGACGGTTTGAAAGCGAGCGGTGGATGAATTTGGTGTTGCCATCACCAAGCGTAAGCCACCGAATGCGGGACATTTGCCTGAGCTCTGCTTCTTAGGCTGAAGAGAGGCCATTGAGAATCCGTCTCCACTCTTTTACTCACATGGTTAATAATGTGTGAGTTTCTAACCGTACAGATAGGTGGTAGTAGTACGAACATGTGGATTAAAGACATGTCAAATTATGAGCAAAATTTCAATCATATGCATAACTTGTATTCATTTTTGCATATGTATTTTGGGTGGTTGATAATTTTGGCTCTTTATTTTACTTTCCAAGTATTTTTATATTATTTTTGTATGTACAAAACTTTGATTGGGTTCAAATTTTATAAGTAGATAGGGAATGATGGGGTTTAGTTGTGAACAAAATTTTATGGCAAAGTCAAAAAAAATTTAATTGGGACATTTTGTTAAACTTAGCAACTAGTCCATATTACTACCACCTACTCCTCTGGAATTGGCTTGGCTTAACTATTTAGTAATGCAAATCTTTCTCGTCAAAGTTTCAAGGTTTCTCTCTAATTTATTCTCTTTGCCTCTTCGGCTTTTCAATCTCAGTAGAATCTGTTCTGACTACGTCCTCTTTCAATTGGGAACACACCAGATATGTCCATACCCTACTTTAGTGGATCATCTAGTTTTATGCCTTTGTGACCCACCCATGAGAGATGAAAGGGAAAATCATATATGATTATGAAATGTGATTAATGTATATAGTGTTAATTTTTTAGAAGAGGGTTCTTGAATAATCAGTATAGGGAGCGTATCAATAAGGAGCAACGAAAATGTTTCATACATAAAGGATCAAAAGATTATTTCATGTTTTCAACAAAAAAAAAAAAAAAAAAAAAATTCATTTCATGTGAAAAGGAGAGAGATGAGGGTGCTAGTGTAACCTCCATGATAGCTTAAAGAACCTTTTCCCCTTTTTTATGGTGCATGTTGCATTGTCCATAGCTTCACATGACATAAGTGTGCACTGCGTGGATCTCTGAATGGGTGATTTGTCCGAACTTAAAATTTATATAAAAAAAAAGGGCGTTGTTCTCTGTGCCGTAGCGCAGGCTGTGCCCAGGCACATGGGGGTGGGTGCAATGACCACCCTGCCCCCCTAAGTGGCAGGCCCATGTGCCTAGGCACAGCCTGCGTTGCGGCACAGAGAACATTCTCCCAAAAAAAAACATTCAATTACCAAAAGAAGGGTCTTTTTTCAATCTTTTTCAATGTCCCTCTCACCCCTCTTTTTCCAAAAATAGCCATTACTTGCAAAGGAATGTTAGTAATTTTTGTCAAATTTCCATCATTTTGTTGGCATTCTAATTCAACTGACATGGACCACACCATAAATTAGTCATAGACCCATAAATTAATTTTTTGAATTAAAAATTCTAATCCCACGAATTATCTAAGAATGACAGTCTTAATCCTAGAAAAAAAATTTTATTTTTTAATCTCCCCTATTTTATACAGTTTTCAATGCTAAGATCCCATGTGACTTCCTCCACAGGATAATGATTTAAAAACATCTTTGTTTATTTCTCCAACTCATTAATTTTGGGTCATACAATTAAGATCTTTTATCTCTATTAATATTTTTTTTCCTTTATGAATATATGGTAAATATATATTACCACTAGTTTAAGTTGGTAACTTTCTTATCTATCTAATGTTATAAATGTCCAAATCATTGATCCACACAAGCATAAAATGGGTGTTGCATTCGAAATCATTCTTAGGTTGTTTATGTTTCACCTTTCTCATAAGTAATTGAGATATCTTACCTACATTATTTGCACTATGAACTAGAAAAATCATTGTCTTCTCCCTTTCAAAATCATCATCATTATCATATTGCACTAACATTACAAAAAAAAATTGTATTCCTTTCATACCCATAAATTAGGTTTATAATAAATATGTAAAGTTACTTTACTAAAAATTTGGGTCCACTAGTCATTTGATTGCCTCATTAGACAAGTGGGATTATGTTCTACCTATCAGTTCTTAACACAATTTTTCTATCAAAGTTGTCTTTTGTAAATGCCATCACAAGGATGTAAAGAAACCATCTACAAGGGTATGATTGTTGTTGCATTAGAATTTTGTATCATTAGCATGCATTGTGTATTCGCAACCTAATCTCTATCTAAGCGTAAGTCCAGGAAGAGATCGAGTGTTTGACCCATCTCCCCAAGAAAAAAAAAAAAAAAAAAGAGCCTCTCTAATTAATTGTAGTACCTACTAAGTAGTGTAACAAGAAGTGGCCCTCTTGGGCCCCCTCTTGGCTCCTCAGTGGGTCCCTCATCTAATCGCATAATGGGTTTTGCATAACATATATATTTCATTGCTACTCCTTTTCTTTTTCGCTTTATTTTTTTTTCCAATTTTCACATGTAGAGAGATTTGTCTTTGCAAAAGTTTTTAGTCTCATTGTTGCAATGCCAAGGAATTACTTAGAGCAAACTCAATTGACTGACCTTTACTATATATATATATATATATAAAAGTCATTATTCTTATCCACCAAGTGATTAGGGTGCTAATTTAAAACTAAATTTTTTAACATTTGTTGGACAATATAGGTTGGCGAGTTGGATTAAAGGTTTCCATACATGATTTGGAGTAGGGACAAAAGTAGTAGTTATCAAGGTCATTAAATATTAGGTTCCACTCTCCTCATAAGAAAAAGATATTAAGTTTACAATGTTTAATTATTTTTATAAAACTATTCCAATTATAAATATCCACTTGAAAGGTGATCATACACATAAATTTTACAAACATAACTAAACTATTATGGGGAAAATAAATTTAAAGTCCTTAGAAAAATTTTAGAAAAACAAATATACAAGGAAAATAGTAATAGGAAAAGAATATGTGTTCCACCAAATGAAAGGGACAGTTTTTTTTTAATAGTTTATACTTCATAATGTTCTCTACTTTGAAGTAAAAATAGATCAATTGGTCTTCGATAAACCTCATTTTCAAATTGATTTATTATATCAATTCATTATTTTTGTATGTACACACAAAAGTTATAGCTCTTAATTATTTTATTAGAAAAGTGAATAGCCTTGTCTAATAGTTGATATTATATTTTACTAATGTTAAAATATGTACTAAATCTCTCTAATAGGTTTTACAGGTTGTCAATCATGCACTAAAAATCGGCTCATTTTCTATTTATTTATTAATGAACATTATTATTATATCTTTGAATATCCATTATTTGCTAGTCAATTTTATTATCATAATATAAAAAATGTTATATTAAAAGGGAGAGAAGAAATGACAGAGACAAGAAAAGAGCCACAAAATATGAGTATCCATTTTTTACTTTAACATAACATAAACATAAAAAACAAAACCTATTAAAATATAGGGTAAAGGTTCCCCACCATGTTGATTGGGAAATTTGATCAATGAGAGAGTGGTAATAGATTTGTTCAGTAGGAGACTCACATTTTATTTGAAGAGAAAGAGGGAGAGATTGTGTAAATGTGGGTCTCATGGTTTATTATGTGAGAAGGCACGGTCTTACCAAAAAAAAAAAGAGAAAGCACGGGAAGGAATCCCCACTATGGGAAAAAGAACGATGATTGTTTGTGTGGCCCCTGTGCCTACACACAAGGGCGCGTGAAATCATTGCCTCACCCTCTATACGTGCTTACATTGGCACTCAAGTTAATGCAGGGCCACACAACCAAGCAACGATCTCTTCACACACACACACTCACACCAATTAAAAAATCTGTAGAGTCATGAAATAGGGATTAAGGGTTACTTATTCACTATAATCTACCATTTGAATCTCATTATATTCAAAAGGCCAAATTTTCTCTGCGTCAAGGGCGCAGACTATGCCCACATACATGAGGGTGGGCGAATTGACCACCCTACCTCCCAAATACCCAGCCTATGTGTCTAGGCGCAGGCTGCATTATGGCGCAGAGAATATCATCCCTATTTATAAACATTAGTCAAATATATTTTTCCCTACTTGCCTATTTGTGCTCCCCCCCACCCCACCCCACCCCACCCCACCCCAAAATATACATTTTATGTTATTCTTAAATTGAAAAAGGAGCAAGGGTCTCCACAGTCCACACTGTCTATATGGGGGTCTCCCACACATACCAATCAACATGTGGGAATCAATTTCATCAATAGAAGATCCACAAGGTTAGAAAGTAGAGAGAAAATCTCAAGAGAATAAAAAGTGTTTGTTATGTGAGAGAGCGTTGGAAAGAATCCCCACAACGGCGTGAGGATTTTTTTCCCTTAAAAAAAAGAAGAAAAAACCCCACCCAAAATATACATTTTATGTTATTCTTAAATTGAAAAAGGAGCAAGGGTCTCCACAGTCCACACTCTCTATATGGGGGTCTCCCACACATACCAATCAACATGTGGGAATCAATTTCATCAATAGAAGATCCACAAGGTTAGAAAGTAGAGAGAAAATCTCAAGAGAATAAAAAGTGTTTGTTATGTGAGAGAGCGTTGGAAAGAATCCCCACAACGGCGTGAGGATTTTTTTCCCTTAAAAAAGAAAAGAAAAAACCCCACCCCAAAATATACATTTTATGTTATTCTTAAATTGAAAAAGGAGCAAGGGTCTCCACAGTCCACACTCTCTATATGGGGGTCTCCCACACATACCAATCAACATGTGGGAATCAATTTCATCAATAGAAGATCCACAAGGTTAGAAAGTAGAGAGAAAATCTCAAGAGAATAAAAAGTGTTTGTTATGTGAGAGAGCGTTGGAAAGAATCCCCACAACGGCGTGAGGATTTTTTTTTCTTAAAAAAAAAAAGAAAAAAAAAAAGAAAAAGGTTCTCTAAGCTGCCAAGAGAGGGTACAATATCACCGTCTCTCTGTATATCTCTCTTTTTCTCGCATGAAATGATATCAATGCTCTCTTATGTACAAAATTATTACACCGCATTTGATTGATACATTGTCCTATGTTGCTTACTCAGATAACCCTCTCCCTAAAGATAATATGTATGTTAAAAAAGGAAAATGGTTCTTTGACTAAGCGGTTTAGAGGAGGACGATATCGTATATAGAAGAACAATTAAGTCATTTCAAAAGACAGAGATGCCAACATATCCTTTCATATAAACAAGAGACAGGGAGAGATGACAACATACCCTACACCGACGGTTTTGAAAAAATATAAACTAATTAAGTAGTTATGAGAATGAGATATGGTCACTGCTAGTGACTTGTGGAACCGACAAGGCCGTGGCATCTAACCCAGGTTCGTGTTTGTGTCATTCTCAAGGCTCAACTAAAAAAGAAAAATATATAAAAATTTCGATTACTCAAATAAGCAAAGTATGAGATGAAGGACGGTGGAGAGTGGAGACATAGAATCAATTCCAATTCCAATTCCAATTCCAATTCCAATTCCCAAATTGCTGTTGGAAAAGCTTTATTATTAAAGTGGAAGGAAGCTATAATTGATTTCTTACTTAGGATAGCATCTCCCTCTTTACAATAAAGAGGTTTTGTCACCGCCCCTCCAGTTATTTCCTTCTTCATTATATTAAAAGACAAAACAAAAAAGGTCCATTAAACAAATGCAGAGAAAGAGAGATTAAGGGAAGAGACAGAGAGTAGGAGGAAAAGCTTTTGGGAAAAGGGTGGGGCTAAAGCTTCATCTACCGTTCTCAACCAATCTACCTATCTAGCAGCTTCAAAAAAACAAAAAAAACACCCAAGTGTTATCGTAACCATGGTTTTAGTAATCGGTATTGGGATCGGTCGATATTGATTAAATCGTTTTAAATTGAACGAATTTATCCTTGATGTTTTTTTTTTTAAATAAAAAATTTTAACTCTTAATTTGTATTGATCCACTGATACGGGATCACCCGATCGCACTATCCCAAATTGTGATTTGACTGACTTCAGCATTGTTCAAGTTGGCATATTCTACTCGATTGATTTCAATACAAATCAATGGCCTGATAAATGGCCTGATTCGGATGATTCATTACCAATTCCTCAAACCATTGGCCACACTTTTCATCTTCACAATAATAAACTGATGGCCGGGGCTCCTTTGGGGCGTGGCAAGGCATCTGATGCATATTAGACGGCCAGAGCACCCAAGCACGCAGCCCCATCCAGTGCCTACTGCCTAGGTGCTGTTGGCCATCCGATGTATACCGGATGCCCTCCGTGCCAGAGGATCCGGGTCCTCTGCACCTCCCCCTTCGCCATTTCTATTTAATGGAATGGACCATTTTGCCTCTAACTTGGAAATGCATTAAATTTTGTTAGTCTATTGCCACCGCTGGGGTGGGTCGTGTGGTTGTTGTTGTCACACTCATCCCACCACATCAATGAAGTATCAATGGATGCAACCTCCCTTTCTTATTAGGTGCAATTTCATTGTCAATCAATTCTACCCAAAAAAAAAAAAAAAATTTTGATTGTCAATCGTCAATCGTCCCATGGCTCATTTTATATTAGAGTTGATTTTAATGCTAATTCTTCAATGTTATTGGTTTATTTATTTTAGTTCTTTTATTACGTTTTATTGCTGAACTTGCCACGTTAACAAAGAGTAACTGAAGGATTAAAATTTTGTCAACACAAGTGATGATGACAGAAATCTGGCAACCATTCAAAGCTTAACCAAAAAGAATCCAATTTCTCTCCACCCATACTAATGAGAAGAATCTCTTCATCACCATATATAATTAGGGCTGCAACAGGGTGAGATTGGGCCGGACTTTTTAAAACCTCATCCCAATCTTGACTCCCTTAGAGCCCAGCTCGATACCGACTCAGGGCCTGACAATCCAACCCTGACCCGCCCTTAGGGTTGGGCTGGGTTGACCTTGATTGGCTCTGATCATAGAATGCGGGAAGGGAGCTAAAGATACATGGACTGGACTAAATTGGGCTGGGTCGAGAAGAAAATTATCAATTTTACATAAAATAATATTATAATAAAATATGGAGAAATTTACAAAACACCTCTTGAAAATGGGTCGAAACTCAGATCACCCCTTGAAATTTGAAAATACTCAGATCACTCCCTCTGCACTAACGGAGTTAATCTGCTGTTAGTTATTGATGTAAAATGACTATTTTACCCTTGTACTAAATCATTAGAATTAAATTTACAATACTACCCTTTCCTTCATCTTCAACCTAATTTCATCCTCTTCCTCGCACCGGTAAGTTTGCCGGAGAGTCGCCAGAGAGAAGTTAAAAAAACAAAAAACCAGGAGGCAGTGGTCTCCATTGGAAAATTTTATCTTCTTGGGCACCTCTTCTGGGCTGAAACACTGCGCAGCTGGACGCCAATCAGTTAAGATTGCTGGAGGCTCAAGCACAATAGCAGGGAATGCAAACCAGTAATGGAAGCTCCACTTCTTCAGGTCGGCAATTGATATCAGGAGGAATCTCGAGAGTACTGCACAATCCTCCTCTGCTTTACTAGAGTCCTCCCTGATTTAAAAAGGTTAAATTTGGATATGAGAATTTTAACCACATTTTAGTGCCGAACTCACCGAAGCATCTCTAGCTTTGAAATGTACAAACAAAATCTTCCATTTAAGACGGCATTTAAACCTAGGGTTTTGAATTTAAATCCTTCGCAGGTTCACAAATGGCACCAATACAACAGCAAAATGAGTTATCAGGGTGAAAACTTCAAGGTCAGCAATGGCTTTAGAGATTCAACAGAGATTTTGAAGAGCTAGAGAGAATAGAACAATCACTCTTTGTTCTTCGTTCTTCGTTCTTCGATAATCCAAACTAGCAAACAAAAAATTTGGGGGTTTAAGTGGATTTCGTATTCAGCAGATATGAGAAGATCTAGAAATCGGAGCCATTTCTGAATTAAATCGAGAAGATATGAGAAGATCTAGAAATGGAGAACCGTGAAAGAGGAAAATTGCAGCAGAGAGCCCGACATAGCTGGGCCGCCGTGAAAGGAAAATTTAAATCTCTCTTTCTGTTTAGGGTTCTCGGTTAGTGGAATCGAACCCCTAAGGTGAACTTCCTGATTTGTCTTGGGGTTTTGTGGTGGGAGAAACAGGGATTTCAGTTTGTGCATTTTGTATTCCTTTAGGTGTTCATGGCGTATGAGATGATTGGGTCCAGCTTCGTTGGAGTTCAAGAATCTTCGTGAGGTGCAAAGATCGTTGGAGATTCACGGCGTCTAAAGCCATACGATTGGTCGTCGGCCTGTCACCACCCTTAGCCGGGATTATTGGGCCGCCGTCACGGTGTTTTGGCCGCCATTCACGGTGGTTCCTTGAGGCAGAACCCTAAGGGTTTCATTTGTCTTTCTGTTGATTTGGGGAAGAAGAGGGGATATTCCCCTCATCCTTATAAACTTAAAAAAAATTGGGGTTTTTAGATCCAAGGGTAAAATGTAACTTCACATTAATCAAAGGGTAGTTTAGGGTTTTCAAAAAATTTAACTAGCTGACTTCATCACTTAACTAACGATAGGGTCTAATTTGAGTATAGGGCTCTAATGCAGGGGGTGATCTGAGTATTTTCAAATTTCATGGGGTGATCCGAGTTTTGACCCATTTTCAGGGGGTGTTTCGTAAATTTTCTTAAAATATATTAACATTTATTATCTTCATATATAATATATTATATAATAAAATATGTGTGACTTAAAAATAGGATCGGGTTGGGCCGGGTTCAGCTCGAGGCCGCAACCCTAACCCAATCGACCCTGAGTCAGGGCCAAAATTTTCTAACCTTGATCCACCCTTAGGGCCAAGTATCTCAGCCCAGACCCTATTGAGCTTAGGGCGGGTTCGGGCAAACAAGGTCAAACTTGCACCCTTACATATGACCTATTGATTAGATTGGAGAAAGGTAATTTGGATCTTGAACAATGTGGGGGGTGGGGGGTGGGGGGTGGGGAGGAGTTAATGACGAACCAAGACTTTAATCATAGCAACACATCACCAATGGTGAAGAGATTATCTGAAATAAAGGAAAACCTAATCCAAAAAAAATAAAAAATCACTTAACTAATACTCAGGTCCTTCCCTTTCTGTGAATGTGGCTTGCAAGGCATACTCCTTTCCTTCCTTAACTAGTTGGGATTGAACCAAACCAAAACTTTGGTTTATTAAGAGATAAAAGGGTCAAGCTATCCCTAAAGAGAATCATATAAATATCAAACTTCGCCCTGTTTCTTAGTTGAGACACAGTGTATCGCTTGATATGGGTAAAACAAGTCTATGCTTCACTTGAATTGCTGAGTGATTTTCACAAAAAAACCAAAAAAAGAATTGCTGAGTGACAGAGATTACATGTGGTAGAGATTTGCAAGGATCAAGAAGAGATCCATTTGTTCATTTATTACCATGGGAAAAAAAGTGTAGGAACATTTTGCCAACTTCTAGATTTTTTGCAGGGTTTTGTTGCACAAGCAACGTCAGCTTTGGAGATATTCTTGAAGGGAGAGGGTTGGGCACACAACCAACTTTATGTAATCAATCAAAGGGTTGGACACATGAGGATAAGAAGGTCTTTTCCAAAGGGGAAAGAGAGAGGAAGACACATGCCAGACACTCATGCGCCGTGGTCAGCCTCTTCCCATATTTTTAACAACATATTTTCTTAGGAGAAAAGTTTTCTGTGGGGGAGTGTACCGCCCACGCCAAGATATAAAGAGGGCATAATGACCACACCGCCCCCCATGATGTCAATCTGTATGCTCTCATTGGCCCTCGTGCACTCGTAGGGGCCACGCTGTCTCACAAAGAATGTAAACCCACTTTCTTATTGACACCTATAAAGGTGTCAAATAATTTGTAATTTTACTATTTTTCCCTTGTAGTATTACACAATATTTGTTAATGAGTGTAAATATTGTAGTTTCACATGTGTACTTGACATATGTGATTGATGATGAATCCTTTTGCTAATGACATAATGATGTATTACTTTCAAATTAGTTGGAAAACACTTTTATACCCCAAACTTAAAAGGATCTTGAGAATAACACATGCTTAGTGAAGTATAACACATGCTTAGTTAAGTAGATGGGATAATCCATGAGATAGAGGACCAGACAAGCATCTCATTTGTACAATTTCAACTTAAAATGAGTATAGGAGATGGTTAAAATTTCAAAAGATGCCAATTTGTATTTTATATTCATCTCCATTTGATGGCATTTTGATAATTTTACTAAAACTTTGAATCATAGTTTGAGCAACTTTCATTGCTTACTTTAGACTAAAATTTGACCATCGAGATGTATGTGAGATTCTCTATAACATGGACTAATCCATGTACTATCAAGTGGTAAATAGTGAAGCGTTATATTTCATTAAGTATAGTGACGCTTAAAAGGACCCATAAGAAAGGGGATTTCCACCCCATCCCATTAAGTTCAGCTTTGTTCTGATACGTTACTTCCTTCTAAATCAATGAGGATAATAATATGTCTCCAAACCCAAATATGCGCATAAAAATATAGCTATTTGTTTGAAGTGCTTGCTCTTTTAAGTGAAAACATATATATATATATATATATATCAAACCGTCAAGGTCTTCATGTCATCCAATAAATATACAAATAAAATATAACTTTATCATCTTAAAAATATTTCTTTTGTTGAAATAAACTAATCATCTTATGGGAGAAAAAACATTCTGTGGTTGTGTATCGTATGCTATCACCTTTTGTATCTATCTCTCTCCTCCCTTAGTAAGGGATACATATGTATTTTTTATGAGGAAGAAGAGATAGACATAGGGAGACGCTAACATATACTACACAACCTGGCGGCAATTTTCTCTCCTCAACTTATAAATCCTTAGCCTTTTCATCATTGTTTTCTCAAGGTTTGGACAAGTAGAGCTCTATATGGGTGTTTGCAACAAGAAATGAAAATGAGAGAGGATGGTCAAAAATTCTAATGCAAGTTGAAGTTGATAGAGCACAAAAGAAAGTTGGACTTTGGAGTTGGGACAGGATTTATGCAATAGAAAGTTGGACTTGGGAATTGGGACAGGACCTTGGCTTTCCTCCAACCATGGCGGGAGCTGGAGTGGTTTTGGTCATTTCTTAGGGGGGCCCACTTGTGAAATGACCTAGACACCCTTGTTTTTGTTGGCGATCCTCCAGCTCCCATCGTGACTGAAGGAGAGCCGAATAGATTGGGCCAAGGTTTTAGTAATCTGTTCGTATTGATCTCGATCGGTCATTTTTTCTTCAAAAAACTTGATTTGTTTTTTACATTTTTATCTTGATCCGTACCAATCTTTATCTTCTCAGGTTCTCTGCCAGGTACAGTTCGTCCAGATCCTCTCATAGGGGGTAGAAATGACCACCTTATCCCCTGCCCGGGTGGGGTCTACCTCACTCTTACTAGAGGCACTAGGGAACTGTACCGGACAGGCGGGCAGAGAACCTGAGAGGATAATTTTCCTATCCATAGCGATCCACCAATATGGGATTAGTCAGAAATTGGTATTGATACGAATTAGTCGATCCAACCGATTTTGTACCGATTCCTAAAACCATGGTACTTGGGACTTGGAACTCCTTGAGAATTTTTTTTTTTTGGTAAGATAAACTTTTATTCAGAAAGTAAGGATGACAAAGCCGAGGACTCCAAGTTATAACAGTCCTGGAGCCAAGGAGAGGATAAAGGCCACGCTGTCCTACATCCAATGGACAGGGCCCTCCGCGCTAAGGTGTCAGCCACAGAGTTAGACACCCTAGAAATATGAGAAAAAGAACACTCATCAAAGCCAGTTGCGAAGTAGCATATGTCATCAACAATAGGAGAAATTTCCACTGGCACTGGTTTGCCTGTGTTGGACAGTAAGGTAATGAGCTCCAAGCAATCTGATTCCACCAGAATCTTGTTGAAACATTCTCCTATACAGATAAGCATGCCGGCCCGAACAGCAAGGGCTTCCCCCCATTAAGACCCAACCAAAGTAGCTTGGCTCCGAAAAAGCCGCTACACAAATACCTTGGTGATCCCTCACAATATAGCCCAAACCTCCTTTACCTGAGTCATCAGAAGGAGCCGCATCAGTGTTCAGCTTCAGCCAGCCTGATGCGGGAGGAGTCCACAATGATATCTTCGGCTTGACCTGAGTAGCTTGGTGAGGCCTGTGCACCCCCACAGCATTTAGGAACTCACTGTGAGTTTCTTGAGCGAACTGAATAACCTCAACTGGATTCCAGCACCGCCGATTGAATACCAGATCATTCCTAGCCCTCCACAGTGCCCAACAAATAAAGGAAGCCAACCCACACCCTATTATCCTCTTTTGAACCCGTTTGGATAGCGTCCCAGCTGTGGATCCAATAGTGAACTTTACCTTCGATGTCTTGGGGGGGAAGGTAAGAGAGGGCACTACCAAACCAAACAGGTCTAGCAAATTCACACCCAAGGAAGATGTGGTCAGTACTCTCAACTTGAGCTCCACATCTTTGACACGAGTGATCCACAAGGATATTGCGTTTTTGGAGCGCCTCCCCCGATGCTAGGCCTCTTGCACATGCTCGCCAAAGGAGATTCTTAATTTTGGGCTGGGTTTGGCAGCCCCAAACCTTTTTTCAAACACCATCAGGAATGTGATCTCTCTAATTTGGAGTTGACATGGACGGGCCCACAGCTTCAAGGTGAGCTTGAATATTGGTAAGATTGTGATAAGCCGATTTAACAGAAAATACCCCATTCTTCGCCGCACCCCAAATCAAAGAGTCCTCACCTGGAAAGAAACTCAACGCAATCTTCTTAATGGCACAAGCATCAGACGGGTAAAAGAGAGATGAAAGCAAATCCTCTTTCCAGGTCCTATTATCGTGGTCGATAAGCTCCGCAACTGTGGATAGAGAGCACCCCTCGGGCCTTAGAAATTGAAGCTTAAAACCAACAAGGGACAGGATCCAGTTATCCTCCCAGATACGCACTGAGGTACTGCTTCCAATCTTCCACAACAACCCTGCCATTAGAGCTTTTCTCCCCTCCAACAGGCTCCTCCACGCCCACGAAGGCTGGTTGCCCAGAGTAGCTTCCAAGAAGGAGCACTGTGGAAAATATATGCTCTTAATAAATCTAGCCCACAGGGAGTTTGGCTAGTCCCAGAACCTCCACGCCACTTTCGCAAGAAGAGCCAAATTGTGCGTAGCTGAGTCCCTAAAACCCAATCCACCTTTCTCTTTGGATTTACACATCCTGCTCCAAGCCACTCAATGAATTTTGGAAACACCCTCCGACTTCCCCTAGTAGAAATTTGCTGCCATTTTCCTCAGATCATTGTGAGTGGCCTTTGGAATTTTGAAGTGGGAAGACGCAAAGTTAGGCATTGCAAAAGCCACCAACTTGAGGAGCACTTCACGACCCGCATGAGTAAGTAGCTGCTGTTTCCAATTCTGAATGCGACTCGATACCCTATCATTTATATCTCTAAACACCTATGCCTTGGATAGCCCAAACTCTGTTGGCAAGCCCAAATATTTTGCTGGTCCATCCCCAAAAGGAATTTTGAGAACTCTGGAGAACCATCGTTTAAACTTCGAGTGGGTATTTGGACTAAAAGTGATACTCGACTTCTTCAAGTTGATTGCTTGACTGAATGCACGACAATAAAGGTCCAGGCAAGCTTTGAGATTACACACTTTAGTAAGCTTGACTTCCGAGAACAGTAAGCAATCATCTGCAAACATTAGGTGGGAGATTGGTTGGGCACGATTGCGCACCTTAATCCCTTTGATCAAATTGCCAACTTCAGCTTTAGAGATCACAGCCGACAGAGCTTAGGAGCACAGAATAAATAGAGCAAGGGATAGAGGGTCTCCTTGGCGAATACCTCTAGAAGGAGTAATAACACTCTGAATGGCCCCATTGATAAGAAGGTTGTAGTTAGCGGATCTGACGCAAGCCATAACCAAGGAAACCCAATGCCCATTAAAACCCAGCTTGTGCAACATCGCCTCAATAAAAGGCCATTCCACTCGATTATATGCCTTTTTCATATCAAGCTTCAGAGCGAGTAAACACTTCTTTCGCTTCTTTATGTAATGAAAAACTTTATGAGCCACCAATATATTATCAAAAATCGACCTCTCTGGGATAAAAGCCGATTGGGTTGGAGACACTAAATCACTAAGAATCTATTGGAGACGAGTAGCAATCACCTTAGTAATCACTTTGAACACCACCCCACATAAGCTGATGGGACGGAATTGTTCAACCATCTCAGGTGTGCGGGATTTTTGGAGAAGACAAATCAGGGACTTGCTCATTTTCGTAGGGATAATACATGTTTGCAAGAAATCACTCACAAAGGCAAATAGATCATCGCAAATTACATCCCAAAAATTCTGAAAAAAGGTAGGTGGAAGCCCATCAGGCCTAGGTGATTTAAGAGGGCCCATGGAAAAAATAACATCCTTAACCTCCTCCATGGAGGGCGATCGGCACAACATCGCATTCATGTCAATAGTAACCACCGTCTCCACCGAGTCTAAGACTAAATTAACAGCTTCAGAATCAATAGCCTCAGATGTAAATGCATTTGTAAAGTGCTCCTGAACAAGTGTATGTACCTGATCTTGATTTGTTGTCCACCTGCCCGCCTTGTGCTTGAGCTTCAAGATTTTATTTGTGGCCCTCCGTTGAAGAGTAGAATTGTGAAAGTAAGCCGTATTTAGGTCACTTTCCTTCAACCACACATTCCGAGACTTTTGCTTCCAAAGGACCTCTTCTCTTGCCAACTCTTCCGCTAGCAGCTGACTAACTGAGTTGATTCTAGCCTGGGAGTACACCGATTGCTTTTTGCTTTGTAAATGCTCCATCTCCTGTTGTAGCCTTCTAATGGTTGTTTGGATATGTCCAAAGACCTCAACATTCCACTTTTTAAAAACAAACTTGCAATTCCCCATCTTCTTTTGAATTTGCACCGCAACAGTACCGATAGACGGGATGCTCCACGCCTTGCACGCCACCTCCTTGCATTGTGGGTGTCGAAGCCAAGTCGCCTCAAACCTAAAAGGACGAGCCCCACGGATTCTACCACCCTCAGAGTCGATAATGAGTGGGTTATGGTCTGATCCCACCGCCGGTCTCACAAAAACAGTTGCATCAACAAAACGGCTCCTCCATGAGCTGTTCGCCAGAGCACGATCGAGCCTAATACGAATATTGGATTTGTCTTGGAACTTCTTTGCATCATGCCCATTCCTGATGGAACCCCCTACTTTCTTGTGCCATCCTAGATAGGAGTTAAAATCACCAGCACACAGCCAATCCTCCATCCTGTGCTCACCAATGCTGACTAACTTATCCCACACCTGTTGGCGCCTTACACTGACTGGGTCACCATAAATCCACGATAGGAAAAAGGGGGGCTCTTTGTTAACTTCCACTGAACAGTCAATAATATGCTTATCTGAGAACAACACCTCCATTATAACATGGGCTTGCCAAAGTATAGCCAAACCCCCAGCCGAACCAATTGGATCAACAACATAACAAGAAGAAAAGTTTAAAGCCTTATAGATTTTCTCCATTTTACCAGCCACACATTTGGTCTCCATAAGAAAGATTATTTCTGGCTTATCCCTTGACGAGAGATTACGTAACGATCGGACTGTCAAAGGTCTCCCCAACCCTTGGCAGTTCCAACTCATAAACTTCATGATCACCCCTGGGGCTATTCTCCCCCAGCCGCCATGGGGCCATATTGTAAAAAATGCTCCTCATCCATTTCAACAATAGCCGATCCATGATCAGACTGAGAAGTAGCTTTTGCTTTCCTTGCTCGCTTCACCTTGATTCTTTCTTTAGATGTCTCAGGAGGTGGGGGATGAGTCTTCTTTGGTTGCACAAGAGGGTTCTGTATAGGTTGGACCAGTGACTGTTGGGTGTTAGAAGGACTATGTGGCTTTGGACGTGAGGGATCAAGTTGGTGCTGGTTGGTAGCAGGAATATGGTTCAGCATTTGTGGCAAAACGGAAACACCTAGCGACTGCACTATCCCCCCAGGTAATTGCAAAGGGATTAGACCACCAGGTGATGATTGGTGATAGGGGAGAGAGAAACCAGATTGTAAGTTGGTTGAGGGAACATGTGGGCCCATGGTGGACAGGGAGAATGATGAGAATTGGGGTAAAAGAGCCAAAAGCGCATTGGTGAGGTCTGGCCTTTGGCTAAGCTGGTTTGTAAGGTAGCTCAGAGGGTTGATATCATGGTTTTGATGTGGTGTTGTGATATGGTTACTCATTGATGGGATGGTGATACCAGCTCAAATAGGGAGGTGTCATCAACAGATGGCACTAATATAACTGGTAGACACAGCAGACCAGTCAAGAAACCAGCCTGGCATCAAGAATATAAAATGTGAAAGGAAGGACTTAAATGTAATACTAAGAAAGTAGAATAATGGATAACAGAATTGGTTATGTACTTGTATAAATACATTTGATCAATAGAAAGGAAGATAGGTCGGAAGTTGAGAAGTTTCTCATATTTTTCTTTCTTCTTCTTTTACTCTGTTTTCTTTTCTCAAGTTCTTCTTTATTTCCCAATTTTTCTTTCTTTGTGACCCATCATTGGTGCTTTCATTGTTAACCATGACGGAAGGAACTCGAGCTCGACAGACTTAGTTGGCTCTAGAGAAGATGGCCGCTCAGATGGCAGCAATGCAAAAGGAATTTTCCCAAAAATTTGATAAGCTAACTGCAGATGTGGAAGCACAGAGGGTCAATTCACAAGAACATTCTGCGCAAGGAACAGATTCTTCGCATGCTATAATGCCGGTGTCTCAAATCAGGACTGTGAAACTGGATTTTCCAAGATTTGGAGGAGGAGATCCAACGGAATGGCTGTTTAAGGTAGACCAATTTTTTTCATTTCATCAAGTACCTGATATGCAACGATTGCCTATGGTTTCTTTTCATTTAGATGGTGAAGCTTCAAGTTGGTTCCAATGGGTCTTACAAAGCCGACAGTTGCGATCTTGGCCTGAATTTGAGGTGGCATTGAGGTATAGATTTGGTCCTTCTCTGTATGAAGACTCTCAGGGTTTATTAACTAAACTGACGCAGACTAATTCAGTTTTGGAGTATCAGACTCAGTTTGAATCCTTATCCAACAAGGTTTTTGGGTTATCAGAACAATTTCTCAAGAGTTGTTTCATTTCTGGGCTCAAACCAGAGATCCGGAGAGAAGTCATAGCACATCAACCACTCACAATGCATCATGCTATACGATTGGCTAGACTGCAAGAAGATCGGTTGCAAGACATGCGGATGGCTACTAGGTCGTGGCAACCAAGAATTGGAGTATCATCCCCAATCTTGAATCCAAGACCAGTTGCAGCATTGCCATCACCTTCAAAAACGAATAGAGGACCTGGAAGAAAATTGACCCAAATGCAAAGTTAAGAAAAAAGAGAAAAAGGCTTGTGTTTTTCTTGCGATGAAAAATATGCTCCAAACCATAAGTGTAAGAATAAAGGTGCATGTTTCTGGTTTGAAGGAGCGGATTATGAGGATTCCATACCTGTATTAGAGGAGGAAGCTAGTATAGATCCTTATGCAGGGGCTATGGAGACTGTTGATGCTAGTCCAGTCATCAGTCTTCATGCACTTATGGGTCATCAAACACCTCAGACTCTGAGAATGCAGGGCCAGATATCACACAAACAGCTGCAAATGTTAATTGATGGGGGTAGCACCCACAATTTCATTCAAGAAAAAGTGGCTAAATTTCTTGGCTTAACCATCACTCCTTCCCCTCATTTTAGGGTGCTGGTGGGAAATGGGGAGTACATTACTTGCATTGGAATGTGTTCCAGAGTAGAGTTGGTGCTCCAAGATCATTCCTTTTGGATAGATTTTTTTATCATTCCGTTGCAAGGAGCTGATATAATTTTGGGAGTTCAATGGTTGCAGCTATTGGGCCCTATTGTCACAGATTATGCTAAGTTGACTATGGAATTCCAGTGGGAAGGCAAACGAGTGCATCTACAGGGTGTAAATAGTTCAGCTGCTGGGCTTATTTCTAGCAATAATTTGCAATTTATTCATTCTCATGGAGGAAGGATATTCTGTTTGCAATTATTGCCTCAGGAGCAGTCCTTCCCATCTGCCCAGTTGTTTTCTTGTACTACTGACCTTCCTAGTGCTATCCAGAAGCTGTTACACCAATATGAGAAGGTATTTTTTGAACCACAATCTCTGCCTCCACCTAGGGTAACTGATCATAAGATTGTGTTAGAGGATAATACTAAGGTTGTCAATATTCAACCTTATAGATATCCTTATTATCAGAAGAATGAGATTGAAAAATTGGTGGATGACATGTTGACACAAGGCATTATACAGCCTAGCACCAGTGCATTTAGTTCCCCTGTGTTGCTTGTTAAAAAAAAAGATGGGACTTGGCGTTTTTGTGTGGATTATATCACTAGTCTACCTCAATCGCGTGGTTTTACAGTCATCTTGGTGGTTGTGGACAGATTGACGAAAGCTGCACATTTTGGTCCATTGCGATCTCATTTTAATGCTCATAAAGTTGCTGAGTTGTTCATGGCTATGGTCTGTAGGCATCATGGTTTACCAAGATCTATTGTGAGTGACAGAGATCCTGTTTTTCTTAGTAAGTTTTGGCAGCAACTGTTCAAGTGACAAGGGAAACAGTTGAGGATGAGTTCTTCATACCATCCACAAACAAATGGCCAAACAGAGGTTGTGCATAGATGTTTACAACAATATCTCAGAAGTTTTGTAACAAATCAGCCTCATCAATGGACTCAATTCTTGTATCTTGCCGAGTTTCACTATAACACTGCATTTCACTCTTCTATTGGAATGACTCCTTTTCAAGCTGTTTTTGGGAGAGCTCCTCCCTCCATTCTAGTTTATTGCAGAGGGACTAGCAATCTGGAGTTATTGGATCAGGATTTGGGCACTAGAGAAGACATTCTACAGCGGCTTAAAACTCATTTGAGCAAGAGCCAAGCTGCAATGAAGAAGCAAGCTAACAAACACAGGACTGAATTACAGTTACAAGTGGGTGATTTGGTGTTAGTCAAGCTTCAACCTTATAGGCAGACTACTGTTGCCAATAGATCTTCCAATAAGCTGGCTCCAAAATTTTTTGGTCCATTTCCTGTTGAGTAGCGAATTAATTCTGTGGCTTACAAAATCAGATTACCAGAGCATTCCAAAATACATCCGGTGTTTCATGTTTTAGCTCTTAAACCTTTCAGAGGGGATCACACCGACCTCATTCAACCCCTCCCTTTACCTGCTGCAAATGTTGACAATTCTCCTCAATTTGAACCCTTGGCTGTGATAGCAGAAAGAAGGATTCTCAGACAAGGAATATGGGTCCCTCAAGTTTTGATTCAATGGGAAAACTTACCCTTGGAAGAGGCTTCTTGGGAGGATGCACGGGAATTTCATACTCTCTACCCAGCATTCCACCTTGAGGACAAGGTGTCTTTTGAAGACATAAGGGATGATACCAGCTCAAATAGGGAGGTGTCATCAACAGATGCCACTAATATAACTGGTAGACACAGTAGACCAGTTAAGAAGCCAGCCTGGCATCAAGAATATAAAATGTGAAAGGAAGGACTTAAATGTAATACTAAGAAAGTAGAATAATGGATAACAGAATTGGTTATGTACTTGTATAAATACATTTGATCAATAGAAAGAAAGATAGGTCGGAAGTTGAGAAGTTTCTCATATTTTTCTTTCTTCTTCTTTTACTCTGTTTTCTTTTCTCAAGTTCTTCTTTATTTCCCCATTTTTCTTTCTTTGTGACCCATCAGATGTTGAAAGATGGGAATGGATTAGTTGGAGTTGATTGGTCTTGGGGATGTTTATGATGTGGATATGATATGTATGGGTGGGGTGGAAGGTTGGCAATGATAGATAAAGGACATGGCTGAGGGAAAAGGTTATACTAAGGGATCGGTGTACCTGGCATGACAGAGAGATCCCCCCTGATTGCATGTGATATTGGGCTACATGCCTGTACGGTTTCTGCAGTAGTACGTGTGCCAGCAGACTGTGGACTGTCTGAATTGTTCCCCATGCGAGCTTCCTCCCTTCTATCGTCGACTACCCCTCCTATGCCGGAATGTGCAGCGGTGGTGGTGGGTTGTAACTCTTCCATCAGAATAGTAGTAGCCTGCTCGACCAGTCGCACTGACGGTGGGATTCCTCGTAGTATCAGGCCAAAAAGACTGGGTGGTAACTGAGGGCATTTTGGATATGGCGCACATCCATGGCTGCTATGGTGTTGCTGGTGAGTTTCAAACTGAGTAACACATCGCTGTTCCTCGTGTCCAATAGCGCCGCAAAAATAGCAGTACACCGGTAAACGTTCGTACTTAATGACAATGGTGCTCTGTGAACCATTCCTTCTTTTGAGAGTCACAGACTGCCTAAGAGGCTTTAGAATATCGATGCTCACTCGAACTCGCAAGAAACGAATACGCGCCCCAGCCTGGATACCATCAATCAACATAGCTTTTGATGGCTTTCCCAACTTCTCCCCAAGATGTAATGCCAGTTTGAGATCCAGAACCTCCAGCGGCACCTCATGCAATTGCACCCAGAAGTCCACCCTACCAAAACTCCAATCTCTAGCAGCTCTCCATCGCTCTAAAACCAGAAGATTACGAGTACCTTTCCACCAAGAAAACAAAATTGGGAGTACCAAAGTATGTGCATGAGAAACGGGATGGGATGATGGGGTATCACATAGGCCTCCGATCAAGATATTCTTTAATCAGACAATCCTGGATCTCCCATTCTCCCATGCCACGGGGAAGAGCAACTGAACTGAAAACCTTGAAGAGTAAAAGATACTCAATAGACAGTTTTGAATTTTGAAATTCGAATTTTGGTTCGATTAAGTGGGCCCAAGACTTTATGAGCTTCCCAAACCTATTTTTAATCGTTTTTGGACCGTTGATTTTACCGTAGACATCTTTAGTTTGAGTTGGAGATTTGTCGTTGTTTTTTCCCGCCCAAATGACATCTGGCGAAAGCCCCAATTTTGCTTTACTAATTTCGTAACCTCTCTTCTCCTTCACTCCTCCCTCCCTTTCTGTCTGTATATATATTCTGGGTTCCATTCTGTGTTTTTTCCGTTTAACCTTTCAAGATCATCAGAATTCAGAGCAGAATCATGGACGCCGCAAAAGATCAATCGTCTTCTGGTAATTACAAAACTTTTATGATCCACTCTCTCTCTCTCTCTCCATTGAAAATTTCTTAAACATTTATTGGTTTTATCGTCTTAGGAGATACTTCGAAGTCGAAACTTCGGTATCCTCTCCGATCTGCAAGTAAACCAAAGGATGACAAGACAGCCATGGAGGAAATATCGATCGCTTCTGTTCCGAAGAGGTACCTTCCTTCTTTCCTATCGCTTTTTGTATATGCTTTCACTTGCTTCAATAGTTAATTTTCCTTAATTCTGTTTTCTATACTTTCCTACTACAATATGGACATGTTCTAATGTAATTTATCCTGTCGAAGAACTAGATACATTCTATTCTCAGTGCCGATCCCCCGGTTTTCTTGTTAGTTTTTTTTTTTTTTAATAATTGATTTTGGTTCATTATGAATTGTAAGAACTGAAAGCGGGTAAACCAATTGAAAACTCAAAAAAGAAGCCTACTCTCTCTGCCTTTTCCAATTTTAAATAGAATCTTAATTGTCAATGTTGCTGTTTTACTTGATGGAAGAGTGTGAGATTGGTTACAAATGTGGATTTGATAGAAAACAATTTTGTTAGTTCTGTTGTGTGGAACTGTGAATGGTTAAACATGGGGCAATTTGTTCAATTGATCTATGATAAGAGCGGATGTGGAAGTATGGGCAACTGATGGCTGAGGGGATGTGGTCATCAAACAATGAACTCCAATCATAAATTCATAATGTCCTCATTAAGAAATTGTATTGATATTGTACCATGCTTATCAAGTATGTTTACAGGTTGCTACTTATTCTAATTTTCATTTTTTACTGAATTTAATTTTTTGGTAAACCATAGATTGCCAAGCAAGATATACTGTTTAACCGTGGATGATTAAAACAAACAAAGAATTTTTTGTGTTTGAATTTTGAGCCTGACTTCACTGTCACATCAAGCTTTGTATACAGGTCACATGACTATAAAATATTGTTTGAGGGTATCTTCACAATCAGGTCCTTTGTTATATTGTGATTGGAAGTGAATCAGTTGGATGCTTGTGTCACTTAATGTCAGGTCTCCCTCACATTGTAGATGGCTCCATAATTTCAGTACGTTGGCAACTATAGAGTAGAGAACAACCATATTGTTAAATTGGGTATTATTGTCTTTCTGTACTTCTTTTTGGGCAAGTCATTGCCTTTGTTAATTAGTACATGCCTTAAGCTTGAATTTATAATCTATTTGGATGAGAGTCTCGAAACACTTGAGGAAAAGAGCAATCTGTTGACGCTTGAAGTATGATTATAAGATGGAGGCCTTTTATATTGTTTGATATTGCACGGCAAAAAAAAATGTTGAGTTATCAATTGGATTTCATTATTCAGTTTCTACATGATGAAGCCCTATATTTCAGATAAAATCAGGCACAGCACATGCCAACCAAAGGAGTAGAATCTCAGGTTGAAGAATATGAATTATTTTCTGCTTTAATTCTATTGCGTGTTTACGATCATTTTTTGAGTCAGCTTTCACATTATAAATATACCATGCAATATTCTCATTTTCTTCCAGCAGAACCATACCACTGTTGTTCTCTGAAAGCATATGTAAATTGATTCCTTGTGAGATTATATATTTTCAGAGGGAGACCTGCATCAAATGTAAGCAAAAGTGTGAGTGTCCTTAATCTTTCTGGGAAGGCAAAGTCCACCAAACCACCTAGAAGGCTCTCCATTCCTGCTAAGTCTGTTATCAGTCCTCTTCCAAGACCAGCAGGCACCGTGACACCAATATATGAAAGCAGATCAAAGAGATCCGGTAATGGTCAGGGGAAAAGTGAAACACCAGTTTCTGAGGTTTCCAAATCTTTGAACCGAAAGAAGTTCAGTGTTTTATCCTCGGCATCATATTGGCTATCACAGATAAAGCTATCTGAATCTGCTGCTAAGCATTCCATTTCACTTGGCTTCTTCAAGCTTGCTTTGGAGGCTGGATGTGAGGTATGCCACCTTATTTCATCGTGCCCCCCCCCCCCCTTCCCAATTTCCATTGTGTTGCATTTTTTTAGTGTCTCTATGTCTGAATACTGTATGTAGGCATAAAGTCCCGATAGCTTTGCTATGTATAAAATATCCATGCTTAATAGTCAATTTGCAGTGTCTACCAAGATCATAAACATATAAAATTCTCTTACCATGCTTATTTCTTTCAAATTTGCAGCCTTTGCAACGAATGCGGGATGAATTCAAATCCTATGTGCGTCGACACAAGCTTGGTGAACTTGAAGAATTTGTGAAAGAGATACTTGGGAGCTATGATATCCCGGAAGATTTTGAGCTGTTAAAGGTTTCGGAGACCTGTTCTCAGGTGCCGGAAGAGGGAACTCAATCCTCTGATGAAGATGCACAGAGCTCTGTTTCTAGCAGTGGAGCTCGGAAACTAAGGCCCAAATCCTTGAACCCTGGAAATGTTCAAGCTGCCAAAGTTGAAGAAGCGAGGAAGGACAGTGATTTGAAAAAAAATCATGCTAGCAGGAACAGGGGATCACTTAACAGAAATTCTGCAAATGTAAGTTCAGTTACCCATGTTAATTCTGGCAATGTACAGAAGAAGAAATCACAGAGGCCAAGTAGGCAGGCATCTAACCAAGAGAAGAAGAAAATCAAGGACCAAGTAAAGAAAGCTGCCACTGAAAAAGGTGAATAGAGCCACATAATTACTTTTGGGAAGCTTTTTTCTGTGATTAATTTCAGTCCTTCATATACTTGCCAAGTATTTGGATGCATTCATATCCTTGTCGTTGGGGTATAGTTAAATTTGGGCAAATTTATAATTCATATTCTTGTTTTTTTTGTTTTTTCCAGATGTAGCTGATCCATTGCCTGCGGAGGGGGCACTGCAAGTAGATAAAGAAAATATGGTAAAGTATTTTATTCTAATATGCTTCAGAAAATATTATGAAAACATTTTAGCAATTTTTTTGGGGGGAAATATACTAATATTCAGATGAAGATAAAAATATTAAATAGTACACAGAGAATAACCATATCACTAAAGTGCCCTGTCTTCTAGAACTATATTGGAAGTTTACAAAACCAAAAGTTCCGGCAATGGGTATTAAGTTTACTTTCTCCCCTCCCGGTATGCCCTCGTTGGATGGTTGAAAATATGCCCTTTTTTCATCACTGCTTCTGCATGACTGGGCACAAAATGGTAGAAGTCTTGGAGCCTTTTGTTTCAAGATTGCAATCGTATTGTTTATGTTGTTTAATGTGTTGCAATTTTTGCAACATATGTAACAGTTACAACAATTTGCACTTCAACGCCTTGCAGGTTGCGAGTTGTTCACACTAGTCTATTATCCTCCAGAATTCATAAGTTCAACTGCATTGCTCAATTTTATCATATGGAGGAGAATATCTTGAATGACTGAGTATTCATTCAGATGCATGACTTTAAAAAAATAAGAGGGCTTGGAAACCAAGACTACACCCATGCTTTGGCTCGGGAGCAAACAAGCCTTCTCCAACCATGCCCAAACGTTTTTATCCTTTGATCGGAATTTTGACTTGTTATCCAAGAGTAGCATGTCTCTATGTCTATGCTACAGAATTTGGCTTATTCCATTGATTATTGAAAGTGGCAGATTTTTTCATATTTATTAGTTTTAATATAAATAATTCTGATATATTTGTCTGCTTGTTTTAGGATGCCCAACAGATGGAAGAGATCAGCTTGACGTAGAAGTACAATAAAAAGCATCTTGCACAACGAAAAGAAAAAGAAAATTATGAAATCAAGTTGATTCAAATGTGTGCATACTCTCTCTCATAGCTATTTTTTTTTTCCAGTGGGAATTTGCTTGTAGAGATATGGATGGAGTGTAAAGAGTTTGAGCCTGGTGTGACAGTGACTTTTATAATCTTTGTGGGTGTGTTTCTTCTCCCCCTTTTCCCCCCTTTTTCCTTCTGTTTCTGGGCAAACTGGATTTATTTACTTTTATAATCTTTGTGGGTGTGGTTATTACTTTTGTAGATAACTTTCAAATGATTGGTCTTAGTTGGGCTATTGAACCATCATATAGAGCTTTGCATCATTGCCTGATCTGTTTTTTCTTGTGTCATGAAGTTGATTATTGAAATATTTCTCATTTCACTATTTTAATCACTTCTCAGCAGAGTGATACTGAGGAATATTTATTCCGGGTGAGTATTCTGTTTAGATTCAATTAATTCTGAATGCATAATGTCATCAAGAAGCAAAATAGATCTTTAGATGGGCCAAGATGCTTCCTGTTCTTGTGGCCGTAATACCAGTTATTGGAGGCTCAATGTCTGGTAATTCTGCACATTGGATGATTGTGCACTGAGAATAAACTAGAGTTTTTTTTTCACTAGTTTTGAAACTTTCTCCATTGAAGTGATTTTAGCTACCTGCTTAGTGACTTGGGATTAGATTTCTTTCACCCACCGATTGAGCAAAATAGTTGATCTTTTTTTGGTTTTTTTGGTAATGGATTGTGATCTATCAATCTCTAATAAAACATGACGAAACATCAAGGGAATGAGATATATACAAGGAAGAGAGAATGTTGAGAGAAATGGGGGTAAGAGAGCATTTCTGTCTCTCCTTGGATTGATCTCAACAGCCAAATTCGGCCATAATATAAAGAGGGAAAGTGTTCCTTGAACACACCCGTTCAGAACACCCCAAATGAGGTGATTGTTGCACTAAAGTTGTAACACATTGCTGAAAATAAGATTGCCATCAGGTCAGGTCTATCTCCTCTGAACCTGACCCTATTCATTTCTTTCAACATTTTATTTTAAAGATTCAAATTAGTTGCAGTTTACTTATGCTGTGTTTGGTATGCATTCTAGGTTGATTTTGCATTCTCGGACAATAAAAATGATTATTTTTATCATCCGAGACTGCTAAATCAACATAGAATGCATACCAAACATTGCCTCAGTAAACTCTTGGACATTGGTTGCAATTTATTTACAATAATAACAATAACAACAACTCAGCGTTATTCCAACTAAATGGGGTTGGCTATAAAGATCCGTGCCTTCCAATCAACTCTATTCGAGGTCATATTTGATAAAAGGCCTAAGCTATGCATGTCTTTTCTCATCGTTTTTCTTGAGGTAATTTTAGGTCTACCTTTAGGCTTTTTTTGTTCCTTCAATTTCAATCAAATCACTCCTTTGTATTGGGATATCCAAAGGCCTCCGTTGAACATGACCATGGCACCTTAAACAACTTTCTCGTAGTTTATCATGTATCAGAGTTACTCCCGTGTTAGTTTTAATATGATCATTCCTTGTTTTATTCTTCTTAGTTTTGTCGCTCATCCATCTCAACACCTTAATCTCTGTTACGCTAAGTTTATCCATATGATGCTTCTTAAATGCCAAACATTTCACACCGTACATCATAGTTGGTCGTATGATTGTCCTATAAAAATTTCTTTTAAGTTTTAAAAGAATACGTTGATCACCCAACACTCCGGATGTACCTCTTCACTTCATTCATTATATTTTAATTCTTTGTGAAACATCATCATCTACATCACCTTCTTTATTGATGATTGATCCTATATACCTAAAATAATCACTTTGTAGAATCTCCCTTTCATCGATTTTCACAAATTGATAAGTGCAAAAAAAATAAGTGTTTAAAACTGATTCTTGATGTAATCCAATTATAATTAGAAATTCACTACATTGGCTCCCAACAGTTCTTACACTTGTCAACCGTCCCATCATATATATTTTTAATTATGTCTCATTTTTAGTTGAAACACTTCTCTTTTCTAATACTTGTCAGATTAACTATCTAAGGACAGTCATAAGCTTTTTCTAGGTCATTAAAGACCATATAAAGATTCTTCTTGCAATCTCTAAACATTTCCATGAGTCTCCTACATAGATAGCTTCTGTTGTGGATCTTCCTAGCATAAAACTATATTGATTCTTTGTAATAGTATTTTCTTGTTTCATGTGGTTAATTTTATGTCTCTATAGTTATTGCAACTATGAATATCATCTTTATTTTTATAAATCAAGATCACAATACTTCTCCCCCATTTATCTAACATTTTCCTTGTGTTCGTAATCTTATTAAACAAATGGGTCAAGATAAACCACAAATTCCTAAGCTCTTCCACACTTCTATTGAGACCTCAAATGAATTAGCCAAGATAATCTTATTCGGTAAAGTCTAATCGCAAAACATATACACCTACGTCAAAGAGAAAGGACACCAACAAAGATGTCGAGCAATCTTACCCTTAAAATAAAGCATACCTTTTTTTTTTTCAAAATAAAATTAGGGTGAAGATTTTGCGCACGGCCGTGCATCAAACACACGACCATTGAATGGGATGAGGATCTACACTATACCCCTCACCCCTATCCGACGACTGTATGTATGGTCGTGCACTATACACAATCATGCACAAAACCTCTCCCCTAAAAATAATAAAACACCTGTTTTTTGCAAAGATGGAAAAATCACTTATAGAACACCCCCTCCCCAAAATGGCCGGACATGGAGAATGGATTTTCCTCATGTAAGAATGTAGTGCTGTACCATTAAGTAAAGCTAGCCGCCTGAATTTTTATCCTCTCCTGTTACAGCACGGTGCTGTACTGCATCGTGCGGTGGCTGCAGAGGCCATGTGGGACCCGCTATGCCACATGACCTCTGCAGCGCTGCACAATGCAGTACGGCACCGTGTTGTAATAGGAGAGGATAACGATTCTAGCCGCCTATCCCCAACTCCCACCCCGACCAAGGTTTGTAATCTCGGTATGGGGATCGGATCGGTGTATCACATAGAATCGGGTCAAATAAGATGCATTTGCCTTTGTTTTTTTCATAAAAAATAGTTCGTATTACCTTTTTACTCTTGTCCGTACCGATGTATCAGATCAGTCTCAACTAATACCGATCCAACCCAGTCAATATTGGCCGATCCAATCCAAGATTAGGAAGCTAAGTAATGCTACCGTTTGGCGACAAGAGCAAAATAGGGCGTTGGGCTCCTCTATAGCGCGATAGGGAGTGTAGCGCACATCCAACGGTCCACAGTGCTTGGGCAGGTAACCCAACACCCTGCCTATGTGTTGGGCTGCGTGCCCAAGCACTACAGGCCATCGGATGGTGTGCTACACTCCCTGTCGCAGTACAGAGGATCCAAATCCCAAATTAAGTGGGGGCCTTGGTGATTCCCTAATTGGTTTATGCAATAATGAGCTCTTTAACTCAGTTTTTTTTTTGTTTTTTGCAAGCTTTACTAATCAAATCAGTCACCTTGGCTATGAGTTTGAGGAGCAATCTTAAGTTTAAGATACAAGTTTTCTTTTTTCAGTAAACAGTTTAAGATACAAGTTCAAAACTATGAAATGAGAAAATGTGAGACCTGCGAATTTTATATGTTTTTTTTTTTGGGTAGAAATTTTATATGTATTTTAAGCACATCAATGCAACCAATTTGTGGTTTTCTTATGCTCTACGAAGGTGAAGCATTAAGATACATTGTTTTTTTGCCGTCTGGGTATGTCTGGATATTAACCTTATTCATCCATTTTTTCTCCAATTAATATTACACTTTCGCTGATCCTTAGCGCCCCCCCTCTCCCCCAAAAAAAATAAAAAAAACTACCCAAGACAAGTGCAACGCTTCCCACAAACTCAAGAGCTTTTGTTGTTACATTGTTGATAGGTCTTTTTGGATACAGGTGTTCATCAAACTCAATTTATAGTTTGTTAAATCATTTTAAGGGAAAACGAGCACTGCCTAGTCGCATGCAACTTGCACCTAGACACAGTTGACTGCCTCGCCCCCTGAAAAATGAAAAATCCCCCTTGATCGATGCCCCTATATGTCCTCTCATTAGCCTCACACTAGTGCATAGGTTATTCAACCAGACGATGTTCTTTTTCCCTAATATTAATTTGCATTATTTTATGTGCAATATGTTGTCCTAAGGTCATATCATAAAATACCCAAAACTAGAGATAGTATTGGGCACACTGTTCATAATGTTTTTTTTTGTTGTTGGTAATATGTTCATATGATTGTTATATTGTATGTTTTTGAAATGTGTCTCTAAATAAACATAAGCACATGATCATAGTGAGAGTCTTGTATGGATGATCGTTAGTTGTTTATGCAATATACCTGAGAGGTCCCTACCATTACAATTATACTTTATTTGTCTTGGTATATCAATGATTAATACATACATCGGACAACGATTCGACGAAATTCCAAACTTTGTGGCAATTATGTAATTTGTTTTAAAATTACTATTATTAAAAAAATTATCTTTCAATAGGTTTTATAAGCATTTTATGTTCAATCAATGGTCGAGATTCTTTGTTTTAGTTGTTACGATGAATTACGATTTTGACGATATCTTTTTCCATACCCAAAAATCCGTTATGCAATGTTGTTAAAATGGAAGGACTTACAAACAGCCTGTAAGATCACACCACTTAACTGACACACTCTACATGAGACTCTATGAGATTAGTTTCTATACATTCATAGCTCGAGGAGAAAGAAAAAAAACACAACATAGTAGCCCACAATTTTTAGGGTTTCCTATCTACCAAAACCATAGTGGGCACTGCTTATGGTACACCAGTGGTGTGTCCAAACTTTTACTTTTCTTTTTTATTTTTGGTTCAAAATTTTAAACTTTTTAACATTTTTCGGCCAATACAATAGCCAACCCAAAAAGTGATTCAGACCAGCCATATCGGACCAAGACAGACTGATTCAACTCTGCTGATACAGGTGCTGATAGCATTTTTATCCTCTCCTGTTACAGCACGGTGCTGTATTGCATCGTGCGGTGGTTGCAGAAGCCATGTGCACCATGTGGGGCCCGCTGTGCCACATGACCTCTGCAACGCCACACGAAGCAGTACAACACCGTGCTGTAACAGATGAAGATAACAATTTGATGCTGATACCGATAACTTTAACCTAGAATTGGGACCAATCCTCTCATCACGGAAGACATGTCATATGAAAGCCTGATCACTATTAGAAAATACTGCGAGTGCGGTTATACACGATTTATGAATTGCATGTAGCACATTGGCAGATGATGCAAAAATGTGACAAGGAAATCTGATTTAATAAATAAATTTACATTACTAAAGGAGTACCAAAACTGGCTAAAATACTAACCAGAGGAGTGATCTCAAATAGGAAGTTAGGTAACCTGCTAAATCTTCGTAATGGAGTATTTAACACACGTCTCTCATACACATACTTTGATACTACGGGTCTGTACTACGAAGGGCAAGAAATGCTGTAGAGCCTCACACACAAGGGGAAAAAAAAAGGTTTCCAAAACCTTGACAGTCACCTTCCCACTGGATCTGCTTTATAGCTGGCATTCACCCATACCCATATTGTTTTCCATTAACATCTCAACCTCCTCCTAATCCGTAACATTCCCCGGAAGCTCAATCCTGAAACTCATTATTTTGTTGTGCAAGCTTCAAATTTGTTTCTTTTAAATGTTTGGTGGTTAATCCCCCTCCTCCTATCCCTGTTGTACTGTACTCACCATCTTATTGGAATTTTCCGATTTAATAAATCATTATAGTGTTGTGTTAAAAACAAAAAAAAAAAAACAAAACCTACTAATCCAAACAAAGATACGAACCAACACCCCCACCCTAAGCAGTCCTAAACATGTAACGTAGAAGATCAAATGAGACCCAAATTATGTGAACAAGTAGAGACCCATAGGCCCCGTGCTCAATGTCAAGTTTCAATCTAATAAGAGTTTGCCAGGTGATAAAACAGACTTAGAAAATCCAGGGCTATGAGAGAATGCAAATAGTGTCCAGAGTACTCTTGGCATGCATTTGGATTCATTGTACGTTGGCTAATACAAGAGAGGGAATTTGATCAAAATAGGGTTCAGAAATTTATACAAGAGAGGGTATTTGATCAAATAGGGTTCGGATATTTAACACGACTTATACAGACAATGTCCACTCTATCTAATGCTTGGGATTGCAACATTATCTAAATCTGTATGGCTCAAAATGGAGGAGTGTCTAAGAATCCACTGCAAATATCAACTATCAAGTCAAAGGAGTGGGAGTGGCTAAAGTAGTCCAAGGCCCCAAAATCCTTCTCGTAGCTAGTAGCGCAACTTCACTACCATTTCACCACCGATATTTTGTGTTATTGCAATCAGACATTGAAAAATCACAATACGAGGTTGCAGAAATAAGGTGTTTTTTTTCAGGTCTAACTGGTATGTACATGAACACAAGGACATGTGCAATGCCACGAGCCGTTGGCAAATATAGATAGTAATGTAGCATCCATCCAGGAAAGCAAACAGATAATATGATTAGTTTAAAGTAGTATATGATGCAATAGTTTATAAGTGGCAACGTTACTCCAACATGCCCTCAAAACATCCAGAAATATCATGACATCCTACCATGATAAGTTAGTCTGCTGTCCAGCTCTGCTCGACAATTTCACGTACTCTTCTGTTGTATTCACGCTTATTCTCACTAAACATCCGTGCTGCTTCGGAATTTGCAGGTGAGTTTGGGTTTGGATCGCATAATAACGACTGCAATTAAAAATAGTGACATAGAACCATCATTATTATTGATGCAGTAACGAACATATTTCTGATTCTATTTAGCTACAATAATCTCGTCAAAGAAATACTCATAATCCATATATGGAACAATAAAGATGGTCAACCTCGGATGATCTATAAAAACTAATTGCTGAGAGAACAAGTAATCTGATATTAATAATAGCAGGGAAACATATTCAATCATATTCAATCCAACAACTCAATTTAGAAAACCTTGATAAGTTACTCATGACCTAACTTCGTCCAATATTGTTCTTTTCAATGAATTATCATAATTTTGGAATTTTCCTTCACAAGAACACTATTTGATTCATTTAAGATCATTCAGGCCACCACATGATCGACTGTTACCTCCCCAGACAGACGCTACATGAAAACATTGTCTTCATACCAAAACTTTGAGAAGTGAAGCACAACAATCCATTTGGTTCTCATTGATATTTTAATTGTTACAAATGAAACCATCCAATATTTGACCGTTCATAATAAAAAACACAACAAGAACTTATTAACTAATGAGTGCTGATGGAGATCTTATGGAGAATATGGGAAGGGAGATAAATAACCGGATCTTCAGGGATATAAGAAAGCCACCCAACAAGATATGTGGGAAAAATTAAGTTTTGGGCAGGCTCATTGGATCACAAATCAAGATAGTTTCCAAGGGATTCCTTTTGACCGGGCAATTAGAGAATAGGCTCAGGTGGCAATGTCCACCCCATGCAAGGAAGTGGCAAGGCAGGGATGAAATCAGCCAAGTGACAACTCAGTTAAACTAAATTTTGTTCGAAGCAGCTTTGGAAATCTTGCACCAACAGGAATTGGAGGAGTGTTGAAGACCATTTGGGTAATATTCCGATGGCATTTTCTGGATCTAGAGAGAGGGTGGATATGAATACAGCGGAACTAAAGGCAATTAATCATTATGCCAATCAATCATGGTCACTTGGTACTGAATGGAGGACTCAGCTTTGGCAATCAAGTGGATGTCATGGAATGGAAGTGAATCACAGAGGCTGGATGGAACATCTCATTCTCCTGGAGGCCAAGATCTACAAGCTCCCTAGCAGAAGTGTTTGCACAAGGGATTCACATGAATGGGTGGGCATATAAGACCAATGATCATAAAATTCTAGGTAACAAGTGCTATAAAAACGATGCATCCTGCAATTAACTATTCTTCCCATGGAATATCCTTCAACGAACCAAAATATTGACGTTAGACTACATCCCAATTTATAGGAATAAAAATCACTGTAAAACCACAACACACTCATAAATTCTGCTCCTCATATCACTTAGTAAACATCTTTGCAGTTAAAATAAACCAAAGTAACCTCAATCCACCAAAGGAAGAGCTACCAAAGAAGAAAGCAACAATTCCAATGGCAACCAAATAATCCGAAATTTCCCTATTTTAATTTTGGTTCCTATTCATTCATCCAAAATTAATTTTTTTTGGGGCTCCTATCACATTTTTGTCCATATGCTTTCATATAAGATCTCCAAAACCATTTACTGTATATTTTCAGCACTAGATGCAGGATAGTAATGGAAACATGCATTTTATATGGAGTGTAAAACTCTTTAAAATAAAAAATGGTTTCCTCGGTTACACCATGCTATCCAACCTTACAGAAATGCTCCACCAAGAGTTCCAATTGCAACCAAAATCTCGTTAACTCTATTCTATACTTCTATGTAACACAAATCTGAAACCCAATCTCTGACTCATCCTCTGTCTTTCATAACGAAAACTACTCAGCCTTATCCCAATTAAAGGGGGTTGGCTACATGAATCCTTGCCCTCCAATTAGTTTTATGCAAGGTCATACTTGATACAAGGCCTAAGCTATGCATGTCTTTCCTTACCACTTCTCCTAAGGTCATTTTAGGTCTGCCCCTAGCTCTTTTAGTTCCTTCAATCTGAATCAAATCACTCCTTCATACTGGAACATACAAAGGCCTCCGTTGAATATGGCCATGCCACCCCCAAACGAATTTCTCGTAGCTTATTATGTATCGGAGCTACTCCCAAATCAGCTCTGATACGATCATTCCTTACTTTATCCTTCCTAGTTTTGCCACTCATCCATCTCAACATCCTCTTCTCCGCTACACTGAGTTTATCTATACGATGGTTCTTAACTGCCCAACATTCTACACCATACATCAGAGCCAGTCGTATGATTGTCCTATTAAATTTTCCATTAAATTTTAAAGGAATACGCCGATCACATAACACTCCGGACGCACCTCTCCACTTCATCCATCTTATTTTAATTCTTTGTGGAACATCATCCTCTATATTACCTTCTTTATTTATGATTGAGCCTAGATACCTAAAATAACCACTTTGTGGAATCTTGCTCATCAATTTTCACCACCTCATTATCTATCATAGTGTAACCAAAGTTAAACAACATATACTCCGTCTTCGTTCTACTTATCTTAAAACCTTTTGATTCCAAGGTTGATCTCCATAACTCCAACTTGGCATTAATCCCTACTTTTGTCTCATCCATCAAAACAATATCGTCAACAAAAAACATACACCAAGAAACCTCATCTTGAATGTCTCTGGTTAAATCATCCATGATAAGTGCAAACAAACATGGGCTTAAAGCTGATCTTTGATGTAACCCAATTGTAATTGAAAATTCACTACTTTGGCCCCTTAAAGTTCTTACACTTGTCACCGCACCATCATATATTTCTTTAATTATGTTCACACATTCACTTGAGACACTTTTGTTTTCTAGTACTTGTCAGATTAACTCTCTAGGGACTCTGTCATAAGCTTTTTCTAGGTCAGTAAAGATCATATGGAGATCCTTCTTGCAATCTCTAAATCTTTCCATGTCTCTCCTAAGTAAATAGCTTCTATCGTAGATCATCCTAGCATAAAACCAAATTGGTTCTCCGTAATAGTAGTTTCTTGTCTCAAGTGGGTTTCGGTCTCTCTCTCTCCCATAATTTCATAGTATGACTTATTGGTTTTATGCCTCTATAGTTATTGCAGCTCTGAACATCACCTTTATTTTTTAAACTTCGGAACCACGCTGCTTCTCCTCTACTCATTTGGCATTCTCCTTGTGCTCATAATCTTATTAGACAGCTTGGTTAGCCAAGATAGACCACAGATTCCTAAGCTCTTCCACACTTCTATTGGGGCCTCATTTGAGCCTTGTGTTTTGCCTGCTTTCATCCTCTTTAAAGCTTCTATTACTTCAGACACCTTAGTTTTTTGTGTATATCTATTGCATGTGGTGTCTTGATGAGTAATGCAGTCTCCTTGAACACTATTACTCGAAGTGTCTTCATTTAGTAGGTAGTTGAAATAACCTTCCCATCTCTCCTTAATGTCCTCATCCCTTATTAGTACTTTACCATCTTCACTTTTAATACATCTAACATGGTCGAGATCTCTACTCTTCCTTTACCTCACTTTAACTATCTTATAGATAGCTTTCTCCCATTCCTTTGTGCTTGGATTGTGCTATTCCCAGGTTGACATTGAGGGGAGGTGAATCAGTGTATTTTAAAAATTCTTCCCAAGCTGTACCTAGCTGTCAATTCCACAGTCTACTGTTGGCACTATCTCACAAGCACTCCCTACATTGTCAACAGGAACTCACAAACAACACTGCACAACCCTCACAGGCTTACACACGCAAGTGAACTGAATCAGGCAATATTGGCATAGACATAATATTCTTGGCTCTGACTTTCATACTCACATTGGTTGGAACTGTCCTCACTTTGGTATACACCCCAACAATCATTGGGCTCCCAGCAATAGCACTGACACACTCAATTGGCTGTCTCACGCACAAATTTGACTGGCTGGAGCAATCTCAAGTTTACTAGTCACCTGCACAAACAGTAACACTCACATACACACAGTCGTGTGACACACCTTACCTCTCAACCACAAGCCTAAACATCACCTACTCCTGTGGCAAGGTCTACTCGGTGTGCACACCCATTCTGCAGCAAACACACTCCAATATCCATAACAATAAAATAATCACAAGCATAAGATGCCAAGTATATGTGGTTCGGCAGTATGCCTACATCCGCGGGGTATTACACTAACCAAGGTTTCGTATTATCCCCAATACGCTACACAGTTTTGACTGCTACAACGGTCTAGGTGCTTCTACACCTGCTCCAGCCCACAGTCGCCAACCGACTCTCCACCGACTGCACAGTGCAAGCCCGGCCCTTCACCAGCGCCGCCTTCTCCTTCAGCATCTCCTCCTTTGATGCTCTGGCAGACACAGGTTCAACAGGCCATTCCCTGTTTTATGGCTTCTGGTTCCGATAGTATTAGCAAGAACTTTCCTCCTACAGCTGATTATGAGGATTCGGACCGCCGCTGCCATAAATGGAAAGTGACTCCTCCCAGTATTATTGATAATTTAGGACAGATGCCTATCAACTCCTCTGTTGAGGCTCAACTTAACTGGCAATCAGAAAATGCTATGGTTCAGAATCAGTACCTGCACAAACTGATTTCCTACCAGGAACACCATACCCTTGCTCTCCAACAGAACGAGGTTGACATCCGTTATCTCAAGACTCGGATCAAGACTCTCCATTAGGAACTCATGTCTATTGCTATGACTGTTAAGGACTCTTCTTATGCCTCTGTCCTTATCTCTGTTCGGGAAAAAGAAAAGAAACACCTTGAGGATCAACTCAGATATGCTCAGGCTCCCATATCTACCAGTCCCCCTTCCTATAACTACCCATTGTTCTCTGATTCCTTTACTACTCCGACCCATCATACCCACACAGCTCCTCACTCTTTCCCCACTGCTATGTTTAAAGAGTTGCAGGAACAACAAAGAAGCTTAGCAGCCCAAAAGGCCAAATCTTCCAAACCAAAAAGATTCCATCCTTCACAACCACCTCTTGTGAGTCCTCAGCCAGTTTTTCCTTCTTACCTTACATCAACACCTACCCCAACAGTCCAGCCAAGTTTCCAGCCACTCCCAGGTCAGTCACCACAGGGACCCCCTGGTTTTGTCCCTTGGGTTCCTCCCATGACTAAACCAACCACTTCCGAATCTGCATACACCATCGTCCCTACAGCTCAAAACCCTAATACCTTGAGTACCTATCTCACCCAGTTAACCTTGTCCAACCCTAGTCCTATCCCGGTTTTATCCCTTTTAAAGGTCTCCTCGTTATCATCCTTCTCCGACACCGACTCTTCTGATACACCTCTCCCAGTCTTCCAGACTAACCCCCCACCAACCTCACATCCTACTGAAGGTGGTACTAAGCCTTTGGTCCACAGTGACAGTGACCATGGCTCTACTGGCCCCCAACAGCCACAACAGTTCCCATCAAGGGTTGTTCCACACCCTTTTGTGAATCAGGATCCCAAGCAATTGTTCACTTTTGATGGTCTTCCATTCCACAAGTGGCCCGAACGGATCTCTGAGTTCCATGCCTGGCTCACTGCTGAGCTGTTACAAGAAGGCTCGACGGACTACACTGTTCTTACCAAGTTCCTCGCTCGTACCCATGGTACCTTGCGGGAATGGTTTATGGCTCTTGGCGGATATCGCCAGCTTCAGTGGACTCAAGTCCCAATTGACGTTTTCATTGCCCAACTCTACAATGAGATGATTGGCCCTATTGAAAACAACCGCATCAAAGCCAGAGAAGAATACTTTCAGATGAAGTGTTGCTCTTTCCAGAAGGCTGATCTTGCAAAGCACTATACTAGAATGCTTGACCGTTTCTACATCCTTGGCGGATTGGATGACCCCAACATGAAACAGGTCTTCCTCAATTCTTTCCCAGAACCATTGGGAAAAGATGCTTTGAAATCCCTTCAACACCTCGGTCTCCGCATAGACCAGGCACCAGTTGGACGTCTTTACCAAGAGATTCTCAGCGCTCTCCAAAAGCTTTGTGATCAACAGCAGTTCTTTAAACAGTGGGAGAAGACTACTCACAAAATCACTGATGCTTGCGACACTTCTTACCTCAAGATCAAGTGCAAAGAGTCAAACTGCTCTTACCCTTCAAAGAAGAAGTCTCATTTCTCCAAGATCAATCCGCATCCTGCGAAACCTCCCTTCAAGTCTCACAAGTCTAACCGTTTTAAACGGCGGTTCAAGACCAAGCATCCTCAGCAATACAAGTACTTCAAAAGAAAGCAGTTCCGTAACAAGACTTCTACCAAATGTTAATGCTTGTGGCAAATCTGGCCACTTTGTGAAGGACTGCCCTGACAAGACAAAGAAGGCTAAGCTCATGCATATGCTCACTCAGTTCTCTATAGCAGATGACCCAAATGCTGATGTTGAATCCCTCTACTCAGTTGATGATGATTTCTCCCCTGATCTGCTCTTTGCTTTGGAAAATCGGGATGACCTCTCCAGTAGTTCTTCAGCTGAGTCCGATGAATTTGACCCCATCTACCCGGCTATTTTCCAAAACCCGCCTGTTCTTCCTTCCTCCCAACCTCTCTTGGCACTTACCAAAACACCCCTGCCTCAGGCCCCTCTATACATCTCTGCCACGACTTGGGACCGTCCTGTTAAAATAATTGGGTACTTTGACACAGGATGTTCAATGACCATTTTAGCCCCTCATGTCTTACCCTCTTGGTATTGGAAACCCCACAAGCAGTACTTCACTGCTGCTGATGGCCAAACTTTCTCGGTGGACCTTATTTCCGAAGGCCCTGTCCGTTTCAAGATTTTCCCTTCTCTTACCCATCCTGTTCTAGGTTCCTCCCTCCCTGGTCGTGATGCCCTCATAGGTTTTGACCTACTTTGCTGTCTCCCCCATCTTCGATGGAGTATCCATGGTCTCAGCCATAAGAAAAGTTTTCTCCCTTGGACCACTGTCTCCAATTTATTCCTAACGTCTCCTCTTGCAGGTGTCAAGCAGCAACTTCTCTCCCAATACAGTGCTGAGTCTCACACCGGTGGACATTTCCAATGGACCGTCTTACCTTTCAGACTTAAGGTCGCCCCTTCACTGTTCCAGCAGGCTATACTCCAGGTTTATGAGTCCATTCAGGACCAGGCTCTCATTTACATTGATGACATCCTCCTCTTCTCTGAGACTAAAGAGGCCCATGCTGAGCTTCTCCAGAGGTTCCTTTCCGTTACTTTGCAGCACGAAGTTATGCTCTCTCCTTCAAAGATGGAAGTTACGGTCCAGACTGTAAATTTCCTTGGTGTCACTATCACCAATGGAAGTTTCCAGCTTCAACCTCATATCGGACGTTCTCTCCTTGAGTTCTCAGATGGCCCTCTTACTCGGCAGCAATTACAGCAGTTTCTCGGGATTGTCAATTATATGACGGAGTTCCTTCCCCACCAGATCTAGTTTACTAGTCATCTTCATCGCCTACTCAAAAAGGACCCTCCTCCTTGGTCTCAAGTTCACACCAAAGCAGTCCAGGCTCTGAAGCAACTTGCTCAAGCTCTTCCTACCTTGCAGATTCCCTCTACAGGTTTACGCATCTTGCAGTCTGATGCAAGCGACACCCAATGGGGTGCAGTTCTCCTTGAAGAAGCCCCGGATCAGACCCGCAGAGTTTGTGGATACCGAAGTGGTGCTTTTAAACCTTTTGAACAGCATCATCACTCCACGTTTAAGGAAATCCTTGCAGTACGTCGAGGAATAGAAAAGTTCTAGTTCTTCCTTGTGGGACACACTTTCTAGGTCGAGATGGATATGACCTCCTTCCCACGAATGCTACAATTCAAGCAGAAGCACCTCCCCGAATCTCAACTATTATGATGGGCACAATGGTTCTCTCAATGGTCGTTCAAGGTCAAACATATCAAGGGTAAAGACAATGTTTTGGCTGACTTCCTTTCAAGAACAAAGCCTCCTGTTTCCTCCTCCGTCCCTATTTTGTGCATGCCTTTAACCCCCGGAGCATCTTCCTCCTCCACTCCCCCTCCGGTTGATCCCTTGACCACTTTACTCCCAGCTCTCCCTCCACCATTACTATGTGAAATCTCCCTCAGAACCTTACAAGCCATTAGTATCTCCACGTATCAGTCAGTCCTTGTTTCTATCGTCCACAAGAATGGTCTTCAATATAACTGGGTTGTCTGTCATCCAGATTATCCTTTCCTCATCCCATTCACCATTAACCCAGCTCTCTTTGATAAAGACTGTGTTGTGTTTTTCTGGCATTTACTTGCAGTCCATTGGATTGCAATTACCTTTAACCGTCAAACTCTCCACCACTATCTTAGCACAGTCTCCACCGTCTTTGCTAACCCTGCAAGAAATTACTATTTCCATCTTCAACGTCCTCAATGTTTAGCCCGCTTCCTCCGTCTCTTCGCCCCGATTCCCCAATGGCTATCTATGCTCGAAAGCCTTGACGATCTCCCCTTCGTCACCTACATCATTCACCGCCCCCTGACTTCATCCATCATGATCTTGTCTCTCCTCCTGTTCTAGAACATCATCTTGTGGCCTATGACCCCATCTTCTTCCTCCATGGCACCAGCCAAGAAGATCTCTTCACCCACCGTGATGACTCAGAAGCCACCAAAGAAAAATGGTTTGCTTTCATGAATACCATGTGCGCCCACAATAATGTCGACCCTGGCACTATGCTAGCCTGTCTTCTCCAAAGCACTAGTACTGCCTGGGAAGTCAACAATCAACTCCAGCATCCAGTCATCCACCGTCTTATGCGAGAACACGTGGAATTTGAAGTTGATCATGCCCTTGACTTTTTCATCCCTTATTCAAGTGACAGTGGGCCCGAGACAGACTAAAGTCTTAAAGTAACTATGGTTTGTTCTTAAAGTAACTGTGGTTTGTAACTCAGGTTGTAATAGTTTGTAACTACGGTTTGTTTCTGAGCCTATAAGTATGGCTTTTCTCATTGTAAGAAATCAAGCTTTCCTTTGGTAATAGAAAAATACCAAAGGGCAAGGCTTCAACCCCAAAATTTACAATGTGATGCAGATCCAAGCATCGGTAAGGAAGACAAGCTACCCTAACCATAGGGCCATAGTTGGAGCCTTAGTTTAGTTTTATACTTAGTTTATTTTAGCTTTAGTTCATTCTATACTTAGTTTTTTTTTTTTTGAGCTCTTAAATTGAACCGGTCCAATTTAAGTGGCTCTTTTCTATTGGCTAGTTTTGTTTTAATCCTGATGGCTCTTAGAGCATCTTTTAAGTAATTGTTTTAAAGTTACGTTTTGTCCTCCCTCCAAGATTTTTAGTGGGAGAGGTTTTAGATTTGTAATACGATTGGGCCTTAGGCCATATTATTTATTAATGAAAACGTAGGAGGCTCCCCCACAATTTAGGCTTTGAAAAAATCGATCTCTTTGCTGCTGGTGCTGGTTATCTCCTTTGAGAGTGAGTCTTGTGAGTTATATCAAGACAACCTTGTGAGTCATATCAAGGTGGAAGAGTAGGTGGATCTCCTACGACTCCTTGCATCTTGTAGATCGGGAGGTTCGTATTCAAAATTGTCTTCAAGGTTGCTGCCATTGAAGATCTTCCATTACAAGTAAGTTATTTACAGAATTCTGCAAATAACCCTTCTTCTTCTTATCCTCTAACCTAGACCTACATTCCCCAATCGATCCCCTACACCCTAGCTTCATCTACTGTCCATTAAACCTAATTCCCTCCATTAACTTCAACCTAGTTTCATCCACACCTCCATTACCATCATCCCTATACTCGACAGCAGCCCCTGCCCCATTCCACTATTGCAACCATAATTCCCCTTAAACCCTAATAAAGCCCTACAGCCCTTAAACCAGCCTAGACCTAACCCACCATCAAAACCACACCATAATACACTCGAACTACCCTCTCACTGCTAATATCACTCGATCAGAACCCCTCCTTTAAATTCCAACTCTAAACCCTAAAACAAACCTCATCCCTTCTTTCCAAAACCCTAAACCCTAAACCTAAATTTTCTGAAATTTAATATATCATTCAAACCTAATCAAACCTAGTTCATTAAAACCCTTAAAACCTGCCTAGTTTTACCAAATAAAACCCAACTCCATTATCCCAAGTATAACCCTAGATTTGACCTAAAATACCCCAATCTGTCCCAATCGGCAAGCAGTTTCAGAACTTCTGTTCACCTGGCTCCTAGTAGGATCCTATCCTATCTAGGACTACATTAAGTGGTATCAAAGCCATGGATGAACATGGCAACCCAATTGTGGATCCAGCACTACCACCCCCCACCTGATCCTATGGCTGCTATAATAGAGACGCTGCAGACATTGAATGAAAAAGTGACACGATTAGAAGAGCAGAGAAACACTACTAATAGGGACACCAATAGTCCTCTATTAAAAGATAGATATCAAGTGGATTCAAAAGTACATGGCACTCTGGGAAGAGAAAGGGATCACTCCAGAGTTCACAGACACTATTCCAGAGATCACTCTAGAGTTCACAGAGACCATTCCAAAGGTCACAGAGATCACAGGGAAAGATACAGAGATCACAGAGACAGACGCAGATATGACAAGAATGACAGAGATGGGACCAGAGAAGATAGGAACAGAAACAGAGAAGAGTCTAGGAAGCCTAATTTTGAAGAATACATGAGGTCCTGTTTTACAGATGAAGTTTCCAATCGAAGGTATGACACTCAGAAGGTGAAGCTCGAGTTAAAGGAGTTCGATGGGAACCATGATCCTCAGGTATTTTATGATTGGCTTGCTGCCCTTGATGGTTACTTTGACTGGTATGACTTGCCTGAAGAAAGGAAGATGAGATTGGCACATACCAAGCTGGTTGGCCCTGCCAGAGAATGGTGGAGAATTGCAAAAAGGGACATTGAGCTTGATGGCCATGCACCCACGACATGGGCTGATATGAGTTATGATTTGAGGGAGAAATATCTACCCAGACATTATAGATCACAAGTCCAAGACCAATTCAACTCCCTACGCCAAGGGACCATGACTGTATCTGAGTACATGCAAAAGTTTGATGCTCTTTCTTCTCGCACTGGCACGAGAGAGAGTACTACTCAGATGTTATCTCGATTTCGATTGGGATTGAGGGCTGATATTGTCAGAGGTATTGGAGTATCTGATGTCAGAGATGTACGAGACTGTTTTGAGAAGGCATTGAAGGCTGAAGAATTATTGGCTAGAAATAGAAGATTTGATTCCTCTACTGAAGACACCAACAAAACTTTTCCAGCATTCAAGTCTACTACCAATGGTCACACTCAAGTTGGAAATTCTGCCGCTGGTCCTACTCGATCAGGCTACTCTGTTGGTAGTTCTCCCAGCCCTATAGCTCCTCCATGTGCTGATCATAAGGGTAACGCCCCCATGGACAATAGTGATCCTCACAAGTGTTTCCACTACAATGAGATTGGACACTATGCCAGGGAGTGCCCACAAAAGCATAAACCTATTAATGTGACTGCAAAAGCAGAGAGAGGAAACCTTAGATGATAATGATGAACATGGTTTATCTGCTTATCCCCCATCCGATGATGATGACTTAGCTAGGTACTATGACGATTTGGGTGGTGATGCTCGAGGTGTTCATGTTATTACTCAAGTTTTGATGGATGAAGTGGCAGAAGATGAAGAGGTGGTTGAGAGCATTCCACAAGAAGGCAATGACATTCAAGATGCTGTTCTTGAAGAGGTGGAGCTCGATGAGAAGGCTATTAACATTGAAAACCCTTTAGATATTGATACAGAGTTTGTGATGCCACCTTGGTTCTTTGAAGAGAAGGCTCCACGACTTGAAGACTTTATTCCTAATGTTCCTGCCTCACCAGAATTCTGTCCAGGAAGTGTTAAAGCTGCTAATCACATGTTGTTTCCCCGTCATCACCACAAAGTTCGAGGTCAGATTTCTTTGTGAAGTCAGGAGATCAACTAGCAGATGTCTTCACTAAAGGGTTAAGTGGAAAGTTGTTTCATCCTAGTTTAGTCAAGTTGGGCATGCATGATATATATGCACCAACTTGAGGGGGAGTGTTAAGTTATGTAACCCGATAAGGGTGCTTTGGGCATTTCCTTTGTTATTTTGTTTCTTTATTTCTCTCGTTAGCTATCATAGTCGGCTATGGATGGTATACTTGTAATTCTATCCTAATTAATGAAATCTATATAGAGGGGCTGAGGAGAGTCACAACTCCGTCAAGTCATTCTCACATTCTCTCATTCTCAGTTTAGCTAACATATATAATTGATTAGATTAATATGTTTGCATAAGACAGTCATGTTTCCATCTGGTTTGGGAGAAATCAGTGTCTAACAATCGAGCAGTGAGAGATAGATCACAGGTAAACATGCTCCGCATTCCAAGTTTATCATAGTAAATCTTATATTATGTTCTCACAGCAATAAACTCTATTCCTCACCAAAGCAGCACAATTATTGGTTGGTGTAAGGTTGCAATGCTCGAACTTAATGGGAAAATCATTCTTAATCTATTCAATCTCTTAAATTTCCAATACATCAGATATGAACAGAAAATTTTAGGGGAAAAAAAAGTAACAATTGGAAGAAGCCACGTACCTGGATGGACGTAAGTATAGCAGCCACATCATAGATGGGACTCCATTGGTTCTGTAGAATATCCAAGCAAATGCTTCCATCTGCATAAACTGGCAGAGTTCAAAAGGGGGGGAGGGTGTGAGAAGTTGGAAGCTCCTAATAGAGACCAAAAAAGAAAACTTTTGATTCTACTATGCAGGGGTTCCAACTATCTTCAAAAAAAATATTAATAATAAGGGTCCTCACAAAAGAATAAAACCCAAAAGATAACCATTTTCTAATTTTAATACTTGTCAAGCCAATAGAAAACACACCTACCTCCTACCACCTTCTCTTCCCCTACTCAAGATTTTATCAAATCCATTCAAAAGCCCATTGCTTAAGCTGTAAGATCATGTAAATGGCAAGGGATGCCTCCAAAATCACAATTTAGATGTCTTTCTAGGGAATACCCCCCCCCCCCTTCTTTTTTTTTTTTTTTTTTTTTCATTTTCTATGCTCTGAAGGTCTGAGAGCTATAAAAAGAGGTGAGAGAGGTTTTCTCTTTAATGGTTTGTTAGATATGCTTTATCCAAATTACAAAATGGTTTACAATGCCTTCTTAAACTATTTCAGGATGTATATATATATATATATAATAGGTTTCCCATATAATCTTATCAAAACTACAACTTTGGTGGCAAATGGAAACTTACTATTTGGATGAAACATTCGAGAAACGAACCGAACTATTGGTGGCTTATTCGGATAATCCTCGGCAAACTGAAGTGTCAACTTAAACGTACCTGAAGGACTCAAACATAAATTCAGAATGTGCCTGTATAAAAATTATGCTAAAAGTAAAATTAAACAAAGAAAATAAGCAATAAATTTTGAGTGATACACATTGCCAAAAAAAAGAAACACAGATACCTCTATTATATACTTCAAAAGATTTTTTGCCAACAGGTAGGGGAAAAAATGCCACTTATATCTGGAATATAAAGTTGGTCACCACAGAGTTTCAAAAGTATAATATGAAATAAACAGAACACTTGAACAGCTATTAATATGGTATCATTTCTATGAAGAATGCAATACATAAATCATTCGATAGATTGATCTCAACATGCAAGCATCAAATATATGATGGATACAGACAACATAAGATCGCCTCATGCATGAAACACACAGTAAGGAAAAATTTCACATGCAACAAATGCACCTCCAGACATGGAATAGTACAAACATCTTAGACACTATTATACGCATAAGAAAATGGAGTGTAGTGACTGGACTGAAAGGTATCATAACAGTGAAAAGTAGGGAACCAATAATGTGTGTTATTCAAGTATGAAAAGATTTAACCCGAATCAAAAAACACAAGCAACGGCTACTATGAACAAATAATGAAATACGGAATACACTAAACCAGAAAAAGAATAAATTGTAAATGAGACCAATTCAGATGTAAATAATCACCCTTTGTGATTAGGTAAACATAAATAAGTGAACAATTTGAACATGACTTAACAACCTCGCAGGATATAAGAACTAGCTTACCTCCATCCCACGGAGTGTCATCAGGACTGCAATACAAAGCCAGAGAAGGGTGTTAAGACCAGGCCTGGCCTATGCTATTCCAGAACAAAGCAGACCAGAAAAAAAATGTACAATCTTTAACTTACCCAAATATAACAGCATTCCAAAGCATTATATTATTGTCTTGGGGTGCGCCACTGATACCTGCAGGAGGATCCTGTTGCAACCTCTTGAAATCCCTCATCAGTCTCTTCCTTGCAGGAGTTGACATCCTTCCTGCCTACACATCCAACCAGATACCAATCAAAACAGAATTAATTCATTATAGTCTTTCCAGATATACTAATAATCAAAACTGAGCTTTAGTCCACAGAGTTGCACCAACTAAACTCAAGAAACAGTGCAAACTATTAATTTCACCAACACAAAGGCTCCAAGATCCAATGTAAGAAACAACAAACTAATCTCTGGTTCTCATTTCAGTGTGGCTACTAATAAAGCTTAAAAAAAGGCGTACCCAGTGCATGAGGTTCCTGCTACTACAGGGTCTGGGGAGGGGCATTTATCTACACAGCCTTCCTTATCCCACTTTTTATGGACTAGCTATTTCCTTGTTTGAACTCAAGGCCACCAGATTGCAATAGAGAAACCTTACCATTGCACCGAGGCTACTAATAAAGCTTATTCATAAAAAATACAACATAAAACATTGCAACCCAAGCCCTAGAACAAATAATTGCAACCCATAAGGCCAAGTTCAACTTGTCACAATGAATGTCCTTTTCTGAACTTTGAACTCCGCGATCAGACGGGGGATTTACTAAACTGAAAAGGTGGATTAAGTACTGCTAACCCAAATTAATCAATGACCGGCTTGCGGATACTGTGGGATACGGTCGCCCATAAGAGAGTAATGCCTCTCAATTGAATAGGCCATACCACTTTCCTTCTTTATTTACAATTTAAATTTACTATTTACTTTATTACTATTACTTTCCTTATACTTAGAGATCATGACATGCATCTAGACCATTACAACAGAATATGTGGGAACAAAAACAAATAAAATAAATAGGAATATGGCAGAAAAATGAACTCTTTTCTTTATTCCTAACCCTCCATAACAAACATTTATGGAGGACAAATTGATTATATGATAATGATCTAAAATCCAAAAGTCAAGTTACTATAACATGTGAGATCCATGCAAGATCAAACATTTAGAATCTAATATGTTAAAATCTGAAGGAAAATAAACATATTAATTGGCGTCAGGTACCACAAAACCTCATCACAGCTCAAAAGCCTTTGAGCAAGATTATTCTTTTGATTGGCAACAAACTCACAGAAATTGAGATCACTAATGAAGGTTCCATCCCCACTCCCACCAAAAATGTTCAAAAGCTAATATTGGCTAATAATTCAAAGATCTAATGGTTACACAACTTTTTCGTATTCCTTCGTTTTTCTAAATCAGAACTCAGAGCCCAAAGATGGAAAACCAGAAAAAAAAAAAAAAAAGAAATCTCCTTTTTTTCTCCTACTGCAAGGTATGCCGAAATTAAGAACACAGAAAGGGACCAAAATACAAAAAGAACCCAGCAGAAACAAATCGATCGGATGTCTCACCCGTATGTAGACGCGGCGAGAAACCCAGTTTCCAAGGGTTTCACAGTCGCTGTAAGAGCGAGGAATCTGGTTCTGAGCTCTAAATTTTAACACATAGAGCAGTTAGATACAAAGAGAGAAGTCAGAGGAAAACTCCGAAAACAGATGGATCTACCGCGTGAGGTTACAGAGAGAGAGAGAGAATAGTTAGGGTTTGGAATTCATGGGAAACTGGTAATGCTTTACGGGTCAGCCGTCCCAATCTCGTGCACTCAGTGGCTACTGCCTCTGTTAGCCCTTTTCCTTGCAAGTTGATGACATATCCACCCCCACCTCCCCTCACAGACGCGGTTTCCCGGGTATTTATATGTAAATATCTGCTTACTTAATAATATGATAGAATATTATTTAAGGAAAATCAGTGCATGGCTTTATTTGGTCTCCAGCAAAACCATTATGATCCTAATGTAGTTGTCATGGCGTACCAAGCTGTTAGAAAGGGTTCAAAAATGTTCTTTGCAATTCTCATGGTCAAACATTGGTCATATTTTCAATAAATGTTCTAATTCTTAGGGTATAAAGAACACCACTCGATCATGCCATACACACCGCCCATGTGCCCTGATTGGCATGTGAAATGATTGCTGCACCCATGGTCATTTCCAAGGTTCTAGGGGGATGCGATGATCATTTTACACGCTCCTGTGTCAAGGCACAGGGTGGTGTGTATGGCGCGACTGAGTAACATTCATTCACCCAATTCTTATAATAACATAGAGAGTTTTATTTAGATTGAAGATTAACCAGTTGAGGAGGTTGTGGCGGTTGAGATATGATTTATTCACTTAGTATTTGTAATCACAAACAATGTTGTTTATGGTAAAAGTTTGTTTAAACTTGTGATATCTAATCTGATCTACTGAATTGTAAGTTGTGCTAAATGCCTAATGATTTGTAACGATGGTTCCTTAAATGGTCAAGTCATTATTGTGAGCCTACTCTTCCATGTGTACGAACAAGTGACTTCTTCTAGATCATCATAAACCTTGTGTAAGCCGTTAAGCCCACCCTTGGTTTGAAGTGTTTTGCATTTCAATATGTTCATCTGTGGCAGATGATTGGAAAAATTTCGTTCTTGTTGGAATACTTATCGGATCCGGATCCTCTACTTTCGAGCTGCCCCTACTGTCATGCGCCCCAGACACAACAAGGTGGTAAAGACCGCCTTACCCCCGCTCGGGCAAAGGGGCTCAGGTAGGGGTAAGGCGGTCTTTTCACCACCTTGCTGTGTCTGGGCGCACACGGCAGTAGGGGCAGCTCTACAGTAGAGGACCCCAACGCATACTTTTCTCACTATGATATATCCATACTGGGAAAACTGCAATAACACATGGATACACCCAATAAAAAAGAGAGAGATTGCTGTCTAGCCCTCTGGAGTTTGTATATGGGCTAGTCAATTGAAGTGTATGCGCAAGCATCGCATCACCTTGGGTGGGATTTCTGCCATTTATGGGGTAGCATGGTAATTTTGTGCGTGTCACCGCGCAGGAGCCACGCGGGCCGAATCCCAATTTTACCTACAAAAAACAAAAAAGTAAAATCCCCTTCCCCAACGATTAGGGGGAAACTGACTGCTACTTCGGATTCTCAAGGCATCCCATGAATTGATGAAAGGCGATATCAGAAAGCTGGTTTCAGATGGACTCAACAGAGAAGCGCTGTCTGTATACTCTCAACTGCACTCCACTGGGTTTCGCCCTGACTATTTCACCTTTCCTTTTATCCTCAAAGCCTGTGGAAAGCTCCACAATGCTTCCCTCGGTTGCCAGATGCATGCCTACGTCCAGAAGTCTGGTTTCCTGGCCGATGTTTACACTCGCACAGCTCTCACAGATATGTACATGAAGCTTCATCTCTTCGAAGATGCTATCAAGGTGTCCAAAGAAATGCCTGAGAGAAATTTGGCTTCTCTAAACGCGACGATATCCGGATTCTCGCGAAATGGGTATTTGGGAGAAGCTTTGCGGGGCTTCAAACAAGTTTGTGCTACAGGGTTGCGGCCAAATTCAGTCACCATTGCTAGTGTACTACCTGCCTGTGAAATTACAGAGCACGGCTTGCAAATTCATTGCCTTGCGATTAAATTGGGATTTGAGGTGGATGTTTATGTAGCCACTGCAACAGTTACAATGTATTCGAATTGTAAGGACTCTGTCTCTGCTACGAGGATGTTCTGTGGGATTCCAAATAAGAATGTTGTGAGCTACAATACTTTGATCTCAGGTTTCCTGCAGGATGGGTTGACTCGTTTGGTCCTTAATTTGTTTAACGAAATGAGGGAATCCTTGGGCAGGGAATCCAGTCCAGTTACTTTTGCTTCCGTTCTCTCAGCGTGCTCAGAACTTTCAGATCACCGATTAGGTAGGCAGGTCCATTGTCTCTCCTTGAAATATGTGTTTGGTTCTGATGTCATGGTGGGAACGGCACTCCTAAACATGTACTCCAAATTTGGGAGCTGGGTCCCGGCCTATGAGATCTTCAAGGAGCTCGGTAGCAGTAGGAACTTAATAACGTGGAATTCCATGATCTCAGGACTAATGTTGAATGATCAGTGTGATGCTGCCGTTCAGCTTTTTGAAGAGTTAGGAGTTGATGGATTGGAGCCTGATTCAGCCACTTGGAATTCAATGATTAGTGGATTTGCACAGCTACGGAAAGGGTATGAAGCTTATACATTCTTTAATAAAATGCAATCAGCAGGTGTAACCCCAAATTTAAAATCAATTACTAGTCTTTTAGTGGCATGTTCAACCATGTCTGCTCTCCTATGTGGAAAGGAGATCCATGGGTACATAATCAGGACTGGTGTAGATGCTGATGAAATGATCTGCACTGCCCTCATTGATTTGTACATGAAATGTGGATGTTCTTCTTGGGCTCGCAATATTTTCGATCAGATTGAAAGTTCTGATGATCCAGCATTATGGAATGCAATGATCTCTGGATATGGGAGGAATGGGGAAATCAAATCTGCACTTGAAATATTCAACCTGATGAAGAAAGAGGGAATACAACCAAATTTGGTTACTTTCACTTGTGTTATATCAGCATGCAGCCACAACGGTTGTATTGACGAGGGATTTGAAATCTTTAGGATGATGAGTAGGGATTGTGGTTTGAGCCCGACCACCGTACACTTTAGTGGCATGGTTGATCTCTTGGGTCGAGCAGGGCTGCTCAAAGAGGCTAGGGACTTGATTCAAGAAATGCCAGAACCTCCTCCTTCAGTTTTTTCCTCTCTGCTTGGTGCTGCTTCTTTTCACTCAGATAGTAAACTTGGTGAAGAAATGGCTGTAAAGCTTTCAGAATTAGAGCCCACAAACCCGACTCCTTACGTTATTCTGTCCAATATATATGCCACACAAGGTAGGTTTGCAGATGTAGAAAGAGTAAGAGAGATGATGAGGGAACGTGGGTTGAGGAAACTTCCAGGTCATAGTTTGTTATGAGTGAAGCAATTAAGCTCGATGCAGATAAAGCACACATGAAACAAATGAAGTGATTATTAGGGGTTCAAAGATGAAGCAAGAAATCACCTCTCCGAGAGTAGGGATGACACCAACAACTTCATCTTCCTCGGCAGCCACTACATAAACCCTGTGAACTGAATTGGAAACAAGAGTCTCAATCACATCACGGTGAATGGCATCAGGCATGCACATTAATGTTTGACATCCTTTCCATGTTGAAGCGATGGTATTTACAAAGTCCTTTGCAATGAGCTATCTGCATGAAAAACAAGCAAAAGGGTAATCAAAATTTACCCAATACAACAGCAAGTAGTGAACAAGCTAATGATCTCCTAGAAATGGTAATTGGAACACTAATGCTTTGTGATCTTAGATAGCTGCTATTGGTTACACAATATTAACTTCTGTGATAAGTAAATTTCTTCATCAATCCGAGTTTTGTGATTGAATTGTACTGTTCACTGGAACCTGAGGTTACTTTGGGCGTGACAGCCATAAATTTTCATTATGTTTGTTAAACGTCTTAACTTTTTGGATGAAAGAATACCTGAAATTAGAGAAGAATCCAGGTTTGAGAAACAGTTGTCCGATGTCTCCTATGCTTACTCTATGATCTTCCTTCGAGGGCCCTCAACAACAGGAAGTCCACCAATTTGGTTCTCTCATGCGCTTACGAGCCTTCAGAAGCAGCTCATCACTGTTGAGTCTTTTTAGTATGAAGATTGTAATAGAATTGACATAAACTGAGTTCCTCTGTCATTACAGTGAGTGCTAGAAGTCTAAAACATGTTTTTGTTACAGCACTGTTATCCTGCCTTTTTACATCGTCACAACAGATGGTTCATCTGGTGTTGGTATTGTCTGCTCCAACCCTCTTTAAGAAAAATGGGTGAACCTCAGTATCAGAAGACTACGAGCAAGTTTGTGTGATGCAATGTGCCTTCTGTAAAGACAGAAGTCTCTCAAGATGTTCAAAATAACACGAGAAATACACATAGCCCATGAGTAGGTTATAGGTACAGAAATACTCCCAAGAAAAGAGGGTTTTACTTACAGATGGTAGCAGATTAACCATTACATTTAAAGCAATGGGCTTGAGTCTGTTTAATATGTAGACTGTTGGGTTTACTAACAGATGGTAGCAGATTTAACCATTACATTTAAACCATGGGCTTGGAAGAGGTGGGGGGGGGGGGGGGGTGAACACTCCATACTATCTGTGCAAGAGATTGCATTCTCACCTCATTATTGGACAGGAAAGGAAATCCAAAACCAGAGATTGGAGGTGCAGAAAAGCAATCAAACCATTCCCTTACTCTTTAAAACCCTGTTCAACTGATCATCTTCTCATTTGAGTATTGAAGTTCTTGATGGACATTTTTGCCAGTTTCAATTTCGGGTAAAATCATTATATATTTTGATAGCAGCAACAGCACACTCAACATGGAACCTTCAGTTGCAATGGAAGAAAGGAACCTAATGGAAGGATTGAAGTATTGACCTCAACTGAAACAAGCAGTCAAACCAAAGGTAAAATTATTCACTGGCAAGAACAAAAATCCATTCCCTACAGTCCACAGACATACATGAATGAGGAAAGCACTAAAATATATTAATAGCAGACAAGCAGTAAACTCAGCCAGTAAATTCTGTATCATCCTATAGAACTGGATTTGTAGGTGGACAAAGCTTCCCTCCCAACATATGCCTTTGCCATAGCCCTCCCTATATTTTAAGCCCCTCCCATTGAACGTGAGATGAATCTCATAACATAAAGATTGAAGCTATGTCAGTCATCTTTCTATTTGCTTTGAATTCTCATTAATCTGAGGCTGAACGAAGGAGATGGCCTGAACAACAGAGGCAGCGCATATGCCCCAAACTTATGATTTTGCATATGCAGTAACTTCACTGAAATTTTTAGCAGTCATAAGAAAATCACTTTCAAATAATTTTTTAAATCCATTTTATATCCTTAACTTAAAGAACTTCTGAGAATAAAACAAGAAGAAATTTAAAGATGATGTCAAATTCTAAATACACTTATAGAGGTGTCAATAAGTATACAAATCTATCCCCATAATTAATTTATGTAAATAACCCTGGATCCTTTTTTGTGCTATTTGATTTGATTGGTTGAACTTGGTAGCTCACCTGCAATGTGCCCTTTTGGTGATAAGGTTTAAAATCTCTGAATTAGGTACGAGATTAGTTTCCATTGATTATAATTCTATTAAATCCAAATTGTCCTGAAATTGGTTGGATTTGGCCGAAATCAGCATGTCTAGACCAAGCTCAATTAGATTGAGTAGGCGAAAATTTGGGGTTAATCCAAATATGTATTGGTTGATTCCAAGACGAATCAATCGATTCCATTGATTCCTATCTGACTTTTAAAACTCTGCTTGATGAATATGTTAGCTATAAATATAAGGAAAGATAAACGATCCATGCTGTTTCCTAATGATATCTTGAAGGGATTTTCTTATTGATCATATAATTTGTTATTTTAATTATTTTTTTGTCCTTTTGATATGGCACAATATTTTTTTAATGATGATAGTAGTGTCATTTCAAATGTTTAATAGTGACACATCTTTTGATAATAACATAATGATATGTTACTTTTAAATTATTTTTGAAAATCCTTTAGGGGTAAGACAAGGGAATAATTATCACCTCCAATTCGCAGGCACCTCCAATTCCTCTAATAGGGGGGAGTGGACCCCACCTTAGGCAGTATTTTCGGGTAGCGGGTTGGGTGGTCATTTCCACCCCCATGTGAAGAATTGGAGGGGACAACGAATTGAAGGGGATAAGGATTCTAAGACAAGGGCACTTAAAAGCATAGTTGGAAAATGGTTTTCTGACTCGACTCATCTTTTAGAAAAACTTAGTGACTCGGCCTTGTTAATCCCGGTCAAGGCGAGTCATGGGGTTTTTTTTTTTTAGTGCAATAAATATGTATAAATTAGTAAAAAAATAGAAAAATATGGGAAAATCAAAAGAAAAAAACACAAATCAAGGACTCACATATCAATACATTTTTTGAGTTTATACCATTGAACAAGAGAAGAGCATCAAATAATTGAGGGTTTCTTACTGTTTTAGAATACAGATTTACTATTTTACTCAACCCAATTTCTAGGTGAACTAACTTTATGGTTTTTCAAAAAACAACTAAACTCATCGAGTTTGTCATGACTCAAGTAAAAAATATCAAGTCTTATTTGATTTGGACGATTTATGACTCAGTCTCATCAATTTTTACTTTGATCTAGTCTACACAACTCTTGACCAGATTTCAAAAAATTTGACTCAACTTAGATGACTCAGTCCCAGTCAAAACCCAAGTTTCCAACTATGCTTAAAAGAAAAGTGATAATTTAGATAAGTGATAATTTCTTAATCAGCCTACAAAGTAGTCATTCAGACATCGTCTATCTTGAATCTTCAAAATAAAAGTTAGTTTGTTCATACGACATGGTCCTCCTATATAAAAGATGCATGGAAGGCCGGCATTTGGTTGGTGATGGAGGTAAGGGATTCTCTTTTGACCGTCCGTATGGAAAACTCCGTCCTATAAAATATACCTAAAAATTGAAACTGAATTTATGGCCGTTAGCTGAGTCGTTGACTCATTGGTCCAGAGTCCAGAAACGGCATTCCGAAATAGACAAAAGACCATGCATTAAAGAAGAGGACTCGCACACATGGGTTTCACTTGATCTATATTTACGATTCATTTTTTTTTTTTTTTTTGATGAAACCTATATTTACGATTCTTGGGCAGGGATCCATGTGGCCAGTTGATAATTGGATGGTTGGGCCTTTAAGATGGGGCTATATATATTATAAGTTACTCATTCTAGAGCTCTATAGATTATAGAGTAGAAGTTGCTCTCTTTGTGTATAAACAAAGGGAGAGAGGGTTGAGCATGCTTCTAGTTTTTGATAATTTAACGACATACACCAATTATAGGGTTGGACATAGGAAGACAAGGGATTTATTCTAAAGATGAAGGAGAGAGGATGATACATGCTGGGCATCTTAACAGTGATAGGGTTTCGTTTGCTGTCGTTAAAGTTTTTCTGTAGATTTTATTGTTGGAAGTCCCTGTTACTAGATATGTCACATTTATTGCTATGTTACGATTTTTTGTTTTTGCATGTGTATATATCTTTTAGTGGCAGAAATTTAATGTACAACCACTAAAAGTGACACCTATAGCAGTAGTTTTTTACAATTACTAAATGTATTTATTTAATTTTTAAAATAGATTAACGGGGATGAAATAAAATGAAAAACATAGCATTTAGCAGTGTTTTAGTCATCGACACTAAGGCTCTGTTTGACAACATTTCGGTTCCAAAAAACTGTTTCTAAGTTGTGTTTCTACGATTTTGGAGTAATTCTGTATCAAGAAATGTTGTATGGTAAAATTAGAAAAAAAATTTGTTTCTGGCACTAGGAAAAAAAAAAAAAGAAGAAGAAAAAACATGTATGGATTCCATATTAAGAGAAGAATTTCTTCTATTCTGTGGTGGTGGTAGAGGTGGTAGTGATTCGTGAATATCAAGTCTATATCATGCATTTTTTTGCTTTCAATTTATGTGTTTGTTTTTTCGAAGTTCCTTTTTGTTATTTTTCAAGACTGTGCCAAATTTGTTTTTTTTACCTGTTCAATAATAAATAAAATAAAAAACGAACCAGTGCTACCATACATGTTTTGTGCAGTTTCTATTCCAAAAAATGAAAAAAAAAAAAAACATAAATGGCACGTTACCATAGTTAAAAAAGCCCCCACTATTTTCCCCGGATTTTTATACTCTCAAGTTCCTAATCTACAAGTTCCCTAGCAGTACCTCCCTAAATGAGTGACAATTAGTGTGATCCTACGGTCAAGATTTGAACAACTATTTTAACTTTTGAATTACCTCTGTGTAAGTCTCTACCCTCACCCCTAACCATGATTTAAATGTTGCCTACATGTTTTGGCATCTCCCATGCTAAGTCAATGACATAAGAGAGAAAGTGCTTCACAATTATATATAGAGGACCCATATAATCATGGAGGAGAGAATGTGTCTGAAAGTGTCACGAAAGAAAGAGAGTATGAGATGACGTGCACTCCTAACAATGTGGGATCCAGATCCTCTCCTGCCGAGCTGCCTGGTAGGACCGTGCTGCCCAGACACGGGGCTGCGCACAGTTACCGCCTTACCCCCACTCAGACAAGGCCTTTGGACAGGGATAAGGCGGACATTGCATGCAGTACCGTGTCAGAGCAGCACGGTCCTGCCGGGCAACTCGGCAGTAGAGGATCCAAATTCAGCAGGGGGTACATCATTTTTCCCCCTTTTAAAGAAAATAAAAAAAATGAAAACTATGAATTGATTTTGTCCTTTTCCATTTGTACAAAAAATTCTTCATCATACCTTTGAATATAAGACCAATGATCAAAAAGAACTTTCAAAGTATGGCTTCATGATCTAGTCAACCTATTCGTTAAAGCCCACATTTTCTACATATAACCATCACATACACTTCATGAAAAGGAATAGTAAAGTAAAACCCGAAACTTTAATAAACATCCCTTGTTAGCTAGGATCCAGATCCTTTACGGTGCGTTGTCTGTAGCGGTCTGTGCAGTGTAGACTGAGCTGTGCGTGCAAAGACCACCTTGCCCGAGTGGGGTAAGGTGATCTTTGAGTGTTCGGCCCAGTCTGTACCGCACAGGTCGCTCCAGGCAGCTGGGCTGTAGACAATCTAAATTGTGCTAGCTATCACCTTCAGCATGCCGGAAATTTCATCATAAGCAGCCAAACAAAGAGCATTCCATTTGGTGTTCAAATTCTACCCAAAATTCTCTCTAGAACTGATCTGAAGCTTGGGTCCGATGTGATGGCCTTGGCTGCGGCCGCAATAGTTTCAGACATGGGTGGTTGTGGAGGAGTTGGGATGTTCTTTTGCAAATAAGGTTGATAGAAATGTTCTTGAGGTTGCTTTCCAAGAGTTAATGATCCAATATGGCTTTTATTGTAGGACTGAGTGCCATAGCTCAGGTGCCCATTGCCCCAAGATGTTGGTAGGGCATTGGATTCTAAGGAAGAAAAATTGAAACTTGTTGGGTATCTTGAGGTGGAATGGAAGTTTGTATTTAACCTATTGAATTGGGAAGATGATGAGGATGAAGAGGATGGTGGTACAGTTAGGTCAAGATTAATGGTTGGGAATGAGAGTGAAGATGAGATTGAGGAGTTTGGTAGGTAGAACTGTTTTGATAAGTTTAGACTATGGAGATCAGTAGAGGAAGTGTTGGTAGTTGATATGCGAAGTGCTGATTCAGAGTTCGTCGAACCAGACATGAGCATGGAAGCAGCTGCAGATGTGGTGGAAGCCATGGCTGTAGCTGAAACTGATAAGGGGTGATTGTGGTTTCCTTCGTAGGTGGTGATCAAGAGAGACATGTCCTCTGCACATCTTTGGACCTGAAATTCGAAATAAACAATGTAAAGGGAAAGGAATACTAAGTACATGATATTAAGTAATGAAAGGTAAACGATGAAAAAGAAAAATCCCCTCCATACAGGTACCGTCTAAGGCCCTCCAATTCCAATCACATTTTGAATCCACTCCTTCTGTGGGTCCTATAGTGGATTCCATGTTTTCTTTTGGTAAAACAGTAGATTCCATGTTAGTGGCCTTGGAGAGCCTTGAATGGTACTTGTATAAGGACACGATCTGCGCTCATAACTTTGCCTCATAAAACTAGTGTGGATCCAAACAAGAAGAGGCTGACAGCTCTTCTGTCACCTCTTCAGAAGAGTTTCTAGAAACTTTAATTTGCCACATGAAGGTAGTGTGGATCAAGCCGAGGAATTTTCTTTCCTCCATATCAATAAGTGGTGGCATTCCTCTTTTGGCTACTCACCAAGGTTGGTGTGATTGTTCCTGAAGAAGTTGATATTTCAGAGACCATAATGTTTTTACTGCGGGACGGACTCATTGCATGCATTAGGTTCTTCCTGTACTATCTGTGATCAACATACTAGAAAGCTTGATGCTTGGTTTCCCATAGAATCATTCTTTGTCTATATTGTTACCTTTGCTCCTTTCAATGGTTGTTTTGTTTGTTTTGATTAGACTCCTCAATCTTGGCTAGTATTGAGGTAATCCCACATCGGTTGTGGGTGCTCTGACTATCAAGTATAAGAGCCACAAGAGACCACCCCACTTTGAACCAATTAGTTTTAAGATGGAAACTTAATATGGGATCAAAGCGAGTACGTTGAGCCTCTGTTGATGGTGGGAGCTTAATAGTTAGTCTGCTTGGCTATTGTTTTCTTCTTCTAATATTTTTTTTCATTTACCGGAAAAAAAGGTAAATATTCTCTTGCAAGGACATAACTATCAAACTCTAATGTGATTTCTCTACCTAGCTACACAAAAACTGTAAGGTTTTCACTACCACTTTTTTATTTTATTTACACAACTATCCAGCTGGATGGTCTCTTAATTCACCTTTCGTGATTTCTATAAGTCAAGACGGCTGTGGAATTTTTATCACCTCCAATTCGCTGTCCCCTCCAATTTCCTCCAATCCCTCACATAGGAGCAGAAATGACTATCCTACCCCACCTTGAGCAGTGTGTTCAGGCAGTGGGTAAGGTGGTCATTTCTGCTCCTATGTAAGGGATTGGAGGGAATTGGAGCGGGTAGGAATTGGAGGTGATAACGATTCGACAGCTGTGTCTCCCACCTTCGATTAGTACCCCAAATAACACAAAGGAGAGATGTGTAATGACAATCAAAGAAGACTAATTAAACAGCGGAGGATAGAGCGGGAGGCTCAGATCAGTGTTTTTTGTTGGATTGCGTAGATCTGGCCTCCATAATCATTTCTTATTTTCTATGGTAATTAATGTTGAGGTTCTTGACTTAGATTATTCAATTAATTTTTTGGGGAAAGTTTTCATACACGACAGTGTAAGCATGCACGGTTGTGTCCCCTCTCATAAAGAGTTGGAAAAATCATAAACCCCCACCCATTAATTAATGCCTTGAAACTCTCACCCTCTCACATACACGGCTGTGTAAGCCGTGTATGAAAACTTTCCCCTAATTTTTTTTATCAGATCTTACCAAGAGCCCATTGGCCATTGGCCACTAGGGGTGACAGCCCAAGAGGACAGCTAGGGTATGTAGGGGGAGAGTCAAACCAGAGACCTCTCCCTTGGATTTAGGCTAGCATCCTATTGCACTGGCAGTCACCACCACACCAAGAGGCGCTTCCCTTCCATCAACTTTTCGAAGTGATCTATAATTATACAAGATTTGAGAAAGAGAATTAAGAGGATGATATATACCCGTTTTCTTACTGGGCATGCAGGAGCAACTGTGCATCTGTAGTATGCCCTAGGGCATGGATTGCCTTTCGCAATTTTCTGCCCGTATTTCCTCCATTGGCAGCCATCAATCATCTGTAGATACATGGAAAATTACATATTAACCTCATCTTCTTCCAAGACCCATAGATTACTTACTCTCTCTCTCTCTCTCTCTCTCTCTCTCTCTCTCTTAAGCTGTGTTTGGTATGCATTCTTGGTTTATTTCGCATTCTCGGACAATAAAAACAATTATTTTTATCATCTGAGAATGAGAAATTGATTACAATGCATTCGAAGAATGCATACCAAACACAGCTTTAGTTATTGAAGTAAGCAAAGATAATTAGTAGATGAAGAATATACACTAACCGTGGGGGTATCACATCTTGCTCTCACACAAACCCTAACTTTCTTCATTTGGGTCTGTATTGAAACTTCATCATCATCATCTTCACTTCTCATAATATTGAGAATTTTATTGGGTGACCATGTTTCTCCTGCTTCCTCTTTCTTCTGTTCTTCAAAGCTAGTTTCAGGTCTTGTTTTAGAAGATCCTTCAAACTTGTTGGAGTTGCTGCTCTTCTCCTTTATGGGCTCACTTGAAATCCTTCCAAGACTAAGTGAAATTTCCTGCTCATCAATTTCTTGATTGGTAGGAGCTGTATCTGCAAGTATCTTGGCTTCTTCTTGCTGAACCATGTTCTTGAGATACATTTGGAGAGATTGATATTCCTTCATATTTTTCAATAGAGTCATCTTCAATATTTCATTTTCTTCTTTCACTTTACCCATTTCAGCTCTTGCAGATTCAAACTGATCCATCTAAATCAACAAAAAACAGAAGCAGCAAATTTAAGAGAAACTGAGACCAAGAAAAATTAATAACTTTCAAGTTTCCACCTATAATGAGATGTATTCTTACTTGATCCTTTTTTATTGAAGATGATGATGCTCTTGAGGTACTGTCCATTGATGTTCTTTCAATTAGAGACAAAGTGAATTCAGATTTTAAAAGAACCCAACAAAGAAACAAGATGAACTAAAAGAGGGTTTACTTGTTTCATGAGAATATTAATGCAAGCTAGCTAGCGAAGGATAAGACTTTGTGGAGCTGTGTGGGAGGATTTATGGCTGAAAGTCAAACTTTGTGGTCAACAGAGAAGAAAGAGGTGCCATTATAGACTAATACCAAAGGTTGTTTGATGACCATAAGTTTTGGACCACATGATTTCCACGATGGGGCCCCTTTAAATCAATTTTTTGGACTTTTCAATCTATCATAATCACTTGCTTCCTGCCAAAATTCTTCCATGCAAATCATTTCTAGAAAGGTGAAATTTATTGGGTTTTTTTGGTTGGGTAGAAAAATTTGAGTGCAGGGAATGTTCACGTACGTGAGCATACGTGAACAACTCATAGCGGTTTAGATGGAATCTATTCTGTGGGAATGTTCCATCTGAACGGCTGTGAGTCGTTCACACGTACGCTCACGTTTGAGAACATTCACCCCCCTCGAAAAGTTTATAGGATTGAGATAGTAGGAAGTTGTTGGGTTTAAATTTAGAAGCGTACGTGAACGACTCAGAGTTGTTCATATGGAATCCAATATGTGAGAATATTCCATCTGAACGATTGTGAGTCATTCACGTACGCTCACGTACATGAAGAGTCACCAGACTCTTTTTTTTCAACATAATCTCTATCTTTTGTAGTGTATCTTCTTTTGCCCATGAGTCTCTCTCTCTCCTCCCTATGTGAAAAAACACATTTACCCCCTTGTTTGAAGAAGGAGAGAGATAGACACATGGGAGTACTGGCGTAGGCCACACTCCTGTACAGAAAACTGCTTCCCAAATTGATTTTACAACATATTCAAAACCCAATTGATTATCTTTCGCCCATTACACTGTCACACATAAAAAATGTCAACAGCCCAAGTTCACCTTGAGAAGCAATCTTTTATTTTAGTTAAAAAATTTGCCAAATAAAAGAAAGAGATTAAAAAGAGAAGAAGAATTCAACTTCAAAGCTTGAGAAATAGATTAACAAGGATGTATTTTCTGTCTTCACCCAAGGAGAGAGGTTCAAGCCGCATTCGGCGACTCTGGTTGATAGTTTGTAGCGTTTTAATTTTTTTTTCCCGCTCAAAGGTCACGTATATTAAAGAATGAAAGAAAAATACAAGCAAAGGCTAGAGAACTCCAGATGCATCAAACACAAAAACTGCCAATTTGACGCCCCACCTACGGCACTGCCATCAGTAGGAGGTCAAACCACAGACAAGCAAAACAGTCTAAGAAAGAGAAAACTGAAAAGAACTATTGCCATCGGAATCTTGGTCTTCCTTGAGAATCAAACCTAAGATCTTCTTCAACAGAAGTTGGTCAAGAATCAATAGGAGAAGATAATTCAAAGTTAGCAGTCGACTTGGCAAGGTAATCTGCCATTGGATTAGCTTCTCGAAAGCAATGGAAAAGTTTCCATTCTATGCTCCCAATGTAATCTTGGAGGCCCAACCACTCTTGCTGAACAAATCACGACAACAACAACTTAGAAACCAAGACTATCACCGCAATTGAGTTGCACTCAATCCAAACCTTAAGGAGACAAAGTTCTCTTGCATGATCCAACCCGGCCTATGAGCAGAGCCCTAAACTATGCTTCAAAGTTGGTAGAGACACCAAGGAAGGATAAAAAAGAAGCAATCACTTTGGCATTAGAATCCCTGATATTGAGACAAGCCGAGGAATCCATTTGGACGGTCATGTACTTGAGTTGTTGGGGGCATCAATTAATCATCATCGTAACCATATGTTTTATTTTGTTTGATCATATTATAACAAAATTATAACTCCAACAATATGCCTGGTAATACAACAAAACCAAGGCCAACCATTGTCCGAGACATTAAATTGGACATTTTGAACAAGTATCATTCGATCACCTTCCAAGGAAACAACAATCTCCCCGTAATAACGGACTTATAGATCAATTTGGTATTTCTATGATACATATGCCACATTGATTTACCTCCCGCTACTGCAGGGTCTGGAGAGCGATATAATGTATGCAGCCTTTGCCCTGTTTTTGTAGAGAAGTTGTTTCGAGACTTGAACCCAAGATCACTTAATCACAATGGAGCAACCTTATGGTTGCACAAAGGTCCACCCTTTATAAATAAATTGATATCACCTATAAAAACAAAGGGCGAGCGGTAGCAACGCTCGAGCACTGCTATTATAAATTGATAATAGCAGTGCTCCATCAATCCTAACCGTTAAATTATTAAAATTTAATCTGGATCGTCCAATTTATTATACCACTCTACTTGCTGTTTATCCACTTAGCTGGTGAACTACATTAATAATAGCAGTGTTGTGTCTCTTTCAAACTCTATCCCAAAATCTGATTTATACCAAATAAAAAATAAAATAAAAAACTCCCAAAATCTCTTTCGCTCTGTCCCTTTGAAACGCGATGCCCCAAATCCCCTTTCCCTACTCGGTCTCACGAAGGATTCACCTTCTTGTTCCTTTGCTCTGCGTTTTCACCAACGATTCATCTTGTTCCTTTTCTCTGCTGAACGAAGCTGAAAACCTGGTGTGAACCTTTCACACCTTGGGGGTTTTATCTGCATACCAGAACCATTCGAAGCTGAAAACCTGGTGTGAACCTCTCTCACCTGGTGTGAATTTCTCTCTCTCTCTCTCTCGTTGAACCAGCAAGATCACCTGCTCTTTTTCTTTCCTAAAAGATGAAAGACCACAAATCTGCAAATGGTCTTACCCATTCATCTTCACTGTTTTGATGTAAGTCTCTAGGACAGCAAAGTCTCTAAAAGGGGTGGGGTTCAACTGTGAGAAGATCACCTGCAATAGCTATTCACCCACACCATTTTCGTGTAAGATTGTAAAAGGGGCAGTGAGAGTACACCTGAAACTCCATATTTTCAGCATTTGAGAGCTTTGGTGTATGTGCATTGTAAGTCCACGTTTCACTCTCTATGGTGAAGGAACCCAAGAGAGTCCACGTTATCCGATCCTCTTCAACTTTTGAAGTTGTGAACAGCCAGGTGATGAAATGAGACTCGAGAAACAAACTAGACTTCACCAAACGGGCAATCGAACATTCGTATTTACTATCCGATATCCGTATCCGAAATGAACATCATTCAGCCAAATTCAGCCAAATCCCAAGATGGGCATTTTTGTTCTACATGATCTCTCTCTCTCTCCAATTCCTTAGCACATACCAATATCGATTCCTAGTCGAACCCCTATTGGTGGGTTGGTACAGACAAGGGTCAAAATATGAAAAAAAAATCTAATTTTTGAATAAAAAAAAAAAAAAGAGTTATTTCTAACTGATAGACCGATTTAGATCGATATCGGATGACACCAAAACGGATTTCTGGTCGATCTTGTATCGGTGGGTCAGTATAGACAATGGTAAAACTATATTAAAAAAAAAAAGTAATTTTTTTAAGAACATAGGATAACCTTGTTGGTATTGGTCGATATGTATTAGATTGCATCGGTTAGGTATTAGATTGCATCCGTTACGTATTATACTTTTTTTAATATTAGATTGCATCGGTCTCAGAGATACTGATGTGAATCGATTTGTCGATTAGGGTTATGATCTCTCTCTTTCTCTCTCTCCAATATCTTAGCAAATACCAATATCGGTTCCTAGCCGAACCCTTATCGGTGGGTTGGTACAGACAAGGGTCAAAATGTGAAAAAAAAATCTCATTTTTGAACAAAAGAAAAAGAGTTATTGAATAACTGATAGATCGATTTAGATCGATATCGGCTGAGACCAAAACCGATTTCTGATCGATCTTGTATCGGTGGGTCAGTATAATAGACAAGGGTAAAAATATATTTTAAAAAAAAAAGTAATTTTTTTAAGAACATAGGATAACCTTGTTGGTATTGGTCGATATGTATTAGATTGCATCGGTTAGGTATTAGATTGCATTGGTCTCAGAGATTCCCACTGATACGGGATCGGCCAGGATATCCGGGGAAAAAATATGAATAATCCAAAAAAAAGAAAGAAAAATAAAATTCAACCGATAATATAGTGATAATAAAAAATTAATCATTGACCGCGATCATTAGGGGTTTTTTGATGATTCAACTAGTTCTAAGGTTGGATGAAATGAGATTTATGAGGCGATCACATTCGATTTGTATCCGATCTAAGGAATGGTGAAATGAGCATTATGAGAGTTCGATCCACTAAGAGACATGGATTGACAGTAAATCGAATTTGTCGAGTGGAAGTAGGTCTTGGTTATACAAATCAGGGATGTAAGTCAAAATATTCAAAAAAATCACTATATTGGTTAATTTCTCATCTGTATCCATTTAGAGATACCCATATTCGATCGTAGAATATCCGGATCCAATCATATCTGATCCGTTTATAGCTCTATATGGTATAGCAACCGTCGTAAGTAGATATTTAAAGATTCGCATCCGTCATCGTTTAGGGATATCTCAATCTATTTAATAATATATGGGAAAAAAATATGAATAATCCAAAAAAAAGAAAGAAAAATAAAATTCAACCGGTAATATAGTGATAATAAAAAATTAATCATTGACCGCGATCATTAGGGGGTTTTTGATGATTCAACTAGTTCTAAGATTGGATGAAATAAGATTTATGAGACGATCACATCCGATTCATATCCGATCTAAGGAATGATGAAATGAGCATTATGAGACTTCGATCCACTAAGAGACATGGATTGACAGTAAATCACATTTGTCGAGTGAAGGCAGGTCTTGGTTACATGGTGTTTATTTAGTGGCTTAATTGCATTATTTTATGATTCTTTTCTTCTTCTTTTTTTAATACCATCTTTCCCTTTTATCTATTTACCACATGCAGTGGGGTCAGCTTTTAACATAAAATTTGGTTTGGTAATGATTGAATTTTTTTCATATATCAGTTCGATCCGGTTTTGGGCCGATACGAAGTTTGGTTTAAAAAAAATTAAATCAAAACCTATAGGTATCCATTATTGGCCGATTTTGGTCTTCTAAAGGTTTTTAGAAAATCAAAACCAATACCGAAATGATTAGGAGTTTGATCATTTTTTCTTTTTTTGGGTAGATCAATTTCAATCGATTTAATCAGTCCGGTAATATGAAGGATGATTCTATTGAATGATTGTTTCGAAGAACTCTGAATAAACATATGTATTTTGAAAACCAAAAGAGATCTATTTGAACCACCTTAAACCCTAAAACAAACCCATCAACCGGTTCATTCACATCAAAACAAACCCATTTCAGTCACTCAGATCTCTTCTTCCCAGCAAACCCATCGGCGGTTTACAAGTACCAGCTTTGGATCTCCATCGAATGGTTCTGGTATGTAGATATAAAACCCCCAAGGTGAGAGAGGTTCACAGCAGGTTTTCAGCTTCACTCATCAGAGAAAAGGAACAAGATGAATTGTTGGTGAAAACGCAGAGCAAAGAAACAAGAAGATGAATCCTTCGTGAGATATAGAGTAAGGGAAAGGGAATTTGGGGCATCGTGTTTGAAAGAGACTTTGGGAAATTTTTTTTTTTTTTTTTTTTGGTTGTTGGGGGTTAGAAATTAAGATATTGGGGATTGTGTTTGAAAGAGACGAAACACTATGTGGTTCACCAGTTAAATGGAAAAACAATAGGTCAAGTGATTTAATAATTGGATGCTTCAGATCAAATTATAACAATTTAACGATTAAGATTGATGGAACGTTACTATTAATAATTAACAATAACAGTCCTCGAGCGCTGCCACCTTTTTGCCAAAAACATAATACTATTACTACAATAGTAGTAGTGGTTGTAACCAATTATTCCTTTTTTGTTTTTGTCCTTCCGTGAATAGGGACTGAAAGTTTCAGAGAAATTGTTCTTTTTAATCATCACTGAAGAACAACCAGATGGAGATTCAGACAAACCCACCTGCGTTTTGTATCTCTTTGTTTCTCATTTGGACTCTTTAATGAGTCAAAAGTCAAAGATATATACACCTTTGCAGAACAAATCTGTGGCTCCTGACGAGTCTAAAACCCAAGAAGGCGGCCGGTGTGGACTTATCGTTTAGTCACTTGTTCTGCAAGTGGAGTACTTGAAAACTGATGTTCTATGTAAGGGTGTCAAAATCAAACCAAAAACATTTATTAGAATGGAATATTGAGTCTTGTACATCCAAATCATGAAATCGTGATTTGGGCCAAACAATTGTACATGTTAACGACAGTATGCCCTTCTAGCCAAAGAGTCGACAACGCTATTAATCTCCTTTAGAATACATGTGAAAGATCAACAAACAAAAAGAGAGGATAGATATTTAATATCCTCAATGATAGGTTTACCAAACAATAGAGAGATTCATTTATTTAAGTAAATCGTCCGTTTAAACTAATTAATATATACATAGTAAGTTAAGTCATTCATGGTTAAAAAATTATGGTACGAAAAAAACGAATCCTACTAAAAAATTAAGAGACATTCAAATATTTTGAATAAAAAAAAACATATAACCTTACAATTATTTAAAAAAAAAAAGAAAAAGATAACTAGGAGTGTAAGTTTGGTCCTGTAGGCCGGAGCCCACCCTGAGCCCGAGCAAGGACTGGGCTGGATTTTTCAACTCTGAGGGCAAGATAGGGTTGAATTTTCTGGCCTTGGGCTAGGGTTGAGGCCTTGGCTTGAGCCTGTCCTTGTGTAAGATTATGCTTTAACTTTTACAATTTTTGTTTAGAGTGTAATTGTATATTGAACGAAGTTTGACAAAAGTATTAACATTTTAAGTTTTGGGGTTGAACTATAAGATGACCTCTTACCAAAGGCTTTCATTTTCAATAGAATTGTGACTCAAAGCTTTATTTTTTTTTGAGATGCGATGTCAAGCATGTATCTCTTTTTATTTATTGCATTGAATCAGGGTCAATCAGGGCCAACCCGATCTTGACAAATATCAAGTTCAATCAGTGCCAACTCAGTCCAGCCCGATTAGGGCCAATCAAGGTTGGGCTGGGCTAAGCCCGACAGCGTTGGGCTTTGGTTGAGATATCTCAGTCCGACCTCAGTGCAAGGTTGGGCTTGGGCTGAGCTAAGAGGATTTAGGGTTGGGTTGGGGTTTTAAAAAATCCGCAACCCAGCCCTGTTTCACCCTTAAAGATAAACCGTAACCAATTCAACTCAATGCTAAGTTTACACATCTATTTCAATAAAAAAAATTTAAAAAGTAAGAAACCGTTTGAATTTTTTTAAAAAAAATTCCTAATAAAGCTGAGATCGTTTAAACCAAAATTGTTTACTAAACGGTTCAATTTTGGTTTTACCTAAAAAATCTTGCATTGAACCGAAACAAACCGTTTACACCGAAAACGAACCATTTAACACCCTTACTTTATGGTATGTGATGGCAGGGGCAGGGGGTTGCAGTGCAAGGTGAGGGGTTGCAATGGGGGGGGGGCAACGTGAGGGGGTGCAGCGGTAGGGGATGGCTCCCTCGTCCCTGCATTTTGGGGAGAAAGAAGATCGAAGAGGTGGATTCCAATTTTGTTTATTAAACGAAAATAGATGGCAATGATAAGAGTTGAATAAAAATAAAAATAAAAAAAGGAAAAGAAGGGGTAATTTGGGTATTTAGAGATATGAGTTTATTTTTTTGGGGTAATTTGGGGGAAGAGGCCAGATCCTCTCCAATGAGCGAAATTTTGCTGCTACACTTGTTCCTACTACAATGTTGGCAGCCAAGGAAATGCGATCTTAAAGGATATTTTAGAAAATACTAAAACCTAAGAAGGTATTTATGAACCCGAAGCCCAAAGGGCCGAGGAAGTGAATTATTCCATTTCCTTCTGAGCTAGTCTTATAGCAGGAACATTTCAGCTACAAGTGTAGCCGCAAATCAATTGTGATGCATGCAAGGGTGGTGGGAAGAGAGAAAGTAAAAAAGAGATAAAATATAGATATATAAGAAATAAACCAGGAAATTATAATTGATAAAATTGGATAGCATTTGACTTTATTCTCTTCAATGTCTATATTCTCTAACTTCTCATTCTCCTTAAATACACAGGACTACCACATATGCACCACTTTCATAGTTCCATTGATGCATTTAACAAATGATCAATAAGAACCTCCAAAATATGGCTTCATGGCCTACTCAACCTATTCTTTAAACCCATATTATCCACAAATATAATAAAATAATCATTACAAAACTATAAGAGGAAAAAAGAAAACCCTAAATTTTATAAACTTCCATTGCTTGCTATCACCTTCACCTTGGAGAAACATCAAGTAGCTCAACACACAACCATTCCCATTTGGTGTTCATGAGTAGGGAGAAGTGGAAGTGAAGTGCTCACCCCACTTCAAATTCTGCCCAAAATTCTCTCCACTACTACCTTTGTTTACTATTGAATTAATTGCAGCTTCTAGAACTGATCTGAAGCTAGGGTCCGATGTAATGGCTTTGGTTGCAGCAGCAATAGTATCAGACATGGGTTGTTGTTGTGGAGGAGGAATTGGATTGTTCTTTTGCATGTAAGGTTGGTAGAAATGTTCCTGAGGTTGCTTTCCAAGACTACTTAATGACCCAACTTGGCTTCTATTGTAAGATTGAGTTCCATAGTTTAGGTAACCACTGCCCCAAGATGTTGGCAAAGAATTGGATTCTGAAGAAGAAAAATTGAAACTTGTTGAATATCTTGGAGTAGAATGGAAACTTGTATTTAATCTATTGAATTGAGAAGATGATGAAGATGAAGAGGTTAGTGATGGTAGTGGTGGTACAGTTAGGTCAAGAGTGATGGTTGGGTATGAGGGTGAAGATGAGATTGATGAGTTGGGTAGGTAGAATTGTGGCCTTAATCTTGTGTTATCTGGTAGATTGAAGTTTAAACCATGGAGATTAGCAGAGGTAGTGTTGGTTGCTGATAACCCAAGTGTTGATCCAGAGTTAGATGAGCCAGACATGAGCATGGAAGCAGCTGCAGTTGTGGTGGAAGCCATGGCTGTGGCTGAAACTGATAAGGGGTGATTGTGGTTTCCTTCATAGGTGGTGATCAAGATAGACATGTCCTCTGCACATCTTTGGACCTGAAATTGCAAAATAAACAATAGAGAGGTAAGAGAAAGAAATACTAAAGTATATGATATTAAGTGACCTAGCTATCAAACTCAAATGTGATTTCCCTACCCTACACTAAAATTATGGAGTTTTTAATTCACAACTACTTTAGATTTTATTTGCACTAGTATCATGGCTGGCCTGATCAGCACCTTTTGTGTTTTCCATAGGTCATGGAGGCTGTATCTCCCACCTCTGATTAGTGTCTAGATAACACAAAGGAGATGTTAAGTATTGAGGTAATAATCCCACATCAGCTGTGGGTGCTCTGACTATCAAGTATAAGAGCTATAAGATGCCACTCCACTTTGAACCAATTGGTTTTAAGATGGAAGCTTAATAAGGTATCAGAGCAGGTACGTTGGGCCTCTGCCCAGAAGAGGCCTGCACATAAGGGGGAGTATTGAGGTAATAATCCCACATTGGCTATGGGTGTGCGGACTAATCAAGTATAAGAGCCACAAGACACACAAAATACAAAAATCCAAGATGGGCTACGTTCACGGCCGAGCAATAAACCAGAGCTTCCACTATTTTGATGAAAAGATTATAAAACCCTAATTGCGCACCTCCTTACGAGATAACACCCTATATATAGAATTTTTGCCTTGTTACAATATAAAGAAACCCTAATTCCCGACAATACAAAATTACCTATATAGGGGGCTGCCTGTCCCCCTTGCAACCCCCACAACTCACTCATCGGTGAGCTGGACCGCCGTTATTGGGGAAGAATCAACGGTACTTCTTGGATTAAGCTGAGATCAGGCTTCACCAATAACATGAGAGAGGTCTAAAGAGAGTACCTTGTGTTTCAAAGCAAACTAAATAGTGGAGGATAGAGGAGGCTAGATCAGTGTTTTTTGCTGGGTTTCCTAGATGTCCTTCACAATCATATCTGTAGTAATTATTGGAGGTTCTTGACAGGGTTTTTCAATTCAAATTTCAATAGAATTATACTTAGATTTGACAAAAAGAAAAAGGATGAGATATATATACCTGCTTTCTTACTGGGCATGCAGGTGCAACTGTGCATCGGTAGTAAGCCCTAGGACATGGGTTGCCTTTCGCGATTTTCTGCCCGTATTTCCTCCATTGGCAGCCATCATTCATCTGTAGATACATGGAAGGATACTTATATATTAACCTCATCTTCTTTAAAGAAAACCAAGTTCTCAAACCTATAGATGAAGAAATAATACTAACCGTGGGGGTATCACATCTTGCTCTCACAGAAACCCTAGCTTTCTTCACTTGGGTTTGTTGTGAAGCTTCATCATCTTCTGCACTTCTCATAGTCTTGAGAATTTTACTGGGTGGCCATGTTTCTCCGACCGGTTCCTCTTTTTTCGGTTCTTCAAAGCTAGTTTCAGGGCTTGAGATCATCAAAGGGTTAGAGGATTCTTCAAACTTGCAATCCAACCTAAGGGCCAACCCTTCTTTTAATTGCTGATCTTCCTTGTTATCATTACTGGAGTTGCTACTCTTCTCCTTTTTGGGTTCACTTGAAATCCTTCCAAGGCTAAGTGAAATTTCTGGTTCTTCAATTTCTTGATTGGTAGGAGTTGTATCTGTAGATCTCTTGGTTTCTTGCTGAACCATGTTGGTGAGATGCATTTGGAGAGATCTGTATTCCTTCATAATTTTTGATAAAGTCATCTTCAATATTTCATTTTCTTCTTTCACTTTACCCATTTCAGCCCTAGCAGATTCAAGCTGATCCATCTAGATCAAACAAAAACAGAACCAGCAAATTTATGAGAAACCGAAAAACTAATTACATATTAATAACTTAATTTCCACTATAATAATAATCAAAGCTTCTTACCTGATCCATTTTTGTTGAAGATGATGCTCTAGAGGTGCTATCCATTGATGTTCTTGCAATCAAAGCCAAAGTGGGAATCTGTGTATGTAACAGAGAGATTCGGATTTAAAAAAACAAAAAAACCCAGTAAAGAATTGAAGCAAGATGAACACTGAAGAGGGTTTAAATCATTGCTAGCTTATCCCTCATTTGAGAATCATGCAAGTTTCAGGGCTGTCAAGGACTCAAGTGGCATAATTGGTGGAAACCTAAATTGACTTTGTGGGCCTGTGTGGGAGGATCCATGGCTGAAAGTCAAACTTTTCGGTCCACAAGAAGGGAAAAAAGGTGTCATTTTGGACCAATACCAAAGGGTTGATGACCATGAACTTTGGACCACATGATTTCCATCATCATTCTGTGTCTGCAAATTTCTGGAAGAAATTTATGAGATTTGATGAGAAGGGTTGGGTATGCCGTCAGCTTTCAATAAGTTAGCAGCATACACTAGGGTTGGACATAGGAGGGCAACATGGTCTTTTTCAAAAGGGGAAGAGAGAGAATGAAACATGCTGAGCACCCAAACCGTGTGCCCATTCTTTTCCCATAAATAAATTACGGATTTGGAGACTAGAGGAAATCATGATGTGGAGATAATAATACTAGTTTTTAAAGAAAAAAGAAAGGGTCGGTATTCTCTGTGGGGTAACGTGGCCTCTACGCATGTGAAGGCCAATGAGAGCCCGCGTTGTCATCAATGGGCTTGTGACGGTTATTTCACTCTCTCTATGTCTAGGCATCGAGAACTTTTCTTGAAAAAGAAATTACTAAACAAAATAAAATTGCTTTTTTTTTTTTTTGGGCTAAAGGATAATATCATAAAAAAAAAAGAAACCAGAAGAATAAACAAAAAACACCAAGAACAGAAATAACCGGATCTCCACTTATGGCCTTGCCATCAGCAGAGGAACCCAGCTGCAACTAGGAAAATCTGTATCTAGGCCTAGACATGGCATCCGCCGTCAACTCATCCAAAATATGAGACAAAAAAAAATCCCTGAAATCGAAACTCCAGACTTTGCTGCTTGCTTAAAATAAAATTGCTTAATTCTTCATTCTATCTCTAAATTCCTGGGTGTTTAATTACCTGTTTGCTCACGGTTGTATCCTTTTGGTTAGGTGAGGATGGCTTTGAACTAATGTCCTCTTGGATTTGTCTTCCATATCTGACCTGAAACACAAATATAGCATCTATCCTTGAGCAGTTGGGCAATAAATATAAACATTTAATTGACCCATTGACTATATTGATATGAAAATATGATTGGTTGGAGAATTGAGAATTTTAATTTGTTTTAATTTTAAAAATGAAAGTGCTCTAGATAGAAATCTAATAATTTGAAATGAAGGAACTAGAAGAAGATCAAGATTTTTCTTATCCATCAATGGACTAAATTTCTCAAAAAAGATTGAAATGTCTCTTGAAACAAATTAATGTGTTAGTAAAGAAACTTGAGGAGATCGAGAATTTCTATCAATGAAAGCTCAAATCAGAGTTTAATCTGAAAACCATGGAAATCCGAAATCCTTGGCAAGATCCAAACAGAAAAAAAAAAAGAGAAAACCCTTTTCTTTCCCTCAATTCATCAAGAAACAAAACAAGCTTTACCTTTCCAGTTTCTCCAGAGCTTGCATCATCATTAGATTCCACTCTTCTTCTCCCTTCCTTAACCACCATGTTTCCAAGGCCAAGAGATTTTTTAGAATCCATCATATCTTTTGCTCTTCTAACTATTGTTGTTTAGAGTTCTTCATTATTAGTTTTACTTATAAGGGTTGGCTCAACTTGGTCCACTCTATCATTTTTTGACTTTTAATTTTTCAAAATATTCAAAACCCAATTGGGTTTTCTTTCTCCCATTACACATCCACCTACCAAAAAACCAAAAAATGTCAACTACCCAAGTTCACTCTAAGAAGCAAACCGAGTGAACCGACCCATTTTTTTTTATTTTTTTTTAAATTTATTAAATTTTTTTGCCTTATAAAAACAAAGAAATAGAAGAGAGAAGAAGATTTCAACTTCTACGCTTGAGTAATAGATTACACGCAGAGGTCTTTTCTGTCTTCATCTAAGAGAGAGAGAGGCTACCAATCTAATGGTGTATTTCATTGTTTCATACTTACTAATGATGACAATGTACTGGTCAAAGCTGGTGTTTCAATCGTTGACTTACTTTATGACCCCAAAACCCAATTGCTTGATTCCATTATTAATATAATAGTGTCTCTCTCTTTCTTTGTGGATCCTACGTGGATCCTATTCAGGCAGGGTGCTCGGACAGTGGATAAGGCGATCATTTCATTCTTTGCCTGTGAGAGGTACGCCGACTGCCCAAGCGAGTGGCAGCAGAGGATCTCAAGTGACCCATATGCAAATCATGGGTTCAAATTTAATGCAATAAACAACTATTTCAAGAGACAAAGGTTCACTTGTTTTTTTATTTTTTTAATTCATTTAATTCCATAATGGGAAGCCATAACTATTAAATTAATAAGTATCATACTATTTCCTCCTATTTTTAGGAATCTTTAGTTATTTTTATTTATTAAAGAAACTAAATGGATATTAAATTACTATATAAGAGTAGAAATATAATATCTCTTGATGAAATACTCTACTGAACTCAGAAAAAAAAATTATTGTATTAAAGACCTACTAACTCGAGCTTGAGGGCCCTGAATGAATTGAATACAGACTCTACTAATTGGGGAAAGTTTTCATACACAGCTGTGTAAGCCGTGTATGTGAGTGGGTCTCTCACAAAGAATTATAAAACTCATAAATACCCACCCATTAATTAATGCTTTGAAACTCCCACCCTCTCACATACACGACTGTGTATGAAAATTTTCTCCCTATTAATTTATGGATTCAAGGTTTTTTTTTTTTTTTTTTTTTGATAAGTAAGATCCTTTATTAAGAAGAAGAAACAGAATATACTGGGAAGGGAGATCTAACTCCGGAAACTATTGGAGGATCCTAAAGGACTCTCCAGAAAACAACTGCTCAAAGGCTTACACAAGAGAATGACAAATGGACACGCTAGAGAATAGCATCCAAGATCCTGCTCAAACAATCACAACTAACATTACAAATTTATGGATTCAAGATTCAAGTTCATCCCTCGTAGATGACTTAATCTATTACTCATAACCTGATATAATTACCAATGTTTACAAAAAAAAAAAAAACTGATATAACCAATAGGGTAGTAATACACTTTTTGGGCAACTCTTTACATTTTATATAAGATTGTTGAAATTGAAAGACAATTTGGACCTGTAAGGTAATATATCATGATATAGACCAATACTTTTAACATGTTTTAGGAATGAAGAAGGGTTATGGCATGACCAATGGTGTTCCTAAGTTTCTCACCCTCTTAGCTTCATATACCACCTCTATATATTGTATCTCCCAAGTGATAGTATAAAAACATTATTGAGCTTCTTTGTATAAGTTGGTAGAATCATATATAAAATTAACAATATAAAATATTCTCAAGATACTGGAGGGGGGATTCTTTTCCATGCTCTCTCACATTATGAGTCATGGGGTCTACATCGATACTTTCTCTCCTCAGATAAAATGTGGGTCTTTTACTAAATAAACCGTTTTTCACCTTCTCATTGGTGTGGTTTCCCACTCTGGTTTCGTGGAAAACCTCTGTTCGTTGAAGAAAAATACCTTCTTAATTCATCTTAAAGAGAAAGAGAGAGCTCCAATTTTAAATTGCAAGTTAATTAGATTTCTAATTATCATGACATGTTGCAAAGTTGGAAATCTGGCTGGCGTTATGCAGCCTTAAGCAAATTTAAGCTAAAATTATGGGGAAAAAAAAAGGAAAAAATATTCAATTGTTTGGATTAAATTGATACAAATTAATAATATAAGAAAATATGTAAATGATGCAAGAAGTTGACCCATTGATTAAAACTATATTGTATTGCCAATTTGCCCACACACTCTCTACTTATCTAAAAAAAATTCAATCTAAAAATATATTTAATTGACTTGTCTTAAGTCTATCTTAGTTCTCATCATCTCTCTCTCTCTCTCTATATATATTTATTCTTGTGTTTGGCAATGGGGGTTGGTTGATTGGGTAAGCTGCCTAGCTCATCTCTGAGGCCTTATGGATTTGTCAACCATGATTCTTAAGTGTTTGGTGTAGGGTCCGGTCCATGGTTTGAGGAATCGGTATTGGATCAGCTGGATCGGTCGATTCATATTTTTTATATCAATTCAGTATAAAGGTAAAAAATTTATAATATTCAATATTTAATAAAAATCAGGGGTAAATTTGTCCGATTTAGATTGACCCAGATTGATATCATCCAAGACCGATACTGATCACGATATCAATTACTCAATCCCTGATCTTGAGTTAGTCAACCATATGGAACATTGCATCTAATTCACTTAAGAAATGATTAACATATGTGAAAAAGATCCTCACGACGTGTTTTTTTAGTACCCCCTCTTTAAAATTCCCATATACCCCATATTGTCAGGGTTTTTAGTAATATCGTACCCCTCCCTCTAACACCCAAAAATGCACACAGGCATCAGAGGAAATTGAGTCCAGTTCCTTATGTGTGTGAGGTAACCACCTGTCCCATTTTTTCCATTTACAAGGGGAGGAGGGGTATTAATGGAAACAAAAAGAACAAGTGGTTACCTCTACATGTACGTTCATTCACATGCAATGATCCATTCTCGAGGGGTCTCTCCCTCTCTCTCACACACACACACACATAAAATAGGATGTTTGTCCCCTTCAGATCCCTGCCCGACCAGTTCCCCAGTGCAGGAAAGGCCGCATGACCACCTTACCCCTGTCCGAACACTTTGCCTAGGTGGAGCCTACCCCCCCTTATTACAAGGGAACCGAAAGAGATAATTTTCACACAAAATATTGGGTTTCAATCCGTTTCTCACCATGCACGTCAGCTAAATCATTCCTCTAATTTAAAATAGTTTCTTATATTTATTAAAGGAAAATAGACGCGGACCAAGTGACCTGCACCCAAGATTTGAATAAGACATAGAACATTTACGACAAAGAGTCTGATACGTGGACAAAGTCCATTTGACACGTAGACAGCCAACTGGGAAGTCCGTACCATTTACGTTAATTGGAGGTAGATTTGACATGAATTTTGATCTAGAATTTCAGACCTTTTCCATCTTGGATGTTAGATATTTGGAATTTAGAAATTTCAATCTCATCAATTTATGTGACGTGGAAATAGATTTGGATCAATTTGCATTAAATAGGTATATTTAGTGACGTGTTACTAACACCTCTACGAGACGAGGGCTTTGTCACGAATGTCCCCTAAGCACTTCTTCTTATCTAGGCTTCTTTTGAATGTGGAGTCCACTAAAGCAATTGTTAACGTACGCAATATAGAGGACCCCGAGTTTCACATTTACTTTTCGTTGATGATTGTCTCATATATTCTAGAGCAAGGAAACATGAGAGTCTCCCAAGTCTCAATTTGATGTTTGTTTTACTTGATGAACCAAATTATTGCCATCCAATGAAGCATGAACATGTGGCACAATCAAATCGTCTCAAGCCATCGTTGAACCACAACGGTAGGCCGGTCGAGCATTGATGAAGGACTGGTATGGAATGACCCGACCAAGGACAGGTCAGATAAACCTATGGCTCATGTTAGAAAGACATAATCGGACAATACCAGATCTATCGGGAACGGTTAGGTACTGAACTGACCTTCCAATATGATCAGCTGATGTCTAGGAGCTCACCAATGGCCAACCGTAAGGATGACCTCCGATATTGTCCCCAGCTCAGAGAACAGGAAAACGGGTCATCTCATAAGGTCGACCCCTTAGTGACTAGGTCGACCTCTATAGATCAGATCGACGTTGGACGAGCTGATCATCAATAAATGATTCGTTAGGTCTTAAAAACTTCATAGAATTCATGATCAACCATTCCATTTGTGCTTTCAGCAAGTAGGAGGCGCAAATCTATAGTTTCTATGTTTCAATCGGATATCAATTGCTTGGATGCATTTGAAAGCTAACCACCGCCTAATGACACTCTAAGATACTTGGATTGTCAACTCAACAAATCCAATCCCATGCTCAACAAATCAGCGGCCCAGTGTCGTGTCATAACCTAACTGGAACTCTTGCCAAATTGGGACTCTCCACAACTGTCTCACCCACTGCAATAGGCCATAAATACCCAGGTATGTCCCAGAAAAAACAAAAAGGATCAAATTCATTCTATTCTCAAGCAACTTATCTTCTACGATGGAATCTGACTTAGGCATCGAAAAATCCCCCACTAGTCGATTCCACCTCTCTCTTCTCATTTGTTCTTCTATGCAAGTCGTTTTCGAAAAAAAGGTCTAACGATTTCCTGCCGCAACACAACTACTCTTTAGGACAATAAGTTAATTTTGGCAAATGTAGTATTGTGTTTAACCGAAGAATCTTCACGCCATTCAACTTGATATTGCAATACATTGGTCTTCCAACTTTCTTTTGAAGAACAAAGTGAGCTCTATTTTACCAATATGTTGGAGCTTGACTTCAACAAAATGTTTGGGTTGGAGAAGGAATCTTCTCTCTACCGTTGGCAAAGAAATTCTAATTAAAATAGTGGTCACCAATACTTTGGCTTATTACCCCTTCGTCTTGGTGTCCATTTGTATTGTCACTTGCATTTTTTGATTTGATGGATTTTTTCTTCAACCTTGCATTGGAGGTTCCTAGTTCCATAGACTTCCATTTTGTTTGTTATGTTTCGAAGAATGACCTGTTTCGAAATTTTTTGTGGAGTCCCGGATGGAACTTTTTCTGAGATCTGTGATGGTTCAACCCGATCCGATGGAAGAGTATTTATATTTTTTATCCACTTTGTTGTAAAGTGAGTGAGATTTGGGGTTTTCGATTTAAGGTTTTTGGGAGAAAACAACAACGCCGTTTTTGGGTGTTCTTGAGAGATATCTATTGTAACTTTCTCCGATTTACATAGTCAAACATCTTCGCCGGAGACATAGTACACCATATTGGTGTGTGAACCACGTTAAATCTCTGTGCCATCTTTCTCTATTTTCATTTTTTATTCGCATTTTATTTGGGTGTCACTCTCATGGAAAATCTGGAAAATAAGAAACCGTCTTTAACCATTTTGATTCGTGTCGGATCAGTACCCTGGTGGTGTTTCGATACACTATTGAGCCAAGTTCTGTTTTGGCACCAATTTCTGTCTCCACATCGTAGAGGAGTGGTTATTCAGATTGCACGGGGGAGTTCATCGCTAAAAGTGTTTCTTTTAGCCTAGGGTTTCGAATTTAGCAGTGGAAGTGGAAGCTATTTGGGATGGGTTTGTTTTTTGCTCAAGCTTTGAAACTACAATTGCCAGCCTATAATCTCAAGTCTGAAATCTTCATTTGGATTAAATCGATCCTGTCCAGGTTTTGTGAATCGGTACTTGGAATGGATAACCCAATCGAATTAGACGATCTGATCCGATTCGTATGACTTGCAAAGAAGGGTTTTAAAACCCATATTGTTTCCTTGGTTCTTCATCCCAAGCCTTTAAATTTGCGATTCACAGATTTGAGACTCTCAAATCCGCGAGAAAAAAAAGAGATCTTTCTGTTTTTGAATGGGGAATCGATATGAAGGGAATTTCAGTTCTTCTCCAGCCTTTCACGCCGTGCTTTAGAGGTTTGGAGGGTCCTTACCCTTTTTAATTAAGAATTAAACCTGGATAATGGCAGTAGTGGGTGAAGTTGAAGAGACGTAAAAGATAAGCTCAACACAAAATAGGATTAGATAAGCTCAATCAAAAAATTAGGGATTAGGAAAGACGTAAAAAAAGTGATTACCATTTTTTTATGATCGTTTTTTGATTTTTTAATCTTTCTTAATTTTTTAATATTTTTTGACCGATACAATAATTGATCCGATAAAATCTGGATTTTAGTCATTTTTGACCGACTTAGGACAACTTTGACCGATCAGGATTGATATCAGATCGGTATCAACCTTGACCAATCTTGAGTTTGATACCTAGATTATGAACCTTGGTTGAGAAGGGTCACCGACTCAAAATTAAGAGATCATGAGTTCAACTCGCTATAAATAAATAAATAAAAAGCTTATATCAAGAAGTCCATTTTTTTGGCTTTCTGGTGATTCAAAGTTTGAAATTATCTCCTGTTAGATTATTATACTTATTTACTGTTGCTATGATGCCATCTCATGTGTGATATTAGGACATATTACTCTGTTGCTCCATTCCCAAGTTTAGACTTTTACCACTTCTCTTCCCATACAAACTTTGCAATTAACTTGCTGAACGTTTGATTGGTTTCTTAAAAATGTGGGTCCTAAATTTTTAGAAGCCACGTTTACTAGAAACCCATCAAATGGTTCGCAAGTATGTTAAGTGAGGACGGGAGTTATCTAAGCAAGCAATATAGAGGAGTACACCAATAAAGTGCGATAAAACGATATTATACATAGAAGGGCATTGAGGTCATTTAAAGGAAAGAGACAAATAGAAAAAGAAGTGTACGGCTGAGACTACCTTTTCCCTTAAAAAAAATTGATGAGAGAGAGAGAGAGAAGAAAGATGGAGACTTCCTTGTTCAACCATTCCTCAAACCACGTCAATTGGGCTATAGATTTAAAGATTTAATATTGCATACTTGTATGGATTTCAATCTTTAATTGATCCCCAACTTGTCTTGATTGAATTCCAATTTGACTTATTCTATAATACTGTTCATCTGTCATGGACCCTTTGATTCACTTGCAAGGTCAAGTAAACACACCCCTGGACCACATTAATGCATCCAGAACCCATTTTGACTTCCACAGACTCACTGATGAGATGAGATGAGCAAAACTCCATTGCTTCTAAATTTAAACTTATTCCCTAATTTTAGACAATTGAAATAAAAGGTTTTTTAATGAAGAATTTCTTAAAAAAGGATAAAGTTCTTTGCACTAGAGTGCAGGGTATGCCTAGACACATGTGTTTGGGTGCAACCTGCGACCAAATGCGCTCTCGGACACAGAACGTGCGACCGCTTCAAAATTATTTAAATAATGGTTATTCAATTTCAAAATGACATTACTTCCTCATATTTTGAAAAATATTTTCAATATGTCACTAAAACAAAGAGAGCTAAATGACATTTCAAATCTATGTAATTGCAAAAAAATTGAAATATTCATGAACTGTTTGTGATATTTAAAAATCATATATAGGTACTTGCAGAAAGGGATGTTGTGATGCAAAATTTGCAAAAAATTTAGACTATAAAGTAAAATAAAAACCCACCAATGAAATGTGATTCAAGTTGTCTTAGAGTTTGACGATTGAATTAATCTTGAGGGAGCTAGAATAATTTTGACTCTTATAAGTATATCCCAAGGTCTAGAAGGAGTTGAAAATTTGAAGCTTCCAGGTTTGATGAAGAAGGTGGTCTTTCTTTACTTTCCTTTTCTCATTCAAAGTTTGACGAAAATAATGACTTAGAACATATATTATTGATCGAGGAACCCAAGTTGTGATAGGTCCATCCGTCATTGTACAGTTTCTTTTCCGTTCTTTCAATAAATTTGATATGACCTATAAAAAAAAATAAAAAATAAAAACCCAAGTTTATGCCGGTCTGTTTCGTGCTTTTACTTGTCTTCCTTGTTTTTTTAACAGGTTCATGTTTCTGATTTTGGATATATATTTATATGTTTATCATTCAAATCCATTTCAATAAAGATTGAGTTTATTAATTTGTATTAATATTTTATGTGCAATATTGATTTTCTCGCAATGTGATTCTTGTATGAAATATAGCTTTTTATTATAGTAATAAAAATCTCTAATAGTTGTTATTAATTTGAGAGGTCATTACCATTATAGTTGCGTACGCATCTATAGTGTATCCGGTTTGATAATTACACTAACAACATATCGGTGTGCTCAGTGTACAGTGTTCCATTGTAGATGGAAGAAATGCATCTCTTCCAACAAGATATATTCACTTTTTTTTTTAAGGATAATCAAAAAAATCGGATGAGAGAACATTACTACAACAAAGGAAGAATATTAACCATCCTCTCCTCCTCCAATCAAGAAATCATGTAAAATCATAGATGATTTGGCTCTCCTCTATGAGTCATTTTCCTTAGATCAAGCCTTCAACATTATCCATGCTTATCATAAACGTTTTCTTTCTTAGTAAACGATTCAAACTTAAACATTTTTCAACTCTCCTTGAGATTCAGGTCTGCACACAGGGCCGTTGGATATGCGCTACAAAGGAACCCAACGCCTTCAACATTTGTTTTTTTTGTTTTTTGGTTTTTTTGTTTTTATAAATTTCAACCTTCATATGTAAGTCTGTACCCATCAAATACACTACATGAATGTTGATTAGTTAATTGGGTATTTTCAAATGGTTGAAAAATCAATTCCCTATGCCCCTATCTGCCAAAAAAATTAAGAAGAAAGAAACTCGGTCACCATGGGTATTTTAAAACTAAAATTTGGTGGTTCTTGAGGTAATTCTTGATTATTAATTCTAAATGTCTGTGAAGCTTTATCAAGTAAATCACAAATGAGTTTTAATTTTTTTTTTTAACTGAAAATAATAAATGAGATGTTGAGGGAGATCCTGAATGGATTTGACTTAATTAAGAGAGAGAGAGAGATAGAGAAAGAGAGTCAGTCCTCATTGAAAAAGACAAAAAAGGAGGAGAAGGGGTAGAGGAAAGGGTCAGCTGGTCTGCCCAAACCTTTTTTATTTAAGAGTTCTAAAGCTAATGTAGAACGTGATGAAGGTAGCTAGTTAAGCTCTTTAATTAATAAAAAATAAGCAAGAGAACATTACCCGGTCGTGTAGGCTCTGCATCAGTGCAGGGGTCAATGAGAGCATGCACAAAGACATTGGTTTGGATACAATTTTCAATTTATTGGGGTTGAACGATCTTTTCGTGTGCTCTTGTGTTTGGCACAAGAAGCACGCAACTAGTTAGCTTTCTTTTTCCAATAAAAAAAAATATGTTACTTGACCCCTTTCACGTTCCAAAATCATTGCAAAGACAAGAAGCAACATTTTATTTAACTGAGGTACATCAATCATAACTATATGCATTGTTAGAATTGCTGGTACGATTTATTGGAAGCGATTTCGAATCGTTACAACCGATGGAAAAAATCATTCAATCTCATAACGAAACTTAGGGTTTCGATCGTTATCTAAAACTTCACAAACGTAAAGTTTCCATGCGATCTTAGCCCTTTCACATTGAGTCTCATGCACATGTACTGCTTTGCATTCTTTTGAATGCAATCTCCTCCACAATCAATTAGGCTTTTACAAAAACCCTAATCATGGAATGATAGAGAAGGCCGGAGAGAGCACTTATTCACTGACGAAGATAGAAAACCTCTACTATTGAATTGAACATTTATGAGATAAAATGTAAAACCCTAGTACTAAGTGATGGAATATTATCAAATTAGCCTCGGATTTTGCTAATAGGAATTGAAATCCAATTCCCAATCAAATTCTTTTTTCAACATGTAAAACTATATTCATGTACTAATTTAAGTTATCGACGATCATCTTTCTTCGTATGGCTAATCAAGACATTCGATGTGGGTGCGGTCCAAAGTAGATTGGGATAATTATAATTGATACTAAACAACTTACGAGGTACATACATATATAATAAATGTCGTATGTATGTCTAACATATACCTTATCAGGTATCAATATTTTTATTCATTATTATTGATTAAGTTCTTGATGAGTTAATTAAGCTTGTTCAACTTTGATATCGGGGCAATATTACAATAACAATATTTTTATTTATGATTGTTGATTCCTTAAGTTCTTAATCCTCTTCAACTTTGATATTGGTGCACCTCTTTCTATCTTGTATTGATGATATTGTAGCAAATTTGTTACTGCATATCTATTGTAGGCTAGCTTATCTGGGTTCTTATACATTTGAGCAACAAAGCACCTTTATCTTCTTGTCTTGGTTTAATAAAAAAAAAATGGGTCAATACCTGTAATACTTTATCCTAACTTGTTAAGCACCTTCATCTGTCGCTTCTTTGGATGAGCTCTCAAAGTCTATGCAGAGTGATGCCATCGTGGATCCAATCTTGGAATCTCCTTTTCTTCGTGTTCTTGATTAGCAACCCCTCCTTCTTCAGCCTGCCTTCAGTATGACCCTATGACATTTTCGAAGCGTCCTAAAAAAGATGAAAATGGCTATGACATCTATTCTAGACGGATCCATCGTCTAAGATTTGCCCCATACAACCTTTTCCTTCGCCATGTCTAAGGCTTTGTCGTGCCTCTTAGCTTCTCGCTAATTTGGCCTTATTTCCTGCTTTTTGGTTTTGTTCTCTTTTTTTTATGCATATTATTTATTCACCCAAAAAGAAAAATTGTTAAATGCTACTAAGTCTAATACGTATGTATATTTTAATGTGTTGTTTTGGTTTACTCTAGATTTTTCTTTTCTCAATTGGTCTTAATTAAGTACTTGCATTATAGTATGCCATACAATTATATAAAAATATGTATATGAATATTCATAAATGAAGAATGAATAGATATGATGGCCCAGATGTAGTGGATTAAGAAGGCATTTGCACTTTTAAAAAGCTCACAACCTTCAGACTTTCTCTAGATTTATTAAATAACCTCAAGTTGTATTTTATATATTGAACTAGGTCAATGCTTTTGATCTAGATTTGAATTGAGTAGTTATAGTTGAGATGTAAGTTCTAAATTTTTTTAATGCATTATAAACAATTTTAAAGTAAGATTTTTTCTCTGGTGGGAAATAAAGATTCAGTTTATTCCTCAAATGAGACTGTCTTAGGGCATGTTATTATTATTTAAAAAAAAAAAATTGTAACCAGCTATATTCTTAGTAGTTATATAACATGACATCATTTAATATTTATATATATTGCAACTATCAAGAAGTCAACTTTATTTATCTTGCAAGTCCATATCTTTTAATGTTTGATTACTGCAAATGTAATTAAAAATAGCAAATGTATTAATAGAGAGACCAAAACATGAATAGTAGATGAGAGAGACAGAGGGGTTCATGAACACTATTTGCACATTAACCACGATTTCGACACAAAGATGCTAAGATAGTATAGGACTACATCTAGAGATGTTCATCAACATTATTTACATTTTAAGCATTATTTGCGACCCAAAGATGCTAAGCTAGTAAGAGCAAAATGAGTACTATTTATTTTTTGGGAGAATGTCTCCTGTTCAAGAGCAGAGGGTGTGCTAGCACGTCTTGCTCTCTATCTCTCTCCTCAAGGCAAAAAGGTCAATTCCTATGACGAGGAGAGAGATAGTGAGTGGGAGGTGCAAGCACACCCTCTGCTCCCAAGCAAGAAACATCCTCCTTTATTTTTTACCAAAAAAAAGAGAACATGTTTATTTATTTATTTATTTATTGGTAGACAAGTGTAACAAGTATATTAAAAATGTACATGAAATATACCAATTTATGTATTTAATTAAATACAAAATAGAATGCTAAATTACTTCAATACGTTTGGGTCCTAAAATATTGCGAACTTAGGTAGACAAGTAAGTTTATCTAACTTATTATCTGCGTAGAGAAATTTTAAGGTAAGGCCAAATTTAGAAGACCAGTTATTATATTAAATAAAATACAACAAATTAGTTGTTATTACAAATTCAAAATGTTTAGCCAATGCATGATTTATAAATAATCCCAACTCAGCAAGTCATATCTTACTTTCGACGGTAGCTAAAAATTATATGTTAGGTGTTGTTTAGAATATTAATTCACTTGTGGATAAGCCAATTTCTACCAAACAGCTTCCCTTTTTAATTTCAGAAAATTAAAACTTATGAAACTACAATATACAAGCTAGGGGTGCAAGTTTGATCCTGTTGGCTCAAACCTGCCCTGAGCCCGAATAGGGCCTGGGTTAAGATATTTGGCCCTGAAGACGGGTCAGGACTAAAAATTTTTTACCCTGAGTTATGGCCCTGAGGGCGGGTCACAAATTTAAGTCTCAACAAACACTACCATATGGTTAAAAAATATCACTTCAATAAGAACCTCACTCCCCTTTTTAAAAATCATATTCATTAGGAAAAAGAAACAAACTAAAAGCTTAATCTTTTTTCTTTTTCCTTTTTTATGGAACTAAAAGCTTATTCTGGTTGGTTACTTTGTACAACTTATCATCACCAAGAATATATGAGCTGTCCTTATGGATTTTTATTTTCTTTTAGTTGTCCCATATATTTGCAAGTCCATTTGTAAGTCATGGGAACATATCTAAGAGGTCATACAAAATTAAATGGCTGGCAGGACATGTGCTGAACTACTAATTGGTCTATGTAATAAGCTAAATGATTCTAATTAAGCTTATTTTGAATGGTTGTTAGATTTCTTGTTTTTTTTTACTTGAATCCTTCCAACTATTTCCTTTTCATCTCTCTCTCTCTCTCTATCTATTGAATAGTTTTCTTGACCCCCCATCCATTATAAAATCTATGAAGAGGCCAACTTTTTTTTTTTTTTTAATGAGAACAGAAAATTATATATTAAAAAGATGGTAAAGTTGTATAGTGTTCAACGACACAGGGTACATTAGTAGAAGGTTGTTTTGCTAAAGATCTAAACCAAGTTAGGAGAGGGGGATCCGTCAAAGGTTTGAACAAAATATCTTTGGATTGATCCAAAATCTGCAAAAAATATTTCAACACTTGAAAGGCCAGGAAGAATGGGATGGAGTTGGAAGAAGTCTAGGTAGCGCCGTGTTGGAGCACCAAACTTCTTTCAACTTCAAATCTCTTGATTTAGCCCAATCAAGGTCGTTGAGAATAGCAAACAGCTCAGTTCCAGTTCATGAAGAGGCCAACTTGTAGTTTTCTTGACCCCCATCAACTATGAAATCCATGAACAAGCCAAATTGTAGTTTTCTTGACCCCCATCCACTATGAAATCTATGACCAGGCCAACTTGTTTGCATTGGGTGACAATTTAAACAACAAAAGAAATTTTGTGAATAGATAAACCCAAGGTCCTCTACGCGCTTGACTTGTATCATTCAGGTTCCACCTAGCTGCAAGGAAAGAGAAGTGAAATCAGATTTAAAAATGAAAATGAAAACTTTTGTAATTATGATTGTGTAATTCTTTTAAAGTTTACTAATATTCACAAATGGAATCTTTATTTTCTCTTTTTACATTTAATGATATATTTTTTTTTGGTAAAACATTTAATGATATAGATTTTGAATGTTTTGGAGTCAGTCATATAATCATAGTTAGGTTATGATTGCAAGAGTTTCCATTTTAGTTTTAATTTGATTTCACTTCTCTTCCTTTTTATTTTTCTTGCATCGCAACAATTATTTATGAGGTGGGCTGTAAAGTAGTTCTGCCTCCTAAAGGCTGGGCCTAATTAAAACCTTTGGCCCATGATTTTGAGCTCTAACATTTCATAAACCAAGTAACAGAATTGACATCTTATAAAAATCCTCCGTCGTACTGCAAGGTATGCGGTGCACATCCTGTGGCACAGCAAAGGCCATGTGTGCCACGTTGGCACATGTGGCCTCTGTTGTACCGCAGGATGTGCATCGCACACTGTACAGTACGGCAGAGGATCGATGGAACTCATGTAACAAAAACCCTTCACTTCTAAAACTTGGCTGTGTTAAAAAAACTTGGCCAAAATGGGATCAGTTGAGGATAGAGAACAACTATTGTTCTTCTTTCTTGAACGAAAACATGATTGAGTTCAATGAGCCAGAATTGGCCCTCCATGTTTCAATGTTGTTGTCATTCTTAGCCCTTTACACCCAGTCCATAAGGAAATGGGCTTTCATTTTTCACACTAAAGGCTAAGATCACTGTGGCATGCTTTTGGGAATCCGGATCAGCTACCCACATGGGAACGGGTGGGGACAGATCTGACCCCTCCATGGGGTGTGGGACATGGAGGGTTCAGATCTGTCCCCATCCGTCCCCATGTGGGTAGCAGATCTGAACTCTGCTTTTTTGGTCCTACAAGCTTAGTTGACAACAAAACTAAGCAATATCTCTCCCATACACTCACACATAAGAGGAGAGATGGAGAGACCAAGCAAAACATGGAGGGGAGGGAGAGGCAAATATGGTGGGAGAGAGAGAGAGAGAGAGAGAGAGAGAGAGATTTTATTGTCCAAATGTATATCTCAATATTCTAACTAATTAGAATAAGGGAAAGAGAACACCACCCGATCGCATAACGCACGCCGCCCCTGTGTCTTTAGACAAGGGCGAGCATAATGACCGTTGCACCCTCTTGGAATCTCGAAAATGACCACAGATGCAGCGATCATGTCACGTGCCCCTATGTCAGGACGCAAAGACGACGTGTCTGGCGCAACCGGATGGCATTCTTTCTCCCATAGAATTATATTGAGTTATCAATAGACAACTTTCATACTTTCCTAAGTATGGCAATCGATTGAAAATCCTTGATATCATGCCTTATGAGATACCATCTCATATATGGTATAAATTCAAATTAATTTTAATTAGAGTAGTGAGACAAGTTTTCACTGCCTAGCTTCTTTCTCCCTTACCTAATATGAGATATAGCAACTTTATTCAATGCCTCATGATTTCATTCTTACTGAACACTCCCATATTAGTTGTCAATGAAGAAATTAAGCTATCATAATAGGTTAGACAATAAATGGGAAGGGGTAGGATCTCATTGGGATTTCACCTAGTATGCCATGTGTTAGGTCAATGCCACATTTTCAATGTAGTATTTATCAATTCGTACATAGACCAAGTAGATATAACGAAAATCTCTCAAATTAAGTAGAAAATTACGCATTAGTCCCTCTACAATACAACATCACATAATAGGAGGCTATAAGATATGTATAAATTTACTGTCATAACCTCAGTCTATGAAAATGCAATTTCACAAATTTTTAATTCCAATTGGACCATTAAAATGTTTTTAAAAATATTTGTAAAAATAATTATTAATAAATAATATTAATTTTGAAAACAATTTACAAACATTATTTTTCTTCGATATTTTTAAGGTACTAGGGAGTCTCTTTTTCTTCGATATTCTCCCAATTAAGGTACTAGATTCTATGTTGATAGTCTCTTTAAAATACACTTAAACACTAAGAATCTAGTACATTGATATATAGTTAGAGCTTCTTTACTTTACTTAGAAATAAATCTAGGATAAAGTTATATATATATATATATATATACTTATTGGGTCGGGGTTTTAGCACTGTCCAATGCACCAAGGTGGCACATCTCACGGTACACCACACAAGGAGAATGATGGATTTTTCTCCTCTCAAGTGTTGTGCACCGCCGGATGCACCACGTAGGTGCACTGGGCGAGACGATAAAGATCCGTCTCTTTCATGCCAATTTTTCCAAACAATCATTTGATAAAGAAACAAGATCAAATGCTCCGAATCGAACAAAAAATATTTAGGGAACCCAAAGCGCGAGTGCCAGTATCCGTTGATATCCCCCATCTGATCAATCTCCACATTAAGATCAAAGGACTTGATCTGCACAAATGCGAGGACCCATTAAAGTAAAAGCTGCTCTTGCTTGCTTTAATGAAAAGTGAAAACAAACATGAGATGGCAGCATATCCCACAACTGTCATTTGATTTTAATCGGCGGGACCTTACTCGGCAGCTCCTCCTTGACAATGTCGTCATTCCAAACACAGCTCACAACGAAGTTCCAACTTCCATCCCCTGGGGCTTGCTAATAACTAGCACTTCACTCTTGCTTATCCACCTCTTGTTTGAGCTTTGGAGAAAAGGGTTTTAAGGGTTTCTATCTGTGACTCTGAATTCCGAACTACTGAAGCCATGCATAAGTTAGCAGTTTGTAGGGAGATGAGAGCGGGCGCTCCTAAATTGGCCTTTAATTGGTTCAGCTCTTCATCTTATCTCTCCAGGTATGAAGTTGTGTCAACTTGATTCTGGCAACTTTACTAGATTTCCTTTAATGGGTTATTTGTTATCGACAATAACTTTAATGGTTTACCTCTAACTGTTAAGATCATGATCGGCTGAAGATGATTTGGGCTTCCTGCTATTCTCAATTATTCTCTTTGATGTAAGGAAATATGAGCTGATCAGTTTCAAACCGGGGTTTAGTTGATAAGGTGCTGGAATCTTCTTGTTTCCAGATTGGTCTCACTTTTCACTATACAGTTATTCACTACTTTTTCAGTGGATGGCCTGTTTCTTGTCTGATGCAAGATTAATATTTGGATTACTGAATTTCTTATATGTTCCTGCTCAACCTGCTCTGCCTATCAGTGTTTCTCATGCTACTTATGCAATCAGTAGAAGCAGTGTTATTGCATTTCCTCACCAGTATTAAGAATCAGAGCAAACCTAAATTAACAGATTCGGATCAATTTCCATTTTATTTTCTTTCCTAAGAGATTTATCAAACTTCAATGGACCAATATTTCCTATTTGTGTTTAATATGTAAATTTCTGTATACGTATTTTGGTTGTTTTCATTCTCATGATTCTGTTCCTAACAACTTTCTTCTTTTAATCACTATAGATCTGTACATTCACTGACTTTTGCTACAGTTGATGTTGAAAAAATCTCAGAATCTCAACCTGCTGAGGTGCACAACTTGGGTAGGTATCACAACCGTAACCATAGTAGCATGTCTTGTCTATGCTAAGCATTACTAGCAACTAGCAACTTGAAGGGTTTGACTCCAAAGTTTCAAATTTTGCAAAGCAAGCAGAAAATGAAAATGCAATTCTTTTGTAGGACTTCTATATATTGTTTGTGTAGGAGGGGTTGTATTTATTAAGTACATATAGATATAGCTCTCTGCATATTTCCCTCATTTATCGCAGTTCTACCCGGAACAACACAGGTCATGCTATATCATAATTTCTATTAATTTCTATTTTGAATTCAATATAAAATTTTCCTTTCATGTTGTGCAACCTTTTTTGATATAAGACATTAAAGAATGTTGTATGTTTACTGGATTGGATCTGACTAATATTAGGTATTAAAACCTAGTTTAGTTTTCTCAACATTTTACAGTAACCCAATGCATTTTGCCATGTCTTGGTCATTGGAACCTACTTCATTGATGGTGTTCTTTGGGAGATGTTCTGGTCTTAGATCATTGTTCTTTTGGCAATTCTCCATGAATTTTCAAATAACTAGAACTTGGGATTTTGGTACCTTTAGTGCAGGGTAGGTGGACAAAATCGTCGACTCGGGTTAAAGTTGTGGATCCATTAAATGGAGAATCATTCCTTAAAGTTGCTGAAGTGGATGAAAAGAAGCTAGAGGTATATATGCATTTACGAAACACTGGGTTTCTTCTATCTTCTTATATGGTATTCCTGTTTCTTGGTTTTGCAAAAAGATCAATCAAATGTTGATTTTTTGTCATACTTCACATGGGCTGCTCACTGAAGCCTCATTTATTTCCACTCTAGTTTCCTTTAAATACAAGGATTAACAATACATAAGTCAATCTTCTCATATGGTATGTGCCCCTAATTAGTTTTCCACTTACTTTTTATGTAGCCTTTTGTGGAGAGCTTGTCCAAGTGTCCAAAATCTGGTCTTCATAATCCATTTAAAGCACCAGAGAGGTTTGGCCTTCTTAGTATCTCTCTCCTCTCAAATATGAAATCTTAAAAATCATCCAAACTGCCTTCCATGTTTACACCATGATGCAACTATATCAAGAGATATATTTGACAGTGTATTCATTCTATATTGTGTGATTCCTGTTTAATTTAATTTTGGTATTTTAATCATCTCCAAAAAAGCTCCACAACCAGAACTTCACTTGAGTGATTGTGTCTCAGGTATCTTATGTTTGGAGACATATCTATGAGGGCTGCACAGATGCTTTGTCAGCCTGAGGTAATGTGCCAGGGAAGGGAAACATTAATGTTCCCCCCTCCTCCCTATTCTTATATTCTGAAGCCTGCAGCCATAACCAATTTAATGTCACATGATATCTCCATGTTCTTAGTTTGCAATAACCTTGCCTTTCTCAGGTTTCAAATTTCTTCACAAGGCTAATTCAAAGGGTTTCTCCAAGGAGTTATCAACAGGCACAAGCTGAAGTTTATGTCAGCCGCAAGTTTTTAGAGAATTTCTGTGGTGATCAGGTAATGAAATAATATTTAAATCTTTATGATGATATTTATATAAATGCATTGATACTGCACGCATAGATAGTATGGAGGATAAGAGAGAAGTTCTGAATCATTTGCACTGCAATGACTCATTCTGTGAACAATCAATCCTAACCAATCTCTTATCGTCAATTTTTAAAATTACACTATAAAAGTGCATATGTACTTTTGGAGTTCAGATGCAACTGCCATATCGATCAAAAGTGTCATAAAGTACCATCTCCTCACCTTTTAATCCTTGGTGAGGCAAACTTTCTCCCTTTTTCATGTTTTCATAAATAGAGAATGCTTGCATAGAGAGAATACTTACACCACAACCAGTAAGTGCTTAGAATTGACAACATATAATGGATATGGACTTGCAAAAACTTGTTATAGCTTCCCATTATTCTTTTTGGTTGTATTGATGTTACTTGGATGCATCAAAGTATGCATTGTCTGACATTTGTGGTCACAAAATAGGCACCTTAGCTTTATGCGCCAAGATTTATAGTTTCCTATCTTTCTTTTCTAAGTAATGAGCTTGGTTGAGGTATTCAGAAAAATGAAAACTATATAACCATCTTTTCTTGATAACCTTTCTTATGGATCTTCTGAAGTAATGTTTTTCCCCTTTTTTGCCTCAACTGGCAGGTCCGTTTCCTAGCAAGGTCTTTTGCTGCACCTGGGGATCATCTTGGACAACAAAGTCATGGTTTTCGTTGGCCATATGGTCCTGTAAGACCACTATTTTTCTATGTACTTATTTCCAGAGTAGCTGCAATGGGCCCAAAAGCATTACCATGCACCAAGTTCATCTACTAGCATCACTTTTGCAAGACCTTGAATTATTTATTCTCTCTTTTTTTCTCTCCCCGCCCCCCGCCACCTTCCTTTACCAATCCTAGGAGCAATTGATGTTCAAATTTCTACAAAGTGAAAAATCTAAAATTTATTTAATGTACTGTAGTTTGGTCATAAGCATTTCAACAATTCTTAAAGTTGGCATGATCTTGTATCTTCTTTTGTATCGTTAGAATACTTCAATGAAGGTAGATGAACTAGCATGATTTCATCATAAGTATGTATTTTGTTCTGTTGTATTCTGTAATGTTATGCAAGTTACAAATCATCTATTACGATCAGGCTTTATTGAGCTGAATTGATTTGAGAGTATTAACATATGCAACACACCCACTCATACACACAGAGCCTACCTATCTGCGTGCATGCTCATCTCTCTCTCTCTCTCTCTCTCTCTCTCTCTGTGTACGTGTTAGAGATGCAAGTTTTTCATAACCCTTTGCCTTTTCCATTTATTACCTTCTATATTTGCAAAGTCATATTTGGAGGGCTATTTTTGCAGGTGGCAATTATCACTCCCTTCAATTTCCTCTAGAGATCCCTCTACTGCAAATGATGGGTGCACTGTATATGGGCAATAAGCCTGCTGTTAAAGTTGATAGCAAGGTATGTTTGTAGAAGCTACGTAGGCTTCACTGGGAAGTAAGAATTTCATTTACCTCAACATCTACATATAAAATAGTTCATAGGGCACAATCAATCCTTAGTTGTAAAAGGGAGCTGATATGTTGATAAATTGCATTAGTGAATTTTTTTGTACTACCCGTCTACAAGGGAATTTTCGTGGATTTGTATCGGACTTATTGTAGGTTCAACGTACACTGTTGGTGAATAAGCTAAAATTTACACTATTGGTGGGTAAGCCATCAGTGAAGCTCCATTTGTGACTTCAGGTATAGGAAGGTTAACATAAACATATATTAGTTCAAAAATGATTGTTTTGAGTTATTTTCCACTTCTATTGCCAAGTCTATTTCGAATCATCACTCATTGTATTTTTCTTTTTCCTTTTTTCTTTTCCCCAACTTGTAGTATTGACTAGCTAAAGGGTATATGTAGGTCAGCATTGTGATGGAACAAATGCTTCGGCTGCTTCATTATTGTGGCTTGCCAAAGGAGGATGTTGACTTCATCAACTCTGATGGGAAGACAATGAACAAGCTATTATTAGAGGTCGACTCTTTTTTGAAGGATAGCATGACTCCTCTATGCACTAAAATGTCCAGTATTTGTTCAAATTGATCATGTTATCTGATGGTTTCTTTTCAATAATTCTTGCCTTTTTATTTCATCCCTTCTGTTTTCTTCTCTTAAATCATTTTAACAGGCAGAACCAAGGATGACTCTTTTTACAGGAAGCTCTCGAGTAGCAGATAAGTTGGCTGTGGATCTTAAGGGGCGTATTAAATTGGAAGATGCAGGTTTTGACTGGAAGGTTTTAGGTCCAGACGTACATGAGGTATCTCAGATAATATATATCTTGTATCACAAAATAGACATTCAAATACTTGTTTTTGGATAAAGGTGACTTATCAGATTGGTTTTTGAAGTGCAGGTTGATTATGTTGCTTGGGTATGTGATCAAGATGCATTCGCATGCAGTGGTCAAAAATGCTCAGCACAATCAATTCTATTCATGCATGAGGTAGATGTTCCTTATATCAATATAACACTCTAAACAGATGTTTTGACCTAGTGATTTCTGTACAATCATTCATATCCAGGCATATAGCACAGGCTGGATGGACAATCTTTTCCTGTTCTGTTTGTTTTGTCTTAGTTTTTCTCTTTAAGCTCCATAAGTTTCTATGTAAAATGGGCAGAATTTTAAAAAATAAGTCAAGAGTTAGTTTCATGATTTTCATTAGAAAAGGACCCCCACTACATGATGCCTAAAGACTTATAAAATAAATTAGGAGAAGGGTCAGAGTTTGTCTGTTGGTTCTAGTCTGTCTGATTACTGAAGTGTTGAGTGTGGTCATGCAGGTTCTAGAGCTTGGTGGTCAAGGTTTTAAGAATTGGATTGGAATCACTGGAACCGGGTGATTAGAATCAGAATCAACTCACCTCCATTTCGATTTACCCTGATTGTTAAAACCTGTGTTCTGACCAAGTTAGACAGAATCTTGACTAATTCTGGCCGATTCCTAGCATATTAGAATTGGAATTGATGGAGACTGATCCGATGCCTGATTCCAAGTGTTAAACTTTTTTTTTTTGTAGATGGTTAGCGATTCACAAATAATTCGGCAAAATTCAGATCGAGTCCGAACTGGTTTGAAAAAAAAAATTTGGAAAAATTCGCAACTTTTTTTATAGTTCGCGAATAATTCGGAATTAATTAATTGAGAATATTTCCCATTGGAAAAAATTCAGAATCTTTTCAAATTCTAATAAAAATAAAGAAAAAATCGATGAATTTTTTGGAATATTTTCAAATTTTCATTTAGAAGTTCAATAAAATGGACAAAATTTTTTGTTCTGGAATTTTCAAACACAAAATGGTTCCTGAATTACTCTGAATCCAAATTTTGTCAATGGTCTGCTTTTTTGACCGAATTTCTGAATCGGCAAAATGAGTTAGACTTGAACTCTTCTCCTTCCAAATTATTTCCAAACTATGGATGGGAGATTTGAGGGCAGGTTTCATCCTGCTCCCCCTTCTGTTGGGCCCATCATTCTAGTCCTATGTTTTTTCTCATCTATTGGACTTTCTTCTAATATATTCTCTTCTTGTTGTTGCTGATTATATATATATATATATATATATATATATATATATATATATATATATATATATATATAGAGAGAGAGAGAGACTAAATCTGTTCCACAATTTAGCCAGATCTTGTCTTCACAAATCATGATATCCAAAATGTAAAAATGATTTCTGTTAGTATAAAGTTTTTTTCCGACTTTTCTCCAATGTGATTATTTCTTAGGGACATAGTATTATGCATTCATATTTTACCAGGAATTACGCTTTTGACCTTGTCTTCATGCATTGTGATATCCAAGATAAAAAATGGTTTTTTTTTTTAGTTTTTTTGCCTGCTCTTGTCCAATGTGGTTATTTATTATGGGCATACTATTATGCATTCATATTTTACCAGGAAGTAAACTTTTAATACATCTTGTGCCTTATCTTCTTATGCTGATAGTTCCTGTATCTTTGGGCAGAACTGGGGTAAAAGTTCACTTATTTCTAAAATAAAAGAACTTGCTGTGAGAAGAAAGCTGGAGGATTTAACCATTGGCCCTGTTCTAACTGTAAGCAAGTTACTTTTTTGTGGTTATCCTTCATTATCCTTCTCTGCTATAATTCAAGGAAACATGTTTCCAGGCCGGTTAGTGACTGCTTTAGTTCATTGGTGGCAAACATCTGGGCTATTAAATCTCCGTATTATGAAATAATTATGTATTGAACCTTTTAGGTTTTATCTTCAGATGTGAACTGTCCTGCTTCATGTTCACCATATGTAGCTGAATCGCAGTTAGGAGAGTTTTGATAGGATCTTCCTGATGTATTTCTTTACGTTCTCTTGTTTTATGGAATTAATTTTTTAAGTCACGTTTTTGAATTAGGTATTTTATTCCCCTTGGGATACATCTCTGTTATACATACTCTTAAACTTTCAGTTGATTATCTTAAATATTGGTTCAGTTTGAATGCTCATTCAATTATTGTTCTTTATTTTGGCTGTTCACAACTGCAGCAATGCTAGAGCACACGAGTAAACTCCTCCAAATACCAGGATCGAAGCTACTCTTGGGTGGTGAAGCTTTAAAAAACCATTCTATTCCACATTTCTATGGTGCTATAAAGCCAACTGCTGTTTATATTCCTCTTAAAGAAATAGTGTAGTACAACAACTATAAGCTTGTCACGACAGAAATCTTTGGACCATTCCTGGTTAACAATCAGAGCTATATCTGATATTTTATCTGGTTGAGATATCCAATAAAATGAACTGCCACTCATTTTAGAAGGATTTCCTGGCGAGAAGAAACCCACTTACAGTTGTAGTATAGTTTTGATAAATTTAAATCTTGGGCCGTACTTGTTGGTAGTTATTTTGATCTTAAATAAATATTTTCTACCTATTAAAAAAAGAACTAAAACTTTTTATTGGTTGACAGAGCCCATCTAGGCCTTTGTATGTTGTGTTAGATGAAGTAACAAAAAAATTTCTTGATTCTTGAAGTTGAAACTCCTAGAGTGGAAAAACATCTCAGAGGAGAAAAGATTATTAATGATAGTTTTCAATCATCTGGACAATTTAAAGGCTGTCTCTGTAGTTGTGTCTTGGGGGAGAAAAAAAAGGCGACAAAAGGCAAATGGTTGTTGTTGAAACATAAAGGAAAATTGTTGAATGCGAAGTTCTCTGTCCTAATTGTACCTCAAATCTCTTTTTGTTTTTCATGGCTGGGAAGTACAGATCTGCTACTGATGGTTTTGTGCTTGGCTGCAGATTATTACCGACTATAAACAGGATCAGCTCCCAATTGTATTAGATGTTCTTGAGAGGATGCATGCACATTTAACAGCTGCAGTGGTTTCAAATGATCCCTTGTTTCTGCAGGCAAGAGTCCATAATCATGATCCTTTATCTTCAGTTCAGCCTTTGGTTCTGGTTTCTAAACATAGTTATGTTAAGTAGTGATAAGTAGTTGCATGGCTTTTACTCTTGACCACAAGTTAATTGGAAATGGTGTATATAAATACATTGAATATCCTCAAATACCTGTGTCGTTTACCACAATTTAAGAGATACCTAGACACATGCATGTCAACTGAAACCAACTTATCCCTACACTGAAAGTCTGGAAGCTTTTCGAAGGGAGCTGACCTTAACAAGACTGTTGAAATAGATCATATATGACATCTACTGGGAGAGTGTTTATTGATGCAAACCTTTACCTTGACTTTGCATCCATTGTGGCATGGCTCTTGGGTTTAACCATTCAAGTTTTGTTGATAGAGTGGCATTTTTCATCAATAGAAGCCAATCAAACATTCTCAAAATAGGTGTGGGACTTGCCATTAAACAACAAACATTTGGGTAAGAGTAGAACAAAAATAATGGCAAGAAATAAATTTTCCCTGGTATCATTTTGAAGATAGAAGCACAGTGGCTATTGGCAACTCCTTGACATAATGCTTTGAAGTTTTGGGTACCTCTTTTCCAGTTCCAACATTCTCATGAAAACTCCTTTTGCAGGAAGTAATTGGGAAGACTGTGAATGGGACTACATATGCTGGACTTCGGGTACGAACCACAGGAGCTCCACAGAATCATTGGTAAGCAAATGTTGGTACTGATGTTTTTCACAGGTGCATTAAAATTGCAGGTATATGAAATCAGAGAGATGAGTGTGCTACAGGTTTGGACTAGCTGGAGACCCCCGTGGTGGAGGAATTGGGACCCCTGGTGCAATTAGGCTCGTCTGGTCTTGCCATAGAGAAATCATATATGATTTTGGTCCCTTGCCTGAGAATTGGGAGACCCCACCACCCACCTAACTAGGTGTTAAGGCTGCTAACACAACTTTTGTAATAAATTAGGCATTAGGTGATGTAATATGTTTGATCTTTTTTCTTTTTTGTTTTTCCTTTGGTGATATTTCAACGATGTATATAGAATTTTTCATACTTTCACCTCCCCAGTTCAATTTAAATTCCAGAAAGAAGTTCTTTAAACTAATTTGCTTGAAATAATTATGAAGAGAAGATAACGATACTGTATATACAAGAGAGAGAGAGAGAGAGAGAGACAGAGAGATTCTCCATAGGGCAACCCTGGGGACTCAGAACTCAGAAGCACCCTGTTTCTGAATGGTGGCAAACTAGTGGCCTAGGAATGAAGGCTGGTCTCCTTGGCTCTGCTCTTGTAAATTTTACGAGGATGGCAGAAAAACAGCTCTTCCCTGGGTTTAGTTGGGGAATGGAGAAAGAATTTCTATTATTACTTGAGAGAGTGGTTCTTAAGTTGGACTGGAATCAACAACATCTAAAGAGTCATAAGATTAATAAGAATATCCCCCCTCCTTTCCAAAAATTAACGAGTCGTCTTGAATTGAGAGGCTGGTTCTTAGGAACCGTTGGTTTTAACATCTTCCGCGTGTTGAACTCTCAGCCCCAAACTACACTTTTGTGTTGAGTTCTCAGTCCCAAATCCTCTAGTTTCACATCAGCTGAAACGTCCTGCTCCTACAGCGAAGAGGAAAGTCAAGTAAACCTGTAAAATCCCCCCTTCTGGGGGAGAACTCTCGCGATTATGGATTCGGCTATTCTCCAGGGAGCTCAGTGCCCAAGGAGTGTAATCAGCCATCGTGAAGTGTGCTGCAGAGCCAACATTATCAAAGCCGACATGCCATGAAAGCTTAAGAACATTGTCCAAGAATGCTTGAGCTACTATGGAGATTGTACAAGGGTGGCTAAGTGCTATAAAGTCAGAATATTTCCTTGATAAATTCAGTTTTGTAAAACAAATCCAAAGGTACTCAGAACAACTCTTTTCTTTTCTTTTTTTCCTTTTCTTGTTTCCCTCTTCCATTTATGTACAAAGAAACTGTTGAGAAAAAACAATAGTTACCGATAACACAGGATTGGAGTGGGGAAAAGAAAAAGAAAAAACAAAAATTGGAAGAGGATGAGCTATTGGAAGATGAATAAAGTAAAATCATTTCTCCACAATTTTTGGGCCTCTATACATAGCTCCTAAAACGACAAAGTCCTCCGGTTTTTCTCTCTCTTCAAGCCATGCATATTCTTCTCTCCCTTCTTCAGCTCCCAAACCAGCATCTCCTGGAAAGTCAGTTTTACACCAACAATTTTAGATATTTTTAAGCAGAATGAATATAGACATTGCTTTTGATTTCCACATTAGAAGCTAAAGGAGGTTTCCTTTTTCTTGATGGGTATATAAATGTTGGCACTTTCATAGAATCAGAAAACTAAAAACTTGAATCCTACCCACTAACACACAACCATCCTCAAATATATAAACACAAACTCACTGGTCCCATGTTAGCTAAAGCTGCATTCTCTGTTTGAGAGCCCTAACCTTGGTAATCCAAGCATTGGCTCATCTCTTAGAACTGTTGGATTTTTTTTTATTTTTTTATTTTCTTGATGAAAATGTAATCACACAAACCACACACCAATACCAAAAGGTTCTTAGAACTGTTAGATTTTACAATGTCTTATTGGCAACTTGGCCAAGTCTGTTCAGGCTGATATTTGACATTCATGGGTCTACTTGTCAACAAAAGTTCAGCCTCACTCAAACTGCCATGTGACACCATTTAGTGTACTCCAGTGAGTTCTGTTAATGTTAATTTAGTTTTTAAACGGAATATCACCACATGATAGGATCATCCCTAGTAGTATCAAATAAAGAAATTCTAGACAGTCCATACCTGAGAAGCTGGCACATGGGAAGTCACGGTAGTATGTACAGTGCCGGCCTTGAGCATCAGAATATGGAGGACCCAGCACATCCAAAACAGCACATGATGTTACTGCTGTGAAGCAGTGCATATTCCCCCCTGCAGTTGGATATAGTATGGATGTATTGCATTTGGCAGTAAAGACGGAATTGTTCTTTATCTTTGCTAACCTGATCCCAGTGGGCTGATCTGCAAACATTGGATATAGGCAGGTATTGATCAAGTTTTCATGAGCTTAGCGAAAACCCAAAAAGCATCTAGGAGTACTTTGGTCTATGTAACCCCGAGAAAAGCAGGGGCCTTTTAGTAAGTACAACTACCTAGATAAAAAAACAAAAAGGGGTGTACCTAGTGCACGAGGCTCCTGTCACTGTGGGGTCTGGGGAGGGTTATAAGCAGGGGCCTTTTAGTAAGTACAACTACCCAGATAAAAAAAAGGGGTGTACCCAGTGCACGAGACTACTCCACGGAAAGGCTATTACCCACGACCACTAAGTCACAATGGAGCAAACTTACCGTTTTGCCAAGGTCCACCCTCTACAACCACCCAAATACTGACCAAAATATTCAGATGTTCTTGACTTCCACTCAAGTACTCCCTAGAGATAGTCCATACAGGCTGTGTCCTTAAGAGAGTCCGAATAAAACAGAAAACTAGCACTCAGGGTAATGCCCACAGGAAGTACATGGTTAAAGTTGAATTGTTTGTCGGTGTTTTGGAAAAGTGGGGATGGAAGAACAGGAGACAATAGTGGGGAAAACTTACAGTGCAAAGGATTGAGATTCTCCTTTGTGTTGTTGGATACATTAGTTACCCAGTCATATGATTTGATGTGCATGGACCCAAATAAGAGCTTACTGAAAACAGTCATGCCTGGATGATTATGAAGAGGAATGACTCCAGATTGTGGCAGGCAAAATATCCCAATCTGCAAGAATTCAAGTGAGATCCATGAGGAACAATCAAAACTGTATTTCCCACCAGTCAATGGTTATCCATTATTTTAAAGCTCCCAGAGAAGCAAACATACCGAGAATCTGTCACATTCATAGAGGTGCAGGTATGTTATTGGAGGGGTGCCTTCACCATCAATCGTTCGAAAATATGGCAAGTCTTCAGTCAACCCAACATCCTCTGGTTTCATGCTATCTACATGAAAATTCATACTTTTAAGCATAAGATTGAAACAGAAACTTAGATTATACTTCAAAGTATGTTCCACATGTATGCAATGATCATCTTTGATCACAGTTCTTTTGGACAGCACATGAATATGCATACATCTACCAATCCTAAGTCATCATTTTTTTTTTTTTTGGGTGTGCCTACTTGAAGCTTATGGTAATTGCATTGGCATATATGGATATGTTTGGAGGAATAGGAGGAAAATAGTCAACAAGTTTGAGTTTGGATAAGAAAGCACCAACCCAGGAAACATGGTGGTCAGTATTTTCAGTTTACAGAAGGAATGGTAACTTGGTAAGAAACTCAATTGAATCCAGTATTGAGATTCAAGGCCAACTACCTAGAGAATACAATATCAATTAAATTAAATCCGCAAGGCCAGAAGATAATTGCTTCCACAATATAGACTAATGGCCAACCACCTACAGAACACACACAGACAAAATACATTGCATCTGCCTAAATGCAAGAAAGTAAAAAAATCAAAGAAAAGAAAGCACATACGTCAGAGGAAATTAATCAAACAAGTAAAACAAGACAATCAACATAAAATAATCACACTTCTAAGCAAAGTTCCTGTTTGTGCGCACATGCATTTGAGCACGTGACATACGGACAGACATAATACATTGCATCTGCCTAAACGCAAGAAGTCAAAATTAAAGAAAAGAAAGCAAAGACGCCAGAGAAAGTTCTTCAAACAAGTAAAAACAAGACAAATGGAGCCCTGGAACTAGCTGCTGCTTGTGAGGTATGATAGGAGATCAAATTCGAATTCCCAGCAATGGATACTTTGTAATCCAGTAATTAAAACTCGTTTTCTGAGCAGGGAAAAGGGAGGCTGGGGAGGTTCTTCCTGGGAATTCAATGATTTTCTCCCCAATCATTGATTTCTCCACCAAAGGGTAGCAAATCCAAGTGAAGAATTGTTCACAGGATTTACTCTTGAACAAGCTCGTAGCTTGAACATGGATGAAAATGAGGCTGGAAAACATCTCAGCTTCGAAACTCAGTGGGAAAAAGCCAAAAATGAGAAATTACCAAGTTCAATCAAATTATTTCAATCCAGTACCGAATACTTAGAGAAAATCAAAACCCATAACGAAACCAAAAGTACTGATTTCAAAGTTCAAACAGGGAACACCGAAATGAAATTTCAACATGTATTGGGAAATTTGAATTCAATAGTCTTCAGCGAAAACTTGTAACACACACAGATTGGAAGGAAATTGAAACAGGTATCCAACCAACCACTTCCAATCATTACATAACAAGAACAAACCACATACCAAGTACCGAGCGCAGGCGTTCGACATCCGCAGGGGAAGGAACAATCCCAGCGTCTCCGGTGGCAAACACTTCCTTGCAGGTCTCAAAGAGCTTCTGAACGACGCTGGTCGTTGATTTCTTGTTGCGTTTCCGGTTCTTCTTGGGCTTGTTGTTCTTCTCCCCCGGAAATTCGTACATGTCCTGACCTTTTCGATCGACCAAGCCCGTTTCAATCCTCATTCAGACAAAACCCAAGAAGCAATTACTAAAAGAAAAGTATAGAGGAGGAAGAAATAAGAATTCCTGGATGAGTTTCTGGTAAGTTTTGCAGGATTACGAGATGGGTTAACTAGATAACCATCACCGACTGCACATGGGAGGTAAATGGGTCTATTCAGTGTTTTAGAAAGAGAGAAGATAGAGATGATATTTTGAATTTTCCTTTTCTACATTAAAAAACGTTTGGATTTGGAATCGCAGGTGGATAAAGAAAGGAAGAAAAAGAAGGAAAGAGATGTGGAGAATTTGATTTGGTTTCCCTGTTGAAGGCGATGGGTAGTGGCCGAAAGGAGTATAAAAGGACACAATATGGGTTAGGGTTTTGCTTCAGAAATTATTTGTTTTTTTGGAAACGAAAACCAGGGGCTATGCAAAGCTTTCCTATGGGCTCTCCAAACAGCGGAATTTTATTTCTGCTTTTCCCTTTCCAAAGGAATTCCTTCCCTCTGAACAGAGTCAAGAGTCAAGAGTCAATACCCTTGACCAAGGTTTGAAGAATCGGGATCGGCCGATTCGTATCAGTATCAGTGGATATCTGGCCGTTTTCAAAAAACAAAAAAAAAAGATTTTATAAAAGAAAAACATGACCAATCCAAACCCATATGGACGGATCCAAATGGTTATCGGATTGACATCGGCAGAGATCTATATTGATACCAATTACTAAAACCTTACTCTCGATCCATTTGAAAATGGAGCTATAGAAAAAGAGATGCTAATCCAACGCCTCTAGAGAAGCTATGGATCACTGATTTCACGAAGAAGGCCCCACCTTTGGGTTGGGATGGAGGCTACCGTTCGAGAAGTTGAAAGTGTGATTGAGAGGTGTGAACCTTGGAGCATAGTTTGAGGTATTGATCTTGGATCACCTGATATGGTTGATACTAAACGATTTTGAAGGTGATCGATACTAATACCTAGTCGATATCATATTGGTGAAATGGTACAGAGAATGAGTAAACTAGTCAAGAAAACAGACCCAAAGGAAAACTTATCTGATATGATCGATCCATATCAATTTCATATCACGTATTGATTTTGAAGGTGATCGATACCCAAACTGATACCACGCTCTAAAATCATGCCTTGGAGAACGAGATCTCCCCCGCGCGTGAGGAGTGGGGACCGAGTCCACTCAGGCGTGCAACATGAGAAGTCGTGACCACCTAAATCCAAAACCACTTTCTGTTTGTCGCATAACCTTTTCACAATTTAATAGGTTCTTACGCCCGATCTAAGGTGGATTTAGTCAATAACTTACTCCAAATCTAAGAAAGCAGAGGCACGAAGCACTATCCCCTCTAAAATAAAATTATTCAAAGACGTACATCGATCTCCAACCTTGGAGGTTTTTTTTTTGTTTAAAGTTGCACCAATAAAGTGCGATAAAATGATTTCATACATAGGAGGATAGCAACGTCATTTTATGTGAGATGGAGAAAAATAAATAGAATAGATTTTTAACAAAAAAAATTTCTTGTTTATTAAATGATATAGGTTTTTCATGATATTAGAGTGGTAAATCGTGTATTCGGATCTCCTCCAGTCATGGCGGATCCAACCTAACAAAAATAAGAGTGTTTGGGTCATTTCAAAGGTGGAACCCCCTATGAAATGACAAGCCCACCCCAATTTTTGCTGGGCTGAATCCTCTAGCTAGCTCCCACCACTGTTGAAAGAAAGCCAGGTCCGGTAACTACACTAACAAAAAGAGACAGAATATCAATGTGGATCTCATGAATTTTATAAGTAAAATGCATGGGAAGAAATCCTCACTCTGACATTATGAGAATCTCTTTTTATAATGTAAATTAGTTGCCAAATTATCTTCTCTTTTTTTTTTTTTTAATGTCATGTCTTTTCAGCTTTCATTGTAACAAAACAAAGAGGTAGCATGAGTTTGGATGTACAGGACAAAAAAAAATTTTAAAAAAAATTGAATTTGAAGAGAGAGGTATAGACACATAAATTAATCATTGCATCACCGTGATTTTTGTTTCATTATGATTTTTTTTTTTTCTTAATATCCAAACATGGCTTAAGTGAATTAAGCTACCTCATGGGTTGAAGTGGTTGAACAATTAGAATTTCTACAAACATAAATTGCTTAATCTCCAACCTATCAGACTATGTCTGTGGACAAGATTTAAATCTACAATTCTCAACGGTATTGTTTATCTTTCAAGGACAATTCTCTTTATTGAGAAGTGTATCAATTATTTGGGGGAATGTTCTTTGTGGGCATCGATGCGCCCCCTCTCTCTAGCTCTCAACATGGGAAGGAGAGAGAGAGAGAGAATGGGATGTTAGCGGAGGATGTGCATACCATCCCCCAGTATCCCCTCAGTATATGATTATGAGGTGCGCGAAGGATGTGCTTCTGCATTACATTGGAAAGATATATTCAATATCCTTTTTCATTACCACAAAACATATCCTTTTTTTTTAAATTGTGACCAATATCATGGTTTAATCTGATTTAAGATCACATCATCAATCGCTTCAAAAGGATTTCAATTGAAATGATAGCATTTGTAACTATAATGTTTTATTATTTTTAATGTCCCATTTGGATGGTGATCATTCAAATAGTATTTTAATTCATTATATTTTATTTTTGTTTTTAGCATTTGGTTTTCATTATAAACATTCGTTTATCATTTTCCTTTTTTTGGTAAACTTTGTTTAGCATTTTCAATATTGGTAAAATGTGTTTACCAAAAAAATAATAATGGTAAAATGCAAGAGTAAAGTATATATGATATATCATTAGATCATTAAAACACATTTTATCTTCATCTTGCAATAATTTTTTCGTTCATATTGATTGGATGCTTACAAGACATTCCATATGTGGATCTGAATCCCCTACTTCCGCCTGCCTGGTACTGTCGTGTGCCCCACACACAAGCAAGGCAGAAAATACCGCCTTACCCCAAATCGAGCAAGGCGCTCGGGCAGGGGTAAGGCGGTATTTTCCGCCTTGCTTGTGTGTGGGGCGCACACGACAATAGGGGCAGGCGGACGTAGAGGATCTTGATAGTTCCATATATGTGCCACAAGTGATTGAACAATGATATAGTACATATTTGATCCTTAGCTCTAAACGATGTTATATGTGTTTGTACCATGACATTGACTAAAAGTGCAGTGTGGTGCATTTCAAGGCTAAGAGCTTAGCACGTTGAAGATGTTAAATCCAACGGTGCCAAATTCGAGAAGAAAGACAAAAAAAAAAACTGGGTCAATCGAGTTTGTCACAGTTAGATTTAGCTTCTTCCACATGTCGAGCTCTCAACCCCAAACTGCACCTAACATCACTTTTAGGGAATTGGAGAGAATTTTTTCCTGACATTGACTAGCATGGAGAGAAGTTGGAATAATAGGATGTTTAATCCAAACGAGCACGGATTCAACATGGCTTTATTTCGTTGCAAGGGAAAATAAAGAGAAGGGAAGAGAAATTTTTAAAATTAAAAAAGAAATTTCCACAATCATTACCCATATGACTATATCACTAACACACTAAATCATTCTATGTTTTATTATTAAATTTTGCTTTACTTTGCATCCAAATCTATTTGATTTAAAAAGTGAAATAAAAATTATATGAAATGTATTGTTACAACTGACAAGGTATAGTAAGACAGTTAAATTGTTTATACAATCAAATGGGGATAATGATTACAAATGTTTCTTTTTTAAGTTTAAAATTTTTTTATTTCTTTCACTTCAATTTCCCTTACAACCAAATGTAGCCTAAATGAACAATCCAATTTAAAGCTTTATGCAGTCAGTAATTATGGGTCTCTTGTCTCTTGATGTGGCCCAGCTTTGACACCATATCTCCTAATATGAATGAGTTTTCCTCCCATTGCATGTAAACCTTAACAACAATAACTCAGCCTTATCCCAATTAAATGGGGTTGATTACATGGATTTAAAAAAAAACCAAAATATTAATAATATAAAAATAAAAGAAAGGATCACACAACAAAGACAACCTGTAGGGCATCAACCCACCAATTGCATCTTAACTACTCAACATTCTGCTACTGACCTCGAGAATGGCGTGTATTACAACAACAACGTCCCAACATCATAGCCCAACTAAATGGGATGAGCCACATGGATCTTCGCTCTCCAATCATCTCTATTTGAAATCATAAAAGGAGCAAGGCCTAAGTTAAGTATGTCTTTCTTCACCACTTATGCTATAGTTATCTTAGGCCTGTCTTTAGCTCTTTTGGTTTCCTCATTCTAAATCAAATCACTCCTTCGAACCAGGGCATCCAAAAGCCTCCGTTGAACATGGTCATGTCACCTCAAACGACGTTCTCTAAATTTATTATGAATCGAAACTACTCCCAATCAACAGTATTATGGTCATTCTTTACTTTGTTCTTTCTACTTTTCCCACACATCCATCTCAAAAGTTTTTACATGGAAATCTTGAGTCTCGATTAATGGGAAAATCTTGTAGTAACTAGGATTGGTTACAACAAAATTGTTACTTTACTTTTTTGACCCTTGGCTTATTCCCAAAAGTTATTTAATCTAGGATAAAAATGAATTTTCAAAAACTTGAAAATGTCTTACTGTAATATTTAATACCTCCATTGAAAAAATTGTATGAAATAACTTTTGAAAATATGACAACGGGTAAAAAAATGTAGGACTAACTTGTTAGATCACCACTTTAATGATAGCAACAGTGACAATATGAATTTGATAAATTTTTTATGTACTATGCATCCAAGTATCAAAACTCATCATGGGAAGTTCCCAAAGGAAGAATAATCATTGTGAAAGAACCTACTATTAAAAAAAAGTGGAAAAATATACTATTGTTCTTTCTTTTATGCCAAATCCTATGTGTAACATGTCTGCATTTTTGAATTTTTTTTTTAGTAAGTCATTCTTGAAATTTGGAATAGAGTTTTTTTTTCCCCTTCCTTTCTAGGCTATGTTTGGTTGTAAAAAAAAAATAAATAAATAAAAATATATAATGTGACAAATAACATGATGAATTAGACCAAATTTCGAATCATAAATTTTGGAGATAGATTCAACTCCATCCGTGTGTACTTCATTTTTTGGAGTTGGGAGTTTTTATATATATCTTACTTTTTTAGGGGGGGAATAGGAAAAGGGAAAGGGAGAAGGTACCAACTAAGAGACTCAAACTCGAGACTTCCGCGTGAGCATAGACATGAAATGCACCACAGCCGTTGATGAATATTATCTATTTCACTTTAGTTTCAATGAATATTATCTATTTCTAACCCGCTACCCCCCCCCCTCCCCCAACCCAAAAAAACTTCTCCAACCCAAAAAAAAATATATATATATATATTAGTTGGGTGTTGGGACTACTTGGTACTTCTCCGCAGCAATGCCCATGCTTTTTCAAAAGTTTTATATGAGTTTTATGAGTAGAGAAACCTAACTTATAATCTCTATTTTCCAAAAATATATATATGTATTGTGAGTCAGAAAATGGATAGAGTTGGATCACTTGAAGAGAGATGTTTGGGGACAATTTCGGATCAGATCGCCTATGGCTTGCTGCCCGTAGCAGCCGAAGTAGTATCTTAATGAGGCATTGTGCAATGAACGCCTTACCCCTAGTCGGGTAAGACACTCGGGCCGGGGTAAGTGGGTATTGCATCGCACCTCATTGGAAGACTGCTACGACTGTTACGGGCACGCAAACCGTAAACGATCCAAATTCGACAATTTCCTGTGCTGCTGCAGCAGCCTTCCACTGATATATGTGACCGACATTAGACCCATTATAACATCAAAGTTCATTGTCCCGTACGTGTCATCCTACGGCTCACAATCCAAAACAACCAAATGTAGGGTGGCGGCTCTATCATGCATTTATCTCAATTAAATATTATTCGGGGGACCCCACTTGGAAGATTTCATGATCGTGAGAGTAGACCTGATCCGTAAAATGGATCCTTCCCCACTCTCTCTCTCTCGCCCTAACTCCCTTTTCCCGTACTTTGAATTCTGCCATCTGTCTCTAACCATCATGAGTCATGAGTCATGTGACAGCCCTCTTTCTTATCTGTTTGTTGCTGGAACATAGAGAGACCATATAAAAACAGAGTTTGTTACCATGACGTAGTGAAAGGAGAGGAATTTCAAGTCATACCTGTAAGGGTGTTTATGTAATATCTCTTTATATGTTCTAATATAATCCTATTTGTATTAATGTTCAGGCTGTGAGGGGTAATTTAGTAATTAGCCCATCTGACCTAAACCCTAGTTTTTCTATATATACTAACTGGAGGCAGCAGTCTGGGTATTCCAAACTAGATACTCAGGGTGTAATGCTTTAAACAACTTTGTGCTTAAACCCTAAACCCTAACAATACCTACCTCCTACCTAATCTATTGGATATGTATTGGAAATAAATCATCCTCTCCAGCATTCCACACTTATTTTGGAGATTGTCTGGGTGGGTCTAGAGGAAGACTGGGAGGACTGGGACATACCAAGACCGGTTCCATCCACTTTTAACTCTTGTCTACCAATTTCATACATCATTCTAAATGGGAATATGCCCAAAACAACATCCCATAGGCGCATTCAGTTTACCATTGCATCCTGCATTGCTATCTGGAGACACTTCGATATGATCACCTTTTCTCATACTCGAGAATATAAAATGAGGATGCACGATCTCAATCAGCGAGTGCATCTGGGCGTAGGCTGTCCCTAGACACATGGGGTGGGATAGGAGCAGAATTTTGAACATTCAGGGAGGTCGGCCCAATGCAAAGAACTTTATCCCATAAAATGAGATTGTGGGTTCTTTAAGCAAGCATAGTGGAGAAGTACACCAATGAGCTGTGGTGAGCAATACAGATTATTTGTGAATGAAATTCATACACACGTACACTAGGACAAGAAGATTCGATTAGGCATACAACAAACAATTATGGAGACAAGTTTCAGCATATCCTGATCCATAATCGAAGAACGATAATTGCACGAATGTTGTCGCTCTGCTGCAATGTCCGTCGATCTTGTCTACCCTCTTCTCTACTTATTTTACGGTTTCTTAAAATCATCCATTTAAACCAGTGTTGATTACATATAGAGTGAGGGTAGAGACTAATTAAACTTGTAAAAAGAAATAAAAGTTCTCTTTCCCATTAAGGATAATTTAGTTAAATCCATATTGTGTAATATCTTCATATTAATTAAGATATGTCAAATCTCATTCTATTATCCATATGTGTTCACTTTTCATTATTGGATCGAGTTAGCTAACTTCGCAGCAGTCAATACTTACCAATTCGATTTTAGAAAGAAATAGATTAAAATAAAATTACAACTTCTAAATTCCACTTTGGTGACAGCAAGTTCTTCCCTTAGATATTTAAGCCGACATAGGTAGTAGCTCCTCGATCAGTTGGATTCAATATTAAACGCAACATCAAAAGTAAATATTGTTGGAAAACAGCCATAAACAAACAAACGATTGGCTTAATTTATTGTCAAAACATGTGGAAAGGTTTGTTTCACGTTGCACTAGCTAGACGAATGCACATGCACCATGCAACCACAGTTAAAATTTAAAGGCAAGAGAGAGAATCTTGGGGCTCGTCATTGATGGCCGGAGAGAAATTGAAAGATCAAAAGAAAGTTAATCAAAATTTATTAAATATATTAAAAAATAAAAACTTTACGAAATAAAGTTAAGGGAAGAACAACGTTACCTAGTCGCGGGCGGCGCAACGGTCATGCACCGCACACGAGTTGATGGTGTTCTCTTTTCCATTCCAGGGTGTAAAAAAGCGTTGCACCACCACCCCCCCCCAATTGGCATCAAGGCCAGTAGTGCTAGGGTCACATGTCCAGGCAACAAACCCTATCCTAACTTCAAATATCATGAGACCAACAAACATGTGGAAAGGTTTGTTTCACGTTGCACTAGCTAGACGAATGCACATGCACCATGCAACACACAGTTAAAAGGCAAGAGAGAGAATCTTGGGGCTTGTCAGTGATGGCCGGAGAGAAATTGAAAGATCAAAAGAAAGTTAATCAAATTTTATTAAATAAAAAATAAAAAAAACTTTACGAAATAAAGTTAAGGGAGGAAGAACGCTACCTGGTCGCAGGCGGTGCAAGGGTCATGCACCGCACACGACCTGGTGGTGTTCTCTTTTCCATTCCAGGGTGCAAAAAAGCGTTGCACCCCCCCCCCCCACCCCAATTGGCATCAAGGCCAGTAGTGCTAGGGTCACATGTCCAGGCAACAAACCCTATCCTAACTTCAAATATCATGAGACCAACAAATTGTAATTGGATCTATATTTGTAATGAGGTTGGGTTTTTGATCCATTATATGTATGGGGTAAAATTGTATTTATGGTAGGATTAGGATTTCTTAGGTTCCTTGTATATATTGTCTCTACAAGAAAACCCTAAATAGAAGCAAAACAGAGCTCACTATGTGAAGTGGAAAATGGTGTACTCAGTTTTCAAGTTTAATAGAAAATCTCTTATTTTTTCAAGTGGATGTAAGCATTCGTGCCAATCATGCAAAGTAAATTCGTTGTGTTATGTATAATTGTTTACTTGGATTCTAAGAATCCCCATCTAGGTTCTTAAAAGGGAAGACCGAATAAAATTCAATTCAATAGGAGCTTTGACTTGCTTTCTTTTGCCGTATGCATGGAACTTATGAAAACAGTTTTCCTTTTCTTAATAACTAAGGATGAGAGGTACCTCACATTAGTAGCTTATCCTTTTTAGATGGGATTGTATCACTTTTCTCCAAACTAGCACACAAGAAGACGAAGACAACGTTTGGTTGGTGCAATGTTCTATTAAGACATGTGCAAGGTTGTCTCTTTCCTCTATGTGAGATACAACTGAGTTTCAATTTTCAACCACAAAGCAAAGTCCTGTACGTTAGCTTTCAATTTGGAATGTACTTGGCAGATTAGATTTGATGATTTCAAGTGTCCACGTTTGATTAAGGCTGCGGTTGTTGACAAAGGTGCACGAACCTGATAATGCTTTCATCCTTTTTCTTAATGTGTGCTAACGACATTGTTGAGAAGCTTCTTTGTTTAGACCATCATGATGATTACAATTATAAGTCTAATTCACATACAAATCAGTTTTGTGCTTTTTTTCCCCTTAAATTCTAGCATGGGCTCACAAGCCAACTACAACTACAACTAGAGGAAGGCGAAGGCGCATATGCTAACAAAGAGGAAAAATTATCTCCTCCAGTTCCCGGCCCGGCCCAGTTCCTCTAATAGGGGATGGTGGACTCCACTCAGGCAGAGTGTTTGGGCAGAGGTAGGGTGGTCATTTTAGTCCCCATTGTTAGAGGAACTGGGGAAATGGGCCCGATAGGGAACTAGAGCAGATAAAGATCCAACAAAGAGGGGGGGGATCCGGCTCCTCTCTAAGGAGCCCAGGAAGCATCCAAGGGTTGGGCTGTGCCGCACACATATCAACGCATGCCTAGGGATGTGTGCAGCACAGCCCACGGCTGGATGGCCCCCTGGGCGTGTTGGGCACCCTGGAGAGGAGCTCAATCCAAGAGGTGGGGAGGTCTCAAACCCATAACATGCCAACGGTCGATGCTTTGACGAGCAGAACCATAACCAATTGCGCTTAACAATTGTTGGCACAAATCACCAATGCTTGTTCATTGGTGTAGTGTGGGAAACCCTTTTCCCACTCCGGCATGGTGGGAAATCTTTTCCCAAAATATAAAAAGGAAAAAGTCTCTCTGAACAAGCGGCATAGCCTACGCCTCCTCACATGGTTTTTTATTAATTCTTGTAAAGAAATAAATAAATCTCTACGGAACGTAAGATACCCACTTGCATAGGGAACTTGTTCCCCCCCTCACCCAAAAAAAAATTAATAATAAAAAATAAATAATGTTAATACCACTTCTTCTGATATTGACTATAATAACCTCAAAGAATATGTGAGGTAGGGCTGCAACAGGGTTGGGTTGGGTCGTGCTTTATAGAACCCTAGCCCAACCCTAAGTCCCCTTGGCTAGGCCCAGGCCCGACCAAACCCTAACTCAGGGCCAGAAAAATCCAACCCTGACCCGTCCTTAGGGTCGGGCCGGGCTGACCCTGATTGGCCCTGATCATGAGGAGGGGGAAGGAAATGCATGGGCTGGAATGGGCCAGGGAGAAGATTATCAATTTTACGTAATATAATACTGTAATAAAATTTATTATATCACTTATTGTCTTCATATATAATATATTATATAAACAAAATGTGGGTGATGTTTACAGTTTATAATATATATATTATATCAATATATATTTTATAGTATAATTTAAAACATGGTCAGGCCGGGATGGGCCAGGCTTAGCCCAAGGCCTCAACCCTGACCCGACCCGTCCCTGACTCAAGGCCAGCAATTTCCAGCCCTAATCCGCCCTCAGGGCCAAATACCTCAGCCCAGGTCCTGTTCGGGCTCAGGGCGGGTTCAGGTTGATAGGGCCAAACTTGCACCCCTAGTGAGGTAGATCAATCACAAATTCACAACCCAATATGAATATGCCATGCATGATCCTTCAACACTTTTTTTTTGCTCGAAGATTGATCTATTAGCACTAGGAACCCCATAGAAAAGAGACTTTAAAAATAAAATAAAATATTTGTTTAATCTTTATTTGCTAATTCCACTACTTTAGTTCTGTTGTTTTTGTTAGAGTTAGACCTCTATTAATGTCTTATGATTTTATGAGAAATATCGATCTCCTACCTACAATTTAGTCCCCAAGTTGAACTGTTGGGTTTTCTATTAAAAATAGGAGAAAGAACAATAATCGGTGCTGTGTGTGGCCGTGTACTTGCACCCAAACACAGTCCGGTGTGAAAATAACGCCACACCCCTTGAAAAGGTAGAACAGTCCAGGGGTGCGGCAGTCTTTTTGTGCCAGGCTGTGTCTGGGCGTAAGTACGCATCCATACACAACGCCGATTAGCGTTCCTTATCCCTAAATTAAATAAAAACTGCTGGGTCAACCACCAGCTATCCAAAAAAAACACCATAGTTTGGAGGGAGCCGTATTAAATTTAGATAGAAGGATACAACGGTGGAAAGTATATATAGACAAAATAAAATACACCTAATTCAGATTAGCCTAAATCCTAACCTAGGCTGCAACACGGTCGGGTTGGGCTGGGCCTTTTAAAACCCTAGCCCAACCCTGAGTCCCCTTAGGTTGGGCCCTGGCCCGACCCAACCTTGACTCAGGGCCAGAAAAATCCAACCCTGACCTGCCCTCAGGGTCGGGCCGAGCTGACCCTAATTGGCCCTGATCATGGGGGAAAGGGAGATATGCATGGGCTGGCCAAGCTGGGAAAAGGGAGATGCATGGGCTGGCCAGGGGCTGGGAAGAAGAAGAAGAAGAGGAAGAACAAGAACAAAAAAATAAAAAGAGAAAGAGCAAGAAGAAGACAGGGTCGGGTTGGGCCGGGTCGGGCTCAGCCCGAGTTCTCAAACCTAACCCGGTCCGGCCCTGACCCAAGGTTAGAAATTCCCAACCCTGACCCGCCCTCAAGGCCAAGGTATCTCAACCCAGGCCCTGTTCAAGCTCAGGGTGGGCTCGAGTCGTCAGGGCCAAACTTGCACCCCTATCCTAACCTAAGAGATTATAATTAAATACACTAATATAGTATATATCTTGTGCATTATGTTAGTGGTTCTTATTGTATTCCCTGCAGCCCCTTCCCCCTTGGAAAAAAGACATTTTTATTTCCATACTTTCTATTGAGTCAAAAGATTTAGTAAGATATAGTAGTGAGTCCAATTTTGTCCAATAGAAAATAAAGGAATAGCACTTAGTCAATAATTTTTTTGTTTTTGGTAGAAGAATAGCACTTAGTCATTTAGTAATGAGACCTTAGGGTGTTGAGTTCTTCACATTATTATTACTTTTCACCAACAAAATTATTTTGGGTCTATTACATGTATTGGTTAAAATTATAATTGTGTGGAAATTAAGGTTTTTTGTCTTTCATATATATGTGTAGTCTCCATAGAAAAATCCTAGACACAAGTAAAGGGGAGATCACTTTGTGAGGTGAAGAATGATGTAAAGAATTTTTCAGCTTTAGTAGAAAAGTTTTGAATCTCTCGGACAGATGTAGGCATTCGTACTAAACCACGGTAATTAAATTTCTTACGAAATTTACATATAGGTTCTTAAGAAGATTCGTTTGGTTAATACACCAGTGATCCAAATAAAGTTCAATCCATTTGGAGCTTTCCCTTGTTTTCTTTTACCGCATGCATGAAACTTTCAAATTATTTTCCCCTCCTTAATAATGAAGGATGAGAGAAATCTCACCTTAACTTATCTATCCTCTTTAGAGGGATTTTATCACTTTTCTCCAAACTAACACACATGAAGACAACGTTTGGTTGGTGCAATGTTCTACTAAGACATGTGCAAGGTTGTCTCTTTCCTTTATGTGAGACACAGCTGAGTTTCAATTTTCAATCTCAAAGCAAAGTCCAGTATTAGCTTTCAATTTGGAGTGTACTTGGCAGATTGGATTTGATGATTTCAAGTGCCACTTCTGATTAAGGTTGCTTTTGTTGACAAAAGCGCACGCACATGATAATGCTTTAATCGCAGCCTTAATCAAAAGTGACACTTGAAATCATCAAATCCAATCTCTGAAGTAATCCAAATTGGAAAAGAAGTTTTATTCAAGTGTAGGTCAAACTACGGTTCTAGGATCATGTCATGATTTTTTTGGAAAATCAATTATAAATTAATTAGGGTATTGCACCCCCTGGGTTAACCCATGGTTATTCGGACACTCTATTTTAATTTTAGGGTTTCTCATGGTCGCCCATGGGAACCCTGGTACATCCCAATTAAGGTTTGATCTGAAAAATCAATGTCATGTCTTTCTCTTTTGTGTCCCATGGAATTATAGAACCCAAAAGAGATAGATGAATTCATCTCTATTCCATCCCATAGAAAGAGGGATCCATCTCATACCCGAATACGCAACAGAGCCAAATCAATTCGTGTTTCTTTCACATTCCATGAATAATCAATAATTAGAAATCAAGAGGAATTAACATAGAATTGCTAACCTGATGAACCTCAAGTGTTGCTCCTCCGATATACAGTGGTTCTTCCTCCAATGACCACTCCAAGCAAACAGATCTGAACCTCCAATGGTGCAGTCAAGGTTCTTCAAACCAATCCTAGATGCTCTTCAGTTTTTCAAATATAGATCTGGGTTTCTAAAACCCCAACTCTTAAACAAAGTAGAGAGCAACAAGAAGAAGAAGAGATCACAAGAGAGAGAGGGGAGACCAAAAATCATCCAAGAGGGGGCAGCCAGAAAACGTGGAGACTTGGCTCCCCCTCTGCGTTTTTGGTAGTATATATAATGCTAGGGTTTTTTAAAACCTTGGATGAGAAAATAAAATCCCAGTGAGAATTAGACTCTCTCTCTCTCTTTGTTTGGTAGTTTTGTTTAAACTCAAAGTGCTTCTAATTGGTAAAGAAGCAGAATCTAATAGGGAATGATATAATTAATTACTTTATTTAATTTATGAATAATTACAATTAGCACCATATCTATTAATTAAATAAAAAATCAATTATTTTAGTAAACTCCAAATAACTCCCTACATGATAATAAATTATCATGTACAACCGCCCTCACTAATCAATACCATCATTATGGAATCTAGGGCATGTACACTTGTACTGTCAAACCCCATTCCATAACATATGTACTCCATATAAGAGTGTCTGTCTATTTGATCGGATCCCGCAATACTCGATAAAACAATTTATTCAAAAAACTACATATAATCTATTATTTTATGTAAAATAGATTTCGAAAAAACCATTTTCAAGACGGCACTAGATCCAGATTCCGATCTGACCATACACAGGCAAACTCAATCTTGGTGTTCCCCAATCGGACAGTGGTGATCATGTTGAGTAACTCCTTCACTCACAAAGTGTTTGCGTATTCCCAAAACACCGATTTTGACTCACTTGAGTCTCAGTCATTGATGAACCAAAGAATGTGATCACACTTTGTAGTGATAGGGTTCCCTCAGATAAAGGGTGGTGACACAAGTCTATCCCTTCCTACATCTGGCAGTAATACATGAGGGAATCGACAAAGTAGATTCTTTGCAAATACACACATCGATCATGTGAGTACTCGCATTCGTACCCTGACATCACATGTCTAGGCATACTCAATGCAACGACAATATGATAAGGGTGTCCAGTCCAAACCCTAGTCGTGACTACCATTTTAAGTAAAACTTACGGACACATAATGCTCAAAAAATTTATATCGCATGTGATAATATTAAACCAAAATGTATAAAGATTCAATACAAAGTAAAATCGAATTAAACCAAACTGAACCGAGTTTGATGGACACATAAATCCAACATCAAATCGATTGTTCTATCTATGAATACTTTTGTTGAGTCACACTTTAAACTACCCACAACCCATCGTAATCTTATCTGGAAAGTTTCTATGGACTTCCTTTTTAGGTGCTCAAGATCAGTCCCCAAGATTAAATGGATATCATGGCAACGACTTTGCAAATTCAAGGAAAATGGGAGATTAGCATTTTAAGATGAACTAGGGAAGGGAGAAGGTACCAACCACGAAACTCAAACTCAAAATCTCCTAATGAACATGAGCTTGAAGCGCACCACAACTGTTGGTGAATATTATCTATTTCTACACCTAAAAAAAAAACAAACACTGAAACGATGATAGTTGGGTGTTGGGATTACGTGGTACTTGTCCGCAGCGATGCCCATGCCTTTCTAAAAGTTTTATATGAGTTTTATGAGTAGAGAAACCTAACCTATAATATTCTCCATTTTCCCAAAAAATATATATGAATCCACGTATTGTGACTTGTGAGTCAGAAAATGGATAGAGTTGGATCGCTTGACAGGCAGAGAAGCAAAGATAATATAGGGAGAGAGAGAGATGTGTGGGGACAATTTCCTCCTCCTCCTCCTGCTGCATCCGTCCACTGATATATGAGACCAACATTAGACCCATTATAACATCAAAGTTCATTGTCCCGTACGTGTCATCCTACGGCCCACAATCCAAAACAACCAAATTTATGTAGGGTGGCGGCTCTATCATGCATTTATCTCCATTAAGTATTATTAGGGGGGGGAACCCCACTTGGAAGATTTCATGATTGTGAGAATAGACCAGATCCGTAATGAATCCTTTCTCTCTCTCTCTCTCTCCCCCAAACCACCCTCCCCCCCCCCCCCCCTTTCCCCTTACTTTGAATTCTGCCATCTGTTTCTAACCATCTTGAGTCATGACCCCGTAAACTTTATTTACTTTTGAGATTCTTCTTGGCCAATTGATGTTGCGTACGCCATAGCTCCTTCTTATGATCTTATCTGTTGCTGGAACAAACACACACACAGACCATAAATAACAGAGTTAGTTAGTTACCATGACGTAGTGAAGGAAGAGGAATTTCAAGTCATACCTACCCATATACATTACCATTCCCACTTATGTTGGAGATTGTCTGGGTCTAGAGGTGGACTCAGAGAATTCGGGCAATTTTGTGACGGATAAGTTTGCGGTTGTAGGCGTGACCTCTCCACAAGATATGTGTTGGATCTCAACTCTCTATCCTGTGCCTCACAGTTTTCATGAATAAAATGCTTTATCCCCAAAAATAAAAAAACAAAAAATCATAGATCCGTATTTTTCTTGCACGACACGTGGGTTTTTATAATCCAACGGTAGTAAGAATGTTGCCCCATACTTAAAATGAAAATCCGTTTTTAGATCGGGTAGGACAAGAACCCGCCCCAGCCCCTCTTTCATATCTCCAGTGATGAGAGACTGAATCAATCAAGGCACAAAGCTCTCATGCGCCCTTCTCTGCTCTGTGATTTGTTCTTGGCTGAAGACTAACTATCTTCTCCAGTGGTTCTCTCACTACTATTTATTTTGGGTTCGGAGTGGAAGAAACGATTTTACTGTCAAAATCCGGTTTGGGGAACTGTCATTTGGTTTGTGTGAGGTTTGGAGATAACTCTTCATCCCATGATATTCCAGATCCCCTCGGTTACTCTCGAGCGTCTCAGGATCTTTTTTGTTTTCTCTGATTTGGGTTTACGAAGGACTAATAAGTATTCAAATGTAAAATAAAAAACACAGAAAGTAGGTCTAGTGTCAAACCTGCAGCCCTCCAATGGTGAGAATGGAGGAAGATGAACGAGAAAAGGAAGTCGGAACGATTTGAAAGCCTCTCCTTTCTGAGTTTTTTTTCTCTAAGATTTTGGGTTTACATTCTAATTGGGTCGGGTTGGGAGGAATCAGATATCAAATCGGGTTGTGGTTCCTAAAATGGTGCAAATTAATCTCCACCACAAGATTTTTTTTATGCCACGTATTGCACAGGGAAGGTGCTATTACCGGGTATTGCCAAATTAAAGAATTGGAGAGGAATTTTAGGTACATTTTTTTTAGTTTTCCTTTTCTTGGGGTTGGAGGGGAGAGCCGTGTTAGGTGTAGCGGAGGTTGGTGAGTTTGGATTTTCTTTTATGGGAATTTGCAAAACTCCTTTTGTAAAGAGAATATAAAATGAGGGTGCACTATCTCTGTCCGGAAGTGCATCTAGGTGCAGGTCGCGTCTAGACACATGAGGCGACACAGGAGTAGGACTTTGGGCATCTAGGGAGGCAAGCCCGGTCATTTCGCCCACCCCCATGTATCTGGGTGCCCCATACGCCTCTTGTGCAGAGAACTTTATCAATTTATCCCATAAAATGAGGTTATGGGTTCTCTAAGCAAGCATGGTGGCGAAGGGCACCAATGAGCTGTGGTGAGACGGTATTATATATATATTGGAGGACAGCAAAGTCACTTATTGTAAGAAAAAATAAATAAATAGTAACTTACTAATGCTCATAAAATCTTTTCCCAAAAAATCAAACAGTAGAGGGTTCACTGTCTAGCAACGTGGCCCCTATGCCAGTGTGGGGCCAATCACAACACACAGGAGTATCAATAGATTGGGATTTTATGCATTCACAGGGTAGGGCAATCATTTCGTCTCTCTTTGTATTAGAGCACAGGCACCATGCTGCATGGCAAGATACTTTTTCCCAAATCAAAAATAATTTCATCACAGGAGAGGTCATGACATTACATGCATGCCATCATGTGGTTGGAACAAGCCTGACAAGTATGATCGACCATGAATCACAAGGACATTCTATCAGGATTCAAGACAAGGTGGCCTTTGTTAACTACCCCATGTGGTACTCATTTATAACGTGTAAATTCAGTAGATGACATATGATGTGGAAATCACTAAACAAGTGTTTTAAATTAGGGAGAGGGTTCTCTAATCAAGCAGCATAGATGAGCCTACCAAAGAAGTGTGGTAAAATGATATCGTATAATAGAAGGCAACGAGGTCATTTCATGTAAAGAAGAAAGAGACAGACACAAATGTGTTAGCATACTTTATCCCAGCTGTGGCTCAATTTCCTAATTGTTTTGCATGTTGAAGTTTATTTGTGAAAGAAATTCATACACACGTAGAAATAGGACATGAAGATTCGATAAGCATATAACAAACAATTATAGAGACAAGTTTCGGTATACCTGGATCCATGGCTAAAGAATGATAATTGCATGAACATTGTCTCTCTGCTGCAATGTATGTTGGTCTTGTCTACCCTCTTCTCTACTCACTTTAGGGTTTCTGAAGTCGTCCACTTGATGAGCCAGTGTCGACTAGGGACTAACCTTGTAAAAAGAAATAAAAGTTTCATTTTCCATTAAAGGATAAATTAGTTAAATCCATATTGTGTAATATTTTCATATTAATTAAGATGCATCAAATCTCAGTCCAATATCCATATATGATCACTTTCCACTATTAGACCGAGCTAGCCAATTTCACAGTAGTCAACACTTACAAATTTGGTTTACCAAAAAAAAAACCACTTACCAATTTGGTTTTAAAAAAGCAAAAAAAATGACTATGCTAGTCCACCCAAAAGGAAACCTTACAATTTGATTATCTAAAACAATTAATAAAAAACAAAAAATAGATTAAAACAAGATCACTACTTCTTAATTCCATTTTGGTGACAACAAGTTCTTCCCTTAGATACTTAAGTTGAGTTAGGTAGCTCTTCAACTGGATTCAAGATTAAACGCAACATCAAAAGTAAATACTGTTGGAAAACAGCCATAAACAAGCAAGTATCATGAGACCAACAAATTGTAATTGAATCTGTATTTGTAATGGAATTGGGTTTTTGGTCCATTACATGTATAGGGTAAAATTGTAATTAAGGCGAGATTAGGGTTTCTTGGGAAACCCTAAACACAAGCAAATGGAAGATCATTATGTGAGGTGATGAATAGTGTAGACAATTTTTCAAGTTTATTGGAAAATCTCTTATTTTTTCAGGCGAATGTAGGCATTCATACCAAACCATGCATAGTAAATTTGTTGAATTGTGTATAATTGTTTGCTTGGATTTTAAGAATCCCCCAGCCTTATAGGTTCTTAAGAAGGAGGACCTAATAAAGTTGAATCCATTAGGATTCTTCTGTCGCATGCATGAAACTTTTAAAACAATTTTCCTTTCCTTAATAACTAAGAATGAGAGGTAACTCACATTAGTAGCTTATCCTTTTTAGATAGGATTTTATCAGTTTTGTCCAAACTAACACACACGAAGACAACGTTTGGTTGGTGCAATGTCCCATTAAGACATGTGAAAGGTCGCCACTTTTCCTCTATGTGAGACACAACTGAGTTTCAATTTTCAATCACAAAGCAAAGTCCTGTACGTTAGCTTTCAATTTGGAATGTAATTGGCAGATTGGATTTGATGATTTCAAGTGTCCACTTTTGATTAAGGCTGCGGTTGTTGACAAAGGTACACGCACATGATAATGCTTTCATCCTTTTTCTTAATGTGTGCTAACGACATTGCTCAGGAGCTCCTTGTTTAGACCCTCATGATGATTACAATTATAAGTCTAATTCACATACAAATTGGTTTTATGTTGTTTTTTCCCCTTAAATTCTACTAAGGGCTCATAAGCCAACTACAACTCCAAGTAGAGGAAGGAAGGCAAAGGCACATATGCTAACAAGGAGGGGGGGGGAGGTTTCGAAGCCGAAACATGCTAACGGCAAGGTAGTAAAACTCGGAACTCGACCCCAACTTGATCTTGGGAAAAATTGAGATCTCGGTCGAATTGGTGCATTTTTTTTTTAACTCGAAACCTCAACTCGGTGGATTTTAGACCTAGTTTGGGTATAAAACTTGGTATTTAGTCTATTTTAGCCCATTTATACACTATGACAATATCAAATTTTATAAAAATAAAGTTCAAATAAGAGTTTTACTTAGGACTTTAAGTTTGTAGATGGACGATGACGTACTAAAATACCCTACTCTACACATAAGTTAGTAATAGAAAGCAAGCAAAACATTCAATTAATAGCTAAACAACTTAAATAAGCATTAGAAATGTTAAACTGATACATCAAACTGTTTAACAATATTACAAGTTACAATTATCATCACATAAACTGAGTTTGAATCAAGTATTCAGTCCCCAGCAGTGCCACATAGTCTTCCCATGACATACTGTTGCTGCACTGTTGCATATATTGCTCCACAGTAAGCATATAAGAGTTGTCATCAGCATATGTCAAGTCCCCTATCCTAGGGTATAGCTGTTGCCATGAGGTGTGAGATCCACTGCTACTGTCATATTAAGACATATATGGGTGTGACTAGTTTGGGACTGGGAATATGGGCCCAAAACCTAACATAGTGCTTTGATTGTCGAACTCAAGTGTTGGGTGCCCAAATTGACCATAGCCACAAGAATCAAAATCGGTGTTCTCCTGGCTATAATCATAGTCATGATGAGGGTGAGATGAATGCAACGACTCCTGCAGGTTACAACTTCAAATCTAGAGGTAAAATGAGTCACAACCTTCAAATGGGGAAGAAAATAGCTTTTGGATAGAACTCGGTCGAGAAATATCGAGTTCTGTTGAGTTAGATGACTTTTAAAGAAGTAGATGGGTCGAGATATGGGTCGACCCGAGATCTCGACCGAGAAAATGTAATTTGAGAACTCGTATACCAACTCGACTCGACCTCCCAAAAAAATGAGATCTCGCGAATTCTCGAACTATGGCCAACGGTTGATGCTTCGACGAGCAACACCATAACCAATTGCGCTTAATAATCGTTGGCACAAATCACCAATGCTTGCTCATTGGTGTAGTGTGGGAATCCCTTTTCCCACTTTGGTATGGGGGGAAATCCCTTCCCAAAACATAAAAAGGAAAAAGCCTCTCTGACAAGCGGCTTAGCCTACGCCTCCTCACATGGGTTTTTATTAATTATTTTAAAGAAAAAAAAATTTTTGGTGCAAACACCCTCAACCCCCCCCCCCCAGTGAGGGGAAGGGGGTAATTTATTTATATATCATCGAGTAGCACGTATGGAAGGAGAAGAACACATCTCCATCATCCATGGATCGAAATTGGGCCAGACAGTCGCACCTGTTATCGACAGTGTCCTCCTGGCAAGGGAGTCAGCACTGTTGTTAATCTCCCTTGGAATATAGTTAAAGGTACAAATTCAAAATAGGAAGACAAATACAAAATATCATCCAAGATGGGATGCAAATACAAAGGTGAGGCTTGATGTCAATGCTGCAGAGGAGTTATCACGCTCTTGCAATCACTCTCAATGATGATGCATCTAAAATCCTCAAAGATGGCTTCAAGCAAAGTTGCTCGAATACACAATGCTTCACCCTTTTCTAGTTTTTCAAATTGACATGGATTTGAAATAGCAACCAATCATCTTCCATTTGAATATGTGAAGTGTTGCGGGTGAAAACCTCCGATGCCCAGTTCGCCCACGGATGAGCCTGCAAAAACCAAGCGATGAGCACAAGAGAGCCGGTGTGGCTTCGGCCAAGCACTCTCCGACGCTCAAGTCAGGTCTCCAATGCAACAGCCTAACTGCGTAGTGAAAGCAAGATGAGGAATGGTGCTCCATACCTGGGTATTTATAGAGTGAGGATGAGATGAGGCGGTTGGAAAAGTCCTAGTATGGTAGGAGTCCTTCTTTTGGAAGGCTCTCTCGCGTAGAGCAGAGTGGAGAGCTATTTTCGGAGTCGGGTTCTTATTAAGGTAAGAGTCCATGTAAAGTGTGATTTCGTATTGCGCTGGGATCGTGGCTCAATCCTTATCCCATGATTCTCGGGATGTGCTGACGTGGCCCCGCGATCTCCAGTGGGGGGTTATGGTAGCTTCTATGGAGGAGGGCTCGGCCTCGGAGGTCGGCCTGGGAGGTCGGCCTAGTAGGTCGGTCTCGGCAGTCACCTCGGCCTCGGAGGTCGGCATGTTAGGTCGATCTCGGCAATCAGCTCAGCCTAGGTTGTCCTGTGTATGCTCGGTCAGGAGTTTATGACTGACTTGTGTGAGCTCGGCTCAGAGGTTGGCCTGGTAGGTCGGTCTCGGCAATCACCTTGGCCTCAGCCTCGGGCAGCCATGGCCTCATTGCCCGGCCTTGGCCTCGGCTTCAGTGCTCGGCCTCGGCCTCGGTCTCAGTGCTCGGCCTCGGCCTCGGTCTCAGTGCTCGGCCTCGGATTCAGTCCCTTGGCTCGATTCGGCCAGGTCAGCTCGATCCTTGAGTTTGGCTCAGTTCCATGATAGCTCGGCTCGGTCCTCGGATTCAATTCCAGTACGTTTACGTGGCAGCTTTTGGTTGGTTGGGGGATTCTATGACGCATCATGAAGTAGATCGATAACAACCCAATATGAATATGTCATGTAGGATCCTTCAACACTTTTTTTTGGGGGGGTCGAAGTTTGATCTATTAGCACTAGGAACCCCATAGAAAAGTGGCTTTGAAAATAAAATAAAATTTTTGTTTAATCTTTATTTGCTAATTCAATTCCCTTAGTTCTGATGTTCTTGTTAGATTTAGACCTCTATTAAATGTCTTACGATTTTATGAGAAATATCGGTCTTTGCCTACAATTTAATCCCTAAGTTGAACTGTTGGATTTTTTAGTAAAAAAAATGGGAGAAAGAACACTAACCCGTGTTGTGTGTGGGCGTGTACTAACATCCAAACAGCCCAGCACGAAAAGATCGTCGCACCCTTTGGAAAAAGGCATGTTTATATGTTTATTAGCCTAAATCCTTACCTAAGAGATTATAAAAATTACACTAATATAATATATAATCTTGTGTATTATGTTAGTAGTTCTTACTATATTCCCTGTAACCCCTTCCCAGCCCCTTGACAAAAAAAGGCATGTTTTTTTCCATATTTTCTATTGAGTAGATAGTCCAATAGAAAATAAGGGAATAGCACTTAGTCAATTAGTAATGTGACTTTAGGGTGTTGGGTTCTTCACATTATTATTACTTTTCACCAACAAAAGTATTTTGGGTCCATTACATGTATTGGTTAAAATTATAATTGTGTGGGAATTAAGGTTTATATATTATCTCTATAGAAAAACCCTAGACATAAGTAAAGGGAAGATCACTTTGTGAGATGAAGAATAATATAAAGATCGAGTTTTTTAACTTTAGTGGAAAATCTCTGAATCTCTCGAATAGATGTAGACATTCGTAAATTTACATATAGGTTCTTAAGAAGTTTTGTTTGGTTAATACACCAGTGGTCCAAATAAAGTTCAATCCATTTAGAATTTTCCCTTGTTTTCTTTTTCCGCATGCATGAAACTTTCAAATTATTTTCCTTTCCTCAATAATGAAGGATGAGAGAAACCTCACATTAGCTTATCTATCCTCTTTAGAGGGATTTTATCACTTTTCTCCAAACTAACACACACGAAGACAACGTTTGGTTGGTGCAATGTTCTATTAAGACATGTGCAAGGTTGTCTCTTTCCTCTATGTGAGACACAATTGAGTTTCAGTTTTCAATCTCAAAGCAAAGTCCTGTGTTAGCTTTCAATTTGGAGTACTTGGGAGATTGAATTTGATGATTTCAAGTGCCATTTTTTATTAAGGCTGCGTTTGTTGACAAAAGCGCACGCACATGATAATGCTTTAAGTCTCATTTAACAACCGCAGCCTTGATCAAAAGTGGCACTTGAAATCATCAAATCCAATCGGTCAAGAAATCCAAATTGGAAAGGAAGTTTTACTCAAGTCAGTTGTTCTACCTATGAATACTTTTGTTGGATCGCACTTTAAAATCTTATCTGGATAGTTTCGATGGACTGTTTTTTGGGGTGTTCAAAACCAGTGCCCAATATTAGATGGATATCATGACAAGGATTTTGCAAATCCAAGAAAAATGGGGGATTGGGATTTCAAGATCCTCAACTTCATAATCATGCTTTATTCGTTAAGGTTGCGTGGATGAATTGGAATCAACTGGATGTTACATGGAGCAGATTTGTTAAGTAGATATATTTTCCTTCAACCTCTTTCTTTAAGGCTCTGTTTGGTTGCAAGGGGAATTAAAGGAAAGGGACGTGAAATTTTTAAACTTAAATCGGAAAATTTTGTAATCATTACCTCATGTGACTATATCATTTGCTTTATATCATTCCATATTTGGTTATTAAATTTCATTTTACTTTGCATCCAATTTCCTTTGGTTTTAAAAATAAAATAAAAATTACATGTAAAATATATCATTACTAAATATGGTATGGAATTTAAGTAGTTTCTCCAATCACATGGGGTAATTATTACAAAAAGTTTCTTTTTAAGGTTTGAAAATTTTCACTTTCCTTCCCTTTAATTCCCCTTGCAACCAAACATAGCCTAAGGCGCCACTAAAATTGCACCTATCGTGGGCTTGGCGGAGCATTTTAATAGGTCGATCCGTCTTAATTGTTGGTTTCCTTTGGATTATTGGTAACGGGAACGTATTCACATTTGGGAGTATAATTGGGTTCCTAATGTTACAAATTTCAAGCTCCAACACTGGTGCCCCATAGATGCAATATTCGTCTGGTTTCCAAGTTGATTGATCATGATAGCATGTCTTGGAATCGAGAAGTTTTGGATAGAGTTTTCCACCTTTAAGAAATCTCTGCTATCCTTCAAATTCAACTTCCATTATTCTCTCAAGAGGATCAACAGGTAGGGGTGTCAATTCCAGGCCCAACCGAGCCCGCACGGTTAAAGCCCAACTTGGATCAATTATTAAATGTGTCAGGCTTATTATTTGGACGGTCCTAATGTGGGGTTCTAGCCTATCGGGCGCCCGATCGGACCGACCATTTAAAAGCTCGACCTAACCCGCTCGATTAAAACCCGACCAAGCCCAACCCTTTAATATTGTTTGAAATTTTCATTTTTTATTTTTCCCTCCAATGCCCATAAACTAAGTGGGGTTAGAACATAATAGATTTATAATTAGCTCATATTCCTGAGTTCCTCACTCAGAAGGCAACCAACCCAATCTTGATGTGATCATCAATTATAATATTTTTTTACATGATAAATTATTACACATTTTAGGGCTGCACCGTTTATAGTCAGTTTAGAGTTAACAGGCCCATAGCCCGGTTAAGGCTCGATTCTAACACCCAATTATCTGAGCCCAACCGAGCCCGTCTAGGCCCGGTTCAATTAGCTAAACGGATGGTCATAGTGCAGAATTCAAGCTTGGTTAAGCCTGATTAGGCCCGACCGAGGCCCACCAAGCCCGACTGGTTGACGCCCCTATCAACAGGTATGGGGGGATCAAAAAACAAAATGTTTTCAGTGAAGACCGCATATCATTTGTTGTGTAATCAAAGGGACTTGTGATAGGGGTAAGATGGTCTTTTCACCACCTCGTTGTGTCTGGGGCGCACGGCAATAGGGACAGCTTGGCAATAGAGGACCCCGACGCGTGATCCCATGAGTATTACTCGATATCTTCAATAAATATATTGAGAAGCTCATTGTTTAGACCCTCATGATGATTACGTGTCAAGGGGACCCTGTTTAAGGCATAATTTCAATAATTCACATATTTATTTGGGGTAATTTAGTTAACTGAAAGATTGGATCAAAACCTATTTTCCGGAATCTGGTAAATTTTTCAAAGTTTTATTTGAGTACACTTCACTTCTACACTTCACTTCTAACCAAACAAAACCTTAAAATATCCCACACTTTTTAACGATTAAACTCAACACCTCTAACCAAATGCGTATCAAGAATCAAGATCCAAGAGTAGTGATAATGGGCTCATGGCTGCAAACTTGGTTAAGCCAGCCCCAGCCCAGCCCATTCTGAGTTTGGGTCCATCTAGACAAAGTCAATGGGCTGTATTCAGCCCAAGTTTATATTTTAAGTTGTACGTCAAGTTGGGGTTTAGTTCAACAATACCTTGATCAGGCCCAAAGCCCACCGATAATGACCCATGGCCCATATTGGTTTACCTAAATTGCACTATATTTGTAACTTTTTTTGGGAGTTGAGGGGATTGGCTAGATAGGTAAGCCCGGGGTCCTCCTAAATTGCTCTTTAATAAAGGAAAGTATCAAGGAGACCCTATGGTCAGACATCTAAGGATCCTCAAATTAGATTAACCCTCATTGAATTAAAAGTTCCTAGAAAAAAAAAAAAAGGTAATAAATAAAAGATATAAATCATCGTTAAAAATAATACGGCAATGGAAATTAAAAACCGTTGCCAAATATATAAACTTATAGTGACGGATATAAACCGTCGTTAAAAATAATACGGCGACGAAAGATTAAACCATCGGCAAAAATAATTTTGCTAGAGACACACTTTTTCCATCAGCATTTTCCGCGACGACGCTATAGTCGACGGAGTGGTGACAGTTGCAACTATCGTCGCCTTTATCTTTGGCGACGGAAATGTATTTTCAGCGATGGTAATAAATCGTCGCCAACAATAGGATTTCTTGTAGTGGAATACAGAGTGGACCAATCTAATTTAGGGGGGATTTGCAAGATGTAGTCTTTCGAGCATTGCTTTTACAAAATTAACATTTTTCAGTCCCAGGTTAACGGAGTGGGTTTACTTATTAATTGTTTTGGAAAGCAGGGGAGGTATGCGTAAATATCTAAAACTCAATAGTGAATCTGTAATTAGGCTTTACCTCAGGGGAGGTACGTATAAATTTTTCTATTATTATTGAAGCTATGATAGCCGATCTACTAACAAAAGGATTGGCTCTGAAAGCTTTTCAGGATCATGTTACTCGTATGGAATTAGTTGGATCCTTATATGTACTTTGTTTGTTGGAGTATAATTTTATTGATACAAATAATGTTTTCCTTTTATGATTTAATAGCATTTTGCTCTTATACATTATCATAAATGTTTTGTTATGGTCATATTATGTTTGTTATATCTACTTCTTTTTTTTTTTTTGGGTAGAAAGCAGGCTATTCATTTACACGAGTCCAACGCCAAACAAAGGAAAAGGAAATACATAAAACAAATAGATAGCATGAAAAGCACAAGGTATGGATATACGGTATCCAAACCAAGGAGTGGAAATTGACCCGGTCGCACATGCTATTGATAGGGTCATCCAGGTTAGGGGTTGGGTCACTACCACTTCCCTAGATAATAGGTTATAGTCTTTGCTAAGTTTAAGCGCATGCACCAACATGCCAATAGTAGGGGCCCAAATATGCCAAACAGTCCAAAGTGACACTGCCCACACGTGCCGACACGCTCCCACAGCTTACTTTCAAACAAACCTGTTGGATCGGCAATAGTCCGCTAGATCGGCGAGTGGAGCATCGATTGACAGCAGGAGAGTGTTGGTGAATACGGACCGATGGCTGGGGCTGCAGAGCTGACGTTAACCTCAATGCCATAGGCACCATGATCAGCAACACCTGCAAAAACACACACACACACACAAAAAAAAAAAAGAAGGGCCGCCCTTGACAAAGAGCCCAGGCACATGAACAAATCCATGGAGCACAAAAGCTATAATTATTGGCCGACAAAAATCCCTAAACACCCACAGAACTGGCCCACCACTCGGTCCACTCCCCAACACAACTTTGTAAGACTGGTCTAGCCTCACAACCAACCGCAGTTCTACCGTGTCCGAGCATAGGTCGAAAAATCCACCGGAGCCAATAGCGAAGACTGAGGCGCCAACACTGGTACCACCCCAAGAGAAGTCGAAGAGCTCGTTGTGGGTGTCCATGGCCTTGCGATTGAGGATCCAGAGAGTGTCGGCGGAGTCGCTGCCGGAGAGCACGATGCACATAAACTCATATTCGTTCATGATAAACGATAAGGAGAGCCCCAACACCAACATCAACTCCTCCCTAACATACAGATCAGGATCCCTGGTGTCGTCAACAACGACGATGAGGATGAGTACGCCAGCGACCTGATGGTCGAAGATCCAAAGCGTGAAGATGGTATTGCTACGGAGATGCCGTCAGAAATGCACCAGATGCAGAGGAAGTTTGTTGCCTTGCGCTCTGTGTCCCAGAAGGTGAGGTTGAAGCTGGAGGTGCCGGAGCGCTTGGCCTCCGCCTCGCTGTTCAAGTTGTCGTTGATATGTTTGTTGGGCTCCACACGTTCGTTACCATCAGATTTGGTCTCGCCGTCGGGGTCGGCGTCTTCTTCGGTGGTGGTTCTGATAGTCATGGTGGAAGAGATGAGGAGGAAAAAAGGAAAAAGGGAAAGAAACACGCACGACGACGGAAGAAGGGAAAAAAAGGGAAACCCAAAGCGATAGGGTTTTTTCTTCGCTGTTATGGACCAGCTACTGTTTGTTATATCTACTTGCACATAGTGTTATCCACCTCTTGTGCCAGAGGTTGTTTAAAGGATACACTTTTTATGCGAGTTAGTAGAGTTATTCAGTTTGAGGATTTGGGCTAGTGTACGAGGACTAATGCATCTAGTCCTAGTGAGCTTTTTTTATTTAAGCATATATAATGAGTTTCTGTATAAAATAGATAATTTTGTAGTTTTTTTTTTGTTTTTTGTTTTTTTTTTTTTGGGGGGCCCGGGTCAGCCCCTACGATTTTATTAGAGAATGTCAAAGAATAATTGAATACAGGGGGGACATCTCGCCTTACCCCTTCCCAGCAATAAACAAAGAACTCTATCACTCATAGGAAAAATCTACCCCAACGCCCCTACAAAAGCATAAAAAAATAAGCATATATACTATTTACGTATCACAGGGAGACCCATCGCATCTTCTCGGATAATCTACCGTAAGTTTGTAGAAAATCGAGTGACCCCAAGAGTAGTGCTGTCTGTCGCCGAGTCACAAGCCAAGTTTGCCAAGAAATCCGCTGCTCTATTTCCTTCACGGTAGATAAAGGCAATCCTCGGACGTAGAGTGTCAATCAATTTCAAAACCTCTTAAAACCAGTACCACCCCTCTCAAGCGCCACATTCCCTTTTTTGGGTGCAAATCATAGTAGCCGTCGAATCCGTATTAACATGGAAGTCCACATAGCCCAAACTTGCCCAAAGCAATAAACCATCTCTTAACGCACGGAGTTCAGCAATAGAGTTAGAACAATGCCCATAGAAGTTAGAGAAAGTTGCGATAACTTCACCTTCCTTATTCCTTATAATGCCACCACCCCTATCCCCGGATTACCTTTGCATGCCCCATCCACAGTTAGCATAACAGCGTTAAAAGGAGATAATTTTGTAGTTCTAGTGGTAGTTTGTCATGTGAAGAACAACTCTAGTGAGCTCCCAATGATTGAGTAACTAGTGACTTTTAGTTGAAGGTTAGAACTACTTTAGATTTGACATATTCAATCACTGTGATACGCAATTTTCTTACCACTACTTTACACTTGTGTAGCTTAAAAGTGGGTGGGGTGTAGACATTTTGACGTGTAGCGTCTCATGTCGACTTAAGATATGACAACACTTATGATTGGGTGTTTGTGTTTTTATATGGACCAACAGTGTAATGTTTTAAGATGAACTACTTTTAATATTTTCTATATATGTGTTCCTAGTTTATCTAATCCAAGGTTGAAGCAATTACATGTTACTGCCCAAGTGGAATATGTAACATTTTCATCATATATTATGCACCGGCCATTGTATAAGGTTGGATTAGTGGATGAGTGTTGATTGGCAGGCTTGATTGGACGGAGTCCAATTGGGAGTTATCTCCATAATGGGTTAATGATTTCAATTAACCGCTTTAAGGTATAATGACTTAATTGGATTTTATTATGGGAGAGTTTCAATTGTACTATGTTTCAGGTCAGTCACTACACCCTATCTATATAAAAGAAACATTGTTCATTTGTTGTTATCAATTCACAATGTACATAGAAAGGGGAGTAGACAAGACTAACCAGGAGAAAAGCTAACGTTCAAGGAGATTTTCTACAAGCGATATGGATTCGGGTATAGTTCTAATCGAATATTCATTATTGTATATTGTTTGTGTTTTTCAATCCATCATATTAATTATATAATTATTTTCTCAATTGGTATCAGAGCCAATATGATTGGATTATTGAATAAAATTAAAGATTTTGTTCTTGTTAATTGTCTTTTATTCCGGTTCCGGTTCCGGTTTGGGTTTGGTCGATTATAGTTTTTCAATCCGTTAGAGTTTTTTTATTCATGATTTACATGTTGTTCTTTCTCTTATAATCTGATATGTAATAATAATAATAATAATTTAAATACGACTATTAGGTCACCGATAGCAGCAGCATGGTCTTCCCTTTTGCAAGGTCGATTATTGTTTTGGATGAATCACTAGAGTTTCAATTTCCAAATTCCAATGCTATATGTATTCATGGAGGGATGACCTCCATTAATGGAATTGCTAGAGCTTGGATTGACAAATTTGAGACTGATGGGCTTAGCAATGGAGTGCTCGAAGAGACACTAGAGAATGGATACTATTGCATACTGGGAAAGGGAAATACAAGTTGATACACATTTTAAATTTACAAAATACCTGTACATCATAAAGTATTTAGAGATGGTCTTTTGAGGAATGGGATTACTCCCGACCACCAATTAGGGTTTTAGTAATTGGTGTCGGTCTTTGTCAAATCCAATATCGATTTGGATTGGTTAGTATTGATCAGGTTTACCCTTGTTTTTCTTAAAAAAAATAGATTTGTTTTGTTTTTTTAATATATTTTTACCCTTGTTCATATTGATCCACCCATATGAGATCGGTCAAGAATCGATTTTAGTGGAGACCGATACCAATACAAATTGATGGATTTGATTCTCCGCTAGTCGTGGCGGGAGTTGAAGGGTCCAGCTTAGCAAAAACACCAAAAAAAAGGGGGTGTATGGTCATTTCATAGGGCCCACTTGAGTCCCACCTGTGAAATTATCAAAACCACCCTTGTTTTTGGGTATTTTTACTAGGCTGGACCCTCCAGCTCCCGCCACAACTGAAGGAGAGCCAAATTACAAATCAGTCTATCCGACCAATCCGATACCAATTCCTCGTACCATGCCACCAATACGGTCAGTTGATCTGCCGATCAGAAATCCTTTTGCCAGATTTGGGGAATGGTAATTAGCGATAGAAGGTACACAAGATGACTCCATATATAGAGATATTAAGCTGATAAGCTCATTTCCAATCTTCCGATAAACAAGCTGTCGGTTGGCAGCTGTTTACAAAGGGACTCAACCATAATTTGTCGTAAAGATCAGGGTAATCTTTGTGATTAAAATAATAATTTTTATCCAGAATAACTCTCTGGTGCAATCAGTTTAATCTCTGGCAGATTCTCTCTCTCCACCCCCGCTCGTGCCTGTAACCCTTAATCGTGATTCTTTTGGATCACTGGAGTTTTTATTCATTCTCGTATTTCTGTCATTTTTACGTTAACTTGGATCGCCTGGTTTCTTGCTATCTTCTTTTGTCGTGCTCTTTCTCGTTGATCTTCGAATCCAGCTCTGAAAATGTACGGATTCGAAGCTCTAACTTTCAACGTTCATAGCGGATATCTTGAAGCCATTGTCCGAGGTCATAGATCTGGCCTTCTCACAGCTGCCGATTATAACAACCTCTGCCAATGTGAAACCCTAGACGACATCAAGATGCATCTCTCCGCCACTGAGTACGGTCCATATCTGCAGAATGGTGAGTCTGTCTTGTACGATCTTTGATTTGACTTTATTTTTTGAATAAAAACATGCCTTTGCTGGGGACGAGATGAAATTCCTGTTAAGAGACTCAGAACTTGATACTGAACTCTCGTTTAATTCTTCAAGTTTTACTGTATATGATATGGGCTATTGGGAGTTCTCTAACTGAATTATGAATTATTGGATTATGGGAGTTCTCTAACAAAGTGGGAATTAGACACCTATAGGCATTTCTATCAGTTGATTCAGTTGTAGTCAATCTATTGATGTTTGCTTGCTGGTCTATCATTTTTTAACATTAAGTGGGGTTTCTAATTCTGTCCTATCTATGCAAGGATTGTAATCGTGCCAAACTGAAATTCTCTCAATGTACCTGCTGTATGAAATATACGTTTCTAGTTACCCCCTGTAGTAGTTTCTGCACTTGGAAGCGTCAGGCTGAAGTCTTATCCTTGAAATTAAAATTTTTGTCGATGGTAAATGTCACTTCTGCATTTTTTTTTCTTTGAAATATATTACCTGGCAACTCTGTTAGTTTAGAGTTTACAGTTCAATCAGATTCCTTTCATATGGTTTTCTTGACACAAATTTAATAAGGAACATCTCTCTTGCACATATTTCAGGGGCTCTTGTTTGAGAATGCTGTTAGGGATGGTATCTTTGTTTGAGCATCGGGTTTAGAAATCAAATTACACAAAAAACTCAACTAAGCCTTCTCCCAACTAAAAGGAGTTGGCTACATAAATCCTGTCTCACCATTTAACTTTTGCTTTGTTTTTTTTTCTTCTTCTTGTGGGGGTGGTGGAGTGCCAAAGAGAGAAGGGAAGACGCCTAAGATGGAGCTCAAAGTTGTAGGGTGAAAGAGAGTCATGCCACACTCCCCTTGAGCAACAACCCAATATCAACTTTTGATTTCATCAAATCCGTCCCTTTCGTTGGGTACATGCAATTATATAAAGGAAGAAAAAAACAAAGACTAATCAAACTCTAAAACGGAAACTAACTTGCATCCAAACTCTCTCTCTCTCTCTCTATATATATATATCTCCTATTCTTACGTGGCCCATCCAAAACAAAAGGCATAAAGACTAACTAAACTACTACCGACCCTTATTAGACTAAAAACCCGGATTGGGTGATGCAGAATTATCACCAAACTTGGCTTCTTTGTTTAGGAATAAGTCTAGGGTTGGGTTATATACATGTTGGGCCTGTGATCCCACGGGTTTTCTATGTAATAGGCCACTTTTATGGGCCTAAAATATGGGTAATTAGGTTGCATACGGGATTAGTTGTTTTAGTTCCATACTTATATTTATTTTAGTGTTTTTGTTTATAAATTGAATTGGTTCAACCAATGGTTCAATTTAAGTGATTTTAGTAGTTTTCTTTTAAGTATTTAGTGGGGTTGGATTAGGACTCTAGTTTGAGTCTATTTTAGTTTCCTAGTCAGTTTAAGTTACCTAATATGTTAAGGATTTGATTAGGCCTTCCCTTTTTAGTGTAGGAATCTATTTTTGAGTCTTTTATATAAGGTTGTAAGGGGGCAAAGTATTGTACACGAATTTTGATATTAATGAAAAGCTTTTGCTGCTCTTCTTCTCCATTTAAGATTTTTATCTTGTGTTTGATTAAGGTTGGTTGGATCGATGTTTGATCTGATTGACACCTTGCAGTGGGAAGCCCGGGTGGTTCGTTGCTGGGATTGGTGTTCGATCCAATTGACACCTTGCGGTGTGAAGCTTAGGTGGTTCTTTGGAAGATCTCTTCAAGTTTTAGTTAAAGATTCAATTTTTATTCAAGTTTCCCAATCAAACAAGCTGCTGCCAAGGATTCTGTGCAACAAAAGTTTGAATCATCCCAAACCCTTTCTTCTTCTAATCCTCTAAACCACCAAACCCTAAGAGCCCCCTTTTTATTTTCAATTTTCTCAATACCTAAATTTTGCCCAGACCAAACCAGCCAGCAAAATCCCTCCTTTTTTTAAATCAAACTCTCCTCTTACCATAAGGAAAACTCGATCCAAGTTGCTCCCTCATCTGACCATCATAAACCCTAAAAATCCATCTTTTCATCTTTTCGAAAACCCAAAACCCAAAACCCTAACCTTGTTGCCGATTCAAGTTTACACACTTCCAGCCATTAAAACATCTCAGGACCTTCACTGTTAGACTCCCCTACCTTGACTTGACATAACTCTAACACCAAACCCTAACCCTAATTTCACCTAAAACCCTATTTTTGGCCTACCTGATTGATGTTCATAACAGATCCTGCTTGACTGGCTCCTAATTGGATCCCTTCCAATCTAGGACTACATTAAGTGGTATCAGAGAACGGATGAACTTGGTCGAAGCTGCTACTCATATGTTGTTTCTCCCTCATCACTGCAAAATTCGAGGACGGATTTTTTCAAGCTGGAGAGAGTTGATGCAAAATCATCACCAAACTGGGCTTCTTTGCTTAAGAATAAGTCTAGGGTTGGGTCATATACATGTTGGGCCTTTGATCCCATGGGTTTTCTATGTAATAAGCCACTTTTATGGGCCTCAAATATGGGTAATTAGGTTGTATACGGGATTAGTTGTTTTAGTTAAATACTTAGTTTTATTTTGGTGTTTTTGTTCATAGATTGAATCGTTCATCCAATGGTTTAATTTAAGTGATTTTAGTAGTTTTCTTTGAAGTGTTTAGTAGCATTGGATTAGGACTCTGTTTTGAGTCTATTTCAGTTTCCTAGTCAGTTTAAGTTGCCTAATGGGTTAAGGATTGGGTTATACCTTTCGTTTTTAGTGTAGAAGTCTATTTTTGAGTTTGAGTTTGAGTTTGGGTTGCCAAACCCAACTTTGCTGGTCCGACCAGTGCAGTGCTACTGCATCAATTCTCCTCTGAAAAGAACTCGACTTCTTTGAGTTTGGATAAGGACCAAGGAGACCATCTGATTTAACACATTGGAGGAGAAAAGATACCGCTGTCTGTTGAAGCTTGATTGTTGAAAGGTTCTTAGCTTGAAGAAACTTCACTCAAGTCCACTGTGTTTAAAAGAATAATTGTTTTGATAATCACAATGACGTGCCTTTTTATCAAAGAGTCATGATTGCCCTAGGAGGATGTGACACACCTTTAAAGGTAAGAGTAGGACATCATATTGCACCGTGTCGATCAAACAACCAATAAAATATATGAGCAAACATCGATTGTTGTCCTTGAGCTGAGTATTGTTTATGACGCAACTTTGTAGGGGTTAGGATGTGGCCCTGCCTTTAAATTGAGCTTGCGAACGGTGTCTCTAGAGATGACATTGATACAACTACCACCGTCAAATTTTTTTTTTTTTTAAATGGAAAAAACAATTCTATTAATTAAAGAGAAGAAGTATGTACATAAGAGGTAGAGGGGTGATCCTCAAAAGTTTTAAAGGCAAGATGTCCTAACCCCGAACAACTGACTATATAATCATCATGACATAACTTAAAATAGGTTAAAGAGAAATTAGAAGTTGAGTCCACTAATTCAAGGTAGGTAGGTAGAAGATTCCAAGGAATATTGACATTGTGAGAAGGGTTTAAGTAGGTATGCAAGTCTTTGCTGGTGCACCAGACTTCAGTTGGTAGAACTCCTGTGTTCTTGGCTACTTTCCAGCCCTCCACTAGTCCAAAAAGCTCAGCTTCCATCTGATCGGTGTGAGAATGTGAACCTGCAGATGTTAGAACATGTTGGCCATCTATCAAAAAGCAAAAAGCCCAACCCGTTAGGCTTAGTTATGGGTCAGAAATGCCTGCGCAAATTAAAACAGGGCAGTGAATATTAAGGTTAGAAGCATACTGGGAAATATAAATTCAATAACAGAAGTTGAGTTATCAAAGGGGGGGGGGGAACTAGGTAGTAGGGAGGGAGGATGGATGTTCAAGTCACCAAGACAGATCGTAAAATAAAATGTGGATCAGCTCTGGCCGATCCATGCACCACATTGTTCCGAACAATCCAAATATAATAACAAGTAATAATAAAGACTGAAAAAAATCATTGAGAAGATTGTTTATCCAACACTCAGGAAAGGAAAAGAGAGACACACAAACGTGCTAAAGATGGGCTAGAGAGAAGCTCTGTTCTCAATCCAAGAGGGCCAGATGCCCAAACACGCTTAGTCCAGTCACATGATAGGAAAATGTGCCACATGGACTCATCACAAGAACCACCAAAAAAAAATAAAAATGTAGAATCGATCACCATTCATTTCGAGATCTCTGCTTTGACAGGCAGTCCTTCATTAAAGACACGCCAAAAGAACATTTTAAATTTCGGATGTAATTTAAGTTTCCAGAAAAAAATGCCACCATTTAGCTAGGAGGGGCTGTAATGCTTATTCGAAAGGAACTTTGCAGCCTGTTGTGTTGAAAATCTTCCAGTATTAGAAAGTGAACATCTCCATTGATCATCACAATCTGAAATTGGAATGTGAGAGTAAACAATAGAAAGTGAACTTTGCAGCCTTTCATTAATAAACACTGTTGGAAAAGAAAGTGAGAGTAAATCTAAGTTCCAGTTATGGGATGAAATAAACTGCCCAACAGAAGGACTGGAGGAAACAATATGCAAATTAGGTGGTAAAGACTTCCCAGGTATAGATGGTATCCAAGGGTCAAACCAGCAATTGGTATTGAGACCATTCCCAATTTTTCTCCAGATAATAGATTTATGGGTGGGAATCATGGAGCATAAACTGTTCCAAGTCCAAGAGTCCTTTTTCTTGAGAGTTTTAGGATCAAATATAGAGGTCCTGGGAAAATATCTGGCTTTAAGGATTGCTGCCCATGTAGTGCAATTATCATTAAGTAACCTCCAACCTAATTTCAAAATTAAAGCCTGATTATGACTTAATGATTTTCTCAGGCCTAATCCTCCAGAAGGAATTGGGGAACAGATTTTATCCCATCCTATTAGATGCAGCTTCTTATTATTATTAGATGTGCCATTCCAAAATCGAAGACAAATTGAATCAAGTGACTTACAAATTTTCTTTGGAAATAAAAAGCAAGACATTAGATATGAAGGTATCAAAGCAAGCACCATTTGTATCATAACCTTCCTACCAGAATAAGAAAGAAAACCAGATTTCCAAGTGGTGAGTTTAGATTGTACCTTCTTAGTGATGGAATCCAAGTCCTCGACTTTAGAATGAGAGGGACACAATCTTGTTCCAAGATAAATTGAATCCAAAGGCATTTATGAGATGTTTAAAATTGAACAACATTTTGTTTTTTTTAAGGGATGGGGACATTCTTACTGAAATAAATTTCTCTTTTGGAAAAATTGATTTCTTGACTGGTTATGTCAGAAAACTTAGACTGTTGTTGCATTTTGCTCTGGTATGGAAAATATAGTTAACGGATTTAGTGAGCTGACTAACAGACATAAGAGTTAAAGGTAAGTTAGGGACATGAAGAACAGATGTCAACATAGGAAGAGAGGACAAAGTAACGCAACCAGAAGCAGATACCTGAGTAGACGACCCATCAACAAGTATTACTCTAGAAGGTTGATTAATTTGCTGAAGAGAAGAAAGGACATGGGACTTTCTAGTCAAATGGGAAGTAGCACCAGAGTCAATGACCCATGGTGGAATGGAGGAAGAGGCAAGAAGTGCGCTAGTACCTGAATGAGCAATGGTAGTAGTAGATGTAGAGGCACATGTCTCAATCTGTTGAATACGCTTAAGTAAGTTTTTTAGCTTGTCGCGTAATGGAGCAATCAACGGAAAGCCTGATTGGAGTCCGAGGATGTCATAGTAGAATGGTGTTCAGATGTAGCAGTTGTAGTAGCAAACAGTGGAGAAGTCAATTCAGGTTTACCATGCTTTGCCCAACATTTATCAACAATATGATTCATCTTACCACAATGAGTGCACTGACGCATAATTGGATCTGTGTGCTGTCCTCTGCCTTGACCACCACCACAACCTCGGCCTCCTCATGAACCACGACCTCTTCCATAAAAACCAGTGCCACGGCCATGACCCCCACTATTGGAAATTGTGGGCAGAAACGCGGGTTAGAAAGAGAGAATAGAATTGCTTGTCTCATTGATAGGTAAGCCCCTCTATTTATAATAGAGGGGAAATTACAAATAGACTAAACTAGGCGATGTGGGACTAAAACCCACATAGCCGACATAAACTTAATAATATAAGAAGAATAAAACTACCCCCAAAAAGACCAGAATACCCCCACAGTATTCTGGAGTACATATTCCAACACTCCCCCTCAAGCTAGATTATACTAATAAGTAAAGAAAGAAGATCCAACTTGAACTAAAGAAAAAAAGAACTCCTAATAATGCTAACACTCCCCCTCAAGTTGGCGCATACAAGGTACTAATGCCCAACTTGAACAAAATGGGAAAAAACTAAGTTGCAGCAGAATCCAACTTGACATATGAATGCAGCTCCCAAATAAACCTTCAAGAACTTGAAAAACTAGATCTTCAAAACTTGGACAGACATGATCAGCAAACCGGGACTGGAATGTCTTCCAAAAAGGCAGCTTTCAACGATCTTCAATAGCTATCCAGTGATGAATCTCAGATTGTCATAGTGACTTAGAATCTTGAAGTGAAATAACTAGAGCAGCAAGCAGCGAAAACAAACTGAATCAGGCAGCGGAAAAAATACTGTATCAACCCAACTGAAAGTCCTCAGGTAGGCAACAACCAAATATCTTCAATACTCTTCAATACTTCAATCTCCCCCTTATGGCAAACTCAACCCAATAACGAAGGATTCTCAATGGCTGCAATAGTGGAGAAAACTGATCTTCTATGTTTTGCACCAATGTTCCTGTAAGTTCTGCGTTCTGCAATGTCTGCAAGTGTATTGTACATAATCCCCCCCTCACGTGTAGTACACGTGGACATAACAGAGATGATGTAAGAGAAAGGGCAAAAACATAATATTCCAGAATTTTCCAAAAGGTGCTAAGGGTAATGGAAAAGGAAGAAATGGCAAATTAGAGAATACCATTATCGTCCAAAGTGGTTATGGGTATATGCCTAAGGTATGGGATATGAAGGGAATTAGAATTATTGAAAGGGAACGGTGTTGGTAAAAAGGATGGCATGGCTGTAATTTGGTGGAAATCCACTTTTAAATACAATCCAAGCCAAAGGGCAAACTGGTAATAAACCAGAATTGTCAAGGGTCAATTTGGTAGTCAAATAGGGGAATGTATGAAAAAGTAATGGCAGTTCTGTAAATAACCAGAATTATGCAAGGGGCCCTTGGTAAATAAGAAAGTAATGGGTCATGTAGGGAATTAGATTTATTGGTTGGGGAATGGCAGAATTGCAATTAAATTGAAATTTATAATGGGATGGCAGAATTGTAATTATCCAGAACTCCCAAACAAAAGCAATGGGTTTGTATCGTACTAGTGGAAAGGGTAAACTAGGAAATAAAAAAAAGGAAAAAAGGACAGGAGGGAATAAGGGAGAAAGAGAGGGGTATAAAGGGAAATAAGGGTTAAATAATCAGGAAAACAGATTAGTGATAAGGAACTATTGTCCCTTACCTCTAGTCAACAGAGCCAAGACGGAACAGGTCTTCAAACTTCTTAATAGAACTCTCTCATCTGTGAGTATTTTGTTTTGAAATTTGGAAGGCAACAACCATACCCCAAGGCCTCTCAAAAGCACAAGTAACCAGTTGGAATGACGTAGAGCAGAGGAGGAGCCGAAGGGACCTGAAACCAGATCTGGTGGTAAAACAGAACCAAGTCTGAACCAGACTTTGAAAATTTTCAAAAGGAGAAGTATCTGGAGCCAAGGTTCAGGGACTAAAATCGCCAGTAGATGGGCTTCCTTCATCCCAGATTTCAGAGCCAATCGACCAAGATTAATAAATCAGCAAGGCTTTCGTTGATGCTGATCTCAGAATTTAGCAAGGAAGATGAATCGAGGGTTGTAGAAGAAGCAGAATAGCAGCAGATCGAGAAGAAGCAAAGGATCCCATGCAACCAGAAATCAATAACCATACAACCAGCGGTAACCTTCGACAAAGCCGAGAACCAACAATAAGGTTCCCAATCGAAACCAGCAGCAAATCGATACTGTCATCAGCAAATAGATAGCAGCAAAACCAAATTTATGGGTTCTTCAAAATCAAATCGAGAGCAACACCTTCAATCGACTCCAGCAAACGACAGCAACAATAGAACAATAGCTCTGAAAGAGAAATCAGAGATCTTCCTCACGACAAGAAAAGAGAAACCCAGCAAAAATAGGGCAAGTCCTAAACTCCAGCCCCTCGATCAACGGTAAATCGAGAAAAAAATTGGTTGCACCTTCAACGATAGGTTGGTTGTGGGAGGGCAGCAACTAAATCATTGGTTTAGGTTTTCCTCATTAGTGCTGCCCTCTCACAAGAAAAAAAGGCTAAAAACCAGAAGAAGGAGAAATCGAGAGTGAGAAAATAGGGAGAAGTCGATTGAAGAAAAAAAGGGATTTTCTTTCTTTCTAACCTAGATCAAACCTGCTCTGATACCATGTTGACAGAAACGCGGGTTAGAAAGAGAGAATAGAATTGCTTGTCTCATTGATAGGTAAGCCCCTCTATTTATAATAGGGGGGAAATTACAAATAGACTAAACTAGGCGATGTGGGACTAAAACCCACATAGCCGACATAAACTTAATAATATAAGAATAAAACTACCCCCAAAAAGACCAGAATACCCCCACAGTATTCTGGAGTACATATTCCAACAGAAATAAGTGGCGAAGTATAAGTAGATGAGGCCAAGTCAGATTTGGTGAATGATGGGGACACAATATATTGGATCCGACAAAATTCCTCATTCATAGATGGTATCTTTGTTGGATTGTATGGGCCAGAATACCGTGGGGGTATTCTGGACATTTTCTTCTTCTATTATGTTTCTTTTATATGTGGGTTTTAGTCCCACATCGCCTATTTGTAATTCTGTCTTATGTTTTCAATATTATAAATAGAAGAGCTTGGGGTGATTATTAATCATCCAAGCATTCAGTCCTAATTCTGATCCTCTCTACATGGTATCAGAGCAGGTTGTGAATTAGGACTCCACCTCTCCCATTCTCGATCTCCTCTCCTTTCTCAACCACACTCCTCTTCTTTGTTTTGTGCTTTGTTCTTCCATAGGGCAGCACTGATGAGGTGATCCATAGATCCAGTTGCTGCCCTCTATCACCTCATTACATGATATCAGATTCTGATCGATAGGTGATTGTTCATTGTTGCGAAATTTGAAGACTTCAAGTTTTTATTGGACTGATTCCATCTACACTACTAGGGATCTGTTCGCCTTATTGAAGCTAAAGAACTGCAGCAGAATTGGTCTACAAGCTTCTACCTCCAGTTGAAGACCCCTCAAAATCGATATTTCTTCTCAATTTCAGGGTTTTTCAAAACCCTGACAATAGTCGATCTTGAGGTTCCACCTATTAGTTGCTGCTGATTTTTTGAGGAGTGATTCTCCCCTACTCTAGCCACACTCGACTGCAATTTCAGCTTCATGCAATCAATATTTGGGGCCATTCTCCCCTTATCGATTTCAGCGCTAACAAGGTTTTTTTCAAAAACCCTGACCATATCGATTTGGGGGATTTACTGGTCTGCTGCTACTGTTTTTTGAAGGGTTATTTCTTCATCTTCAAAGGCTTCTCTTCTCTGATTTCTAGGGTTTATATTGGCCTCGGTATTGGTATTGGGTTTCTTACTACAACAGCCCTTTTCTGAGCTTTGGGTTCTTCTTTGCTGCAATTATGGGGGACTCTGCCAATTCGACTGCTACCTCTGTTGGTAATGACCAAAGCAAATCTGTTTATCATACCTTTCCCCCTAATCCAATAAAACTAGATGGTTCCAATGACCTGCTTTGGTCTAGGTTTGCTTCCTTTGCCATTACTGGTCGTGGCCTTACAGGCCATATTAATGGCAACAGTGTTATGCCAACTGCAACTGGTCCTGCTCAAGACAGATGGCTGGCCAACAATGGGATGCTCATGTCAGACCTCATTGGTTCTATGACTTCAAATTTGCAACATAATTTTCTTCTCCTTGATACAACCTCTCAGATTTGGGCTGCTTGCAAGGAAACTTATGGACAGCTTGGCAATGATGCCCAGGTATATGAACTCAGGAAAAAGATCCTCCACACTACTCAGGGAGAACTTTCAGTTTCCAAATACTATGCTACTCTATGCAGTCTGTGGCAACAATTGGACCACTTCTCTGATTTCCACCCTACTACAGTTGCTGACATTGCTTCATATAAAAAGCATGTCGATAAGATCAGGGTGTATGATTTTTTGGCTAGTTTGAATGTGGAATATGATCAGATTCGTGTTCAAGTATTGGGCCATACGCCTTTTCCCACACTTGAACAATCATATGCCTTGGTGTCCTCTGAGGAAAACCGTAGGGCTGCCATGCTACACCCACCTATTACTGACAGATTAGCCCTTAAGGCTATTGCCCCGGCTACTCTTGTACCTATTGGCACTGTTTCTCTTGGTGATTCTGCTACAGGGACTGTTGTTTGTGAGCACTGTCACAAACCCTACCACACCAAAGAGAAGTGTTGGAAACTTCATGGGAAACCAGCTGTCTTTGAAGCTAAAAGGGCTGCCAAGATAAAGACAAAGACAAAGACTAAGGCTCATCAGACTGAGACTATTACTACAGCCCCCACTACTGACACTGGTCTATCCCATGATGATCTACAGGCATTCCTACGTGTGCTACGGTCTTCCACTGCTGCTGCCTCTACTACATCAGCTACTGCCAACTCTTCTGCTCTAGGTTCATACTTTGCCCGGTCAGGTATTCCATTTGGAGGTCACTGTGTTTCTGTAGATTCCCATCCTTGGATCATAGATTCTGGAGCTATAGATCACATGACCGGTTCCTCTAGTCTGTTCCACAGATATTCTCCCACTTCTGGGACAGACAAGCTCAAAGTGGCTGATGGTTCCCTTTCTTCCATATTTGAAAAGGAATCATCAACTGCACTTTCTCCCTTCCTTTGTCTTCTGTTTTACACATTCCTAATTTTACTACTAACTTTCTTTCAATTAGTAATATTACTCGTGATCGTAACTGTAAAGTCACTTTTTTTCCTTCTCATTGTGTTTTTCAGAATCTGGAATCTGGGAAGACGATTGGATTGGATAAAGTGCACGGTGGATTGTACCTGCTTGATGATGGTCCTTTCTCTCCACCAGCATTACCTTCTCTGCTACACCAGAGCTCCTTGGTCTCTTCTGAACTTTACCAGTGGCACTCTAGATTAGGTCACCCCCCCCCCCAAATTAGGAATTTTAGCACATTTATTTCCTAGTTTGGTCACCCAATGTACTAAGGATGACTTTTTTTTGTGAGGTTTGTGTTTTGGCCAAACAGGTACGTTCCAATTATCCCCTTTCAAATAAAAGGAGTTCTTCTTGTTTACAATCTTTTTCGCCAATCAATAGTTGGCTTTTCATTGGTTAGTAGTCTGAATTCATCCCAAATAAGAATTTTGCAACCAAGAACTCTGCATATTGAGATTTAAGAACTTCAATAACTGTGGAGAGAGGTTGATATACATTGAGTTCTTCCCACATGCCTTTTAATGATCCATAGTAGTCACTCATACAGAGGTCATTCTGCTTGAAGGAGAACTTCTTTTTTTATAACTCATATACCATGGCCGTGTTCTTATACTGAGAATAAGTTTATTTGAGGTCATCCCAGACACCTTTAGCTGTTTTATGAAACATCACATTGGAAACCACAAACAACTCTATACTATTCCACAACCAACAAAGTACTGTGGCATTCTCAGATAGCCACTCCGGATATTCAATAACAGTCGTAGCAGGGGCCGGTTGGTCAGATAATCCATTTTGCGCCTGGTAGTGATATATGTGCTAACAGCTTGAGCTCACATTTAATAGTTGGATGCACCTTTGAGTTTGATAGAGGTGATTTGGACATTAAAGGAGTCCACATGGAGTTTGGAATAACCCATGGCGGATACCCTAGCGGCTTAATAACCACCAGCAATATACATTGGCATTTGGCAATAACAGAAATTGAAGAAACCAGATGCAACAACCCCTGATCAATAACCAGCAGTCAATCAATAGGAATATACCAAATAACAGAACTTGAAGCAACCAGCGACCGAACAATAATAGGGCCAGCAGGAAGGGACTCAGCAGTAGTATAACTAGATGCAGCCACAATCGAATAACCAGTAGTAATATGTATTTACAAATCTCAGCAGCAGCAATAAACAACCTGATCGAAAGATCAGAGGCATCAGCAGCGTAAAAAAGTAAGATAACAGAGAAAATAACCAGAATAATGGGACATTTCAGATATCACGAGATCATATGACCTGATCTAGTCAAAGCTCTGATCGAGGTTAGTTTATGGGTGACCTTTAAGTCCCCAAAATAGTGATCTGATCTGAAGGTTAGATCTAGAAAATCTGGACATTGAAGTAAGTCCAGAATATCAGGTAAAACAGGGTACCGCCAGCCTGTTTGTGAATGTAAATTACTTCATTGCAGAGGGTTCGCCCAGCTGTGCATATCAAGGTTGAAGGGAACAATCAGAGAGGGCATCCATGCCCTAAAATATGAAGATGAATCTATGGTCAGATCAGGAGTAATTGCCAGAGTATCGCTGCCTTAGGTGTCCAAAACTGGTTGTTGGTAGATAGATCTCTTCATGGAGGATCAGATGTCTTCAAGGAGGCCCTAAGGCATGTGCATATAATCAAAACCAAGGCCTCATATAGGCAGCGTAGGTGCTGCAACCAGAAAAAAAAAAATCTTAATAAACTATCAAACCAGAAGTTGAATTTTGAAAGACTGATTTAAGAATGCTTTGATACCATGTAGCTGAAGAGAATATGTAAACCACTTCTCCAATGTTAAGAGAGAGAATGAAAAAGGTGAAGACAGAAGACATGATAGGGAGAAGAACTATGGAACACGATAGGACAAAACTATTCCTATTGTGGACCAGCAGAGAACTTTATAATATGTCTGAGAAGTAGACTCTTAGCAGGAAACCACTAAGAGTCGGTCCTAGTCTAATTACATGATACAACTTAAACTAAACTAGATAAAGTAAACCACCAAAAGATAAGACACCCATAAACTACCACTAATACCTAACACTCTCACACCACGATAGGGGGACTCCCTCTTATCGTGTTTACACATTTAACATATCTGATCTCTTATTTTGGCTGCTTTATGCTTCTTATGCCATATAATACTCTGAGATTTTTCTTAGAACCTGTTACCTATGTTGTGTGGATTCGTGTATGGTATGTGTCAAGGAGTTGGATCTACCTGTCCCGATAACTTAGAATACCCTAGGGAATGTGTCAGAAAATGGTTATGTGTTCCTCTTCTTCTTCAGAATCATGTTCCAATTGTCCAAATGTCTGACTTATGGTTACTTTTTGGACAATTATCCCATAACCATACTGATGCGATTTTTTTTTGGCACGGCCACTGTGGGGGTTACATGAAGTGTCCAGGACTCCAGATAACAGATACTTTTTACATTTGGACAGATGCTGTTTATGCTTATTGACTTCTTTAAACCCTTCTTGCAGAGCCTTCACCACTGCATACAACTACTATTGTGGAGAAATGCACTCTTAAATTGGTTGATGAGTACAAGCACATGTTGTGCCAAGCCACTGAGCCACTTTCAACCTTCCTGGAATATATCACGTACGTGTTGACCTAATTACCGTCTCTCTTGGGGTGGGGTTGGGGGGGGGGGGGGGCGGTGGTTAAGTCTTTTTTAATATCTAGTTTTGATCATTTAATTGTTAAATATTTTATAAGTTGGGGGAGATTTGTGCTGAACTTTGATATGTCGGATGAATTTAAGTTTTTGTGGTTCCCTGCAGGTATGGTCACATGATTGACAATGTTGTCCTTATTGTTACTGGTACCTTGCATGAGAGAGACGTTCAGGAACTATTAGAGAAATGCCATCCTTTGGGTATGTTTGATAGGTAATGTCACCATCCTGCAGTTTGCTGACTTGTGAGGCTTCGACATTTCATATGAGTATTTTGCCTTAACACGTTTTCCTTCTCAGTATTGCTACACTTGCAGTTGCTCAGAATATGCGCGAGCTTTACAGATTGGTGCTTGTTGACACACCATTGGCTCCATACTTCTCTGAATGCATTACATCTGAGGTGCTGTCATTATCAACTGCCTTCTTTTCTAGCGTCTGCATTTTTTGTATGGCAGATTGCCCTTTTGATTGTGATCAAAGAAAAAATGCTTCATACTTTTTATCGATGAAAAGAAAAATACAAAATCTTCGTTCAACTGCCCTGTTCTTTCACCAGAAATTTAGAATCTCGCATCTTTTAAAGGATGACACTATTGCTAATTGGTTCTGTAGTATAGGCAGATTATTTGCACATTTTTGTTTGCTGTACTATTCAGAAAGTAAAAGATTTTGAATTGTAGCCATCCTATCAAATTTACTTCACAATTTTTGCTTGTCATTTGCTATCATGACTACAATCATCAAATGTTTGGAATCTGCCATTGCACATTTGGAATGAATGCCATGCTTATTTTTCTATTTTGTTTTGGGAGAGGACTTGATTACTTTGACAACCTTAACAAATACTCTATTTTTTATTTGTTATGTTTCCTGATAATTCGTTTGTGCTTTCTTAGGACTTGGATGACATGAATATTGAAATTATGAGGAACACACTTTACAAGGCATATCTTGAGGACTTCTACAGGTTTTGTCAAGTGAGTGTTAAATTGTTTATTCATTCATTCATTCTTTCTCTCTCTCTTAATTTAACATAATATTTTCCACAGAAACTTGGAGGTGCTACTGCTGAGATCATGTCCGACCTCCTAGCTTTTGAAGCTGACCGACGAGCTGTCAATATTACAATCAACAGGTAATATCATTATGTACTACATTGTTTTTTTGGTTAGTTTTATGTTCTTGTTCTCTTGCTAGTTGTCTCAGTGGGTTTGGATAACTCCTTGTGTGGGAAAATTCTTTCTTGTCACTCTATGAGGTTTTATACTTTGTGCAGTATCGGCACTGAGCTGACACGAGATGACCGCAGGAAGCTTTACTCTAGCTTTGGTCTACTGTATGCATTTCTTCTAGTTCCCTATTTAACTGTGGAATTGCTTCTTCTTTTCTTTCTTTCTTTCTTTTTTTTTTCTTTTCTTAAAACACCTTTCTGATGATGGTAGTTTTGTGTTACAGCTACCCCTATGGCCATGAGGAACTTGCTGTATGTGAGGACATTGACCAGGTAAGTTTCTTTAATAAACTTGGAAACGTTGTTTATTCTGTGTTTGGGATCTTGTGAGAGATATACTACTGCTTGATGAAATCAAGTGTTTGCAATGATGGTTACTTTCTTAAGTTTGACTGGATTTAATGCCTGTCATTCAGCATTCCACTTCATGTCATTCTGACCAACTGTGAATGGTTGAACTGCAATTTAAAGGAGAAACAGAAGAAATGGTTACATTTTTAATGTGTATTTGTTAATGATTCTAGGAAGGCCAAATGGTGAGGAGAGATGGTGGTGGTCTTAACAGCTTGCTCTTTGATTTTCTTCTTTCGAGAGCGTACAAAAACCTTCGGAGGAGAAAGAAGTGGTGCCTGCTCCCCCTGAACCGTGGGCTGAGGTGGAGGTTGTTCCCCCTGTACCATGGGCTGCTGCTCCTGCCCGGTCACACCATTTGCAATCTCTATATCATCTTCCTTCATGGGCAGCTCCATTGGGGTAATCATGAAAGGTACCTCTTCACTTGAAGTACCAAACTCCCCCTGAAGAGGTGTAGTAGAAGAGTAATAGGGAACCATTTCTTGAAAGACCACGTCCATGGTAACAAACATCTTGCGCGAAGGAGGGTGATAACATTTGTAACCTTTCTGAGTGGCAAAGTAACCCTAGAAAATGCATCGAAGTCCCCTGGGATCAAGCTTGCCTTGCACATGATGATTTCATGCAAAAGCCACACAACCAAACACCTTGGGAGGGACTATAAAAGTATAGGAACCCTTGAGAAGATCCAGAGGGCAACGACCATCTAACATACGAGAGGGCAGCCGATTAATCAAATATGCAGCCAAGAGAACAGTATCACCCCAAAAACATGGAGGTACAGACATGGCAAACATCAGAGAGCGAGCTACCTCCAAAAGATGGCGATTCTTACGTTCAGCAACCCCATTCTGAGCCAGCCGGTCAACGTAGCTGGTCTGGTGTATAATTCCATGATATCAGAGATGGGATTGGAGATCACCAACCATATATTCTCGCCCATTATCTGTGGGGAAAATTTTAATCCTGGCATCGAACTGGGTTTGCATCATCTTATGAAAGGACTTAAAACAGTGAGAGACATCACTCTTATGATGAAGCAAGTAGATCCAAGTTGTGTGACTAAAGCAGCCAATAAAGGTAGCAAACCAACGAAAACCAGAAATAGACATACATTGGGCAAGGCCCCACACATCAGAATGAACCACAGTAGAAGGAATTAAGCTTCTATTATTAGAAATAGGATAAGTATGTCTAGTCTGCTTTGCCAAAGTGTAAGCATCACAAATAAAACCATTCGGATTACATTGTTTTAATAAAGATGGAAAAAACTTAAATAAAGTCCCTAAAGAGGGATGACCCAACCGGCGATGCCACTTGTGAAGATCGGACGAAGCAAGTTTAGAGGCCCCAGGAAGAGAAGCAACAGTTGACAATGTTGAAGAAGAGCCCTCATGCAAATATAGACCACCATCCATCCTACCATTGCCAATCATATTGCCCGGTGTCAAGTCCTGAAAAACACAGTGGGATGGAAAGAAAGTTACCTTACAGTTTAAATCCCTAGTGAGGCTACTAATAGATAACAGATTAGTAGAAAAATTAGGGACATGTAAAACAGAGGAAAGAGAAATAATAGAGGAACATTTAATGGACCCTTTTCCTCAAACAGAGGAGAGGGATCCATTAGCCACACGAACCCTACTGTTACATGACAACAGAAAATAGTGGGAAAAAAGAGAAGGTGATCCAGTCATATGATAGATGGCCCTCCGAGTCGATTATCCAGGGAAGGGAATCAGCTGAGGAACAATGGCCACCAAAAGAAATACCTGAGGAAGGATAAGAGGAGGTATGTGAATGTGACTGAGGGAGAATACTAGTAGAAGCAGCACTGGCACTAGGAGAGGTCACTGAAGAAGACATCTCAATCCTGGTCATCAAACGATGGAGGTGATGAGCTCATCAGAAGAGAGAGGTGCATCCCTGGATGTTTCATCAGTAGTAGTGTGATGGGCAGCAGCACTATTCGGACGACCCTGGCCACGACCATGAGAAGGAGGAGGCCGGCCATGAAGCTTCCAACAAAGATCCTTGGTATGGCGCTCCTTCCCACAATAATCACACTTCATAGGAGCCTTCTCCGAAGAGGAACCATCATTCCCACGGGCAGGATTTCCTTGGGTAGATATCCCACGGGAAGGAGTGCTAGGGCTGGTGTAAAGGGCAGATCTCTCTATCGGCACTGAGTGAACCATAGCATTACGACGACTATCTTGAAGCTACCAGAGCATAGGCCTGCTCGAGGGTAGGAAAGGGATCGCGATTGAGAATGTGTGCCTGGATTTTATCAAACTCCAGATTTAAACCTGCCAGAAAGTCATAAACGTGGAATTTATCTTCCCACTTGCGAAAGGCAACAATGTCAGTATCACAGGTTGCAGTAAACCTCCCATAAAAATCCAAAGTTTGTCAAAGACCACACAGAGTTTTGTAATTTTTGGAGAGAGAGAGATCCTTCTATTGTAGATTGTGAATTTTGCGCCTGAGTTCATAGCATTGTGCATCATTGCCAACTTGGGAATAGACATCCTTGGCAGCCTATTCAAGAAGGAGATATCTCTGGGCAATTGTAGGATCAATAGATTGAAGAAGGTAGGACATTACCAAGCATTCATTGGTCTCCCATAATTCCATTTAACCTGAGCAGGGCCAGCAACAGTAGGCTTCACAGAGGCTCCAGTAAGATGGCCAGAAAGACAACAGGAACTCACGGCAAGAGAGCAGGATCTCGACCACATCAAGTAATTACTGCCATCAAGTTTGACAGAATTTGAAGGGAACGAAGGACAGTCACGTTCATGTGGCAGCTGGACTACTCCTTCCTGTCCGGTAGATGCAGTCAACTCATCCGACATGGCTGCTGATTGCTAGGAAAAATTGGAAAACACTTACCACATAAAATCTTTAAAAATGAGAAGAAGATTTAGTTCATGGGAAGGAAGAAAAAATCCCTTGGTGGGAGAAACAATTCACCACAAAGGGAGAAAGGGAAGAACCAAGGCGGAGAGGAGAAAAAAACTCCCACGGCCTAAGAGAAGGCGGAAGAGGTGTGGTGGTTGGCGGCGGTGAGAAAACCGAGAGAGAGAGGCGGAGGTGGAGGTGGTAGTGCTGGAGCAGAGAGAGGGAGAGGTGAGAGGTAGTGGTAGGTTTAGGGTTTCATGGAATGGAGGGCACAAATCCCAAAGATGATTCTTCTCCTAGCTCTGATACCATGTTGGAATATTTGGGAAATTGAACTTATATGTCAATAAGACACAATCTCTCTCTTATTTATAATCAATGATAGAAAGTACAAGTTACAATTATACCCTTAGGGCAACACAAGCTAAACCCTACTGGAAAATTATACCCTTGTACCCAAATTACAACAGTGATTTAAATCAGATGGTTTTTGTTCTATATTCAACACAGATGAATTTCAACATTTTTCAGCATGAAAACTCCATCTAAATAATTGTGAATTCATATGGCTTACATCAAATTTTAGAGAGAGTGTATTTTCTTCTTTTTGTTTTATTTTAGGTAAGAAATTGAAATATAAATGAGTCACTGAAACCAGGATGGTGTTTCTATCTTGGTAACCTGAAACTAGACAGAATAGAAGCATTAGCTACCAAATATTACTAAGATATTCTGTTCATAGAGGGATGAAAAAACTACTGGTTGAATAACTATAACTGTAATATCAGCCTACACCTTCAGAAGAAGGACGATTGTATTTATGGTTTTGTAGGAGTTAGCACTGAGCGCTAATTGTGATGCAGTAGACAAGTTCCAGCTCAAGTATCAATGCAGGAAGAAGAGTACCAGGCCAGAATAGCCTGTGGTTCCAGATTGGCTCAGTTTTCCAGTTCTTTTTCTGGCATGCAGTTTCAGTTTCTGGTTCTCCTTGGAACCAGAAACATGGAACTTGTTTTGGGAATCTTATTCTCTTATTTTGTTTATTATTAATTTGTTCTAATCAGGCTGGAATAGAATTTTTAAGTTCCAGTCTTGTTTTGAGTCAGTTTCGTTTTATTTGTCAGAGTCCTATCTGCAGTAGGAAAGCATTTCCCAGACTGTTTTGGTTTTCCTTTTCTGATCAGGATTGCGTTTAGCCTTTTCTTTGGTTCTGTTTGAGTCAGCTTTACACAAAGCTATATGTAAGTGCAAGGGACTAGGCCTTTCCCACAATTTTCATGATTGAATAGAAGCTTTCTGCTCTGGTTCTGTAGATTTCAGACTCAGTGCTCTGTGGATTCAGGGGTGAAGGCCTGGTGGATTCCAAGTTAGGTTTGGTGGAGACTCCAAGCCTGCAATCAGGTGGATTCCTAATTGGTATCTTCTCTCCTATCTCTATTCTTCTCCATCGAAATCAAGTGAGAAATTCTGAATCTTTATACCCTAATTTGATATTCTGCTTAAATCTCTCAAATTTCAGGTTTGTTCTTAATCTAGGATCTGATTATTAAGTTGTTCATCAAACATTCACTGGGATACTGCCCATTGCTTTGCTTTTCTATTCTTAAGTTTCAAATCTGTTCTAGATTTCAAACTCCAGATCAGTAAAGATGCCTAGCTCTATTCCATTTGTTCAAATTCTGATTTTTGACACTGAATCATTCTTTTTCTGAATCTGATTTCTGTTTGCCGATTATTCATTATGTGGATCAATATGTGTTTACTGTTCAGAACCCTAAAATATGCCAATCGATTTTATTGTTTTTGAGTTTCTTATGAAGAATCCTAGTTCCAGTTGGATTCTTCAATATCTTGGGATCTAGCCATTGGATTTGAATCCAATTTTGCTGAGTTATTCCCTTGAGAAACAGACCACATGACCAGAATTTCAAGATCTTTTGATCTGTTTTGGTTACGTATTTTCTCCTAAATCTGGTTTGGTTTCTAAAATGCGATTCTGGATTTTTCTGGGTGGTCTAAACCCGAATCTGTTGTGTAGGAAAGCCATTATAATTAATAATTATTACTGTAATATCAGCCTATTAACCAATGACCCCAATTCATGAATGAAAACAATCTTGATTTGTTAGATACATAGATGGGTCACCCACCTCTCCCCGCCCCCAACTCAAAAAATAGTGTGTTTATTGTTTCTGGCTCATTTCTTTGTGGGCTTCTGTTGTAGGTTCGTGCTGTCATGGAGAAATACCCCCCTTATCAGTCTATATTTGCTAAAATGTCTTATGGGGAGAGCCAGATGCTAGATAAGGCCTTCTATGAGGAAGAGGTGAAAAGGCTCTGCTTAGCATTTGAACAACAGGTAATAGTTCAGACATCAACCATCCAATTTCGTTCCTTGTTTTGAAGTGCAGATGTATGCTTTGCTGTAAAGCAATTTAAGGGGTGAAGACATTAAGCAAGGTTTTAGGACTACCAGATTCATGCGTCCTATATCTTATAGTTTTCAATTCTAAATAAAATTTGATTAAAAGAGAAATAGTTGTCGAATATTCGTGGGACTCCACATGTATGTGTGCATATGGGGTTTAGAAGCATGATTGATAAATGGTTCCTTCCCTTTTTCTACTGATCATTGCTATGGAGACTGTCCTCTTCTAGGGATGGCCTACCAAACACACTGCATTCAGGATGAGGGTAACCCTGTCAAAGCCCCAGGGTTGCCCTGATCCTGAATGCAGCAGTTCATGGGGCTGTCAAATAATAAGGGCAATCTCTGTTGCATTTTCTTGTTTATTATATCCAAGACACTGTTACTAGACTTTTAAGGTCTTATTTCTCATAATGAGAAAATATGATCAATGAAGTATTGGTGTAAGCAATTTTTTTTTTTAAATGAAAATTTAGGTGGGGGGTGGGGTTGGGGGGGGAGGAAGAAACTGAGTCTCACATAACCAACAGGAACCCTTTTCTATACTAATATATGAGGCCCACACCTTGGTATAGTATGTGGACTCTCTTTGAGGTGTGAGCCTGGGGGGTGGGGGGCAACTGAGTCTCATATAACCAACAGGAACCCTTTTCTATGCTAATATATGAGGCCCACACCTTGGTATAGTATGTGGACTTTCTTTGAGGTGTGAGCCTGCAAGGTTATGACCACAGGTATTTTCCCGAAGCCCCATTGGAGGTCTGTCTTGTTATTTTAGTCACGTGTCTTTCAAAATAACAGAACACCACTTCAGAGTTTGTGAACTTGAAACTCCTAGGGTTGTTGAACAGTTTACATCACTGAATTAATGTGTCTGTTATCTTTCTATAAAATAAAGAAACCTAATGAAAAGGGTTAAATAGAACGGGCTTTCAATGCAAATAAGAAGTTTGTTGACTTCATATACTAAGTAATTCTTAATTATGATTGGAAGTTTGTTTTATTTTCAATATGCAGTTCCACTATGCTGTTTTCTTTGCGTACATGAGGTTGCGGGAGCAGGAGATCAGGAATCTGATGTGGATCTCTGAATGTGTGGCTCAAAACCAGAAGTCTAGAGTTCACGACAGCGTTGTGTTCATATTTTAGTTGCTTTACAGCCCTTAAGGATAATAACTTGGCATGTTTCATATTTTTGTATACATCTTTCCTACTGTCTCTCATTCTCTGTTGAAAATTGTAAGTTGCAGATGTTGGTGCTACTGCTGCCCCCTGTGATTCTCAATCAATTTCAGAGGTTAATAATAATAATTAGGGGAAAAGAAGGCTGTGTGGCGCTTGTGCCCATGCCCAGACGCAGGAAGCGCAAAATGACCGCCCTGCCCCTTATGAATGAAAAATTCCACTGGATGCCCCCGTGCGCTCTCATTGGCCCCAGCACTGGTGCAGGGACCACGCAACAATACCCTTCCCTAATAATTATATGTACACAAAAGTTGCATTATTTTAGGGGTAAAAAATTCATTGGAAGTAATATATTTTGTTCAGAGTTTCTTTTGAATATGGATCATGGTGTGTTAATGAATTTCTTGTCTTCGTAATTTGAAGAAAATAGAATGAAGACATGTATAGGGTGTGTTATAGATGTCCCAAGCTTCCTTTCAACCGTTTCTGTAATTGGGAGGTTCAGTTTAAGTTGGTTAGCTTTCAACCATTGGATTATTTTATGTTATCTACTAGTGGTCAACCACTCCTTGTCACTGATGGCAGTTATGATCCTCACACAAAAGAGGCAGGTTGTGCGGCAATTATTGTGCTTAACAATCAATGTGTTTCAGCTATTATGAATCATGGCTATGCAGGAAGCCCACAAGAGGAAGAGACCATGGGACTTGAGTAGGGGCTTGAATGCTTGATGGAGCAATGCAGATGGAAAGCAAGCACATAGAGATTTTGGACAGATTCATAGGAGATAATGGAATGGCAAGCACATAAGATTTGGACAGATTCGTAGGAGATGGTGGAATGGTTGACGGAGTAGAAAGATATTAGGCGTCTTATATGATATAAGCACTTTGCTTTCGAGACTCAAACATCCATAATAAGGCCTTGTTAGGCAAGCTGGCGTGGCGCCTTTGGAAAGAGCCATCTACCCTATGGGCTACCTTCTTGAAGCAAATATACTTCCCCAACTCTGAATTCCTTCAAGCCAAATTGGGCTCCAACCCCTCATGGGCCTGGAGAAGCATCATCGAGGGGCGGAAAGTTCTTGAATCTGGATTGCTCTGGATAGTTGGAAATGGTCGAGACATTGCCAACTGGGAGGATAATTGGCTCCCAACTTCTCCTAACATGAAGATCACTCACCAAATCTACAAGGATCCTGCTATTCAAAAGGTGTCTGATATCATTGACCACCAGAATCGTACTTGGAGGTTAGAGCTTTTAGCCCAATATTTCCACCCAGAAGACAGCGCGGCAATCTCTGCTATTAAACTGAGCCTATTTGATAGATCGGATTTCCAGGTCTGGGGCCTAGCCAGGTCCAATATCTACTTGGTTAAGTCAGCTTACCATCATCTGGTCTCCTTAGCAGATTACTCAAGATTGGATGCAGCTTCTATGTCCTCCAGCTCCTCCTCCTCCCAGTTCATCCCAACCAAAGTTTGGAACCTCATTTGGACAGCCTCTTCCCTTCCCAAAATTAAAAATTTCCTGTGGCGGACGTGTTCTAATGGAATTCCCACAGGTGAAGAGCTTGCGAGGCGTCGGATTCCTATTGATCCCCTGTGTAGCCGCTGCTGCTCTGCCCCTGAAATCGTTGACCATATAATGGTGGACTACAATTTTGCTAGAGCGGTGTGGTATAGATCTCCTTTGGCGTACTTCCCTCCTACTTTTGAACCAAGATTGTTCAAGTGTATTCAAAGTTGGGGTTCAACTAATCCGAATGATAAAGCTGGGACCAAAGATATCCTCGGCTTAGCTTTTTTCATTTGCTGGAACCTTTGGACTGCTCAGAACGATCTTCTCTTCAACAGCCACAACTGGAGTCTGGAAGCAGTTATAGCAAAGGCCCGACGTGACTATCAGGAGTTGTGCTCAGTCTCTGTGCCTCACCTATGCCCTCCTCGAGCCTCTTCTCAGCTATCTCCTATCGAGCCTTGGCGTCCCCTACCCCCCCTTACTACAAACTGAACACTGATGCCACCTTCTCCAACAACAAAGGAGGTATTGGGTTTCTTATTAGGGACTGTAGGGGTCTTCCCATGGTAGCTATCTCATAGCCGGTTTCTTATATCTCCGCTATCCAGGGGAAGCGCTCACAATTAGAGAGGGTCTACTTCAAGGGATTGCTGACTGCCTGGATCACCTAATAGTGGAGTCCGACTGCAAGGAGATCATAGACTACATCAAAGCTCCTAATCTTCCTAAGGCTGAGGTTTTGAACCTTGTTTTGGATATTAAGCAGCTAGCCCCTTACTTTGTAAATTGTTCCTTCAACTTTGTTCCCAGGGAGATTAGCAGCACTGCTGACTCCCTGACCCGGAGAGCCAAGTCCGTTATGTGTAGGACTTCGTGGCCTATCTCTTCTCCTTGGCTGACTGAGCTATGTACTCAAGACGCTGAGCGTTGGTCCTCTTTTAGTGAATAAAGTTCTTCATTACCAACAAAAAAAAAAAAGCACTTCGCTTTAACAATTTGGGTTTGTAAATATTTTAAAACAGGAAAACATTTATTAGTTAAAATTTTCAGACATAGGTGTGTTTCTCTCCTCCCCCTATGAAACATTTCTGACCCTTATTGGGGAGGAGATAGACCTATGCTAGCGTTCCGGGACAGAAAACATCATCCCTTCTTACTTATGTTCCACTTTGTCAAAAAAAAAAAGAAAGTGAAGTGGGCTAGCTAGCCACCTTGCTATTCCTTCTTTCCTTCATTTTGACATAAACAAAAGAACGTTTTTCCTAATGAATTCCCACTAGAAGTATTTTCTCTAGCAACCATTACTTCCTATGGTTGTTCACTATCAATTGAAGTCTTTGTCCCCCTTCTCAACATTCATGAAGTTGTTAGGTACTTGACTGATACGCCAAAAGCTCTAGAGTTGATGGAATGCGTAAAATCAAGCCCTTTAACCTATTACATATTAGGTTGACCAAATCTAGTGGTCGTACACTAGATCAGACCCCATTAGGCACATACCAGACTACCACGCTTCCCAGTCGTCGTCCTTGGCGGCTCTCACTCTAGGCAGTTCTCATTCTGGTGGTAGGTAATCCTTTCCAAACGGTTCCACTCTGCTCCAGGGTTTTTGTATGGAGGCAGGTAGCCTTTTTTTTTTTTACGACTTTTATTCTACTCTAGGTAGTCCTTCTCCTAGGTAGCCTTTTCCATTATTCGAATATGTAACGTAGTGACTGATTTTTTATACCAAATGTTAGATACTTGATCGATACATCAAAAGCTTAAAAGCTAATGGAACACGTTAAATCAAGCCCTTTAACCTATTCCATACTAGGCTAGCCAAATCTAGCGTCCATGCACTAGATCGGGTCCCATTAGGCACATAACAGAAGCCTAGTCTTGGTTCCCCTATGAAACTAATCTGTCACCTTAGTACCTTACTACAATCCATAAGGCAACATTGATTGATATGAGGAAAACATCTTCTAGTGGTGTTCAAGGCTTGTCACTCAGTTCTTAGAGCTCTTCCACGAGGGATCAAACATTATACATTTCACACATGAATGTTTCTTGGGACTACACAAGTAATTTTGCCACGTGAGAGGTTTGACAAAGTTAAATATTGTGGACAAATAGGTTCCAAGGTTTGTTGCTTAAATGTCAAGTTTCAGTCCAAATAGAGCTAATCAAGTTGTAATATAATTTCTACTTGAATTGAGTGTAGTGTGTTGTGTATATCTGTCATTCCACGGTTTTAAAAGTCGATTAATATTTTAGGATTGGTGTGGAGTTTATCCACCATTCCATGGTCTTAAAAGTTGGTTAACCTTTTGGGATTGGTGTGTGATTTGTGTTTATCACTATAAAAAAAAATGATGCACTAATGGGTGTGTGGGTTTAGTCCCACATCGTGTGTGTGAGTACGTTGTGTGTTGTGTATATCCACCATTCCACGGTCCTAAAAGTTGGTTAACCTTTTGGGATTGGTGTGTGGTTTGTGTGATATCACTATCAAAGACAAAGTGGCGCTGTGTGCGTTGGGTGCGTGGGTTTAGTCCCACATCGTGTGTGTGTGTGTGTGTGTGTGTGTGTGTGTGTTGTGTGTGTTGTGTACATCTGTCATTCACGGTCCTAAAAGTCGGTTAACCTTTTTGGGATTTGTGTGTGGTTTGTGTAATAACACTATAAAAAAAATGTTGCGCATTATGTGCTGGGTGTGTGGGTTTAGTCTCACATCGTGTGTGAGTGTGATATGTGTTGTGTATATCCGCCATTCCACGATCTTAAAAGTCGGTTAACCTTTTGGGATTGGTGTGTGGTTTGTGTGATATCACTATAAAAAAAATGATATCACGATCCTAAAAGTCGGTTAACCTTTAGGGATTGGTGTGTGGTTTGTGCGATAGGTGCGCTAGGTGCGTGGGTTTAGTCCCACATTGTCTGTGTGTGTGGCTGTGGTGTGTGATGTGTATATCCGAGATTCCATTGTCCTAAAAGTCGGTTAACCTTTTGGGATTGGTGTGTGGTTTGTATGATATAACTATAAAAAAAAATGTTGCACTGTGTACGTTGGGTGTATTGGTTTAATCCTAGATCGGGTGTGTAAGTGTGGTATGTGTTATATCAGCCACTCCATGGCCCTAGAAGTCAGTTAACCTTTTGGGATTGATGTGTGATTTGGTAATATCACTATATAAAAAAAATGGTAATATAATTCATTGAGAATCCCAAATCGTCAAAAATGACTCTATTAAGGAGGGGCATGTTAATCCATGGGAAGATAAACACACTTTAGTTTTCCTTCATCACGCGGTGAAGATTTACTACACTATCATAGAGTCCACAAACGCTTGTAGGGTTTTAATATGTTTCTCAAAATATCCTTCAAATACCTTTCCACATGCATAGAATGGATTTTCATTCATTGTGGCTGAAGTAAAACTAGGGTGGAGCATGGTCCTTACACTTATGGGCCAATGCGATTGCGATTGATGGCATCAACAAGATGGTCACTAGTCATTACCACTTTTTATGGGGGCGGGGCGGTCATTTCACCCCATGTGTCTCTGCAAATGGGGTACCCTCCCCCCACAGAGAACATTTCTTAAAAAAAAGTACGGGTCCCAGCTCACAGATTATAATCCTCTCCAATTCCCTATAGCTCGGCAGTGCAGCAGTGCTAGTGTGGATGTCCGATACATTGCAGTTCGAACATCCAACGGTCTGAGCTCAACATAGTCACTGAGTTGGAACCGTTGGATGTCTGCGCTGCCACATGTCGGACATCCACACTAGCACTGCCGCACTGTCGAGCTATAGGGAATTGGAGAGGATAACTTTTCGTCCGATCACTCGAGTCTACTATGTCTCGAATAGAAATAGACAATGCCCGGATTTCTCTTTCTCCCAGGACATGTACTGTAGGTTTGCAGCTATGGAATCTTGAATGGTGAATCCTCCCATTGATTAATTCTCTCCTCTGCTTCTTCTTCTCTAATTCCTCTATATCTCAGTTTCTTTTTAAGTTCAATTTGACGTGGTTAATGGTCTCTTCATTGTTATCTTGTATAGGGTGTTTGACCTATTCGCGTAGCGAAGATGGAACCGTTATGTTTGACTGAGTAGAGTTCGAGAAACATTACGGATCTTGATCTCGACGCTTTGGTTCTCTCCGCCAGCTATTTGAACTTGCAAGACCTTTTTAACATGGCCATGACCTGTAAATTCTTCAAAAGAGCTGCCTATTCCGATTCAATATGGCAACATTGGTTCAGGTATTTCCATCCCCAAAAAATTATAAATGTTTTAATTAATTCCTTTCTTCTGTACGGATCTTATTATCTTAATTGTACGCATTATGGTTAGTTCTCGATTCAAAAAAGTTTCTTTCATTCAATCGCTTCAATCGCTTCAAAATTGAATGTCTTGAAGCTACTGCTAAGACGTTTACGACGAATTTCGTTTGCAATTCAGAAGTTTTAGTTTCATGGAGGAAGGGAATAAGTCGAGGTGTTGTATTTGTTTATTGTTCAATCCATATAGACTCTAGCATATTGATCTATAATTTTTGTTCATGGATTGAGCTCCGGTAGATCAAGTCAAGTTCATTTCATGGTTTTTTTTTTTGGATGAATGAAAATTTAAATTACGAAGAAAAAAGGGGGGGGGAATACACAAGCCCGAGGGCCAACACGCCGAAGCTAAAGATTAGCTAGGGCGAAGAATGGTGGTAGGGAGACCCCAGGAGACAATAATCAGCCTGTTCCTTGGAGTATCCAAGACACTACTCAGGGTGAGGGAATAAGCTTTAGATGAAACATCAAAGAAGATGGCCTTCCAAATCTTGTCAAAAGAGCGGGAGTTGGATGTCCATCTTCTAAGGTTACGTTTCATCCAAATGTGGGAAATAGTAGCACAAAAGGCAAGCTTGCCAATCCTGTCACAGATCGAATTACCCCCAAAAGTCATATCAATCTAGACCCATTCACGGGGAAGAGTAAGGGGCGTTCTCCTAGCGGACCAGCAGTGACGAAGGACCCGATTCCAAATGGAGGCAGCAAAGGGGCAAGAGAAGAACAGATGGTCTGTATCTTCGTGTCCATTCCAACAAAGGCAACAGCTGGTGGAGACTTGCATGTGGCGATGGATGAGAAAAGCTTGGGTGGGGAGGCAGTTACCTAAGGCACGCCAAGCGGTGAAGCTCTGCCGAGGAATGTGCCTTTTAAACCAAACCACTTTATGCCAAGGACATGGGGTCCCTCTTTGTCTAACCAAGTCCCAAGCCGAGTAGGAGCTGAAAGTACCTGAGGTGGAGGGGAGCCACAAGATGGTATCACCTCTTCCTCGGTGACCAGGGGGATAGGGGGGAGGGAGCTCCACAGATCAGCGAGGGGCGGGGACCACAAACCACTGGTGATAATGGAAGCCACTAGAGTAAACCTGTCCAAGCAGGAAGCAAATATGGTGTGGGGGCTGACAATGGAGGCAAGGACACCTGAAGGATGCCAGTTGTCGAGCCAAAGGTAAGTCTGGGACCCATCATCTATCCTGCAATAAATAGCTCCCCTAACTATATGCCTCACTTGCAGCACTCTACGCCAAATTCAGGAAGAGTCGGGGGCAAATCTGACAGTCCAAATAGAGTCTCTATGAAGGGGTCCAGCATACACCCAAAAGGTCCAAATACTGGATTTGTTGGTGACGAGCTTCCATAACAACTTGATAGAGCCTGCCAAATTGACATCTTTCATCCTTTTGAGCCCAAGGCCTCCTTCAGATTTGAGCAAGCAAATAGTAGACCAGCTCTTGGGATGGAGGAATCTGGCTGAGTCCACACCTTTCCAGAGGAAAGCACACATAATAGATTCAGCAGCCTTGATGGTGGCCTTGGGAAGACCAAAAACACCACTCCAGTAGATGTAGCAAGACTGGAGAACCGATCTGATGAGCTCAAGGCGACCTGTATAGGATAGAAGTTTGGCTTTCCAGAGCTGAAGTTTCTTGCGGAGGAGGTCAAGTATAGGGTTACAATGATGGGCTGAAAGTCTGGCTGGAATAAGGGGCAGGCCAAGGTAGCGAAAAGGTAAGGTGCCAAGGGTAAAGCCAGTGATGGCGGAGAGGGTCGCAATGGTGGTGTCGGGAACTCCAGCAAGGAAGATTTGGGATTTATGGTGGTTAATGCGGAGACCAGAAAGCCCCTGAAAAAGGTGAAGGGAGGACATTATGGACTCTAGGGAAAGGGGATTGGCCTTGGAGAATATCATGAGGTCATCAACGAAGGCAAGATGGGTTAGGTTGGTGGGCTTGCATTTAGGGATGGGGGAGATGAGGAGGAGGTCAGTTTTGGATTGGATACTGTGAGAAAGGACCTCAAGGGAGAGACAAAAAAGGAAGGGGGAGAGGGGGCAGCCCTATCGGATGCCAACGGAGGAGGAGAAGTATCCAGCTGGGCTGCCATTGAGGAGAACGGAGAACCGGGGAGTTGAAATGCAGAAGAGGATCCAATTGACAAAGGTGGGGGGGGGGAAGGACATCTTGAGGAGGACTTGGGATATAAAGTCCCAACGAATGGAGTCAAAGCCCTTATGGATGTCGATCTTTAGGAGGGCTGAAGGCGAAATGGATTTTCGGTGGAAGCCTCGAACAATTTCCTGACAGAGGATGATGTTGTCCGAGATACTTCTTCCAGAGATAAAGGCGGACTGGTTGGGGCTAACAAGGGAGTCGATGACAAGTTGAAGGCGATTGGCTAGGATTTTGGCAATGAACTTGTAGAGGAGGTTGCAGAGGGAGATGGGTCTGAAGTCCGTCATAGAGGAGGCTCCAGAGGATTTAGGAACGAGACAGAGAAAGGTATGGTTGATGTTGTGGATCTGGTGGGGGTTAAAGAAGAAACTCTTGATGGTGCAGGTAAGGTCCGAGCCGATGATGTCCCAACAAGTAGAGAATAACCCTATACTGAACCCGTCAGGGCCTGGAGCTTTACTAGCCTTATGGGAGCGAATAGCTGAGACAATCTCGGAGTCAGAAGGGATGGAGCAGAGATAGCTGAAGAGGTTGGGAGGGACGAATTTATTGATGAGGCCATCCAGGATGGGGGAATGGGTGGAGGGGGGAGGGTAAAAGATTCCCGTGAAGTAGGTCACAGCTTCAGATTTGATGGCATTGATAGAGGAGAGAACCGAGCCATCGACGGAGGTAAGGGAGAGAATGGAGTTGGAGTTGACCCTAGCTTTGAGGGAACGGTGAAAGAAAGCAGAGTTCGAGTCGCCGAGCTCGAGCCATTTAATCTGGGACTTTTGCTTAAGGAAGCTCTCTTCGAGAGAGAGAGAGGAGGCTAACTCAGAGGCAGCAAGGGATTCTTCCTTTGCAAGGGAGGAATTGAGAGGGTCAGACTGGAGACGGTACTGGATGGAGGAGAGAGTGTCCCGACAGGAGGAGACAACGGAGGAGATATTTCCAAAGGTGGTAGAGTTCCAAGTTTTGAGAGCTGTTTTGACATTTTTAAGCTTCTTAGAGAAGGCAAGAAGAGGGGAGGAGAAGGACTAAACTGGGATTTCCCAAATGGACTGAACAAGAGGAAGGAACTCGTCATGGGAGGACCACATGTCGAAGAATTTGAAGGGCTTGGGACCAAAGGAGAGATAGGGGAGAACAAAGAGGGAGATGGGGGAGTGGTCCGAGAGGCCTGGAAGGTCAAAGATAGCATGGGAAGAAGGAAGGGAAGAGAGCCATGTGTCATTGACGAGGACACGGTCAAGCTTACAAGCTACTCTGTCGAGCCCAGAGCGCTTGTTGTGCCAAGTAAGATCCGCACCCGACCCTCTAAGATCGTTAAGACCTGCATCCTCAAGACAAGAATTAAAGGCATCAACCGCTTGGTGGTCAATGGGGGAACCACCCATCTTTTCATGACTATATCTGACGACATTGAAGTCGCCACCCATGCCCCACTGGGCGGAACCAACGGATAGAGATATGGCACGGATATCATCCCAAAGGGGGAGACGATCCAAGGGATGATTGAAAGCGTAGACCATGGTGAAAAAGAAGAGATGACTGTGAAGGTGATCAGAGATGCTGAGATGAAGATGTTGGGGGGAGGCGTCAGAGACCAAGATGTGGAATTTGGAGGGATCCCAAAGCACCCAGATACGACCGTTGGGAGAGTGGGAGTAGTTGGAGATGAAGGACCAAGAAAGGGCTAGCGAATGGGCAATGCGAGAGCAATTGGGTTCAAGAACCTTTGTCTCAAGGAGGCAGCAGAGGTTGGACTTTGAGGATATGATGCGGGCACGTATCTCCGCTTGTTTAGCGGGGGAGTTGAGGCCACGGACATTCCAAATGGTCCAAGGGATCATGAGCAAGGAGGGGGGCGAGGCAACCAACCAGTTGTGGAACTAACTCGAGAACCCGGGGGAACACTATGGGGCCGTAACCGATACTCATGAAGGGGGGGAAACAAACAAGGGGGAAGTGGGGGAGGGAGGAAGCAAGGTGGGTAGAGGATCAGCCGAAGGGCCAAGGCCAGGTTTGAATTGGTTCGGCCAGGGGTTGGGCGTAACGGTAGGGGGAAAAGGGGTTGGGAGAATGGGTTGGTGAGGGTGGGTTGAGATGACGGGTTGAGTTGAAAGGGTTGGGGTGGGTTGGCGGGTAGATGGGTCGGGTGAGAGATGGGCAAAGCTTTAGTAGGGTTAAAAGGGGGAATGTGCAGGTTTAAAGGGAGGGGGAGGGGGTGAGGACATGTGGAGAGGGTTTAGTGAAAAGGTATTTCGTAGATGGAACAAAAGGGGTGTTGGTGTTAAAAGGTGAGAGGCTTGGGGTGACAGGGGGTGAAGGCGAAAGTGGTTTGCCAAAAGGAGGAAGAAAGCAGGGCGAAGGTAGAAGAGGGGGAGCAGGGGGAGTCAGCAGATCGGGCTCGCAGTGCAAGCAGGGCTCAAAAGGAGCAGTTGAGGCTGCAGGGTCACCATCGTCGCCAGGATCGAGAGACTGAAGGACTGCGAATCTGTTGTGGTCAACCTCAGAGGGTAGGTGGGCATCGGGGGACTCGCCTTGGGTAGGAACCTCGTCTGAATCCAGTGATCTTCTCCGGCGCCGGTTCCTGTCTTTTTTCCGGCCACGAGAAGGAAGCAAGGGACCTGCAGCCGACAGAGCAGGCTTCGCCAGGGCTTGGATCGAGGCCAGGGGCATGGCGACAGCATCGTCTTCCCTTGAGGCTGCTTTCAAGCTTTCCACTGCATCGTCTCCAGCAGCATCCTTCACGTCAACAGTGATCAAAGCTGCAGCAGTGACATCAACAGAGTTGCAACGGTGGTCGTTGGAGGCGCAGGGGTTGCAGCCTTTTTCGTCTGCAGCAGCCAAAGGGACAGCACCGATGCTCGAAGGAGGCGAAGGAGCAGGGGTGGCATGAGGCAGGCACTGTTTCGACGGATGACCGAAAGTCTTGCAGACTGAACAGTAGAGAGGCAACCATTCGTAGGACACCTTCTGGATGAAAGAGTGACCGTCTTCTTCCTGTATTGTAACGAACTCAGGAGGAGGCACATCTGCAGTAACTTCAACACAGATACGAGCGAAGGAGAGTCGGTCCATCTTCTTGGTTCGCTCGTCAGAGAAGAGAGGGTTTCCAATTGTTGATCCAACGATACTGAGACCAGAGGCACACCAATAGTGGAGAGGAAGACCTGGCAAGTTTACCCAGATGGGGATTGACTTGAGATCGATTCTGCTGAGAGAGGAGCGGTGGTCCCATTGCCGGAGGAAGATCGGCTTCTTGCCAATCAGCCAAGGACCACCCTCCAAGGCTCTTGACTTATCGACGTCATCGGAGAACCTGAAGATGAAGATGCCGCTGGAGAGAAGGTAGGTGAAGACAGACCCTGCCGCGCGCCATTGCTTGAGCAGAGAGGCTTTAACTACATGGAAAGGTGGGCGGGCGCCAAGGAAATGCCCCATGAGACAGCTTTGCCATTTGGATATTTCATCATCGAGCAGGCCCTTAGGACAGAATCCAATCTTGGAGTCATCGACGATGGAGGGAGGGACAAAGTGCAAGGAAATTCGGTCAATGGTAGTGGAGGAGGTGTTGGAGAGGAGGGAACTCCAGGTAGAGTGGTTCGGGTTGTCCTTGGCAAGGATAGGCGTATATGTCTGGGGCGAGTTAGAAGCAGTGGGTGTAGTTGAGGGGAGGGTGTCAATGGGATGGGGATCAGGTGTAAGTTTGAGAGGTGGAGGAGAGCTTGCGGAGGAGGAGGGGAGTGCAGGGCATGCCGGGAGAGCAGCTGGCGGAGCTGCCGGAGGGGGGGAGGCATCGCCGGAGAATATGGTCACTTCATCCTCGCCGGAGGGGAACTGTCCCTATTGAATCGTAATAGAAAGACTCGATCTCAGGTTCACTGTAGTACCTGTTTCCAAAAAATGTTTTTGTGCTTGACGAATCCTTCAAGGATTCCAGCTTGTCCACACCTTGTATCTCATGACTTCAAGCAGTCGACAGCTGATAGAATCTTCAAGTTCTTCAATTTTGACAGACATGGTATTGTTTCAATAGAAATGCACCCACTGATTTGGGCTGGAATTGGTTTGGGAGGTCACGGCTTCTAAGGGACTTGGGCCTAGGTTGCACTATGCCGGTCAGGCTCGTGCAGACGCAGGGCCAGCCCAAACCTGGACATGGACGCAGGTACCTGTCTGAGGTGATTTTAGACATTAGCCATCAGTTGGTTCCCCAATAGTCAGCTGGTTGGTAGTGCAGAAATTTTTTTGCCATTAAATAAAAAAAGCGTCAAATTTACAATACCTGTATCTGTTTTTCCTATTGAATACAGGGAGCATTGGCCACAACAAATATCTTCAAGCTCTCCATTAACTTTATGAGTTAGGGAAGCATATTTGTCTAGGCGTACTGCAGTTCAACAATTTAAATTTGTTGACCCCTGGATTCTTCATTTGTCTTCATCAACAAAACCATTCAGCCATATACTGTTGGATAAAGGTGATATTTTTTTGGCCCAGGTATGAAACCCACTGCTCTTGCAATGATTTATGTATACATTCTGGAAGATCATGTAGAGCAACCTTTAGATGTATGTATGAAAATGTTGGGTGAGAGATTGAAGAGTACTTTTTGGTCATTTTGATAAGTTGATTTTGCAATTTATGCTAGTGTGATCCAAAGTATTTAGCTGGATATGTAAATCTCACATTATCATTCATTCCTCATATTGGGATGATGGGCTTACCACCTGGTGGAGTAAAAAAACAAGAGCTTCTTGTTGGATAAGAAATAACTGACTGTGGTCTCTTCTTGCGAGCCATAGTTTACACCAATACAGTCTCATCCTTTCTAAGGGCTATTCTCTTCAAAGGAAGGATATCAAGGACACATGAGGCTTCTAGAGCTCATAACTATGGCTTGAAACACTAGCTTGGAGCTTCCAGGTGTTCCTATTAGTCCAACCAGAGCCTTAAGGTCTTCTTTTATAGCTTTATGCCTTTGAAGAAGATTTTGTTAGAGCCCTCCCTTATTAAATAAGTGCAGATCAATAAGTAAATATCCCCCCCCCCTTCATTGTGCTCAATGTTGTTTCGGTAAAAACATTTCATATTAGATCTCCTATGGTAGACTTCAGTTGATGCTTTTTGGGTTAGACATAATCCTCCCAAGGATGTTTCTTCTATTTCTGTGTATATGAATTAATCTACGATTCTGAGTGGAAAATGGAGGTCTGATATAAATTCTATGTTGTTTCTGAGAAAGAATGTGCTTGTTGCTGGTTAATACCCTCAGATACAATGCTGATTGAGTTTAGATCTAATTACAAGTTCATGGACTTTGACCAAAGAATCTGCTGCTAACTTGTTTCTTGGCATTAAACATATGGTTATGTTCTTAATTTAGATATAGTTGAGTGGGATAGCAGGTTTGTGCTTGCTTTTTTGACTGTCTCTACTGTAATAACAATCTATGAGCTCCTTTTTGATAGAAATTTAACATATTTTAACAGGAGCATGGTTTATGGGTGGCCAGACACATACTTTTGTATGGGCAGCCACCTTGTTCTGCGATGTGGCAGGTCTGATGGTGCTAAAACTTTGTGGGCAGGTCGACCCTTAGGTCCCTTGCTCTCATGTCGAGTTTGAACCCAAATGGAGTTGGGAACTTGGCAAAGAAAATCACTAAAATCCCAGGTCTATGAAGAGGCTGCATGGGATTACAGAGTAGTTCAGACACATACATGGAAGGGTAAATGATTTAATTTGAAGCTAAAAATTGTCTAGTGGCTAAAACCAAAACCATTCCATAGAAATCCAATGGTTGGAATTGCCACATCAGCCTTCCACATGGCACAACTAGGTATGCCATATGGCCACCCATATAGTCTTGCCAAAAGAAAAATTGGAATTTATGTGTAAAACTGTTGAATAATGTACACCAGAATACCATGGGGGTATTTTGGTCTTTTTACAGTTGTAATATTGTGTTTATGTATCTCCTAGTTTAGTTAGCCAAGCTAGGGGTATTTTAGACATTATGCTGTAATCTCTTTTATTATAAATATAAGGCTTGTTGATCACGTTGATCATACAAGCAATATTCTCTAATTCAGATCTGTTAACATGGCATCAGAGCAGGTTTCGAATTAAGGATCTCCCTTCTCTTTCATTCTGGACTTCCCCTTCCTCTCTCTTTCATTCTCGATTTCTTCCTTCCTCCTCTCTCTCCTTTGTTCTTCATTCTCCAAAAAGGGGCAGCACTAATGAGGTGATCTAAAGATCTAGATGCTGCCCTCCATTACCTCATTCATGATATACACCTAAAAAATTCTGCTCGATAGAAGACTGCTCCCTCTCTGCGATATTTGCTGCCTTCAAAATTTTTTTTTTTTGGATTGATCCTCTCTACAAAAAGGGCTCGATTCACCTTTTGAAGTGCTAGAACTGCAGGGGAATTATTACAAAGGCTTCTATCCCTCCTTCATTGATCGATTTTTTCATATGATCGGTCTTGTTGGCGTACTTTGCCATTCTCGGGGTTGGACATATTGATGGCACGCTAGCCAACTGGTCCTCTTCGAGTAGGTGGATCTCGAATAATGGTATACTCATGTCTTATTTGATTGGCTCCATGCTGACTGCAAGTGGTTTCCTTCTTCTTGATACAGCCCAACAAATTTGGTCCGCTTGCAAGGAAACATATGGCCAGCTTGGTAATGATGTACAAGTGTATGAACTCCAGAAGAAGGCTAATCACACTACTTAAGGGGAGTTGTCTGTCTCCAAGTACTATGCTACCTTGCGCAGTCTTTGGCAGCAATTGAACCACTTCTCGGATTACCACCCTACTATTGCTGCCGATATTACTGCATATAAGAAGCATCTGGTCAAAATCCGAGTTTATGATTTTTTGGCTGGTTTGAATATGGAGTATGACCAGATTCGTGTTTGGCTGGTATGAGCAGTAGTCTCCTCTGAAGAGAACCGTCGAGCTGCTATGCTCCAACCTCCTATTACTGACAGATCAGCCCTCTAGACTGCTGCCCAGGCTACTTCTGCACCTGTTGGACATGTTTCTCTTGGTGATTCTACTCCAAGGACTGTTACTTGTGAGCACTGTCACAAGCCTTACCACACCAAAGAGAAATGTTGGAAACTTCACGGGAAACCAGCGGACTTTGAGGCCAAGCGGGCTGCCAAGAAAAAGACAAAGAACAAGGCTCATCATACTGAGACTGTTGCCACAGCCCCTGCTATTGACATTGGTCTATCCCAGGATGATCTATAGGCATTCCTACGTGTGCTACAGTCTTCTGCTGATGCTGCTGCTTCTACTACATCAGCTCTTGCTAATTCCTCTACTCCTTTAGGTTCACACTTCGCCCGGTCAGGTATTCCATTTGGTGGTCATTGTACTTCCATAGCTTCCCATGCTTGGATCATAGATTCTGGAGCTACAGATCACATGACCGGTTCCTCTAGCCTCTTCCATCGCTATTCTCCCACTTTTTGGGAAAGAGAAGGTCAAGGTGATTGATGGTTCCCTTTCTTCCATCTCTGGAAAAGGAATCATCAACTACACTTCTTCTCTTACTTTGTCTTCTGTTTTGCACATTCCTAATTTTACTACTAACCTTCTTTCCATTAGTAGTATTACTCGTGATCTTAATTGCAAAGTAACATTTTTTCCTTCCTATTGTGTTTTTCAAGATCTGGTCTCTGGGGAGACGATTGGATTGGGTAAAGTGCACGGTGGATTGTACCTGCTTGATGATGGTCGTCTTACTCCACCACCATTACCTTCTCCGCTACATCAGAACTCTTTGGTCTCTTCTGCACTTTACCAATGGCACTCTAGATTAGGTCACCCTCCATTAGGAATTTTAGCACATTTATTTCCCACTTTGGTTAAAGGATGTAATAAAGATGATTTTTTTTTGTAAGGCTTGTGTTCTGGTCAAACAGACACGTTCAACTTATTCTATTTCAAATAAAATGAGTTCTTCACCTTTCCATTTGGTGCATTCTGATGTTTGGGGCCCTAGTCGTAAGACTTCTATTTCTGGTAATCGGTGGTTTGTTTCCTTTATTGACTGTCACTCACTCACTCTAGAAACACATGGGTTTATCTTATGCACACAAAAAAATCAGGTTTTTCATGTTTTCAACATTTTCATAAGATAGTCCAAACTCGGTTCCAGGCTACTCTCAAAATTTTGAGAAGTAATAATGGAACCGAGTATATAGAAAATCAATTTCAAAAATAATTTGTTGATCATGGGATTATTCACCAGACTAGTTGTGTTGATACCCCAGCCCAAAACGGTGTGGCTAAAAGGAAGAACCGCCACTTATTAGAAGTGGCCAAAGCATTGATGTTTGCTCGCAATGTTCCTTCCCAATATTGGGGGGATGTTGTTCTCACTGCAGCCTATCTCATTAATCGGTGGCCTTCTCGTGTTCTTGACTCCCGTAGTCCGGTTGAGATTTTACTTGGGAATTCTTACTTTGTGGTTTCCCCCAAGGTGTTTGGCTGTGTGTGTTATGCTAGGGATACCAAATCTCCTGGCAAACTTGAACCCCGTGGGTTACGGTGTATTTTTTTTTTGTTATTCTCCAACCCATAAAGGTTATAAGTGTTACCATCCTCCTTCCCGTTGTACTCTAGTCAGTATGGATGTCATTTTTCATGAACGAACTCCTTATTTTTCTTCCCCACCTCTTCAGGGGGAGTGTTCTAGTGAAAATATGGTTCCTTCTCTTGAGTTCCAGCCCACTTTAGATGCTGCCCAGCCCACTGGAGATGCTGTCCGGCCCACTTTAGTTGCTGCCCAGCCTCCTTTGGCTGCTGTCCCTTCATCTCTAGGGAATCCATTACAGGGGAGATCATGGAAAATAATGGTGGTGATGTTCCTATTCAGGAGGAGCTGACTCCAGTCAAGAGAACTATTAGTGAATTTCAGAAGAGAATTGACAACTCCAACATCATCACCTATAAAAAAGGATGTTCCAGACAAGAGCAACGTAAATCCACTATTGCACCAATGCCTATCCAATTACTGACTCAGGATCTAGATCCTACTTCTCCTGGTAAGACTTCTTCCTCCGACCTACCTATTGCTCATCGCAAAGGTACTAGGACTTGCACTCTGCATCCCATTCCTCGCTTTGTTTCTTATAGTTCTCTTTCTCCATCCTTTCATGCATTTGTGTCCTCTCTTTCTTCTGTTACCATTCCTAAAAATTGGCAGGAAGCTTATGCAGATGGAAAGTGGAAGGCAACAATGTTGGAAGAAATGAGAGCATTGAAAAAAAATAATACTTGGAATCTTGGAGCTCTTCCTCCAGGGAAAAGACCAGTGGGATGTAAATGGGTGTTCGTGGTCAAAGTGTCAAACAGAAGGTTGATGGGATTGTGGATCGATATAAGGCACACCTGATTGCAAAGAGCTTCACTCAGACATATGAAATTGATTATCAGGAGACCTTTGCTCCCGTTGCAAAGCTGAATACAATTCGAGTGTTGCTATCTTGTGCAGTCAATCTTGGATGGGACCTACAACAACTCAATGTGAAGAATGCCTTCCTTAATGGAGAACTTGGTGAGAAGGTGTATATGGATATTCCACCAGGGTTTTCTTGTGATAATAATAAAGGCAAAGTGTGTAAATTGAAGCGTGCACTTTATGGGCTGAAGCAGTCGCCTCGAGCGTGGTTTGACAAGTTTCACAAGGCCATGGTTTCTGTAGGCTATAAGCAAAGTAATGCTGATCATATTCTCTTTATAAAGAGGGTTTGTGGAAAACTCACTATTCTTATAGTCTACGTTGATGACATTGTTGTTACTGGCAATGATGGTGATGAGATCAGCCATTTGAAGACCTTTCTTGGGCAGGAGTTTGCGATTAAAGATCTAGGAAAGTTACGGTACTTTCTTGGGATTGAGGTTGTCAAGTCCTCTAAAGGCATGTTTCTCTCTCAAAGGAAGTATGTCCTGGATTTATTGGCTGAAACTGGCTTGTTAGGATGTCACCCTTCATATACTACTATGGATGCGAATACTCGTCCCAAAGAAAAGGAGGGTGAACCTGTTGATAAAGGTCGGTACCCAAGACTAGTGGGGGAGCTGATTTATCTCTCACACACACATCCTGACATTGCTGTTGTTGTGAGTACTGTGAGTCAATTTATACATGATCCCTACTCTTCTCATATGGAGGCTGTTCTTCGCATTCTTCACTATTTGAAGTTAGCTCCTGGAAAAGGGATTCTCATGTCCCCTCATGGTCACCTACGGGTAGAGGTGTATACTGATGCTGATTGGGCTGCTTCTATAGATCGTAAGTCTATCTTTGGGTATTGTTCTTTTATTGGTGGCAATCTTGTCACTTAGCGTAGCAAGAAGCAGAATGTGGTGGCTCGTTCTAGAACTGAAGCAGAATTTCGTGCTATGGCACAAGGAATTTGTGAGTTGCTTTAGCTGAAAGGCTTGCTACATGACTTTGGTATTCCTATTCATCTTCCTATGATGTTGTACTGTGACAACAAGGCTGCAATCATCATTGCACATAACCCGGTACAGTATGATCGCACCAAGCATGTTGAAGTGGATAGGCATTTCATCAAGGAAAAATTAGAAGAGGGGGTGATTTGTGTTCCCTTTGTGAAGTCTATTGATCAGGTTACTGATATTTTCACCAAGGGATTGTCTGGAAAGCTATTTCATCCAAACTTAGTCAAGTTGGGCATGATTGACATATTTGCTCCAACTTGAGGGGGTGTGTTGAATAATGTACATCAGAATACCATGGGGGTATTCTGGTCTTTTTGCAGTTGTAATATTATGTTTATGACTTTATGTATCTCCTAGTTTAGTTAGCCAAGCTAGGGGTATTTTAGACATTATGTTGTAATCTCTTTTATTATAAATACAAGGCTTGTTGATCACATTGATCATACAAGCAATATTCTCTAATTCAGATCTGTTAACAAAAACCATCCAGGAGGGGTGGCCTTAGCCTGGGTAATGTGCCTTTTAGAAATTATGCCCTTCTCTCTAAATGGCTATTGAAATCTCCTAGAGAGGAAAAAAAAAGTTGGGACTTGATGATTAAATCAATATATGGTCTCTCAATATTTGGGGGAGGGATTATGAAATGCCTCTTATGGTCACTATAGTCTGTCCTTGGAAGAGTATTTGGAAACTCCTCCCAAGGTTGATCTTGAGTCACATTAGATATCAGGTAGGTAATGATGCTCACAATCAATTGTGAGAGGATCTATGCTGAGGGAATAAGCCTTTTCAATTTTGATTCCCTGTGGTTTACAATCTCCTTAGTGTTAAGGGAGATGCATTCCTGATTGTGTGAATCAGTGCCCTGAGGGCCTTGAGTGGGACTTTGGGTTTAGAAGAACATGGAAAGAATCTTAAATCCAGGATGTAATGATGTATCTGATCTTTTCAATTCGTTAGTTGACGTCTAATACCCTATTTACTGACCTGATGTGTACATTTGGACCTTTCTAGTGATGGCTCCTTTTTCTTTCGAGATCCTTCTTTATGGCTTCCATAAAAAACCCTCAAAACAATATGGTATACCCTTACAAACTGATCTGGAAGCTTCCAACTTGTCCTAAATATAAGGCATTGGCTTGAGAGGTGAGCCATGAAAAGTTAAACATTTGTGACAGATTGCTAGGAGTTTTATCTTTCCACATGTTTGCCTTATTTGCTTGTTAGATGGGAATATGTAAGTCATTTGTTTATCCACTGTCTTTTCTAAAGCCATTTAGTGCCAGCTAGTGTTTCCGTAGGGTAGAACTGGGCTCCCCCATAGGGAATTTGCTGTCTGATGGATTTTTGGCTTGTCCCTGGGCTTGGTAAGAGGGCAAATTGGTGTGGCGATTAGTTTTATGGGCTAGTGTTTGGACCATTTGGGAGGAAAGCAATAATCAGATGTTCAGAGGTCTTCATGCTATTGTCTTGAGGACTGCTAGATGGGCTGTCATGCTGGAGGCATTTAAAGTATCTCCATTGATTATTTCCTGAGACAGTCTATGGTGACCACATCTGCACTCATAACCCCCCCCCCCCCAATATCCATCACTTCTGGGAACCAGCCCTTCCTCATCTCATGAATTTGAACATGGATGGCAGTTCTTTGGGAAATCTTGGGTCAACAGGCATTGTGGCGTCTTAGGAATGCTGAAGGACCTATACGGCTTGTTTTCTCTTGTCCTATAGGTGACGCTAACTCATTTGCAGCTTAGATGCTATTTTTTAAGGGGATTCGGTTTCCACGATCAGTTGGCTCCAGGATTACACTTGTTGGCCTAGGAGATATATTAATGTTATTAGGAAGGCAAGGTTCTTACTTCTAATTGTTGAGAGGGAATTTCTCCCTTTCAAGGAGGCTCTGGTGTCACGCTGTTCTTCCCCCCCCCCCCCCCCCCAAAAAAAAAAAAAATAATAATAAGGGACAGAAAATGCTAGCTGGGCGCGGCAGTCATTTCGCCCACCCCTGTGTCTGGGCGCAGGGGCAGTGCACCGCACGCACCAAAAACTGGAAAGGGGCAAAGGGGATTAAGAAAACTGTTTTATGGGTGCATCTAAAAGTCTCGATTATTGTTGTCATTTTCTGGTTTTTGTTCTGATGCTAAATGTATCCCAAAAGATTTTAGCTGAGAAGTGAGAACCATCACATGTATGAAAGATTAGTTTATTTTTATTCTATGTTCTTCTTCTGGGTCTTGACTACTAGGGTTCAAAGATTTCAGCTGAGAAGTGAGAACTATCATGTGTATGAAAGATTAGTTTATTCTTATTCTGTTTTCTTCTTCTGGATCCTGACTACTAGGGTTCAAAGGTAGTAAAGGTTGATACCTCTCCAAGTGCTCCGCCAGTTACCCTTTCAGATCATAATGCAAGAATTACTTGTATGAGGTGAGTATTGCCCATGAGTTTTCTTGATCCAGAAAATATGTTGATTCAGTGATGCATCACAGTTTTGTGCTCTTTTTACTAGGAGTTTATATGAAATTTAGAATTACCTGCTGCCAACACATTTCAAGCTGTTTTCTTATGCCTGACATCTGTCATATTGAACGGTTCCCCCCCTCTGGCACCCCTCTTATGGTTAAATGCTAAAATATTTAACAAGATGGCATAAAAGCAGTTATATTTGTCGAGCTGAATGTTAAAGTAACAACATAAACTTAAATTTGTGTAGCTAAATTTGTCATGTTGAGATGGATGAGTGGCAAGACTGGGAAGGATGAAATCCAAAATAATTGCACTTGTGGGAACTTAACAGCATCACTAATGGGTGACAAGATGAGGAAAAGTTAGTTTAGGTGGATTGACCATTTGAAACAAAGGTCAACAAAGGCATGTAGAGTGCCATGCTGCAAATTAACTTCATGATGGCCTTAGAGGAGAATTCCAGAACAGGATTCCTGCAATGGAGCCCTAGTGGTTGCAATAAGTCATGGTGAGTTCAGTTTTTTTTTCCCCCCTCGATGTCATTATATCCATAATTATCCAAAGATCGTGAGCGCAAAGTCAGACCGGCATATAAGAACTGATCAATCAAAACCCTAACCAAAGATGTTTCTAACAAACCCGATATTATATCTAATAAAACAAAAGAAATTATTTACTACAACTTCATCAAACATGAAACAGGAAAGTTGATTCTACTTGTACCTGAAGCAGCACTAAGAATAATGAAGCTCTGAAAGTTGCAGACATGTAAAACGCTACTTTACAATGCAGGAATCCTTCAGGCTTTAACCCTTTACAATGAAGATCGAAGGGAAGGATTCGAGGAATAGTGTTTCTGAAATTGGGGCTTGGTGATTGTGGGATGGTAAGAGAGAGATGGCTGGGAGCAGAGACTCTACCGCAGAGAGATTGGGCATTGCTGTTGGATAGTACTCATGAATGGCGGATGACAGACACTGTCGTCTTTATTCTTTTGTAACTGACGATACATTCTCTCTTCTGATGTCTGATTTCTGAAGCGAAGGCTGGCATTGCAGATCTCTCTCCTACCTCTCCTTATCTACATCTTCCGGCTGTAGCGCTTGCAAAAATGTCTCTGCTTCTATCTCCATATCGCCGACAAGCTCCGAGGTGCGATTGTTGATCTATTTTTTTCCATCTCCATTGGTTTTGCTTTTACTCTCTGGGGAGAAGACAACACGTTGAATTTGGTATCTTTAGTGAACAAGCTGCATTGCCAACCTTGTGGGATTCGTTGCCAGTGATCGCACTCCCTCTGTCTCTCTCCCTTTCATCTCAACAAAAACAGAAAACCCTCAGTAAAGTCTTGAAACTTTTGAGACATTACGGTTTTATTCAGTTTAGTAGGTTTAAAAATATATTGGTTTTAGATGGTTTAGAACCGATGGTTTATTGGTCCAAACCCAAAACAAACCGATTAATAATTGGTTGAGAATTTAAAACCAAAACTGAACTGATTACTATTCGGTTTATCGGTTCCAGTTTAAACAGTTCAATTCGGTTTCGGTTCAAAATTCACACTCCTAGCTTCAATGGATCCCTGTATATCCTTTTTGTGCTAGAGCCAACTATCTTTGTAGTGGCTATCAAATTACCCAAAGCTCATAACCAATAGCCTACAAAGATCTAGACTTGTAGGTCTCTCAATAACCCTCTAAAAGAGAAACATCAATAATCTGGTCAAAGATGATCAGATCTGTTTGCAACTCTGATCACGAGGCCTATTAGGTGTGAGGAATGGGTTACCAAAATTTGATGTGCATCTGATGGTTAGATGGGGAGAAATCAAGAGGTTATGAAAATAAAATAATGTAGTCCTAGATAGGTAGGAAACCTACTAGGAACCAAACAACAGGATCAAATAACAAAAGGGGCTGCTGGTTCGAATGGACAACACTAGGATTTAGGTCAATTCCTAGGCTTAGGGTAGGATAATGGGAATATAGTTTATACGATTAAATTAGGCAGGTTTTGGGGAGTTTAGAAAACTAGATTTGGTTAGGTTTAGATGAGAATTCAAAATTCCAGAAATTAGGGTTAGGGTTTCAGGTTTTGGGTTTTAGAAATTAGGTCAAATTTAGGGTTTTGAAAGACAAATAGGGGCAGCAGCTTGGGTCGAGTGTAGGGGGTGTTAAGGAGAGGCTGTGGTTTGAATTTGAAGTAATTCTAATGGTTAAATATGGCTGGGCAGCAAAATCTAGGGTTTAATGGAGTTAGGGTTTATGGGATTCAAACAAAAAATAAAGGGGATCGATTGGGGGAAAGGATTAGAGGGTGAGAAGAAGAAATTGGGTGTCAAACTTACTGGAGATTCCACTGGCAGCAGCTTGAACAGATGTGAAGGATAGAACCACCTTCGAATTGGGATCCTCTCGGCCATCACGGCACCGGGAGTCGATCGGATTCCACCAAACCCTTTCCACCTTGATAGAACCACAAGGATGCACACTCACAAGGAGCACAGGAGTAGCAACAATGGCAGCCAACAAGCAAAAGCTTTTTTCATTAATCAAAATTCGTATTCAATGCTGGCCTCCCTTACAAACTTATATAGAAGACTCAAAAATAGACTTAGACACTAAAAAGGAAAGGCCAAACCCTATCCCTAACCTATTAGGTAACTTAAACTGTCTAGGAAACTGAAATACGAAAATAGACTCAATACATGGCTGGACTTATAGAGTCCTAATCCCGCCCAACTTACATCACATGACCACTTAACCAAGTCACATGATCACTTAAATTGAACCAATTGGATGCAACCAATTTGAACCGGTTTAATTAAAAACATAAAAATAAACTAAGTATTGGGCTAATCCCGTATGCAACCTATATACCCCTAATTTAGGCTCATTAAAGTGGGCTATTACATAGAAAATCCTAAAGGCCCAACATATATTTATCCCAACACTAGACTTATTCCTAATAAAAGAAGCTCAGTTTGGTGATAATTCTGCATCATAAAAAGTGACTAAAATTAAAAACTTAAGAGTTAGTAACAACATAAAACAGCAACAAAAGTGAAGAAATAGCAAGTGTAAATAAAATATAATATAAGGGAATGAAAATGGAAACAACAACAACAACTCAGCCTTATCCCAACTAAATGGGGTCAGCTGCATGGATCCTTGCCCTCCAATCAGCTCTATTTGAGGTCATACTTGATTTAAGGTCTAAGTTATGCATGTCTTTTCTCACTACTTCTCCTAAGGTCATTTTAGGTCTGCCCTGGCTCTTTTAGTTCCTTCAATCTTAATCAAATCACTCCTCCATACAGGAGCATCTAAAGGCCTCCATTGAACATGGCCATGCCACCTCAAACAACTTTCTCGTAGCTTATTATGTATCGGAGCTGCTCCCAAATCAGCTCTAATACGATCATAATAATTCCTTATTTTATCCTTCCTAGTTTTACCACTCATCCATCTCAACATTGTTATCTCTAATACGCTGAGTTTATCCATATGATACTTCTTAATTGCCCAACATTCCGCACCATACATCATGCCAGTCATATGACTGTCCTATAAAATTTTCCTTTAAGTTTTAAAGGAATACATCGATCACACAATACTCTGGACACACCTCTTCACATCATACATCCTAATTTAATTCTCTGTGAAACATCATCCTCTATATCAACTTCTTTGTTTATGACTGAGCCCAAGTACCTCAAATAATCATAACTCCAACTTGGCATTAATCCCTGCTTTTCTCTCATCCACCAAAACAATCTCATCAGCAAAAAGCATACACTAAGGAACCTCATCTTGAATGTCTCTGATTAAATCATCCATGATAAGCGCAAACAAATAAAGGCTTAAAGCTGATCCTTGATGTAACCCAATTGTAATTGGGAATTCACTACCTTGGCCCCCCACCTTTCTTACACTTGTCACTGCACCATCATACACATCTTTAATTATGTCCACATATTTACTTGAAACACTGCTCTTCTCTAACACTTTCTAGATTAACTCTCTGGGGACTCTGCCATAAGCTTTTTCTAGGTCAATAAAGATCATTTGGAGATCCTTTTTGCAATATCTAAATCTTTCCATGAGTCTCCTAAGTAAATACCTTCTATTGTGGATCTTCTTGGCATAAAACCAATTTGGTTCTCCGTAATAGTAGTTTCTCATCTCAGGGGGGTTTCAATAACCCTCTCCCATAATTTCATAGTATGACTCATTAGTTTAATGTCTCTATAGTTATTGCAGCTCTGAATATCACCTTTCTTTTTGTAAATTGAAACCACGATGCTTCTCCTCCATTCATCTGGCATTTTCCTTGTGTTCATAATCTTATTAAACAACTTAATTAGCCAAGATAAACCACAGATTCCTACGCTCTTCTATACTTCTATTGGGACCTCATTGGGCCTTGTGCCTTGTTTACTTTCATCCTCCTTAAAGCTTCTTTTACTTCAGACACGCTAATTTTTCGTATTTATCTATGACATGTGTCTTGATGGGTAATTGTGGGTACCGCGACCTCGGAAAGGGGTTCCATCCGCCTTGCGGGCGGATCCTTTTTGGGGATCCCTTGGCGACAGGGGGTTTGGGGTCGTAATGAACATGATAAAATAGAAGGATTCGCCACCTAGGATTCAGGACTAGGACCCAAAGGGGTAGCCCCATCCATGGTGAGTGGAAAGGACTACTCATGGTTCCATTTGGTCTAGTCTGAGTCTATGTAAGAGAGAGGAAGGTTAATGTAGCTCTAAATAGGAGAAGGATCCTATTAGAGGCCAAGCAAGAGGATCTCAATGGGCTGCTGGTTCGAATGGGCAGAATAGGTAAACTAGGGCAGAATTAGGGTTAGGATTAGGGATTTGAGTTAGGGTTTTATTTAGTAATGATGTGCAGGTCAAAAGGAAACTAATGGAATAGGTTTTGAATAGGTTTAAACAGAAATTAAAATTCTGAAACTCTAGGGTTAGGGTTCCGGGTTTTAGGTTTTAGAAATTAGGTCAAATTTAGGGTTTTGAGTGGGATCTAAGGGCTGGGGCTGAGGTCGAGTTTTCTAAACAGGGAGGGGGATGTTCGACTGTAATATGAAGGTTTTCTGATGGCTGAATTGGGTTTTACAAAATTTAGTGTGTTTTTGGGTTTTATGTGAATGAGGGAATTTAGGGTTTGAGTGATGGGAAGGGGCAGCAGCTTAGATCGAGTATAGGGGGGGTTGAGGAGAAGCTGTGGTCAAAGAATGAGAGGATTCTGATGAGGGAACAGGTCTGGACAGAATTAAGACTAACTAGGATTTATGGGAATTCAAATTAAAAATAAAGGGATTGAATGGGGAAGGAGAAGGAATAAAAAAACAGAATTAAACTTCAAACTTACCACAGGAATCCACCGGCAGCAGCTTGATAATTGAAGGAACCTCCCGATCGTCTCGATGCAAGGAGTCGCAGGAATCCACCCACCCTATCCACCTTGAAATCCACAAGGGTATCACTCACAAAGGAGCAGGAACAGCAGCAGCAGCAGCAATCGGCCAGCAGTAACAGTCTTTTTTAATTCAAATTCAATGTGGGGGAGCCCTCCACGATTTATTTTATTTATAATATGGCTTTATGCCAAATCCTACTACAACTTAATGACTTCTCCTTCACAAAATCGTGGAAGGGAAGGAATTTAAACTAAAACTAATAACTTAAAATAGTAAAAGACCTATTTAACCCTACTAACTTAAGTTAAAAGACATCTAACTTAAAACAACTAATTTAAAAGAAGATTCCATACTAGCCAATAGGATTTAAGGACTTATTAACCAATAAGAACACTTCACTTAAATTAGACCAATTGAACCAATTGGGTGCAACCAATTCTAAACCGGTTCAATCTAAAAACAAGAAAATAAACTAAGTATTGGGCTAATCCCGTATGCAACCTATATACCCATATTTTAGGCCCAGAAAAGTGGCCTATTACATTAGAAACCCATGGGATCAAAGGCCCAACATGTATGTAACCCAACCCTAGACTTATTCCCAATGAAACAAGCCCTATTTGGTGATGAATCTGCATCAAAGGTGTTAGCATAATGACATATCCTATACCAACATGCAATGCCAACATATGATTGATTATCATGCATCAAATACATCAAAAACTAAACACGTTATTCTCGCACCCATACACTACTATTTACACTAAAAACAAGCTACTATACTGGTCTACATTATGCTAAAACGAAAAGATAATGAGGAAATATATACCTGAAGTCGAATCTGAAAGGGCAAAAAGCGAGAAAAAGTGTTCCCGATGCAAATGCAAAGTATGGGGTATCTCCCGGCTCAGGTGGAGATGGACAAACGGCTTTCGACGGACAGAGTAACGGCTACGTAAAGTGGTTTTGGGTCACTCGGGCTACGGATAGAGTAACGGCTAAGTAAGGTGGCTTTACGTCACTCATACTATGGATAGAGTAATGGCATCACAAAGGGTCTGATTGGATATCGAAAAGGGATCGATGGAAAACTTCGAAAAAACAGGGTAAAAAGGTAGATTCGGGCCACTTAGAGTGCGGGCAGAGTAACAATAACACAAATATTGAACATCGAGGCGGGCTAAAAGAGGGCTCACTCCAAAGTCGGAAAATGGGCATAATAGCTCATTTCTTAAGGCTAGAGGCTCTCTTCCAACAAGGGGAGGGGGCCCTCTACTTATAGAGGGACCCCGCATACCGTGGCGTCGCCAAGTACGGATTCCGTACTGGCAGCGCCGCTGAAAAGGACGCCGTTCAGTGGCACTATATGTCTGTGGCGCCGTGGTGCTATATCGTCCGGACGCCGCGGAGGCCATCCGCAGCCTCCAAAGTGCCATGGTGCTGAAAAAGTATTTTGGGGGGTTTTTTAGGCTAAAGAAGGCTCTTATGACTGTTTTGGGGATTTTGGGACTGAGGGGGGTCCCCATTGGGCAAATCCTTCTTTGGAGAGGCATCGATGTATGTCTGTATCTAGTGGTTGTCATCGTCGGGGGAGGGTGGCAATTTTGAGCGTGAACAGTAATGCAGTCTTCCGGAACACTCATGGTTTAAAGTAAGGGTGTTAAAAGGTCCAGTTTCGGTTAAACGGTTCGGTTTCGTTCGGTTTTGACTGCTTAAAGGTAGAAACCGTAACCAAACCGTTTAACTAAATGGTCTTATAATCAAAACCTGGACCGTTTGGTAAACGGTTTTTAAACAGTTTTGGTTAAATGGTTCTATACGATTTTACATGATTTTGATTAGATGGTTCTATACACATTTTCTACTCTATTTATTAATACTGGTTATTAATTAATAGTTATTACTTATTACTTACTAAGTTATTAGTTTTTTTCTAGAAAAAGGAAATCATTAATGAAGAAACATGACTGCTTAGAAGTTACTAGTTGTTTTGACTTTTTATTTATTTAAAAAAAAAAATTTGTTAAAGTTTTAAAAGGGTTAGACGGTTTGGTTATAATCGGTTTTAATTCGGATTACACGGTTTGAAACTGTTGGATTAATCGGCCTAAACCGAACCAAACCGATTAAATAAACGGTGTCATTTCTAAAACCATAACCAGACCATTTAACTAAACGGTCTGTTGGTTTCGGTTTAAACGGTTCGGTTCGGTTTAGTTTTGACACCCTTAGTTTAAAGTATTGCACTGTATCGTATGGGTCGATTCGTATTGGTATCGCCGGGTATCGATACGGTACAATGAGATACGTATCTTCTTCTTCTTTTTTTTGGAAAAATATCATGTATCGATAAGTATCGCATTGTATCGGCCAGTACGATGCAATACTACCGATACATACTGATACTCATCAATGCATCAAGTTAAGGGGTTTGTAAAAAAATTAAAGTATCGGTACGCATCGCTAACGTATCGGCCGATGTAGTGCGATACATGCGACACAGGCCATTAAGAGCCCGTGTTCACATTCCAAAACTAAAAAATGAATTCTGAAGACAGAAGTGACCACCTAAGAGTCTCATTCCTTGCTCTCAACCTCTTTGTTTCCCACTTTTTTGACTTGGGGTTTACATTGAAGCATAAGAAACGAATCAGATTCAACCAACAAACCTTTCTTTCGATCATTCAAGTCAGAGATTGAAGGAGAAGTTCTCAGAAAAGGTAGGTTTTCAAAGCACTTTATATTTTTGGTTAAATCATAAGAGAACTTGTCTCATTATACAATACTATTACTACATGTAAGAAACCCCATCCTTTTATTCCTTTATAATAATTTCAATTGAATGCACTTGTCTCATTATACGTTCTCTATTTTTGTGTTTATGCATGATATATGTTATCTATTTCTTATTTATACTATTTTTTGCTCCAAAAGTGTATTTCCATACATCTCTTGACCATTTTCATGCATATCTTTAGTATATCCTGCGTATCTCTGATATAATACGATACGTCTCTTAAAATCACCCCACTAATACGATACGTGATACCGATACTTTAATCCTTGGGAACATTATTAATCAAAGTGTCTTCATTTAGTAGGCTGCAAAATTAACCTTCCCATCTCTTCTTAATGTTCTCATCCCTTATCAGTACTTTACCATCTTCACTTTTAATACATCTAACATGGTCAAGATCTCTGCTCTTCCTTTCCCTCACTTTAGCTATCTTATAGATAGTTTTTTTCACTTCCTTCCTTTGCGCTCAGATTGTTATAAAGATCTTCATATTTGTTTGCCCCTTGCTTTTTCCACAATCTTCTTAGCTTCTTTTTCTGGCAAATTTATACCTTTGTAGATCTTCTACATCCTTAGTCTTTTGCCATGTCTCAAAACTAGCTTTCTTAGTCTTAATGGTTGCTTGAACCTTATCATCCCACCACCAATTCTCTCTAGAGGATAAGAGGAATGATGTTTTCCTTTGGATTCGCCTAGGACATCTTTAGCAACCTTCTTAATACAAGTAGATATCTCATTCCACATCATATTAGTGTCTCCCTCAAAGTCCTACTTTCCTTGTTTGATCACTTCATTAGTAAATGATTTCAAAGTATCTCATTTTAAGCTCCACCACCTTATCCTAGGTAAAATAAGCTTACGTTTCTTATGATTCTGTGTAGTGAGGCACATATCGATGACCACTAATTTATGTTGTGTGGTTAGGCTCTCCCTTGGAATAACCTTACAGTCCTTACATAACAATCTATCGGACCTTCTAGTTAGGAAGAAATCTATTTGATTATTATGATGTCCACTTTTAAAGGTAACTAAATGCTCCTCTCTCTTTTCAAAGTAAGTGTTTATAATGGATAAATCATAAGCCATGACAAAATCTAAAACTGAGACCGCTCCTCATTCCTCTTTCCAAAACCATATCCTCAGTGTACACCTTCATATCCTCTACGATCTTTCCCAACATGTCCATTCAGATCATCCCCTATAATAATATTTTCTCCTTCACTAAAACGTTACAAATCCATTTATGTGTTCCCAAACTTATAACTTACTCCTTTCATTCAATCCTACTTGAGGCGCGTAAGCGCTAATTATATTGACAACCTTTTTCTCCAACACAAGCTTAATGGATATAATCTATCTCTGAATCTTTTAACATCCATCACATCATTCTTTAAATCTTTATCCACTACTATGCCAACTCCACTTCTATTACTTTTATTCCCCTGTATACCAAAGTTTAAAGTCATCCAATTCCTTGGCTTTTTAACCCTTCCATCTAGTCTCTTGAATACAGGCTATGTTAATCCTTCTTCTCCTCATAATGTCTATCAATTCTAGACTCTTACAGTCTTACCTATTAAAGATCCAGTGTTCGAAGATGCTTATCTAATCTTACGCTTTTGGACTAGCGTCTTTACCTGCACTTGTCCATTGTGCGAGAACCCTTGCCTACTTTTCACCGCATCTGGACGCCAACACAGCATGTCGCTTAGAGGGGACGCCCTAGGTAACCCTTGCTCACTTTTCACTACACTCGTGTCATAGTGTAGTGCGTCGTTTATTTTATCAGGGAACGCTCTAGCATAACATTTATAATATAAGGGAATGAAAGTAGAAACTGAGGAACATATTGGTAAGTAGGTATAGAAAATCTAAAGTAGGATAGAATTAGAAACCAAACCAATGAGGTGCTGCCTCAGGCCTTTTAGAAGGTAGTGAACTACCAACAGTTTGAGGGATCGATGGGATATCATAGAATCATCTATAGCACCAAAAATCTGTCCAAAACTTAAGAAGGAACTCAGCCAACAGTTTGTGGACAGAATAGTACTTAAGAAAGCAAACAAAATAAGAAAAGTAGCATGTGCAAGACTGAAGAACAGAATCTAACCTTTTAATGGTAGAAAAAGAAAAAAGAAGAGAAGAAAGGATATTTTAGGTTTCTCACGTAACTGTGGAGAAAGCATACCACCAATTCCAGCCTTGGCATCCCACTAAAGTTTCCTTATTGTGTCTCACAATAGAGCAGTTCTGAGAGAACTCAAACATGATCAAGGCTAATTTGTTTCTCAAATTGTTGGTGGTGGGTATCATCCCCTCCTTTTTATTCATAACTTCATGGAATTAAGTGAAAAGGCGCACGTTCTCTGTCTGGGACTGCACCCAGACACATGGGGTGGGACAGGGGCAAGGTTTGGGTCATTCAGGGGGGGGTGCGGTCATTTTGCCCACCCCCCATGTGTCTGGGCGCACCCTGCACCCCCAGTGCAGAGAACTTTATCCCTTAAGTGAAATAGGAAACCCCTATGTATTGTAGGGAGAATCCTATTTAGTTGGGATAAGGCTGAGTTGTTGTTGTTGTTGTTGTATTGTATGGAGAATCCCTTACAACTTGAGTCTTCTTCAAAATTAAAACTATTCTAGAACTTTAACAAAATAGAAACTACGATCTGGAATGGTAGGACATCTGTCCAGCCTTTAAGAAAAACTACTAAAATAAAGAATGCAACTTACTAAAATAGAAACTAATGTATAGGCCTTAAATTCCTAATATTTGGGCTTATAGAATTTGGCTCATTACAAAAGTAAACCCAAAATAATAAACTCATGGCCCATATAACCCGTTGGACACTCAAATTTTAATATATTATTCCAATCCAATGGCCTGGTTTGCTGCTGGCCTTCATGTTCTTCTGAACTGCATCACTTTGCTTATTCATTACTTACTTTTTACAAACGTTGCTGTTTTCCAGATTATTTTCCCTCAACGAAACATCTCTTTTTCGAAGTGAGGCACAAATTAAAGATAAAGTTTTGATAACCTTAAGCTGTGATCACTTCATTCGTCTATGGTGGAAGGTATAGATTGCTATAATTTCTTCTTTTAATACAATGACAGTGATAAACCTTAAATATGTTGAAATTCATCATGGTTATACCATTTAATCTCAGCCTTTCCGCTCTGATTTGTTCTTCAAACATGCCATAGCTATAATTGATTGTTCTAAACTAATTGGAGGCAAGGAATGGTTAATATTTTACCAATTGCATAGTTACTCCACTTTGATTCCAAGGAGGTAATACTGAAATTCACCAATATGTCAAGAACTGAGTTATGTTTGGGCCTAGAACCATAGTTCAATAACTTCGAATATGTCGGTAGTTTCGACATGTCCGAGACGAAACAGGATGCGAAACGAAATAAGCACTGTTCCGCCGAAATTTCGCTCATTTCCATCAAAATTTCGGTTATCTCAGTCATATTTTGGTATTTCACTCATTTCGGTCTAAAAAATGCACTGCTTTATCGAAATTTCAGTCATTTCGTTTCAATATTTCGGTCGTTTGCCCCCCAAAATGGCCAAGCGCAACTCATGGAAAAAATAGGTCGGTGTTTCGGTGGTTTTGACCTAACCGAAACGAGACGAGTTTTCGAACCTTGCCTAGAACTGGTTAATATCAACTAAGGCATGCTTAACTACCCACATTCTAGTTCAGCGGAGAGACCTTTGGCTGCATATGGTCATTGGTTATTTTCATTAATTGATCTTCCAATAGCATAGTCTTAGCAATTAAATTTCTTTCTAGCTGCTTGGTAATGTAAAAGTCGACCTCGAACCAGGGAAACCAGCGGGAGATCGATTGCAGCCAGGATCAACACAATAAGGATCTATTAATGGTGTGCAATAGCAGCAAACCTTGAAGATGATTGGGAATTGAATTTGGTCTTCAAAGGGTTTCTTCATAATAGTTTATTGCAGTCACAGAAACAGCACAGCAGTGTATGTTGAACAGGAAAAGGAGAAGAAGATAAAGAAGAGAAGGGGGAAGGGGGGGGTGTAGGGGAATGGCTCTCTCAGCCTGGGTCTCTCACCTACAGCTATCCAAGCTGTTGAAACATGGAATTTCTCCCATAACCGATGGCAACAAGGCCTGAAAATTCTGTTCTCCAATTCTGATCCTTCCTTACAATAGGGGGCCTATTAATAGCTAAGGCAAGCTTACAAAATAGAAAGTAGAAAATAGAAACTTCCTAAAATAGAAACTAACTGAAAATATAAAGTAGGAAATATAAACTACTAAAACCTAACTAAAATTAAAAACTACTAGGCTTTATAGTTCAGCCACGTGCAAGAATAACTAAAATAGAAACTAATAGATTTAGTAACTAAGTCCAAAATAAAATCAGGTCTTCAAGTCTTCTAGCAGCCGATCCTCTTTCTTGTAAAAGCTTGGATTCTCATGTGGTCCCCACCAAGGATCTTCTAATAATATTCTCAAAAATAGAAACTAGATCCTTGTCAAAAAAAAGGAAGCTAACTTGGTCTTCAATCTTCTAGAAGCTGTCCCATCGATTCTGGAGTGTCTTGCTGTCCAAGGCTTATAGAACAGAGGCACACATGATCTAAGTTGGGGCCCACTACACTGTGCACGTGAACAGTAACTTTGTTTTTGAAATCTGTTTTTGTCCTGGTCTTCATGCTTTGATCTGCATCACTTGGCGTGTAATATGTTCTGGTGCGTCTTCCCCCCCCCCCCCCCCTTTTCCCCCTCTTCCTTTGATACTTAGGTATTAGGTTCACTGCTTTAGGTATTAGCGGCATTTCTTTCAACCTGAATGATTTCAATTTTCAACCAATCCATAGTTTACAGTCGAGCTACCCTGGATATTATATAGGAAGTTTTGAATGAACAGAACCTTTTGTTTGAGATTTCATTGTCATTTTTTGTCTCTAAACAAATAATTTAAGAATTAAAGTTGGAGGTATGACATTGTTCAATTCAGTTGACCTGAGTTACTCCCACCTTGTTTCCCTGTAGGGAACCCAAATTTATCAATATTTCAAAACATGGGTTTTCGTCTGGTATTGTTGTAACTTGGGCTGCACTTTTGTCTCCTGGTACTAGGACAGGCAATATCAGTAAGGTCTTGGTCATCTCCTAGACAAGCTGGTGCACAGGGATGGCATTGGCCCTGGAGATGGTCTAAAGGAGATTTTCTTATATAGAACCTTTTATTTTATGATATCCATGTCATTTATTTTGTTTGAAAATTATTATTATGTGCTGTTTCTTGTCAAGACAAATATAATGCTGAATGCTGTTGACGGTGGCAATTGTTTTTTCATTATCCCATCTCCAGTAATTCATTGTGCATGCATTTTTAATTGTAGGACTGTTGCCAGCACTGTTTAAGAGGTCATAACGGCCCAGTTACGACTCTTTCAGATAAATTGCTAGGTGACTGTAGTGGAAAAGTACTTGCAAGTGGAGGTGAAGATGGTACTGTTCGTCTTTGGTCCCTGACCTCAAGTGGCAAACGTGGTCAACGTGCTTTAAGAACTACCTTTCATGGGCATGAGAAACCTGTCTCACTGTTGTCAGTTGCTGGGTATGAGATTTTCTCCTTATAGGAGTTTACTGGCTTCAGTTTTTTTATTTTTTGCAGCTAAGGAAGTTGAAGCTTAAATTCTTTAGTCTGCTGTTTATTCCATCCTTGAATCAAATATTCTTAAGATATGCCTATTCTACGTTCGTTAGCCAGAATGTGTACCAGAAGGTTTGTTTGTTAAAGGGGGAATGAGACTTATAGGTTGTGTCATTATTCTTTTTACCATTGCTATTCTGAAAACCCAAATATTATGTTGTACATGTTTCATGTCAAAATTTACATTTAGTGGAGATACAAATAAATGTGAAACTGGTATTGCTCTCTGCTACTTCATACATACTTCTTATATTGATTTCTTGTGTTTCAATCTAGTGTTTTAAGGCATCAGTCTTTTCCTTCCACAGGCACAAAACCTCTCTCCTGGTGAGCATTTCAAAAGATGCAAAGGTGTGCTACAGTTATCAGTAAAACCCTTGTTTTTTTTGGTATGAAATGTGTGCAAAATAGAATTTGTTAATCTCACCATAATTAGTTGGACTAACATTTTAGTTTGATTGAGTGGTTTGGTATCTTCTGTTTGAAGGGAGTGAATAAATCTGATTTTTCCTTGCATTGTGGTATAGAATTTTAATTAAGTGAAAATTTTGTCCTGCAGAAACTGACAATATCTATAACATTTTTCATGAGTGAAAAAAAAGAAACCCAGAGGCCATCATGTTCGAAATTTTCCATTTGAGGCTATTCTGAAAGTTGCACATGTTGATATAATAACCATATTATTCTTTATTCTGGTTTTGCAAATTGCCATAGCACCTTCACCTGGACAGTACAAACAGTTGAAGCATGTCTTGCTTTTTTTCATTCTTATAGAAGTATGACTAGTGATCTACCCCGCCCCCCGGCTTAAAATTTTTTTTTTCCTTTTGATTCTGAAGTTCTTGGAGCTATCCATGCAGTTGGTATTGGTTCATAGTATTTTTAATTATGATGTTGTAGAAACAAAATTGTTTTTTATCTACGCTTAATGCTTCACAATGCACAGTAAAGCCTGGGAGAACCCATGGAAAAACTACACTAGGCCTAGTAAAGTGTTATGCTTCACTATCTGCCACATGGCTGATAGTGGAGCATTAATTTCACCATGCATAGTGAAGCCTAGGAGGACTCAAATAAGAATTAATCAACCTAGATGAATTCTCATACTCTTGGGACCTTTTTTGAATTCTTCTACCCTGTACTTGATGGCTGTCTTAAACATTTGTATTCAGCCAAAAAAAAATTTGTATACGATTCTTCTTGTTTGCTTCTTTATTGGGCTATTTCCTATGTAGGTGCGTATGTGGGATACGACTTTGTCATCTGCTGGTCGCTCCTCATCCTGTGTGGGAATGAATAGTGTGCTTGGAGCACCTGTGGGTATAAAATGCCATGAATCACTATGTTATATTGCTGCTGGTACTGCGGTTACAGCAATTGACCTGAGAACAACGCGAAGAGTTGTCACAGCAGCAATTCATCAGCCAAAACTCTACTCTTTTGAGATGCTGCCCTCTAAATCCCTCATCTGCACTGGTGGAATTGACAAGTAAGAGTTTCTTCTTTTTTTTTAAAATCCTTTTTCCTTTTGCAATTCTCTTCTTCAAAAGAAGGGGGTGGAGGAATACTATTTGTGGCCAAATGGTTTTTCAGACAGTGGAGCTTTCACCATTCTAAGAACTAAATATCTTTTCAGATCTTGTATATTTGTGCTCTGCATAGAGAAGATACTGTTGGTTAGTGCTTGATATCTGTGCCCATATGAATCCCCAAGTATTTTTACTGAATTATTTGTAACTTATCCCATTTCCACCTTCTATCATTCAATGTAGTTCCTTCAATTATCCAAATAATTAGATATTTTGATGGACATAACTTTTGTATCAATCACATAATGTTGGGCCGTAACATGCAAATGAAAATGAAATTGGGAATCTATGATTGGTTCATCAGAATTATCCATGTTTTTGTGTTGTGCAGAGTGATGCTGTGGGATATTAGGAAAACCCAAGAGAAACCAGAACCTATGGCAGAGTTGGATGGGCATGTGGGTCCCGTATCACATCTACAAATTGATCCATATAAAATAATCAGTGGAGGGCCAGAAGATTTCTACGTGAAGGTTTGGGAGACTGATACTGGTGTGCAAATGAATTCTTTGGAATGTTGTATTCCTGATGAATCAGGCTCCGGAATTGGGTGCTCTGCCATGGCCGTTGATGGGTCTCGAATGGTAACTGGCAGCTGTGGTGTAGAACCTGGATCAGCATACTTTAGGGACTTCAGCAATGCTACTCATCCAATTGCTTCAAATGAGGACGGCGTCTCTTCTAAGTATTGGGAGCTAGAAGTGCACTCTGGTCGCCAATGACTGACTGCATGTTCAGCTTGCAAAGCTCAAGTCTTCTGATATATTTATTGACCATACACATTGGTTTTAGACGAATGTTTATCTAGTTACTGATATGGTAGTGAAAAGCTAGAGTTTTTATCTTATTTTTTTTTTCGTTTTGTATATGGTAACCGACTAGGATAATACTGTAAATGGATATATCAGATTGAATTAGAGCATATTTGTATTTCTTTAGTTGTTCCTTTCTTGTATGCTGAACTACTGCAGTTTTCATGAAATGGACAGTTAACTCTTACTGAAGATCTTGGTTACCCAAGTGCCAGTAGCTGTAATAGTGCATATGAAATTATTTGATCAAGGGGCCACTAAACAAAGCCTGATTCTGAATGGTTGAGAAATCTGATTTGCAAACTGCAATTTTGGGGTATCTTTTTAGATTTCGGAATTAATTTCCAGGGATTTATTTCACTGCAGAGGAGCTAGCTTGAAAGAGTCTCAAGGGTTCAAATTATTTCACCTATAAAATAGAGGGTATAGACTGTAGACAATGATAAACAGAATTTGTGAGGGTAACATTTTTTAGTCCACTTGGGAATATACCAATCTAGGTATTTTCTAATGGGGAATAGTTCTCTGTCCGGGAGTATGGCTCCTGTGTCAGCACAAGGACCAATGAAAATGTGCGTGAAAGTACCAGTAATGGTGGGATTTTTGCCTTTCATGGGGGGGTAGGACGGTCATTCGCTGCTCCCGGTCATTCCCCCCTGAATGGCAGGCCCATGTGTCTGGGCGCAGGTTGCGCTACGGCACAGAGAACATCAGCCCTAATGAAATGGATATTTTGGGCCACGTTCAAGAGTTTCTCTTATCAAAAATGCAAATATTTAAGGAAAATGACTAAAATGCCATTGGTGTGGTTTTTATTATTAAAAACCCAGTGCTAGAGGATAGGTGAAAATGACAATTATTAAAAAAAAAATTTGCAAATTATTGCTAAGTGGACGCCACACTTGAAGCGATTTTTCAAACATATTTCTAACTAGATCAGTGCCCAATTTTCAAACTATTAGATAGTGCTCGTGACAAAGCTTTCAAAAGATACCTAGTTTCTAAAAATCCTACGGATCAAAGGATATGATTTTTTCTTTAATTTTAGGGTAAAAATGTCACAAAAAAAAAAAAAAAAAAAAAAAAAAGGAGAAGTTTTCATACACTGTTGCGTAAGGCGTGCATGTGAGAGGGTGGGAGTTTTGAGACATTACATATGGGTGGGGGGTTTATGACTTTTCCAACTCTTTGTGAAAGGGAACACGACCGTACACGACCATGCATGCTTGCACGGCCATGTATGAAAACTTTGGCCAAAAAAAAATTTTGAGAAAATATTACAATATGGTTGTGGTGCCGCAGTGTCACTATGAGGCGATGGCCACTTGGTGCCACAGGTGGAGGGCTATTTTGGTCCTTTTATGAAATTTTCATCCCCTATAAATGGTCGACCCTCCAAAACCATACAGAAAACCCTGAGAACCCTTGATAGAGTTTTGGAGTATCCAGTAAAAATGTAGAAAAGTCCTCACTGCGGAAAAGACCTGTAGAATTGGGAACATCTCCTTGGTCTCAAACTAAATTCAATTGAAGGGGTAATTATTTATTTATTTCATTTCATTGTTAATTTTTGCCTTCCTTAAACCCTGACACAAAAGCGAATTTATTTTTACAATACTATGCTATAAAGATCAAACTGCTTTAATTTTTGACACATTCTAAAGAATTGAATCAATTTTCCCTTATTTCCATTTGTGATAATACCATTGTTTTCTATAGAACAACTGGGATATACTAGTTTGCAATGAGTAGCGCACCTCTGGTCCTTTCCGCCTTTCCAGGGGATACATCGGTCATTTCGCATGCGGCTATGTCTGAGCATAGATATACGCTGCGTTACGCGACCAAATGGCTTTCTTTCTCACCTTGTATTATTATTGTTTTTTTAATGACAACATAACCACATGTGGATAAGGGTTGTGTTGTGAATGGAAGTGTAAATGACGTTTTTGTTTTATTTTAATACTTTTATGGGAAGTAGTTTTCTGTGCGAAAATGTTGGCGTAGAGTCGGTCTCTCTTCTCTTCAAAACAAAGGGGCAGAGATGTCTTTTCATATGAGGAAGCAAGAGAGAGAGACATGGGAGTGCTGGCATAGGTCACACTCCAGGACAGAGTTCTTTCTTCCTACTTTTATTTTCCATTATACAAAAAACATAACCTCATGTGATTGGGTTATCATCCAAAGTATTCATTATGTTACGCTATTTTAGTCTATACTAGTTCGATCACTTGTGTTATTATCTCGAGAGAGAGATGGGTCTGCTAGTGGTATACAGTGTGTTAACACCTTATGTGTGTATCTCTCTTTCCCCCTTTCAAATGACTCACTTACCATTCAAAGGGATAAAAAAAGAGAGAAAGACACACATAGAGTGTTAATATACGACAATTTGGATCCTCTACTGCCCGGTAGGACTGTGCTACCCAGACACGGTGTTGCGTGCAATGTCCGCCTTACCCTTGCCCAAATGCCTTGCCCGAGTGGGGGTAAGGCGGTCATTGCACGTAGCACCGTGTCTGGGTAGCACGGTCCTGCCGGGCAGCTCGACGGTAGAGGATCTGGATCCAACATACGATATACCACTAGCATACCCAATCTGCAGGCCGTCAAGGTGCCCAACATGTATCATTTTCTCTCCTCCGCTCTGGAAAAGACTCTCTTATCCTTCTGTGTTCATACCCAACCCTCTTTCTATTTTTTACAGTGGTAACATACCACAATTACCACATCCTTTGTGGCCTCAACATTTCACCACTCATAAGTCCAAGAAAATTTGCAGTACTCTGTATATAACAGTTTTGCCCAAATCCAGCTTCCACGCTAGAGGTAACTATGTCAAGTCCTCCTCCGTGTCCGTGCCCGTGCCTGTGCGTGTGTTCTCCCTGTCCGTTTTCTCTCTGTCAAGAACAGGGACCGATCGTCTGATCCAATCTCTCTCCATATCTGTTTATCGACTTTCAGGGAGTTGAGTTGAGTTGAGTTGAGTTGAGTTGAGTTGAGCTGATGATGTTCATCTTTCTTCTCGGCAGAAACAAGTTCTTTCACACCGGCCAACTTCAACCCTAAAACCCCAGAAAAACAGGAAACCCGAAAAAAAAACATGCCCTCTCTTAGAACAACCATCACCAGGGTCACAATTTTTCTGCTTCTCACCATCTTCTTCCCCACCATCACCTTCTCATCTGTCACTGTTCCCATCTTAGGGCTGGATTCCTTCCTCACCCAACAATCCCGTCTCGACCCACAAGCCTCCAATGACTCCTTCCTTTCTCTCTCTTCTTCCCTCAAGAAATCCCTCTCCCACCAATCCTTCGCTACCGTCTCTTCTCTCCTCTCCTCTCTCCTCTCCCTCGAAGTCTCTGTCTCCGTCAATGTCAAGCTCGTCGGCTCTTTCTCCACCAAGTCTCCGTCTCTCCTTTCCTCTTTCATTTCCGCCACTCACTTCTCCGATCAGTTCCATGTCATCGGTTCCCCCGACCCTCATCAACTCTCCATCAAACACTCCCTCCATTTCGATGCTTCTCCCTCTCCCTCCCTTGCTTCCCAGATCTTTGAATCTATTCGCTCTGAGATCGAAAAATCTCCATCCAGCCTCCGAAGTTCTCTTCACTCCGTTCCTTACTCCGTCGTAGATCGAATTGTTAAGCAGGATTTCGAGAAGGAGAAGCCCGTCGAAGGGGTTCACATTTACTTGCTCAATTTGAATTCTCAATCCAAACCCTACGCTTATACCTATGGCTTTGGGGATTCTTCCCCTGCTTTTACCAAATGCTTGGGCAATATTTGGACTGGGAAAGATCGGTACTTGTGGATTGATTTGGCTGCTGGACCGGTTGATTACGGCCCTGCTTTGTCTGGTGATGGTGTCCTTCCAGGTGGGGAATTTCATCCGTTGGCGACGATGCATGGTCGTCCCAAGTCTCAGAAATCATTGCTTGCGGATTTGGCGTCTTTGGTTTGGAGTGCCTATCAGGTTCTGTTGGTTCCTTCTTTGAGAATTCCGATTCCATTTGAGAATTCGCTCATAGTGCAGTTTATTCATGTTCATGGCTCTGAAGGTAAGGACATGCATGGATTAGACTGGAAATCGATTGAGAGAACGTTCATGGATGAGGTTAGTGACGGGGGTTTGTTGCTAGGGGATCAATCGTTGAGGTTTAGGACTTATGAGGTCGTGTTCTCGGAATGTTCGATCTGTTCATTTGCAATTTCACGCTCGATGAATTCGTACACTTCGAGATTCTTGTTTGAAAATTATACATTGATTGTCAGCGAGTATTTGGACTCGAAGCGTTTGCATCAGATACTATCTGATTCCGCTGATCAGTTGAGGAAAGCGGCAGGGGTTCCTGAGGAGGATTTCGGTAGGATTCTTCCGGTATATGTGTTTGATTTGGACCTCAATAGGATGGTATTGCTTGATCGGTACCACCAGTCAGTTGCTTTTAGAGATATGGTTATTGCAGTAAGAACAAGGAGTGGTCAGACTGTGAGTGATTATAGCTGTAATGGCCGTCATGTCATCACACAGACAAGGGAACTTGAGAGACCCCTCGTTGGTTCAATTCTTCAGAGTATGTGGGGAGTGTCACCAACCCATCTGTTGTGGAGCCCTAGACATAACAGTACTCTGATGGATTATACCTGGAGTGTTGGCCAGACTCCATTTGGGCCATTTTCGGAGATTTCATCTTTGTCATTTGTGCAGAAGGATGCAGCTCGGAGAAATGTTCTTCTGACATCTTTGAATTACAGTATTACAAGTGCAATTGATGTGCTTGACTCAATATCTGCATTTGGTGGAGACAGAAATATGCTTAAACAGAATAGACATGTTGAGTTTGTGCAGAGGTGGAATTTGTTTAAGTACAAATTAGATAAAGCTGTTTCTGCATTGTCTCATATGGATTATGAAATGGCTTTATATTACTTGAGGTCGTCTGACCATGATTTGTATTCACTCCACTCACTTGTTTACTATGCATCACAAGAACTTGAGGCCTCTCTTGTTTGCTTCAAGGATCCTCCATTTCCTTGGGCTTCAGTATCAGTGGCTGGGGTATGTTTTTGTTCTATCATCTATGCTTACTCCAAAAGAGAAATGCTCTTTAGAAACAAAAGAAAGCAGTTTTGACACGTCCAAAGTGTTTGAGTTTGTACCAATTGGACATTTTGCAACTATGTCATTTTGTAACTGAGTTATAATGCCTATTGAAAGACAGGTACTCAGATTGGTCCTTCATATGGATTTAGCTGGATTTTTACTCACTTATGAGATTTAACATACCTTTCTTTTCTTGCTCTTGATATTATATTTCATGAGTTTCTATAAGTAAATCTGTAGTTGCTGGTAATACTGTATTGGTTATATTGGATTTTGTGCAATGCTGTTATCCTTATTTGTTCTGTAGATCAACTTATGCTCAATACCTTCTTGCATTATTGCGAATACAGTTCCAGGAATTATGTGATAACTATCTTGGCTGCTATGCAGTTAATACTTCATTCAATACGTTGGCTTTTATGCAACATCATCTTTCTACTGGGCTCTATATTCTTATGATTGATCTTCCAAGCCATGATATATTCATCATCAGAAGAGTTTCTTCTAATGGAAATAAGACAGTTATGGCAGAATAGAATTTTTGTAGCTACACCCAAGTAGTTGCTAGGTTGAGTTGTTGAGAGGTTATTTGCCTCAGATCTGGCTTCATATGGCATATTATTAAAAGCCAATGTGTAATATTTGTAAAGCAGTAAATTGTCAGATTCACCATCGCAGATGTCAATCTCAATATTGGTCCGGATAAAGATTGGAATGGATTTGGATTGAACAGGAATTGATCAAAATATGTCCTAACCCTAGAAATCCAGTACGTACTGGCTCCAAATCAGCCAATCTGATACCGATCTTTTATACCCTGGGTGGACATCTCTCTGCTGGGTCAAGTTAAGTGAGTTGTTCAAGTTGGACACTCTTTAGTCATGTGTCAAGTTGCTCCCTGCTTACCATGTACTAATGTGGGAAAGGGTGATATACAACTCCTATGACCTGAACAAACCTTAACAAGTTTTTTTTTATCAGTTCTGGGGCCAAACATGATGACATAAAGTCAATTTTTAATTGCTCAGGTAGATATCAGCCTAGTAATTATAAGAATTTGATTAGCTTGTCATTCTTGCAAGGAACTAATAGGATTTTGATTGTCTATCTTCAGTGTTGTCTGTGTTGTTTGTCTGATTCAGGTCATTTGAATATGGACTTTATAATTTGGAACTAATGTTATGCTAAATTTTTGTGATGACGTACCTATATTAGAAGATTATGACAAATTTTAAGAGTGAACTTTTCAAAATGCTTCAAGGAATTAACTTTGCATTGCACCTGGCAAGATGGTTTGGTATTTTATAAAGGACATTGGAGTACTACCAGGGAAGGAAAGAATCAGAGTATTCTTTTGTGCTAATTAGTTTGGCGGAATGTACTTATAAACTCTAATCTTTTTTGGGCTAAACTGAAGGAGCTAATGGAGCAAATTTTTGGACCTTTGCAAGGAACCCTTGGAATGGTAATTCCTGGCGTCTAGAAATTGAGAACCAGGGGAAGGGAAATCATTCCTAGGCTTACTGAGGGAGAACTAATGATGTTGTAAATTATAAAATTTCAGAGATTGCTATAACGGAGAACGGTGTTCAGCTAGTTCTGAATTGGATAATAGTGTGAATCTCTTCATGGTTATTTTTGTGATTATTTAATAAGGCTCCTAAACAAAGTAAAAAAAGACCATTTCATCTAAGCTTGGGAGTTGGTTTAGAGCAGTAGAGCAGTAGAGCAGTAGAGCAGTAGAGCATCAAATTTCAAAGCTCTAAAAATTTGGAGTTTTTAGCAATCTTACTACCAGGGAATTGGCAACATCTAAACTGGTCCTTCCACAATGTTGAATCCCCACCTGCTTCCCATCCAAATCCTGTTAATGTTCCATAAAGAGGAATTGAATTTAGCTATTATGAGTTATGACACAGGATCCAATAAAGGAAGAGAAGTCCTTCCTTTCAATCTTTCATCCTGTTGCAAGAATTAGCTTATCGATACTCTCTTCCATGGAAGTTGGAACACCTTTTTTCTGTGTTTGTTGGGTAAGCATCCCTCAGAAACCACTTGGTGGCCGTTGTATTGGCCTCTCAAACTCTCAGTGTAGATGGGAAGCAACACTCAAAAGAGTTCTAAACCAAAATGCTGATGCCAATAATCATGTTTGCAGCAAAACAAGATCCAAACAATTCTCTTTTCAAGCAGAATTATGATGTTTTATTTAACCGCAATCTGAAGTACAAACCACAGCTCCAAAAGCTCAGGACCCAAGGGCTCCAAACAGCTTTGAACAAGACTCACGGACAATGCTTCCTAGACTTCGACTCTGATCACCACTACTTATATGTTTCTGGAGTGAGAGGAAGCGAGTGAACCTAAACCTTGTCTACTTTGGCAACGCGCCAACTAGATATGTGTATGACAGACAGACCAGGACACGAGAAAATTAATAATTCATATACAGCAATTACGGTAACAGATTCCTCAGCCACTCTCTATCTTCTTCGTCAGTGAACTCACAACCTGCATCTTGTCGCATCTTCTTCAATGTCTTGAAGGTTGAGGCTAGTGCTTGCTTGAGGGCTCCCAGAGTGAGTGAAGCTTCAGATTCCAATACCGTGCAATACTGAATAAATTGCTCCATCTTGATGCAGAGACCTTGCACTCAGGCTCCATCAGATATTACATCTACCTTGCCTTGTGAAGATGTTGTTGTGGTAGAACATTGTGGCCAATCCCATAATAGTTTTTTCCTAATAAAGATAATGCACAACTCTGCTCATTGGTAAAACTGATGGCCACAAAGGAGAGGATCTCTTGTAAAGCAGAGACATTCAAAGTGACATTTCTGTGTCACTTGATAAAAATTTAAAGCATGGAAATACTCAACATAACCAAGCATAATTTGAACAAACATTATGTAGCATGATCATCACATTCACTCAATCAAACCACTGAACTAACTAAAGTCCTCAACCAAAAATCTCTACAATGTGTTGTATACATATCAGTTAAAGTAAGAAAATCAAAACAAGAGCTGTCCTCTACATTGAAGATTCATGAGGCCTTCACTCTTTCCCTGTCATCCAAACAGAAAATCAGACCTATCTGCTCCACTCAAGATCAGCCCCATACCGAGGATTGGCATTGTTGATACGGGCAGGATCATCTGGCTTAATGGAGTTCACAAAAGCGTGCCAACCAAGAAGGTATGGAAGTATAAACTGCACATATCCACCATCAAGTCCAAAACTAGTTAGACAAGAAAGTTGGCAATGCATGCATCAACAAGGACATTCAAAATAGAAAGCAGTGTTTTAATGGTCAGTTATATGGATATAACTTCAAGTGCAGTTCAAAACCAAATGAAAAATCCATGTTTAAGTGCAAAACGCAGTGAAACATATTGAGACGGGGTAGAGTCATTGTAGTGACATACTGACATGGTGGGTTAAAAAAATTGTCAAAATAAATGGATAACAGAGTGTGAATTCCAGTTGGCCAAAGAGATATCATTCTAATTCTTATTATTACCATTTATTGGATTTTCAGATCCACTGTGCTTTATTCTTGGTGTTGGTGTTGTTTTCCTTATATGGATTTTCACATCAACTAAGCATTCTTGATTATAACCTGTCCAAGTGTTGGACCATGATTAGATGGTCTAGATCAACCAGCTGCTATCTAAGTTCACACAGTTATCCTTCTGGTTTGTTAATGAACTCCCTCCCACTCTGTCATCCTCTATTACCAGCTAATCTATCATATTTTCAAATGAAAATACAAACTTCACAAGGGATGGAAAGGCAGTCACAGTACATTGAAAGCTGAAACAAGGACAGTTAACTCTGCTTTGGTAATAGGGATGTAAATGTTCTCATCCACATTTGAGATCCTGTTTTGAACACCTGCAGTAAATTATCAGAAATGTGAGTCAGAACAGGAAATCAAATGTTTTGGAAATTTGATTTCTGTAGGCAATATCAGATATTATACCTAATTTAAAAAAAAAAAACAATTGAAACATGTAGTAAGCTAGTATAAGTGACAACTTTTTGGATCTTATCGTATGGTGATGGAAAGAAGAAGTTCATCACCAGCTAATAAATCAAATATGCAAGATCGTTTGCCCATTCATATGTTCTATACAGAATCACTAGATTAGATAGTAGCAACAATTTTTTTATGTGGTAAACTACGACCTGAAATTTCATTTAAAGTTAGCAATGCTCCATATGTTGCACTTTGCACATGACATTTCCCACAACAAAGGGAAAAGGAGACAACAAATAGGTCTCACTATGAGAAATATCCAGTCAAGTGAATCCCAAGTTCCCAACAGATTCAAATCGCCACATCCTTGCTTAGGATAGTTAGCAGCATTGATTTAGTAAACTCTTGGCCTTGAGATCTAGGAGATCTGACAGGCTGATATCTTGTTGGATGCATGTGAAACAAAATAACTTCAGAAAATCGCATTGTTAGAAACATTGAATGATAATAGCCATATTTATGGCTCTCACACTCAAAAGTGTTGTGTTTATGCCAGGAAAAGCAAGCATCCGTCCACAGATTCGAGATTTCGATTTCAACCAGGTCGAAACCGAAACATTCCGCCAAATGTCAAAATTTCGGTCAAAATTTTGCACATTTCGGCCAAAAACTGAAATGCCCATTTTGGTGGTCAAACAATTGAATTTTGCCCTGAAACTTCAGGGAAAGCATATTTAAGCATGATTACACATCCAAACCATTAGATTGTTATCAAAAATGGTAATTTGACTTCAGACCTCAGTTGCTATTGTACGTTGTAGCCTACTGTATCCTTTCTCTTATATAATCTACTCTACACATAATGTAATACTAGAATACACAACATTCAATAAAAACAATTGACATATGTATTAAGAATGAAGAGACATATTTAATAATATGCCAATAGTGGGAGCTTGTACGTATTCTGCAGTACCTCCTGTAAACACTCCGCCGGTATGAAAAGTTCTTAATGGGAAAGACAAGGTAACTGGGCTGCCCACCACCAACGCCTTAGGGAGGAGACTAATGAAGCACCTAGCTGCTATTGAAGCTCCATCCATAAATGGATAAGACTTTAAGTGTCATCATAGACAATAAGTGCAGCTGTATAAGTATGACTTTTGGCACTCCTACGCCTATGTCAGTACCACATGGTTCTAAGGAGGCTCAAAACCACTAGAAGACTGTTGCCGCCAACGGAACTGTTCCTCCGACAGTATCACAAATGAGGCCATGTCATGGTGTGTCTGAATAAACGCTCGAAGTCCAACACAACAACCCCTATAAGTGTCATCATCAACATCCTCTTGGTAACCCAACCTAGGATATAGATAACCGGGTCGCAAAGATGATGTAAATGAGGACCCACGGTGGCCACTTGGTAGACAGGGCTGAAATGGTTGAGGGGATGGGTATGACAAGATGTTCTCCATAAAAGACAACCCACCCTGTGACTGACCATCATACGCAGTGGGGAATGAGGGTGCACGCAATTATCCTATTTGTCCATGCCCACCATATCCACTACTCTCCTCCAGACTCAGGCCTCCAAGTGTACCAGACAAGCTCGTAATATCTATATCTATGCTATCCTTATGCTCATCTGGTCTGAACTGACAACACAGGCCTCTTGAGTAGCATCTACGATGGGCACATGCACTATGGTCAAAATCTAGGTGGCATGGTCAAACTAATTCTAACCTGTGGATCAGATAGGCTCATACTGTTCTTCTAAACCTCTGGCTAATGGATCACTCCCATCATCAGCACCACCATCATCATCACTAGCAGTTGGAGTTGGTGTGTGAGTGCGGGCACTGGAATGTGACCTGTTGATGGCCTCCTCATATCCGCCGCCAAGTTGAGATTAAAAAAGGTTGAGGTTTTTGGCCAAATCCAGCAAATGATTGATGTAGATGCATTGTACTACTCCACAATGCCTTGATACAACCAAAGATTGAAACTTTTTGGCCCAAAAAACAGATTTCCAAGGCTGCCCAGAGGTTTTGGTTGAACCACCCTTCACTATATCGAAATTTCAAGATTTCAATTGAAATTAGGTATTTATTACAAATGATTGTAACATACACCAAAACGATAGAAACATATCAGCCCTTTCAATATTGCGACCAAAATTTTGCTCAAAATATGGAATTCTTTCTGATTTGTATGTTTCTACCTTTATTGAAATCAAAACATTTCGTTGTAATTTCGGTATTTCGACTGAAATTTCGAACCATGTTCATCTATATGTTCAAGTGCACTAATAATTGGCATCTGAGGAAGGCCTCAATCTGCAAAGCCTATGATAATCTTAGCAGATCTACAAATCATTCATATTCTGATCAAAGAGCAAACAAACCAAATGCAATACATCCACATCAAGCTGTTTAATCCAACTGGCAGGGAGTTCAGAATTGAGATTATTACTGAGATTAAAGAAATGGCCAGATCCATCTGGAAGGGGCTCGGCCTTCAAAACCTTCCTAACCTTCCCTTCGTCACTACAAAGCACAACAAATTTTCAGGATAGCACAAGAACCACATCAAAACCAAAGAATATCCTACAAACAACAGCTTATAATTAATATCAGAGTTCTACAAACAACAGCTTATAGTTAAAATCAGAGTTCTACACAATGCAACAGCAATACTTGCAAATGTTGGAGCCACAGAATTTCTTAAGAGAATTCACACAAATAAATATCTCATCGGTCAATGAAATCTTTTCTAGTTAAACAATATGAAAAGCTCAGACTTGAAGTCAACTGTTTTAATACTCATCACAGCACCAAACCAGCCAGGCAGCCAATTCTGCAAAAACTAAACAGACTTACATCACTTCTAAGATAATAAAATAAGGGAAAAAGGACTGTCCGAGAGTGTACGCCCTGCGCCCAGACACATGGGGGGCGACATGACCGCCCCACCCACCATGAAATGTGCAAATGCCGCCCCACTTGATGCCCCTGTGCGCTCTCCCATTGCCCCTCCGCGTGCGCATGCACAGGAACCACGCTCCCGGACAGAGAACACCTCCCCATAAAATAAAATACCAAAAATGAATTCTGAGATTTCCAGTCACTGACCTGTACTAGACATTAGTCAGACTTAGAAGCAGGATGCGGAAGCAAGCCAGATGTTAGCCAGCAGGCATTCGTAGTATATAAAAATCATGTCTAAAAACAGAAGTGCATGCTTTATGAACTGTCATAATTGGTTTTATGTGAAACCATCCAAGCCGATGCATGACCACATGTAGAACTTCAAATTACATATTTGAACAGAGGAAAATGACTCAAATGTGCCAGTGAAGCAACCCAAGCTTCAGATTTCAATTGTATTAACTTCTTCATACAATCACTACAGACATGATTCCATACAAATTGCTTGCAAGAGCAACACTTCTCTTGGATGTCATTATGCCAGGCAGTTAACAATCTGAACAATACCGACAAGAAATGATGAAATAAGTTGCAACTCAAACCTGCTACCGTAAGGATGAAGAGTTTGGCACATTGTTTGCAAGCCTAATGATGCATCTCCTTCATATACAAAAAGCTACACTCAGATAAGAGAGCATTATGAAACCATTTTTTCATAACAAGCTTCAAGAAATTTGTTTGAGGTGACATGGACAAGTGCAACGGAGGCCTTTAGATGCTCCAGTACGGAGGAGTGATTTGATTCAGATTGAAGGAGCTAAAAGAACCAGGGGTAGGCCTAAAATGACTCTAGGAACAATGGTGAGGAAAAACTTGCATAGCTTAGGCCTTGTAACAAGTATGGCTTTGAATAGAGCTGATTAGAGGGAAAGGATCCATGTAGCGGACCCCATTTAGTTGGGATTGAGTTGAGTTGAGTTTCATATTACTTAATCAATGGTTTGGCGATCAGTATAAGAGGGCTGATTGTTCCAGAATTCGGACCAATACCAGATCTGGATTTTTCTGGACCATTAAAGACTTTCTCTTTTATAAAGGCAAAGATTATGCGATGTGAACAATCTTACCAAGTTTGGGCCAAATATGTCAAAAGAAATAATTAAAGAGATGAACATGGGTCGAGGAGAAAGGAGATAAACTTTACCAGTCAAAATCTTGAGAATTTCCAGTTTCGCAGGAAGTCTACCCTTCCCCTCCTATTTAATAATGTTGTGAAAAAAAAAAAAAAAACTCCTAATAATAATTAGGTTAGCAAACTCCTTCTGGGATATACCTACAACGGATTACCTACTTAAGCTGATTAACTTAGCTTAAAGCAGACTAGGATGGAAACAGTTTTAAAATCTTTGAATAAATTGATAGAATGCAAAGGATGACAAAATGAAGAATACATATCCAAAACCATAGAATTGGAGCAGGATCCTACTGATGATTATGACTTGATTTGCAATCCAATCGATTGAGAAGATCATAAAATAAGTCCTTACATATGTCATCTAGAGAAATATTGTGATGCAGATAAGGAATAATTTCCTAGAATTAATTTCCAGCTAACAACTTAATCCTAAACTGCAATGTAATATCTGATAACATGGACTAAAAATAATAAATCGGTATTTTTCCAAATTGTTTTCGGTATCAAACCGACAGTAGCAACATTTAGTGTCCTGTATCAAAATCATCATACAAATAAACAATAATACCTTTTCCCTTTAAACGGATCATGGAAAAATTCACACGAATCTTTTGCTCCAAGGTTTATCAGTGTTCCAATTTCAGTCACTGATAGTGAGAATACCTAAACAAGGTACAAACAAAACATAAATCGACGACTGTACAAAGGCACTTCAAAGCATTAACATAATAACATCCATCATCTTATAATACAAACTCAATTGAATGCTCTAACAAGCTTCTGTGAAGTAATGAAAGGTTTAACAAATTATCATCCTTCTAGTTATAAACTTATAATGGGATGGAATGGGATGTTGATTATGTTTGCTACCATGAGGTTCAAGGCTTGGCTGCTGGGATGTCACAAAGTGATGGTGTACAATGCTTGTACTAAACAAAGAAAGATTAACTTCATCATCACCATTAATGGGAAAGAAAAAGGGAAAAGATTCGCCTGTAAATGAAATACAGAAAAAATCAAATAAACAATGACAAAGTCATGGATCAAGTTTCAGTATTGGAGGTACCCGATACCAATACGGATTAGGAGTAGCAGCCAGAAAATGAATTGTTTTCTAATATATGCCCAATACAGGCCCGATCCGTATCATATCAGTATCAGTATTAGTGGTAATACAGCCACCGATACCTATAACCCTGGACAAAGTACCACAGAGTAGGAAATCTATAATATGAGGTAAATCAAGTGTAACCAAAAATGCTCATAAAAGAGAAAGAGAGAGAGATAAAGAATAAACCTTCTAATGGTAGAAGCCAGTGGAAGCATATGATTAATCAGCAGGGGTGAAAGAGGGAAACTTCTAAACAAGAAATTAAACCAAAGCAAATCATGAACTAGAGGCATCATCAGCATGCAGCAACATGTAATCCATAATCCTAATGAATTGGATCTCACTGTTCCGTGCATGAGGTGGAGTTAGAGCAAGATTATGTAAGTCATATGGTTAGTTATAGAAGCAGTTATTGTAGGAGTGTAAGGAATTATTTTAGGAGCCATTATTAGTGGGTTAAGTAGTTATGTAACTTATAAATAGTGTGAACGTGGGTAGTAGGAGTTGTAATCCATTGTAATTTGTTTAAGCCTATTAAATAGGCGTAAGATGAATCATAAGTATGACTTTGAATGATGAAAGAATTCCTATAATTTCTAGTCGGAGGAGGTGATGAGGACATCATACCATCCAAACGAGGGTTTCGCATTTACCAGAGGAGGCATCGTAGATCTCAGCCATCCACTGCTGCTCTATGGATTGATGACGAGTTTCGCGGCTACCATATTGCTAGAGCACAGGCTGTGGACCCACTTGCAGCAGTTTTATTATTATCTAGTGATTTTGATGTTTTAATTTTATTTATTATTTCTATATCTATTTATTTCTATTTCTATTTCTGTTTATGAGTGTATGGAAGAAGGATGTTTTCTTTCTTTTTTTTTATATGTTGTAATTATTCCCCTTCCCCCTTACCACGAGTTAGTCCCCCCCCCTCTTTTTATTTTATTTTATTGTCTTTAGAGGTAGTTATAATTACCTGCTGTAACCATCCTCTCAGCTAGGGGTGTCAAAAAAGCCCGCTCGGCCCGAACCCGCCCGAACCCGCCCTGAGCCCGGCCCTAACCCGACCCTGATTTTTCAGCCCGAAGGGCGGGTTAGGGTTTAGAAATAACTTGACCCTGTCAGGGTCGGGTCGGGATCGGGTTTAGGCCTCGGGTTGAGCCCGGCCCGGCCCTACCCGACCATGTATTGTTTTATAAGCATATATATAATATATATATAGATATATACTTTTATATATACAATATTTAATTATATTATATATAATAAAAAACACTCAAAAGCGTCAAAACTGAAAACCCTAAAAGCAATTCTTTTAATTCATCCCCATCTCTCCTCTTTCCCTTTCGAAGAAACCCCATCTCTTTTCCTGCGGACTGCAATGTCACTCTTGAAGACTTTGGATTAGCCTCAATCGTTTTCGTTTGGACTTTGGAGTTTGGAGAAGGCTGACGAGCAGAATTGCAAGGCGAGTTTGGACCAACCAGGTATGTGCGATTGTTCTTCTTCTTCCATATCTCTCTCTTGGTTCTGTCTCTCGCTCTCTTCTCTTTGCTATTTCTCTTTTTTATTTGTGTTCCTTTTCACTGGCTCGAACCCTAGAAGGGGTTAATCAAAGTTTCAGAGGGAAAAAAGGGGTGGTGGGCATTTTCGTTGGAATCGACAGTGGTTTTTTTTTTTTTTTTTTTAAAGTCAAATGGATGGGGTGATTTTCAGTGAAAATTGAAGAGGTTATCTGGTTTGGGGTAAGGAATTGGATGGGAATGACTTTCTTAGTGAACATGAATGGAGTGTTGATTTCAGTCTGGTTTGCAGACTTGCAGTACATGGTATGGAGTATGCATTTGGAGCCCATGAGTACCCAACAAGTGGAGTGTTTGAGGTGGCCGCCACTAATCCCAATCGTCTCCATCTTCATCTTCTCCTTATTCTTCATTCTGGTTTCACGGTGAGCAATTTTATGAGTTTTTGTTGTGTGGATTTGTTTGTTTTTTTTGTTTAGATGAAACTGTTGTGTGAATTTGATAGTTATCGGTTTAATTATAAGTTTAATTAGCGTTTTATTTTGCTGTCTTTTGATTCATTTGCTAGAATATTTCATTTGATTGAAGAATTTTTATGCTTTAGTAGAAGATTAAAGTCAGGGACAGGGTCAATCAGGGTCAATCAGGGCCAACCCGACCCTGGCAGGGTCGGGTCAGGGTTGAGGGTTTCTTGGCCCTGCCAGGGTTGGGTCAGGGTCAGGGTTTAGGTTAAGGCCTCTAGGGTCAGGGTCAGGGTTTAGGCAGGCCCGGCCCAACCCGACCCATTGACACCCCTACTCTCAGCCCCACGGTTTCCTTGTTTCCCCTTTATATGCTTTATTTTCTGGAGATGTAAAAACACTACTGGATTATATTGAAATGGAAAAGCTGGAACTGCATCTCTTTGCTGCGTAAGTTTCTCTCTCTCTCTCAATTTCTCTTCTCCTTCCTCTCTATCTCAAGTTCTTCTCTGCAACTTGTTCTCTTCTATTTCTCTTCTCCCTCTCTTTGCTTCTTCTTTCTCCCTCCTCTTTTCCTCCTCACGAATTCTGTTCCCTCCCCTCTATAATACTGTTTTCTTCTTTCCCCCACCCCCCACATGGTACTGTTTCCTTTGTTTCTGCTGTACAGTGAAGTTAATGGGCAGAATTATGACTTTATGGAAGCTGTTCACTAACTGCAGCCCTAAAATCTGAATGGTATTTATCTCCTAACCTGATCTTTAATTCCCTTTCACCTATTTTTTATGCTGTAGTTTCTCTGTATTGGCAGTGTTGCTGCCTTAACATGAATGTTGGCTGAAATTCTTGCTATGCTTAGTCTTACAATTTTTGGGATTCTTGAAAGTTCATGCATGTAGTATTTGACTAAGTGCTGCCTGAATTTGACCCTTATGGTACTCAATTGGAATATTGTATAGTCTAATGTATTTAGCCTAGGATTTATATTGTTCAATGCTTATTTCTCTTGCTGTCTATCTCATGTATGCATTCTATTGATGTTGCTGCCAGCCTAACTAGACAACCTATAGGTGTATTTGGAACCTACCTTAGGCCATGATTGTTTTCCTTGCAGGAAAACTTAGTCTCTAGGTTTTATCCTACATCAGGAGGTCATGGCCTCCTCAATTAAGCCAAAGACACCAAGCTTCATTCATAAAGCTATTTTTATCCCCTTTATACCCTACCCTATTTTCTCTCCTTCTAATCTCATCTCCTCCCTCCCCCGCACACACATAATTTGGTATCAAATCCAGGCATGGAGACTCCGACATTTATCCGGGTTTTCCTGTCTCCTTATTGAAGAAGTTGATTAGTAACCGCCACCCTGTTCAAGGCAACCTCCCAATAGCACATGGTGACATAGTTCAATGTTTCGCCGAGATCTCGGTATTTTTCTCGGTTTTTTAAGCCACCAAAACGAAAATGGCTATGAAACTTAAGGTTTACCAAGTTTCGGCCGAAATTTTGGCATTCCGCTGAAATTTCAGTCAAAACGGTATATTCCATGCTTTGTATACATGTTTTGACGAATTGGGTCGAAATTTCAACCAGTCTCACATGTTTCACCCCGACTTCTTAAAATTTCCAGAAACAGCCCTAATTTTTGCCAAATATTATTCCATTTACTTAAGATATTATTTATAACTAAGCAAATACCCCCTATTTGAATCCAATAAAAAATAATTAAAAACTCAAATTCCAACAGGATAAAAAAAACCAACCCTTAGTTCAAGAACAAAAGCTGAATTTTCGGTCGTAGGGAGGATTTTCAATTTTTAAATGTTAGGTTTTTTCTGAAATCTAAAAATTCCATAGATCTTATCATAATAGAACATCACTAAAAACCAAAATAATTTTTTGTTTTGATATATAAAATTTTATTTTCATTCAAAGCGACTTAAATAACATTTGCACGCACCAAATAGGGTTTGACCGGAAATAATTATGTTAATATAAATCAGATTTAAGCTGCCTCAGACTAGTTGGGAAGCTGGTTTTGTGCTCTACCTAATACAAAAAATCCCATTCCTATTGCTTATGTAAGTTGATTTAATTGAATTACATGTATTCTAATACTAAAGATTGTGTGGAATACGCCATATCAGTGTATATATATAGTGTAGTCTACCAACCTAGATCCGAAGTCAAACTACCATTTTGAGTGTGATTTTTAAAAACCTAAGGGTTCTAATATGTTGAAAGGGCCTAAATAAGTTGTCCTACAAGTTTCATGACCTAATTAGGTTATATGGCCCCCAAAACCCAAGTTCGAAATTTCAAAAAAAAAAAAAAGTTTCGGCCCAAATCTTGGTTTTCGGGACTGACTGAAACCTTGTCCAAAACCGAAACCTGGGAAGATGCAACCTGGGAAACTCTGCATCCTAAGCCACAAGCAATGGACGCAACCTGGGAAGATGCTGAAATGATCAAACTTTAGGGCAAGATTATGTAAGTCATGTGGTCAGCTATAGAAGGAGCTTTTGTAGGAGATATTATTACTGGGTTAAGTGGTTATGTAACTTATAAATAGTGTGAACGTGGGTAATAGGGGTTGTAATTTAGTGTGAAAGTGGGTCGTAGGAGTTGTAATCTGTAGTAACTTGTTTAAGTATATTAAATAGGCGTAAGATGCAATGATAAGTATGACTTTGAATGATGAAAGAATTTCTATAATTTCTCTTTGGAGAAGGAAGTCATAGCTTCCTCAATTAAGCCAAATAAGCCTAAAGCTATTTTCCCTATTTTATATCCTTTCTCCCCTATAGCATATTTTCTCTCCTAATCTTATCTCCTCCCTCTCCCGCATCACTCACATTTCTCCCCATTTCAATAGCATGAAGGTAGCACCTCCGGGCCAGTTTCACAATACAACAAGTTTTCATGATATGCTACCATTAAGCACCATTCAAGAATCCAACGTCAGGGAGATCACCTGCTTTCTATTCCAATCATACTGTCGAACACCAGCTGCAGGAGCAAACTGAAGGAGCACGAATCCCTCCCTTGTTAGCTTAAACGCTCCCGACTGCAGACGAAACACAACCAAACAGCAAAAAATAACTCTCAGGCATTGAATGATAGCTGCAGTTTTCTAAGTAGTTAGACAATAGAACTCAGTACAATGACCCCAACAGAACGTTTAACATACATCTAAAGGAGCAAACTCCGGAGCTTTGGGCTCTACTGTTAGAGCTGCCTTCCCTTTGTATATAGAATGGCCAACGAAAACCCTCGAAGGCAAAGCTGCAAGCAGACAAACAGATGTAGAAAAGGTTCACATACCCACAAAGGACTGAAACCCTAAAACCAAAAGAAAAGAACAAGAATGTTGGGAAGGGAGATAAAGAACGAAAGAATGAAAGAATGAGAACTTATAACTAGATAGAGAAGTGGACACTGAGAAAGGATTATTTCACCTCCTGCAGACTGAGGAGAGGAATCGTCAGCAGGTCCACTGAACCTCTGTTGTTGTTCGAAATACTCTGAACGGCGGCATTCCACGGAGAGCTTTTTCAGCGAGACTGAAGAGAGGCAAGAGAAGCTTGGAGCAAAGCTGCAGTTTCTGAGAAATGCCGGGGAGTGAGAGAAGACAGGAGGGAATTTAGGGCTTTGGAGAGGAACACTGGATGATGATGATGATAATGACGATGGAGACGGTAAGAGTTGCATTTTTTCCTCTTCTTTTTATTCAAACCGAAAAGGAAACGAATTTCCCTTATCATCTTGCTGTTAAGATTTCTAATTTTATATCTTCTTAAGCTTGCCAGTGCACTAGTTTTTTCAGATAGTTGGCCCCCACCCCCAAGTCATAGTCAGGTGATTCAAGTCTCTTGTGGACTTGTGAGAGAAAGATGTTTTAGACGGAAAACCTTACACGTGTGACTTGTTGGAAAGCATCCGATTTGGATTTGGGTGGGGTCCAATCCTATACGCTGTGGCCAGATTTGGTATGGTTTCTATTTTAATTTCGATTGATTTCATGAAATAGTTGATAAATAGATTTTTGGTCAAGAAATTGAAATTGCTTTGGTTGTATAAATATGAAATATTTCAAGAACAAAAAGGGTGGCAGTGGTTGTGGTGGCGTGATGGGGTGGCAGTGAGACCATTTGATGAAGAACAATGGTGGTATTTTCTTTTTAACATGAAATTACTACTTTACCATTAAATTAACCATGTGCTCATTAAAGAGCAAGATTGAAAATCAAATGAAATAGAAATCATCCCATAAAATTTCTATTCAAGAATTTCTTTCTATGAAATAATGTGCAAAAATCAAACCAAATAATTTTTTAAATAGAAATCATACCAAATTAGGCTTAAAGTGCACATATTGCCAGCTATGCACATGTATGGTAATGCATAAAAACTACTTCGTCGAGTACTTGGATTGAAAATGAAAACGTCCTTGACGGTCTGGAACAAGTGGAGTTCCCTTATAGTCACACCTGAAAAAATAATTTTGTATAATACTCATTAAATCAATGATCACCATACGATAATATATTTGAATCCATAGCGTTTGATGAAGAATTCTCCAATGTGGGTTTTCTCCCCAGTTGGTCTTGCCTGCTTCCTTGTCCACACAATTGTTAGGGTTAGCAACTAATGAGTATAGCTAACATTATATAGACGCAGAGACTAACCATGTTAGACTAAATAACCGATGTCTCTCCCATTATAGGTTTAGTTGTTAATAAGCTCACACATAACAATAACATGAAAGAGTTCATATTTGACTTCAGCAATGAAGCCCTCTCCTCCGTCTCTGACTTCCGAATTTTTGTTATGGGACTAATCAAATAACTTTTCTGAAAAAAAGACTCGGAACTCTGGCTGTTTGAGGAAGAAGACCCATCACCAGCCAGTTTACTTGAGCTGTCAATGTGCTCAACTGCATCCCATATTGCCTTTTCAAAGATACATTTGTCGGGAATATTATAGATTTGGGAGAATATTCTCTGTGCCGCAGTGCAGGCTGTGCCCAGGCACATGGACAGCCTGTGCAGGGGGGCAGGGTGATCATTGCACCCACCCCATGTGCCTGAGCGCAGCCTGCACTGCTGCACAGAGAACAGCGCCCCTATAGATTTATATCCCATAAATGAGGAGTTTCAAGTTCTCTATTCAGCTTTGGGGCTTCTGGTGATTCACAAAATATCTGAAGAATATATTCTTGAAAATACCAAGAGGAATCTTCCATCACCACTCTCTATCACTTCAGGAGTTAAAAGGTCAGAACATCCATGAGGTCTCAGTATATGGACCTCTAAGCTTGTTAGTTCAAGAAGAGAATTCATATCTAACAAAATACATAACATTCCCAAGGCCATAATGTATCATTTTTCTTTGGAAGCCAGTCCACCAGACTTTGCTGATCTGTTCATAATTCTATGGTGTTGCTATCCAGTGGCTTTGCTCCACAGATTCCTTGTTGTAACCCTCTTGCTTCTGCTTCTTCTGAGAATCCTGCATACCCATAATCCAAAAATGCTGACACAAAAATATTCTTAAAAATTACAAGAGGATGACCACTAGTAAGCAAGTTTTGTGTAGTTTTGCAAGATAAGGTAAGTAGCTTCTTCCCTTCAATGCAAAAATTCCAATTCCTGGACCCAATTTGAGATACATGTCATAATTTGATAAGGGTTTGGAGATTCCTTGTCCCAAGTTTGTGGATATTTCTTGTGGAACAAAGACTGCACCTTCAATGAATTAATACTTGTAAAATTAGTCACGCGAACACAAAGCTGTCTATTTTATTTTTTTATTTGTGGTTTGGGTGTTACTGTTTGGTGTTTGGAGCGTATATCCCACTGAACCAAGGTTACTAAACTCAAAATTAGTTGGAATCGGCTGGAACCGGCCTGAACCATAGAAATCCAGCATAGATTGATCGGATCAAATGGAATTGGTAGTGGACTCGGCCAATTCCGATCCAAATCGGATGATTTGACTGATCCTAATCTTATCCTTGAAACCCCGCACTGATCTGAAAGAAAACTTTGGGGCCGCTGACAGGCACTGGATTTCTGTTGTTTGATGCTAAACCATTCTGCCAGTTATCAATCCGCTTGTTTGATGAACTATTAGTACACAGCAGACTCAACCATCCAAAGAAGACCCCTTTCAGTGAAGTAAACACTTTACTCAATATTCATACAGAAAATAAGAAATGATCATTCTCATTGCGCATGTCTTAATGAAATAAATTAGAAGAAAGGCAAAGTTGACTGAAACACTACCAAATTACCAAAAGAATTTGATCTCAATTCACACTTGCCAGCTGGGTTCGGAGCAGTTTCACTGCAGCAACCATGTTGGTCAAGGCTGGTTTAACTTCAGTATATTTTCTGGTCTTCAAGCCACAATCTGGATTCACCCAAAGAACATTCATCTTAAGGACAGCCAACATCTTATTGATACGGTCAGCAATCTCTTCCACAGTAGGAATCCTCGGGGAGTGAATATCATAAATCCCAGGCCCAATTCCTGCACCATATTTTACTCCTTCATGGAAAACTGAAAGGACCTTTTCATTGGATCTTGAATTTTCAATTGAGATCACATCAGCGTCCATGTCGATGATAGAATGGATGATATCATTAAAATTTGAATAGCACATGTGTGTGTGGATCTGCTCATCACATTTGAAACAATTGTTGTAAATTCAGATTGAGCTGTTATATGCACCATTAAGTTGCAAGTAACAAGAAATAAATCAATAGCTTTTAAGACCAAACCTGTGTCGTGTCCTTTACACCACAGTTGGTGATCCTGAAAGAATGGACAGCCCAATCCAAGTAGAAACCCTGCTCTGACTTGCGCAGGGGTAGACCTTCACGTAATGCCGCTTCATCAATTTGGATCACCTGGCACACATTAGAACTATCAAAAATCAGTTTACAGGAATATTCATTTATTACATGTACCAACAACCGAAGCTAACTAAAATTCAACACTTTCCAGTTACTTTCCCCCATCCTCCCCCCACCCTTTTTTCTTTCCCCAAGGAAATCTCACTTGAATTCCAGCTGCTTCCAAATCTTCAACCTCGTCTTTTATTGCCAAGGCAATTTGATAGCAAGTTTCAAACCTAATAATAAAATAGCAGAATGAGATAAATAAGATATAAGCCATGTACAATTACAATTGCATATTACTAGCAAACTAACCTGGGCTGGTCATTCCTCACAAAAGACCAATTGAGAATTGTCACAGGCCCAGTAAGCATACCCTTCATCGGACGAGAGGTCATGCTCTGAGCAGCTGTGGACCAAAAAACTGTCATTGGCTTAGGTCGACTGACATCACCATAAATAATTGGTGGTTTTACACAGCGTGAACCATATGACTGTACCCAGCCATTAATGGTAAAAGCAAATCCCTTTAGTTGTTCACCAAAGTATTCTACCATGTCATTTCTCTGCAAGATTGCAAAAGAAAAAATAATAATAAAATAAGTAGTAAATCCACCCAAAGGTAGGAATGCCGTGTACCCTGGAATTGGGCAAGATGATGCTACTTCTCATCAGATGGAGTAATCTTAATCAAATTCTAGATTCAATTTTCTTCCAGAACTCCAGATAAATTACCTCAGGCTCTCCATGTACAAGAACATCGATATCCAGCTCCTCTTGTAGCTTGACAACTTTAGCAATCTCCTCCTTAATGGCCTTCACATACTCTCCCTCAGATATTCTGTGATGACACAACAGTTGGGAAATATTTTTTTTCTCTTCTTTTATGATAGCCATGTTTAGTTCCCCGGCAATGTCAGCTATCTAGCCACCATTTCATAATTTATTTTTTTTTATAATGAAACTCCAGCCATTAAATTTTATATTTTGGAGAAAATAGATAGAAATGCAAAGCCCAAACGGAGGCTTTCCGTTACCAGTAGTAAAGTGCTACTGGGCTGAAATTGTTAACACATGATCAGGAGACATAGCTAACACATTGAACACATTTAGGCTACCAACCATGATGCAACATGGTAGATTCATGGGTTACCTAGACCTCATTGCTAGGTGAAACACCCAGCAAACCTATCCCTCACGAGGTGGGTGGTCTGGATAAGCTACATCATCCCTCCTTGTTGAATTACTAATGATATGTGTTGTGGACCTCCATAAAATGCACTAGTGCTCTTAGTACATTAAGATAAATAAGCTGAGTAACAATACAAAGAGTCTTCTCTAAATGAGTTCAGCAAAGCAAAACAATGATGGAGATGTACAACTAAACCCTAAAATAACAACTGGAACATGGATTGGCAAAATAATCCAATTAGGAATAAATAATAAGTTAGGAAGATGGTATATCAGTTCAGAGTGATAGCATATATTAGTTGAAATGTTATGTTAATCAGTAAGACTCACTTGTTAGCTTTGTATTCCCGCCTAACCCTCCTAAGATCCATGGTTTGGGGGTATGATCCAAGAGTTGTGGTAGGAAGAACTGGGAGATTCAGTTCCTTTTGTTGTGCATCAAGCCTAGCAGTCACCGGTGTCACACGGCGATGATCAGAGCCCCTCACTGCAGCTGCCTGTGTTGTGTGATGTCATGAGTACCAATTCATAAAAGAATACCTATTGATAAAAGGAGGAAAAAAACAGGTGAAGGTAGATGGCAACTCCAATACTTACTGCTTTCTTAACTGCTTCATTATTCACTCTAGGAGATGATTTCCTCGAAGCTTGTGCAATAGCATTTGTAGAAAAGAATGTCTGTAAGATTAAATTTAAAAACTCGATTAAAAAAAAAGGCTAAACTGTCTATAATTGCAAGCACGAATTTTATCTCCGAGTTTATCCATACGTCATCCTTCTTCCCAGTCAATGCCTTAGCCAAGGCATTCACCTCAAGTATTTTCTGTGCAGCAAAGGCTAGCCAAGATTTGGTCTCTTCATCCAGCTTTGTTTCATTTGCTAGATCAACCGCAGTGTGCAAAAGGGAACAAGAAGTAGACAATACAAGTTTTTCTGTAGTAGACAATTTTTACAAAGTTTATGAACCAAATGAATAGAAAAGGAGGAAACTAGATTTGTAGGCTAGCAAAGTGAAATAAGATTGATAGAAGTGACACATGAGAACATGAGCATAAAGCAATTGAGGAGCACATATGAAAACATAGGAGATTTAAGATCCAAACTGCAATTATTAATTCATATAAAAACAACAACACAGCCTTATCCCAATTAAATGGGGTCGGCTACATGGATTCTATCTCTCCAATCAGCTCTATTCAAAGCCATACAAGATTCTAGTCCATTAAACATATTCAGTTCTATTGATTAATAATACCAAATATGCATTCCTTGTAATGGGTTGCAGGGACTAGGTAGTGAAATAAATTTTCTTGACTTTGGTTTAACTCCCAAATTCCATAAATGTTAAAAAAAGAAAAATGAAAAATACCCAATAACTACTCCAGAACAATGTACCTTTGCCAATGATGCTTTCAAGAGCTTTAAGTGTCTTTAGAGATGCTTCAAGATCATTGGCCCAAATATTTCGGCCATCGACAATCCCAGCAAAGAGATACTTGTCAGAAGGAAAACCTGAACCTTTGATAAGATCTAGGGTTTTTTCTCCTCGAACTAGATCTAACCCAATAGCAGAGACACCATTTAATGAGGTGATGGTCCTACAACCAAATTATAGGAAAGTGGATAGAAACAAAAATAAAATTCAATATAAACAGGACTATAGTCCTAAAAAATGAAAATTTATAGTGGCAGTATGTCAAACACACTTGTATGCACTGGCAGGTATATCAGCAAAGTAGGTCTCGACCAGAACATGAAACCCAGATAAAAACTCCTCCAGCTGTTCATATGCATCAGTAAATGCTTTTAGTTGATGATTGTCTAAATCAAGTACAAAGGTTGGCTCATCAAATTGCACCCAGGTAGCCCCATTTGCCTTCAGCTCAGCCAAAACCTCCCTATCATGACAAGGAGAATGCTTTAGGTGGCCATACTTAAAACAAGAATCAAGTTATCTGTCACTTTTGACAGCTTACCGGTAGACGGGAATGATCTTTCCAACCAATGAAAGAAGACGAAAAGATTTTTCTACACCCTTTGCAGGTTTCGACAACAACAAATATGAAATTGGACCAAGAAAAACAGGAATTGTCTCGATTCCAAGCTGCAAAACAGCCACATGAATATAGAATTTGATCTTATGGGAATTGCCACATATTGTCTCCAAACAATTAAAAAAAAAAAATCATATTATGGTTACATAATATACCTCCTTTGCCTCCTTGTATTCAATCACTGCCTTATGAGAAGCGTAGGAAAACCTGAACTCAGGACCCAGTTCAGGCACTATGTAGTGGCTGTATCAAAAAATAAGCCCCAACATTTGAGTCTTAATACTTTGTGGAAACAGCTAATTTGATACATTTCTTATTAATGAGATTTAAAAGTATATTACAAGGGTGGAGGGCAAACTTTATCAAGCAAGAACATGGTGCCAGTCTACAGATATAAAAATCAAATAGCGCACTTACTAGTTAGTGTCAAACCATTTGGTCATTTCCATGGCAGGAGCATTGGCGTTCCCTCTAGCCATAGAAAAATAGACATCAAAGCCAATCTCACCTCCAGTCCATCCATATCTTGGTGGGACTGCCCCAAGCATAGCTGTGGTATCTAAAACCTGATCATAGTATGAGAATGTATTGCTAGGAATAAACTTAATTCCAGCATTCTCCATTTGTTTCCATACGGAAATTCTGAGTTGCTTCGCAACTTTTTGCAATTCTTCGGCACCATTCTTTCCATCCCAAAAAGATTCCAATGCAAACTTAAGCTCTCTTTTTGGTCCGATGCGAGGATATCCAACAACATGTGAGGCCATGGTTCGGATGTTATCAAATCTAGCAAAACAATAATCAAGCTAATATCAGAAGGAGAAAAAGGTCATTGTGAAACAAAGCAAAGGAGATAATAATAATCTTCAGAATATACAAGAGCAACTACAAAGAAACTGAGAAATATTTGAAATGCAGATACTCTTCTACTCAACAAGAAAGGGAAAGAAAATATTCCTGTGATTAGAGAATCAAAGTGTCGGATTGAAATAATCCTAGTCTAGCAGTAAGCACAATAAAAGGAGCATGAGTGAAAACTAGATTTAAGAAACTGTGCCACACAATAGGCAGTGATACACCTTCAACTTAACACCTTCTGCTATAACTATTTTAGTCTTGAAAATGATGCTTTTTATGAAGTACTGTTTCCATTTCAGATATTTACTTAATCTCCTGCAAATCCAATTTTCTCTTAATAATTGATAATTCATTAATGTTTTCACTGACATAAAAGAAATCAAGTATGTCTGACACCTCAAAGATCAAGCACATCCAACATACAGAGATGTCACTATTTAACATACAAACACACTTGCCGAATGAGTAATTCTGAAATTCACATGCTTCGACCTCAAACATTTTGAAACTCAGTGCTGTCAAGTGAGCATTTAATTTTCAAAATTAAAAGGGCGTACCCAGTGCACAAGGCTTCCACCACTGCGGGGTCTGGGGAGGGTCATAATGTACGCAGCCTTACCCCTGTTTTCACAGAGAGGCTGTTTCCAGAATTGAAAAAAAAAAAAACAATTCTAAGACTGCATCTATCATTGCTTTATGAGCTGATTAATAAGGTATTCTATAATGAATACTTGAACAGGAAGAGAAATGAACAAATGAAATGCCTAGAGAATAAGCAATGGAGAAGGGTGAACTCCAGATATAAGGTTTGCAGAGTAGGAAAACTAAATGCAGTGAAATCACTGCAATGGACCTATGAACCCCCTCCCCCCCTCCCCCACCCCCAAAAGATGCAACAACAAATTATTTGGACCCAAAAAAAAATTCTTGTATAACACATGTTGCCAAAAGCTAAAGCACAAGAGCAAGACCTTATCATTTCACTAACAATGAATTTGAGCCATAAAAAGACACTCATCCAAGCCAATATTAGTGAAACTTTGTGGTAATATGAATATAACAACCATAAACATAACATTTGACTGAAGTGCACTGACAAATCAGCAATGAACCAAAAGAATCTGTACAAACAAAGCAAGAAAAAACAATATTAAACTCGAAAATAAGATCAGAGAAAAGAATTAATCAACCAAGTAAACGAAAATCTTAAATACTCTTAATACACTTGGAATCAGAAAATACAAAACAACTTGCAAAAGAGAAACGGGTAAAATACAAGCTTTGCACCAACAAAAAGCACTCTAAATCAATTAACTCGATGTAACAGATACTAGAAGAATTTTCTGCAACTGCAGTCGATTGAACTAACTAAACAAGATAAATTGAAGTGGATATAACATGAAAATTTATCAATAACAACCGATAGAACCGCATACATCAAACCATGAATAACGCAAATTCCAGGTAAGCTGATAACCTTGGAAGAACTAAGCGAGGGCTCGAAGGAATGTTGCAGAATCGATGGAGGCGAGTAGCACGAGCTGAGAAGTGTGAAGGCTTTGTACAGAGCATTCCCTCTTCGGTAGGTGTCCGTTGTTCAAGAAAACGGTGTACCCAAAACGAATTTACCAAAACATTTCGGTGTCGACCCGGCTGGAAATGAAAATTTACCAAAATATTTCGGTTTCGACCGAACTAAAAACCTAGTTGACCCTGCATGCATGCAAGATTTCAATCCATTGTGACATAACTTGACCTATATTTTTGGATCATTCAACTTGCAAATCTTAGTGGGACAACATGTTGTAAAAGCTTTTTTTGATAAGTCAACTACAATAAACATATTTACCAAAAAAAGACTATAACAAACATTGGTGAATTGAAAAATTATTCTCTCAGATTCTCTCCCGGTACAGTTTCCTAGTGCCTCTAATAAGAGGGGGTGGACCCCACCTGGTGGGCAAGGGATAAGGTGGTCATTTCCGCCCCCATGAGAGGAACCGTATCAATTGTACCGGGCAGGGAACCAGAGAGGATAAAGATCTTTGGTGAATTTGAAGCGGTGTACCTTTTTTTTCAATGAAGTAAATTACAAATAATAAGGTAAATATGTAATTGTTAGGCTTCAATTTTTTATATGTTAAATACGAGTTGTATTTAATTTTAATTTAAAAAATAATTTTTAAATTTTATCACTAAAACTTTTATTTTCTTACAATAGTTTTTGAAATGACAATTGTTCTCTTCGGGGGAGGAGTTATGCCACTGTGTCTCTACTCTGGGCATTTGTGTCATTGCACGTAGGGGAGGATAGAGACAGAGAGGTGCAAGGTGCGCCTCCCCCACACAAACATTTTTTCTTTTTTGAAAAAAAAAAAAAAAGATTAATACTTAGTGGTTGATGCTCACCAAGCAACTAGAGTAAAAGCAAGTTTGCATCATCTTCCCAACATGACGATATATATCCGAGGTTAGGGTATCTAGAGTATATTGATGATAAAACCTATCAGGTTGTTGTGATAGATTAGGAGCATTTATTCTGTCATGCCATGACATGACATTCTTTTGCGATCAAGTCGAAGGAATGATTTTGTCGACAGTAGCAATCTTCCTCATCTCTCGAGCCCATTCGGAACTATATGTGGTATTAAACATAGTTGGAAAACCAAGTTTTTTTACTCCATTTGGCTTTCAGAAAACCTAGTGACTCAAGCCAATCAAACATAGTCAAGGCGAGTCATATTTTTCTTATTTTTTAATTTTTAAATACAATAAATATGTGAATCAATAACAAATATATAGAAAAAAAGATTATGATCATTGTGGGGCAACGTGCTAGGTGGCATGGTACCACTAGTAGATGAAGCCATGGGGCCGATTGAACGCCTTGGACTTGAATTGTTGCTGTTGCACGAGGCATGGAAAGCATGCGCTGCATCATCTGCTAGAGTTCTGCCATTTGCTTTTTCGATGCTTCGAAGTCAGCTAAAAAGGGTGTCCCTGTGGGGCTTGCTTGGGATTCTTGCGAGTTTACTTTATGAAACATTAAAAACAAAAAAAAACATATCAATTAATTTATTGTTCTTCGTTGAAAGGTTTGGTATAAATTTCTTGAAGCTTTTATTGTATACGTTACAAATTCATTGTTCATCAAGTTTTTTTTTTTTTGTTTTTTGGTTTATAAGTGTATAGTGGTTCGTCAACGAGAAAACAAAGATGGAATCCTCCCCCTCACCCCAAAAAGGGTGGGCGTCATTCATGAGGTCCAATGTGATTGATTAAAAATAGATATGTATTATTCTGTTAGTATAGATTCTAACAGAATAATTTAGGAATAATTTGATAATCAAAATGCAAAGATTCATGGTTGTCAGCCATCAACAAGTAGCAAAGGGACTTAGGATTTCATTTTCCCTCAACGAACTATCGAATGAGAGGACTCAATGGTTTTGACTATTTTACTCAAGTAGATAGTTTAATGGGTTTTTTTTTAAATGACCGGACTCATCGAATTTGTTGTGACTCGAATGAAAAGACCGAATCTCATTTGACTCAGATTAGTTGCGACATATTCTTGATGTTTTTTACCCCCGGTTCAGTCTACATGATCATTGACTATGTTTTTTAAAAAAATTGACTCGACTTTGACGAGTCGCCCTAGTCGAAACCCGATTTTTCAACAGTGGTATTGTCAGAATAGAAGACTAGGAGGAAGGCTAGGGCTCTTTTGATTTTCACCTTTGATGTGGGTTGACTAACTACATACTTGTAATGTTGACCTATTGTAACATTTTTTAATTTAATAACTGAAGAATTAGTTATAAAAAATTGATGTATAGCAACACCTTGTATGTATGCCTTCTCACACATTCTCTCTCCTCTCTCATTATTAATACATGTGGGCCCCTATTGTACACTCTGACACCCATCAAAGGGATGTTTCCCTCTCAAGCATATCTTATGCCAATAATGCTAGTGTACAAATCTATCTCCCTTAATAATATTAAATAATTATTCTCCATTTATTTCTTGCAATTATATATTTTAATTGTTTTCATTTATTTTTCTATGTTATAGTACTAAATTATGTGTAACAGTTGTTATTCTTGTGAAATACATAGGCAAGTTACGACAAACACTACCAACCTAAGTTACCAAACCAAACTAACATTTTGAGTGTGTCGTTTAACAATCTAAAGGTTTCATTGTGTTCAAAGATGCTTAATTAAGGTACCTCTGAAGTTTTAGACCAAAATATGATCAGTTGACCATCAAGGTGGTCAAACGAAACCATCCACCGAAACCTTAGGATTTTCGACTAGGTTTTAGTGAAATCCAAAATATACGAAATACATTACCAACCTAGGGTACGAAACCAAACTCACATTTTGATGTGTCTTTTAACAATTTATAGGTTTCATTGTGTTAAAAAATACTTAATTAAGGTCTCTCAAAAGTTTTAGGCCAAAATATGGTCATTTGACCACCAAAATGGTCAAACGAAACCATCCGCCGAAACCTTAGGATTTTCGACTCGGTTTCAGTGAAATCCGAAATATTTCAGTTTCTTGAACCTTGGGTGGGCTTTTGTTTTGCGAATCAAAACGTAATTACATAAATGTATCACAAAACTTCATAAGTTTGCTAAGTCATTGTCATCTTTAAAATTACCAGCCCATGTGTGATTCAATATAAGGATGATTTGTCATGACTATGGTATAACAATGTTGTATTTTAAATGAATTTAAGGTTCAAAACACCCCATTGTACGATTGATTTGCAAAAGGTTTTAATCCCCAACGAATGTGTTTCAAAGAAAATTGGTTCGTGTATGTCTTTTATGAACCATTCAAGCTGTCAACTTTTTGTTATAACTCGTTGATCAAAGGCTTAGATTATGATCCATCTTTAAAGTTCTCAAATCAAGGGTCTTTGTCGTTTTTTCTTTTAGGTAAAGTCCATGAACCACGTCTCATATCATGTCTAGTGAAGATAGATATTTGATCATGTCCAGTGAAGATAGATATTTGATCAAAGACCATAGATTCTTACCAAAAAAATAAAAAAAGATCAAAGACCATAGATCATATTCCTTCAATCGAGATACATGATCTAAGTCCCATACCATGTTTGATGAAGATACGACATTTATCAAAGATTTGGATCATGATCTATCATAAGATATTATTAATGATTAATGGTCTAAATAACATTTCAATTAAGATCCATTATAAAAGATCTATGATCAATGGTCTAGATTATATTCCTTCAATCTAGATCCATGATCCATGACTCGTATCATGTTTGATGAATACAAATCATTAATCAAAAGCCAGGATCATGATTCATCATAAGAAAACCCCATGAAGTGTAGATCATGTTTCTTCATGTGATAACCATTATCCAAGTCTTATAACATATTTGATGAAGGTATACCATGGATCAAAGGCAATTAATGACATAAGCCAACAGAGTGACAGCCCTATCAAGGTAAATTGGAATGCTTAACGTAGTTGGTCATCAGTAAACCCTTAACTTCTTAACTACCCTATGTACGCCCTCAGACGAGCCATTGGATCTCCGATTCTATTAGAATCTCTCAAATTTCCATTTGAGTCCCTCTAGAGGGTAGTCTTTGGGAAGAAGCATAATCATTCAAAGTATGATTTGCTCTTCCATGCCCTTACCAATCTTAATAGTATGTTAAAGTCTTTCCACATTCTCTCTAACGATTCCAATCTCATATGACTTAGTACTAAAGGGAGGTATATTATTAGAATTGACGATCATGTTTCCTCAGGTATGACTACATATGGCTTTGTACCCCGTAAGTTATGAGTTTGGCTCTGTTTCGGAGCCGTTTGCAGCATATTATTTAGATTATCAGTCATTCCACTATATGCTTCAAATCAGCAATGTCGGAACAAGTTTGCTCCAGATCAAGAGGATTATCGTTGATACTCATGGTTGGTTTCAGAAGATGGAGTGGGATTGGCTTAACTGGAGCCAGAGCAGTACTTTGAACGAGTCTGAAGTCAGACCTAGCCCCCATAGTAGGTGGGAGGTCTTTCTTACAACGCATTATGATTTCCTAGATGAAGGAGTCCTCACTATACCTTGTCATAGGTTACTTAGCCCTTGACGATGTTATCAGAAAAATGCCCACACAATATCCAAATAAAGTTAGCCCATAGTGAAGGTATTGAGCCAATTCCATTCCTAGATAAGGAAGACAATTTGTTATCCTGATTAAAACCAGTCATTTTCCTTGGGTTACGACTGACACGTAGTAGACCAAATCACATTATCCAAGTTCTAATTCATTATGAGTCCTTTTGTGTAAAACTGAATGGATAGATGGAATTGGGCCAATACCTTACGAATGGTCCATTAATCAATTACAATTAGTCGTGTTGTATCCTATGTGTCAGGATCTATATCCTTACATGATGTGAGGGATTGGTTTAACTTAAAACATGTTTCCCCTTAGAATGAGCATCTTATATACATCTCACCCTCTTTACACAATGATGTGATCAAGCGGTATGGGGATGCATTTGACATCCCTTTAATATACCCAAAGGTATGAGATTATGGTGTATGGTTTCACCATGGGGAGCCACAGGTCTTTACCTTAGGTCCTATAACTACACATCGTAGCTTGCTATAGTGTATGCAGGTATGTGATGCAAGTTAGTACAAACAATCTACATCACAATAGTGTCCAACAAACAAAGGACCATACAAACCAGCATACCTAATTTTGGTTTGGTGAAGTTTAAGAAAGTTTTTCCACAGTTGAATCTATATTGTGAGATTTGTCATTATGAACCGAAGCGGGGTTTAAGGGTGTCTTATTGACAAAGAGTCACCACGTAGATGAAAGGTCTAGGACCCACATATGTATGAACGCACAAGAAAAAACCATTGATGCCACTTAAAACTGATCCAACAAAGGGTCGGGTTTGTGTCAGGTTGTGATCTAAGGAAGCTGTAAAGCACCTCATTCCACCGGTTATACCATAAGTACATCAAACAAGCCTTAAGCTAATATACAAAGGGCGTGCGTACCCAATGCACGAGGCTCCCGCCACTACGTAATTTGGGGAGGGTCATAGTGTACGTAGCCTTGCCCCTACTTTTCGTAGAGAGGTTGTTTCCAGACTCAAACCAGTGGCCACTTGGTCACAAGCGGAGAAACCTTACCGTTGCACCAAGTCCCGCCCCCCCTTAAGCTAATGTACATCATAAACTAAAAATGAAGGAAATAGGAGACTCACCTCAATCCAACTGCATTGCACGATTAGTATGCTGAAAGTAAAGCAATTATAGACAAAACCCTAAAAGCTAGCAAAACATCAAACCTATACTAAAGTTAGAAGCATGTTGGAAACTACAAAAACACCACTATACATATAAACATGACATGTAGGCTTCTAAAACATGAGAAATAGTCATAGGACACATATTGGACATGAGAAGTATGATAAAGAGAGAAATAACATCGCAATAATGGAAATTAAACCTAAGAAATTCATGCATATGCAGAAAGACGAAAATCCCCCTAGGCATAGGAATGACCTAGGGAAAAGAAAATATGAAAAACGAAAGAGTGAAAAACCCTACATTGAAAACCAATGAATAAAACTATGAAAGCACCACAATATTTCAACAAAGCATTGATAGAACTACCTTGAAAAACATAGACAATCAAATCAAATGATAAAAACAATGGTTTGAAATGAAAAACATGCAATGAAAAGCCTGTCAGTTGAACAAAGAAATTAAAGGAAGAATAGCAAAAGGTTTTATAGAAACCTAGAAAAATCATGTTGAAATATAAGATCTAAATCTAAGCAATGACATAAAAAGATCTAAAAGAAACTAATAAGGACATGCTCTGAAAAATGGTACATTGTTGTTGCCCTATTGAGGGCAATAGGGCAGCAGTGATGTATCCTCAATAAAAAAGGGATATTTTATTACATTTAACGAAATTGAATGAAATCAAAGCAAGGATAAAGAAGACTCGTATGTCTTCAAATTTTGTGAAAGAGTCGAGAGGGTTAGTGCAGACCAAGCTCAGGATTAACGAGGTTTAACTTGGGACTGCTGTAAAACTTTATTTGGATTCCTATATATCCACTCATGTGGTACTTCATCATACGATTCATATATGATCCATCTGTCTAGATATCATCATATACATCCAGAAAGCCGTATGCTTTGGAAGAAGCTTGTACAGTTTGGGAAGGGGTTTTGATTGATCAAAAAGAAGAATCTACTTCAACCGATATGCCCTTAGGCATGGCCATACATAACATAGAAATCACACTCGGAAAGGGTGGACAATTAGCTAGAGTAGTGGGTGTTGTAGCGAAACTGATTGCAAAAGAGGGTAAATCGACCACATTAAAATTACCTTATGGGGAGGTCCGTTTGATATCCAAAAACTGCTCAGCAACATTCGGACAGGTGGGTAATGTTGGGGTAAACCAGAAATGTTTGGGTAGAGCCGGATCTAAGTGTTGGCTAGGCAAGCGTCCTGTAGTAAGAGGAGTAGTTATGAACCCTGTAGACCATCCCCACGGGGGTGGTGAAGGGAGGGTCCCAATTGGTAGAAAAAACTCTCTTTAAGATTTGGCTCTTGTGCTTGTTAGACTTACTCCAAGGTGCTAAGGTCCTTAAAAAAATTTATGAATGATCTCTTATTTATAGCCTATGATGTTACTCACATCTATGGCAAGCATTCACTGTCCCAATTTTTCGAGAACTCCTTGGCTCCAAGGGGATTGATTGATTTTGAGCTAAATATGGATTCAAACTTCATCAAGCAAGGTTTGTGATGAAATCCAACACTTATGGAAAGTTCCATCACATCCTTTAGGGTATCTAGAATAGTCTATGTGAGTTTTAAGGTCGTCAAAGGCGAGATGTAGCCCATGCAAACACAAACTCAAAGAGTCCACAAATTTGGAAATACCCATAATCAGGGTTAGTAAGGGTTTTGTTCAACACACAATAGAGATTGACAAGCGTGGGCCAAAGACATGATAGTGCCAGCCTCAACTTTTCTGGTGCTGGCCTTAGTCAGCTCACTCAGCTAACTTAGACTGACACTCGGGGCTGGGCTCAGTTTAAGTCCAAACCTGAACTGAAAAGGGTCTCAATTCGATCTTTGGGGTTTTGGATTAGGTCTTTTCTATGCATGACAAAAAGCCATTTCCATGGTTTTTAAAACACGTTTTTAAACATTATAGAAAAATCATAGATCATATATGGATTTCGATTGCTGTTGGCGACTTGGGGAATCTATCGAGCTATAAATAATAGGTCCCATGTTATTTCAGGACATTTCAATTTCATCATTGCATGGCCTACTTTGGGGTGAGAAAATGAGGTGTCTACAAGCGTCTTTAGCATGGCGAATTTTGGAAAACTTGAAGTTGTGAAGCCATTTTATGCAATATTATCAGATCTTCGACGTGGGATCACCCATTCGGTGAAGATGTGGAGGGACCGCTTCTTTTATAGTCCTCGATGAGCACTACTACTTGGGAGACCATTGATGTCAAAGTGTGAACCTTCCTCGAATTGAGTGACTTTGGTAGCCTTCTATGCCTTTGGAAGTTGAGTCGGGTAAGATGTTGGCCCTTTGGTATTTGTTTATGTAATCTTCATGACTTGTTTCATGTTTCTTGATTGTATGTTGTTGTGTAGTGGATATTCCCACCTTAGCTCTTCACGGATCGAAGAGGGGATGTTGGGCTCGTTGAGACCTTCATATCAATATATTTTGGGACATATGTTACCGGTTAGAGCTTCTCTATATAATGTTCTTATCTCTGGGAGGGTTACATGAGAGGTTTTGTAACATTTTCAAAAGATAGTGAAATCTGTTTTATTACTCGACCGTGGCGTAGTTTCCCATCTTGGGGGTGAACCACGTAAATCCCTGGTGTTGTGTGTTGTTTGTCTACTCTGTTTTTCGTTTTCTTTTGCAAATCACCATTTTGGGCATTGTTTTCTTAACTTCTTCCCCTCTCAATGGTGAATGGTCTGTTGTGCCAAACTTATCGACCGGGGGTTTGCCTCCATCTCATGATATTGTGTATTTTGTGGGGCTTGATCTTTGCCCTTGGTTGTGGTGGTAAGGGTGTGATCTATTTACTCCCACCTCCCACTGGATCTTTTTTTTTTTTTTTCTACTACGCAAGTTACATCTAGCTCTACTTTCTCAGCTTCAGCAATAGAGGCTGAAGTTGTTTGTGATGGGATTTGTCTGGCTCTTCATTTTCATGTCCAACACTTGTTACACTGTTCAAAATGTAAGCCGATTGTCTATGTTTTACGATTCTCAAATGATTCCTTTGATTGGGCGATTCACATTGTTGTAGATGATATTCTTTCGTTTTCTTCTACTTTTATAGTTTACCTTTCTTGTATGTTCCTCTTACTTCTAGTAGGTTTGTTCATTTTTTAGCCAAAGGTGCTTTCAAGTTCAAGTTGTCTCGAATTCAGTGGCCCTACCCTTTGACTTTTTTTGGGGGGGGGGGGGGGCTTGGTCTTTGCCCTTGGCTGTGGTGGTAAGGGTGTGATTTATTTATGCCCATTGGATCTTTTTTTTTCTTCCTATTACGCAAGTTACATCTAGCTCTACTTTCTCAACTTCAGCAATAGAGGAAGAAGTTATTTGTGATGGGATTTGTTTGGCTCTTCATTTTCATATCCAACACTTGGTACACTGTTCAAAATGTAAGCCGATTGTCTATGTTTTACAACTCTCAATTGATTCCTTGGATTGGGCAATTCATGCTGTAGATGATATTCTTTCGTTTTCTTCTACCTTTTTAGTTTATCTCTCTTGTACGTTCCTCTTACTTCTAGTAGCTTTGTTCATTTTTTAGTCAAAGGTGTTTTCAAATTCCAGTTGTCTCGAATTCAGTGGCCGTACCCTTCGATTTCTTTTTTTTTTTTAAATATTTTATTCTTTTGCTGGCAGGAGTTGCTCTTTTGCTGACTTCTTCTAACAAAGTTTTTTCCTATTTCTCGATTCCCACCCCCCCAAAAAATAAAAATAAAAATAATATATATATATATAAAAGTAAAACCCTTATTAATATGGACGTGGAAGTGGCTTATTGGTGTTCGAAAGCTAGGGTTAGTGAATTAACAACCGTTCTAGGGGTGTAGTCAGAATCGACGAGATCAAACCAAAACCGATATGAGCTTATTGGTTCATGTTTTGAATTGGTTTTGTGACACTAAAATCAAATTAGACCGCACTGAAACCATTAGGACACCAAACTGAGCTTAAAGACTGGACAGAGTCCGATACCAATCCAAAATTCATAAAAATTTGGGCAAGAGATCTCCACTTGGTCGCATGGTCTGTACACAAGCGTCTGGCCCAATGGGTGAGCACACCTAGGTATCTACCCAGGGGGCACAAGTGTCATCTCACGGTGCCCTATGAGAGGCGCAGGAAACACCACAAAGTAGAGATCTTTTTCCCTAAAATTTATTCGTAGTATTGAATATAGGGAAAAAGATCTCTGTTCGGGAATGTGGCTTACGCCAGCACTCCCATGAGTTTATCTCTTTCCTCCTCATATGAAAAGATACATCTGCCCCATTATTTTAAGGAGGAGAGAAATAGGACAGAAAACTGCTTCCCTTGAATATATTACAAGGTGAACAGAAACCATAACCACACCGAAATCGGTGAACTCTTATTGGATTCATTCAGCCGAGACTCGAGAGAGGGGTTGCAATTCCATTCAACAGTGGCTTCATGCGGTTGTTGAGATGAAAGCTTTACGTCCCAGTCACATTGAATGAATGCACTCTATACGATTAACATTACAACGATCGTAAGGTACAAAACCCTAAATCTCAAATCCATAGATTATTCTATTGACTACAGGGCTGGAGCACAGGGAAGATCCAACAGATGAACGTCTTCGTGTACCCTAAATCTCAAATCCATGGATTATTCTATTGACTACAGGGCTGTAGCACAGGGAAGATCCAACAGATGAACGTCTTCGCGTGTAGCTCTGTCGTGCAAAACCTTCGAACCATATAAAACCCTAGTATATCTATCTTTTGAGCTTTTCTTCTCTGTCGGCGTAGCTCTGGTGGAATTTCGGTATTAAGAATCAACTTAAAGATGGAACAATCTTGGCGCTTCAGACCTATGCTAGGTAACATCTGCCCTACCTGTTCTATTTCTCATTACCCTTTTTGTTCCCGACCTCCTGCATTCGATCGGAACGGCTTTGGAGGCGATGATTTCCGTCGGTTCCCGTTAGAAAACGATCAATCGTTTCATAGGCCATTTATTGATCCGTTCTTGGATAATCGGATGGTTCCACCCATGCACCGTTCTCTGTCACATATGGACAGTCGGCTTAATTCGACGGGGCCGGTTGGCGTGAACCCAAGTGATGGATACGGTAGTCCTCAATCTTGGTATAGGAATCAGGATTTGGAGAGATATTCCGTTCGGCCGTTTATACGATCGTCACAGATAACAGATTCTGCTATCAATGGCGGTAATCTTAGAGATGATTTTCAGCATGGGCGTTTTGATCACAGTGACAATGTATATATGGGAGGAGAGTTCCTTGAGAAGGATAGAATTCATAAGAGGATGAGGGTCGATGGGATGGGTAACGGTTCTTCTACGCAAATTCTTCCGCCATACCGCCATGATTACTACTCAAATTTGACCAGAACATCGGCAGAGGATGAACGGAGATTGAGTTTAATTCGTGATCATGGTATTACACCCAATGTTCCAACGTCGTTAAGCGGGTTTGATTCGTCGTTTGAAACGGGCTCCGATTTTGCTAGCAGACCAAGTGGATATTTATACGAAAGCTCACTTCGTGAGAGTAGCCGTAGTGGCGTTGATGTTCCACATGCTAATTTTGACATTCATTCTAAGTTCCCAAATGACGCAAGGACAAACAATCCTTACGATTCTGGGTTTGTTTCTGCTGATAGAAAGGGTTTAGTTATGCATCCTGAGCGTGCATATGATATATCGGGACATTTCATCCGTGATAACGATGAAAAGAAAGAGCTGTCGAGCGAGGAACATGGCTCAGGCACCAGGCCACAACAGTTGCGAAGTAAAGGAAATGGTTTTATTTCAGAAATTGACCATGATTTGTCCCAAAACGTGGAAAGTGGTGGGAAGGATGCATTCAATGGTATGCAAAATGAACAACGGATGCAGTCTCATTATGGTCAAATGGAAAATTCTGCAAATCGTTTCTTGCAGAATTATGGACCAAGTAATGTCCCGCCTGTCACTCCTAACTACTATGACCTTGGCAGACAAAATCAGGAGCCGTCAACCCTTAACCGTGAAGAGGTGTATCGTTATAGTTCTGACGATATGCTATACCCCTTTCCTGTGGGTTCTAATGAAAGATACCATACACATGATCAACATCTTCGGTCAGAAGATTTTATGCCTGCAAAGGGACCCCATTATAATCACACATCTGACTGGCAGATGTCTTCCGGTTCAAACATGTTGCACCATGAACAGGATTCTAATCTCTCGACAGGGAATGCTCAGCTCCCCCAGCCATATCCATTGCGGCGTCCAGTTGGAAGCATGCATGATCATCATTCCTATGGCCAGAAGGTTGATGCTCGACAGTCCTTTGAAGTTAAACCTCCACCATTGGCAGATGTTCGTGTGCCAGTTGGGACTGAAAATTTCTCTGCATCCACAATGAACAATCGAGGATATTACTTACCCATATCCGCTGAGAACAGTATGCTGGTGCAGGATTCTCAGACATTTGGACAGCAACCTCCTCTTCCTCCCGTGCCTCCACCACCTCCTCCAGTGGATCCACCAAGGCCACCTCCTGTACATTCCCAGCCTTCAACTTCACCTACTGGATCATCTTCTTTACTGCGTGCAATACCTTCTAATTCTTCGATCAGCTTGCCCTTGGCACATCAACCGGCTCATGAAATGCAGCCATCTCTACAGGCCTATTTCCACAGTAAGCAACATATGCATGGTTCAACTGGTTTTGTTACAGAAGTAAGTTTACTACTCATATGAAGTTATGTCTAATTATACATGACGTTGTAATGAAATTATTATAATTGAACAGATCTCTAGATTTCTCTATGGTGGCACATTTTAAGTCTATGGGCTTACCCGGTGCACGAGGCTCCCGCCACTGCGGGGCTGGGGAGGGTCATAATGTACTACACAGTCTTACCCCTGTTTTCGCAGAGAGGTTGTTTGCAGACTCGAACCTTGTGACCCCTTGGTCCCAATGAAGCAACCTTACCGTTGCACCAAGGCCAGCCCTCACATTTTAAGTCTATGGTGTAGTTTATTAGCATGGACTTGGAAACTTCTCATACACTTAAATAAAAATCATAATAATTACTTCCAAGAAAAAACTTAAACAGAAAAATCCACAAAATTATAATATAGCATTGAGGACAAAATTCATCCATAATGGATGTTATGGCCCTTGTTTTTGGTATTTGGTGACCAGTATTTTCATTTTATTGCATTATAGAATTGTATATGGGTGGCTGGTGGCTTCTTCATGGTTCATCCAATAGAAGTGAAGCTGCTATGATCCTGGGATTTACATGGTTGTAAATTTACTAAACTTCACGCACATGAAATCATTGAAGAGGGTGGTTTCTGATTGTCTACTTGAATTTTGAACTCATTGCCAATCTGATTGTGTTGGTGTGATGATGTAATGAAATTGAAGTCTGTTAAGATAGAATGTCGTTTTTACTTTCACAGGGATCACAAATCATCCACCAGACATCATCTAAACAATATTCAGACGAAGGGAAACCTTTTCCAGTGAAGCATCCATCGCCAGATAGGGTGAAGGTTATTGATGCTTCTCACTTATTTAGGCATCCACATAGAGCTACTCGTCCCGATCATTTTGTGATCATCCTTCGAGGCCTTCCAGGTAACTTTTGACTTTTGATTTTAAGTGTTTTCAACTGATTTCATTCACTCTGGTAGGGTTTTTTGGGAATCCACTAACAAGTAGTTACCCAAATTAAGTTATCGTATTTGATATTTTTCATTGTCAGGAAACTTGAGTAGCAGTTGATTTATTGGGTTCTTGCAATAGGTTGGTGTACTAGTAGAGAAGTGAAAAACCAGGAGTTTAGAAATAAGGTTTCTAGGGATAAATTCAAGGAATATGATCAGTTGCTATTAGAATTCAATGGAACCTGATATGTGGTAAGAATAGGACAACAAAGGGTTGGGGGCTGGTTAAGAGAGACTCAGTTTCTCTTGCAAATTAAAGGGTGATTGGAATGGGTCATTAGAAAGGAAACAGAGTACCTTAGACAGCAATTAGTCAGCTGGTAACAAATGTCTATGAATACAACTGGTTGGTGTTAAATCTGTGAATAACAGAAACCATGCTTACTTTAGCGAGCAGTTTTGAAGAATTTGATTCAAGAATATCAGCCAGTATTGGGAAGAGGAATTAACAATCCAAACTTTTAAACAGGAAACATCGGGTGAGCAAATACAAAAATAGTCTAACCACAGGTAATAACTGGGGCTCCTGTCAGAGTGATAACTGATGAAGTAAGGAAAGTAATATGCAAAATTGTTTCAAATAGGTCTATCGTGATAATGAACAAGTGTGATTAATTCCTTTGCATGGTTGTCACGGTGTCTAGGTGACCCAAGACGTTGGAGGGTGTCTGGACACAAGGCGACCAAGGCAGCTAGACACCTTGACAACTATGTTCCTTTGCAAGGATTTTTGTGAAATTATTTTGAGCGAGTGAATGTCAAGGTTAATATTATATCTCAGATCTAAAACTCAAAAGGCCCTAGTGGAAGGTGTAATCCTCAATAACATTGAAACAGGGGATGGGTGAAAATTGTTGTGTCTAAATCAAGAATGTTCTAATTTAGCAGAACTTTCGTAGGGAGGTTCTATAGACCCTATGCACCATGTGGCAGTAGAAAAATTGACTTTACTTATTTTAGGAGGCTGTGATAAGTGATAATCCATTTCCCAATTCTGGTCCTGAATTTAGGGCACAACTTGCAGGCTTCAAACAACCAATTAAACCATCAGAGTGTATGAACAGTTTTTGCTCAAGGTAATTGAGCAACAATCACTTGGGAAATCAGAACTGAAAATTCGATTATAAAGCTCCCCAAATTAGTCTGGTTTGTGCCAGAATGCCAAAAACAACAGAATACAATTTAGAACCCTGAAACAGTGACTTATCTGTAACTGATGGAAGAGAAATCTGAAACAAGCCTCAAACATCCTCTATATGCTGGAGAAGGTGATGAACAGTTGCAAATTAGGCATTAGCAGTAGTGGCAAGCCTGAAAATGGAAGAGCAACTAGAAAGCTAAATTTCCAGACTGTGACCCTTGGATTCCACCATAAAAGCCTCTTACTACTTCTTAAGCAACAATTGCTTCTGTTCAAAATTTAAAACTATAACACAACATCTTTATTCATAAAACAAAATCCCTACCACTAGAAACCTTTATCTTTTGATAAATAGCAATTTTATTTGAAAGGAAAAATTTACAAAGGATTAGGGCTGTACGAGAAGTCGAGAATTGCCTGTCTGCTCTTGCATTAGCTATGCTGTCTGCCACACTATGGGCCTAGAGTAGCCTCCATTTATACGTAATATTCATGCCGAAAGGGACGTGGCCTTCTTGTGAGATGCAGAAATACTCTTAATCCTAGAAAATTTACTTGCACTCAATCACTTAATCCTAGACTCAAGTCAAATACACCAATTCTATAAGTGGTTCTAAATCTAACTTAAGACTTAAATTTCATGTGGCCAATAGACTTCCCAACTGTAGCCTTATTAATCAGGCCCACCGTCCATTACGACATTAACCCATTAACGTTAGGCCCATTTGACATGAACTCGGCCCCACAGTAAAATGGTTATTCCAACCTTCTTAGCTTGGTCAGTTGGCTGGAAGAATGGTTAAATTAGCCTGGTTTCATGTGGAGAAGGTGCATGTCTGCCAAAGGTGTTTGCAAACCCAGTAGATGGCTTGCATGTGTTCAAAGTGTTATTTTGCTCCTTGTGACTATAATGACAATTCCAGCCACTTGAGGAATGGTTGACCTGTTACCCAAACAAATACAATTAGCAACTGGCTCCTACTCGATTTCTGTTACAGCAAAATGCCCTGTTAGTAAATTATTAAATTGACTAGTAGCTTCTAATTTCCCAAAACAGGTCAGGAATCGCAATATCTTGGTCTTGTCCAGAAGGTGTTTGGATAAGTGTTCAAATGGCTCTGGAATAGTGATCAGGTTTGTCCTTTAATAAATTTAATAGAAGAAAAAAAATGTATGATCGAAATAACCCACATAGTGACTCAAAAAGAAAATTGCCCCATGCAGTTCTGCACACCCATGATCATTTTTAGGTCTATTATGGGTTTACCAAGGAAGAGACACGGTGTTTTGAGTGTAGAGAAATTCCTGTATAATTTTTGGTTGCTGAGTTTTTTTGGAGTTGCTATATTTTCTTCCCGGTGCATGTCCTGATTTTAAAAGTAGATTCCTTATTGGTGCAATCCCTGGTCCAAAAACCTCGTTTGGGATCACTATGAGGCCACCCAAATACTCAAAATCCCAAGTTACTGGTTGAATGTCAGTTCTGTAATTATGGAAGTTTAAAGACCAACAAGAAACAAATAGGGACTTAGATGGAAGTGGGTTTATAGATAGAGTGGTAATTCTGGAACTGAATAAAATCAAGGACAACTTAAGATAAATAAAGAAGAGTGGGTATTTTTGTAATAACAGCAGCTTGGCTCAAGTTGTAAATAACAAATAGAAAACTTCTTCTTCCTCATGATACAACAACCAAGGCGGAGAACAGAATCCTCTTTTTAAGCGGAGAACTCCTCAACATACCTCCAATCAACTTCAAATTTCAGGCATGGATTGTCAATTCGAGGGACTACTGGAATCAACCGATAAACACTCAAATGAATCAACTCGAAAATTGGTTTTAACTGCTGAACTGAGGAGGGCGGAAGTTGCAGAACAAAGTTTGAAGTTCTGACTAAATCTCAGAAACCAGGTGGTATTTCATTCCAAGATTTGGTAGCCTAGGTCGCCTAAGGGTTTGTGAACACGATCAACTCCAAACTTTAGGTCTGTCAGTATCGCCCAGGACAGGGTAGGCGGGACAGTTACAGTAAGTACCAGCAAAGGCGGAGGAGTAGGAAAGAATAACGAGGAGAAAGAAATAAATGAAAAAAACAGAAGAAAGATAAAATCAGGAAGGGAACGGGAAACTTAGCACTTACCGAGAGGTAAGAGGATCGATATGGAAGCAAGGAATAAGACGGCCAACACTTGGCTCTAAGCAACAGTAACTCCACTAATTCCAATCATTTCATTCAATTCTAAAATCCCAGTAGTAGGGTACATGCATATAAGTAGCAAAATAGATCTCCTAAAAAATAGAAACTAATTCTAAAAAGGAAACAAACAACTAAATAGCTATCTCCTAAAATAAAAGATTACAATATTTGTCCCAATAAAGAAAATAAATATCTATCCACCAAGTCCCTTTGGACCAAAAAGTTGGGTTGGGCCAGTTGCCTCTTGGTTTGGGTATCCAAAGTGGGTCATTCTGGTCTAGCCATGGTAATGCAACTGTATCACTTATGTAACATCTTTGGCAGATTCTTTGAGTCATTTTGGTAGATTCCAAGATCTCCACAGCTGGATTCAAGTGAAAAAAATTTGCAATTATCCTAGTGGGACTTGGATTTCCTTAAAGGCTAATTGGTTTACTTGCTTGCTGTTCTATAGTTTTTCCATATAATTCCTAATCCTCAGGTATAATATTATACTTTTAAAAAATTTCCTTTCACAAATGTAGCCAGAGGAAAAAATCATACATATCATTATGGCATAGTGAAGTTTTAATGTTTCCATGACCATCCACATGCCATTATGTTTGGGGGGTGGGGAGGTTCATGTGATAGAGGACCCTGCACCCATCTCAATGGTAAAACTTCTGCCCTAATCTGGCAGAGGAAGTCGGTCAAAATTATTAAGATGCTAGTTTGTAGTTTTATTTTCATTCCCTCCTGTGTCAATTTTGTACTTTCTTGAACTTTGGTTAAACTTTAAGCCACTTGTCTTACTCATTTGCTGCTGAAATTTTGCTAACGAGATAGGTGCAGGTCCTTTATGACTTAAATCCACCATGCCATATGCCAGGTGATGATACTTCACCAGGCATCGTGATGTTTAAAGCTCCCAATTTACTAATTTTTTGCTCGTCCTGCATCACTGTTACATCAAACAAGATTTAGAATCCTTCACCAAATCGATACGGAAGTTAATGCAATCAAGAACCCACTAGATGTATTGGCTGACTGTTATTAATTTGGATGTCTTTCCCATAGATGCACCTTCTAACCCCCCTTTTTTCTAATCCTCTGTATCTATTAATAATTTAATATCCTCTAAGCAATAAAAAGTGAACGATTGAAATTAGTATTTATTTTTGATACTATGGTTTTATAAACACTGAAAAAGGAGTAAGGTTAGTCAATTCACCATGACCACAAGTGTGGAGGCTGAACTGAATCTATCACAATTTCAGGTAGTGGTAAAAGCTATTTGGCAAAGATGTTGCGTGATCTTGAGGTTGAAAATGGCGGTGATGCACCCCGGATTCATTCGATGGATGACTACTTCATGACTGAAGTTGAAAAAGTGAGCCATCAGTTCCTTGTTTTTGGCTGATGCCAGCAAAGTTGTGCATCTGGGGTGATAAGTTTCATTTTGTGGCTTTCCATTATGAATGTTTGCTTTCCTTTTCTTTTCTTTCTTATAATTCTTGATGCTGTTAATCACTTGTCTTATTGCGCTCTGTTATTGAGGTTGAGGAGAGTGAGAGTGCTAACTCTTCTAGTTCGGCCAAAGGCAAGAAACGAATTACAAAGAAGGTGATGGAGTACTGCTATGAACCTGAAATGGAAGAGGTGATTCTTGTCATACTTTTCAAACCTTGTAAGCTTTGTTCTTCAATCGGTCCTGTGAAAATCAGTATGGACTCATATTTGCTGTGTTTGGTTTCTTTTCTTTTAAATTTTTTGGGCTTGCTGAATGATAGCTCTCCTTTTCCCCAGAATCATGTTATTAACTCAATACATTTTGGTCCTTGAATTCAGTTGCTGTCCTGGTTCCTTTTCTTTTGGGTGAATGAGCTTGTTAAACAAGAACAGAGACTATTCAGCAAGTTTCATGCAATGTATTGCAGGCAAGGATCCATATGAGATCCAAATCAAGCCTGTGAGTAATTGGCTTAGTCGAAGAACTAAGATCCTGATTTAAGGATGAGTAAGGAGCTGAAGCGGGCGTAAGTTTACTCCATTGCGACCTAGTGGTTGCGAGTTCGAGTCGAGAAACAGACTTCACACTAAGCGGGGGTAAGGCTGTGTACATTATGACCCTCCCCAGACCCCGCAGTGGCGGGGAGCTTTGTGCACTGGGTACGTCTTCTTTTTGAAGGAGCAGAAAATAAATAGGAATTCTGAAAATTCTAAAAAACATGATTTCGAGTTAAGGATAGATCAGGTGCAAATAGGGAGAACAAATTCGTATCTGATAAGAATGGTAGCAGAAAAAATGGAAAGGTCGATGATTCATATCAAACAGTGGCAGATTAAAGAAAATGAGAATAGGGCATAACCGCATAAGGGAAGGGATTAGAGAAGCAGCAGCAGAATGACCAAGAAATGTATAGGAGAGAATCGAAAGAGAACAAAAATACCAGAAATCAGAAACGAATAAAGGGATTTGATAGAAAGAGGAAAATGATAACAAGAAGATTCCTTCAGCCGATGTTGAAATCATAAGCAGCCAAATCCGCTTAATCAAAACAAACTTTTATTCCATTTAATCTTGTATTGGCAGAGGGCAGGGTACATTCAAACTGCTGCTGAATCCATGGGCAGGCAAGAGACAACCTTGCGAACTGTAACATCTTAGTAGCCAGAGGAAAATTCCCGTAGTAGCAGCGAGCTAAATAGGAGCAGCCTAAACCGTGAAAACAGAGTTGTGGAAGAGCAATACAAGCGTCGTGCTACTAGGCAAAGCGATGAAGTGCTGCACCCTAGATGGCGAGAGTCCAGTGGCTGAAAGCATCACTAGCGACCGATATCTTTGGCCTCTATTTGATTTTTGTGATTTGAGATAGGGTAACAGAAAAATCTTGATTTGAATTACCGTCCTTTCTGGGAGATGATATGACCCCAAATGAATAAGTGTAGAAGTAATGCAGATCCGTGATTTGGAAGACCCAAATTGGATCGCTTGTGGGCCCACTTGAATAATAGACAACTCAAATCCAAGGTGCAATGGTACAATTGTAAATAACCAGAATTTTCAAGGGTTAACTAGGCAAGTAGAGAGAAGGGGATATGATAGGGATTGTTATTTATTGTCTAGGGATAAACTTGGAACCAAAGTTAAGGCTAGGGACATAGGGGAATAAAGGAAGATAGGAAGGGTAATTAAAAGTGGGGAATAAATAAAGCAACAAAGGGAATCGTGGGAAGGGAGTTACTTATCTTTTAAGAGGTAAAAGAGGATAAGACAAAAGCTATTTATGGCTAAAGGACAAAATAGAGTTAAAGAGAGTAGAGGATACTATGGAAGCAAAAATAAAATATTAAAATAAAGGAACAAAGAATCGTGAAAGGGGGGGGGTTGGAGAAGTTGTTTTCTACCTCTAGCGCAAAACAGAGGCGGAAACCAGGCTTGATTCAAAGAGGAGAACTCCTTCTATAACTCATTATCAATGTCACTGAATTTGGAATTTTATGCGATATCTTCTGAGCTATGTGATGGTCATTGTGTCTTGATTGAAGCATTCTATACGTCTTGTAAATATTTTGTTATTTTTATTTTTAAAATATTAAATTTATATATCTGGGCAGGCTTATCGGTCAAGCATGTTGAAAGCATTCAAGAAGACCCTTGAGGAGGGGAATTTCTCCTTTATAATTGGTATGAGCCTTTTATTGAGAAACTGGACTATTGGAAGCAGATTGACCATTATTTCTCACCCTGTCATACTTTTCCTTGCCAATATTTTAGCCTTTTGTCTACTTTACTTACTTTGTTGTTATTTTCCATTTGTTTTGATATGCAATTACACTTGTGCTTTATGTTGAAACTGTTTTTACTTGTCATAGTCTTAGATGTCAACTAAAAGTACTGACTACTGAGGGACCTCTACTTGTTATTTTTTGAGCGTTCCCACATGATGCTTGCTGTGAGTCTATCTGTGAGTCTATCTAAGAGCTACTTGTCTCACCTAAAGACTTATTTTGGATAGTCCTGCTTCGACTACCACTTTTAGGATATTAAATAGAATATTGCTACCCAAAGAAATAATCAGGCTCAGTTGTCTGTAGATGCTAGCCCATTTCCATCATTAAGAAAATTCAATATTTTAGTGTGGTTATAGACAGCAGTGGAGTGCAGTGCCTGGTACACTGCCTTCATTTTCACTAACTACAGTTGCAGTTTTGTTCGGAAATTGATCCATTTGTTGCTGGTATGTGTGCCTCGTCTTAGTGGATGACCGCAATCTGCGGGTAGCTGATTTTGCTCAGTTTTGGGCAACTGCAAAGGTATACCCCTATTTCTTTCTTTTTACATCCTCTGTGAGTATTTCTGCTACTTATCTTGTCTGCTTGAAAAATGTGTTATGTTTTTGGTACACCTCATCATCCATATTTAGACTGAATAGTGGACACACACCATGTTCATCTGTTGGATTTACTGGCTGTTTTTCGCTAACCAGGATTGCACGGACCTTGTACATGTAATGATGACCTGCAAATTGTTGGTTACTGTACTTTTTATCTTTTATCCTTTTCCTCCTACATTTTCACCTACCACCCCATTGCAATAGAAGACGGGCAGATCCACATTTGTGCAGTTTGGAGTTGAATAAAACTGTAAATTTCTTTTTACTGCTATGCGCATGGTTGAATTTTTGCTGGTTCATCTTTAGAATGACTTGGTGCTTAGTCGGCAAACGAAATCCTAAAGTTGTATTTTATGGATAGTCATTGGTTGTTTCTGTTCTTGGTTATTTAAAAAAAAAAAAGGGAATTCTGGTATCAACTGTATATTGAGATTACATTAGTTTTTCTTCTATCCTTCCCCCCCCTGGTTTCCTTTTAATGCACTGTTGAGCATCTGTGTGGCTTTTCTGAACAATGCTAGAAACAGATATTTGTGTCTTTTCAATTAGTTCTTTGATTCAATTCTTGTATGACAAATTTGTAAACAGCTATTTTTGTTAAAGCATCACGGATCAGCTAGATTTTTCTTTCTTGCTTTCTTTGTTAGGTTTTTAACTTATTAGAGTGTCCTGATCATGGTGAAGAAATAGTTACCTTTTTTTTTTGGTGTGGGGGGGGGGGTGTGTTTATATTCCCTATTCATGCAAGAACACCCAACCTCCCTAGGAAGACAAATGCACAAAGTGTGGGGCATACAATTCACTCTGAAAGAAGAGCAAAATTACCCATTAAGATTTTGAATTTTTTGTTCTGTTATTCATGTGGTTATTTCCAAAGAAGGTGTAGATTATGGTGATGTTGTGGTTTTACATGATAGCCCTGCCACCTAGCTTTTCCATATCAAAGAGATTTATGCAGCTACAAATTGTGTTAGTGAAACTTTGAAAGAGTTAATGAGAAAAGCTAGATCATTGGTATTCCAAGGTTTCAGGTTTCGGAACCAGGCTTGAAACCGAAATATTTCCAACCCAAACCGAATTTCAGTTAAAATGCTTTTTTTTTTTTTCTGCAAGTTTCGATGGCCAAATGGCCAATTGAAACTTTTAGGAAACCCTATTTCGGACCCTAGGTTGGTAGTGTACGCTGTATACATTCTTTAATATGGCTTATTCTACACAATGCTTAGTACTAGAACTCACATAATTCAAGTAAAACAACTTAAATATGCATTAGGAATGAATAAACATCAAATTATAAACCATTTCATATATCATCATACATGGTTTGTTACAAAGAGTCAAATATATCGGAGTCTACAGTACAAGCAACAAGTCACTCCTATGCCCATCCTAGAGTCCTAGACTCCTAGTACCAAATTGACTTCCGGGTAGGATCTAAACCACTAGAATGCTGCTACCGAATGTAACATATAAAATATTGAATGCCGACCACCAATTATTTATCCTATTTCTTTTTTGTAAAAATTAGTTTTTGGCAAAAGTGATATACCTCTAACTTTGAATCTTGCCCAAATCTTCCAACAATGCAGCAAATTGTTGCTTCCAATGCGCTCCTCTACTGCCCAAGTACTTGCTCCAACCTTGTACAACAGTGATTTGGCCAAGGAAGCACAAAAAATGGGTTTTCCAAGCATCATTGGGGAAACCTATCAAAATAAAAGAAATCGTTCAAAATTTCAACCTATTTCATTTGAAACTGTGTTTATTCTATAGCCAAAGAATGTTTCGGACGAAAGTTCGGCAAAACGAAATTTTGGACCAAAATATGACCGAAACCTTGAAATTTTGGTCTAAATATGTACATCTTTTGGTGTCATATATGGTTTCGTTTCGAGCCTTTGCGAAACTGAAATATTTCATGAAGTTTCATGAAATTGTGGTGAAGCTTGGAACCCTGTGGTATTCACAACAGCATCTAATACATTCTATAATAGTTCTGATGACCACAACTTCTTTTAGTGCTAAGTCCATAATAATGAGCCTATCAAAATATCTAATTAGTGGAATAATCTTGAAGCGTTCCTCCATTTTGTGAATTCCTTGATTGATTTTGAACTCTGCTAACTGTGAACTTGAAGACCAAAACTTAGTCTCAAGTGTCAACATACTAAAGATTTTTTTTCCCACTCCAATGAAAGAATATCAGTGTTATTTACCAAAAAAAAAAGAAAAAGAATTTCAGTGTTAAAGGTATTGTAGAACCAGTGATGCAGGACTCAATGCTCTTATGAATGTTCATTCCATGTTCGCCATTGACTAGCTTTTGAGAAGAACCACAATCCAATCCAAAATGACTTATCTGTTGGTTAGACCAATATGCTCCTCCTTGGAAATTATAGCCAAAGCACCAAAGAGGCATAGCTGTCCATGGTACCCGCTTAGTTTGACATATTGGACAAGCCTGTTACATCAGTCTGAAGTGCTGGATCTTAAATTGTTGGAGTGGATGGTCTAGTTGTGGATTTGGTATTTTGTTCCTCATGTTCTGCATGAGAGAGTTTTTGTAGTTTTATTTTTGGTCTAAGTTGAGTCTTGAGTGGGATCCAGTCATCAATAATCTTTTTTTCTTGTTGATATGCTTTCAGCCTTGATTAATCTAGCCAATCATGTTTGTGCCAGTTTAATCACATGATCAAAGTATAGTAGCCAGCATATTAAAGGGCTGGATGACCAGCACCTTGTAAATTTCTGGTAGTGTAGTTGTTCATGGAATCCAGAATAGAAATTGTGGTTCTCTTGTGATGAATTTGGGAAAAATATGACTTGTGTCTTATGTGACACAGGTCCTCTTTATTGATAATATGGAGAACATTCCAGAATGAACACAAGACCAAATTACCCCTATAAGACAATAAGACAATTCTACCTTTGTACCCATTTAAAACATCTTGGATAGTATTCAACGTCAAAACCTTTTCGAGGCTTGTTAAGTCCCTCCATGGTGGTTTCATTCTCTTCTTTATTCATTCTTTCATTACTAATGCCTTTCTTCATTTTTGTCTCTATTCTATTGAATGCTAAGCACAACCTGTTGGCCATTGTGCTTCCCTATGCTCTCCTCAGCACCAATGATGTGGATCATTCATCATTGAACGACCTAATTCATAGTAATCTCCCTAGACTTCCTATTGGCTTACGTGGAGCCTTCATTGGGTCCAACCAACTATACCATTGGAAAGATGTGGCTATCTTTTTCTTTGAGGGGTGGCATGAAGAGTGGAGCTTTGGTTTAGTCTTTTAATCACTTGGTTTGTTTATTTTATTTTTTTTTAAACTTTTGTTACAAGGGTATTTTGTAATTCTGATTTGTTGTTGTGTCTTAGGTTTCATCTGGTTTAGACTTTATATATATCTCTTTTATTTATTGTCTGTGCTGCATAAATAGGTTGAAACCATGTTTAGGTGGTCCTGAGTTTAGTTTACACAAGTTTAAAAATAGATTTAGGGAATAAGATCCCTTGCTGACAGTGTGGGGATTCTTTCCCATGCCCTCTTACATAACTAACACTCTTCCTCCTGACATTTTCTTTCTCGTCCCTGACCTTGTTGGCCTCCTATTGATGAAACCAATTCCCGCATGTCTATTGGTGTGGCATGCTGGCATGAGAGATTTTCCCCCACGGCTGGCAGCATGGGGAACCCTTGCCCTAAGATCTAATTTATACAAGTTTGAAAATGTAAGAGTAGTGATGCAGATCCTAGCCTCCTTGAATTGAAGAAGCCACCCTAAACCTAGGGTTTCAGTAGGAGCCTTAGTTTAGTTTAGTTTATTTCCATACCTAGTTTTTATTTTGTGTTTTTAATTGAACCGGGTTAAATTGGTTGCATCCAATTGGTTCAATTGGTCTAATTTAAGTGAAGTGATCCTATTGGCTAAGAGGTCCTTATATCCTATTGGCTACTAGGGAATCTCCTTTATTTTAAGTGAAGTGATCCTATTGGCTAAGAGGTTCTTATATCCTATTGGCTACTAGGGAATCTTCTTTATTTTAAGTAGTTTAAGTTGCTTTTAAGTCATTAGGGGTAGAAGAGTCTTTTCTTTTAAGTTTTTTATTTGTTTTAAAAGTGGTCCACCTCTCCACGATTTAAGTTGGAGATTTAAATTGTAATAGATTTAGGAATTGGCCTTTTGGCCTCTTATTTAATGAGAATTGTGGGAGAGGCTCCCCCACCAAGTTTAAAGTTAAAAAAAAATTGTTACCTGCTGTTAGCCATTGCTGTTGCTGCTTTCTCTCTTCAGAGAACTGTCTTGTGTGTCATATCAAGACCCCTTGTGAGTCATATCAAGGGTTAGGGCTGGTGGACTCTGGCGACTCCTTGCATCTTGTAGATCGGGAGGTCCTTCTTCTTCTTCAATCAAGCTCTTCAAGGTTGCTGCCATTGAAGTTCTTCCATTACAAGTAAGTTATTACAGAATTCTGCAAATAACCCTCCTTCTTTTTATCTTCTAACCTAGACCTACACCCTCCCAATCGATTCCCATAAACCCTAGCTATCATAAGTCTGTCCAGCCATTATCCTCCATCAGTTGTCCTCCAAAATCTAACCACAGATTCATCACAGCAGCCCTTCCACTCGATTTCAGTTGCAGCCTCAACTGTCCATTAAAAACCCTAATTCCCTCCATCACCATTAAGACCTAAAACCCTAAAACCTGTCTAGACCTAACCAGCCATCAAAATCCCATCAAACTTCAGTCAAATCACCCTCTCACTGTCAGTAAAATTCGACCTGAAGTCCAGCCCTGAAATCCCATCCTAAAACCCTAGTTTTAGCCTAGAATCTAAAACCTAAAACCCTAACCTAGAATTTCTGGAATTTTAATTTCTTATTTAAACCTAACTAAACCTATACCATTAGCTTCCTAAAAACCTGCATATCATTACTACATAAACCCTAACTCCAACTCCTAGTCTTAACCCTAGTTTTTGTCTTTTTGACCTAATTACCTAAATCTGTCCATTAGGCAGCCCTATTACATAACCCTGGTTCCTAGTGGGCTTTGTCCTACCTAGGCTACATTAAGTAGTACATGAGGGGATTCTCTCTGCTTGTGCTAGTTCCTGGTCATGCCTTTGCAAGGCATAAAAAAGCATCTAAGGGTTGGCTTGTAATTGCATGGAGTCTGTTGTTATTAGCTTGTCCCTGTATATTCCTTTTTATGCCTTTTGAAGGCATGATCAATACATGAGGCAGGAAAATGGCATGAGTGGAGTATCCTTCCTCGTATGAGTGAAGTCCATCAGGGAAGAGAAGCCAAAAAGAGAAAATCTGTGGATGATTTAAATGTATTTTTGGTAATTCACTGTAAAAAATCTTTATTTATATTTTATTATGGGAAAGATCATGTTTTCTGCTTGTGGATGTGGTTCTCCCAAGAACCTTGAACATTTGAAGGGATCCAGCCTGATCTAATGGGTAGTTCCTTAGTCATACATAATTTTTCATGTTATTTCTATATTTCTTGTAACCTAGTATGGTGGACCTTGGTATAGTGTTTCTTTCATGTTATTTCTCTGTGTTCTGGAACTTCTCCCAACTTCCTTGCTCTGTTTGCCTTCTTAATTCTGTCAATGGAACTGTCTCATTTTCAATTACAATCCTAAAAGCCTTAAACCCTTCTCATTTTACCCTGATCTCAAGGCAAGCTTTTGCAACCCCAAAACATGGTAGCATGGCCTGTAGCTGAGACATTTTATTCAAAGTTTTTAGAACTTCTCCTTACCTGATATTTTAATTCTGCTCCAACTACACCTTTTTTTCACGTTTTGATTTCGTCTATAAATTTTTTTACCCCAAACCCTAGTTAATAGATTTCACCTTAACCTTATGGGGGTGGCCTAGGGTTCCAAAACCCTAAGTAGGTCTCTATGGGCCCACATCAAGTGAAAATTTTCATATAAAGAGATCAATGACAATTCTTTAATTTTCAGAACAATATGGGGCTCTATAGGAAGAAAGGAAAGACCCTGGGACCAATGGATACATTTTTTTTGAAGGAAAAGGACATTCCTCGAAATGCAACTAGAATGGGGGTAAAAAATAGAAACAAATTCTGAAAACAGGGGCTTTTGGGTAATTAGCTTGAGTTCTACCCATGTTTGCTAATAAGAAAAAGAGTCTTCTCCTACCTCATGATAAGAACAGAACGACACTTACGGTAATCCAACCAATCGCTGGTGAGAGATCACACTCAGATGAGTTCTTCTACATCACGATAAAAACAGAACATCACTCATGGTAACCCAAACCAATTGCGGGTGAGAAATCTCACTCAGATGAGCTCTGATCAACCTGAGATTTCAGACAACACTCCCATCCCTCTTAGAAGTAGTCAATGACAGACCTGAATTTGAAAACAGCTGTTAACAATACTACTTCTCTTTGTTGTCTGTCTTTTGTTTCAAGGTTTATGCTGTTGGGTCTTGTGCTCTGCTGATGGCAATGCCGAAGGTGGAGTGACGAGACTTTTACTGCATTTTATCTGTCTGGGAATGCCTGGACGTTAATACTGTACATCCTTCGTATTATTAATATATTCTTTTTCTGACTTTTAGCCAAAAAAAAAGACAGACCTGAAAATCAAGTATTAAAATAACGACAAATTCTGCAAGTTGGATCTGGCAGAAGTTGCAGGGGTGTTATTTCAGATTTATATTTCATAGCTGGGATGGCTTTAGGGGATAAAATTTCAAAGATTAGGGTCATGTAAGGTGAAGGGACTCATACCCAAAATCTCGGACTACACAGACTTTATATGGTGAGCTGACAGGCCCTTGTATTCAGTCCAGCAGTATTGCCATTAGCAGTGGAAAGACAGAACAGTAGCAAGAATAAAATGGGAAGTAGAATAAATGAGGAGAAATAGGAGTGAACACACCTGGATCTGGAAGACACAATTAACCAAAATAGATGAGAGAAGAAGATATTGCGACCAGCAGTAGCAGCATGCGAAACTCAGAAAAGATCTCCCATTCATTCAACTATATCCATTGGGGGGGGGTGATTACACTAATTTATAGCCATGAACAAGCCCAGATTGACTCATATGTGGACTCTCTGCAAAAGAAAATATTAAAACTCACTTGGACTCAACCACCACTACAGCCAGCTTACAACTCTTAGGCATGGTTTCCCTTGGCTTAGGTATCCAAACTGGATCATATTGGTCCAACCAGTGTTGAGGTAAGCTAGGCTGAAATAACAAACACTAGCACACCTTTGAGAAAATAGAATCGCAGTGAACTAAGACTGAGAAATAGGACAGAAACTGAAAAGCATTAGAACTAGCAAACCATTAATTTGATGGGGCTTAAACTAATATATAATAGAGGTCTTAATGGGGTTGAGTATATGGTTAAAATAGCAAAGAAATATACTGGTTAGATTAAGAAAAATAAGCATGAAAGAAATAGAAACTAAGAGAAAATCAGAAAATAGAAAGTTACCAATCCGATGGGACTCGAACTAGGATCGAAAGGAGTAGAAGGGGAAGGGAAAAACAGTTCCAAATTCCATCCACATCTGATGGCTAATTGGTCTTATATTGAAGACTGAAGTTTAGAAGAAGAAAAGGAAGAACAACTCCTATTGCATGACTTGAAACAGCTGAGGAGTTAGGAAGCAATGAAGGGGAGATTAAGAGCCAACAAGGAGTGTAAAATAAACATAAAACAAAAGTCAGAACTCATCAATGGAGCCCACGCAGGAGGATCTTACCTGCTGGAACTGACAACAGTGCAATAGAAAAGAAGGGGAAGAAGAATAGGAAAAGAAGAATAAGAAGAGAGGAAGAAAGGGATGGAGGAAGAGAGAAATCTTCAGCTGCAGGAAGAAAGATCAAACAAAACTCGAGATCTGAGGAAGAGATCCAGACTGCAGACAGATAAAAACTCCAGACATTGCAGTCTCAGAGCAAAAAACATCCAAATCACAGAACAAAGAGAAGGGCATAATAAGAACCACAGGGCGAAATATAAGGTGGAGTCATCAACAGATCAGAATCACAGGGAAGAAAAACCGAAAAAATCAGAGCAGATTAAAAGAAACTCCATAAATCAAAATCCAAAGCTCTCATTTGAACAAAACCCTGGTCGAGTGACCTTTCTGAGCGGTAGAATCTAACCTCAAAATACGAAGGAAATCCAACGGTTGGGTATGAGTCTAAGGATCCTGTTTCTGAAATAGAAACTTAGGTTCATAGAATATAGGAACTCCAAGAAATCCCAAACAACAGATCTGATCATTACCAAAGTTTGGTCGTGGTAATTCCTTAGTATGGTGAATGAATCACCCAACTTGCAGCCCAATTTGATGGCCAAAAGATGCTGTATAGACTATAGAGAAGTCCAAAAATTGGACAGAAAAGCCAAAAAATGGGGTACCATAGGTAGGTGATGATTGTAGAACAACTTGGACTCAAATCAATAATAGGATACCTTTAATATAACTCACAGAAAATCCAATCTTCACTAATATCATACTACTAATTAAGTTATTGGAGTCATGTAGGTGACAGCACCAACATCCATGCTGATCACAGCAACAATGCCCCACACAGATCAAGCAAAGAGGAAATTAACACATCAGATGATCATTCTTCAGTAGCAGAAAAGATCCTTCTTGTCATATATTATTTAACAAGGATTAACATCACAAACAAGGGAAGCAGTGATTACTACACACCCCAAAGAGGAGCGCTTGAAAGACTCTCAAAATGGTGGGCAGCTGTGTTGCAGTCACTGGTTATTGCTCTTATACCATTCGACAAAATCAGAGTAACAGCAACCTTTACTTGCGGAAACTAATGAAGGAAAGAAGAAAGAAGGAGAGAAGGAAGAAGAAGAGATAGTAGAGGAGAAAACAGGGCTGACTGATTAGGATGTTGTGTTACCCTAGTCGACCAACATAAGATACTCTTATATTACTTAACAATGCTCAGTTAGTTAAAACTTCTTACTATGTAAAAGCTAGGATCCATATGCCCTTGAAACATAAAAAGCACTAGCATTACACAAATACCCCTAGCGACACAACCATTAGTGGTATAATCTTTAACAGGGAATATGGTGATGGTAACACTCTGAGAGAAACTTGCCGAGGCTCCACTCCCAAAATAAATTAGCCAAATTATTTGCTGGTCAGGGCATCTAAAGAAGAGATTTTCGATTGAGATCTCTCTATGAATTTTTCTATTTTAAGAGTTTTGTATGAGTTGGATTAGCCATTGGATATTCAAGTGTAAACAATTTCCTTGAGCTTTTGATAAGGGAGTTGAAAAGAAAGTCTTGTAGGAGACTTGAGCCGCAGAAGGCCTATAGTGGACTAATCACTGCTTCGAAATGAAACTTTGAATTTGAGATGCTCCCCAAAATTTTGGTTTAGGTAATTCTTGTGGTATTCATTATGGGATCTAATGTCCATCTTAGGGGTGTCAACGGGCCGGGCTGGGCCAGGCTTGCACTAAACCCTAGCCCAATCCTAGGAGCCTTAACCTAAACCCAAGCCCAGCCCGGCCCTGCCAGGGTCAAGCATACCCTCAACTCAGCCCGACCCTGGCAGGGTTTTCCCAAGCCTGGCCCGGCCCTGGCCCTGAATATCTCTGCCCATTGAGCTTGTGGAACTAACAAAGCCCACTCACAGCCATAGATCAAGAACTAGGTCGAAACCTGTCGAAACCATCGAGATATCTCGGTTTCGCAGGTTTCCGAGACGAGTTGGAGGTGGATTTTTAAAAGTGCAGGGTTTCGGCCAATTTTGACAGTTTTGACCTTGTTTCGGTCAAAACATGGTTGAAACACCTTGAACCTGGCCTATATAATAGTAATACCTCATCTCGACCGAGAAAGGCATATCTCGACTTGGTTTCGACAGAAACCCCTCCAACCAAGGTTTCCCCACGTATGGGAGAAAGTACCTGGTTTCGGTTGGTTTCGACCAAAACTCAGTTTCAGCCAGGTCGAAACCTGGTCAAAACCCGAGTTCTTGATCCTTGCTCACAGCCCACTTAACAAAGCCCAAGCTATGGGAAAAAAAAACAATTTTTTGGAGACATGCTGTTTCTAGACTCGAATCCGTGACCAATTGGTCACAATAGAGGAAATTTAACCATTGCACTAAGGCCCACTCTTTGTGTATTTTTTAAATGTATAGTATATAATACAGGTTCGGGCTGGCCTTGCCAGGGTCGAGGCCTCAACCCAGGCCTGACCCAGCCCTGTTCTGGCTTAGGGCGGGTTTGGGCTGTCCGGGTTTTTTTGACACCCCTAGTCCGTCTTGATGACTGACCTTATGTCAATCAATGTGGCAACAGTTAAAGTAGACTGATGAATACTTTTTCAAAGATATGGCCAGTTGTGGAGTTCCTGGAAGAAGGTGTTCAGTCGATTGTTGATGATCTCCTTAAGATCAATCTGGGTTCTGAACAAGAGCCCTCTTTATGAGTGAAAACATGCCTCTGGAAAGGCTGAAAACGTAAAATGTTCCTTTAAAATTTTTTATGGAACTGCAGTACTGCACAGAGTCAGTCTCCAGGCTGTTGCACTTGGGAAAGCATGTTAGGACATTTCAATAACTGTATTTCAAAATCATCCAATCTCGCTTGAACGAATTTCAAGATTAAAATTCAATGAAATCTGTTGGCTAAGGAGACTACACCTTCACCAAAGTTGCTTCATGCCTTCATCGAAAGGTGGTGCATATTGGATACTGCTGTGACCCATCCCCTAAAGATATAATATATGCTGATGTTTTGGACCAGTGTGGGAGAAAATGCTCAATATGCAACCACCACCTTGCTATGGCAATATTAAAGATGGTCTCCAATTGTATAATTAATTGCTCCGTTCTATTCTCAACTTTTACCATTGGTTTATTATGCTTATGCTTCAACATTCACGTTTGAAATCCTAACAAGCACAGAACTAGTTGATTTTTTTTCAAGTACTTTATGCAAAATCATGTTTTTATGCTACTACTTAAGTTGCATTTTTAATTCAACATGATAGTTATTGGGACGCAATACTTTGTGTATCTTGTTGATTTCTTCAGTACTCACTGTTCCTTATCTCTGTATCAGAGGTCAGGCTATGAAGTGTTCCTGCTAGATGCTCCATACAAGGACCCTATGGTGCGTGTCTTGTCTCCTTTTCTAGTTATCTGGTCTTGATATTTTCCTTATTGCACAAGATGGGAATAGGCATTGTAATGCTCTGCAAAGTTCTGTCATTAGGCTCAAAAGCTAAGGGTGTCAATTTACGAACAACCAGGAATCAGACAGGAACCGACTCACTAAGAACCAAAACTGACCCACCCATTAAGTTATTGGTCCGGTTCTGGATCTAAATTTTGGAACCAATTAGTAAACAGGATGGGTTGGTTCTGGGACAGGTCTCCCAGTGGTTCCCGGACTGAAAAACCAGTTTGGAACCGGCTACAACTGGAACCGCCAAGACCTGTTTCAAACCTTTATTTAATCATATATTGGATGTTGGTGATGTTGATTTTGGAATTTTGGATTTATTGGTATGCTTTGTAATGGGGATTTTCTTTTAATTATTTTGGTTCATAGGATTTTTTTTGTCTGCTTAAGAATGAATTTTTAAATTTTTTTATATTCTAGGAATGGATATTTGGTTATTTTTATGCTTAAATAAATCTTTTTAGAATTATGGGCACTGATAATCCCAAGAACTAGGGGTGTCAACCGGTCAGTTTCGGCTGGGCCTAATCGGGCACCTCCAATTTTAAGACTCGCACTGTTGCCGACCGATTATGTAAATGGAATGGGCCTTCCTAAGCTAGGAATGGACATGGTAACATTCGATTGGTCGGTTACCGGGCCATAAACGGGCATGTAACACGGGCTTGGCAATCTTCTGCATTTGGTCATCAGTCATCACTGTCTCCAAGCCAAGACACTAGCTGTAATTGACTACGATCACAACACAATTGCAGACCCAAATAAAAGACAAACAGAAACCATAATCGATTATGCTCATAACACAATTACTGACCCAAGTGGAAGAAAAACAGAAATCATTAGAGAAGGGAGAACTTAAACTGAATCAAACCCCATTAATTATAAAACAGAAAAACAATTCAGAGAGGGTGAAATCATATACCAGAAACACTCTTTTTGGTGATGATAGAGTGAAAAAAAGAGTAGACATCTTACCTTCTGAGGGAGGGGGAGAGAGAGAGAGACTTTACTGTACAGTGGGTCTCTCTGTACAGTGTACGGTGTACATGGCTACATGGGACCCTTTTGGATATTATGGTACCTTGCATGTGGCAGCAGTAAGATGTGATCCAGTTTGTCCCCTTTCTGTACAGTGTACACAGGACCCTGTTGGAGATTCTGGTGCCTTGCATGTGCCGCTTCCTTGCTGCTGCAGTTGATTCAGAGAGAGAGAGAGAGAGAGGTACTCTGTAGTGGTGTAAGGCCATATTATTATAAAAGTCATTTTCGGTCAGGTTGGTTGGGCAACCGTCAGCCTCATACTCTGCGCCAGGAATGACCGATTAATCATTGTTTTGGATCGTATAGGCAACCCAAGTGAGGGTGAATTAGGTAACGTGGAATCTTATCCCAATTTTAAAAATTATATTCTAATTATCTCAAAACTCCAATCAAATGTTGGTAAACAAAAACAATGCCTAATCAAATTGAGAGAGAGTACTCTTAAACCACTCTCCTGATCAAGGTAGGAGGACCACTCTCCCCTTGCCACGTAGGAGAAACACCTCACAACAATCAACCACCATGATCAAACCACAACCACAATCACTAAAAAGCGATGAGCAAATGGCTTACCAGCAAAAAACAAAATACCTCTTTTACAGGTAGATAGGCAGGTTGTAGGTCAATCAATCTGATCTCTGATGCTCAGAATCTCATGTTCAAATGTTCATATGAGTTTCCCTACGAGGCTCAATAGCTCTTGATCAATTACTCAAAAGATTTGCAAGTTGCAGCTCACTTGGACTATGGAATATTCTAGTTTTTGCCTAGCAAAATTTCCCCTCATCTGTTCCAAAAATCTTTTTCACAAACTCAGCTTTCCCCTATTTATAGAGGAGGAATCCAATAGTCACTTTTCTAGCCGTTATTCTCTCTAGTCTCTAACAGACTAATTTTTCATACACCGGTCGACTGTTAACCGGAGCTTGTCAGCCGTTATCTATAGACTGAATTTGAACACCTCTCGTACTCCACTGGTCGATGGTCTGATCGGGCCGTCATATCGACCGTCTGTATAATGGTGTACTCTTTAAACAACTGTGCCTGTTCCAGTCGACCGTTCAACCTTGCATCCAGTCAGCCGCTTAATCAACCACCAGTGCCATTTTGGGCCTTTAACCATTATAAGCACATATCACTTGGACAAATCTTCTAGTTGATTTATAAACCATGCCAAGTGAACCAATATAAGGTCCAATCAAATTACCAGAGGGCTAAGTCAAGATTCGTGATGAGTTTCAGCCATTACTTCCATTATGACTTAGTCAGTCTACACTAATAACCACATATATTAGGTATTCCAATTTAGGTCATAAAGTGATTAAATGAGCTTTGAGCACTTGGGATTACATCTTAGGATCATCTAAAAAATCACATAATAAAAACATATTCTCGGAACACATTCAAGCAAACTAATTAAGATTTTCCAATCTTGGCTCAAGTTGCTTGAATCTTCGTGGATGGCTTGACTTGATCTTCAAGTTTATGCTCCACTACTTCATGACAAAGTCTGTTGAGCAGCTAGATATCTCCAGTTTGATGCTCTTGGCTCAAGGACACACATCTTCAATGCTTGGAACCTGGTTACTCATTATAGCACTTGGAAGAGCAATTAGATTTTTCACACACAAATAGATTGTGAGCACCAAAACATATAAACCATTAAATTTATGATTATTGGTCTCTGATTCATTGGCATGGTCTTCCTTGTGAAGCATTAGTCTTAAGTCATGATTGAGCTTATTAAGAAATGGTTTTATCACATTAACTAACTCCTTAATTGGCAATCATTTTCCATACACAACATAGTGGTGGTGGTGGTGATGATGATGATCAACTTGTATTGCTTTTGCTTATTTTTTTTAAAGCTTTTAGGTCTCCCCAATGTTCATTAGCCTCTTTTTCTTGTTTGCAATTTAAACCTTATCCTCATCATCTCATTTTCTTGATAATTTTGTGAAGTAGTCGTGGAATTTATTTGTACTTTTTTCCAGTAATTTAATATTTGTGTTGTAAGCACAGGGTTGTGGTGCAAGGAATGTGCATGGTTTCACATCAGATGACATACAAAAAATGGCAGATCAGTGGGAAGAAGCTCCACCATTATACTTGCGGGTAGACATTCAGGTTTGGCAAGAAATTTATGTTCTATATATTTTCAGAATGTAAGATAGGGGAATGTCCTATGCATAGATCATAACTTAATATTTTCCTGACATGGCAGTCGCTGTTCCATGGAGATAATCTGAACAAGTGTGAGATCCAGGAGGTAATTTCATAGATGTAATGATGTTGTCTACTTTCTTATATGGGGTTGATTTAGATGAAACATCATGGGAAGTCTTGATTCTTGATAGATATTTAAATATTATGATTGCTAGCATTGAATTGTTTTTTGATACTGAAATTGTTTGGAGAACATAATCTTGCACACACCCTCTCTTTTGAAGCTCAGCAGTTTACGATAAAAAAGAAAAGGACCCCCTCCAAAAAAAAGAAGGTTTGGAAAGTACTTGCTGCCATAATCCTACATGAGAAAGATAGAAGTATGCCTGGTTTTCGTTGATAAGTCATAGTACTATAACACTATTTCCTTCTTTCTTATTTAATAACTTACAGCTGAATCTATGTGGTGAGCAAATGATTGGGATTGATTGAGTTGAAAATGTCCCCCTCCTGGGCTTTCCTTCTTGGGGCTGGGGAATTAATATTGCAATCTTGTTCTCCAGATTGGACATTTGGGAAGGAGTTATTGGGAACAGAGTCAACAGACAAGGACGTTTAACAACTATAATTTGGAAGTCAATTTGCATTATTGCTAGAGAAATAGATGACTTTTTTCAAAGGTGAAGGTCACATCGTCCTTCATGGCTTTGGGGTAGGGCACCTAGAAAGATCATCCATTGGATTATGGCTAAGCCTTAAGTAGTAAAGTGACTTGATTAGGATATATATGATGTAGAGTTAATTAGATTTAAAAGTGGAAAACAACTAAAGGAATGACAAGTTTGTTTCGAAACATGGTGGATTTGTACCAACGGTCACCATCCAGTCTTTTGTTTTCTTAAATTATTTTTTGTTTGTGTATTTGATAAGGTTATTTGAAGGAATTCCAGATGGCCTTGAAATTGGCCTGATTGGTCGGTCCAGCCCCAAGCCTGAAAATTTAGGCCCGAGCTCAACTATTCCTGCCTGGCCTTGGCCTGGAATATGAACTCTATCACTTGCTGGCCTAACCTGCCCTGAAGGGGCTTATGATGCAGGAGCAATTCCTTGGACCGGCCCAAACCCATTGGGGAGCCTAGATGGAGAGGAACCGGGTCGAATTGGTTTTGGGTCCATTAGGATATTTTAGTTTATTTATTTAGGTTTTTATTATTTGGATTTATCTTGTATCTCCTGTTCTAGTTTTAATAGGCTAATTAGTGGTAGAGTTGATTTAGGATTTGATTTCAGTTTATATTACAATTAGGAGTCTTTTATTTCCTTTAAAATCAAGGTTGTAACCAAAGAAAAAACCGTTTTGAGATATTGAATGAAGAATGAGTGTCGTTGGTTGTTGACAATAACTGTGAGTGTGCTCTCTCAGAGGTGCGATCTGCCTTTTCTTTCTTATTCTTCTCCTTGATTCCTTATCCTTTTTTCTTTTATTATACTGTTTATCCGTTCCATTCTGGTACTGTTTGCCCTCTTTGCTGCTACTGGTAATACATAACCGAACCGACTGATCTCATGACTCACCATCCTTAATCAGTTTGGCTTGAGATCATGAATGGAGGTTGCATTTCCATGATCAATCAAAACTTCAAGCCTTGAGCCCCTTCTTAGTTCTTACAGAGAGTTATCAACATGGAAATCCTCTTACCCTGTTCTACCGCCAGGGTATGTTGCAGAATAGTTTAATCCTCATATCGATGATCGGCTGGGATTATTAGTGAGTGCATTCAAGAGGACTGTGATTTGCGATTCCTCCATTGAGTTTCAGAGCGATTCAATTGACTAGTGACTAGAAAGGATATAACAAGAACAAAGGTAGGTGTTAGTAAATACATCGAACTAAAAACATTTTCATTGTTATTTTATACGTGAAAAATTTAAAAATAGAATTGAAGTAAATATAGATGAAATAAGACAGCTTATTTCTTATTAATTTTGATTTATTTGGATTTCTAATTCTAAGTATTTTTTTTCACTGAATCTGACGCGCCATAGCAATTGCACCTATTAAAGCAACTAAAAGAATTATAGAAATGAGTTCAAATGGAAGAAAAAAATTTGTTGATAAATGAATCCCAATTTGTTGACCATTACTTATCAAGTCCTGTTCTATAATCTGGTTTGATCTTGTAGTCCAAATAACCCTGTACCATGATGTGTCTAGGATAGTAGTAATTAGTGAAACAAAAATACTTGTACAAACCAGTGAAGTGACACCAACTCCAACAGTCCAAAGATGGAAATCATTGTAATATTCTGAACCATTCATGAACATCACAGCAAATATGATTAAAACATTTATGGCTCCCACATAAATAAGGAGCTGTGCAGCAGCTACAAAATGGGAGTTCGATGGAATATAAAATAAGGATATACAAACAAGAACCAATCCCAATGAAAAGGCAAAAAAAAATGGGATTAGTGACTTGATAGAGATTTTCACAAGATTGAAACTGGGTTTTCTGTCCCTGGTTGAAGTTTCAAGGTTGAAGACGATATGACCCACACCCATGATTTATTGGCTTTAACCCTCTTTATTCCTTGTTAGTTAACCACCCTTTGTAAGAATATCACCATGTACCCTTATTTTATTGTCTATTCCTAGTTTACTTTTTTTCTTATACGTTACATTCCACTTTCTCTTCTCCTCTCTTTTTCGTAAAATTACGAAATTGCCAGTAGTTGTAGGGTTGATTGAGTTTGATTATTCGGGCCCATAAGCGATCTGAGTTGGGTTTTGGAACCCCAGATTGCATCAGCTTAAGGTTTTGAAACTGATGTGGAAGCAGCATTTAGATACATCCACCATCAACCATAATAGGGATCAGAGTTCTCATTGGATTAACCTTTAGGAGTTGGTATAGTGGAAGAGGTCAAGGTGGAGGTATAGATGTGGCTGGAACCACACATTTTATTGTCCTACCAATATGGGCAAGAAATGTGGAATCACTTACTTTGTGTTTCCTTTTAACTTGTTTCCTGGTCAGCCTGACCGGAGACTTATCTTGTTGGCCCAAAATCTACCACATGGCATTCGGGTGAAGAAAAGATTTTGCTGATAGGTAGTCTCCAAGGTCCACTGCCTACTTGTCATTTCAGCCCAATTGGACTTGGCCAAGTGGCAAAACGAAGTCTTGAAAATCCTGGCCTAGAGGACAACTATGTGATGATGCATGCCAATACATGAATGACTGAAAGAATTCCAAGTTCCTTCATTCTTTTAATACGCAGTCAGTCCTTCATGCCACTTTGACCTACAGTCCACTTGCTACTAGCCATATCAAATTTACTGACAATGGGTACTTACCGCATAATATATATATATAGTTACTGGCATGTGGAGCTTGTTTGAAGATACCAGTTATTTTGGGTATTGATGCTTATTTGAAGCATAGTTATCTGCTGAAATGGAGTTGAACCTATATATGATACTAATGTGTCATAGGTTAGAATAGTTTCTCATATTTGAGCATATAAAGGTTGTTCTGAAAAAGAGTCAATGAAAAGTAGGTATAATGGGAAAGGTACTCGCGAAGTGTGAAATTTGCATTTGTTTGCAGTGTATATTGAATGATCTAGAGTGGACAATCAGTAATGGTCTTGCATAGAAGCACAATAATTTTATTCCCTATGCTTTACCTGTCAGGTGGACATGGATATGGAAGAATTGGCTTGCGAGGAAGGTCTATCCGGGTTGCAAGATGGAAAATCTGAGAAGATGCTACAACCACATGGAGTAGACACTGCTCTTGATGGTACATTTTTATAGAATCTGGGTTTTCATGTATCTTTAATAAATTGTAAATAAGTGAAATTCATTTTTTAGTATTTCACGTGGTTCCCTGTGATCTAAGTAGCAATATGTAGATTTGGTTTGAATGTCTCATGGTGCTTTTTTGACATCTAGGAAAAATAATAAACCTTCAGTGGCTGTTTGGAATGTTCTTGGTGTTCCCGACTTTGGAAAGATCCATTGCAAGGAACCCCAAGAATGTGAAGAGCACTTCCAGGGAAACATTTCCGCTCCCTTTTGAATAATTTGGTATATACTTATTTTCTTTTATCATTTTTCTTGATAAATATCAAGAGAAATAAACAGATAAGTCTCATGAGATTTTCCCTTTTTCGGGGAATCCCTGAGAATTAACTTTTTTTTGCTTGGAGCTGATGCTACAGAACAAAGTTTGTATTCTGCTGGGCCTACTGGCGTGGACTATTCATTAAAAACATTTTATTGACATTTAAGTAGAACTCAACTTTAGAGCTTGTGTTTGTGCTGATTAATGTCCCCAACCCCCTCCCCCCCCAAGGGGTAAAAGATAAATTATGAGGAGAATACTGACAGAGGAAGTCCAGCATCATGGACTTATTCATCACATGCTATTATGCTCCCTTTATTTTGTTCTTATGTTTCCTTATACTATTTTACTGGTATACCCATTTTCTGCCATTCCATTAGATCTGATATCCTTGAATATTTGTTTCAAAAACATTCTGCCTTATCTTTTATACTACCAATGATCTTCCTTAGGTTATTCAAAGGATGAAGAGAGATGGGATACTGAAGGTGATGATTTGGCTGAAGTAAAAGAACTGCGAAGGAGTAAATGGTCACATGATGTGGATGAGGAGGAAATTGAAAAAACTGAAGGTGCTAAAGGAAATTTTAGTGCTCTTTCGGGCTTAATTCAAGCATATGGCAAGGGAGACAAATCTGTTCATTGGGGTGACCAGGTATGTGTTGTATTTGTCATGCTCCCCCTTGACACAAGTTCTTAAATCTTGGTTCTGGCATCACTTTTTTTTTTTTTTGGGGGGGGGGGGGGTTGTGAATTTTGAATGTGGTTGAAATTTTTAAGTTTCCATGAAATATGATGAGCTCACTTATTTAAGTTCTCAGTATGTATTGTTGATTCATGTACTCAGATATGTACCAGTTGGTAGTTTTGACTTGTTGATCAACTAGGGGTAATAGCACTTCAACTAGTACTTGGTCTTTTGTTGACTGCACGCATTGACTAATTTGTATATGCTTTTCTTAAGTTGAGGTATCTTCTTAACAGCATGCCATGTGTTGCATTTACACTCTTCTCTTTGTTATGTGGTGTTTTGCTTGTCGTGTACCTATCTAATGCATCATAGGTGGAGTTTAGGTTTTTGGGCTTTATTTACCTCTAAAAGCGGAGGTGAACAGCTTTTGATGAAGAGTAATTTAGGCGAATTATAGTTTGAAGAAGGGTCGGAGAGAGGATCATTTAATCAGTCCAAAAGATGTGGAGTATGGAAAGGAATAACCTAACTGGATGATTGGATCTGAAGTTTGGATTTGGTGTGAGATACCAAGAGAGGAAGATGGTATAATGCTTGTATGGTTGATGTAGATTCATCTCCGAAATAGGCTTGTTTTATTAGAATAAGTCTAGGGTTGGGTTCTATACATGTTAAACCTTTGATCCCATGGATTTTCTATGTAATAGGCCACTTTTATAAGCTTACATACGGGATTAGTTAGTAGATTTCTTTTTTAGTGGTCATGTAATCACTACTTAAGTGATCATGTGACAACTTAAGTGGTATTGTGACTATTTAATTGTCTTGTAAGTTGAGCTAGATTAGGCCTTTCCTTTTTAGTGTAGGAGTCTATTTTTTAGTATTTTATATAAGGTTGTAAGGGATGCAAGTATTGGACACGAATTTTGATATTATTGAAAAGCTTTTGCAGCTCTTCTTCTCCATTGAAGATTTGTGTTCGATCAAGGCTGGTGGGATTGGTGTTTGAGCCAATTGGCACCTTGTGGTGGGAAGCCTGGGTGGTTCGTTGGTGGGATTGGTGTTTGATCCAATCGACCCCTTGCGGTGTGAAGCCTGGGTGGTTCATTTAAGCTCTCTTTGTTCAAGTTCTGGTTTTTCGTCAAGGATCTTCATTCAAACAAGCTGCTGTCCAAGTAATTCTTCAACAATTGTAAGTGTGAATCATCCCAAACCCTAACCTTTCTTCTTTTAATCTTCCATACACCCAAACCCTAGATTCCCCCTATGTTTTTCAATTTTTCCAAGACCTAAATTCTGCCCAGAACAATCCAGCCATAGAAACAGCCCCAAATTTTGGATCGAATTCTCCCCTCACCCATTGGGAAATTTGATCCAGGTTGCAGCCCCTTTTGACCATTCAAAACCCTAAAAATCCCTCTTTTCCTTCTCTCAAAAAACCCTGACTCTAACCTTGATGCCGATTCATTCCAGCGTACATCCAACCATTAAAACTTAACATAACCTTCACTGGAAGAACTCCTCTACATCAACTTGACCTAACCCTACCATCAAACCCTAGACCCAACCAAACCCTAACCCTAATTTGACCAAAATCACCTATCTTGACCTAGCCGAACTACCCTGTTATAGCAGATCCTGGTTATTGGCTTCTAGTTGGATCCCTTCCAATCTAGAACTACATTAATGGTATTTGGTGTGGAGAGGCACCTCTTGGCAGATGGTTGCTGGACTTCTATTTGATTATGCAAAACAAGGTGAGCAGCAGTTCAAGAATGCTATGAATGGAGAGAAGAGGGCATATTATGGTTGCCTCAGATTATCATGCTTTGAATTGCAGGGAGATTGAATTAATGACCAACATTGCTATCTAAGTATTTTGGATATGTGGGTGTGGGAGTACATTAATATGGGTTTTCCGTCAGAACCTTTGATGTGTTCCACTAACCTGGTATGCCAGATTTGGGAAACTAACCTATAGGACAGAATTGCAGTAACCGAGATTTTGAAAACAATTAGGCAGAATAGAGAAGATCAATAACTAAAGAACCAGCTAACTGATGAGGCTGAAAAAAATGGTTGAAGGCTGGTCTATTCATGCTGTAATTGTAGCTAAAATATTATAGGAAATCAACGGTTAGATTGAGAGTAAAGAAGATGAACAGAAAATAAAAACTCAAGGAAAACAGAAAATTGCAACTTTTCAAAACAAAAATAACTTCCAAGTTCCAGATCTGATGAACCAGCAATTCAGGAGAAGTGTTGGCCCAATAGAAGGGGGCAACTCATCAAAAATTGGGTTTGATTGGCCGAAATCTTTGATGGAACTCATGGAAGTTTGAAATCACAAGTGGACACAAACTGAGACTGAGAAATATAGCTTGCCGAATATGGAGTGAGTAATAACTAAACTAAGTCAATAGGAATGGAAGTATTGATGGTAGAATTCAACCCACAAAATTAGAGTTTCGGATTACCTTTGTAGTCACCCACACGCTCTTTGTATAATCTGCTGAAACTGAGAATAAGTGGAAAGGAAGAAAGGGGATAAGATCTGGTTTCAGCACCAAGGCTTCACCACCTTGGGTTTGCTGCTGAATCACAACAATAGCTTGCATCTCATGAGAGCACAATGTTTAATGCCAAAATCGTGGGGCATTGTTCCCCTTGCTTGTATTTATAAATTTTGAAGCATAAATACTAATCACCACAATAGTTTGCATCTCATGAGAGCACACACAATGTTCAATGCCAAAATTGTGGGGCATTGTCCCCCCTGCTTGTGTTTATAAAATTTGAAGCATAAATACTAATCACCACACTAGCTTGCATCTCATGAGAGCACACATGATGTTTAATGCCAAAATCGTGGGGCAGTGTTCCCCCTGCTTGTATTTATAAATTTTGAAGCTTAAATATGTATTTAGTAACTCTCCTCCATGTGTAACAGAGACTTGACTGACAAGCAACTCAAAAATTGGTAACTATTCTTGAAAAGAAATCTATTAATTACTACATAAAAAGAGAGTAACAAAATAGCAACTACTAAAAAAGTAGTAATAGATATAATAGAATATTCCGCCATGCAATCTTCTAGATAATCTCCTCTCCACGCAAATCACATGGGGCCCACTCAAATCTTCATTCAATCATCTAGAAGAATATCCACAAGTGCTGGTTGTGGGGCTTACTAGAATCAGAACCAGGTCTAGTTTTGGGCATGGTTCTTTCTCCTCCTACCCTGGTACTGTTTGAGTTCTGCATCAACACTCCCTAGCTTGAAGAAATTTGTCCTAGAGTTTTAATAAGTCTAGGGATCAGCTTGGTGTGGTGTATGTTCAGTTTCATCCCAAAACAGTAGTCTAGCCACTCAGGATAGCTAGGAATGAAATCCTCAAGGCGTGGCTCTCTCTTCAGTCTTCTCAAAGAACTTGGATGGAATCACTAATTTCGATGTGTTCCACCTCAGGCTCAGTTTCAGAGGTGAAGGGTGCTTTTGGAGACGACTCCAGAGCTTTTTGTGTCAAACCTGCACCTCAATCTCGTAGTAGTGCCAAGCTCCTTGACCTCTTCAATTCAATTCGTTCCACCTTAGGCTCAGTTTCAGCGGTTAAGGGTTCTTTCATAGAGTCCTCCGGAACTTTTGTGTCAATCTACACCTCAATCTCTGTAGTAGTTCCAAGCTCCTTGACCTGTTCAATATCGTTTTTTTCCTTGTTGTCAGTGATAGTGTGAAAACATATAAGGTTGACACCTTGAATATCCTCAATGCCTCCTTTGGTTCTTTCTCCTCAAAGAACTTGTGTGGAATCACAAATTCGATGCATTCCACATCAGGCTCAGTTTCAGCGGTAACCGGTGCTTTCATAGAATCCTCCGAAACTTTTGTGTCAACCTACACCTCAATCTCTATAGTGGTACTAAGCTCCTTGACCTTTTCAATATCGCTTTCTTCCACGTTGTCAGTGGTAGTGTCAAGACATATAAGGTTGACACCTTGAATATCTTCACCACTCTCATAAACATAATCGACGTCTTCATCAAGTGGGTATGGCTTGGTCACCTCCGTTACACCCTCCTCCTCAATGGTATTAGAAACCACCGCATTGAACTTCTGTTGTAAATAGGACAGAATTTTGCAACATGTGTATACTCCACACAACTGAAACACTGAGTGTTGGAGCTGCAATCCATAGGTTCCTTCCCTTTGTTATTGGTAGCCACAGTAGTACTAAAGGGTCGTCCGGTAAGGGTAGCAGTGGTAGTAGCACGATCTGTGGGCCTATCCGAGACATCATTGGTGTCGCCCTTCTGCTATCGTCCTTGGCTTTCCTTCTGCTATCCTCCGTGGGTTGAAAGCCAAATTGTCTTATAGGAGGCTTCAGCAACTCCTCTGCTCATAGGGCTTTCTGGAAGCAATCTTGAAGGTCATAAATGTTCGTCACTCCCATCTCCTTCCGGATTTCCACCTTCAATCCCAATTTGAAGCAGGACATCAGCTGTTCATCCTCCTTGTCAACTCCAGTATGTGATACAAGGGTGTCAAACTGTTGCATGCAGTTTGCCACTGATAGTGCTCCTTGCCGTAGCGAGTTGAGCTGGTCGTGGAGTCATGCTTTGAAGGCGGATGGAAGGTATTTGCTCTTTAACTCTTCCTTCCTCTCATCCCAGTTGGTAGAGGGCCAGAGGCTCTCTGTCCCTCTTTGCTATAGTTTCCTCTCATAATTGTTCCCTCATTCTCGGGTCGGTCCCACTGGCTTGGTCCATGCTTGGTTCAGCTTCATTGGCTCTGTCAAATCATACCAATCAAAGTAGTTATTGAAATAAGAAAGCCAATCATAGAATACCTATGGATCGTGCTTGCTAGTGTACTCCTTCAACTTCAAGTGTACTATGTGCGAGTCGTCGGTACAAAGGTTAAGAGGCCCCACCTCGAAGTAGGCACAGACATGGTCCTCAAAAGTATGGGTGGTGTGAAGGTTCTTTGAGGTCCTCTCCCCAAAATTTTTTTAGTAGACTTCTACTTCAACATTGGCCCTTGGTGGTGTGGAAAATTCAGCATAGGACCATTACTCATTTGTTCTATGGCGGCCACTTGGTGGGTGAGTTGCCTAATCATGTCAGTAAGCTGATTCAAAGAGTCTTGGACATTAGGTGGGCTATAGGATTGTGGATTGCTGTTGGCCATGAGCTCTGATACCAATTGATGTGCTCTACTAACCTTTTAGGATAGATTTGTGAAACTAACCCATAGGACAGAATCACAATGACCCAGATTTAGAAAACAATAGGGCAGAAATAGAGAAGATCAATGACTAAAGAACCAGCCAACCGATGGGGCTGAAAAACTGGTCAAATTCTGGCCTGTTTCTTCTGTAATTGTGGCTAAAATATCATAGGAAACCAATGGGTAGGTTGAGAGTGAAGAAGGTGGACTAAAAAAAGAAACTTTTAAGAAAAACAGAAAATAGCAACTTTTCAAAACAAGAATAACTTCCATGTTCCAGATCAGATGAACGTGTAACTCTGGAAAAGTGTAGACCCAACAGAAGAGGGCAACTTGTTAAAATTGAATTTCATTCAACGGTTGGATTGGCTGGAATCTTTGATGGAAGTTTGAGATCACAAATGGACATAAACTACTGTCGCGGGGACTGAGACTGAGAGATAGAGCTTACAGAATATGGACTATGGAGTGAGTAATTACTGAACTAAGTCAACAACAACAACAGCAAACTCAGCCTTATCCCAACTTAATGGGGTCGGCTACATGGATCCAAAGTTCCAAACAGAACAAAGTAGAGAAAACTGAGTTCTAGCCAAAAAAGGGAAAGAAAAGATGGGGGAAGAGGGATGGGAAAAAAGATGAGAAATGGAAAATGACAAATGAAAGATGAAAGATAGTAAGAGGAAAGAGGCACAGCCCAGCACATCAGGAGCATCTCAGTTAAATAGGGTCTGCTACATGGATCCTTACCCTCCAATGGGCTCCTATCCGAGGTCATACTTGTTACAAGACCTAGACTATGCATGTCCTTTCTCACCACTTCTCCTATGGTCATTTTAGGCCTGCCCCTAGCTCTTTTAGCTCCTTCAATCGGAATCATATCGCCATAGTTGTCATAGCGTCATGGCGATCCAAGTCGGTGGAGGGGTGTTTGATCGATGTATTGACACGTCGCCCGCCATGGCGATCATGTCGACTATGGCAGAATTGTAATTAAATCCAAAGTTGAATGGCAAACTAGTAGATAAATCAAGATTTATAAGAGCAATGGCAGAATTGTAATTAATCTGAAGTTGTAAGGAGTGGCAGAACTGTAATTTAATGGAGTTAAAGAGAAAACTGAATGGGTTAAACATAATAGCAATAGAGAGTATAAAGGGTTATATATAAATAATATAAGTTGTCCTTACTTGCAATTTTAAAGACTTAATATCTTCTTCAACCTTGCAATAACATGATAGAGAGGCAGAGAGGCGGTGAACTGGAGTAGTTCCAGCAGAGGAAACTCCTTATGAAGACGATTCTCCCTGCAATTTCTGGAACAGAATCGCAGCACCAAGGTTTGCCGATCCCTATGAGAAATAGCCCCAAAATTCTATTGGCAACCGAATGGTGAGATCTGAAATCAGATCTGGCGGATGTCTTAGTTGCAGGTTACTAAACCAAGGCTAAAATAGGAGATTTTGGGAAGCAGGGAGTGGGTCTAAGGTTGGGGAAGAAACAAAAAATTAAAGAAGAAGAAATCGAAGAGGGAAAGAGAGACAGGTCGCCATGGCGTAGGTCGATATGCACAGACCTCCAACGCCAGGACACCATGGCGGTGCCATGGTGATGCCATGACAACTATGCATATCGCTCCTCCAGTCCTCCTTACTGGGGCGTCTCTAGGCCTACGTTGAATATGACCATACCACTGTAATCGACTCTCTCGGAGCTTGTCAGTGATCGGGGCAACTCCCAAGTCTGCTCTAATACGTTCATTCCGTATTTTATTCTTCTTTGTTTTTTCCACACATCCATCTTAACATCCTCATCTCTGCTACACATAACTTATCAATATGACACTTCTTAACTGCTTTCTTTTAAGCTGTAAAGGAATACGTCGGTCACATAGCACTCCGGATGCACTTCTCCACGTCATCCATCCCACTTTAATTCTCTGTGAAACATCATCTTCTATGTCACCTTCTTTATTTATGATTGACCCAAGTATCTAAAATAGTCACTTTGTGGTATCTCTCTTTCCTCAATTCGCATAATATCAGTATCCATCATAGTGTGACTAAAATTACACATCATATACTCCGTCTTCGTTCTACTAATCTTAAAGCCTCTTGTTTCCAAGGTTGACCTCCAAAGCTCTAGCTTAGAGTTAATCCCTTCTTTTGTCTCATCCACCAAAACGATATCATCGGCGAAGAGCATACACCATGGGACCTCGTTTTGAATGTTCTTGGTTAGATTGTCCATGATAAGCGCAAATAGATAGGGCTTAAGGCTGATCCTTGATGTAACCAAATCGTAATTGGGAATTCCTTCCCCTAACCTCCCACAGATCTCACACTAGTCACCACACCCTCATACATATCTTTAATTACATCCACATATTTACTCGACACCCCTCTCCTCACTAGGACATGCCAGATTGAATCTCTAGGAACTTGGTCATAGGCTTTTTCCAGGTCAATAAATACCATATGGAGATCCTTCTTACTATCTCTATATCTATGCATGAGCCTCTTCAATAAGTTGGTAGTTTTTTTCGTGGATCTACCTGACATAATGCCAAATTGGTTCACCGAGATATGAGTCTCTCTTCTCAAACGGGCTTCAATAACCTTCTCCCAAAGTTTCATAGTGTGACTCATAAGCTTAATGCTTCTATAGTTATTGCAGCTTTGGATATCACCTTTATTTTTGTAGATGGGGACTACAATGTAATAATGGTAAAAATCTAACCCATAAAATTAGAGTTTCAAAATACCTTTGTAGTCACCAACGACTCCTTGTGTCCCCTTTCTTCTCTTCCACTTATTCTTAGGGTTGATGCTGAATCACAACAATAGCTTGCATTGAAGGGCGTGGCGGAAGCAAATTGACGTAGCATACATCACAAAATTTTACAGCCAAGGATCTTGATGAACACATCCATTAAAACCAATAATGGGGAATCATGGTTACTTAGAAAACATTGATGGTGTTTTCCTTTAAAGGAATGTAACACTCGAACATGATCTCCGTCGAGTGCACCCTCTCCAATAGCTGAATCCCAAGCTTGAAGAAGAAGACTCTCTTTTTCTCTCTTCTACTCTTTCTATAATTATGTGTGTTGTGCAATTAGGGTTTCAGCCACAACTTCTCTTATATAGAAAAACTAAGTATGGAGATTACAATCTAACGGACAAGATCATGCCAAGTGGTGTGATTTTGAAGGGTAGCCTTGTTATCCTTAATTGCACTAAAGGACGACACTACAAAAGGTGTAACCTGAAACCCCCCCGCGGTAGATATTTTCATTGCACTTTCTCCCCCACATTACTAACATCCTCAATGGACCTTGCAAGCATTAGAATAAAATCACTGTCATGATACCTAATCTAGGGGTGTCAATTCTAGGCCCGGCCCGGTTAAAGCCCGGCCCCGGCCCGATTACAAAACATGTCGGGCTTAAACCCGACACGTTTAGTAATCGGGCGGTTCCGGTGTGGGTTCCTAGCCCGTCAGGCGCCCGACCGGACCGACCGATTCCAGACCCGACCTAGACCGCCTTGTTATAGCCCGACCCAATTGACCCTTTAACTTATAAACTTCCCCTTCCCTTCCCTCCAAATTTCTTTTTTTTTGTTTGTTTCTTTGTTGGTCTTTGACATTTATTGGTTAGATACACTTAACGTAGGTGAGATAAGACTTAGTTTTAGTTTTTAGATCTTACTTTGTTAGATGTCAATTAGTAAGCCCACACCGTTTAGAGACCATTTAGAGTTAAACGACTCATTAGCCCGTTTTAAACCCGGTTTAGGCCCGTTTAGCCCGAATAAGGCTGCCCCGATTAAAAACCGAACACCGACCGACCGAAATGAAACCGTACCATGCCCGCCCAAGGCAAGCCCGAATGCCTAAACGGTCGGACACGGTGCAGCTAGTAATATTGGTGAGGCCCGGCTAGGCTGACCGTGATTGACCGAGCCCGACCGGTTGACACCCCTAACCTAATCCATTGTTCATCAATACGGGAATGACAAGACTAGGACTGAACCCAAAAATATTTGCAACGCTTTTCAAATAATATTTATTTAATATAATATAAAAAATACTTTTGCAAGCACTTTGTAAAACAACTACTGGATCCTGGATTTCGACCAGTCACAGTCTGACAACTCTCTCATTTGAAACACTTTTCAAATAATATTTAATTAATGTAAAATAATAAACAATACTTTTGCAAACACTTTGCAAAACAACTACCAAGCCCCGAATTTCGTCTGGCCACACCCTAACAACTCTCTCACTTGGATGTTCTTCCTAGACAGGTAGTGAAACCGTATAGAGTGTCACCCCCATTTGATGCAGGAGCAATTTCTTGGACCGGGCTAAACCCGTTGGGGGATCCATATGAAGACGAACCGGGTCCAAGTGGGTTTTTGGGTTTAGTAGGCTATTTATTTATTTATTTAAATTTAGTTTTGGGATTGTCTCTTGTGATCTTTTAATTTGAATGAGTTATCTATTAGCGGTAGAGTCATTTCTATGTTTTAATAGGTTAATTAAAGATAGAGTTGGTATAGGATTTTATTTCAGTTATGAGTCTCATTAGTGTTAAGGACAATTTCAGTTTTAGATTAGTATTAGGAGTCTTTATTTCTTCTTTAAATACAAGATTGTAACCTACGCAACACTCAGATTGAAGAATAATGAATTGTGAATTTAGTTCGTTGGTTGTAGACAAGAATCGGTGAGTGTGTGCTCCCTTCCCTTCACCCACCTCTTTCTCTCTCTCTTTATTTCTCCCTCTTCATTATTATTCTTCTTTTTCCTTGTATTTCTGTAATAGTTTTTACTTTCCTATTACTACCGATTTTCCTCTAGTAATAAATCTGGTTTTTCAGCCATTAGTTACTGACGCAAGGAAGAAGACCAATCTTCCAACCTTATCATTCATTCTTCCTGGTATTTATTGCTCCATTGCCAAAATATACTCTTTCCATACCTTTTATTCCCCTTGTCCCATACCTTATATTTGCTTCCAAGTTTGTCCTTAATTAATAAATAGTAATCTCCTTTGCATTCCTTCTTCTTTACCTATCTAACAGTCCTTTAGAAAATTCTAGTTATTATGAAATTGGTATCGCCCTTCAATTGCCTAAACTTTTCCTCGATCAGGTGGGCCCATAAGCGATCTGAATAGGGTAGACAACAATCATTGACACACCACAGATGCACAAGACATGAACGCAACAGTAACTGCCTCTCAGGTATGGGAAAAAGAAGCAACATAAATTCATGTTGCCAAATACAATTGGCGGTGAACCATTTAGGAATTTTATTGAATTGATGTTTAACACATTAATGTGCTTGTATTTATATTTACATACCAATCCTCATTGGGGAATGTTGAATTATTTATCCACACGTGTACCCCTTTGGATAGTCCGCCGTGTTAGAGCTCCTGTATGATATACATATTGTTTTCTCCCTTTTCTACATGGTCGGCCTTTTAGAGGAAGCGGTTCCATTATGGTATCAGAGCAGGCAGGGGTCACGGTATCGAGTCCCCTTGGGAGCAGGTAGGTGTCGAATTACTTATCCACCCATCTCCCCCTTTGGATAGTCCGCCGTGTAAGAAATCCTGTATGATATACATATTGTTTCCTACAAGGTCGGCCTTTTAGAGGAAGCGGTTCCAACAGGGAAATATACAATACAACAACCCTATAGTTGAGAACAAATATACGGTATAATTGGGCAGTTGTGCATAAAAGAATAATTATAACAGGCACATAATATAAAATTGCAGTCAATTAATTTATTCTCATTAAACTGGGTTTGATGGCCACACATCTAATGCCAAATATCCAACATGCATCTCATGAGAGAAACACAATGTTTAATGCCGAAGTCGTGAGGCATGGTTTAGTAACTACTATGTGTAGGAGAGACTTGACTAACAAGCAACTCAAAAATTGGTAACCCTTCTAGAAAAGAAATCTACCGATTACTACATAAAAGAGAGTAACAAAATACTAACTACTAAATGGCTATATTCCACAACTAAGACCCATTACAAAAGTAGAAATTAAAGTAGTAGCGGATCTAACTAAAAATATTCCAGCCAGCAATTTTCTTGATAATGCAATCTTCTAGACAATCTCCTCTCCACGTAAATCACATTGGGCCCACTCAAATCTTCATCCAATCTTCTAAATGAACATCCACTAGTGCTGGTCGTGGGGCTTACCAGAACCAGAACCAGGTCTAGTTCTTTCTCCTCTATGTTGGTACTGTCTGAGCTCTGCATCATCCTTTTTTGGAGTTCTTTGTTTGAGGTAATCCTTTTCTTCAGGGAATCATTTGGAATTCTAGTATGGCACAGCCATCGATAAAATTTTGACAGTTGACCACTTGGCTTGTAGGTCTTGGAATCTGCCAAGTACGTGGATTATGTATGGGGAATTGGATGAATCGGTTACATTTTCCTGTGGTGTGCAAATTTGCGGCTGGTTTTTCTTGGGGATGTTTTAGCTTTATTTCAGGGTTTTGTTCCCCCTCAGATGAGGCTGTCAAGAATGGGAGGGGAACCTCAAGTGGTATAATCAGATAACTTTTTCCACTTCCGGAGTTATTAGTAGCTTGCTTGTTTAGGGATGTCATGGTGTGGGTTTCACCAAAAATATTATTATGACCCCCACCCTGTGAAGTGTGTGTAGAGTTCAATTTTACTAGGTAATCAGGGCAAGGATGTTTTTAAATACCATGCCCTGCTCTTACCTGATAATGGTCTTATACCTTAAGCATATAAATATATATATTTTGGTGGGGGGGGGGGGAAAACCAATTAAATATGCACCATTGCGATAAAATGTTGGTTGATCAGGATTCTTTTTTGTATTGAGAGAGTAGGTGGAGGAAATTTGAATAGGCATAATGGCTATAGAATACAAATTGTGTATCTTTGTCCTACATCTTTGAATAGTAATACAATACACGTTCCTAGAAAGAGGAAACAAATAAAGATGGGCCAGCTTTTTTGGATCCTAATCAGTTAGTAGTGCTTCTAAGTTCTAAATATCTATATTTGTTAGTGTTTTACAAAATATCTGTATTCAAAAACATAGATACATGCATACGTATGTCGTCATGGCAGCCAAAACAATTAACTAGCTTTGTCTGTGTTGGCTACTGTTTGTGTACAAGGTTTCATAGAAATTGTCAAAGTTTCTTTGGATGGAAATGAACTAAAAATTTACAGAGATTTAGGACAATAGAAAATAGGTCTTCAGCTAGGAAAACAAAATGGAATTATATGCTGTGAGGTATCAAAATCCTTTCTTGACCTGAAGAGTAGGGATTGCTAGAGGATGAGTTCAGGGCATACTTTGTGGAATCCTGTTTTAACCCTAACCCAACCCAACCCCTAAATAACCAAACTAGCCTGAACCTCATGTCTTTTGAGACATTGAAACCCTATGCGGCTTAAATCATTGTACGAAACTGTTCTCCACCCCACTGTGTTTCATTATGAGTTGTATTGAGGTTGATGTGTAGAGGTTTTGGCAGCACCCTACTAACCTAACTCTTATTTATAAGGTATGTATATGTTGCGTTTCAAGGTGGGAATTTGGAAGGAAAGGGTATAGGTGGCATGGATGCTATTGTGAAGGGGGGAAAAGGTTTTTAATTTAAAAAATTGAGTCTGTACAAGTCCCACTTCTTCAGGGCCACAGGGAGGGTCGACTAGAGTCGATCCTAATCGTCGGCATTTTTCTACACCAAATAGCTGCATTCAGACTTGACCCAGAGTCTTCAATGCTAGCAGCCCAATCTTTTACCATTGCAAGGTCCCAGATTTTTAATTCTTCTCTAATTTCAGAGTACCTGAAGAAGTCCACCTAGTCCATTTGAGAAGGCTAGAAAAATCTTTTGAGATAATAGACATGGTGGTCATAACAAAACAATGGGTTCATATTTCCTAATTCGTGAAACTTGACTCTGACCAAACCCATCATTGATTATCATATCTAAATTTACTTGAGTCACTTGCCTGTCAAATGTGCCCTACACCTAACCCTTTTTGGGGTGGCTTAGTTTTCACATAGGTGTTCAACTTGTCTCTCTCCACTTTATTCAAGCCCTGGAAACTGTCCATTTCGTTGCCCTTTTATTCTTTTTTGGGGGTAATCGTGGCCCTTATAGTCATTTCTACTTTCCCTGCTAATTTTAATTATTCTGCCATAAAATTGGGGCTCTGGATTTGCATTTTCCCTTGAATAATTTGCACTAAATTTGTTGAGCACATGGATGGTCTTTGTTTTGTTTAATGAACAAGGACCTCTGATGTGTTAATTTATTCAACCTATGCTTGTTATATACTTCATATTATAGATTGCTAAGCATTAAATGTCATTGAGTTGTTTCATCTGATCTTTTTCTGTTTCAGGCTGGCAAGACTGGTTTCTCAATTGGTGCAGCCAAAAGGCCGAATGCCTTGTCTTTAGTAATTGGGCCTGGTTCGGGCTACAACTTGGTTAGTAAGCTGACTTCTATTGTTCATTCTCAGATTTCAGACAACTTGAGTTGAAACCAAAAAGAGTTTATGAAAAGATTAATCATACAGTAGGTGTCTGGTTAACAAAACTTGGTCTGGAATGTCTTTGCAGAAGTCTAACCCATTACCTGAAGAGGAGATTGTCAGTTCAACTGAGACGAGTGGAGAGCAAAGGCGGTGTGTCTTCCAAGAGCAACTTCGTGCAGAACGTGAATCCTTCCGAGCAGTATTTGACAGAAGACGCCAGCGGATCAGTGTGTTAGAGATGGAAGATGAATAGTAGTAATAACGATAGAAATTTGATTTTTACCTACATTATTGTATTCTTTTCCATGTTGGCTTTGGGTTTTTTTGGCTGTATTGCAAGAGAAGGTATTTTGGCCTTCAATATTTGTGGTTAGTTCGATGTAGTAAGAAATGGTGTATTTCCAAGACCCTCTCTCTCTCTCTCTCGTGTGTATGTGTGTGAAGCCTGAGAAACGTATTACCCTAATTATCGTTTAACCCTTGGAATGCAATCTGAAGTTTTGAGCTGCTAGGCCAGAACTCTGGACCATGCTTCTGGAATCTGAGTTGACTATGCTTGTCGGGCTTTGATAGTGTGTCATACACATCCAGATTTCATACATATGGGCATGTCATTCTTGTGATTCAAACATGGAAATAGATAGGGATGTAAATGGATAACCGAAAATTCGAATTTGATCCGCATCTGTATTCGTTTAGAGATTTCCAGAAAAAAATCCGAATACTCATATAAAAATCTGTTTGGAAAATAAAATCGAATACTTAATAATAAAAAATTTAGTAAATAATGATCTTGAGGGTTTTTGAAGGTCAACAGGTTCTAAGAGAATCATGATCAAAGAGATGGTTGGAGAGTAAATTGTATCCGCTATGGGGAGGAAGGTCCCGGTTAGACAAGGCAGAGATGTAAATGGATGGTCAAAAATTCGAATTCGATCTGCATCTGAATTCGTTTAGAGATATCAGTATTCGGTCAAGGGATATGTGGATCCGATCACATCTGATCCTTATTCGAGCTGAATTCGATCCATTTACATGCCTCGAAATAGATGATGAAGTTACTTCCAGCACCATGTATGGTAAGCATGAAACTTTTTTGGCAATTTTTTTTGTGTGGAATTGGATAGCTTAAGGGGGTCGGGGAGGGGGGGGATAGAGGATGGGGACAGGCCCCAAGGTGATTTGAACTCATGACCTCTTATTTGAGGAGTTGGTCTACGGACAACTGAGCTAACCCTTTGGGGTAGCAACATGGATGGGTTTTTTGATTCTGCAAGGGCTGGGACAGTAAAGTCGCCCGCTCTAGTGTCTGGCATAGAAACTACTAGCAATCAAAGGGGCCAGACCTTTTTTTTTTTTTTTTTTTTTTTGATGAGAAAAAGAAAAAGAAAATATATTAAGCAGAAGTGAAGGATACATGGTTCCTGGACTGACCATATTTGGCCAGATTTAGCTCTACTGTTAACCAGAATTGATTCACTATATATTTATAAGAAATGTTAGGACCCAAGTAGTGGATATATAGTAAGTCTTTAATTAGGTACCACGTCCAGGGGGAGTGAGTTGGAGATGGAAGAACATCAGTGACCATGTGATTAGAGCACCATATTTCGTTAATCTCCAACCCCAAGTTCAAAAGCTTTTGCAAACCCCACTTTGATGCTGTAAAGGTCAATCTCCATAGGTAAAGAAACATTAGTGAAACCTGTAGCTAATGCTATAATCCGTTCATTTAACAAAAAGATATTCGACCAGCCCACAAGACTTAATCCTGGGTCCTGGAAACCTGTACAGATCAAAATAGGATATTTGAGAAAAGGTATAAAGGGGTAACAAACAATAGATTGTTGTATAATGGTAGTCTGGGTTACACATTGGGATGAAATAGGGGAGGGGGAGGGCAAAGTGGGGATTGGTGAAAGATGGAGTTCCACAATCCAACGTTCCACTTGTTTTAGAACCCACATGGCATCCGGATGCAGAGCCTTCATAATAACATTGTTTCTTGCAACTCAAATATAATAACAAGTGATGATAAACACCGAAAAAAACCAAGATCTGGACTTTTTATTTAAAGCAGAAGTGAAAAGACTAGAGCACAAATCACTGAAAGAAGCGAAAGAGAGGAATTCAATCCTTAGTCCCAGAGGGCCAGCCGCCCAAATATGTTTGACTCAATCGCAAGATAGGAAAAGGTGCCAAATGGATTCAACACAATTTTCATAAAAACCATAGGTAGGGTCGATCTGAATCCATTTGGAAATAGTTGCTTTGACGGGGATACTTGCATTTAGCAAATGCCAGAAAAAGGATTTAAACTTGGGAAGAATCTTAAGCTTCCAAAAAAAATTCCACCAAGCGGGCAATAAATTCAAAGAAGATTGAGACCTAGTTAACACAGATCTGGCTGCGATTTTGGTTTTAAACTTCCCATCTTTGGATGGAGTGAAAACCCAAAAATCATCAGAACTATTAACAGTAAAATTAAGTAATTGGGCAGAGATAGAGGCAGGGAGTTTAGATAAAACATGAGTATGAAACCCCGAATTTGCAAAAGTTAACTCAGCAATAGGTATCTCTTTTTCATGGATAGTAGGGGAGGCAAAAGCATAATTGAGTAAACTTAAAGGCTGAGAAGTTAACCAAAGTTCAGTCCAAAAAAATGTGGAGGTACCGTTTCCCACTCTTCTGAATACTAACTTTTCCAAGGAGGGAATAATTCGGGCAATACTATTCCAAATCCTAGAACTCCTTTTTAACCTGGTGCAAGGATCAAAAAAAGAAAGTTTAGGAAAATATTTGGCACGAAGAACCCGGGCCCATAGGGAACTGGGTTCAGAAATCATGCGCCACCCAAGTTTCATTAGAAGGGCCGTATTATGATGTTCCGCTTTACGAAACCCCAAACCACCTTGAGATTTAGGATGACACAGTTTATTCCAAGCAATCAAAGAACGGGTGTTGGAGGCCTCCGACTTTCCTAACCAAAACTTAAGACAGATTGAATCGATTTTGTTGCAAATCTGGCGTGATAACCAAAAACTCATCAAAAAGCCTAGGTGGAAGCCAAAACCAATTGAACCAGTACACCACGCCCTGCAAAAGAAAGAAAATTGGTTTTCCAGGTCGCCAGTTTCTTTTGCATGCGGGAAATGATTCCACTAAACTCCTTGACCCTCGATCTGCAAGGAAATAGGTTAGTACCCAGATATGCAACATTATTGGGCATTTTGCGAATACCCAGAATATTGGATAGAGCTCTTCGCTCATCCAAAGGCACCTTTCAGCTAAAATGTACTCCACTTTTGGAGAAATTGATCTCTTGGCCTGATGGGTCAGAGAAAAGTTCAAGGATGGCCTTGACAGCCAAAAGATCTTCCTGTGTGGCTCGACAAAATATGAGAATGTCATCAGCAAATAATAAATGTGAAATCTCAGGGGCCGTTCTGGAGATCTTAATGCCTTTAAACAAATTTAAATCCCTGTAAACTGTGAAAAACCTTGATAAGACCTCCATAGCCACAATAAAGAGGTAAGGGCTGAGTGGGCACCCTTGTCGAATGCCCCTAGAAGCATGAAAGAGACCAAAAGAGCTGCCATCCAATTTAATAGAAAAAGTAGAAGAAATGAGGGAGTGGATAAAACGATGCCATTGATCCCCAAAGCCCAAGAACTGAAAAAGAGACAGAATAAGGCCCCATTCGAGTCTATCATAAGCTTTGGACATATCAATTTTTAGGGCCACATAACCGGTCTTGCCACGCGTGTGTTTAAAAAAATGAAAAATTTCATGAGCTATGAAATGGAATTATGTGTCCGTCAAACTCGAAGTTTAATTAATTAAATTAAATTCATTATTTCAAGCATGATATATTATTAATAGGCTATGGTTGTCCTTATTTTTCTTCCTACACCGTTTTCAATTAGAGATAGGGTTGAACATCTTATTCATACTGTCGTGACATCATGTGCTTCTAGGAATGGTGATTCTAGGGTACAAATGTGGGTCAACATATGGTAAATGCATTGAATTGAATCACATGAGAGTCTCGCATGTATTACTATTAGCAGTTGAGGAACAAGATTCTATATTATAGAATTCGGTTGGCCCCTTTAATCAGAGAGGCCCTTTTTGTTAATAACACCTCATGGGTTTTGGCGCACCAATGGTTGATGTCCCTCGAACTACATATCGGTGTATTGGATTCGTGGTGTCGTATCATGAATGAAAGTGATATTCAACACAGAATCCATTGTCCTTAATTGGGGAATATCGAGGAGAGAGAGTGTCTGTGTATGATTGAGCATAAATCTGGATCCAGTGCAATATTTTGTTAAATGTTTACAAATTTATTGTCTTATATTATTTTATTAATATTATTATTTAAAATTTTTTTTCAAAATAATTTTGAGTCTGATCACAATCATAGAATTTCGATATGAATATGTACAATGAACTAGGTTTTGATAGTAATTGAATTACATACCCTAGTTCACTATGTGATATTGTTTGCTTAGCGATTTCAAATCCATTGCATTTCGACGATGTTCTTGTAGGTGAAGCTTTGGCGATCCGTGAAGGTTTGTTGGAGGCCATCTCAGAGGGAGCCTGTTCACTCATTGTGGAGAGTGATAACCTTGAGGTTATCTCATATTTACTAGATCCATCAAAGGAACCAACATTAGCTGTGTACTCAATTATTGTTGATATTAGACACCTCTCGTCTTATTTGGATGTTTGTACTTTTTCTTATGTTTCAAGGACTGCAAACTCAGTAGCAGATTGCCTTGCCAGGAGGGTCCTATACATTTCAGAAAGGATTTTTTGGCCCAATTCCGATCCCTATTTATCTGAAGGCTATGTTTCAGAATTCAGGAGTGTTTTCTGATCTATGCAATAGAATTTCGTCCTACCAAAAATAAATAAATAAATAAACTCCCCTTCTCTTTTCTATTGAAATGGAAAAAAAAATTATGGATTTTTATTCAATCACAGAATCTAAGATTCTCGGCAAGTTGGAATCAGTAACTATTGTATTTATATTGTACTACGAATTTATAAAGGATTCTTAGATTTTGATCTCCATTTGTGTTTCCTTAATAACATAAGCAAATTGTATTTCCTTAAAAAAATAAGCAAATTATATTTCTTTAAAAACATAAGAAAATTACCAACAGCTGCCTAGTGCAGTTGGTGAACCGTGGTGCACTTCATGCCCATGCTCACCAGGAGGTCTCAAGTTCGAGTCTCATGGCTTGTACCTTAACCCCTCCCTATTCCCCCCTAAAAAGTTATATGCGCTCCTGATTCCAAAAATGAAACATAAAAACCCTAGAATAGAAATCAGGTATCTTATCTATATATTAAATATTAATTAGTGTGATTAAATTTTTATTGAATTCATATGAATATATTATATTGAAATATAAAATATAAATTATGATATAATACAACCTGTGTTGTTCAGAGTAGAATGGATTGAATTGATCAAATTTCTTTTTTGTTCTACCTCTTCTCTTCCTAGTAACAACCTTGGAATAAAAAATTGCCTTACGAGATGGACACAAGGTAAGATTGGGATTTGGAATCCCAATTACACACAAATTTGACAATCATTTCTGCTTCTCCTTTCTGGCTAGCTTTCGGGTCTCAACTTGTTTTTGCATAATCATACACTGAAGAATAACATTTCCTTTTTACTAATTTCTTATTGAGCTTATTAAGCTTAAGTAGAAGAAAAACCCAATACAAAATAATACAGAAAATCATGTAAGACTTCTTGTTGCTCTGTTTTTGTGTGAGAAACTGGGTTGAGAGAGAGAGAGTTCTTGTTGCTCTGTTTTGTGTGTGAAACTGGGCTGATAGAGAGAGAGAGACTTCTTGTTGCTCTGTTTTTGTGTGTGAAACTGGGCTGAGAGAGAGAGAGAGAGAGAGAGAGAGAGTAGAATAGAGAAGAAAGTAATAGTAATATAAATCAATAAATTGAATCAGTAAATGCGAATGAACAATTGCTTTCAATTTTTCCTTTTAATTGCTTTTTTGAGCATGAAACGAAAGCCAAAGAGGAACAACAAACACAATAAGAACAAGAAAATTAAGATTTAACTTAATACAGCCTCTGAAGCCGTTTAGCAAGGCTTGCCGATCTCGCAGTTGAGTGCACCAGCGAAACGAGTAAGTCTACTAACAAAGGTACCAGGCTTATATGAGATCATATCCTTCTTTGAGAATGGCCTATTCTTAAATGGACTACCTGATTGCCTGAAAAAAGCACCGTTCTCCAACAAATCTCCTTCAGATCTCCATACCCATTCCTTCCATACTTCCTCAGGTGAGTAATCCCTCTTTGTAACTTCTTTCGCCGCCAATGTTGGTGGTGCAACGAAACGGTTACCTTGACTAACAATTGTTGGGTGCATACTACCACCAATAGCATACATTAACCAATGTGTATAATCATTGTTCACAACATGAAAGAATCCCCATCTGCATCTTGGCATCCTCTGTACCAATCCTCTTCCAAAATGGTTGAATGCTACAGTAATTTGCATCTTCTCATCAGCAGAGTAACCATCGCTTGCTCCGAAAAGCATAACCTCGTTGTGATGAGTGAAGTGATTGTTAGAAAGGGTAATTGCAGTAGAACCCATAATTGCATCAATTAATCCATCTTTGCAACGAGACATCGACATGTGATCTACCCAGATATTGGTAGAACCGAAAATTGAAACACCATCGCCATCACTGGCGGTGCGAAGCCCGTAATGGTCGACGGAATCACGAATCATACCACCATTGCCGGAAACAATATCGTGGACATGGAGATTTGTAATGATGACATTATCGACATACTGGATTGTAATGCCGGCACCATAAGCGATATGGACATTAGCACCACGACCATCGATGGTTTTGTTGCAAGAAACCATGAGTTCTTGGTTGAGACGGATGATCATGTCCTTAGCGAAGTAGATCCAAAGGGGTTCTTTTTGGATGACACCGTAACGAAGGGTTCCAGGTTTGGGATTCACCATATCGTTGTCGGATGCATCGGTGACAACGTAGTATTTACCTTTCTTTCCACCTCTGGTCTTCCTGCCGAACCCTAACACACACTTGGCATAGCTCTTACGCTTCTTGTGCCAGTCAGGTTTGCACCTCCAACACCTATCGATTGGGTTGGTTGCCAAGCATGGTCCTACGTATTTCCGCAGTGACCTTCTAGTGGTGTTGAGATGGACTTGATCGTCCGCCTTTAATACCCTGCATTTATATTATTTGTTAATGAAAAAATAGCTACGAAACATGAAATTTATGATGTTCACCAAAAGAAAAATACTCACTTGTCTACTTTGGCCATGAAATTTTTGGTGACTGTCTCGGGATGAGGTTCATAGTTGGCAATGGTGCGCATCTCGGCTACTTTGGCACGATGTTGCCACACGGCATCCATTTCAGCAATGTGGGCTTTCACAACATATGTGAAGAAAAAGAAGGCAAATAAGATGATGGCCTTCACTGATTCCATTTCTTCTCTCTCTGTCTCTTTTTCCTTCTAAATGAAGGGTTTTTATTTCTAGGATAAAAGGAGACAGAGGTGGTGGTGGTGGTGGTGGTGGTAGTGGTGGTATTGGAAGGAAGATGGCTAAGGTCTTAAACGCTTTAGATCAGTGAGATTGATAAATTCACCGAGAAAGAATAGACCAAATAGCCAAAAACCAACCAATGTTACCCACAAAAACACCTTATAATGCAGAACTCATTCTGCTTATTTGGCTCCGTTTGAATGGGCATGAAATTTAACTATGATCCATCTCTTTATATACTGAAGGAGAAAGCTAAAACCAGGTAGAGAAAACGGTAGGGGTGAGATGTTTAAGGCGATATGTGAGGTTTTCCACTAATTTTGAGATGGTAGTAATTGGTCTCGTCCATTGTTTTGTGTTTTCTGTTGTTTTTTTTATAGGGAAAATTACATTGCCATTTCTTAAGGTTTATATAAAATACAGAACGAACCCCTGTGTTTCTAAAATATACAACCAGACCTTCTAAGTGGACGGTGGGCGAACGGTGTTAAATAATATATATTAAATATCAATTTTACCCTTCAATTAGAATAATCTTATTCTAATTTTTTATTTTTCTAACAAAAAAAAATGAGACCCACCACTTTGTTCTTCTTCAACCACCAGCCCACCACCGCTGCAACCTTCGTCCCACTCCACCAGATTCTCTTTTTCCTTCGATCCCTTCCACTTATTAGGTTATCAAATCAAACCTAATAAGCAAAGCAAAGCTAAAGAAATCATTGATTCCATCGTCTAATGAGAGTAGATAGTAGAATATACTAAAACCTGCTCCGTCTTTAATTAGAGACTTTTCAAAAAAGTCGTCTCTTTCACTTACTCAACCCCTCGTTGTTCACTGCTCGCCGACGGAGAGTTGCCGTCTCACGTCACGGCCGACAAAAACCGAAGAAGAAGAGAATAAAACCCAGTCCTTAAAAACCGCACAAAGGGATCTTTTTCATTCATTTGAGCTCTTACTTAATATGGGGAACTGTTATGCTTGCTTGGGAGTAGTGAACGCAGAAAACCAGAACACATCAAAGAAGAAGAAGCGAAGGAAGAAGGGACGCAGAGAACAAAGACCCAATCCTTATGCTCAAGACCCAAGGTCTCCGGCGCCGATTGGAGTCCTTAAAGACGTTGCAGAGAAGAAGAAGAAGAAGAAGAAGGAGGAGGGGGGATGGCGGGACCCATTAAGTTTGTTTCAATACTAAATTTAGTAAGAAGAAAAAAATTGAGAATTAGGGGTATATTAATCATTTTAAATCATGAATTACCAACACAATACCACCTAACGAGAATGATATAACAGAGTGGGGTTGTTAGTAACAATTAACCAAACCTTAAGGGGTGTGGTTGTATAATTTAAAAACACATGGGATCATTCTGTATTTAATACAAATCTCAGGGGGTGATAATGTAATTTTTTTTTTTTCTATGATCATAAAATTGATTCATTCATTTTAGCCGTTAAAAGAGGGGTTGACCTAACCGTGGTGGGAGCTGAAGGATTCAGTCCAGCAAAAATTGGGGGGTTTTGGTCATAGGGGGTTCTGCCTATGAAATGATCCAAACACCCCTGTTTTTGCTGACTTCGGTTCCTCTGCACGTACCAACAGGTGAATGTACATGTGAGAGCCAATCAAATTTTAATTTTGTTTCCATAAAAACCCCTTCTCCCCTTGTAAATGGTAAAAATAGGATAGGTAGTGGTTGGCTCTCACATGGACGTTCACCTATTGATACGTGCAGATGATCCATTCTCGTTTTTTACTAGGCTAGATCCTTCAGCTCCCACCACGACTGGAAGAGAGAGGAATAAAAAACATTCTACACCGAATACCTATTTGATAAGGTCAAAATGTTAACTTTAGTTCAATCCATTTGATTCTGTAAAATACCTCCACGATCAGTCCACTACTACTACTAAGGTCAGGGATGGAAAAACACATACCTCTCTCCGATTTCTTTTTTCCAAGTACTCATCGACGTTGCAAATCAACCGGCGGATTCCTCTCTCTCAACCTCATTCTCTCTATGGGTGTTAATTTAGAACTGGAAACCGAAATTTAAACCGTTCAAAATCGAGCAAAAGTAAATCGGTTTGGTTTTTATTTCAAAAGTTGGAAGAAAAAAAAAAATTCCCGATTAAATTCGGTTTCATGACTAAAACCGTTGAATCAAGCCGAATTACTTATTTTCTATTCCTTTTTAATGTTTGGAAATTTGGTGGATTCCAACCCTAACAAATAAGAGTTTTTTTAAGTTGGTTTGAAGAGGTAAAAAGTTAGCCCAAAAACCTAGATTAAGACCTAAACTGAATAAAAAACCAAATTTGAAACTAAAATTGCTCGATTTGGTTTTGGTTTTAAAATGTGTTTCTATTCTCTGTTCGGTTTTGGTTTCTACTTTTTGCATGTTGAACCGAATCGAAATCCAACCGATTAACACCCTTAAATTTCCCCCTATGGCTTCAACTACGGCTGCCGACGACATCCTCTCTCTCTGTGTGTGTGTGTGTGTGTGAATATCCGGCCCAACCAGATCTAGTGGACCAGTCTTGTATAGGATTTAGAGATCAATCTTTCCGTTTGAAAAGGTTTTACTTTGCATCATAGTAGACAAATTTCATGCATGCAAGTTCGAGTTTCTCTTCACGATCCATTGGTTTATTCATTAATAGATCAACCTCTCCTCGTGATCAGGTCATGAGGAAGCAAAGTAATCCTTTATCTGCTCCATCGTCTCCAAGGAGGACACCTTTAAAGTGTTTGCCAATGACTAATCCTGATTCGCTTCTTTGAAGTATCCACAAAGGTGTCGATAATGATCATTCGTTACTTAATCGATTGAATGCTCTGAGATGGGCAATGATAAATTTGCTTTTTCAGATCAGTATTATTGTTGAGGTCGAATGTATTAAGTTGCTAATATCCAAACTTGGCCAATGTGATAATTGAGTTCGATTTATTGAGCAATGTATTAGCATTGTTTCTTATTCTTTTCCTATTAGTAGCATGCATAAGGGCTCCTAATCTCCATCTAAAGGCTTAAGGCAAGATGACTCACTTTCCCCTAGCTTGTTTATTTTGTGTTATGAGTGTCTTACTTCCCTCTTCTCAGCAACAGAGACCCAAAGTCACATTCAAGTTGTTGGTCTTAAAAGAGGCAATCACAGATTACTCATTCCCTGCTTGTAGATGATAGCTTCCTTCGATGTCTCAAGATCATGTTGAGTCTATATTTGATGCATCAAGCCAAGCTGTAAATCTACAAAAGTCCTCCACATCCTTTAGCCCAAATACTCCTATTAGACTACGAAGAATCTTTGTCAAAATTATTGGGGCGGTTGCATATCCTCTCTAGGGAAGTATTTTGAGGCTCCCTTTTATTGTGGGTAAGGGAAAGATGACCACCTTTCAAGACATCAAAGACGAAACCATTGGCAAGATTGCAGGTTGGAAAGGAAAAATGCTATCTCTTGTTGGAAGAGAATTTCTTATGAAAGTTGTAGCTATTGCCACCCTCTCCTACTCCATGCCTCACTTTAAGCTCTCTACTGAGATGCTTGATGATTTTAACAATGAGGGAATATTTCTATAAGGTCAAAAGATCCGTTGGGTGGCTTGGGCAAAGTTGGAGGAGGCCTCGGGATTAAGAACCTTTGCATTTAGAACCTAGCCTCATTAGGAAAGCTGGGGTGACAACTTCTCCATAATCAGAACGCTCTTTGGGATTACCTCTTGTGCAATGTTCACTTTCCTGATGGAACTTTTTTTCAAGCATAGCTAGGTTCCCACTCATCTTGGGCATGAGAGAGTATCCTAAAAGCCAGAGGGCTTCTTGTTAAAAGTCTACTATGGATTGTGGGTGATGGGAGGAGCAGTGACATCTGAAATGACCCCAAGATTCCATCTCTATCGAAATACATGACTCATTCAAGTCACTTCCTTACTATACATTGGTCTACATTGCTGACCTGATCAGTCATGATTATTCTTGGGATGTAGCTAGGCTATGGTCTTTGTTCTCTTTGCTTGAGGTAGAGGCAGTGCTGAAGATTCCTCTTAGCTTTAGAGGGTGCCAAGATAGTCTCTGTTAGGCTCCCCACACTAAGGGGATTTTCTCAGTGAAGTCTGCTTATGACCTAGGATCCTCTCCTTTACATGCATCCTCTTCATCTAGTACTAGGATTGTTGCTACTCCAAAGGTTGTTTGGAAAAATAAATGGTCCTCTAATATCCCCTTAAAGGTTCAGACATTTGTTTAGAAATCTTCTTCTTTGTCTAGGTTGGTGGGGGAGGGGGGGGTTAGAGTCCATTGTGCATTCTCTGTTGCCATGTCATAGGCTACGTAGGCATGGTTTGCTTCATGTGTCTCCAGGCGTCATTGGCTCATCCAAATTGGTCTGTATCAGATTGAGTTCTCCACTGCGGCTGTCTCCTAGCTTCACAAAGAGGGAGCAAAGAGAATGCTTCTTAGCTCATGCAGTGATCCTATGAGAAATCCAGAAATTTCATAATCCTATGATCTTTCAACAAAGCCTCCCTGCTTTCATACCATGGATTGACTCCGTCAACCGGTGGGTGTCAGGTACCCTATCGACTCTTACCCTTATTCGACTTGTTGGACCTTCCTTCATTGCTCGCTCTTCTTGTGTCCAATGGTAGGAGTTTATCACATATACTCGGATGCATCTCTGTCACATAGGCCTAGGGTCATGGGCATGGGAATGGTAATTACTGACAATTGTGGCTGCCTCTTCTTGACGGCCTTTGAGCATGCCTTCCGTAGCTCAGCTATTATAGGAGAAGCTATGGTCATTTGCCTTGAGTTGAAAGCAGCAATTGATGATGGGCTCCATTGAGTTACTCTCCACTCTGACTGTCAGGTTCTTGTTAACTGCCTCTTGAATCCTTTGCTCCCGCCTCTCCTCTATTGAAGCCTCCACCATTATGATGGATATAAGGCTTCTCCTTCACTTCTTTGGGTCTATCGCTTTCTCCTTTGTTGGTAAAGATGAGAATGCTTGTGTCCATGCTATATCTAAGTGGGGTATGTGAAAGTCTTCTTTTCTGGAGGATCACCTCGGAATTGTAATTTCCCTTTTGCCCTCTGGAGCCGTTTTCTAATATATGTACCTCGCTTGCGGGGTTTTAAGTGCAAAAAAAAAAATTTTGCTAAGCAAGTTACTTCACTTTTTTGACTTTCTAAATCTTTTTTCTTGGTTTATTAAACAAAAGTAAATAAGATAATATATATATTTATAGAGAGAGAGAAGAGCCTGATCCTTGATACTATAATTTGAAATTAAATCATTTCTTTGTCATAGTTTTTTAAAACCGGACTCAGTAGTGAACAAAATATGGGCCATTTTAGTTTGGGGTGGTTTCGACCGCTCAAATGGTGGTTTAACAGGAAAAATGTGGAAAAAGTTTTTTTTTTTTAAAAAGCAACATATAAATTGCTTTCTTGCACCAAGAGGTCGGATTGGTGTAGCAATTGATGTTTCACAACTTGAGGTTTGAAGTTCACTTCTTTATGGTCCCATTGAAAACTTATTCACTTCCTCATGATGCAATCTTCATAGTGAAATGAACTCTATCTGGGAGCATGAATCCTGCACCAACGCCCAACTATTGAGTAGGAGGCACGGTGGCCATTTCGCATATCCTTATGTCTGGCACAAGGGCACGATCCTGGCAAAGGACCACATTCTTGTGTTTATAACATTGTTTAGTTGAAAACCAAAGGACCAATCCAGTTGTTCTCAAATGCTCGAGTAGGGATGGCAATTGACAACAAAGTTTTGGAATCAAATATGCTGAATTGGCCAATTCGATTTAGAATTCAAGGAGGCCAATCCCGATTTCTATTAAGTTTACCGAGGCCCTATTTGTATGGCGAGCAAAAAGGGGTGGGAAAGGAAAAATCGTGGGGTTCATATGTAATGGAGTCAAAGAGCAGTAAAAGCAATGGAAGGAAAAGGTAGTAAAGAATGGGGTGAAATAATAAATAAAATATAATCAATATTCCGACCTTTTCCACAACATCTTACTGAATATGATAGGACTTTGAAGAAGGGAATGGTGGGGTGGATGGGAGAATTCTCATGCCATATAAGTAAGCAATGTATATAATGCATGTTGTCTGTTGATTTACCACATTATGCAACAAACGATTTTGTTTTTGTAATTTTATGGTAAACTTTCAAAATAATCCTTCCTTTTATTCCTACCTCATTTTTTCTCATCAAACAAACAGGATCCTAGAAAAAATCCGAATTGGCATATCTGTTCATTTTATACACCAAAAATTTAAAAATTTAAATAATACTAAAATTTTGGCAAGATCTATAAGATTCTTGAGCCAACAACTCCAAATTAAAATTTAGAGTGAAGTAGTTGATTTCAGCCAATCTAGATTGGAATCAATGACAATGAATAAAATTCATAACTCGCCTTTTACCGAGTGTCAAGATCAATCCTTCTCTCACTAGAAATGAAATGAAGGAAAATAGAATTAATTTAAGGGGAAATAACATAGCATTGTTGCATGACCCCTCCACCCAGATATAGGGCATACAAAATTACAAACAGTCTTCGTAAAATAAAAAATCACATCCATGTTGATGCCCTTGCACATGCAGTACAAGGGTTATGTGACCAAGCAACAATCTCTTGCCCTTAATTAAAAAAAAAATCTTTTCCACTTGCGAATAGGAAGTGGAATAACACACCCACCTTTTCAATTATTTGTTGTGTCATATGACATGTTATATAAAGCTGAAATTCTCTGCATAGATAGACTTCAAGATTCCTCACCTACATGCCAGAGTTTTAATCTAAATAAAGTAAATCAAGTGGTAAAATAAAATTTTAACCTTGTCTATGTCTCACACACGATGAAAGAGCTTTGGGGGAAAAGTTCACAACAAAAAGCTAAACATATTAGTAATTGTTGAAAAGGGAAATGTTTCTTATGCAGCCTCACTTGCTCTTTTTACTGTTTTCTCTCTTCAACTCATAACCATATAGCTAATAGGTTCATGTGAATGATACCGTTTTCAATGCTGTCATTAGTGTGGCATGGGGTTTTCTCCCCCACACTAGTGGCACATGAACCCTCTCCCTTGTTGAAAATACACTGAAAAATATAAAAAGTGAGTAGATGCATGGTTGAATTGGACCATGGCTATTTTTTTTTATTTTTTTTTTTGGATGGGGCCTACAAACCGTGGCTAATTCATTAAGACCCTACTAGAAATGAAATTTGAGCCAAGATAGCCCATGGCCTGATCAGGTCAACTCTATATTTAGTCCAAATAGCTTGGTCCCACACAGGTTTGAAAATTTTGGGCCAAGGCTGACCTCAGCCCGAAATAAGTTAGAGAATTATCCAGTGTGGTCGTGTGGGGCAGACAAGCCTGAACTAAATATAGTAGGCTAGCCCGATTTAAGTTAGGGAATGGTCTAGTTTGGGCTAAACCTGAACTACATAAGGTGGGTCAGGCCCGGTGTATATGCGAACAATAACTTCACAATTTGAACTGATTGATCAAAGGTTGGGCATCTTTCTTTCGATCTTATGTTTTGGAAGAAGTTTTCCTTCACCACACGATGAAGGATCACCGCCCCCATCAATGGCCATAAAAATCTGCGCCCACAATTTATGAATGATCAAACGTACCCCTCTATTGTGCATGATCTTTTGTGGACACCAATCGAAGGCCTCAATCAAAGGATATTCGATTGACCCTGGTTAAAGGAAAACTCGGTCTTTAAGTTTTGGGAAAATGTTTTCTGTTTGGGGCGACACAGTGGGGGCAAAATGACTGTCCCACTGTCCATGAAAAGTGGAAATTCTGCCCCCGAGATGCCAATCTGTGTACTCTCATTGGCTGCCGTGCGCACATGACCCTTTCACTCCCCCAACTAGAATGCTCTCCCTTAAGTTTTTGTATACATTCAAGGACAAGAGTCATAATATCAAATATACTCCTTCCCCCTTCCCTTGTACGAATAAGATCGAGAGGGGCCCAAAAGCCGCCAAACCAAGAATGGGAACGGAAGGAATCTTGATCGAAGGATCATGTACAGCATCCCCTTAGAGATGGGCTTTTTCCTGATTGAGCCCAATGGCTGGAACTTGACCTGTAAACAACAGTTGTGCTGACTTGGCCTCCCCTACTTGTATTGTGATTTTTTAGAAAAAAAAACGCTAAACTTTCCAATATACGCACGTGCCTTGTCATGCATGTAAGGTTGGATTGGTGTACTATACGTAAGTATACACACGAAAGAGAATTTGGATCCTCTACTGCCGAGCTGCCCGGCAGGACCGTGTTGCCCTGACACGGGGCTGCGCGCAATGTCCACCTTACCCCTGCCCCGCTCGGCAGTAGAGGATCTGGATCCCACCAAAGAACCTTTAAATTTTAGTTTTAGACATGGGAAGAGCAAAGAATAGTACCTTTCCCTCCAGTAGACACTACAGGGAAGAGAGACCACCAACCCTTTGCCTACAGGAAAAAGTTTGGAATAAGCATCAATGATTCCACAAGAAAAGCTACTGAAATCAGAGATATCACGTTTTCATGTTTCTGCAAGATGTCTTCTCTCTCTATATATATATCTAAAGAGGATTAAACTGAGGCCATTCACAGGTTCACATTACCAGGTATCCTTACCAGCTCAAAAAGCGTAGCTAGTTCAAAGTCTCAAGCTTTTTTTTTTTAGTTCATCAAACAACTATCATGGAGAACATGACAGGAAGAAGAGGAACTGGAGAAAGAGCCAACGCACGTCCTGTTTATGAAGATTTCCAACCAATGGCAGATTGGACCAATGATTCAAATAGTCATGGCCTCCTTGTTGATCTTCCTGGTATCTAATTTCATTAACTTCTCCCATCTGTTTCAGTCACAGGTTTTTATTTTTGGAAAGCTGATCTTTCTTTTTGTGGTTTTAATGTAGGCTTCAAGAAGGAAGAGCTGAAGGTAGAAGTGGACAACAATGGCAGATTAGCAGTTCGTGGAGAGAGGCAGTTTAGTGACAACAAATATAAGCGATTCAAGCAGGTCTATAACTTGCCCATAGATTCAGATATCGACAAGATCACCGGTAAATTTGATGGTGGCGTTCTCTTTGTAATCATCCCAAAGAAAGAAACTGTAATAGAGGAAGCACCAAAGGAGAAACATCCCGTTGCAGACGGAATTGCTGAACAGCAAAAACAGGAAACATCCAAAGCTGAAGAAAAGCCAAAGAAAGGGGAGGCCAAACAGGAAGCAACCACTGCTGAAGAGAAATCAAAGAAAAATGGCAAAGAAGCTGAAGAGCATAAACAGGAAACATTCAAAACTGAAGAAAAGCCAAAGAAAGGGGAACCCAAACAGGAAACAACCACTGTTGAAGAGAAACCAAAGAAAGATGGCAAAGACACTGATGTTAAACATGAACATGGAAAAGGGATTCACGAGGAAAGGAAGAGAGTAAAAAATACAAAAAATGAAGGGAATGGTGGATCAAATGAAGGTAGAAGAGAGAAGGAAGGGAAAGGATTTAAGTTTGGTTATGCACAAAGTGCAATTGAGATGATCACTAGGAACAAGGGAATGGTTTTTGCTGCCATCTTAGGACTTGCAGTTGGGATGTATTTATCTAATAAACTCAGATCAACTGATATGTGACAGAGACCTTTTATCCCTACTACTTAATCTTATTGTGTACCAAAAAGAAAGTGTAAGGCGAGGAGGGAAGATGATATCCTTGCTCTTGTAAGTTGCGACTGACTTGTCCATCTATCTGTAACATGTAAACATGTGATTATATAAAACAGTATATCCTTGTACGCATAAAAATAACTGATTCTTTGGAAGAATTCTATTTTCTTTCTTTTCCCCCTTCTCAGCTCCTCATAGAATGGTGCTTCTTCAAGTTCTACTAACATTAAACTGAAGAACTCCATAAAAGGAGGCCAAAGCCCAAAAGTTGAGGGTGTTCCTCATTGCCCTGACCAAAGATAGGCAGGTTATCAATCCAAAAAAGATAAAAAAGATAGGCAAGTCAAGGAACAAATAAGGATGGTTGCCATAGTACATTACCCAGTAATTTGATGGCGATAATCGCAAACCACCACTATCATTCAGATACAATATAACCAACAGAAAATAGTATTTTTCCGAGTTCTGCCAGATGAGGTGAGTCCACATCATTTTTATACGCTGAGCTCCTACATTGGACTGCCCCACCTCGACTAACAACCCATCAAATGAACCAGTTAAATTTTTTAAGTTGCAAAATGTTCAATACCAATTACCTCAGAATACTAAGGGGGGGAAAAAAAGTGCTACTTGGCAATTTCTTGTTATCATAACAAGAAACACATTCACTTGAAATTATAGAACTAAGAATTTATATATTTATTCCAGTAATTATAAAATAATAATACACGTATGCATCCTTTATTTCAAGAATGCGTCTTTTTTTTTTGTTTAACAAGAATGAGAGTTTCCACATCACTATGTACTTCTAGGAAACTTATTAGCCCCTTCAACTTCTATACACGCAACCCTTCTTGTCAAGTTGCCGTGATCCACTCAAGCCCTCACTTCAGCCAAAGCTTAGTAAAAGCTGTGGCACGTTGAAGCATAACTGTTGTATTATCCTCCAGGTGCAAGTTATGCTTATTGTCTTGAAAGTATCAGTGGATCTTCGAAGCAAAAATATAGACCAATTGAGATTATGAAACTAGGCAAACAAACAGTGCCATTTTACCTTCATAATGACTCCCAAACCTTATAATCATTCCCCTGAAGAGCCAAAGACCATCTCTGGGGACCACTAGGAGGCTCATAATGCCCAGGTCCAATCTTCATCGCTAATTTCTCATCAATGATGGCAGCATACACATCATTTTCTGCCTTGGCTATCTGAACCTGGATCATGCATCACCACAAACAAAAGTTGAACAATTTGCAGATCAAAAGACAAGGCCCTTGTGTGTGCGTGTATCATAGATTTGCAGTTTCAAAAAGCGAACTCATGTGGACAGTAAACGAAAGAATCATGTGCATATAAAAAGAGTGCCCCAGTGCACAAGGCTGCTACTACTGCAGGGTCTGGGAGGGGCAAATGTACGCAGCCTTACCCCCTGCTTCGCAGGAGAGGCTGTTCCCAAGTTTCAAACCCGCAACCAACAGGTTGAGTCATGTGCATATGCATATCATGTAAATGCAAGAAAGCATTTCAATGCATCAAAAAATGGGAGGAAGAGATTTCAGAATTTGTTATGAATGGATGTTATTCAACAATAATTTATGACATAATTGAAAGTTTTTGGTGAAATGACTCCTAAATTCATACTAAAATATTCATATCACTACCAATAGTTTACAACATAATTGGAAAGTGAAATGAAAGTTGCAGAATACATACCGTACTGCGACAATGAACGTTCATTCGATGTCGGAGAGATAAAAGCGCAGAAATTTCAGACCAGTAATGAGAGAAAATGTGATCGTAAAAGACAGCTGGTGTTCCGGGGTGTGTCAGGATGTAGGCATATCCCTGCATTTCCTTCCCACCAGGGAATCTCCAATGACCCTTCAGAGAAAACAAAATGCCCCAGTTAGCATGTCGTTTTATAGTACTAGCCAGGGATATTAGTATTGAAAATCTCAACAGACTTTTCTATTACTATAATTGACGAGTTAAAAATGGGGTATTATGATCAGTAACTAGACCAGGTCATGCCATGCCAAGGCACAACCACTTAAAGATGAATCTGTCATAAAATAGTTGTGTTCAACCATCGCATGAGTTCTATATTCTGAACAGCATAAAATGCTTTGTGCAGGTTTCTATTGATCTACATTGCTTGCTGATGGATTGACCTAAACTGTTCACTCAGTAAGGCTCATCTTTCACGACTCAACTGAACACAACTAAGCCTTTCGCCAACTAAATGTGGTTGGCTTCATGGATCCTATTTCACAATTCAATTCTAAGACTATGTTAGTTGTCAAGCAAAAGCCATTCTTATCCTTTCTCACCACTTCTTCTCAAGTCGATTTTAGTCTACCCCTTGCTCTTTTAACTCCTGCAATCTGTATCAATCATTTCTCCTTACTGGTGTGGTGTACTCAATGGCCTCTGTTGCAAATTCCCACAAACAACACTCAGTAAACTTGTCTCCCATTAGGGCCAGTCCTAAATCACCTTGATTTCTTTTTTTTTTGTTTTATCTTTTCTAGTTTTTCAATCCATTCATCACAACATTCTCATCCGAGCTACACTCACTTTGTTAAAGAGTTTTTATTTTTGCCAACATTCAGCTCCATATAATATTGCTTGTCATATAGCTGTCCTATAAATTTTCCTTCCAGTTCTAGTGGGATACATCTATCACAATCAAGAAGCACCTTTCAACTTCACCCATCCTACTTTACTACTACGAGCAACATCTTATTCAATTCCACCTTTTTAAGTAACGGTTGATCCTATTAATGAAAACTATCACTCTAAGGTATCTCCAGACCATCGACCCTAGCCATTTCATTGCCACGTACATTTTTATCATATTTACAATCCATATATCCTGTTCTAGTCCTTCTTTTAAAACATTTTGATTCCAGCATATTCCTCAATGATTCTAATTTGATATTTGCCCCCTCTTTTGTTTCAACAAATAAACCATATTCTTTAGCAAAAACAAGGCTTATTCTTGAGCATAGAAAAGATAGATATCTTGACCATCTACCAAAGAGTAAGTGCGCTCATTAACCAAGCTTGGCTTGTTTGAGATCTCAAGTGACCTAGATTTATGACTGTTTTACTATCACCCAAGTACCAGGTGGCCAAGTGCATTCAGGATCTTGTAGATGGGCCATTTTCCCAGATCACATGGTGGACAAACCTGCGTCCATGGAGACAGAAAACATCCATTCCTTAAGCAATTACGCCAACTTCATATGATGCGAAAATATGTCGTATTATCTAGTAAATGCAAACATTTTATTTTTTAAAAAAAAAATCATCTTATCCTGTCAATAGAAAACCACATAAAATGCCTCTTGGTGTACACATTCATCAATAGTGCGCTCGCCAGCTACCACTCACAGTAAAATTTAAGACCTCACAACATTTACTATGGAAGGAGAATAATTGACTTTCACTTGGGGAGGATAGAAAATCATAGTATGCACAAATTTTCAACTATATATATGCCCCTAAATCATAAGAACATGCCAATTTTTCAATAACACACCCCACCCCAAATAAAATTGAGCTTAATTGCTTTGTCACTGTGCTGGTCATTTCCTCTGGGAATGGGAAAAACTGGATAAAGGGAAAGATCCATGGTGGAGCACCTATATTTTGAGAAGGTATTAATTCTTCTGCCCCTTATAGCTATTCAGATATTTAACAAGATATAGAGGAAGCAGGAAGCATGAATTTTGTGGCATACAAAGTGTAAAGAAGTCCAAACCTGAGTTGAGCCTGTATCATGGTTCTCTATAAAGGTAACAGCACGTGATGGCCACCACCCGACAACACCAGGAGGTTTTCCCTTCTGATCTGATAATCGCCAATATTGACATCTCCCTATGGCCTATTTGAAAGAAGGAATATTTTGTAAGTGCAACTTGGTACTAGATGGAAAATCTTAAATATCAGACTATCAATCCCCATCGTATAGATCTTCTGAACGTAGAATGCCCAAAAATAATGCATGCAAATCACGAAAACTTGTTTTATCAATTATAGTCGTATGATGCATAAGTAGGTGTAAGCCAGGATATTTCAATAAAACTATGATGAAATTGTCCCACAAACTAAAATTAGAGAGAGGGAAAACTGAGGTCATAAGCCTCTATGCCACAGACCCCAAAAGAGAAGCCATGTGTGCACCAAAAGTAAGGGTACACACTTCAATCACCTTTTAGGACAAGTAGATCTATATAACAAAAAGGCCCACAAGCAATAAAATGAGACAGAGATGATTTAGTGCTTAAAAGTTATGCAGTCTTTCTGTGGAATCCTTTAGTTGTGGTTGGCAATTCACACTATCTCATTATTTGGATACAGAAAAAAAAAAAAAAAAAAAAAGATCATTGAGAGTAGCTAACAAACCTGATCATATCAGGGATATCAGTACAGGGCTTCATTAAATTAAAGAGAAAAAAGATTAGCCATTATCCAGGGCATTCATAACAGAAACTCTGTGTTTGATATTTCTACAGATCAATGCAAATCGTGTTTTTTGTACATCAGATATTCAGATCATTTTAATGGTTGGATTTCAGATGTCACATAGGACAGTTAAAAAGTAAAATAGAGACTAATAGTAAATTCCATTTTGTTGAAATTATTTATCCACCCGTGTCCCCCTTTGGATAGTCCGACGTGTTAGAGCTCTTGTATGATATACATATTGTTTCCTCCCTTTCCTAAAAGGTCGACCTCTTTTAGAGGAAACGGTTCCAACCTGGTATTAGAGCAGGCAGGGGTCACGGTATCGAGTCCCCCTGGGAGCGGGCACGTGTTGAAATTATTTATCCACCCGTGTCCCCCTTTGGATAGTCCGCCATGTTAGAGCTCCTATAAGATATCCATATTGTTTCCTCCCTTTGCTAAAAGGTCGGCCTTTTAGAGGAAGCGGTTCCCACATGGTATCAGAGCAGGCAAGGATCATGGTATCGAGTCCCCCTGGGAGCGGGCAGGTGTTGAAATTATTTATCCACCCGTGCCCTCCTTTGGATAGTCCACCGTGTTAGAGCTTTTGTATGATATACATATTGTTTCCTCCCTTTCCTAAAAGGTCGGCCTTTTAGAGGAAGTAGTTCCAACACATTTCTTAAATTAAATTATCCAAATCATCAGACCAGTTTAATAGCTAATTATAACTAGATGTTAAGATAATGGAGAGACTTTAAAGAAGTCTGTCTGGAGTACATAACTAGATTTCTTTATAAAGGTTTCAGGAGTCAGGAGCCACTTTTCAATCACTAGTTGGTTACTTGAGCCAATTGTCCACTGAGCTTAGATGTCTATTTAATGGTCAAGTTAGGAACGGAATAGAGCAGGAGTCGGTCAACTCATGGTCTTTATAAAGAGTATTAGACACCTTATTTTGGTGGCTTTTGGCAATGAATTTATTTCAGTCATTTGGAATAATGGGTTTCTAAGGTTTGACGGTCAAGCCATAGCGTGCTGCTTGTTTACTTGCTATAAATGCTTGCTTCCGTTCTTTTATTCCCTTGATCCTGCCTTCTCATCCCTCTGATGAGCTCAATCTGATAAATCAACAGAGTCAATCTTGATTCCTGCTTCCATTTTAATTCTCTGCATTTTGCACAGTGATCTGAAAATTCAGGTGATCTTTTGAGTATTTAATCAATCTAATTGTCTTTTGCACAGCAATCTGCAAATTCAGGTGAACTTTTGTACATTCAATCTGATCATTGGCTTTGGTTCTAGCATACAGAATTGTTGTTGTGTGTTGATATACATTGCTGTTTCCCTTACTTAACAGCTCGAGTTTTTGGGATAAGCGGCTGTAACATGGTATCAGAGCCAAGAGGTTGGATGTTCGATCCCTAGTAAGTGTCAGGGGTTTGTGTTACGTGTTGTTGTGCTCCTTTGGTGCCACGGATGGCACCACCACGTGATGGTGTCACGTGCAGAACCGTGTGTGTGTGGGCCTGCACATACGGAGGTTGGTGTTGTGTGTTGACATACATTGTTGTTGCCCTCACTTGACAGCTCGAGCTTGTGGGGTAAGTAGCTGTAACAAGAACAGCAGACCTTGCTAGTCAAACTGCACTCATCATATTGGTTCAAAATGACAGGCTAGATCTTGGTTCCTGCTTCAATTTCCTATATTGATTCAATTCCCTTCAATTACATAGTGATAGGCAAATTCTGGTTGATCTTTTGAGCATTTATCAGTTTAATTGGTTTTTTTGTCCCATTCAATCTGCTCGGTGGCCATCAGGTTATAAAACGAGCAGACATTGCCCGTCAAATTGCACCCATCAGATTGGTTCAGAAATCTCTTGATTGTGTTGCATGGTTGTTCATCCCCATTATGCATTCATTTAAAGTTTCAGGTCAATCCATATTGGTTTGAATAGCCTCTCAAAATTGTCCAAGTTTTGGGGCCATTACCCTTGATCTTTTGCATCAACTGTCAGAAAGAATACCGGCACAGTGAATAAAGCTTTTTGTATGCTGTGGCCACTGGTCTAGCGGTGATGAATGTGCCTTTAATACCTTTCTCTCTTTCTAATTAAGATATCATAGGTTTCAAGTTTAATTCTAATATTGTTTGTTGGGAGTTTAAGAGGGGGTAGATGATGCCATTGTGATGCTGATTTCAGTTGGAACGAAAAAAGAAAAGATCTCTGCAACATAGTTGTCACTCGTCTAGGTTGGAGGGTGCCTGGATGCAAGACGACACCAACAAGGCAACCAAAAGGCCCGCCTAGGCAAACAAGGTGACGCCAGTTGTCAAGGCTCTTCGATGCCAAGGTGGTCACCTAAGGGCCGCCTTGACAACTATGCTCTGCGATTCAATCTGGTTCAGTTTGAGTCAATTTTCTGAACCAGATCAAGCTGTGGTTCATGATTAGAACCAGTTCTTTGGTTCAGATCTGGTTCTGTTATTCAGATAAAGTTTATCCATATCATGGGGCCCAGTTTGGAAGGGTTTACAGCCTGCGGCTCTAGAGTTCTTAAATTTTAGGAACCTTACAGCATACACAAATCGTGGATCAGCTTCTGGATTTTATTTCTTTATTTTATAATTGCATAGTTGTTTGGACAGGTAGGGAAACCTGATAAGATTTAGTTTTCTATTTTATGTTAATTTACTTTTCCGTGTAGGAAACTCCATCTCAGCGCACGTAACAGGGAGATTTCCTTCTTTATTTGGTTCCCTTTTTAAAGTCGATTTCCTTACGCTGTCTTTGGTATCATTTATGTTTTTATTTTTCTGACACATTTTCATTTTGCGGGTGTTTGGTATCATTTATGGACCGTGTTTTGATTTAAAATAAATTAGAATAACACAAAAACCATAAAAGGCTCAGGAGCCATTTATGCATTTTGGCCAAAAATCATTTTTCTCCATTTATGTGCTCAACATTAATGAGCATGTGTTATACCCACTCCAACATAAGGTCAAATTGGTAAAATTACAACATTTTTATAAAATTCTTATCTCCTTCATTAGACCCTTCCTCACTTATGTCCCTCGTTATACTGTCTCTCACTTCTCTTCCCTATTCGTTCTAACCCTAATTTCTTCCTGAAGGAAACGGAAGTCATCTGTTGGTCTCTCTCTGTGTGCGACCTGAAACCTGGTACAATCTCTCTCCCTTTCACTGAATTGTTCTCAATCGATTCCATTTCCGTTGGTCTTTCTTTTTCTTTTTTTTTTGTAATGTATGATGAATGTATTCTAACTATATGAAATCTCAGAGATTTGAGATAGCTGATCGATGGAGCAAAAGTTTTGTTCCTTTTTTTTTTAAATATTGCAAACTGATATGCTGTGTGTTCAGCGTTGGAGTTTCAACAGTTGCAACCTCTGATATCAGTGATGGAATACAACCTCTTTCATTGTGTGTTTTTGTGTGCCCAATTGGCCACATTTCTCTTCCGATTATGTTTCCTACAAGGACCTCCACCACGACCAGTGAGTTGTCTGTTGAGTTAGTGAAGTATTTCAAAAAAATAGGAGGAAATTGGGCTTGGACTTTTATGTTGGAGAAGTTCATTGTTTGTGATTAGTGAAGGAAAATGTATCCCTCCAAGTCTGGACTGAAATGAAATGTTGTTCACCTCAAGTTGTAGATTGTTGTTTATGCTTCTTACATGACTATGGTCTTAAAGAAAGTTAGCCTCTACATGGGAAATGTGGATCTATTAATGACGCATGCATGGGGTGGTCCAGTAATGTGGTTTCGCTTAAATCCTGATGTAGTTGGTGCAGCTAAAATGTCTCTGATTTATTGCTAGGTTGGATGAGGGAGCTATCCACCAAGGTAATTCATCAGTGATTACTATTGATGGTGGTAATGCTTACTCAGTGCTTATGTGAGTTTTGAGGCCTAGCATTAGTATATTCTAAAATGAATATTCATTAAACTGACGGTTTTGTTTATGAAGGAATTCTGATCATGCAAGTGGGACTTTGAATAGTTTGAGGGGAGTCATTACTCGCAGATTCTGGTCTCATTGCACCCATGCTGGACATAAAAAAGTTTGAGCCTTGGGTTCTAGACACAGCATTGCCATTTGGGGTTCTATTATCTGCTCCGCAAATACTTTTGGGCGTTTGAGTGAGGATGTTTCCAACTCCTAGTGGTACTTTATGTGGATAAATTTCGAAAGAAGGTGTTTGTGATTAGGATTGATGGAATCAACATCCGTTCATGTGCCTCCCTTTGTTTCTTGTTTCAAGCGCAGTTAGATCTCCTTAATATCCCCACCCTATTACAGTCCAATAGTTGGGACAAATTTGAAGGACAAGATGTGTGTTTCGAAAGAACAGAGCTATTGTGGTTCTTCCATCTTTTTCTGGATTTTGAGTGAAATTGTTTGTTAATTTCTGTATATTGAACTTGGGTGACTGCTGATTTGGTGATACTGTTACTTAATGGTGATTGCACAGGTGAATGTGGTTGAACACACATTGCATTGGAGCAGTAGATGGAACACACATGAGTACATCAATTCCAGTTGCAAAACAAGTACCATATAGATCTGGTAGAAAAAATGAAGTTTGTCAAGTTACCCAAAATGTATGTGCTTCACCTTCCTTTGGACTGGTTGGGAGGGAACAGCACATGACAATCAAATATTATGGGAAGCCATCAACGCTCCTTGTCTGAATTTTCCCCATCCGCCACCAGGTAATGTTTCATATTTTAATTTTTGTAGTCGTTATTAATTTTTTTTTTAGATTTTGATTACCCTGTTGAAATTCTACTTGTTAATCTTAATTTTGTAGGAAAGTACTATCTTGTTGATTCTGGATATACACATACGCCTGGTTATATGGCTCCTTTCAAGAAATGTTCAATATCATCAACAAGATTTTAGGCGTAGACGACCACAAGGAGCAGAGGAACTATTTAACTTTACACATTCGTCATTAAGAACTGCTATTGAGAGATCATTTGGTGTCTTGAAGATGCATTTCCCTATTTTAAAGATGATGCCCCCATATAGTTTCAAGACACTAGTTTTGATTGCGATTGCTTGTGTAACTATACACCACTTTATTAGAAATCAAGTGGCATCAGATTGGCTTTTAAAAAAGCAGAGGGGAGAGTTTGATAATGAACGGCAAGACAGTGACGATGATGAGGTAGTGAACATTGCAAATGCAGTAGGTGGTACACAGCAACAACAATGGGAAGAATATCGAACACAAATTGCAGATCAGATTAAGGAAGCCGATCAGGATTGATGATGAACATATGAGTCTATTGTGTTTTTTATTTTTCATGTAACTATTTGGTATGGTTTTATTAAATGTTGTTGAGGGACTTGTGTTTTTAATTTTCCATGCACTGTTTGGTATAACTTTATTAAAGACTATTATGGGGTGTGGGTGTGGAAGTCAGAGATCTCCGTTTTTTTTATTAGTAGGGTGTGAGTGTGGAAGTGGCCGAATTCTGCTTTTTTTCCTTTCTTCGAGTAAAGATCTATTGTTGTCGCAGATCCAAAAGATATAATATATAATGGGAAAAAAACTCATTAAAGAATAAAACAATGACTAATTGCCTGACTGATTGAGTTAGAAATATGAAATTCATCCACCTGATGGAAGGAAAATGAAACTTAAGAAAGCCATATAGCTAGAATCTTACATCATGAAGGATGCCTTTTGTAGTGACGTCAAATGCCCCAGCTGTCCCATTGGTAGCATTAATCCAATCAATAATCCTCTGCCGGTGTGCATCTTGATTGTGAGCCAATTCACCATACTTATAACTGAGAGAATCCCAGTATTCACCGACTGCAAAGTAGGGTCCACTCGCTTCCAAGTAATCCTTTACGTAACCACCCCAGAATCCTCGAACAAAATCAAGCCTCCACCCGTCATACCCAATCTCTTTCCTGCATTCAAATGTTAGTAGCAAGCATACTGCAATCATTTTTAGTACAAGCACCTAGGAAAGGAAACATAAAGAAAACCATGGAACATAAAGTACAAGCAGATTAATAGGATGAAGAGGAGTTTCCCTCTTGAATCTAAGAATTGCATATAAGATTACAACAGGATAAAAATGGTGTTAGCTATATGGCCAGAATACCGTGGGGGTATTCTGGTCCTCTTTCTTTTGTTATTTTATTTATTTCGTACATGTGGTTTAGTCCCACATTGCTAATGTACAATTGTTTCATTGTTCATTATGATTATAAATAAATATGTGCTTGGGATGACTAAATCATCTAAGCATTCATTCTCTAATCCTATTCTGTTAACATGGTATCAGAGCATATTCGAATTAGGGACCCCCCCTTCTCTTCCTTTCTCGATTTCAGCCTCCTCCCCTCTCATTCGCAAGTTTTTTTTCTTCTCCTTTCCCCTTGTTCTTCATTCACCCCTATTAGGGCAGCACTGATGAGGTGATCAATAGATCCAGTGGCTGCCCTCCATTACCTTATTCTATGATCAAGTTATTGATCGATAGGGACAATTTCAGCTCCAGTTGCTGCCTGCGATATTTGAAGATTCTGTTTTTATGGACTGCTCTCACTCCCTTCCAAGGAAGCAATCTACATCATTGAAGACTCAAGAACTGCAGCAGTATTTACTATTCTGGATTAGTTCCTATCTCCACCTAGTTTGAAGACATCCTAGATCGATTATTCTTCCACCAAATCAGGGTTTTTTCAAAACCCTGAGCATTATCGATCTAGGGTTTGCAGGTTCTTGTTGCGGCTGATATTTGGCAGAGAGATTCAGCATTACCAGAGCACCACTCGATCCTAGTTTCAGCTCCATCTGCTCAGATTTTGCTCTTCTTCTTCCCTACATCGACCTCATCAATTTCAAGGTTTTTTCCAAAACCCTGTAAACATCGATCTAAGGGATTTACTTGGCTACTGTTGCTGATTTTTGGAGACCATTGTTCTACCACTACCAGCAGGCTCTCCTCCAATTTTCAGCCCTTAACTTGGAGGATTTCTTGGATTTTTCTTCACCACAGCCCCCTTCTGCGATTTGGGCTTCTCTACTGTCTTCATGGGTGACTCTGTGGATTCCACTGCTATTTCTGTTGGTGATGGAACCAGCAAGCCAGATTATCACACTTTTTCTCCAAATCCAATCAAGTTGGATGGCAGTAATTAATTGCTTTGGTCTAGGTTTGCATCCTTTGCCATTGCTGGCCGTGGCCTTACTGGTCATATTAGGGGCACTACTGTTATGCCCACTGAGGTTGGAGCTGCTCAAGACAAGTGGCTTGCCAACAATGGACTTCTTATGTCCTACCTAATTGGTTCTATGATTACAGATCTGCAGCACAATTTTCTTCTCCTTGACACAGCCTCGGAAATTTGGGCTGCTTGCAAGGAAACTTACGGACAGCTTGGCAATGATGCCCAGGTTTATGAACTCAAGAAGAAGGTCCTTCACACTACTCAGGGGAGTTGACAGTCTCCAAGTACTATGCTACTTTACGCAGCCTTTGGCAGCAACTGGACCACTTTTCTGACTTTCACCCAAGTACAGCTACTGATATTACTTCTTACAAACAACATATGGACAAGATCAGTGTCTATGATTTTTTGGCAGGTTTGAATGTCGAGTATGATTAGATTCGGGTTCAGGTGTTGGGTCATAAGCCATTTCCCACACTTGAACAGTCCTATGCCCTGGTCTCCTCTGAAGAAAACCGTAGGGCCGCCATGTTACACCCTCTTATTACTGACAGATCGGCACTCCAGGCTGCTGCCCCTGCCACTCCTGCACCTAGTAGCACTGCTTCTCTTGGTGATTCTACTACTAGGTCTGTTGTTTGTGAGTACTGTCACAAACCTTACCACACCAAGGAGAAGTGCTGGAAACTTCATGGGAAACCGGCTGACTTTGAAGCTAAAAGGGCTGCCAAGACTAAGACAAAGACTAAGACCAAGGCCCATTAGAATGAGACTGTTATTGCGGCCCCTACTACTGACTCTGGTCTATCCCAGGATGATCTACAGGCACTCCTTCGTATGCTGAGGTCTTCCACTGCTGCTGCCTCTACTACATCAGCTACTGCCAATTCTTCTGCTACTTCAGGTTCCCACTTTGCCCGGTTAGGTATTCCATTTGGGGGTCATTGTGCTTCTGTAACTTCACATCCTTGGATCATAGATTCTGGGGCGCTACAGATCATATGACCGGTTCCTCTGGCTTGTTTCATAGATATTCTCCCACTTCTGGGAAAGACAAGGTCAAGGTAGCTGATGGTTCCCTTTCTTCTATATCTGGAAAAGGAATCATCAACTACACTTCCTCTTTTCCATTAACTTCTGTTTTGCATATTCCTAATTTTACTACTAACCTTCTTTCCATTAGTAGTATTACTCGTGATCTTAACTGCAAAGTCACTTTCTTTCCTTCTCATTGTGTGTTTCAGGATCTGGACTCTGGGAGGACGATTGGATTGGGTAAAGTGCACGGTGGGCTGTACCTGCTTGATGATGGTCGCTTCTCTCCACCACCATTGCCTTCTCCACTACACCAGAACTCCATGGTCTCTTCTGAACTCTACCAATGGCACTCTAGGTTAGGTCACCCCCCTTTAGGAATTTTAGCACATTTATTTCCTAGTTTGGTCATCCTTCGTACTAAGGATGACTTTTTTTGTGAGGCATGTGTTCTGGCCAAACAGACACGTTCAAATTATCCTATTTTAAATAAAAGGAGTTCTTCTTGCTTTCAATTAGTGCACTCTGATGTTTGGGGCCCTAATCGTAAACCCTCTATTTCTGGTCATCGGTGGTTTGTCTCTTTCATTGATTGTCATTCTAGGCACACATGGGTGTATCTTTTGCACACAAAAAATCAGGTTTTTTCATGTTTTCAGCACTTTCATAAAATGGTCCAAACTCAATTTCAGGCTACTCTCAAAATATTGAGAAGTGATAATGGGACAGAGTATAAAGAATCACAATTTAAAAAATATTTGGCTGACCATGGAATCATTCATCAAACTAGTTGTGTTGATACCCCTGCCCAGAATGGTGTGGCAAAAAGGAAAAACCGCCACTTGCTAGAAATGGCCAGAGCTTTGATGTTTGCGAAAAATGTCCCATCTCAATATTGGGGGGATGCGGTTCTTACGACGGCCTATCTCATCAATAGGCTGCCCTCTAGGGTACTTAACTCCCGTAGCCCCTCTGATATTTTGATTGGTAATTCCTCCTTTATTGTGTCTCCCAAGGTGTTTGGTTGTATGTGTTATGCTAGAGATACCAAATCTCCAGGCAAACTTGAACCTCGAGGGCTCCGTTGTATTTTCTTGGGTTATTCTCCAACCCAGAAAGGCTATAAATGCTACCATCCCCCTTCCCACCGTACCGTGATTAGTATGGATGTTATTATCCATGAGTCCCTTTCTTATTATTCTTTGCCACCTCTTCAGGGGGAGAGTGTTGGTGAAGATGTGGCTTTCGAAATTCCTTTACCTGAGGTGCCTTTGGCTGCTGCCCAGCCATCTTTACCACCCTCGGCTGCTGTCCAGCCCCTTTTACCACCCACGGCTACTACCCATCCCTTTTTGGATGCTGCCTATCCTACTTTGGAGACTGCCCAACAACCTCTGGCTGTTCCTCCCTCACCTGGGAATCCTTTACAAGGGGAGACCATAGAAAATAGTGTTGTTAATATTCCTATTCAGGGGGAGCTGACTCCAGTCCAGAGAACTATTGGTGAATTTCAGAAGAGAATTGACAACTCCAACATGATCACCTATACAAGGGGCAGATCCACCAGAGGGCAGTTGCATCCCACTGTAGCACCAGTACCCATCCAATTGCCGGCTCCAGACACAGATCCTACATCTCCTGGTAATCCATCTCCTTCCGACCTACCTATTGCACTTCGCAAAGCTACTAGGACTTGCACTTTACATCCCATATCTCATTTTGTTTCTTATAACTCTCTTTCTCCCTCTTTTCGTGCATTTGTATCTTCTCTTTCCTCTATCTCGATTCCTAGAAATTGCCAAATGGAAAGTGGAAGGCAGCAATGTTGGAAGAAATGAGGGTACTACACAAAAATAATATGTGGGATCTTGTGGCTCTTCCTCCAGGGAAAAAACCAGTGGGATGTAGATGGGTCTTCATGGTTAAACAAAAAGCTGATGGCTCGGTGGATAGGTATAAGGCACGTTTGGTTGCAAAGGGGTTCACTCAAACTTATGGAGTTGACTATCAGGAGACCTTTGCACCAGTGGCAAAGCTCAACACCGTCAGGGTGTTATTATCTTGTGCTGCGAATCGTGGGTGGGATCTTCAGCAGTTAGATGTCAAAAATGCCTTCCTCCATGGAGAGCTTGAGGAGGAGGTATATATGGACATTTTACCAAGTTTTTCTGATGACAGGACTAAGGGCAGGGTTTGTAAATTGAAGCTTGCCCTTTATGGTTTGAAGCAGTCACTTAGGGCCTGGTTTGGCAGATTACATAAGGCTATGATTTTAGCAGGTTACAAGCAAAGCAATGCTGATCACACTTTGTTTATCAGACGGCTTGGTAACAAGGTTACTCTTCTCATAGTCTATGTGGATGATATTGTGGTCACGGGTAATGATGATGCTGTAATCAGGGATTTGAAAATTCTTCTTGGCCGTGAGTTTGAGGTCAAAGATCTTGGTCCCCTAAAATATTTTCTAGGGATAGAAGTTGCTCGATCTTCAAAGGGCATCTTTCTTTCTCAAAGAAAATATGTCCTTGATCTATTGACTGAGACCGGGCTACTTGGCTGTCATCCTTCAGATACTCCTATGGAAGCTACTACAAAACTTAGGGAGAAAGAGGGTAAGCCTGTTGACAAGGGTGCTTATCAGCGGTTAGTAGGCAAACTAATCTACCTTTCTCACACACGCCCTGACATTGCAGTTGCTGTAAGTTTGGTGAGTCAGTTCATGCATGATCCCTATTCCTCTCATTTGGATGCAGTCCATCGTATTTTGAGGTATTTGAAGTCTGCTCCAGGAAAAGGAATCCTTCTATCTCCCAATGGTCACTTGAAGATTGAAGCCTATATTGATGTCGATTGGGCTGGTTCTCCTGACAGGAAATCTATCTCTGGCTATTGTTCCTTTGTGGGTGGGAACCTTGTCACATGGCGTAGCAAAAAGCAGAATGTTGTGGCAAGGTCTAGTGCTGAAGCCGAGTTCCGCGCAATGGCAAAAGGAATTTGTGAACTTCTGTGGCTCAAAGGATTATTGCAGGATATTGGTGTTGTTGTCCATCTTCCTATGATGCTTTATTGTTACAATAAAGCCGCCATTAGCATTGCTCATAACCCTGTCCAACATGATCGTACTAAACACGTGGAGGTTGACCGTCATTTCATCAAGGAGAAGGTTGAAGCCGGCCTCATTTGTGTTCCCTTTGTGAAGTCTACTGATCAACTGGCTTATGTGTTCACTAAGGGGCTAAGTAGCAAGCTGTTTCATCCTATCTTAGTCAAGTTGGGCATGCATGATATATATGCACCAACTTGAGGGGGAGTGTTAGCTATATGGCCAGAATACCGTGGGGGTATTCTGGTCCTCTTTTTTTTGTTATTTTATTTATTTCGTACGTGTGGTTTAGTCCCACATTGCTAATGTACAGTTGTTTCATTCTTCATTATGATTATAAATAAAGATGTGCTTGGGATGACTAAATCATCTAAGCATTCATTCTCTAATCCTATTCTGTTAACAAATGGTGAAGTTGCATTTTTCTCTATTGAGCTTGTTACGAAATCAGATAATACAACCAGAATCCATGAAGAAGAAGACAACGAAAAGGAGGAAGAAAAGCGGAGAGAGAAGGGAAAAGAGCTCACGGGTTAAGCGTATCTGACCAACTGTGGGCATTAACATGCATTAATAATAACCCTAATCTATTACAACAACATTAATACCCATACTCAATCACTTAAATATATATATATTTTTTTGGATGAATACAATCACTTAACTTAAACACCACCACACTTTCTAAACAACACCATGACTCATAAGCATACAACTAAACACTACCACAAATTATAAATGTCACCACTAACAATATTTTGGACAGTAGAATTTTATTTCTTCTATATGGTTTATTAAGGTGTAGCAGTATTGTGTAGTTTCCTGGAGATCACAAATAGATCAAAACAACAAAAGAGTTGTTCTATACAATTCCAAAAAGTTCACATACACAGCCACCAAAGGGGGGTTATTAAATGAAGGGGGAAAGATTTGATTGTAGATTCCAGCCATGGTTTGAGAAACAAGGTAGAGTCAAGTCGAAGATCACCATGTTTCAGGTGGCTAGGTGATGGATAGATGTGTCCCAACTCCTAAACAGTCCTGGTCCAACCTATCTAACTTCAGTTTTTACAAATCCAAACAATAATATTGATATAAAAAAGTTAGAGTTTCCTTAGGAGCGCCATAGCGGTGGAGAGAGCCTTCTCTCCTCGGCCCACCCTTTTCTGCCATGTGGCATGATCGGATGGGGCCCAAATTTTGTTGACAGATGACCCTAAGGTCCCCTGAAGACACGTCAAGTTTTGAACTAAAAAGAGTTTCCAAGTGGCGAAATGAAGCACTGAAAAATTAGGACTACCAAACAGGTGGGTGGGACTACAAGTGGGATGTAGTAATATCATGTTGTGTTAGATGTGTTGGATTATAAAGTGAGAAGTACTGGATCAGTCCCCTACTTAAATAGGTTCCCAATTTGAAAACTTTATCCCATTTCTTATTTATTATATATCTTATTGGATTTATGGAAAACCCTACAATTATCCCCACAACACTATTTTCCGTCAAACAAACAGGGCCTAAGTGACCAGATTGGTAGGGTAACTTTTTCCCTGCTAATCGATCGCTTCTCTTTCTTTCTTTTCTCTGTTCTGACATTCAGATTACAGATCCAAATCCTTATCATATTCTAAGATATTGCATGATAAGATTGCGTTCTAATCAGATATCCAAATCCTTATCATTTTCAAATTCAGACCATATGTAAACAATCAATCGGATGGGATTGGATTGGCTCATTTGCTAATTGGATTTGGAATGTATCAGGTGTGATCCGCCTCAAATTTGATTCATTGACAGCCGTACAGGCTGACATGAGTTGTGGGATATAAGCAAGAAATCTACGAAGGAGCAGTAGCTTAATGGGCAAAGGAGGGATTTGAATCATTTGATCAGATGCCAAATTTGACATAAACCTCTCCTTCTATAAAGTTTTAAAAACTTAAATCATTTCCTTTACAAATTTTGTACTATTCGTCTCACTATAATAATATTAGATTCTACCTTTTGTTGTGAAAAAAGTTTTTTTTTTTTTTTTGGGTGAAAAGGCGGGTCCAGAATTGAATTAATGAGGAGAAATCCAAAGAATGGTAATCAAACATAGAGAAGGGAACCGTGATCACTTTGACCCCATTCTGGCACATCAAGATCCACAGCACATAAAGGGAGCATCATCATTTCTTCATTACAAATGCATGAAAGTAGGTTCCTGTTAATTTTTACACATAATATTATATATATGAAGTTTCTGATAAGGAAACTTTGGAGATGCTTTGAGATGTTATGATGCTTGATAGGTTGTCTAGTATTTCCTGCTCTGTTGGCTTATCTGTCATGCAGCAATATCTGTTTATGCTCAAAGCCTCAAACTAAGATGATGTTATCCACATCATCTTCTAGTCATGGATTAATTTTCTGCTCTATCTAGCTTTCCTATGTATCAATTTAATGCTTTGAGAATTGTTTCAGTCAAGCCTGTTTGAAGAACAGGGATATCAGAAAAGACAACGAAAAGTGAGCACGACAGCTCTAAGGTTGAGTCAACCATATTTGACATGTGTCATTATGTGTCATATTTAGGTAATTCCCCAGCAATCAGATGTTCAGAATAACCGTTATAGGTCAACATGGCAAAAATTGATGACAAAGCCAGGAAAGCTTCTGGCTGTGCTGGAGCCCATGTCCCTTTTATCTCTTCTTTTTTTTTTTTTTCAATATTTTACCTTTTCTGCATTTTAATTAATTTTTCCATGATGTCGTGCTACTGCAAAAGGTTGATGGCTTGACCAGACGGCCAACTGCTGACCCATGAACTGGCCCTCAACCAGTCAACACACAATCCAGGACTGGAAACAGTCCCTGTTGTTTTAACACCGTAGATTGAGAAAGAAAAGTAGAAAATAAATATATGGAATATCACAGTGAATTCCACAGAAATGACATAAGAGACTTGGACAAACCTTAGCCAACAGAGCCACCCTTTCAGATCTTCCCTCACAAAATCTTGTGAATGATCAATATTTGGAGCAGCATGGAAGTTATCCCCACTACTTTTATTGCCCCTGCCCTGTCAGACAAAAATAAAGGTAATTTATTGATCCCAGAATGCATATGTAAATTAGAGAATATAGAGATATAGTAATATCCTAAATGGGGGGGGGGGAAGCAAAAACAAAATTTCCAATTAAGTAAAAGTATTTTCATTTCTGGTCAAAACTGATCCATGCATCCTACTATAAATAGTAAGTAGCAAAAGATATAGGGACTCATTCGCATAAGAAGGATCCAATACAGTGTTCCATTCTTAAGGAAGAAATGGACATTAGGTATCATGAACATCTGTGGTATCATGAAAAAGACTAGGATACCACATTACTAAACTGCATGAAAAGGATTCTACAATAGCAAATGAACACAAGAAACTCAAAATATACCTAGGACAGAACTTTCTTCAAGACACATCTAAGCAGACGGACATGGCAAGAATATTCAAAACAAACAATTAGCCATTGAAGTGGTTTATTAAAACTGGTCTCCAATTTCGAAATGCTGAGCATTGAATGCATTAGCTAATATCATCTGACTTTTTACAATGAAACACGGATATGTCATAAAAATTTCATACCTGGAAATGTGGATCATCTGCAACGACTGCACGGTCATCCCAATTTAATTTTCCACCAAAAATATTCCAAACACCATTTTTATTCTGATATTGAGCACAGCGATGATTCAAGACAACATCTCCCAGAACTTTAATGCCAACTTCATGGAAACTCTTCACAAGAATCTTTAGTTCTTCCATATTTCCATATCTAATGACAAACAGAAGTCAAAATGAGGGTGCAAACAATGCATTAATATCCACATCTTAGCATGGCATGAAAATTTTTCAGTTCCATAGAAACAAAGGGAAATAAGGGAATTACAAGAACCCATGGTCATCTCAATACTTTTGAGTTTCCAAACAAGATTGTCTACTCAAGCATCACAGATAGTAAGAAGTTTAAATTTGGTGCCGAGGATGCACCATATCGAGGAGTCTTGATGGAGATAAAGCTCCGACACAGCAAGAAAGCAGACATCTCAACACACTAGTAGTGTGACAAAAGGAGTCAGAACTTAGAAATCCGATAGAGTACAAATCAAGTAATTTTGATCTCCACCTGTAGTCTGTAGAGCAAGGTTCACTAGATAGCAAACACACACACCCAACCCACAAGTAGGAACAATCCATACTGAAGCACAGCTGTATAAACCCTTGAATAACAATAACAACAGTGGTTGGAGACATAAAACAGTAAGGGTACGATATCAGTACTTTACCCCTAAAGTTTGAAGACAATCCAACGGCTGGATTGGCAGCCGCAGTAGGCTCACTGTGTATGGCAGCTTGCTGTAAGTTTTAGAAACTATATGTAACACACCAAGACCTAGGGTAGAATGCCCCCAATTTAATAGCAACAGTAGGTCTTAGTTACATTATCAATCCCTTAAAATATCTCTCCCAACCAAGGACTAGGACAGAGAGGCTCTTCTGAGATGGAGAAGTAACAGTGTTTTGATGGAGTGATGATCGGAATTCCTGGAGCTACGGGTGCTGGTATCCCTATCTCCGAGGAGCTGCTATCTCTGGTGGACTTCCCACCACTTCCTTGTGGGTCAGGTGCTCATCTGACTGGGCCGGTGGTTGAAAACCAGAGGATTATTGAGGTTTCTGAACTGTGGGTGGAGCTTCCCAGGGACACTGCAAAGGGGGTGAGCTTCGCTGGAGCAAGTGACAGTATTCAGTCTGTAGTGGATGGGGAGGAGAGTCTCTCTTCCGCTAGGCTTCTTGGTTCCAGTCCTGTCAGCAAGGTGGGAGAGGCGGGAGCACGGTTTTAGGCCTCGGTTTCGCCCCTGGTTTTGCCAGGCCACAAAACCGAGTTCTGCCAAGATCTCGACAAGTTGGTGTATTTTTCCCTGTCTTGACTCAGTGGTGGGTTTCGGTGGCCATATGGCCAAGATAAGTCCTGAAACTTGACATCCATCCTATTTTAGATCTTAAGCCTTGTCTTCAAGTGGACCACCCAAAGCTCATGTTATTATTGACAGCAGGAGCTGTGCAAACATTGTGTCACAAGACTTTATAATCGAGGGCAACTTACAACAAGTGAAGCACCCACAACCTTACAAGGTTTTACTCCTCAATGACAATACTCTTGGAATAAACTAACTGATGTGGGACAAACATGAAGAAAAAGAGGCCAAAACACTGTTCACATATTTTTTTGGTGAATGACTGTTCACGTAAATAGTGTCACAGCCTGTATATTGCCTTGGTGTGAATGCTCCTAGAAGATCCTGTGGGGCCCAAGACCAGATCATGTGAAGACTTTTTTAGAAGGATCAATATTGTCTATGTGTGGGGATTTAGGAGTTAGTTTAGTTTCTATTTTAATAGTTATTTTGTTTCTATTTCCTGTTTTAGTAACTTAGTCAAGTAGGCTTTCTATTTCAGTTAGTTTCTAATTCAGTTTAATACTTGTAAAGCAAGTCTCAGCGATAAAAGAGACTGCTGTTTTATTTCCTTCTATTTTTGACTCATCCCCTTGAGTCTAATTATATGTAATAGCCCATAGAGGCTCCCCACGATTTAATGAATAATTGAATGAAGTTTTGAGGCATCTTTGCACTCAGCTATGGGAGTAAATCCTTGTTTCAACAGCTGGGATAGCTGTGGGTGAGAGACCCAGGGCTGAGAAAGCCCATCCCCCTACCCCCTTCTTCTTTTATCTTTCTCCTCCTCCCTTCCCTATTCGATCTACACTGCTGCGTTGTTCCTATGACTGCAATTAACCACTGTGAGGGTACACTTTGAAGACCAGAACCTAGCCTCTGTCAAACCCTTATCAGTTGCTTCTGTAACACACCTAGAGAAGGCTTAAAGTACCTTGCGGCCTGCTGTTCCTGCTTGGATTCCCCAGCATCTTCAGGCCTTCATAACTCCTCAACCAACCATCAGAACCTGCTGGGTTTTGGAGAACAAAGTATCTGCACAAGGACCTCCACTTGATCCAAGATTCAGCCTCTATTGCTGGCTGGATTGTTCTACAGAACTTACCTTCTAATTCTGAGTTTGACCTTCTATTTTTAAGACCAACTCAGATCTGCACTTCTGACCATCAGAATTTGACCAAACTTGGAGCACATATTCACCCCACCAAGGCTAGCCTTCGATCAGATTTGGAGCCCATTCCCATTGCTGGTCTGCTGAGATTTGATACCTTCTAATTCTGTCCTTTGGTACTATTTTTATTTGAAGGGTTTATTTGGGGCTAGGATAACCCTAATCTAGTCTTACATTAGTATCCCTCCACAGAATCACTGGTTGCAGGCATAATAAAATAGAAATTAAAGAGAGAAAGATACAGAAGGAGGATATGACCAAAGCCTCTCTCACCTATGGCCTTGGTCAGTCTCTTATAACCCTAAGGCTTCTCACCTCTCACTGCTTCTCACAGCTTCAATGGCTAATAAACCAAACTTATATTCATCTCATAAATCACGGGTTGAGCTCTGATAATATAACCCAATATTCTGGTTTTGAGTGAACCAGCTAACACCCAAACCAATGGGCTTGATCTAGCCTATAGTTAAACTTAAAACTCGTTTTAAACACTGTTTTTTTGCGTCCCACTTTTTTGCCTCTTTTTTTCATTTTCCGAATTGATATCAATTAATACAATAAAAAAAACACAAATAATAATAGGAAACGTTTTAAACGCATTTGCCCTTTTTTTGAATGAAAAATTTTATGGCACTTTTTAAAAAACTTAATTTTTTTTTTAAAATTAATTTAATATTATAAAAAAAGGGCATACCCAGTGCACGAGGCTCCTGCCACTGTGGGGTCTGGAGAGGGTAATAATGTATGCAGCCTTACGCCTGCTTTCACAGAGAGGCTGATCCAGACTCAAACACACAACCACTTTGGTCACAATGGAGCAACCTGACCATTGCACTAAAGCTCGCCCTCTAATTAATTTAATATTATATACATTTATAATTAGTACATCATATATTAATATTTAATTAACATGACATGAGTCGGTCCCAAAATTTATGCCATTTTTTTTGGGTTCAGTATTTTTCAAATCTAAAAACATTTAAATGTTTTCTCTCTTTATTTTTTGGCCATTTTCGAAATGTTTGACTGTATTTTTACTGTTCCATTGGAATTCTGAGCCGTTTTAATCACACTGTACCAAACAAAGTTTTTTGATGTTCCCGTTTCTACTAACTATGGTCTGGCCTGGCCCAAAAGAGGCCCGGTTCTTCTTGGGCTTGCAGTAGTACTGCTTGCTGTAGTAGTTATCTACATCACCATCAATGTACAATTATATTCATACTCTAAACAACCTCTGCAGTAGAACATAGAGTGAAGATGGCCACGATACAGAAGCAAAATGGAAGCCAATGTGAGCAAAAACACTGCAGAGGTGCACAAACAAATGTCATTTAGAAAAGAGGTCCACAACTCCTCATAGAGATAGAAGACAAACCTAACAAGCTTGTAGATAAACTTGATCATATACTTGATAGATGTTTCAAAGGTATATTAGACAGTAGTTAAGGCAGGGAGGAAGGCTAAAGAAGCAAGGAAATTGGGAATTTCACAAAATTAGTGTTTGAGTGGATAGGAAACGGATGAGAATGAAGTGGGTGAAGTATGAAGGTAAAAGGTGAGGGTCAGATTGCAAAAAGAGTAGACTTGAAAATTAGTAGTTTGCTGATAAATTCAGCAAAGGCTAGGTTTTAGAAATGAAGCTAGGTGAAATTACATAAGGTAATCGGGTTCTAATGTGGGACCATTCAGGAGATCAAGTCCCCCAAGGTGCCCCTAATCCTTTCTAACATAGTATCGAAATTCATAAAGTGCAGTTGAGTTTCATCAAAAAAGGATCCAACCCAGAAGACAGAATATGAAAAACATGAAAGCAAAAAAATCAGTTGACAGGAGTACCTGGAATTTAAATTATAAAGATCCTTTGGCATGTAACCCTCAGGTGATACAGATTCTGTAGGCGGTGGTAACCATATTACAGTGAAACCAAGTGAAGCTAATTCATTTACTTTTTCTTTAAGTTCCACGTACCATCTTCTAGATTTATGAGATTCCCAGTTAAATCCCTGGCAAAGTATTTCATATCCTGAACCTGTCCCTGAGCACACTTTTGCTGGGGGTTTAAGTGCTTCTGCTGGGGATTTAAGTGTCTCAGTTTCTGCAGTAGACTCCTCCACAAATGCCGGACTGGAGCCTCTAAAGATGCTATAGGCTTCTGCCGCCAACTTTTCAATTTCTTGAAGGATGTATTCATGCCATTCTTTGGATTTTGTTTTACGACTCTTTTCAGATGAGATGTCACTCACCAAATTCCTTATTTCGTTGATAATTCCATCAGGGTCGGCAGCATCAGAAGCCGTGGTACTTGCCTCTTTAGTTTTCCCAGATACACCAACAGAACTTGATCCAGCTCCTTCATGAATGGAGGAATCATTCTTGGCAAAGCTACTAGCATTTGAAAGTGGAATATAGAAATCACTACCCGTATAGTTCAGCCATGTCTTGTCATTTAGATTAAGCACAAAAAGAAAACCCATAAGCTTCTTATCTAAATAGAATAGTCCCCAACTTCCATAACCATCTTCTTTAGGCTGCAAAAACAGTATATCGGTAAATAACGGGTAATGATAAGGAAATGAAACATTCCAATAGTTGCAACTAAACTTAAGAACTACAAATCAAAGAATAAAGACAAATCCAATGGGTGATCCAAACATATTGTACAAGAAGATGATAAAAGATTTCGGAGCTAAAACTAAGAATGAGAAAATAATAAAGGAATAACAGAAATGTAGAAAAGTCAGAACCTTATTTATGATGTACTACCAGATATATTTCATGAGCCCGATAAAAGTGGCTTTATTTCATCCTACAGATTCAGTTATATCCATACACTGCCTCATCATTCACAAAGATAAATTTGGATAAAAACCCTTGTTACCTCACAGAAGTTAATCTTTATTCACCTAAAAAATTGCTAATCTTCCTAAAAGTAGAAATTTTTCAACGATATCCTGACATGTCAGTTGGATATCCTAATCCTTTGGCTCAACTAAGGAAGCTTGGGAATCAACTCAGCATAGAACTCATAAAATTAACTTTGGTCATCTCATATTTTGCAGAGCAATTGTGAAAAGAAATTGAGAAATAAAAAAGATTCTCTTTCTGCATAGAAAAGCTCCTGATTAACTTCTTAATTTTACTGGAAGTGGAGGAATATTCAACTGAAAATGTGGATAACAATTTGCATAGGAACACCTCTGATTTTCTAGGTTTTGTAAAAGAAGTCATCATGATATATACCTATGGGCAGCTTTGTTAGTTGGATATCCTAATCCTTGACCTATATTTACTTGATTATTAGGGTTCATATAAACTTAGGTCATGTTTGCATGAGTGATGATGCTTCAGTCACTTTTGCAGCCAGCAAAATGCAAAAAACCGCTGGCAGATGACAAGTGCCCCTCAGATTTGCATTACAAGGTTGCCCTGCCTATTGTAAGGAAGTGGCCAGCAGAAAGCTGCTTGTCCAAACATGCTGACCTGACTGAAGATCCAAGGTGCAGCGAGAAAAGCGAAAGCAGAGGACAACCCTCTGACCCAACCACAGCCTTAATGGGCAGAAAGAAAATGCTCACACATGAGCAGGTAAAGCCACCTCACTAAAAGTTGTGATGGCTACAAACAACTTATTTGATGTCTAGCTTTTTAATATTTACATACAACTAGAAGAATTCGGACAGTCCAAAAAACAGATTAGGGAAGAGTTTCTTAATCTAGAAAAGATCCATTTAAAAGCCTGAAGTGCCTTTGAACTAACAAAGACAGATGGAGCTTAGGTAATAGGAAAATATCTCAAAAGAATTTAGCAATGCTTTGTTGGAGGTTTTCAAATAACCTGAGTCTTTGAGTCCAAGATTTAAAAGATAAGTTTTCTCTAACTTGATTCATATCGACAGAGATTTAGAACTATGTGCAGGAGTATTTTCAAAATATGTATATACTAGAGCTAGAGTATGGATTCTAGTGGGCGAGCCTTGGCGAAACGGTTAAGTTGTGCTATTGCAACCATTAGGTTGCAGGTTCGAAACATGGAAACAGCCCCTCCGCGAAGCGGGGGTAAGGCTGCGTACATTTGCCCCTCCCAGGCCCCTGCAGTAGTGGGAGCCTCGTGCACTAGGATGCTCTTTTTCTAGAGTGTGGATTCGGGAATGGATATTAACGTACAGATTGGCATTTTGGTTCCTTCAATTCCTGCTTTCAGAGTAACTGACTCTGCTCCTTGAGTTCCAGTATGGCCTCCAGTGACTTCCCTGATTAAGCATAGGACTTGAAACATAGAGTTGGTTTCTGGATGATATTATATGGAAATAATGATCTATATGCCCCTGCATGCGAGTAGAGAGGAACTACTGTGACTTTCCACTACAAATGGTTTACTTACATATAAAGCCTCCTATGCCTTTAACATAGATCCCCAATCCAAAAGAAACCCCCATGACCCAACTTCAATCCAATAATATGCCCTTCAAATGGAAAATAACAGTAGCACCAAGTACCATTATTCTCCTGTGGAAATGTGCATTGAATATTGCTCCAACCCATAGTCTTATAAACCAAAACCTGTCCATATAAACTTGCAAAGCATATCAGGCAGCTTGATCTCTTGTCATTCACGCTGAATCTTCATGACATGGTAATTTCAGTGCATTACAAAAGATTTGGAATAAACTATGGCCAGTTTCTACTTTCTGCCAACCAGAAGTTTTTTTCGCCGTATCAGACGTCAAAACAAGGGATTCCAAAGCTGTATTTCCTGAACATATGGTACATGGATACTGGCACATATGTCAGGATCTGACAAATATGGATATTTCAAAATACTCTATACATGACAAATAGTTTTTAAGTGTTATCACAGATATAAAGTGTTTCATGTGCAAGCATGCACAATTTATTTATACTTTCTTCACATACTTTGTTTAGGGATAGTTTCAGCTTAATATACATCAATTAACTTGATTCTTCAAGCAATTCTGTATAAAAGTCCACTTACGATCATGGTTCAGCATTTACAAATAAAAAAAACTAATAATCATGGAGACACCTTTCTCTCCCAACATCTGACAGCTAGTACTCTGTAGTGTATAGGTAAAAGACGTGGTAACTCAATTCCTGGAAGGTTTTAATGGCTCCCGATGGTGAAAAGAAAGATATTAATTGAGGCGATAGCAAATCAACTATGGAGAGCTAGGAATTAATTATTATTTGTGAATGTTATCCTAAGCCTAAGTTCTTATAGGTGGAATTGTCTTGACATACAACAAATAGCTCAATTGAATTGCAAAGAGAGCGGGCAGATCCAACATTTATAAGCAATTAGTAGAACACTCAAATTTTCCAAATAGCATGAGCTTGGGCTAAGCCCAAACCAAATGGTTGGCTAAAATTGCAAATCTTTATTGCTGAACATATGATGCACACTCCCTCCCTATTTCCTTTGTATGCTTTATTCCGTAGCTACTAGACATATATTAGTCTAAGCAAATTACAAAATAACCTTTTAGAGTTGTGTACTAACGCTAGTGCCGATCAACGTAAGCAAACGGAAAAGCACATCTAAACTTCCTTGAATCTAAATTTTTTTGGTTCATTGTAACTGTAAAAAGATTATGTAAATATACTCCACTAACAAGTATAACATTACTATAACAAATTCAGGGAAAACTTGATGTCTCAGAGGGCTAAAAATGTTTTTACAGCGAGAACGAGTCATCACATTAGGTTCTCCCCGTACTATCTGAAATCACCAAATTGGAAAACTTGATGTTTTGCTTACCAGAGATTCGTTTTTGGTTTATATTGTTAGCTTTGTTCCTTTTGTTGGTTGTTTAGTTTGTTTTAATTGGGGTCCTCCCCCCTTGGCTAGACTGCTTGGCTGTTATATTGTTCTTTTCTTCTTCTTTTAATATATTTTCCCATTCACCCAAAACAAAAAAATCAGGGATCATAAACTAGTGACATAATTTAGTTTCACATGCAGGAAAAGATTACTTCAATACCTGTAACAAAGTCTGCAAAGCCATTTTCTTATAGATTTTGGTTCCTGGTGGATGAGGGCCCGCTGGAATTTCCCACCTTCTATCATTATCTGTGCACACTCCCCAGTGAACAACTACATCTCCAGGTAGATCAGTTTCTAAACGAACAACATTCTTATCCTTCTCTGGGCTTTTTGCAACAGAAACAGTCATATAATTTTCAACACGAACTTCTTTTAAAATAGAATGTTCTTCACAGAATCCTTCAAGATTCCTATTTTTCTGCTTCGTATCCATTGGTTCACTGTTGTCATCTTGATCTTTAGGTTGAGATTTTTCTGGTTTGAGAAGCATTGCCGACAATTGGCCAAGAGCTCCTGGGATTCATGAAAAACTTGTGTGATTGGTCTGTTCACTTGTTCATAGAACATAAACGAGGGAAATCGGTTTATTTAAGACAAAACATACGAAAAACTGAAGTGTCCATGACCAGCACAAACTCTATCCATCTCAGTCCTAAACATGGCCCAGTAGTTGCCAAATCCCCTAATATCACTTTCTCTGCCATCTCCATGTGGCCCCCCATACATGGGCAGGGAAAGGCATCTGATGGGTATTTGCTAAAGATGAAGGGAACTTTAAACCTACCCAAAGTACCCTGGGTATGCTTTTTCATGATCAGTTCAAGAGACAGCAAAGAGGCGGGAGGGAGTGTGGCAGCATGGGATCTTCTCCCGGTCCTTTGGCCTAGAAATACATAAAATTGAATTGCCAGCCCCTGTCTTTGATAAGCCATAACTGAATGTAGTGCTATTTGATGATGCTAATAAAACTATGACTATAATTTTTTTCCTTTTTGGACTCTGTTTATTCACTTTTGCAACCAAGTACTACTGATTTTGGGTATGGATGCTCCAATAGGCATGACTTGGCACCAAGGCTCACATCATGGTTTCCCCACTCAAGCAAAACACATCACCACTTACCACACTATTCCTTTCGGCAGATGACACATAGTGATGAAAGTTTTATTGTAAGATTTTTCTCAAATGTAAATACTGGATAGGTTAAGATTGGGATTTAAAGATCCTTCCTCAAGTTTGGAAAACCAAGCAAGGACAAAATGATTGATTAACAAATTGATTGAGAATGGCATGGGCAAATTAGAATCGACAAAATCACTGCATATCATAATACGCACAACCTGACCATATGCTAAAGCCTTTTTTGTTCCCTATAAGATTGCTATCTTTATGAAGGTAGTCCATGAGGGGCACTTTGAAATCTCTCCCTTTGTGCTGACACCAAGCTCCAGTTTCCTTGTCCTACACCACCAAAATCCAAATGCGAAACATGAAAATAAAATATAGCCATAAAGGGTTACAAAATGTGTTTTAAACTGCATATAGCGAAAAGTTGGAACCTTTAGGACAAAATTTATAGTCGCAATTGAACTGCGGGTGTTAAAATTGATCTGCAATTCGTGGAATGTCTTTCCCTCAGAAGTTGATAACAAGTTCTTCAAAGGTGTCTCTATTGCGTAATCCTAAAAACACCAAATGAATGTTCATTTTCAGATGCAACATAAGGAGACTCAACCAACCTACATCTCAATCCAACAGTACCATAGATGAATACCTTCATGGGAACAGAACCAGGGGGCCTCATTTCAGGTGGCGGTTGATCCCACTCACTGCCAATTAAACAAAATAAATACGTCAAGAGGAATATCAATAAGGAACAAATAAAACAAGAACCCAGAAAATAATAATAATAAACATAAAAAAAAAAAAAGGTAGTCCCACAACAAGTTACTTCAAATGGTCTTATGAATACAAGATGTTCATCGTTAAACATAAATCGAAGGAACTTAAATAAAAGGACCAAAAGTACAGATTCGAAGAACATTGACAATGGAACAAATCAAACCTGCCGACTTCATCAATATAATTTACACCCCAATGCAAAACCCATTTCCCTGGAAGATTGCATCCTACCGTAAGCCGCCAATTCTCTTCATCTTTCCCTTGTTCCAACTTCACAGAAACTTTCCCTTCCACCTAACAATGACAATTAACCAAATTGCAGGCCCTTGTCTTCCAGAACAACCAAAAGCAATTTTTTTTTTTTTAAAAAGACGATTTTATTTTTCTTTTCTAAAAAGAAGGAAGAAAATACCGTTTGAGTTCGTCTCAACGTGAAACTCTTCTGAAACGTGACCTCGGACGCTTCAGAAATTTCCAAGGTAGCAGTATCAGTAGTAGAACTAGCCCTGAGCACAGGAACAGTGCGTGGCTTGAAGTTGTAGAAGCTTCCGCCATTGAATGCTAGCTTTGGAGGAGAGTAATTCAAATAGGATAGCTTGGTTTGCTTTGATCTGGAACGAATCCTGAGACATTGAAGAAGAAGAGGATCTAACCTTACGGTAGACATCTTCGATCAAGTAAACTGATCAGGATTCAGCAGAGAGAGAGACACACACACACAGAGGACGGAGACAGAAATAGTGAGAATCGCTGCAAATAACTCATAACTCTACCTACGGCAGAAATTTTTGTGTTTTTTTTCCCTTTTTTAATTTGCTTTTATTGACTCTAATAACGCTCGATCGAGTGCGACTGAGAGAGAGAGAGAGAGATTCTCTTTTCTTTTTCTGTTTTTTTCATACCTTTACGTGGATTCAAAGGTTCAACGTTAGATGGGAAAACGAAAACTTTAGAATTAGACTTTCCCCTTAAACTTTTGGAAGAAAGAAGTCTGGGAGTGCTGGCTTAGAGTCTGTCTCTCCCCTCTCACATGAAAAGATAACTTTACCCCTTTGTTTTGCCCTTGTTTTGAGGAAGAGAGAGAAGTGTGCTGGCCTAGGCTACACACCTCTACAAGTCAGCGCCCAGGGAGCATTCAAGGGTTGGGCCGGATTTGTTATCCCCTCCAATTCGTTCTCTTTCAATTCCTCCACTTCCTCACATGGGGTGGAAATGACCACCCTACCCCTTGCCCAAAAACACTGCCCAAGATGGGGGTCACTCCCCCCTATTAGACGAATTAGAAGAATTGGAGGTACCCGTGAATTGGAGGTAATAATTATTCAGTTGGGCTATGCTGCACACATTTTGACGTACGCCTAAGGATGTGTGTGGTACAATCCAATGGCTAGATGCTCCCTGGACGTGCTGGGCTCCCTGAAGAGGAGCTCAATCTAGGACTCTCATGGAGAGGACAAGACCATTCGACACCTATGGCTTCTTCAATGGGCCTTGAACTTCAAAGTTCTGAGTTAAAGCAATCCAATCCAATTGTTCTATTAGCCAATGGGCGATGAATCGCCATTTGTGTTTTTTAATAGTACGTTACATGGTTGTATGAGGTGCGTAGTTCCTCCGTCTAGATACAGGGTCATACGAAATGACCCCCATTAAAATAAAAATAATAATAATTAAAAAAAACAATTCCTCTAAAATAAATTTAATTTGGACGACTGAAAATGTGTGACAAATCTAATTCATGGTGGGTCATAAAGTAAAGGTGGAATATGAAATTCAAAATGTCCAACAATCTAATCTTCTGTCAGTGCACGGTCAATAATTATTCAGACAATTCCTTAAATAAAGATTTGAGGATCCGACAAACAAACCTCAGGCTACTTTTATTTGAAGTGAAAGTGAAATTTTAGAATTCTAAAATGAATTGAAGTGAATAAAAATAAGGAAATTAGAAAAGACAACCAAAAAACAAAAACAAAAAAGCAACTTTCATCATTATATGTAGGTATTTGATTGCAAATAAAGTGAAGAAGTGATATCTAGACCATAGTCAGAAATAAAGTGGGAAAGGCCAAAAAAGCCACCAGAGAAAAAAAAAAAAAAAAAAACACTGTTTGGTATGGCAGGTTTAAAAAGCATAAAATCCAATGATGTGGTAAAAAAAAAAAGATCCAACATTTCGAAAATGAAATGGATGGTAGGGTCTTAAATGTTTAGTTTTGAAAATAATATTGAATAAAAAAAATGGTAAAGTACACGTACCCCTTAGAATGCACCCAATATTCCTCGTATCCCTTAAGCGATTTAATATTCTGTGTACCATCCCTCAATATTCTATGTACAACTCCTATTTTACATCCCAAATGCCAGATAGGTCCAATCCGTTAAATATCATCGTTAGATGTCAAAATTTTGACCATTTTACCCTTTACTCCATTTTCTTAAATCTAAAAAGACTTAATTACCCTCATTTATTTATTGTCCTAAACTAATTGAAAATGACCATTTTACCCTTTGTTTTATTTTTATAAATGAAAAGACCTAATTGCCCTCATTTATATATTATCCAAACCTAATTTGAAAAGATTATTTTACCCCTAAATATTTATTCATAAAAACCCCAAAATGCCCTCATCTTCCCCAAATCATCTTCTTTTATCGCTGACCTTCCAAACTGAAGATCGACTTCTTGAAGCTCTTGAAATCCAAGTTCTTCCCTATAATCCATCCAGAAAAAAAAAGTTTCAGAAAGAAAAATAATCAAAATCAGAAAATTAGATGTAAAGAGGAAAGCCCCAACAAAATCCCAAAGAAGAAAAAGTTACCTTCTGGACATCTCTAGCAACTCCATAGCCACTGTAATACATCTGACCAACCAAGACCTGCATACCAGTATCCCCTGCCTTGGCTTCCTTGAACGCGTCTTGAAACCATCTCTTCACGCAATCAGAGACCACTTCCTTCAGCGGCACACGAATCTGTCCCTCACTATTCTCCATTTTCAATTTCAATTGCTTTGATTCGACAGATTTAGCTGTTTCCGGTGAAAAGTTAATATTTTTCGATATGGGTTTTGCCTTTTTAGGATTTTTAAGCTTATCTGATGTAAGCTTCGCAAATTCTTGTAACCTCGCTGCAGAAGGGAGTGATTTTCCCATAAAACAAAGGATGGCTATATATGATCTATTCGCTTTGTTAGGAATAACAGAAGAAGGTTTATCCTTCCAAGTTCCAACAAATGAAGGAAGAGATTTACTTGACATCCATTGTCTGTTCCATTAGGAGATTTGAAATCTGCCCAAATCCTAGGAGACTGTGAATCTGCCTTAGTAGGGTTTTAAAAGGAAGATCATTATACCGAACGGACAGACTTTAGAAAGAGAGAGTGGGGAAGAGAGACACTGAAAAAAGGATAAACTCAAAAGTAGATTGTGGTGGTGTTTGGTGATGGTGTTAATGATGGGTGGCGGTGGTGGTGGTGGTGGGTATGCAAAAGAAGAAGATGATGATTTGGAGAAGATGAGGGCATTTTGGGGTTTTTAGGAATAAATATTTAGGGGTAAAATAATCTTTTCAAATTAGGTTAGGATAATACATTAAATGAGGGCAATTAGGTCTTTTCATTTATAAAAATAAAACAAAAGATAAAATGGTCATTTTCAATTAGTTTAGGGCAACAAATAAGTGAGGGTAATTAATTCTTTTCAGATTTAAGAAAATGAAGCAAAGGGTAAAATGGTCAAAATTCTGGCATCTAACGGTGGTACTTAACGGATTAGACCTATCTGGCATTTGGGATGTAAAACAAAGGTGATACGTGGAATATTGAGGGGTGGTACGCGGAATATTGAACCACTTAGGGGGGTACGAGGAATATTGGGTGCATTCTAGGGAGATACGTGTACTTTACCCTAAAAAAAATGGCATAAATTGTGAGACCAACTCCCATCTTATTAATTATTATTAATATTTGATGTACTAATTATAAGTTTATATAGTTTTAAATTATTTTCAAAAGGATGTTTTTCACTCCAAAAAAAAAACAACAAAAAACGCGTTTAAAATGTTTTTTTTTTTTAGTGTTTATTTGCCGTATGATTGGGACCAATTTGAAAAACAACAAAACAGAAAAACAAAAATAATAAATTCAAAAAAAATAACCAAAATCAATCTAAAGACCAATGGTTATTAAACTCTTAAGAAAGACTGAAGATGAATGGGAAGGAACCCAAAATAATAATGAAGATGAAAGTAGAACAAACAAAGATTGAAGCTTAGAGAATGTAGTACCAATCCAAGATCGAATCAGAGTGTGAGAATCCTGTAGAAACGGATTTGAGTGGATTCAAGGTGGTTCCAACAATACCAATATTCTTATCATTGCATGCATTCTACGCATTTATGTTCCATCGCCATTTTTTGCATCCAAAAAACCAGTAAGTAGTAATAAGAAACTCAAAAGCAACAGGAGAATGAATGCTCGTCGTTTTGTCTTCTGTTCTATGTGATCTACACAGTGTAATGAGAAAAAGAAATAGAGAAAACTAAAGTGAAGTTAATCTGAAAGAGAGTATTGGTTTTCAGTTTTCATGTTTTGGAAGAAAAGGAACCCAAAATAATAATGAAGATGAAATGGAACAAATAAAGATTGCAGATTAGAGAATGTAGTACCAATCCAAGATCGAATCTGGGTGTGAGAATCCTGCAGAAATAGATTTGAGTGGATTCAAGGTGGTTCCAATACCAATATTCTTGTCATTCCATGTATTTATGTTCCATCTCCATTTTTTGAAGTTAAGAAACCAGTAATTAGCAATAAGAAACTCAAAGGCAACAGGAGAATGAATGCTCTTTGTTTTGTTTTCTCTTTTGAGCGATCTAGCCAGTGTAGTGAAAAAGAGAAATAGAGAAAAGTAAAGTGAAGTTAATCTAAGAGAGAGTATTGGTTTTCACTTTTCAGGTTTTGGAAGAAAGGGAACCATAAATAATAATGAAGATGAAAGGGAGTTAATAAAGATTGAAGATTAGAGAATGTAGTACCAATCCAAGATCGAATCCGGGTATGAGAATCCTGCAGAAACAGATTTGAGTGGATTCAAGGTGGTTCCAATACCAATATTCCTGTCATTGCTTGCATTCCATGCATTTATGTTTCATCTCCATTTTTTGCAACCAAGAAAACAATAAGTAGTAATAAGAACTCAAAAGCAACATGCAGGAGAATGAATGCTCTTTGTTTTGTCCTCTATTCTGTGTGATTTAGACAGTGTAGTAAGAAAAAAAAATAGGGAAAAGTAAAGTGAAGTTAACCTGAGAGAGAGTATTGGTTTTCACTTTTCAGGTTTTGGAAGAAAGGGAACCCAAAATAATAATGAAGATGAAAGCAGGAACTAATAAAGATTGAAGATTAGAGAATGTAGTACCAATCCAAGATTGAATCCGGGTGTGAGAATCTTGCAGAAACGGATTTGAGTGGATTCAAGGTGGTTCCAATACCAATATTCTTATCATTGCATGCATTCCATGCATTTATGTTCCATCGCCATTTTTTGCATCCAAGAAACCAGTAAGTAGTAATAAGAAACTCAAAAGCTACAGGAGAATGAATGCTCTTCGTTTTGTCCTCTGTCTATGTGACCTAGACAGTGTAGTGAAAAAGAGAAATAGAGAAAAGTAAAGTGAAGTTAATCTGAGAGAGAGTATTGGTTTTTCACTTTTCAGGTTTTGGAAGAAAAGGAACCCAAAATAATAATGAAGATGAAAGGGAACTAATAAAGATTGAAGATTAGAGAATGTAGTACCAATCCAATAGCGAATCCGGATGTGAGAATCCTGCAGAAACGGATTTGAGTGGATTCAAGGTGGTTCCAATACCAATATTCTTGTCATTGCTTGTATTCCATGCATTTATGTTCCATCGCCATTTTTTGCATCCAAGAAACCAGTAAGTAGTAATAAGAAACTCAAAAGCTACAGGAGAATGAATGCTCTTCGTTTTGTCCTCTGTCTATGTGACCTAGACAGTGTAGTGAAAAAGAGAAATAGAGAAAAGTAAAGTGAAGTTAATCTGAGAGAGAGTATTGGTTTTTCACTTTTCAGGTTTTGGAAGAAAAGGAACCCAAAATAATAATGAAGATGAAAGGGAACTAATAAAGATTGAAGATTAGAGAATGTAGTACCAATCCAATAGCGAATCCGGATGTGAGAATCCTGCAGAAACGGATTTGAGTGGATTCAAGGTGGTTCCAATACCAATATTCTTGTCATTGCTTGTATTCCATGCATTTATGTTCCATCTCCATTTTTTGCAGCCAAGAAACCAATAAGTAGTAATAAGAACTCAGAAGCAACAGGAGAATGAATGCCCTTCGTTTTGTCCTCTATTCTATGTGATCTAGACAGTGTAGTGAGAAAGAGAAATAGGGAAAAGCAACGTGAAGTTAATCTGAGAGAGAGAATTGGTTTTCACTTTTCAGGTTTCGGAAGAAAGGGAACCCAAAATAATAATGAAGATGCAAGCAGAAACTAATAAAGATTGAAGATTAGAGAATGTAGTACCAATCTAAGATCGAATCCGGGTGTGAGAATCCTGCAGAAACAAATTTGAGTGGATTCAAGGTGGTTCCAATACAAATATTTCTGCCATTGCTTGCATTTCATGCATTTATGTTTTATCTCCATTTTTTGCAGCCATAAAACCAGTAAGTAGTAATAAGAAACTCAAAAGCAACAGCAGAGTGAATGCTCTTCGTTTTGTCTTCTGTTCTGTGTGATCTAGACAGTGTAGTGAGAAAGAGAAATAGGGACAGATAAAGTGAAATTAATCTGAGAGAAAGTATTGGCTTTCACTTTTTCAGGTTTTAGAAGAAAGGGAGCCCAAAATAATATTGAAGATGAAAGGGAACTAATAAATATTGAAGATTAGAGAATGTAGTACCAATCCAAGATCGAACCCGGGTGTGAGAATCCTGTAGAAACGGATTTGAGTGGATTCAAGGTGGTTCCAATACCAATATTCTTGCCATTGCTTGCATTCCATGCATTTATGTTCCATCTCCATTTTTTTCAGCCAAGAAACTAGTAAGTAGTAATAAGAAACTCAAAAGCAACAGGAGAATGAATGCTCCTTGTTTTATCTTCTGTTCTGTGTGATCTAGACAGTGTAGTGAGAAAGAGAAATAGAGAAAAGTAAAGTGAAGTTAATCTGAGAGAGAGTATTGGTTTTCACTTTTCAGGTTTTTGGAGGACAACTCATTGTGAATTTGTCAGGTAATCTAAGAGTAGAAGAAAAAGAGTATTGGTTAGGATTGCTTGCAGAGACAGAAGATACAGAGAGACTATTTTTGGGATTATGGAAGGAAAACTAGAGAGGCAGACATGTCTTTGCATTTTTTGAATGAATAGGATATATATAAATCTTTAACATTGATTAGATTAGAGAGATAAATTTTCACGAAATCTCATTAAAGAAAGTTATAAATATCTCAATGTGGTATAGAAATAAAAGCCTCAACTCATCGCAGATTCTGAGAAAGAGAAAGGAAGAGATATAATGAGTGATATGACGTTTGATATGACAGATGTCTCTCATACCATAAATGAACCAGATTCTCTCTCTTTCTATAGCTGGATTGGATCAGTATCGGGATAGGTCTCGGCCGATACCGATCCAATCCGGCCAAAATCGGTCGATCCAATCCGATACCTCAAAGCATGATATTCATATCTGCTCAAAAACACTTTAAAGAAAGGATGAATACCAATATTCTCTAATCTTCAATCTTTAAAGTGTTTCTGAGCAGGTATGAATATCATGGTTTGAGGTAACGGATCAGCCAATTTTGGCCGGATTGGATCGGTATTGGCCGAGATCGATCCCGATACTGATCCGATCTAGCTATAGAAAAGAGAGAATCTGGTTCATTTATGGTGTTAGAGACATCCATCATATCAAACGTCATATCACTCATTATATCTCTCCTCCTTTCTCGTTCTCGGAATCTACAATGAGTTGAGGCTTCTATTTCTATACCACATTGAGATATTTATAACTTTCATTAATGAGATTTCGTGAAAATTTATCTCTCTAATCTAATCAATGTTAAAGATTTATACATATCCTATTCATTCAAAAAATGCAACGACATGTTTGCCTCTCTAGTTTCCTTTCCATAATCTCAAAAATTGTCTCTCTGTATCTTCTGTCTCTACAGGAAATCCTATCCAATACTCTTTTTCTTCTACTCTTAGACTACCTGACAGATTCACAATGAGTTATCCTCCAAAAACCTGAAAAGTGAAAACCAATACTCTCTCTCAGATTAACTTCACTTTACTTTTCTCTATTTCTCTTTCTCACTACACTGTCTAGATCACACTGAACAGAAAACAAAAAGAAGAGCATTCATTCTCCTGTTGCTTTTGAGTTTCTTATTACTACTTACTGGTTTCTTGGCTGCAAAAAATGGAGATGGAACATAAATGCATGGAATGCAAGCAATGGCAAGAATATTGGTATTGGAACCATCTTGAATCCACTCAAATCCGTTTCTGCAGGATTCTCACACCTGAATTCGATCTTGGATTGGTACTACATTCTCTAATCTTCAATCTTTATTAGTTCCTACTTTGATCTTCATTATTATTTTGGGTTCCCTTTCTTCCAAGATCATCAGAAGAAAGGATGAATACCAATATTCTCAAACGATTGAAGATTAGAGAATGTTTCATCTTTATTCTCTAATCTTCAATCTTTATTAGTTCCTGCTTTTCACCCGGATTCGATCTTGGATTGGTACTACATTCTCATTGATGCAACTTTTTCGTATTCTACCCTAAATTCTTAAGAGTTAGTGAGTGAAACAAGATCAAATAATTTTAGTACTTTACCATAACTATGTGTAATTTTCCATGTTTAACCAAACACTGCCTTGTGTTTTTGCTTTATTTTCTTTTGGGGTGATTTGGGTCCTCAAGGCAAGGGAATGTGTGAATGAGGTTTAGGAGAATCGGAGCTCCTCTCCTGCGAGGCCAGCCCCGAAGGAGTGCCCAGTGAGGGATTCAACAACGTTGGGCTGCTAGACGTGCGGGGATGTGAATCTATGTGGGGCCTGGCGTGTCCAGAAGCACAACACCATTGGCTGTCTCACTAGGCACTCCCTGGGCTTTGGGCTCGCAAGAGAGGAGCCGAATCCGGTTTAGGACTGGAGATTGGCCCAACTCACTTTAGATCCATTTTAGTCTGCTCCAAAATTCGCCATGCTTGGATCTAGGTTAAAGTAGTCTCGGAGGGGCTGGACTGGTTGACCTTTGCCATGCACATGACAGATTTAACTGACAAGTCAAGCACACCAGAAAGAAGTTTGAAGTGCGGTCCTACCTTGGGTCATAATCTCGGGATCAGATCGATCAATTTGCTCAGATTGGATTGGTATCGGCTGAGGCCACATATCGATCCAATGGTATCACTCAAAGATAAAAAGTAATAAAAAAATAATTTTTATTAAAAAAAAAAAAAAAGGGCAATTCCATCTGATCCGGATTGGTATCAAATCGGTATTGACCGATCCCAATCCGATTTTCGATACCTTAAACCATAGTCCTACCATGAAATCTCAAATCCCTTTGTGTGAACATATGGTGTAATTTATATGTCGCTTTGAGTTCATGTCATTGTATGGGATGAGGCAAAATACCAATCCAAAGTGGAAAAAATATATATACTCCTACAAATTGTAATCAGAAACCCTAATAAGGGTATCCCTTCCAAAATCAACACTTCATGGAGTTCCATCTTAGGGTGATCGTCGGGTATCGGGTTGATATGTACCATTTTGATTGGGTTCATGATTTATTTTTTGGCTGATACACCTGAACCATATCGCAATTGTATCGGTATCAAGCTCTGGTGATATCGATATGTATTGACCGATACGACAATACCAATACCTAGAACCATGGTTATTTTTTGAGACCATTCAAAAAAAACCCATATGGTCATCTATGTATTTATTTATCCACTTAAATGGAGCAAAGCACAAAACATAATATCAAGTGGGTAAACCCCAATTACTAGATGGGAAGAAGACACGATGTAGATGGGCCTTAAATGTGGCTTAAATGGGCCTTCTTATCCTACTAAAGCCATCAAGAACCTTTAAGGCTTTAAGCCTTTAACTATGTTTTTTTTTCTTTTGGGAGCAGGTAGCAGAGGGTGAAGACAGGTTTTGGATACCCTTTGGACTGTTCCTCTTTTCTGAGGCAACCCATTGATCAGGGAGTTGTGTTGTTACCCAATATAATGGGCCTACAGAACAATGTTGGGCTTTGGGCCACCATTTTCATCTTTGAAGAATAAGAGTCATAAGACTTGGGTTTGGGTGGCTTAAAAAAAAAGCCCAATCCGACACTACAAGTCTACAATGTCATGTCAAAAGCTCAAGACTGGCCTCATCTGAGATGCTTTTCAAGCCCAAGCCGGGAGCCACAATTTGGTCTCCATTGGTTTAGAAGATCAAATTTAGACTGCGTTTGATAAGCATTCTTGGAATGTATTCTAGGTCAATTTCGCTTTCTCAAATAATAAAAACAATTATTTTTATCATTTGAGAATGCAAAATCGACCTAGAATGCATACCAAACACAGCCTTACACTACAAAATGTAATACCAATATACCTAGTTTTTTATTTCATTCTTTTGTTTGAGCCCTCTCTCGGCTTGCCTTGCAAAAGGCTGTGGAGATTGGACAGTACTCTTCTCATCTATCATTGTGATGTAATGTACCACATAAAAGGGTTAATTAGTACAAATATCATTATTTCCAACAATTTGTCGATTCATAAACTAGTTAGGGATTTGTGAACCCTAGGATGATGCAAGAAAAATGCTATTATACTGATTGACGAGAATTGACGAATCCCAATTAAATAACCGTGTCGATCTATCACGCTGTTTTGAACGTCCTTCAATAGGCGCATCCTTTGTTGCCATAGAGTGAAAATGGCTAAGCTCGAATTCCAAAGGAAGCAAATCAAATAGAGGAGGAAGCATGCAAGTAACAGATAGTTGCGTCCTAATGTAGCGCAAAAAGACCAACATTGTTGATGAAAGCAAGTCTTGAAGACCAGAAATAAACGTCCAGTAGTCCCCAGCTAGATGTTGCTATGATGGCTCAACAAGGGGGAACCCAGGACCTGCCGGGGGCAGCGGAAGATTGAGAAATCGCATACGGGGTTTCCTTAGGGTTAGGAGATTTCAGTTAGCTTTTGGCCTACAAATAAGCTGCAATGCACATCTTGCTTTCGTACTCCAAGTATGTGAAGAGCCCTCTCGACCACCAGTTGCTTTTTATCAGCATGCTATGATCTCTCACCCTTTTGGTAAGAGATTTGTCCAGAACTCTTGGAAGTTTTTATTTGAATCTCAAAAATATATTATTTTCATTGGATATTCCGAGATTGCTAGGCCCTTTCAACCTCACATTGTGAATTGTGCTGTTGTGGATGATCCTAATTCAGGACCTCTACATGGTGGAAAGCAAGAAGAATGAGGAAAATCGCAGGTTACAATGGCGATGCAGGAGTTAAGTTGCATTCTTGCAACGACATTGATTGGAGAGAGAGACACTCATTTTTGGGGGGTATCGGTTGAACCAGACCGATCCAACCGATAATCGACCGGACCCAATTCGGATCCCGATACTGCATTTTATAACCTTGCATCTAAGACAATAAGGTGAGCCTATATGCTCATATCATTTTGGGCCCAAGTCTTGCTGTTTGGACTCTTGAAGATGCTCACAACCTACTTAGACCAGTAAAATTTTTTTTATGAAGAGAGAAATGGGGGGTTTGTTTGAGGAGACCAGAATAGTTTAATGCTAAAGGTGAAGCTTTACCAACTCCCTTGCTTTCGAAATTTCTCAAAGATTCACCCAACAAACATTCTAATTCCATTAGTTAGTTATGGATGATCCAAAGCAGATCACAGGAGATATAGATGGCTGAGATCTCTTCTCATCCAAGACAAAAAAGTGAACGTGAGGAAAGAGTAACGGTCCTGCTTTGATTTGGCAAAAATGTCAGATTGTAAAAGCAAATTCCACACCACACTTATCCTTCCACTTTTGACCAATTCTAGCAAAAATTCCATTCTTTGCCCACTGTTACTAACTCTTGATTTCATTTACTTCCCCTGCAATTCACATCTTTATTCGGTTCTTCCTTTCTTCCTTACTCTGATAAAAGAAAATTGAAGGAGAACAAGTTTTCACTTACTAGCCTTTTAGTCGAGTAAAGGGTTAAGGACAATTTCGACAATTGACCTTCATACAGGAGGTGGTGGGGCCTGATGGCTAAAGTCTGCCAGACCTCCATATACCCCCAAATGTAAATTTTTCTCAGACTAAAAGACTTAAGTACCCCTATTACTTGCCCTTCTTAAAAATTAGCAACAAAAGACTTATATAATCCCAAATTCTATTCTGGAGTCTACTGGTAAAGTCCAAACATTGATAGGCCGGTCATATAGAATCCTAGATCTCTGTCTCTCTTTTTTTTTTTTTTTTTTTTTTAAGAATTTTAATTTCCTCAAAATAGAAAAGAAGTAGATGGGTATCAAAATAAAAGGACACCAAAGAACAAAATTGAAAAGAGCTACTTGACCTAAGGTGGAAAAATATAACTTTAACTTTCATTACATTAGTAGGGAGAGGGTTTCTGTGAGCAAATGGTTCGACGAATGGTTTCATAAATAAAGGGTAGAGAGGTCATTTTATGTCAGAAGAGAGAGATTGAGAGAGGGTACTTAGCATACCCTCCGCCGCTTCACATGATTTTGTGCAGCAGTAAATGTGACTGTCAAAATAAAAAAGCATGTCATGCAGATAATGAACCCATAAATGCTTAGGCATATTTTTCAACCAAGCATGAAGAGAACATTGCTTCACATATGAGGTCAGTATGGATGGCAAACCAGATATAGCATCAACTTCTACCAAAAATAAATAAAATAAGATACAGCATCAACTCTACTAATTTCAACACCTCCCTAGAAATTTTTTTTTCCCTGGGGGGGGGGGGGGGATGTGGGGTGGAATCCAGATCAGCTATCCACATGGGGACGGGTGGGGACAAATCTGACCCCTCCATGGGGCGTGGGTCCCACACTCTAGAGGCGGGTCCCACACCCCCATGGAGGGTTCAGATCTATCCCCACCCGTCCCCATGTGGGTAGCAGATCTGAACTCTCTGGCGTGGGGGGGCATTTTTCCCTTGAGATACCTTAAAAAAAGGTCACAACAACCAAGGTCATTATAGGTACTAGGTACTAGAGAACTGTTCTGAAGGCATTTACTTTGTTAAGAAAGATTCTCTGACAGTCATGTCTTTTCCTTCAACAAGCCAACAATCCCATCTAGGGAACGTATAAGAGTTTAGAAAACCAACAATTCATATATAAGAAACAACACAGAAAATCCCCAGCCTGTATTAGCTCTCCTCCTTAACAGCAGGTGGATATGATTTCCCTGGCTGATGTTTACCATGTCTTGGAAGCAACAATCCCCTTGTATGTTGCCATGATCTTAGCCTACATGTCTGTAAAATGGTGGAAACTCTTCACCTTGGAACAGTGTTCAGGCATTAACAAGTTTGTGGCAAAATTTTCCATCCCACTTTTGTCTTTCCATGTGATCTCAACCACAAATCCTTACCAGATGAACCTGAAACTCATGCTCTCAGACTCCCTCCAAAAACTACTTGCTCTTCTTCTTTTAGCACTCTTCACCAAACTTAGCTCTAGAGGAAACTTAGATTGGGTTATAACTGGTCTCTCTTTGTCAACACTTCCAAACACTTTGATCCTGGGAATTCCACTACTGAAAGCTATGTATGGTCATGAAGCAACTGCACTTCTCTCACAGATAGTTGTCTTACAAAGCTTAATTTGGTATAATTTACTGCTGTTTCTCTATGAGTTCAGGGCTGCTGGAGCAGTCTCTGTGACTCCCTCACTAGAAGCCACTGGTAGGTGCTCATGGTTGACATTTCACTGAAGCATATCTGTTCTGAATATTAAATAGTCAATTAGATAGCTACATTTTGAAGAACCAAAAAGCCCCAGCCTTCCAGCCCCACCTCCAAACTATCTTCTGAGCATTTCCTAGCTGGAGCTCTCTCTATCATTATTTGACAGTATGATGGTAATCTGACTTGGATGAATTTTGTAATAAGAAATCTCCGTGGTGGGACCCTGCATATGGTGGGTCCCAACCCAAATTCACGTGAGTATATTACCACATGTATCAATATATTTGTTGGATCTTAAGAGTTACAAGGGTGTTCAAAATTTGAATTGTATGTTACATCTTAATCCAACAAGTCTGCTCAAATTTGAATTGTATTTTTAGCTTAATCCAACAACCATATATTTGCTCTAAGACATTATCATCACATTACTATATTAGAATGTTCAACTTCTTGGGGCTAAACTGTTAGCATATTCATGAACAGATGAGCTTATAACATTTGCTTGCATTTAGTTATAAACTTCAATATATGAGAATTATGATATTATGAAAACTACACCAATTGGATTTCTTGTTTGCTTTAGAGTAATTAAATTTGAGCTAAATTATTGGTTTTTTTTTATGCTTTAAGGGCAATCAGTGGCCCCACAGGGAGCACAACTGAAAGAGGGGGAGGAAACAAGAGCCACAACCACAAGAAAACTCAAAACCAAACAGATTCTCACGACAGTAGGGAGAAAGCTCATAAGCAATCCAAATACTTATGCAAGTTTGGTTGGTCTCATTTGGGCATTCATCGACTTTAGGTAAATTTCAAGGAAGAACACTTTGAGCACCTAGACATGTATATTGGAACCCACTAAGTATAGAGTCACTTGTTACAGATGGAGACCAGATCTGCCAGTGATCGTTAATAAATCAATATCAATATTGTCAGATGGAGGACTTGGCATGGCCATGTTCAGCATAGGTGCGAGTTGGGCATTATTAGCCACCTAGCCACCTATATTATGGGACGAAATCTTTTTAAGTCACAGATCCTACCTTCTAACCCTTCAATTTGTGGCACTTGATAGGTCTTTTCATGGCATCACAAACTAGAATAATAGCTTGTGGGACTTGGATGGCAGCCTTAGCCATGGGAACAAAATTTTTGGTTGGACCTGCTCTAATGGCAATCTCCTCCCTTGCTGTTGGACTGAGGAGTACATTGTTCAAGGTGGCAGTCTTGCAGGTGCATAAACACTATTAAACAGGTGTTAAGGTCTAATTTTATCTATTTATGTATCTGTCTAGTTTCAGGATGGGAGGCTAAATAAGTCTGATGCAATTGCAGGCAGCTCTTCCTCAAGGGATCGTTCCATTTGTGTTTGCAAAAGAGTACAATGTGCATCCAAGCATCCTGAGCACCGGGTAATCAATGTCCTTATGCATAAGAACATCTACTTCTTAGCATCAGGCTACCACAGGTCATGATATTTGCATTTGTTCTGGTTGCAGGGTAATCTTTGGCTTGCTTATTGCAATTCCAATAGCACTGGCCTACTATTCGCTGCTAGCATTGTAGTTCTCCCAAGCAATGGCAAAAGATTCCAAAACCAGGAAAAGCATAATAAAGGCTCAACATGAAATATGGGGGCCATATTTATTTTATACAACCTTCTTTGTATTTTTACAAGAAAAAAAAAAGGATAAGATAAATAAAGGCAAAGAAGTATCATTACAATTGTCATCATAATTTCTCTGTGAATAATAAAATAAAACCTTTCTCTGCACTTGGCACAAAGTCACGAGTAAAAGAACTAAGATATACTGATTGTTGATTTTACTTGCATCAACATCTAGGCAGTAGGATCATAATCCCAGGGTGCAAGTCAATTTAAAATCCTGCTCCTGCTTGGGAGCTATATTCCTATTGCTAACCATGGTCAGAACCCTTGTGGGATCAAAATTGTTCATAACATGAACAATATTGTGCTATATTAAGGTTCATATTATTACTTTGGCACATGGAGTTCCACCATGCATAACTTCTCACCTCAATGACCCATTTTTAAGGACACCATAGTGCAGTCGGGCATTTAAGATATTACCACCTACCTAGTACCTACCAATCTTGCAAGCTACTACACCTTGGCTCTCAAATAGGGTTCAAAGGTTAGTGACAACATTAATAGACATAAATTGATACTCTTAAAGTCTCAGCAGCAACAGTCAAAATTTTGTGATTCATGAGGAAACACAGAGCTTTACAAATTAGTGTTGCATGCCATCCTGGTCCTGAGAAAAACTAAACTGCCTACTTGAGAGGATAAACCACGAATGTCACAGTGTCAACACAAAGGGGATGTCCAAAAGACAATAAAAAGTGCATATGAATGAAATGAAAAAAAAGATATATATTTTTATGGACATAACATTTTATATTCACACAAATAAATCAATGACATTTCAGTCTTGCCAAATATTTACAAGCAAGAAGCAATGTATCATAAAAAGAACAAAGAAATTTGTATCAACTTCTGACTATCGAAGATCGAATGGTAATTACAGAAACCTTTCAACCTTGAAATCCTAAGTCATATTCCATTTCTTTTGTTTGAGACCAAAAATAAATTAGAAATTCAAGGGCACCAACTATGCAGACCTCTTATTGAACACGTGGTAGATGGTGGGTGAGTTTCCCTTTTCAGGCCTAGCCCAAACATGTTGCATGACTCCAAATATTCATTCTTCCAGCCCTCCCTCAGCTCTGCAGAATCTGTGTACCACTGCCTGAAAAATGTTCAACAAATTGTGGCATGAATGCATCGACAGAAGTGAGTGGACAAACTAATAAGTGAAATTTGCATGGAGATGACTCAAAATTGAGAATCCTCCAAAGTTTTACATTTTAAGGTATTCAGTTTATGACTTCAAGCGAACAGACAAACCATCAATCTATGAAACCAAAGAATGACGTGGTTAAGTCATTGAATATACTGGGTAGACCACTTCTTTATTTTTCCTTCATTTTATGGGATGGATACAAAAATAGTAAACAAGCATGAAAATCATGCTTGCTACATAATCACCCAATTCCTATCACACATTTCAAAGCATACCCACAACAGTTAAAGTGGAAAACGCATATTCATACACTAAATAGTCAGAATTGACTTCATATACAGTGAATACTCCACTAGATATGTCTGTTGACACTGAATAAAAGGAAAATAACCTCCATCTTAAAATGTATTTTGGTGTACACTTTATTCTAATAGCTTATCTTCAACAGGTAATAGTCTCTAAAGATTAGTTTTTTGAAGAATCCTTCGCCACCCCCTTTCTTTTTTCTTCTACGTATATTTCAAAATTAACTAATATAGTTCCATCAGACATAATGATAACCTCTACTAAGCACTAAGCAACAGTTATATTGAGGAATGGCAACAGGGCAGGTTACACGGGTGACCCTCTTCTCAATTGGGTTTTAGATTGATTTAATATAGTTACACCAGTAGAGCGTTTGGCTCAGATTTGGGTTTATCAAGGGCCTTCACAAAACACATATCTGGTTTCACAAATGGAAGCTTTATTCCCTCCCCACCCCCACCCCAAAAAACAACAAAAAAAAAAAAAAAAGTAGGATTGTTTTAGTGCGAATGAAAAGGATAGCAAGGCAAATTCCAAATAGGAAAACAAAGTAGAAAATAAGACATTATACATTATCTCCTCCCATTTCAATGTTGAGGGTAGAGAATTTGCCACCTTAAACTGTTTCCAACACTAACATCCATGCCAACAAGAAACAAAAGATGCAGCCATTCTGGCAATAATAATACTTATCCTCAAAAAACTCTAGTATATTTGTTCCATCACGCCCAGCACAAAGAAAATGGACCTGGGTTTCAAGAATTCTCACTTTTTATATGAAGTAGCAAAAAGAAGCTATATAATAAGGATATACAAGCTGTACATGTAAATCAACATATAAAACCTGCAACACAGGCAGGCCATCTACAATAACACAAAAATGACCTCACTTCAAAGAAAGAGCTATGGCCCTATATAATTCAACTTCTCTATCCACCCTTACTTTAGCCAACGCATCAGCTAAGGAATTCGCAGCCCCTGGTCTCCAAGAAAACAAGATGGCTCCCTAGAAGAATTCTGACATTTTTCTGCAAAAAGCTTAAGAAAATCAGCTGCAATTGGTCTTCTTAATTTATCAGTTTCTCATCTCCAATCTGTACTAGTTCTCATTATCCATGGAACAATGGCCTTGGTTATTTTATACTCCTTTTGATTTTATTTTCTCACATTCTTTTTAGGTTACTTTCACTATCTACTACACCACCCAAACCCAGTCTGTCTCTTGCCATTCCCAGGCCCACTTCAAGGCTTGGGTCAGGTTCAAGGTGAGTTTAGAATCAGTTGGATCAAAGTCCAATTGTTCCCATGACTAGATAGTAGAATATAAATTCAAGGAAATTCTTTTGGTAAAGAAAAGAAAGAATTTAAAAATTAATATTGTCCGGACAAGGTGCAATACAGACCTTTTGTTCAGAAATTCCAAAAAAAAAATTATAGAGAAATCAAATAGCTTTGATAACTAATATTTTAATTCCACCACAATTGTTACTTATTAGAGGGTCAGTTGTAGTCAAAAGCATTCAGCCATTCCAGCAATGTTGGCCTCTCCCTTGGCAAGAAATTACTCAATGATATTGAAGAATAAAATTTGTTCACATTTTTTATTTATTTTTTAAATTTTTTTATACTACACAATTTTGGGGGACATCTGTTTCACTACACACACACACTACATATATACACAACAAATATTTTAAAAAGAAAAAAGATGAAGAATGTAAAAAAGTCAACCCTAGGGGGATCAACAAAAGGAAGAACAGCAAACACAGATGCACAAACAATTCTTACAATCTTCTTCTTGAAAGGTAAAAGATGTTATCAGGAAAGCAAGAAACAAAACCCAAAAGCAAGGAGACCTTTATGTACTTGACAAAGAACAAGTGCATAAAGAAACCACAGGGCAATAAAATACATCCTCTCCAAGCCACTTGGAGTGATGTTTCTGAATGGTTTACCAAATGCCCTATTTTAGAAAGTGAATTATCAGTGTGGCCCCATAACCATTTTTTCTGTGCTGTTTACTGTTCAGGTCCAATTATGTTATTCTAGTAACCCATCAGCTATGGATGCATATTCACTACTACATAAAGTAAGAGTTTGCACTGTTATGAAGAAACTAAGCATAATAGATTCAGTAGCTGAAATGTTTTAACCTTAAAATATATTTCCCCACTTCGTTTTTCAACCATTAACCTTTCAACCCAATGACTTGAGACTAATCTTCTTCTATCATGTCTTGGGAGTTGGGACCCAGTCTATATAAACCAAGAACCTACCTGTAAACCGATCAAGCTCATCTTCAGGGATGGCAACCTTCATGTGGCCCAAATTCAACGATAGGTTCTAATCCAATGAACATGAGATATATGGCAAATCACGGCTGCCCCATACCCTCTATCCTATAGATCTTATAACTACTTCCATTGAAAAATCAGACCATTAAGTAGTCAGATATATGATGGGTATTAGGTATTTACCTGGTCAAAAGGCTAGAACAAGGTAGAAACCTCAGACTCAAACCCACAAAGTTACAGTTTTGTCAATGACAAGCACCACAGGTAGAAAAAGACTAAAGTGGTGCTCAGGTTGGCCTTAGATGGGTGACAGCCAGATGCTGCACAATCATCCAATGAAACAAAGAGTTTTATCTTGTTACCCTCCCTTACTTGCTCCTAAGTGGGTCCAGAGTGACAATTGATGAACTTAGAAGCTTTCATGGTAATCACTTGCAAGATAATATTAAGATGTAGACTTGGGGTACATGGTTCAAAATTATCTATCTTCTCTTGAATGATTTGAGGAGTATTTAGTTAGTATTTAGCAAATATGAGCTTGCTAATGACTCTCTTTGGCCCCATCGAATTGTTTTATAGTAATAAAAAAAAAACATTTTGAAAGTCAAATATCCAGGAAGAATCACTCCATAACATGTGATAAAATAGTTTTGTTCCAAGCTCCTGGAGGTATGCCATTTTTTAGTTTGATCCTGAGCCTGATCAGATTTAAAATCCAATTAGTAACAACATAAACAGAAAATTTGTAAATTTTAGGGGGAGGGGGGGGGGGGAGAAACACTTTATGAATCTGATAATAGATGATCTTGCATCACCACATTATTACTTGTCAGTTTATGTTTCTGGTAAGAATCTTTAACTTTTCAGGACACTTCAAAGGACAGGATTTGAGAAAACATGATAAAGCATGAATGGATGATATCAATAGTATGCTTATAGTCTTATCTTCTAGAATCCTTTTATTGTGTAGAGAGTTCAGAGGTAGTGTTGTCCCTTAAATGAGGCTGCATTAGGCATTTCACTATTTACAGACAGAAAATTAAGCATATGATCTATTAGGAGTAAATCTCCAGTGTGTGCAAAGGGAATCCAATGAACCACAAGTGTCTTAACTCAATATTGTATGATCCATACCCTGAAACTTCTATGAGAACCTCACTAACACATCGAATCTTCCCACTCGTAGAATCCATAGAATTCAGATGGTTCTCCTATTTTCTTGAATCTCATTCCTTGATTTCCTTACTTGCACTGAAAATTTTCCTCTAAAGAACCAACTTGATGGCCAGAGCTCCACAACTTTCTCACCTAATCCCTAACATCTCTACCCTGTAATTTTGAGAAAATATCTCCTTCCATATTAGCATCTAACTGCATCTTGGGAGGAAAATCATATTATAGTTGAATATGTCATCATCAAGGTAAAGTAATCATAAGAACTTCATTTACCAAAAGCAAAGAAAATATACCCCAGATGATAAATGTTTCATTTCTCATAAAGGCTAGTAAATGCCTTCACTTCTTTGAAAGGCGCTAGAATAGATGAACTTCTTATAATTTATACCAAAACTCTTAAATTCCAATGCGAAGCAAAATCTTAGTATTTTAGTCCCTTTCTCATACTCTCGTACTTTTCATTTTATGATTGTTCATCCTTGTTCTCAATACACTAAGCAAAAGCTGTCAACAAAGTTTCAAATCCCTTTCCAACTCACCCAGGTGAGTTCCCCCTCCCCCCAAGTACTAATTTAACTGGACCAGAGTAGTTCAGTTTCTAAATACCCATAGGGGAAGAGAACCCAAACCCAGTTTACTTTCATCGAATACATGTAAGCTTGTTTCTAAACCAATCGACTATGTTTTTTTCGCCCACCAGGTCCGTTGGTAGTCTTTCTGGGCCGGATAGAAGTAAGGCGCATTCTCTGCTTACCCCTTCCTCTGTCTTCAACCATACAGCCTTTTCCTCACTTTACGAGAGAGAGAGAACAAGAAACCAATCAAGTAATAGATATTTGTGTTGCTAATCATGCAAGAATACAAGTCAACCATGGTAAGAAGAGGGGTCGGAAGGGGGAAAAAAAGAAGACGAAGAAGAAAAAACGTGAGCTTTACTGTTACAGCTTCCAGATCTTTCAGATTTATAATTGAAACAAACTTTATATCTTCTTCGAACCCAAGTTTTACATATCATTCTCAAGCTCAGAAGATGCGTAACATTAAAAAAAACATAGAATTCTGTTCAGTTTGAGCAAACAACCAAACGATGTGTCGAAGATGGTTTCCTAGAGAATTAAGATTAGGATTAACATAAAAAGAACTATAGTATCGACCATCAGAGTTCAATACAAACTTGGAAACTGTTCTATTATGGAGTAATAAGAAAGCGAGACGTACTTGCAGACGAGAGAGCATTGGAGAAGATCGACGCAGTCAAGCTGAGAAAAGATGCGAGTGATGAGATCAGTGGGAGCGGTGAAAGCGGGTGACTGTGGTCTCACTTCAACTTCTTCTACCTTTTGAACTTTACTTTCGTTTTCAGTTACTAACCACTCTCCTCCTCCTCCGGCACCCATTTCGATTCCCACTCGCTCCCAACTCCCGAGTCTCTCTCCCTTCTCTCGCTAATTTGCTTTCTTCTTGTTCTCTTTTACCTACGTTACTACTTATTACTTTTTTCTTTTCTTTTTTTCCAATGAAAATAACATGTTACCGTAAAAGCCTTTTTAAGAAAAGAAAATTAGTGAAAGGTTTCTGAAATGGACAAGGGTGTTTTGGTAAATTAAGTACATACATACACATTACCTGTTACCTTCTCCATAGGCATGAGGCATCCACTTACCTATGAAAGAACAAATAGCCTATTGGGTGTTGATGATACTGGATCGTTCTCTGGATCGGTCAACTCGGTTGGATTGATCAATTCGATTCGATCCAAAACTAGTCTTCTTTTTTTTCAGTATTCTGATCGACATTTTGGGGATTTTGATCCAAGCCCGATCCAATAAAATTTGGATTTTGATAATTTTTTACCGATCCACGCTGATTTTGATTGATCCCAAATGCGATACTTAGATTATGAACCTCGAGTTGGACACAAGGTTAAAAATCCCAGTATCAGGATCCAGATTGGATCGGTCTTGACCCATTGGAATCGATCAGGTTCTATGAAGAATCAATCAAAATTTGTCCCAATAAACCCTAGTTTTCGTATACAGATTAGTTGATCTAGATCAATTAGGTAGGCCTCGACATATCGGAATCGATCCCAATAAGCCCTAACCTTAGTTTTCATATATGGATCAGCTGATCCAAAACAGTAATGAGGATTGGCCTCGGCCGGTTTCAATACGATTCCAATTTATAAAACAAAGATTTAGCATCACTCATTTAAAAAATTATGATATGACTTATTTGACCTAAATGGGTATGTATGAGAGTTTATTGACCAATATTTATAACTTATTGCACTTTGTATGTGAGTGGTACAAATGTAATTTGCATAAATGTGAGTGTCACATGTAGTTTTAAGTAAAAGGGTTTTGTTAACCTCGCAAAAACAATTTTCATGGTGACTCATTGCTCTATTCAAACAAATGGTAAATTATCGTCTCTATTTATTTATTTTATTTTTTTTGGTAAGCAATTATCGTCTCCATTTATCTGCCCTTCCATTTCTTCCATTTCATCTAATAGGGGGGGAGTGGACCCCACTCAGGCAGTGTGTTCGGGCAGGGGGTAGGGTGGTCATTTCTACCACCTCTATGAGATGAAATGAAAGAAATGGTGGGGCAGATAAATGGAGACGATAAAGATGCAAGAGATTCATAACATCTAAACATATAAGATAGATAGAAAGCCCAAGGTCCTCTACAAGACTACTAGGTATTGCATGGACATACATGGATGGCAATATAAGGATGGGGGGACACAAAATGGGTAGATATTTGAATTTTTTTTTTAATTTTTTGATAAAGGGAAATATTATTGAATCAAAAGGGCATGTAGATAAAGATATTTGATTGAATGAGTTGAGTTTTACATGTGATTAACTCATAAGATGTACGACTAATCCAATGGTCAATTGATCAAAACCAACTTGCGACATGCCTTCAAAAGATGAAACACCTTGAGAACCTCATCATGATGGATTGCCCAACAAACTTTATCGAAATTTTTTTGAATTGAAAAGCTTACATTAGGCTTTACCATTTTCAGTCCGTAAATATCATAAGGGAAAAGGAAATACACGCTGACCACAAAATTTTTTCCCTTTCTCCTCTCCCTTATATCCTCGTTATATATGTGGGCTCCCTAATCCCTTCACTCTCTTTATTAAAGATATTGTTTCGTAACCATGTAAGAGGTCAATATAAATAGACAACATGCAGATCCCTTTCTCATCTTAAAAAAAAGGTGCATAGCCCATAAAATAAAAATAAAATTAAAATTAAAAAAGACCAAGTTTTCTTTTAGCCATGATCAAGGGAGATGTTTAATGACCCTAAGATAGTGGCGGACCCTTTAGATGGGTGGAAGAGGATATCTCGCACAACTTGTTATAGTCTTCGTCCTATAGGAAAGAGATGTTTAATTATTTTTTTAGGGTGAAAAAAATGAGATGTTTAATGACCCTATATGGTAGCTGACCCCTTCAACCACCGGTGTAAGAAAACTTTCTTCTTACAAAAATATAGATTAGCCCGAAATGTGATATTTCCTCACCCCTTTATCTTTCAGTCAAAACATGCGAAAAAGAGAGAGTAAGAAACACGTTGCGGTTGTTCTCTTTCGATAAGCTTATTGGCGTCATGGGTTCATCAGATTTCTCGATCGAAATCTTCTCTTTATCGTCATTAGTTAGGTCAAGTGGATTGTTAGGTTAGAATAAAGATAGATATATAAAAAGGCTTATACCTCTCTATTCAATTACAGCTTCACAAGAATTCAATTTTCTATATAGAGCACCAAAAACGTCAATTCAGGACACCAGGTTTGTTATTTTCTTTATAGGAGTTATTCAGCCAGGGAGAGAACCCCTCTTATTACTCAAATGGGAGAAACAAAGACAGAAAATGAAGCTTCAAGCAAGGTGGAAAAGAAAAAGAAACATGAGAATGAAAAGACCAAAGAGGAGTTAGGAGAAGAGAAAACAAAAGACAAGAAAGATAAGAAGAAGAAGGACAAGAATGGTGATGAGGAAAACAAAGAAGGTGGTGATGGCAAAGACAAGGAGAAGAAAAAGAAGAACCCTGAAGATAAGAAGGATCTAACAAAGCTAAAGCAAAACCTGGAAAAGATAGATGTCAAGATGCAAGAATTGGTTGCAAAGAAAGAAGAGATCTTGAAACTTATCAAAGAAGCAGAACAAAATTCCGGCAATTCAACGGCGGCCACCGGGGCTGCTGCCGCTTCTGTGCTCAGTTCTTAACTTCTTTTCATTAGAGAATAGATTGGTCATAAGGGTAGTAGTTTATGATGTATCTGTCAATTTATTGCGAGTCAATTGATCCATACTGTATCGTTAGGAATAATCCTACATCGGAATAGAACTCATATCTCTCCATCTAATAATTTAAGCTTTTGGATTGGATACTTCAACATTTATTTAGTTGTTTATAAAAAAAGTTCTGAAATCTTAGAAGCCTTTATATGTGTTGTTTCTCTCCATCTAATAGTTTAAGTTCTTGGATTGGATACTTCAACATTTTACTTAGTTGTTTATGATATAATTTTTAAAAGAAAATTCTATTTTATTTTTAAATTTATGATTGTTTGCTAATTGTTGTTCCCATTGTTTGATGGGAATGAAAAATATTTTTATGGTGTATAAATTTGATTTTAACTGAAACCATCATAAAGTGATCAACATATATAAAAGTTGGATTGCAATTAATTGAATGGATGATCCCAACATGTACTAGATAGTTAAGAAATATTCAAATACAACTTCAAAATCTTCTAAACAATAGTACATACTCATATTAATTAGTTAAAAAAAAAAAACCATTTGATTAGGGTTGCATCTTATGTTTGGAGGTTTTGATGGGATTTAATGTGAAGGAACTTTGTTCATCCAGGCTAGCTAATTGATGCTTTTGTGACCTTGGAATTATCTTTTTTGGATAAAATATAGGGAGAAAGATTTGCACTAGTGTGTACGTCATTTTTCCCTAAAATATATATATATATTCTTTATTCCTAAAAAAATAAAAAATCATATGACGATGTAATGGTTCTTCTACGTACAATTCTTTATGATGAGATTTTGTCATTATCATTTATACATGTGACATATTGCATGTTATTGAGGTCCCAGAACTTGAACATTGTTCTAGTAAGTAGGGATTACTTCTCCAAATTTGAGTGATTCATTGACTAGAAATTTGATTGAACAAGTCTCGAGTCTCGACTAGTGAAGTCTTAGTCGTATTGTAGCATAAGATTGAGGATTGAGTCTTACGATCATCATGTATTGATTTGTATTCTCTTTCTACTATGAAAAAGAGATGTACGGTGTACCTAGTGCACGACGCTCCTGCCACTACAGGGTCTGAGGAAGGTCATAATGTTCTCTTTCCACTATAGTGATAGATTTCATTCATATCATGAGATCACGTCCCTTGTTGGTCACTTAAAGAAGAATACACTTGTTTTTTGCCACAAGACAACTAATTATAGAGTTTATACATTCAACAGTCAAAATTAGCACATCATAATTTGTGGTATAATTAGGTGTACCACCCACATATGGCATAACATTGGATGGATGGCGCAATTAGAAATACTCTATACCTTTCCCCCCCCCCCCCCAAAAAAAAAACAAAAGAAGAAAAAAAGCAAATCCAATAATTGCCAGCAAGAATAAAAAAACTACATTTTACTGGAATTGTGGCACTTTTTTTATTTGAAATTGGAGAAAGTTTTCTTCGTATCTAGGGTAAAAAAACACTCTTCATCCCACGAATCTACTATCGTAATTACTTGTCTCCCTATATGATGAAAGTCTAAAATGACCTTTCAATTATCCCAGAGTCCTATTTGAAGCTTTGATGGCCATTACTTGCAAAGATTTTTTTTCATCATGGGTGAAAAAAAACTTGGTCATATTATAATTCAAGTGATTCATCTATAAAGAGTGCTATCCATACAGAGTACTATTGAACAGGCCAAATTTCAGTCATCACTCTCATAGGGAAAAAAAAAAGGTAGGGCCCAATTTCTTTTTACTAATGATGAAGAGAGAATCCCTTCAACCTTGGGATCTAAGTTCAACCATCTGACTGGAGAGGAATATTATTGACCTCATAGAGTATAATCAAGATGGTTCATACAATAAGGGTGAAAAGTAATTACGACATACATCTTTTATAGAGTCTAATCAAAGGATCAAATGGGGAAGAAAGAAAATTTTTCAGCATAGGTAAGGGAAAACTTTAATCCAAAAACTGTATCAGTCGTTAGAGTCTAATGTGGTTTAAAGATGGTTCATGCCTATAAGCAACCAGAGTCCGGGTGAATTTAAAGGCTCGAAGTAGGTGGTCTAACCTGGTTCGCCCTTTCTCTCCCTGACTCCCTCTTAAGGGTGTCAAATCCTAGCCCTAACCGTTAAGACCGATAAAAAAACCCGAGACCAAATTAAACTGATCATCATTGGATTGGTTTTGGACTGGAATATGACGGGACCGGCTGAAAACTAGACCGCATCAGACCAATTGATAACAAACCAAAAATCAAACCGAATGAAACGGATAAAAAAATAATGAGTATAAGGTTATGAATAATTGAATCGATTTCAATATTAGTGAGCAAATTTATGGATATAAGGGAAATTGTTATAAATCAATGAGTATGAGATTATGAAAATAGGGAAGGGGAAATTGATTTGTAACAATGCTTGTTCCATTGATCTCCTTTTTAAGTGTGGGGCTAATGAAATATTTTAGGTAGTTGAAAAGAGAAAGGGAAGAAAATAGGTACAAACAGAATTCAACTTGTTTAAAAAAACCCGGTATCGAATCGAATCCAAATCGCTACCAACCCGTTATCATGGATTGAAACCGACACAAAATCAAACCAAATCGACACTGAAAAGCCCTTATTGATATGATTTTGGTTTCCCTAAAAGCCACACCGAGATCGAACAAAATCGGACCGAACCCGAACCAAACCAACCGATTGACACCCTTGGCCTCTCGTAAATCGTATGGCTCATCTACCCTCTTCAAAGTTCAAACCAATTGATATATTTTAGGGAAAATTACATGATTAGCTACTTTTGGGTTTTCTTTTACAACACTGTCCACTCTATGTTTGAATTAACAAAAATAAACAAAAACAAGTTAAGGTTTACAAAATTGGACAAAATAGTGTCTCTCCCTCCCACACTTACTTTTTTAGACATTTTTACCCCTATCATTGCCTTCTCGCCCAAGCATCCTCCGTTTCTTGCAATCCAACCCTTGTCCCAACTATCGCCATTCTTTGCTATCCCAAGTAACAGAGAGAAAAAAAAGAGATTTTTTAAGAGGGGACTGCCGAGGAAGGAAGGAGAGTCACTGTTTTGTAAAACTAAACTTGTTTTATTTAATTTTTTTAACTCAAAGATAGGGTAGATAGTTTTGTAAATGAAAACCCAAAAGTTGCTAATCATGTAATTTTACCTATATTTTATTGATGAGAAAAAGAACGTGAGGTGTCCGAGAAGCTACACTTGGAGCGAATAAACCCTTTCTAGGTGCCAGGTGCCACCACGCCAGTAAGACGAGAAGATCCACGAGATATTTTTCCCACGGTTTTAAACCACGATACCTCATTTTCTCATATCGTTCTCATACGACCAGACGTGGAATTTGCCAAAAAGTTGATGCTTTACACGTGGACCCTAAGTTAACAGATACCAATTTAATGGTGGAAACGACCCCTTAGTAAAGTATCTTTTTTTTTTCCGGCTCCCAACGGTATTCCGAGAAAAGTGTTTCGATAAATTGAATTTCTCCCGAAACTATGAAGTAGCGGACACCATTGCTGAACGTGTTTCTTTATTTCTCTCTCCTATTTATCTGCCCAGGTCCGTACGCTCTAGAATATAAATCGACGGCTGAAATAGGGCACCTCTTTCACTTTCTTCATCTGGACAGTCCAGATTTTCCTGAGAAACAGATACTGGCATACCCACTTCCTCTTCAGCCGAAGACCGATCAACATTAGGGTTTTATTTAATTTCCCCCACACACATTTCTGTTCAGCTTTCTCTGGTTTCGCTCTCACTGCTCTTCCACCGCTCAATCATCGATCTCCATTTTCGTTGGAGACAAGATGGGAAAGGGTCCAGGACTTTACACTGATATTGGCAAGAAGACCAGAGGTGATAATCTGTTTTTCGCTGCTCTCATCTGAGTTTGTCTTTCCGTCTCGTTTTTCTTGAAATTTGTCTTAATTTATCTGCTTTTATTGTCTCCGTCTGTTCTCTTTTAGATCTTCTCTACAAAGATTACCAGAGCGACCACAAGTTCACCATTACAACGTACACATCGAATGGCGTCGTGAGTTTCTCCGCTGTTACTATTCATTTAGTGAAGTTCTAAATTAACCACCGGTCAGATAGGGTTTCACTATTTTATTTGTTAATATTACTATGCCATGAATGGTTGACTGGTATTTTCTTAACGTAAGCGATTTTTTCCTTCAAAAATCGCTTTGGAGATTTTGTATCTTATAATGAGAAGCATTTCCGTCTACCTTTGTTTTGGTTTGCAGATGTTGCTGTATAAATTGCTTTTTTATTAACTCACGCTGATTCTGATTTTATTTATTTATTTTTTCCCCCCTTGTTTTTTCTGTAATGTGTCACTGTCTAGCAGAATCTATGTTCTCTAGGTAAAGCTTCTCTGATTTTGACTATCAGGAGATGCTCTTTCGATAATTGGCTGTTACGATGTATACACTTTCTGCAACAGTTTAATCACTTGTTTTTATTTGTCTGTACTGCTTGTTTTTTTGTTTCTTGAACTGTAATATTCTTTAAGAATGCATTTGGGTCATAAATAAATCAAATCAAAGTTTTCAAGGTGACTAGGCGACCCAATGTGTTGGAGGGGGTCTGGATGCCTAGGTTACCCAAGAAGGCGTCCAGCAAGGGGTGCCTGGACACCTAGGTGACGCCTTGATGACTATGAATTAACTATGGGAATTAGTGACACAAAATGAATATGATGCTAATTTGTATTTTTGAGTTTGAAAAACTGAAATAGTTTCTGCACTTTTTAGAATGCAACCAGTGATGTGGTTGTGATATGATGTAGTTTTAGATTGGGCTGTCATAATAAGTAATTCTAAGTGATGCTAATAGAGAGATCCAATTTATAGTCATCAATGAGTGCCCTATCTGCATGCACCTCTCTTCGAAGTTCAATTTGCATTGTGGTAAATTGATCATCATTGATCTGCTAAATTTGTTCTTTCAGGCAGTTGACCTTTTTGAATTTATTTATGTTGGTTCTAATTTGACATCATTGCAGGCTCTTACTTCAACAGGAGTCAAGAAGGGCGACCGGTTTTTGGCTGATATCACTACACAGCTTAAGAACAAGAACGTCACAACTGACATCAAAGTGGACACAAACTCTAATGTAATTCATTGACATATCTTGTTCAATACTTTTAATGTTTCAATTTGTTGAATTCACTATTTCATGTGTATATGCATTTACTGTGAACTATCCTGGCTGAACTTGGATATGTATTTATTTTTTATTTTTAATTTTTATATATTGGATATGATACCTAATTGGTTTGGTTATGAATCTTATGTCTTAACTGATCTATGGATTATATATACTATGTACAAACTATTTGGCATGTGATTTTTGACTATATCAAATTTGCTCCTTTGATGTAGAGGTGTTGGATTCTCCAGGTTTCTTAAGAACTTCATTATAATTATTCTTGGGATTAATTTATACCTAAAACTTTTTGTTATGGAAGCCTCCTATCATATACACCAGATACCCTCCCTGTTATTCTTTTATGATGTGTTAAAGGGTAATGTTAGTCCCTGTGGCATAGTTGTCTAAGCATCCATGTACTCCCTATGCTCCTTGTTGGTGTGGCCTTGATTTTTTCCCCCTCCCAACACCTAGGATTACCAAACGCCATGACAACTTTGCCCCATGATATCATTTATGGTTGTAGCCAGTCTGTATTGGGTAATTGGTGCATGCTCTTCCTTGAAACTTAACATTTAGACTTCGTTAGGTTAGATGAAGTGAATTGAGTGAAAAATGTCAAAAGTACTTTCCATGTATGTGGATGAAATGCAAGTTTTTGGGTCCTACAAGTTTATTCTTGTTGGGTGATATTACCTAAAATCACCATTTTCTTTTTCTGCAGAAATTCACCAGAGATATTTTCCAACCATAGTTTCTCTTTCTTGTAGGCATTTTATCAGTACAACTACATCATATTTACTTCCTACCAAACCCATTGAAGAATTTGCTTTCTATTTTCTTTTTTCGTTTTGCTTTATTATTCTGACGTTTTATTTAGTTTGGTGGCTGTTTCCTTTGTTGTTGTATCTTATGCTTTTCTTCTCGTTGTAGAGGAGAGGGACAAAGGGTTCAGGGCTATGCCCTTGTTTTTGTATTCTCTCTCTCTCTCTCTCTCTCTCTCTCTCTTTATCCCAGTAAGATTTGTTTCTTTGGAAATAAAGATCTTTTAGTAATTTCCATTTGTAAGAACTTCACATCATCAATCCACTTGATTTGATTTATCTAATAACTATAACATTTCTGCTGGCTATTGCTTTTCTTCTTTTGGTCATCTAAATAGAATCTAAATAATTATATTAGGTGTCACCTAGTATGATGAAGTTTGTATTATGAACACTTGTCTAGAGGCAACAAGGAAGACCCATTGGGTTGATAAGATTACGAAATCTTGTATCATAGAGGTATCCCTAGTAGTGCTTTTGGTAAAAAGCTTATGCAGTGTATGCCTTGTTTTGCATCCTTACATAATTTTGTAACCGTAAAAAGAATGTATATTTACCGTTACTTGTAAAAAAGAGGTTATTACATTGATGGGACTATGCTATGCATGTTTTTATTTTAATCACTAATTTTGTAGGGTAATGTTTTGGAAAAATCATAGGCATGGTGCTGTTGAGATCTTAACTGGATAGAATGGAACTCAGGTCAGACCCATAACTAAAGGCCCTATAAGAAAGGATATAAGTATCAGTCTTGGGTATTGTATTGGAATGGTGATTTTAAGAGATGTATTGTATCGTATTAGGAGATGCAAGATACACATAGAATTAGTTGAGAAATGCATGAAACTGGAAAGGATACATGCAAAATACAGTTTCAAATCGTGAAGCACTATAAATAAGCAATTTGTAAACTACATCATGTATAAAAAGAGCAAAGTACGATGAGACAATTCTATTCAATTGATGATGTATGAAGGATGAGGTTTCTTATATGTACTAATAGTCTAATATCATAGCGAGCTGCGGGCTGGTTCAAACTTAGAGTTGGAAGTGGTCTCAAATAAAGGCGCAACTAAGGTGATGATGTGCACAGACTGAACATACGTGATATGCCCAATACAAAAAAATAAGAAAAATAAAGCAATGTATTTATAATGAATTTCATACAGTACATATAATTTTCAAACAACATTGAAGGCATTTGCTTCAATCTATCCCTAAGTTTTTAATTTTGCATAATTTTTTAATTTTTAGTAAATTGAAAAAAGTTAAAATGCAGAAAAATTAAAAAATACAGCAATCAAAGTCCATTACATGGCTTCAAACAACATACGATTCATTTGCATCAATGTATAAGTTTATCATTTTTGTCCATAATTTTTAATTTCCTGAAAGTAGGCAAAAAAAAAAAAAATACAGAAAAAAAATAAAAATTACTGTAATGATATATGATCTCATCTATGTGATTTATAGATTTTTTTCCAACTCAGTATCACCCATTTTTACAGGGAAAAAAAATCCTTTTAGATCTATAGTCAGTTATGGGGAAAAGAGCACAAATTGAACCTTGATTTATGCAAATAAACAAAGTTGATGCAATGAATCATGTCATTTTCCCTTAATTTATTGATTCATAGAGAAAAAAATAGAGTTCAGACTGTAGAGGTTTAATGGTCGAAACAAGATGTAATTTGTTGGGTTAGAAAGTATTGTATGTAGGAATGTAATTCCCAACTCAAATCTAAGCAAAAAGGGGGATAGTTTTCATTGAGTTTTGGCTTTCTTCTCTGCAGTGGTCCTTTTTTTCTTCAGGTTTTAAGGTAAGTATTGATTAGTATCGACCAGTATCAGGTTGTATGGAGCGATTTTTTGTTTTAAATTATTAAGTATTGTATTGGTACCCTGAAGATACGATACGACTGATACTTACTGATGACTATTGATACTTACCAGTGCTTAAAAACCCTCCTTATAAGTGCCTATCTGACTGATTTGGCACTCAATAGCACCTGCTTACTATCTGGCAATGCAAATTCAATTCTCTTCTATTAAATAGTGGATGGGGATAGGGTTAGGATGGAATGCCGGTAGTAGGCTTGTTTTGTGAATGAGACTCGTGTGTCTGAATCATATATTCTGTCTGCACTGTTCCTTTAGACGGTTTGGTTAGAGGCTTATTTATTAGGGGGGGTTGATGGGTGGTTAATGAGGAGGTTTCAGATTACACTGATGTTTTTGTCATGTGTCTATGTACAAGTTAGTAAATTTAATTTAGATTCTGCATTTAGGATGCATTCTCTGTAGCGATTTCCTTTTCTGGAAGCATGGTAATATGCTGTAATCCTTAGCAAAGGTTGCATTCTGTAGCAATTTTGTTGGGATAAGACTGAGTTGTTGTTGTAAGGTAATATGCTGTAATCCTAACATGGAACCAGGTAGCAACATGAATATATTAAGTTTTTCCATATAAGTTTCTTTTGCAAATTGGCGGAGATGACTTTTATTCTCCTGGAGTAATCATACCTAATTCTGTATCATGTGGCTTTGTAGTGATGAGGTAATGCATGGCAAGCTTTATCTATTGATACAAGTTGAATTATCTGTATCCTTGTTTAGCTATTAGTTTTTGGTTGTACAGAAGATCTTCTATAAATCTAATTTAATTGTTTGCTTTTTTCTTCTTTTCTTGTTTTAATATTCAATTGATTGTTTTTTTTAATGTATGTTTTTCCCAGCTCGTAACAACTATTACTGTGGATGAACCTGCACCTGGGCTGAAGACAATCTTTAGCTTCATTGTTCCCGATCAGAGGTCTGGGAAGGTGAGTAGTTAATCGTATTTCCATTACCACTAAGTTGTACTTGTGTTGCTAAGATCACTTTCAAACTTTTTCCATAGCTGGGGACAAATTGTGATTTAGTTGTAAGTAATTAAAATGGTTCATTTCTTACATTAACTGCATTCTCATTAGAAAATATTATTCATTTAGATAATATTTTTTATGCACGTGGCGCTGTGATGTTAGTTATTTTTTGAATTGGTTATTATTTATAAAGAAGAAAAATATATATATTTGCGGAATGATGGGGTTATTCTAATCACCTAAGGGGATAGATTTTACAAAGCCTTGGAAATTCTAGGATCACAGGAAAGTATGCAACCAGAATTGATACAAATAACATATCAGAATAGCAATATTAGAGAATAATTAATAGCAAATTCAGAACTGCTTTATGAAACCAGATTGATGAATTTGGATCCAAAACTCAGAAATTCAGGAAATCCTACTTTGGGAAGGATTGTTAGAAAGCAATGAGAAGATTGGATTTTGAAAACAAGAACAATAGCATAACAAGAACTCCAGGGTTAACAATTAAGGAACTAAAACATGCGCAGGGTTCAGGTTTGAGATCTGACCTGTTTCTATAGAAGGAAGGAATGATATAATCCAAGCATCCCACCCGGTCCCAGGACTGGAATACCACCAGCGTAGTTCGTATCCCATCAGGGTGTCCTGCATCTCACAACATTTGCTCTGAAGCCTACAGAGCTTTGAAGGAAAAAGCCAAACTTTATTCATCAAATTATGGACGGTTATTAGCCTATACATCCATGTATAAAAATTGCTATAAACTAAACAAAATAGGACTGTAAACTTGCAAATCCGTTAGCTGAGTTGGCAGTCTCTAACTTAATAATATAATAAGGATAAAGACTTCTTAACTGAAACAAAAAATCCCCTCAATTCGTAGGTGCTTTGGAGGAGTCCCAAACCAACTAAAAAACTGAACCTTATCTCCTGAAAAGTAAATGATTGGAGTTTCCTGGTGCAACATGACTGCTGAATAAAGAAACAAACTCCTGAAAAGTAGCCTGCCGTTTGTGGTGTTTATAAGAACCAGAACTGAACCAGCTGTTGAACCATGGGTCAGGTTCTGAACCAGAAAGCTGGTTCAAGGTTGAACTAGAGCAACCCAAACTGCAGAATCTTAATGGTATGTTCTTCAAGAATTTGTGTCGAAGTGTTTTATGGAAACCAGCTTATGGAAATTCTCTGCCTATTTTCTTTAAAATGTTATTTTATTTATATGATATGGTGGTATTTATACATGTGTTTATTTAGATTGTGCCCATTTAATGCATATTAATCCTGAGTTTATGCTAAATTCTGTTGAATATTTGTGGTGGTTATAACAGGTGGAACTCCAGTATTTGCATGACTATACAGGGATCAGCACAAGCATTGGGTTGACTGCAAACCCCATTGTTAACTTTTCGGGTGTAGTTGGAAGCAATACTGTTGCCCTCGGAACTGATGTTGCTTTTGACACTGCTTCTGGAAACTTCATCAAATACAATGTTGGCTTGAATTTCACTAATGATGATCTCATTGCTTCCTTGTCCTTGTGAGTGTTCTTATTTTCTTCTTTCCTAAATAAAGAGGTATTGCAGAAGCAATCTACAATCCATATCATCTGGCTTGTGTTAGTTTTGATTAGTGTAGGTTCAGATCTTGTATGTCTTTTGCAGGGTTAATTGAAGTTTAGGGCCAATTATGTAATGTGTAATTTTTAAATTAGAGTTTTAGGCAGGTCGCAGGTGTCTTGTTTAGCTATCAATTTGGAGTTCTTAAAGTTAAAAATATCAAATCTCATTAGTTTTGGGTTGTTTGTTATTAGGAAAGTAGAGTCCTTCGTTATTCGGAGTTGGTTAGATGTCTGAAATCCCTCTTGAATAACAATTTGGTTCTCTTTATTTCTTTACATATTTAATCCCCCGCTGCCTAAAAAAATTGATTGATGGTTTAAGTTTAAGAAAATTTGGTTTCTTTTGGTTTCTTATCGAGGGCCAAGAAAGTTCATAGTCCATGCTAGATTTTCTCTCTTCTCAGTTCTCACGATTTGGTAAGAGGATTCCCTCTCCCTTCTTTCTGTTCTCTCTCTCTGAAAATTATCACCTCCAGTTCCCCCAGTGCCTCTAATAGGGGGGGGGGAGAATCCCACCCTTGCAGGGGTAGGGTGGTCATTGTGCCCCCCTTATTAGAGGCACTGGGGAACTGAAGGGGATAAAAATCCCTCTCTCTCTCTCTCTCTCTCTCTCCAAATATTCTCTCATCAATACCCATAGAGACAGCTTTCTTTTTCTTACCCTTTCCTGCCATCAAATGATAGTTCCATATCCTAATCTTAGGATCGAACTTTCCTATTTTGTCTTCTCCACAATGCCCAACGATCTCTATTTATTTAGTTTATTTCTTCTTTTTTTTTTTCAAATCTGGAAAATATTGTTAACAATCTCTGTTACTACCTTCCATCAATTATGATTGTTAGATGTGAGATTAAATCTGAGTAATAATCAGGTCTGTTTGGTAGACCTAGGCAATATCGGCCCTTGGATTAGAATCTTGGAGATTGGCCCATCATCTACATTGATCTGTATCACCAGGTCATTCTTTACTCACCGTTTTCTTGCTTCTCTTGAAATCTCGCTCTGTTTTCTTTTGACACACATCCTGTGCTCTTGATTTGATTGACAATTCTGTGTAAGCAGAGTTGTGCACGATGTACTTTTTGCCCTATTCTTGGTGTGTCAACACTCCTTTGAATTCCAGTAATCCCAGGGCTCAGATATTGCCTTGTGTGCTCAGCTAGGAGTGTGCAATGGATTTATGTTAAAGGTTTTCCATGTCTCAGTCTTCGACAAATGATAAAACAAGCTTAAGCCAAAGATTTATTTGAAGAGTTAGGTCAATGATCATATTTTGACTTTGCTGGTTCACTCTGTTGTTTTGTTATACAGGAATGATAAAGGTGACTCCTTGACTGGTTCATACTACCACTTGGTGAGCCCCTTAACCAACACGGCTGTTGGTGCTGAGCTGACTCATAGCTTCTCAACAAATGAAAACACCTTGACAATTGGAACCCAGAAGGCATTGGATCCATTGACTACGTTGAAGGCTCGGGTCAATAACTATGGAAAGGCTAGTGCTCTTATCCAGCACGAGTGGCGCCCCAAGTCTCTCTTTACCATTTCAGGAGAAGTGGACACCAGGGCCATTGAGAAGAGTGCTAAGGTTGGGCTGGCTTTGGCTCTTAAACCCTAAATGAGGGGTGGACATTTGTTCTTAAGGGTGGGGAAGTAGAGATGAGGGTGTAGGGGTGGGAAAGAAATGCTTTCATTCTGGTGTGTGAAAGCAATTACTGATGTTAGTCTTTGTTTTGAAATGTGGGTCGGAAAAAATAATTTTGTTGCTGATGTGTCAGGGATCAGCTTCGTTTCCCCATTACATTTTTCATCATCGCCCTGTAGTTTTGATGACACACTTGGTCTAGCTAGAGCGGTGTTTTTACTTCAGAACTTTGCTTCAATTTTTTAATGCTGGTTTGTGCTTCTGCAAAATTTTGTTGGAATTTATAGAATTGTAAAATGGTCGTGCATTTGCACGAGTCTCTTGCCTGAAGCAAGGTTTAAAATTTCTGTGTTTCTTGTGTTGTGTATCTAATATCCACTGCTGAAGGCTTTATAATTTTTTGTTTGGGAAGGAGTGAGGTGGGAAGACATCTCATTCACCATATTCTAAAAGTGGAACTTGAAATGGGTTGTGTACATATGGTGGCATAATGAGAAGGTAAGTCCAGGAGCCCTTCGTAGATCGATGGCCTAGTATCAAAAGTCCTTTTGCTTTCTATGTCACAATTTAAATTAGCCTGGAGTGTACGTTTCCGATCGCTGCATTTTACCTCGGGTGAATAAACTCTCCCCCTTATCTTTATAATCCTATTGGTTTAATCCTAGCACTTTCTATTTATGCTGTTATATGGTAACTGTATAAGCCTGTTCTAATTCTAATTTTGATTTAAACTATTAGTTTTAATTTGTGCTTAATCTGAGGTAGGATTAGAGGGCAAGGTTCTAAATCTCGGATTTGACCCGGCTGGCAGAAACTGAAATTTCTCAGGTTACTACTGAAATCTTGTTAAATTTGATATTTTTTGGGTCAAAACTTGACATATGGTTTGATCAAAACTGGTCGAACCAAAATTGGTTGAAACTTGGTATTTTTCGCAGGTCTAAATATGTCAAAATTGTCTGAAATTTGGTATTTTTTGGTGGTAGAAACTGTGTAGATCAAAACATGTTAAAGCTGACTGAAATTTGGTATGTTTTTGGTGGTAGAAACTGTGTAGGTCAAAACATGTTAAAACTGATTGAATGGTATTTTTGAGTCAATACTGTTCAAAATTATCAAAAAATGGACGAAACTGCGTTTGTTAGAAATTTTGCATTTTTACGATTGGAAATTGTCCATTTTTTTTTGTTTCTCACTTGTCTGGTTGAAACTATTGAAATTGATCGAATTTGAAACTCGTCAAAAGTATTGAAACTGGTCGAATATGAATTGGTCTGTCAAAATTGGTTGAAACTACCAAAATGTGCGAAATATGATCACCACTTAGTACGATATCGACTTTAAGGTTTGGAAGGAAATCTTGGATTGAGGTTATGAACCATGTTAAGGGTGAAAATTAGGGACCTTTATCCGCTCCAGTACTGGAGGCATTGTTGTGCTCATCGTGCGGTGCAGCAGCGACCATGTGTGCATAGTGGGGCCTGTTGTGCACATGTTTGTTGCTGCTCCGCACAATGCGCACAGCAGCGCTGCAGTTACAGCAGCGGATAAAAATTTGAAAATTAGATTTGCATACATAATCTGGACACCACGCAAATAGACTCGCAAATACTGGTAGAAGAACCAACTTCATGATAGTTCATTGTTCACATCTGGACCACATCTAATGTTTATTTCGAAGGATTTTAAATCAATTTTGGATTTGGAAGATTCTACCTTCTTCTCTAGGGATAAAAATCCTCTTCAATTCTTAATCTGGCAGTGCGGTGCAGTGCTACCTTCACAGTGCGAGATACAAACTGATCATGTGGATGAAAATGATTTGCACTATTTTCATGAATCCCCAACCCATTTTACTTACCGTATGAACCTGATTGAAATGTAAAACCAAATCAGAGAAAATAAAAGATTTGGAGAGGACCAAAAACGGTTGTTCAGTACACTTTTGTACCATTTTGATTAATTAAAAGGCAATTATGCCACCCTTCCCCACCCAAAAAAATCCTATTCAAGTTGTATTTGGTATAGATTATAGATAGATGTAAGGCCCATTGCCTAAACCCAATTCTTCAAATTAATATTTTCAGTTTTTTCAACTGGGTGCTGTGAGTATTTGTAATAGACTTGGGTGGATTCCTAGGTTGCCTTTATAGTTTTGAGGGGTCTGTTCTGCAAGATGAATTTCCAAACAACAGAGGATAGAATATTGAAGGATAGAACTAGAAAATTCGAAGTATAAGAGAAGTACAAGAGAAAATTAATAACTAAACAAGGGCAGTTTTGATTTCCTGTAATCCTGGTCCAGTGGTCTTTCTGATGAGGACTATTAGCAGGTAAAATATGGGAGAAACAGGAAGGGGGGGGGTCGAGTGGTCTTTTTGATGAGGTCTTATCAGCTCTAGGACTTTCTTCAGTTTGGGTTCTGATTTGTTATGGTGTTTTGTTTGTGATCATGAGCATATATGTTGGCAATCTATACTTGATATTAGCAGAGTTCACCTATGACATTATAGTGAAGTAGACTTCTTTTGAGATAGTTTTTAGGATGTTCAGTCAAAGTGACCCATTAATTTTGCTTCCCTTCCTCCATATGCAGGGGTCAGTATTGAAGCTAATAACTTTATTCACCACATCATAGAGCTTGGGCCTCGGCACAACGTTAAGGTTGCTCCATTGCGAAATGGTGCCTGCAGGTTTGAATCAGGAAACAGCCTCTCCCCGAAGCGGATCAAGGCTGCGTACAATATCAGACAATTAGCTAATGGTTCCAATCAATGAACCCTTATTTAGTCCATTGTTCGAAGACAAAGAGGTTACTAGAAGATAGAATGGATTACCAGAAGAATTTTTCGTTTCAAAATAACCCTATAAGTTATCTTTCTTGTTCATCAAATGTCAAAATATAGAGATCTTAAAAATTATACAAGGACTTTATTCATTTGCTTTGGAGCAAGAACAAAAACAGAAAGCTGTTCAAAATCACAACTGACACAAAGTACTTGATCAAATGCTTGTATAAGAAGAACAAAAACTAGTAAGGGTTGGCTATTGCTGCCCCCACTTGAACTAAAAACAACATCCACAAAAAAAAGACAGAACATGGTGGACATGACAGTATTCACATCGATTTAAAAGTAGACCAAGTAATATTGTAATGAGATCCTAATTACTGAGTGATCTGTGATCCCTGAAGAAGTCCATCACGAATTTGGGTTGCAACATCACGAACAGCACCAGGTCCATGAGGGATAAAAACAGCAGACGATTTAGAGGAAGCACCAATCTCCTTCATGGTGTCAAAATATTGAGTGACAAGGACCATGTCCATAACATCTTTTGCAGTTGTCCCTGGAACATTTACTGAGAAGCCTAGTACACTGTCTCTCAGACCATCCACAATTGCCTGGCGCTGACGAGCAATACCCAAGCCTGACAAATATTTTGCTTCAGCTTCTCCCTCTGCTCGTTTTATTTGAACAATCTTCTCAGCCTCTGCCTTATCAGTTGCTGCTGCCCTCAGTCTTGAAGCTGAAGAAATTTTAAAGATTTTCAGAAAACAGGAAAAGAAAAAACAAGAGCATAGTAGAGCAAAACCCTCTTCATTGGATATATTTCAAATAAAAAAGCATTAATAATTTGATGGTTGATATCAAAAGGTTGTGTCCGCTACATTGAAGGGTGTTATAGAAGCAGTACAAGACAAGACATTCTAATCTACAGGATCCCCTATTCAGTGAATAACATAGGTTGGCAATTTGATCCCTCAATATGGATGGCACTGTGAATGGTCACCTAGCAAAGAAAACCACAAAAACCTTTTCCCAGAGTTGTAGAATTGCTGTTTCACCACTCTCTCTCAACATGCAAGTGCAGGATCAAATGGAACAGGGACGAACTATGATTTTATACCTAATCATATTAGCCATGAAAAAGGGTACTTACCAGCATTAATTTCATTCATTGCTCGCTTCACATGCTCATCAGGCTCTATATCAACAATTAAAGTCTGAACGATCTCGAAACCATACGCAGACATAGCCTGGGGATCAGAGAGGAACGTGTTCAGCTTCTATGGTATTTATTGTGTAATTATTTAACAAAGGGTATGAGCTTATATGTAAACTCAAACCAATACAGCATTGACTTATAGGGGGTTACTTCCCAAAAGCTCATATGTCATTGACATACTTACCTTTTCAAGCTCCTCTTCTACAGCTTTAGCAATTCCAGTTTTCTGCACGAAAACTTCATCTAGATCGAGCTTAGGAACGCTTGCTCTGATCACTATAAATTTGTAAAGGAAAACATTAGTCCATGGTGATCAACTTCAGACTTTGTATGTAATAATTTTCTAGTTTATACTTCATGGTTCATACCATCAAAAACATAGGCCTGGATTTGGGATTTTGTATTGCTTAGTTTATAGAAAGCATCGCTCGCACTATCAGCCAAGGCTCGGTATTGGATAGATGCAACAACATTGACAAATACATTATCCTACAAAATGATTCACAAGAACAAATATCAATTTAGTGATGAAAATAAATAAAAATCAATTCACTGCAGTCATACTAAGTGAATGATTTTAGATGGCAGCTCCATCGCCGTGTTTTGTGGTCAAGATGTGGAGAGCAAGCTCACTTGGACCAAGAATTATCCTAAGAACCACATAAAGTTTTTCCTATTTGTCATGTTTTTTAGAGTCATAAAAAATAACAGAAGTGAAAGATTACAGAAATATGTCACAAGCTTCTCTCCCCACTTAACAAATAAAGCTTCAGGGTGAAAATGGATTTGAATTGGAAGAAGAACAAAAAATTGGAGGAAAATAATAGAATGAATTAGAGAACTGACAAACCTTTGTCTTGGTCTCACAACGCACGTCCAGCTGCTGCAACCTAAGGGAGAGATGCCCAGCTACCTGGCTCCCAAAGATCCAAGGCACACAATGGCATCCTGGCTCAAGAACATTCTCAAACTTCCCAAATCTCTCCTCGATGGCTACTTGGGATTGATCGACTTGAACACAGCAGCAAAGGTTGCCCATTTTCTCTATTTTCATACCATTCAAAAAAAAAAATAAAAATGTGCACATTAGCAATTGAACGTTTCTGTTCATTCCAAGTAAGAGTATGTCCCAAAATACATAGAGAAGACATGAGAAAAGTCCAATCAAAGAACAAGAAATTGTGTTTCTGTACCCAGGAAATCAAATTTAAGAAAAGCACAGACAAATAAGAAATACAAATTTTTTCAGAGAATCCAGGAGCAAACGAGCAAACCCATTTTAATACAGTTTTTACTTTTTAGACATGTCCACAACCTAAGATAGTTTGAAAACTTCCCACCCACACTCAGGAAAATAGGTGGAGAAAATTCTGGGCATCTTTCATGAAAAGAATCACCAAAAATCTCCAAGAACATAAGAGACTTCTTTCACCAAATCGAAAAGCAATAGGTTTAAGAAAAAATTCGAAAGAAACAAAAATTTCAGTGGTTCCCCATAAATTCCAGCAGCTGTAACCTTGCAATCCCAGGAATTTAAATGAATCTAATCCTGTTGAGCAGAATCTTTTGAAAACATATGATTTGAAATCTGATACCTAAAATTGTAGGTTTAACAAGAAACCCATGATGAATTTAAAACGAGAATCACCCAGCAATGAAATTTCAATTTACATGACAAATATGAGAGGGAGAGGAACTTACTGAAAGCTCTCTCTGTCTTATCAAAGAACTGGAAGTGTCAGACCAGCGAATAGAAGAAGAGAAACTGAATAATGGAAGATTTGAGATATTTTCCCCAACACACAATAAAGATAATTATAGAGGCACAAGTATAAATAAGTATAAATAAGTTCCAAGGAGTTACTACCTATGAATAAAAATTATGGGTCAGCGGAAATTGAGAATTGCTTGTCGTGCAGAAGAATATAAAGTGGTTTTGAAGTTGGACATGTAGATCATAATGTCTTTCCTCGAATGCCTCTCAGTGTCACTCTCTTTTCTCATCATTAATACGTGTGGATCCTCTTATAGTTAGGACGCTGTGCTTTGTGCCACAGTTTAGGCTGCATCTAGGTACATGGGGGTGGTACAATGACCACCCTGCCCCCTGAATGGCAGGCCCATGTGCCTGGGCACAGCCTGCGCTGCAGCACAAAGAACATTCTCCTATATAGTTATTATCACCACATTACAACCCCAGGCGACATGGGCTAGCACAGGATCTTTGTCCCCTCAATTTGCCTGCCCCTTAATTTCCTCAATTCCATCAAATATAGGGGGCAAAAATGACCACCTTACCCCCCTGCCCGAACACACTGCCCGAGTGGGATCCACCTCCCTCTATTAAAGGGAATTGAGGAAATTGACGGGCAGGCAAATTGAGGTGATAATTTTCCAACTAGCACACCATTCATTCCTAAACAAAAATATTTCCCCATATATAAAAGGAAAAAAGAATGCTAACCGGTGTTGTGCTTCAGCATGTACCTGCACTCAGGCACAGTCGCAGGCAAAATGACCGACACACCCATGATCCTTTCCGCCTTTCCAGGGGTGCGTGGGTCATTTGATTGTAAATGCGTATTCAATAATATCAATAGTAAAAAATAAGTATTCAACTTAAAATAATACAGTTTAGAATAGAGCAAATTCCATCAAACCAGAAGGGTTCATGGTCATCATCCTCAAAATACAACGAGGAATGATACAGATAGACATAGATTGACTAATTTGACTACTTCAAGATGAACCAAAAAAGTAAACAGAAAAATATCCAGGTTCTACCTACCTACAAAAACAAAAGAGAAAATCTATTCATATTAAATTAAGGGCAAGAGATCTCTACTTGGTGTTGTTTCCTATACCCTCTCACAGGGCAACGTGAGATGATGCCTTTGTCCCCTGGGTAGATACCAAGGGTGCTCACCCATTGGAGGGTGTAGGAAACACCACCAAGTAGAGATCTTTTCCTATTACATTTTAAACTTGATTGTATATGCGTATTGTATGATGCCAATTGAATCAGATAATCTAAATAAAACTTATTTGAGCATGGAATTTTAGGTATACTTTGTGCACAAAATTTTGCTCAATCTTCTACCATGTGACAAAAGTAGGAATTCCACCAAGACTTGGTTATGTAGATTGTTAGACCAAAAAACCTTTTCCCATAAATAAAAGTAGTACCCAAAACATAAGGATCCCGCCAATGTTTGATCTGGGGAGGGTCATAATATATGTAGCCTTACACACCCCACTTGGTGGACATGCTGTTTTTCAACTTGAACCTGCCACCATTAGGTCACAATGGAGCACCTTACCATTGCATCATTGTCTGCCGTCCTTTTCCCATAAATATAACTATTAAATTCTAAACTTCAGTGTAAAAGATATTGTATAATATCAATTGAAAGAGGTAATCCAAAAAGAATAGATCATTATCTCATTGGTTATCAACTACACAACACAACATATATAATCATGCATAGATTAACAAAGACTGATTAAGCTGACCCTTCTTCCCTATGAACCAAAAGAGAAAGAAAACTAAAATATCCTAGTTTCAACTCATTTAAAAAAAAAAAAACAGAAAATCTATAACATATATTACATAATGTCAACTAAATTAGATAATCTTAGAAGGAATGGGTTGTCAGTAAAAAATTGGGTTGAAACTTGGCATGTGAGTAGGAGCCTTTTGGAGTGTATTCATGCACAAAATTTCATCTCCGAGGTATCAAAATCCGATACTTTGATGCTTCAAATGATGAAGTGTATGAATACTTTTGCCAAACTAAAATATCCAACCTCTACAACATAGAAAATATGATATAATCCATATAAGGTCCACATGGTTAAGGTAGGAAAGAGAAAACAATAAAAAAAACTCATATGAGAGGGTAATAGAGACTATAATCAATATAGAATATAATGGAACACAGTGTTAACAAATTCAATCCCACTAGAATGGTGGCTAAGCAAGAGGCCACTGACCTTGTAAAGCTCTCCAAACTACTTGGCAAAGAGAGAAAGAGATTGAGATGGTGAAAGAGACCTCTAAATAGAGAGTCTATGGGGGATGTTGAGGATGTTAATGTATCGATTTTTTCCTATTGTGAGTTTCCGGGAGACAGAGATGCTATATTTGGTGTTATTTTAAGGGGGTAATATGTCATAAATGTCCCTCTCCCTTTTATCAGATTCCCAAGGGGGTTCCCTTATTTGTCTAAAACCACACTCGACAGTGTAAGAAGAGATAAAAGCGTGACCTATGTCCATCGCCAACGTGAATTGACATCTCTATCCTCATTGGGAGAGAGGAGAGAGATGAATTTTTTTCCTATCTTGTTCCATGCCCGGTACAATGGTTTAGTTCTTCTCATAAGAAAGAGGAAATGACGTTTTAATCTCCCTTGGGCAATGTGTTGGGATAGGGGGTTAGGTCATCATTTCACGCCCCCTATGAGAGGAACCAGACCATTGTACCGAGCAGGGAACAAGAGACGATAATAGACTAGGGAACGCTGGCCTAGGCCACATTCTTAGACAGAAAACATCTTCTCATATAACTTGTTGCTGCACATTGACGTAAACACGACCCATTAATAAACAAAGTAGTGATAAAATTGATATATTTTGACACAATTAAAAAATAGATTGGGGCAATCTCGATACAACCTAAACCATGGTTTGAAGAATCTCTATCGGATCGGCCCAATCCCATATCAATGGATCGGTATGGACCAAGGTTAAAAACATAGAAAATACAAATTTTTTTCTTTTAAAGAAAACGGGTAAATCTGTCTGATCTAGATCGATACGGGCCGAGCCAGATACCGATTACTAACACCCTAACCTAAACATGATCCATTGCCTTTTTTTAGTAAGGAAACACGATCCATTGCCACCCTTAGGTAGGGATTGAGATATTGGTATTGGTATCTGGATCGGTCAATTTTACCCTTACTTTTCATCAAAAATCAAGTTTTTTTTTTTTACAATTTTACCTATGATCCAATACTGGTGCCCGATCCAAGATCGGCCAGGTATCGATACTGGCCTCGATCGATACCAATACCAATACGAATACCTCAATCCATGTCCCTAGGTGTATTTATTTATTTTTGTGTTAAGATCGTAGGTGCATCTGGTTCCTTTCAGTCATTATCAATTGTTGTTCTTTCTTATGAAATAGCAGCGGCTATGGATGTGGATATTTCAGTGCAAGTTGCCTAGTTGCCTTGTACTCTAATTTTATACAAATAAAAAGTGAGCATTTTTTCCATACAGTCTAATAATTGCCCTAAAAGTCTACGGATCTAGATCTTCTACTGTGCGGCTGCCCCAACGTTCTATGCTGTGCAGGCACAAGGCGGTGCACAATAACTATTTTACCCTTATTCAGGCAAGACGTTCGGGCAGGGGTAAGACGATCATTACGGACCGCCTTGTATCTGTGCAGCACAGGCCGTTGGGGCACCCACGCCGAAGAGGATCTGGATTGAAAAGTCTCCCAATTGTAAAGTTTCAGCCTAACGTATCACACCACGTGTCACTGGTCTATTTTAGACTAGTAGTAAAAAATTAAACATGTTGACATGTTGTGGGCCAAATGATTAATTTACCTTAATATTTTATTATTGATGACCATTTCATGTGATCCTTTGTATCTATCATATGGATAGAGTTTCCACGTCAGTATGGGATTCTTGGACTAAAAAACTCAACTGCTCCTCGTGACACCCGATTTATGCTCTTTGTCATGCATTACTTAGCAAGCAGAGGCTCGAAAGCTGGAGTAGACTAGCATGCAACTTATAAATACACTCTTGTATTGATCTGATAGAAAATATAATCAAGATAGACCATAAATTTTAACATGTAAACTATTAAATAGGGAGTAAGAATTGGTTGTGGCTTACAAAATTGCGATTAGAGAAGGAAAAAAAAAATGAAAACGTTGCTTACGACGAAAGGTTAACCCAGGAATCTAAGGTCATCATTACTTTCTCCTTTCCTACACATTGGAGGTCCAAAATGCCCTTCACTCTCCTTTACAGTCATCCAAGTAGATGCTTCACTTCTAACCCAAACAATGTAGATAATGGTTCTTGGCCAAGTTCAATTGTGGACTAGTATTATGAAACCGGAAAGTTTTATCCTAATTTTTGTAAATTTATAGACCCCAGGGCCCTTTCCACGTTATAAGTTTCAATCACTATAAGTTGATGATATGGCAAAACAAAGCATTGAAAAAATCTAAGTCTGTGGTTGGTATGCATTCTTGGAATGCATTCCAAGTCAATTTTGCATTCTAGGGTGATAAAAATAGTTGTTTTTATTGTTCGAGAATGCGAAATCAACCTGGAATACATCCCAAAAATGCATATCAAACGCAGCCTAAGACTATCAAGAGGGTTGGTGGGGTTACTTATAGGATCCATGTCTGCATAGATATATATGGGAAACAAGCCTCTGAAACTTGAATGCACCCAATGAACTTTCATCCTCTCAAGTGCGGTGCACTGCCTAGTGCACCATACTTAAGAATCCAACTGTAAAAATATGGGCAGTTGCGTTCTTTTATCCTTTCAAGGGTTGGGTGGCTGGTTGGATTCTTAAATGTGCCACACTCAAGAGGATAAATTTCTGTATGATATGGATACAAAGATAACAATAAAATTAGGTTCAGCCGTTGAAGCCGAAGCAAAAGCTATTGAACAAGGTGTCAAGGATGCGATTTCGAAGGGCTTCGAGTATCTAGAAGTATGGACAGACTTTTTGAACTTGGCTTTGTGGTTATCCTCCCAAAACACAGCAGAGTGGCCTTGGACTCCTTTTTGTTTGCCTCTATGATATAAAATGTTTAATGGATAAACTCAGCTAGGATTTCAAAACTTTCAGCCTGCATGGTTGTAACTTTGATGTTTAATTTCTTTTTAATATTATTACTTTTCAACCAAAAAATAAAAAAAACAACAAAAAATAAAGTTCAAGCTAACAAAGTAGATAAATGGGAGAGGGATTTGGGTCCTTTGTAGCGCGACAGGGCTTGTAACACACATCCGACGGCCTGCAATGCTCGGGCATGCAGCCCAACACATAGGTGGGGTGTTGGGCTGCGTGCCCAATCGTTGTAGGCCGTTGGATGTGCGCTACAAAGGAGCCCCACGCATGGGAGAGTGCAATTCTTGAACCCTATTTTATACAAATGGCTTGTTAATCAGATAAATCAAAACCTTTGAATGGGAAGAGGACAACATGTATTAATCAAATATCAAATTTGGGGCCTAATTTGATCATACCTTATGCTGTGAATTCTTCAACTAGAGGACGGACCTCGGTGCAATGGTAAAAATGCTCCATTACGACCAAGTGGTCGTGGGTTCAATTGAGCAACCTCATCATTGCACCGAGGTCCACCCTTTGGATATTAAAGGATAGAACTAAAAAATACGGTATAAGAGAACTACAAGAGAAAATTTATCGCTAAACAAGGGCAGTTTTGATTTCCTGAAAACCTGGTCCAGTGGTCTTTCTGATGAGGACTATTACCAGGTACAATATGGCAGAAACAGGAAATGGGGGTCGAGTTTCGAATCGTTATCCCCTCCAATTTGCTGCCCTTTTCAATTCCTCCAATTCCTCACATGAGGGCAAAAATGACCACCCTACCCCCCCACTCGAAAACACTGCCCAAGGTGGGGTCCACTTACCCCTATTAGAGGAATTGGAAGTGCCCGCAAATTGGAGGGGATAATTATTCCAGTTTTCTTATCAGCTCTACGTCTTCTTCAGTTTGGGTTCTGATTTGTTATGGTGTTTTATTTGTGATCATGAGCATATTTGGCAATCCATACTTGTTATTCGCAGAGTTCACCTAGACCTTATAGTGAAGTGGACAATAAGTCAAACTTCTTTTGCGATAGTTCTTGGGATGTTCAGTCAAAGCGACCATTGATTTTGTTTCCCTTCCTCCATATTTGGATCAGTATTGAAGCTAGCAACTTTATTCACCACATCATAGAGGGTGGGCCTCGGCGCAACAGTAAGGTGGCTCCATTGCAAACTGGTGCTTGCTAGTTTGAATCAAGAAACAACCTCTCACCGAAACAGGGTAAGGCTGCATACATATCGGACAAAATGACCCTAAGTTTGCATTCTTGTTCATCAAATGTCATAATATAAAGATCTTAAAAATTATATGTCGATTTTTTTCATTTGATTTGGAGCAGGAACAAAAACAGAAAGCTGTTCAAAGTCACAACTTTAACTACTAATAGATGTACTTGATCAAATGCTTGTACATGGCTATTGCTGCCCCCATTTGAACTAAAAACAACCACAAAAGAAGACAGAACATGGTGGAAATGACAGTATTCACAACTATTTAAAAGTAGACCAAGTAAATATTGTAATGAGATCCTAATTACTGGGTGATCTGTGATCCCTGAAGAAGTCCATCACGAATTTGGGTTGCAACATCACGAACAGCACCAGGTCCATGAGGGATAAAAACAGCAGATGATTTAGAGGAAGCACCAATCTCCTTCATGGTGTCAAAATATTGAGTGACAAGGACCATGTCCATAACATCTTTTGCAGTTGTCCCTGGAACATTTACTGAGAAGCCTAGTACACTGTCTCTCAGACCATCCACAATTGCCTGGCGCTGACGAGCAATACCCAACCCTGACAAATATTTTGCTTCAGCTTCTCCCTCTGCTCGTTTAATTTGAACAATCTTCTCAGCCTCTGCCTTATCAGTTGCTGCTGCCCTCAATCTTGAAGCTGAAGAAATTTTAATGATTTTCAGAAAACAGGGGAAAAAAAAACAAGCTTTAATAATTTGATGGTTGATATCAAAAGGTTGTGTCCTCTACATTGAAGGGAGTTATAGAAGCAGTAGAAGACCAGAGACATGGCTAATCTAGAGGATCCCCTATTCAATGAATAACATAGGTTGGTTCTTGATCCCTCAATGTGGCTGCACTATGAATGGTCACCTTCAGATTAGCTATGAAAAAAGGTACTTACCAGCATTAATTTCATTCATTGCTCGCTTCACGTGCTCATCAGGCTCTATATCAACAATTAAAGTCTGAACGATCTCGAAACCATAGGCAGACATAGCCTGGGGATAATAGAGGAACAAATTCAACTTCCAGGGTATTATTGTGAAATTATTTAATAAAGGGTATGAGCTTATATGTAAACTCAAAACAATACACCATTGACTTATAGGGGTTACTTCCCTAAAGCTCATATGTCATTGACATACTTACCTTTTCTAGCTCCTCTTCTACAGCTTTAGCAATTCCAGTTTTCTGCACGAAAACTTCATCTAGATCGAGCTTAGGAACGCTTGCTCTGATCACTAAAAATTTGTAAAGGAAAACATTAGTCCATGGTGATCAACTCCAGACTTTGTATGTAATAATTTTTCTAGTTTATACTACATACCATCAAAAACATAGGCCTGGATTTGGGATTTTGTATTGCTTAGTTTATAGAAAGCATCACTCGCACTATCTGCCAAGGCTCGGTATTGGATAGATGCAACAACATTGACAAATACATTATCCTGCAAAATGAGTCACAAGAACAAATATCAATTCAGTGAATGATTTTAGAAGGCAGCTCCATCGCGCCAAAATGTCGAGCAGTCTTCTCTAAGAGACACATACACCATGTTTTGTGGTCAAGATGTGGAGAGCAAGCTCACTTGGACCAAGAATTATCCTAAGAACCACATAAAGTTTTTCCTATTTTTTCATGTTTTTTAGAGTCATAAAAAATAACAGAAGTGAAAGATTACAGAAACATGTCACAAGCTTCTCTCCCCACTTAACAAATAAAGTTTCAGGGTGAAAATGGATTTGAATTGGAGGAAAATAATAGAATGAATTAGAGAACCGACAAACCTTTGTCTTGGTCTCACAGCGCACGTCCAGCTGCTGCAACCTAAGGGAGAGATGCCCAGCTACCTGGCTCCCAAAGATCCAAGGCACACAATGGCATCCTGGCTCAAGAACATTCTCAAACTTCCCAAATCTCTCCTCGATAGCTACTTGGGATTGATCAACTTGAACACAGCAGAAAAGGTTGCCCATTTTCTCTATTTTCATACCATTCAAAAAAATAAAAATAAAAATGTGCACATTAGCAATTGAACTTTTCTGTTAATTCCAAGTAAGAGTATGTCCCAAAATACACAGAGAAGACATGCGAAAAGTCCAATCAAAGAACAAGAAATTGTGTTTCTGTACCCAGGAAATCAAATTTAAGAAAAAACACAAATAAATAGGAAATACAACAGTTTTTAGAAATGCCCCCAAGCTAAGATAGTTTGAAAACTTCCCACCCACACTCAGGAAAATTGGTGGAGAAAATTCTGGGCATCTTTCATGAAAAGAATCACCAAAAATCTCCAAGAACATAAAAGACTCCTTTCACCAAATCGAAAAGCAATAGGTTTAAGAAAAAATTCGAAAGAAACGAAAATTTCAGTGGTTCCCCATAAATTCCAGCAGCTGTAACCTTGCAATCCCTGGAATTTAAATGAATCTAATCCTGTTGAGCAGATTCTTTTGAAAACATATGATTTGAAATCTGATACCTATCAAATTGAAGGTTTAACAAGAAACCCATAATGAATTTAAAACGAGAATCACCCAGCAATGAAATTTCAATTTACATAACAAATATGAGAGGAAGAGGAACTTACTGAAAGCTCTCTCTGTCTTATGAAAGAACTAGAAGTGTTTGACCAGCGTAGAGACGAAGAGAAACTGGATAATGGAAGATTTGAGATATTTTCCCCAACACACAATAAAGATATTTATAGAGGCACAAGTATAATAAGTTCCAAGAAGTTACTACCTATGAATAGAAATTATGGGTCAACGGAGATTGAGAATTACTTGTCGTGCAGAAGAATATAAAGTGGTTTTTAAGTTATACATGTAATTCATATGTCTTTCTTCGAATGCCTCTCAAGTTCTCTCTCTTTTCTCATCTTTTTTTTTTTTTTGGTAGATAACAGGCTATTCATTCATGTGCGCCCAACGCCAACAGAAAAACAGAATACATATAATGATACTGGAAAAAGATAAGTAGCATGACCAACAGAAGGTTTGGGTATATAGAACCCAGATCGACGGAGCGAAAAGCGACCCGATCTCGCATGCCATAGACTGAGTCATCCAGAGAAGGGGATGGGTGAAAGCCATTGCCCCAGTTAAAGTGCTATCAACACAGCAGCTAATACGGGCATGCACTTTCGTGCCAATAGAAAAGATCCCATAAGTGCCGAAAAGATCAGCGCCATCATGCCCATGTGAGCTGGCACGCTGCCGCGCCAAGAGGAGCTTCGGTGAACGATGACAGGGCCACAAGATCTGAACGGCAAGAGGGGTAGCAGAGCCGACCATTTCCATGGCGACACCAACGCCAGAATTGGCGTAACCTGCAAAATAGAAAACAAAGATCGAAACTTGTATTTGGAACACAACAAAAGAGGTTGAATGTCGGTAATGGCAAAGAAACCCAACAATCCACACAGAAACAGGGGGCTTCAAAGGGGTAAGGGTATAGTTGCTGGCAGCGGTAGTGGGCATGAGCCCCTGTTGTTCAATTGCCTTCTCCTTCTGCTTGCGGGTTTGAGACTTTGAGATCTCATAGATCATCAACACCCCATAAGAGACCAGATCGAGCAGTCCATTTCCTTCTTTAAACTTAGCCTTGCAGGATTGAGCCTTCCCCATCGCAAAGAGGAGGTTGTTTTCCAACAACAGCAAGAAACCCCAATAAACCTCAAAACGGAGATGAAGAGCTTTAAGTGTAGATGGAGGGAGAAGGTGGCCAAAGTGGGAAGAGGACGGCAATGATGTGGATGCAAGGGAAGATGGAGGGAGATGAAGTGAAATTGAAGGGAGATGAAATGAAGGTGGGTCATTTGTCTATTCACCATAAGTAGGCCTCTGGTTTGTGCCTTAAGCACCATGTGCTCAGGCAACAGCAGCGGCAACCCCACGGCCTCAAACCAAAACCACCAAATGTGGGAAGCGAAACAGAGGAGACTACAAGAGGGACGAGGGGCTAGGTGATGGGGCGAGCGATCCCAAGGCCGGTGTGTCATCATCATCATCGTCGGAATCTTCTTCGGTGGCAAGTCCGGTGAGCATGGTGGAGAAACTGTTGAGGAGTTGGTGAGGAGAACACGCACTAGGCGGAGATAGGTAGATGCACAGAGGCGGAGATTGGCACGCACTGCGGCGGAATTGGTTTAACAGCGGCAAAATAACTCGAAACCCTAGCTTTCCAACCCAGTCACATCATCAACCTCTCTCTTTTCTCATCATTAATACGTGTGGATCCTCTTGTAGTTAGGGGCGCTATTCTCTGTGTCGCAGTGTAGGCTGCGTCTAGGCACATGGGGGTGGCACAATGGCCACCCTGCCCCCTGAATGGCAGGCTCATGTGCTTGGGCACAGCCTGCGCTGTGGCACAGAGAACATTCTCCCATATAGTTATTATCACCACATTACAACCGCAGGCCACATGGGCTAGCACACCCTTCATTCCTAAACAAAAATATTTCCCCATATATACATGGAAAAAAGAACGCTAACCGGTGCTGTGCCTTAGTGTGTAGCACCTAGGCACAGTCGCAGGCAAAATGACCGACGCACCCATGGTCCTTTCTACCTTTCCAGGGGGTGCGCAGGTCATTTGCTTGTAAATGTGTATTCAATAATATCAATTGTAAAAAAATGAGTATTCAACTTAAAATAATACAGTTTAAAATAGAGCAAATTCCATCAAACCAGAAGGGTTCATCGTCATCATCCTCAAAATACAATGAGGAATGATACAGATAGACATAGATTGACTAATTTGACTGCTTCAAGATGAACAAAAAAAGTAAAAAGAAAAATATCCAGGTTCTACCTACTTACAAAAAAAAAGAAGAGAAAACCTATTCATATTAAATTAAGGGCAAGAGATCTCTACTTGGTGCTGTTTCCTATGCCCTCTCACAGGGCACCGTGAGATGACGCCTCTGCCCCCTAATACCCACGGGTGCTCACCCATTGGAGGGTGTAGGAAACACCACCAAGTAGAGATCTTTTTTCCATTAAATTTTAAATTTGATTATATATGCGTATTGCATGATGTCAATTGAATCAGATAATCTAAATAAAAATTATTTGAACATGAAATTTTAGGTATACTTGTGCACAAATTTTTGCTCAATCTAATCTACCATGTGACAAAAGTAGGAATTCCACCAAGACTTGGTTATGTGGATTGTTAGACCAAAAAACCTTTTCCCATAAATAAAAGTAATACCCAAAACATAAGGATCCCGCCATTGCTTGATCTGGGGAGGGTCATAATGTATGTAGCCTTACACAACCCACTTGATGGACATGCTGTTTCTCGACTTTAACCTACGACTATTAGGTCACAATGGAGCACCTTACCATTGTGTCGTTGCCTGCCGTCTAAAAAACCTTTTCTCATAAATATAACTATTAAATTCTGAACTTCACTGTATAAGATATTGCATTATATCAATTGAATGAGGTAATCCATTCTTCCCTATGAACCAAAAGAGAATGAAAACTAAAATATCCTAGTTTCAACCCATTAAAAAAAACCAAAAAGAACAAGAAAATCTATAACGTGTATTACATAATGTCAACTGAATTAGATAATCTCTGAAGGAATGGGTTGTCATTACATAATTGGGTTGAAACTTGACATGTGAGTAGGAGACTTTTGGAGTGTATTCATGCACAAAATTTCATCTTTGAGGTATCAAAATGAGATACTTTGATGCTTCTAATGACGAAGTGTATGAATACTTTTGCCAAACTAAAATATCCAACCTCTACAACACAGAAAATATGATATAATCCATATAAAGTCCACATGGTTAAGGTAGGAAAGAGAAAACAATAAAAAAAAACTCAGATGAGAGGGTAATATAGACATTATAATCAATATAGAATATAATGGAACACAGTGTTAACAAATTCAATCCCACTAGAATGTTGGCTAAGCAAGAGGCCACTGATCTTGTAAAGCTCTCTAAACTGCTTGGCAAAGATGAGAGAGAGAGAGAGAGAGACGGTGATAGAGACCTATAAATAGAGAGTCTATGGAGGATGTTGAGGATGTTAATATATCGATTTTTTCCTACTGTGAGTTTGCGGGAGAGAGAGATGCTATATTTGGTGTTATTTTAAGGGGGTAATATTTCATAAATGTCCCTCTCCCTTTTATCAGATTCCAAAGGGGGTTCCCTTATTTGTCTGAAACCACACTCGACAATGTCAGAAGAGATAAAAGCGTGACCTACGTCAATCGCCAATGTGAATTGGCATCTCTATCCCCATTGGGAGAGAGGAGAGAAGAGAGAGATGAATTTTTTTCCTATCCTATTCCATGCCCGGTACAGTGGTCTAGTTCCTCTCATAGGAAGGTGGAAATGACGTTTTAACATCCCTCGAGCAGTGTGTTCGGGCAGGGGGTTAGGTCATCATTTCACACCTCCTATGAGAGGAACTGGACCACTGTACCGGGCAGGGAACAAGAGACGATAATTGACTAGGGAATGCTGGCCTAGGCCACATTCCTAGACAGAAAACATCTTCTCATATAACTTGTTGCTGCACATTCACGTGAACACGATCCATTAATAAACAAAGTAGTGATAAATTGAGATATTTTGATACAATTAAAAAATAGACGGGGTTAGGTTGAGGCAATCTTGACACAATCTAAACCATAGTTTGAAGAATCGCTATCGAATCGGCCCAATCCCATATCAATGGATCGGTATGGATCAAGGTTAAAACTATAGAAAATTCAAAATTTTTTTTTTTTAAAGAAAACGGGTAAGTCTGTCTGATACCGATTACTAAAACCCTAACCTAAACATGATCCATTGCCACCCTTAGGCAGGGATTGAGATATTGGTATTGGTATCTGGATTGGTCAATTTTACCCTTATTTTTCATTAAAAATCGAAAGTTTTTTTTTTTTACAATTTTATCTATGATCCGATACTGGTACCCAATCCAAAATTGGCCAGATATCGATACTGGCCTCGACTGATAACAATACGATCCAATTGATCCGATACCAATACCAATACGAATGCCTCAATCCATGTCTCTAGGTGTCTTTATTTGTTTATTTTTGTGTTAAGATCGTAGGTGCATCTGGTTCGTTTCAATCATTATTAATTGTTGTTCTTTCTTATGAATTTTTTTTTTCTTTTTCTTGGGACTATCCTACTCAAGGGCCCATAGGCCTAAGGGGAAGGCTAAGACAAGCCCACAATCTACAACTAGGGGGGGAGGAGGGAGGGGGAGAAAGGTGCTTTTTTTTTTTTTTTTTGGCACAATACGCAATCCAGGAGAATCGATCCCTTGATCTCCTGGGGGGGGCATGCACCAACTTGCAATGCCACCAACCAACTGAGCTAGCAGTTGTTTGCCTTTCTTATGAAATAGCTGCGGCTATGGATGCGGATATTTCAGGGCAAGTTGCCTTGTACTCTAATTTTATACAAATAAAAAGTGGGCATTTTTCTCACACAATCTAATAATTGCCCTAAAAGTCTACAGATCTAGATCTTCTACAGTGCGGTTGCTCCAACGTCCTATGCTGTGTAGACACAAGGCGGTGCATAATAATCGCTTTACCTCCATTCGGGTAAGGCGCTAGGGTAGGAATAAGACGGTCATTATGCACCGCCTTGTATTTGGGCAGCATAGGTCATTGGGGCAGCCGTGTCGTAGAGGATCTGAATTGTCTACCAAATAGTAAAGTTTCAGCCTAATGTATGTATCACACATGTCACTGTTCTATTTTAGATTAGTAGGAAAAAATTCAACAATTTGACATGTTGTGGGCCAAATGATTAATTTACCTTAATATTTTATTATTGATGACCATTTCATGTGATCCTCTATATCTATCATCCAATGGATAGAGTTTCCACGTCACTATGGGATTCTTGGACTATAAAACTCAATTGGTCCTCGTGACATCCGATCTATGCTCTTTACCATGCATTACCTAGCAAGTGGAGGCTTGAAAGATAGAGTTAAGGGTGTCAATTGGGTACGGAACTGGATAGTTCGGTTCCAAGTAGTCAGTGGGATCCAGATCCGGACCAAGTCCCAGAATGGTTCTAGAATTGAATACTCATTCCGTTCTTAGACGGTTCCGGTTCAGATCTGGTTACAATCTGGTTCTTGTATTCAGTTCTTATCTGGTTATTACATCTGATTACTATATCCAATTTAAATCCGTTCTTAGACGGTTCCGGTTCAAATCTGGTTACAATCTGATTCTTGTATTAAGTTCTTATCTGGTTATTACATCCGATTACCATATCCAATTTAAATTCGGTTATCCACTCAATTGACATCCATAGTCTACGACAGATCCTTCATTTGCAGTTTGCTTATTTACCCCAGGGAAGAAGAAGCAGTAAAGACTAAAGAGAAAGAAGTGAGAATTGAAGGGTTAAGTTAACCACGTAAACGTCAGTGAGAGTCTTTTAAACCTAATAAAATATTAGGGTTTTATGTTAATTTTAAGGCGGGTATTCAGTCCGGATCCGGATAGATCCGCCGGATAGGTGGGTAGATTCGGATCCAATCCGAACCGAATTATAAAGACATTTTCAGTTTCAGGACTTAACCATATTAAATTCGATCTAGATAGGAACCGGGTATTCGGTCCAGATCCAGATTCGGTACTTGGTTACTGGTTACTCATTGACACCCTTAGCTGGAGTAGACTAGCGTGCAACTTATAAATACGCTCTTGTATTGTTCTGATAGAAAATATAATCAAGATAGACCATAACATTTAACATGTAAAGTGTAAACTACTAAATAAGGAGTAAGAATTGGTTGTGGCTCATGAATTTGCGATTAGAAACAAAAAAAAAAAATGAAAAAGTTGCTTACGACGAAAGGTTAACCCAGGAATCTAAGGTCATCATTACTCTCTTCTTCCCTACACATCGGAGGTCCAAAATGCCCTTCATTCTCCTTTACACTCATCCAAGTAGATGCTTCACTTCTAACCCAAACAATGTAGAAAATGGTTCTTGACCAAGTTCAATTGTGGACCAGTATTATGAAACCGGAAAGTTTTATCCTAATTTTTGTAAATTTATAGACCCCAGGGCCCCTTTCCACAGTATAAGTTTCAATCACTATAAGTTGATGAAATGGCAAAACAAAGCATTGAAATAATCTAAGTCTCTGGTTGGTATGCATTCTTGGAATGCATTTCAGGTCAATTTTGCATTCTTGGGTGATAAACATAGTTGTTTTTATTGTCCGAGAATGCAAAATCAACCTGGAATACATCCCAAGAATGCATACCAAATGCAGCCTAAGACTATCAAGAGGATCCGTGGGGTTACTTACGGGATCCATGTCTGCATAGATATATATGGGAAACAAGCCTCTGAAACTTGAATGCACCCAATGAACTTTCATCCTCTCAAGTACGGTGCACTGTCCAGTGCAACATACATAAGAATCCAACCGTAAAAATATGGGCAGTTACGTTCTTTTATCCTTTCAAGGGTTCGGTGGATGGTTGGATTCTTAAGTGTGGTGCACTGGGCAGTGCACCGCACTTGAGAGGATAAATTTCTGTATGATATGGATACAAAGATAACAATAAAATTAGGTTCAGCCGTTGAAGCCAAAGCAAAAGCTATTGAACAAGGTGTCAAGGATGCGATTTCGAAGGGCTTCGAGCATCTAGAAAATGGACAGACTTTTTGAACTTGGCTTTGTGGTTATCCTCCCAAAACACAGTAGAGTGGCCTTGGACTCTCTTTGTTTGCCTCTATGATATAAAATGTTTAATGGATAAACTCAGCTAGGACTTCGAAACTTTCAGCCTGCATGGTTGTAACTTTGATGCTTAATTTCTTTTTAATATTATTACTTTTCAACAAAAAAAACAAAAAACAATAAAAAATAAAGTTCAAGCTGACAAAGTAGATAAATGGGAGAGGGATTTGGGTCCTTTGTAGCGCGACAGGGCTTGTAGCACACATCCGACGGCCCGCAATGCTCGGGCATGCAGTCCAACACACAGGTGGGGTGTTGGGCTGCGTGCCCGGACGCTATAGGCCATTGGATGTGCGCTACAGAGGAGCCCCACGCATGAGAGAGTGCAATTCTTGAACCCAATTTTATACAAATGGCTTGTTAATTTGATAAATCAAAACCTTTGACTAGGAAGAGGACAACATACATTGATCAAATATCAAATTTGGGCCTAATTTGATCATACCTTATGCTATAAATTCTTCGACTAGAGAACAGACCTCGATGCAATGGTAAAATTGCTCCATTGAGACCAAGTGGTTGTGGGTTCAATTGAGCAACGTTATTATTGCACCAACGTCCACCCATAGTTAGCAAAAAGGGGAACGGTAATAAAACGGAGTTTTACGGTACGGGTTTTAAACGGTAAAAAATTGCAAACGGACGGTCAAATAAAACGGTCAAAAAAATAGAGAATGGTAAAAAACGAAAAACGGACGGTACGGATTTTAAACGTTTATATTTCAAAAAAAGGGAACCAACAAAACGTCACTATTCTCATATAAATTGAGGAATTTTTATTTGAAATCCATGCTTCTATTTCCGGTATCCATGCACTGACTTTGAGTTGAAGGTGATATCATGAAAAATGTAGCCCTTCGAGTCATCTTTACGTCGGTGAAAGAATCAAGCCGATCAGAGTTCGGGAGAGAGAGATATGGTCAGTTAAGTCAAAGGTCTTAAAAAACGCCAAAAAAAAGGGAACGTGTTTTAAACGCGTTTAAAATGGGAATGCTTGCCGTTTGCCGTTTTTTACCGTATGTTTGGGAAGCATATGGCAAAACGTATTTAAAACGGTAAAAAACGGAGTTTTAAACGCGTTTTTGCTAACAGTGCGTCCACCCTCTGAATATTTAAGGATAAAACTAGAAAATACGGTATAAGAGAACTACAAGAGAAAATTTATAACTAAACAAGGGCAGTTTTGATTTCTTGAAAACCTGGTCCAGTGGTCTTTCTTCTGAATCGTTATCCCCTCCAATTTGCTGCCCCCTCCAATTCCTTACATGGGGGCGGAAATGACCACCCTATCCCCTGCCCAAAAACACTGCCCAAGATGGGGCCCACTCCCCCCTATTAGAGGAATTGGAGGGGATAATTATTCGAGTTTTCTTATCAGCTCTAGGACTTCTTCAGTTTGGGTTCTGATTTGTTGTGGTGTTTTATTTGTGATCATGAGCATATTTGGCAATTCATACTTGTTATTCGCAGAGTTCACCTAGACATTATAGTGAAGTGGACAATAAGTCATACTTCTTTTGAGATAGTTCTTGGGATGTTCAGTCAAAGCGACCCATTGATTTTGTTTCCCTTCCTCCATATGCAAGGGTAAGTATTGAAGCTAATAACTTTATTCACCACATCATAGAGGGTGGGCCTCGGTGCAACGGTAAGGTGGCTCCATTGCAAACTGGTGCTTGCGAGTTTGAATCAAGAAACAACCTCTCACCGAAACAGGGTAAGGCTGCGTACATATCGGACAAAATGACCCTAAGTTTGCTTTCTTGTTCATCAAATGTCAAAATATAGAGATCTTAAAAATTATATGTCGATTTTATTCATTTGATTTGGAGCAAGAACAAAAACAGAAAGCTGTTCAAAGTCACAATTGACACTACTAATATATGTACTTGATCAAATGCTTGTATAAGAAGAACAAAAACTAGTAAGGGTTGGCTATTGCTGCCCCCATTTGAACTAAAAACAACCACCACAAAAAAAGACACAACATGGTGGACATGACAGTATTCACCTCTATTAAAAAGTAGACCAAGTAAATATTGTAATGAGATCCTAATTACTGGGCGATCTGTGATCCTTGAAGAAGTCCATCACGAATTTGGGTTGCAACATCACGAACAGCACCAGGTCCATGAGGGATAAACACAGCAGATGATTTAGAGGAAGCACCAATCTCCTTCATGGTGTCAAAATATTGAGTGACAAGAACCATGTCCATAACATCTTTTGCAGTTGTCCCTGGAACATTCACTGAGAAGCTTAATACACTGTCTCTCAACCCATCTACAATTGCTTGGCGTTGACGAGCAATACCCAACCCCGACAAATATTTTGCTTCAGCTTCCCCCTCCGCACGTTTAATTTGAACAATCTTCTCAGCCTCTGCCTTATCAGTTGCTGCTGCCCTCAGTCTTGAAGCTGAAGAAATTTTGATAATTGTCAGAAAACAGAGGAAAAAAGCTTTAATAATTTGATGGTTGATATCAAAAGGTAGTGTCCTCTACATTGAAAGGAGTTATAGAAGCAGTAGAAGACTAGAGACATGGCTAATCTAGAGGATCCCCTATTCAGGGAATAACATAGGTTGGCTACTTGATCCCTCAATGTGGCTGGCACTATGAATGGTTACCTAGCAAAGAAAACCAAGAAAAACCTTTCCCCAGAGTTGTAGCACTGCTGTTTCACCACTCTCTCTCAACATCTAAGAGCAGAATCAAATGAAACAGGGACGAACTAAGATTTTATACCTGATCAGATTAGCTAGGAAAAAAAAGTACTTACCAGCATTGATTTCATTCATTGCTCGCTTCACGTGCTCATCAGGCTCTATATCAACAATTAAAGTCTGAACGATCTCGAAACCATAGGCAGACATAGCCTGGGGATCAGAGAGGAACGTGTTCAGCTTCTATGGTATTTATTGTGTAATTAATTAATAAAGGGTATGAGCTTATATGTTTGTTAACTCAATAAAAGCTCAAACTCATTTCTAGAATACAGAATTGACTTATGGGGGTTACTTCCCCCAATAAATGTCATTCACATTCTCATAGTTTCACTTCGTTCACTAATTAGTAGCTTACCTTTTCAAGCTCCTCTTCTACAGCTTTAGCAATTCCAGTCTTCTGCACGAAAACATCATCTAGATCGAGCTTAGGAACGCTTGCTCGGATCACTAAAAATTTGAAAAAGAAAACATTAGTCCATGGTGATCAACTTCAGACTTTTGCATGTAATAATTTTTTTAGTTTATAATCCATACCATAAAAAACATAGGCCTGGATTTGGGATTTTGTATTGCTTAGTTTATAGAAAGCATCACTCGCACTATCAGCCAAGGCTCGGTATTGGATAGATGCAACAACATTGACAAATACATTATCCTGCAAAATGATTCACAAGAACAAATATCAATTCAGTGATGAATGAAAATAAAAAAATCAACTCAGTGCAGTCATACTCTGTCTGGCAACACAGAAGTCATCACTAGGTGAATAATTTTAGAAGGCAGCTCCATAGCCATGTTTTGTGGTGTGATGGTCAAGGTATATAGAGACAGCTCACTTGGACCAAGAATTATCTTAGGAACCACATAAAGGTTTTCCTATTTTTTCATGTTTTTAGAGTCATAAAAGATAACAGAAGTGAAAGATTACAGAAACATGTCACAAGCTTCTCTCCCCACTTAACAAATAAAGCTTCAGGGTGAAAATGGATTTGAATTGGAGTTGAACAAAAAATTGTAGGAAAATAATAGAATGAATTAGAGAACTGACAAACCTTTGTCTTGGTCTCACAACGCACGTCCAGCTGCTGCAACCTAAGGGAGAGATGCCCAGCTACCTGGTTCCCAACGATCCAAGGCACACAATGGCATCCTGGCTCAAGAACATTCTCAAACTTCCCAAATCTCTCCTCGATAGCTACTTGGGATTGATCGACTTGAACACAGCAAAAAAGGTTGCCCATTTTCTCTATTTTCATACCATTCCAAAAAATAAAAAAAATTGTTCACATTAGCAATTTAACTTTTCTGTTAATTCCAAGTAAGAGTATGTCCCAAAATACATAGAGGAGACATGAGAAAAGTCCAATCAAAGAACAAGAACTTGTGTTTCTGTACCCAGGAAATCAAATTTAAGAAAAAGCAGAGACAAATAGGAAATACAATTTTTTCAGAGAATCAAGGAGCAAACGAGCAAACCCATTTTAATACAGATTTTAGACATGCCCCCAAGCTAAGATAGTTTGAAAACTTCCCATCCACACTCAGGAAAATAGATGGAAAAAATTCTGGCATCTTTCATGAAAAGAATCACCAAAGCTCTCTAACAACAACATAGTAAGAGAATCGTTTCACCACATCGAAAAGCAAAATGGGTTTAGGAAGAGATTAGAAAGAAAAAAAAGATTTCAGTGGTTCCCCACAAATTCCAGCAGCTGTAACCTTGCAATCCCTGGAAATGAATCCAATCCCATTGAGCAGATTCTTTTGAAAACACATGATTTCGAATTTGATATCTATCACATTGAAGGTTTAACAAGAAACCCATAATGAATTTAAAACAACAATCACCCAGCAATGAAATTTCAATTTACATAACAGATAGGAGAAGGAGAGGAACTTACTTAAGCTCTCTCTGTCTTATCAAACAACCGGAAGTATCAGACCAACGCAGAGAAGAAGAGGAACTGAATAATGGAATATGGGAGGGATATTTTTCCCAACACAAAATAAAGTTATGAGTAAATTACTCCCCCCTCCCCTCGATTATGCCTGAATGACAAACCCCTCCCCTGGGTTTTGAGTAATGACTCTCCCCTCCCTTGCATTCCCAAGATTCTAACAACCGTACCCATTCCGTTAAAAAGGGCTGTTAAGTGATGACATCACCCAAAATATTTTCATTTAAACCCCAAAATGCCCTTATTATTCTGATATACCAATAATACCCCTTAATAAAAATAGACAAAATCTCTTCTTCTTCTCCATTTCGTTCGAACATTCCAGCGAAAGTTTCCCTCTCGTTCGAATACTCCGGCAGAACCAGCGAAGATATTCTTCATTTCGTTCAACCACTCCAGCGATATCAGAGATTACGAATCTTATTTCTTTCGTTCAAACACTCGTGAGAACCAGAGAACTTCAAGAAGTTCAGTTCTCCTCTTTTTCCTCTCGTTGAACACTCGTGAGAACCGGAGAGCTTCTTCTTCGTTTCAGTCGAACACTCCGGCGCTATTCTTCTACCACCAAGTTGTTGAAGGTAAGGTGTTTCATCATCATATCCAGTCCATAAGAAGAAGAAGTTCAAACAAAGTTGGCAGCTCTGGTGCAATCACCCGCTATAGGTGGGTTAAGTTTGAACCCGATTGGAATTGACCATGTGTAAAAGGATAAAGGTTTGAAAATTTCTCTGAAGAAAAAAAATACAAACAAATGGAAATTCAAGGGGAGGTTAACTATGGTAAGAACAACAACAGTTGCCAGTGAAATAAACAATTGAGGATGCTTTGCCACCATTAAAATTGAATTGTTCTCAGACAATAAACACAAAATTCATTTTTTAAAGAAGGTGAATTATTTTCTACAATTATATCCATAAGTTCTAATCCCCAATTGAACTGTAAACTATTAATGGTAAACCATACGACCTTAAGAAAATTTAATTCATCAAAACTTCTTGTAACCTATCAGGGATACAGTCTGCACTTTCTTCAGATTGAAGAGATTTAGCACAATGAGCTTCCCTTGTCTTTCATTTCAGCAACAGTAGAGGTGCAATTAAAGTGTGTCCCACAGAAGATTGTGGAGACACTGTGCCCTGTGCCATGTGCCATGTGCACAGAAACGAGTGGCTGGCTAATGGGTAACGGGTATGAGCCAGAATGACGAATCGCTTTCTTAATACAGTTTTGTTTTATTTGAAAGAGAGAGAACGATGAGTTATTATTCATTAATCAGAGAAGCTGGATCATATCAATCTTCATTCTGAGTTTGTGAAAAGATTATGGATTTCCAATTAGGATAACTCCAAAGAACAGAGGAATTGAACTACTGGAGTCCTGAGCATCATAGTTATCGTTTGCTACTCTGTTTGGACAGAAATGATAAAATCTTCTTCCCCAAAAAACCCACTTGTGATCATTCATAGAATCAAAACTGTGTGTGGAGAAGTAAGAGGTTTTTGAAAAATTCATCACAAATGGGGCAAATAGATATGAGAGCAGTTCAGAACTTCAAACCAGATCTCCTAAAGTTGGATAGAGACCAATCAAAGATGCAAATAAAAAGTCAGAAATCTGATTTAAAGGAAATCCGCCAATTTGGCTCCCAACTAACTTCTCAAGTGTTTTTTTCTGAATCTTCAATAAACGACGAATCTAAGAGGTTATCTGAATCGGATTTTGATCCATTTACTGTACTCAAACAATAGAAATGGTGGCCATGGCTTTAAATTCATTCTCCTAAAAAAATGAAGAGTTTACTGTAAATTTCTTACCTCCAGTACATGCATGGAATGGAATCTCTAATCGTCTGGCATTAATTTGTTGATTTTCTGGGTCTGGGCTTCTAAAAGAAACGTTTTTGATAGTGATGGTGAGAAAGAGACGCACTCAAAATAGTCATAAACGTATCTTTTATCTGTATTTGAGCAGGTGGATGTTGTGGAGTGCCATTTTCACCAATAAATTTCCACTTTCCACTCATCTTTTTTGGTCCAAGCTGTGAGAGAATAACCGAGATGGGAGTTGGTTGCAGGTCCAAGCGGAGATGGAAGATGCACGTCCAAGCAGTTGCAGGTTGTTGCGGCAATGGCTGTTTCAGCAGGTGGAAGATGCACTCTCCATCTTCACTTTCTCGTTTCCATAGGTGGGAGACGATAGAGCAAGGAGAGAGAAGTTAGAATAGGGGTTTTAGATAAACTGTAAAAGGGTAATATAGTCTTTTCTAGGGGTTTTAGATAAACTGTAAAAGGGTAATATAGTCTTTTCCTATCACTTAACAGCCCTTTTTAACGAAATGGGTACGGTTGATAGAATCTTGGGAATGCAGGGGAGGTGAGAGTCATTACTCAAAACCCAGGGGAGGGGTTTGTCATTAGAGAATAATCGAGGGGAGGGGGGAGTAATTTACTCTAAAGTTATTTATAGGAGCAAAAGTAATATAATAAGTTTCAAGAAGTTGCTACCACGGGTGTCAATTCCATTCCAGGCCCGGCCCGGTAGGCCCGATCGAGCCCGCCCGGTTAAAGCCCAGCCCTGCTACTAAACGTGTCCGGCGGTTCCGGTGCGAGGTACTAACCCGTCGGGCATCGGATCGGACCGATTGATTTCAAGCCCGACCTAGATCGATCGGTTATAACCTGACTCAGCCCGACCCTTTAACTAATAAACTTCCCCAACCCTTTCCTCCAAATTTCCTGTTTTTGTTTGTTTCTTTGTTGGTCTTTGACATTTATTGGTTAGATACACTAACGTAGGTGAAATTAGGCTTAATTTATAGTTTTTAGATCTTACTTTGTTAGATGTGCTTCTATTTGTTGTTATGCTGCAAATTTTTTTTTTTTTCTACTTACTTTGTTAGATGTGTTTCTATTCGGTGTTGTACTGCTATTTTAGTTGGGATAAGTTTTATTTGACTTTGAGTTGAGGTGTATCGTGACCGCCCAACGGTGTGACGGTTTGAACTTAAAATTCTGATTGCATGTCAATTAGTAAACCCACACCGTTTAGAAACCGTTTAGAGTTAAACGGCTCATTAGCCTATTTTGGACCCGATTTAGACTCATTTAGCCCGAATAAGGCCGCCCCGATTAAAGACCGAATACCGATCGGCCGAAATGAAACCGTACCATGCCCACCTAAGGGAAGCCCAAATGTCTAAACGGTCGGACACGGTGCAGCCTGTAAAATTGGTGAGGCCCGGCTAGCCCCGACCGAGACCGACCGAACCCGACCAATTGACACCCCTAGTTGCTACAAATACAAATTGGGTTTTCAAGTTGGACATGTAGTTCATAATGTCTTTCCCGGGAGGCTGGAATGGTAGCATTATTAAAAGAAAAGAAAATGTGTATGGCCTGTCAGACCTTTTCTCTCACTTCTCATCATTAATACCGATAGACCCTCTTATTATACAGTCAGATATTCAAAAACGATTTATCCCCTTAATACGTCTACGATTCTTTATATGTTTTATATGTATGCATTAATAATAAAGGGAGAGACATAGAGTGGCAGAGGAGAAACAATGAGCCGCACGTGAAATGACTGGTACACCCTTGGACCTTTCGATTTGCGGGTGATTTGATTGTATAGGTGTAGTCAATAATGTCAATTGCATCTTATAAAAAAATGTCAATTGTATCTAATTATATAAGTATTAAACTTAAAATAATAAAATTTAAAATAGCATAAATTCCATCAATCCAAAGGAGGTTGTTTTTTGTAAATATCCAGAGGGGTTCATGGTCATCATCTTCAGAATACAATGAGGAATTAGGTAAAAATAGACATAGATTGATTAATTTGACTACTTCAAGAATAACCAAAAAACTAAAAAGAAAAAAATATCCAGGTTCTACCTACTTCAAGAAAGAAGAAAAGAAAATCTATTCATATTTAATTATTAAATTTTAAACTTGATTGTATATATGTATTGCATGATGTCAACTTAATTAGATAATCTTAAAAAAAAAAATTTATTTGAGCATGGAATTTGAGGTATACGTGTGCATAAATTTTTGCTCAATCCAATCTACCACGTAACAAAAATAGGAATTCTACGAAGACTTGGTTATGTGGTTTGTTAGACCAAAAAATCTTTTTCGATAAATAAATACCCAAAACACAAAGATCTTACCATTGCGTGATCTAGGAAGGGTTATACTTGAACCTACGACCATTAGGTTGTAATGGAGCAACCTTACCATTGCATCAAGGTTTGCCGTCTAAAAATTCTTTTCTTAAAAATATAACTATTAAATTCTAAATGTCATCGTATAAGATATTGCATAATTTCAATTGAATGAGTTAATCCCAAAAGGAATGGACCATTATTTACATATTATATAAATATTTCAACTTAAAACAATAAAATTAAAAAAAAAAAAATCACAAATTCCATCAATCTTGAGGCCGATCTAGCTCATTGGTTATCAACTACACAATACAACATAATTACGCATAGATTAACAAAGATTGATTAAGTTGACCCTTCTTCCTTGTGAACCAAAGGAGAATGAAAACTAAAATATTGAGTTTCAACCCATTTAATAAAAATAAAGTAAAATCTATAACGCGTATTGCATATTGTCAACTGAATCAGATAATCCGAGAAGGAATGGGTTGTCAGCACAAAATTGGGTATGATTACTTTTGCCAAACTAAAATATCCAAGCTCAGGAAGCGAGGTCTGGTGATCAAACCTTCGCCGTTGCATAATTTCTTAGGGCCACTCGCCAGAGGCTCATTAGGATCCAGAAGCTCCTGGTTCGTGCGTGGTGCAGGGGTCATGTACGAGCCCAGCGGGGGATTTAGTCGGCCTAAAGTCGGATACCCCTCCTGTCTCCCAAAAAAAAAAACCCAAGCTCAACGGCAAAGAAAATATGATATAATTCGAATCCATATAAGGTCCACATGGTTAAGGTAGGAAAGAGAAAACAATAAAAAAAACTCATATGAGAGGGTTATAGACAGGGGTGTAAATGAATAGCTGAAATCTGTGTCTGTATCTATTTAGCACTATCCGAATCCATCCGAAAGTTAAATGGATGCGGATATGGATAGACTATAGCTATCTGAAAAGCTATATTTACATGTAAAAGGATAAAATATTTGATCTGTATCCTTTTAGTATTATCCAAACCCATTCGAAAACTTATTGGATGCGGATATAGCACTATCCGAGTAGAATCCGATCCATTTACATCCCGAATTATAGATACTATCATCAATAGAATATAATGGAACACAGTTTTTGCAAATTCAATCGCACTAGACTATTGGCTTTAAGCAAGAGGGGCCACTGACCTTTTAGAGAGAGAGAGAGGATGTTAATGTATCAATCTTCTACTAATGTGAGTTTGCGGGAGAGAGAGAGATGCTATAATTGGTAGATTAGCACTTGCCCATTGAGTTATTGGATTAAATTAGGAAAGTGTTTAGGAAATATAATTATTCATTAAAAACCTTCCTCTATCCTCTCTCTCTTCCCAACACTACGTGGTTTTTTGTTATTTTCTTTTAAAATATCTATTTATTTATTCTCTCTTCAACTGATATATTAGTTAGTATGTTTAAGAAAACTATTTTATCAACTTTAGTTACAATGATATATAGGTATCCCTACACTGCCGGCCGAGTGCAGTTTTAGGCGAACGAGAGGGCCTCCATTGGAATCTGACACTAGGGGAGGGACATCTATGACATATCACTTCCTCACATGAAAGTGATATATGAGGGGATGTGCAATTTCATTTGAGCTGACGTTTGTACACAACTTTTGCCCTATTTATATATGGCGAGAGAACGTTGCCTGAACCTCTAGAGCCTATACACACGTAGCCAATAGGAGCGCGTGCACAAGCATCGCCCTAGACAGGATTTCCACCTTTGCATGGGAGTAACGCGGTACTTTCACGTGATTCTCCTAGGCACAAGAGCTAAGTTAATTTTTATTTTACCCACTTTTATTACAATAATATGTATATATATTTTTTCGTAAAATTACAATAATATTTCATATATATAGGGATAATGCTTTCTATCCAAAAGCATGACCTACATTAGTCGTCGACAACCCTGGTGGCTATCTCTCTCTTCTCATATAAATTGACATCTCTAACCCCATTAGGGGATCCGGCTCCTCTCCAGGGAGCTCAATGCACAGGGAGTGCCCAGGGGGCATCCAAGGATTGGGCTGTACCGCACATATCTCGGTGCATGTCTAGGGATGTGTGCAACATAGCCCAGTGGCTGGATGCTCTCTAGATGTGCTGGGCTCCCTGGTGAGGAGCTCGGATTAAGAGATAGGAGAGAGATACATCAGGGAACGCTGGCCTAGGCCACATTCCTAGACAGAATAACATCTCATATAACTTGTTGCTGCACCTTGACGTGAACCCGACCCATTAATAAACAAAGTATAGTGATAAATTGAGACACACAATTAAAAAAAAGATTAGGTTAGGTTGAGGTAATCTCGAGTTCTCGACACAACCTAAACCATGGTTTGAGGAATCCCTATCGGATTGGCTCAATCCCATATCGAGGTATGGACCAAGGGTAAAAATATAGAAAATACAATTTTTTTTTTGAAGAAAACAGGGGTAAATCTAGTCATTTTTAATTTATAAGTAGATCATCTTATTGTAAAGGAGGAAAAAAAATATACAAGACAAGGGCAACCCTTCTAGCCTTGGGGCTAAACTCGGACTCGGGATTCCTCCAACCGTGGCGGGAGCTAGAGGATCCATCCCAACAAAAAATAGGGGGATCCACCTGTAAAACCCCTATGAAATTACCCAAACACCCTTTGTTTTGCTAGGTTGGATCCTCTAGCTCCCGCCACAACTGGAGGAGAGCCAAATTGGCTAAACCCCCTAGACTCGATGGTTCCCAGACTAAGGGACATAACCTAAACCCACCGAATCAACTCCTCTTAGATCCTCAAAGAACTCCAAAAATTAAAAACAAAGATCAAAAGACCTCCATACCAATTATATCACTGGCACAATACTCCTCTCTACCCACATAAGATGCAGTCTCCATTTTTCAGTTGAAAAGATATTACTTGCAGGTTCCTTTCAGTCATTGTTAATTCTTGTTCTTTCTTATGAAATAGCAACGGCTATGGATGTAGATATTGTAGGGCAAGTTGCCTAGTTGCCTTGTACTCTAATTTTATACAAATAAAAAGTGGGCATTTTTCCCACACAATCAAATAATTGCCCTAAAAATCTACTATGCAGATAATTTCAACCTAACATATCACACCACGTGTCACTGATCAAGAATTAGACTCGTAGGAAATAATTCAACATGTTGCCTATCCCATGGATAGAATTTTCAAGTCAGACATCCATCTGTATGGGATTCTTGAATTATGAAGCTCAACTACTCCTCGTGACATTCGATCTATTCTCTCTACATGCATTACACCATTATCGGGCAAGCAGAGGCTCGAAAGTCAGGGTGCACTAACTTGCAATTTATAAGTATGCTCACGTATTGATTTGACAATTTAAAATGTATGACAAAATTTAAGCAAGATAGACCATAAAATTTAACATGTAGACTACTAAATGGAGAGTAAGAATTGGTTGTGGATCACGCCATAGGGTCATCCTGTGACAATCTAACGAAGACCAAGCATAAACTATAGACTAATCACATGCCCTTCATCAAGGTTGAGTTAATAGAAGAGAAATGAAGTTGCGATTAGACAAAAAAATTTGAAAAAGTTGCCTACGATGAAAGGCTATCTGACGAATCTAAAGTTATCATTACTCTCTCCATCCCTACATATTGGAAGTCCAAAATTCCCTTCACTCTCCTTTGCACTCATCCAAGTAGATGCCTCAGTTCTAACCCAAAGAGTATCGGTAATGATTCTTGACCAAGTTCAATTGTGGACCAGTATGATGAAACTAGAAAATCTTTCCTAATTAGGTCATCAAGTGAAGTTTATCTTTGTTGGCCCTAGCATATTTATCACATGGCATGTTGAATAAGATCTAAATTTTGTAAATTTATAAACCCCAAGGTGGAAAATTATTGTCTCCATTTATCTGCCCCTCCATTTCCTCCATTTCATCTTGATACATCCAATATTCACAGGGCCAATCAACGACCGCCACGTGTCATAGACGACCCGCCCCATAGCCAAGGGGAACGAACCGGAGTCCCAGCACCATTCGGGGGCGGCCACTACTCAGCGCGGCCTCCTCACCGGGCGCGGCCTCCTCACACCTCACCAGCGCCTCACCCAGCGCGGCCTCCTCACCCTCACCAGGCGCGGCCTCACCCAGCGCGCCTCCTCACCCAGGCGCGGCCTCCTCAGCCTCACCAGCGCGGCCTCCCGGCCTCACCCTCACCTAGGCGCGGCCTCACCCAGGCGCGGCTTCCTCACCAGGGCGCGGCCTCCTCACAGCCTCACCCAGGCGCGGCCTCCTCACAGCCTCACCCAGGCGCGGCCTCCTCACAGGCGCAGCATCATGGGCACCTGAGGTGGGGGCCACCCATCTACGACCCCGATCGTATCGCTAAGACTCATGTCACTACCAGGACTCTAGACCCTTAGAGGTCACGTCATCCAGACGGATTCAAGCACCAAGGACGTTATCACCACACGCGGATATCTATCCACCAAGGATCCTGATGCCACCAGGACACTCCCTCCCGCGGGGAGATGGCCAATCAGGATAGAGCCCCGTTACCTAGGGCCTCTATCCACTCAACGGCACAATCGTCAATCAAACGGGGACTCTCCACACCGCCATATGCTACTATAAAAGGCAAAGGTACACAACCCCATAGGGGACATCTAAACTCATACTGAATAATCACTATTCATTTGTTTGCGCCAGGAGATCTAACTTTGGCATCGGAGAGCCCTAGGCCGGGACCACACCGGTTCTCTTTGATTGACCCCTTTGGTCCACTTGCAGGTGACGGCACTCGCAGGACCGCTCGACGATTTCTTGACGCAACAGATTGGCGCCGTCTGTGGGAACGACGCTAGCCATTATAGCTACTAGCTCGCTTCCATACTCATTCAATGGCACGAAGGAAGACTACCACCACCAACAACGGATCAAGGAATGGATCACCACCCCCAGAGTGCTCTCGCCGCAGAGCCAACAACCAGGACCATGTCCCTCTGGAGGAGGAGATCCCCCTTTATGACCAGTTCATGATCGCCGAGCCCAATAATGACGAGGCCGACGATGTGGTGGTGGAGGTGACACCTGACCCGAATGCTCCAGCCACTGTGGGTCAGATCAACGACCTGCAACGACAGATCCTCGATGAACAACGACTCTTTCGAGAATACCTGACGCAGCGTGCGACATCTCACCGTCGGAGGACTTCACCATCAGCAAGGGTGGAGTCCATACCTCAACAAGAGCCAAACCCTAGGAGATCATCTCCCAGGGGCGCGAGATCAGAGAGACTTGCGCGACAGGCAACCCCCACTCCGCAGTGGGGGGAGCCTTCCCAGCATCCCAGGAGAACAAGAGACCTCTCGCCACGGTCAGAACGTGGGAGGACGCCAACACCCAGGGCGAGGGTGTCTAGCCCGCAGAGATCAGTCCGGAGGTCTGTGTTCGACGGACGACTAGAAGAAGGTCACGTACCACGACGAAGTCGGACCTGCAGAGAAGAAAGCCCCTCACCTTCACGACAGGGTTCATCACAGCATGACCATTCACCATCCCGCCAACACTCAAGGCGGGAGGGGACATCCAGGAGAGAGCGTGAACGGGGTCACAGCGAACGGGACGAGGAGCTCGATCAAAGACTCCGAGACCTGGATGAGAAGCTGGAAGGGTTGAAAAGCAGACCAAAGGAGAGACACATTCCATACCTGGACAACACCCCTTCTCGGCAGAGATCATGTCAGCCACACTACCTTCCAGGTATCGCCTACCCACCTTTGAACTCTACAGTGGTACCACTGACCCTAATGACCACATCAACTACTTTAATGGCATGATGACGCTGTATGGGGGGTCGGACGTGGTATCCTGTCGAGCATTCCCTGCGTCCCTCAAGGGAGCAGCCACATCATGGTTCTCCAGGCTACGACCGAGATCTATATGCTCGTTCGCAGAGCTATGCGAACAGTTCGTCACCCGTTTCCAAAGCAGCGTCAAGCAGAAGAAGACCACCGTCAATCTACTAAACGTGGTACAGAACCCTGGGGAATCTCTCAGGGAATACGTTACCAGGTTCACCAAGGAGTCCCTGGAGGTTCGAGACTTGGATGACCAGACACAGCATGCAGCCCTAGCAGGAGGTATTAGGGACCTGGACTTGATCAAGGACCTGGCACGTCACGAGACCAGGACTATGAAAGAACTCCTGGAGCGGTGCAACGAGTTTGCAAATATGGCCGAGGTACTACAAGCTAGAACAAAAATAATCGAGGCCAAGCCACAGGACAACAAGAGGTCAGCACCTGATGACCGCAACGAGAGTAAGAGGTCGAGGACAGAGCGCCGACAAGAGAAGAGCGACCGCCCATCTAGGAGGACAGACCGCCCAGAGAGAAGCGAGAGGGCAAGCACCCTGAGTTCACACCACGAACACCACCAGGTCCCGGACACTCATGCAGATCCAGGACCGTGACCTACTCCATTGGCCACGACCCATGCTAGCAGCGCCAGAGAAGCGAAACCCTAACAAATATTGTCTCTTCCACAAAGAGAATGGGCACGACACAGAGGAGTGCTATCAATTGAAGAGAGAGATAGAACAACTGGTAAAAGCAGGAAGCTTGAACAAGTATGTGAAGGGGAGACGTGACAACCGCTCAGGCCAAGGAGATAGAGGTCGCGACGGAGACAGAGTGGAGCCGAGACGAGAAGAAAGAAGAACAGATCGAGAGAGAGACCGCCCAGAAGAGCGGAGAGATGCCACAGAACCTAGTGGCACCAAGGGACCTCCTATCCTCACCATACTTGGAGGACCAGGGCAAGAGTCCACCAGAAAAGCTAAAGCCCATGCCAGGTTCGTGGGAGTGGCAGAGAAGCCCAGCAAGATAGCCAAGACTGAGGCGGTGATCTCCTTCTCGGATGAAGACCTGGAAGGACTAAACTTCCCGCATGAAGATGCCCTGGTAGTACAGGTGGAGGTAGCCAATCGACCTGTACACAGGGTACTGATAGACACAGGGGCGTCCGTTGACGTACTCTCCTTGGACGCCTATCGACAATTCGGGTTCGGGGACGACCAGCTCAAACCAGAGCCCACTTATCTCCATGGATTCTCAGGTGCCACCGCCTCCATCAGAGGTACCATAGAGCTACCCGTCACCTTCGGGATACACCCTCAACAAGTAACCATCATGGTAAATTTCATGGTAGTCAAGTCCGTGGTGTCCTTCAACGGCCTCTTAGGGCGACCATCACTGACAGCCCTTAGAGGAGTCATATCACTACTTCACCTGAAGATGAAGTTCCCCACCGAGAATGGGGTAGGCGAAGTCCGAGGAGATCAGAAGAAAGTAAGGGAGTGCTACGCCACCTTCATGAAAAAGAATAATGACAACACCCGTGGGATGGCACTCTACCTAGAGAGCATGATCAGTGACTAGAGAGATGAACTGACAGAGAGAAGGGGAAGGCCAGTGGAAGACCTCATCCCATGGCCCTCAGCCCAAGATGACCCCTCCAAGGTCGTTCAGGTCGGCTCTGCTAAGCAAGGAACAGAAAGAAGGTCTTGGACACCTCCTCCAAGCGAACATGGATGTCTTCGCATGGTCGACCTCCGACATGCTAGGAATACCACGTTCCATAGCGGAACACCGACTACATGTCGACCCAACCAGAAGCCCGTTCAATGAGCGGCGTAACTCGCCCTCGACCGACAAGGCAGCAATCAAGGAGGAGGTCGAGAAGTTAAGCCGATCAGGGTTCATCAGAAAGGAGAAGTTCCCAACCTGGCTCGCCAACGTGGTCATGGTACCAAAGCCAAGTGGGAAGTGGAGGATGTGTGTCGACTACACCGACCTGAACAAGGCATGCCCAAAAGATGAGTACCCACTGCCCCGAATCGACCTACTGATCGACGCCACCACCGGCCATGAGATGCTGAGTTTCATGGACACCTACTCCGGATACAACCAGATCCTCATGTATGAGGATGATGAGTCTTACACCGCATTCCAGACGGACAAAGAGAACTACTGCTACAACGTCATGCCGTTCGGGTTAAAGAATGCAGGGGCCACCTACCAGAGAATGGTCAACAAGATGTTCGAGGAGCAGATCTAGCGCAACATGGAGGTATATGTGGATGACATGCTTGTGAAAAGCGTCGACACCAACCAACACTGACCGACCTAGAGGAAGCATTCACGATCGAGGAGGAACCGGATGAAGCTAAACCCCGCAAAGTGCGCCTTGGTGTAACGTCAGAAAATTCCGGGGTTCATGGTCTCACCGTGGAATAGAAGCCAACCCATCCAAGATCAAGGCCATCCAAGAGATGGCACCTCCTCGAACGGTCGGAAGTAGCAGAGGTTGAATGGAAGGGTTGCCGCCCTTTCTAGGTTCGTGTCACGATCAGGTGATAAGTGCTTACCATTCTTCAAAACATTGAAGAACCTCCGAAGCCCTAAGGACTTCACATGGACGGAAGAGTGCCAAAAGGCGTTCGGAGAATTGAAGGAGTACCTAGAGAGCCCACCCCTGCTTGGGCGACCGGAACCTAACGAAGAGTTGCAGCTCTACCTGGCCGCCACCCCTGTCGCGGTCAGCGCAGTACTGCTAAAGGAAGAGGACAAAGTCCAGAGGCCCATCTACTACGTCAGCCATGTCCTGATCGATGCAGAGACCAGGTACACTAGGATCGAGAAGGTAGCCTATGCATTGGTAATGGCAGCCAGGAAGCTACGACCATACTTCCAAGCCCATACCATCATAGTCCTCACTGCACCTACCCCGAAGAAGATATCGCACAAGCCGGACGCTCCGGGAGATTGATAGCATGGGTGGTGGAGTTAAGTGAGCATGACATCAGGTTCCAACCCAGGACTACCATCAAAGGCCAAGCCTTGGCAGACTTCGTCGTTGAATGCACCTTACCAGAGACAGAGCCAGGAAAAAAAAAAAAAAAAAAAGGGAAGAGAGAGAGGCCAAGTGGCTACAGCCAAGAGGCCATGGCCAAAAGACCACGACCAAGAGGCCACGGCCAAAGGGCTATGGTCGTCACCTATCAAGAGGAAAAGAAAAAAAAAAAAAAAAAAAAATAAAAATTTTTGGGTGCCATCCGTCAAAGGCCGCTGCCCAAAAGCAAAGAAGAAAAGAGAGAAGAAAGAAAAATAAAAAGGGGGTCTTTGGCCATGGCCAAGGACCACAATCGACAAACCATGGTAGAAGTTCAAGGTTCGAGGTTCGAGGTCCGAGGTCAGGAAGTTCGAGATGGTTCGAGTTCTAAGGATCGAGAATGCAACTGTTGATGCACTGTCCAGGCTAGCCAATGATGAACTCAGAAACCTGGCCAATGCAGTGTACGTGGAAATATTACATGAGCTAACATGCCGGGAGAAGCAAGTTAATGAGATTGAGGAGGGGCCTAGCTAGATGGACCCTATACTCAACTACCTACAGGACGACGTCTTACCAGAAGACAAGGCCGAGGCAAGGAAGGTCAGGATGAGAGCTGCAAAGTACACCGTCCTAGACGGGGTACTGTACAAGCGGGGGGCAACAGCACCACTACTCCGGTGCCTAGGACCCAAGGGGGCAGAGTACGCCCTAGCCGAAGTCCATGAGGGGATATATGGAAGCTACATGGGGGGACGAGCCCTAGCCTACAAAATCCTCTGCCAGGGACTATACTGGCCACGAATGCAAGAGGAGGCCATCCAATATGCCAAGAAGTGCGAGCAATGTCGCTTGTTCGCCCAAGACTCCCATCTACCCGCCACCAAGCCGACATCAATCCTCAACCCCATACCTTTTGCCATGTGGGGACTAGACATCTTAGGCAACTTCACCGCAAAGCACCAGGAAACAGAAGGTACCTGGTCGTCGCGATCGACTACTTCACCAAGTGGGTTGAAGCTAAACCCTTGGCCAAGATAACAGAGACAGAGATGGAGAAGTTCGTCCGCGACGACGTCATCTACAGGTTCGGGGTGCCACGGATCCTCGTCTCAGACAATGGAAAACAATTCAACAACCCTAAATTCCAAGCATTTCATCACGGCTACAACATCGACTATCGGCCGTGTCGGTAGCATACCCACGTGCCAATGGTCGGTGGAGGTCACCAATGTAACGCTCTGGAAGGAGTCAAGAAAAGGCTAGAAGGAGCCAAAGGCAAGTGGGTAGAAGAGCTACCAAGCGTCCCTGTGGGCATACCGAACTACAGTACGAACGCCCACAGGAGAGAGCCCATTCCGCCTAGCATATGGCACTGAAGCATTGGCGCCGGCAGAGGTCTGCGCTATGTCCCATAGGGTTCTGCACTTCAATGAACGCACCTATGTCGACGGACTGCGGGCGAACCTAGACTTTATAGATGAGGTCCGCGAAAGAGCACTACTAAGGAACGTCGCCCACCAGCAACGTACTGCCAGGTACTATAATGCCAGGGTCAAGGAAAGGCTATTCCACCAGGGAGAGTTAGTACTACGGAGGGCAAGTGCTTCACAGCCACAAAAGGCAGGGAAGCTGTCACCCAACTGGGAAGGACCCTACATAGTCTCCAAGCAGATACGCCCAGGGACCTACCGCTTGAAGACTCCAGGGGGCAAGAAGGTAGACCGTACCTGGAACTCACTATACTTGAAGAAGTACTATCGCAGAAGTAACAACAATGAGTTTGGCACCACCAATGAGGTAGATGGCATTACGAGTTTCAAAGATGAATTGAAAAAAAATTCGGGAATACTCGGCTTCTTCTACTACTCAACTGAGGCTTCAGGCCTGAGGCGTCATGCCACCACTGAGGCTTCGTGCCTAAGGCGATATGCCAACATTGAGGCTTCGTGCCTAAGGCGATATGCCAACACTGAGGCTTTATGCCTAAGGCAACATGCCAACACTGAGGCTTTATGCCTAAGGCAACATGCCAACACTGAGGCTTTATGCCTAAGGCGACATGCCAACACGGAGGCTTCGTGCCTAAGGCGATATGCCAACACTGAGGCTTCATGCCTAAGGCGACATGCCAACACTGAGGCTTCGTGCCTAAGGCGATATGCCAACACTGAGGCTTCGTGCCTAAGGCGATATGCCAACACTGAGGCTTTATGCCTAAGGCAACATGCCAACACTGAGGCTTTATGCCTAAGGCGACATGCCAACACTGAGGCTTCGTGCCTAAGGCGATATGCCAACACTGAGGCTTCATGCCTAAGGCGACATGCCAACATTGAGGCTTTATGCCTAAGGCAACATGCCAACACTGAGGCTTCATGCCTAAGGCGACATGCCAACACCAAGGCTTCATGCCTAAGGCGACGTGCCACCACTGAGGCTGTATGCCTAAGGCGTCATACCAACACTGAGGCTCTACGCCTAAGGCGTTAACCCACCAAGGTCCAAGGATCACCAAGGCACGACGCCACTACCAAAATCCTATGACTATCAAGGGTCAGAAAGCATCAACGCGCAAACGATCACCAGGAGACAATGCAATCAATATCAAAGCGACAAGGATCAAACCATATCAACATCTAAAGAAAGAGTCAAGTACATACAAAAGCAAGCATCACAATCCAAAAGTTATCATCAAAAAAGTCAACATCCAGAAAGAACATCTATAAAATCGGGGGCATCTAATGGAGGAGCGCCTCCGATCCGAAGGAGACATCATATCAGCCTCAGAGGACAAGCAACACTCTCCTCTGGTAAGACCGCACCCTCCTCTGTCACCACAACATCATCCTCAGGAGAGACACGAGCCACTATAGCAGTCTCAGGTAGCAGCGTAGTGACCTCAGGGAACCTTGAGAAGTCATAATCACTGGTCTTCTCCAGGATGCGAACCGCCAAGTCCGAAGAAGTCAAGACGCTAGGAATGAAAGCCAACTTACTCCTAAGGTCACCAACATAAATAGAAGCTCTGGAGGCCCTACGACCCCTACTAGGGGTGGAATCTCCAGAAACCTCCTCCTCCCCTTCACTACCAACAGGGAAGGCAAAGAAGAAAAAGTATCCGCGGGGAAGAAGACTCCTCAAGGGATCCAACCACGACCGCATGATCGGATCGAGTCATTAGGTGATGACATGGATAAAATAATGAAGCGGACTAGCTACTTGCTCGAGCAACGATCTCCCGCACAAGAAGCCGCAAGAAAAAATGAAATGAAGAACACCCGCAAAGTATAAACAGCAGATCCATCACAGACAAGAAGAAGGGGAGTGGACAAGCATGAGGGTCCATCACACCCACGCCGTGGCCACCATAGGCGCGGCCTCACACCCACAGCACAGCCATCCCGGCGCACCTCACACCCGCAGCGGCGGCCACCAGGGCCGCCTCACGCAGGCGCGGCGACCCAGCGGCCTCACGCCCACAGGTGCGGCCACCCCAGGCGCGGCCTCAAGCCCCACAAGCGTGGCCTCACGCCCCACAGGCGCGGCCTAGCTCCCACAGGCGCGGCCTCACCTAGGCGCAGCCCTGCATAAAGAAAAAAAAAGAAAAAAGAAAGAGAAGGGGTCCGAACTTACCTCAAGGGGAAGGCGATCGCACTGGGAGGCAGGCACACGACGACGCGGCCACACCACTGGGGCACGATCAAGTAACAGAGATCACAAGAGGGAAGGCACTCAAGCCAAGCACCACTCAAGCTTTCCAAGCAAACCAAGGCACCAAGATAACACAACCCCAACACAAGGACCCAAAATCAAGCAAAATGGATACTAGTGGAGGTGACCCAAAAACAAGCACATGGTGGGCACCAAAGAGAAGACCAAAGACAAAAAGGGGGAATTAAAGGAGAGCAAAAGGGGAGACAAGAAGTAAGAAAGAGAAATGAGAAGTGAAAGAAGAAGGGAGAGGAAGGAACATATACCTATAAAAAACAAAAAGAAAAAGTGTAGGAGGTAAGGTTTGAACCCCCAACCTCTCCTACCTCATTAGTGGATTTACAGGCAAACCCCACAAGAAAGTCTATTCGCAGCGGACCCCTCACTATGCAAAGACACCTACTCTCTTGGACATCCTATCCCAAGAGAGTGGGGGGCAAATGATACATCCAATATTCACAGGCCCAATCAACGACCGCCACGTGTCATAGACGACCCTCCCCATAGCCAAGGGGAACGAACCGGAGTCCCAGCACCATTCGGGGGCGGCCACTACTCAGGCGCGGCCTCCTCACAGCCTCACCCAGGCGCGGCCTCACCCAGGCGCGGCCTCCTCACGGCCTCACCTAGGCGCGGCCTCACCCAGGCGCGGCCTCCTCACCAGGGCGCGGCCTCCTCACAGCCTCACCCAGCCTCACCCAGGCGCGGCCTCCTCACGGCCTCACCTAGGCGCGGCCTCACCCAGGCGCGGCCTCCTCACCAGGGGCGCGGCCTCACCCAGGCGCGGCCTCCTCACAGCCTCACCAGGCGCGGCCTCACCCAGGCGCGGCCTCCTCACCAGGGCGCGGCCTCACCCAGGCGCAGCATCATGGGCACCTGAGGTGGGGGCCACCCATCTACGACCCCGATCGTATCGTTGAGACTCATGTCACTACTAGGACTCTAGACCCTTAGAGGTCACGTCATCCAGACGGATTCAAGCACCAAGGACGTTATCACCACACGCGGATATCTATCCACCAAGGATCCTGATGCCACCAGGACACTCCCTCCCGCGGGGAGATGGCCAATCAGGATAGAGCCCCGTTACCCAGGGCCTCTATCCACTCAACGGCACAATCGTCAATCAAACGGGGACTCTCCACACCGCCATATGCTACTATAAAAGGCAAAGGTACACAACCCCATAGGGGACATCTAAACTCATACTGAATAATCACTATTCATCTATTTGCGCCAGGAGATCTAACTTTGGCATCGGAGAGCCCTAGGCCGGGACCACACCGGTTCTCTCTGATTGACCCCTTTGGTCCACTTGCAGGTGACGGCACTCGCAGGACCGCTCGACGATTTCTTGACGCAACACATCTAATAAAGGGAAGTGGACCCCGCCTGGGCAGTGTGTTCTGACAGGGGTTGGATGGTCATTTCTGCCCCCCTAGGAGATGAAATGGAGGAAATGGAGGGGCAGATAAATGGAGATGATAAAGATCCCCCCAAGGCCCTTCCCACATTTGAAGTTTCACTCACTCTAAATTGATGAAATGGAGAAACAAAGCATTGAAAAATCTAAGACTATCAAGATATCAAGAGGATTTGGGTCTGAAACTTGAATACAGCCAATATGATGTGATAAAGTCCAAGCTAACAAAGTAGATGGGGAGAGCAATTCTTGAACCCTAATTTTGACAAATGGCATGTTAATCGTATAAATCCAAACCTTTGAATGGGAAGAGGACATCATATATTGATCAAATATGTTAAATTTGGGGCCCAATTTGATCATACCTTATGCTACATATTCTGCGACTAGAGGATGGACCTTCATGCAACGGTAAAATTGCTCCATTGTGATCAAGTGGTCAAAGGTTCAAGTCAGGAAATAATCTCTCCACAAAACAGAGATAAAGCTGCATACATTGTAGCCTTCCCTAGACTCCGCAGTGGTAGGAGTCTCATCAACTAATACTTACATGATACAACTCATTGAGAGTGGTTTTTGTAGGCTAGCTCACCATGGAATCTATGAACCACATAGCTAGTTGTGTCATATAGCATGTCGGATAAGGGTTGAAATTTTGTGAATAGATAGACCCCAAGATCCCTTATTCATAGGTCGAGGTTCACAACCCAGAGAAGTTAACCAAACGGCAAAATAAAGTATTGAAAATCCAAGACTAAACACCAATGCTTAGAAAGCACAACTAAGTGTGCAATACGGGCCAGGCTGGCTAGTCACCCCTGGTCCAACATCAGAAGACAAACTCCAACAATTTTTAGCTTTTTATTTGGAAATTTTGAATCTAGATATTTATATCATCTCAACCCAAAACAATAACCATGTAAGAAAATCCCAATACAATATGTACTGATCTATATGTCATCGTATATCTGTATTTACATGATAATTCATTGTTCCCCAATAATATTCATTTTGACACCAACAAGGATGTAATTAACAGAGGTTTTAACAGAAACAAAGATGAAATTAATAGAGATTTAGCCGCTAACTATAACAGAAACATAGACCACCAAGTAATGTCCTTTACTCCGAAATGGCATTACCCTGAAGAAGACCTTCCCTAATCTGCGAAGCAACGTCCTTCACAGCTCCGGGCCCATGAGGTATGAAAACAGCAGAAGACTTTGATGATGCTCCAATCTCCTTCATTGTATCAAAGTATTGGGTCACAAGTACCATGTCCATTACATCCTTTGCTGTTGTCCCTGGCACATTCACAGAGAAGGCCAGTACACTGTCCCTCAATCCATCCACAATGGCCTGGCGCTGGCGAGCTACACCAAGCCCTGACAGATACTTGGACTCTGCATCTCCCTCAGCTCGCTTGATCTGCAATATCTTCTCTGCTTCAGCCTTCTCATTTGCTGCCACCCTCATTCTAGCAGCTGTTTTGGCATTCAAAATTTAATAATATAGGACTATCAGTGCATCATACAGATGATTTACCCGATCAATTGTATGAATAAGAAAAAATATCAGTGTGTCTTTGTGTAATTACACTGAGACATCCAGTGTATTTAAATAAATACCCCTGGATACCTTTTCCCACCATTTGATTTGATCGGTAAGCTAGCTGGTAAAATAATCACTGGCCACAGAGATATACGATGGATGGAACAGTCAGACATCGAGATTATTTTATTGGGTCCATTCCCACATTTGATTTTATGAATAAAGAAGGAAATCAGGAGTAGAGATGAGGGTGGTCCTAGTCTTTCATCCTGCATAGGTGCATATAACTTTGAAAACCATGCCAGCCCTTAATCCTCAAACAATTACCTGCATTTATTTCATTCATTGCTCTCTTTACACGCTCGTCTGGTTCAATATCCACAATAAGTGTCTGGACAATCTCATAACCATATGCTGACATAGCCTGTACAATCCAAAATAAAATGACAATTTGTTTGAGAAATCTAGTAGGTTCCAAAAGAACATACAGAACGTAACAAATATACTGGTTATTTAAACCCCTCTGGCCTTCCCCTCCAACCTCCCCCCCCCCCCCAAAAAAAAAAAAGAGTATAAAAGTCAAAAGATAACCTTTTCAAGCTCATCTTCAACAGCTTTTGCTATCTCATTCTTTTGCTCGAAGGCAGAATCCAACTCCAACTTTGGCACGCTTGCCCTGATAACTGAAAAACAGTGGGATAATTCTGTTAACTTTCAGGCGTATTAGTTGTTTCTCAAGCACCAACAATACTTTTTGTTCAAAAAGTTCAGGAAAATTTAAGAATTTCACATTCAGACCATCGAAAACATATGCTTGGATCTGCGCCCTGGTGTTGCTGAGCTTATAGAAAGCATCAGATGCTTTCTCTGCCAAAGGGCGGTATTGAACAGATGCAACCACAGTGACAAAGACATTATCCTGAAAAGACATATATAATGCTGACCAGAGTCTACAGCTTGAGAGTGTTAAATCTTGAAACATAAAGAAAATGAATAATTGAGTTAGAACTAATAAATACATGCAATTCTATAAGCACCAAGGACAGAAAAATATATGATATGTCCAATTAATTACAAAATATGAATTCAATCCATAGCAGTGGACTGGGAGAAAGAAGCTGTTATGCCAATTGGAGGATGAAATCGAGGACCAAGGATCGATACACCCATCTGAAAGTGGAGAATCAATCTTCCCTGTTAACATGGAGAGCGGAGTCCATGACCGGAAAGGGGGGGGGGGATATATGCTACACCATGATTTAGAATCAGAAGATAGATTTCAAGAAATGGCAGAACTATTCACTCTATCAACAACCAAGCCGGATCTAGTGAGGGGGACAGGGCTAAGCAGAGCAAAACTGGTTTTCCATGAGATGGGAAATGAAATCTGTTAGCCCCACACAAGGTTGGTGAAAAAGTGATTATCTGACAATGAGCAAGGAATATTCATCTTTCTGTTAAACAGGTTTCTCATAATTCATTATAGATTTTTTATGAAAGATTCTTCCAGGTAGAATCATGCACAAATAAAACAATTTTTACAAAGTCAATTCCAGCAGTTCCGTGGTTTCAAGTTGAATGCAGTATAACATGGATCTTCTAACCAGACAATGTGGCCATATTCCTGTCCATATAGTGAGACTCTATGGATTCATAGGTTATGCTTCTAGATTCACTCTACGTATTCATGGGTGATGCTTCTAGATTTCCTTTTCTTCTTTGTTTTTGTTTGTTTGGCATAAGTCAACACCATAGGCTGTGAATTCTATTTTCTCCCATAGAAAACTTCAATGAATACAATTCATGACATCCCAGTGTTTAACACATATCCAAATTATTAGATGAATACTAATTTTCAAGCTGCAACCTACTAAATCAAACTCCCTGTGATACACCTTAAAATCCTGACTACCTTGTCCCCATACATGCAAACTAGGAGAATGTTACAACATAAAGATGGACTGGAAGAGAATACTAGGTTTAATTTAAGGAAAAGAACAGACTGTACGTAAGCTTTTAATCCTGGATTTAATTTCAAATCCTTCTCGATGCAGTGCTACACTTAGCATGAAATGTTACAACATTAAAATGAAATAGAAGAGAATAGTAACTTTTATTTATAATTTATCCAAAAAATTTACTTTTCCTTTTTAAATCTACTAAAATGTATCCAGTTTGGAATATTAACAAGAAATAACCTTATGAGAGAGGTGGGGGGGGGGGGAGAGGAAACAAGAAAGTATAATATAATAATATAACTACCACAATGTTTAATCTGGAAATTTTAGGAAAGTGGAGGGAAACCTTAGTCTTTGTTTCACATCGAACATCAAGTTGCTGCACCCGCAATGAAAGGTGCCCAGCTATCTGACTCCCCAGACACCAAGGCAAGAAATGACAGCCAGGCTCAAGCACATCATCAAACTTTCCAAAAGTCTCTTTGATGGCCACGTTTGACTGATCTACTTGAATACAGCAAAGTGCTTGTCCCATATTTGACTCTTACCAGCTGAGAAAGACCAAAGAGATCAATTGAGAACAAAACAGAGGAGAAAGAACCAAGGATGCATTACCAGTGCTTAATCAGAAACATAAGTGAGAATGAATTCAAATTGCATTCGAAACCCCCCCCCCCCTCCCCTTCCCAAAAAAAATTGTACAGCAAAGTGCTTGTCCCATATTTGACTCTTACCAGCTGAGAAAGACCAAAAAGATCAATTGAGAACAAAACAGAGGAGAAAGAACCAAGGATGCATTACCAATGCTTAATCAGCAACATAAGTGGGAATGAATTCAAATTGCATTTGAAACCCCCCCCCCCCTCCTTCCCAAAAAAAATTATAAGAAAGTAGAAAGACAGGGAACTCTGATCATCTCCATGTGAAGTTCCAGGCAAACACTGCTGAACTCCAACCTCAAAGAGAATTTTTTTTTTTTAAATTATATACTTATAATTAAACACCCTAAATGTCATCTAGCAGCAGAATGAGTGGAGCTTTAGGATGAAGTCATAACAAATTCAGGTCAAATACTACAATAGCACCAACCTTGAAGATCATGAGACAGGAAAGAGGAGTTCTTTTTGAACCAGTAACCCATATGTATAAATAATCAATATCATCAATCATGACTAGGGACTTGATCTATGTGGGGGAAGAGTTATGGATACCAACTGCTTCAATCTAAACGACATGGACAGAGTAGCACAACAATCAATTAAATTCAACCCAACTAAGCCTCAACCTGACTACCTGGGGTCGGCTACATTTAAAAGATTGAATGAAATATTCAGAAAAAAAATTGAACAAAGAGATGGAATCAATAAGGACCGAATGAAATTTCTACACAGAATCAAACCATAATAAGCATCTTTGCACGTACTTGAAAATGAGGTTCACCAACAAAACAAGCCAATAAGAAGGTCAGAAATAATAATAGGAAGAAGAGAGGAGGGGGGAGGGGGAATATAATAAGTAACTAAAGAAAGAAGAATATTTAAAGGTGTTACCACCAACCACATGGATTTCTTTTTTATTTTGAATTATGATAAGATAAGAGGGATACAACCATGGAAAATGGCAGAATTTTTTTTTCCCAAACCGGCAGGGTCAACGACCATTACCATAGACCCTGAGGTTTTGATAAATCAGCTAAAAAACATGAACATAAGCAACAGAATCGAAGCTGAAAATTATAAATTTCATTACGAAATTAACTCAACGATAACATTGCCAAATGCTTCAGTTCAAAAATCAACTATAAGCACAAAACTCAAAAATTGTGGACACACAAACGAATCCCCATCAGCCCATTAAATACAGGAACAAGTTGTCTCTCTGAGATTCGAGAGAAGAAGGTCAGAAAGATCGGAAAAAAAATTTTCTAAATTTTAAACAGAAATAAAACAAAAAGAACAAGTGAACAACAGCAAAAACTAAAAGGAAATTATCCGATGAAATTAAATAAAGAATTCTCTCGCATATCCAGCTTCAATTTCCGATTGCAGTACCAAAAATAATTACAAGTAGAAGAAAATTAAGCCACAGAAACAAGAAGTAGAGGAGAAAAACTAACTTGAGCAGGTCTGAGTGCGAGAAACTTATGGAAAAGCTGAAGGATCCAATCCAATAGAACCCAAAAAAATGTGGGAAACAAGAACAAAACTCAATGAAAACCTAGAGTCGAAGCAAAAGATGTGGTTTTTATAATCATAGCCGACTTTCAACGCAGAGGAAGAAAGTACACGAAAGGAAAACCCAACTTTTGAGTGATCTGATTCGCCGAAATCAGAGTGAAAAAAAGGGGAAAAAATACTGCTACATTGAATGTGAATTTCAAACTTTTTATTTAATGAAATCAAATCCAACCTTTAAGTAGAATATTAAAAAAAAAAAAAAAAAACCTATAATAAAAAGAGTGACAATTTAGATTTACTTAGATAAGAACGGAAATTACAAGAAAATTAGGGCTCGCCTGATAACCTTTTGAGAAACAATTTTTGATGTTTTCCTGTTTTGAGAAATTGAAAAATCATCCTAAAAACCGTTTGGTAAGTATTGTCATGCAAGAATAAAATAAAAACAAACTTTCAAAATTATCCAATTGTGCAAGTTCGAGGAAACACCGTTGGTTTTTTTAGTTTATTTCTCTTTCTACTTGAATTCGCACCATTGGATGAAACATCAACCACGTAAAATGTACTTTCATCAGATTTCATAATTTGAAAGAAAAAAAGAACTCTGTCTAGGAGTGTGCTTTGTTCGGGAGTGTGGCTTACGCCAACACTCCCATGAGTCTATCTCTCTCCTCCATATGTGAAAAGACACCGCTGCCCCCTTGTTTTGAGGAGGAGAGAGATAGACACATAGGAGTGCTGGCGTAGGCCACACTCCCGGACAGAAAACTACCTCCCTTTTCGAAATAATTAAATGAGACTGGAGCAATTTGAAAGTTTGCTTTTATTTTAATCTTGCGTGGCATGAGTAGTAACCAATTGTGTAATTTTCATTCTTATTTAAGTGGATTTAAGAAATTTTTCAAAAAGAAAAAGGAATTATTGCTAAATTAGATGTGAATTTAGAACCGAAATTTACTGCTAAATCGAACTGTTTAACACTTTAATAAAAAATTATATTTTAAAAGTGAAATCGAATAATCAGTTTAGTTTGCAATTTAAATTGTTTAAAACTGGAAAAAAAAAAAAAAAAAAAAAAAAAAAAGCCAAGAATGCCCATTGTCTTAACCAAGGAGCCCAGCGCCTAGGGTACTGCCAGGGGCATCCAGTGGTTGAGTTGTACCGCATACATCTCGATGCATGCCTAGGGATGTGTGCGACACATCACAACGGTTGGTAGCACCCTGGGCATGCTGGGCTCCCTGGAGACGAGTTAAATTCAAAGTGGAGTGTTGAATGGAGTTGTAACCACCAAAGTGGTGAATGTCCATTTTTTAAGTCTGCCCTCCTATGGCTCTCACCATCATAGCTTGTTTTCTGTCTCTCCTACCTCTATTTTTAGCCGAGGAGTGCGAGGGTTTTGAAATGGCTCTCACTATCATTGTTTATTTTCATTATCTGCTTTGTTTCTTTATGGGCAAATATTAATTTGCTGCAATTGATCTCCCTTTGGTTTTTCTAATTTGAGGTCAAACATACTATCAAGTGAGTTAGGCACTTGCTCACAAGGTTCTTTCACATTTCCTTTTTTCCCGCTTTCCTCTTCCCATCCCCACCTTAGTCACTTGGCATTTCTCCTCTCATTTAACCCTTTAATCCCAAACTTTTTGGAGAAAGGTGTTTTTTCACCACGTGGTGAAAGAAAATACATTATTCCAGGGTTCACAAACCACTAAAGGGTTTTAATATATTCCTTAAAATACCCTCCCGCATGCATCTGAAGCTCCACGGACCACGGTGGATAGAGATGCTCATTCATCCTTTTTATATGCTTTTTGTCTTCTTTCTAACCTTGATGGAGACTCAAGCTCCAGAACCATCACTTGCCCATGGTTTAAGGTATCGATATCAATTTGCCCATATCAGGCGATCCAGATCGGTATCGGCATAAGGTGATCCCGATACCTGACCGATCTTATATCGATGGAACAGTTTTGTCTTGCCTGAGCTTCAGTATCATGGCTCTAGTGAGCTTGAAGAGGTCTCTCTATGGATCAATTGCATGAGATCCCAGAAATCTACTTCACTCTGACAACTATTTTTAATGTGGCTATTATATTGGCCACCTCCATCAAGTACTCTTAAATTGGGATCACTAGGGTCTTTTGCCTTATTTGGTTAATATTAATATCCTCTTAAATGTCTTACCAAGGTTTCTTTAAATATTGGTCTTTATTAGGGCATCAATCAGCAACTGTTTGATGAAATGCCCCTTTCAGTTTCTTCAGCTATGGTGTTTGTTAATGGCTTATAGTTTAAAATTTTCAGTCCAACCTGGAGCTAGCTAAGGCAAACATGTTGGTTGATACACCAGTTTTATAACAAGTAAATGATGCTAATGTTTGTTCAAAAAAATAAAAAACTCAAAGTTTAGCTTCTTCTCAGCTCAAATTACAGTGGCAATTGGATTTGAAGGAGGTTTGAGGGGAACAACTATCCTGCCCTCAATCTTCCCAAACATGGCTTCTGGGTTATGGATGGGTCCCCAAATCCAAGGCATGGCCAACCCTACCCCTAGTTTAATTAACCCCTCTCATATTAGAGAAAGAAGGCTTATTTCCTAATTCTGAGAAGGGCAATGAGGGTACAAAGAGGAAAAGAACCCCTGATAATACATCTACATAGGAACACGAAAGTAAGAGGAATGAAGAGAAAAAATGAAACAATGAGATATGAAAAGTGAGAAATGAAAAATGAAAGTAAGAGTAAAGAAGATAGCCCAGGAAATTAGGAATTTAGATTCTGTAGCATAGAGAAAGCATGATGGGGGATCTAAATTCAGTTCTTTTTGCTTAGTCTTAGTATATTTTTATTTCTCATTAAAAAAATGATGTGACCTTCTTTCGATAGCTCACCTTATTTCCAAAAGTTAAGTAAATTAGATGTTAAAAAAAAAAAAAAGTTGGGAAGAGGTTGTGCACAGCCTACATGTCGATCATGCCTTCAACCATTAGATGGGATGAGGGCCGTGGATTGTACACGATCATGCTTATCCAATGGTTGAAGGTGCGACCATTCACCATGCAAGGCCATGCACAAAACCTTTCGGTAAAAGAGTTTTCAAAAATAATATGAAAGTGACTTACAGTTTTCATTCTTTTTTAAAAAAAAAAAAATCTTGCAATTATTGTGTTATACTAGAAGAGAAAAATCATGTTATAATTTTATTGTTTTTGCCCCTTGTTTTATATTCAAAAGCTATTTTAATAATGGATAGAAAAGGTTTTTCAAAATAGATTGAAAGTGGCTTATCATTATGTCATTTTCAAACATTATCATTGTCCATGTGAAATGACATGATTAACTTTACATTAAATAACTTTTAAGAATGAAATTAAGGGCAAAAAAGTAAGATTACAATGAATTAATTCACCTCCTCGGTAGCAATAATTGATATTTGTATTGTGTGGGTTGTCATGCCTTATTCGTCCTTAGCCCCTATGTGGATACTAGATAGTGGGTTTACATTGGCCCGTGGGGACAGGGTGAACATTCCAACTCCAAAGCCCCTTGGGAGACTTATCACTGTAAACTTGGACTTTTCCCTGCCCATATGGATATTGGAAAGTGAAAGGATCTTGGAAAGTTTGGGACCATTTTCTTGATGGGAAAAGGAAAGTTTGGGACCATTTCTTTGGAGTCAGCCCTCTAGCAAATGAAATTTTGTGTAACATAATTCTGTAATTATCTTAAGGGAAAAAGATCTCTGTCCGGGAGTGTGGCCTACGCCAGCACTCCCATGAGTCTATCTCTCTCCTTCCCATGTGAAAAGACACCTCTGCCCCCTTATTTTAAAGAAGAGAGAGATAGACACATGGGAGTGCTGGTGTAGGCCACACTCCCGGACAGAAAACTGCTTCCCTTATCTTAAATTCTTCTTATATGAAATCATCATACTTTTCAAATGGAATCCTTAATTAATGGAATTTGGCTGCAAAATAAAGTAAAATTTAAGGAAAAATGATGGCCACGATGGACGGGAGTGGGCCCTTTATGTACAAAATGTGTGGTGCCCTCTCCGGTGCTCTTATTCACTTGGCATGGGAGATTCCATTCCACGCAAATAGAGTGGCAATCCTCTGTCCTATGATTTAATAACAAGATTAGAAATATTTCAAGGGTTGACCTATCAAGGAATTTAGGGTTGAAGATTAAAGAAGTGCGGTGCTCAAATCATCGGATCGTTGATCTTCTTCCATCTCTAACTTCTAAACCTTGGCCTTGATCTCTATTAAAAGACTTATTGTACATAAACAATATAGGACATGATATTTACTATACTTTTAAGGGGGATCCTTTTTTGATAGCAGTAGCTACTAACCTAGCTACATCCACTATACATTCTATCTAAGTAATTATTTAATATATTTTATTTTGTCATTAAAGAAAAAGGATTAAAAATATTTTGAAGTTACACAATCATGATTGGTAATGGCTATAAAAGTTTTCATTTGATTTCACCTCCATTTATTTGGAGCTTGGGGAATGGCATCTACCTTCCCAAATGAAGGAAGACCGTAACCGGTAGGTTGCGGTATGTCATGACACGTGTTCGGGTGATCTTGCAAGTGGAAGGCTAAAATCCCATACCCCGAAATGCCTAATAATAAAAATTTCATGAAATGAAATGCTTACTCTACTTTAATCTATTTAACCATAATAGACAAAAACTTTTTTTTTAGTATAAAAGTACGATTAATTAGTTCAAGTCTACCATATAAATAAGGAGAAGGTATTTCGTACACGGGAGATTCTCCCATCAACTTCATCAAATAGGGGGTGCAGGGGCTTTTATGTCATTTTAGTTTGGCATTTAATAGATAGAACAATGGGTGAATTTGAGTATAACAGAAAATTTTGACAAAAAAGAAATTGACTCTACCCAATGATGAAAACATATCGTTGTAAGCTTAGAATGTAAAATGTGATAATCCAATGAATATGGCTTTATAAATCACTTTCATCACGGGGTCGACCAATAAAAATTTGATTCTTTCTAAATCACTGTCATCCTAAAATTCTAAAAACGTAAAGACAAAACTCTCCTTCAATTATGTCATAATCCAATGAATATGACATTATATATGTTGAAAACTTATACGAAAAACAGATTTTTGAGAATTTCTTAAAAGGCAAGAAATCGTTGCCTAGTCGTGTAGCCCTTGCACTAGCGCGGGAGCCAATGAGAGTGCGTTCAAGGGTATATACATGAATAGTATTTTTTATTTCACAAGAGGTGGGATGGTAATTTTGTGTATTCATGTGTCTAGGCGCAGGGGCTATATGACCAGACAATATTTTTTTTTCCTTTATTAAATTCAAGTGATCGTTTTTTAAAGCAAAAGTTTTCTAGTTCTGCAAAACTAGAGAATGAAAGATCTCTAAAATATTTTCCTTTATTTAGGGGAAAAGGTTATTTGAGTAAGTGGTACACAAGTTTCCTTATTAAGTATGAAAATTTCACTTCTCTATCCTTCAACTTCCTTCACAGCCAAGTGGAGTTTTAAGGAAAAAAAATCTTCATTGTATCCATATAACATACTCCCTTAAGCATTTTTTTCAATTTATTTTCTCTCACATTTTTGTCATCATTGTGGGCCCCTATTAATGATAATACTACCTTGCACGCATTGCTACATGGGGACTACCACTTGCAATGAGTGAGACTAAATAAACTTGTCTGTCCAGTAGCAGCTTGTAAGGGAAAGAACCTCAAGTTGTAGAAATTGGACCACACCAAAGGATTTTTTTACATCAAGACACTACAAACCAAATAAAGTGCCACATTCCATGGGTTATAAGTATATTAGAATACGCAACCACGATATTATCCGGTGTAGTCACATTTTAGTCCATTTGATTTTGTTCACGAGTTTCATTTTTAGATTCAGAACCCGTCATTTTATGTGAAGTTTGGCCACCACTTATATGGACATTATATGATTTAGGCATAGTCGATGTGAGACTAATTTCCGTGACACAACACCAAAAACACGGCAAGTGTAATTTTTTTTTTAATATTATGACAAGTGACTTAAAATTGATGCTGACATCCCAAATAAAATACATAGATCTTGCTTAAATCCTTAATCACTTTTACTTACACAAATGTCATACAAATCCTTATCCAATATGTTTAGTCAAAGTTTTAATTAATGACACTTATTCATATTGGTTCTAATCACTAACTTGATACTGTGTCTATACGCAAGGCAAGGCAAAAACGTCACAATATGGGGGGGGGGGTGTTATATATAAAAGAATAGTTATTTTGTTACGTCGGAAGGATGATTTAGGTTGTCTTTGGTGTGCATTCTTAGAATGCATTCTTGAATGATAAACATAGTTGTTTTTATCGTCTGTGAATACAAAATCGGCCTATAATGCGTTCCAAGAACGCATACCAAACACAGCCTTAGTCATTAGATAGATGGGAATCACATTGGCCCATGTCAATAGTTAATCTATTACTCACCACATTTGGGGCTTTTCTATGTTGTTTGTTAGTCCTTTTCAAATTGAAGTTGTGAAAGTGTAGTCAAGGTGAGATTTAACTCATGATTAGATGATGATGCAAATAATATGTTCACTTAGACTGAGTTGAGATAAAAATAATCAGTGAATCCAAAAGAACGTGGGCAAGTAATATCAATCATTGCATGAGTTAGATTGGGATCTGAAGGGCATTTATCGATGAAAGGAATCTCCCGTGCATGAATCCCTTCCCCTAATCTTATTCCCCACCGTGGCCTAACATAAAACTGTATGTCTAAGAAGCCCAACCCAAGATAGTTTGACTGAAGTGGGCCTGGAAATATTTTCCTGGGCGCAGGCTATATTTTTTAAAATACATTATTCTAGGGTTCACAAACCACTAAAGGGTTTTAGTATATTCCCTAAGATACCCTCCCGCATGCATCTGAAGCTCCACGGACCACGGTGGATAGATTCTCATTCATCCTTTTTATATGCTTTTTGTCTTCTTTCTAACCTTGATGGAGACTCAAGCTCCAGAAATCGTTATCACCTCCAATTCCCTCCAATTCCTCACATAGGAGTGGGAATGGGAATGACCACCCTACACCCTGCCCGAACACACTGCCCAAGGTGGGGTAGGGTGGTCATTTCTACTCCTATGTGAGGAATTGGAGGGAATTGGAGCGGGCAGTGAATTGGAGGTGATAAAAATTCCTTGCCCATAGTTTAAGGTATTGGTATCGATTTGCCCATATCAGGCGATCCAGATCGGTATCGGCACAAGGTGATCCCGATACCTGACCGATCTTATATTGGTGGAACAGTTTTGTCTTGCCTGAGGTTCAGTATCATGGCTCTAGTGAGCTTGAAGAGGTCTCTCTATGGATCAATTGCATGAGATCCCAGAAATCTACTTCACTATGACAACCATTTTTAATGTGGCTATTATATTGGCCACCTCCATCAAGTACTCTTAAATTGGGATCACTTGGGTCTTCTGCCTTGTTTGGTTAATATTAATATCCTCTCAAATGTCTTACCAAGGTTTCTTCAAATATTGGTTTTGATTAGGGCATCAATCAGCAACTGTTTGATGAAATGCCCCTTTCAGTTTCTTCAGCTATGGTGTTTGTTGATGGCTTACAGTTTCAAAATTTCAGTCCATCCTGGAGCTAGCTAAGGTAAACATGTTGGTTGATACACCAGTTTTATAACGAGTAATGATGCTAATGTTTGTTCAAAAAAATAAAAAACTCAAAGTTTGGCTTCTTCTCAGTTCAAATTACAGTGGTAATTGGATTTAAAGGAGGTTTGAGGGAAACAACTATCCAGACCTCCATCCTCCCAAACATGGCTTCTGGGTTATGGATGGGTCCCCAAATCCAAGGCATGAACACTCCATGTGGTATAGTCGACCCACTCCATGAGCCGGTAAGGGTGTCAATTCTAAACCGATACCGTATACCGAAATCGGAACTGTACCGTATTACCAGTACCGCACCATACCAAACATATTCGATATGGTATCGGTATCCATATGGTACGGTATCGGTATGGAGGCTGATACCGTCAGTACATATCAATTACGTACCAAATTATCGAATATTGATATTGTACCGTATTATAATAATATATACTAATTTATATATAATGAATAATACATATAAATATATATGTATTAAATATATATAAGAATATAATATACTAAATATAATATATTTCATACTATACATATTAATTTGTGTATATATAATATAACAAACCATATAACAAATACCGTATACCGTTTCATATATATACCGAATAAAACTGTATATCATACCGATGCCATACAATATAGTATCGATATGAGAAAATGGTACCGTGTGTGGTACGGTACGATATTGGTATGACGTGTTTGACTTCGGTACCGTATTGATTGACACCCTTACCACGAGGCCAACCCCACCCCCAGTTTAATTAACTTCCCTCACATTACAGAAAGAAGGCTTGTTTCCTAATTCTGAGAAGGGCACTGACCACTGAGGGTAAAAAGAGGAAAAGAACCCCTGATAACACATCTACAAGGGTGGCTGATCTTGGGGCTTTTCTCATTTCTCTTTTTGCCTTTTGTTCTTTATTGTGTTCCTTAGTCTTTCTCTATCCAATTGATTATACCAAATTGTATGCTTTGAAGTTTTTCTATGGGATGTCAACAGGAGGCAGAAGCAAGGGGATTGCAATAAGGATTTAAAAGAAAAAAGTTATTGAGACATATAACCGTCAACATTTAGAATAATTGTCCGGATTTAGTAGACTGGTTTGAGTAATGCAAGGTCCATCTTTGGCCTTGAGAACTATTTTCTTTGTTGCTAGATATACATACTTTTTTCAACAAAAAAAAAAAAAAAAATAGATATACATACTTTTATTAAATGTTTTAACTCTATTAATGCAATTAAACATGATAGATAGCTGATCTTAGTAACTTATAGACTAGTTAATAAAGCCAAGTCTGAAAAATATAGGGAAAGCATGATACAACAAACACAGTCTTATCCCAACTAAATGGGGTCGGCTATCTGGACCCTTTTTTAAAACTAAGTAGGAAAAATTGATGAGTTCCTTACAAAAGAACACGAAATTAAGAGGAATGAAGAGTAAAAATGAAGCAATGGTATATGAAAAGTGAAAAATGAAAAATGAAAGTAAGAGGAAAAAGATAGCCCAGGAAATTAGGAATTTAGATTCCGCATCATAGGGAAAGCATGATGTAGGATCTAAATTTTGTTCTTTTTGCTTAGTCTTTGTATATTTTTATTTCTCATAAAAAAAAACGATGTGACCTTCTTTCGATTGCTCGTCTTATTTCCAAAAGTAAAGTAAATTAGATGTAAAAAAAAAAAATTGGGAAGAGGTTGTGCACAGCCTACATGTCGGTTATGTCTTCAACCATTGGATGGGTTGAGGGCCAAGGATTATATACGATCATGCTTATCCAATGGTTGAAGATGCGACCGTGCACCATGCAAGGTCATGCACAAAACCTTTTGCTAAAAGAGTTTTCGAAAATAATATGAAAGTGACTTCTAGTTTTCATTCTTTAAAAAAAAAAAAAAAAAAAAAAAAAAAAAAGTCTTGCAATTATTGTGTTACACTGTAAGAGAAAAAAGTTAGTTTATACTTTTTTTTCACCAACTTTAATTATATTCCTCTTATCTATATATATATATATATATATATATATACTAACATATGAAAAAGGAAAAATAATGTTATAATTTTATTGTTTTTGCCCCTTGTTTTATACTTAAAAGCTATTTTAATAATGGATAGAAAGGTTTTTTCATAATAGATTGAAAGTAGCTTATCATTATGTCATTTTCAAACATTATCATTGTCCATGTGAAATGACATGATTCACCTTACATTAAATAACTTTTAAGAATGAAATAAAGTACCAAAAAGTAAGGTTACAACGAATTAATTCACCTTCTCGGTGGCAATATTTCATATTTGTATTGTGTGGGTTGTCTTGTCTTATTCGTCCTTATCCTCTATGTGGATACTTATTTTTTTTTTTGTAGGAAATAGACTTATTTATTGAAGCGAGTCTAGCTCAAGGAGTCTGAGTTATAAAGATCACAGATCTAAGGAGTGGAAGGTGGCCATATAATCTCACTCGTAAGAGACAAGGCCTTCCGAGCTAGGGAGTCAGCCACGCTGTTAATCTCCCTAGAAATGTGGTTGAAAACACAACTACGAAAAATGGGACACCATAAACCTGATATCCTTAACAACCTGATTCACCTCGACAGGGGGAGGAGAAGAGGTGTTTAATAAGATGGATATCAGATCTTTACAATCAGTCTCCACTTGCACATGATCAAAGCCCTCTGAAATACACCACAACAACCCTTCATGAACAGCCAGAGCCTCACCTAGAAGAACAGAAGCAAATAGGATTGGCTTTGAAATGGCCAGCTGAACCTCCATCTTGAAATTTTGGATGACGAAACCAATCCTGCCTTTACCCTTGGTGGTAGCCGCATCAGTATTTAGCTTGAAAAAGGATGGAGGGCGAGGAGACCAAGGAAAGGGAGGAGTTGTGGAGGCTTGTTGATTCAAATTGGTTACCTTGGTACCATCAGCAGCAGAGCAGAACTCCTTAGCCAAGGACTCAGCCCATTTAATGACTTCTTGGGGAGTGAAGTTGGAGCTATTGAAGATCAGAGAGTTGCGAGCTTGCCAAAGGGTCCAGCACACAAAGGAGATAAGGCAAATGGTTTGGCGAGCACCCTGCTCACCAAGCTTGGAGAACAAATCCCAATTATGAATGAACTGCTAAAGACTCGGATTGTTAGGAACAGAGTAAGAAAGGGAAGAACCAAACCAGACTGCCCTTGCAAAAGGACAGTCAAAGAGAATGTGATCCATCGATTCAAGAGGAGCACCACACCTTTGGCAAGAAGTATCAATGGGTATCTTTCTCTTGGAGAGAGCTTCAGCCGTTGCAAGGCCATTGGCGCAGGCTTGCCACAAAAAAGACCGAGCTTTAGGAGTTGTATGGCTTCTCCATATGCTTTTCCAGACATCAGTGGGGATATGAACATAAGAAGAGGTAGAGGAAGAGGCCTCAGCTCTGGTCTTCATGTCATGGAGGTTACATAAGAGGTGATAAGCAGATTTCACCGTATAGATGCCATTCCTAGAGGCCCCCCAAACTAGAGCATCAGAGTCAGGAAACAGACCCTGCCTTATTTTCATAATAGCTTCCATATCCTCAGGATGGAAATGGGTTTAAAGAAGAGCTTGATTCCAAGATCTAGAATCCTGAAGAATAAGGTCGGCAACAGTATGTACTTGAAGAGGGGTTCTAAGTGAGTACTGAAGCTTGCAGTTAACCGTGGAAAGGAGCCATCAATCCTCTTCAATGCTAATATTTTCTCCACTTACTACAGTCCAAAGAAGGCCTTGAAGAAGGACTTTCCTACCCTCCAGAATGCTACGCCATGCCCATGAGGGTTTAGAGCCCAAGGTAGCATTAAGAAAATTAGTATTAGGATAGTAAACTTATTTCATAAAGATTGCCCAGGTAGATAATGGAAATTGCCATAGCCGCCAAGCCATTTTTCCAAGAAGTGCTCGGTTGTGGATAGCTGAATCTCTGAAGCCAAGACCCCCATTATCCTTAGACCGACAGAGTCGTTTCCAAGATATCCAAGGAATCCTATTTTTGTCATCTTTTTTACCCCAAAAGAAGTGAGAAGCAGCCTTTTTGAGAGCTAGGTGATGATACCCTGGGAGAACGAAGTGAGTAGCAGCATAGTTGTGCATAGACAATGCCACAGCCTTCAAGAGAGTTTCTTTCCCAGCATGGGAGAGTAGAAGGTGCTTCCAGCTTTGAAGTTTCGAGGTAGTTTTCTCCAGAATCTCACTAAATAGATGCTTCTTAGATAGCCCAAACTCCATCGATAATTCAAGGTATTTTTTAGGACCATCATTGTAAGGCATATTGAGGATATGGGAGAACCAACGCTTGAACTTGGGATTAGTGTTGGGACTGAAGGTGATGGAAGATTTCTGTCCATTGATCTTTTGCCCACTTGCAAGGCAATAGAGATTCAAACAAGCATTCAAATTGTGTATCTTCGATAAGGAAACCTCAGAAAAAAGCAAGCTATCATCCGCAAAGCGAAGATGACTCAAGGGGGAGGACCGATTGCGCACCTTAATTCCTTTAATAAGACCAATAGATTCAGCTTGGTTGAGGAGAGCGCTAAGGGCTTGAGAACAAAGAACAAACAACACAGGAGAGAGAGGGTCTCCCTGTCTTATTCCCCGGGTGGGGGTGATGGCACCACTGATAGCTCCATTGATAAGAACATTATAAGAGACTGAGGTCACACAAGACATAACAAGAGAGACCCATTGGTGATTAAAACCCAGCTGCAATAGAATGCATTCCACAAAATGCCATTCCAGCCTATCATAGGCTTTAGCCATATCAAGTTTGATAGCCATCACTTTCTTCTTGCCTTTCTTCCTATGTTTGATGTAGTGATAAGCCTCGTGAGCAATAAGAACATTATCAGATATGAGACAATTTGGCACAAAGGCAGATTGAGATGGCAAAATAATGTCATCAAGACAGTCCTTTAACCTAGAGGAGATAACTTTGATCACCACTTTCATCATGACATTACAAAGGCTTATGGGCCTAAAGTGATCCACGACTTCATGCATATCAGTCTTAGGTATAAGAGAGATAAAAGTAGCATTGAAGGCCTTCGGAACTGAACTAGCAATGAACACTTCTTCCATAAATTTGCATGTGTCATTCCCTACCACATCCCAATACTTTTGGAAGAAACCTGGGGGAAGGCCATCAGGTCCAGGAGATTTTAGGGGAAACATGGAAAAAACAGCAGTCTTGATCTCAGCTTCATCTGGAATTTTGCACAGGGAATCATTCATATGGGGGATAACCAAAGGGGCAATGGACTGAATGATGAAACCCATGGCCTCTTCTTCTAAACCTTCAGAAGAGAAGATATCGATATACTTGTTTAAAATCTCCTGACCAATCTCCTGAGGGTTCTTTGACCATCTTTCAGAGGATAACTTCAACTTGAGGATTTTATTATGAAGCCGCCGATTAATGGTGGTTGCGTGAAAGAATTTCGTATTACGATCCCCTTCCCGGAGCCATTTGATGCGGGATTTTTGCTTCCACAACAATTCTTCTTTTTGAAGTTCCAAATCCAATAATTTGTCAAGCTCCTCTCTACGATGTTGTAACAACCAAGAAGGGTCGTTCTGCAAATGTTCAAGCTCCTGAAGATAAGCTTCAATATTCCTGTAAATGTTACCAAAAACATCTTGATTCCATTTGGTGAACACCTTCCTACAGTTCTGAGATTTCTATCGAAAGGTTTGGAAAATAGAGTCCTCTCTAGAGCAAACCTAAGCAGCTTGGGCAACCTTTTTACAATCTTCATGAAGAAACCACGCCGCTTCAAAACGAAAGGGCTTCCTGCCGATGGGCCTACTTCTTACAGTATCAAGGATCACAGGAAAATGATCCGAACTAGTAACTGAGTTCACAATCGCCACTGCGTTGGAAAAAGAGGTCCTCCAAGCCTAGTTTGCTAGTACTTTGTCGAGCTTGATTTGAATGTTTGTAGAACCATTTCTATGATTATTCCAAGTATAGGAGGGGTCTTTAGAACCAATATCCATGAGATTGCAGGAATGGAGAAAGTGTTGGAAGGTGTTGATATCCATGTTTGTTTTGGCTAAACCACCCAACTTCTCGTGCCAGGCCAGGTACAAATTGAAATCTCCTAAACAAGCCCCATTGTCCATACGATTGCTGCCAAAGGAATGATCCTGTCCCAGACCTGCTTCCTACAAGTTTTAACAAGGTCTCCGTATACACATGTCAAGTAAAATGCAGGTAAATGTTTAGACAGAATTCTAACATCAATTATACGATTATTAGCATATAAAACATCCACACAGATACTTGGGTGCCATAGCAAACTTAAGCCACTAGCAAAATTAATAGGATTAACAGAAAAATGGGAAGAGAGCTTTAACTTATGACCGAGGCAAGAGATCTTCTACTGGCCAATTCTCGTTTTCATGAGAAATAAAATATCTGGTCCCACCGACCGGGAGAGATAAAATAGGGAACGAGTAGTCAGGGGTCTCCCAAGACCGTGACAATTCCATGAGATGATCTTCATGACTCCATTTGGGGTTGATATCCCCCAACCTCCAAGGGGCCATCCTTTAAAAAATGAATCTGAGAGGATGGGATCTCCAGGTCATCAGTTATATCATCGTCCTGCTGTAAATGCTTGACTCTTTTATTCCTCTGTTTGAAACCCCGTTGCTCTACCGGTCCCAGACAGTGCAAGACTTTGATTCTCTGGCTTATTTCTTCAAGCGGGATGAGGGTAGAGATGGACTGAGGAGTTGATCAGGTGCAGAAATAGGTCTGGAGCATAATTAAATGGAATTGAGGTGAGTGGGAGAGAGGGCAGGTGATGATGGAGAGTGTGGGTTATTAGTAGGAGGCAAAGACGAGTGCTGAGTAGAGGGAGCAATGGTAGTATCCTGGTCATGGGTAGGAGGTGGGCTCACAGATGGGCCTCCAGAGGTATGTAGGGTACTGTATGGGCCTGGATTAGGGTTAAGGTTGGAACTAGGAAGAGATGCACAACTGTCATTCGGAGCTTCAAGGGGGTATAGTTGGATAGTGGTCGTATCCGGGTTAGAAATGGAAACCCCTGATAAGAGAGGTAATAGCTTAAGGATGGAATGAGATGTATCAAGAAATTGGCGAATTTGGGCTTGAATGGCTGACAAGAGCATGAGGGTAGGGTCGTCCTGATGGGTAGGAATCTGAGGTAGTGGGATAAAGTTTTTAGAATAATCCGAGGGGGCGAGCAATTGGTTGTTGCGTATCGCATCGAAATTGGGGGGGTGGAGGGTAATGATTGGTTGGGAATATTGCCTTTGTATAGCTGCAGGGTGGAGGGGTGTGGGGCAGTAGGACCGTACCTTCCACGATGGATGTCAGTGGCAGGAGAGGTCGTACGCGTGGTTTTCGGGGCGTGGGGGCTAGGCACATGACCTCCTCCTTAAGCTCCGGTGGGATGAGGTTGTCGGTGGCTGGGTTGGGGTGGAGAGTGTTGCTGAGGACCCATCGAATTTGGTGTGATCGAAGGGGCTGTCTCGAGGAGACGCGCTTCAGGAATGGTAGCCTGCAGAGATGAGTTAAACATGGAAGTGGGAAACTCAATGCAACCTGAAGCTTCACTATAGCTATGGAGATTCTGATGTTGAAGTTGTGCCTCAAAAAATGATTCACAGCATTTCTCATTATGATCGAGAAGTCCACAGAAGAAGCAAAATAAAGGTAATTTCTCGTACTGAATTGAGATGGAAATTTGGGTACCATTTCTGCGTCTGATTTGAAGCAGAGACTTCAATGGTTTCCTAATATCAATCAAAACCCTACAACGAAGGAAAGAACGTCTGCTATTAAAATTGTTCCCCTGAATAAGCATCACCTTAGTAGGGTTCCCAATCTTTCCTGCTAGCTGAACCCCTAGCTCAAGATGCAGAAGTTTGAGAGGAATGCCATGAAGCTGGACCCAGAAGTCCATAAGGTTAAATAACCAGATGCCAGTATCATTCCACCTTTCCAGAACAATCGGGTTGCCAGCCACCTACCAAGGGCTTCCTTCCAGCACGTTCTTCACATCGAGTATATGATTGAAGTGGAAAACGAACTGATGAGATTCAAGAGGGGTAACCTGAACACCATGGATCAGATGCCAAGCTGTTACCAGAGCTTCATTCACTGCCTGCACTCTGTAAGGTTTTCCATCAAGCACTTTTCCGATCAATATCAGCTCTGCCTGAGAGCTGAAGAACTCCTCTGTTTCTTCATCTATGAAGAGGGTATCATCCTCTTCAAGATCCGGTGGGCTTATTGGTGGTGGGAGGTCCCCTGCCGCTATTAAGGGATGGGAACTGGATGATTCACCTCTCATGACCAGAGGTAGGGGACGGCCAGATGGGATTGTGGCAAAGAAAATTTAGGGTTTGGCCTTGCCGGAAAAGGAAAACACGCAATAATGCGGAGGTAAAGTCACGCAATAATGCGGAAAAGAGTGACCCCTATGTGGATACTTATTGGGAGACTTATTATTGTAGACTTGGACTTTTCCTTGCCCATATGGATATTGGAAGTGAAAGGATCTTGGAAAGTTTGGGACCATTTCCTTGATGGGAAAAGAAAAATCCGGGTTTCCAATACCCATTTGAATTACTTATGATTTCTTTGGAGTCAGCCCTCTAGTAAATGAAAATTTGTGTAACATAATTTTGTAATTATCTTAAATTCTTCTTATATGAAATCATCATATTTTTCAAATGGAATCCTTAATTAATAGAATTTGGCTGCAAGATAAAGTAAAATTTAAGAAAAAATGAAGGCCACGATGGACGGGAGTGGGCCCTTTATGTACAAAATGTGTGGTGCCCTCTCCCGTGCTCTTATTCACTTGGCATGGGAGATTCCATTCCACGCAAATAGAGTGGCAATCCTCTGTCCTATGATTTAACAACAAGATTAAAAATATTTCAGGACTTGACCTATCAAGGAATTTAGGGTTGAAGATTAAATAAGTGTGGTGCTCAATAAAAATTCCTTGCCCATGGTTTAAGGTATTGGTATCGATTTGCCCATATCAGGCGATCCAGATCGGTATCGGCACAAGGTGATCCCGATTCCTGACCGATCTTATATTGGTGGAACAGTTTTGTCTTGCCTGAGGTTCAGTATCATGGCTCTAGTGAGCTTGAAGAGGTCTCTCTATGGATCAATTGCATGAGATCCCAGAAATCTACTTCACTATGACAACCATTTTTAATGTGGCTATTATATTGGCCACCTCCATCATGTACTCTTAAATTGGGATCACTTGGGTCTTCTGCCTTGTTTGGTTAATATTAATATCCTCTCAAATGTCTTACCAAGGTTTCTTCAAATGTTGGTTTTGATTAGGGCATCAATCAGCAACTGTTTGATGAAATGCCCCTTTCAGTTTCTTCAGCTATGGTGTTTGTTGATGGCTTACAGTTTCAAAATTTCAGTCCATCCTGAAGCTAGCTAAGGTAAACATGTTGGTTGATACACCAGTTTTATAACAAGTAATGATGCTAATGTTTGTTCAAAAAAATAAAAAACTCAAAGTTTGGCTTCTTCTCAGTTCAAATTACAGTGGTAATTGGATTTAAAGGAGGTTTGAGGGAAACAACTATCCAGACCTCCATCCTCCCAAACATGGCTTCTGGGTTATGGATGGGTCCCCAAATCCAAGGCATGAACACTCCATGTGGTATAGTCGACCCACTCCATGAGCCGGTAAGGGTGTCAATTCTAAGCCGATACCGTATACCGAAATCGGAACTGTACCGTATTACCAGTACCGCACCATACCAAACATATTCGATATGGTATCGGTATCCATATGGTATGGTATCGGTATGGAGGCTGATACCGTCAGTACATACCAATTACGTACCAAATTATCGAATATTGATATTGTACCGTATTATAATAATATATACTAATTTATATATAATGAACAATATATATAAATATATATGTATTAAATATATATAAGAATATAATATACTAAATATAATATATTTCATACTATACATATTAATTTGTGTATATATAATATAACAAACCATATAACAAATACCGTATACCATTTCATATATATACCAAATAAAACTGTATATCATACCGATGCCATACAATATAGTATCGATATGAGGAAATGGTACCGTGTGTGGTACGGTACGATATTGGTATGACGTGTTTGACTTCGGTACCGTATTGATTGACACCCTTACCACGAGGCCAACCCTACCCCCAGTTTAATTAACTTCCCTCACATTACAGAAAGAAGGCTTGTTTCCTAATTCTGAGAAGGGCACTGACCACTAAGGGTAAAAAGAGGAAAAGAACCCCTGATAACACATCTACAAGGGTGGCTGATCTTGGGGTTTTCTCATTTCTCTTTTTGCCTTTTGTTCTTTATCGTGTTCCTTAGTCTTTCTCTATCCAATTGATTATACCAAATTGTATGCTTTGAAGTTTTTCTATGGGATGTCAACAGGAGGCAGAAGCAAGGGGATTGCAATAAGGATTTAAAAGAAAAAAGTTATTGAGACATATAACCGTCAACATTTAGAATAATTGTCCGGATTTAGTAGACTAGTTTGAGTAATGCAAGGTCCATCTTTGGCCTTGAGAAATATTTTCTTTGTTGCTAGATATACATACTTTTTTCAACAAAAAAAAAAAAAAAAAAAATAGATATACATACTTTTATTAAATGTTTTAACTCTATTAATGCAATTAAACATGATAGATAGCTGATCTTAGTAACTTATAGACTAGTTAATAAAGCCAAGCCTGAAAAATATAGGGAAAGCATGATACAACAAACACAGTCTTATCCCAACTAAATGGGGTCGGCTATCTGGACCCTTTTTTAAAACTAAGTAGGAAAAATTGATGAGTTCCTTACAAAAGAACACGAAATTAAGAGGAATGAAGAGTAAAAATGAAGCAATGGTATATGAAAAGTGAAAAATGAAAAATGAAAGTAAGAGGAAAAAGATAGCCCAGGAAATTAGGAGTTTAGATTCCGCATCATAGGGAAAGCATGATGCCGGATCTAAATTCTGTTCTTTTTGCTTAGTCTTTGTATATTTTTATTTCTCATAAAAAAAAACGATGTGACTTTCTTTCGATTGCTCGTCTTATTTCCAAAAGTTAAGTAAATTAGATGTAAAAAAAAAAATTGGGAAGAGGTTGTGCACAGCCTACATGTCGGTTATGTCTTCAACCATTGGATGGGATGAGGGCCAAGGATTATACACGATCATGCTTATCCAATGGTTGAAGATGCGACCGTGCACCATGCAAGGTCATGCACAAAACCTTTTGCTAAAAGAGTTTTCGAAAATAATATGAAAGTGACTTATAGTTTTCATTCTTTAAAAAATAAAAAAAAATAAAAAAATAAAAAAGTCTTGCAATTATTGTGTTACACTGTAAGAGAAAAAAGTTAGTTTATACTTTTTTTTCACCAACTTTAATTATATTCCTCTTATCTATATATATATATATATATATACTAACATATGAAAAAGGAAAAATCATGTTATAATTTTATTGTTTTTGCCCCTTGCTTTATACTTAAAAGCTATTTTAATAATGGATAGAAAGGTTTTTTCATAATAGATTGAAAGTGGCTTATCATTATGTCATTTTCAAACATTATCATTGTCCATGTGAAATGACATGATTAACCTTACATTAAATAACTTTTAAGAATGAAATAAAGGACCAAAAAGTAAGATTACAACGAATTAATTCACCTTCTCGGTGGCAATATTTCATATTTGTATTGTGTGGGTTGTCTTGTCTTATTCGTCCTTATCCTCTATGTGGATACTTATTTTTTTTTTTTTGTAGGAAATAGACTTATTTATTGAAGCGAGTCTAGCTCAAGGAGTCTAAGTTACAAAGATCACAGATCTAAGGAGTGGAAGGTGGCCATATAGTCTCACTCGCAAGAGACAAGGCCTTCCGAGCTAGGGAGTCAGCCACGCTGTTAATCTCCCTAGAAATGTGGTTTTAAACACAACTACAAAAAATGGGGCACCATAAACCTGATATCCTTAACAACCTGATTCACCTCGACAGGGGGAGGAGAAGAGGTGTTTAATAAGATGGATATCAGATCTTTACAATCAGTCTCCACTTGCACATGATCAAAGCCCTCTGAAATACACCACAACAACCCTTCACGAACAGCCAGAGCCTCACCTAGAAGAACAGAAGCAAACAGGATTGGCTTTGAAATGGCCAGCTGAACCTCCATCTTGAAATTTTGGATGACGAAACCAATCCCACCTTTACCCTTGGTGGTAGCTGCATCAGTATTTAGCTTGAAAAAGGATGGAGGGCGAGGAGACCAAGGAAAGGGAGGAGTTGTGGAGGCTTGTTGATTCAAATGGGTTACCTTGGTACCATCAGCAGCAGAGCAGAACTCCTTAGCCAAGGACTCAGCCCATTTAATGACTTCTTGGGGAGTGAAGTTGGAGCTATTGAAGATCAGAGAGTTGCGTGCTTGCCAAAGGGTCCAACACACAAAGGAGATAAGGCAAGTGGTTTGGCGATCACCCTGCTTACCAAGCTTGGAGAACAAATCCCAATTATGAATGAACTGCTAAAGACTTGGATTGTTAGGAACAGAGTAAGAAAGGGAAGAACCAAACCAGACTGCCCTTGCAAAACAGTCAAAGAGAATGTGATCCATCGATTCAAGAGGAGCACCACACCTTTGGCAAGAAGTATCAATGGGTATCTTTCTCTTGGAGAGAGCTTCAGCCGTTGCAAGGCCATTGGCGCAGGCTTGCCACAAAAAAGACCAAGCTTTAGGAGTTGTATGGCTTCTCCATATGCTTTTCCAAACATCAATGGGGATATGAACATAAGAAGAGGTAGAGGAAGAGGCCTCAGCTCTGGTCTTCATGTCATGGAGGTTACCTAAGAGGTGATAAGCAGATTTCACCGTATAGATGCCATTCCTAGAGGCCCCCCAAACTAGAGCATCAGAGTCAGGAAACAGACCCAGCCTTATTTTCATAATAGCTTCCATATCCTCAGGATGGAAATGGGTTTGAAGAAGAGCTTGATTCCAAGATCTAGAATCCTGAAGAATAAGGTCGGCAACAGTATGTACTTGAACAGGGGTTCTAAGTGAGTACTGAAGCTTGCAGTTAACCGTGGAAAGGAGCCATCGATCCTCTTCAATGCTAATATTTTCTCCACTTACTACAGTCCAAAGAAGGCCTTGAAGAAGGACTTTCCTACCCTCCAGAATGCTACGCCATGCCCATGAGGGTTTAGAGCCCAAGGTAGCATTAAGAAAATCAGTATTAGGATAGTAAACTTGTTTCATAAAGATTGCCCAGGTAGATAATGGAAATTGCCATAGCCGCCAAGCCATTTTTCCAAGAAGTGCTCGGTTGTGGATAGCTGAATCTCTGAAGCCAAGACCCCCATTATCCTTAGACCGACAGAGTCGTTTCCAAGATATCCAAGGAATCCTATTTTTGTCATCTTTTTTACCCCAAAAGAAGTGAGAAGCAGCCTTTTTGAGAGCTAGGTGATGATACCCTGGGAGAATGAAGTGAGTGGCAGCATAGTTGTGCATAGACAATGCCACAGCCTTCAAGAGAGTTTCTTTCCCAGCATGGGAGAGTAGAAGGTGCTTCCAGCTTTGAAGTTTCGAGGTAGTTTTCTCTAGAATCTCACTAAATAGATGCTTCTTAGATAGCCCAAACTCCATCGGTAATTCAAGGTATTTTTTAGGACCATCATTGTAAGGCATTTGGAGGATACGGGAGAACCAACGCTTGAACTTGGGATTAGTGTTGGGATTGAAGGTGATGGAAGATTTTTGTCCATTGATCTTTTGCCCACTTGCAAGGCAATAGAGATTTAAACAAGCTTTCAAATTGTATATCTTCGATAAGGAAACCTCAGAAAAAAGCAAGCTATCATCCGCAAAGAGAAGATGACTCAAGGGGGAGGACCGATTGCGCACCTTAATTCCTTTAATAAGACCAATAGATTCAGCTTGGTTGAGGAGAGCGCTAAGGGCTTGAGAACAAAGAACAAACAACACAGGAGAGAGAGGGTCTCCCTGTCTTATTCCCCGGGTGGGGGTGATGGCACCACCGGTAGCTCCATTGATAAGAACATTATAAGAGACCGAGGTCACACAAGACATAACAAGAGAGACCCATTGGTGATTAAAACCCAGCTGCAATAGAATGCATTCCACAAAATGCCATTCCATCCTATCATAGGCTTTAGCCATATCAAGTTTGATAGCCATCACTTTCTTCTTGCCTTTCTTCCTATGTTTGATGTAGTGATAAGCCTCGTGAGCAATAAGAACATTATCAGATATGAGACAATTTGGCACAAAGGCAGATTGAGATGGCAAAATAATGTCATCAAGACAGTCCTTTAACCTAGAGGAGATAACTTTAGTCACCACTTTCATCACGACATTACAAAGGCTTATGGGCCTAAAGTGATCCACGACTTCAGGCATATCAGTCTTAGGTATAAGAGAGATAAAAGTAGCATTGAAGGCCTCCGGAACTGAACCAGCGATGAACACTTCTTCCACAAATTTGCATGTGTCTTTCCTTACCACATCCCAATACTTTTGGAAGAAACCTGGGGGAAGGCCATCAAGTCCAGGAGATTTTAGGGGAAACATGGAAAAAACAGTAGTCTTGATCTCAGCTTCATCTGGAATTTTGCACAGGGAATCATTCATATAGGGGACAACCAAAGGGGCAATGGACTGAATGATGAAACCCATGGCCTCTTCATCTAAACCTTCAAAAGAGAAGGTATCGATATACTTGTTTAAAATCTCCTGACCAATCTCCTGAGGTTTCTTCGACCATCTTTCAGAGGATAACTTCAACTTGACGATTTTATTACAAAGCCACCGATTAATGGTGGTTGCGTGGAAGAATTTCGTATTACGATCCCCTTCCCGGAGCCATTGGATGCAAGATTTTTACTTCCACAACAATTCTTCTTTTTGAAGTTCCAAATCCAATAATTTGTCAAGCTCCTCTCTACGATGTTGTAACAACCAAGAAGGGTCGTTCTGCAAATGTTCAAGCTCCTGAATATAAGCTTCAATATTCCTGTGAATGTTACCAAAAACGTCTCGATTCCATTTGGTGAACACCTTCCTACAGTTCTGAGATTTCTATCGAAAGGTTTGGAAAATAGAGTCCTCTCTAGAGCAAACCTAAGCAGCTTGGGCAACCTTTTTACAATCTTCATGAAGAAACCACGCCGCTTCAAAACGAAAGGGCTTCCTGCCGATGGGTCTACTTCTTACAGTATCAAGGATCACAGGAAAATGATCCGAACTAGTAACTGAGTTCACAATCGCCACTGCGTTGGAAAAAGAGGTCCTCCAAGCCTAGTTTGCAAGTACTTTGTCGAGCTTGATTCGAATGTTTGTAGAACATTTTCTATGATTATTCCAAGTACAGGAGGGGTCTTTAGAACCAATATCCATGAGATTGCAGGAATGGAGAAAGTGTTGGAAGGTGTTGATATCCATGTTTGTTTTGGCTAAACCACCCAACTTCTCGTGCCAGGCCAGGTACAAATTGAAATCTCCTAAACAAGCCCCATTGTCCATACGATTGCTGCCAAAGGAATGATCCTATCCCAGACCTGCTTCCTACAAGTTTTAACAAGGTCTCCGTATACACATGTCAAGTAAAATGCAGGTAAATGTTTAGACAGAATTCTAACATCAATTATACGATTATCAGCATATAAAACATCCACACAGATACTTGGGTGCCATAGCAAACTTAAGCCACCAGCAGAATTAATAGGATCAACAGAAAAATGGGAAGAGAGCTTTAACTTACGACCGAGGCGAGAGATCTTCTACTAGCCAATTCTCGTTTTCATGAGAAATAAAATATCTGGTCTCACCGACCAGGAGAGATGAAATAGGGAACGAGTAGTCAGGGGTCTCCCAAGACCGTGACAATTCCATGAGATGATCTTCATGACTCCATTTGGGGTTGATATCCCCCAACCTCCAAGGAGCCATCCTTTAAAAAATGAATCTGAGAGGATGGGATCTCCAGGTCATTAGTTATATCATCGTCCTGCTATAAATGCTTGACTCTTTTATTCCTCTGTTTGAAACCCCGTTGCTCTACCGGTCCAAAACAGTGCAAGACTTTGATTCTCTGGCTTGTTTCTTCAAGTGGGATGAGGGTAGAGATGGACTGAGGAGTTGATCAGGTGCAGAAATAGGTCTGGAGCGTAATTGAATGGAATTGAGGTGAGTGGGAGAGAAGGCAGGTGATGATGGAGAGTATGGGTTATTAGTAGGAGGCAAAGACGAGTGCTGAGTAGAGGGAGCAATGGTAGTATCCTGGTCATGGGCCGGAGGTGGGCTCACAGATGGGCCTCCAAAGGTATGTAGGGTACCATATGGGCCTGGATTAGGGTTAAGGTTGGAACTAGGAAGAGATGCACAACTGTCATTCGGAGCTTCAAGGGGGTGTAGTTGGATAGTGGTCGTATCCGGGTTAGAAATGGAAACCCCTGATAAGAGAGGTAATAGCTTAAGGATAGAATGAGATGTATCAGGAAATTGGCGAATTTGGGCTTGAATGCCTGACAAGAGCATGAGGGTAGGGTCGTCTTGATGGGTAGGAATCTGAGGTAGTGGGATAAAGTTTTTGGAATAATCCGAGGGGGCGAGCAATTGGTTGTTGCGTATCGCATCGAAATTGGGGGGGTGGAGGGTAATGATTGGTTGGGAATATTGCCTTTGTATAGCTGCAGGGTGGAGGGGTGTGAGGCTGTAGGACCGTACCTTCCACGATGGATGTCAGTGGCAGGAGAGGTAGTACGCGTGGTTTTCGGGGCGTGGGGGCTAGGCACGTGACCTCCTCCTTGAGCTCCAGTGGGATGAGGTTGTCGGTGACTGGGTTGGGGTGGAGAGTGTTGCTGAGGACCCATCGAATTTGGTGTGATCGAAGGGGCTGTCTCGAGGAGACGCGCTTCAGGAATGGCAGCCTGCAGAGATGAGTTAAACATGGAAGTGGGAAACTCAATGCAACCTGAAGCTTCACTATAGCTGTGGAGATTCTGATGTTGAAGTTGTGCCTCAAAAAATGATTCACAGCATTTCTCATTATGACCGAGAAGTCCACAGAAGAAGCAAAATAAAGGTAATTTCTCGTACTGAATTGAGATGGAAATTTGGGTACCATTTCTACGTCTGATTTGAAGCAGAGACTTCAATGGTTTCCTAATATCAATCAAAACCCTACAACGAAGGAAAGAACGTCTGCTATTAAAATTGTTCCCCTGAATAAGCATCACCTTAGTAGATTCCCAATCTTTCCTGCCAGCTGAACCCCTAGCTCAAGATGCAGAAGTTCGAGAGGAATGCCATGAAGCTGGACCCAGAAGTCCATAAGGTTAAATAACCAGATGCCAGTATCATTCCACCTTTCCAAAACAATCGGGTTGCCAGCCACCGACCAAGGGCTTCCTTCCAGCACGTTCTTCACATCGAGTATATGATTGAAGTGGAAAACGAACTGATGAGATTCAAGAGGGGTAACTTGAACACCATGGAGCAGATGCCAAGCTGTTACCAGCGCTTCATTCACCGCCTGCACTCTGTAAGGTTTTCCATCAAGCACTTTTCCAATCAATATCAGCTCTGCCTGAGAGCTGAAGAACTCCTCTGTTTCTTCATCTATGATGAGGGTATCATCCTCTTCAAGATCTGGTGGGCGTATTGGTGGTGGGAGGTCCCCTGCCGCTATTAAGGGATGGGAAATGGATGATTCGCCTCTCATGACTAGAGGTAGGGGACGGCCAGATGGGATTGTGGCAAAGAAAATTTAGGGTTTGGCCTTGCCGGAAAAGGAAAACACGCAATAATGCGGAGGTAAAGTCACGCAATAATGCGGAAAAGAGTGACCCCTATGTGGATACTTATTGGGAGACTTATTATTGTAGACTTGGACTTTTCCCTGCCCATATGGATATTGGAAGTGAAAGGATCTTGGAAAGTTTGGGACCATTTCCTTGATGGGAAAAGAAAAATCCGGGTTTCCAATACCCATTTGAATTGCTTATGATTTCTTTGGAGCCAGCCCTCTAGTAAATGAAAATTTGTGTAACATAATTTTGTAATTATCTTAAATTCTTCTTACATGAAATCATCATATTTTTCAAATGGAATCCTTAATTAATAGAATTTGGCTGCAAGATAAAGTAAAATTTAAGAAAAAATGAAGGCCACGATGGACGGGAGTGGGCCCTTTATGTACAAAATGTGTGTTGCCCTCTCCCGTGCTCTTGTTCACTTGGCATGGGAGATTCCATTCCACGCAAATAAAGTGGCAATCCTCTGTCCTATGATTTAATAACAAGATTAAAAATATTTCAGGACTTGACCTATCAAGGAATTTAGGGTTGAATATTAAATAAGTGTGGTGCTCAAGTCATCGGATCGCTGATCTCCTTCTATCTCCAACTTCTAAACCTTGGCCTCGGTCTCTATTAAAAGACTTATTGTACATAAACAATATAGGACCTGATAGTTACTATACTTCTAAGGGGGATCCATTTTGTATAGCAGTAGCTACTAACCTAGCTAAATCACTATACATTCTATCTAAGTAGTTGTTTAATATATTTTATTTTTTCATAAAAAAAAATATTTTGAAGTTACACAATCATGATAGGTAATGGCTATAAAAGTTTTCATTTGATTTCACCTCCATTTATTTGGAGCTTGGGGAATGGCATATGCCTTCTCAAACGAAGGAAGACCGTAACCGGTAGTTTGCGGTATGTCATGACACGTGTTCGGGTGATCTTGCAAGTGGAAGGCTAAAATCTCATACCACCAAATGCCTAACAATAAAAATTTCATGAAAGGAAATGCCTACTCTACTTTAATCTACTTAACCATATTAGATAAATACTTTTTTTTGGTACAAAAGTACGATTAATTAGTTCAAGTCAACCATATAAATAAGGGGAAGGTATTTCGTATACAGGAGCCCATCAACTCCATCAAACAAGGGGTGCAGGAGTTTTTATGTCATTTAAGTTTGGCATTTAATAGATAGAAAAAGGGCTGAATTGAGTATGACAAAATCATGACAAAAAAAAAATGTGATAATCCAATGAATATGGCATTATAAATCACTTTCATCACGGGGTCGACCAAAAAAATTTTGATTCTTTCTAAATCACTTTCATCCTAAAATTCTAAAAATGTAAAGACAAAACTCTCCTTCAATTATGTCATAATCCAATGAATATGACATTTATGACATTATATATGTTGAAAACTTATACGAAAAAACAGATTTTTGAGAATTTCTTAAAGGGCAAGAAATCATTGCTTGGTTGTGTAGCCCTCGTACTAGCGCGGGAGCCAATGAGAGTGCTTTCAAGGGTATGTTACATGAATAGTATTTTTTATTTCACAAGAGGTGGGATGGTAATTTTGTGTATTCATGTGTCTAGGCGCAGGGGCTATATGACCAGACAATATTTTTTTTCCTGTATTAAATTCAAGTGATCGTTTTTTAAAGCAAAAGTTTTTCTAGTTCGGCAAAACTAGGGAATGAAAAATCTCTAAAGTCTTTTCCTTTGTTTAGGGGAAAAGGTTATTTGAGTAAGTGGTACACAAGTTTCCTTTTTAAGTATGAAAATTTCACTTCTCTATCCTTCAACTTCCTTCACAACCAAGTGGAGTTTTAAGGAAAAAAATCTTCATTGTATCCACTTAACATACTCTCTTAAGCGTTTTTTTTTAATTTATTTTCTCTCTCATTTTTCTCACCATTGTGGGCCGCTATTAATGATAATACTTTTTTGTGATAATGTTATTAATGATAATACTACCTTGCACGCATTGCTACATGGGGACTACCACTTGCAATGAATGAGACTAAATAAACTTGTCTGTCCAGTTGCAGCTTGTAAGGGAAAGAACCTCAAGTAGTGGAAATTGGACCACACCAATGGATTTTTCTACATCATGACACTACAAACCAAATAAAGTGCCACATTCCACGAGTTATAAGTTCATTAGACTACGCAACCACGATATTATCCGGTGTAGTCACATTTTAGTCCATTTGATTTTATTCACGAGATTCATTTTTAGATTCAAAATGCATCATTTCATGTGAAGTTTGGCCGTCACTTATATGAACATCTCATGGTCTGGGCACAATTGATATGAGACTAAATTTCGTGGCACAACACCAAATTCATGACAAGTGCAAATTTTTTTTTTTATTATATGACAAGTGACTTAAAATTGATGCTGACATCCCAAATAAAATATATAGATCTTGCTTAAATCCTTAATCACTTTTACTTACACAAATGTCATACAAATCCTTATCCAATATGTTTAGTCAAAGTTTTAATTAATGACACTTATCCACATTGGTTCTGACCACTAACTTGTTACTGTGTCTATACGCAAGGCAAGGCAAAAACGTCACAATATGTGGGGGGTGGGGGGGGGGGTGGGGGGTGTTATATATAAAAGGTTTCTTGCACATAGATTTTGTGTTTCTTTGAAAAATGGTTATTTTGTTACGTCTGGAAGGATGATTTAGGCTGTCTTTGGTATGCATTCTTGGTTGATTTTGCATTCTTGGATGATAATAATAGTTGTAGAATACAAAATAGACCTATAACGCATTCCAAGAACGCATACCAAACCCAGCCTTAGTCATTAGATAGATGAGGCTTTTTTATGTTGTTTGTTAGTCCTTTTCAAATTAAAGTTTCAGTGAATGTGTAGTCACGGTGAAATTTAACCTATGATTAGATGATGATATAAATAATATGTTCACTTAGTTTGAGTCGAGATGAAAATAATCAGTGAATCCAAAAGAATGTGGGCAAGTGATATCAATCATTGCATGAGTTAGATTGGGATCTCAAGGGCATTTATCGATGAAAGGAATCTCCCGTGCATGAATCCCTTCCCCTAATCTTGTTCCCCACCGTGGCCTAACATAAAACTGTATGTCTAAGAAGCCCAACCCAAGATAGTTTGACTGTAGTGGGCCTGGAAATATTTTCCTAGGCGCAGGCTATGTGTGGGCTTGTCCACTTTAAATCCGGTCTAACGTCGACCTATTACCCGGCCAGCCCAACAAGATTGATGCTTATGTGATATCTGAAAACTTGGACTCAACAGCAAGATCAGTTAAAAATTGGATGAAAAAGATGAGAATGCAGGTGGTGGCTGGGGAATTTAGCTTGTGTCCAGGGAGCCCAGCACGCCCAGGGTGCTGCCAACCATTGGGCTGTGCCGCACACATCCCTAGGCATGCACCGAGATGTGTGTGGCACAACTCAACCACTGGATGCCCCCTGGAAGCACCCTGGGCGCACGTCTCCCTGGAGATGATCCTGATCCACGGTTTGGGGGGGGGGTGTTGTTAGATTTCCTTACATCTTGGATTATTTAGTTTCCAAGATGTTCAGAACTTCTGGCGAGTGGAAGGAGACAATGGTTTAGAAACAAGACATTTTTCTCTGACCCTATTCTTCTTGAGAACCAAGAATAATTGGACTTTAATAACTGCCGAGTGCCGACTTGAATTTTTATTTACGATTCTTTTAAAAACGTCATTATGCCTATTATTAAAGTATAACGCTTCATTATTTGCCACTTGGCAGTACAACCTAGGCCTTTAATGTTGGCTGAGTGGCCCAAATGCCATCAGCCTAAGGAGTTGCTAATGGATGGTTAATACAGTTTACCTATCCAAATGGGCAACTGCTTGATGGTAGCACTATGCAATGTGGGGATTCTCCACTTGTGAGGCCATTGCCGGAGAAAAAGAAACAACAAAGGTTGATCAGACATGGCAGCAAACACACAATTTAATATCTTTTTGAGAAAATTTCACGGACACCCCCTAAAGTATCCAATATCTCAAAAACTTACCATATTTGTTCAAAATGTCACAAACACCCCAAACGTTAAGCACAGTTAGTACCCAAAGGTGAAATATCCATTTTACCCCTTAGTTATTTAAATAAAAGGACAAAACTGTCATTTCATCTTCTTCCCTAAATATCCATTTTTCCCCTTAGTTATTTAAATAAAAGGACAAAACTGTCATTTCATCCTCTTCCCTCTATGGCTCCGGTTCCGGCGATCATTACCAGTGACAAGGCAAGGAGAAAGCGAACTGAAGAAGGGCGACAAAACGAGGCAAATACATCTTCCATTTCCGAAACCCCATCACCGACCCTCTCTCAAAACCCATCTCTCCTAAAACCGCCATCATCTCCACTAACCCCTATTTCTTCTTTCATCCCTATTCTTTTCTCTTTGTTTTTTTATCATTTTCATTCTAAAAACCCTCATCCCATCATCACCGATTCTCCTCTCCATTTCTTTTCACTTCTAATCTAACCCACATCCTTGTCTAAACAAAATCCCAATCTGAATTCCAGCCATGACCACACCCATCCTCAACTAATTATCATTTCTGATCCCATCATGTCTTTGATTTCCTTTTCCATTTTCCCTCCCAATAACCATCGGATCCCTATTTTTTTTCTTTTATTTCCATTTTTCCAAACCCAACACAAAATCAGAATCCATTGGCTGCCATCATTTTTTTTCAAGCTCTTTGGAATCCATTGTCAGTTGTGGTGCACAGAAATGTGGAGCAGAAAAAATAGAAGAAGATTAGGAAGAAGAAGAGGAAACCCAGGCGGAGAAGAAGGAGATGGGGAGGAAATTGTGCGGACATAGAAGGAGGGCTGGAGGGGGTGGCGGCGGCGGAAGAAACAGCAGAAGGAGAAGGAGAAGAAGGGGAGAAAAAAGGAATAAAAAAAAAGTATTGAATAAAAACAAGGGCAAAATTGTCTTTTTCTAAAAACTAACATCTAACATCATTAATTCATCATTAAGGGTATTATAGGGATTTCACTATGGTAAGGGTAATTTCGCCATTTAAAAAGAGTTAACAGACACTTAACTGCAGAGACTAATGGAGTGGACTAAATTGAAATAAATTCATAAAAATAAGGGGTGTCTGTGACATTTTGACCAAATATGATAAGTTTCTTAGATATTGGATACTTTTAGGGGGTGTCCATGAAATTTTCCCTCTCTTTTTTGGGACCTTCTGGAGGTAAGAATGCATTATCTCCATTATTTTTTAGAACTAATAGATTGTGTGGAAACCCTAATAGATGGTATCAGAGCAAACTATGTTGCCGGCATTTTCGACTTCTCGCCGCTGTAAACGATGTTATTGTTAATCGACTTGCTTGGCTGTATATGTTGTTACTATCTATGTTATGTTGGATTTTTTTTAATATTCGGCGATGGCAATATGTAATATGTTTGATGGCATTCATTCAACAAACCATGAATCTGTGAAAACCTGAAAATCAAGAATTGGATGATTTTCTTGGTTTTCCGTACTGGGATTTTCTTGCCATTTGTTGCTCTTTGTAATTATGTAATTTTGTTTCCCATTTTGAGAACCTGAGAACCAGAGAACTATCTTGATTATATATAATGTGAAATTAATGAACCAAGCACCATGGAACGAGGGGATTTTTCCCGTTTTTGGATTCACAAGCCACGGATATTGGAAATTTCCAGTCTTCAGATTTACCAGAAATTTTATTCCCATAGTGGCCATCATTGGAATCATTTGAGGGCTGGGATTTGAACACCATTGAAGCATTTATAAATATCTAAAATCCGGGGAGCTTTCTAACATGATTCTGACCTTCAAGATCCTCTTAGGAGGGTTGCCGGACAAATTAGAGATCTCACCAGCATTTTCCGTATCCGGTAGCAGCCAGTTTTGCCACTGTTCATGGTGATTTGGGAGTTTAAAATCGTGTTGACAAAGGGATTGTTCAGGTTGTTTTTACCAGCAAAGATGGCCTGCATTTGGATCGCCAGCAGTAGACCATCATTCTCCGGGAATGCTAACACATACTAACTGCACTAGCTAGCACCTTTCGGTGCAACTTTCTACATCCACGACAAACCAAACAGCAACAATAAATTTAGGGTTCTCTGAATTCTGACCATTCTTCTCTCTTTACTACTGGCAAACAGCCAATTTTCTCATTTCGTGAAAGATAAAAGAACCATAGGAGGAGCTTCATCATTCCATCTATTCGTCCTCCCAAAGCTCCCCCCCCCCCCCCTCGAAACTATTTTATTAACCATGGAACTCTGTAGCCCAAGTAATTGGACCCCTCTGTGTAGCAACTTGCAACTAAAAATTTCCAATGCCGTGATCTTCAGAGGAAGCCATGAAATCAAAGCTTTGTACTCTATTATCAAACACTATGTTTTGGTTCGTCAGGTACTCAGGGTCCTTGCTATGAAATAGTGAACAAGAACACCATTGCACTGTTGAAGAAGAGCATTTCAGTATACAGAAGTGGATGGAACATGATCTCTCGAGTCGATGAACCAAGGAAATAAAATGGCGATTGGATTACATGAAAGTTCACTGAAAAATAAATAAATAAGCATTTGATTATCCTAAACTGTTTACAAATAAATCATGTTGAAACAGAACTAGAAGGGATAAGGCATGCTTCCATGTCCCGGTCACCCAATGAAAAGAGAAGAAAAATTCCATTTCTCCCCATTGCTTGCTGCTGTTCTATCAAATCTTCAAGTATTTGAAAAAATATCTAAAGAAATATGGTGAAAATAGTTGCACTAGAGGTATGACAAGTCAAATTATATTCACCATTATCATATATTTCAACAAATTTCAGGCGACATAAGAAGGCAATATAGTACTTTCCACAAGCTTTGCCATTTACCGTTTCCACAATGGGAAATGGCAGAGCCCAAAAACCCTCTCAATATTTCCCAAGGATTCACATTAGAATAGAGTCAACATATTGCTCCAATGCTTGTTCAGTTCTCCAAGATTCCAATGCCCCCGATTGTATATAAATTTATATATTAAAAAGAAAATAAAGGGACAAAATGAAGATGCCTGTGACAAAGCAGATTAACATGAACTCGATGCTATGGTTGTTTACCATTGAGTTTGGGTGACTGCTGTAATTGGTGGTGGCGGTGGTAGGGAGAAGCATGTGAGCCATTTGCGATCGAGGGGCTCTTTGTTGGCTGCCCATTCCTTGATAGCGATCCAGCCTGTGTTCTAAGGCTGTTCCTGGCATTTGGGTTGGACCCACTGCGCTCTGCCTGCATGGTCTGGAAATAGTATGAGGAGCTAGCCATGTCCTTCAGGTTCAGGAGTGGCTTCAAGGCATCAACAACTTCACTCATCAGAGGTCTTGCCTTTGGATCCCGGCTTAAGCAGTGTTGGGCCAGTTGAGCAGCCTTTTGTGAACCCTTAATTGAGAAGTGACCTTCAAGGCGAGGGTCTATTAGTCGGTAAAACCTTCGCCTCTCCCCAAGATGCGGCCTTGCCCATTCAACCAGGTTGTGCTCCCCATTAGGTCTGTTTTTGTCCATGGATCTTCGACCAGTCAGCATTTCAAGTAGGACCACCCCGAAGCTGTAGACATCACTTTTTGATGTCAGATGCCCTAAAGCAGAAAGTAGATTTAGATTAGATGAAACAAACTAAAAGAAATCATATGTCATACAGTTTGAGAGGACATGGCTACACAATTAAGGAAACAGTCATCATTGGATTCCTTGTGTGTGGTTCAGACAGTGCATGATAAAAATGAGTAACACATTACTTTCTCTACAGAAAAAACCACTAGAAGTCTCCATGTACAGTGTTTCTGCAACTTTCACTACCCCCCAGAAAAAGCATTTTCATCTTCCACATTTTTTTCCCTTGCTTGAGCAATATGTTTATCTTCTACTGAACACTGATTCAATAAAGGGTTTCAGGAAGCAAAACACCAATATTTCAAGGCCGGCATCTAATTTTTGACATTTGTTCCTTCCCACAAAGTTTAGAACTGGTCACCCACCTATCATCCAGACACTTATGCCAACCAGATTAAGGAACTCCCTGCCCTTTTCACCTTCTGGCTATTGGAAGTTTGGAACCTTTCTCCACCATGCAACACCTTCAAAAATTGCTGATCTCTGCCATCTTTCAACCCAAGTTCATTGAACTTTAGAATCCTTATTGGCAAACATGTAAAAGCAATTGGTCATTCCCTACAAAGATCTTGAGCAATGCTAAGAAGAAATGCAAGTCTCCATTCATATCAACTCCCTCCATTTAAAAACTCACAGTTGAGCAATTAGATCTAGTGATCTACATAAAAGAAGTTTCCCTCATCTTGGGCAATTAGATCCATCAATCCCACCAAAAATTCACAGTTTTCTCATCAATCAAATCAGAAAAAGAAGTCAGGAAAATGGCAGTGCAAACATGTCTTGTAAATTATTGATGAAAGACTAACTTTCCTCATGTTTTTCTGTATTCTTCATGGATGAAATGGTGTAGGTCACAGCATAATTGTCAAGGCGTTGTCTAGGTGTCCAGGCGCCTTGACAACTAGTATCGCCATGGACGCCTCACGTCCAGGACCCCTCCAATGCCTTGGGTCGCCTAGACGCCGTGATAATAATGGGTCACAATGAAGAAATTCAGGGCATAGACAATGTACCCTTGATAACAAGTGTTAAAGTCGCATGCGTGGGTACAAGTAGATGTCTACCACGATAGGGGGAGTGTCCCTATCGTTGATAAGTGTTAGTAGATAGATTTGCTTCTTGTTTCCTAGTTAATTTTGATTTTTTCCTCTTATTAGCTAGAATCTTATCTTTTATAGTATTGCATCCCATCTAGTATACTTTCGTAAGTTGTAAGCTACTGAGATTGATTATACATTAAAGCAGTGGGAGACTGCATAGGCCTATTGATTGCTAGTCTCTTTAGCAGACTCCCTTCTCTTGCATGGTTGCTGGTTTCTAAAGCTGATATAGTAACATGGTAACAGAGCTTTATTAACCGGCTATCACCATTTTATTTTCACTGGTTTGATAGTCCTTCGAATACAGGTCTCGGTTTCTTGTTGCAGCAGCCTTTGCTGCCTATTTGTTATCTACAGACAGCCCTAGTTGAGAATGATATGAAAATACACTAGGGCTCTCTACACTATCTTGCTGCCAATGGAATTCCTGGCCTACTGTGATCGATGTATGTGAAGGTTATTGCCATTATTGATTCTAGATACCCCTGTTTTACAGGCATTATCAACCTGCTAAAAAAAAATTTCCAGCTACCAGATGCAATTCCTCCTTTGAGGACTACTTAACACTATTGGAGATGTACCTTTGATCCAGGTTTCTGGACTGATTCAAGTTCTTGATTTGCTGGTGCTACTTTTCTCCTCAACTGCTGGGGATACTCTGTCTTTGAGGAGTTTTTTGACCACTTGATTTCTGGTGGTATTTCAGATCTGTCCAGCAGATCAATTCCATCCTTTGGGGTTTTATTTCTCTCACCGAGGACCTCTTTCGATAGCACTTTCAGATCAATCAGACCCGCTGATCTGTTCCTTTTTCAAAATCACCCAATTCTGAGTTTTAATGTACAGATTTGCCTCAGTTTGGAATATACTGGCTGCCAACTATTGTTACTTGTTGCTGATCACTCTTCCAACCATCCTACTACTACTTGACTGAGTTCCTGCTATTGTTCCTTGCAGCTGTTGATGCCTTCATCGATTCCTATCTTCCCTGTGTGCATGATTGCTGATCCTAAAGCTCCGGTTGACAACGTTCATATTCAGATTACTACTATTAAGCTTAATGGAGTCTCTAACTATTTGTTATGGGCTCAAGCTGTCCAAGTCTCCATTCATGCCAAAGGAAAGATGAAACATCTCACTTCCAATCCTCCACCTGCTGATTCAAAGGATCCTACTACCATTGCCACATATGAAGAATGGATGCGTTAAAATTCCACACTCAATATTTGCTTCTGGAATAGTATGGAACCTGTTATTGCCGCCAATGTCATGTTTCATACTACTGCAAAGGGGGTTTGGGATGATTTGAAAGAAAGCTTCTCTCAAGAGAAGAATATTTCCCGAACCTATGAGTTCTATGAAAAGATGTTTAATTAAGGAGAAAAGTCATAGAGTGAGTACTTCAACAGCTACAAGGGGATTATTGAAGAGCTTCAGATCCATCAACCTCTTACTACTGATCTAGAAAAATTGCAACTTCAGCGTGCCGAGTTCCATGTTGCAAAATATCTGGCAGGTCTCCATCCTGATTACCACTCAGTTAAAAGTAAGCTCCTCGCAAGTGAAAAAATACTTTCATTGAATGAAACATTCTCTCGCCTTCAGAGGTCAATTACCATCACCAAAATTTGATCCCTCTCCTACTCCTCAAGAAGGATCAGCATTTGTTGCCAGCCGAAGACGAGGGTCCTCCTGCTCTGGTAGAGGTCGTTGCTAGTGGAGACGCCACGGTTATGGGCCAAGTGGTCGTGGTTCAGGTGGACAACAAACTAAAAGAACTTCTCGCTAGGTACCTTCTGTGAAAAGTCCAATCATACTTTTGACACATGGTGGACCAAGCATGGTCAACCAGACTGGGCAAATGAGTTAGCCAACACAGCTATGACTGACAATTCTCCTCAAAGAGAGAGAGAACCCTACTGATACTACACTAGCATCTGCACTTGGGGCATCTTCCACCATTTCTGTGCCTCGTGATGATTATAATCAGATACTAAACCGTCTTCAACAACTTGAGTCATCTACTTCCACTTCCATCACCGCCTTAGCACACGTAGGTAACTCATCGTACCTTACCACCATTACATGGGTTATTGACTCCGGGGCATCTTCCCACATGACTTGTAAGTCAGACTTGTTTTCTTCCTTGTCTCTAGTTCAAGCTTCATATCCTATTATCCTCGTTGATGGATCCTCCACTCATGTGATAGGTCATGGAATAGTTTCTCCTACCAATTCAATGACGTTGTCATCAGTTCTTCATATTCCTAAGCTACCCTTAAGTTTGTTATCTGTTAGCCAACTTACAAAATCACTTAGCTGTTCCATTACTTTCTATCCTTCTAATTGTGTTTTTCAGGACCTTCAGATAAGGAGGAAAATTGGTGGCAGGCTTGAGCAGGCTGGTTTATATTATCTGGAAGGTACTGGACCGTTGACTGCTACTTCATCTGCTAGTGGACCTTCTCTTCTTCAGTGGCATCATCGTTTGGGCCATTTATCCTTGTCTGACCTTCAGTTGATGGTTCCAAGTTGCAAGTCTGTCTCCCGTCTATAATGTGAAGCCTATGAACTTGGCAAACATCATTTTCCTCCTCATAGTGAGTCTAGGGGTCGGTATTTATTTTCCTTAATTCATTCTAATATGTGGGGTCCATGTCGAGTCAGTAATAAATTAGGATTTTCCAACTTTGTTACTTTCGTGGATGATCATTTCCGGTTAACGAGGGTTTATTTGTTAAAAGTTCAATCCGAATTCCTTAAGTTTTTTTACAATTCTTATTATGAAATAAAAACTCAGTTTGATGCTTCCATTAAAAATTTTCAGTCTAATAATGCTCTTGAATATATTCAGAAGGAAATTTCAGAATTTTGCTTCGCTAATGGTATAATTCATCAAAACCAGTTATGCATATACACTACAACAAAATGGGGTAGATGAATGTAAAAACAAACACCTTTTGGAAATTGCTTGCTCTTTTATGATTCGCATGCATGTTCTTACAAATTATTGGTGAGACATTGTTCTTACTGCTTGTTACTTGATCAACAAAATGAGCTCCTCGGTTTTGGATAACCGATCTCCATTCTCAAATTGAAATCATTGTGTTCCTCTATTTACTGTACCTTCATGGGTATTTTGTTGTGCATGTCTTGTTCATATTTTACAAACCCACATTGATAAATTATCACCTTAGGCGATCAAATGTATTTTTCTTGGTTATTTTAAAACTCAAAGAGGGTATAAATCTGAAATAAAATAAGAAGAAAAAAGAAGAGAGAAAGGAGAAGAGGGGAGGAAGAGAAGAGAATTGCTGCAACAGGTTGGGAGTCACAGCCGTAAGAGAAGGCTGCCCCAAATCATTCATTATAAACAGGTTTCAATAGGGTGAAACCAAAATACCAAAAATACCCCTAAGAGGGAATCGTGAATTAGTGCTAGCGCTAATTCACGACTCCCTCCCCCTTAATCGACAACTTCTAACACTCTCCCTCAAGCTAGAGCATATATGTTGATCATGCCCAGCTTGTAACAAATATAATCTACTCTCACACTCCCCAAAGACTTTGTAAACAAATCAGCAAGTTGCTCCCTGGTTCGAACATGACGAGGAGAGAGAATCCCTTTTTGCAGCTTTTCACGAACAAAATGACAGTCAATCTCAATGTGTTTTGTTCTCTCATGAAACACAGGATTGGTAGAAATATGAATGGCAGCCTGATCATCACACCATAGTAACATAGGAGAATCATCACCAAACCAAAGCTCTGCCATCAATTGTTTAATCCACATCAGTTCACAAGTGCCATGTGCCATAGCACGATACTCCGACTTTGCACTGGACCGAGCTACAACAGTCTGTTTCTTGCTCTTCCATGAAACAAGATTTCCTCCAACAAACACACAGTAACTTGAAGTGGATCTTCGATCAATTGGAGATCCTGCCCAGTCAGCATCAGTAAAGCCTTCAATCCTCCCATGACCATGATCAAAATATAGAAGACCACGACCCGGAGCTTTCTTGATATAGCTCAAAACCTTACAACTGCATCCCAATGAGACGTCCGAGGAGAGGACATAAACTGACTCAGTGCACTGACAGGAAGGAGATGTCAGGCCTAATCACAGTCAAATAGTTGAGTTTCCCTACCAGCCTCTGATACTTCTCTGGATCATCAAGGATATCACCATCATCTGCCACCAGTTTCAAATTAGGATCTATAGGAGTATCCAAAGGTTTAGATCCCAGTAACCCTGTCTTTGAAAGCAAGTCAAGAACATACTTTCGCTGTGAGAGCGAAATTCCTTTTTGTGATTGAGCTACCTCAATACCCAAGAAATATTTCAGACGTCCCAGGTCCTCAATCTGAAATTGCTGTCCCAAATGTGTCTTCAAGCTCTCAATACCTGAAGAATCATCTCCTGTGATAACAATATCATCTACATAAACTACCAAAAATATCCTCCCTGCATCAGACCTCCGAAAGAACATCACTCTCAGATCGAGTCAGTCCAAACTTCAACACAACATCAGTAAACCGGCCAAACGACGCCCTTGGCGACTGTTTCAGCCCATAAAATGATTTCTTTAGCCTACACACCTTACCAGACTCCCCCTGAGCAACAAAACCAGGGGGTTGCTCCATATACACTTCCCTGAAAACATGCTTCTATGACACCCAATTGTTAAGCAAAACTAGAATTTCATTCTAGTGCGGATCCATCTAAAAGGGCATACCCAGTGCACAAAGCTCCCACCACTGCAGGGTCTCAAGAGGGTCATAATGTATGCAGCTTTACCCCCACTTTGCGGAGAGGCTGTTATCCTACTCGAACCCGTGACCACTAGGTTACAATGGAGCAACCGCACTGTTGCGCCAAGGTCTGACCTAAACTGATTAACTGATATTATAAACACATTTCAAATATTTTACGTTAACCATAGGCGAAGTGGTGAGGAATGACATGAATAGCCTGGGCCTCGTTTCATGTATGACTTCGAATAGAGCTGATTGGAGAGCAAGGATCCATGTAGCCGACCCCATTTAGTTAGGATAAGGCAATGTTGTTGTTGTTTTTGTTGGAGCCTTCAAAAAAATTTATGCACAAAATAATCCCCATATTGGAAAGTCTACAACAGGTCCTCATGCATGACTTAAAGTATCACAATGGTGTTATTGCACCCTTGAAAATTAGACATCAAATGTATACACCAAAAAGACAATCTACAAGCTACAAAAGCAAAAATCATAAACAAATGGATTTGTTTATTTAATTTTTCTCAGATAAATCAAGAGGCCATGCTGTCAACAGTAGGGAAGACTGTTGTACACATTTTTTGCCTCACGCATACAGAATATTCACAAAATAGACTTGAGAGTAGAAAAAAATGACACTAAACACTTCAACAACTAGAATCATCCAATTCACACATCTATCAAATTGTCTCTTTTTCCTTATATAGAATGGCAAATGACAACGGACAAGCCTTCGCGCAACAGTTAAGTTGTGCTCTTGCAACCTGTTTGTTGCGGGTTCAAAATTTGGAAACAGCCTCTCCTGCAAAACAGGGGGTAAGGCTGTGTACATTTTACTCTCCCAGACCTTGCAGTAGCGGGAGCCTCGTGTACTGGGTCACTCTTTTTATAGAATGGCAAATAAGCACAAAAAACGCAAGGCAGAATAAAACAATATCCATAAGTCCATATGCAACAAATCCTCCAAAGAAAGAAAAGCAAGCAATACAGACATAGAGATGCAACCTGAGCATCACCTGTCATCACATATTCTGGGGCTGCATATCCATATGTTCCCATCACTCGGGTAGATACATGCGTCTTGTCCCCCTCAGGACCATCTTTAGCAAGTCCAAAGTCAGAAAGCTTTGCGTTGTAGTCCTGAAAAAGCATCCTTTAAAAAAGGTTGTAATATAAGGGAAAAACGTGTAATTTTTACTCCGAATATTTGCCACATACCGCATCTAACAGGATATTAGATGTTTTAAAATCCCGATATATCACTGGCCTTTCTGCTTCCTCATGAAGAAAGGCAAGGCCTTTTGCAGCACCGAGTGCAATTTTCATTCTGATGGACCACGGGAGAGGCAGGGACCCTTCAGCATATGAAATGTTTGTTACCAGAGAACATTAAATATCCATAATATAAAAGACAAAGGTCTAGGAACAAGACTTGATTGAAAACAATTTTCAATAGAGAGCCAAAGTATATTTTTCCATGCAAAAACAAGCATTACTATACCAGAACTGTTAAGAAAGATTAGGTGAAAACAATGTTTGGCTAACAAAAATTAGGAAAGATAACAAAGAATATGGAAACACATGCTTAGCGAATAAAGGTACACTACATATTCCATGTCTTCTGATATTATCTTTCAAAAGGGTTAAGCCTTTCGGAAGAACAGAAAGGTAAAGCCTATCACAATGTTTGGTAATGCCTACATTGACCACCCTAAAAATTATTACTAAGAAAATAGTCCTAGAATAACTGCACGAAACACCAAGCCAATTGCTTCTTACCTCTTACTAAGAAAAGGAGACTCAATAATGGAGCTACGGAAATGGAGTAGCATAGGAAAGATAGTACCACATCCTCATTAAAAAACCAAGTACATATGGTTGTGTGAGCAAGTAAATAACATTACACGGATGTGCTTCAGACACATTGACCTCAATGATCCCAAAAACCGTAAGTCTCTGTATCATTCATTTATAACAGTGTCTAACATAAAACCAATAAATGAGGTTTTTTTTGGTCCTTTAACAGATCTTCAAAACAACATACTATAAATAAGTTGCTATATATAATTTTCATTGCGTATTGATCATCAAATGCCAAGGTGTTTAAAATAGTCAAATTTTCAAAATAGAACATTATCATTACTAATATGTTATTTTCATTATAGTTGCTCATTTCTCACTGTTTTCATTATTATCGTCATCATCAGTCTTATTATTAACAAATTGTTGTTGGTTTTTGTTATTACTACTAATTTTGTTATTTTGCATATCCTCACTATATTGGGCCACCTGTTTCATCTAAACTTATATACTCAGAAGGAACTTTTACCTCTTCACTGTAACTTGGATGCACTTAATGCTAGTCAAGTTAAAGAAAGATCAAGTAAGCTTTCAGTAACAAGGTTCGGGATGTTCTAAGAAATGGGTGATTTATTCCATGCACACATGTACAAAAACATGCAAAGGGCTTCCATTGCTTTCCCATAGCATGTTTAACCATTTTGATCTCCGGGACATTTAGGCCTTAAAATTGAAGATACTTTATGTGAAATTTCAAGAAAGATTGAAATCGCATGATTCTTTTTTCTGATTTGAGAGAGAAAGGAAAAGTATAATTTTTATTCTTGTGGAACTCTTGAAATTTTTAAATTGAAAATGTAAACATGAATTCACTTTAGGGCACAGCTGTCACAATACCTTGTATAAGAGAGCAATCCTATTAGAGGAATTGGGTACATAGAAAAAAAAAATAATAGAGTTATGTATATAATGTCGTCCATAAGAGTGCGGGTAGCCCAATCTAACACCCAGTCATAACAGGCATAGTTGTCACAGCGTCATGGCGATCCAAGTCGGTGGAGGGGTGTCTGATTGATATATCGACACGTCGCCCGCCATAGCGTTGCCATGGCAATCATGTTGACCATGTTTTATTTTTTATTTTCTCTATTTTTTAATGTTTTAATAGATGTATACTCAAGCCATGTTTTATTTTTTCTCTATTGTTTCTCAAGTTTTAAGGATGGCAATCTTGTAATTAAGTAGAATCTAAGAAAGGGCATAAAAGGGTTTTGATTTAATGACTCATAGTAAACTTGGAGGGATGTGTAAAGTATGGACAAAGGGGAATAAAAGAAGAGAAGGGTACTTAAAGAAAAAAGACAAAAATAAGGGTTTGAAATAACCCACGATCAGATTATGGTTGTCTTCAACCTTATGACTTCAGCCTGGGACGGAAAACAGCGCAGTACGAAGGAGATAACTCCTTCGACTCTTCTCGGTCCAGTCTAAATATTCAGGCGAAGCATCGCCACATCATGTTCTATCAATTCCAACAAGAACTCATCACAGAAATCAACTAAACAAGGAGTATTTAATCCCTGGAATCAGATTTGGCGACTTTTTAGTTGCAAGTAATCTTCAAAAGTTTGAATCTCAGGACAAGGAAAGCTTTTGGGTGCGAACCTCTCAGGTAAGGATCGCCCTAGGGTGGTGATTCAATGCACCAAAACTCAAGCCCAATCGACTCTCTCTCAAAGGGTTCAAAACAATTCTATTGAGGGTTGCAGTCACCGCCCAACAGAGAGAACATCAATGGCAAAAGAAGATGAAATCGAAGAGGGAAAGAGAAACAAGACACCATGGCGTAGGTCGATATGCATGCTTCTCCAGCGCTAGGACACCATGGAGGCGCCATGGCGACACCATGACAACTATGATAACAGGCAAACAATCTGAGCAAATTGTTAGAATATATATATATAGGGATAAAGTTCTCTGCACCGGGGCGCAGGGTGCATCCAGATACATGGGGATGGGCGAAATGACCGGCCCGCCCTTTGAAAAGAATTGCATCCAAAAAGATCATAGTAAAACATAATAATTAAGTCACTCAAAATGAAAAAGCGAGGTTTAAATAATAGGGTTTAGAATGTATAATAAATTGATCAAAATTTGATTCTTAGTTTTAGAACATTAAATTTAAAATATTAAATATAGTATCATAGGAAATAAAAATATGACAAGCGGGTGTTCTAGCAACCCATTTCACATTTCACATGTTCATTATGTACAGAATTTTTCAATTTATTTTTAACATGGATAATTGATTAACTTAAATTAAATTTACATTATGTATGATAAATCAGTTTATCAGACTACATTACAACTGTCTATATTAATTTGTTGGAACACATTTCAAAAATATAAGTCCCTAGTCATTCCCATAGATTGTCCTTAGGTGTTCTACACAAACAAACCGGAAAGAATGCATTGTGAGGTATTAACCCATTGTGAGGTATTAACCCAGAAAATTGAGCTTTGACAGTAAAAATTCCAAGTGGAAATCTTGATTTCCCTTGTCAATTATTCACATATAGACATAAAAGGGAGGTGGGTTAAAAGCCATTTTTGACCTTTCTACCATAGTCTAATCTAATAGGTGAATATGGTAGGAAGTTCTCTCATTTCAATTGAATTTTAGCAAGATCTTTACATGAGTCCCTTCAATTCCCAGGACAAATTTCTGAGAACTATCATCAACAAAACTTCAACACATTGTACTCTAGGGGCAAAACCTAGATGGGAAATACACGAACATTTTTGAAAATTTGCTAAGGTTGCATTCCATGCTTCCTCTAAAAACACAACATAAACAGAACAATCAATTTCTCCCAAAAGCACTTCAAGAGCGAAATATTAGATATCTAAAAGCCGTATAACAAGCATGTGATAAATGCATACTTTAACTTCCTTATATCTGCAACATTATATCGTTTATGTATAGTGCATACATATTTACATAAAAAGTAGACATATCCGGTGGCCCTCTACATGTCTCTAACAATACAAACAGAATCAGGTCTTTTAAGTTTGCCCAAATATCTCAGAAATATATCCCTGACCAAAATATGTCATTGCACAGGTAGTAACCTGCAAAATGAAAACTTGAACAGAAAGCACTAACAGATGCAATAATTATGTATTAACAAGAGGTTGAGGATACTTAATTCTTCAAGCAAAAAGGGGAAAGGATAATTTATAAACCAAAAGCTTAAAATAAAAAAGCTTCAGTGGAGAAGAACAGTTTCCGAACCCCCGTAATAAATATATATTTTCTCATGCACAGCATACAAGTACACAATCAAATGCATTACACTGTTCTCCATTTGGCCGATACCAACAACAACCATTAATTGATCTGTGTTCTCAATGACTAAAAAAATAAAGTGTATGCCAGTATTATCTGCAGAGGCAGTCAAACTCTTCCAACCTCTGGTGTGATGTGCACAGTAGGTGATAACTTCAACTGAACCTCAATTTTAAAGATTTCCACTGATTAAATGTATAATATTCAAGACACCAGTCCAATTGTAAAAGAACATTACATAGGCAGTTACATACTTCTAAAGAGGTGGTTTTCCAGGCTCCCTCGAGGCATGAACTCGTAAACTAGCAGCCTTTGATCATCTTCAATGCAGTAACCAATCAATTTAACCAAATTCTGATGAAGAAGATCACCAAGAAAATTAACTTCAGCCTGCCAATTGCCAAATGGGAGAGAGATAAGAACGTCCATGAATATCAGAAGGAAAAGTTAAACAAGAAGTAAAAAACGCAACAATTGGAGGAGGATCATACCATCCACTCTTTATGGCCTTGTAATCCATCGTGATTGAGAGTTTTAACTGCAACAGTAAGCCCTGTCCCAGGTTTTACCGGAGCAGTTCCATTCTCTTCAATCCATCCCTTGAAAACACAACCAAATCCACCCTCACCAAGGAGACTCTCTGGTCTAAAATTTCTCGTTGCTGTCTTGAGGTCATTAAATGTGAATTTTCTAAGCTGGGAAGCAACCTTCAGCTCCTCACCTAATTTAGGAGTGGATGAGATACTTTCTGCATTGCTAGTGGTTGAAGAGGAGGCCACTGGGACAACTGGTTGGTCCCTACTGGTATCATTTGTAGATTTACTTTCCGCTGGTCCACATACACATTATCAGCATGTTAACATGTCTTTTAATTGGCTCATGATAACTAAATTAACAATTAGCAACTAAACTATGTACTGGAACTTCTTTTTGTGCCCTCAGACTTTGACAATTTGCTATTAATAATATCACATCACTGACTAGAAATGATAATGCAGTTTTAAAGGAGAAGGAAACAATGAAAAAATCCCTGGTTTTTTTAAGAAATCCTAGAGGCAAATGACCAAATATATCAAATTTACATGAATAAAATTGCCTTAAGAAATACACACTTGCACAAATGGAAGCTGTTATACAGATTACTTTTTCCCACCACGCAAAAAAGATATCGAGGAAAGCAATAACAATAGCCAATTCAGATCTTCCTTAGCTAAGAAAAATAAAGACAAATTGGTTATCATGCCAAATAATGAGGATCAATAATCAAATGTCTCGTAGATCAGTGTCTTTCTCAATTTGCAAAGCAAAAACAAAAGTTGGTTAAAATTGACAATGCATGCCCACAAATGGACATTCTCAACGGAAAAAATTCAAATTGAAAATCAAATATAGCAAATAAAAATAGTGGCATATGCTAACCCGAGAAAATGATTGAATGAAAATTAATTTTCCGGTCAAGTCAACCAAAGACAACGAAATAAAGCCGTAAAATCCAAACAAAGAATTCAACAGAACAATGCCAAATGGAAAGACTTTCATAAGTAAAAAAAATTACCATAATTAGTACTAGTGCCGCTTATGGAGGTATCCACCTTAGATCTTGAGATGCAGCTACCAATAAACCTGAGCTTAATCCAACACCCAGTGTCCTCCGTCTCGTCATCTTTTTCCTTCCTTCCCTTTGATTTCCCAACATCCCATGTCTCTACCTGAATAGTAGCATCAGGACCAGCTCCCATCTTTCCGAAACCCTAAGTCAAAAGCCCATATCTCCAAAACTCACAAATATTCAAAACCCAACGAAACGAACCCCCCCTTTTTAGTCTTCTTCACTGCAGTCCCCAATATTTGAAACCCACAAACTAGATATCTCGAATCAACTTATCCACCCCACCCCAACCTCCAAAAAATTAAAAAAGAGAACTTTTTTATTTACAGAACTTCACAGAGTTGAGCTTTAGAACCCAAAGAGCACAAACAACAACGATCGAAATAAACAACACCTTTCAGAGATTCAAACATACCTTCCGAATCCATCTGTTCAAAAACCAGAAACTCAGACGAAAATCCCATGAACCCAGAACAGAGAATCAGTGATGAAGAATCTAAATCTTTCACAAGTCACAAGCAACCTTATTATACAACAGATCACGTAACAGCCCCACAAAACAGAAGAAAGTAAACACCGCCCAGTGAATTCTCTAACCAATACGGGAGCAATTAGCTCCCCCAATAAGATAAGAAGAAAAAAAAAAAAAACAGCACAGGATTTCCACCTTCACAGCTCTACAAACCCTACAGAAAATTTTAATTGGAAGCTGACCATTTCAGAGCGAAAAAACTAGTACGAATTTTATCACCTATCGGCTAATTTATTTCTTTATTGGGTTTTTTCACGTTACCCCCCTGAGGTTTGACGTAATTATGAAAAAATCCCTTACTTTTCAAAAATGCTGTGTGCGCCCCCCCAGGTTCTTAATAATTAATATATTCCTTCATTCCGTTACTCTAAGACTAACAACGTTAAAAGTGTGGGATGAAGTGACAAAAATACCTTTCTAAAAAGGAAAAAAACCTGCAACTCATCTTCCTCATTTACCGCTTCTTCAATTCCAACCATCTCCCTCTCTCTCTCTCTGAAGCCATTAGCCATTAGCCATTAGCCATTAGCCATGAATGGCTTTGGTGAGAAGGTGAACTTCTAAACCCCAAGAAGCTTTCTCACAGCATTCAAATCCGATCTAAAAGAGACGTTCTTCCCAGACGATCCATTCTGGCAATTCAAGAATGAATCACAGCCGCTAGGTTGGACGAAGAAGGCGTTCCAATACTGCATCCTTGTCTTCTAATGGCCTCCCAATTACAATTTCCACCTCTTCCACTACGACCTCCTTGACCTCCTTGCCGGAATCACCATTGCTAGGCTTGTCATCCCTCAAGGGATTAGCTACGCTAAACTTGCTAACATTCCTCCTATTATCGGCCTCTGTAAGTTACAATTCTCTTCTTTATCTCTACTTCAGCTTCTCCAGATCATGATTGGAAGTAATTTATCGATCAAATTCTTTTTTCATTTTTTTTTTGGTTGTAGATTCAAGCTTTGTGCCTCCTCTGGTTTATGCCATTTTTGGTAGTTCAAGGGATCTCGTCGTGGGGACTGTTGTTGCTGCATCATTGCTCCTCGCTTCAAATATTAGAGATTTAGTATCCGCCACGGACAACCCTGCATTGTTTCTTGGATTGATTTTTACCTCCACTTTTTTCCCCAGAAATTTTCAATTGGCTTTAGGGATTTTTAAGTTCAGACTTTAGACACAGAGGAAGTTTCAATTTTGGATAGTGGAATGCGCCCTAGTAACTTCCCTCAATCCCTTTATTTATTTACGAAGTTATGGAATGGTTTGATTTGCAGATTAGGATTTTTGATAGATTTCTTGTCTCATTCAACCATTATTGGATTTATGGGAGGAACTGCAATGATCAATATTCTGCAACAATTAAAAGGGATATTTGGTTTGACTCGTCCAAAACCGATGTAATCGCTGTTATGAAATCAGTCTTCAGCCAAAGGAAGGAGGTTTGGGTTCTTCGATTCTTGAACCAACGACCTACACCTACAAAACTTGCAACTCATCTACTTGGTATTCAAGAACTTGAACCGATCTAGGCAAAGGAGTTACAGGTCCAACAATGGTGGTCAAGAACCGATCTGGGCAGGGGAGTTGCAGGTGGAAGATTAAACTCTAATCGATTCAGCTGGTGGTGATTCTTCGTTGAAGGGCACGATTGGGGAAGATAACTAGGAGGAACGAAGGCAAAGGAGAAGATGAGATTTGGGATTTTCCCCCAAATTTCAAACCCTAAATGCAAAGGGTATAATGGTTTTCATTCTCAACTAGGAGGGGTATTTTTGTCACTTCATTCCATACTTTTAACGTTGTTAGTTTTAGAGTAACGGAATGGGGGAATATGTTAACTGTTAAGCACCTCAGGGGGGCACACAGCATTTTTGAAAAGTGAAGGATTTTTCCATAATAATGGCAAACCTTATGGGGTACATGAAAAAATCCTTCTTTATTTTATGTATTTTGCCTCACTGAGTAGTGTTTGGTAACACTCTTAAAAAGTGTTTTCAATGGTTTTTTTTTCTTACGGAACACCCCCTCCCCCCTCCAAAAAAAAAAAAGGGAAAATTTCCTAGATCTACTAGATTAAAAAAAGAATTACAAAATAAGTATATTTTAAATTTGTTTTACATCCATAAAGTTATATTTTGAAAAGATTTACCCAATCCCCAAATCAGTTAGTTACCGTCCCTCCCAAACTATAAACTTCCTAATATACCCTTTGACTTAATTTTTTTCCTTAAAAAAACACTAAAGATAATGCTTTAACCGTTTGCATTACCCCCCAAAAAAAAAAAAAAATAGTGTAACCGTTTGCACTTTGCACAACTCATTGAGTTTTCTCTTATTTCTAATAGACGGGAAACTTGCAGAAATTAGCAAAAGTGGTGCTCTCTAGGTGCAGAGAAAAAAAAAAAAGAAAAAAGAAAAAAGAAAAGGGAATTCAATAAGTTGTGCAAATGGTGGTTTTTTTTTTCCTTTTTTTTTTTTTTTTAAAAGTGCAAACGATTACATTATTTTATTTTTTTCCTGGGTAATGCAAACGGTTAAAGCATTATCTTTAATGTTTTTTTTAAGGAAAAAAATTGAGTCAAAGGGTATATTAGGAAGTTTATAGTTTGGGCAGGACGGTAACTAACTGATTTGGGGATTGGGTAAATCTTTTTAAAATATAACTTTATAGATGTAAAACAAATTTAAAGTATACTTATTTTGTAATTCTTTTTTTAATCTAGTAGATCTAAGAAATTTAAGAAAAAAAAAAGAAATGTGTGTGGCATGTCTGTTTCTTGTATATGAAATTATGAACCCAAAAGAGGAAATTTTCTCCATCTAAGAAATAAAAAACAATTAAATGTGAAAGAAAGTCAAACCTAAATGTTTTATAATTAATTTTCTTATCTTATAAATCTTTGAAAAAAATTTCAATAAAAAAAGTAAACATTTTTTTTTCTAGAAACGAATTGTAATAAACACAAATTATATTTTCGTTCTAGAAACCAATTGTAATAAACACAAATCCCTCTAACCCCCCCCCCTCCACTCTCTCAACCCAACTTCACAACCATCATAAGAACACCTCTCTTCCCAAAGTTGCCATTGAATGAGCATAAATAGTTGGTCATTCTCTGGTATGTACCATTTCTCTCTATCTATTTGTGGGACCAAGAAGTGTGGTAGTTTGTCGCTAACTGGTTATCATGTTAGTGGGACTTGTAGCGGATGAATGGATTTATCCCTGCTTTGATTTGAATCGTCGTAAATTTGTTGAGTTTGCAGCTTAATCATTTCTAAGTGGAGGGTTGATTATTGTTTGGACAATAGTTTCATTTGAATTTTTTGTGTCGACAACATCTTAAAAACTTTGGGTTGTTTGAATTTTGGGTAACAATATATATATATTGTGAATAGAAATAAAAGGTAAAGTAATAATGACTCTAGATGAGTATATTTTTTTACCATTTTATTACACCTAGATATGTTTCTTTGAACATAACATTTCAAATGAAAACTCCTTATCAAAAGTGGAGAATCCAAGGTTTTAAGAATCGGAAATCCCAAAAACCCTAGAAATTCCCTATTTTTGGATTTGAAGACTCATTCCAGGGTTTGTTGTTTTAAAACCATGGGAGAAATGTGCATTGAGTTTTTTTTTTTTTTGAAGATTTTGATTTGAAATCCAATATTTGGATTGAGATTTGGAGATGTGTTCATAATCAGGGATGCGACTCATGTTGTTGAGTTTCGTATGGAAACTCTAGAGGGGTTGTGAGAACCAAATATAGAAACTTGGGTAGTGGGACTAATTAAACATTGGGGGTTTACTGGGTAAACCAGCGAGACGAAATAAGGTACTGGGACCTGCAAACTCCCAACGCAACTTGGGTTTGTCATCGCCAGAGCCGGAGATGTTACCTATGATGTTGCAGCAGCACTAGACTGGACTTAGGATGTGATGTTAGGTGGAAAATCAACTAATGCATTCACGCATCATGATATCTATGCATTCATGTATATCTGTGTTCGTTTGTATGATTTGATTGCTCACTAGGCTTAGTAAAGCTTATCCCTCAAGGGTCCTCTCTTTTAGATGTTGATGCAGGTGTACTGGAGCCAGGTGGCTTATATTATGTGGTTTCTGAGGGCGGTAGTGATGACTGGTGGACTCCTGAGACTGAGGAGCATGGACTAGACTGTTACTACAATGTCTATTCCTTGGGGGAATAGTGATTCTCGATCAAGTGTCCATATATTTTATACGTTTACGTATTCTTTTGCTTCCTTTCATGAAAAATTTATTATTTAAATAGTATTTAATACATAAGTCTTGATTGGAAGAATTTGTAAACCTTTGGATAAACTATTACAGTTATTGTATATAATACAATTTAGCTTCCGTTACTCTGATAATGTTATTATTATACTCTTTCTCTCTTGATTTACCAATTTGTGGTTTGGATGAGTTAGCCTTTAGATACTGCATCAGTGATCCTGGTGGGATAGTGGAACGTAGGTGTACGCTCTAGTCATACCACCCTATGGTTCAAAGATCGGGGTGTGACAGGAGATGTCATACATTACCTAAGGTCGAGAATTTTCTTTAGCATGCGTGTGCAAATGGTTTAGCATCAGGGGGAGACTTAGTTCAACGCAAGGTGCTAGTTGATCCTAAATGTCAGCGATGTGGGAAAGAGGAGAGAATTTGACGCACATTCTCCTAAATTGTCCCTTTGCTCAAGCAGTTTGGTTTGGCTATGTCATACCTCAAAACCTAAGTGGGGCCCAAAGCTACCGATGTGACACACTAATCAAAACTATAGTGAAAAACATGAAACTAATTTTTTTTTTGGGTAAGGACATGAAACTAAATTAAATCATCCACATCTAGAGGTAATTTGATACATACAGTCATCCATCAAGCATGAGAATTATTATACCTATAAAATATAAACAAAAGACTGTCTTCCAAAATAATTCAAACTTCTTTTGCACCTATCTCCAAAATATCACTCCTAAAATAATTCTCCAAAATGCTTCAACATGAGGGCCTACTCACACTCTGGAGTTCTAGTCAATCGATCTGAAAAAAAAACGTTAATAATAATAGGGGTGAGCGAACTAGATCAATAAGTAACGAATCACATACCATGGAATAATAAAATCAACAGTATATTACAAAATCATGATGGAAAATTTCAATGAAGAATTCCAAGAAGGGGACAAATCTGAAACCTATTCACGTATATGCATATTTCAAAGATTTATTCCATATACAAATACATATACTTCATTCACACAAGAAACATAATTCAAAACAAAACCACATCAATCCAACAATTCACATTGTTAACAAATACCCATCCCCAATAAAGGGAAAAAGTTCCAACAACAAACATACATTTCCAAAGGATCCATATCATTTTCCAAATACTAATTCCAATAAGGGAAAAAGGTTCAATTATTCATTCCTCTACGCAAAGATTCCAACCATTTGGAAACATTCAATTAGGTCCAACAAATTCCTGCTGACGAATCAAATGAGGACCCATGCTAATGCTCACCTCGCTGACAAATCAGACGAGGACTTGAGTCCCACACTCATCCCCATCGACGAGTTAGACAAGGCCCAAATATATCACTTGTCAGGGTACAAGGGTACAAACAGTACCCTCAACTGACGTCTCGATTGAGGTCCAAACATATCCCCAAATGACATCTCAGATGGGGCCATGTTGTTACATTATTTTATTATAATGGTTTTTTGGTCAAAGTTTCAAAAAAAAAAAACAGTGATTTTTGTAAATTCCCTCTTTTTTACATTCCCTCCATTTTTTTAGTTTGAATTTATTGTGCACTTTTGTGTGCAAGAGGCAATATGGAGCCCAAGAATAGTTCCACATTGGTTGTGGGAAAGTAAATTGAGTGGTAGATATATATGGTTGGTTTCTTAAGGGTGTGAGCCTCTTGGAGGGGTAATCACCCTTCTCTCTGTCGGGGTGTGGGTGTGGGCAAAACCTTCTTTTTAGATAGTGAAAGTTTTGCATTCGAGTTTTTTCTATAACTCGGTTCACCCATGTGTACTATATTCGTATACGATGTACACATATACGAATAGACACAACCCCATGAATGGATACCTCCCTGGACATGGAGGATTATGTATAGACATACCTCCCCCTGGAAGAGTACTTTCTTGTACTTATAGGCTACATGTATACATATGGGTATACCCCTTCATGAAAGGGTGTTTGAACTCTATATATATACCATGTCTTGTCAGTCATTTCATACACAACAGAAAACATTTTCTATCTCTGCAATTGTCCATTCCAGAGACTGTTTTACCTACTATAGTTTCTTATAAAACAGAGTGAGAGTATAGCCTTTGGAATCCTTCTATACTCGTATAAAGTACTGCAACCTATACGTTTCGTGAGTTGTTTCATCTTGGAGGGCTAGGTGCAAGCTCAACCCAGTTGCAGAAGTGGGGCATCTAAAACCTTAAGGAGAGTATCTGTTAGATACGACTCAGCTCAATCAGTTTGTGCTTGTTCCTTTCTTGTTCGTGTCTCTCTACAGTTGTTGTGCGATTACAGGTATTTATCTATCACTGTATATCAGATTAGTCTTACAAACTCTGCCTTGTATAACAGGCCGAATCCCCATTGTCGAACAAATGGGCTAGATATACCCACAATCGAAATCTCGGGGATGGGATCCAAATGGGTACAACATACACCATAACCAGTGTCTCGGCTGGCTTTCGAACACCTCACAAACATCTCAGAGAGGTTCAAATCCCATTGGCCTATACCCTGAGTCGACGTCTCCAATGAGGTCCAAACAATCCTTATTGAACTTTTTCAAATTCAAACCAAACAGATTTCTGATTTCAACAACAAAGCAAGATATATATTTATAGGGCTGATGTTCTCTGTGCCGGCCCAGACACATGGGCCTGCCATTCAAGGGGCAGGGTGGTCATTTCACCCAGTCCCATGTGTCTGTGTGCAGCCTGTGCCCCCAATACAGAGAATATTTGGCCAAATTTATAGTTCCAACATTCACAAGGTACAGATTCATGGAATACAACCATTAATATACTCAAATTTACGGTTCCAACGCCATCAAGTACAGATTCATGAAGGAAAGCACGAATCATTCTCAAAATCTTATATTCCAAGTATATGCTCAGTCATTCCTAAAATCTAAAATCATAAAGCAGGATAGTCCTGTCCTGTTCTAAAACTCAGATTTTATCACACAGATCGTCTATTCACAAACAACTTCATGGAATGTGGATTAGATACTTACAATCATCAAACAACCTCAAGATTTATAATAAAACTCAGCCCAGCCCATACCCACAGCACCCCATGCACCCAACCCCCATGTTGCGCCATGCTGTGCGGCCAGGCCAGCCCCGCAGCACCCCATGCAGCCCGCATACCCACACCCCAGCCAAGCCCCTTGCGCATGCACGCATCACAACCCACCCAGGCCTTAAGGCCATCGCCCATGCACTCCAGCCATGCGGCAGCACCCTTCCAAGTTCAACCCTTGCTGCCCCATGCCCATCCACCCCAGCCCCAAGCCCACTTGCCCACTTCTTACCCTCTTACCTCATGCACACCTCATCATCCCATTTCACCCTACACCTAGCCACCTCATCCCTACCCTATGCCACCTCACACCCCTACCCCACGTTGCCATAATCCCTTGGGAACCCACTCCAGCCTTACTCACTTGCTCATGCTAAATATTCACATACCTCCCCTGAGGTTTGTCTTAATTACATTTTCACCCATGGAGTTTGGAAAATTTCATGTACCACCCCTGCTTTCCAATCTAATTAACAACCCAGTTCCCTGCTAGCCACAACCTAAATGTTTTCAGAATTTGTCTTCCACTCTGGAAATGGTTGCCTTTCTCTAATACTACTTTTACCCAACTCATCTTTGAATAACTAGCCATGGACTTTGCCATAAATCCTGAAGTCTTATACAAAAACTCTGAAATTCCAGATAGCAATTTGCAACTTGAACTCCCTAAGGACATAAAATAGTGAATTTTGACATTGGAATTCCTTCCAAATGCTTAACAAGACTTCAAATTGCAGTCTTTTGAATATGAATGGTGAAACTTTGATTCCTTAGATATCCTATGCTTGGCAGCCATTTGATCTATTGAGAATTGCTATACCAATTTTACAACCACTACGTCAGTCCTCCATAGCAACTAAGTGTTGTAATAAGGACATCAATGTGTTCCATGAGATTCTCCCCAAACATACAATCCAAAAGATTCTAACTTTAATGGAAAAAAAAATGCTGTCAGCTGGCTGTGTAGCGTATGCTAGTGTCTTTCTATATCTATCTCTCTCTTCCCTCCTATGAAATGACTTATATGCCCCCTACTGTGGGAGGTTCTAGTGTACTCTACGCAGCCGGATAGAGAACTCAGTCCCATTTTTAAGGAAAAAAAACTTTAAAAACAGAGTGGTCCCTGCGCTTAGACACAGGGGGCATGAAATGACTGCCCCTCCCCCCATGAAAGCAGGAAATCCTACTATGCTTTGCATCCATTTGATCTAAAATTTGGTGTTTGAATATAAGGATTTACAGAGAAATTTCATAGACTAGGAGTTTTGCCTACTTATTAGTTATAAATCTTTCCTTACTGTTAAGAATGATTTTCATTGAGTTGATGAAAGTAATTTCACACATTGTATGTATATAAAAGCTGTGTCTGCATGTGTATGCTGAAAATGAGGCCTCAAGTTCTTAATAAAATACTGAAAGGTTCTACTATTTCTGCCAACAGTGATACCTGAATAGTCACTCATCACTGTGACAGACATACTGTTGAAGAAGTAAATGGGGTTAGTTCATTACATCTGAGACTTTTGGGCTTAAGCCCTTAGCTCCAAATTAGTTGATATATGTGCAGCACTGCAACATTGGGATCTTGAGCTGACCAAAAAGGGGAATTTATATTTACCTTCAATGTATATCTGTTTACTTGTACCTGCAGAAGGATGAAGTCTTGAAAACTTTATCTAGATTTCATTTATGCCTTTTCCTGCAACACCATTATGTGCTGTTGGTTCATCCCACTTCTAACCATTTTACTATAAAAGAGGTTCCTAACAATTTGTTATGCAAAATTTCCCAGGTCTTCAGTTTTGGTGGTTTACTTTGCATATTTAATATTTGTCATTTTGTTTGAGTAAATGTCTGACTATGCTGATACATTTGCTTTCAATGTATATTTACCTTCAATGTATATCTGTTTACTTGTACCTGCAGAAGGATGAAGTCTTGAAAACTTTATCTAGATTTCATTTATGCCTTTTCCTGCAACACCATTATGTGCTGTTGGTTCATCCCACTTCTAACCATTTTACTATAAAAGAGGTTCCTAACAATTTGTTATGCAAAATTTCCCAGGTCTTCAGTTTTGGTGGTTTACTTTGCATATTCTATATTTGTCATTATGTTTCAGTTGCTTCCTGATACAACTCAACATTATTAACTGACTGAAATCTATCCACAGCATCCAGTGCATTGGCTTGATACTGTTGACCAGGTTCCCCCAAATTCGTCATCGCCAGCAACCAACTGAGGTGATTCATATGGTATATTATAAATCTTATTATTCTGTTTATTAGGTGATGTACAGGCATAGTGAATATATGCCCGAATTTTTGCTCCCGGAATCCTACAGAGGAACTGTATTAAACAGGTACCGTATTATAACCGTACATGTTTATTTGCGCTGTATTTTTAAACAGTATTACTGTCATCTAGTCTGTTTAATTTCCATACATATCCGTACCCTTTTTTATGCTATCCAAACTTCCTATGTACTAAATGGGGCCTTGGGGGCTCCTATTTTCCCTATTTGTCATTTCCTCATATATGGATCAACCCATGCCACTTAAAGCACTACCCTTTGGTTCATCAAGAACAGAGTACAGACTAAACACCTGAGAAATGGCAGAATACTAATAAGAGAAGGTGCTACCTATTGTCTACAGTTGATGAGTCACACTGACCACTGCGATGCCTTGTATAACCCGGGTGCTGAGGAACTCTTAGCTTTAGAGAATAAGTCAGAAAAGGGGTCATAGAATTTACCAAGTAATCTTGGGTAATGAGGCTGTAATCTGATGCATCATAGAAGCAGAATTTTGCTTATACTTTTAGAGTGTGTTCATACTGACTGTGTACTTCAGCATATTTACTTGCATAGTAACATCACCACTCACTGTATGTTCTGGTTTTCAGTCCTCTTATTATGGTATGGTCACTGCCACATCTGTGGTTTTAATCCTTTTATTTTAAATCCTTTTGTTTGCAGTAAGGTCTTCAACTTGATTTTTTTATGCTTGATGATAGTCTCTGTAGTCATTGGTTGTTTAACCTACGAAATTGAGATCCGAATCCAAATGATAATATCCTCTACCTTACCCCTGGAATTGTGGATGTTGGTTGTTTATGGACTATTAGAATTTTGATAGATTGGCTGTACAGAAATATGGAGACTTATATTTACATGCAAAGATATAGACAAATATAGGCACTAAAAGAGCTAGGGGCAACCTAAAATGACCCTGGGAGAAGTGGTGAGGAAAGACATGCTTAGCTTAGGTTTTTTCTCAAGTATGATCTCGAATAGAGCTGATTGGAGGGCAAGGATCCATGTAGCTGATCCCATTTAGTTAGATGCTGAGTCGTGTCATTATTGCTGTTATGTTTTTTTCTTTGTACTTTTATCAATATTTTGTCGTTGCAAGGTCTTTTTGCACTCAATGTTGCAAGTAGGTGGTTCAAACAGTCTCCCTCTCCTAGCTGTTTTCATTTCGTGAATCTTTTGCTCTCACCAATCTCAGCAATGAAGTTCCTTGCCTTTCTCAAAGTTGTACCTGCCCCTCTCAGGCTCTCACACTTTCTAAAATAACTGGTCCACTACAATGTTGTCTATCCCAACCTGATTTTGTTCCCAGAGATCCCAAGGCAAAGCCTAAGAGGTACAAGTACCCTGCTTTTATGATCCCTATGCTCCCAACACCCTCCCCACCTTCTGATAATATCTTCCAGCTTGTGGAATGTATTGCTGCTCTACCCCCTGAAGATCTCAAACAAATTGGTCCTAAACTAAGAGAAGATGCCAGCCAATATCATCAGAAGGCATGGTGGAATTGGGTCCTCAGGCTGGAGCTGCAACTGGGTCTGCAAAAGCTGAGGAAAAGAAGGCAGAAAAGACAACATTTGATGTGAAGTTAGAGAAGTACGATGCAGCAGCAAAAATCAAGATGATTAAAGAGGTAAGAGAATTTATCAATTCGAGACTGGAGGCTAAAGATGTAGTAGAGAAGGCACTGATCTTATTGAAACAGGGGGTGACCAAGGAGGAGGTAAACTTTTACATACCTCCCCTGAAGTTTGTCTAAATTACATTTTCACCCATGGAGTTTGGAAAATTTCATGTACCATCCCTGCTTTCCAACCTAATTAACAAAAAAAAAACCCAGTCCCCTGCTAGCTACAATCTAAATGTTTTCAGAATTTGTCTTCCACTCTGGAAATGGTTGCCTTTCTCTAATACTACTTTTACCCTACTCATCTTTGAATAATTAGCCATGGACTTTGCCATAAATCCTGAAGTCTCATACAAAAAACTCAGAAATTCCAGATAGCAATTTGCAACTTGAACTCCCTAAGGACATAAAGTAGTGAATTTTGACATTGGAATTTCCTTCCAAATGCTTAACAACACTTCAAATTGCAGTCTTTTGAATATGAATGATGAAACTTTGATTCCTTAGATATCCTATGCTTGGCAGCCATTTGATCTATTGAGAATTGCTATACCATTTTTACAACCACTACCTCAGGCCTCCATTCCAACTAAGTGTTGTAATAAGGCCATCAATGTGTTCCATGAGATTCTCCCCAAACATACAATCCAAAAGATTCTAACTTTAATGGGATATCTATCTCTCTCTTCCCTCCTATGAAATGACTTATATGCCCCCTATTGTGGGAGGTTCTAGTGTACTCTACGCAGCCGGATACAGAACTCAGTCCCATTTTTAAGGAAAAAAAACCTTAAAAACAGAGTGGCCCCTGCGCTTAGATACAGGGGGCGTGAAATGACTGCCCCTCCCCCCATGAAAGCAGAAATCTTACTATGCTTTGCATCCATTTGATCTAAAATTTGGTGTTAACATATCAGGATTTACAGAGAAATTTCATAGACTAGGGGTTTTGCCTACTTATTAGACATAAATCTTTCCTTAATGTTAAGAATGATTTTCATTGAGTTGATGAAAGTAATTTCACACATTGTAAGTATATTAAATCTGTGTCTGCATGTGTAAGCTGAAAATGAGGCCTTGAGTGCTTAATAAAATACTGAAAGGTTCTACAATTTCTGGCAACAGTGATACCTGAATAGTTACTCATCACTGTGACAGACATACTGTTGAAGAAGTAAATGGAGTTAGTTCATTACATCTGAGACTTTTGGGCTTAAGCCCTTAGCTCCAAATTAGTTGATATATGTGCAGCACTGCAACATTGGGATCTTGAGCTGACCAAAAAGGAGAATTTACATTTACTTTCAATGTATATCTGTTTACTTGTACCTGCAGAAGGATGAAGTCTTGAAAACTTTATCTAGATTTCATTTATGCCTTTTCCTGCAACACCATTGTCTGCTGTTGGTTCATCCCACTTCTAAGTTCTAACCATTTTACTATAAAAGAGGTTCCTAACAATTTGTTATGCAAAATTTCCCAGGTCTTCAGTTTTGGTGGTTTACTTTGCATATTTAATATTTGTCATTTTGTTTGAGTAAATGTCTGACTATGCTGATACATTTGCTTTTATGTTTCAGTTGCTTCCTGATACAACTCAACATCATTAACTGACTGAAATCTATCCACAAAATCCAGTGCATTAGCTTGAGACTGTTGACCAGGTTCCCCCAAATTCGTCATCACCAGCAGCCAACTGAGGTGATTCTGATGGTATATTATAAATCTTATTATTCTGTTTATTAGGTGATGTACAGGCATAGTGAATATATGCCCGAATTTTTGCTCCCGGAATTCTACAGAGGAACTGTATTAAACAGGTACCGTATTATAACCGTACATGTTTATTTGCGCTGTATTTTTAAACAGTGTTACTGTCATCTAGTCTGTTTAATTTCCATACATATCCGTACCCTTTTTTATGCTATCCAAACTTCCTATGTACTAAATGGGGCCTTGGGGGCTCCTATTTTCCCTATTTGTCATTTCCTCGTATATGGATCAACCCATGCCACTTAAAGCACTACCCTTTGGTTCATCAAGAACAGAGTACAGACTAAACACCTGAGAAATGGCAGGATCCTAATAAGAGAAGGTGCTACCTGTTGTCTACAGTTGATGAGTCACACTGACCACTGCGATGCCTTGTATAACCCGGGTGCTGAGGAACTCTTAGCTTTAGAGAATAAGTCAGAAAAGGGGTCATAGAATTTACCAAGTAATCTTGGGTAATGAGGCTGTAATCTGATGCATCATAGAAGCAGAATTTTGCTTATACTTTTAGAGTGTGTTCATACTGATTGTGTACTTCAGCATATTTACTTGCATAGTAACATCACCACTCACTGTATGTTCTGGTTTTCAGTCCTCTTATTATGGTATGGTCACTGCCACATCTGTGGTTTTGATCCTTTTATTTTAAGTCCTTTTGTTTGCAGTAAGGTCTTCAACTTGATTTTTTGATGCTTGATGATAGTCTCTGTAGTCATTGGTTGTTTAACCTACGAAATTTATTCACCCAAAAAAAAAAAAAAAAAACCTACGAAATTGAGATCAGAATCCAAATGATAATATCCTCTACCTTACCCCTGGAATTGTGGATGTTGGTTGTTCATGGGCTATTAGAATTTTGATAGATTGGCTGTGCAGAAATTTGGAGACTTATATTTACATGCAAAGATACAGACAAATATAGGCACTAAAAGAGCTAGGGGCAACCTAAAATGACCCTGGGAGAAGTGGTGCGGAAAGACATGCTTAGCTTAGGTTTTTTCTCAAGTATGATCTCGAATAGAGCTGATAGGAGGGCAAGGATCCATGAAGCTGATCCCATTTAGTTAGATGCTGAGTTGTGTCATTATTTCTGTTATGTTTTTTTCTTTTTACTTTTATCAATATTTTGTCGTTGCAAGGTCTTTTTGCACTCAATGTTGCAAGTAGGTGGTTCAAACAGTCTCCCTCTCCTAGCTGTTTTCATTTCGTGAATCTTTTGCTGTCACCAATCTCTGCAATGAAGTTCCTTGCCTTTCTCAAAGTTGTACCTATCCCTCTCAGGCTCTCACACTTTCTAAAATAACTGGTCCACTACAATGTTGTCTATCCCAACCTGATTTTGTTCCCAGAGATCCCAAGGCAAAGCCTAAGAGGTACAAGTACCCTGCTTTTATGATCCCTATGCTCCCAACACCCTCCCTACCTTCTGATAATATCTTCCAGCTTGTGGAATGTATTGCTGCTCTAACCCCTGAAGATCTCAAACAAATTGGTCCTAAACTAAGAGAAGATGCCAGCCAATATCATCAAAAGGCATGGTGGACTTGGGTCCTCAGGCTGGAGCTGCAACTGGGTCTACAAAACTACAAAAGTTGAGGAAAAGAAGGCAGAGAAGACAACATTTGATGTGAAGTTAGAGAACTATGATGCAGCAGCAAAGATCGTGGTGATTATAGAGGTAAGAGAATTTATCAATCCGGGACTGAAGGAGACTAAAGATGCAGTAGAGAAGGCACTGGTCTTATTGAAACAAGGGGTGACAAAGGAGGAAAGTGATATTACAGAGAAGCTAAACGCTGCTGGTGATGTTGCAGTGATGGAGTGAAGAGCTTCACTGGAGTAGGTTTTCTTCATTGAAGTGCCTTATTTGAATCAAGACTTGTGCTTGTTTGCTAGCACTGATATCATTAGTAAGGATCTCTCAATCTAGTTCTCTTACAGACCAATCTCAATGTCACCGAACTGCAATTTGGCTTGCAGGTGCATGTGTAGTATACAAGAAGCACCATCATTAACCACCTTGGACATGCCTAGATATAGTTCCTACAACCTCTTCTGGATAGGGTTTAACTCCTTGTATATAACTGTCAATGTAAGCAATCTCATCTTTGATTACACACGATACATGTACCATTGTGTTGCAACAGAAACTGTGTGCGAGATCATTTCTTTTGCAATTATAGAGACTTATGCAATTTACCAAGTATTTGTATCAGGCATCAAGCAACTTAAACAACTGGATATTAGATTCTAAAAGCTTCACTTCTTTTACCCTTCTAAAGTAGGGCAGACTTTGTTGGCATGGATCCACACTCCGATGACAATTCTCCTTTAGAGCTCGTACATAATGATATTATTTGGGAAAGATTTACACAAAACTGGACTCGTAGGCTCACTGATTGACATGTAGTAAATTTGTTCAATCCAACATGGGTACAATATTGTAAGGTGACCATAGTTCACTATGCTCAAACCAAAACTTTTATTTTTAAAAGCAAGGAACATATATCCCAATCGAGGTCAATTCAATCATAAGAGTTAAAGAGTCATCATCAAGTAATCTATCACAGATTTGCAATCCGGCTACACTTCAATTCTTTCAATGCTAAGTTCATGTGCATATTCTAACCCATTGAGAATGGCTGCAGCTGGAGCTTTTCTGGTGTAAGGATGAAATGCACTATCACAAACAAGAACAGTAGTATATCCTTGCTCAAGTGTAATCCAGATGGAGGAATTACTGATGTGGTTGATTCATGTTACTGGCCAATTATATTGCTCTCAACAAGCATTTCAAGCAAATTAGGTTCTCCACACAACTTGTGAGAAAATTAATGACAGAGTTTATTTTTGGTTGTCCAGATTGTAGTATGGCACATGATTCTGACCATTCCAAGCCCTTTGAAATTGGTTTGGATTGAATTTATTTTTCCCTATAAAATTCAGTTTAGCTGAATTTAAGGGTAGCAAATGATATATTTTGAAGGGTTACACTTTACCTATTTGAGGCAAAAGGTTTTGTAGCTTGCATGACCTAGAGGGCCTGCCTATGTTGTGCACCTCATTGTGCCACGTGGTAGGGTGATGTGGCACCATTAGGCATCTAGAAAATAATTTGCATTTGCATTTAACTAGATTTTTCAATACTTTGTTTTAACACTTAGTTCACTCCATTTGGGTGGAAGCTTGACATAAGTAGGGGATCTTGCTGTCTGATCAATAAAATTTCAACCTCATATGGCCTGCCATGTGTCAATATTTTATATACAACCACGAGATAACCTTATGCAAATAAAAAAAATAGATATTTCATTTGAATTGAGAAGAAGTAACTCCCCCCTCCCCCCCAAAAAAAAAAAATGTGGAGGGGTTGAGAAATATTGGTATGTAATTTTCTTTGGTTCTTTATATGCCTTCATTAATCCATTTTTTTTTTTTCTAACAAAAGAACAAAAAGAAACTATATAGTCATATTTGCTGAACCGTGGATTTCAATCTCTATACATCCCACTAAGACTTGGAAGCAGAAAAACAAACGATGAACCAAGTATTAAAAAAATGATAACAATTTGATTCATTTTCTAACTACCACAGAAGTAAAACATCCAAATTTGAATGCTCAACAATCTACACTTAGTGGATCCTATAACGGAAATTAAAATCTTTACATTTGGTGGATTCTAAACGTGAACAAAAATACTCTTCTTTGGAAATACTAATAAGGGTAAAATCAGTTATATATATACTTCAGACATGGTATCCCAGGAACAACTTGATCTTGAGATCTTCCATAAGCATTCCGACAATAAGCTGATGTCTTCTCACCTTTTTTAGTTTTTGGAATGTTTATGTCGTTCACAAAAATGTCTCTGCAAGGAACTGCATCACTGCAATCAAATTTTATTGCTATTGGTCTATCTGAAGTCCCATATATGTGATTGTATGTGACATTGCTAATTTCCACAGCCGAAATTGTCTGAAAGAAGTTTCAAATCCCCAAGAAATAAAAATATCAAAAGATGATATATCCATGACAAAAAGCTATAAAAAATTAAGTGAAATTGAAGATCTAGATTATGGTCACTGACCTCATCTGAATTTTGACAGGAATCTTTAACATGGCCGTCACAATAGCGTTGATCAATGATAATGGGGTAAACGCAATCATGAGATTGAATTTTCTCAAACACAATATTTCTAGCATAACCTTTTCCTCCCTAATTAATTTGACAAGAAAAGATCATTAGTTTAGTTAGTGTGATCATCCTCTTTGTTGTTGTGTATTAAATGGTTAGCAAATATTACATAAAATCTACAAAATCGTTGTGTTATTCAAGTTATCAGTTTCCAAATCCACAAAAAAAAGGTTCAAAGTTTTCATTTAAGAAGAATGACGAGAAATGAAGATAAGATTACCTGCCAGGTCTTAATCCTAACTCCATTTGAAGTCCCTGAAAACTCGACATCGCTTACGTGAATATATTCTACCATCACAATCTTTCCACCTCTACCCAGGCTTCCAATACTATTACATCAAAATCAAGACAAAAATTATCATCATAATATATTTAATGTTGGGGTTCCACGCGGTAAATAGAAGTAATAATCCCACATTAGATGTGAAGACACTTATAGGTACTTGGGCATCCTCTCCTAACAGCTAGCTTTTAAGAATGAAACAACAACAACAGAGAAGGGGGAGGGGGCAACTTTGTTTAATGAAGAGCGAGTCCTTGTGGAAATGTCCATATAGCAAGTGAGGATTTTATAAGTAAATAGAGAAAATTTTAGATGCAGCCAATGAAAATATTCTTACCATGTCTCCTTGAGTTAAGAATCCTAAGAGGGTTTATACACACATACACACACACAGAGGGAAAGAGAGATTACCTAATTCCATGACCCGGCCCACATGAGATTCTGCTAATGTTGATATAGGATGAACTTTCCCCAATAGAAATACAATCATCACCTGGATTTCAAGTAAATAAATTCATATTCTATGATATGCAACTAAAACCATTCCTTAGTCTCAAAAATTAATTACAAGTACTGAACTCATTTTAGATTATGACTTCATGCATTTCAAGATAAAAGAGTTTCGCAATACCTGTGCCGATATTACTATCATGTACAAAGACATTCTGGGAGTATTGAATGTGTATACCATCAGTGTTAGGACTTGTCTTAGGAGCAAAGATGTTGACATTGGAAGTATAAATCCATGTTGAGGCTTGAATGAAGATATGCATATTAGGGCCGTTCACAATATTTATGTTACTGATGTGCACATTGGAGCAATGTCTAAGTATGAGCATCTGTTCATCCATATAGAACATATATTCAAAATCAATTGCAATCCCAATCACATATTTTAGTAGTAGCGGTTTCACTGTTCACTAACATTATTTTGTGTTTCTATATGCACAATGCACTAATTAGACAACCACTTTGCCCCAAATCAACCTAATGAAGACAAACCCTAATACTTGCTTTTGTAAATTTAGAAAACAATATGATAAGGAGAAAGTTTTCCTTCAACACATGGTGAAGGTTCATCACACCATCCTAGGGTTCACGAACCCCTATAGGGTTTTAGTATGTTCCCCAAAATACCCTTTTCTGCATTCAAAGCCCCACGGTGAATGGATTAGAACCCATTCACCGTGCCTTAATGAAAACTCGGTCTATATGATAAAATCATGGAAAAAGGTCTCTAGTGTATGTACAAACTAGGTAAAAGATATGCAGTTTGCACACACTTACTGTCCTGTGGCTGGTTAGATGAAAATGAAAATTTATGGATGGTTATAACCCAAGGTCCTTCACTAATATGTCAAATTTTGGTCTAATAAAAAATTTTCAAGTGGCAAATAAAGCATTGAAAAGTTCAAACTATAAAGAAGATGCATGGACTATCAAGAGAGTGCATGGAAATATGTATGAGGGTGGATGATTGAATTTGAATATAAATCTTGAGGTGTGTGGACATAGGGTTCTCTGAGCAAGTAGGGTACTCTACACCCTTTCACATTCTTTTTTTAAATCATTGTTTCTCTTTTAAAAAATCAATAAATAATATAGTGAGAAGGCACAATGCACACCTCAGGCTCAGAGAGCCTTTTCCTTTTTCTATACATCAAATGGTCAAAGTTCTCTACCAAAAAAAGTTAATACTATCACATCATCCGTCCATATAGCACAATTAGGTAGCATACGAGGAAACCTTTTACGTAAATAAAAATAGGGTATACAACCAATGAGAAAGTATATATAGTGTATTGGACAATGGTTAGGGGCTTAGGGCCATCAGATCACGACTCATGACACAAGATCATTTGATTTAATTTCAACATGTTTCCACAACGTCCGCTTAAAAATGAAACTGCATGCCCTCACCCAAAACACTGTAGCCCCTATAGAAAATGTCCTAAATACCCCCCTATTGGACAGTTTTCCTTTTCTACCCCCCTTTAAACCAAAACTACAGACGGGTGTCGAGAGAACCTACTCCCTAGTAATAAAATTAACAACTAATTTTATAGAGATATTGCACATACAATGAATAACCCATATAGCATATGTTTGTAAAAAAATTTAAATAGAGTATCAACTCACCATTGGTAATCGGCCACAAGTACTCTGAAAGGAAAAAACAGAAGGAAAAAAAAAAAGTGAAAGAGTGAGATTAGAGATTAAGGGCATAAACAAAGAATGTATTGAAATAATTAATAACTCTAAGAAGGGTCCTTCTATATGTCAATATGGAGAGTGAAGTAGTTCACTTCACTATTTTGAATCACCCATGATTTATGAGCATTTTAGTAAACTTATCGTAATAACATACATCATACTCCCATTTCTATGTAATATTATTGCTTTTGTCTCACTCCAATTAGCTCTATTCGAGGTCATACTTGATACAAGGCCTAATCTATGTATTGTCTTTCCTCACCACTTCTCCTAAGGTCATTTTAGATTTTTAGGTCAAACAGAGAATCAAATAATCCAGTAAAATCAAATTTGATGTGCATAAAACACTGGTCGAATAGTTAATTTAGATAGGTAAACAGTCCTGAATTCGATGAACAGGTAAGATGAAAGGAGATGTAATCGGGAATTCCACCTGATTTACCTGCTGAATCCATAGAAGAAAAACATGCTACTGAATCCCACAACAGTAGCACTTCTGAATCCTCAGGCTCCTGCCATTGCAGGGTCTAGGGAGGGTCATAATGTACACAGCCTTACCCCCACTTTACGGAGAGGTTGTTTCCTGACTCGAACCCAAGACCACTAGGTTGCAATGAAGCAACCTTACTGTTGCGCCAAGGTCTGCCCTATTGGGTAGGGCATAGCCCTTACATATATTTTAATAAAAGACTTGAAACATAACTCAAACTAAGCCTAAAACTCCTCCAAACAATAGCATTCTTTGGACTTTGGAGGTGGTCTTAACTGAGTACTACTCTGCATAAAATAAGAAAGAAACTTCAACTAGGCTGGACTCATAGAGTCCTAGTCTAGCCTAACTAATATGCTAAATAAAAAATAAAATAAAGAGTTAAAACTCTTAAACAGATCCCACGAATTCTGGTTTCTAGAAGAACCAGAACTGAAACATTATTAGGAGCAGGTTCAGTTTGAACCAAAAAGCTGCTTCATACTTCATAGTTGAACCAGACCATACTGGCCTGTTTTCCCCTCTTTCTTCTGCTGGATTAGTTGAAATTTTGCATCAGTACTACGATAAGTTAAATGATATTTTGATATGATTCTACCAAGAGTGCTTTGATACATAATTGTGAAGGCAATGCCCAGGCGTCCAGTCGCCTTGGTCTCCTAGGCAGAGATGTGAAATTACTATATCTACCCTCAAAATATTGAATAAAATGAATGAAAAACATGGATAAAAAAGTCATTGAAGCAATCCCCTTCACTCTCTATTGTGCCACAGAAGATTACCCTTCTAAGAATATCGTTACTATCGTCTATTAATATTTGAATAGAAAAAGAGAATGTTAGTAATACTCTTACAGTTTTGTGGCATGAAAGATCCCACCAGTTGTGACCCTGACCATCGATGGTGAAATTCCCTTCGCCGCCATTGATGTAAAGGTTATTCACATGTTCAAAAGTAAGCCATGAAGGACAATTGTAAGTACCTTCTTGATAATCACATTGCCATTCTGATGTATCACTTGGTGCCAACATATTTCCCAGTACCTGTCCAATACAAAAAATAATAATAATAATAATAATAATAAGAGAAAATTACACTATCATCTCTTGAGGTTTGTACTAAACACAAAACGACCCCTTGTGTTTCTAAATTATACAGCCACACCCCTTGAGTTTAAGTCAGCTATTATAGTTAGCCTCATTCCGTTACTTAGCTATTACGGTGTTGGTTAAGTTTGCCTTCAAATAACTAATATACCCCTTCTAGGGTGTAAGCTTACCATTTTACCCAAAGGGCATCCCTAACTTCCCACCCCCTTGTTACTCGAATCATAAAGAGGGTTTAGGGTTCTGGTTGGGTTCATCGCTACCAATCGTTTCAATCAATCTTCATTCTCTCACTTTATCTCTCGCCCTCTCTCTTGTTACTACTAAGTTTCCATCTCTTCTCACTCTATTCCAAAATCCTAGTAACCTGAAGTGGGTCGTACGTGTTTAGGGATTGAAATCTGCCGGAAACATGAGGAGCAGCCCTAATAGTCGCATTCTGAGGAGCAGAGACGGTGGCGCAGATTTGTGTTGCAGTGATGACATTCTAACAAAGATTCTAATTCTCTTGCCTCTCAAATCGGTCATCAGATGCAAGTGTGTATCAAAGAGGTGGCACTACCTTATCTCCCACCCTTTTTTCGTCAATGCTGCCTTGTTACAAGCATATTCAGGTCCCGTGATAGTTACCGTTTCCATCTGAGAATTGCAAATGAAAATTTGTACTTTTTAGCCAATTTTCCTGATGTAAATAAAAATTCTGTTTTCTCCAGACTCTTTGGGTTTTCAATCTGTAACGGAGTCTCTCTCGCGACTCTGTTATTTCTCTGCAATTCCTTTCCCTACATGAAAAGGAAGATGAATATGCAGAATTTTGATTTTGGTTTCTCATTAGATCCCTGTTTCGAGTTTATGGAGATAAAAGTGTTGAGGTATGGATGCTTTAAGTACGGGTTGAAGATATTGACTTGTGTTCATAGAAGTTCAGTGAACGTAAGTGTGGAGAAGTCTCAGGTAGAGTTCTTGAGCACGCAACAGAGGTGTTGGAGATAGAATGGGTTATCTCAAAGAGGTTGAGATGGACTTGGATTTTGTCCGCCATTCTTATCCTTATCAAGAAGAAAGGTTTAGAGAGGAAAGAGGATGAAAAGCATTCATCTGAATGTGCTTGTGAAAGATGAATAGAATGAAACAGAAACAAGATCAAGAAGAAGAAAGGGTTAGAGAGGAAAGTGGATGAAGAGCTGAGCCGCCTTAGAGGATTTGAATTGCACGCCAGTTTAATTCCCAAGAGCTATAATGACAAAGGTGCCCTCTGAGGGCAAGATCATAATTAAAGACTACTCGCTCAAGGTACAATGGAGAACGCATCATTGTTGGCTTGGACTGCGATTGGAAGCCACCCGAGTGGATCGTGATCGTCTATGGCGCCTTGCCCGTAGCAGCTTGTGCGGTCCAGGCATATCACCGCAGGCATTGTCTGCCTTACCCCTGCTCGAGGGCCTTGTCTGAATAAGGGTAAGGTGGACATTGCGCACCTTACCTGAGTATGGTTGCATCGATACTCATGTCTCTTATAGAATTGGTCACAAGTTAGTCATGGCTAATACTTTTTCTTAATTTGTGGTTTAGTCATTAGTATGATGACGGCTTGTTGCTCTTGAAAAGTTTTCTTGTTACTCTTCTATAATTTTATTTTTCAGATATATGGAAGGATTCTCTCTCTCTCTCCCAAAAAAATAAAAAATAATAATAATGAAGATCGAATGATCGAAATTACCTCGATAGTAACATTATTTGATATGCAAGGACCTTCAAGAACAACTGGATGTAGCAAAAACGTCTTGTCACTGGGAACTTGTAAGGTCGGATAAGGAAGTGAAGAGTTACAGACTTGATTCCAAGCATCTTGAAAGGCCTATTAATTAATTCCAATCAATAAATTATTTTGATCAGTCAATCCAGCCATGAACATAGTACGTAGTACTGCTCGATTAAGTAAAAAATATAATATATAATTACCTGAGTATCATCAGTAATTCCATCTCCTACAGCTCCATGATTAAGCAAATTAAAAACATGATTATCACCTTGTTGTGACTGACGATCAAGTAGGAGACGGGGTTGAACTGATGCAAGATGTGTAGTACCGAAAAGAAAAAAAATGATGACAATAGAGAACATAGAAACCTCCATGATTAACAAACTCCACAAACAAAAAAATAAAATTTTGTGATTGAATGGAATGGGATCTCTATTTGTTTTTCAAGACAATTAATAGTGGAATAATTATACCAGTGCACAAGCGAACTTTAACCGGATGCTGCACAGTGTTTCAAATAGTAGTGGCTTAGATTAAACTGTATGTTAATTCTTATCTACTTTTTTTCTTTTGGGTAAGTAATTCTTACCTAATTAAGAAATTATTAAGAAAGAAGAGTTTTAATTGGATTCGTAATTCTGGGTATTCAAAAGCTAATGGAATTACAGAGTTTAATTGGATTTGTAATTCTGGGTATTCAAAAGCTAATAGAATTAGAGAGTTTAATTGTATTTGTAATTCTGGGTATTCAAAAGCTTATGGAATTAGACAGTAAGAAGGTAAAAAAAAAAGACGGATGGAATGGGACACCCGCCTGGGAGGCATCCAAGGGCTGGGGGCTGGGTTGTGCCGCATTTCTATTTTTTTTAATGAAATAATTAGTACTTCTATGGTGGCAAACTCTAAAACAGAAGTGCTTAATTATTTTTGAGTTCTTTCATGGAGGTTTGAAGTTGAGAAGATGCACTACTAATTTTATTGTTGGTACCATGGTTGTGATTTCAGTATCGATTGGATCTGATTAGGATTGGATCGGTCGATACAGATTGGGATCGCCCAAATTCGGGCAAATATGATACTTTTGTCCCTGTTTTTTTATAATTTTTTTTTTTTACATTTTTACCCCTATCTGTATAGTTAGATCGGATCGATATCGGGATTGGTCTTGGTCGATACCGATCCAATCCGACCAAAATCGACCGATCCGATCCGATAACTCAAACCATGGCTGGTACTCGATTATTCATTGATGAACTTAAAAAATAAAAGAAACCGAGAGAGAGAGAGATTTTATTCTTTGATGATCCAATTTGATAATTCATCAAAGGTTGAACGTTTTAATTTTTGCCGGTTGATGAATCCATTCTGGATGTGGTGCTATTGTCTGTTATTATATCTAGTTTATGTAGTAAGTTGCTGCAAGCCGTACTATTTTTGAGATTGTTATTATCATCGTATCCTGTTGAGGTCTGCCATTATCATTCTTTATGTGTCACACACTCACACCTTGTGTGAGGAGGTGACCGGGTGACTGGTTGAAGACAGAACACAGAGGAGTTTTATTTTTATGTATATTTTTGTCTTCAATTTTTTCATGTATATGTTTACTCTAGGGTTTGGATACATATCATGTATTAGGGATTTTCATTGTAAACTTTGTTGTGTGGGTGCGTCACAAGTATGGTTCGGGTTGTAGTTCCATGTTGTGTTGAATTTTGTAAGGGGGATATGCTCTCGTGTAGTGAGTACTACACAAATTTAGGGCCAGGTGCTCCTATGTCATGGGTGCGATATTGGGGGGCGTCGAGCTCCTCTCCAGGAAACCTAACACCTGGTGTGTCGCACATATTCCGATGACTGACTGGTGTGTGCTGGGATGTGTGTGGTACAGCCCAGTCGTTGGGCGCTGGGTTCCTTGGAGGGGAGCAGGATCCTATTGTGGGTTGGACTCAAGAACGTCCATGATTGTCTTATCGATCTCTTGGAGCTTCCCCAAATTCAAGGTTCTCTTCGTCATCGATCTGACTGGGTTGAGAAGCTCCTAGAAGACTTCCTCCGCTTTGTCGATGTCTATGGTATCTTCTGAGTTGCACTTGTGGCTCTCAAAGTGGAATAGTTGGCCGCACAGATGGCTATTAGGACGAGAGATGAATCCAAGATGGCATTTCACATTTAACATCGTCAACCAAAAGGGGGACAGAAGTAATTTTTTACATTGTAGGGGACAAAATTATATTTATCATATAGTACAGGGGATGTATGCGTAATTTGCTCGAGCAAGAGAGAGAGAGAGAGAGAGAGAGAGAGAGAGAGAGAGAGGAAACTAGCATACTCTGGTCAGATTAAGGTTAGACTAATGGTGGCTACAGAACCAGCCATTAAGTAAAGGCTCCCAAAAGAATACATGCACACTAACAGGGAGCATATTGAATTGCTTATGCACATGGTTTGAACCATTGAGGAATCAGAATCAGAATCAGAATCAGAATCGAATCGGTTGCATCGGCAGAATCAACCGAGATAATCCCGATTATGATTCCGGACAAGTTCTGCAACTCTGTTTTGAATCACCCATGATTTATGCTTGATTTTCATTTTTGGCCATTGTTTTCTTCTATACCTGTTAGTACTATAATAGAAAATCAATGAAACTTACCTCTTGTTGCAAAATCCCCTAGTCTATAGAATCAACAACTCTAAAGAACCACAGATGGAGAAATCTTAGATTTTTCTCGATTCCAATTTCTAAGGATCCTGCCAATTCCTATCCGTATCGATGGAGGACGGAGGTCTGTCCCATGTTTAATCTAGGGTTCTTGAACCATGCTTCCACAAGCATGAGTTTGATGGCTATGAAGCAGGTTTAAGACTTGGGTTTTGCTAAGTTCACGAGAAACTTGACCAACGCCACCCCTAACAACTTCAATACAAAATATGGATGCAATCTTGAACCTTTGAGAGCCGGTGCAAGGAGTAGTTTTTCATGGTTTTTGCAGTAATATTTATACACAACTACTCGCTTGTTGCTAATGTCTTGCATGAATTAAGGGAACAAGAACTGTGTGGGAGGGTGGCACACACCAGCACTCCCATGAATCTCTCTCTCTCTTTCCCATATGAAAAGACAACTCCCCCTTGTTTTGAGGAGAAAGATAGACACATGGGAGTACTGACATAGGCTACTCTCCCAAACAGAAAACTACTTCCATAATGTCTCTTCATCCTTTTCGGTGATGGAATGACTCTTAAGTGTGCTTTCCCCAGATTTCCTTTCTTCCTTGAGCGTGATGCTCTGTTACTCATGACGATATTTGGTGCCATACTTCTGCTACTCTTCCCCTCTTTTGTTATATAGTCCTTTTTATCTAAATCACAGTTCAATTTCTAATTTCATCTGCAGATTCATCGAGCTCCTGTTGCTCTTAATGAGGTGGTGTCTTCGCTTTTGCTAAGCTAACCCTTGCTCTGTTTGCAGTCATTGCTCTATAATTAGGGGTTTTCTGCAACGGGGGTTTCAAGGTATTGGTCTCTTAATTTAGAATCCGGTTGATGCTCTGTTACCCTCCATTTGCTGAAGTAGTAAATGTGAGTCCTCTACAGCATGTGAATGGAAGGAGATGGGAGGAAACTCCTTTACCATAGAAAGCCTACAATATTCAAAGCTTTGAACATACAATCCTAATGTCACAGAATATTGATACACAATTAGAAGGAAATATATTTATCTTACAATCCTAATGCTAGCTGGTACTGAAGAATTAACTAAAAACTAATAGTGTTGCCTTGTTCCCACAAAAAAAAAAAAAAAAAAAGGATCACTGTTGCACTTTAATGTCACAACGGAAGTCTCTGCTTCAATTGTCCCCAAAACATCACGTTTCAATCCACGTCAAGGTTCCAACTATCAAATATCTACTCGGGAGGTCTCCAGCTGATGGTGCAAGGTAAGTAATCTTCTTCCTGTGCATTACCATCTTTCATTACTAATCCAGTTTGTTAAAAAAAAATTCTACACCAGTGGCTGGATACATCCAGCATAACTGCATCAAATGCAATAACTTACTAGAAAAGTTCATACCTCGGAATGTCAATGTCAGTGATATAGATAAATCCAGCTATGTTGCTGCAAAGAAAGTAAAAAAATTGGAACATGCGAAACGAATGATTAATGGATCCATAGACTGACTTTAAGAGATTACAACAAAAAACTAACCCGGTTAGATGATCGTCCTGTTCATACTAATTCTTTGGATAATGATAAATGTTAAATGTCAATCATTCCAGCTTAAGGTAACCAAAGAAAAAATTTTAATTTTAGCATTTATTTCATCCAAGGGAAATTGGATTGGAAGCACATGGATTGCTAGCAAGTGAACCCAATCATAGATGGTTATCAACACGGTTTACAAATGAAGGTTAATATTGATTATTTTCCAGATCAAAAACTAAGAAAATAATAAGAAAAACTATTTGAATACATGATTGAAGTTGTCAATCCCCTGATTTTGTAAAGAAAATTTAAAGTTGATGATCCCAAAAGTTTGTTGATTTTCTATTTCCTGGAGGATTATAAGTCGACAGATTCAACTTCATGAACATCCGACCACGTGGAAATACAGTATAATCTCAGGTAGAAACCATCATGTTGTGGAAAATGATAAGAAGCTGAATGAGAGGATTTTTCCTCTTGGAGAAGGGCAAATGTCATGATTTACCTGGAAATAATCTGATCAGGTTCTTTTGCATAAGACACTGCAAGAACTAAATGAATAAGGTCACGGTTGATATTCACAGGGACCAGCCGCATAGGATCAGCTGCAGGCTCCGCACCAATTGGCAGAGCTGAACGTGGTGCTTGAGGCCCGCCACCAATTCGATATACAAACAAATCACTGAAACTCACAAGATTGGAGTGAGGGGAAAGATCATTTGCAATGCCATAGAAGTATTCCTGAAAGAAGGAAAAAAACCAAATCAGACAAATTGACAAAAGATTCTTGGAAAATAAAGCCTCTAATCAAAAGGTTAACAAAGAAAGATATATTAAACAAGTACCTTGGACCCAAGAATTTGAGGGAAAATGGCTAGATATTGGTAACTATACATAAGAACCATGCTATGCCAAGGCATGGTATATGCTATCAGGAAATAAATTCAAAGGGTGGCAATTGTTGAACCAAATAGAGAAACCGATCCTATATGGTCTGTTCAAATATTTTAACTGCTAAATGTGTACCATGAGAGGAGTGTTGTGTTTCAGTCATTGTTAAGTAGTTGAGTTAGTTGTTATTTCCTTATTGAAATTTGACTCTTAAAGGGTTTCTGATGCAGGAGCAATTTCTTGGACCAGGCTAAACCCATTGGGGGACCCATATGAAGAAGAAATCGGGTCCAAGCGGGTTTTAGGTTCAGTAGGATATTTAGGAATTATTTTATTTGGGAAATATGTAATCTTTTATTTTGGGTAGCAATTAGGGAATTACCAATTTGAGTTTTATCGAATTTCTATTTTAGTTAGTCTACGTTTCAGGAAGTAGAATTTAATTTTATTTCTGTTTTAGACTTCAATTAGGAAACTTTATTTCTTTTTTATATAAATATGCTTGCAACCCAATTTGTTGGGCAGATTTGAGAACGGAAATTTTTTGAGTTGTTTGTGGTACCGACTGATACCAAACAATGGTCGTGTGACCTTCTCCCCTCTTCTGATAGTTTCTTCTTCCCTTTCTCTTCTATATTTCTGTTTTATTCAACTAATGCTGCTACTCTGTTTCTGGGCGACACTTTCAGCCCTATATTGCTGGTTCGATCTCCTTTGAGCATCACTCTTTCGATTTCAGAATTTGAGAGAGTTGTAATATGGGTTCAAGGGTAAAATTGTCATAGGAGTAATATTGTCCTTGTACCTATTCTAGATTGTTCCATCTCACATTATAAATAAAGAATGGCTGTAGTCACTATGACTAAGCCAGTATTCACGGAATTCAACATGGCATCAAAGCCAAAATTCATCCGAGAATCTGGGAAGTCTCTCTCTCTCTCTCTCTCTCTCTTCATTTTGCCCTAGCACCACCACCTTCTGCCTCCTCCCACCATCTTCCGCCAACCTACCGCCACCCTTCCGCCTCCCCACACTTCCGCTACTCTTCCGCCCCCCCTCTCCACCTCTCGCGACTACCTTTCCCACTCGTAGAGGTCTCGTCTCCTCCGGCTTTTGTCGGTTTTTCTTTCCCACCCTTGGTGGTGAGTTGTCTCCCACCAAGGGCCTTTTTTTCCCCATATGCATTGAAGACTATGTGAGTTTTTTTGAACCTGTAACCATGCTTGACAATTCCGAGGTCACGACTGCTTCCTCTGGCCCAAATGGCACATCACAGCGTGATTTTCTTCTGTTCCAGCCAGCTCCATTAAATTGAATGGCAGCAATTATCTGTTGTGGTCTCGTTCCTGTTTGCTATTGGTTCCTGTGGTCTCTCTGGCTACATCACCATAACAACTATCAGGCCTACTGATGTTGGTTCTGCACAAGATAAATGGATTAATTTTAATTTTTTGGTCATGTCTTATCTGATTAATTCCATGGATCAAGAAATTGCTGGCCACTACCTTCTTCTTGATACGGCTGCCAAGATCTGGAAGACAGCCCAGGACACCTACTCTCAGGTAGGGAATGCCGCCCAATGTTATGAACTCCATCAGAAACTTCACTAGACAAAGCAGTTTGAGTTTTCTCTCTCCCAATACTATAATAAGATGTGTACTCTGTGGCAGCAATTAGATTTTTTGGGAACCTTCACTGCAACCTATGATGTTGACACTACGGCTTTCCGGAAGTGGGAAGATGGTTTTCGGGTCATTGATTTTCTGGCTGGACTAAATATTGAGTTTGATCCGATTAGGGCACATATACTGAATCGTGATCCTCTACCCACTCTTGAGCAAGCCTATGCAATTTTTGCAGCTGAGGATAGTAGGCGTACAGCCATGGTTCATCCCATCACTCAGAAGAGATCGGCTCTCCTCTCTGGCTCTCAACCTACTTCTCAAGGGAACTCTTCCCGCGGTACTGGTGGTGATCATGTGATTGTTGATCGCCCTCCTATTAAGTGTGACCTCTGTTAGCAAAAACGCTTTTAAAACAGAGTTTTAAACGCATTCCCGTTTTTTACCGTCTTAAACACATTTTGTTGTATGTTTCCCAAACATATGGGAAAAACCTGCAAGCATTCCCGTTTTAAACGCATTTAAAACACGTTCCCATGTTTTTTGGAGTTTTTTAAGACCTTGGACTTAAGTGACCATATCTCTCTCTCTCCCGAACTCTGATTGACCTGATTATTTCACCAACGTAAAGATGACTCAAAGGGCTACATTTTTCATGATATCACCCTCAACTCAAGGTCAATGTACAGATACCGAAATTAGAAGCATGAATTTTAAATAAAAAGTCCGCAATTCATATGAATATATTGCCCTTTTTTTTGGTTCCCTTTTTTTTGAAATATAATGTTTAAAACCCGTACCGTCCATTTTCCGTTTTTTACCGTTCTCTATTTTTTTTTACCGTTTTATTTGACCATCCGTTTTGCAATTTTTTACCATTTAAAACCCATACCATAAGACTGTGTCATTTTTGTCGTTCCCGCTTTTGCTAACTATGAGTGTGACCACTATGGGAAGGATTGGCATACCAAGGACTGTTGTTGGAAGCTTCATGGTCGCCCTGCAGATACCCGTGAGCGTGGGAAGGGCGGTTCGAATCGTTCCAACAATGCCCATGCAAATCAGGCATCCACTAAAGAGCAACCTACTGACCAATCTCTTTCACAAGTAGTAGCTGAACTACAATATCTCTGAGACATGATGACTCGTTTAGATACATCTTCTTCAGCATCCGCGTCTCCTTTATTGGCTGCTTCGTTGTTTCCCTGCCTTCTGATTCTTCTACCACTCCTTCCACAGGTATTTCATTTGATGGGAATTGCACCTCGGTCATACCCAACTCTTGGGTTATTGACTCTGGTGCAACCGACCATCTGACAGGTTCTTCCTCTCTTTTTTTCCAATATTCTCCTTTATCTGGTCATAATAAGGTTCATTTTGCTGACGGGTCTCTTTCTCCAGTCTCGGGAAAGGGATCGATTCAGTGCACTTCTTCACTGCGCCTTTCATCTGTGTTACACGTACCTAAGTTTTCTACTAATTTATTATCCATTAGTAGCTTAACTAGGGACTTAAACTGCAAAGTGACATTTTTTCCAAACCATTGTTTGTTTCAGGACTTTATAACGGGTCGCACGATTGGACGTGGTAAAGTGGTTGGTGGTATGTACGTGCTTGATAATTCCCCGGCAGCATTGACATCTCAGGCCTTGTCTTCTGATTCTGCTTCTGCTTTACTAGAATTAAATAAATGGTATCATCGTTTGGGACATCCACCCTTGGGTGTTTTATTAGTTCTTTTTCCTAGTTTATTAAAAAGTTGTAATCCCAATAATTTTTCTTGTGATGCTTGCACCTTAGCAAAACAAACTCGGAATGTTTATCCTGTTTCTGATCATAGAAGAGTTCTGGTTTAATACATTCTGATGTGTGGGGTCCTGCCCGGTGTGTTTCTACTTCTGGATTTAGATGTTTGTCACTTTTATTGACTGTTACAATCGGACTACTTGGGTTTATTTGATGCACAGTAAGATTGATGTTTTTACTTGTTTCACCTTATTTCATAAGATGGTTCAAACTCAATGTGATGCCAGGGTGAAGATTTTATTATCTGACAATGGCAAGGAATACACGGATGGTGCTTTTCACACCTATTTGGACAATCATGACATTATTCATTAGACCTCTTGTGTGGACACTCCTGCTCATAATGGAATTGCCGAACGCAAGAATCGACATTTGTTGGAGGTGGCTCGATCCCTAATGTTTACTATGGCAGTTCCTTCACGTTTCTGGGGGGATGCGGTTCTTGCAGCGGCTTATCTTATTAGTAGGCTCCCTTCCAGAGTCTTGGATGGTCGCTGCCCTTTGGACGTTCTCATGGGTTCCTCCACATTTGTTGTCCCTCCAAAGGTTTCCGGTTGTGTGGTGTTTGCCAGAAATCACCATCCTCATGGAAAGTTCGACCCCAGAGGGCTTCGGTGTGTTTTTCTAGGATATTCAGCTACCCAGAAGGGGTATAAATGTTATCATCCTCCCACTAGAAAATTGGATGTGGTTTTTAGGGAGTCTGAGGCCTACTTTGCACCACCGGCACCTCTCCATGGGGAGATTCTAAGTGAAGAGGTACCTTTGATTGCTCCACTGGATGTAGAGGACGTATCTGTTGAACTAGAAGATGGGATTACAAGTTAGGAACAAGAACAAGGACACAGTGAGAAGCAGCCTATAGTTCAGGGGGGGAAAGAATTGAAGACTTCCTCTCGTGGGACGACAAAATTCCCTCCTCGTGGAACTTGGCGCAAAGAGACTACCACCACTCAACCCCCACAATCTGTACCTACTCCAAGTCCCACTCCTAGTCATCACTTTGGTAAGCTTACTCTTGATCCTAGTCTTGATTTACCCATTACTGTTCGAAAACCAAAACGAAGTTGTACTCAACACCCAATTTCCAATTTTGTGTCATATAACTCTCTAACTCATTCATTCCATGCTTTTGTTTCTTCACTGTCCTCCGTTACTATTCCTAACACTTGGCAGGAAGCAATAGCTGAACAGAAGTGGAAAGAAGCGATGAATGAAGAAATGCATGCCCTGGGAAAAAATAAAACCTGGGATTTGGTGACTCTTCCACTAGGAAAAAAACCAATAGGCAGCAAATGGATCTTCGTTGTGAAGCACAAATCAGATGGGTCAATCGAGAGATACAAGGCAAGATTGGTTGTGAAAGGGTTCACCCAAACCCATAGAATTGACTATCACAAGACCTTTTCTCCTGTGGCAAAGATGAATACAGTGAGAGTCATTATTTCTTGTGCTGTGAATCAAGGTTGGGATCTCCAACAACTTGATGTCAAGAATGCCTTCTTGCACGAAGAATTGGATGAAGATGTTTATATGGAGATACCATCTAGTTTTGCTACTCTAGAGACTCAGGGAAAGGTATGCAAGTTGAAGAAGGCCTTATATGGCCGAAAGCAATCACCAAGGGCCTGGTTTGGTCGCTTCCATAAAGCCATGATTTCTAATGTCTATAAGCAAAGCCATGCTGATCACACCTTGTTTGTTCAAAGGGTGGGACAGCATATCACAATTTTGATCGTTAATAAAACCGAGAAAATAAAGCGGAAGTTAGACAGACCCCCCGGAGGAACGAAGTCACTCGACTGATAAGGAGAGGAACGGAACTAGCCTCTATACTCTTTTTTTTCAGTTTTCTTTGCCTGAAATTGTGCTTTTTCCCTTCTTCCGGTCTATTAATAACAAAACGGATTCTTCCGATGTATAAAATAAAAATTCCAATAGTTTTTGCTACTATGACCTTCCCAACCACAATTTTTTTTCAAACATTTCTCCACTAAATACAAAATTCTATCGATACTCGGTATCAAAAAAACTATGCGGATGACATAGTGATCACTGGCAGCGATGCACAAGAAATTCAGAAGTTGAAGACTTACCTGGATATAGAATTTGAAGTCAAAGATTTGAGAAGATTATGGTATTTCTTGGGAATCGAGGTTACCTATTCAGCCAAGGGTATACCTCTTTCCCAGAGAAAATATACTCTGAACCTGTTGAGTGATACAGGAGTACTTGGTTGTAAACCAGCCGATACTCCTCTGGAGCCCAATATACACTTGAAAAGTAAGGAAGGTGACTCGGTGGACAAGGGTAGTTATTAGAGATTAGTCAGCCGATTGATATATCTATCTCATACCCGACCAGACATAGCATTTGCAGTAAGAGTTGTGAGTCAGTTTATGGATCCTCACTCTTCTCATTTGGAGGCAGCATACAGAATATTGAGGTACCTGAAGTCATCTCTTGGAAAAGGAATCTTATATTCACCTCATAGCCATCTTCAAATAGAGGCCTATACTGATGCAGATTGGGAAGGCAGCCATGATGATAGAAAATCAATATCTGGATATTATACCTTTATTGGAGGTAATTTAACTACGTGGAGAAACAAGAAACAACTGGGGGATATTATACCTTTATTGGAGGTAATTTAGTGTGTTTCAGTCAGTGTCAAGTAGTTGAATTAGCTGCTATTTCCTTATTGTAATTTGACTCTTAAAGGTTAGTTGTTATTTCCTTAGTGTAATTTGACTCTTAAAGGGTTTCCTAATTTTAGGAGGATACCTAGTTTATATATGCCTTGGGGATAGACCACAATAGGTATTCCATTCCATTCCTATCATGTTCACCCTTTCTCATCTTCTCCATCTCCATTGTGCATTTCTTCTCCATCTTCTTCATAGGTTCTGGTTGATTGTATTTTTTTTTTTTTTGGTCACATTAACAATAAGTATAAACAAGACCTATTCTTAGTCATTAAAAGATTAAAGTTTGAGGTCCATTTGAATTCAATCAATGGTAATCCAACATATACTTCTGCTTCCATGACATGCCGGAAAGTTTCAAATAGAAAACTGAACCATTAAGAAGTTGGAGAAATGTACTTCAATTTACCCACCATGTAGGAGAAAATGTACAAGCACTCTAGCGCAACTATCTTCAGTGTTTTTTTAATAAATCACATGATTATTTATTTTTTTTATTTATAGAAATTATGTACTTAATGGGGTTTAAGAAACCTCAATGAAATTCAGAATCGCAGGAAATAAGGGACCAAACCAGTAAAAGAGAAAATCAAATACAACAACTCTGCCTTATCCCAAATAAATGGGGTCGGCTACATGGATCCTTGCCCTCCAATTAGCTTTATTCGAGGTCATACTTGATACAAGGACCCTGCACGAGGCTCCTGCCACTGCAGGGTCTAGGGAGGGTCATAATGTATGCAGCCTTACCCCCACTTCACGGAGAGGCTGTTTCCCGACTCGAACCCACGACCACTAGGTTGCAATGGAACAACCATTGCGCCAAGGTCTGCCCTCTTGGGTAGGGCATAGCCCATACATATATTTAAATAAAAGACTTGAAACATAACTCAAACTAAGCCTAAAACTCCTCCAAACAATAGCGTTCTTTGGACTTTGGAGGTGGTCTTAAGTCTTAACTGAGTACGACTCCACATAAAATAAGAAAGAAACTTCAACAAGGCTGGACTCATAGAGTCCTAATCCAGCCTAACTAATATGCTTAATAAAAAATAAAATAAAGAGTTAAAACTCCTAAACAGACCCCACGAATTCTGGTTTCTAGAAGAACCAGAACTGAAACATTAATATGCCGCAGGTTCAGTTTGAACCAAAAAGCTGGTTCATAGTTGAACCAGACCAAACTGCAGGCCATACTGGCCTGTTTTCTCCTCTTTCTTCTGCTGGAGTAGCTGGAATTTTGCATCAGTACTCCGATAAGTTAAATGATATTTTGATATAATTCTACTAAGAATGGTTTGATACATACTTGTAAAGGCAATGCCAAAGCATCCAGATGCCTTGGTCTCCTAGGCGGGCACCCTGGCTGCCTTGTTGGTGTCACCTTGCGTCCAGGCCCCCTCTAACGCTTTGAGTCGCCTAGACGCCATGAAAACTATGCTAGTGTGCTTTCATAATATCTAACTATTTAATTGTGTATGACACAATCTAATGTCTACAGAAGGACAAGATTACAATCTCGTGAATTCTAAAATTATCATTACAACAGGAATATATAAAATGGATACTATCAGACCTTTCATCATGAGAATATTAACAATAATTTCTGTACCCTTGGTAACAGCCATAAGACTAGCGAGTACTTTGGATATTAATATTTAAGAAATACAACTTTAGGTAGAGTTGAATAATGGGACAGGATTCATGTAGCTGACCCCATTTAATCAGGATAAGTTTTTATGAGTTGAGTTGAGTACTTACGAAGCACAATTCAACTCAACTCATGAGGCTTTTTCAAAACTACTCATGGCTGGCTACTGGAATCTTGTTCTGCTCTTCCAGAATTTGGAGGTGTTAGGAAGAAATACAATAACAGAAAGTAAAAAAAATATGCAACCGAGCAGCAAAAAGGCACAACTGGGTACAACAGAAAATTGAGAGAAGGCAAGAAAAAGGTAACTAAAAAAGTCTTGATGGCCTCTAAAAGCCTAATGCTTAGGATCAGAAACACAGTAATAAACCAGAACTGCAGTGAAGAATTAATGGCCAAAATCAAAGAAACTCAATAAACCAAGATCAGGATAACAGATGCACTTCAGGATGCAATGGATTACTCTTTTATTATGAGAACAGAATAACAGAAATTGAAACCAATCCAACGGTGAGATTCCAAGTTACAGAAGAATCCAACTTGAAGAGAACTCTCTAGAACTGAGAACTGATATCAGTGAAGGTGGACAGATCTCAGAACAGCAATAGAATGTAACCAGATTAAGCAACAGCAGCAAGTAGTACTTAGAAATATCAATAGATTAGAATCTTAGATTAAACTCTGAAACAAAACAGTACAGTAATTCAGAACAAGGTCATAGTCTGAAGATTCCAGAAAGTAAAATGATATATGATTTAATCCAAGCAATAACAGATTCAAAAATTGAAATGATGGGTATACTTAAGAGTAAAATCTGGTGGCTGAAATTGAAGACACAGTTGAAATCTGAGATGTACTCATTATGAAACAAAGAATACAGCAATAGAATATGAATGAAAACTGAATATATAAACCATGAACTACTACCGGAATCAATGGTGGATAGATTAAAAGAATGGAGGACTAGAAGAAAGATATGGACCAAGCATCCCACCTGGAACTAGGCTAACATCCCATCAGCAAAACCTCAGCATCTCACCAAGGAATACCCATCCCCAAGCACAATTCTGAATCCCACAAAAAATTGAAGCGGCCAAAAGCCAGATTTATTCAATAGCAAAATCATGGGTTAGTGATGTAGGAAGGGAGAGAGGGCCTGGCTGAGAGGCAAGGTATTGCTGTCTATATATGTAATGGCTCATAGTAGCCTCCAGACAATTAATGAAGTTGATTTGATTGCTTTGTGCAAAGTTTATCATCCTATTTTGGTAATGAAGGGTGAGAGGGCCTGACTGAGAGCAGAAACCTTAGGGCTGCTGACAGCCTGGCGGGTGAGAGACGAATCTCCTTATCCTTTTCCCCTCTCTTCTCTTCTCCTATCTTCTAGTCTCTACCTTCTTATTGCCTCCCTTAACCCCCAATCGAGTTTTCCCCTGCTGCTGCTTCCTATCAACTGCAACAAGCTGCTGTCTTTGAAGACCAGATTCAACCCCCAATGACTTCCAAGGATTGCTGCTGCTGCACACAACCAAGAGAAGGCCTGAAACACTTTTGCGGCCCTGTTTTCAGACCGGATTCTTCTACAACTTTGGAGGCTCACATCTCTGCAATCCTCTGCCTGATTGGAGAGCTGTTTGGAGCACAACCTGTCCTTGCATAGATCCTCCTTTGATCCAAGTTTGACACCATTCTGGTGGTTGGTTTGTTTGCTACAGTCCTCCTATTTTCAAGTTTAACCTTCTAATTCTGTGACCTCCCCATATCTTGACATCAGGCGATCAGAATTAACCCCAATTTGGAGGACTAATCCAGCCTATCTAGACCTACACTCAACCTGAATTTCAGCCCCCATCACTTGGCTGAATATAGAGGTTCTGTCCACTTTCTAATTCTGATTTTGTTTCTAATTTGAGGTTCTGCTGCAACCTATCATTGATCCTACTGTAGAGTGGTTCTTAGTTGAACCCCTTCTACATTAGGTAGGGTTTGACCCTTACATCAATATAAGTCTCAAACTCTGAGTAGACAACATAAACTAAGTTTTTTTATTTTTTATTTTTTTTTATTTTTTAAAAAAAAGGGTGAATTAAAACTCCTCTAACCATGGGCTTAGTTGGAGTGTTCATGTTGAAATAGAAAACATCTCTATAAGGAATTCTAAAAGGGAAGGACTTACAATTTCCTAATCCAACTGATGCAGTTAAGGGTGTCCAATCGGGCCAATTGGGCTTCGGAAGACTTTATTTTGATCCATGGTTGGGTTCTATGGGGCTTAGACTTGTTATTTTTTTGGGTTTATTCATGTAAGCCCATAAAGTGGGGTAAAGTTAATACATGGGATTAGTCGTCAAGTATTTGAGTTAGAGAGCGAACCACGGCACAACGGTAAGGTTGCTCCATTGCGACATAGTGGTAACGGATTCGAGTCGGTAAACAGCCTCTCTGTGAGGGTAAGGCTGTGTACATACCCCAGACCCCGCAATGGCGGGAGCCTCGTGCACTGGGTACGCCCTTTTTCTAATCAATTTAAGAGTTCTGTTTTTAAGTCTATTTGCTTTAAGTCCGTAAAAGAGAGTAGTTAAGAATCGTTTTATGAGTCAATTTAGGAATTTTAGAAGATCGTTATATATGTAACACATCTCATCAATAGAAATGACTTGAGTAAAGAATGAGTTTTTTAAGAGTTTTGATGTTATTGAGCAGTACATGTGGGATTGGTATCCCATACCTGATTTCATCTCTTCTTCCTCCCAAGCAGATCGATCTCATCACGTTTTCCCTCCCCTTCCATCGATCTGATTTCTTCCCTTGACAACGCAGTTGCTGCCTTTATCTCAGATCTAATCAAAGATTTGATCATTGGGACTGCTTGCATCTGAGATCCATAATCTGGATTTTCAGCTTGCTAATATTGATCTCAGAGCTGAACCTTGCAAACCTGGCCATGGCTACCTATGCTTTCAAGACCAGAGTTTGTTTGCCCAACAGAAAAACTGCTATTTTACTCATGATGACTGGCACAATGACAAGTTCGTCTCGAGTTCTGTGGCGGAGATGCTATCAAAGACCAATAATGCAGATCAATGGGATTCCAGAAATACAAGAAGGGAAAAAAAGTCAACTAAGCCGGGTTGACTCTGTTCTGAATGGTGCACCTCATTTGGGCCAGCAGTGAACAAGCTCAGCCTTCTCCACCATGGGCTAGTGTTTTGGTTCTTTTATTTGTTTGCTTTATCCAGTTATGTCCTTGTTTCTAGTTAAGCTAGTGTCCCATCTAATTGGAACACTATCTATGTAAGTGTTTCAGTTAGTTGAGACACCTTTAAGTGTTTTAGTTAGTTGAGACTTCTTTGTTGTTTAGTTAAGACACTACTTAACAGTGTTTAAAACTTTTGGGACACCCTACTAGGAATTTTGAACAAGGGGTCCTATCCTTTTTTCTTTTTTTTTTGACTTATTTTCTGTTCTTGATTCCTATTTGGAATCCCATTACCATGTTTTTATAAAGAAGTTGTTGAGGAGGGGATGATTTGACTTCACTATGAGCTCTTGCTTCTTGAAATCCTGAGGCGATGCAGTGATGGTGCTATGGTGATTCAGCTAGGTTGTTATGGTGATGCAACAGCTGGTTTGTGGTCATTCTAACCAAATTCTATGGTTGTGATGTCATAGCTCATATCTTCCTTATCTTCTTCTTCTTTCAGCATTCAAGTAATTATTTCCTTCAATCCCATATTCTGCACAACCATTTCAGAAACAGTGCTTTTTAAGGTAATTGATTCCTGAGCTAATCAATCCTCACTTGCTGATAATTAATTTCATTCACATTACTTGGTTGTTAGTCTATAAAATTCCTGCAAACTGAGATAGATTCCTGCTGGTTTCTGTTCTCGTTCGAGAGGACCATTGTTAAAGGATACTACTGGATCCTTGAATCCAGCCATCAGATCAACCTGTGATTTGGTGACTGGAACCCTTCATTAATGAAGAACCTTCGTTCAGAACCTCCTGCAGATCAGATTCCCTTTCAAGTAATTTAAATTTTTATTTACTGAAGTTACTGCCCCTGTTTTCCAGTTTCCTGCAGCATTGAAACAAGAACAGTCTTACTCCAACCATCAGATTTGTTTGGCTTTTTAACATGTCATTCTGCTATTGTTGTTTGATATTTGAACCTATTCTTGTTTGCATCTGAATTTTAGATCTGATATATTTGAGTTTCCTTTAATTCTGAATTGTTAAACCTAGTCTGCGATTCTGGTTTAGTGAGGTTTTCTGAAACCTAACATTTTAGGTGGATCTAAACCCCATCGACCAATGAAATCATCATTAAATCTAAAGATGATGTTTGTTGAATTTTCAATTTCTCAATATTGTGACGATGCCTATTGTGAGATATTTTAATCTTTCAAGTGCATCATTAAAGTGGCTCAAGAGTGGCTGGAAACATAAAGCACGAAGCAGAATCATTGATCGCAACAAATATTTGTGTACCATAAAGCCTTCTCATCTATTATAGACATCTTCTTTTCAAGGACTGGTTGACGAAATTTGCTCGAAGCCAAAAGAGGCAATATTAGCAATCCAGCCATAAGAACCGCAAGTAAAAGCAAAGGTAGATGAGAATATTGTGGTTCATAACGTAGATACAACTCTATGTTATCAAAACCCGAAACTGAGGAATGCTTGAATGATCGAATGTGATCAGCCAAGCCATCTATTTATAAGTTCAATAAATACACTGTAGTGACAAATATACCCCTGCCATAGCCGACATAGCTAGGCAGCACATAAAACATAAAAATAAACCACCAAAAAGACCAGAATACCCCCCACGGTATTCTGGTTTACATTATTCAACACTCCCCCTCAAGTTGGAGTAAAGATGTCGATCATGCCCAACTTGACTAGATTAGGATGAAATGACTTTCCAGGCAGTCCCTTGGTGAAGATATCAGCAAGTTGATCAGCAGAGGTCACAAAGGGAATACAAATCAGCCCATCTTCTAACTTCTCCTTGATGAAATGCCTATCCACCTCAACGTGCTTGGTACAATCATGCTGTACTGGGTTGTGTGCTATGCTGATCGTAGCCTTGTTGTCACAGTACAACATCATAGGAAGGCGAATAGAAACACCAAGATCTTGTAGCAAACCTTTAAGCCAAAGTAACTCACAAATACCTTGTGCCATAGCTCGAAACTCAGCTTCGGCACTAGAACGAGCAACTACATTTTGCTTCTTGCTACGCCATGTGACAAGATTTCCACCTACAAAGGAGCAATACCCAGAAATAGACTTGCGATCTGCAGAACCAGCCCAATCAGCATCAGTGTATGCCTCTATCCGTAGGTGACCATGTGCAGACAAAAGAATGCCTTTTCCAGGAGCTGACTTCAAATAGTGCAAAACACGAAGAACAACCTCCATATGGGAAGTGTAGGGATCATGCATAAACTGACTCACAGTACTCACGGTGACAACAATGTCAGGACGAATGTGTGAAAGATAAATCAGCTTCCCTACCAGTCTTTGGTACCGGCCTTTAACAACAGGCTCACCCTCATTTTCCTTGAGCCGAGCAGTAGGATCCATAGGAGTGTCTGAAGGATGGCAGCCTAACAACCTGGTTTCAGCCAACAAGTCTAGGACATACTTTCTTTGGGAGAGAAATATGCCTTTAGAAGATCTGGCCACTTCAATCCCAAGGAAGTTTCTTAATTTCCCTAGATCTTTAATCTCAAATTCTTGGCCAAGAAAGGTCTTCAACCGTCTAATCTCATCACCATCATTGCCAGTAACCACTATGTCATCAACGTAGACTATAAGAACAGTGAGTTTTTCACCAACCCTCTTCATAAAGAGGGTGTGATCAGCATTACTTTGCTTATAGCCCACAAAAATCATGGCCTTATGGAACCGACCAAACCATGCTCGAGGTGACTGCTTCAGCCCATACAGTACACGCTTCAGCCGACACACTTTCCCTTTATTTCTATCACAAGAGAACCCTGGTGGAATGTCCATATACATCTCCTCATCCAGTGCTCCATTTAGGAAGGCATTTTTGACATCTAGCTGCTACAAATCCCATCCAAGGTTGACTGCACATGATAACAACACACGAACAGTATTTAACTTTGCAACAGATGCAAAGGTTTCCTGGTAATCAATGTCGTATGTCTGAGAAAAACCCCTTGGCCACCAACCGTGCCTTATACCTATCCACAGTGCCATCCACCTTCTGTTTCACCACAAACACCCATTTACATCCAACGGTTTTCTTCCCAGGTGGAAGAACCACAAGTTCCCATGTGTTGTTTTTCTTCAAAGCCTCCATTTCTTCCATCATGGCTGCCTTCTACTTTCCATCTGATAAAGCTTCCTGCTAATTGTTAGGAATACGAACAGAAGAAAGAGAGGAAACAAAAACACAAAAGGATGGGGAAAGGGAGTCATAAGAAACAACATGAGATATGGGATGCTGAGTGCAAGTCCTGACACCTTTGCGAATAGCAATAGATAACTCAGGAGAAGAAACATTACCAGGTGGAGAGGTAGGTTCTGGATCCAGGTTCGGCAATTGGATGGGTACTGGAGCAACAGCTGATTGAACCTGCTTATGTTTCCTTGCATAGGTCTTCATGTTACTAGCACCAATCCTCCTCTGAAATTCACTAATGGTCCTCTGGACAGAGGTAGTCTCAGGGGTAGTCTGCTCCCCCTGAATAGAGGTGGTCTCCCCCTGTATAGGGATCTCTCCCCCTGACTCAGGGGGATTACTAGGGGCAGGCCGAACTGGTTCAGACTCATTGTAAACAGACTAGAGTGGAGGTGGAGAGTCTATAGTCAGCACATCTTCACTAACACTCTCCCCCTAAAGAGGTGGGGACACATAGTATGAAACACTCTCATGAAACACAACATCCATGCTGACAAAAGTCCTGCGGGATGGAGGGTAATAGCATTTGTACCCCTTCTGTGTAGCAGAGTAACCTAGGAAAATGCAGCGGAGACTACGTGGGTCAAGTTTACCAGGGGACCTTGTATCCCTGGCATAACAAACGTAGCCAAAAACCTTAGGGGGAACTATAAAGGAAGACAAGCCAAGTAATAGCCCAACAGGGGGTCTAGAATTAAGGACCCGACTGGGCAGCCTATTAATTAAATAGGATGCAGTAAGGACAGCATCCCCCTAATAAACGAAAGGGACATTGCGAGCAAACAGAAGAGCTCTGGCTACCTCCAAGAGGTGGCGGTTTTTCCTCTCAACCACACCATTTTGGGCTAGAGTATCAACACAGCTGGTCTGATGGAGGATTCCATGGGCAACCAGGTATTTTTGGAACTGACCTTTCATATACTCTGTTCCATTGTCACTCCTCAAAATTTGAAGAGTGGCATTAAATTGGGTTTTAACCAGCTGGTGAAAGTGCTGAAAACATGAGAAAACTTCATTTTTTTGTGTGCATAAGGTAGACCCAAGTGAACCTAGAGTGGCAGTCAATAAAGGTTACATACCACCGATGACCAGAAAGAGAAAATTTTCTACTAGGACCCCACACATCAGTATGAACAACATGAAATAATGAAGAAGATCTTTTATTAGAAATGGGATAAGTTGAACGTGTCTGTTTAGCCAAGACACAAGGCTCACAAAAGAAATCTTCCTTATTACAATCTTTAATTAATGCTGGAAATAAAGTAGACAAAGTACCTAAGGGTGGATGTCCTAGTCTAGAATGCCATGTGTGTAATTCAGAAGAGAAAGATGCCGGGTGACAAAGCCTATAAGGTAAAGCCTGAGTATATGCAGGGTCTCCATCAAGCAGGTACAATCAGCCATGCACTTTACCCGATCCAATCGTCTTCCCCGAGTCCAGTTCCTGAAAAACACAATGAGTGGGAAAGAAAGTCACTTTACAATTTAGAGATTTGGTGATACTGCTAATGGAAAGAAGATTAGTGGTAAACTTAGGAATATGCAACATAGAGGATAATGTAAGAGAAGGAGAACATCCAATGGATCCTTTCCCAGATATGGAGGAGAGGGACCCATCAGCAATTTTGACTTTGTCCTTACCAAAAGCAGGAAAATATGTGTTAAAGAGACTGGAAGAACCTGTCATGTGATCAGTAGCACCAGAGTCTATAATCCAAGGAGTGGAAACTACTGATGCACAATGACCAGCAAAGGAAATACTTGTACGGGCAAAGAAGGAACCTGAATTGGCAACAGATGTAGTAGGGGCAGCGGATGTGTTCAACAGACGCCGGAGAGCTTGAAGTTCTTCCTAGGAGAAACCGATGTCAGTAGTGGGAGCTAGAGCTACACTTTCAGTGTGATTAGCTTTGTTTTTAGGCTTAGCACGACCACGTTTGGCCTCAAAATCAGCAGGCTTACCATGTAATTTCCAACACTGAGCCTTAATGTGATATGGTTTGTGGCAATGATCACACTTCACAGGCTCTTTGGCTGTAGCAGTAGCAGCAACACTGTCAAAAGAAGCATCTGGGGTGGAGCCAGTAGTCTGTAAGGCTGATCTCTCAACTTTGGGAGTAATCATCATAGCAGCCCTCCGTCTCTCTTCACTGTGCACATAAGAAAAGGTTTCCTCTCAAGTGGGGAAAGGAACCTGACCAAGAACTTGCACCCGAATAAGATCATAATCATCATTGAGGCCAGCTAGAAAATCATAGACCCGAAACTGATCCACATAAGAGTGATAGGCAGTAATGTCAGCAGTAGTAATAGGCTGAAATTGAGCATAGTGATCCAATTGCTGCCATAAACACTTGAGGGCAGCATAGTATTTAGTGACAGACATTTCCTTCTGAGTAGTGTTTTGGAGTGTCTTCTTGATTTCATAAACCTGAGCACCACTACCTGAACGATCATAAGTACCCTTGACAGTTGTCCATATTTGAGTAGCAGTGTCAAGGAGAAGATACTGACTAGAGAGGTCAGTAGTCATAAAGTTCAGAACAAAGGACATCACCATTGCATCATTGGCAGCCCATTTAGTACGAGCAGCACCTTCTTCAGTAGGCTGTTTGGTGGTGCCAGTAAGATGGCCAGTGAGTCCCCTACCAGCCATGGTCAAGGATAATGATCTAGCCCAAATTAAGTAGTTCGTACCATCAAGCTTAATGGCAGCAGCATAGGGAAGAAAATCAGTCCTAGTCTGATCTCCTCCAGAAGTAGCAGTACTCATCTCTGAGTCACCCATATTTCAGCCTGGCAGAAATCGATCCTCTAAATTGGGAAAAATCAGATCTTCAAAAAACTGCAGCAGTTGGGGCTGAAAGACAGGTCGAGTGTAGCAGTATAATAAGGGAATTGTCCCTCAAAAAATCTCCTCAAACAGCAGCCCAGAAGACCAAGATCGATAAGGTGTCAGGGTTTTGAAAAACCCTGACAGTTAAGATCGATAAAGGGAAAAGAGGGGCTGTAACTTGAGGGCTTCAGTATGTGATGTTGCAGCTGTGATAGATGCTGTCCAGAGGCCTGCCAGTGGTGCTCCAAGGTGAACAATCAACCTTCCAAGTCGATAGGGTTGATCTCCAAAAAATAGGAGCAGTCCAAAAATCGCAAAACGAAAATACAGCAGCTATCGTGATCTGTATTTAGGGCATTAAATTTGAGGTGTGATGGAGGGCAGCACTTAGATCATAATGGGATCACCTCATTAGTGCTGCCCTTGAAGGATGGAGAGAACCAAGGAAGGGGAAAGAAGAGAAGAGAAGAAATCGATGGAGGAAGAGAAGAACAATGGAGGGGGGAAGGTTTTGAAAACCCTAGATCAGAGAAGATGGCTTTGATTCCATGTTATCAAAACCCGAAACTGAGGAATGCTTGAATGATCGAATGATCAGCCAAGCCATCTATTTATAAGTTCAATAAATACACTGTAGTGACAAATACACCCCTGCCATAGCCGACATAGCTAGGCAGCACATAAAACATAAAAATAAACCACCAAAAAGACCAGAATACCCCCCCCACGGTATTCTGGTTTACATTATTCAACACTCTACCTGTTCAATCCCCTCGCAAAGAACATGAGATAGAAACGAGGATAACCACTAGTAACGGCAAAGGTAGACGAGAAGATTGTGGTTCATGACATGGATACAACTCTACCTGTTCGATCCCCTTGCAAAGAACACGAGATTGAATATGAGGATTTAGATAACGGTACGATTGAAGATGTGGAGCCCCAAGAACAGATTCGAATCGGAGAGACACAACTTGACGCTATTCATAAAAGATCGAGATGATTGACTTTCTTCTTCCTCCAGAAATCTTGGAAGTAATGAAGCAGATCGTTGCTGATTTTTTTGAGTAGCATTAGATCAACATTAAATCAAAACAAGTGTTCAACGATGTTGATCGAATGGTGTTGATTCTCTCCTAATATAAAACTCGAGGACGAATTTTTTCCAACACTGGGAGAATTGATGCAGTTAACGGTGTCCAATTGGGCCTCGGAAAACTTTATTTTGGCTCATGGTTGGGTTCTATGGGCCATGGGCTTATTATTTTTGGGTTTATTAATGTCATGAGCTTCATTTATAAGCCCATAAAGTAGGGGTACAGTTAGTACATGGGATTAATAATTAGTATTTGAGTTAGATACTTAGATTAGGATACTAATAGCTTTAAGAGCTCTGTTTTGAGTCTATTTACTTTAAGTCGGTATAAAAGAGTGATTAGTTATCCTTTTATGAGTTAATTTAGAAATTTTAGAAGACCATGTGGAATGAGATGACTACTTGTATTAAGACGGTTGCAAAAGATGTTCTAGGTGAATCAAAAGGAAAATATCATTCTTTTAGGGAGACTTGGTGGTGGGATAATGAGGTTCAAGCAACCATCAAGACTAAGAAAGCTAGTATAAAGAACTAAGGATGTAGAGAATCCACAAAGATATAAATTTGCCAAAAATGAAGCTAAGAAGATTGTGGGAAAAGCAAGGCGAAGAAATATGAATATCTTTATAACAATCTGAACACAAAGGAAGTGGAAAAAGATATCTATAAGATAGCTAAAATGAGGGAAAGGAAGACTAGAGATCTCGACTAAGTTAGATGTATTAAAAGTGAAGATGGTATAGTACTAATAAAGAATGAGGACATTAAGCAAAGATGGAAAGTTTATTTCTGCAGCCTACTAAATGAAAAGACTTCGAGTAATAGTATCCCAAGAGATTGCATTACCGATCAAGACATCACACGTTGCAGATATATATGGAAAATTAGGGTTTTTTAAGTAAAAGAAGCTTTAAGAAGGATGAAAGTAGGCAAGGCACAAGGCCCAAACGAGGTCTAAATAGAACTGTGGAAGAGCATAGAAATTTGTGGTTTATCTTGGCTAACTAAACTGTTTAATAAGATTATGAGCACAAGGAAAATGTTAGATGAATGGAGGAGAAACATTTGAGTTCCTATACACAAAAATAAAGGTGATATTAAAAGTTGCAATAACTATAGAGGCATAAAACTAAAGAGTAAAACTATGAAATTATGGAAGATAATTATTGAAACCCACCCGAAACAAGAAACTACTATTACGGAGAACCAATTTGGTTTTATACCAGGAAGATCCATAACAAAAGCAATTTACTTAGGATACTTGTGGAAAGATTTAGAGATTGCAAAAAGGATTGATCTAGAAAAGGCTATAAAATCAATAGAGAGTTAATCTGATAAGTATTAGAGATGAGAAGTGTTTCAAGTAAACATGTGGACATAATTAAAGATATGTGTGATGGTGTTGTGAAAACTGTGGGGGGTCAAGGTAGTGAATTCCGAATTACAATTGGGTTACATCAAGGATCAGCTTTAAGCCCTTATTTGCTTGTGCTTATTATGGATGATTTAACCAAAGACATTAAAGATGAGGATCCTTGGTGCTGATAATATTGTTTTGGTGGATGAGACCAAAGCAAGGATTGACGCAAAAGATTTTAAGATAAGCAAAACGAAGATGAAATACATGGTGTTTAACTTTAGTTACACTAAGACGGATAATGAGGTGGAGAAAATTGATGAAAGGGATATTCCGCAAAGTAATTATTTTAGGCATCTGAGCTCAATCATAAATAAAGAAAATTATATAGAGGATGATGTTACACAGAGAATTAAAATAAGATTGATGAAGTGGAGAGGTGCATCCGGAGTGTTGTGTGATCGGTGCATTTCTTAAAAGAAGATTTTATAGGACAATCATACAACCGGCTATGATGTATGGTGCGAAATATTGAGCAATTAAGAAGATTCATATAAATAAACTCAGTGTAGCGGAAAAGAGGATGTTGAGACAGATGAGTGGCAAAACTAGGAATGATCATATTAGAGCTGATTTGCGAGTAGCTCCAATACATGATAAGCTACGAGAAAGTCGTTCGAGGTGGCATGGCCATGTTCAACGTAGGCCTTTGGATGCACCAGTATGGAGGAGTAATTTGATTCAGATTGAAAGAACTAAAAGAGCCAGGGGCAGGCCTAAAATGACCAAAAGAGAAGTGGTGAGGAAAGACATGCATAGCTTAGGCCTTGTATCAAGTATGACCTTGAATAGAGCTGATTGGAGGGCAAGGATCCATGTAGCCGGCCCCATTTAGTTGGGATAAGGCTGAATTGTTTGTTTGTTATATATGTAGTAAACCTTCATCAAAATTTAAGTATTGAATGAGTTTTTTTTTTTTAAAACAAAATTTTGGTGTTGTTGAGCAGTGCAACAGAATTGGTCTCCCATACCTGGTTTCTTCTCTTCTCTTCTCTTCTGTTCCCCCTTCTTCTCTCTTCTTCCTTCGAAGCCGATCGATCTCATCTTTTTTCCCTCCCTTTCCATCGATCTGATTTTTTTCCCTTAATAATGCAATTGCTTCATTTATCTCAGATCTGATCACAGATTGATCATTTGCATCTAAGATCCATAATCTGAATTTTCAGCTTGCATTACCAACCCAACTACCTTATTAAAAAAAAGAAAGAATAATTTTTAAAACTAATAGACCCCAATGATTTGGAGAAAAAACATAACTGAACCTGGTTCACTTATGAAACAGAAAATGGTCCAAAACAGAACCACATGGCTGAGTTACTGAGTTAATTAGTCAAGGTCTTCCTCATTCTTGATACTTTTTAGAGAACCTGCCTTGGTGCTGCTCTGCATCAGCAAGAACTAGGAAACGATGAAACACATAAACCAACTACATAAATGACCCTGAAAATATAAAGATTAAAAAAGAGAACACACATGCAGAGGGGAGAGAGAGGAGTAGAAAGGAGCCACTTTGTTTTAATTCAGACCTCACATTCAAGAACCACTTGTTGTCAATGTTTTTAAACCAGACTGGACCTTGCTCCATCCTGGTCTAGCAGTTGACAGTCTGATGGTCAGACTGGTCTGTCGAACACTAGAACTATCATAGGATATATATTCAGAATATAATCAGCAAGTTTTGCACCTATTACACAACAAGAGCATTTATCATGGAAGCCAAGGCAATTATTGCAAAATGAAGAGAGATCTTGAGTTCTTGCCTAGTAGATTCCCACTGAAAAATTTAACTATAATTATAATATAAAAATAGCCCCTAGGTCCAATGGCCATCTGACCATTGTTCAAACGGTTCAAACAATCTGACTTTTGCAATAAGGTTGTAATTAACCTGAGATCATATGGCTTGTAGGGACCATTAAAGCCTGGTTGTAAAAAATCTTAATGGTCCAGCAGTTGGCCAAACACAATTCTTGTCACTGTTACTACCACTAATGCTACCGAGAAAAAAAAATTGAGTTTAGATATAGCAGTTTTACCCTTATCCTGTAGCTCCTTGCCTTCTGACGAACCTTTGCATTCCTCGATACAACGCCACCCGACCTTTGGAGTTTCACAACATCCACATGAGGCTTATTCCTCAGAACATCTTTAAGCATGCTGCATAGTTTCTCCTACAAAATTTACAAACACATATAGGCATTAATACAGGGAAGGTGTAAAAATGTTCATCCAAGTAAAACCCATCCTCCTTACTCCCTAAATAAAGGCAGAGCAACAAACTCGGGTTTGGAAAAAGCTGCTCAGAGGAAATTAAAGAGTAATACCAGATCATGCATGTAAGGTGTTGTCTAAATGACTAGTCAAATGCTAGGCAAATGGTCGTGGGTAGTCATTTGAGGGAGACACCAGCTGCTTTTTGGCAACTCTAATATTTCAAAAACGTGGAGATGCCATCCTCTTCCACTGCTAATTCTGGGCAGATATTGCTAAGTAATACAAAAAAAAGGGAGTACCCAGTGCCCAAAGCTCCTGCCATTGCAGGGTCTGGGACTCTGGGGTCATAATGTACGCAGCCTTACCCCCGTTTTGCAAAGAGGCTGTTTCCAAACTCGAACCCCCGACCAATAGGTGGCAATGGAGCAACCAAATAAAACTTATGATTTCATTGCTTAGCAATATTGCTAAGTAATAATAGTTTATTAATTTGTTGATTTGAATACATGTGGTGTTGCACATTCTAACCAAATAACACTTGATACATTACATAAGAAAAGAAAAGTGACACTTCAGCAAATTCTCTTTACTCCATTTTCCTTCAACAACCTCCCCGCCATAGTTCAAGTTTTACCAAAATTTCGCTAAATATTTAGAGGATGGACCTTGGTGCAACAGTACGGTTGCTCCATTGCGACCAAGTGGTCACAGGTTCGAGTCTCCTCTCCGCGAAGCGGGGGTAACGCTGCATACATTATGACCCTCCCCAGACCTTGTAGTGGCGGGAGCCTCGCGCAATGGGTACGCCCTTTTTTCAATAGATGTCGAAATGAAAGCTCAAACAATACGCAAAGAACACAGAATTTCAGGCGAAATTTAGACGAAATGTATCGGTTCGACCGAAATGATACATTTCCTTAATATAAAACCCAATATTCAAATGAAATGGGTCAAAATTTCGACCCATTTCGTGAACTTCGCTAGTTTCGACAAAAAGGTTTGGGGAAACTTGGCTTTTGTGATTTTTGGCCAAATCACTCCTATACAAGAGTAGTGCAATTTTTGTATTCTTGACTCCCATATCTTCGACTCTTTGTAATGAATCATGTATAATAATTGATAATTAGGAAATGGTTTAAAATTTTATATCTATTCGTTCCTAATGTAATTTTAGTTGTTTTAATGTAATTACATGTATTCTAGTACTAAATTTTGTATGGAATAGGCCATATTAAAGAGTGTATACAGCAGCTTACCGCGTATACTACCAACCTAGAGTCCAAGTACCATTTTGGGTGTGTTTCTTTTAAATCGAAAAGTTTCACTATGTTTAGAGGGCCATTTGACCCTAGAAGTTTTGGGACCTAATTTATCCCTTTGGGCCCGAACACCCTCACTCGAAACCAACTACCAAAACCTTCCAGGTTTAGATCAAAATTTCGAGGTTCTGAGAAATATTTTGGTTTTGAGCCCAGTCGAAACCAGGCTCGAAACAGAAACATGGAACTATGCTTCCCTCCCCACTTTATCCCTGCAAATTCCTATACATTGCCCTACTGATTTCTTCTCTTTTCTGGTCTCCACTCAAGTATCTAATAGAGATCCACCATTACTGAACCCTTGTCATTCATGAGAAACTCTCCTAAGCCAGAGTCCGTATCCAAGAGCAAAGTATCAACCGAGAAATAGACAAAACTCCTTTAAAAATGAATTTCAAAGATGAATTTAGGTTAGAATTTCTGTCAAAAGCTAGGAAATTTTTGTCCAGAAAAAATGAGAGGACCAGCGAGGATAACAGGCAGTTCCCCCCCCCCCCCCAACAACCCCCAGGAAATGAGATAAACTAAGCTCTTTAGTTTATGGCATGTTAGAATACCTATAATATAATATAGAACTTTTGAGTTGTTTTCAACTACTACTAATACTATCTAAGAATAGATTGTGCATTTCCCTGAGTTGGGTGAAATTCAAGTAACTAACCCCAATCATACCGAAGTGGTTCATAACTTAAAGATTCACCCAACAAGACTAGGGTTTTATGGTTAGGAGGGCCAATACTACTTGTCATGTTCCATTTGTCGGACAATTATGTGTCTTTCGTCTGCTTGATTTTGACAGAAGGGATCTCAAAGGTAGATTACGCATCTTGGTTCTTTTAATTTTCAAACAGTAGTTATCATCTATAACTCAAATATAGATACCTATGTTGCCACAAGTTTAATAAATAAGGGATATTTTGCAAATCACCATAATGACACTAATCCAGCTATGCACAAGGTAGTTGGAGGAGAAGATTAAAAAAGCATTAACAAAGATGGAAAGGTATTTACCTGGCCCAGAACCAAAACTACATTGGCATTGAGTGTGTCAATTGCATGTAGAAGTAACTGCAACCAGAATACTAAGTTTGAAAAGAACATAAAAAATATAGTGATATAAATTCCATCAGAAAGAAAAGTAATTCTGCACTGAAACACTAGATAGTCAGTATTTGAGCAAAATTACCTCATAACCAACACCTTCTATCCATCCCATGGTATTAATCACCATACCAGCAGCACGAGCTTCAGCATTACCAGAAAATTGTTTTTCTAGGGTTTGAGAAAGCTCCTTCACAAGCACCTTGTACAACTCTGCATTTACACTGTGAAGTATCACTTTGAAAAATGCCTCTTAAGATCAGACATAGATGCATCACTTTTAAAATGGCTCTTAAGATTGGACACAGAAACACGTTAGTTTGTATTAAGTTGCCATAGGTGATAGGCTACCCAAGCTTTCAAAAATAATGGTTGTTTAATCAATGAAACATCAAAATCTTTCAAAGTAAAGTTTCTAGTTGAGAATGCAAATTTTGTTACCTAGGGGTTGTATGCCCAAAAAAGTAGACAAGGGGCATTTCAAGAGGGATTCCTTCCACTGGATCTATTGGCATTTCGATCGGAGTAGCAGCAATGCATCCTGGAACGGTTATACATCCCTGGCCAATATCCAAGTCTACAAAAGTGGGTTTCCATCCTTGTTTAGCTGCCCAGCTAAGAAGCATCTTTGACAAGGTACTCTTTCCTGAATCTGTCGGTCCCACAACAATCACCCTGGGGCCCTGAACCACTAAGAGTATCATTACCCAAGATTCAAAGTAAAACAATGGAAGAACAGAAAGGATCTATGATGGATTTTCTGAGACACAAACACCGATCAACAAGATATTGGATGTCACTAAACTGCATGTAAAATGTATTCAGCTTCCAATTTCCATGCATATTGGCAGCCTACTTATCTCTCCAGACACATATCCTCTGTACCTAATTCCTCTCCAGCATAGGGAAAGACTATACAGTCCTCAGAAGGTATCATACTGAAAAACAAACAACATTTTTTTTTCCCCTTGTTGGCCATAGAACACGAGAAGTTTCAACCCCACAACTAATGGAGGAACATTCATGCAATTTTCACAAATAGTGAAAATACCTTTTTAGATTTTACAAGGTACCTGTGAACTGTCACACATGCATAACAATACCTGAGAAGAATCAGAGTCACTGGTTGAGGATGCTTTGGCACGATTCCTCCGCCCTTCCAATATGGCATGTACATTTACATAGCTTATCATAGGTGTCTAAATTGAACATTAGAAAGGCATTATTCGTCAAGCAAGCAACCACAATAACAAACAAACTACAAATAGAAATCTATGTGAGAAGGTTTTGGTCAAAGAATCTATTGCTCAATACAAGTAGTTAATATGAAGCAGAACAATGAAGCAAACCTCATCTGCAGTATAATCAGTCTCAGTAATCCCATCCAATTCAATTGTGGCGCCATACCAAGTGAAAACCTGATATATGCGATTTGAACTTGTGTAAATAAGAGTTTGAGAGAGGATGAAAGGTCAATAAATGATTCAACCGTTAAGATGTTGCTTTAAGATAGATTCAACAAAATATTTTTCCAAAACTGGCAACGACTCTGAAATATTCTAATTATTATAGATAACTGAAATTGAAAAGCACTTCAAGGCACTTTGAACTATTTTTGTCGCCGAGAAACTTACTAGTTTCTGAAAAGACGCTTTAGGAAGCAGAACTGAAAAATTAGTAAATTTTGAAAATTTTATTATCCATGACCGAATGAGATTCACACACTGAGAAGGTCCACTTGGAAGATGAAACCCTCGTCTCAAAACATAATTCTAGTCAGCAATTGAAAATATGAATTTGGATATCCCGCAGATGGGACAAGCTCCGATTATTAGATATTGCAATTACTTACCTTGAATGGTTTTCTGATTGATAGTAGTTTTGATAAGCAAACACAATGCTGGGCTTTTGGCCCCGAACGAAAATGAACTACTGGGTTCACTGTTTCGATTGCTTACAAGAAATCAATAAAAAAAAAAAAAAGAAGAAAGAAATGATGGCTTACAGCGAATTTGAGACGAGGAGGGAAAGTAAGCCAAATTTCGGGAGGGAGTTCGGTGCCAAAGATTTCTGCAGTGCCAGTGAGAAGACGGAGGCGAAGAGGAGATTCAATGCCGACTTCGACCCTCAGCTCGCACTCTTTGTCCAGCTTCACCTGTCTTATCGCCGTCGACGAGGACGACGACAGTCCCCCAAGCCCTGGCGCACCCCCACCACCTGCGTAAGCCATGTCCAACTCTAGCCAACTCCCCGCTCCTCTCAACTTCTTGAGTCTTGCCTGCACTTCTCTTGGGTTTCAAAACCTAGCGCCAAAACGAGCTAAAACCTGGCAAGTGGGAGGGAATGCACAGCTTGGTTTCTTCTCTGTTGGTTGGAACTCGGAGAAGCCGAAAAGACTGAGCGGTTTACAGTAGAATGTTAAATATAATTTTATTTACAATAAAATTATAAACTCTTATTCAAGAGCATGTTTAGTTAAAGAAAGCATAGTTTTTTTGGGTTTTTTTTTTTTTTTTTTTTTTGTATTTTTGGTAAAAAAAAAAATCACTTTGCATTGGAATTGGGCCAAATTGTCATACACAAAATTAACATAACATTTCTAGTCAGAGAGTCCGTAATGTTATTTTTATTTTTTTTAATGAAAAAAAGAATATTATATTACTAAAAATATGACAAATTAGTACAATGTTCATACATATAAGATAATTCTGGCCTAATAACTAGAGTAGCCTTATATTTTAACCAGGTTAGTAACCTATGGTTTGTTATAAATCGAAAAATAATATCTTTAGACTTGTTCGAAATTTGCAGAAAATAAGAGTTTAAAAGGCCAAGGAGATTGGGATGGAATTGGAAGAAGGCTAGGTAGCAATTTGTCAGAACCCCAAACTTCTTTCAGCTTCACACCTCTCTTGGCAGCAAAATCTAACCTGATAGTTATCCCAACCAGCTCTAGTTCCAAAACATTATGCTTCTTAATCAAACCTGCAATGATCAAAAATAATTTACTATCTAACAAAATACCAAAATCCCATCCAAAAATTTCTAGGTCTCTGGAATCAAAGCTTGCTCATAACAAAACAAGAAATTCTAAAATAGGTAAATCAAGCATGGAAGATATAAGCAAGTCCTCCTCATTAGAGTAATTTACAATTAGGGATGAAATTGGGGTTGGGGATAGATTAACGTCCTACAACCAAATTGCAACATTTCTCAAAAGCATGAGATGATTAGGCTTAATGGACTTAAAACAACAATTGTTTATAGTTTCTCAAATAAAATAACAAATTATAATAACATGCACAGAAAAAACCTAGTTGAGAGTGGGTTTATCAAGCCTTTGAATGAATAGAGTACATATGCAGGAATGTTCCATAGAAGGGTGGGTAAGAAACTCGGTTTTCAAGCCTAAAGGACCAGCTGCCCAGATATATTTAACCCAGTCACAAGAAAATAAGATATGTCAGAGGGTCTCGTTACAAATGCCACAAAGAGCACAAGTGGGATCGATATGAATCAATTTCAAAACAATATATTTAATTGGAATCCTTGCATTTAATACACGCTAAAAAAACATTTTAAACTTAGGATGCAAATTAAGTTTCAAAAAAAAAATTTCCACCAAGTGAAAGTAGAGAAATCAAGATTAGTGGAGTGAGAGTTAAGAAAATTAGTTGCTCATTTATTGCTAAACCGGCCAGTCACAAGAAAAGAAGATATGTCAGAGGGTCTCGTTACAAATGCCACAAAGAGCACAAGTGGGATCGATATGAATCCATTTCAAAACAATATATTTAATTGGAATCCCTGCATTTAATACACGCTAAAAAGACATTTTAAACTTAGGATGCAAATTAAGTTTCAAAAAAAAAATTTCCACCAAGTGAAAGTAGAGAAATCAAGATTAGTGGAGTGAGAGTTAAGAAAATTAGTTGCTCATTTATTGCTAAACCGGCCATCTTTACCTAAGGTGCACCACAAAGTATCAGGTGATTCGGAGATGGGAATGTAGGAAATAATAGAAACAAGGGATGGAACAAGCTGTCTAAGCCGATTAGTATCCCAAGTGAGATTATTAAAAAAAAAACAAGGACACTTTTTTAGGAAACATTCTTTGAGAAGAGTTGGGTTGGATTGTGAATCTAGGAATTGACGGAATCCAATGATCAATCTAAAAGAAGGTTTCTTGACCATTTTCAATTCTTCTGAAACTAAAGGATTTTAAAGGGCTGATAATTTTTGTAATACTATTTCAGGTCCAAGATCCCTTCTTAGACACAATTCTTAGATAAAAAAAGGAAGAGTTGGGAAAATAACGGGCTTTGAGAATCCTTGCCCCAAGACATTGCTATCAGTCAGTAATCTCCAACCCATAACTTAAGGAGGAGAACCTCATTTTGAGTGCTGGCTTTCCTAAATCCTAGGCTACCTTTAGAAATGGGACGACAGATTTTCTTCCAGGAAACAAGAGAATTTTTCCTATTTCCTTCAGAACCCCCGTTCCAAAAGTGCAACACTGTTAATCTCTATTGGAATATAAGAAAAAAATACACGAGGAGAGATAAGATGATAAAGAAAACATAGTTGGAAAATCAGGTTTTTTAACTCGACTTGTCTTTCAAAAAAAACTTGGTGATTCGGTCTTGTTAAACCTGGTCAAGGCAAATCACGTTTTTTAAAATTTTAATACAATAAATATGTATGAACTAGTAAAAAATAGAAAGAAAAAAAAAACAGAAAAAATATGGGACAATCAAATATCAATGCATTTTGAGTTTATACCATTGAACAAAATAAGAGAGTCGAAGAGTTGAGGGTTTTTTACTATTTTACTTAATTCAAATTTTAAGTGAATCGATTTTATGGTTTTTTTCTAAATGACTAAACACGTTGAGTTTGTCATGACACAGGTAAAAATATCGAATCTTATTTGACTTGGATGATTTATGACCCAGTCTTATCATTTTTTACTTGGACTTCTTAGTCTACACAACTTTTGACTCGACTCAGACAAGTCGTACAAGTCAAAACCCGGTTTCCCAAGCATGGAAGAAAGAACCAAAAATAAAACAAAAGGAGATATCAGCTCAGCACAGATTCGGAGGGCTTGGTCCCAGGTCCACCTGGATGATCGGAGGGCCAGGAATCAATACAATCAGACGATCGATACGAGGCAGATAGGTAAGGACCATGAACAAATCGATGCTCCCAATTCCATTTGGCTTCTCAACAACCTGGGAGTAAGAAACCTTCGTAGTCGTTTCAGAGGTGGCGGCGGGAGAGAGCAGCAGCAGAGGCAGCGGCAACGAGCAACGAGCAACAATGGTGAAAACGTCGTACATGAGGCTTAAGGGAAGCCAGCAGCTCAGGCAGCGCCTCCTGCTCTCGACCCTGGCGGGCACCGCTATCCTCATTGAAGACATTCGACCCGACGATACATGGCCTGGTCTCCGCCCTCACGAGATCTCTTTCCTCCGATTACTTGAGAATATCACTGACGACTGTGTTGTTGAAATCAACGAAACCGGTATAACGTTTATCCCACAAATTTGTGTATTACGTTTAGGGTTTAGGGTTTATCTTTTTTCCTTTCATTCTTTGTGTTACAGGAACAAAATTGAAGTACAAGCCGGGAGTTTTGATGGGCGGGAGGCATCTCGTGCATGACTGCGGTCTCAGTCGATCAATTGGGTATTTCCTGGAGCCTCTGGTCGTGCTTGGTTTGTTCGGAAAGAAGCCCCTCTCGATAAAGCTCAAAGGTTCGATCTTTATTCGTTTTTTTCCTCCCTGCTCAACCTGTATCTTCCAATTTGTTGTTGGGATTTGGTTGGCATAGTTACAACTGATAATTTCCGAGAGTTGCAGTACGAGCTTGTTAGAGAGTCTAGACCATGGATTTAGGAACACCGAGAATTTCATTTAGCTGGGGGTGCCATCTGTTGAGACTCTTGACAAAGCTGTGATTCTAGAATGGTGTCCAAAATCCAGGATTGTTTTAGATGCTCTGTTTTGGGAGAAACAAATTTGATTTCCAGACATTTAAGGTCGTTAAACCAGTGTTAGGTTTTCAATTTGTAGATGTTGATAAGCCGAAGGTGCCCCTCCCTGCATTCTCTCAATCAATTGACCTTTCCAATTCTGTCTCCCAAGAGCCCGAGTTGATACTTGTTGCTAGAAAGATGTTTTGTATCTCATCTGAATCCCCATATTGGAGGTGCCTTCAGTCAACCTTTGGGGAATCAGCTACTTCCTTTCATCTTGTAGCATAACCTAGTCCTCTCAGAACTACCACACTCACTAAGCACATTCATCTTGACCTGCAGTCATTGTCTCACGTTCTCTATGTTCTCTTTAATTAGAGGATAAAGTTGCATCCCTTGTATTATGTAATGTATTCTCCTCTTCAGAAAGCTTTACTAGTCAACCCGTTTTCACTTGTTGTATATTTGCTTGATGACAGGAATTACGAATGATTCCAAGGATCCATCTGTCGATACTTTCCGGTCAACTACTCTTCCTATGCTCAAGCGCTTTGGAGTTCCTTCAGAAGGTTTGGATCTAAAAATTGAGAGCCGTGGAAGTCCTCCTGAGGGTGGTGGTGAAGTCATTCTCTCAGTCCCTATGATTCAAAATAGTTTATCAGTGAGTCCTTGCGTTAATGGGAGTTTCCTTTATTAGTTTATTTAGTTGTAAATAGTTGTTTCATTCATAAATACGTTGTTTTATCGATTTTTCTTCCCTTCAATGGTATATTTTTTACTGCAGGCAATTACTTGGGTTGATGAAGGAATGGTTAAGCGGATAAGAGGAGTAACATATTCTACAAGAGTCTCCTCTCAGTTTGAAAACACTATGATTCATGCAGCTCGTGGAATCTTTAATCAATTGCTTCCTGATGTTCACATAGCCACTGACCATAAATCTGGTTCACAAGCTGGAAAGTATGGTTTGTTATCTAATTTCATCTTTTATGTTAAGAGGGTTTTTGTCCATAGACCGATTAATGGAAGGAAAGCCCCTGCTTCAGTACTTGAGTTTATCTGTAGTTAGATCTTCTAAATTAATTGTCATTTTATATGTACTTGAGCTCATGGAAAGTTTGATACCTTGGCAGATCACCTGGCTATGGCATTTCTTTGGTTGCCGAGACTACATCTGGCTGCTTCATGTCTGCTGATACTGCGGTTTGTCATGCAAGGGGGAAAGACACAGATGTTCTTGAAGATGAGGAGCAGGAAGAGCTGAAGCGTCCTGAAGATGTTGGTGAGCAGATTGCTTCGGTGCTGCTTGGAGAGATTGAACAAGGGGGAGTGGTGGATTCAACACACCAGGTACGTCTACTTTGGCATATTATGGTATCGTTCTCTTGTTTGTTATAGGGGTGTAAAAGAATATAATTGAATAGTTTACTTGATGTTTTGACCGTCATTTTGCTTTAAAATGTTCTGTTGGGCTGTTTTCCATTTTTAACGATACTTAATTATGGTGAAATGTCTACTTGAATATAATTTTATAAATATTTTTTTTTCTCTTGGTTAAACTTATTTCTTGCTTCTTTTTGGTGAGGAAAAAAATAATAATTAGGCATACCAATATTTTGTCTGACTCATCTTACTCATTTGTCAACAACAAGGTCTCACCTGTCCGCTGTCTGGGTCTGAACCAACTAGGTTTTTATCTGAATTAAATACTGGATTGGGTTCAGATTTGTTATTCTGACAACTCAATCTGGTTTGACCAAATTAGTTATGGTACAATATATTAGTGGTTCATCTCACTAATAGGTTTGGAGCTTAAATCCCCCCCCCTTGCAGAGTTATACTGATCTTGGATTTGTCCAATTTCTTGCCACCCTAACACATAGTGCCTCTCAAAAGCAACATATCATGCATTTTTGTTGTGATTTCATCAATACCTCTATTGAACTGGAGCCCTGCAAAGAACTTTTGCCAAGTTCACAGTGGTAATTGCTATGTAAACTTCTGTACAAGCACACATTTGCACCCTAACACATTGTTGTCTTAGAACCAGATAGAGTGCCATGTAATTCCACTTACGGAAGAAGATATACATATATCAAATACAAACAAGTGAATTTAAAATATAATTAAAAAAGAAATTTTCATATTTTGGACATGATTTTCTGACCAGTGAAAACTATTTTAGAATTCAATCGTACTCAAGTGTATGAGGATTTCCATGTTTCTGCAGAGATTTTTAGTCAACAAATTGGGTATTTTTTTTTGGATTTGTTATGCAGGGCTTGCTGTTTCTTCTTTGTGCTTTATGCCCTCAAGATGTTTCCAAGGTACGTGTTGGGAAGCTCTCACCTTATGGCATTGAGACACTGAGACATATCAGAGATTTCCTGGGCGTCAAGTTTGTTATCACACCGGAGCCAACAACGGGGACAGTTATACTCAAGTGCATTGGATCAGGATTAAAAAACCTCTCAAGAAAGATTTCATGAACAGCACAAGATCAGCTGCTCATCTGTGGAACAATGTGTTTTCCTGTAGTCTCAAGATCATAGACGCAAGTTTCTTACATTTGTAAATTCATGGTAAGACTGAACGGGATGATGCACGATTGCCAACTCAAGGTGTATTGCACCATTGGATGAAACACTAGACTATGAGGGTGCCAGCAGTGGGTATGCATTGACATCCTCTCATCCTCTGTCGCAGCAAATTGATACCATTTTATCAAACTTTTAACTGCGCTAGAGTTTTGTAGCAAATTGCTTCCCATTTTGACTGATGGAAGAGTTTTGTAGCAGTTGTATTACCTTGATTTTTGCATTCAGATAAACTATAAACTTTCTTCACCCTTTTCTTCATGGTCTCCTACTTCAGTTTAAATAGAAAATATTTTGCATGTGTTGTCTCAAAAGCAAAAGATATTGTACAATTATGTTGGGCAAAATTTTGGAAAACAGTTTTTTCTGGGATGTTTCCCCATCCCAACCCACCAAGAACTTTTGCAATGTTTATGCTAGTTGTGGTTCATCTTTAAGCATTTGGTGAAATCGAAATGATCATGGTTGTGGTTAACTCTTACCCAATCAAAAAGGACAAAATGGGTTGGAGCATCCATGTAGTTACAGCATTTGTATATTTAGAGATGCAGTTTTGAAAATTCAGATTATGGATCTCAGATGCAAGAAGGTCTAATGCCATCAGATTGATGGTAAGGGAAGGAATAGAGGTGAGATTTGTTCAGCATCATCAGAACTCTTCAAAAAAAAAAGAGGGGGAATTTCTTAGATCTACGAGATTAAAAAAAAAATTACAAGATAAGTATAATTTAAATTTATTTTACAACCACAAAATTTAGATTTTGAAAAGATTTACCTAATCCCCAAATTAGTTAGTTCTCTTCCCATTCAACAAGAAAATATAACTAAACTTCTTAAAATACCCTCTACCATCATTTTGTTTCCTTACCGGTTATCATAGGAACACTGGTAAGTATTGGCTCTCCCACTCTCTCTCTCTCTATGTGTCTTTCTCTACCCTTGTTTTAGCTTTCGTTTTTTCCACTTCTTCTTCGTCTCGGGCTTCCCCTCCCCGTTGCACCCATTCGAGGACTTCCTTGTGATAAACCTCACCAAGCTTGAGTGCGAGAGGTATAGCAGCACCAATAACCATGCACCCTTGCGATGTCTGGTCATGGTGGTTATGGGATACGCATGATGTACTCAGTGCCTGGTGGCATACAAGCGTTCTGTCCAACTACCATGCGGTTTCACTTGCAGAGCTCTGTATTTGCAGCGGAAAGAATTCCACCTTAAACTACGAGTCAGGTGAACAATCCGGCTCCGGCCCATTATATTTTACGAAGCATGATCACACACTCGAGAATTCTATCAAAAACCAGTTCCATAGGTTAAAATGAACTACATGAAGAAAGGACACATTTGAACCAAGAAACTCACGATTTACACATGGAAGGACAACCTAGGGGAATGTTGGGTCCAGGTCAGATCTTGACATCACCAAAATTTCTATTTTCAAGGGATTCTTGCCATTAATATCGTGGAAATCAGCTCTTCTTCCAGAAAGGCTTGTTGCCTTAGCGACATTGACTGAAATCCCAGCTTTATCAAAAGGATTTCCAAAAAAAAAATAAAAATAATATCTATGTAGGAAATCAAAAGCTATTGTTGATGAAACTTTACAACAAAAGAGATGGGGGAGGAGAGAGAGAGAGGGAACAGACTCGTGTTGTAAAATACAAAGAGAGGGAGGCGCTGTCAAGAGTGCTCTAGTGTCAAACTATTGATATTTTACTAGTTATGCTGCCATTAATGGAGTTTTCTGGACGCCGTTACCCTGTTGATGCCGGAGTTTCCCCCTCTAAGCAAGCAAACCGCTACAAGGAAGGGGGAAAAAAAAGAGGCTACACTAGGGGCAGAGAAAAAGCAAATACTCACTGGGTCTGCCTGTGATAACCACTAGAGGATTAAAACAGGGAGTCAAGGACTCATGAAGGTGATTAACCAGTGGAAGAGGGATAAACGAGATAGAGTGAAGCACCTTGCACTTCACCAGCCCGGGAACTCAATGAGAGTTGTGCAAACAGTTAAACTATTAAGCATTAATTATCATTAGCCTTTCTTTTAGGAAAAAAGTGATGTCAAAGGGTATTTTAGTAAGTTTAATTATATTTTCTTGTTGGGCGGGACGAACACTAATTAATCTGAGGATTAGGTAAATCTTTTCAAAATCTAAATTTGTAAATGTAAAACGAATTTAAAATGTACTTATCTTGCAATTCTTTTTTTAATCTAGTAGATCTAAGATATTCCCCCCAAAAAAAACCCTCATATTCTGTACTCAATTCATCTCTATTTGGTGAAGGTGTATTACATGCATAAAGACCTTTTAAAAATCCTTAAATTAATTCATAAAATAACTTTTAATTACATTCACTCATTCAATATAAGTACATAAACTCAAAACAGAATACTAGCAGCTTACAACCACACCACATGAGTTTTAACATATCCTATGCCCATTAAGGCGTAGTCATCCTCCAAACTTCATTATTCAAATGAGTTTGTCTCTTTCCAAGCACATGTGAACATTTTTCTTTTGGGAACCATTCTCATGGGAGCGCATGGGCCATGTACACGTGGCAGCCAATAAGAGCGTGAGTGCTGGCACATTGAGGGGTAGAAATTCCCTCGTTCATGGGGGCGGGGTGATCATTTCCACCCCCAATGTGTTTGGGTGTGTCCCTGCATCCTATGCAAGGAACTTCTCTCTTTTTTTTTTTAATTTATCGGGGAATACAATGAAGGGGCTTGAACTGGGGCCGGCTTGGAGCGTGGGCTCTATTGCGCCAAATTCATAGCAGTTGTCCTTAGCTCATTGGCATTTAATTGATAGAGAATAAACATAAAGGGATCTTCTTATTAATACCTCTTAAGATATGACTTTATTTTTGGACAAAGTTTTCCTCCACCCAAAAAACGGTTCATCCACCATCCTAGAGTTCACAAACCCCTCCTTATTTTTTCTACTCTTAGTTTAACACACTTTTTCCATTTTAGTCCGGGTAAAATGTGTAAAAGATTTGCACAATGCCAACTTAATTTTAAAATTGCATGTTGACACCCCTCATAAGACTCGGATTACTGTAGCACACGCCCTGTAAAGTATCTCATATGCCCCCCCTTTTATTTTTAATGTGTTCCTACAATGCCCCTCTTCCAAGGCAAGAAACTGCACATTGTCTGTGTGGCAAACCCTCTCCCATGGTACATTTTATCATTTCACATGTTCACTTGAAAAAGCATGCGAAACAATAACTTTTTAAACTGACATAATGGCAAATCATTTTCAAATAATTTTGAAAATCCTTTTTTTACCTTTGACTTAAATAACTTTTCGGAATAAGACAAGGGGCAATCAAAAGAATGTTACATGTTTTAAATACACTTATAGAGGTGTCATTCATACAATCTCATATATAAATATAGGGAGAGGGATTCATATGCTAGCAGTGTGTAATAGAATCTTGCATTCTAGCATCTTATTGATTGTCAAATCTCGATCTCTACATCTCAGTCGTTCAATCCGTTAGTTGTTACAACCCCACATTCTCCACTACCTCTACACCATGTCTCTCTCCACTCGCCATTGCATCTATTGCCCACTGGTGTGGGTTCATGGAGGATCCCTTATCATAGTTGAGACTGGTTTCCCGTCTACCCTTCCTAAGCTCATCTTCCCGTAGCCACTATCCAACCTTTCCCTCCATCAATCCCTTGCCTTTTTCCTCCCTCCTGAACTCGACAACCAACCTCCCTGCTTTGTTTCCCATTTTTGGTCGCATATGTATCCCTTCACCCCCGCAACCCCCTATACGAACCCCCTTACCCACGCCTTCCACCACAAATCGTCCATGGCCTCTGCACCCCTAACCTCTCCTTCCACCCACACCTAACCATCATTGTAGCCACTGCTCCCCCCATCTCTCCCCCATGCCACATCCTCCTCTCTTGCTGCTCTATCGTGCAACCCTCACCCCTTCTGCTAGAAAACCAAAACCAGAGCGAAAAAATTGATTTGTATCACAAGTCCTAACACTGTTGCCCTTAACCGTCTATTGTTTATGTTGTGTCTGAGAGTCCATTTCTTTCTTGGGAAAATGGCATCATCAGTGTTGTTCTAGGAAGCTTTGAAGTATAGACATGGAAAGGGGGAGGGATCTTTATGCCAGTGGTGCGTGATAGAATCTTGCGCAGTAGCATCCTATTGATCGTCCAATCCCCATCTATGCATCTTAGCCATTCAACCCATCAATTGTTGCAACCCCACACTCTCCATCGTTGCTACACCCTCTTTCTCCCCACTCCCTGCTACTGCTGCATCTCCCTTGCAATTTTCCCCTCCCCCCATCTTTGTATGCCGGTCCCTCTCTCTCACCCTTCTTGTGGCCTCCCTATCTCTTCCGACAAAAAAAAAAAAAAAAAAACCCAAACTTGCAAAATCGATCTGAATCACAAGTTCGGTATCATTGCCCCAATGCCCTTGATTGTCCATTGTGTGTGTTGTGTCTTCAAATCCATCTCTTTTGGGGGGAAAAATAGGATTATTGGTGCTATTCTTGGAAGCTTTGATGATGAGACGACACCACTATCTCCTTCCAGTGATGAGAAAGGGAAATATGGACATGAAAGGGGAGAGGGATCTATACTCTAGCGGTGTGTGATAGAATCTTGCACAGTATCCTCTTATTGGTCGTCGAATCCCCATCTCTGCATCTCAGCTGTTCAACCCGTCAATTGTTGCAACCCCATACTCTCCACCGCCGCTACACCCTCTCTCTCTCTCTCTCTCTCCCCCCCTCTCCTCACTCGTTGTTGTCACTGCTCCATCTCCCATTGCTAGTCGCACTCTACATTCCGTCATAACTCCCACCGCTGGTCATCCATGGGCTCTGCACCCTTGAACTTTCCTCCCACCCACACCTAAGGGTGTCAAAGCCTATTCCAAACCGGTAAAACAGACCGAGACAACTCAAACCGATCCTTATCGATTTGTTTTGGACGGGGGTATGATGAGATTGGTTAAAAACAGGACCGCAGCGAACCAATCTATATCCAATCAAAAAATTGAACTGAATGAATCCAATAAAAAAAATCATTGAATATAAGGTTATGAGTAGGTGAATTGATTATCCATTGATTTCAATATTAGTAAGAATATTTCTGGTTGTAATGGAGAATTGTTACAAATCAATGACGTATGAGGTGATGAACAGGGAAATTGATTTGTAACAATGCTTCCATTAATCTCCTTGTTCAATATACAAGATTAGTTAGACAATCCAATGAATGATTTGATAGTAGGGTTCATTTTGTGATTTCAATAGTAGTTTTCTTCTCGCTAATAGTTATTCATTGATTTCAATATTAGTTATCTTCCCCTTACAATGATAAATAATTATTTGATTTGTAACAATGATTTCGTTACGAACTCTATTTATCCATTGACTTCAATATAGTTATCTTCCCCTTACAATTATATTCCTCTTTGTTTGGAATCTTTGGATTTTTTTTTGATAGAAGGAATCTTTGGATTACAACATGAACACGTCAAATCAATTTTTCTATTCGTGATTGTTTACTTGTTTGACTTGGGGAAGATGATTTAAAGTGCGTTTATCGAATCTTTCCTCACTATAAGCGGTGAATGTAAATCAATCTAAACTGGTATTAACCCGATATCGAAAAATCAAAATCGACCGAAAACCAAAGTTCCTTAATGGTTTGGTTTTGGTCTCACTCATTCCTGGACCGAAACCGATTCAGCCTTATCGAACCAACCATTTGACACCCCTACCTATACGTAACCATCACCATAGCCACTGCTCCCTCCACTTCTACCCCATGCCACAACCCCCTCTCCTACTCCTCTGCCGTGCAGCCCCCTCATGCCCTTCTTCCACCAGAAAACCAAAACCTGAGCCATAAAAGTGATCTGCATCGTTGCCCCCGCTACCCTTGATAGTTCGTTGTGTTTGTTGCATTCGAAAGTTCATCTCTTTCTTGGGTAAAATGGCATCATTGGTGTTGTTCTTGGAATCTTTGATGATGAAACAATACCACTATGTCCTTTTGGTGATGAGAGAGGGAAGTTTGGACATGGAAGCATAACATGGTAAGGTCGACAAGGGAAACCTGTATAACCGATCTAATTCTATTTCTGGTATGTCATTATCACAACAATAAGAACATCAACTGCAACAACAGTGCAGAGGCCATGGGCGATCGATAGCAGGGAGAGGGGGGAGATGCAGGGGTGTGCGAGCAAGTGAGGAATTTTGGGGCTAACCGGGCAATAGATGATAGTGGTGGTGGATTGCAAGTGCCAGTGATGGGGGAGAGATGCAAAGAGGAGGGATGGGGTGGAGCTCACAGCGGATTGCCAATGGATCACAGGTGATGTAGGACAGTGATATTGAATGGTTGAGATGCCTTCAATATAATCTAATGATCAATAAAATGTTGCTATGCAAGATTCTATTACACTATGTTCGTGTGTGTGTGCAAGTGGAGAAAAATTCTCTGTGGAAGAGTATACCACCCACGCTCAGACATAGCGGGGGATGATCACCCTATCCCCCATGATGCCAACGCGTGTACTCTCATTAGCCACCTGTGCGCAAGGTCCACGCTCCCCCACAAAGAATGCTGACCCAATATCTACATTATTTTTCGATAAATATATAGTATATAATTGGAGAAAAGTTTTTGGTCTATTGTTCGAAGATGAGACATCATGATCTGGAGTCATTCACGACATTAATACTCCCATTATTGAATAAAGTTACCATAATGCTTCTTACTAGCATTCAAGAGTCATTATGACTTATACCTTTCTATGCCACCGACTGAAAAACCTCTTCCCTATCTAGGGGTTGTCAGGGTCAATCGGGGCCAACCTGACCCAACTTAACCCAGCATAACTAGGGTCAATCAAGGCTAGGCCTGGATTGAAATATCCTAGCTTGACCTTTGGGCTAGGCTGGGTTTTAAAAAACTCCCCACCAAGCTCGACATGTTTGGACTTTTCACCCCTATATGAAATTTTAATCATTAGGTGTCTAGCAATATTTGAACTATGTATTAGTTCAATATTAAGTTGAATCATTTACCCTCTCATGTATTTCCATGCTTCATTAGGTGGTCTTGGAATCCTTTTGGTTTTGCTAATTGACATACTCTCCTAAAGCTATTGACAAAATTTCAGTCCCATCTAACTAGTCACATTGAAGATACGATACACACCATGTGACAAGGTAGGTAAGTTTTTTTTTGGGTTTTTTACAATTACCACCCAAAAAACTTTCATATTTACTATTACCCCCCCCCAAAACTTTGAAACAACTATTACCCTCCCCTGTTGCATACTAATAACTAACTGGCCCCCACAGTTACAGACCCGTAACGGAGGGGGTTAGTCGTGAGAGTGTGCCGTTGTCACGGATTTTTTAGGACCAAAATGCCCTTTTGGGGTGGTAATTGTAAAAAACTTCCACCCCATCACCGTCCCTTCTTCTTCTTCTTCCTGCTCACATCACTACAAGAAAAAGGGTCTGTCGCGGCATTTTTAGACGGGTCTTAGCGGCGCTTATTGGTAAACGCAGGCATATATAAATATTTGACGGCGTTTACTAACAAACGTCGGTATAGAAAGTATATTACCTAGAAATCATGGTGTTTATATGTAAATGCCGCTATAAATACATATTTGGGGCGTTTGCTTTGAATTGCGGGTATATAACAATACAACGGCATTTATTTGTAAACGCCGTAGTATCATACTATATTTACCACCTGCCGTATGTATTTTCGTGGGTTTAGGAAAAAGTGACGTTACATCTTTGGGGGCGTTTGTTTTGAAATGCCAGGGTATGTAACAATACAACGGCGTTTACAAATAAATGCCGTAGTAGCATACTACTTATATCTATTTTCGGGCGTTTAGAGAGAAGCGCCGTTATATGGAAAACAATATCACCACGTTTTTTATTAATCGCCGCTTAATATAATAGCTTTTTTCACAAAAAAAAAACTCCAAGGCTTATTCATTTCGTGCCTCTTGCCGCGCGCTAATTGATCGATACCCTCTCTAAACTTTCAAATCCCAATCCCTCATGTTTCTCTCTCAATCTATCACGATCCCTCAAATCTCTCAAATCTCTCTCAATCTCTCACCGTCCCTCTCTCCCTATCTAATCTTCACATTCTCTCTGAGATTTCTCTCAAATCTCTTTCAACCTTGCTCCCGCTGCAACTGTTGTGGACCATTTGGGGCTAAAACAACCGATTGAGGATCAAGGGGAGGATTCTAGGGTTGGTGTTGCTCCGGCCACCACTTCCCGGAGCGCCAGCCTGCTGTAGCTGACGTTGGTGTTGCTCTTGGCCTCCCTGCTCGAGGAATATCTCCTACTCTGAGGTACTTAGTAAGTTTTACTCTGTTGTTCCTTCTCAGGTTCTTTCTCCTGGAATTCACACGATGCTTATTCTACTGATTTTCCAAGATTGTTCGATAGGTTTTCATAGTCACAACATATTGGTGGGTTGCGAACCCTAATGGGTCGAGGTGGGTTGTCTTCGTTGGTTCTGGACAGTGAGAAGGGGGCTTGTTAAGGCTCCAACGAGATTAGGGCAGAAGACGATACCTGAAGCCAAGGCTCTTGCGGCCTTGAAGAGCCATAGCGAGGCCGAAAGAAGGCGTAGGGAGAGGATTAATTCTCATCTCGCTACGCTTCGGAAGCTTGTCCCCTGTACAGAAAAGGTTTGGTTCCTTATTTTCATTTCTCTTTCGCCTTTCCTGATCTTCTATGGATTGGGTTGCTACTTTCAGTTAATTGTTTAATTCATCTTTGGAACTTAATACTATTACTGGTCTTTGTTCTTTTGAATCAAGTTTCTTTCATAAATGCTTTTGCTCGGATTAAATCTATATATTGCTCGTATATTTGTGTTTTGTTTGAATCATTTCCGTTCCTTTTCGTTTTTCCTTTAAATGCTTTTGCTTTTTTGAGTTTGTTCTTTTACCACCATGGGGAGTGAGCATGAGTTACTGAGGTTGATCAACTGCTGCAGAGACATACGGTGGGTGACAGAGCTTGCGTTAATTACAGTCTCTGGTTTAATCCTACTGTGTCTCTTGCCCTTTGTAATGACTGGAGAGTTTTTGGGATTTGGGAAAGCAAATTCAACAAAAGTTTGAATACAAAGATAGAGGTTCTGATTTCTCTTTAGCTTTATTTCTTTATCCATATTTTGGATACCAATGATGCAGAATAGGAATCTTATGAACTTTTATTCTTTAAATTGAAGAAATTATTAAATGATATGCCATTTAAGAGCTACAATTATATTGATGTCAAAACTAGTCATTATAATGGCTAATAATTGGGATTCAAATCTTTAATTTTACAAAAATTTGGAAAAAAACACAAATATATGCAGTAGGAACAAGATTGACAAGCTAAAACTTTGTTACTCTGATGGAATATTGGAGTCTTAACAAAATGTTCTTCTTCTATAAATCAAAATGGTAGTTGAAAACCTTAGAATTTGTTATTAGAAACCATTTGGTACTGTGAAAACCTTAGAGTTTGTTATTAGCTCATTAAAATGGTAGTTGAAGCTGCTATTTTTTGGTTCACATTGAATTCAGTGCAGTGGACAGGATCTTTGATGCTTCATTGAATGACTTAGCTGTGGTGAAAGAAATGAGCACTTGGAGGAGGTTTTTGTTAGAAGTTTTTTGGATTTTCAAGGGGTTGTTTGGGATTTGTATTTCTTAGAACTTGTACATATTTGTCCAGGGAAAGGCTTCAGCAGGTGGAGGGGAAAGGTTTCAGCAGGTGGAGTTTATCTTAATCTTCTCGTTGAAGAAATCGCCATTTGTTTTCTTTAAGGATTTTAAGTATTTGAAGTTTGAATTATTCTTTTATAAACTTAGTGCTATGAAGGAAAATGAGGTTAGATTTCCAGATTTTGTATAGTCAGCAAACTTGGCCTTAGCTGCTGTACCATGGCCATGGGCTGCTTATGGCGGCCACAAGCTACTGCTCATTTGATTTTATTTGGTTATCTAGACTTCAAATATATTTAGATTTAAAATTATTTTTTTTTTTATGGTAGTTCTTGGTTTCTCTTTCATTTCTTCCCCAGTTGAATTACCATTGGTTGTGACTATGAACAATTCTATGACTTGGCCCGTTGGATATGATTTGGCACTTCTTAGTGTTCTTCTAAATATCGACTACTTCTTGTTCTTAGCATAATTGTATGAGTGGTCTTCCGGATTCAAGTTATACTAAGATACATTAGAGACGCTTGTCAATTCTAATTCTCATATCAAGACGTCACGTGCTTAGACACACAATATCTAATTTGTCTAGAGAAATAAGTTATATTACGCCGTAGGAAACTGCGTTATGGAGAACATATAAGTATAGACTTCAAATCCGCCGATGAATTAGGTTTGTCAATCCCTCTCTCTCTCTCTCTCGATTCTTGAATATTTTTCTGCTAATCGTTGACAATATCCATAAGTTCTATTCGTGCTTTTGTGAAAATATGTGTTCATGACTCTCCTTCTTGGTTCTTTTCTAATATTTGGTTCGAGTATGATGAAAGAGTGCAATTTGTTTCCTCATCCGCCATGAGAAAGTTTCATTTTATGAATGGATCAAAAGGTCTTTAAAATGGCTCGTGGTGGAGTAATGATTGAACACTATCCACGTAGTTTCCTGGGGATGAAAACATGATGTCCTATGCTCCAACATCTACGGTAATCTGAATTTGACTTCATACTTTTCTCTTGGCCTACTAATTTATTATTCTTATAATGACAATGGAGATGTTGATGAGGTAATGGATAGTCTTTTTCTTCTTCCAGTATATTGGTCTAGATGTTTTTAAATGAGTAGCTTTCCGTGTAGCAAACTTCACTTGATGGCATAGAGTTGTTCATGGTTCTTTCTCAATAATTACTCTTCTCTTCATTCTAATTCCCATTTTGTATATGCCCCCCATTGCTATTGGCTCCGCAATGCAACTCTAGGGTACATGGAAATTTGTTTGATTCATACATGTTGCTTTTTTTTTTGTTTTTTAATGTTCTAGAAACTCCGAAAACAAGCAGAGATAGGTGTTGTAGTGTGGTGTGGAACTTTGCATGGCGGTTCGGTCATGAAGAAGTTGTTTCATGGAACAAATTTTGTAAAAAACATGGCTTCCTTCTCCACATTATTTATTTTTAATTGTTGGTTTGTATTTATTTTCTTCACTTTCGAATAAATGTGTCTATATGTTTTCCTTGTTAGGCCAATGTACATTGTCAGCAGAGTTATATGAGATGAGAGAGGAAGGTCGAGAAGGAGAATAGAAAAACAACGAGCATTTTCAGCCAAGGGAGTAGTAGTTTTCTCGGGTTCTTTGACTTTATTATCTTTTTCTAACTCAAGTAGGGAACCTACTCCATTTGGTTTAGGATTTCCTTTGTTCTTTTTCAAACTTGGGTATTTTTGGAACTCTATTTTCAACCTTAAAGATATAGCTGTTAGCATTATTTTTTTCATGGTAGTTTAGGCATGTTCTTTGGTTGAAATTGGATATAGATGATGGATTGAAAATCGCCATGCTTCTTAGTGAAAGTTAGCAAAAATGTGTCTCATAGTAGTTCTTGTTTAGTTTGTTTTTTTGGGATATCATCGGAAGATATGATTGAACTATACAAAGGTGACATTGAGATGGTGTATCAATCATTGTAGATTCTACTTCTTTGTTCTCTATGATACTTTATGCCGATATGAGGTGATAAAATTGGTACATGGTTATATTGCTACAGTGTATTGTCTATTGCGAGTTTGATTTCAAACTAGACACTTTTTCGACATGATCAAGCTAATAAAGATTGGTACATGGTTATATTGCTGCGGTAACGTCCATTTGAATACTATTGTCAATGAGTTATTGCTAAATTTTGTGTGTTTACTGGAGTTGCTTGGTGATTCAAAGCACTCCTTGTCTAAGGTGTTCATTGATTGAAGACATAGAGCAAAGTACAAATATTGTTTATGTTGTTTTTGAATTTTAATAATTTCTCATAGGTTGTAAGTGTCCTTTGGGGTAAGGTAGACTAAATGTAATTAAGTTTCAAACAGTCATTTGTACAAGTAAACTTAAACTATTTTGGATTCTCGTCATTATTTCATTGTTTTTAGGGATGAATGTTTTCTTCTTTTTTTTTTTTTTATGTGGAAGTCTTATGTCTCTTCACATCAATAGGTTAAGAACAGTTAAAGGATCTGCACCACAAAAATATCAGTTAAAGCATTAGGTAAATAAATTTTTTTTTAAAATACTATATGTAGCGGCGTTTCTTACTAAATGCCGCTAAGTATATGTCTTTACGGCGTTTATTAAAACATGCCGCAAATAAATCATAATTATACCAATGCTTATAAACTATAGCGACATTTCAAAAAACGCCGTTATAAATTATATATGGCGACATTTGTTAGTAAACGCCGGCGAAAGTATATCTACACGGCATATGGCATAAACGCCGTGATATATTTCGGCGGTGCATTTGACGACATATATATGCGGCGTTTACAAACGCCGCCGATTCATATAGCGGCGTTTTTAAGTATGCGACACTTAAAAAACGCCGTAAAAAGCGCTTTTTCTTGTAGTGCATTAACCGTACGAACCTCCAAGTCATCTATGGGAAACTCCCCCTATGACCTCCATTGAACGCATAAGGAACTGGAGACAAGGAAGAAGTATCCCCATTACTCCTAGTAAGCCTGGTGAATACATCAAATTCTTTTTCTGCCTTTATTCATGAAATTACTTCAAATAAAACTTAAGCCTTCCAAGTCTCAATTGCAGAATAGCAAGAATACGATGATCTGAATAGAGATCTGGAGAAACAGAAAAAACAAATTTTGAAGTATTGTGGTAAGAAGAAGAAAGGATTAGGAATTCGTGCAAATTTGCAGAAATAGAGGGGTTATATTTGGGGATCTTCGATGGAAAGGCCTAGGTTTGAAGACAAAAAGGAATAGAAATTTCTTGAGATTAGAGATCAATCCGAATCTCGGGAAAAGGAAGCAACAAAAACTGAAACCCATACAGTACTTTCCTAGAATACCATTAAGAGAATTGAAGCCATTCATTACTAGGATTGGAGAACTATGACTCAGGGCAAGTAACATAATACGATCTAAGAACGTCAACAGAGAGAATTCACAACCGAAACAACACACCAATCAGATTCTGGAGCAGAGGAGTTCAAAGAAGTCCCCTTTAGATAGAAACGCATGAAATAACGGAATCAAGTAGATGAAAAAAACTTTTAGATTGACAAACCTTTGCCTTCCGGATTGCAAGTGACTCCCATGTTCATCAGATCTCCAAAACTACCTTTCTCTTTCAAATACTGGCTCAGCAGACTACAAGTCTACGAGAAGTTGGGTTTCTCCGACAATCTCAACATCTTTCGGCCGAAAAAGCTTCTAGTTTCTGAATGATCAGACAAACTCGACATCTTTCACGGCGTAAAAAATTGAACAATAAAACAAGAAATTCTTGGAACTTTGACGGAGAATTAGATCGTAATCGAGCCTTGTATCCTTTGATTGATTATGAGAACGAGCAAGCGAGCGACCTTTGAGCAGGAAGAAGAAGAAGAAGGAGAAGAAGGAGGAGGAGGAGAAGGGACTGTGATGGGGTGGGAGTTTTTTACAATTACCACCCCAAAAGGGTATTTTGGTCTTAAAAAATCCGTGACAATGGCACACTCTCACGACTAACCCCCTTCGTTACGGGTCTGTAACGGTGGGGGCTAGTTAGTTATTAGTATGCAACAGGGGAGGGTAACAGTTGTTTTAAAGTTTTTGGTGGGTAATAATAAATATGAAAGATTTTGGGGTGGTAATTGTAAAAAATCCTTTTTTTTTTTGGTAAGAGTAAGGTAGATAAGGTAAACCACATAAATGAATCCACGTCATAAATAGAATGAATTAAGCACTCGAAAACGCTAACCTCATACATACCATGGGAATAAGCTTCTAGCTCAGTGGGGGTGGAGGAGCTTGTAGCTTAGTGGCCAGCTTCCATCCAGTAGGAGTAGTATGGACCAAGATCCTCTGCAGTATCGTTGGGGCGGTGGTGCACATCCGACGGTACAACAGAGGCCAGGTGGCACACATGGCACACATGGCCTCTGCTGTGCCGCTGGATGTACACTACAGCCCCGCCGGGACTGCAGAGGATTTTAATTCAAGTGGCATAAGTCTAGGGAGTCGAGGGTTTGACTCCTACCTAGTACCCCACACCCTTGACATATAGTAATAGTAGTAGTAGTAGGTATAAGAAGTGTGGCCTTGTTCCCCCTTTTGGTCCCTTGTGGGTCCCCCTCTGGTTCCAATGTGGACCTTTCACCCCACCATACGGTTGGTGAGGTTCTCTTTAGGGATGCTTGACACATGTCAAACAAATATCCAACGGTTGTGAAGTGAAATGCAGTTTACGATGGTGGTTCCCAATGAACCAGTGACTCTCCCTCTCTCCTCGCTCCACTCTTTCCTCAAAACCAGATTTGTCTCTCTCCTCTCTCCACGTTTGCAGTTTGCAACTCTCACGTCTCCTCTTTCCACTCTTTCCTCCTTCCCACTCTCGTCTCTCTCCTCTCTCTATACTATTTTCAAAAATCAAGGAAGAGCCTTGGAGAAACTCTGGTGAAGCCGAGTTTGGTCACCTCTGCAAACTCCGGCAAATGCGAAGAAGGCGAAGGCGATCTTAAATTCCAGACGACTTGGACAGTAGAAAGAAGTATTTGGGGAACTTCTTCATTTCGAGACGACTGGGACAGTTGGACCAAAAAACACTGCTGTTTTGAAGGAGGTGCCAACATTGTCAAGCGGAGAGCCAAGTTAAAACTAATCGGAATTTCCAAAGGTTACCGAAACAATTCTCTCTCTCTCTCTCTCTCACGTTCCATTACGTCTCTCGAGTATGAGTTTTGGGGTTCATCATCCGATAAGCTTCAATCCTCTTCGAATTTGGAGGGATGAAGCAGAGTGCGTGAGTGTGATTTGAATTTTTTTTTTGCTTCTCATTAAACTGACGGGAAATAGAGATTTATGATCCATGCATGCCACAACTCAAAATAAAATGTCCCCCTAGTTACTCTTATTGGAACAATCAAAGTGCTCAGATTTGAGTGAAAATATATTGTTTGTTATTTTAACCATGGTTAATTAGGACAAAGTTTAAGTTCTCAGAATCTGAGCTTGAATTGGACTGGTAATTAAGAAATACATGCACCTTGATGTAATTGGAGGGAGACAATAGTGAATGACTTTTTGCAGAAAAGAGAAAAGAGGCAATTCACCATTTTCATTTTTTCATTTTCTTAGCCAAAAAGCTTTGTCAGGGAAAACCATCCAAAGGAAATTCTTCCATCAAAACCTTGAGATCAGAAGTTCACATGCAGCAACCAGAGTGTGGAACAGGGTGCAGCAGCATAACTTCTTGGCCTGACCGGCCTGCACTTTCCAAACCTCAGCAAAAAAGCTCTGTCAATTGTCAAGGCCATAGAAAGAGATAGATGAATCCCATTTAATTGAGATTCCTCGTTCAATATCTTGAGATCACAAGTTCACAATAACCAGAGTGGTTGAGACTTGAGAGTGGAGCATAATGAAAGCATTGAATTCCAAAAAACACCAAAACTAAAGAACTGTGTGTAGCTATGTGGGTGGGTGTGCACATGCAACTATGCATGTGAAAGATAGGGAGAGGGAGGATGATAAAAAGGATTTCTACGTGTCCAATACCCTCTATTGATTCCAATGTGTAGCCTTTATAAAGAGAGTAGGATTTTTTTCCTCTAAGGTTCTCTCACCATCTTCGCCTTCACCGGAGTTTGTAGAGGTGACCAAGCTTGGCTTCACCAGAGTTTCTCCAAGGCTCTTCCTTGATTTTTGAGTGTTTCATTAGGAAACTATAAACGTGGAGAGAGGAGAGAGACAAGTCTAGTTTTAAGGAAAAGAGAGTGATTTTGAGGGAAGAGTGAAGAGAGGAGAGAGGAGAGAGAAGAGAGTCATTGGTTATTTGGGAACCACCATCGTAAATTGCATTTCACCTCACAACCGTTGGATTTCTCTTTGGCACATGTCGAGCATCCTTCAGAAGAACCTCACAACCATATGGTGAGGGAACCTTAGAGGAAAAAAAATCCCTTCCCCCCTAAAAAAAAAGAAGCCTCGAACATCTCTCTATTTTTTTTTATAATGTTGGTGATCAATTGATCATTGTACAAAATTAAAATTAAAATTACAGAAATAAAAAAATGGTTAGCAGCTTGAAGAAATTGTGAGAATGTGCACCACAAGATCAGATTAGGTTTTTATTTTTTATTTTTATGAAACAAGATAAGATTAGGGTTTAGTTCTTCGTCATTATCAAATTTTTTTAGAGGATTTTTCTGCCCCTCAAGCATTTTTTATCACCGTCACTTCTTTCCTGCACAGCCACTTGCCTTTGTCCGGCAATTTGCCTGACCAGAGTATACCAGTAGCAAACCCTCTCATTTTTGACTGCTCTCTTCTGGGACACAAATTTAGTCGAACTAAATAGCTCGAAGTAAGAAAAAAAAAAGGGAAAATTTTTACGTTCTTCCTCAGAAAAATCTGAATCTTTTTGTGAGCTCTATTAGTTTGCTGATCTCACTTTCCTTCTCTCTCTTGAGCTCTGGTTGTGTGTGTCGACTCGATTGATTATTCTTTCTATCCATTCACCGATAAAGGCAAAAACGATTGATGGGTACCCGCTATTTGTCAAGGTTCAGTCACAATTTCGATTCAGGGAAGATATTTTGTGTATCTGTAACAGATGGGTTGCTGTTCTCCCTCCTTTCTTCAATCAATTTCTCTCTATGTTGCTCTTTCGTGTGAGAATCTCCTGACTTTCCAGTTCCCACATTTAACTAATTTTCTTCCATTATACTTTTTGATAAATAACTGATTATGATACCCAATTGCATCTATTTCTATGTTCTCTAATTCCAGCTTTCCATTTTCTCTTAAATTTGCAGAGTTGGGTTTTGCTAATTCAAACTACGTTGCACAAGAGCAGCTGAAGCCCTTGACGTGCGCACATGGGATTGGGATTCACTCGTACACCGAGCACGCCAGCAGAAGATCAAGACGAAGAAGAAGACCAACCACAGCAGCGATGGAATCACAATTGGCTCTGATGGATCAGTCCTTTAACTCTCGTTACTCATCTTTGGTTCGAGAAGCTCTCGATGACCTACCCGATAGTTTCACCATTACTGATCCTTGTATTTCAGGCCACCCGATCGTCTTTGCCAGCAGGGAGTTCTTAAAAATATCTCATTACTCTAAAGATGAGGTGATTGGGAGGAATGCGAGGATGTTTCAGGGCCCTGAAACCAATCGAAAATCGGTAATGGAGATTCGAGAGGCCATTCGTGAGGAGAGGACTATTCAGTTGAGTCTATTGAACTATCGGAAAGACGGGACCCCCTTTTGGATGTTATTTCATTTGAGTCCTGTTTTCAGTATGGAGGATGGCAGGGTCATTCACTTTGTCGCTGTTCAGTTGCCCATAGCAAGGAAATCGAAGGGTTTTACATCTGGGTTTGGCAGGAATGATTGTAATTTTGGTGAAGCTGGTTCTAGATTGCCAGAGATCGTATTTGGATCTTGCAGAAAGGAGGTGTGCATGGATTCAGTGAAGCAGTCAGTGCCTCTTTGGACGCGGGGTTCCTTCCAGAATTTGGATAATAGAGGTCTGTGCGTTGCTATTTGTTGTCAGTCTCTCAATCTTCACTTGTTTCTCTCGCTGGCTTGATTTTGCGTGTGTTTCGCTAATTTACACTAACTATTAAGCATTTGATTATGGTCTTTCAAAGTTTGAGCCTTTACTCTCCTTATAACTTTGTTAGTTCTCACGTCTTTCCTTTTACTTCTTCTATATTCATGCTCCTCCACATTCAGTTTGACTGTGCTTTGCTTAATGATTATGTTGGTTCTCTATGACAATGTTTCTACATAAGTTTATCCTACTTGACTTTTTGCTGAATTGGGCTTACCTTACTGTTGATCGTTATTCTTTGGATTGGTATGTCCAGAACCATTGTATAGCAGATGGGTGTACAGGTCAATTTGAATTGGTCAAGCATTATGAGATTCTAATGGTGCTTTGTTTTGTTTATGATATGAACTTTGGTATCAGTTTCTGGAAAATATTGGGTTTTCTGTTAGTTTATCTTGTTTGTTTTGTAAAATTGTTGTCTTTGTTTTACTGATATTCTTGTATAACCTTTTCTTTTTGGGGTTTTAGAAACTTTTGTTACTTGATTTGCTTGCTTTAGTTTTTTTTTATTTATATTTCTTATAATCTATTTACTAAACTAAAATAATGTGACTTACTCTCATTCTTCTAACTTTCTTCATTGAAATGACTTGCTCACTATCTGGCTTTTAGCCGAAGCTGTTTTTATTCATCTTTTCTGCTGATCAGCAACTTTTATGCACGAGCTGTTTGATGCTGTCTTTGCTAACTGGAGCTGAAATATCTAGTTGGATTCTTATGGGCCGACTCTTATAGGATTGGAGGTTGAAGAGTCATGTGAGGCAAGTGCTCTGGAGAAACAGAAAGCTGCTACGTCAATTAACAACATCTTATCTGTGCTAACTCACTATAGCGAGCTAGCTGGCAAACTGGTCTGTGGGAAGAGTTGCAACTTATCCGGGACAAATTCTCTTGGTTCATCCTTAATTGTATCTCTTGGTAGAATCAAACAGAGCTTTGTATTGTGAGTTGTTACAAGTTCCTTTTTTTTTCCCTGTTGCTTTACCTCATCTGCTGTCTGATTTGGAAGGGTTACTCACATTCTGCTTGTTGTTTTGCAATTATTGCTCTGCAGAACCGACCCCCAGTCACCTGACATGCCCATTGTATATGCAAATGATGCATTTTTGAAATTGACAGGTGCTCAGAGCATTTACAAAACATTTTCCATTCAAGATTATTTTGCTGATGAATTTGTAGATTCAAGAAAGTTTTTCACAATTATTTTACTTCCTTTAGCATCCAGTTCCCTCAGATTCCTAGGGCTGCTTGTGTTAGGATGTCAAGCTGTTCTCCCTGCATCATATTTTCCCCATCAGTTGAATTCCAACCTAGGATAACTAGGTAGCTAGATGATTAGACCATCTGATCTTTTAAACTTATCAATCATTTAATCAAAAGTAAGAAATTTTTTCTTGTTCTTCGGAGCCTGATGTCCAAGTGATTGTTCTTGTTGTTTAGGCTATGCCAGACATGAAGTGTTGGGGAAGAATTGTAGATTTTTAAATGGGCCTGATACAGATGCCAAGGTTATCTGCCAGGTAATAACTGTACATAAGATGTTGTTGGGGTTTGTGTGAGATTTTTCTATTGTGAAATTTCATTATTTAATTGGTGGATGGAATTTTTTTAGGTTAGCTAATTTTAATCTTTTGTCCGTTGTTTACAGATAAGAGAAAGCATTCAAACTGAGCAAGCCTGTACAGTATGTATCTTGAATTACAGGTGCATACTTTACTGCATTTCCTATTATGGTTGAAGGAAGCTTGATTTTGCACATTCATATTTGAACTATCAACTTCTACTGACTGATTTATAATTTAACCTCAGGAAGGATGAAAGTTCATTCTGGAACCATCTTCATATTTCTCCAGTTCGGAATGCTTCTGGAAAGGTAGTTTATTACTCATTAGCTTTGTTCTAGGAATTTATTCCTCCTGGTAACTTTTATGGCACTCATCTTTGTCATAGTTGTCGAGGCGACTAGGCGATCCAAAGCATTGGAGGGGGCACTTAGGTCCGATTATATGTAATATAGCAATGATAATTTATATTACTATGTTTATATGTGACATAGAATCCATATCAATGCAATATGATATTATTATGCTAGTAATGGCCTAATATGTGAAAACCAACATGTAATTAACGAAGCATATGGTATAATATAAGCATATTCATCAAAAAACAAAGCAATAAACATAAATCAAGGTAAAATTGTGAAGTGTCAACAAGGCATGCTGTTGAGTTGGACCCAAGAAATAGCCTGGACGCCTAAGCGGCCTCTATAGGCAATGCCTTGACAACTATGATCTTTGTATTAAGTAAAATAAAATTGTTGAAGTGTATCGAACACAAAAGAAGAAGGGTAATCTTGATTAGAATATTCCATTATTCTGATCGTGATTCCCCCCTTATGTGTCTCTTCTATTTTTGGCTTTAGTTAAGGTTCCTGAGTCCTAGTTCGAGTCAGTCACTTAGTCCTAGTTCTAATTCATGTTATGTTTCTATTTTTCTATTGTAAGTTTGTAACTAGGATTCTTAATATGGTTAGGAATCCCCCCTTTTTGGCTGTAATCTATTTCATATAAATACAAACAGTTTCAGGGAGACTGTCAAGTTCAATCCTCCTTGACAGTTCTCCTCTCTTCTTCCACTTCTTCTCTTGGTTCTGGTTTCCTAGTAGTGTTTTCTGTTACAAAAATGAAACATGACCAGAAGTCCTTTCCCATGTTAAATATCCTACGTTCTTGCACATGCGTTGGAGGAACTTTGTTCTACATCTGGAAATCAAGAGGAACTCTGATATAGTTGCAAGGCTGGACCAACCTCAAGAGGGGTATTTAGGATATTTTTATGGGATATTTTTTTTTTTTGGATGAAAGTGTTATCACACAAACCACACACCAATCCCTTTTTGTGGGATATCTTTGTAATTTGATTTTGTTTAAAATTATTATGCTTGTTAGCAAGAGTTGTAGGGAGATGGGAGTCCAGTTAGCTTTGAATTCTATTTTCAGTTTCAGAGTTTGTTTAGGAGTTTTTTCCTCTTTGTTATATAAGAATGTAATCCACGATGGGAGAAGATGGAATTGAATGGAATTTTAGTTTGCCTCTCACGGTTTTGGATCTGCGGATCTGCGACCCGATTGGTCGAGATTCTGCTGCCTTCTTCTGTTCTTTTCTCTTATCTTCCTCATATCTCAGGTGCAATCTATCCTCTTCTTGTTATATTCTTCCTCTTTTAATTCTTACTACTGTTCTTGTTCTGGATCTTGTATATCCCTTGCTGTTGACGAGATGACTGGGTTGGGGAAATTGTTAGAGCATATTGGAGCTTTGACGGATTAGATTCAAAGTCGAAGGATAGAGTTGCTACCCTAGGGCGATTCTCCCTGCAATCTCCCAGTCCGAAAGCCTGCTGGTATAGCAATTTCTGAATAAAAAATTCAAAATTCAGACCCGACTTGATTTCTTACCATCAGACCCTGTTCACTATTTGTTCTTTATTTTCATTCTTGGGTTGTTTAATCGAGTGGCTGTTGTTTGGAGTTTAGAGGGTTGTGGAATAACACTCGTTGTCCTGAAGTATTGAGCCGATTGATGCAGTATAGACTGAGTTTTATTGCCTGAACTCCTTGTTGGTTCCCGCTATTCTTTTTCTGTGCGTATGCTTTGTCGCAAGGAAGAAGAAGAAACTTAGGGCATCTTGGGCTCATGACCTAACTCAACGGAGTTGAGTTCTTTTAAGAACGGAAGAGCTGATGCAGTTGCAAGGCTGGACTGACCTCAGTAGGGGTATTTAAGGAATTTAGCTCGTCTCCAGGGAGGCATGCACCCAGGGTGCTGCCAGGGGCATCCAGCGGTTGAGCTGTGCCGCACACATCTCGGTGTGCGCCTAGGGATGTGTGCGGCACAGCCCAACTGGCAGCGCCCTGGGCGTTCCCTGCTCCCTGGAGACGATCCTGATCCATATTTAGGATATTATTATAATTTGAATTTATATATTTTTATTATTCTTGTTAGCAAGAGTTGCAGGGAGATAAAGTCCAGTTACATTTGGATTCTATTTTCAATTTTAGAGTTTGTTTAGGAGTTTTTCCCTCTTTATTACATTCGTATGTAACCCATGATGGGAGAAGGAATTGAATGAAATTTGAGTTTACCTCTCACAGTTTTGGAGCTGCGGGTCTGCGACCTGGTTGGTCGATTATTCTGCCTTCTTCTCCTGTTCCTTTTTCTTCCTCATATCTCAGGTACAATCCACCCTCTTCTTCTTTTTAATCTTTCTCTTTCGTTTTTGCTACTGTTCTTGCTCTGTCCCCTTTTTCCCTTGTTGCTGATGATATTACAGGGTTGGGGAAATTTGTTAGAGCTCATTGGAGCCTTTATGAATCAGATTGAAACTCAAATGATAGTCTCCCTTCACTAGGGCGATTCTCCCTGCAAACTCTCAGTCCAGAGGCTTACTTGTATAGCAGATTTTAAATCAAAACTCAGTCCGACTTGGTGTCTTACTGCCAGATCCTGTTTCAGTATTTGTTTTTTAATTTCATTCTCGGGTTGTTTAATCGAGTGCCTGTTGTTTGGAGTTCAGAGGATTGTGGAGTAACAACCATGTCCTGAAGTTTTGAGTCGATTGATGTAGTATGGACCGAGTTCCGTCATCTGAAACTCTGAAATCCCTGCTGGTTCCCGCAATTCTCTTCCTGTGCATATACTTTGTCACAACAACAAGAAACCTCTTAATTACATTCGAGTACTGGTCCTCCTAATTATTTCCTTAAAAGGTCCTTATTTCAAAAGTTGATTTTATTTTATACCGTTGCTACTATTATGTTTCAAAAAACCCTTTGTTTCTAGTTAATCCCATATGCTTTTCTAAAATTTCAATTTAGTCATTTCCCCTTCAATTTAGTTACCCTCCTTTCCCAGGTTCCTATATTTCTTCCCAAAAGGGTCTTAAACAGCTCTGAATCATTACAAAAGTGCCACTACTTCTTCGTATTTGTAATTTATTCACTTCGGTGGGCCCAAAGCGACCTACATCAGGGTTTTGGAACCCTAGGTTGCATTAAACTCAGGCTCTTTTTCCATTCAGTCATTATTGCCTCATTGGGTGAATTTTCATACCAATCATTGGGTAGACATTACTTAAACAAATTTTGCATAAATATTAGTGTAACAAATTTTTAAAATTATTGTGACATTTAATTAATAGATGTATAGATGTATTGTATCTGTCATGTCTGACTGCCTATGTTGAGGTAGCAAGCCTGTGGCTTTTTGCGAGTATGTACATATTCTAGTTTTAGTCAAACTCAGCTAGATGCTATCTACTTTAGGTTTTAAAAGAAAAAGATTTCACTTTCTACTTTGGTGTTTTTAGGTATCCTATTCTGTTGCTGTATTGGAGTACATAATACTGAGTCCTTAAATTGCCACTTATCAGCAATACAATATTTGTACAATGCAGTTCTTTTTTTTGTGGTAATTGATTAAAAACAGTAGACATGCAAAAGGAAACTGTGGTGATTTGAGAAATATGGCATATGACTATATGATCACAACCCCTCTTTATTTATAATAATTTGGAGAACATTCCAGAATAGGTACAAGGACAGAAATACTCCTAGGACAAAACTACCCTTGAACCCATATTACAACACTCCCCCTCAAGTTGGTGCATAAATATCAAACATGCCTAACTTGCTGACTATAGAACTAAAACTTTTACTGCTAATAACCTTAGTGAGAATATCAGTTAATTGCTCACTAAATTGAACAAAAGGAACACAAACAATTCCTTGTTCCAGCTTCTCCTTGATGAAGTGATGATCAATCTCGACATGCTTGGTTTGATCGTATTGAATTGGATTATGTGCAATGCTTATTGCTGATTTGCTGTTGCAATAGAGGCACATGGGCAGCTCAACATGAACACATGAATCTCGAAGGAGTCTCTGAAGTCAAAGAAGTTCACATATACTATGGGCCATAGCTCGGAACTCTACTTTTGCACTGGATCGAGCAACTACAGCCTATTTCTTGCTCCGCCAAGTAACCAAGTTACCTCCAACAAAGATGCAATAACCTGAGGTGGATCTCCTGTCATCCGGACATCCTGCCCAGTTTGCATCAGTAAAAGCCTCAACTCACAAGTGATCATGAGGAGAGAAGAGAACACCTTTTCCTGGAGAAGACTTCAAATACCTCAAGATTCTATATGCTGCCTCTAGATGGGTTGAGTGAGGATCATGCATATACTGGCCAACTACACTCACTGCAAAGGCCTTATCTGGCCCTGTGTCTGAAAGATATATTTGGTGTCCTACCAACCTTTGGTAGCTACCCTTATCCAATGACTCTCCATCCTTATTCTTTAAATGAGCGTTAGGCTCTAATGGAGTATCAACAAGCTTACACCCCAACATCCCTGTGTCAGATAAAAGGTCAAGTCCGTTGAGAAAGGAAGATACATTGAGCAGAATGGGCAACCTCGATGCCAAGAAAATATCACAGCTTTGCCAGGCCCTTAATTTCAAACTATGTCCCCAAGTAGGTCTTCAATTTGGTTATTTCATCAGCATCACTCCCAGTAACTACTATGTCATCCTACATAAACAATCAAAATTGTGATATGCTGACCAGTCTTCTTGATAAACAATGTGTGATCAGCATTACTTTGTTTATAGTCAATGGACACCATGGCTCTATGGAAACTACCAAATCAAGCTCATGGGGATTGTTTTAGACCATATAAAGCTCTCTTCAAACGACACACTTTGCCTTGGGTTTCTGGGGCAACAAAGCCAGGAGGGATATCCATATACACCTTCTCTTTGAGCTACCCGTGGAGAAAGTCATTCTTCACATCAAGTTGTTGGAGATCCCATCCTTGGTTAACAACATAGGAGATAATTACCCTGACAGTGTTCATCATAGCAACTGAGGCAAATGTTTCCTGATAGTTGATCCCATGGGTTTCGGTAAAATCTCTAGCAACCAGCCTTCCGTATCTTTCTACCAATTCATCAGCCTTCTGTTCAACTACAAAAACCCACTTGCAGCCTATAAGTTTCTTTCCTGAAGGAAGAGGCACCAGTCCCAAGTGTCACTTTTTCCCAAGGCACTCATTTCTTCATTCATTGCTTCTTTACACCTTGAGTTCGTTAATGCTTTGCTACGGCTGAGAATGGGTCTTCAGCTGTGAACGGGTCTCTTCCACAGTAATAGGCCTCTTCTTTAAGAAAAAGTCTTCTCCACAATAATAGGCCTCTTCCTTGAGAAAAGGTCTTTCTAGTTTTTGATGTTAGCTATTTTGTTTAGAGTAGTTTGAATTTCCCTGATTTTTATGAGAATGTAACCGTTGCACTAATGTAACCGTTACACTTTAGCCTATTTAAGTGGCTTGGGATCATGGTACTAAATCTTGTTTCGTTTCGGAGTTTCGGTCTGACCGAAATTTCCGAGATACCGAAATTTCAATTTCGTCGAAATATGGTATTTTTCTGTGGGTGTAAAATGCCAAAAATGACCGAGATTTCCGAAATTTCGAAACGAGATGACCGAAATTTCATTGAAATTTCCAAAAAATTCGAAATATTGCATTTTTTCATATCGGACTTGCGTTTCGTTTCGGACAGGTCGAGATACTTGAAATATTCGATATCTCGACCGAAATTTCACGAGTTTTAGTACTATGCTTGGGATATAAGGAAGGATATGTTGAGTTTATCCTTACACTTCTGTGTAAAATTGGAGGTTCAGGTTCTCTCGAAGAACCTACCATTGCTTTCCTATTCTTGTTGTGTCTCTCGTGATCTACAATAGGGACGAAAAAGAAACCATTTAGCCGCTTGGTTGTACCAAAGTGGTATCAGAGCCTGGCTATGGACCAACGAGTGGAGCAGATCGAGAAGTTGATGGAGTTACTCTCAGTTGGCCAGAAGGATGTCGTGGATCAAACATCTGAGATGTTCAACAACCTCAATACACGTATGGACCAATTAGCAAATCAATCTACCAATGAGGTTGCTGAAAATTCTGCAGCTCGCATGGGTGGACGCTATGGCGGATCCCAACGTGATGGTTCCACCAGCTCCTATACACCAAAATATGTGAAGTTGGATTTTCCGCGCTTTAGTGCCGGGGAAGACCCAACCAACTGGTTGTGCAGGGCCGAACAATTTTTCCAGCTTCATGAGACAGCCGAGGTTGAACGTGTCTCCTTGGCATCCTTCCATCTGGAAGATGCGGCACAATTGTGGTACCTGTAGCTAAAGCAAGAGATGGGTTCCATCTCTTGGGAAGAATTCAAAGATGGGCTTCAATCTCGATATGGTCCAAATCAGTTTTGTGATTTTTTTGGAGAACTTACCAAGCTGCAGCAGACCGGGACGGTACACGACTATCAAACCAAATTTGAAATGTAGCTCGCTAAGGTCGGATCACTACGCCAAACTCGACAGATGAGCTGTTTCATTAGTGGTTTGCAAGATACAGTACGTACTGATGTTCAAGCCAACAAATCCACTTCTCTATTAGCAGCTATTGGGTTGGCGCGTTTGTACGAAGCAAGGGACCTTTCCCATTGAAAGGCAATACAGCCAAAGGCTAGCTATCAATCTTATATTACAACTACCACAAGCACACCCGCGATGACAATAAAGAAGCTGATGACGGAAGAAGTGAACGAGAGAAAACGAAAGGGGCTCTGTTTTCGATGCAATGAAAAATTTGGGCCGGGTCATCGCTGCAAAAAGTTGTTCCACATACAGATGACCTTAGAGGAGAGCGATAATGATGTGGATATGGAAATAAAAGACACCAAGGATGGGCAAGATAATGATGTCCCAGGGATATCTTTGCATGCAATTGCTGGAACACGCCCACCAGAAACTATGCGGGTCAATAGAAGTTTGCATCACAAGGAAGTCACTGTACTCATCGATTCGGGAAGCACTCATAACTTTGTGAGTGAAGCGTTCACACAAAGGGTGGGTTTAAAGCCTATCTCAAGCGGCTAAACGGTTGCTTTTCCGTCCCTATTGTAGATCACGAGAGACACAACAAGAATAGGAAAGCAGTGGTAGGTTCTTCAAGGGAACCTGAACCTCCAATTTTACACAGAAGTGTACGGATAAACTCAACATATCCTTCCTTATTTCCCAAGCCACTTAAGTAGGCTGAAGTATAACGGTTACATTCTCGTAGAAAACAGGGGAATTCAAACTACTCTAAACAGAATAGCTAACGTAAAAAACTAGAGAGACCTTTTCTCAAGGAAGAGGCCTATTATTGTGGAGAAGACCTTTTCTTAAAAAAGAGCCTATTACTGTGGAAGAGACCCGTTCACAGTCGAGACAATTAATTTTTTTAAAAAATAGAGATGTATCAGTCTGTCTCGTCTCGACATCGACCGATACCGAGACGTATCGGCCGATACGATACGAGAAAGACCGATACTTTAATCCCTGGTGGTAGTGTAATTTAGCTGTGCATCGTTTAGGGTCCTACTTGCATAGTAAATGACATGGGGCAGCTTGTTGATTCTTTGCCCTAAAACAGTCCCAATAGCAAAATCAGAAGCATCACACGTCAATTCAAAAGATTCAGTCCAAACAGGGGCTTGAATAATGGGGGCAGTGGTTAACTCTCTTTTCAGATGGTCAAAGCTCTCAAAGCATTCCTTGGAGAAGACAAAGGTTTGGTCCTTGGCCAACAAGTTGGTTAGGGGTCTAGCGACTTTGCTAAAGTCCTTTATAGATCGTCTGTAAAAGCCGGCATGCCCTAAGAAAGATCTGATATCCTTCACAGTTTTTTTTTTTTTGGGGGGGGGGGGGGGAGGAGTGGAATTGACAATAAGGCTCACCTTGGCTTTATCTACTTTAATCCCATCTTTGGAAATCACATGGCCTAGAACGATGCCTTCTTTCACCATGACATGGCATTTTTCCCAATTGAGAACCAGATTTTTCTCCCTACATCCTTCCAAGACCAATCGAAGATGATGAAGACACTTAGAATAGGTGGAACCATGAATGGAGAAATCGTCCATAAGGACTTCAACAAAATTCTCCACCATATTAGAGAAAATACTCATCATACAATGCTGAAAAGTGGCTGGCCCACATATTTTTTTGATTATTTTATCTTTTACAAAGTAGGAAAATAAAATCGCAGAAACAATTGGAGGGCCCTCTTGAACGTGGAGACTGTCTTCTATATATCTCTTTTGACCGAAATAAACTCTCTTTCTCCAAATCTTCACAATTAAGTGGACAATTATGCCCCTTGGAAAAATCACAGGATTTATGGATGTGGCCCTGAGCTTTATTTCGAATTCTGCCTGCTTTGGTCTTTATGGCCCAATGGTCCGGCCCATATTAAATTAAAATTTGGGTTTTGGACCTGGGCTGAGTTTTGGCTTCTTCAAACTTTGGTTCCTTGCATTTCAGCTTCACAAAGGCTTCTTTCCAGCTCCTTAGCATTGTTCGTTCCTCTCTTTCAAGAATAAACCTAAAACCTGAAAACACAAAGAAATAACCCGAGTAGCACTATTCCATAGACATAAAACATAATAATAAAGAGCAAAAAAAATGTTAATAAAATATGCTAATCACCTGCCAAGTGTTAGGGATGGAAACAAAGGACAAGGAAGAAACAAATGCATAGAACGATGGAGAAAGAGAGTTATATGAAACAACATTAGAAATGGAATGCTAAGTACAATTTCTACATGGCTTACGGATAAGAATGGGTAAGTCAAGACTAGGATTGAAAGAAGATTCACCAAAAGGAACATGAGTACTAGAAGGACTTGAGACTGGTAATGCCGATTGGTTAGGAGCAGTGGTGGTGGTATTGTCAACTTGCTTTCTTTTATGCCACGTTCCTCTAGTGAATGTCTTCAATGTAGGCTCACCATGCTCCCCCTGAATTAAAGGCCGTTCCTGCTCCCCCTGGATTAAAGGCTGATCATGTTCTTGTCCGGTTATATCATACTCAAGCTCAATAGACGGTTCTTCTATAGTAGGCATGTCCACATCCAATGGAGCAATTAAAGGCATCTCTTCACTTGCAGGCTCCCCTTGAAGAGGTGCATGAGATGGGAAATAAGCCTTTGTTTCCCGAAAGATAACATCCATAGTGACAACCAATTTCTGGGAAGGAGGATGGTAACACTTGTACCTCTTCTGGGTAGCAAAATGTCCCCAAAAAATGCAACGCAAACCCTTTGGATCAACTTGCCACTGACATGATTATTGCGAGCAAAGACCACACAACCAAAAACTTTGGGAGGCACCACAAAGGAAGATGAACCCAATAACACTTCAAGAGGGCAGTAAGAGGCCAACACTCGTGAAGGTAGCTGATTGATAAGGTAGGCTGCCAGGAGAACTGCATCATCCCAAAAACGAGGAACATTCATAGCAAACATCAATGATCAGACAACTTCCAAGAGATGGCGATTCTTCTGTACAGACACATCATTCTGGGCACTGGTATCCACATAGGAGGTCTGATGTATAATCCCGTGAGACGACAAATAGCCCTGAAGAGAGCCATCGATGTATTCCTTCCCGTTGTCAGTCCGAAGAATTTTCACCTCATCATCAAATTGCGTCTAAATCATTTTGTGGAACAGCTGAAAACAGGAGAATACATCACTCTTCTGCCACATAAGATACACCCAAGTGGTACGGATGAAACGGTCAATGAATGTGACAAACCAGCGATAAGCAAATGTAGAAACACAACAGGCAGGGCCCCATACATTAGAATGAATTAAACCAAAGGGAATTAAACTTCTATTATCTGAAACAAGGTAAGTAGCTCTAGTTTGCTTTGCAAAAATGCAAGCATAACAATTAAAATTGTTTTGGATTACAATGCTTTACTAAACTAGGAAATAAAGTAGATAAAACGCCCAGAGGAGGGTGGCCTAGACGATGATGCCATCTATGTAGATCATACAGAGCAGATGCCGAAGAGTCAGAAGTAGAAGCCAAAGTGGATGGAGAATTGTCAAGTAAGTAGAGACCACCAACCACTTTGCCACTGTCAATCGTATGAATCGTCACTAAGTCCTGGAAAAGGCAATGAGTAGGAAAGAAGATTACTTTGCAGTTTAAATCCCGTGTAAGACCATAGTACTATATCTCGCGATATATCGGTATCTCGGGCCTACCGAGATATCCGAAATATCCGAAATTTCGCCGAAATATTGCATTTTTCTGCAATATTTCGGGAGTCCATCTCGGTGGGTATTTGGCCATATCTAGGCCTGATACTTCATGGACATCCTTATTTAAGCTAAATAAACACATTTAAACCTTCATATTGCAAAAAAAATGAACTCAAAGTGGTGTTTTGGGTTTGCACCCTTGATTGACTGTATACGGTCGGACCCTGTTGTATAAAATAATTAAATGCATATTGTTTAAGTACTAAAAGACATAATAAGAAATTTAAACAAAGTAATGAAACAAAAATAAAGTCAAATGTAGCCTTTAGTTTAAACTTTAAAGTTTAAACTCATAAAGTCATAAGTGCATAAGTCATAACTCATAAACTTCATAATAGTCAATGGTTCAATACTCAATACATAGTATTTCTACGAAATTTACCGAAATATACTGCTCAATACACAATATTTCTACAAAATATACCGAAATATACCGAGATATACCAAAATATCGCCGAAATTTGAACTTTTTTCATTTCGGAAGCCCATCTCGTCTCGGTAGTGTTGAAATTACCGAAATTTCGGCGATGTATCGCGAAATTTTGTACCATGCGTAAGACTACTAGTAGAGAGTAAATTAGTAGAGAATTGGGAACATGCAATATAAATGAAAGAGAGATGGAAGGAGTGCACTTAATGATGCCCTTCCTAGAATCAGGAAAAAGGGAACCATCAGACACACAGACTTTACTACTACCTAGCAAAGGTGAATATTGACAAAAATGAGTAGGAGAACTGGTCATATGGTCAGTGGCACCTGAGTCAATTATCGAGGAAGTGGATATGACAGAGGTACTATAGCCACAAAAAAGAATACTTGGATGGGAAGAGGAAGACGAAGAAGGCAGTTCAGAGAGCCCTGGCAGGGAGGTGGCCGAAGCTGCAGATGGTGTTGGTGAAGAAGATGAGTCTAGCTGGGTCCTCCGGCGCCGTAGGTGCTGGAGTTCCTCCTGCGAAAGTGAATGGTCAAAACTTGTGTCCTCAGATGAAGTCTGATTTTCTTTGGATGAAGAGGAAGAACGACTTTGCCCACGTCCCCGAGTATCATTGGGACGCCCATGTAATTTCCAACACTTGTCCTTTGTATGTCTTTCCTTCCCACAAAAATCATACTTCACCGGAACTCGTTCAGGAGTGGAACAATCACCAATACCGCGAGAAAGCCCCCCACGAGATAAACTCTGTAAGCTAGGAAAAAGGGCTAATCGTTCCTTCGTAACTGGGTGAACCATAGCATTGCGACGTCTGTCCTCTGATTGCACCATGGCATAAGCCTGCTCAAGTGTAGGAAAGGGATCATGATTTAGGACATGAGCCTGAATCTGGTCAAACTCAATGTTGAGGCCAGCAACGAAATTGAAGACATGGAGACCATCTTCCCCTTTTTTGAAGGCAATAACATCAATATCACAGGTAGCGGTAAAGGGCCCATAAAAATCCAACTGTTGCCACATGCTACGCAGCTTGGAATAATACTGGGAAAGAGATTACTCCTGTTGTTTGGTAGCATGAATTTTTTAGCAGAGTTCATAACATTGGGCAGCATTACCGACCTGTGAATTGGTGTCCTTTGCAGTCTTCCAAATTTTGGCAGCAGTATTGAGAAGAAGATAACCCACAGGGATGTCCGGATCCATGGAGTTGATGAGATAGGATATCACAAGAAAATTGGATGTCACCCATTTGTCTTGAGAAGGACCAGCATCAATAGGTTTAACAGATGTCCCTATAATGTAGCTTGAAAGACCACGAGAACCAATGGCAAGGAAGCAAGACCGCAACCACATCTAGTAATTGGTCCCATTTAATTTAATGGAGCTGGCAGGGAATGGAAGGAAATTACGTTGATTAACTCCTTTGTGTCCAGTAGATGCGGTGATCTCAGAGTTGCCCATAGTTTCTGGTCAGGGCAGAACCACAAACTCATCAAATATCAAAGGGATTCTGAAAGAAACATTATACACCTATAACTGAAGAGAAGATTCAGACCATGGATTGATAAAAAAATCCTTGGTGGGAGAAAAACTCGCCACCAAGGGTGAACCGAGAGAGAGATGAAGGCGGAAGTTCCGCTAGAAGGCAGCGGCGGTGGTTGTGGCTGGAACTGAGAAGAAGGAGACAGAGGAGGGGTGGTGCCTGGTGGTGCTTGCGGAGAGAGTAGGGTTCGGATCCCGATGTGGATCTCCGCTCTGATACCCTGTGGTGATTTGAGAAATATGAATTGTGACTGTATGATCACAGCCCCTATTTATTTATAATAAGCTGGAGAACATTCCAGAATAGGTACAAGGACAAAAATACTCCTAGGACAAAACTATCCTTGAACCCATATTACAATAGAAACTGATGCAGAAAGGAGAGAAAAGGACAGACATTGCTTTTATCACATAATTAAAAAATGGGAAAAGGTTCTCTGAGCCACCTGGACAGGGTACACTAGCACCTCTGTGTCTATCTCTTTCCTCTTCATATCAAATAACCTTGCTGCCCTCCTATGTACGATTCTGTTTTGTCGCACTTCATTGGTGTGCTCCCCTATGCCCCTTGCTCAGAGAATCCTCTCCCTTCAAAAATGTATTATATTTATGAGCAGGCAAAAGTTTGGAGTATCTGCGTAATACTTGATTCATTGATGGCTGATAATGACAAAGTGCCTGTTATTGCATTTTGGAGCCCTACATTGATGTTATGTTTCCTTATGTTTGTTATTGTTTTATAAATTTATATAAGCTTGATATAAGTTTTTTGTGCAATTGTGGACAGTGAGTACTGAGAAATATAATAATGAGCAAGAATTTTAAGAAACAGACTAGTCACCTCCATGCTTCAGTTGACAAAGTACTGTGATGAAAGTTGTGGAGATACAGTTTCTTACTCTCGACAATATAAAAACAGACAATTACTAAAGCCTATAATAGGTCAAAGCTTTCTTAGTTTAGAACTGAAATATCCTTAAAAATCCTTGAAAAGTATCTTTTTTTGTAAAGTTAACGTGAAAAGAAGTGAAACAGTTATTTGGTTTTTTTAACTTCTTGAAGCAATATAATATCATTTAATCTCGTGAAACTGAAGATTAGCTTAGTTCCTTATATAATATGATCCATATGGATTCTGTGTCTGATAGTTGGTTTATTCTTTTTGGTGACATCCGTCTCTTTGATTGGTCAGAGCTAAAATGAAATCTAGAAGAACTAAAGGTTGCTGAGCCACGCTATAAGTCCAGGATCAATAAAACAGAACAGGGGGAGAATAGGAGAAATTCAATGGACTGATCAAGCTGAAAACCTGGTCAAGTATAACATTTTAGCTGATCTATTAACCTATGTAATGTAGCTCTAGATAGGCAAAGGACCTACTAGAGGCCAACTATCCAGGATCTAATGATAAAGGATCCAAGGGCTGCTGGTTCTGCAGTTGCATTAGGGTAGAATTGAAGTTTAGGTCAATTTCTAGGGTTTAAGTTAAAATAATAGGCGAGTGTGATAGATGATAAAGCTAGGCAGGTCTAGGGGAAGCTAATGGTATAAGTTTGATATTGTTTGAGTGAGAAAACAAAAATCAGAAAATTAGGGTTCGGGTTTCAGGTCTTGGGAATTAGGAAAAGAGTTGGATTTAGGGTTTGGAGTGGGGGTTTGGGCTAGGGCTTCTAGCCGAGTGTTAGAGGCAGTGGGATAAAGGTTCGGCTGTAGTAGGGATGGGTTCTGATGGTTAGATTGGTCTAGACAGAAATTTATGGCTTTCGGGGTTTTACAGAGACAATGTGGATTAGGGTTTGAGTGGGAGAATGGGGCTGCAAGTTGGATCTAGTATTCTGGGCAGTGAGGGGGTGACTTGAGTGTAGTTTGGTTAGGTTTTGATGGCTGGAAGTATAGGATCTGTGATTTAGGGTTTGGGTCTTAATGGGGGTTAATGGCAGCTAGGGTTTAATGGAATTCAATTAAAATAAAAGGGGATCGATTGGGGGAGGGATTGGAGGGTTAGAAACAGAAATTGAAGCTCAAACTAACAGCAGATTCCACTGGCAGCAAGCTTAAACAAGGAGAAGGATAGAACCACCTTCAGTTGGAGATCCTCCCGATTATCTCGATGCAAGAAGTCGTAGGAGATCCACCTACCCTTTTCACCTTGATAGAACCACAAGGATACAACACTCTCGGAGGAGCAAAACAGCAGCAACAATGGCAGCAATATTCAATCACGATTTTTGGGAGGCTAATCCTCTTCTGATTTTTTTATTAATATATATAATAGGGCCAAAAGGTCAAATACGATTCAGCCTTGGAATAGAATTCCTTGGCTGAATAAAATTACAACTTAATTCCCTTCAAAAAATCGTGGAAAGGGAAGAATTCTAACTTAAAACATTAACTTAAGAAAGACTCCTAAGTAGCCAATAAGATTTAAGACCCTATCAGCCAATCGGATCATTTCACTTACATTGAACCAATTGGATGCAACCAATTTGAATTGGTTCAATTAAAAGCATAAAAATAAAACTAAGTATAGAAAATTAAAACAAACTACTAAGTAAACTAACTAAGGATGGGGCCAAGGGCCAACCCTAACTAACTACTCAATGGCCCCCCGTGGGAGTGGGGCTGGTTCTTCTTCTTCCTACGGATGTGGCTCTTTGATGCTGCATCACTATGTCACAATCATGAAAATCAGAGGTCGAAAAAGAGATGAAATTCAGCTAGTGTAAACTTCAAGCTAGATTCAAGAACTCAGAAATTAATAAAGGTAATAATAATGTGATCTCAGGAACTGATTAGATATGATGCAGATAGACTTCTGAATTTCAAATTTGAAGATTAGAAGCAACAAGCAATCAGAATTATGAGCTTGATATGCAGAATAGAAAGATAGGAGAGAAAATAAGAGACTCAATAAGGAGGCAGAATATGAAGAATATGATGAAATATGGTAGAAAGGTATCACCTGGTTGCAGTGGAACCAGAATTAGAAGAAGAATTGAGGGAGAAGCAATTGGCCAAGTAAGGAGTCTTCGCCCACGTTTGCACAGCTCAACAGCTCAAAACTCTTTAAATAACTCAATTCTATTACTCAAATCGTGCCATTTGATTGGGGGGGGGGGGGGGTTGCATACATATATATTATCTTTCAAAATTCCTAACTAAACTGACAAAAGGATTCCTAATAACTCTCACATTGACTTGACTTAATAGGCTCAAAACAAAAATCTATACTAGTTAATAAGTATCCTAATCTAGGTCACCTCTTCTAACTTAGAAGCTAAGACATTGTATGAAAAACTTAACACCCCCCCCCTCCCACCCGGATCTTTATTTTCTCCAGTTCCCTGCCCGGCCTAGTTCCCCAGTTCCTCTAACAAGGGGGGATGGAATGACCACCCTACCCCTACCCAAACATTCTGCCCGGGTGGGGTCCACTAGCCCCCTATTAGAGGAACTGGGGAACTGGAGGAGATATCCCCCCCCCCCTCCCAAAAAAAAATAAAAAAAAAATAATTTTACGGGCTTATAAATTAAGCTTGTTACAATGAAATAAAAGGCCTAAGCTACATACTAAACCACTCATAACTTAATTTCAGGCCATTGGACAGCCGCCAGTCCCTTGGGGGCCTCCATAGTGGATTATGTTGATCCATCCAGTCAAATGCAACTGCATTACTCTTCCACAAGCGCATTCCTTTTGGATCAAGTTACATTGCTTTTCCTGTTTGAATTTGTAGGTTCTGATGTAATCACCTATTTATGCAGTTTCTTTTCCATCTCTCTCTCTCTAGAGGTTTGGACTCAATAGAATTCTGGACCAATGATGCCCAGTCACACATATTGAAGTCTGAAATTGCCGTAGGACACTCTCTTACATATTTCTGTGCTTTGAGGTGCAGATAGCATTTTATGTTGGGGTGCAGATAGAAGAAGGCTGTAAGAATGGGTGGGGCCGAGGGTTGCGCCCAGAGATGAGGCAGCTTGGTGTCGTGGGTGCAGTCAAGGTTGCGGTAAGGAGCTTATCAATGGGAGCTGGGCCTTCCAAGTCATAGTGATGACCTCTCTGTTCTTTGGTGGTGTAGGTTACAGGAATTCTTTATTTTTCACTATTGTGATTGATGCAGATTAGAACCATTTGTAATCAAATCTAGTCTAGATGCACCAGACAAGGCCATCCATCCCTGAGCCCCCTGAGGATAAGGAGGAAATATGTAATATGTTGTAAACTCAAATAGCTTATATATATAGACTAGTTCTCAATGCAAAAAATCTGTGGCGTTCTACTTCTTTTATGCTTTCCATTTTATTATTATTATTAATTTTTTTTTGGATTGGGCGGGGGCGGGGGCGGGGGCGGGGAGGGTTTGTTTCAATGAGAAAACTGAAGCATGACAGGCTGATTCACTACAATTATTTTGGACCATCGAAGGTTTTACTGCAGGGTTTTACGTATCGGTAGATAACACATTGGTTTCGATAAATATACATCACTAGCCTTGCAAATTTTTTGACAACCTATGTAGGTCGTTAAGAAAAAACATGTTCATCATAATATTGTACAGATTCTCTTATAATATATCTTTTCTTTTCTTTTCTTGAAATGATACTTATTTTGAAATTGAAAGTAATTAAAGTCATTGGAAACCTGTTTTTCTCTTTGAATGAGTTGGGAGTAAATCATCTAATCTCACAATTTCAGCCAGTTTTGGAGACTTACAAAGTTCAAATCACGGATCAAACTAGTTTTGTACGAAAAAGTGGTAAAGTTGCACACTTCTTTTTTGGTTATGCATCATTAGATAGGGAAAAACGATTCACATCCTTACAATCTTTAATCACGATTGGAAACACCAACTTTGCTTACCCAAAACAAAAAAACAAAAACAAGTGTACCAACCAGAGAGTTTGTGTGTGGAAATGACCATCCTATCCTCATCGCACCCTCTCCATTTGACACGACCAGCTCCACTTACATATTTTAATAACAATGTGTTTTATGCTTTAAAATTGTATTTTATATATGTATTATAAATATATTCATGCATTACTGATGTACTTCTCCAATAAAATACATCTTTTAAGGGTGTCCAAGCCCCTCTAGACACAGTTGGAGTGAACTGACCACCCTACCCAATGAAACATGACCACCCTACCTAATGAAAGACGGAAATTCGGCGCTCTCATTGGCTGCCACGCACATTTAGACCCTGTGCTCCCCCTCACATAAAACGCTCTCCCACCATTTAAAATCACCCCTTCGATAATGTTGGATACTGATAATTAATGCACACTTGGCAAAAGTTGAAGTAGACTGAAATTAATAAGCCATAACAATATGGTGACGTGGCCAATCAAAATGCCACGTGACATACAATAACATCATCAGCCTCCTAAAATAAACTCCAGAGCATGCACAGTGTACCCTACTTATATTACAGAGTAGCCGAATTTCAGATACTGGAGGCGGGGGGGAGTAGAGACAGAGAGAGAGAGAGAGAGAGAGAGAGATCAACGGCAAATGTGATATGGGGTCCACAGTCCACACAACTGGGGTCCACTGCACGATCCAACGATCCATCATACACTCGCCAGTCTCCACGGTCGTGATGTACCTAATCTGCCTCTTGCAGTCCATCCAAAACTATTGACATTACCAAGAACCCGACCGCACCAACTCCAAGCGCAGCAGCAAAGGCGGTCTGCAACGCGATTAGAACACCTGAATCGTCGGGAATCACAACGATTACGGCCAAGGCAGCTACAAGTAGAGGCAACGACAACGAAGCCAACGTCGACGGCGACAAGCTAACGGCCTTCTCCACCAAACTCAACAACCCCAACTCCTCTGCTTTAGAGAAGAAACCAAGCTTCTCAATGGAGGAGAGTGTGAACCCTAATTCCTCGGCCTTAGATAACAATCCCGCCTTCTCCACGTTGCTAAGGACTTTCTTCTCCTCCAGCTTCTTGAACACATCTACTTCCACTTCTTCGGTTCCTTCCACGAAGATCCCTGCTCCGTACCATTGTTTCTCCCAGTTCCGATCGTATTTGTTCACCTTAATCGTGGAAAAAGAAAAAAAAGAAGAAGAAATAGATCAAAAAACAGAAATTCATTTCGAAATTGCTGTGTGGGAAGGATTCAAATATTCAGTAGTTGCAGAGATTAGATCATACCTTTTTCTTGGGTGCCATGTTGACGACGGTTGAAGGTCTGTTGGGAGAAGAGAGACGGCGAGTGGAGTTTGGTTTGAAAGAAGAGAGGCCGTAATCGGAGGTTATTAGTAAATTGATGGAAGGAGGAGATGCCGCAGTTATGATGAATCTTATGAGAGCCATCGGAGCAAATCAGTCAGTAGTATTAGGCGGTGGGAAGTGAAGTGGGAACGACAGAGAGCTCCGAAGCCTTTCTCTGAATCTCGGCTCTCGGGCGGTCACTGTAGTGGTTCGCATCACCCAATGAAAATCTTGAGAGGCCTATCCGTCTCTACCAGCCACATATTCTGTTTTACAAAGGCCCCACTCACCCGGTTGCGTAAGACACGCCGCCCTGAACCTGGTGTTAAATGGTCGGTTTCAATCAATCAGACAGACCGATAAATTGTTTAATTAAATAGTTTCTAATCGAATCATTCATTAAACAGTTTTACGGTTTTAGTTTACATGATTTGATAAACGGTTTTCATTTGATTTTGACACATTTATGTAAATCTAAGAGTGTTTTAAATGCTTTATTTAGAAACGGTCTGATTTACCACTGTTAGCATGTATTATTATTCCATTAATCACAGAGGTTTAGGGATTACTTGAACCGAATGGAATCGTAGCGAAAGGGATGATCGAAGGCGACTTGTAGTTACGAGCACAACGCGATCTCTATAGGCTTCTCCACTGAGAACTCCACACCACAAAACTCTAGGCAACGATGAAAACCCTAAGAAACGTAGAACTTGAAAGAGAGAGAGAGATCTAATTAATTAATACACCCCTCGGGTTTGTGCCTTATATCTATATATAAGCTAAAACCTTGGGATAGGCTAATCAGAGGAGGGATCAGTTTAAATCATTTAATTAAACTATTTCAATATTGAAATCATAACTGAACCAATTATTAAACGGTTTTATAGTTTCGATTTAAATGATTCGGTCTGATTTTGACACCCTTACTCTGACACAAGAACGTGTGAAATGACCGCTACACCCTTAGTCATTTTGAAGGTTCTAGGGGACTGCAGTCATTTCATGTGCCCTGTGTTAGGGCTAAGGGGTAGCGTGCGTTGCACGATCGGGTGTAGTTCTCTTTCCTTAAAATTCAGTTCAATCATTTTTTTTTTTCTCTCCACTCGGACCAATCCACCTACTCGGCTTCTTGTATTTAAAGTGATTCGTGTATCTACTCCAATAATACTATTGTTCCGTACCATAATGGAAGAAGATCCGGGTAAGATATGCTCTTCCTCAGGAATGAAAAAACCGATTCAACATTTTTATGTTAAGGGAGAGGGATAGGTATGCTAGCGGTAAGTAGGGGTGTCAATTTTGGATTGGAACCGTCCCCGCTAGGAATTGAAACCGATCCACCTAATAGCTTATTGGTTCGGATATGGTCTTAGTGATAGTTTTACACCCGCACCCGAAATATATCCTAATACCCGGGTCAAATTGGACTTTCACCAAACGGGTAATGCCACGATGGCAATGGTCAACACCTATGACCTTGAACCCTAAATTCTATTATAAGTATCCCCTCGAAGTCCTGAAAGTACGGGTCAATGTCCCGCAACTTTCTTGAGGTTTGGGCCCTGACAGCAGCAACGGAGTCGCGAACGAACTCAAAAGACCGGTTCCGTTCGTGGATGGATCTGTCCGTACTGTTTCTTGCCCTTTTTATGTATTTCTATGTGGGACCCACGTCCCCGTGCCTCGGACACCATAACTAGGTCCTTGGACAAGATGGACTCCCACCCTTACCTTCTTTTGATTAGTTGAGCCATGAAAGTGGGCCCACAAGACTTAACCTAGAAGAATAATAGGTTCTTTTATTTAGCTTGAGCCAAACAAACCCTAAAACTAACAGACCCTAATGCCCACTTAAATCTAAAGGACCATCCTTAGTCTTAGGGGCACCTAGGCAAACAAACCCTAAGGCCTCTTCTTATCTTTAAAAGATAGGGCTCAGCCCAAGATTCTCCCATCTCTCCCCCTCCAAGCCAAACCGTGGAGGAGAAGAGGAAAGGAAGAAGAAGAAGAAGTAAGGAAGAGGAATGGGAGGGGAAAGGAAGAAGATGGAAGGTAAGCCAAAGGGGTCTTGCTACCCTACCTTCCCTCCTCTTGCTGTCCGGACAAGAATTGAAGAAAAGAAGAAAAAGGGGAGAAGGAGAGAGGAGGAGGTGGATCTTCAAGGTTGGCTAGAGCTGGGATTGGAGCTCCACTCACCAAGGTATGTTCTATCTCTTGAGACCTCCCTCTTCTCCACTTTGTTTGTGAGTTTGAATAAGTTTATTGAGTTAGAGCTAACCTAGGGTTCCATTTGGGACTCAAGGTGAGGCTCAACCCTTAAATGGGGCTCTAATAGTGAAGACCAAACTCTATTGAAGGCTCCTATCAGCCACCTTACAACTTTCGTTGCTGATTCCCTGGTTTTCAAACCCCAAACCCTACATTGGACCAAAAGGAGTTAGATCCTTGTGTGATCTTGGATCCATGAGGTAGGCCTAGGTTCTAGTGACCCTAGAAAGGCCTAAGACTCCCCTCCATGACCCTGAATGCCATGTGAACTCCATGTTCCAAGATGGAGGAGAAAACATTAAGAAATCTCGGAAAGAACTCTGACAGATGCACGAACGGAGTCACCGTCGTGGTTCCGTCCGTAAGTCCGTCCAGTGTATTCTGGTAGCTGGTTCAAATGGATGCAGGAATGGATTTACTCTGTTGCCTCCGTCCGTAGTTCTGTTCCCTCTTGGGAATGTCTCAGGGACCGAACGGATGCAGGGACGGATTCATGAAGAGGTTCCGTCTGTAGTTTCGTTCGCTCTCGGGTATGTCTCAGGGTTTGAACTAGGGATGTAAAAGGATCGGATTCGGCTCAGATAGTGCTATATCCGCATCCGATTAGCTTTCGGACGGATTCGGATTGTGCTAAACGGATACGGACACGGATACGAATCGGATATTTTATCCGTTTACATGTAAATATAGCTTTTCGGATAGCTATAGCCTATCCGTATCCGCATCCATTTAGATTTCGGACGGATTTGGATAGTGCTAAACGGATACAGACACGGATACGAAAATGGATTTCGGCTATTCATTTACACCCCTATTTGAACGGATGCAGGAACGGATTTAGGTGGAAGTTCCGTCTGTGGATCCATCCCTCGTGTTTTGACCTATTGGCCTGAACGGGGTCAGGGACGGACTCACCCTGTTGCTTCCGTCTGTGAGTCCGTCCGTGCTGTCTTGTTTGAAACTCAGTTTTAACTTGGGGGAATGATATAGGACCCCTCTATACATCTTTTAACGTTTGCTCTTGCATTCTTAGGCTACCCAACTCGATGGATAGAAGGTGCACCGGTGAGATTCATGTCAACCACGCCGGGTGATACCCGAGTTTGGTGAGCGGATTTTGGGTGATTTTTTTGGGCTTGAATATCTATTAAACAATCATTATCATGCTATTATATGAATTATAAGCATTTTGTGCATTGCATTATTTATCTTGATTGTGAAAATAGAATGAATATGATATGGTAATAGTTCACTAATGTATTGGGTCACGGTGCCGGGTGTACCGATACTGGAACCCCAGAAATGATTATAAAATATGTTGATTGTCATCCTGCCCTGATGCGCTGTGCCGTGTTGGTACTCTGGTACTAGATGGAATGGGACGTTGATGCACCCGGAATACCTCTCGGGATGATAGGACTTGCATGTAGTATATCTATGGTTAGGATTCTTGCTTTCTTATGCTACGACCCTTACTAACAGGGGTTTATGTGTTGGATAGTCTGAGCACGTGTTACTTGTGGGGGAGAGAGGCCAGGTCAGGGGTAGTGATGGCTAGCGGGGTCTGCCACTGGGTGGTCTAATGGCTTCTACTGGCGTAGGCTCCCTCGTGATAACTGAGGTTTCATTGTGGCGATAAGTTAAGTGACCCACAGTATCTCTTGAGTTATCGCAATAGTATACACTTGACTTAGAACTTGTGTTCTAGGTGGAAAATGAATCTAACATTTGCATGCATCATGAATTATTCGTAATTGCGTGTTTGTGTGTATGTGCATTCCCCTTTACTCTCTCACTAGCTTGTGGAGCTAACCCCGTTGCACAACCTCTTTTTAGTTGATATGCAGGTAATCTCTTGATAAGTTCCTATGGATGCAAATCGAGTGGAGCCGGTGGCTTGGACTTAGATGCCGATGTACATCCAAGAATGGTGCCCTTGTGGCGTGATATAAACCTTTACTTCTGTATTCATCTTCGCTCATGTATGTATTTCATATGTAAATGTCCGAAATTTACCAGATGGATACGTGATATTGTAACTATAATATATGTTATCATTAGAGAACTGACACCTTGTATTTATACGATTTTAAATTAATTTACGCTTTCGCTAATTTCAATCCCTTTAATTGGAATAATTTATTCCATTGGTTTACGTTCCTTGACATTATCATGCCTTGATAATTGGGTAGACTGTGGCTCGGGACACTGTATCTGTGATTCTGGTAGTATTGGGATGACACTTGTCATCACAGTCAGCCCTTTTCTTGTAAAATACCCTTTATTGGTATGGGGGCGTGACAGATAGGTTATTGGTCCAGATCTGGTCTGATCTCAAGAACCGTTAAGGAACCGTTAGAACCGAAAAAAATGACTAGGACTGGATTATCATCTAATAAAATCTGACGAATGATGTTATACAAAAAAAAAAACAACTTCAGAAGTTGTGTTTTTTGTATTATCTCCACTCATACCTAACAGCTGCAATGTATAGATTATTATTTCAATAAAATCTTTATTCACGGACCAACAAATTGGTGATGACAGATGGCGAATTATTATAATAGTTTGCTATTTCTAAACTCTTTCTCTCTTTCTCTGCATAAACAAAGTCTAAATAAGAGAAATTATGTGAAAGTTGTAGACATCAAAATAAGTTCAAGTCTAACATATTTGTTCGCATGAGGGATAATATATACATTGACACATTAGAACGTCTACCGTTTTTCTCGAGCAACTCCTATTGCTCTTGTTTTGGGCTCTACATTATAATAATGTTTAGACCCGCTTAGGAACCGGAACCGGACCACCCATTACTTAATGGTCTTGGATCTCAGATTTGGAACCGGTGAGCTTATTGGTCCGGATCTGGTCTTGACATCTTAGAGCCAGAACCGCTAGAGAATCGGACCGATAGCCCAGAACCGGACCAATTGACACCCCTAGCGGTAAGGGTGCCAATTGGGTACGGTTCCGAGTATTCGGTCCGGATCTGATTCAGTTCCAAGCAGTGGCAGTGGGATCCAGATCCGGACCAAGTCCCGGAGTGGTTCTAGAATTGAATACTAGAATCTTTCCTGAACGGTTCCAGTTCGGATCTGGTTACAATCCGGTTCTTGTATTCAGTTCTTATCTGGTTATTACATCCGGTTACTATATCCAATTTAAATTCGATTATGCCATTCAGTTCTTGTTCAATTTTGATATTCCCGAGACAAAGCAAAGCAAAAGTTTTAGATCAAAATATATGACTTGCTTAAGTAAAAGAAATATTGATAAAATATTTTAATTGAAAAAGAATATTAATCTAATTGGAACAAATTGGCTTAAAAGTGAGAGAGATAAAGTAGATAACGTACATGTGAAAAACTGAAAATCGATTAACTCAATTAACACTCTTAGTCTACGGCAGATCCTTCGTTTGCAGTTTCCTTACCCCAGGGTAGATGAAACGGTAAAGACTAAAGAGAAAGAAGTGAAAATTGAAGGGGTAAGTTAACCACATAACCGTCAATTAGAGTCTTTTAAATCTAATAAAATATTAGAGTTTTATGTTATAGGCGGGTATTCGGTCAGAATCGGGATAGATTTACCAGATAGGTGGGTAGATCTGGATCCGATTCGAACTGAATTATAAAGCCATTTTCAAATCCAGGACTACCATATTAAATTCGGTCCGGATCTGGATTCGATACTTGGTTACTGATTACTCATTGACACCCTTAGCTAGCGGTATATAGTATGCTAGCATCCTATGTGTCGATCTCCCTATTTTCCCTAACTATATGCCCTATGCCCTTTTCCTTTCTTCCTATCCTCCTTTTGCCTCTTTCGTTGGCTTGACCTTTGACTCCGCTATTGAAAAAACGCTAACGCCCTTATGATCCTTGTGCGGGTGATGCCTCTTTCATTAGTGCGGCTTCCTCCTATGCCTCTGCTAGATCAAACGTCTCTAGAATTGCAGCCATTATCGGTTCTGCTTCCACTCCACCTGCCATCCAGTGAATTTTCACCTGACTAGGTTTCTAACTCTCGAACGAGGGAACACAACCGAATAGATGTGCTTAGTTGATTTTTTTTTTTTTTGGTAATAGATGTGCTTAGTTGATTGGAAAGGAGATGAACTAGGTTTTGTAATAGATTAGAGAGATGGAAAGGACCATGTGAAACAGAGGTCTCAAATCAAATGGATGTTTAAGTAGCAACGGTTTTTGTAAACATAGATGTAAAACTAGGGAAAATGATCTCTACTTGGTGGTGTTTCCTATGCCCTCTCATAGGGCACCGTGAGATGACGCCTTTGCCCCCAGGTTACTCTCTTATACGACACCGTGAGACCCGTTGACCCAGGGACCAGGAGACCATGCGACCAAGTAGGATCTCTTGCCCAACTAAAACTATAATCCTTCCTTTGAAAAATGTGGGGCTGTAAACGGATCGGATTCGGCTCAGAGAGTGCTATATCCGCATCTGCATCCAATTAGCTATCGGACGGATTCGGATAGTGCTAAACGGATACGGATTTACATGTAAATAAAGTTTTTCAGATAGCTATAGCCTATCCATATCCGCATCCGTTTAGCTTTCAGACGGATTCAGAAAGTGCTAAACGGATACGGACATGGATTTTGGCTATTCATTTACACCCCTAGAAAAATGTAGCAAAAGGAAGATTTATGGCTTGTGCCTGAATGAGATCTCACACAATTGGACAGAAACTGCAAAATTAATAATTGGAGATGCGGGGTATCGATCCCCGTACCTCTCGCATGCTAAGCGAGCGCTCTACCATCTGAGCTACATCCTCATTGAATATTAATTTTTAGATAGTTTTATACTAAGAATGTAAAAATTTATCCGTTGTCAAGTTTTCCCTCCTTCATTGCGTTAATTGTTTCGAGAAAAAAAAAATGGTTCGAAGTTCATCAATTTCATCCAGCGGGCTTCCATTGTTCTTGAAGCTTGTACCTTCGTTTCGGTCGCCTTGAGCAAAATAATGAGAAGGGCACTACGGTTCTCTCCTCGTCTCTCCAATGCTATGGCTGTTTTGAGTTTTCTGTGTATTATTACTTTACTAATACAAGATAAGGGATCTACCATGTGAGATTGCTTTGCATTACATGTGTGAGTTGGTTTTCCTATACCTCTCTGTTCCTAACTCCTTTCTTTCTTTTACTTTCTTATCTCTTTTACTTCTCTGTTTCTCTTAAATTTCAGTAGTTTATGTAATTCTTTAATTGACTGCATATTTTTCTTTGCTCTTCTCCTTTCCCTCCAGCTCTTACCATCATATTTGCCCATGAATTTTATGATACTTTGCCAATTCATCAGTTTCACGTTTTGTATGATGTTTCTGGTTCTATAGTTGCCTCTTCTATTTCTGATATATTTAGATAAACCTCTAAATTTTAAATTTCTCACAGGATTTCTGGCAAGATTTCTTTCTTTTACGGAGAATTCTACTGAGAGATCTAAACTAGTGGAATATTTAAATTATTGAATGCTCGTAGACAAAATTCTTTCCTCGATATTGCATTTCTGAGAGTAGATATACATTGGGAAAGACTATATTTTATATAGCTGTTTAGGTCATCAAACAATCATTAGAAGGAAGAAGAGAAGAAGAGTAGAAGGGAAGAAAAAGTGGAGAAGAAGAGGAGATTGATGGAGAGAAGGAAAAATAACTCACGGCTAGGTTATATAGTTTGTACCATGAGCAAGTACTCTTATTTATAAAGTAATGTAAGACTGGATCACGAAGAATCTAGCCCCAGGCAGGATCTTCTTGAACTATGTTTAATGCTGATTTGGTCTTCAAAAACTGGGCAACGATTGATGAACTTGTAGCAGATCACAAAACGAAATTGATTGAAATAGAAACAAAGAAGAAAATAGAAAATAGAGAAAAGAAGGATAGGATTGGATCGAGTATCCCACTCTCTCCTAGGTCTTTCACCCATGGCCTCTCACCAATGGCATCTCACCATACTCTTTCACAGAGCAAAGCACAAGGCTATGTTTTTTTCCCTCAATCTCATGGCTCAAGTTCGTGTACAAGGCTGTAGCCCCTTATAAACTTACATAGAAGATTCAAAAACAAACTCGAACACTAAAAAGGAAAGGCCTAACACAATCTTTAACTAATAAGGTATCCTAAATTGACTAGGAAAGTGAAATAATAAAGAAAACAGGCTCAAAATAAGACTCTAACTAAACTAATGAAGTTAATCCCATTTTCCTACTTTCTACCCATATATTACAACAACAACAGCAACAAACTCAGCCTTATCCCAACTTAATGTGGTCGGTTACATGGATCCAAGCACAACAAAGGAAAACTGAGATTGTTAACTATTGAAATAGGCTGCTTACCTGATTGGGGTAAGTAGTCCTAGTTAGATTAGGATTAGTCCTACTAGTCCTAGCTGATTGGGATTAGTCCTAGTCAAGTTAGGAGTAGTACTAGTCAGATTATGATTCTCTTCTTTTATTTTTCCCTTTGTTTTATTGTTTTTCCCTCAGCCGAGTCCTATTCTGGCATTCCTAGTTGTATTAGGAATTCCTAATAGGATTAGGACTGAGGCAACATTCCTATTTGTACTTTGATTAATTGTACTTCAATTCTATATAAATAAAGGGCTTTGGTGATCGGTTAAGATCATTCAAGCATTATTTTTCACTGCTGTTTACATGGTATCAGAGCCACTTCTGATCTGAAGAAGCAGCCCTCTCGATTCTCTGGTTTTTTCTTCTCCAACTCTCTAAGCTACTGGTTCTCTCCTTCTCCAACAGTCTCGGTTACTAGTTCTCTTCTTCTCCACCACTCTCGGACTCTCTATCTCACTTAGGGCAGCAACTTTGAGGTGAATCCAATGAAGATATTGCTGCTGCCCTCAATGACACCTCACTGAAGATTGAAGACACTGGTGTAACCTAATTCTGCCGGCAGATTCCCTCCATCTTTAGAGATCAAGCTACTTCTTCAACTACAGTTTGACTTCTGGTTCTTTGGAGATTGGTTCCTGCCATTATTGGTCTACACCATTCCTTTATAGAAGACTGCAGCTTTGGATAAAATCTAATTCAGATTCCAAACCTGCGATATTTCTGTATTTTTGTTTTTTTCCTAAATTTTGATAAATTTAGGGTTTCTTATTAGCTCATCCGAAGGAGCTAATTTTTGGAGGACTTCTTCCCCACTACTAGAGGAGTACTCGATCAGTTTATCTGCCTATTCTGACAGCTGAAATTGCTGCAACTTAAAAACCCATATTTCAGATTTGATTCAATTTTTTGAAGATCTGTTTTTTTCAAATTTGTGGATCGATTTCTACCTTGCTGAACTATGGGTGATTCTGAAACAACTACTACTACTTTGGAGGGGATGGTCAGCCTAGGAATGACTTCCTTCCCTATGCTGCTGCCATTAAGCTTGATGGTACGAATTATTTAATTTGGGCTAGATCACTATCCTTGACTGTGGCTGGTAGGGGATTCACTGGCCATCTTACTGGCACCACCAAACAACCTGCTGAAGAAGGTGCTGCCCGTACTAAATGGGTTGCCAACGATGCTATGGTGATGCCATTCGTTTTAAATTCTATGACCACTGATCTATCCAGTCAATATCTCCTCCTTGACACTGCTACTCAGATATGGACTGCTGTCAAGGGAACTAATGGTCGATCAGGAAGTGGTGCTCAGGTTTATGAAATCAGGAAGACACTCCAAAACACTACTCAGAAGGAGATGTCTGTCACTAAATACTATGCTGCCCTCAAGTGTTTATGGCAGCAATTGGATCATTATGCTAGGTTTCAACCTACTACTACTACTACTGATATTACTGCCTATTATTCTTATGTTAATCAGTTTCGGGTCTATGATTTCCTAGCTGGACTCAGTGATGATTATGACCCTATCCGGGTGCAAGTCCTTGGTCGGGTTCCTTTCCCCACTTTAGAGGAGACATTTTCTTATGTTCACAGTGAAGAGACACGAAGGGCTGCCATGATGCTTACTCTCAAAGTTGAGAGATCAGCCTTACAGACTGCTGGCTCCACCCCTGTTACTTCTTCTGACAGTGTTGCTGCTACTACCACCAAAGAGCCTGTGAAGTGTGAGCATTGTCACAAACCATATCAAACTAAGGCTCAGTTGGAAATTACATGGGAAGCCAGCTGATTTTGAGGCCAAACGTGGTTGTGCTAAGTCTAAAAACAAAGCCAATCACACTGAAAGTGTAGCTCCAACTCCCACTGCTGACATCGGTTTCTCCCAGGAAGAACTCCAGGCTCTACATCGTATGTTGAACACATCCGCTGCCTCTACTACATTTGCTGCCAATTCAGGTTCCTTCTCTGCCCGTACAGGTATTTCCTTTGCTGGTCATTGTGCCTCAGTAGTTTCCACTCCATAGATTATAGACTCCGGTGCTACTGATCACATGATAGGTTCTTCCAGCCTTTTTAATACATATTCTCCTGCTTCTGGTAAGGATAAAGTCAAAATTGCTGATGGGTCCCTCTCCTCCATATCAGGGAAAGGATCCATTGGTTGTTCTCCTTCTCTTACCCTGTCATCTGTGTTGCATATTCCCAAATTTACAACTAACCTTCTTTCCATTAGTAGTATCACTAAATCCCTGAATTGTAAAGTGACTTTTTTTCCCACTCACTGTGTCTTTCAAGAACTGGATTCGGGGAAGACGATTGGATCGGGTAAAGTGTATGGCGGATTGTACCTACTTGATGGCGATCCTACACCTACACAGGCTTTACCGTCGGCATCTTTCTCTTCTGAATTACATAAATGGCACTCTAGGCTAGGCCATCCCCCTTTAGGTACTTTATCAAATTTATTTCCAGCATTAGTTGAAGACTGTAATAAGGAAGACTTTTTTTGTGAGCCTTGTGTCTTGGCTAAACAAACACGTTCAACTTATCCTATTTCTAATAACAGATCTTCTTCCTTATTTCATGTTGTTCATACTGATGTGTGGGGTCCTAGTAGGAAAGCTTCCCTGTCTGGACATCGGTGGTATGTCACTTTTATTGACTGCTATTCTAGGTTCACTTGGGTATACCTTATGCACACAAAAAATGAAGTTTTTTCGTGTTTTCAGCACTTTCATCAGTTGGTTAAAACCCAATTTAATGCCACTCTTCAAACTTTGAGGAGTGACAATGGGAAAGAGTATATGGAAGGTTAGTTCCAAAAATTCCTTGCTGCCCATGGAATTCTCCATCAGACCAGTTGTGTTGACACTCCAGCCCAAAATGATGTCTTTGAGAGGAAAAACCGAAGAGGTGGCTAGGGCTCTTATATTTGCTCGCAATGTCCCTTCCCTTTATTGGGGGGATGCTGTCCTTACTGCAGCTTATTTAATTAATAGGCTGCCCAGTCGTGTTCTTCTTTCCAAAGCCCCTATTGAGCTATTACGTGGCTCTTCTTCCTTTATAGTTCCACCTAAGGTGTTTGGCTGCGTTTGTTATGCCAGGGATACAAGGTCCCCTGGTAAATTTGCCCCACGTAGTCTCCGCTGCATTTTCTTGGGATACTCTGCTACTCAGAAGGGGTACAAATGTTATTACCCTCCATCCCGCAGGACTTTTGTCAGCATGGATGTTGTTTTTCATGGAAGCGTTCCATATTATATGTCCCCACCTCTTCAGGGGGAGAGTGTTAGTGAAGATGTGCTGACTATTGACTCTCCACCTCCACTTCAGTCTGTTTACCATGAGTCTGAACCTGTTCGGCCTGCCCTTAATACTCCCCCTGAGTCAGGGGGAGAGGTTCCTATACAGGGGGAGACTATTTCTATTCAGGGGGAGCAATCTACCCCTATCCAGACTCCTATCCAAAGGACTATTAGTGAATTTCAGACGAGGATTGATGCTAGTAACATGAAGACCTATGCAAGGAAACATAAGCAGGTTCAATCAACTGTTGCTCCAGTACCCATCCAATTGTCGAACCTGGATCCAGAACCTGCCTCTCCACCTGGTAATGTTCCTTCTCTTGAGTTACCTATTGCTCTTCGCAAAGGGGTCAGGACTTGCACTCAGCATCCCATATCTCATGTTGTTTCTTATGACTCCCTTTCCCCATCCTTTTGTGCTTTTGTTTCCTCTCTTTCTTCTGTTCATATTCCTAACAATTGGCAGGAAGCTCTATCAGATGGAAAGTGGAACGCAGCTATGATGGAAGAAATGGAAGCCTTGAAGAAAAATAACACGTGGGAGCTTGTGGTTCTTCCACCTGGGAAGAAAACCGTTGGATGTAAATGGGTGTTTGTGGTGAAACAGAAGGTGGATGACACTGTGGATAGGTATAAGGCACGACTCGTGGCCAAGGGGTTCACTCAGACATACGGTATTGATTACCAGGAAACTTTTGCGCCTGTTGCAAAGTTAAATACTGTTCGTGTGTTATTATCTTGTGCAGTCAACCTTGGATGGGATTTGCAGCAACTAGATGTAAAAAATGCCTTCCTAAATGGAACACTGGATGAGGAGGTGTATATGGACATTCCACCTGGGTTCTCTTGTGACAGAAACCAAGGTAAAGTGTGTAGGCTGAAGCGTGCACTTTATAGGCTGAAGCAGTCACCTCGAGCATGGTTTGGCCGGTTCCACAAGGCCATGATTTCTGTGGGCTATAAGCAGAGTAATGCTGATCAAACACTCTTTATAAAGAGGGCTGGTGAAAAACTTACTGTTTGTATAGTCTACGTTGACGATATAGTGGTTACCGACAATGATGGTGATGAGATCAGACAGTTGAAGACCTTCCTTGGACAAGAATTTGAGATTAAAGATCTAGGAAAGCTACAATACTTTCTTGGGATTGAAGTGGCCAGATCTTCTAAAGGCATTTTTCTCTCCCAGAGGAAGTATGTCCTAGACTTATTGGCTGAAACCGGGTTGTTAGGCTGCCATCCTTCAGATACTCCTATGGACCCTATTGTTCGACTCAAGGAAAAAGAGGGTGAGCCTGTTGATAAAGGCCGGTACCAAAGACTTGTAGGGAAGCTGATTTATCTCTCACACACTCGTCCTGACATTGCTGTCGCCGTGAGTACTGTGAGCCAGTTTATGCATGATCCCTACTCTTCTCATATGGAGGCTGTTCTTCGTATCTTGCACTATTTAAAGTCAGCTCCTGGAAAAGGAATTCTTCTTTCTATGTATGATCATCTACGGATAGAAGCATACACTGATGCTAATTGGGCTAGTTCTGTAGATTGCAAGTCTATTTCTGGGTATTGCTCCTTTGTAGGTGGAAATCTTGTCACATGGCGTAGCAAGAAGCAAAATGTAGTTGCTCGTTCTAGGGCCGAAGCTGTGTCTCGAGCTATGGCACAAGGTATTTGTGAGTTACTCTGGCTTAAAGGTTTGCTACAAGATCTTGGTGTTCCTATTCGTCTTCCTATGATGTTGTACTGCGACAACAAGGCTGCAATCAGCATAGCACCAATCCTGTACAGCATGATCGTACCAAGCATGTTGAGGTGGATAGGCATTTCATCAAAGAGAAGTTAGAAGATGGGCTGATTTGTATTCCCTTTGTGACATCTGCGGATCAACTTGCTGATATCTTCACCAAGGGATTGTCTGGAAAATTGTTTCATCCCAATCTAGTCAAGTTGGGCATGATCGACATCTTTGCTCCAACTTGAGGGGGAGTGTTGAAATAGGCTGCTTACCCGATTGGGGTAAGTAGTCCTAGTTAGATTAGGATTAGTCCTACTAGTCCTAACTGATTAGGATTAGTCCTAGTCAAGTTAGGAGTAGTACTAGTCAGATTATGATTCTCTTCTTTTATTTTTCCCTTTGTTTTATTGTTTTTTCCTCAGCCGAGTCCTATTCTGGCATTCCTAGTTGTATTAGGAATTCCTAATAGGATTAGGACTGAGGCAACATTCCTATTTGTACTTTGATTAATTGTACTTCAATTCTATATAAATAAAGGGCCTTGGTGATCGGTTAAGATCATTCGAGCATTATTTTTCGCTGCTGTTTACATTAACAAATGAAAAATGCCAAATGGAAGATGCAATATGAAAGATAGTAAGAGGAAAGAAGCCCAACCCAATGCGACAGGAGAATCTCAGCTAAATGGGGTCTGCTTCATGGATCCTTGCCCTCCAATAGGTCCTATCCGAAGTCATACTTGGTACAAGACCTAGGCTATGCATGATCTTCCTCACCACTTCTCCTATGGTCATTTTAGGCCTGCCCCTAGCTTTTTTAGCTCCTTCAATCGGGATCATATCACTCCTCCTTACTGGGGCGTCCCTAGGCCTCCGTTGAATATGACTATAACACCTTAAACGACTCTCTCGGAGCTTGTCACTGATCAGGGCGACTCCCACGTCCGATACGTTCATTCCATACTTTATCCTTCCTTGTTTTTCCACACATCCATCTTAACATCCTCATCTCTGCTACACAAAGCTTATCAATATGACCCTTCTTAACTGCCCAACATTCTACCCATGGGATCAAAAGCCCAACACCTACTAACCCAACCCAAAGCTTATTTTCAATAAAATAAACCCTTTAGGTGACTTATCTGCATCATAAAGTCAAAACAATACAAAGACAAAATTACCCCATGTTAGTATAAACTAGGACCATATTACCCTTAGCTAAACATAAATGACCGAACCCCATAATACCCCTACCGAACACCACTATCAATAGGAGGGAAAATACAAGTAACTTAACACTCCCCCTTAAGCTGGAAACAACTGCCAAGAAAAGGCAAGCGAAACAAGGCTTTAGTGAACGCCATAGTTGTCAAGGCGGTTAGGCGACCCAAGGCGGTGGAGAGGGCCAAAGTTTAAGGCGACACCAACTAGGCGACCAAGGCGCCCAAGTCGACCAAGGCGCCTGGACGCCTAGGCGTCACCAAGGCGCCGCCTAGGCGACGCCTTGACAACTATGGTGAACGCTGATTATTAGAAGTAACAAACATAGTAGAGATCAGTTTCCTCATCACAATATCCCGAACAAAATGACAGTCTACCTCAGTGTGTTTTGTTCGCTCATGAAAAACAGGGACTAACAATGTAGATGGTGGCTTGATTGTCACAAAAAGTATTTATAGGTTTAGTAATGGGAAAACCAAGCTCTTGAAGTGATTTCAGGTACATCAATTCAGCTGCAGTATGTGCCATAGCTCTATACTCCGGCTCAACATTAGATCTTTCCATAGTTATCTGCTTTTTTGCTCCTCCATGTGGCAAGATTACCATCAACAAACGTGTAATACCCAGTAGTAGACTTCTAATCGCCATTAGCACCAGCTCAATCTGCATCTGAATAGTCAACCAACTCAATATGCTTATTAGGTATATAAATGAGACCCTTTCCTAGAGCACCCTAAGTTACCTCAGAATCCAATAGACAGCCTCCCATGAACCTTCTTAGGTGACTCAATAAATTGGTTTATAATATCCACAACAAAGGATATGTTTGGCTTGGTAACAGTAAGACAAATGAGCTTACCAACTTATTTGCCGTACTGATGCTTATTAGCAAGTACTTCATTATCATTAGTCCCAAATTTCTGATGTGGATCCATAAGAGTAGCAACAGGTTTGGATGCCAATGTTCACTCAGTCAAATGATCAAGCACATATTTTCTTTAGGAGAGACTGACTTTGATCTCATAGAGGTATGGAGTTGGTTAAATGAGGTCGAAATATGCCTCTACACACACAAATCCGAGCTTCATGCAAGATCTGTTGGGATCCAAGAAAAGTAGAAGCCTCAACCGTGTCGATGGCATTGTAACTAAAGTACGCGACCTCCAAAATCAACATCTAAATTCTGCTGCTATTTTTTGCTCTGTAGGTTAGAACTCTGCTTTCTGAGCTCAGAATGGGAGCTTTAAGCTTTTTGCATTGGCTATGAAATGCTTCATTAAATGATTAGGAGGACTATCAATTGACAATTTACTCTAAATTGCAGAAAGGTGGTGTATAGTTCCATGTTTTTGGAGTACCAGTTGAATCTCATCTAGGGGTTCAGAAACCATTATATTGCATATAATCCTGTTTGAGCTAGTGTTGCCCAACCCTAAGGTCATCTTAATCTGCTGTTGAAACAGTTTCTTTAGACAGTGTAGCCTCTTGGTGTCGAGGGATGCCAGAAGGTTGTGTTAAGAGCTTAGGTTCTCTAGAGATTAATTACTGCAACAGGGTGAGCATTACTTTGATAATTCTTGTTTGCTACTGTGATAAACCTTTATATCATAGGGTCATACATGCATCTGATAATCGCTTGTGTTACTCATGCAGATGGGGTAGGAGAGGAAACTAAATCTGTCGAGCTGCAAATTAGTGTCATAGCTGAATCTTTGACATGAAAAGGCTGGTTGATTTCTGTTAAACATGTATTTTTTCTATCCATTGTCAGTCATCTTTGTACCTCAGAGCTTGAAAATGCTTTCACATGCAGGCTATTTTCGGAAGCATAAATTTGTTGAAATATTAGATAATCCTGGGACAGCTGACTTTAGTGCTTATGTTGATTCCATCATGCATCCTGCAGAAGCCTCAGGTTCCACTCTTGTACTAGCACTAGTAGAATTTCTAAATGCTCAAAATTTGTACAGATAATGTATCTGTCCATGGCCCAATTACTCAATCTCAGTTTTTGGGTTTCCTTGGTATAAACTTCCGAGTTGATGCCTTACTGCAACACTGTACAGATGAGCTGGCAGAGACCTTTAGGACAGGTTACTAGCGATTGGTAGGAGATGGAGAGGCCTCTTCTAGGAGGGACCTGATGAACAAACACCCATTGGTATGGGTACAAGGTATTTGATAGTGGCAATTGTGAACAAGAAGCAAGGTGTTCCAGTTCCATTCCAATAATGTTTGAGATAAAGAGGGCAGTCGAAAAATCTGAACTCTTGGCGTATGAATACTGGGATGCATAGTTATCAAGGCGGGAAGTCGACCATGGCGTTTTAGAGGGTCAAAAAGCAAGGCGACACAGCCATGACGGCAAGGTGCCCGCCTAGATAACTATGCTGGGATGACCTGCTCGCCTTGGCAACATTATGGACTTCTAAGTCTGCTTGACTATTGGTTGTCTTGTAACTTAGCAGTACTCATGATACAAAGTGATCAGGAATGAGAATACGATGTACTGATCTTGTACTTTTTCTTCAGTTTCTCATATATGGTTTAAAACAAGAGTGTACTTATATTTTTATCAGTTTCTTAGCTATGTTTATTGAAATATATCTGCTGCTTTCTCCATAATATTCTATTTGTTATGGACATGGCTCTAGTGGAGCACTTAATTGACTCTGCTTGTACCTTCCTTTGGCTGGATTTATATTTGCATTGTTAAAACATTTCAAGTATAACCCGATTATACCTCTTAGGAGAACAATTTGTGACCCTTTAAAGGGTAGCTTATCACTATTTTCTGTGTCATTTCAAGTATAACCCGATTATACAAGAAGTTGAGAAGAGAGGATTAGAGAGAATAGATTGGCTTGTTAGAGAGACAGGTCACCACTTTATTTATAACTTGAGATGATTACAAATATGGAATGATTGACTCAATTCTTGTCTAACACATTTAACATGTGCATAATGAACCTAGACACTCCAACAAGATAACTGAACTGGTAAGAGAACCGGGCTACACTTCAACACAAGATAATGGTTACAGCAGTGGTAAGCACGGTCCCCATAAATCATCACTCTTGTCTACGCTACAAAACAAAAAGAATTATTCTCAACCAAGATTTGTTTGAGTAGTACCTAGAGTACAAGGTAAGAGTGGACCAGCCAAACTTGTGAACTATTTCTGAAATAATAAACCAATATTGGATATTTTCCTTACTAATGGCAGTCAAGGAGGACCCTGATGCATCATCAAGCATATTTACAGCGGATGATGTTGTTGACATGGATAAGAGGCCACAGATAAGAGACCATCTCAGAAAGTGCGCACATCTCATTTCATAGATCTCCTTATATCTCTCCAGTTACCAGGGCTTTTTGATCTATACTTGTAGCGGTTGGCCCAGAAGAGATAGTGCAAGAAATTCAATCCGCTTAGCACACACAATGTCCAGTAGAACCGATCAAGGTGGTAATGATTAAAGTTGCTACCTTTTAGCCATGGTTTGTGATGGGATTTACCAGAGACAGTATTGACTATTGATACCAGCACTGAACTGAGGTAGTAACCCATGGCCAATGAGGCCCAGGAGAGGGCTGTGGCCAAAGATCTCATGCTCGATGGTGCTTCTGTGAAAAAGAATTCCAGCAGACCGGCCAATGTGAACAGATCTGCTGATCCAAGGAACAGGTATTGCAGTGCAATCCAAAAGAATGTGATGGGTAAAGGTTCTTCAGAGTCGATCAGCCCTGAATGGGTAGCCACCCTTTTCCGCTTGATCTCCACCAAAGCTGCAGTCATCATGGCCACAATAGAGAGAACCAATCCTACACCGATCCTTTGCAGATGAGATATCCCCATCTCTGTTTTTGTTATTCTCCTGGCAAATGGGATGATGACATGGTCATAGATGGGTGCTAGGGTCATGATAAAGATGACAGGGAAGACCGGGAGTGAAGCTGGAGGGATTTTCAAGGTGCCAAGCTTAGTGTTCATAGTGGCTGCTTGTTGGACAGAGAAGGTAGAGAGCTGGGCAAGGCAGCAGTTGAGCATGATGGTGCAAGCAAAGATGGGGAGAACACGGATGACTATTTTGACTGCTTCAACTTCTTCCACGGTGCATTCTAATGCTGGGTGAGTGGGATAGTTCTCAACGGCTCTGTTAAGGAACTTGAGGGCATTGGTTGTGGTTTGAATTGGAACTTTTTCATCAGATTTCTCTCTGAACTCATCAGCTTGGGTTAAGTGAGAAGGACTTGTCACCATGCTTACAACAGCGTTACTTGGGGTCTGAGTAAAGCATCCATGGTTGCACATTGCTGCAGTCAAGACCTGCCTCGAATGAAAGAGCATCAGTTAGTTAAGAGGGACAAGAATGCCAAGAGAAAATGAAGGGGATGACAACAAGCTCTGTTCACAGCTGAGCTGACAGGGCATGCTCAAAGCTTCTAGCACCAAAGCTGACATCTTGGGATGCTATGAGCTTTGGGATTTTTGGGAGATGGGGTTGGGGGGGGGGGGGGGGAAGTCCAGGAGGTCAGGAAGTTTGATGGGTTTCATCTGACTGCTACATCATAGGTTGATGATGATGAGCACCCAAAAGAACCCATCAGACCTGTCTAAACAGAGAACTGAGGGTGGTGTCAAGGGTGCCACTCCCCAAGGTCTTGTTTTCTTTTTCTTTTCCTTTCCTGTTACCTTGAATATGGTTGTAAGAGGACTTCCAGTAGGGATCTTGTTGCGGTAAGTGGTTGAGCCGGCAAGGAAGAGGGGAATGGAAAGGAATATGGTAATAGTGGAGATTCCAAAACCCCATACCCAACCTTTGTTGTCTTCAATCCAGACGACAAAAGTGACGGCAATGAGAGCACCGCAGGATAGGCAGAAGACAAAGTAGTTGAAGAATGTGGACCTCTGCTTCCGTCCCTCTGGGGTGCTCTCGTCAAATTGCTCAGCCCCATGTGTGGGGAGTGATCCTTTAATTCCTCCAACACCCAGCGCCACCAGGTAAAGCCCTCCAAACAGCATAGCTGCCTCGCCACCGGAGACTTCTTGGCATTGAACGTTGGTGCTCATGTTACAAGTTGCTGGCATCAGAGATGGTGTGCGAGCTTGTGCTGTGAGTATCACTAGCCCCTGTGCCATTCATACATAGTTCAAACAAAACTCAAAGAAGTGCAAACTGCAAACAGCAAAAGCATGATTTTTAAGTTTTAATTGTTGTTGGAGTCGATGTTCTCTTTGCTGCAGCACAGGCTGCACCCAAACACTTGGTGGCGGCATTTCCACCATTCAAGGGACAGGTGGTCATTTTGCCCATCCCCCATGTGTCTGGGTGCAGCCTGCACCTCTGGCACAGAAAACATAAAAAAGACAAATCCTGATGATGCAATGATTGATTTATGTGTTCTTTTTCTTTCTCCTCAAATTCAGATCTTTTTTTTTTATGAATTTTTTCTTTTCTTGACATCCAAACGTAGCTTTTGGTATTTTCATTATACAAACCATTGACAGGGAATGAGACTGGCATGCAAGTGTTTCCACATCCATCAGGGAGATTCTGAAGCCTGCGAAACCAGACTACCATGGGTTACTTGTATGTGTGTGTGCAAACCGACTGACCCGGGTGGACCATGTGGTTCAGCGACCCATTCAGGTGCTTTGGGCCATTCAATAGAGAATTTCTAAATTTTTGGTTCAATAACAAGGATAAAAGTTCCTCATGACAATTATTATACATTCAGCTCTCTCATATGAGTTTTTTTAATTATTTGTTTTCTCTTACCTTCATCAAATGGTCTTATGTCAATTCTTCATGAGGCATGCCACCCTTAGTGTGGTGTGAGAGATTCCCCACACTGGTGTCGTGGAAAAACGCTCTTATTAATAATTCACAAAGGTGGGACTTGAGCTCCTATCCGTTGGAGTTGGCCAAACACGTTCTTAATAAAATATTAGAATGAGTGGGTAAAATTTTTTTTTTTTTTTTTTTTGGGAAAGAGAACACTACTTGACTGCATATGGCTCATGCGCCTAGACACAGGGCCCCGTGAAATGATTGCTGCACCTCGTGGATTTCCTCATATCCATGGGGGCATGGTGGTCATTTCATGCGGTCCAGTGTTTAGGCGCATGAACCATGTGCCACACGTGACCAAGTAGTGTTTCTTTTTCTCTCTTTATTATTAAAAAATCTAATTGACTAGGTTATTAAGGTAGTGTTTAGCACGGAAGAAAAACTCAACCGAAACTTGTCGAAACCATCGAATTGACTCGATTTCATAGGTTTTCGTGACGAATTGAAGGGGGATTTTATAAATTCCTTGGATTCGACCAGGTCTCGATGGTTTTGACTGGTTTTGATCATATTTTGGTAGTTTCGACACATGCTCATCGAAATGAGGGGAAACTTGGCTTGAAACTATGACAGATAGGTATTTATGTCAAAAACTACCAGAAACTAAGCCAGAGACCAGGACATACAATTAGCTATGTCTAATATCATTTAAGTAAATGTTTTTTTTTTTATTTATTTCATTTACTTAAGATATTATTCATAAATAAGTAAATACCTTCTATTTGAATCCAATAAAAATAGTTATAAAATAAATTTCAAAAGAAAAAAAAATCAACCCTCTAGTTTAAGAATAAAAACTGGATTTTTGACGGTAGGTGCAATTTTCAACTTTCTAATGTTAGGGTTTTTCTCAAATCTAAAAATTTCATAAATTTTAACATAATAAAACATTGCTAAAAACCAAAAGTGCGGTAAAATATTCATTTGTTTTGATGTCAAAAAAAATATTTTCACTCAGAGCGATTTTGATAGCATTCGCGCACATCAAATTAAGTTTGACTGGTACATAACTTATTCAATATAAATCAGATTTCAGCAATCTTGGACTTTTTGGAAAGCTATCAAAACACAGCTTTCTAACAAATCTAAGATTGTTTAAATCTCATTTATATTGAAGGAGTTATGTTCCGGTCAAACCTAATTCGATACCATGCTCAAGAATAATATACAGTATCAAACTTCGATCAAAATCACAAGTAATATTTTTAGTGTTCTCTATGTGAAACTAATGCATGGATTGAGTTTAAAATATAAAAAATAGGCATCACAACAAGTAGGGGGAAAAAAACAACTTTTGGGCCTCGAAATCAAGGTTCGAGTTAGTCTGGAGAAAGTCCTAGGTTTCGATCGAGATATGGTCGAAATCGATACAAACTTGATTTCTGGCTTGTCGAAACTTAGTCGAAACCCGAGTTTTAGAACCTTGGCGTTTAGTAGCTCTTTCGGAGAATAGTTCTGTGATACGGGGACAGAAGAACACCTAGAATGTGTTTGATAACCAGGTTTGTTTTTCTGTACTCGTAGCATAGGCCATACCAAAGTGTGCCCAAGAATGGTTTTTACAAAACAAGTATTTGTTGTTTTTCTGTTTTTCAAGGAAACAACTTCCAAATTGTTCCTGATAAAACAACCCCAAAAGTGAACTTAAGGTTACTGGACTTCATCTTCGACCTCGCCTCTCACGTCATTCTCGTGTTGCTCTCTCGGCACTCTCCTGTTGTAGGTAACCTACCTCTCTCTCTCTCTCTCTCTCTCCTTGAGAACCGTGTTCAAAAGAACTCCCAATTGAAGCTGAACCTTTGCCTACCCTCTCTCATTACTCTCAATCGAATCTCATATCCAATTCTGGGGTGGAAATCTCTTTGTCTAGCTCCAAAAAAACCTACAAAGGTATGGATTTTAAGGTTGGAAGCTTTTGATTTTAGGGCTATTGTTTACAAACTTTGATGCACTCTACAAGCTCTTGATTTTAGGGCTTTTAGTTTACAAATTGTAGGGATTTTGGCTTCCAGAATTTCATAACAATATTAATAAGTTACTTGATTGTTTCATTCAATCTCTGATAATTTTGATGGTTGGATTTTAGGGTTTTGTTTCATTTGATTTTGGTTTCTATAAGTATTAGAATGTTGAATATGTTTAGTTCTTTATTATGCTACATATATAAAATGTGGGAAAAATATCTCTACTTGGTGGGGTTTCCTATGCCCTCTCACAAGGCACCGTGAGATAATGCCTCTGCCCCTGGGTAGATACCCAGATGTGTTGATCCATTGGCCCATACTTGGTGTCATAGGAAACACCACCCAAGTAGTGATCTTTTTCCCATCAAGTGTAATACAATATTGAACTTAATAAATCGAGTCACCAAAGCTGTTTGCTTTTTTGGACTGACTGGAGCACGGTTTTAGGTATCTTGGGTATTGGTATCAGATCGGATATAGGTATGGTATTGCAAAACCATGGACTAGAGATTTGGAACCAAGATTCGTAATCCCAGGTATTAGACTCAGGATCGGTCAAAATCGACTTGAATCGGTAAAAAATGACCAAAATCCATGTTTTACTGGATTTGCCATGGATCGATACAAAATATAAATAGAATACTAAAAACCGATATGGATCGTTTAAAAAAACGATCAAATTCCCAAAATATCAGTCAGAAAACCTAAAAAAATGACAAGTATTGGATCAAATCAATAGATCCAACCGAGTTGATCGATCCAGAAAATGATCCAAAAATACCTTTTCGGATCGGTCTAATCTCGGGATCAGCCTCACTCAATACCAATCCGGCCGACTCACTCCGAGATTACGAACCATGTTTGGAACTAACTCCTGGACGAGGGGGGTACAGGGAAGTACGCGAATGCGTATGGGCCATTTGGCAGTTGAAACTTTTGGAAAGATTTGGGAATCCAAAAAGGATGGCGTATTTCTAGAAAGATACATACAGATAAGGACGGGCATATCTTAATTTTGATCGAGTCAGAAACGTCTTGGTAGGTTCTCTTTATCAGTTTCTCAAAAAGATATGATGGTGACAAAGTGAGAAAGAGTGCAATTCTCAGCTTCTGGACTTGTTAAAAGTAGTGACCCCTACCAACTCCAACTCTCCGACAACAGATGCCATGAGCAGCCATAAGGAAGCAACTGCGAACCAGGGTTATAGGTATCGTTATCGGTATTGGTATCGGTATTGGTATCAGTATCAGTGTCAGTGTCAATGGCCATGTCAATCACTGATATCATACGGATCAGGTCTGGTGATATTGATATGTATGAGTCGATATGATCAATACAATACCGATACTTTGATCAATGGTGGCAACTATGACAGTATGACATACTTTAGGGCATAGGGCATAGGGCATAGGGGTATGTATAAGTGGGTCAATTGAGAATCGAAGACCGAGACCAAAACCAGTTATTTAAAATCGAACCAAAACAAATTGGTTCGGTTTTGGTTTCAAAATATATATATTTTTTTTAATGTTTTATATTAAGTAAAATCGAACCGAACCAAATAACCAAAACTGAACCGAATTACACTCATAGATATGTATACCATTTTACAAGTTAATTATATGAAGGGAAGCTAAGGACCCATTAGAAGACTAGAACCAGAACCAAACAGTAAACCTGACAAGGACCCTCTCAAAGTTAAAGGCCAAAGAGGCCTCATGCGTGGGTGGGTGGGGGCCATCCGGCCATGTATTGTGTTCCACGTATGACTGGCTTTGCCTATGATGTGATTTTACTGTACAACTTTGTCAATGTTGTGGTGTGACAAGGCCAACTGTGCACCATGCATGCCTAGCTCCCCCCCACTGTCATGCCAAGTGGTTGAGTCATTGCCCTGCACATGGCAGCATACCACTGCCTTGCCACGCATCATATGTGACACTAGTTTCACACACCATTTTATACAAATCAAAAGGTTTCTTGTTTGGGATTGGATCATTGGAATTTGGAAAGCTAAATCCCACCCAATCCAATCCAATCCAATCCAGGAAAAATTGTAATAATCATGAAACAAAGGTAAATGGAATGAATTCATATCATATGATCCATGAGACTATGAAGAAGAATTTATAAACTTTGTTTGTGTTTTGTGAAGGATAAAATTTTCTTACCAGAAACTCGATAGCTGCACTTATCAAATAGATTTGATAAGTAGTGAAGAAAGCATCAGACAAGAACCCACCAAGGAGAGCCAAGAGGAAAGCAGTTCCCATGAAATTTGTGACAGTGTTGGCTGATCTGGAAGGAGACAAGTGCATGAACATGACGAGGTACAGCACCAGATTGCTTGCATTAGCCAGGAATGCCAAGTTCTCTAATACCTCCACCACTGTAAGTGTTTGTGTTTATTACAGTTTTTTTCATGGACAAATCAGAAAAAACAAAACAAACCCATGTTAGATCCTTATAGCAATAGCTCATATCAAGAAACCCAGAAAACTTTGAAGAAGATGAAGCAGAGAGACTTTTTTTTTTTTTTCATAATACCTAAAACGAAGGAGGCGGCGAGCATGCCACCATGGCGGCCTTTCAAAGCAGGTCTCTTCTTCCAATCTACATAGCCTTCCCATCTCTCTAATTGTTGCTCTTCTTCCTACAGTAACAGAAAACAATATATCATGTATGATGATATGCTTCAATGAAAGAAAAACCAGAGGAGAGTGAGAAGAGAAGAGAAGAGAAAACAATAGAAAAGAGTAAGGAGGAACCCACCATCTCTAACCAACTTGTCGTTTGGATCTCCAGCTTGGGAGATTGGGAAGAAGATCTAAATCTAATAAATAACAAAAATTCGGATTCGAAGAGTAAGTGATGGATGGTGCCAGATTTAAAGAGTTTTGCAGAGTGGAAAAAGTGGAGAGGAGAAGATGAGAAGAGAGGAGAGGGGGGTCCAACTTGAGAAAAGAAAAGTCTAGACACTAGGCCACCATAGAAAATGACATCTGATCCCACCTCAATAGGAACAACTGCTGCTGTTCCTTATAAATTAGTCCTCACTACTCAATAAGGAAATCTTTTCTCAAGTTTATATTCCCATTTCTTGTTGCACATATTAGTTTAACTACAAACACATACAACCTTCCCCCCATGTCCCTCTATCTCTCCAAAATAAAGTCAGAACTCAGAAGAAAGGATAAATAGGAATGGAGAGAAAGGTTCCTCTTAACCTAGGATTGGATTGCTTGGTTATAAAGATAGCTAATTAAAATCAATAAAAAGATAAAAGTTGAAAGAAAAGAAAGAAAAAGGATCTAAGTGGTGGAATCAAATTCAAATCCCCCGGAAAAGGATCTTATGCAGCCGTGGTGCAGCACCGCTAAACGACAGCAAAAACAGGGGTAAGGTGGTCCTTTCACAGGTGGGTCCCACCTGGCCCCACATGTGAAATGACCACCTCCCCCCTGTATTTGGGGTGGTTTTTCGAGCTGCACCTGTGCAGTACCATTAAACGACAAGAAAAATAGGGGTAAGGTAGTCATTTCACAGGTGGGTCCCACCTGGGCCCCACATGTGAAATGACCACCTCCCCCCTGTATTCAGGGTGGGTTTTGGTGTTGCACAGTGCAGCTCCCGCCACAACTGCACAAGAACTAAGTCCAAATCCCCCTGGCCAAGCTGTTAAGTTGAATTTTTTTGGGGTCTTGTCAATGTGAAAGCTAAAATAAAAACAAGAAAAACAAGTAAGTAAATCATATGAACAAATTACCTATTTTAATAAGTCAATAGACACATAATAGTGTGATCCTTTAATGGTGGGCATGAACTTTATCAAATAGGTAAACTGTACAGTGTTGATTCATTAATCATCAACTGAAATACCCAGCCAGAGTCAAAGATTCTTAGTTTGATCCTCACAAGCTAGATGCTCACAGATCACATTTGTCCATTAAATTAATGTTAAAACCATATGGGTTGTAAAGCTAAAGTCTGGTCTCTGTTCATAGCCTCATGAGCTTGAAATAAGCCAAATACAAGCTTAACTAGGCATGCCTTGCCTACCCCCACCCCCCACTTAGCTTCTCTAGTGGCAAGGCCATACTATCTTAAAACTCCAAAAACATGTCCAAAGGGATCAAATCCCTACCCAAATTTCCTTTCTTGCTGTCACTGACCCTTTAGCCTCTGTTTCAACCTTACCTAACTAAAGAAGAATCCATGGCCTAAGCCTGGCATGACCCGGAAACCCATTTGAATTTCCTACTTTTTCCCCTTCCTTAATCAAGTAAACAAAAAAAATAAAAATCCAAGCAGGTATCATTAATTTTCTAATTAAGAACCAAATTACCAAACTGGGCTCGCAAGTCTAAGCTAACTTGGTCATTGTTTGGACCTCTCAATGTAGAGATTATGATGTGCATCCACCTATTACTCTCATGTGATTTGATCATTTTATATATAACTAAACATTAGACTGTAACAGTTATTATTATAAGCTTAATACAAATAGAACAGTTAAGCATTTGAGATTGGTGGAGGAGGTTTCAAGTTTCAATCAAAAGTCAACTCTTGTAGTAATTTGGTATAAAACTTGATTAGTTAACCCATCAAGGTTTGCAGGAGTTATTAGCTCGAAAATTGAGGACCCATCACATAATCTTAACTGTTAATACTCTTTAAAAAAATGTATCAAATTGCTCATTTTTTAATTTTATTATTATTAGAACTATAGTACAGGTGATTAAATGTTTTTTCTTGAATGAAAATGATAGATCATTTGTATTATTTTTTGGTAGTAAATTTTCATTAACAAGTCAATGATACAGCAAATCACATGGCCCCATGGATTTAAAGAATTCTCCGAAAACTATGCCAAGAATAAAAAATGATACTGTACCAGCTCTCATTTCAATAAAATCTATGATGTTTAACTTAATATCTAGCAAAAAAAAAAAAGTTTTATTTCAATTTTTTCTCAACTACTCTGTAGACAAAAAAAATATGAATTTTCTCAATATATTTCCGAGATATTATTGTACTCTTTATGTATAGAACATATTATAAAAACCTCAACAAACCCTTAATCTTTCTTCTTCTTCTTTTTCTTTTTTTTTTTTTTTTTTTAATTTTATTTTAAGTAGAACTACAATTTTCTACTGGTTTCAAGTAAGCCCATAAGTTAGTAACTCAATTTAGGGTCTTTCAGATCAAGCTAGATGACAAAGTTTGGATGAATGGAAACCACAAACTCAAAGGCTGTTTCCATCAACTTGTCAACTAAAAATGAGATCAACTATTTGCATTTCCTTCTATTAATCATTTAAAAATATTACTATCAAATCATGTATAACTTTCTGTTCTCTAGAAAATATTTTATACCCACACCTTGAATTGATCTAATATTTTCATTTCTTCATATAAATAATTGGAAAATATTTCTGTTATATAAAGAAAAATCTGATCATCTACCTCATTTTTTGTCTTTTATAGCATATAATTTATTTCCACACAAGAACTAATCTATTATTCTAATACCTATTTTTGATACTCTTTATTGCTTTTTTGCTTGGTATTAAAAAAATCATGGTGAGTTTGTGAAGATTGACATGTAGATCGAGTTTGGGACTTGTGCCAAGTATGAACTCAGATAGAGCCTATTGGAGGGCAAAGATCCACGTTGTCGACACTAGGTAGCTAAGATTTCCCTGATTTCGTGGGGTTGCCTCTTTCTTCTTACTCTCATTTTTCATTTTGTCCATTTATCACTTTTCTTATCTCATCTCTTCATTCCTTTATTTTTCTTATGGGAAGGAGTTTTCTGTCCGGGAGTGTGGCCTACGCCAGCACTCCCATGTGTCTATTTCTCTCTTTCTTAAAACAATGGGGCAGAACTATCTTTTCATATGGGGAGGAGAGAGATAGATTCATGGGAGTGCTAGTGTAGGCCATACTCCCGGACATAGTTCTTTTTTCCTTTTCATATACTTGTGAGGACCTCTGTTTTCCCTGTTTTGTTTTGTAAGGATCCATGTAGCCGGCCCCATTGAGTTGGGATAAGGCTGAGTTGTTGTATTAAAAAAAAAAAATCATGGTGATCAATTTTTCTGAGGATCATGGGTTAATTATTAAATTCCTTATTATAACCAATTCAACAGATTAGTTCATTGATAGCTCGTTACAAAATTGCATGTGAATGAAGTACACATTTTTTTATTATTTAAATTAATCTAAACTAATCTTATTTTATTACCAATAAAATCTCTATTAATGTTTGGTTTATTCCATAAAGAAATTAAGAAGCATAAACTAGAATGATGCAGGAATAAAATAAGAATTCTTTTTCCTATCTTAATCAGTAAAAAAGGTAATATTGTTAAGTTCTTGCCTGTCTATAACATATTTAAAATCCTGACCACAGAAAGAAAAAGTCTTTAAAATCAAAACAAGAGGAAAAAAGTTTTTTTTTTTTTGTGGTAAATTTTAGGTCCATGGAGAGATGATGAAAATATCAAAAATGCCGGCCATATTGGAGCATTTAACAGTATTGTTTGCCAAAATACAGGGTATGTTGTCTTTTAGTGTCCCCTATCCTATGAGTGGAGAGTCAATGCCCACAGTAGGCTAAAAGACAGTTTATGGTTTCTATGGAGGAGATTTTAGTCAGTTTCTTATTAGTTCTCTTTTCTACCATTTTTAGAATTTAGAACTGAGTTTTTATCAGTTTCTGATTTTCTTTATTTACTTATGTTTACTGTTTGTTGAGGAAATCTAGACCACTTAACCCCTCTAACTAAAGGGTCATACTGTGTAGAGTGGAATATGGACTGATACCTTTCTTTTCATCTCACTTGACTTAGGAGTAATAGAAATAATTTAAGACTTGGCACCTGTATGATGGGAAATTGCCCCCCCCCCCCCCCCCCAATGTGAGTCAAAACCAGACCTTTCAAGAAGCTATACTGTCATCCTCAAGCATCTAAGGTCTAGGAATTGAGAACTAAACCCTATCTTTATCCCATGTAGCTCAACAAGAGGTAGCTAGCTCTGATGGTTCTGGGCTTAGGGCTGATTTGATATGATTTTAATTTCAATTTTAGATTGATTTCATGAAATAGTCAACAATTGATTTTTGGTTAAGAAATTGAATTCTTTTTGGTTGCATCAATTTGAAGTATTTAAAGAATTAGTAATTCATTTGGTAGTTCAATTTTTGAGAAGAGATTCTCTATATTTCTTTTGGGAGATGATGGTGGTGGTGGTGGTGGTGGTAGTGTTGGTGGCGGGGGTAGGACGTGAAAGGGTGGCACTGGTGGTGGTGGTGATGAGACCATTAGGAGAAGAAGAAGGGTGATATTTTATTTTTAACCTAAAATTACTATTTTACCTATCAAATTAACGATATGCTCATTAAAGAGGGAGAGTGAATACAATTTCAATTTCAAAATTGAAACAACTCCTCACCTATTTCACTATTTTAGATGAATTTATTTCAATTTCTCACAAATAAGGTAAAAAATCATACCGAACACCTCAACTTTTAATTTATGACCACATTGAATAGAAATCCTATCAAATCAAACCTCTTCCGGTGGATTTCTTTTTTGGCCAACACCTTCAGGTAGAATATTGATAGGGAAGTAGTTTTTTATCCAGGAGTGTGGCCTATGCCAGCACTCCTAAGTGTCTATCTCTCTCCTCCTCAAAACAAGGGGGCTGAGGTGTCTTTTCATTTGGGAGGAGAGAGAGAGAGAGAGAGAGAGACTCATGGGAGTGTTGGTGGTGTAGGCCAAACTCCCGGATATAGTTCTTTTTCCCATGTTGATATTATGTACACACCATTTAGATAACCATTTAGATATGCTTATATTTTTTTTAAGAAGAGAACGTGTACGTCAACAACTTCATGTGTCCTCTTACATTCTCTCTCCTCCTTGACATTCTTCCGTCGAAATACGAATCATGTTCTCATTCTTTTCCATACTCCCATTTGTTCGGCATAGAGATTCCATTGCATGTCACATACATAAAGATCCCTTCCCCATTTCTTTCTTTTTTTTAAAAGGCCAGCAAGGCAGCAAACAGTAACTGACCTAGAGGGTCTTCCACCAAAAATATCCAGCTACATGATGATTAATTTTATTATTTCATTTTTTTTTGTGTAATATAATGGATATAAAAATGTTGTATGTCAAAACAATGTGCTTTTAAGATCCAATAAAAGAAAGAGAACTTACTGAATATGGTAACTATTATTTTTTTTTACTAAATTCCTTAGATTTTGAAGAAAAATAAAATAAAATAAATATATTATTGCAATTTCCAACTACTAGCTAAAGTGCCATTATTTTTTGGTTGATTTGTTGATTATTTCATACATTCAATCTTATTATACAACATTCCACATCTTACTAGATAAGGTAAAGTATATCCAAGTCATCATTTTTTACTATAATTAGATATACTTTGAGAGTAAATACTTTGATGTTCTCTTCTTAGTCTTCTTTGTAACTCATTCCTTCACTCTTCATAAATTTTATTGAACCAATATATTACTTAAAAAAATTATCTTTAGGGATGAAAAAGAAAAACCTCCCAGCTTTTAAGCCAATATGAGTATCAAACATAAATCAAATCAAACTACTAGTTTACTTTCAAATGCATTATCCTTGGCTTGTGGACTTGTTTTTGTGCAAGCACACACTTGAAACACTTTTGTGTGTGTATGAGGAATGAAGAATCCCTTCCAATGCGAGTTATTAAGAATTAACAATGTAGTAGACCAACGATAGCAAAAGAAAACAAAAAGTGAATCACACACACAAGAGAGAGAGAGAGAGAGAGAGAGAGAGAGTCCAACGATTTACGTGGTTTACACAAGATGAGCTATGCCCATAGCCAATAAATCAAAACTTCCACTATTTTGATGAAGAAATTACACCCCCCCCCCCCGGTGGCGGTTATTCTCTGACAAACGGGACCATTGATATTGGGGAAAAATGATCGAACAGTATTTCTTAGATTAGACTGAGATCAGGTTTCATCAATAGAAAAAAATACTACCACCCTTATTGCATGGATTAGGGTAGTATTTGGTAGGGGCCACTGAATGGTCACACTCTAATATGGGATTGATTCTGGTAAGTAATTCTTCTATTATCAAATTCGCATGGATTCCATGAAAGGGAATTGTTAAATCTTTCGAAGTGTCAAGTGTGGAACCATCAATTATCAAATGAGGTATGCAGAATCTTCCATACTAAAAATAGTAATATTTACTTTTATGGAAATGATTTGTTTTAGGCAAACATATATAGAAGTAGGAAAACGAAACACATTTAACACTGTGACGCAAAGGATATATCACCTGCATACATCACATCGATGTACACCTGCTTGGTGTGTCTTCACCAAACACACCCAGCGGGCCAATGAGAAGCCAGTACGAATAATCCCTCTGGCCACCATGTGAGAGATGGAACTGAAAAAAAAAAAAAAAAAAAAAACTGAGAAGAGATGTTAGTTAGGTTAGAAGCTTTCGACTACTTACCTGTCTTGTCATGATTTTTTTTTGTGTGTTCGAAGTTTAAAGTATCGGTATCAGGTAATCTATCGAAAAATTGCTTTTAAAAGACGTATCGAATTGGAGAGACGCAAGATATATTAGATATATATAAAAGTAGTCAAGAAACATATGGAAATATTTAGGGCATATGCAAAATACAGTTTTAGAGCATAAAACACTATAAATTAAATACATAATGGGAAAAAGAACAATACCTGATCGTGTGTGGCTCTTGAACCTAGACATACATGAAATTAAAAATCACATCTATGTTGATGTCCTTGCGTGCGTTTTCATTGGTTCCGCACTGGTGAAGGTGCTACATGACTAGACAATGATCTCTTGTTCATAATTAATATGTAAAATATATCATATATACAAAGTAAGACAAGACAATTGCATTCAGTTTTTTTTTTTATGAAAATAAATACCATATATATATATATATATATATATATATATAATTATGCAGAAGAGAACAGGTGAGCAGCATTGTGATATGCCATGTCCTTACAGTGGTGAAAAGTAATGTTCTTAAAGTTATTTGAGACTTCAGCTAGCTAGGGTAAGAAGTTACATGGGAAGACAATTGCATTCAGTTGATTATATATAAAGGATGAGGTTTCTTACATATTCTAATACCAATTTTTTTAGGTATCGTATTGGTACTTTAAAAATATGATACGTGTCGATTAATATCCACAAATACGGAAGAATACTTAAAACCTTGTGTGTCATAAATTCAGATTTTAGTATTCAAGTTTTCCTAAATTAACCCGAATCTTTGGTGTCTTGAGCAAAACTATCTAATAGCATTCAGTGTTATTTTTATATGAAAATTTAGTTGTCATTGTCATTGTCATTAACTAAATAAGGAATTTAAGTTAGTTAGCTCCAGTAATTTTATTGAACTAAATTAATTAGGATTAGGAGATACTTATGTTTAAGTGTCTCATTTCTCAAGACTTGTTTATATATATTCTTTATTCTAGACTACTTAAATATATTTTTGAGAAAGAGATTCGAGAATCAATATTGGTACATGCCATCATCTACCAAGTACATTAATTGGCCCTTAATTTTGGTACTAGCCTTTAACAAAGAATATTTTTTTTCTTCAAAGAACCAAATGACTTGTTTTGGTTGATTATTAAAAGAAGAAAAAGGAAAAAAAAAAGCCCTAGGAAAGAGGGTCAACAACAAAACTAACAATTAAAACCTAGGCAGGAGAAGTGGAGAATCTTGAAGATGGAATTTCTGGCCTCTAGAAGAGCCTGGGAGCTAGGCCCCATCCCTAAGAATGGAAGAGACTTTGGAGAGTTCTATCACTAAAGGTGTTAAGGTGAACACTATTAGGATGCCAATGATCAAGCCAAAGAAAGATACCTTAACCATTGTCAATAACAGCTCGAGGATCTTTCGTCAACTTCAAGATGCATCAGACGATGGGGTGATGGTCGAGATTGAATCATTTTTAAAATGGCGAGAATAAATCCTATCCAATGATGCAGGAATCCAGCATGAATTTGACCTGAAATTTTACTGAAAAAGTGCAACAAGTAGTGATGTTTGCTTAGCATTGTGTAGGGAGAAACAATGGCTGATTTGCATCGTTCTCGCACCAATGTTTGATACTCGATCCTTAATGATAAACACTTATCCACTCCATCAGAACCGATTTTGAAAACCATTTTTTCATTAAAATCTAACAAATACAATTTGATCATTTTTCTCCCATAATTAAGCTTCTCCAAGAGTGAGTCATCGAATACATAGTCCCCTCGTGTCATCATCTCCAGGGGTGACAAAATGAGGTGTACACAATACCCAAACATCCTTCCTCTATGGAAGACAAACTATGATCCAACTAATAGTATGCAGGAATTTAGAAATCCTTCCAAAGAAAATAGGACATTAGAGATTCAATCTTGGTAATGATAAAGCAAGAGAGGTTGACCAATAAATATAGGAAGCTTGCAACACGGATCTCAAGAGTTCAGGCCTAACCACAAAGGAAGAAGTCATCTTTTCCATAATTGCAATCTTTTACGGAATTGATCAAGGATGGAGAGCATGGAAGAGAGCAATGGAAACCCCAAATATATAACAAGAAAATGCCTAAGAGTAAATCCGGACAATGCCTCAAAAACTCCCTAGTAGCATCAATCACCCCTAAAATGAAAATGAGAGACATGGGGATTAAAGATCAATACATACCAGAAAAAGCCTAACATTCTATGATTGCATCCGAGGAGGAGGACGCTCTAGAGAAGATGAAAATATCATCAACAAAGGCAAGATGGGAAAGCTCAGTAGCTGTTACAATTTTATTTTCTATGGAAAATATTAGCATATACTTAAATCTATAGCATCATTATAATATCATTAATATCATAATTTTTGTTATATATTTTGCACACAGAAACATGTTCATTATTATATTATTTATATCTCAATTTTTGTAATATATTTTGCACAAAGAAACATGTTCACTGCATATAATACTCTTATTTCTTCATCTACCTATATGTTGAGCAATAGTTTCAAAATGGGAAAATTACATGGCAACCCTTGAGTTTTGCCCTAAATACAATATGACCCCCTGTGTGTTTAAAATATACATTCAAACCCCTGAGTTTAGGTTACTTGTTCCACTCAGTCCCACTCCGTTAGAGTATTCCCAATTTCCCATTAGTTGCTGACGTATTGGTCATTGATGCCTTAAAATGACAAATATACCCCTAATGAGGTGTGAGCTTACCATTTTGCCCATAGGGCAGCCCATACTTCACAATATCGTCTTTGTTACTTGTCTTTGCTATCTTTCTTCTACTTCCTCTTCTTCTTCCTCCTGCAAACTCACTTGCCCCACCCCTTTGCAGCCCCATCCACGCAGGCTTAACCCCCCCCCCCCCACTCTCTTCTTATTTTTTTTTTTTATTTCATTTTCCCACAACCTCACCCGTCCTCAACCCTCTACAACTCCACAATCTAAATTCTAATTCAGCCTAGTTTTACTTTATCAAGACACTCGCTCGCCAACACGAGTCGTCCCCTTCTACAAAACTGCCACCTCTACCGTCAAATCCAATACTTGATCAGAAGGATGCCGAAGGGAAAATTACAATGGGTTCACTGGTTTTGAGTTTCGGTCTCAAGACCTTGATCAGAAGGATGCCGAAGGCCAGTGATGCTGTAGGATGCAAAATCTTGGCTGGTGACGTCCCTATGGACCACCACCAATGGAGGACTTAGATCTGAAATTGGATTGATTTTGGCCTGTTGGATCCTCGCAAGAGGGTTGCCGCCTAACTCATTTGAGGTATCGCCGATTATCTTCGTGGCTAGCAGTGACCATTTTGGCCACTGGTTTTTGTGATTTTGGATTTATTAAATCGGAAAACGGTGAGTGTATATTTTCTCTTTTTTGGCCTACGGGATCCTCAGTAGAGGGTTGTCGGAGTTTGCAGCGCACTCATCGGTGTTGGTATAGGACAACGTCAGCCCTTGAGGCCGCCATTGCGGATCCCATAACCTCCATGTGGCTGTTATTCTGTTAAGGTCTCCAAGAGGGGGATTTGGAGGTTTTTAATTGAAGGGTAAAATTGTCATTTAAATTTTATACTTAACACCGTCCACTCTCAGGGGGTCTGAGTGTATACTTTAGAAATGTAGGGGATTATACTGTATTTAGGGCAAAACTCAGGGGGTCCCCGTGTAATTTACCCTTTCAAAAATTATTAGAAGAATGAGAAGTCAAAGCCATTCTCTCCCCCTCCCCTTGTACTCTCCTTCCTTCCCTTGTACTTTCTCTTGAATTTTTCTTCTCATTTTTTTAGGACTAAAGTGATGTAATTCAAAAAGCACATGAAAATAACCTATTCAAAAGGAAGTTTATTTTCTCAACCCAAAAAAGACAAAAACTTGTTATAATGTTTTAAAATTACAAATAGATTTTCTTTGGTCAAGTTTCTCAAAAACCATTCTTCTATTTCCTAGGTAGAACTATAATAATGGTTTGTGGATCAAAATCTTATCACTCACTAAAAACATACAATTAAGGGAAAAAATATGAGACAAAAAAGTCTATGACACTAATTTAAATATAAATAACACAAATTAAAAACTTAACTTTCATTTTAGAAAGTTTGAAGCAAATAAAAATTTCACAGAAAATGTGCTTAGTTCTAATATTTAATTATGCTTACTGTGATGATACAGGAGAAGGAGAAATCTAGCAAGTAACCAACACCTGCCTGTACATTACATTTAAAGGTAACCAATTGAAGTATATAGGTCTTACAAGGGAACTAATTCAATTATGATGATCATAGATCTTACTAATCTATTATTTTTTGGGGGGAGAATGCCCGAGTACGGATGAGTGATCTGATTCTGATTGAAAGAGTTAAAAAAGTTAGGACAGGCCAAAAAATGATCATAAGAGAGGTTGCGAGGAATGACATGCATAGTCTGGGTCTAGTACCAACTACCAAGTATGACCTCAGATAGAGTCTTTTGGAGGGCAAAGATCCATATTACTTTCATTTCTCTTTTGTGTTTTTTTCGCACTTCTCATCTCGTGTCTTCATTCCTTTTTTTCTCTTACTTTGATGTGCAAGTATCCGACCCCATTTAGATGGGATAAGGCTTAATTAGTTTATTGTTTGTTGTTGTTGGGGTTGAGATAACTAATAAGTGTAATACCTAATTAAACTTCCTTATTTTATTAGTTGGATACTTTGGAACGGATCTATACCTATTGACTTCTTGCACTTTTTCCCCCTCGAATATACGAGGTTCTTAAAAAAATAAAGAAAGTTACATCCAGCTTTCCCCTATAATTTGTTTTGGGGTCTACTCTATCTAACTGTCTAGTGGGACTTTAACTACAACTACAATGGATTTGAGCCATAATTTTTAGTTGAATTATGTTATTTTCTTCTCCCAAAAAAAATGGTTGAAGGGGAATGTATGGCTTTCTAAAGTCCATGGGAACCATGGTTCTAAGTATCGGTATCGTATCACCTGATACGGTTTTATTAGTCATTGATACTAATACTGTGCCGGTATCGTATCGATAGCAAGGTACGGACAAGGGGTAAAATGGTCAGAAAACTTGTTTTTTAATAAAATTCAGGAGTATTCTTGTCCGATACAACCAATCCAAACTGATACCATATCGGTATCGTATTGATTTTACATGTTGCCAATACCCATTCCGATACCATGCACTAAAACCATGATGGGAACATATGAATAACATCTCATCTAAAAATATAAAAGTGAAGGGGAGAGATTTTTTTTTTTTTTTTTGGGGGGGGGGGGGGGGACCTATAAAGTTGTCAAAGGTTCCACTATGGAATTTAGGGCTCAAAGCTCAAAAGGGAAACTACGTAAGGTATATAGTAAAGCTTCATCAACTTTGTGGCATAGATTCTTAGCATTCTCAACCATTCCAATTTCCACATGCATAGCCTCCAATCAAAGATGGTGGGAGACTGAGAAAGGTAGCTCTATCAAAGTCTCCTTGGGAAAAAAGGGTGGGGTTCGAATATTTTGAAGTTTTTTGTTAGGGTTATGATTACGAGTTCTGACCAGTCATGGATGATGGGTAAATTCAGAATTAGGGTTTTGGGACCCTCTCAGAATTAGGGTTTGGGACCATTTTTCAGTGATTATATTCTACTCAAAACATACATATAGAGGCGGCTACTTATTCTACAAGGGAAGAAAGAATCTACAGAAGCAAGATTATTTAAGCCTTATAATTAATTGTTGACTTGGGGAGTTTTTAACTTTATTTCTTCCTTTCTTGCTCAGTGCTTGCCATTAAAGCTTGGTGAGAGTGAGAGTGAGAGTGAGAGAGAGAGAGAGAGGATAATTAAGGAGTAATCTATTACAGAAATAGATTGAGACATTGCGTCATAGAATGAAGACAGGTTTAATTTTTTTTATTTTCTTGGGTTAGGCATGAGAGGGTTTTCATGGGACCCTTTGAAATTTAAGATATTTTAAACCTTCACGGTACACAATTTTGTATCTAGCTAACTGCCCTGGCTAATACAAGCTCTTAATTTGCAAAGAATTACGATTTGTTTTAATCATAGTTGGAGAATTGGGTTTTGACTGGATTGAGTTGTCTAAGTCGAGTCAAAATTTTGAAAAATTTGGTGAAGAATCGTGTAGATTAGATCATCCAATTCAAAGAAAACTTAGTATTTTTATTCGAGTCATGACAGGGTTTAGTGGGTAGTTTTTTTTTTTAAATCCCATAAAGCCAATTTACTTCGAAATTGAGTTGAGTAAAATAGTAAATCCGTAAAACTTAGTAATCTAAAATAGTAAGAAACTCTCGACTCCTCTTCTCCCTTCTCTTTTTCATTGGTATAAACTCAAAAGTATTGATATGTGATTTCTTGAATTTTTTTTCTTCTAATTTTTCCATATTTTTTTTCTGATTTTTTACTAATTTATACATATTTATACATTAAAAAAAAAAAGACTCGCATTGACCGGGTTTTACAAGGTCAGATTACCAGGTTTTTCTGATAGATGAGTCAAGTTCAAAAACCTGATTTTCCAACTATAGTTTTAATGGCAACATTAAAAAAAATATTCTATTTGGAATTATATAGTAACTTTGCATGGCACGGCATTAATGCATTCACCTCAAATGTATGTGGACTCAATTTTGAGACCTTCACTTAACTTATTGTATAAGTTTTTCACTTATTATTGAATATGGTTTGTCATGCTTTTATCTTCATATACCATTGGCCTATCTCCACCTAATAGTTTAAGCTTCTGAGTTTGACCTCGAAATATTATTTCGTGAGGTATCACACTTTATTTAACATAATATCAGAGTTAGGCTTCTGCATCTAATAGCTTAGCAACAAAGCTATGAGTCTAGCTCAATCTTGCTATGAGCCCCTCCCAAATGCATGCCTTGTGTTCAATATAATAATTTTTTCTTTTATGGCTTCAGGCCAAATTGCAACATTAAATTGAAATCACTAACATTGGTTAAAGGTCAAAAAATCTTTGTATTGGAGATCTAACCAAAACTACTATGATATCAGAAATCTTTGACTATTTATTTTCTTCTCTTTACTTACCCTACAAGTAAGTAAATTATGGCATAATATTGTGACTTTTGCACATTTCTCTTATGCTATATTTCATCAAATTGATGGAGACTGCAGAATAATTAAAATAATTATTAATTTCTACCTTTTCACATTGACTAGGCTAATAAAATATAATTAACATTTATTAAACTATGGAGAAAACTTTTACATCAAAGGTGAAGAGAGAATTTATTCATTCAAGTGATGATTTGATGCGATTGGATTCCTAGAATAGCGAATGAAGAGATTCTTAAAATAAATCTTGTGGATTAATAGATTCTCTCTTCAACATGGGTGATGAATAGTGAAGAAAATTACTTTTGAGATCATTGCAGAACACCATAAATATAGAATACCGCGCGAAAGCTATGTGGTGACTTACTTGGAAGAATATTGTCTCATTTGGTGAGGGGTGGCTGGTGAGAAAGTAAATAAAGAATCATATCAATATTTGGTAGATATATGTGGTTATCTATGGAGATACAAAATAAGATTGTTCCTTTCATGAATAGAGTACATGGATAGTGCTTTTATCTTTTTAACTTTTTATATATTCAAATTGTAAGAGATGTTTAAAGAAAAAATTGAGTGGTTTAGAAACTTAATACTTTAATTTCAACCTATATGATCATTATGTATTTCTACAAGTTGCCTAAGAAAGAAATACATATAATTAGTAAATTTTGACAGATTACTTCAATCTATGAACTAGTGGGAGAGAAGTGTGATCCACTTAAATCAAAGTAGCAAATGTTTTGGATTCTCAGAGAAAACTATCAGTGGCTATCATAAGCTCTCTCATGTCTGTCTTAATTGTTGTACTATATTGAGAATAATTTCCTTTGGCATTTTTCTTCCCTTTTTGCAATGCAACCTTTTATTCCTTCTTGTCAAGCAATTCCCAAATGTGAAAGAATTGTAAAGTTTTGCTCTGAGATTGAAATTTGATTGCAGCCTCACAAATAATTTTATGTTTTTAGGGTACTACCCACACTTTCCTATTGTAGTAGACCATGTCCTTGGCACCTCTTGGTTGCAAGGTTTTCAAGATTTCTATCATCTCCCAAATGTGTATCAGGTCTGCCATCTTTGGGTTGTTTAGCCAAGACTCATTTTCTTAGAGTCCAATCGAAAATGGAAGGATCTGAATAAATCGATGTGAGACTACAAGTCTATAGTTTTCAACATTTCAACACTCTTTTCACATGTTGCTTTGGCATACTTAGTTCTACCCGTGGACATATAGCTTTAGGGAGAATAACAAAAGAATACATGCTCTAATAAGAGTTAGTTAAAATGCATTTTAAATGTCCTCTTTTCACCATAACCTTTTTTTTTTTTTTTTTTGGCAGAGGGTTCCATCCGACGCCCATTTTCTGATGCAAGCGTCTGCGGGTTCCCCCTTTCAAATCTTCCAATAGGGGGGCAATTTTAAACATTTCATTATTCTGGATGAACAGTGAAATGGGAGGGGTGTGCAAAAGTGATCCTCATACTGGTGTTGTGGGAATCTTTTCCTCTTTTTTTTTGTTGTTTTCGAATTGATTTAAAAGACACGGCCAAAAAAAAAAAAAAGTGAACATTTTAAATGAGTTTAACATTTTTTTGAATGAAAAAATTGACATTGTTAAAAAAAAAAAAAATCTTGACTCATAAAAAAATCATTTAATACTATATAGGCTTATACCATGTTAACTAATTATGGTTCTAATATGATGTTAAGGGAAAGCCCATGAAATTTCACTTGGGGATCCGATCCAAAACTTTTAAAGCATAGGTGGAGATAACTCAAGGAATATTAAGAGACATCCAAGGTCCCAGTTAACCGATGTAGAACTATACCTCTATAACTCCTAATACTCTCTTTAACAGAATGAGAAGTTGTCATATACATGGAAAGACAAAAATGAACCTAAATTTGATACCATATTGAAGGGTCAAATCCAAAATCTTAAGCGGAGATAGCTCCTCATCTATAACAAAGCACAAATGACCTGAACAAATTGATGGGGACTGTAATTATATCATTGTCGACACCTCAACACTTTTTTTTAAGACCCATTCCTATTTTTTTTTTTTTGTTTGATAGGTAAGCCCAAGAGAGTTGAACTCATGATCTCTTGATTGTGAGGTGTCAATCCTTGCCAACTGAGCTACCCTTGGAAAAATAATATATTCTTATGCACACCTTACAACTAGTCAACGAGTTTAAATCCCAACCACCAACCAACCAAACCACCCCCCCCCCCCTTAAAAAAAAAAAAACTAGTCAATGAGAGGGTGAAACATGAAAAGTAGTTCCAGATTAATTATGGAATTAGGATATTAGACTGTGAGTGCAGAAGGGTTGTGTTGGTTCACACACACACAATATCAATAGGCAGGTTCATGAAACCCTCTTTCAAGTTCTAATGGAGAGCAACAACTACTAGATCCTGCTTATAGCCCCAACCCAACAAAAAAATCTCTACTTGTAAATTTGTAAAATGCAGAATCTCATTTTTATGATCCAATACTAACTTTATAAATTAAAGAGCTTGGACCAAGCCATCAGAGGCCTCACTTACTGATGATAATACTCATTTTGACTCCTAGATCATCAAGGAGTTAATATTCCTAAAATATGTTGATAGTAACATGCAACTCTTTGTGCACAAATATCCAACAGGTCAATACAATTATCATTATGGTACTCTTACCTGAGATGCAGTAGAAGAAGTGAAGAAACTAATTAAATCAAGGTTTGATGGTAGCATCATTGAGCTAAATTTCAGATTTTCAAAATTGTATAAGAAATAAATCTAAAAAAAGTTAAAGAGAGTTTGAATGTCTCATTTGTACCAAACACAATGAAGAATATAGAACTGATTGATTATTATCTTTGTAACAGTTGTATAGACCCAGAATGGCTCTTCACCTGGCATGGGAAAGCTATTTCCAGTTCTTATGGATTTTTCATTGCCTGGGAGGTAGGGGAGGAAACCAAAACAAATGCCCTTTTTTGGACCAGAACAGACTCTAGGTGCAGTAACTCATTCCCATAAACCTCATCAAAGAGGGAAAATTATCCTCTCAGGTTCTCTGTCCGGTACAGTTCGTCCGGTTCCTCTCATAGGGGGCGGAAATGATGACCTTACCCCTACCCGAACACACTGCCAGGGTAGGGCCCACCCCCCCTTTTATTAGAGGCACTACTTGTGCAAACAGCTCATCAAGCTCCACATAGAGATCTGGACATGTATGGTTTCTCATTGAAACCTATCGTAAAATGACAGCCAAAGTTCAAATAATCAAGAATTAAAATGTAAGATTCATACATATTCAGTGGGATCCATGGTACTGCATCAATGAGAAAAAACCATAAAGCCAGAAATATCATAAGGAGGTAGAAGAAAATATAAATGTTACAATTCAAAAATGTAGAAAACTCAAAGACTTGTTAACGTCCCTTGTCTCGGAAATTCTGAAACTCCAATCCCATTGAGTTTATCCCATGTAATGTGCTTCTTCAGTATGATTTGCCTCCATTCTATCCAAATCTTTGTTTTCACTTTTTAGTATTTGATACTCCAAATACTGCTGTTATTGCTTCCTTTCTTAACATCTTGATAATTGCTCTTAAATTGTGGGGACGATTGTTGATAGCTCCTAATTATGAAACCAACATACTCATTAATCATTCAGATACATCTCTTCAATATATTGTAAGCATCTATTGGAATTCCACCAGAGCTTTCTGCCAAAGAATTCAGAGCTAGTACAATCTACATATCTAATAGCCTAGTTTGACAGGATGGGATTTAGAAGTTGAAATGCCCACCATACCAGAAACTAATGAAAAATGTACATATGAAATTGTCAATTCTGGGCATGATGACTTCCACCAGGCATAAGAAAACTACAAAACATCCATCCCCGACTCATCATGCTGCATTCGTTTTAGGAGCGGCAGGTGCAGTAATTATCCCCCATTTTCTCCGGACATCCTCTAAATCCTCGTGGAAGTGCCGTTCATAGTATACACACATCAGATCTGTACACCGCAGACCAGCCCGTGTGGCCCAAGGGAAATAGTGCTGGTAGAACAAAGCCCTCTGCCTCCCATTGAACCTTGCAGTGCCCCCTATGACTGACAGCAGGCACATAGGTAGAAGCATTTGCTCAAACTCAATCACTTTAAGTGCCGACTCACCAATTAAGTTGGTGGGAAGGCCAAAAAGGACATGCCAGAAATCATGTACTTCACGGGCCCGCATGGCCACATAAGCCAGCTCCTCTGTATCCATGAACCGCACAGGTGGCCTGTCATCTGGCGAAAAGTTCCTGGATCCCATGAAACTTGCATAGGCTGCCCCAAATGTGTTTGCTGGTAGGTCCCATGCATGCCCCACCTTCGCGGATATAACGCGTGGGCGTTCCAAGAGTATTGCCTGCAGAAAGGAAAATGTACAGCTGATTCTAATGAAATGGTAATGACTGATGACAGGCAGAAGAAACAATTCACCTAGCCAACTAGCAAACAAGAAAATATTGAGCAAAACGTGCCTCCAAGATCTGCCGACTGATGTCTTTACCAACAAGTATCTACTTCTTTGGTCCCCACCTAGCTTCAGTAGTTTATAGCACAATAATGGAAGAGGCTGAGAGTATGTCCCTGTCCTACAAAATGGATATCCCTCTACGTGAAGATTAAATTTAATAGATTCCGTGGGATATCTTCAAGGGCAAATATTAACCAGACAGGATGATGATAACCACACAATACAAGGTTAAATATTTTCCTTTAATCCTTTAAGTCTTCTGACCTGGTCCTAAAAAATTTTGTCCAGATTTTTATGGGAGTTTTAAGTCTTGGACATAACCATAGAAAGTCCAGACATGAAAATGTCTTCAATTCTTTCCTCACACCCCGTCCTCTTCCCATATTTTTATTTTTTTTCCCCTTGTCCTTGTTTTTCTTTATTAATTCTCCTTTTTTCCTATTTATTGTGAGAACTCTTTCCTTCAGCCTCTCAAGTTCCTTAGCGTAAAAGAGTATGTGTGCCATTGACAGAAAAAACAGAAAAGCGCTCTAGGAAAAGCTTTGAAAGAATGTATACCACAAATGACAAAACTCATCTCTATGTGCAGATCACTGTCGTATGAGATGCAACTACTGAACACCCTTGGGGAAGCCTTCAACATCATGAAAAGCTTTTGTGGAGTAAGCCCACCTTATGATGCAGATGCCAAGCTGTTTGGCAAGAAATATGTCAAGGACACTCATGGGAGAAGGGCTGGTTCACTTCACCAATCGGTGGACCAACCCATTGGGCCATAGGGCCAACCAACCATGTGTTGGGCCAGCCTATTAAGGCTGGGAGTTGTTGGGTCTCCCAAACCCAGATCGTGGGGGCATAAGAGTCAATTTTTATTGACAAGTTTTAGACTTTAAATGCTGGCCGGATGGTATCTTTGGTGGGGACCACATGGGATCTCACACCCTTAGGAGATTGAAGATTTTATTTTTGTTTCTATTTTATATCAGTCTTAGTTTCTATTTTCATGTTGCAGGTCTTAGTTTCTAATTTCTTGTAACTTGAGGTGCAAGCATAGCCGTCTATATAATGTAAAGGCTGTAGAAGCCTCCCCACGATTTGATTAGTTGAATGAAATTTTGCTTTGAAGCATATGAATATTTTCTTGTCCATTGTGAGTGATATGAAGGGCTGAAGGAGCCAGGCTGAGAGAGCCTAATCCACCTATCCCCCTACTTTCTATTTTCTTCTACTCCATTATCTCGTCCATTCGAGTTTTCCTTGAGCTGCTGTGTTATTGACGCTGTTACAACCAGTGAGAAGATCATTCGAAGGTTGCTGCTGCTCTCCAATCTCAAGCCAAGGCTGTGCTGCTGCTGCAACTTCAAGGCTGTGGATCTCTATATTCCTCTATCAACCCTGCTGGGTTTTGAAGCACAACATTAAACCTGCACCCCCTCCATTCGATTCCCACTTCTACCCCATTCCATTGGCTGGATTCCTCCATATTCACAAACTTTCTATTTTCATTCCACCTTCATAACTACACTACTATCCATCAAAATAAAAACAAACTTTCTGCAGATCATCTCCTCCACAAGATCTCTACTCGATCCAAGTTTGAACCCCCTACTGGTGGCTGGTTTGGCCTTCAGGGTTCTATTTTCTATTTTGGGTGTTGTGGCCATATCTTCCAATTCAACCATCAGAATCAATTGAAACTTTCAGCAGTGTTTCTACTTTCTACCCTATACAAGCATCATCCAATCCAAAGCTGGGAGAATTCTTTTGGCTGGTTTGGTTGATTTCATAAACTTTCTAATTCTGCCTTTGTTTCTAATTTGGTTTGTGGGTTTTATTTGGGACTAAATTAACCCTAATTTAGTCCTACATTACTTTATGAAACAAGAACAACAATAACAAGCCTTATCCCAACTAAATGGGGTCAGCTACATGGATCCTTGCTCTCCAATCAGCTCTATTCAAAGATATACAAGATACGAGGCCTAAGCTATGCATGTTTTTCCTCACCACTTCTCCTAGAGTTATTTTAGGCCTTTGCTTCTGGCTCTTTAGTTCATTCAATCTGAATAAAATCACTCCTCCGTACTGAAGCATCCCAAAGCCTCCGTTGAACACGGCCATGCCACCTCAAACGACTCTCTCATAGCTTATCATGTATCAGAGCTACTCCCAACTCGGTTCTAATATGGTCATTCCTTACTTTATCCTTACTAGTTTGCCACACATACATCTCAACATCCTCATCTCCGCTACACTTAGTTTATATATATGACGTTTCTTAAATAAAAGGCCAAATTTTAGCTTTGTCTTCAAAGATATGCCTATTCCTTTCTATCCTTATGCACCAAGAAATACCATAGAGAAACAATCTCTATAACACTTTAACTTTGGGGTTTAAATCCAGATCAGGCCAACTAGTAAATATCACCTTGAGTTCAGGTGGAAAGAGCCATTCCAAGCCCATCAAAAGTTCATTTATTCTTTCAAATCCCATCCAAGTACCCTGGAACTCAGGAACAAAATCTTAAAAGTTCGATAATTCCATCAAATTTGAAAATGCTGCTACAATTTTAGACTCTTTTGTGGAGCACTAACTTTTTATCCATACAATAGCAATCGGATTCATTTGACAGCTGTGATCATCTAATCAGACAGTTTTTTATACTCCCAGGTAGGAAGAGTTGAAAGGCAGTTCCCAATCCCTTGCATTAGTAACATGTACAATGAAATACTTCTGAAGTAGAGACCGGTTCTCCTACTGGTTCGTTCTCTTGTCGCAGTATAACTAGATAGATTGTAGTGTCTAGCATAGTTCGAGAACTCGCGAGAACTCGCCGAGTTTCTCGGTATTTCTAAAATTCGAGACGAGATGGGGGTCGAGTCACAAAAGTACAATATCTGGCCGAGATCTCGGTTTGGCATAGGAAAATGCCCATCTAGGTCCTTTATATGAGTGCCAGATCTCGAGATCTTGCTGGAAATTCTTGGTATACAGATACCTATCTATGCCAGGAACCAAGACAGACACTTATTTATGCCTAATATCATTTAAGTAAATGTTTTTAAAACATTTACTTAAGATATTATTCATAAATAAGCAAATACCCCCCTATTTGAATCCAATAAAAATAGTTAAAAAATAAAATTCCAAAAGAAAAAAAAGTCAACCCCCCAGTTCAAGAACAAAAACTGGATTTTCGGCGGTAGGTGCAATTTTCAACTTTCTAATGCTAGGGTTTTTCTCAAATCTAAAAATCCATAAATCTTATTATGGTAAAACATTGCTAAAAACCAAAAGTGCGGTAAAATATTCATTTGTTTTTATGTCCAAAAACCTATTTTCATTCAGAGCGATTTTGACAGCATTCGCACACACCGAATTAAGTTTGACCGGTACTTAGTTATGTACCGGTCAAACTTATTTCGGTGTGCGCGAATGCTGTCAAAATCGCTCTGAATGAAAATAGTTTTCTGGACATCAAAACAAATGAATATTTTACCGCACTTTTGGTTTTAGCAATGTTTTACCATAATAAGATTTATGGAATTTTAGATTTGAGAAAAACCCAAGATTAGAAAGTTGAAAATTGCACCTACCGAAAATCCAGCTTTTGTTCTTGAACGGGTGACTTTTTTCCTTTGGAATTTGATTTTTAACTATTTTTATTGGATTCAAATAAGGTATTTGCTTATTTATGAATAATATCTTAAGTAAATGAAGCATTTAATTAAATGATATTAGGCATAAATAAGTCTGTTTGTCCGTGTGTCTGTCCTGGTTTCTAGCATAAGTAATCTGTCCTGCTTTCCCACTAACTGAAACTCCTATTTGGACTTTGTTTTTGCAAAATCTGATAGTGCCATTGTGTTTATATGGCCTAAAATAGGCTGAATACCAACTTTCAAAGCCAAAAGAGGTCTAAACCCCACCGAGATGGGCTTCCGAGTCGGAAAAAAAAAATTACAAAAACTCGCTCGGTGAGATCTCGACTCGGTTTTGGGCTGGGCCGAGATGGCTCCGAGACCCGAGTTTTCGAACCTTGGTTTCTAGGTTCATTGTGCACATGTTAAATGTGCTAGATAAGGATTGAGTCTTTTTTTTTTTCCTTCTTTTATCTTAAAAATAGGTTCTAAGAAACATATAAAAATTCTGTTTTAATTGCTTCCCACAAGAATTGATACTTAGACCTCTTCAAATAAAATTAAGTATCCAATAAGGATTGAGTCAATCATTCCACATTTGCAATAATCTCAAGTTATACATGGTCTATCTCCTTGACAAGCCAATCTATTCTCCAAAATCTTCTTCTCAACTTGGTATCAGAGAAAATCCTCTTTTTTGGGTATTTTTTTCTCGCCAAAGAAGTTCTTCACTGCTGCCGCCACCACCATCACTGAGGCTTCGGCCTCCCATCATAAGCATGGTTGACTGAACATGCTCACCTTGCATGTTGCACCATGCGACCACCATTGACGCCTCACTTAATTGCTGACCGATGACGGCCGTCGCCGCACCACTCACCACCTAAGGACCCCTGGCCCTTGCGCTACCACCACCAAGCTTCCCTAGCCCTTGAGTCCCCCACCACCAGGCCTCCCTGGCCCCTCGTGCCACCCTGCCGACCTTCATAGCCCCTTGCTAGGCATTCCGCCTCTCACCTGGGCCATCCGCCTCCCCCAGGCCCCTTGTTAGGACCCTGTCGGCTCATCTGCACCTCTTGCCGGCCCCTACAAGCCCCTTTGCATCTCTGCCGGCCTTGTAATAGGCCCCCACACCCTTCCATTTACCTTGTTCTCGCTACCGCCTCGCTGGTTTTTCTTTCTCTGCCAGTACCTTACTGGAATGCCATAACCTTCTTGTGTGCAGGTATTTTTCATTCACTTGTGCTTTTTCCTTCGGCAAAATAATGGAGAGTACTAGTTCATAATTGGGTGGATCTAGAGGTAGTGACCAGCCTTGTCTTGGTACCTCTCATCATCACCCTACTCGTCAGCCCGGACCCACAAAGTTGAATGGGAGTAGTTATCTTGCCTGGTCACGAGCTTGTCTCCTAACTATTCGAGGCAACCATTTTTCGGGTTATATCACTGGTGACACCCCTATGCCTATTGAGGCTTCTGCTAAGGACAGATGGTTGGCTAATGATTCCATTGTGATGTCATTTTTGTTGAACTCTATGGAGCCAACCATCAGCCCTAGATTTGTGCTATTGAACACTGAAAGAATTGTGGGATGCAGTTAAGCATACCTATGCCCAGACATGCAATTATGCACAGATCTATGAGCTCCACCGTCTGGTCCATGAAACCGCTCAGAAGTAGCTGTCTTTCCGGCTACTACTCTGCCCACACCACTTTATGGCAGCAGTTGGACTTTAATCACCCGGTTCCCATGGTCTGCACCTCTGATGCTGAGACCTTCCAGAAGGAGTATGAAATGGAACAGGCTTATGATTTTCTGACTGGCCTCAACCCAGAATAAGATCAGATACATGTTCAGATCCTTGACATAGACCCTTTTCTCACACTTCTCCATGCTTACAACATTGTTCAACATGAAGACAGACATTGCTCTATTATGATGCCACTTGATGCCCTTACCTGTTCTGCTCTTGTGACCACACCTCAGGCATTTTCAATATTTCATACTATTTCAGGGGTATCAGCAAGGTCAGATCTGGCCTATTGCAATCCGGATCATCCAGTCCACCCAATCAACTTGTCTTAACGACACATTAATGGAGTTTCACACTGATGTAGGAGAAAATATGAAGAAGAAGAGGCCAAAACACTGTTCACGTGAACAGTGTCACGACCCACATTTTCCTTGTGTGGGGATATTTTTTAGAAGATTTTGTGGGCCCATCAAGTGGAGAAAGATTCTATCCTAATGCTGTCATAGTTTAATTTCTATTTTCAGTTTTAGAAAGTATATTAGGTAGTTTTTTATTTCAGTTTGTTATTATTTTTGTTTTGTTCTCTAAAATAGGAGTTTCTATTTTGAAATAAGGCAGCTAGATTTTTTTAGGAAGTTTCTATTTTGGTTGTAAGCTGCTTGGTAGCAAGTTACTTTCTATTTTCTATTTACTTGAGGGGCAAGGTATTGCTACCTATATATGTAATGGCTCTTAGTAGCCTCCGAACAATTGAATGAAGTTGATTATTATTGCTTTGAGCAAGTTTTCTCTTGTCCATGCGAGTGACTTGAAGGGCTGGGAGGCCTGGCTGAGAGAGCCAAAACCCTATGGCTTACAGAGCCGAATCTCCTTGTCCTTCCCTCCTATTCTATTTTCTCTTCATTATTATTCCTCTGCTCCCGATAGAGTGTGCTTGCTGCTGTCTCTTGTGTCTGCAATTATTGCTGCTGGAGAGTCCTTGAAGACCTGAATCGATTGCACAATCAACACCAAGTATTCTGGCTTCTGTTCAACAATCAAGTGAAAGACTGTTGCACCCTGCGGCTCTGTTTCTCTGCTGATTCTGCTGCAACTTCAAGGCTTCAGATCTCTTCAGCTACTGAACCTATTGGGGCCATATTCGCAGCATCTAGAGAGTACAAAATGCTCACCAATCGGCTCTGTTTGGTTTCCCCGACTGCTGGCCAGATTGGTTTCTCCATTAACCTTCTATTTTGAAGGCTGGTTTCTAATTTCAAGTCCTCCTCGTAATTCAACATTCAGCCATCAGAATTGACAGTAATTTGGAGCAAAGGACCCGACCAGCATCACCTGCACTCAACCTACGTTTGGTAGCCATCTGTTGGCCGGTTTGATCTCTACCTCCTAACTTACTAATTCTGGTTTTATTGCTATTTTGATGTTCTGCTGCAACCTGTCATTGATCCTACTGTACAGTGGTTCTTAGTTGAACCTCTTCTACATTACACACCTTCAAGCTAATCAGTTAAGGCTGCTTCATTGCTGTTACATCAGCTACTACATCTCTAATACTACCTGTTGATTTTGTTGCACCTCTATTGGCATGATCTGGTCCGGGTCAATTCTCTTTCATCATATGTTTTTTGCTCTTTCAGTGATTGAAATCCATCAATTACAATCTAATCTTCTCGATTCCAGAAGTTTCAAATTAATCTGGTGGATCTACAGAACCTACCTAAGCACAAATCTGGCTTCCAGGAACCTGCAAATCAAACTGATCATCATTTGGGGCAGAAACCCTATCAATGGTTATAATTTTGCTTTGCTTTCTAAGAGGGAGGGAGCACTTTTAAAGGCTTAGTATTGAATCAAATCTGGCTCCAACAAGTCAATATTCTCCGAAGTAGATTGGTTTCAGGTATTGAAACTGCATAACCGCCAGGTTGACCTGCTCTGATAGAGTGATTCTTACTTACCTGAATCAAGTAATTTGTTAAGCTGGATTGCTATGAAGTATATGATATTGCTATTGGTATATTTTTTTTTTTGGAGGTATAGGTATCCGGCCTTTGGCCAACTAATTCCCCCAAGGCTCGTGCACGACCCCGCAACACACACGAACCAGGAGATACTGGGACCCCCATGTTCACCAGGGAGTTTCTTCTCAGGTGGGTGGCCCCAAGGGGGGAGGTGGAGTCGAACTCAGGACCTTCAGCTTCCTTAGGCCTCGTCCCTTGCCAACAGTGCTATTGATATTTGTTGTTTCAGAATGTGGATTGGTTGAAGGAATAGGGTCTATTTGCTTGCTGGTCAGTCCAGAACATTGCATGCCTTCTTGTACTTGAGAATATAATTTGGTGAGGTCTGGTGATTACTGAATTGTGATCTCAGGGACCCATTAACAGAAGGAATTACCGGAGGCCTATAACCCTTATTGTGTCATCATGTCAAACTGATAAGCAACTCAACTTCCCACAGACACACATTCACATGATTAACCTACAGAACTCTGGGCAGCTAAAGATTTCTTAACACAGAAGTTAATCAGATTCAAGACGGTTCCACAGCTTCCGGATATGGCAATTTAACTGGGATTCAGGGAAACAAGATAAGTGCTAATAAACACAACTGTCATCATGTCAAACTGATAAGCAACCCAACTTCCCACAGACACAAATTCACATGATTAACCTACAGAATTCTGGGCAGCTAAAGATTTCTTAACACAGAAGTTAATCAGATTCAAGACGGTTCCACAGCTTCCGGATATGGCAATTTAACTGGGATTCAGGGAAACAAGATAAGTGTCAATAAACACTACTGTCATCCCCCCCCCCCCCCCACATCACAGTCTTAGTACAACTAATAATTTCATAAGTGGATTTATCAAAAGGAGAAATGTGGATGGATTTAAGGCACATAAATTCATATTTTGGGTTCTTTCGGAAGAAATGTGAGTGAGATAAAGAGACTTACTCTGCCCTCAGGGCTCTTTGTCATCCTTTCAAGAACTCTATGGAAAGCCGGCTTTCCAGTCGTCTCCCCCAGAGCTCCTATCAGATCTGCTCTTTTTGGGTCCAATAATGCGCCAAATGCTGAGCCAAGAGCAACCGCTGCCTGCTGCCATCCTTTAAGCCTGATGTGTGCACCTTCTGGCATAGTGCTGATCTTTTAAAATTTTAATCTGATAAACCTGAAAGCAGACATAATAAAGTAAGCGACGATCTCTTATTAGAACCCTAAAGATTGTGAATTATCAGAGATGAATGGAAAAATAAAACTCTAATTTCATATATGCATAGACAAACCAATAAACAAATAATGAAAATCAGAAATCATGGCAGGATGGTTCTCTTATGAATGCCACAGAAATTTTAATGCTCTGGCCTTGCCGCCTTGTAATGAACATCAAATGACTGAAATAGTTAAGGCAAAATGGATTATCAGCATCACCTTCGAAACAGTTCCTGACCAAACTGTTTCTTTCTAGTTTCTGGTATTCGAAAAAAACTATAAAAAGCAACAGAAAAAGGCCATTTGAGGAGCTAGGGGTTTCATAGCTTTGGATGATCATAGAACAAGTCCCTTCAATAAGTAACAGCGAAAAGGAATCAAGCATCAAAATTCAATAACTCAAACGAATCAGAGATGCCTGGATCCACCATTCAGAGAAGTATGCGAATCAATTAAGTAAGAAAGATCATCTGTAACCGATTGGCAGCAATCATCTACCCTCCTGACTTCTGAACCTTCAGTCTGGTGAAGCAATGAGAATTGGCAATAGAAAAGTGGTATTTCTAGCAGACCGGGAGAGGGTTATTAAGGCAGGTCTTGATTTTTCCATGTGGTAGGTCAATCACGTATCTAATTTTGTGGAGATGTGAACCCCAGGAATGTCCTGCTCACATGCCAAGTTTTATAACATTGGGAGTAGCCCAAGTGGCAAATCTTTTTTTTTTTTTTTTGTAGAAGCCCAAGTGGCAAATAAAGTAGTCAAATTGTACAGACTACATGCACACTAAGAAATAAAAATGCATGGACATACATGGGTAGCTATTTGATTGAGTTTAGGTCTAAAAATTGACATATGGGTAAATCCAAACCGTTCTCTCAATATTCAATGGTCAGAATAGCCAGATCACCCCTCCCCATGGCAGAAATAGGTCGCCATAGAAAACCTCTCCAAGTGGGCTAGTGTAGAAAAACTTTTACAAAGGTTGTAGTGTTTTGTTTCACTGTAAAGTTTTATAAGAAAAATAATTAGTATTTATTAATAATATTTTTTATTTTTTGCCATTTGGCCCCTTTTTTTTTTGTTGAATATAACTAAGCAATTGAACATATTTGAGGGAAAGAATCCAGTCATATGATGCGGTGGAGTCCTCCATGGGTGCCAAAAGCACCAATGATCAAGATACCACCCCTATTTTCAGTCTGAATTTTGAAGTGGATGTTATTTTCTAACTTTTTGTATTACATATAAGTAATACTATGGGTGCAATTAGGCCAGGTTAGGCCCAGTTTGACATTGGGTTGGGATTACCTCGGCCCAGGCTGGACCTCGCACAGTAGGCAACTCCAGGTCCCCTTAACTCAGCCCGAGCCCAGCCCTACCGGCTTAGCTGACCCTGCCTAGCTTAGCCTGGCCCTGATTGAGCCTAGCAGCCCCTATTTTTGCCATTTCAGGGTTAGGCAGGGCCAAGCTGGCCCTAGCTGCCCCTCTTTTGTGACCGTATATATGATGTAATCATGTATATATGTATGTATACATATATATGAGAATAACTTGTCACCAAAGAGGGGAACCAATAAGTTATAACCTTACTTTTTTGCCCCTTGTCTTATTCCCAAAAGTTATTTAATGTAGTATTTAACGTACGGATAAAAGGGGGTTCTCAAAAAGTAGAAAGTCATTTAATGCAGGTCTTATTTGAAAATCCCTTTTTACCCTTACATTAAATACTGCATTAATTAACTTTTGAGAATAAAACAAAGGGCAAAAAAGTAAAGTTGCAACCTTCTTGGTTAGATTTTCCCATTATATATAACTATATATTTTATAAATTTATACATACAAGGCCGAGGCAGGTCAGGATTGGGCCAGCACAGCCAGGCCTCTCCTGGGCCAGGAAATCTCAGCCCTAGCCTACCCCACGGGCTCGGGCTAGCTGGGCTTAAATTGTACCCCTTATGAAATTTTCTTTTACATGTCATGGGTTCAAGTCTCCAACCCTTCAAATTTCAATAAAACCCACATAACCCCTATCGAGGTCTTAACCTTAACCCAGCCAACCTTGGTCTGGGATTTTTATGATAGAGCCTGGCCCACAGACTGAAAAACCATAGCCTAAACCCAAAATTTTTCAAACGGGCGGGGATTTTCAGACCCAAGTTGCATCTGTAAGAAAATAATTTTCGTTTTTAATTCTTATACAATTTTGTATTAGTTCTCAACATATCCCATAAAATATTTATGGCAAAACAAAGTTGTCATGGCGTCGCCATATCGACGCCATGGCGTCATATTGCTGGAGTAGTGGGCATATCGACCACCAATATGGATGATGTAAGAATATCGACCGATATGGCCTCCATGTCGCCGCCATGGACGCCATACCACGACATATGGTCATATCAGGCGACATGGTTGTTTCAAATTATAAAACTTAATTTTTTAACCATTTTTTATTTTAATGTTTTTTCCTTAACATAAAAAAAATTAAAAAAACATCAAACAGAAAACACTAATACACTATTGACTAATACACAATCACATATTCACATCAGTAATTTTTTTTTTTTATTTAGATGGGTTGTTTATTAGCTTTATTCACTCAATATAAATTACGTTCTTGTAATTGTTTTTTTGTTTTGTTACTTTTGTAGTCACTTTCATATGAATCATATCTCAACTCTCATTATTTTTCAACTTTATTATCAGCAAGACTATTGCTATCAATTATTTGATAATCCATGATTTCATATACACTAATGGATATTACACTTTCATGAATTAAACTATAGTATATTAGTAGTACACTTTCATATTAATTTTTGATGTTATAGGGTATATATTATAGCATACTAAATGACATTAAAAATAGGACATGACACCCCTCCACCGACTTGGATCGCCGTGATGATGTGACAACTATGGTCTTCCGTCCTTTTTCAATGTTCATTACTAACAGGCCCAATGCAAAAATAAGCCCAAGACTTTTTGGGGGAACAGGTTAGGCATAGGCCTGGGCTGAAGCAAAAATCAAGGATGGGTTGGCCTCAGCTGTTGCCTTCAATAATTCAAAACCCAAGCCCCTCGAGGTGGCTTTTGGAGGGGGCAGGGGACAATAAAACAAAAGACTGGAGCCATACATACAATGATACTAAATTACTACAATAGATCCTAGACATGGCAATAGTTAGTAAGTTTGGGTATGGCGTAAAAACGGGTACAAATACATATGGGTATTAAAAAGACTAGATGGAAATAATATATTTTAAAATCCGGAGCAAAAAACATGTACAGTAATAATACGGTACAAGTTCAATACATGTTTAATATGGTTCCTCCATAAAATCTGAAATAAAAAAATATGGGCATATATTCACTATGCAAGAGGCATGTGCATCACATAATAAACAGAATAATTGCATATAGACAATGATTTTATCAAAAGAATCACATCTGAAATAAACACAATAATAGCTGAATATTTAATCCCCTATTACATCCCATAAGATTATCATATAACACATCAAAGTATCAATGAAATCATCTCATCAAACTTAAAAAGTAATATATTATCTGTTATGAAATTTGTCTATAAATATAACATGTATACAACAGTAAACCTAGCTATTATAGAAGAAGCTTGCTCAGAATTTTGCATCACCATTCCCAGAAATTCAGAATACAAGCACATCATGTACATCACTTCTAAAATAATATATAATTGCTGATTTTTAGCTGCCAAACATTTTTAAAAATAAATAAATAAATAACAAATCATCTACAATCAGTTTTTCTGAACATTGCACCAAGTTTGCTGGTTTGATTCCTCAATGGAGCAGCTGACATATTAAAATTCCAGGTTTTTGAGTTACAGTAGGATGTTGTGCTCCTAGGTGGTGAATCGTCTTTTATTACTGGATTTGTTCGGCAACTGTATGGCCTCTGATATGGAGTGCTGGCAGGTGTGAAAGGTTTTCTTGCATAGGGAGGGATGAGTCGAGTTTTTGGCAGGTGGAAGAGATTTCGCAGCTGTGAGAACTCCATTTGTGAGGTGGATTGTTGGGTCTTTGAATGCACAGTCACATGAACATCATTCATGAATTAGATCCCTAAACATATCATTCATATTGCATTCTTTAAAGGCCACATCTTGGAGGGATTATGAGCTCAGATAGGACCCTCGTTAATGAAATGTGCGGTGGAAATGCCTTGCAATAAAAGTTTCTTCTAGGACAGCCTTCATCTCACAGAGGCTGTCAACCGAATTACAGGGTGCGACACAGGAGGACCAGTTTCCATAATTTTTCTCAAGTGACAACTGGGAATTAAGAAGATTGGAACAAATCGGGGATGGAGAAGAGACTTACCTGTACCGGAGAAGTGGAGAACAAGGGCAGAGTCTGGACTCTGTGATTGATTCCTCCTTGACTGGTGCCGCTGCAAGGCTGTAAGGGCTGTCGGAGACGGAGAAGAGGAAGGGGTTGCCAGCAGACCAAGATTGAGACTCGGAGTATCCTGAGAATAGGAAGAAGGGGGGCTGTGGGCGAAGGTATCTGGGTTCTTTTCTCTCTTTGAATAGAAAAGAGTGGCTTTCATCAAAACGAAAAAATAAAGAATAGAAAAGAGTGGCCAATGAACCCTCACTTCCCCAACAGGTGCAACTTGGGCCAAAATTGGGCTCAACTTTTAACCAAAATGAGCCAGGGTGGGCCTACCTCGGCTTAATTTGGATCAAAATTTATCAATTCCACTCAAATAAAACATGAGAAGAAAAAACAGTTATGACAAAAAATGGGAAAAAAAATTGCCACACGGCTGTATAAGTTTCCTTTTATGATCCTCAAAATTTTGCCAGTGAAGTGTAATATGTCAACCATCTATTAGGTACCTTAAATATCATAAATGTGTGAAACTACTTTAATTTGGGAGGGTTTTTTCCTTTGTTTCTTTCATCTTCCACCGCCGTGCGTCGATCACTCTCCGACATCGTGCGTGATTAACTCTCCGCCTTAGTGCATTCAAACCATGCTCATCGGATCCCCCAGCGACGATGGCGCCGAAGCCAACGACGATGCCGACGACGACTCCAACGGTGAGCTCAGGTCCAAACTCAACCTGTCTCGTCAAAAGACTGCCCTGCCGACCAACGCCGAGACCTCCCTCTGCATCTATTTCGTCTGGAACGATGCAGAGCTCATTGTCTCCGGTTGCGTTCAAACCATGCCAAACTCAACCTGCCTTAGTGCGTTCAAACCATGCTAGAAGACTGCCCTGCATACCAATGCCGAGACCTCCCTCTGCATTTGTTTCATTTGGAACGATACAGAGCTCATTGTCTCTGATTGCATTCTTGATCTGTGCGAAAAGGAGGAGACGGTGATGGTGATGGGGCTGAAACAGTCCCACGTGGCTGTGTTCATGGTCAGGGATGAGCCGGTCTCAATGGGGGCCATGGCCTCCAAGGGCTCCATCGTGCTGGATATGCTCTGGATTTTCGTGCTGGGCTTTGAAGGAGCTGTGTGGAAAGTGCGTCATTCACTTGCGGATGCCGCTCTCAGTTCTAGAGAGCCAAACGTGGTGACGTCTCAGATATTGATGCCGGACCTGATCGGAATGGGGGTTAGCATTTTGGTCGATTGGTCTAAATCTATGGGGCATTATGAGCCTTTCCGCAACGCTACCTCCATGGATGACACCTCCCTTACCCCTTCCTCTTCCCTAAAACTCCCCGTTATTTGGTTGATTGGGGTTTTTTGCCTTTTTCGGTAATCAATCCCCGTCTTTGTGATCCATATGAATGTTTCAGTTCAGGGTTTCTTTGTGGACTGCACTCAGGGGTTCCTAATGAAGGGAGGCTTTGCTTTTCTCTTTCTTTATGTGTTTATAGGTGATTGTGATGATGCAGGTTTTACCGTCTACGGCGCTACCATCGCCATCGCTGACGAAGGTGAAGATTTTCGCCCTGGAACCGCTGCAAGGCCCATCACGAACTTGCGGCATGCAAACTGTGACATGTACTGGCTTCCTACTCTTCTGTCAGCTGTTTGTCTGCCATGGGTAACCAAGATTCCAGTTTTTTGTCTGGCATGCGTCATTAAAGATGGGGTTTATGTATATGGCACTTTAGTGCATGCGCCTTATTTTGTATGCTATGTTAATAGCAAATTATCTAGGGAAGTGGTTGTTACCCATCCCCTAGTCCGGATGACCCGATCAATAGCATGTGTGATCAGGTTGTTTTCCACTCCTTGGTCCCGGGTACTGTGTACGGGGTCCTTGTGCTTGTCATGCTATCTATCCAGTTTATGTTTTGTGTTTTTCTGGCGTTGGGCGCGCATGAATGAATAGCCCTCTTCCTACCAAAAAAAAAGAAGTGTAATATGTCAATTCTGACCATTGAATAATAAGGTAAATTACACGTCACCTCCTGGTTTTCAAACGAAACTCAGATCACTAGGCATAGAGACGTCTAGAAGGATCCTTTTTAATAATATATGACAACCTAAAAAATACAAAATTTCAAAATCTATAATTTCTGTTGGTTGGTTTTGTGTTACTTTAATGTTTCTTTTCAAGTCTACCCTTATCTAGTTGGCTAGTCACCTTCGTTATCTTCTTCCCATTGCTTTCCACTTTGTGCTGAGTGGGGTAGCAAGGTTGGGGTATGGGTGAGGGTGGGGTTGAGGGTGGGAAGAAAGGGGGATTGGGCACGGTTTCCTTTTCATATTCGCAAAAAAAGAAGAACGAAGTTGAATAAAAAAATTGGATTGAATAATAACAAGAAAAAAATGTAAGAGGAATAATAAAAACAAAGAAAAACAATAAGGAAGGAGAAGAGAGATGGTGAGAACCAATTGAAATGTGAAAATGAGGGGTAATTTGGGTATTTTAAAGTACCAATGGAGAAGAAGAGGTAGAAATTTATTCGTTTTTTTTTGGGGGGGGGGGGGAGGGGGAAGCAGAAAAGGACTTCGAGGAGTAGGGTTTGAGTAAATGTAAAGTATAGGGAAGTGATAAGCCAATGAGAGAGAGCGCAGGAGCATATAAATAGATGGGACTTTTATTTCATAAGGGGTGGGGTGGAAATTTCACGTGCTCATGAGTCAAGGCGCAGGGGCTACACAACCATGCAACGTTCTTTTTCCCTTTTTTTTTAAAACTCTTTTCCTCAAACCTTCCTACTATGTTGAAAGAATCGTGGTCAACCCCTTTTCATTGGTCTGCTTTCGGATTCTTTCCTGTGTGGGCGGGTGGCGTGGTGCATTGGGTTTCCTCCTCACTTTAAGAGGGGGACCACACACACAATATCTTTTTCAAGACATTGAGTAGAGTTTTTCTCCCACACATCTTATAACATGTTTCCTATTAGGAGACATTAGTCTACTGTGAAGCAGTTACATACGTAACTGACTCACTATTGTATTATCTTTTTCTTATAAAAAGGGAAGAATGAGGAAGGGTGACGTAAATACAATGTTAATTCGATTTTTTATTTTGTTGTACGACTCTATTATGAAATCTTTTTTTGGCTTTGATCTTTTCGTGAATGAAAGAGGAGAGAAAAGAAGGAAGAGAAGGTGCCCTCTCTTGTGTTCCTCGTATTGGGTCGTGGCGTAACGATGTTCACTCTATCAATGGAGGAAGGAAAAGTATTTTGACTTCTCCGTATTTGTCATGACAGGTTTTGAGGTAAGAGTATTGTAATCTTGTGAATCCACCTTTGTTTAGTGAGTTGCTTTGTAATCCAAGAGGGAAATTTTCTTTTGACATCTGTTAACCTCTAGTATTGTCTAGATAGAAGATCTTGTAACATCATTATTGATTATAATGGAAGTTTTACCTAAATGAGGTCTTGTGGTTTTTTCCTTTCATCTTAGAAGAGTTTTTCATGTTAAAATTGGTGTATGCTTTTGCAGTTGGGTTGACTTGTTCAGTGTGTTATTATTTTACGTATTTGATTATCGTTGTCTATCTCTATTAAATTGTACACAGGTGGGAAATGTTTGTTTTTCCCAACAAGTGGTATCAGAGCGAGATTCTGAAAATTGTGTGCAAAAGATGGAGGAAAACACCACAACACAGATGATCAGCTTGAATGAGAGTAACTAAATTATCTGAAAAGTAAATATGGAAGACTTGCTATACTGCAAGGATCTGAATGGAAGACCATGAATCGAAAAAGCCGTTGGATTTATCCAAAAAAATTTATTGATACCATTTGCTATCATGTTTCCATATAGATATTAGTGCATTCACTGTGGAAATAAATTAGAAGGGTTGTACGAAAGGAAGACTGCCAACAACAAAGCATTTTTTATCCGAAAGCTTATAAACCTAAAGTACAGAAGAGGAAGCTCAATTGCAAAACATTTGAATGGGGTGTAAAGTTTTGTGAATCAATTCTCCTCCATGAAGATGGTGCTTGACAATGAGTTACAAACCCTGTTACTTCTCAGCTTGTTACCCAATAGATGGAAGACACTGGTGGTGTCTCTTAGTAATTCTGCACCTGATGGGATGCTCAAATTGAGTTAAGTGACAAGAAATATGTTGAATGAAGAAACAAGAAGAAAATCCAGGGGCTCGCCTCAACAAGAAGCACTTTTCACAGGAAAATCGAGGGAAAAGTAAAAATAAATCAAGGAAGAAAATTACATTTGACAACTGAAAAAAAGAATGTCATGTTGGAATATAGCTTTGTAAGGACTGCACTTGAGTTTGAGGCAAGAGTCATCCTTGTCGAAGTGCAAAGAGCAAGAGAAGTAAAAATACCTGATATCGAAATCTGGACTGACTGCCACAATGAGGTGGACTGTGTGACAGGTGATGGATTCATGGCCATGAGACATTTTCCCCATTATATAGGACATTAGACAATTATCTACAATTTGTTTTAGTTTTAATGTTAAGAAGAAAGATAGGACTATAACTCTTCCGGCTCACACCTTGGCTACTAAAGCTCGAGCCGAATACACTAAACAAACTTTAGGTGTTGACTGTGATTTTGTTTGTTAGTTTAAAATATATATAGTTTTTATCTTCATCAAGAAAAAAAATATAGAGAAAGAGGATGAAGAGAAGACAGATGAAAATAGTTTTACTACTGCCATCTACTTAAACAACGGTAATATTTAAATTTTGTCACACCTCCTCACCAGGTATTCATATTGATGCCCTCACTGATCTTGTTTTAGATCTTCCTTCCATGGTACATAATGATGGGAGAGATGTACAATAAGATAATGGGATGTAAATGGTGATGATGCTTCTAGATTTGATATAGGTGATGTGAATAGGGGGAGCAATCCTCTCAAGAACCACCAATTGAACTTCAGTTAATTAGAAGATCTACTAAGGAGCGACAACCATCTACCAAAATTTCATCACATCAATATATGAAGGTAAATCGGGAAGCTTTGAAGAAGCAAAACCGATGAGTGTTGAAGCCATGAAAGAGGAATACAAGTAACTGATGCGAAGATTGATCCGTTTGACGATCTAGAGTTATTCATTTGAGGGACTAGCACTGCATAGAATGACACAAAGACAGTGTGTACAGAATTGCACGACTAGTGGTGTATATGAAATGATGTATGCAGAGATAATGGTACACATAGAATGATACATGCATTGAGAATCCACGGGGTAAAAAAATTGAGCAAGTGGTTTGCAATGACAAAGGAACCATGTATTAGGATTGGCAAGATGCGGTAGGCACTGTGTTGTAGAAATACACCGATGTTGACATATAGCATATTTGGGAGATCTCTCCTCGTGAGTCGAAGGAGGAGTTGGTTGGGTTTCCTCCTCACTTTAAGAGGGGGACCCACACACGCAGTCCCTTTTCTAAGGCATTGAGGAGTTTCCACACATCTTAGAACATATTTCTTATAAGGAGATGTTAGTCTACTGTGAAGCAATTACATACGTAGCCGACTCACTGCTACACTCTCTTTTTCTTATACAAAAGAGGAAGAATGAGGAAAGGTGAAGTACGCATAATATCAATCAGGATTTTGTGGTATGACTCTATAGTAAGATATTTCTTTTTGGCTCTGATTTTTCTATGAGTGAAAAAGAAGAGAAGAGAGATGAAGGAAGAGAATGTGCTCTCTCTTGTGTTCCTCGTATTGGGTCACGGCGTGACAATGTTTTCTCAGTCAAGGAAAGAAGGGAAAGTATTTCGGATTCTCCTTATTTGTCACTATGAGTTTTGATGTGAGGGTATCGTAATTTTGTGAATCCATCTTTGTTTGGTGAGTTGCTTATAATCAAAGAGGAAGTTTTTCTCTTGATGTCTATTAACCTCTAACATTGTCTAAAGAGAAGATCTTGTAACCTCATTATTGATTATAGTGGAAGTTTTACCTAGATAAGATCTTATAGTTTTTCCTTTCGGTTTAAAAGACTTTCCACGTTCAAATTGATGTGCATTTTTGCGATTAGATTGACTTGTTTAATATGTTATTGTTGCGCCAAGAAATCGTCGAGCGGTCCCCGCGAGTGTCGTCACCGCAAGTGGACCAAAGGGGTCAACAGAGAACCGTGTGGTCCCGCCTAGGGCTCTCCGATGCCAAAGTTAGATCTCTGGCGCAAATAGATGAATAGTGATTATTCAAGATGAGTTTCTATGTCCCTTATGGGGTTGTGTACCTTTGTCTTTTATAGTAGCATATGGCGGTGTGGAGAGTCCCCGTTTGATTGACGACAGCCGTTGAGTGGATAGAGGCCCTGGGTAACGGGGCTCTATCCTCGATTGGTCATCTCCCGTGGGAGGGAGTGTCCCGGTGGCATCAGGATCCTTGGTGGATAGATACCGCGTGTGGTGATAACGCCCTTGGTGCTTGAATCCGCCTGGATGACGTGACCTCTAAGCGGCGGTTTAGAGTCCTGGTAGTGACATGAGTCTTAGCGATACGAAGGGTCGTAGATGGGTGGCCCCCACCTCACGTGCCCACGATGTCGTGTCCGGGTGCGAGCCCGACCTAGGTGAGGCCGCGCTCGGGTGAGGAGGCCGCGCCGGTGAGGAGGCCGCGCTCGGTGAGGAGGCCGCGCCGGGTGAGGCCGCGCTAGGTGAGGCCGCGCCGGTGAGGAGGCCGCGCCGGGTGAGGCCGTGCCTAGGTGAGGGGCCGCTCCCGAGGAGGCCGCGCTGGGTGAGGCCGCGCCCGGATGTGTGGCCGCGCCCGAGTAGTGGCCGCCCGAGTGGGCCGGACTCGGCTCGTTCCCCGGCTATGGGGCGGGTCGCTCGTGACACGTGGCGGTCGTTGGTAGGCCCGTGAATATTGGATGTATCATTTGCCCCCCACTCTCTTGGGATAGGATGTCCAAGAGAGTAGGTGTCTTTGCATAGTGAGGGGTCCGCCGCGAATAGACTTTCCCGTGGGGCTTGCCCGTAGAATCCACTAAGGAGGTAGGAGAGGTTGGGGGTTCAAACCTTACCTCCTACATTTTTCTTTTTGTTTTTTGTGGGTATATGTTCCTTCCTCTCCTTTCTTCTTTCACTTCTCATTTCTCTTTCTTACTTTTTGTCTTCCCTTTTGCTCTCCTTTAATTCTCCCTTTTTGTCTTTTGTCCTCTTTTTGGTGCCCACCATGTGTTTGTTTTTGGGTCACCTCCACTAGTATCCACTTTGCTTGATTTTGGGGTCCTTGTGCTTGGGTTGTGTTCTCTTGGTGCCTTGGTTTGCTTGGAAAGCTTGAGTGGTGCTTGGCTTGAGTGCCTTGCCTCTTGTGACCTCTATTCCTTGGTTGTGCCTCGTGGTGTGGCTACGTCATCGCCGTGTGCTTGTCCTTCCGGCGCGATCACCTTTTTTCTGAGGTACATCGATTCCAGCCCCCTTTTTTTTTTTTTTTTTTTTTTTGTAGGGTGTGGCTCTCGAGGCTGCTGGGGTGCGGCCACGGTGAGGCCGCGCCCCGCGGGTGTGGCCGCGCCCGGCGGGAGTGGCCGCGGTGAGGCCGCGCCCGCGGTGTGTGGCCGCGGTGAGGCCGCGCCCGCGAGTGTGGCGCGGTGAGGCCGCGCCCGCGGTGTGGCCGCGGTGAGGCCGCGTCGCGGGTGTGGCCGCGCCCGGCGGAGTGGCGCAGTGAGGCCGCGCCGCGGTGTGGCCGCGGTGAGGCCGCGCCGCGGTGTGACCGAGGTGAGGCCGCGCCCGCGGTGTGGCCGCGGTGAGGCCGCGCCGCCGGTGCGGCCGAGGTGAGGCCGCGCCGCGGTGCGACCGAGGTGAGGTCGCGCCGCGGGTGTGGCGCCGGCGGCGCTGGGTGGCCATGATCGGGTGTGGTCCACGCTTGCGGTGATGCCGCGCCTATGGTGGCCGCGGCGTGGGCGTGATGGACCCTCGCTTCTTCTTCCCTATTCCTCCTTTTGTATGTGATGGATCCGCTGCTTATATTTTGCGTGTGACATTCCTTTCATTTTTCTTGCCAACTTCAGGGAGATTGCTTTCTCGAGTAAGTAGTTCGCTCCCCTCTTGTCCTTCATGTCGCTCCCGGTGACCTTGGCCCCGCTTCGCCGGGGTTGGATCTTCGAGGAGCGTTCCCCGGACGCCTTCTTCTCGTGGGTACTCCGCCTCTATGCCCTCCCCTAGTGATACCGATGGACGAGTGGGACCTTCTAGTGTCTCCGGTCCCCGTAGGGATCGTCGGCCCTCCGGGCGGCATCCTCACCGCCGGTCCCGCCGATAGGTTAGGCCCGTTGCTAGCATCTTGTCACCCCTCGACTTGGTTTCCTCCGTGAGGAGTTTCATATTCCCGCCGAGGTCATGTTGCGTGCTCCTGGGCCTAGCGAGTATGCCTTCTCTCATCGTGCGGGGAGATCCGCCTCTACCGCTCATTTTTCCTCCAGGGCCTTCGCCTTCCTATCCCTCGCTTTGTCGAGTTGGTGTTAGAGCATTGGCACCTCACCCCGGGCGGTGTTGCCCAACTCTTCGAGGGTGATCTTGGGTTTCTATGTCTTCTTCGCCCGCCTGGGGCGTGCCGCCACTGTTCCCCTGTTCTCCCACTTTTATCTATTGAAGAAGGGGAACCATGGATGTTATCACTTTGCTCGCCGCGTGCTCAAGGGGCCCTATGCCTCTGTGGAGCTTCTCACGGGGATCACTAGCAACATGAAGTATTGGAGGGATCGCTTCTTTTTGCCACGGTCCCCCGATGCCCACTACGGACCGTTAGGGAAGTTATTGACCTCAAGAGGGTCAATCGGGGCTTGAGCCGAGTGATTTTGAGGGTGACTCCCTGCCGTGCCTCGGGTCGCGATCCGTTCCACGTCCAGGAGTTGGACTCTGAGGCCTTCCCCGTCTCTCCGGAAGCCGAGTCCTGGTAAGAGCATTGTCTTTTGTACTTGATTGGCATGTTGGTATTTGAATGTATGTGTCATCCGATTGGTTGGTCGATCTATGCAAAGTGGATACGCGTCCCGGACTTCGCTTGCTCGGCAATCGCGTGAGGAAGGCCGCTTCTCAGGGTGGTCCATCTGCCGGAGTTACCGATGTTAGTGGTGCTTCTCGCTCCGTGGTTATTGGAGCGAAGCGAAGGGTGGACGTGACATGCCCGCGTGACGAGCTCCGCGTGCGGGTCCTCCTTCCTCGTACTTCCCGGTGACGGTGGCGTTCCAAGCCTCGGTGCCTCCGCCTCCCTCTCGTTGTTCCTTCCGAATCTTCGTATTGCCCCTTTCCAAGGGGAAAGGTGTGAGTTCCGCGGCATCGCATCGATCTTCCCACGCCGGGTGAGTCCCCGGTGATCACCTTGGGTGTGCTGGAGGGCTCGACCTTGGCCGAAGCCGCGTATCGCGGAGTGGGTGGATAGGGGCAGCTCCCTACCGCGAGGATGGCCTTGCAGAGGCTTAGCGATGCTTGTCCGGCTCGCACTTCTACCATGACATGGCTTCGGTGAGTTATTCCTTTATCGTCTCCTCATGTCCATTGCTCCATTTATTTTTACATTATTTTATCGCTTGCCATGTTGATTGTAGGTACATCACCGTATTGCCGAGGCGGTGCTTGACCGGGAGGGTCACGCTTCTCGTGAGGTGCGATACAGCGCACTCGCGTGACGTGGAGAGGGAGCTCCAGTGGTCGGCCGATGCCCGTGAGAGGGCCGAGGCCGACGGCAGAGGGTGTGCCTGGGGAGCTCGCAGGAGGCCCGGGAAGCTCCTAGAGGTGTCCGAGGAGCCGCGTGTGACTGGCTGTGCGGCCGAGAGCTCGGCTAGGGTTCTTGCTTTGGAGGAGGAGCTTCATTTATTGAGGGGAAGGCATGAGGTGGAGTCGGCATCCGCAGTGAGCGAGCCGTGGCCGAGTTCCGTGCATCCTCTCGTTCTCGACGTCATCGCGCAGCTTCAGCCCGCCTATGAGGGAGGGGTCCGGACTTAGCCGCTTGTGTCCTGGAGGTGACCCCGACTATGACTTCTCTCGTCTCGGGGTTCTCTCGAGTTTGCCGCGCGCTCCGGTGCACTGGGTGGAGAGCGCTCCGGTGTCGAGGTGGAGGCTGCCCCGCCGAGGGGGTGCGCCGCACGCCCTCCCGAGGCGGACATGATGTCTCCACTGGGTCGAGGTGACCCACCACTCGTGATCCATTGACTTTACGTTGTCCCGATCCTCGTAGACGTCTCCACCTTTTTCTTTTTTGAACTTGAATTGTAACTACTATGACTTTTCTATGTGATCGCTTTTGCTTTTCTTTGATTGCCTTGTCTCTTGGTGATTATTTGCGCGTTGATGCTCTCTCGACCCTTTATAGTTAACGCCTTAGGCGTAGAGCCTCAATGGTGGCTTGGCGCCTTAGGCATGAAGCCTCGTGTTGGCATGTTGCCTTAGGCTTGAAGCCTCGTTGTTGGCATGTCGCCTTAGGCATGAAGCCTCATGTTGGCATGTTGCCTTAGGCACGAAGCCTCGATGTTGGCATATCGCCTTAGGCACGAAGCCTCGATGTTGGCATAGCAATCGATGTAGGCACGAAGCCTCGATGTTGGCATGTTGCCTTAGGCTTGAAGCCTCAATGTTGGCATGTTGCCTTAGGCTGAAGCCTCATGTTGGCATGTTGCCTTAGGCACGAAGCCTCGTGTTGGCGTCTCGCCTTAGGCATGAAGCCTCGATGTTGGCATATCGCCTTAGGCACGAAGCCTCGATGTTGGCATATCGCCTTAGGCACGAAGCCTCGATGTTGGCATAGACGCCCGTGCATATCGCCTTAGGCACGAAGCCTCGATGTTGGCATGTCGCCTTAGGCTGAAGCCTCAATGTTGGCATGTTGCCTTAGGCACGAAGCCTCGGTGTTGGTGTCTCGCCTTAATGTAGTGGCCGTGATTCGATTGAGTGGTAGGAGAAGACAAGTATTCTTGCAACATTTCTTTATTTTGATCGAAATTCACATTGTCATTGATGTCGCTTCATCGCTACTCCTATCGCATCGCTTCGTTATCACTACCACTACCGCTATGCTTCTACCGGTAGTACTTCTTTAGATGTTCTCGAGTTCCGTGCACGGTCTACCTTCTTGCCCCCGGAGTCTTCTGCGGTAAGTCCCCGGGCGTATCCGCTTGAGACTATGTAGGGTCCTTCCGCTGGGTGACGCCTTCCCGCCTCTCGTGGGTGCGATGCCCTTGCCCGCCGTAGTACTAAATCTCCCTGGTGGAATAGCCTTTCCTTGACCCTGGCGTTATAGTACCGGCAAGACGCTGTCGGTAGGCGACGCTCCTTAGTAGTGCTCTTCGCGGACCTCATCTATAAAGTCTAGGTTTGCCCGCAACCTCGCGACATAGGTGCGTTCATTGAAGTGCGTAACCCTATGGGACATAGCGCAGACTCTACCGGCGCCAATGCTTCAGGCCATATGCTAGGCGGAATGGGCTCTCTCCCGTGGGTGTCCGTATCGTAGTTCGGTATGCCCACAGGACGCTTGGTAGCTCTTCTACCCACTTGCCTTTGGCTCCTTCTAGCCTTTTCTTGACTCCTTCCAAGAGCTTCGTGGTGACCTCCACCCGACCATTGGCTCGTGGGTATGCTACCGACACAGCCGATAGTCGATGTTGTAGCGGTGATGTAATGCTTGGAATTTAGGGTTGTTGAATTGTTTTCCATTGTCCGAGACGAGGATCCGTGGTACCGAACCTATAGATGACGCCGCCGCGGACGAACTTCTCCATCTCTGTCTCGTTATCTTGGCCAAGGGTTTAGCTTCAACCCACTTGGTGAAGTAGTCGATCACGACGCACTGTGTACTTTCTCGTTTCCTGGTGCCGCGTGAAGTTGCCTAAGATGTCTAGTCCCCACATGGCAAAAGGTATGGGGTTGAGGATTGATGTCACTTGGTGGCGGGTAGATGGTATCGGGCGAACAACCGACATTGCTCGCACTTCTTGGCATATTGGATGGCCTCCTCTTGCATTCGTGGCCGTATAGTCCCCGGCGGAGGATTTTGTAGGCTAGGCTCGTCCCCCCATGTGGCTTCCACATATCCCCTCATGGACTTCGGCTAGGGCGTACTCGCCCCCTTGGGTCCTAGGCACCGAGTAGTGGTGTTGTTGCCCTCCGGCAAGCACTCGTCTAGGACGGTGTACTTTGCAGCCTCTCATCCCGATCTTCCTTCTTCGGCCTTGTCTTCCGGTAAGACATCGCTCGAGGTAGTTGAGTAGAGGGTCCATCCAGCTAGGTCCCTCCGTGATCTCGTTAACTCGCTTCCTTATACGTTGGCTCATGCAGATCTCCACATAGATCGCGCTAGCCAAATTTCGGAGTTCCTCATTGGCTAGCCTCGGATAGGGCATCGCGCGGCGTTCTCCTCCCGGGAACTCGAACCATCTCAAACTTCTCGAAACCTCGATCAATGCTTGAGCGCGTGCTAGGTATGATGCCATCCTCTCATCTTTTGCCTCATACTCTCCATTCACCCGATTCACCACGAGCCGGGAGTCGCTCCGGTGGATAGGTGTGTGACTTGGATGGCTTTGGCCACCCGGAGTCCAAACTAGTAATGCCTCGTACTCGCTTCATTATTGGATGCTTGGAAGGTGAACCGAGAGCATATTGGATACGAAATCCCTGGGCTGGTTAATATGAGCCTGCCGCTTCCCGCCGCATTGCTCGACCCGGCCCACGAACATGTCCCACGATCCGTGATCCTTCTCTTCGGCTCCCCGCTTGTGACTCGATCTCGATCGGGTACACTCGCAATGAAATCGCAAGAGCCTGGCCTTTGATGGCTGTCCTTGGTTGGAACCTCGATGTCATGCTCACTTAACTCCACCGCCCATGCTATCAATCGTCCGAGACGTCCCGCTTGTGCAATATCTTCTTCAAGGGTAGGTCTCGTGAGGATCGTGATGGTATGGGCTTGGAAGTATGGTCGTAGCTTCCTGGCTGCCATTACCAATGCATAGGCTACCTTCTCGATCCTAGTGTACCTGGTCTCCGCATCGATCGTGACATGGCCGACGTAGTAGATAGGCCTCGGACTTTGTCTTCTTCCTTCAAGAAGATGCGCCGACCGCGACAGGGTGGCGGCGGTAGAGCCGCAACTCTTCGTTAGGTTCCGGCCGCCAAGCAAGGGTGGGCTCTCTAGGTACTCCTTCAATTCTCCGAACGCCTTTTGGCACTCTTCCGTCCATGTGAAGTCCTTAGGGCTTCTGGAGGTTCTTCAATGTTTTGAAGAATGGTAAGCACTTATCACCCGATCGTGACACGAACCCGGAAAGGGCGGCAACCCTTCCATTCAACCTCCGCACTTCCCCGACTGTTCGAGGAGGTGCCATCTCTTGGATGGCCTTGATCTTGGATGGGTTGGCTTCTATTCCACGGACCGAGACCATGAACCCTGTGAATTTTCCCCGACGCTAACCAAGGCGCACTTTGCGTGGTTTAGCTTCATCCGGTTCCTCCTCGCATCGTGAATGCTTCCTCTAGGTCGGTCGTGTTGGTTGGTGTGGACGCTTTTCACGAGCATGTCATCCACATATACTTCCATGTTGCGCCCGATCCGCTCCTCGAACATCTTGTTGACCATTCTCTCGATAGGTGGCCCCCGCATTCTTTAACCCGAACGGCATGACGTTGTAGCAATAGTTCTCTTTGTCCGTCCGAATGCGGTGTAAGACTCATCATCCTCATACATGAGGATCTGGTTGTATCCGAGTAGGCGTCCATGAAACTCAAGATCTCATGGCGGGCGGTGGCGTCGATCGCAGGTCGATCCGGGCAGTGGGTACTCATCTTTTGGGCATGCCTTGTTCGGTCGGTGTAGTCGACACACATCCTCCACTTCCCACTTGGCTTTGGTACCATGACCACGTTGGCGAGCCAGTTGGGAACTTCTCCTTTCTCGATGAACCCCGATCGGCTTAACTTCTCGACCTCCTCCTTGATTGCCGCTTGTCGGCCGAGGGCGAAGTTACGCCGCTCGTTGAACGGGCTTCCCGGTAGGGTCGACATGTAGTCGGTGTTCCGCTATGGAACGTGGTATTCCGGCATGTCGAGGTCGACCATGCGAAGACATCCATGTTCGCTGGAGGAGGTGTCCAAGCCCTTCTTTCTCGCTTCCTTGCTTAGCAATGAGCCGACCTCGAACGACCTTGGAGGGGTCATCCCGGCCGAGGGGCCATGGGATGAGGTCTTCCACCGGCTTTCCCTTCTCTCTCGCCCATCTCTCTCGGTCACCGATCATGCTCTCTAGGCAGAGTGCCATTCCACGGTGTTGCCATTATTCTTTTTCATGAAGGTGGCGTAGCACTCCCTTGCTTTCTTCTCGATCTCCTGACTTCGCCTACCCTTCTCGTGGGGAACTTCATCTTCAGTGAAGTGGTGATATGACTCCTCTAAGGGTCGCGCTGATGGTCGCCCTAAGAGGCCGTTGAAGGACACCACGGACTTGACTACCATGAAATTTACCATGATGGTTACTTGTTGAGGGTGTACCCCAAGGTGACGGTAGCTCTATGGTACTGATGGAGGCGGTGGCACCGAGAATCCATGGAGATAAGTGGGCTCGGTTTGAGCGGTCGTCCCGAACCCGAATTGTCGATAGGCGCCCAAGGAGAGTACGCCAACGGACGCCCGTGTCTATCAAGCACTCGTGTAGTGTCGATTGGCTACCTCCACCTGTACTACCAGGCATCTTCATGCGGGAAGTTTAGTCCTTCCAGTGTCTTCATCCGAGAAGGAGATCACCGCCCGCCTTGGCTATCTTTGCCGGGCTTCTCCGCCACTCCCACGAACCTCGGCATGAGCTTTAGCTTTTCCGTGGACTCTTGCCCTGGTCCTCCAAGTATGGTGAGGATAGGAGGTCCCTTGGTGCCACTAGGTTCTCGGGGCATCTCTCCGCTCTTCTCGGGCGGCCCTCTCTCGACCGTTCTTCTTTCTTCTCGCCTCGGCTCCACTGCCTCCGTCGCGACCTCTATCTCCTTGGCCCCGAGCGGTTGTCACGTCTCCCCTTCACATACTTGTTCAAGCTTCCTCGCTTACCCGCTTGTTCTATCTCTCTCTTCAATTGATAGCACTCCTCGTGTCGTGCCCATTCTCTTTGTGGAAGAGACAATATTTGTTAGGTTTCGCTTCTCCGGCGCCGCTAGCATGGGTCGTGGCAATGGAGTAGGTCACGGCCCTGGATCTCGCATGAGTATCCGGGACTCGGTGGTGTTCGGCGGTGTGAACTCGGGGTGCTTGCCTCTCGCTTCTCTCTCGGGCGGCGGTCGTCCTCCTAGATGGGCGGTCGCTCTTCTCTTGTCGCGCCCCCTCGACCTCTTACTCTCTTGCGGTCATCGTGTGCCGACCTCTTGTTGTCCCGTGGCTTGGCCTCGATTATTTTTGTTCTAGCTTGTAGTACTCGGCCATATTTGCAAACTCGTTGCACCGCTCCAGGAGTTCTTTCATAGTCCTCGGTCTCATGACGTGCCAGTCCTTGATCAAGTCCAGTCCCTAATACCTCCCCGCTAGGGCTGCATGTCGTGTCCGGTCATCCAAGTCTCGAACCTCCAGTGGACTCCTTGGTGAACCCGGTAACGTATTCCCCGAGAGATTCCCGGGTTCTCGTACCACGCTTAGTAGATTGACGGTGGTCTTCTTCGCTTGACGCGCTTTGGAAACGGGTGACGAATCGCTCGCATAGCTCGCGAACGAGCATATAGATCTCGGTCGTAGCCTGGAGAACCATGATGTGGCTCGCCCTTGAGGGACGCAGGAATGCCCGACAGATACCACGTCCGACCCCATACAGCGTCATCATGCCATTAAAGTAGTTGATGTGGTCATTAGGGTCATGGTACCATCGTAGAGTTCAAAGGTGGGTAGTCGAAACTCGGAAGGTAGTGTGGTCGACATGATCTCTCGCCGAGAAGGGGTGTTGTCCGTATGGAATGTGTCTCGCTTTGGTCTCGCTTCTTCAACCCTTCCAGCTTTTCTCATCCAGGTCGCGGAGTCTTTGATCGAGCTCCTCGTCCCTTGTCTCGCCCCACGCCTAGCCGGACGCTCGCGCGACCCCGCTTCACGCTCTCTCGGATGTCCCCTCCCGCCTTGAGTGTTGGCGGGATGGTGAATGGTCATGCCGTGATGAACCCCGCGTGAAGGTGAGGGGCTTTCTTCTCGTAGGTCCGGCTTCGCCGTGGTATGTGACTTTCTTCCAGCCGTCCGTCAAACACGGACCTCCGGACCGATCTCGCGGGCTAGACACCTCGCCTTGGGTGTTGGCGCCCTCCCACGCTCGACCGTGGCGAGAGGTCTCTTGTTCTCCCGGGATGCGGGAAGGCTCCCCGCCGCGGAGTGGGGGTTGCCCGTCGCGCAAGTCTCTCTCGATCTCGCGCCCGGGAGATGATCTCCTAGGGTTTGGCTCTTGTTGAGGTATGGACTCCACCCTTGCCGCCGGTGAAGTCCTCCGACGGTGAGATGTCGCACGCCGCGCCAGGTATTCTCGAAAGAGTCGTTGTTCATCGAGGATCCGTCGTTGCGGTCGCTGATCTCGACCCACGCTGGCCGGAGCATTGGGGTCGTGTCACCTCCACCACCACATCGTTGGCCTCGCCATTGTTGGGCTCGCGATCACGAATCGGTCATTAAGGGGGATCTCCTCCTCCGAGGGACATGGTCCTGGTCGTTGGCTCGCGGCGAGAGCACTCGGGGTGGTGATCCATTCCTTGCCCGTTGTTGGTGGTGGTAGTCTTCCTTCGTGCCATTGAATGAGTATGGAAGCGAGCTAGTAGTCGTAATGGCTAGCGCTGCTCCCACGACGGCGCCAATCGCCAAGAAATCGCCGAGCGGTCCCGCGAGTGCCGCCACCGCAAGTGGACCAAAGGGGGTCAACGAGAGAACCGGTGTGGTCCCGCCTAGGGCTCTCCGATGCCAAAGTTAGATCTCCGGCGCAAATAGATGAATAGTGATTATTCAAGATGAGTTTAGATGTCCCTTATGGGGTTGTGTACCTTGTCTTTTATAGTAGCATATGGCGGTGTGGAGAGTCCCCGCTTGATTGACGATTGTGCTTGAGTGGATAGAGGCCCCGGGTAACGGGCTCTATCCTCGATTGGTCATCTCCCCGTGGAGGGAGTGTCCTGGTGGCATCGGGATCCTTGGTGGATAGATACCGCGTGTGGTGATAACGCCTGGTGCTTGAATCGCCTGGATGACGTGACTCTAAGCGGCGGTCTAGAGTCCTGGTAGTGACATGAGTCTTAGCGATACGAAGGGTCGTAGATGGGTGGCCCCCACCTCACGTGCCCACGATGTCAGAAAGCTGGGTGCAGTGTGCCCCGCCCGGGTGAGGCCGCGCTCGGGTGAGGAGGCCGCGCCCGGTGAGGAGGTGCTGGGAGGCCGCGCCCGGGTGAGGAGGCCGCGCTCGTGAGGAGGCCGCGTCGGGTGAGGCCGCGTCGGTGAGGAGGCCGTGCCTAGGTGAGGAGGGCGCCTCGGGTGAGGAGGCTGCCGGGTGAGGCCGCGCCCGATGTGTGGCCGCGCCCGAGTAGTGGCCGCCCGAGTGGGCCGGGACTCCGGCTCGTTCCCCCTGGCTATGGGGCGGGTCGTCTGTGACACGTGGCGGTCGTTGGTAGGCCCGGTGAATATTGGATGTATCAGTTATTATATTACATATATTTCATTATCATTGTGTGTCTCAATTAACTTGTACACATGTGGAAAATAGTTGCTTTTCCAGCATGGGGATCTCTTTTTCTTCTTCGTTTTTTTGTCTTTTCAATTGATGAGATAGGAAGGTGGTAACGTGTCCCTAAATTACTTGCACACTAAAAATAAAAAAAAAATAAAAAAAATAACATCACACTGAAAATGAACCATAATCGATTTTAGTCCATATTGTGAAAGTGAGATTTTGAGAAAGGGATACCAATGTACTTTCCCATAGAATACAAAGATTTTCCTTTTTCAAAAAACCCCAAAAAAAAAAAGAAAATTTCAGATTTACTTGAGCTTTCTCCGCTTTTCTAGGGGTATTATAGTCAATTGACATTAAACTCTCTCATAGAGCTGAACTTTATAACCCCTTCAAAGGTCACCCAACCACAGAAGAAATTCTCTCTTTCTCAGTTTCTCTCTCTGCCTCTCTCTCTCCTTCCCTCCTTCGTTCCCAAACTGATCTCTGCCTTCTTTCTTCCTCAACGCCGTTAACTTCTTCATCTTCTTCTGAGTGATGGGTGTGAGTTACCCCTGCTGTCACACTTCTGATATCACCGTGATCTTCATCACGAGCTTCTTCCGCCATAAGCCGTAGAGATCAAGGTTGGTATCATGACCGTTTGAGGTAATTCCGGGAATTCGTATTCAGGACTGATAGTTTGCCATGGCGGGTGGACGGGCATTTGGCGGTTCTAATAACATGACCGTTATGTTTCAAAACCAAGGGAATCCTTACTCCTCACAGTCTCTTGAAGCTCTCTTAATTTCTACCTCTTCTCCTTTACATGGTAATCTTTCGTAATTCCCTTTATTTTTGTTAACCAAAATTTTGTGTTGCTTACCTATTTCTAATTTCTTTAGTTTGAGTTATAAATTTTCACTAGATATATGTGTTCTGTGTTTTTTGTTTTTTCTTCTTTCTTATTAAATGGAGGTTTTAAACTGTTTCTTATCTTTTGTTTATAATCTTCTGTTTCGCTAACAGATTTTTTTCTATTCTGTTCAAGAACCTATTTTATCTGATGGGTTTGTGTTGATTTCTTCTTTTAGTTGGTTTCGAGCATTTATTTCTACTTGATGAATACACGTATTTCCTGTTCGTTCTACCGGCTTGTTACTACCTTATATAAAATTTGCAGTTTTGTTTTTCCATTTAATGTTGTGTATGTTCTCGGCAACTATCTTGGTTTTTGGGGATTTATACTGCTTTAGGTTTATGTAGTTTAAAGGGTGACTTGGTATGTTAATGTTTAATTTGAGGATGGAGTCAGCTTAGTTCACTGCAGAATTGCCAAATTTCATAGTTTCTCAAGGAAAATAGACTATAAAACACTGGGGTTTGTCACCCTGTTCTATATATGGTTCAGTGTCAATTGAAGAACTATATGCGAGTCAAATTGAATTGCTAAGTTTGAGGTTCTTGTCTCTTCGGTTGGTATTTATTTTTCATGGAAAAATTTTCTGTTTAGTCAGTTGATCTGGCTTTGCTTATATTGGAATTTTACTTGTCCGTGAATCAGATGGGCTGGTGGCTTGTTTATCGTTTATGTTTCATGAGGCCTAATTAGTTTCTGACTTTGCACCAAAAAACCAATCTTTGCAGTTTATACACGAACATACAGATGAGTTTAAGAATACCTCAAGGCTCAAAGTCCCTTTTACAATTGGCCATTTAAGGCTAGTGATATGACCTGCCAAACTTACCTGTTTTAGATGGATTTTTGTGAATGAAGAATACCTGTTTGTGGGGAGAGTATGTGTAGGTTTATTAGGAACATATCATTGTCACCTCTTGCAATTTTAAGGAGTGGTCATTAATGATGTTTCTGATTTGATATTTGATTACATTGCTCATTTAATTTTTTGGTGACTACTTTAGGTTCGAGTGCAATGGTCAGCTTTGAGAATGTTCGTGGAGGAAACCAACCAGACAAGTCTTTCTTCCGGTCCCTTGAGCAGGAAGATAATTGTGATGAAGACTTGGATGAATGCTTTCATCAACCTGAAAAGAAGAGACGGCTTACAGCAAACCAAGTCCAGTTTCTTGAGAGAAGCTTCGAGGTGGAGAATAAGCTTGAGCCAGAGAAGAAAATCCAGCTTGCAAAAGATCTTGGATTGAACCCTAGACAAATTGCCATTTGGTTTCAAAACCGGCGAGCTCGGTGGAAGACAAAGCAGTTGGAGAAGGATTATGAAGCTCTTAAGGCAAGCTACAATGGCCTCAAGGCTGACTATGAGAACCTCCTCCAGGAGAAGGACAAACTTAAAACTGAGGTAATTCTGATTAGAGACAGAAACTCCTCTTTGAATAGTGCTAACATATGTATGTTTTCTCTAAGTGCTTTGATTGAAACTTTTTCTTTCTACAGGTTCTCTTCCTCACAGACAAGCTGCTCCTCAAAGAGGAAGAGCTAAGCTCCCAAACCTCTGATCACAAGGAACCATCTGACCCACCATCTCAGATATCCATTCCTAATCCAGCATCAGAGGAGAAAACACCTAGTGTTACAGTAGTCTGTAAACAGGAAGATGTCAGTTCAGCCAACAGTGATGTCTTTGATTCCGACAGCCCGCATTTTACTGATGCAGGCCACTCTTCTCTTTTGGAGCCTGCTGATTCTTCTCCTGGTTTTGAACCGGACCAGTCAGATCTATCACAGGATGAAGAAGATAACTTGAGCAAGGGCCTATTTCCTCCTGCTTACAACTTCCCAAAGCTTGAAGATGGCCTATACTTGGACCCACCTGCAAATTCTTGTAATTACGGATTTCTGGTTGAGGATCAGTCCTGTTGGTTCTGGTCTTAGCGAGTAATTGCTGGTATATATATGTATCTTTCCCTCTCTCCTTTTTTCTGGTATATATCTATTGTAGAGGCAATAAAGACCAATTAATGGGCACCCCAAACCAGTTGCTGGTGGCCTGGTGGGTTTTGTTCACTGTTGGAAATGGTGGCTATTGCACCTTTTGTAATTTATCTGTGAGAGGGCTTATTGGAAGCTTGCTAAGCTTTTTTGTTTGAATGTACATGAGATAGCTTTTCTATGTATCTTTCTACTGTAAATCAGTTATATTATTTCAATGTAGTGTTTTGAACAATATTGAAAGATCGGAAGAGGGAAAGCTGTTTTAAAACCTGGTTAAATTGAGATTGGTTACTAACAAAGCCACAAAAATCAAACATGTAATATAAAATCAATCCCTCCCCTAAAGGAGACTGTACCCTAAATCAAATTTGTGATTTTAAATACCAGAGGGGAGGTGCGGACTTCCCTGGTACCATATATCTCAAGAAGCCAAACAATAACACTGGATATTTTTATCTCCAAACAATAGCACTGGAGATGGCAAAATTTTGAATGCATAATGTGAACTTGCGTTACTTTCAATCCATGCTCAACTTGCAGGACTGTCTTTAGAACAAGAGAATCCCAGACTGGGTCATAAAAAGTTCCTTTTAAGTCAAAAAGATTTGGAATTATTCCGTCTTCAACATGGCCTTCAACTAGTAAAGATTTTTAGCCTTAATGTTCTCTGGAATATGCCACTTATTCTATCTATTGCATTTTTGTGGATATTTAAATTTATACCTAGCAGATTTCCTATCTTTACATGATTGTATATCTGTAATAAAATATCATCTTAATCTATCTTTGCTGCTGTAAATTTTTTTTTTCTTCACTGACATTATTTTTATTTATTAATAAACATTTTATATATAGGGCTAACCTCAACCTATTGTTTTAATTAAGCATCATTTATGGTTTTAGCCATTGGAAAGAATTAGAGGGGTTTGTATAATTTGACAACATTTGGTTCCAGGCCTTAGTGGAGAAAAAAAAGAGTATGCTTCTCCCTAACACTTTCAGGTTGAAGTAACTTTACTGCATCTTGATTTTATTTTTAACCTAAAGGTGAGGTCTGTTAGGAAAGTCATTGAGATAAATACTTCCACCACTGTCTAAGTCTTGAACATACTTTACATGTTGATTTGTCCTCAGCTAGTCCAAGTAGAGTAAAGAGCAAAAAAAGTTGTCTCTAAAGATTGGTTGTGCATATTATCTTCATTGGTAAGCAGGAAGTTGTTCTCTGTTTCAAAAATAAAGGAAGTTAATAAGGTTGGACTTTACTTAATTAATTAGTAGGAAGAAGGAAACTCTGATGGCTATGTTTGTGAAACAGGCACCAGATCAACATCAGCTTTCTCATAGAGTTTAATAATTTAAGTAAAACAGAACATTTCTTCCTTTGGTTGGCCAGTTGGGCACCTTTTATTTGAACACAGTTCCCTTTTTTCTTTTCTTTTGAACACTAGTTTGTGGAAGCCAACTCTGACTTGACTTTACCTGAACTTGGCAAGTTGGAACCCTCAAAGAAAACCCAACATAGAGTAGTGAGAGAATGCATTCCCATACTGTTATTCAGAAAGCAACTAACCCAACTTACTTCTTTAGTACATGTATGTTCATCCACCTCTACAGCATAGAACTTGAGGTTTCCAGGTTTGTTTATGGTGATGCTGATACAATGTTCAATCAACTCGTTGTCTTGCAGGTCACAGCATCCAACTGATGTGGCAATTCTTTAACAGGGCAGCAGCCACTGTCCATCAAATTCTTTACTCCTCTCATTGGTGACACAGGTGATTCATACAGTGATCTCAAGATGAAACACAACTTCCTATTGAGTGGAAATGCTTATTTTGATGCTAGAAACAAAATGTTGCCACTTCTGGATGATGTTCTGTTCCAACTTCAGAACTGGCAATTTCTTCTAATGTCTATCCAAAGTACTATCATTCATACTCAATAAGGAATGCCATTGAGCATTGATCGTAAATTCAATTTCTACTTTCATGACTACTATTTTACACGATTTACAGAGTTGTGTGAGCTTTTTACACCAAGGAGTAGGGGCATTGAATTTTCAAGGTGATACAGATACCAGAGTCTGTTGGTAGCAGAGATCTAAATCACAGTATCGGGGTCCATGCCAGTCATTGCCGATACTGTATGGATAAGCCATATTGGTCAAATTTCCAGATCGAAAAACCAAATTTTGAACATATTGACTCAGTATCAGTATTGGGTCTAGCTGATATGTGGATATTATACCAAGATTAATTCCATGGTTGGGAGTTAAAGTTATGAGCATCTTTGTGTCTCTCTGTCTCATTCTCACATGAAATGACCTTATTGTCCTCTAATATACGATAATAACGATACCATTTTGTTGCACCTCGTTGGTGTGTTCCTCAATGCTGCTTGCTCAAAGAATCCTCTTTCTAAGATTATATTGTCTCATCTTGAATATCTTCAATTTCAAACCTTAACTGAGGCCATGGAGAAACTGCAAAGTGGAAGGTGATGCTTTCTGAAAGGCCAAAAGTTGTAATTACTTTTTATCAGAATTTTATTTTTTCTTTCTTTTTAAAGCTTTTGCTTTTAAGACATTGTTGTCTGACTGCCCTTGTTCTTACCCAATAACCTATTCTTTCCTGATAAGTTTTGTGATAGGAGGAGTTATAAATAGATAGATAACCCCACCAATTCCCATCAAAAGACAATTTAGAGGAGCACCTGGTTTGTCCCCAAAACGATGAGAGAGAGTCCACCACGGAACTACTTCTTAGAAGTGGGGTCCACTCAAGGGCCAGCAATGCAGAACAGACTGCAACGTGGCAACCTACCTATGGTCGCATATCCGTCCTCAATTTAATATATAGGAGGGAAGATGGTGATGAGGAAGGGATAGAGACAATCAAGTGGATCAAAGGAGGAAATTGGAAATATCACTGAAGTGGGCCCCGTGGGCCCCTGACTCTTTAGAAGGCTATTGGGGAATAAGTGACAGCTCAACAACTGTCGACGTCTTAAGAGGTACTATATGCATACAGTCTTCATCACTGGGCCCACCAACCACGTGCCACCCACGTCTCAATGTCTTATTGTCTCGTTCATTCCACCGTAGCAAATTAATTCCCCACATATTTTATTAAGGGAAATTTTCTGGACCGTTATAATAATGCCATCCCATTAAGCATCAAAATATCAATTTTGGCCCAAAAATTAACGGGGTTAGGATTTATTCGGTTAATTAGTGATGTCAATAGGTTAGATTTTTGTTAAAGGCTATTTTGCCCTTCCCCTCAAAACGACTGAACCTGGTCTTCTTCTTCTTCACTCCCCATCTCTGCAACTGGGCAACTGGTCACCGCTGCCATCTCTCACCTCTGCACCCTTGCAGACACTCATTTACTCACCTCTCACCTCTCACCTCTCTGCAACTAAGAGAGAGATTTCAAAAACAAAAAAAAACATAGCAAAAGGGTTTTGGGGAGACAAAGAAGCTGAGACACCATCGCCGGACCTTCACCGAGCCGAGGAAGAACTAGACCCTACGGCTTCTCCTTCGTCTATATCTTCTGTTTCTTCTTTTTCTTCTTCTGGTTTTCTAATTTCTTTTTTCTTTTTCTTTTTTTCGTCTTTTCTTCTACATCCAAAACCCACCGATTGAAACCACCATAGCCACCACTGGATTTACTTATAGCTTTACTTGACCTTAACCGAACCCATCTCCCACTGAACTTTCTTGTTTTTTTCTCAGACCCTACTTCTCTCCATTTGTGCCTGCAGAATAAAGCCATCAAGAATTTTTTCAACACAGATCCCTGAGCTCTTGCAGCTGAAAGAAGAGGCATCTACCATCGGATTGATTTTACAGCCAAAAAAACAGAAAATGCAGACATCAAGCCAAAAAAAACCCCAAGGAAACAGCAGAAGAATAAAGAAGACAAAGGGAAAAATCAAGAGAAGAACTTACCAATGGAGGAATTACAATAGAGCTTGCCAAGACTCACGACGGAGAGCTCTTCGAAAAAAGAAGAGTGATCGAGGACAGCGTTCATGCCCTTGGCACCAAATTTGCAGGAATTACAATAGAGCTTCTTCAATCCCTTGCAATTGACAGTGACAGTGACCATGCCTACATCGGTTAACTTGCGGCAAGAATGGAGCTTGAGGGTAGTGAGGTTACGGCAGTAGAGAGAGATGAGGACAAGAGCGTCGTCCCTGATGTGGATGGGTCTGCTTTTGCGAACACATTTGAGGGCGAGTGTGGTGACGGCGTCGTAGCGAGTGAAGAGAGAAGTGATGTTGGTGAGGAGATTGGATTCAGCCTTGAGGAAGAGGCGATGTCGACACGGAGCCAACGGCGGCAGACGCGAGAGCAGCTTTCGCGATCTAGGGAACCCAGGGACTTGAAAATGTAGGACAGGCACCCATCCGGGAGGTCATCGGCATTATCGATGGGAAGGAGATGAGCATAGGCATCGTTGCAGCGATTTGAGATTCCGGCTGTCGATGCCAACTGGCCCCAACCCACAGATCGAAGAAGAAAATCAGAGAGAGAGGAAAGGCATCCGGGGGGAATCCAACCTTACTGGAGATGGAAGAGATGATGTAGCCATGGTTTTTTCCCCTTTTCCCTGGCTCAAAGTGGACTGACCTCCATTGTTTCAGCTCCACATCACCGAGCCCCATTGTTTCAGCCATGGTTCTTCCCCTGGGATTGGGTATGCGTTTGCAGCAGCAATGGTGTTGGATTTGCTAGGCGCAAATGGCAGCAGCGGCGGAGGAGCCCAGGGACAGGCGGTGTCTTGTAAAGGGTATATTAGTCATTTAACTTATACACAGTTAACCCCATTAGTTTTTGGGTCAGAATTGAAATTTTAGACCTTAATGGTGTGACATTAAGATAATGGTCCAACAGAGGGGGTGGCGCCGAAAATTTCCCTTTTATTAAAGGGAAGGGATGATAGCCTTGGGGTTACACCGCACGGTTAACCAATGAGGGGTGAGAGAACGGTTGTAAATAAAAGGATAAAAGGTAATTTCCATGTGAGAAAGAAAGAAAAAGGAAGAGAGAAGATTTTTTTTTTGGTTTTTTGGTCTCAGCTGATACTGATCCAATCCAAACGATTTTCCCGATCTAAGACCGAGATTACAAAACTTGCTCGCGAGTACTCAGATATAATCTTCTCTTTCTGGGATTGAATTCCTTCATTGACTAGCCCCACCTATGTCTACGAATCTGTCTCTCTCCTGCCATAATAAGGGGTAGATATGTTATTTCATAGAAAGAATGATAGAAGATAGGCACAATGCTAACGTATGCTATGCTGCCCTATTATTAATTTGGGCAAAGTTTGGTACCAGGTTACATGGCCCCTACACATGCGTGGGGTCAATGAGAGCATGCACATGGCATCAATGGGAATGAGATTTTTAATTTGGGGTGAGATGTGGGGCTGTCATTTCATGCAGGCTTGTGTGGGATCTTTTTCCCTATTAATTTGGGAAAAATAAGGCTGCCAAGCTACATGGCACCTATGTTGGAAAAAACTCTGTCCGAAGAAGGAAACTTCAAACTGCTTTGAACGCGATCTCGCTATCTTAAAGGAGATATTTACCCCACACGACAAATTCACCTTCAGGAATCAACAAAGCAATAAATATAAAACACAGAACTCCACTTAGAGATACTGAATTGTAAGAGGGAGAGATAATTCGTTTGAACACATGACTCCTATTTTATAGAAGTGGAGCACCTCTTCTGAATAGACATATCTATTCATTCTGTATCCATTAGATCAATTGCCATATGATCTAACGGTCCAGATTAAACCAGAGATGAACCTGTTCACAACAGTCATATCCTATCAGACGTGACCTTAGGATCTTCTAATCCGACGGATCTGATCATTTAAAAAAAAACAACATACCAGATCAGATCGCTTGCATCGCGATGCAAGCGTGCTAAGTGCGTGTGTACGCCACTAACGCCTCTACAGCCCACTGCCCACGCCGCGCGTGTGCGTGCGCGTGTGCGGACGGCTACGCCGTCCTCGCATATACACTGTAGAATGTCTCCCTTTTCCGATTTAATTCAAGAGATAAAGAAGGTAATATAATAAATACCATTTATAACTTTTGTAGTTTTTCGATGTGGGACTAAAGCATTTTTTCCAAAATAACAAATTATTTATATAATCTCTCTTTTATTACAATCTATCTAACAATCCCCCACTAGATTGTAATAAACATCTTAATATCTCTAACTACATAGTTATGTATACGAAAAGGTTGGCTTGGCATTAAACCTTTAATTAGTGTAAGTATTTCAGAGTCGTAACGTAGAATGTGGTTGACTTAGCATTAAACCAATTCTTACAAGTATTAAAACCGGAAATACCACACACACAACTATGATTGATTCTATGTCAAAACCTATAACATAGTAGCACTCTTACGGCCCTGTGCTCTATCCTGAATTCATGAACACTTGCAAGAATAAACCCTAAATTCTTGTTTAGAAACGGCACCATATCAGTATTCATATAGGTAGGTTTTTCTTTAGTATCTCTGTTATTGTAGATACTCTTACTTTACAAAAACCTTATTAAAACTTCATAGAAGTTACCCTCAACTCATAACAGTTAACATTGACACCTTTTGGGCTATTAATTCAATGTTTTTACAATCACTTAACAGTAGCTAGTTATTACCCATTAAACCTTATTCATAAGGTTGGGTTCCCACTACTGGTGACTATAAGGGTTTCAGCCACATTCCTTTGGATGTATCTTCTACAAGCTCCCTAGGAAGGCTTTTCGTAAAAGGATCCGCTAAATTATTGTTAGACTTTACATACAGAATGGTAACTACACCATCTTGGATCAATTGTCTAACATATTCATGTCTTAAGCTTATATGTCTAGACTTTCCATTGTAGATCTTACTATAAGCATTAGACATAGTGGCTTCACTATCACAGTACAGAAAAATAGCTGGCATCGGTTGTGGCCACAACTCTATATCCAGTGACATATTTCTAAGTCATTCTGCTTCTTTTCCTGCTGCTCCCAAAGCTATAAATTCAGACTCCATGGTTGAATGTGAGATACAAGTTTGCTTCTTTGAAGCCCAAGATATGGCTCCACCAGCTAGTGTGAAAATCCATCCAGATGTGGACTTATTATCACCTCTACTGGTGATCCAACTAGCATCCGAGTATCCCTCTAACACTGCTGGAAAATTTCTATAAAATAAACCAAAGTTCATAGTCTTCTTAAGATATCCAAAAACTCGACCAATGACTTTCGAGTGATCCACACTAGGATTACTAGTGTATCTCGAAAGTTTACAAACAGCAAAAGCTATATCAGGTCTTGTACAATGCATTGCGTACATTAGGCTTCCAATTGCACTAGCATACTCAACTTGTGCCACAGCCCTACCTGAATGCTCGCTTGTTTTAGAACTAGAATCATAAGGAGAGCTTGCTTCTTTTATGTCAAAAAATTTAAATTTCTCTATCATTTTCTGAACATAATGTGACTGACATAAAGTAAACCCTTCACTATGTTTCTTTACTTTAATTCCTAAAATAGTATCCACTTCATTTAAATCTTTCATTTCAAATTTTGAAGTAAGATACTTCTTAGTTTTAAGTACACCAACTAAGTTAGTTCCAAAAATAAGCATATCATCGACATAGAGGCATATAATTACACCATATGTGTTTGTAAATTTAGAATATATGCATTTGTCTGCACTGTTATGCTTAAAACCATTTGACAAAATTACTTGATCAAATTTTTCATGCCATTGTTTTGGCGCTTGTTTTAAGCCATACAATGACTTAACTAATTTACAGGCTTTCTTATTATTTTCAGGTAGAACAAAACCCTCAGGTTGTTCCATATAGACTTCTTCATCTAAATCACCATTTAAAAACGCTGTTTTAACATCTATCTGATGAACACATAGGTCATATAATGAAGCTAAGGCAAATAACACTCTAATGGATGTTATTCTAGCAACAGGTGCATATGTATCAAAATAGTCAATGCCTTCCTTTTGTTTAAAACATTTGGCAACTAACCTTGCCTTAAATTTTTGGACAGATCCATCTGTATTCAATTTCTTTCGAAATACCCACTTACAACCTATGGGTTTAGATCCTTAAGGTAAATCAACTAGCACCCATGTGCCATTAGACATTATGGAATCCATCTCATCATTTATAGCCTCTCTCCAGAAAGCTGAATCCCTGGAACACATAGCCTCACTATATGTTTTAGGATCATCTTCTAAATTGAATACTATTGGTATTTCATTTAGAACAACTTTCCTATTCCCTTCCATAAGAAAAACAAGAGCTTGTGAGGAAATAAAATCTGGACCTAAGTCCTTTTCTTTTCTAACTCTTTGACTTCTTTTGGGTTCACTAATCACACTCGAATCTCTTTTTAAACTAAGAGATGGTTGAGTTTCCATGTTAGTGTGACCACTAGACTCCAAAATAGAAGATGATGTCTGAATAGGTACCTCTTCAGATTTTGATTCATTGATGAATTTATTTTCTATAAATTCTACATCTCTTGATTCAACAATTATGTTAGAATCCAGATCCAAAAGTCTATATGCTTTTGAATTTTCAGCATATCCCACGAACACACTTTTAAGTGCTCTAGGACCTAATTTTGTCCTTTTAGGATCTGGTGTTCTATAAAAGGCTAAGCACCCCCACACTTTAAAATATCCAATGTTAGGCTTCCTTCCTTTCCATAACTCATATGGACTTGATTGTATTTTCTTAGAAGGAATCCTATTACTTATATGACATGCAGTTAATAATGCCTCACCCCACAAGTTATTCGGTAAACTAGCACCTGATAACATAGCATTTACCATATTAACAAGTGTCCTATTTTTTCTTTCAGCTATGCCATTTTGCTGAGGTGTATAAGGTGCAGACCTTTGGTGTATTATCCCATGTTCTTCACAAAATGCAGAAAAATCATTGGGAAAATATTCTCCACCTCTATCACTTCTAAGGATTTTAATCCTTTTATCCTTTTAGTTTTCTACTTCTGCTTTATACCTTTTAAATATATCAAAGGCTTCATCTTTAGTTCTCAATAAAAATACATGTGAAAATCTTGTACAATCATCTATAAAGGTTATAAAGTATCTTCTCCCTCCTCTAGTTAAGAGGCCATTAATTTCACAAATATCAGAATGTATTAATTCCAAAATTTGTGAATTTCTCTCAACATTTGGAAAAGGCTTCTTAACCATTTTTGATTGAACACAGACTTCACATTTATTTTTATTTTCATGCTTATAAGAAATTAAACCTTGTTTTGACATATTTTTCATGTATCTAAGATTCAAGTGTCCTAAACGGGCATGCCATAAATCATATGAACAATCAATCAAGTAAGCAGAACTAGAAACCATCTTATTAATACTGAACTTGAACATCCCATCAACAGAATAACCCTTTCCCACAAAGACACCCCCCTTGGACAATATCATGTTATCAGACTCAAGAACGGTTTTAAAACCATTCTTACAAAGCATATTAGCAGAGACCAAATTCTTACGAATTTCTGGAACATACAACACATTCATTAACTTCAATTTCTTCCCAGAAGTAAATTGCAGTTCAACACTTCCTTTTCCCAGGACCTTAGCAGAATTGTGATTCCCCATTAGAACATCTCGTCCTGCAATATCTTCAAAGGTCTTGAACTGTATCTTGTCATTGCACACATGAACCGTTGCTCCTGAATCAAGCCACCAATCTTGAGATTTCACCACACTAGCCATATGCAATTCAGTAATCATACCAATTTCCATCATTGCGACTAGATCTTGTGGTGCAGATTCAACAACATTTGCTTTGTCTGGAACACTACTGTTCTTCCGATACTTGCAATCACGAATGTAGTGACCCTTTTTTCCACAATGAAAACATGCTCTGTCTTTCTTGTCTTTGCTGCTATTCTTGAAAACTCCCTTCTTGTTGATCTTTAGTTTCTTATGAAACTTCTTAACTCCACTTTGTTCAACAGTGTTCACTTTCGAACCAATGACCAAGCCATCACGAATTCTATTCTCTTCCTCAATTCGTAGATGCTTTTCGAGTTGTCCAACAGACAAATCTTCTGTCATATGAAGAAGTTTCTTTCTGTAATCATTCCAACTGGGGGGAAGTTTAGATATAATCGCCCCCACTTGGAGTAAATCAGAAACTGTGACTTCAAGATCATGGAATTTTCCCACTATAACTTGAAGATCATGAAATTGATCCATGATACTGACACCATCACTCATACTGAATTCAAAATATTTCATGGTGAGAAATTTGCTCATACCTATTTTCTCAGTTCTGTATTTCTCTTCAATCTGTTTCCAAATTTCATATGGTGACTTGATTGGCTTGTAGTAATCATAGAGACGATCTGAGAGACTATTCAGAATATATCCTCGGCAGATTAACTCATCTTCTTCACGCTTACTTCTTTCTTTCTTCACTGCATCAGTGTCTTTATCAGACGGTTCTGGTAATGGTTGCAACACAGAACTTAGCAAATAAAAGATCTTCAGACAAGTCAACAGAAACACCATCTTATCTTGCCAACGGGTGTAATTGGTGCCATCAAAATGTTCAAGTTTGACGAAGTCTGGGGACGTCATCATCTTCAAAGCAGCGTTGTCTAATCCTCCTTCCATGATAACAATATATCTCCTTTAAATTCTTGGAAAAAACTCTGTTCGAAGAAGGAAACTTCAAACTGCTTTGAACGCGATCTCGCTATCTTAAAGGAGATATTTACCCCACACGACAAATTCACCTTCAGGAATTAACAAAGCAATAAATATAAAACACAGAACTCCACTTAGAGATACTGAATTGCAAGAGGGAGAGATAATTCGTTTGAACACATGACTCCTATTTTATAGAAGTGGAGCACCTCTTCTGAATAGACATATCTATTCATTTCGTATCCATTAGATCAATTGCCATATGATCTAACGGTCCAGATTAAACCAGAGATGAACTCGTTCACAAATACATATCCTATCGGACGTGACCTTAGGATCTTCTAATCCGACGGATCTGATCATTTAAAAAAAACAACGTACCAGATCAGATCGCTTGCATCGTGATGCAAGCGTGCAAAGTGCGTGCGTACGCCACTAACGCCTCTACAGCCCACTGCCCACGTCGCGCGTGTGCGTGTGCGGACGGCTACGCCGTCCTCGCATATACACTGTAGAATGTCTCCCTTTTCCGATTTAATTCAAGAGATAAAGAAGGTAATATAATAAATACCATTTATAACTTTTGTAGTTTTCCGATGTGGGACTAAAGCATTTTTTCCAAAATAACAAATTATTTATATAATCTCTCTTTTATTACAATCTATCTAACAACCTATGCCTAGACATAGGATTGGAGAAATGACCATCCCACCTCTTGTGAAAAGGAAAAATCCTACCCTTGTTGGATGCCCCCGTGCGCTCATTGACCTTCATGTTGATGCAGTGGTTATGCAACCTAACAATGATCCCTCTCCTGATTAATTTTGAGGAAAAAATCTCTACGAGCCAAATAGTTTAAGCTATATGGCGGTGCTCTCTCTCTCTCTCTTGTCTTTGATGATTAACCGTGTCCCACACTCCCCCTTGGCATGCTCCCCCACCCTGTAAGGGTACATCAAATTGAAATCGTTTACTGAAATCGAACCAAGATTTACACCAGAACCGTGAAATCATTCAATAAATGTTTGGTTTTGGTTTAAAAAATAAGACAGTTTAATAAACGGTTTGGTTTTGGTTTTTATCATTTATATCGTTTAAATTGAATAAAACCTATTAAGTTTTGATTTATATGTTAAAGGGGAAAAGAACACTACCTAGTTGCTTGACTTGTGTTGCTCTTGTGCCTAGCCACAGAAACACGTGAAAGTGCTGTGTTGCCCCCATGGAAAGGCAAAAATCCTGTCCCAGGCAATGCTTGCGTGCGAGCTCCTATTGTCCAGCACGCGGGTGCATGTTCCCAAGCAACGATCTCTTTTCCTATTTTAAATAAATAACACCCTTCGGAATCTCGACATTCTCATGGCCTCATCCAACATTAAAGATATTGCTTATGATTTTTCTAAAAATAATCATTCAAAATTCAAAAATATGAACTATGTTTAATTATATTAAATAATGGGTGCGTCTTTTGTAACCAAGTAGGTTACAAACAAAAACTGTAACCTAACTTTTTTACCCTCTATACAATGATGTGGTGTTATAATAGAATGTCTATTGATGTAATTTCGCTAAATAATCCAACATTCCCTTTCTTGTCTCTCCTCAGACCACTTCACCCCCCGATTTGTTTGCCAATGTTCTACTCCAGTCCATCGACGACGATGGATGCACAACGAAGTTAGGTTTTTTGGGTGCGGCATTTTCTATGAAACCGATTAATAAACGATTTGATTTTATTATATGAAATTGTTTCATAAACCATTCGATTTTGATTTTACCGATAGTGTTGAACCATGCCATTTCACCCAAACTCCATCGTTTAACTCCCTTACAATGTTATTGGCTCAAAGAACCCATTCCCTTTTAATTATTTCTCTTTTCAATAAATAAAAACGTGGCTATCAAATAACTCCCATCGTACATGTAAACACCAATCATATCAATCTAGACCGGCGAACCTGTGGACCCCTGAGGCAAGCCACAACGTCACCATGGGATTTTTGTTTTTGCGATAGATACCTATTCTAGGGTGGTGGTGTGGGGGGGGGGGGGGGTGGGAAGAGAGGAAAGATGAGAATCAGAAGGCTAGGGTGGGCTTTTACGCTGCACACTTCTATCAACTATGCTTGACAGTTGTTCTCGACCACCAAAGAAAAAGTTACTACACATATATGACTTCACGATAAGCATGGTTGTGTGACTTGTGTCACGAGGAGGATTGATGACATGGTGTAGTGCTTCTGTGTTTAACGTTTTAGAATCAAAGTAATGCAGAGTACTCGACTATAATTTTTTTGGCCAAATGTTCTCTATGCCAGGGGCTCAGGCTGTGCCTAGACACATGGGGCTGGGTGAAATGACTGCCTTGCCTCCTGAATGGCAGAAATACCCACCCCATGTGTTTGGGGGCAGCCTACGTTGCAGCACAGAGAACATCAGCCCAATTTTTTTTGAGCAAACTGCTACATGGCACACCAATAACATCATCAAGGAATACCCTTTGGATATAGTCATATGAATTATCTTATAATATATATATTTTTATTAATTAAGGTTATTTTATTTTAATAAAGGGAAAAGATTCTCTAAGTCGTTGGGGGCATGGTACGTTTGCACATTTCTGTCTATCTCTAACTTCCTCACATGAAATGACCTCGCTTGTTACCTATGTAAGATACCATTTTGTCCTACCTCATTGATGCATTCCCCTTTGCCACTTGCTCGGAGTTCGTCCCTCTCCCTTTAACAAATCATCATGGGAAGAGCAAATTTATATTTTCTAAAATCACATCAAAACACTAATTGCAAAATGGTACAGTATATGTGGAGTGCAATCAGATATTTTTGATATTATAAAGGACTTGAGTTTTTCTTCTCCCATGATGAAGAAAGAATCTTTTCACTCATGATTATTATAGTAGTTATATAAAATTCTTATGCTAGTTGAGGGCATTTTAGACACTTTGTTCTATAATGGGAATATTTATAACTATCGGTTCTCCAAGAATCTTTTTATTGTGGCTGAAAAAAATAACAAAACTTTGGATCAATTGTTCAATTCGGTGGTCCAACTCTAGCATTCAGCCATGTGACCATCATTTGGATATATTCCTCTCTCATTTTCAACTGTTAAATTATCTTTATTTTTCATGTACTAAATTTTCAATGATTTTTAAATATTTTTTTGTTATGAGGAAAATTCTCTTTAGATTAAATTTCAAAAGATGTTTTCAGTAGTGTGGAGGCTTACCTGACCACCAAATTTGGGTGCCATGCAAATTATAATGTGGCACTTGTAAATTGCACATTGTTATGGGCTTTGCATAATTTTAACAGCCATAGAATACATACGCACCCCCCCCCCCCCCAAATAATCGTTGCGTTTTCAGAAATTTCTGCCTTTTTCATGGGGCATGACAGTGATTTCACATGATCCTGTGTCTACGTTCAAAGCCATCCACCGCACACGACCAGGTAGTATTCTCTTTCCCTATATTTATTTATGATGGGAGTGTTTATTTATATCCATATGAGACTGCGTGAAACACGTGTCTATATTTAAAAATTTAAAAGGAAAAAAGAAAAGCTAGAAAACGTTATCATTTTGGACCATCCATACAAATCTCACTCAATAGATGGCCCATTTTTGGACCATCCCTACCCATCTAATTAAATCTAGGGCCCTTCAGACCAACCCCACAACCCTCCTCTTCTCTTGGATTGCCTGCATAATTCAAATTCCAAAGAATGAAGCCCATGTCAAGCTCCAAAATTCGATGGTATAACTTGTGGGCCTCTCTTGTATTTGGTCCAAACATTGGTGTTGGGCCAGGTTTTTGCCTTGCTTACTTGTTTCAAGCATCAGATCCTTTTCCAAGTACTGTATGTCTACCGTCCAAAATTGTTTGTCCAAGTCGTTAGCGCCTTCATATACTTGAGGAGTACTCTCCACCTAATGCCTTAAGGTTTTGAGTTGGACATTCCAACATGGTACCAAAGTCTATGGTCTCTTGGTTATTTCCCTAGCGTTATCTTTCCACATTAATGTCTCATTCCACCTACACATAAAAGGGATGCTGGGAGTTATAGAGTTTATAGTCCCACATTGGTAGGTCATTAATGCCTTCATGTACTTGATGAGCTCTCTTCACCTAAGGACTGAAGGATTGAACCTTCAAATGGAATCAAGCCCATTATCTTTTCCACTCATTCCACCTACACATAAAGGGGTGTTGGGAGTTATAAAGTTATTGTCCCACATCAGTTCATCCAGGTCCTTGATGCCTTTATGTTAGAATATTTCTACATTTCGGCTTATATTAATTGGGTTCTTGGGCTTCAACAAAATTGGATTAATTTGTTGGTCTAATCAAGTGAGTCATACGGGCTCTGCTAAATCTAATATGGGTTGGCGGGTATGGGCTTTTGAGTCAACTTTTGGGCTTGTGATAAGTAGGCCCATTGGAAAACTCTATAATAAAGAGCTAGGTCCCTCCTCTAACCATAACACAACCATTAGATATTATACCTGGGAAGGCGAAAGAGTCACGCTGGTGTTCTTTTTCCTTGTGCATCCAATTCTATCATCTAGCTAGTGATTCAGAAAGGGAATAGAGGAGAAGCATCTTGCTCTGAGGATCTACAGATTTTTTATGTGAGTCGTTGTGACAATGGATTCCCAAACAAGGTATCATTACAATTTGTATCCTTTGTTAGTGGTGGTTTGGCTTAATCTATAGCGATCCAAGAGTACTTGTGGTTTTCATCTCATTGGAGATTTAAAATCTACAGGAAGAACTCTTCCCAATAATTTAAGGTTTTAGGTTGTGTAAATCGAACATGGGCCAGGCCTGGTCCAAGCCGCCCACAAGGGGCAGGCCGGACCCGACCCAATCAGCTTTGCATGGAGAGAACCAGCCACTTAATTGGCTGGGTCTCTTTCCCCCTCTTTGGTAGATTCCCAGTGGGAGTTTAAATAAGGGCAGGGGTATTAGGGTTTTGGCTTTAAATAGAAAGCAGGTAACCCTAAGACCAGATCATGTGAGAAACCAAATTCTCCCTCTCTCCAGTATTTTGTGTTCTCTTTGGGATTCCATCTCTTCCCAGGGATTTGTGGTGTGAAGTTCTCCGTGGAGAAACCTTTCAAGATATTCGAAGATCGCTTAGGAGATCGTTCGAGTTCGTGAAGCTTGTAACCAAACCTGTACGAGATCCTCTTCCGCTGCATTCTGCGTTCCCATCTCCGTTCAGGTAACACCCTAACGGATGATGATTTATTTACAGGTTGGATCCTCCTCCAATACTTCAATATCAAGAAGTTCAAGATTTTCAAAATTTAAGGTTTTAGGTTGGATCACACACACACACACACACAGACTATAAGGAAAGAAGAGAAGATGATGGAAGTTTTTTCTACTTGTTTGTGTATGCACTACATGTATACTGTCCAGCCTAATAAGAATGGGATTAAAGATGCACAGATCTCCGCCCAAGTACCTTCTTAACACAAGTCGGTTTAGCATGTAAATCACTTGGAATCTTGGCCTTCCCCTTGTGACTGTTGGCTGGTGATAAACTTTGATGCTAGCTGCTGCTATGCCATGGATCAAAGGGTGGGAGTGTTGGGGGTGGTTGAGCTCACCCAATATAGAATATAATGTGAATTACCCCCCAACCCCAAAAAAGAAAGACCCTATTGGTGTCTTCTATATTTTTTGACTGTGTTGGGCATAGTACTGATATCATAAAACAATTAAATCAGAACTTGAAGTTGTCTTTCAAGTAACACACCATCTCTTGCTGCAAAATGTAAAGAAGAAAGTAAAACAAATTAATCCTCTCAATCAACAGAGATATCTGAATGAAAGAATAGAAAGAAAGCAAGAAAGAAACACTCACAATAAAGCAAAGAAGCACACACCCAACAGCCCCAGGGAACAATGCATACCAAAGATGCAAGTTGTGAAACTTGGCTCCATCAATGAACAAAAGAGGCAAGCTTGCAGCTACAAATACCAGCCAAGAGACTGTGATTGCAGAGAAGGGCTTTAATCTGTAAGAATTAATATGGTGAGGAGAAGAAGCTACATACCAGGTGGATGTGTTGAACGAGTGTATATCATGAAAGCTGTGCAAGCAGCAAGGGCAGTGCTCCTGGCGAGCCAGCCCGGCCCCAGAATGGAGAATGCCAAGACACCTATAGCAGCACAACCTATCTGAGCCATGAACATGTTGTACTTCTGCATGTACAGGAGAATTCCCATTAGCTATTTCTTTATGTACCCATTTGGTTAATTTGGTCAATGGGATTGCTATTTTTATCATCCCAAATGCGAAATCGAGCTAGAATGCATTCCAAGAATGCATACCAAGTGCAACTTAATCTTCTTTGTCTCTAATTCTAATAGAATGCTTGCCCCAAGAGAATTTGGGATTTGGCTCTTCTCCAACCATGGCGGGAGCTAGAGGATCCAGCCCAGCTAAAATAGGGGTTTTTGGGTCATTTCACTGGCAGACCAAACACCCCTGTTTTGGTTGGAGGAAAGCCAGGTCTAAGAATTTGACCATAACAACTTCACGGAGAATCTCTTCACCTTGGAAATCTAACCCTTTGATTAGTATGGTTGGATCCCTTATACCCATGAGTTTAATCATATGATCACATCACTAGTGATAAAGGGATTTTTCTTTCTCCACGAGTGAAGTTAAATTTAATCCATTTTTAATAATTTTTAAGAGAGAAAAAAAACCCTAACAGGTTGTGTGGTTCTTGTGCCCAGACGTAGGACTGCGTATTTTTACAATTCAACCCCCATGTAATAGATCCGGGTGATGGTAGGGCATTCTGCAAGAATCGTTTTTACCAAACTCTGCTACAATGCCTCGACTCCTTGGGGGTATCATATGGATTATCTGTCGGTGTCTCCACTGGAAAAGTCCTCTTCTTTCACCTTGCGTGAGCTCTCATTGGCCCCTGCGCTGGTGTTGATGATATATATCCAGACAGCGATCCCTTGACTTTTTTTTTATTACTCTACCGTTTGTTTAATGGGATTAATGATGCTCATAGACTTGATCTCTTGAACTCTTACTCTTGGTCTTTGTATATCCAAAACGCACCTTGAAGACTTGAACATTCGGATTAGGGGTGTAAATCACAAACCTGAACCGATCAGTCCAACTGCAAACAATTGAGACCGGTCCAACACGTTAGCTAAATGTGCTTGGTTTTTGAACCGACTGATTGTCATTCGGTCGTTCCCAGTGCAAGGTGCCAAACCGACGAACACTCGACTGTTATTGACCGCTTACATAGATACCTGTTAAACCCGACCGCTTACATAGATACCTGTTAAACCCGACCCAACCCAACCTTCCCTACCTCAGCTATCCTTTATTTTCCCATCTGTCTCCCATTTTTGCCCTAAGCTAACCAGCTAACCCCAAAAATGTCCTAACCTAGGATCTGGATCCTCTCCAAAGTGCGCGGGGGCTGGGGGGCTGCTTACCCACTTGTGCTGGAGAGGATCCAAGGGCTGCAATAAAAAAAAGTGGCCGAGAAATCTTTGTTGGTGAAACCGGCCATTGAATTGAAGAACTGGTTTTTTTTTGGGGGTTATCCGACACTTTTATTTACCAGGGTATGATGAAATACAAATACTACCCCTAACCTTTGAAATATTTACTAACCATTGCCCATCGACTTGGAGTCGAATTTAAGTAATCAACTCAATATTTCAAGCACTTAAACGCAAAATTAACTACAACGTGGAATAAAAAAAAATTTTCCTTTTTAAAAGGAGTTGGTCAGTGGCCGGATTTTAGATAGAAAATTATCCTCTTCAATTCCTTAAAGTGTGGCAATGCTAGTGCTAGGTGGAGATGTCGACACTTGACAGCTATCGCTTCCAACCATCCATATCAATGAGTTCGGATCATTGGATGCAACAGCTGTCAGGTGTCAACATCTCCACCTAGCACTGCCTACACTTTAGGAATTGGAGAGGATAATAATCCATTTTAGTTCCTCTCTAATGCGCCAATGCCACTAGTGTGCATGTGTGTCAAACTGAAGCATAGGTGCGTGTAAGTGTCAAATTGAATTGAGTCGTTCACACTGAAACTATGAAACCGAAATAGTTTAGTTTTGGTTTCAAAATTGAGACCGTTTAATTAAATAGTTTAAATCAAGCCATTTTAATCGATTAATATATACATAGTAAGTTAAACCATGCAAACTTTTTGAATAACAAAAAAAATTACCAAACATATAACAATAACCAATTCAATTCAATGTTAAGTTCACATCAATTTCAATAAAAAAAAATTAAAAAAAGAGAAATCATTTGAAGAAAAAATAATAAACCTAATGAAATATTTAAAATCAAAATCATTGAAATAGTTTGCTAAATGATTCAATAATGGTTCGATTTGGTTTTACGTAAAATTTTTTGCACCAAATCATACATAGAAACCACAACTTACAAGGATTCATCATTCATAGCCGAGCCGTTGGATGCCTCATTGGGCATTCATTGGGCGATACCCTCCAAGGAGATTAGTCCAATCCAACTTGCAAAAGATATAATTAATTAATGGGGATAGGACTTTGGTAGGGAATCTAACGTACGGGTTGTTGAGCTAATTAAATCAGTCAGAGTCATGCCACCAACTCCCAGCTAACTCTATTCTCTTATTTCTAAGATCAAAATGGTGATCATTATCCTCTCCGGTTCCTCTTAGAGGGGGTCAAAAATAACGACCTAACCCCCTGCCCGAGCACACTGCCTGAGTAAGGTTAAATCGTCATTTTCGTTTCGCTATGAGAGGAACTGGACAACAGAAATGACGACTTAACCCCTTGCCCAAACACACTGCCTGAGTAAGGTTAAGTTGTCATTTCCGTCTCCCTACGAGAGCAACTGAACAACTGTACCGGGCAGGGAACCGGACAGGATAAAAATTGGTAGAGTTGTTATGATACCATGGAGAGAGAGGGGTAATAGTAAGCATACCCGAGCAGCAGGGGAGGAAGGAGAAGCGAACAAGACGGCGCAGACGGCGCCAAGGGGAGCAACGGTCATGGAAAGTCCTTTTGGTGCCAGTAACTGGTCTATCCTTCCCAGTATCGCCATTGCCGCAAATGCTCCTGCCATTAATTCCATACAGTTGAGATAAGAGGGCAAGGTGGAGTTTTTATGGATCAAAAAATTGTGTTTGTGTGATCTTGTGTGGTGGAGAACTAAGATCAGAATAGAGAATAGAGATAGAGCTCTATTTAGAAATTGAGATTGGAGATCGAGGTTTGCCTGCGGAAGGCCATAAGACGTCGCTGAGGGAGAGGGCGGGAGTTCCATTCTGATCAGGTTTCCAGGAGTCCCACAGTGAAGGGGAAGCCGCTACCACACTTGAAGCTTCAATCACAAGAGATATTGATGTTGATGAGTTAATACTCCATGGATATATCCCCTTCTTCGAAACCATCTTTTTCCATTGCTTATCTCTGCTATCGTACTTGTTTTTGATGTTGATGAAGCTTCTGTGCTTCCCCAATTGCAGAAAGTCTGAGCAGGAAATGTGATATGAAGGCGAGACTAGTGATGATCCCGCCATATCAACACAGTGATGCCATGCGTACTGAACTTTCATCTCGCTTCTTCGCAAGGGGAAGGGGAACCGTGAGAAGGAGAGACAGAGTCGAGGGATTGGGAGAAGTTTGGTTCTCCTGTCTCCAAGATCATTGGTTGATGATTTATAGATGTAAGGAGATGCCAATATCATTATTTTATTTCAAAAAGAAAAATAAACATATCTATGGAGGTCGATGGTCAACACATGCTGTTGTTGGCCTTGGCTTTTCATAGCTCCAAGGGTCATATAGGCTAACAAGGGTGAAAGGAGGATCTTCCAACCATAGCCAACAACTACTCCACTTTTATCTCCATCACTTCACACTTTTTCATTTAATTTTTTTTTTTTTGCCCTTTACCAAAAAATATTCTTTATTTTTTTTCTTTTTGTTTTTCTTTTTTGTCTCTTCTCTCAAACAATATATTTGTACACATTTTTTATATACATATACTCCCAATCCTAAGCTGCCTTGGACATATGCTATTTGGTTGTATTGTTGTATTATTCACCAGTCCTTTACTTCTTGGAGGTATATGTTGGATGGAATTTGTATCACTTCAAGTGCACCAAAAAGGTACATCTGACGGTACACCTTAAAATGCTTTTGTTTAAAACACTCTTCAAGTGCATATGCACCGTCAAATGTATTTTTTTGGTGCACTTGAAGGTATACTGTACTTAAGAGGATAAAGGTCCAGTTGGATGACCTTTCTATTAGAGACCAGCTTTAGAGACGATATATTTAATAGGGGTGTCAATTTCAGACCCAACTGAGCCTAAACTAGTTTAACCCGATTAGTAGACATGTCGGGTTCAAGCTTGGCCCGTTTATAATTAGTCGTCCACGATGCAAGGGTTTAGCCCGACAGTCGTCCAACCGGCCCGACCAAATATAGGCTTGCCTATTCCCAACCTAGCTTGAGTGCTTGACCCTTTGATCATTACGTGAAATTCTCATTTTACCCCCCAATGCCCATAAACTAAAGATAGACAATGTTAAGATATACTTTTAATATAAAAGGGGGGAAAAGATAGGTTAATTGAACCTCACTTTTAGCCAAATGGTTGGGGGGTTAGAGGATTTGTCGCATAGACATGTTAAAACATGTTTTTAATCACAACCTATTTACATTCTGTTTATAGTTAAACAGACATTTAGTCTGGCTAAAGTCGATTAAGGCCTAGTTAAGGAAGTCCGATTAAAGCCTGAGTTTGACCGACCGAATATAAACCATACTATGCCCATCCAATGCAAGCCCGATTAGATAAACGGTTGAATACAGTGCAAGGCTTCAAAATGGTCAAGCCCAATTAGGTCTGACCTAGACCGGTCCGGCTTGACCAATTGACACCCCTACTAATCAGGCTACTCATTATTGTTGTTTTTGTTGAACGGGGTTAGAAAGTAGGGACTATCTATTTTTCGATTCCCCATTCTCTTTCCATGTTTGGGGAGTTATCATTAAATTGTGCTCGTCTTTGAGGGGTCTTAGAAGGAGAGTAGAGTTGCAGGTTCAATGAGTAGAGAGAGAATTCAATGGTGATCTGATAGGAGGTATTACCAAACTAGCATTTTGTTGTATTGTAGACCATATTTGGAAGGAAAGGAATTTGTAGATCTTTCAGAATAAGACTAACACTGCTCCAAGCATTATCAGAAGCATTCGCTCAGATGTGGAGTAACGATGTCGAGACATCATTCCTAAGGAGGCCTAATACCCTTACGAATCAATATCTTGTGGAGAAATGGGGAGTTTTAGTTCTACTCTTATTATTTTTTTGATATTTTGTCCTCTGTTGGGTCGTCGTCTCTTGAGTTGTTTGGAGTGGATCTCTTTTTGATCCGAGTGGTTTTGACTTTGAGTTGGCCCCCTGCTCGTAAGGTCTGTCTTCGAGAGTAAGGGGTAGTCCCCTTGTTTTTACATTTTATTTCTTTTTCATTTTCAATAAATTTGATATTACCTATAAAAGAAATAGATGAATAACAACCTTATCATATGATTTGATCTCATTAGAAAGAACTTTGTTGTCAAAAATGACAGCTTATAGTATTGGTTTTGACTATGTGTGCGCGTGAAGAGAAATATAGATTAATATCATGCTTAACTTTCTAAGCTAATTCAGGTAAAAACGTCATTCAAATTAGGCTATGTTTGAATGCAAAAAAATAAAAGAAAAAAAAATTCAAAAAATTTTGAATTTGAAGAGAAAAATAAACACATAAATTAATCATTACATTATCAATATTTTTGTCCCGGTATGCTTTTGTTTTTTCTTCGCATCCAAGCATAGTCTTAGTTTTTCATTTCAACCACATGTGGTGAGAAGCACATGTGGAAACTTCAACAATCAAAGCATATGAGGCATTGTGGCAAAAGTATATTACTGTATTCTCTGACACAAGAAATGCTGAAGAAAATAAATGCAAGTTGGAAAATGAGTTTGGTTGTACTTTATTAGTAAATTGAATCCGAAATAAGTCGGATGGGAGGGTGAGACGAAGAACTGGTGATGGAGAGAAAGGGGTGACAAAGCTTTCTTCTCTTCAGATCGAAGTCTAATAAATACTACTCCTAGAACAGACTACAAACACAAACAGAGAAGACCAACCGGAAGAAATAGTTTGTTAGATCGCAACCGGCCGGAAAAATGAATGTGTTGGGTCGCTTCTAGGTTGTCGAGGGACGTAACCGCCGTCAACGGCGAGGTTATGGCCAGTGACGAAGGCAGACGCATCAGAAGCAAGGAACAACACGGCCTCCGCCACGTGATTCACCTTCAACGCCAATCCTTCCAAGCTGGTGGAATTGGAGAAAACCTTCTCCACTCCATCCTCATCCATCCCGTACGACTGGCACAGCATCGGTGTCGCCAACCCTGACGGCGACACGCAATTGACCCTGATCCCGTGCCGACCCAACTGGCGGCTCGCCGATCTCACCAACCCCAACACCGCATGCTTGGACATGGTATAATCCGTGTGCCTCCCCGTACCAACGCTGGCTGCAGCACTCGCCGTACAGACTATGCTCCCCTTAATTCCCCCTTCCACCATAGCTCTCCCCGCGTGCTTCACGCAAGCTGCCATTCCCTTGACGTTGATGGAGAAGAGTCGATCCATGGCCGATAAATCGAGGTCCAGGATTGTCTGGTGAGTGTTGAGGATGCCGGCGTTGCTGAACATGATGTCGAGGCGGCCGTACTTCTGGATCGTCCAGTCAACCATGGACTTGACTTGATCTTCATCGGCGACATCACAGTGGATGTAGCTGCATCGGTGTGTACCGATAGAGGTAACCAGAAGTTCCCCTTTCTCGTCTTGAATGTCTGCGATCACCACTGCGCGCGAGCCGTGATCGGCGAACAGACATGCAGTGGTCTCGCCGATTCCGCTGGCGCCGCCGGTGACGATGGCTACTTTTCCTTCTAAGCTTTTGTATTGGGGAGGAATAGCCTCGTCAGCCATTTGAGTCTTTTGAGTGTTTGATTTGGTTTTCTCGGACAATTATTAAGGAAGAGCCGTGTCTTTGTCTTCAAGGGAATTGAAGGGAATCAGGAAAAGGTTGGAATTGAAGTAAGTTGTGTCGCTGAAATTAGAATCTTGGACTGACAGCCTGGAACTGGTAGGAGCACGTGGGATCTTTATCTCCTCCGGTCCATGCCCCGCACAGTTCCAATGCATTTAATAAAGCAGGGTGGACCCCACCCGGGCAGAGTGTTCGGGGCAAAGGTAAGATGGTCATTGCCATCCCTTTTATTATTGACATTGGGGGACTAGGTCGGGTAGAGAACTGGATGAGATAATTTTTTGGAGCACGTGAGTTCAGATATTCTACCCTGCATGTAACTGAGTTTGTTGGATTTTAATCGTCTCAAATGCACGATCCACAAGTGCAGTCCAGTGCACATCTAAGAGGATGCCACCTGGCAGGTTTTAATCGAACGATTAGAGTTGAATCCAATAGAACCTGCAGAGTTGAATCCAACGATCACCCAACTCACATGTATATTGGATTCAACCCTGATCATTCGATTAAAACCTGCCAGGTGGCGCCCTCTCAGATGTGCACTAGACTGCACTTGTGGATTGTGCACTTTAGACGATAAAAATCCAAGTTTGGATCGAGTTCAATTCCTCTGCATGTACGTGTAGGTGCATATATATGTGAAAGATAACCACATGTCCCATTTTTACCATTTACAAAAGGAGGGGTATTTATGGAAACAAAAGAAACATGCAGATGATCCGTTCTTGATTGGATCGAATCCCCATATAGGGACCAGTGGGGACAGATCTCACTAGGGGTGCAAGTTTGGCTCTATCGGCCCTGCCCGCCCTAATTCCGAATAGAGCCTGGGGCAAAGATATCTTGGCCTAATTTTTCTCTCCAAACGAAGAAAAGAAGAAATTCCATGAGCAAAGAAGAAACTCTTGAGCGCTAGTGCACCAAAACCAAGCAATGGCTAGCGCGCGAGAACAACAAAGACAAGGCTTCTGTTGTGCCCCAGCAAGAAAAAGCCTACCGCTATATAAACGGGGTAACGCCCATGCAACCAAGCGCTAGAGAGAGAGTTGATACACCTCCCCTCTTCCACAATTAGGTGAAGACCTGGACGGCCGGAAACCCCAACGGGAAACCTTTCACCGAGCCACACGATTCTTTCGCGAAGTGCTCTCTCAGACGTTTCCACTCCTGCCCCTGCAAGAAAAGAGGTTTCAAGATAAAAGGTGACCAAGTGCGTCGCCAACGAAGGTAGCAGTTGCATCAGTTTACCTAGCAGTTTATCTTGTCAAAGAACCTAGAACCCCTGGATTCTGATTTGTTAGTTGAAGTAGCCATTTCAAAAGCAGCCATAGTGGAAGCTAAGGAGAATCCCATAGTTTCATATCCTTCAGTTGCAACAAAACCAAGTACAGAACTGTGCTTGCACTCATTTACTTGGGTATTAGCTGGACGGCTGACAAGGCTAGATCTGTTGGAAGGGAAGGTAGTGGCCTATAAATAATAGGGGAGTTGCCATGTGTAATTCCGAGCCCTTTGTTGTAAGGCGGGCTATCACGAAAGCAAGTCGGAGGAGAAGCAGTTTACTCGGTTGATCGAGAGCAAGACCCAGCCGTAGAAGCACCCGCGGCATGGCGTGGTAGAAAACAAAAAGCGGGTAAGAGCTGGAAATTTCTAGCCTTGAGTTAGGGTCGGGACGGGCCTAGGTTGAGGCCTTGGGCTGAGCCCAGCCCGACCCGACCCTATTTTAAGTTATATTATAAAATATATATTGATATAATTTATATATTATAAACTTTAAATGTCACTCACATTTTGTGATATAATATATTATATATGAAGATAATAAGTGATATAATACATTTTATTATAGTGTTATTTTATGTAAAATTGATAATTTTCTTCCCGGCCCAATCTAGCCTATGCATCTCCCTTCCCCCTCCCCATGAATAAGGCCAGGATCAGCCCGGCTCGACCCTGAGGGCGGGTCAAGGTTGGATTTTTCAAGTCCTAAGTCAGGGTCAGGTTGGGTCGGGCTTAGGCCTAGCTAAGGGGACTCAGGGTTGGGCTAGGGTTTTATATAGCCAAGCCCAACCCGACCTTGTTGCACCCCTAGATCTCACCCTACATTTTGGGGTGGGGAGAGATTTGCCCATTAACATAATGAATCTTTTTCATTTAACAGCCGTCAGTATGGCAAGTCCAAGAAATACCAATTGGAAGCTTCACTTGTGACTATTTTGGTATCGTGTTTCCATTGCTTGTTTTGATAGTAATCTGTGCACATTCATACCATTAATAAAAAATAGGTAAGCAATCCAATTAGAGAGTTGGGGATGTAGCTCACTTGGTAGAGCGCTCGCTTTGCATGCGAGAGGTACGGGGTTCGATACCCCGCATCTCCACAACCTTTCAAGGGAGCAGTGATTGGATGCATACGCTGGTATTGGGTTACCACCATCATCTGATTATCAGATGGCACAAATGCCCCTATATGAGCTCTCCGTTTTTTTTTTTATAACCCGTATATCTTTTGGGGGGGGAGCTTGGCTGAATGGAGGTTAAGCAAACAGTTTCATGGATTTTGGATTTTAGAGAAGATTGAAAAAACGTCATAAGTTTTTGGGTGAGTGATTAAGCGCCACGAATACATTCACCTACACATATGTGCAGATGATTCGCTATCATTTGGATCCGATCAAGTTTGGAAATATATCACTACGGGTTTGATATCTAAGGTGTCTATCGTTTTGTGAAATTGAGTGGAGGTATCTTAACGTTTCACATATTGTATTTGGATCTCAATTCCTCTTCATGTACGTGTAGATGCATATACATGTGAAAGTTAACCACATGTCCCATTTTTACCATTTACAAAAAGAAGGGTATTTATGAAAACAAAAGAAACATGGATGTCTCTTAAATGTACATTCACCTCCACAAATGTGCAATGATCCGTTCTTGATTGGATCGAATCCCCATGTAGGGACCATTGGGGATAGATCTCACTAGGGGTGCAAGTTTGGTCCTGTCGGCCCGAACCCGCCCTGAGTCCAAACAGGGAATCTTGGGCCTTGGCACTAAGGGTGGGTAAGAGTTGGAATTCTAACCTTGAGTCAGGGTCAAGAAGGGCTAGGATTGAGGCCTTGGGCTAAGCCTGGCCCAGCCCGATCCGATCCAACCTTGTTTTAAGCTATACTATAAAATATCCATTGATATAATTTAGGGAAAATATCATCCCCCTCCCCTCTAAGTTTCCTTAATATCAATCCAATCTCCAAGTTTTAAAAAATATCATTCCCCTCCCCTACTTTTTAAAAATTAATTAACTAATTCTGTTAAAACACCATATGAAAAGACAATATTACCCTCGTCTCTAACCTCAATTCTTTCTTATTTTTTCTTATTTTTGCTTCTTTCTTGTTCCTTCTTCCAGTAGCCACGGTCACCACCATGGCTGTATCCACCACCACTGCCGCCACTATGGCTGTATCTATCACCGTCGCCGCCCTCACGATGTCCATAGTCACTGCTGCCCTCTCGTCAGAATAAGCAACAAAAGCCATAGATTCATCAAAATCCAGCCCATCAAGAAAAGAAACTTAACCTAAAATCCCAATTTTCCTGTGTAAAGAGTTATTTGGAGATTCATTTAATAAAAAACACAATAGTTTCAAACACTTATAACCTAATTATTGAATCCAACTGAGAAGAAATCAGAAATGAGTTAAAATTAATACCTCCATTAAGCCATAGAAGGAGAGGTTTCTTCTCAGGCTTATTTGTGGCTTCAAAGAACCATTTTGACAACTGAAGAGGGAAGAAGTGTGAGATTTTGTCTGTTAACATGCGGGGATTGCAGAAATCAAAAAGGGTTTCATGGGCTCCAGATGTAAAACTTTGTCAGGTAAAACATGATTCTTCAGCAATAAAAATCCTTAAATCTATTTGCGTGTTTGATTTACCTTTGATGTTTATTCGGTTTCAGTTTCCATTACCATTGATGCATTAAGAAGTGTTTAATATGAATCCATTGGACTCTTTCGCCTTAGATTCCATTTTATTAGAAAACCTATCTAACAATCCAATAGGAAATTTTGTGGTTCCCGGAGTACATAATGTGATCGTCAGAGACATCTTTTAGTATAATTTCTCAATTTATTTTAATGGGTTTCCTGGACCAAATCAGTTTAATTACGCCTTTCCATCCTTGACCAAATCAGTTTTATTAGGCATTTCCATGGATTTCTTACATCAATTCAGGCTCGATTACATTCTTAGATTAATCTGATGATGCCCTTCTTCTTTTCCGTCGACCTCTGCAACTAGGTGAATGTCCACATCGATCTGTACTTTTTCTTCTCCATCGAGCTCTACAACCAGGTGACTCCAAGCATACTCATCGAACGAAGCCCTAAATCCCCAAATCGAAGAAGATAAAATCCCCTGGAATTCCTTTTCTCTAAGGTGTCAGAGGAAGCTTGGATTCGCTTCAGTCGTCTTTGTTAAAATATTCTTTCTCTGTTCATTAGTTTCATTGAACTACTCTCCTTGTTATATTGCTTATTTGTTCTTCTGATCTTGAAGAATATAGAAGCAATAATAAAACCCAGGCCAAAAATTCCAATATCTGAAATGGGTTCTACTAGGAATGGGTTTTGATTCTGAAACGGGTACCCCCATTCATTAATTCCTTGAAGGGCAGTTTTTCGAGATGGGTGTTGGGAGATGGGTGTTGGAGATTTCTGGGTTTTGATCATTTTCCTTGGCTTCTGCTTCCAAGATCGGGTCTTGAATTCTCAGAACGTGACCTGCAACTCTAAAAGTTGACTCAACAAGAAGAAGACCAAGTCATCAGTCTTCCTGGACAACCTGTAGTGAAATTCAAACAGTATGCTGGGTATATTACTGTGATTGAAAGTCATGGAAGAGCCCTGTGAATGAAAGTCATGGAAGTTCAGATCGATGCAGGCATTCACCTGGTTGCAGAGCTCGACGGAGAAGAAGAAGGGCATCATCACAGAATGATTGAGAGATGGTGGGGAAAGGGGTTCTAGAAGGGGGGGGGGGGCGGTGGCGATGATGGTGGAGCTGGCGAAAGAAGAAGAAAAGGAAATGGGAGAAAGAGACCAAAAGGAAAAGTAGGGGAGGGTAAAATTGGAATAAAATTATATTAAGAGTATTTTGGGGTTTTAGAAATTTTGTACATGCCACATCATCATTTGATGGCGTTTTTTAACGGTTAAGGTATGATTGATAGAATATTAAAAAAAGTAGGGGAAGGCATTATCATTTTTCAAAACTTGGGTATTGGATTTTTTTTTTTGATAGAAGGTATTGAGTTGATATTAAGGAAACTTAGAAGGGAGGGGAATGATATTTTTTCTATAATTTATATATTATAAACTACAAATGTCACCCACATCTATTATGTCACCCACATTTATTATATAATATATTATAGGAAAAGTTTTCGTACACGATCGTGTAAACCGTGTACGAAACTTTTCCCCCCCCTTTACATTTTGCTTTTCCCCAAAATCCCCTTAATCGTCTAATCTTCGTCGAGATCACTGACTACGATTATCTCTGACGTCTAGACTTCGTCGAGGTCTTGGTCTGACTTCTGAGGGTCCCTCCTCTGGAATTTTTGCTCCTCTTTCCACCTTAAAATGTTCAAAAATCTTCTCAAGTCTCATCAGTTTTGTAATTTAACCCAATTGGGTTTTCTGTCTCCATAGCCATTTTTCATCTCCCCTGTTTCTGCAACTTTAGACAATTACAAAGCTATTAATGTCTACCCAAAAGTTTCTTCAATAGGTCATTGAGAGCAGATTTTTTCTTGGTTATTACAACTTGAATCATTTACGGTTCCTTCCAGATCCCAACAAAACAAACCCGCTAGCAATCTCGTTCCCCCCTGTTTCTCTCAGTTGATTCATTCAAGCCTTTTGATTTTCTCCAGTAGATCTTCCCCAGATCCATTTCTCAAGGATCCGTTAAACATGTCTGGTCATCGTAATGGACCTCTACGTTTCTGTCCCCCAAGAATTCCCCCAGAACATCCGAATTTTGAGCCACCCACGTTTCCTTGTACTTCTTCTTCTCCTTGTCCTTTGTACACCAATTTCCCCATCTTTACCATTGCTGTACCAGGGATCATTGTCACATCTGTTTTGATGGTGGTTTACTATGTCTTCGTCATGAAATGCTGCTACAATTGGCACCGTTTTGATCTCCTAAGACGCTTTTCCATCTCACAAGCTCGACGACAAGAGGATCCCATAATGGTATACGCTCCTGCAGTGGTGAGTCGAGGCCTTGATGAAGCATTGATCCGTGCAATCCCAATTATTCAGTTCAAGAAAGGAGGGGAGAGCAACGAAAATAAAGATATGAGCTTTGTCGAATGTGCAGTTTGTTGCGGCAGGCCCTCGTCGCTCCCGCACGCAATTGCAGAGAAGAGGTGAATAGAGACGAGAGCGATGAATAGAGGAGAGAGAAAAAATTGTGAATGAAAAATAAGGAATTTTGGGGAAAAATAAAAAGTATAGGGAGGGAAAAGTTTTGTACACAGTTTACACGATCGTGTACGAAACCTTTCCCCATATATTATATATGAAGATAATAAATGATATAATATATTTTAGCGAAAATTACATCCCCTTCCCCTGTATTTTGACCTAATTACACGTTTCTCCCCTTGATTTTCCCACCTTACATACCCCTCCCCTCTACTTTGAATAAAATTACTATTACACCCCTGTCGTTAGCGTCCGTCTGTTAAGTACTGATGTGGCGTAGTAAAATTTTTTATAATCCCCAAACTAACCTTGGATCCTTGTGAGATGACTCATTTACCCTTATGATTTAATCCCCAAACTAACCTGGGTTCATATAAATAGACCCTTTTACCCTTCTTCTTCTTCCTCCTCCTCGTCCAACCCCTTCTCCGGCAAACTCCGGCGAGAACAAAAATGGAGTTCCTCCATCTCTTCCTCTCCGCTTCACTAAACCCTAACCACAGGCAACCCTTTTACCCTCCTTCCTCCTCCTCCTACAACCCCTTTTCTTGCAACCTCCTAACCTAAAATCGTCGATGATCAGAAGGTACTCACTCTCTGCCCTCTGCAACTCCCCACCCCCGCCACTTATCCTTGTCCCTCCCTCACGGCCTCACCCCCACCTTTGTTGTTGTTCATTTAATACCAGAGCTGGCCAAAAATAACCCATGAAAGAACCCATCTAAGACCCCTGTTGTGCATATGAAAGACTAAAACAAGGGGTTTCTTTTGTTTTTTAAACAAATATCATCATTGACAAGAGAGGAGTTCTCGTCTTCTTCAAGCTCTGTTCAATCAAACACCCATAACGCATCTGAAACAGCTTTATTTTTTATTTATTTTTTTTAGTTCCCGAATTTGCAGGTCACCATGGACCCGCAAGGTCAGGTGGGATGCGAGCACAGAGTTTTAGGGAGGTGGATTGGCAAGTATGGGTTCAGGGAGAGGAGCTATTTCGGTGAAGTGCACTGCCGATACCCTTTAGGGTTTCAGGAATCAGCAGCGCAGTAATGGGGTTTCAAGGAGATGTTTCAGGTGGGGTTTGAAGCTAGTAACAGGGTTTCAGAAATCGACAGGGGGTTTCAAGGAGGTGTTTCAGGTAGGGGTTTAAGCTAGTAATGAGTGTTTTAGGAAGGGGTTTCAGGTGAGGGGTTTTTATAGATGGTTTTCTGTAGCAGTTCGGTAACTTAGAAGTACTTGTCATTTGGTCTTGAATCAAGACTTATACAATTGGTTCAACTATGCACCTGTGAATTTCTGAAATGTATTTTTGTTCTTAAGAGAAATAGGCCAAAAAAACAGGATACCACCAGACTGAGATGGAGATTTCTTATTGCCAACAGACCACAGCCCAGATGGGCCACAAAACTGGATCGAAGTAGGTGTCCTTGGAGGGCAATAATCACACACAGTACGAAGAAAAAATTGCTGGACAGATAATTAATAATTTCATAAATCAATCTGAAACCATGGAATGAGCTTGATCTGTAGAAGGTGTTTCCGGTTTCTGGTGCAAGCTCTCATGAAACCATCTTTTGGGATCCTTAAATATGAGCTTTCTGTTTGGCCATTAATTGGTTAATATCAAATTTGAGTTTCATTGGTAGGTGGTTAGACCCTCGTATATCACCATGTATATCACCATCGACGGTGACGGTGACGGTGGTGGTGGTGCTGGCGGTGGAGGAGGAAGAGGAGACGGCGGCAGTAGTGGTGGTGGTGGTGGTGGTGCTGCTGGCGATGGAGAAGGAAAGAAAGAAGTATTTTAGGTTGAAGATGATGAAAAGGGTAGAATTGGAAATGCAGTTTTAATTTGTTAGTAAAGGATAACATTGTCTTTTCAAACCATTAACTAACAGCACCCTAACCCCGTCAGCCATAAGGGGTCAAAACGTAAGGTGGGAAAACCAAGGGGAGGAACGTGTAATTAGGGCAAAGTACAGGGGAGGGTGATGTAATTTATCCTATATTTTATTATAGTATTATTTTACGTAAAATTGATAATTTTTTTTCAGGTCCAATCTAACCCATGCATCTCCCTTCCCCTCTCCATGATCAGGGTCAATTAGGGTCAGCCCAACCCAACCTTGAGGGCGGGTCAAAGTTGGATTTTCTAGGCTCTGAGTCAAGATCGGGTCGCATCGGTCCTGGGCCTAGCAAAGGAGACTCAGAACTGGACTAGGATTTTATAAAACCCAGTCCAACCCGACCTGATTGCACCCCTAGATCTCATCCTACATTTGGGGTGGGGAGAGATTTAGTCCCCATTAAAATAATGAATCTTCTTCATTTAACAGCCGTCACTATGGCAAGTCCAAGGAATACCATTTGGAAGCTTCACTTGTGAGTGTTTTGGTATTGTGTTTCCATTGCTTGTTTTGTTAGTAATATGTGCACATTCATACGATTAATAAATAATAGTTAAGCAACTAAGACAGTTGGGGATGTAGCTCACATGGTAGAGCGCTCGCTTTGCATGCGGGAGGTACGGGGTTCGATACCCCGCATCTCCACAACCTTTCTAGGTGAGCAGTGATTGGATGCATCTGGCGGTATTGGGTTACCACCATCATCTGATTTTCAGATGACACAAATGCCCCTATATGAGCTCTCCTCTTTTATTTTGTTTAACTCGGATATCTTTTAGGGAATTTTTTTCATTTACGGTTCCTGTGTGGTTCCCTAGTTCCTCTCACAAGAGGAGGGTGGATCCCACCTGGGCAAACTATTTGGGCAGGTGCTCCGGGTGGGTCCCACCCCCCTCTCGTGAGAGGAACTTGGGAACCGTAGACGATAACAGTTTCATGAAGCACTGCGAATACATTCACCTACATGTACATGCAGATGATCCGCTCTTGTTTGGATCGGATCGAGTTTGGAACTATATCATTTCGGTATCTAACATTTCACATATTGTGTTTGTGGTGCCTAAACCAAGATAACATTAACCAAATTAATAGTTTTTTATTTTGTAGTATCACCATCATCTCATTATTAGATGACACAAATGCCTATATGAGCTCTCCTTTTTTTTTTTTTTTAAACCCGTATATCTTTTAGGGGGAGGTTGGCCGAATGGAGGTTAAAGAAACAGTTTCATGAAGCACTACGAATACATTCACCTACACATATGTGCAGATGATGCGCTCTCGTTTGGATCGGATCGAGTTTGGAACTATATCACTTCGGGTTTGACATCTAAGGTGTCTATCGTTTTGTAAAATTGAGTGAAGGTGTCTAATGTTTCATATATTGTGTTTGTGGTACCTAAACCAAGATAACATTAATCAAATTAATAGTTTTTTATTTTTAACTTTACCCTTGATATAATACTAACTATTCTTATTCCCGTAAATCAACAAACTATGACACTGTTCATCTCCCTCATCCGTTCTACAATTTTGTCACTCATCACTCCTTTGTTCCAACCTCATATCCTACCTCAATGATTCTTCCTCCTCACCCCTGTCTCCCACCTCTACTACTCTTCTTTTTTAACCCCATCACTACCCTAGACCGCCCCCACACCTCTACTATTTTTTTTTTTCACCCCCAAAGTGACACTTTGGTGGATTGAACTTAGGCGTCATTTTGCCAAGCTGTCTATAGACCCTTAAATAGAGATTAGGTCAAACGTAGTTCCAAGGAAAATGATTTTACGGTCTTGAATATCTATTTTAGGAAAGCGGAGTGCAATGACACTAACCGTGTCAATCGGACTCCTACAAAAAAGATTTTGTTTTGGTGACTAGACTGGCCAAAAAACATCTGCAGGAAATTTGTGGGAGTTATGAATGTCAAAACCACCTATTTAAACCATGGGAAGTCTAATGCCAACTGGTTGAGTGTCTACCGAATTTTCACAGAAAAATACTTCATTTTGAGGGCTTTTGGCCGATGTAATCTACTAGGAATTTTGGCGACATAATAGATATAAAATGTGAAAATTGATTATTTAGAAAATCATAATTTTGATGGCATGAGCTATAAAAAGGATATTTTTAAAAATTATTTAAATATTTTGCCATTATAACAATGTAAAAGGATATTCGGGGAAAGGGTCCTTCTAGGCCCCCCACTATGCCTAGTGAAATATAATTCTTCACTATTTGCCACCTAGCAATACATGGGTTAATCCATGTGATAGAAGACTCCACATAAATCTTAATTGCGGAATTTTAATTCAAAGAAAGGAAAGTTGCTCAAACTCAGAGTCAAAATTTTAGTCAAAATGAAATGGGTGGGCATGCCGGCCGGGTGCCTACCTTGTGTCTATCTCTCTTCCACCCGTAATGGAAAGGATAACCCTGCCCCTCCTGTCCTACCCTACCCATTGGTCAAGATCGCTCATATATTTGGAGTGAGGGGAAGGACATGCCCAATCTTTGTTCTTAGTAAATTACCAAAATAACATCAAATGGAGATGAATATAAAATTCAAAATAACATTTTTTTATAATTTTAGCAATTTTCTTTACTCTTTTTAAGCTGAAATTATGCGAATGAGATTCTTGGGTTTTTTTATTTTTTTGATGAAAAGAAAAACTTTATAAACTAGAGAATAAATAAAGTACTTACAAAGTCTTTTCCTTTTATCACATGTACTAACTAATTCAGAGAAAGGAAGAAAACAAATGTACACTAATGTAGTAATGAATTAATTAATTAGAACTAATTAATTCATCTAAATCTAAAAAACTGAAATAAACAATTATCTAATGAAAGGAAATTATTAAATAAATAAAAAGATGGAGGAGAGGAAAAATCCCTTGTAGACTATTAGTTTTTCACAGTTGGGGATGTAACTCACATGGTAGAGCGCTCGCTTTGCATGCGAGAGGTACAGGGTTCGATACCCCGCATCTCCACAATCTTTCCAGGTGAGCAGTGATTGGATGCATACGGTGGTATTGGGTTACCACCATCATCTGATTATCAGATGTCACAAATGCCCCTATATGAGCTCTCCTTTTTGTTTTTTGTTTTTTTTTAAATCTGGGTATCTTTTAGTGGGAGGTTGGCTGAATGGAGGTTAAGGAAACAGTTTCATGAAGCGCTGCGAATACATTCACCTACACATACATGATCCGCTCTCGTTTGGATTGGATCAAGTTTGGAAGTATATCACTTTGGGTTTGACATCTAAGGTGTCTATCATTTTGTGAAATTGAGTGAAGGTGTCTACCGTTTCACTTATTGTGTTTGTGGTACCTAAATCAAGATAACATTAACCAAATTAATAGTTTTTTATTTTGTGGTATCACCATCATCTGATTATCAGATGACACAAATGTCCCTATATGAGTTCTTTTGGTTTTTTTTTAACCCCGATATCTTTTAGGGAGGAGGTTGGCTGAATGGAGGTTAAGGAAACAGTTTCATGAAGTGTTGCGAATACATTCACCTACACATACGTGCAGATGATCCGCTCTCATTTGGATTGGATCGAGTTTGGAACTATATCACTTCGGGTTTGACATCTAAGGTGTCTATTGTTTTGGGAAATTGAGTGAAGGTGTCTTAACGTTTCACATATTGTGTTTGGATCGAGTTCAATTTCTCTTCTTGTACGTGTAGGTGCATATACATGTGAAAGATAACCACATGTCCCATTTTTACCATTTACAAAAGGAGGGGTATTTATGAAAACTAAAGAAACATGGATGTTTCTCAAATGTACATTCACCTCCACATACGTGCAGACAATCCATTGATTGGATCGAATCCCCTTGTAGGGACCGGTGGGGACAGATCTTACTAGGGGTGCAAGTTTGGCCCTGTCAGGGGGTTGTCAGCCCGAACCCACCTTGAGTCCAAACAAGAATATCTTGGTACTGAGGACGGGTAAGGGCTGGAAATTTCTAACCTTGAGTCAGGGTCAGGACGGGCCTGGATTGAGGCCTTGGGCTGAGCTTGGCCTGGCCCGATCTGATCCGACCCTGTTTTAAGCTATACAATAAACTATACATTGATATAATTTATATATTATAAACTTTAAATGTCACCCACATTTGTTATATAATATATTATATATGAAAATAATAAGTGATATAATAAATTTTATTATAATGTTATTTTACGTAAAATTGATAATTTTCTCCCCGGCTCAATCCAGCCCATGCATCTCCGTTTCCCTCCCCATGATCAGGGCCAATTAGGGTCAGCCCAACCCAACCTTGAGGACGGGTCAAGGTTGGATTTTCTAGGTCCTGAGTCAAGATTGGGTTGGATTGGTCCTAGGCCTAGCTAAGGAGACTCAGAGTTGGACTAAGATTTTATAAAACCCGGCCCAACCCGACCTGGTTGCACCCCTACATCTCACCCTACATTTGGGGTGGGGAGAGATTTAGTCCCCATTAAAATAATGAATCTTTTTCATTTAACAGCCGTAAGTATGGCAAGTCCAAGGAATACCATTTGGAGGCTTCACTTGTGAGTATTTTGGTATTGTGTTTCCATTGCTTGTTTTGTTATTAATATGTGCACATCCATATCATTAATAAATAAAAGTTAAGCAACTACAATATACGGTTGGGGATGAGCTCACATGGTAGAGCGCTCGCTTTGCATGCGAGAGGTACGGGGTTCGATACCTCGCATCTCCACAACCTTTCTAGGTGAGCAGTGATTGGATGCATACAGTGGTATTGGGTTACCACCATCATCTGATTATCGGATGACACAAATGCCCCTATATGAGCTCTCCTCTTTTCATTTGTTTAACCCGGATATCTTTTAGGGGTAGGTGAGCAGTGATTGGATGCATACAGTGGTATTGGGTTACCACCATCATCTGATTATCAGATGACACAAATGCCCCTATATGAGCTCTCCTCTTTTCATTTGTTTAACCCGGATATCTTTTAGGGGGAGTGATTGGATGCATACAGTGGTATTGGGTTACCACCATCATCTGATTATCAGATGACACAAATGCCCCTATATGAGCTCTCCTCTTTTCATTTGTTTAACCCGGATATCTTTTAGGGGGAGGTTGGAATTTTTATCACTTCCAATTCGCTGCTCACTCCAATTCCCTCCAATCCCTCACATAGGAGCAGAAATGACCACCCTACCCCACCTTAGGCAGTGTGTTCGGGCAGGGGATAAGGTGGTCATTTTCGCTCCTATGTGAGGAATTGGAGGGAATTGGAGCGGGCAGGAATTCGAGAGGTTGGCTGAATGGAAGTTAAGGAAATAGTTTTATTTCGGATCTTTATCCCCTCAATTTGCTTGCTCTTCAATTTCCTCAATTCCATCTAATAGGAGGATAGAAATAATCACCCTATCTCCTGCCCGAACACACTGCCCGACGTGGGGCCCACCTCACTCTATTAGAAGGAATTGAGGAAATTGACGGGTAAGCAAATTAAGGTGATATTTTTCCGTTTCATGAAGCGCTGTGAAGACATTCACCTACATGTACGTGCAGATGATCCGCTCTCGTTTGGATCGGATCGAGTTTGGAACTATATCACTTCGGTGTCTAACGTTTCACATATTGTGTTTGTGATACCTAAACCAAGATAACATTAACCAAATTAATAGTTTTTTTTTTTTTTTTTTTGGAGACAGGAGGGGTATCCGACTTTAGGCCGACTAAATCCCCCCTGGGCTCGTACATGACCCCCACGCCACGCACGAATCGGGAGCTTCTGGGCCCTAGTGAGCCTCAGGTGGGTGGCCCCAAGAAATTATGCAGCGGCGAAGGTTTGATCACGAGACCTCGCTTCCTGAGGCGGAGTCTCATGTCCCCTCCAAGCCAGCTGCGCTAACCCCAAGAAATTAATAGTTTTTTATTTTGTGTTATCACCATCATCTAATTATTAGATGACACAAATGCCCCTATATGAGCTCTCCTTTTTTTTTTTTTAAAACCCGGATATCTTTTAGGGGGATGTTGGCTGAATGGAGGTTAAAGAAACAGTTTCATGAAGCGTTGCGAATACATTCACCTAATCATACGTGCAGATGGTGCGCTCTCGTTTGGATCAGATCGAATTTGGAACTATATCACTTCGGGTTTGACATCTAAGGTGTCTATCAACAACAACAACAATAACAACAACAACAACCATAACCTTATCCCAACTAAGGTGTCTATCGTTTTGTGAAATTGAGTGAAGGTGTCTAATGTTTCACATATTGTGTTTGTGGTATCTAAACCAAGATAACATTAACCAAATTAATAGGGTTTTTTTTAAACTTTACCCTTAATATAATACTAACTATTCTTCTTCCCATAAATCAATAAACTATGACACTGTTCATCTCCCTCATCCGTTCTGCAACTCTCTCACTCATCACTCCATTGTTCCACCCTCATATCCCACCTCGATGATTCTTCCTCCCCACCCCTGTCTCCCACCTCTACTACTCTTCTTTCCTAACCCCATCACTACCCTGGACCGCCCCCACCCCCACACCTCCACCTCTACTATTTTTCTTTCCCACCCCCAAAGTGAATAGGTGGACTGAACTTAGGCGTCATTTTGCCAAGCTGTCTATATACCCTTAAATAGAGATTAGGTCAAACGTAGTTCCAAGGAAAATGATTTTATGGTCTTGAATATCTATTCTAGGAAAGCGGAGTGCAATGACACTAACCGTGTCACTCGGACTCCTACAAAAAAGATTTTGTTTTGGTGACTAGATTGGCCAAAAAAATCTGCAATAAATTTGGGAGTTATGAATGTCTAAACCACCTATTTAAACCATGGGAATTTTAATGCCAACTGGTTGAGTGTCAATCGAATTTTCACAGAAAAATATTTCATTTTGAGGGCTTTTGGCCGATGTAATCTACTAGGAATTTTGGCGACATAATAGATATAAAATGGGAAAATTGATTATTTTGAAAATCATAATTTTGAGGGCATGAGCTATAAAAAGGATATTTTTAAAAATTATTTAAATATTTTGCAATTATAACAGCGTAAAAGGATATTTGGGGAAAGGGTCCTTCTAGGCACCCCACTATGCCAAGTGAAATATAATTCTTCACTATTTGACACTTAGCAATGCATGGGTTAATCCATGTGATTGAGGACTCCACATAAACCTCAACTGCCGAATTTTAGTTCAAAGTAAGAAAGGAAAGTTGCTCAAACTTTGAGTCAAAATTTTAGTCAAAATGAAATGGGTGGGCCCGCCGACTGGGTGCCTACCTTGTGTCTATCTCTCTTCCATCGCTAATGGAAAGGATCACCCTGCCCCTCCTGTCCCACCCTACCCATTGGTCAAGGCCGCTCATATATCTGGAGTGGGGGGGGGGGGACGTGCCCAATCTTTGTTCTTAGTAAATTACCAAAATAACATCAAATGGAGATAAATATAAAATACAAAATGACATATTTTATAATTGGGAAGTAGTTCTCTGTCCGGGAGTGTGGCCTACACCAATACTCCCATGTGTCTATCTCTCCTCCTCAAAACAAGAGGGCAGAGATATCTTTTCATATGAGGAGGAGAGAGATAGACTCATGGGAGTGCTGGCATAGGCCACACTCTATGCCAGCACTCCCGGACGGAGAACTTTTTCCCTCTATAATTTTAGCAACTTTCTTTACTCTTTTTAAGTTGAAATTATGCCAATGAGATTCTTGTTTGGTCTTTTTTTTTTTTTGATGAAAAAAAAAACTTTATAAACTAGGGAATAAATAAAGTACTTACAAAGTCTTTTCCTTTTATCACATGGATTAACTAATTCAGAGAAAGAAAGAAAAAAAATGTACACTAATGTAGTAATAAATTAATTAATTAAAACTAGTTAATTCATTTAAATCTAAATAATTGAAATAAACTACTATCTAATGAAAGAAAATTATTAAATAAATAAAAAGATGGAGGAGAGGAAAGATGCATTGGGGATGTAGCTCACATGGTAGAGCTCTAGCTTTGCATGCGAGAGGTACGGGGTTTGATACCCCGCATCTCCACAACCTTTCCAGGTGAGCAGTGATTGGATGCATACAGTGGTATTGGGTTACCACCATCATCTGATTATTAGATGACACAAATGCCCCTATATGAGCTCTCCTTTTTGTTTTTTTTTTTAAAATCCGGATATCTTTTTATTAAGGAAACAGTTTTATGAAGCGCTGCGAATACATTCACCTACACATACGTGCAAATGATCCGCTCTCGTTTAGATTGGATCGAGTTTGGAACTATATCACTTCGAGTTTGACATCTAACGTGTCTATCGTTTTGTGAAATTGAGTGAAGGTATCTAACGTTTCACATATTGTGTTCGTGGTACCTAAACTAAGATAACATTAACCAAATTAATAGTTTTTTATTTTGTGGTATTACCATCATCTGATTATCAGATGATACAAACGCCCCTATATGAATTCTTTTTTTTTTTTTTAACCCCAATATCTTTTAGGGGGGAGGTTGGCTGAATGGAGGTTAAGGAAATAGTTTCATGAAGCGGTGCGAATACATTCACCAACACATACGTGCAGATGATCCGCCGTCATTTGGATTGGATTGAGTTTGGAACTATATCACTTTGGGTTTGACATCCAAGGTGTCTATCGTTTTGTGAAATTGAGTGAAGGTGTCTAACGTTTCACTTGTTATGTTTATGGTACATAAACCAAGATAACATTAACCAAATTACTAGTTTTTTATTTTCAACTTTATCCTTAATATAATACTAAATATTCTTGTAAATCAATAAACTACAACATTGTTCATCTCCCTCCTCCGTTCTACAACTCTCTCACCCATCAGTTCTTTGTTCCACCCTCAATGATTCTTCCTTCCCACCCCTATCTCCCACCTCTACTAGTCTTCTTCCCTAACCCCATCACTACCTTGTACCCCCCAACCCTCACACCTATACTATTTTTCTTTCCCACCCCAAAAATGAACAGGTGGATTGAACTTAGGCATAATTTTGCCAAGCTGCCTATGTACCCTAAGATAGAGAATTGGTAAAAGGTAGTTCAAGAAAAGTGATTTTATGGTCTTGAATATCTATTTTTGAAAAACGGAATGCAATGACACTTTTTTCTTTTCATTATAACAAGATTTTAGTGACGGAGATCACAACTATTTAAATATTTTGCCTTTTTTTTTGGTAGACGTATTTTGCCATTATAACAACATAAAAGGATGTTTGGGGAAAGAGTCCTTCTAGGCATCACTATGCCTAGTGAACTATAATTCTTTACTATTTGTGGCCTAACAATACATGAGTTAATCCATGTGATAAAGAACTCCACATATACTTCAATGGTTTAATTTTAATTCAAAGTAAGAAAGGAAAGTTGCTCAAATTTTGATTCAAAATTTTAGTCAAAAGAAAATGGGTGGGCACAACGGTCGAGTGTCTACCTTGTGTCTATCTCTCTTCCACCCCCAATGGAAAGGATCTCCCTGCCCCTCGTAGCCCATCCTACTCATTGGTCAAGGCCGCTCACATCTCCGGAGAGGGGGGCGTGCCCAATCTTTGTTCTTAGTAAATTATCAAAATAACATCAAATAGAGATGAATATAAACTATAAAATGACATATTTTATAATTTTAGCAATTTTCTCTACTCTTTTTAAGCTGAAATTATGCCAATGAGATTCTTGTTTGGTCTTTTTTTTATTTTGATGGAAAAAAAAACTTTATAAACTAGGGAATAAACAAAGTACTTACAAAGTCTTTTCCTTTTATCACATGGACTAACCAATTCAGAGAAAGATTAAAAAAAATAAAATATGTACATTAATGTAGTAATTAATTAATTAATTAATTGAAACTAATTATTTCATCTAAATCTAAATTATCTAAATAAACAATTATCTAATGAAATAATTTATTAAATAAATAAAAAGATGGAGGAGAGAAAAAATACCTTGTTTACCATAAAAAAAGAGGAGGGGAGTGAGAAGATAAAGGGTAATTTAGGGATCTTGAATTATTAAGAAAGAAAGAAACTTGAAATGTACTGTAACGAGGAATGAAAGCAAGTACTGTGGAGGGAGTAGGTAGGGCACACAAACGAAGAAGGGGAGAGGATTTGCAGAAGAAATTGATGTTCTTCCGGGAGGAAGGGAAGGGTGAGTGAGTGAGTGCTTGCTTTAGTGGAGGGGAAGGACGACATGAGCCGGAAAAGAGAGAGACCCGACTACGGTTCCGGTCAGTATGTCTCTTCTTCTTCAACTTCGACTTCATTCCGGAAATCAAAGAGGGCTCGTCCCTTGCATCACCACCATTCTAATGGCAGAGCTGACATAGGAGATCGTCTGCAGGAGCCCACCACCACCAACACCACCGATTCCAAGCAGAATTCCCCTGCGGTGGTTGTAGTGACTGGTCTCGACCAAAGCTGCTCCGTCCTCGACCTTAAGTCTCGTTTCGAGATGTATGGCAGCATCTCTCGTCTTCGCATTGACCGTGGTGGTCTTGGCTTCATCACCTTCCGCTCCCACGACTCTGCTGCTGCCGCCATCAGCGCTTCCCTTGATCCCTCTTTCCCCGTCACTGTCGATTCCAGAAAGGTAACAGACACCCGAATAACTTTCCCTGTTTCCGTTGCCTTTATCAATGCTTGACCTTGCTCCGTTGGAGTTGGGACTGTGGAAGAGGTCGTCTTTACTGGACTCACCCAGCCCTCACTGAGTTTGAGTATTATCTGAAATTCTCAATCTGCTGTTGTAACCTAATTTTCCAAACATCATCACCATATGTGAATGTTAAATCATGCTGCCAATTTCTTCGAATTGGGGAAAAATGGCACCTTTAGCTTTAAGCCTTTAACCATAGAGTGGGGCTACCCATCTATGCTGGGTATTGGGCGGCATTCTCGACTAAACCTGTCGATCTCTTTTGTAATTAGGCAACGGCTGAGCTGTCCAAGGGGTCTCACCGAGACGAGGAACGAAATACTCATGTTGTGAGTAGAGGGGAAGCTCACCAAAGCTACTCTCTCCTTCTTATGAAGCCAATAATTTGATATTTATCAGTTCATATGAATTAATGCTAATTTGGCGTTGTTGATTTTACTTAGAAGACTCAATCTGAATCACAACTCCCCCTGGTTGAAATCCGGGTTGCTCAACTCGAGCAGAAGTCATACCTTAGAGCCTAACCTAACTGTAGTCCAACGAACAAGGAAATCTCATACAGAAAAGAAAGGTAATGGCCTTAACAAAATCGAAAAGAATGCGTTTTTTATAATTAGGTCACTGTTCCTCCCGCAGTTACATTCCATTTGGCAGACCTTCTGGGCATCTGGAAGAACCTTTAGCCACATTTTGTTAAAAATTACTTTAGCCGTTCATGATTTGTGGATTTTTGGCATCTCGATACCTGTAGTTTCTATGCAATCTCAATCATTGTTGAAATGATAAAATTAAAAGGGGGAGGGGGGGGGGGGGCACACAGCAGTTGTAAAGAACTTAAGAGAAGATCTGGCTGATCAGGGATCAAACTAAATTTTCCAGCTTCTCTATTTTGTCAGTTGTTTTGTGACAATATCAGCAGTGAGAGATGCTTGGGTATGAAAAGATGTGTAAAAACAACTAAAACCTTCAGTGGTTGTTGGTGGTAGTGGTCAATGATTCTCTGAAGAGAAGTTGTACTCGTTCATCACTAGACAAATTAGCCTGGTTAGTATAGTAGTCCCAGTGGACATGAAATGGCCATGAACATAACTAGTATAGAAGTAACAAGAAAGCACATGGGAACCTGTGTTTTAGTTTTTAGTGGATTGAATCTATTTAAGAGAAGGCATACTGGGAATGTTATCAGGGCAGGAAGCCAACTCTTGAAAGAGAAATATAGCTTATCCTTTTTAGTTTTTTGATAGATAAATATAGCTTATAGTTTTGGCTTTAAGGACAAGTTGAGTGACTATGGAATAGCTTACTGTCAAGATTCCAGCACTGGGTGTGCTGGTCATGGAACTCAGAGAGTACTCCCTAGCATCTCACAAAACTCAAAAAAGTCTTCTGCAGCAAATGAAATTGTACCAAATTTAGGGTTGGGAAGAAAAATATGAGCATGGGACAAAAGGGGGGCGGGGGGCCTGACAAACAAAAAATAGAAAAAATGAAATTAAATGACCAATGCCATGCTAAGCCTCTTCGTAGTGATAGAGTATCCACCTGAATTAAAGCAACATGGATGGGTCAATCGGGTTTAACTTTGGCTCCAACAAGTTGTTTCCCTACTCATATAAAAGTGGGGAAGTTCAAGGAACTGGCTAACTTCAATAGCTAATGTTTCCAGATAGATCTGATGGCTACCTTCTTTGTGGTTCATTATTGTTTGCTAATAGTAGAGTTTTGAATGTTTATCAAATATTTCATGATTGTATCATTTTAGAGTCTCAGACAGTTGCGTTTGCGTGAAATGCAGGTCCAGGTATCTTGGGCAAATGATCCTTCTCCTCACTGGAGGGAAGGTGTTGCCATTTCGTCTAAGGAGGAGCGGCCCTTATCCAAGTTGCTGCGTGCTGAAGTACCTCTCAGGAGACATGGCAGAGGCATTAAACAGAGCGTGGGTATAGTGAGTCTGAGAAATGGGTTAGACACGCCTTACAAAGGCAGGGAAATCGTTGCCTATGATGATCTTCTCTAGTTTGACTGAGATTTTGAGGGGCTCCCTGGTTCCGTTACAAATGAATCCTTTCGCAAAGCTACAGAAACCCAAATATGCATACATGGCCCTGATGCCCCTGAAAGATCAAGAACTTGTGTATGCGGTTGTGTGGCTTCACTTTTGGTTTTCCTGATGTTTAACGATGCTTTTTATTTACAGCCAAATTCTATCATGTGTGGTATTGGTAAATATCTGATTTTGTTTCTTGTGGATGTGGATGTGGTTCTTGGTATCATTTGCTGTTCTTTCCCTTAATATATCTCCCTACATTTTGGTTCTGTGAATCATCTTTCTGTAGAGAATGCTATAACTGGGAGATGCTTACTAATTAGCAAGATACTTTCAATATGTTATTTTATGAACTCGTTAAAGTTTAAGCTTTTAAGACAAAGAAGTTACAGAGTTGCTGGGTGTCAATATGCTGGGATTAACAAACATTTTAGGACTTCATTGCTCTACCCACAACCCTTTCAGTCTGCATTCTTTGTCTCACTGGGTCCTTCCTACCATTTGAAAGCCTTTTCTTGCATTCGGGGTCTCTAAGAAGGCTTTCAGCATTGTTTGTTCTCCTTGCCCAGATCTCACATGCGAGAAGCTCATGATCTCGCTAGAATGTATGCCAGTTTCTCCGGAGTTTGGTGGCTTCAAGCTTCAAATTAATGAGTGCTGCAGATCTATTCCTTTTTTAATATAGTTCCCCTTTTTTGTTGTGGGCTGGGGGGGGGGGGGGGGTTGTTAATAAACCCCTGCAGTATGGTTATTGTTCTGAGAAAATGATTGAGCTTGGCAAATCAAACTAGAGTTTAGTGGCATTGGACATCCCAATGTCTGAAATCCCTAAAACAAAATACACATGGAAACTGCATCTGACCAGCTCTTACTGTGTTTACTGAATTAAACAAACTGGCTTTTGTTATATGGCGTTTGTTTGTAATCAAGAACCTTACCTTTTTTGCCCATCATATATTGGCATGGCAGAATGATGAAGGCCTAATGATGTCATTTTGCAACCTGCTCCAACCTCCCCCCCTCCATCACCACCTTCATCCCCGGATTCGCCACCATGACACCACCATCCTCTCTCTCCTCTGACCAGTTCAACTTGTTTGCCGAAGAAGCAGGAAAGGCCATTGATCATACTTTCTGGCTGGAACAGAAGAAAAATAGCAACAAATATGAAAGGAAGAGTACTGTGTTTATCTGATTGTCAGCAAAAATAAGTAACATTTGATTCTGTGATGGAATGAATAACCAGCAACTTCTTGAGAGCTTCGACATCCTGAAAAGCAGCTGCAGCTGCAGCTGCAGCGAACGAGTGATGACAGACATTCCGAGCAGATATCCACCCAGAATCCAGACAGACGTTAGGACCAAGCGAAGCAAAGACAAGAGAAACAAGTCAAAGTTCAAACTCAGATACAGGAGTGGTTGTGGCAGCAGTTTAACATTGCTGAGAGAGAGAAGGAGAGAGAGGATGGATTGGTTGCCTGTTGAGCAGAGGCCTTCCTATGGGTGAGAGCATATGAGCGAGGGCAGGGATTACATAGACTATGAAGCTAACCAAGAGAGCATCGACAGCACAGTTGATGTGGTTGAGAAGCTGGTCGCTGAAGGCCTAGTACACGAAGGGTGTTGACAGAGTCGTTAGGATGAACACGAACAATGTTTCCAGTAAGTACTTGAACTTCTTTGGCTTCCACATTACATGCATCATTTCCCTAGGAATTTCAGGTTTCAGAACGAATAGCTAATATCAAAATTTCTCAGACGACGTAGAGAGAGAGAGAGGGGAAGAATCGGTTGAGAGTAGACCCCCTCCTCTTGCTAACTCACGCGGTTAAGAGATAGGGGACAAAGGAAAGATGAGGAAATGCCAGTCAGAAGCATTGGTGTTCTGTGAGGGTGAAGCGGTTAATTGGGCAAGCTTAGCAGGCTGATCTACAGGAGTATGCAGGGCATGCCTGTGATATTGCCAATAAGTTTTAAGGGAAAATGTTCTCTGTGCCGAAGTCACAGGCTGAGCCCAGACATATGGAGGTGGGTGAAATGACCACCCCGACCCCCTGAATGGTGGAAATGCCGCCCCCAGGTGTCTGGGCGCAGCCTGCGCCTCAGGCACAGAGAACATCCACCCTAAGTTTAAATGGGTAGAGTTACAGAAAGAGTTTGAAGAAGCTAAGAGGCAGATAAGCCTTCACACTGACTAGGGGCCTGCGCTGATTGAGACTCAGACAAAAATGATCATTGAAGGATCAAGAAATTAGGACATCCAAAATTCATTGGTGGCAAATTTTGTCACTAGGGTGCAACCGGCCAAGGTGGGTCGGACTTTTTAAAAACCCAGCACAACCCAAGCCCAGCCCAGGCCCATTCCAATTGGGCTCAACCTAACCCAGCCTGGCCCTGATTGACCCTGATTGGCTGGGCTTGTCACCCCCCATTGGTGTCATTTTAGGGCTAGAGAAGGCCTGGCTAACCAAGTTTTTTGACTGTATGTAGTATGATATTATTAGGTATAATTGTATATCAGGGAAGGCTTTGCTGCCCAGTCGCATGGCTCTGCATCAGCATGGGGGCCAATGAGGAGGCATGCAAGAGCATCCAACAGGAGGGGCGGGACGGTGATTTCACCTTCCCTTGTGTGGATACAAAGGAACGCAACTAGGCAGCCATTTTTTCCCTTGTGTATTCTATATGTGAAAAAGAGCGCTACTTGTTTGTGTGGTTCCTGCGCCAAGACACAAGTGCGCATGCATGAAATTACTGCTTAGCCCTTTTCGAAATTAAAAATCTCATCCATATTGATGCCCGTGCTTGTGCTCTCATTGGTCCTTGCACTAATGTAGGAACTAGTGAACTACACAACCAAGCAGCGATCTCTTGCCCATTTTATATTTATATATACAGGGTCAGATCAGATCGGGCTCAACTCAAGGCCTCATCCAGACCCAACCCAGGCCTAGTCGGGCTCAAGGTAGGCTTGAGCTGGCCGGGTCAAACTTGCACCCCCTCACCACAACCTTTTGCTCAAACTTTTGTATATCTTCATGCTCTTAACTTGATTCTGGTTCTAATCTTCCACATATACTTTAGGTGGCTATATTTGGAAAGCAATAAATGGATAAAAAAAATACTGGGCAAGAGATTCTTCTCAGTTGTGTAGCCCCTGAACCAGCACGGGCCAATGAGAGCACTCACAGGGGTATCAACATGGCTTAATTTTTTATTAGGAGAATGTTTTCTGTGCTTGGGGCACAGGCTGAGCCCAGAGAGACATGGGGGTGGATGAAAATGACCACCCTACCACCCTAATGACAGGTCTATGCGTCTGGGCACAGAGAACATCAACCCTTTTTTATTTCACTGGAAGGGGGAGGGACTAATAAATTCATGCAATCGTGTCTAGGCATAGAAACCATGCGACCAAACAGTGTTCTTTTTCCAGAAAAAATAAAATAAGACAAAAGTTTTGAGGTAGTGCCTTTCTCTCTTCAAAATTTTTCTTTTCTTGATTCCATCCACATATACACTAAATTGTTGATGGTTCCTTTGTAAATGGATGACCTGAAGGGAAGAGAGCTTTGTGATAATGGTTTCATTGACTTGATCTAACCTCAAGGCAATTTTTGGCTGTTGCAGAAGCTGGGGGACCTTGAAAACAATTTGATAATTCCCTTTATCAGCCAAGAGAATTACACCATCCAGGATCTGTCCTTACATTATATTCATCTTATACAAAATTATGTAGTAAACTATACAAAGCCCCAGAGACAGAGGCACAACAACCTTCAAAAAATGAATGAAACAACATCCTCAATCCAAAAACAGTTATCCTATTACCACTAATAGCAGTCTGAATGTGACTCATAGAACTCACTAGGGCAAGGTGACATGATCTCTTCCTCTAGCATCTGCAAGACCTGTTTCATCGAAGGGCGTTCATCTGGATTTGCATCAGTACACTTAGTGGCAATATCAAGGACCACTTGTACTGTCTCTATGTCTGCATCGATACACCTTCTATCCACTATGTCGGTTAAACGTTTTTCTCTAACCAATGTATTTATCTGAAATTTTTGCAGTTGAACAAACCTCTATTAAGAAATTTAGAACAATTGCGAAAAAATATCCTACCTTGGTGCTAGGAAAAGAAAAAATTTCTTTTGCACTTGGAAATATAAAAAACAAACAAAATGAGAGGTTGTAGAGAAATAGGGTACAGTTAGGCTCCACTTTCTAAGAACAAATTTGGAAATTATAGAAGTCATAAAAGAAAATTAGAACATAGAAGAGAAGTTAGTCTTTCTTATTTGACAGAAAAAATTTTGGGTCCAAGGGAAAGTTAAATTTGGAGAACTCACCCAGCCAACGACATTCAAGCCCTTCTTGACAAAAGATTGATCAGTAGGCCTCTTCCCAGTGACAAGCTCTAACAAGAGAACTCCAAAGCTGTACACATCTGATTTCTGAGTGACTTGTCCACTATTCAGGTATTCTGCTCCACAAGTGGCAAAACCAGTCATTTGCAAAGTTTATCGATTCACTAATCAATTGAACATGAGATGAACAAAACAATTATCCACAAATAAATTCAATTAGTAAGGTGGCAAGACTGGAGTTTAATACTGTGAAACCATGCATGATAATCATATGTAAGCCCAAATGATAATTATCATGCCACGGTAAACAACATTACCTTTTATCTGGGTTTGGGGCGTGACATCTAGGTTAAGATTTAGTGGAGTTGGTTTGGATTGGAGATCCATAGAAGATACAATGAGTCAAGACAAATAAAGGAAATCCATGACAACAAACCTGGTGCCAAATAACCAAAAGTTCCAGCAACCACAGTAGTAACATGAGCGTCCTCATCCACCAAGAGCTTGGCAAGACCAAAGTCAGAAACATGAGGTTCGAGATTCTGGTCAAGTAGAATATTGCTGGATTTAATGTCACGGTGCACGATCGGTGGGCAGCAATCATGGTGTAAGTATGCCAATCCCCTAGCTGAACCAAGGGCTATTCTTAAGCGAATATTCCAGTTCAGGGGCTGTCCATTATGCTCTGAAGACAGAAACATGAAATTGAAATAGTAAGATTGGACTTTGAAGCTTTCCACCGGACTGGAAACAACATTGGTTCTGTATAATACATCCTAAGTCTTAACGAATAATAAATATCAAGCAGTGAGGCTGCCATGTGATTGCTCCCAAAAAGGAAACATTCCCTCACCTCTCCAAAAAAGAACATCCAGTGAGTTTGTAGTTTTCATTGAGGTTTAGTGGTTGGACCCATCAAACATTAATTTGACCATTTTTTTGTATGGTATTTATCCCTAGTATACTGTTGATATCAATATAAACCTTTGTATAGCCTTAATACAATCAAACATCTCTATTCAATTGGAAAATGAGCATACCATGGAGGAGGTGATCTAAGCTGCCCAAGGCCAAGTAATCATAAATGAGAAGTTTGGCAGTGGGGAGTCTGCAGTAACCTCGTAGATTTACAAGATTAATATGCTTGATGGTACCCATGATCTCGAGCTCCCTCTCAAAAACTTGATCAGATACTTCACGACTGAGATCAATTCTTTTAACAGCAAATGTACTACAATTGTTCATAACCATCTTGTATACGGTGCCAAATCCCCCTGATCCTACCACATCCTCTTCACCAAGTGACTCAACCTTTTCTATGATTTCAAATGAAGGATAAGGAAGATTGCCATGGAATGTGACAAGCTTGGTGCCTATTAAAAAGAAACACTTTAGCCAGATAAATAGATCCGCAGAAAACAGGTATAAGTTTGAACAACTTACTTGAATCTTGATCAACTTGCTTCTTCACTTCTTTATATTCCTTGGCAGCTCTTTCTTTCTTTGATGGTAAACAAATCCAGAGGAAAATGAGAAGCACAATAAGCACAAGACCCATTGTGGACATTGCACCAATCAGAATTCCACTCATGTAATGAGAAGATCGTTTAGTAGGGACTGCAGTAACTCCATCATGTGTCAAAATGATGTTAGTTTTTGGACAAGTGCACATACGTGTCAGTTTAGGTTAGTTGATTTCTGAGAAAAGGGAACTAGTAACAAGTTCAAATCAATTCACTTCGGTGATCAAGTCCAGTTGCTAGCTTAGTTTAGTAGTTCTACATGGACTGTCATAAAAAAACATAAGTCCACAGCTACCCTTGTGGCTCACCTTCTTCATGTGGTAGCACAGCTGGGAATCCCAAGAAACTCCGACATGGCTTTTGTATTTGCTGGCCGCACAAATCTAAATTTCCAGTAAACCTGTGCAAACATGTTCTCAGAACAAGCTCAATAGGAGAACACATAGAACAACATGTAGGTGGTTGTAAGAGAGAAAACATTGAAAAGAGAATGATGGGATACCAAATCACTAACATGGTATCATATTATTAACCCCTTGCTGACATTGTTGACACTTCACATTCCCAGCAGTCCTGGGTTAGACAGTCACTAGGATCCACCAAAGACATAACCTAAACATAAAAGTACTACGGTTGGATGGTTATCAGTTTGGCAAATCAACCCAGCATAGAAAAGCCCTAACCTAACAAGCAACTCCATGAGGGCTTCACTCACCCTGTAGTTTTCTTCGTTTGTTCTGTTCATTTCCTTTTGAACTTTTGCCCCATTAGCTAGGATTTGCATAGTCATTAATAAATCAGGGATGTGTAATATGTCAAATATCCTCGGTCTTTCCCAATTCTGATATGGATCTGTTGAGACCTCCAATCCAATTCCAATACTTTAAACATTGGGTATAAGGAGAGACTGAACTTTATCCACATACGTTATAGCCACCCCCCCCCCCCCCCAACCCACACAAAAAAAATCTCCGACTCTCTGCACTGGATAATGCCATATTATCATGCTGATCATGGATTTGGGGGATATTATAAATGGCTCAAGCTCAATCAATTAAATGATCCAGATATACGCATGTCTATAATACATACGCCGTCTTCTTTCATACCGCACATTTAAGAATTACTAATCATGAATTTTATGAAAAGCAAGATTTAAATAGCCAGTCATGTATTTAAATTGTCCATGTATTCTATGTCGTAATATCAAGGTAAAATACCAAGATCCTGGATCGTATAGGTTCTGATTATGACCAATCAATTTTATTATTGAGATAAAATATCAAACCATAGAAGACAAACCATATTAGAAAATCATAATAGCAATTGAAACATGCTCTAAATGGAAGTGAGAACACAGAAAACTTACGACTCATTCCCAAAAGCGTTGAGCACTCCAATGTTTGGAATTTCACCAGAAAAGAAATTAGTGGATAAGTTCCTGAGATGTATAGCAATGAATAAGAACACCATAAATAACTATATCGATCTTACAAATACTATTACCAGGAATTGTCATGTTGGTATATCAATGCTTAGACTTACAGAAAGTTTAACCGTCTAAGATTGCCGATAAAGGAAGGTATTGATCCCCTCAGTGAATTGCTAGACAGATCCCTGCATATCATCATCTAATTTATTAAAGCTGGCTCAAGACAAAAGCATATTAAAGATTAAGCAAATAGTAAAAAAAAATTCTCAAATGATATATGCCATTAAGATAAAGAGTGAACTGAAGAAGATATATGTCCTAATAGCAGAATACAAGTGTCTTACAATATGGTAAGATGAGAAAGGTTTCCAAGCTCAGGCGGTATGTTTCCTTGTAGGTAATTAGCCCTCAAGTACCTTTGAAGATCAAAATTAAAAGATAACCCCAATGTAACAGAATAGAATAATTGAAGTTTAATTAGGGAGGAGGGAAAGGTTCCTTTTTTCTTACAGCGCTCTAAGGTCAGTGCATTGGGTAATTTCAGTGGGAATTATTCCATGTAAGCTGTTTTGATGAAGTCCCCTAAAAGCAAATATACACATATAAATATAAGAACTAAAGAAAAGAACCCAAAAAAAAAAAAAGACCTTTACTTTTATGAGTAAAGAGGGGGTAAAGCACTTACAGTCTCTGCAATCTCTTGAGCTTCCCAATGCCTGGAGGTATGATCCCTTTAAGTTGCATATAAGGAAGATCTCTGAGAATCCAAATAAAAAGAGGGGAAAAAAGAGAGAAACAAAGGTGAAATGATTAATGTACATCTCAACAATGAAAGGTTACCCACCACACACACACACAGAGAAACAGAGTAAAAGACATGGAAGGATAGGATTAAGGACACAATGAAATACATGGAACGAACTCGTAGGTCATGGAAATGACAAGAGATGCCAGTCCAGTTGCAAGGGTTGGTATCAGAAGCTCTCCAGTTTTTGAGAAAGCCTCGACTGTCGTTCAAATCATCTTTTATTTCCAACAATGTGTAGCCTGTAAACAATGAAAACAATCAAATCCACTACTTAAAGATTCAAAAAATATAGCTAAGAATGTGAAAGAAAGAGTAATCCGAATGTTACCATCTTGAGAGAGGGCAAGAACACAGCAGCTCAGAAGGGTTGTAGCTGTAAGAGCTGAAAAGACCCAAATCAGTAAACCCATTTTCATTTTCGAACCAAATGAGCTCCCCAAGAACTTTCAGTACTGGGTATAGAGAGAGAGAGAGATAGAAAGATTAGTGAATGAAGTTGTGGATTGATTAAGGTTCAAGCAAGAATGAATGAGTGAGGAAGTGGGAGAATGAGTGGAGAAAACTTTCTCTCGTTGTTCATTTCCAAGCAATTATTAAAAAAAAAGGCTTCGCTAGTGGAGATTGGAATTGAGTCTTCTCTCTCTCTCTCTCTCTGGGGCCGGAGTAAAGGAGAGAGAGAGAGAGAGACCAGAGAGAAGCATAGGAAATCGCGCTGATGGAGGGAAGTAGCCGTTGTCGATTGGGACATATTTCATTTCAAAAAATTGGAAGAAAAAAAAATCTAATAATCCACGTGGCTTTTTCCTCAAACTACGCTGAGATTTGTCCTGCAACTCCTCCAGCATTTTAAAACTAATAATCTGTCTCAGGTGTCACTCTGGCTATCGTTAGATCTGTTTAAACGTGGGTACCACAGAAAAACCCTTCTTCAAATCTCACCGTAGATATTTGCATCAAATAGACTCAACTGTGAAACTATAGGATACTGTTGGGAGGACATCAGATTTATGTGCAATGCCACTCCACTGGGTAATTCCATGACCAAAGCAAGCAAGCAGCAGGGGTAATGATGTGGGACCCCAAGGAAGTGGGGTCCACATCCTCCAAAGAAAGCTGACTGGGCAGGAAGAGGACCTATCAACATCTGTATTGGTACCGAGTGTCGTGCTGGTTGTTGCCGACCGACTACGGAACACGGCTTATAACTTGTTGTCTCTTCTTTTGTTTTCTACTCAAAGGAGGGAGGATTCTCTGAGCCCTCACTTGAAAGGAATCTCTAGGCCATGGTTTTAGTGCACGATATCGGTTTTAACCGATATAGAAGATACAGTATCGGCATAGATTAGTCGTATCAGAAAATTTTAACTTTGGTTTTTCTTTAAAATTAGGTTGTTGTTTTTTTATGATTTTACCCTTTGTCCGTACTGTTTCACTGATATAATATTGGCCAGGTATCAATATTAGTCACTTTCAAAACCATGCAATATTGGCTGTATCAAATGATCCAATACCTCAAATACCTCAAATCATGCTCTAGACAACACGGCTTGCAATTAGGTTGGGTTCAAAAAATTGTATAGACAAATAGTTGATGGTAGATCTCAAGGTCCCTATTTTTTTTTTTTTTTTTTTTTGGTAAACGAAGAATTTATTGATGAGAGGGGTGAATACAGCCAGTGGCTTCAGTCACACATAAGTCCTGAAGCCACTGAATGGAATTTGGCCAATCTGTCATGCACCCAACTGATAGCACCTTCTTGGCTAGGGCATCCGAAACACCATTCATTACCCTAGGAACAAAAGAGAAAGAGATAGAAGAGAAGGAGGATTTTAGTCTAACCACATCAGCCACTAAATCCTCCACCTCCCACCCCGGGGATTTTGACCCATCACAGAACGCGATAGCATCCCAACAATCTGATTCCACAATTAAGCGATCAATGCCCAGCTCTAAAGCAAAAATAAGAGCACTACGAATCGCCATAATCTCTCCTTGAATAACCGAACCCAACTTCTGAGGGATGGATCTCGCCTTAACCACAGCACCAGTATGGTCTCTGAAAATTACTCCCAAACCCCCTTTACTCAAATCCACAGTGAGGACCGCATCGCAGTTTGCTTTAATAATGCCCACCATAGGGGGAGACCATTGAGAGCACTGATGAGGTCTACTACTTCTCGAAGTGTCACTTGGCTTCTGCACTGAACTATTAAATTCCACAAAAGCCTTATCGGCCAGTTGAATCACCTCTGACGGAGACCAAGCCTTGCCATTAAAAACAAGCTCGTTACGAGCGCGCCACAAATACCACCCTATAAAGGATGCTCTCGAGAGAGATTCTCTAGCAAGCTTTTTATCTTCCCTAAACCACACCTTCCAGCCTTGTATCCAGTCAACCAAATTTGGCTTATCACCTGGAGGGGAGAATTGGAGAGGACTGCCAAACCAAACACTGCACGCAAAAGGGCAATTGAAAAAGATGTGGTCACCAGTCTCAGGGTGGATACCACATCTAGCACAACTTGGATCTATATTAACATGCCGAGCTTGAAGACCAGCACCGGTTGCAATAGCTTCGTTACAAGACCGCCACAATAAAGACTTGATCTTTGGGAGGGTTTGCAACAACCAGATGCGATTCCAAACCTCGTCAGGTATGTTTTCCCACCGCCGGCTCCTAGAAGAAGAAGCTCTAGCCGAGAGGTCCTCCTCCTCCCTCTTAACAAGCAGTCTATAGGCCGACTTGACTGAAAAATGCCCATCATTTGAAGCACCCCAGCACCTTTTGTCCTAAACAGTAAAGTGACTTAGGGGAATTTTAAGAACTGCATCTAAATCAGAAGGGTGAAGCACAGATTGCAACAAGTTGCAAAAAAAGGGGTTTCATAAGGTTTGAAAAAAAGGCTGGGCAGCATGTGTCATCCTTTATCCTTTTCTTTTGGAAAAGACCCTCTCGCCCTCATGTGCCCAACCCTGTGATTGGTGGATGTCGTTAGCTTATTGAAAGCTTTTTTCCCCAAAGCTAGGTCTATGATGAAAGCTGGCATCATACTCAACCTTCTACCATAAGTTTCAGTCCAATTAGAACATAACAATGAAAAATGTGGCATATACATGGGACTTTGGGAGCGCTTACCTCTTTTTAATTAGGAAAAATAATCCCTATGAAATGATATCGCTGCCCTTATTGGAGGAGGACAGATAGATCTTATGAAATGAGATCTTTACCCCTATTAGAGGCCGAGAGATAGGCCAAACGTTATGGGAAAGTGTTTTTTGGGGTGGGGGGGGAGTACCCCTTATATCTATCTCTCTAGTCTCCCTATCAATTAATATATCTGTCCCCATGGAGATAGATAGACGCAGCGGTGCTAACTGTGCCTACCTGGAACATTTTCCCCTATTTTCATTTAAAGAGAGGGCTTGATTTGGTATGATTTCTATTTCAATTTCATGTGGTGATCTCTATTTTAGAAATTGTTTGGTTTGATTTTTACACCTTATTTCAATGAAATAGAAATTCTTAAATAGTTGAGAGATGTTTCAATTTTGGAAATGAAATTGAAATTGATTAATTTCACTCTTACTCTTCAATAAGCACATGGTTAATTTGGTGGGCAAAGAAGTAATTTCAAATTATAAATAAAACACTACTTTTCTTCTTCTTCTTCTTGTGATGGTCTCACCACCACCAATGCCACAACACCACCACCACCATGCTGCCACCGCCACCGCCACCGCCACCGGTCCACCACCCTTTTCCTAGCCCCGCCCATCTCCGCTCCTACCACCACCACCCTCCCCAAAGAAATATATAGAATTTGTTCTTAGAAATTGAACTACCAAATGAAATTCTTATTCTTGAAACATTTCAAATTGATGCAATCAAAACAATTTCAATTTCTTAATAAAAAATCTATTTGTTGTCTACTTCATAAAATCAATCTGAATTTGAAATAGAAACCATACCAAATCTGGAGCATATCAATGAAATGATGGTTTCATACATTAAGGGATAATTTTTTATTTTTTATTTTTTATTTTTATTTTTGGTGCAATAAGGGGTAAAAAGATCATTCAATATGAAGAGGAGAGATAGAAAGAGAGAAAATTTCCATGTTGTTAATGGAAACGCTAACTGGTTATGTGATTCTTGGATAAGATACCCCTCGAACTTTTTCTCCTCCTTCGTGAGTGCGTTTTTTCCTCCTTTGTGAGTGAGCTTCCCCTCTGCTTCCATTATTGCCTAGGCAAATGGAGCTTAATCAACATCTCTCAGTACCACTTGATCCACCCATACCCCCACTTCCACCGGATATCCAAGATGATTCCGAGGATGACGCTATTTCACTGGAGGATGAGTTTGAGGAACTTCTTGCGGAAAGCAATGCGCTTACTCTCATAGGCGGCTCCTAGAAAGGAAACCATATCGCCGTCAGGCGATCTGAAGCTTTAGTCGCACTGGAATCTAAAGTACGGCGTAGAGATCACACCACTACTCAACCACAAGTTCTTATTTCATTTTCACCATCCAATTGATATTCAAAATGTTACGGAGGAGGGCCCGTGGTCGGTCGCGGTAATCTCCTCCTCCTTGAGCCGTGGAATGGGGATAGTGCGAGTGGTGTGAACTCAAGCGAGTTCCGGGTACAATTCCATGAGATTCCAAGGAATTATTCTCTCTTGAATTTGCCTACAAGCTAGCCGGGAAGATTGGCAAACCCAAAAAAGCCATGATTATCAAAGGCAATCACATGGGGATACTCGGAATATCTACGTGAGAATCCTTCTAGACATCACTAAACGCTGAAAGCAACTCTACAAATCAAGAGCCGCTCAACCTCTCTACGACCAGTCCAGGTCGGTATGAGCGTCTACCAATAGTCCGTTATTACTGTGGAACTATTGGTCATGAGGACCGAAGATGTGATGCCTTATTTGAAGCCCGCCAACTACATCATCGCACTCATGGTTGCCCCTCGATAGCCTCTCGCTCGGAGGTGCCATCCCCTGCTCTTGGATCTCCGCTAGAACACTGCTCCCCCTCTCCGTCTCGGTTGAACACACCCAATGCATCGTTCGGACACCAAGCTCCACAACCTCACCCACAAACCCACCAACCCAACCTACTCCCCATCACCCTCACTCGAGAGAACTCCGGCCACCATTCCATGGCGTCGAGGGCATTGGCACTCGAATTGCCCAAACCGAATTCCCCGCCACGGAGATCACCACGTGGCAACCACAGATTGGGACTAGTGCACGCTGTCACGACCACCACTCTGTTGACGGACCGTTAGGCCGGACCCACCTGGCATACCCCCTCTCCATCATTCTCGCTTTTCCCCGCACGTGATTCCTTCCACCCCTCCTCACCTTCTACCCATGGCTAATCGGATGGTGGTCCCCTCCTCGCATGGCCAAGACAATGCCACACGCATGCTCCTCAATCACCTATCTCAACACCCCGACACCGCCACAACAATTCTCTCCTTACTCCCCATTTTGTCTAATGTCCATATCTCCCAAAGAACAGGTAGCCCACCGGTGGCGTTAACACAACCTACAAACCACCCACCACCTCACATAACCCAACTCCTCAATTCAGTCACATATCCACCACACCCGGACCTGCACTCCTAGCTATTCCAACCAACATAAATCAATACCCTATTCACATTCAGCCTGCAACCTCACAAGTGGCAACCAACTACAACCCAACTCCCTTAATTGCGGAACTGGCCAAAACCAACTGAGCTCGAACTTTTTGATACAAAGCAAAGGTCCAAGCGCGAAACCGAGCTCTAAACAACATCTTGAACCATCAAGACAATCCAATGCAAAGCAGAGCATTTTTATACTACGCCCTCTGGCGGCACGGGGAAATCAGCCCCAGTGGATCAATGAGATACCTAAGCTGGAATTGTCGGGTCTTGGGAGCCCCCGACATCCACATCACTTACAAATCTCTCGAGAAGTTCTCGGCCAAGTAATTTTTCTCATGGAAACTAAAGCTAAGGACACAATGTTGGTTAGTTTGTGTCGGAAGTTAAAGTACTCAAATTTCTTTTCGATTGTACCCCAAAGGAAAGTGGAGGTCTAGCTCTTGTGGACTAATCAGGTTATGGTGGAAATTGTTTCTTGATGATCGGATTATTGATGCTCAAATCACCAATCCGGACTCTTCTATCACTTTCATCACGGGGTATATGGGGACCCGTTAAGAGCAATAGGCAAAAGGTGTGGGATAAATTAATCTCCATTGGTCACCAAAGGCATGAGCCATGGATTTGCATGGGGATTTCAACTCTTATATGGCTTGGTATGAGAAATGCGGGGGCAATCGCAAAGGGGCTAGAGACAGTGCTAATTTTAGGAATATGATCAATGCTTGCCACCTCATGGATCCGGGAGCTCACGGACCTCAATATACATGGAGTAATAGACGAAGAGGACATGCAGGAATTCGCATCAGATTGGACCGAGCACTAGCAAACTATGCTTGGCGTGCAATCCATGGAGACGCCACTGTGTGTATCAAGGCTGCTATTGGGTCTCGATCATAATCCACGCTCATAGATGAAGAGGGAGGTATCTCTCGGTCCTCGACCCTTCCGGTTCGAGTCCATGTGGCTCCGACACCCGGATGTCTCAACGATTGCAAAGAAAGCTTGGGCAATCAAGGGCAAAGGGACTGCAGCTCAATCTCTCCATGGAAAAATGACAATTGTAAACCTGTGTTCCAACAAAGTGGAGCAGAGAAGTGTTTGGAAAGGTGCAAGCTAAGATCCAATCCTTGTTAAAAGAGTGGAAACACTTCAAGACCGCCCAACTAATGAGGCGAATCATGCCAAGGAGGTGGAAATCTCCAAGTTGTTGGAGGAAGAAGCGGCGAGGCAAGCGGCGATGTGGCCAGAAATCTCGTATTGCTTGGGCGCAAGATGGAGACAAGAACACCGCATTTTTCATGCTTCAACGCTGATCCGGCGGCAAGAACAAAATACTTAAGTCGCGTCTTTCATCGAATCTGGTCCTCTAATGAACATGAAATTTTTTATGAAGTTATGGATCATTATAACTTCTCTCTCGCTGATCCTATTCTGAACCGGCCATTGAGGAGGTTCTCTCGGTGGTCCCCTCTATAATTGATCATGACACAAATGCCACCCTCTGCTCCATTCCCACTTTAGAAGAGATCGAAGGCAGTCTTTGCCATGGGCCCTTTGAAATCCCCAGGCCCCGATGGTCTACCTCCCTCTTTTACCAACATTTTCGGGATATGACCAAGGCCGACATTGTTAGATTCGTAGAGGAATTTTTACCACTTGCCTCCCTTCCCACGATATAAATGACACTCTCGTGTGCTTGATCCCCAAAGGTGCAAACCAGAAACCATTGATCAATACCGCCCCATAAGCTTATGCAGTGTAATTATGAAATTAGTTACAAAAATTATGGCAACCCGCCGAATCGATTCTTAACTCTGTCATATCCCCTCCCGTCGCATTTGTCCCCGACCGTATGATCTCGGATAATATTTTGACAACGCATGAGCTGTTTCATTACATTCGGGAAGAAAGAAAGGAAGACCAAATTTATTGCCATTAAGATGGACATGAGAAAAGCTTATGACAACATGAGTGGACCTTTATTGACAGAATGCATAGAGCTTTGGGCTTTTCGGATCATTGGATATCTATGGTGATGAGTTGCATAACCTCCGTGAGATATCATATGTTAATTAATGGAGCTAGTAGAGGCACAATCACCCCTTCCAAAGGCCTCCCGGCAAGGGGACCCCATCTCCCCCTCTATCTTCATTATTTGTGCTCAAGCCTAAAGTTGTGTTCTCTCTAGGGCTGAAGCATTGGGTACCATTTGCATTAAGATCGAAATCGACCCATTCCCATTTGTTATTTGTTGATGATTGTATTCTCTTTTCTAAGGTCAAGTGCAAGAAATCCATACTTTAAAACACTTGCATTGATACTTATTGTAGCCGCCGGGACAAGCCATCAACTTGAACAAATCCTTGATTACATACACCCAACACTCCTCCACGTATCAAGAGATGGTTCTCTAAGATCTTGCATATTAAGTATGGCGATGGCCCTAGGAAATATCTAGGTCTCCCAACCGAGTTTGGAGTGTCTAAAGTTCAGCTATTTAGAGAGCTTGGGGAAAGAACCAAACAAGAGACTTCAAGGATGGAAGAACCATCTTCTTTCTCAAGCCGGTAAGGAAGTGTTGTTAAAGGCGGTTGCTTTTTCAATGAACAATTTCGCTGCCTCTCATTTCAAGCTACCAACCACTCATCACACCCAACTTAAAAAGATGGCTTCGGATTTCTATTGGGGTGGCCAAGATGCGAATAAGAAACTCAAGTGGATCTCTTGGAAAAGGATGTGCCTTTCTAAAGAATCGGGGGGCTTGGATTTCGAGATTCTCAACTCGCATAACAAAGCTATGCTTGCTAAGGTGGCCTGGCGGCCGTGGCGCAACCAAACACAATGTGGGGAATTTAATGAAGCAAATCTATTTTCCCAAATGCTCCTTTCTTCGCAAGGTTCAAAACCCTCTTGGGGGTGGAGAAGTATAATTGAAGGGAGAGATGTTCTTAAAGCTGGTCTTCTACGGGTGGTGGGCAAAGGCAACCAAATACTGATTTGGGATGATAATTGGTTACCTAGTAACCTAGATTTTAAAGTGCAACATCGAAACACCAAGATTGCCCTCTTATTTGGGTTTCTCAACTTATTGATCCTACCAACATGGTGCGGAAAGAAGAAGAGCTTAATAAATGGTTCCATCCGGATGATATCGAGTGATCTTAGAAGTCCAACTTCCTTTATTTCCAAAAGAGGACATTCAAATTTGGGGTGGTACTCGAAATGGGATATTCACAGTTAAATCGCTTATCACTTTTTGTGTAATCAACAAGCTCTCAAAGACAAGCTTAAAGCCTCACCCTCCGGTACTATTATCCCTCAAGTGCCCAAGCCGGTATGGAAATTAATTTGGGGTTGTAAGAGCATTCCCAAGATTAAGACTTTTCTTTGGAAGGCTGCGGTTTTGGCTTAGCAACAGGAAGGCCTCCACCATCGGCAGATTACCGTGGACCGACTTGTCATCGATGTAGTGAACCTATTGAATCCATCGATCACATTCTCTTTCAATGTGAGTTTGCTCGGGCGATGCAGTTCGGCTCCCCTCTTACTATTAACTTTGGATGTGAGAATATGACCTTAGTGGAGTGGATATCTAGTGGACCAAACTTCTCGCTAAGGATAAAGCTAATGGTCATTTAGTCATTAGTCTCTGTTCCTTTCTCTGCTTGGTTCATCCGGAAAGCGAGGAATAACTCCATCTTCAATCAAACAACTACCTCTCCTTCGGTTTGCTCTATGGCGGTCAAGGCCTATGAGGAATTTTGGAGCTCAAAGAGATACACATTGCCAAACCAAGCTTCACCTCATAGCACGCCAACAGATACAGTGGACCCCTCCTCCTTACCCCTCTATGAAGTCGAATCTGACGCGTCTATTCATGGAGAAGGTAAGCTATCCGTATTGGCTTTGTTGTAAGAAACTCAATGGACTCTGCACTGGCGGTATCGGATCCCCTGCATTTCACTACTCCTCTTCAAGGAGAAGCTTTGGCTATTAGGTCCGGATTACTACACGCATTGGGTGATTGCATTGAGGACATCATGGTAGAGTCGGACTGCAAAGAATTGTTGGATCTTCTTTCTCGTGGCAAGGATTCCTCTCCTCCCATATACATTCTCCCCATAGTTGAGGACGGCGTATACTGTCTACTATGTTTTGTAAATGCCGGTTTGTTTATATTCCAAGGTTAAGCAATGTTGTCGATACGATACTTGGCCAAGAAGGCGTTGTCTATTACGGGTATGACAACTTGGCGGTTTCCTCTTCATGGTTAATCAACCTTTGCAAAGGTGATACCATGTGTAAACCCCGTCCCTCTGAATAAATGCTCAGTTACCAAAAAAAAAAAAAAAAAAAAATGGACCTTTGTTTTCTACCCCAAAAAAATAATGTACCTTTGGTTTTTTCCCTTCAGTTTGTGAGCACCGTAGTGCTCTAGTCGTGTGGTATACGGACTCGGCTTTTGTCCAGCACCTTGCCCAGGTTGCATGTGCAGTGTCGGACACAATGAGGCGTGACAAGATCGTCTCAGCCCTACCTAAGCACCTTGCCCGAGCAGGGGGTGAGGCGGTCTTTTCATGCCTCATCAAGTCTAACGCTGCACATGCAGTCTGGGCAGGGTGCTGGACAGAATCCTTTTGCATTGCACACAGCCACACACAGTCTAACTGACTGGGAACTTGAAAAGACGTATCAAATTCCAAAACAAAAAATAATCTGCCAGTTGTTACAGTGAAAATGTTGAAGACTGAAGGGAATCCTGAAATCCTCAATGTATGATTTGAATCAGTTGAAATGAAATGAGAAAAAGGGCAAAGGGCATTTCCCTTAAAAATGAAAAAGATATTGGAAAGAAGATTGTTCTCATTGCGGGTTTCATAATCATGCTCCTTTTACATTTTCTAATTACCACAATAGTGTAAAAGTTTTTTAAAAAAATTAAAGAAAGGAAAGGGAAAAAGATCTTACATTAGAAAACTCTGAAATCTTAATTTGATGCCTTTATATTCCAGTTGAGTCTCTCCATCTATTAGCTTAAGCTCTTGAATCGACATCCAAAGCTTTTTATTTTCAGTATTTTCACTCCATCAAATTTCCCAAATAAAAATATGTGAAATCGCCTTTTTCAATTGATTTGTAGTAAAAGGTCAAATTCAAATTGCTTATTGTCTCTCCATTTCATCACTTTGAGAATGTTTGTGACAATGATGAGATGGATATTTTGAGACATAGGGTATATAATAAGGGTGTCAATTGGGACGGTTCCCAGTATTTGGGATGGGACGGTACCGGTATTGGTATCAAAAGTACCAATCTCAGTACCGTCCCATTTAGTTAACGGGACCAAATCTAGATCTCAGTCCCGATTACTAGCGAGACGGGACGGTACCGGTTCTTAAACGGTTCTAGGCACTGTAGAAAAAGGGAGAAGAAGTTTAATTTTTTTTAACAAGACGGGTTTATTAGTGTTGTGGAATTTTTTCACTATCATGAAATCTAAGTTGTCTGCTATTTTTTGTAAAATAATTTAAATTATGAAATTATAGTTTTACTTCTTCAAACTCCCTAAGATCACATGTAATAATAAGCTTTTCATTTTTTTAAATCTAGAGAAATCCTACAAAATGGAAGAATCCCGTTGTGCCTCCTCTGTGATTTTCCCAAACAAAACTCTACTTATCACGCGTCACATGGTAGTATGGTACAAAGTACGAAGTGCAAAAAAGAAGAACCTGGTAGATGTAATTGGTCGAGGGAGGAGGGAGGAGGGAGGAGGGAGGAGGCAATAACACTGTAGCAGATTCTGTGTGGAGAGACTTCAAGCTATGACTATGGATTTGTTGTTCCTCTTCGTATTCAAAAGGCAATTAGTGAAACCTTAATGAATCGTAATTCTTATACCTTTTTTTTTTTAAAAAAAAATCTTGTATACGCTTTCTTTTTAAACGGTATTAGTAGTTTCGGTACCGGTACCGTTGGGAATCCCGTCCCAGAATCATCCCGTCCTATTTATCATTCGATACCAAAATTAGATATCAGTATCGTTCCATTTACTAACGGGACGGTCCGATACCGGGTTTTAGCGGGACGGTATTGGGACGGTTCCCTGTTCCGATCCCAAATTGACACCCTTAGTATATAACCCGCTTTGTGTAAATTTAAAATTATCAAAAAGCCATTAGGAGAAGTTAATTAAGGAAAATGCTTTAAATAAAATCTAAAATCCACTAATTGAGTGTATTTTACCATAAAATATCCTCTATTTGAAAATGATGTGAAAACAACGTAACTTGATTTCACTATCATTTTATGTGTTTTTTTATCATGTGGGTCCCATAGAATTTATGGTGTTTAACTTCGAGGAAAGAGCAGATGTGATGACTAATGGGATCTCTACAGAATGGATTAGTGCATATCCCATGATGACTAATGGGAACTCCATCTGTACCTTTTTTCCATCACAGATGAATAATGTGTTAAGAAAACAATACCCAGATGTGGCGATTTGTAGAAGAAAATGAAAAATTAAATGAGAAAAGCACACAACTCACAAAATGGGAAGCTACATCCTCGTTCGAGCAATATAACAGATTTTACTATTTTTGAAATGTTATAAAACCTCTCATACCACCCTCCCAGAAGAAAAGCACAATATGCCCCATAACCCAAAAAATATAGAATTGAACCACTTTCTGGACCGAAATCAAGTTTCACCAATAACACAATGGAGATCATAATTCCGTTTCACAATTCACACAATGAATCATATACATCAATATGTTTAAATTTTTAAACCAGCACAAACAAAATCAACAAGCCTTCCTCTCACTATTCATAGTGAAGGGAGGAAATGGAGAGAGAGGGAGGGAGGGAGGGAGGGGGGGGGGCACTATATACACACATTCACACATGTGACAGGAGTCGATCCACTGACCTCCCCTGGCGCCTGCTCTTCAAGCAGAAGCTGCAAGCCAGTGCGCTAGACACTGGATCCACACTTGCAGAGTCTGACGGTGGTAGTGTGAAGACTTCTTTTTTTTTTTTTTTTTCTCTTAATTTCTTCATTGAGCACTTCATTAACTGACCCTGTAAACAAGTCGGTGACTTGCATTTTTTTTCCCCTTTGGAAACACCCTTTTACCAAAAAAAAGGGAATACCCAGTGCACGAGGCTCTGACACTGCAAGGTCTAGGGAGGATCATAATGTATGTAGTCTTACCCTGCTTTCATAGAGAGACTGTTTCATACTCAAGCCCGTGACCATTTGATCGCAATGGAGACCAAGTAAGATCCTTTTTTGTTTTACATTTTTAGGATTTCATCTCATGTCATTATTATTATTTTACCCCCTTGGATGGCGAGTTTTGGCATATTTCAATCACAGAAAATTTGTCCAATGAAACCTGATGCATAATGAAGGTGGGTTTTATGTTTATTGCCTTGGTTGCTGCTCATATACATATCATATGTTTCTCTTTTTTATTGATCGACTTTCATGAATGCATATTTACTTTTTATAATCATGTGAATTTGCAATTTGCCTTCATATTCAGGTAAGACAAAATTGAAATGCACAATTTAATTTTCTGTTGAAGACAAATGAAAAGATTGCATATTAAGGCTGTGTTTGGTATGCATTCTCGCAATAAATTCCGGGTGGGTCTTGAACGTATTCTCAAGCGAGAGAATAGAGAAGAATCAGGTTTCAGAATGCGTTCTAGACCCATAATCTATTTTGAGGATGCATACCAAATACAACCTAAGATTAAAACATGAAACAAGGATCTTGTTGAAGTGGACAAGCTTAAGGTGAGCTTCTGGTGAACCCAAATTTTAAGAAATGGGTTAAAACTTGAATTATTTTCCCCCAAAATAAAAATCTAATAGAGAACCCTTCCTAAGAATTTTATTTAATACTGAAATATTTACAACTAATATCAACTACTTAATTCCTATATGGTGTCCTAGTTTAAGGTACTACTAACAGTAAGACAATTTTGAAAAGCATACAAAATAAGATTTTTGAGTTCAGTAAGGTCCTGTTTGGTCAGAAATAAAGTAAAGGGGTAAGAGATCGCTGTCTGGGTGAGTAGCAGCTGCACCTGCGTGGGGGCCAATGAGAACGCAAGTAGGAGGATCAATTGGAATGAGATTTTTGAGTTCACTGGGGTCTGAATGGTAAAAATGTGCGATCCTATGTCTGGACGCAGGTACCACGCAACCGGTTAGCATTCTTTTTCCCTAAGGCTCCTTTTGTTTCGTCTGTTTACCAAGTATCAATACGATCCAACCGATCTGATACCGATCCCTCAATCCATGGTTGGGCCAGCCCGATCCAGATTCCCTCCAAGCAAAGTTGGTATAACTACTTAGCTAGTGGAATCATTGCAAACCATGTACTTTTAACCAACCCCACTACTGAGCCCAGAAATTAAGAAAAAGGGTAGAGAATGATTTCATCCTTGAAGTCCAAGCAAAGGTAGCTGTTGGGTGACTCTGTCTGGTATAAATAAAAGAGCTCAGTCCCTCTCACCATTCCCCAAATAGCTTAATATTCTTTTGCCAGAGCCAAAGGAAGGAAGGATCTAAAGAAGACAATGTTTCAGGTGAAGAAGAGCTTGATCACATCCTTTGTTATCTTCATTCTCATTCTCACCTCTTCAGTCTCTTCTTCTATCCACCCCGTTAATGATGTTGTCCACTCGTCGTCGTTTGAGAAAGAGCAAGTGGGTAAGTCCCAACCAAAATGGCAAAGGAAGCCATGGATGAATCATGGGAATTTTCGTGGTCCAAAGAAACACCTTATTAGTTCATCTGATGAGCCTCCTTCTCAAATCAGAGAGTTGTCTGTCTAGCTTCTGCATCATTCAATGTGGAGGTGGTTTGTGTTTTAGTGTAATCAAAATTGGTTTTTTGTAACCCACCTACCTCATGGGTTTATTACTGAGTTTGATTAGATATTGTACGTTAAAGAAAAGAAAAAAGAATTTGAGTGTTGAATTATGAAATCTGAAGATGGATTAGTTACTCACTTCTGTTGAATTATGAAATCTGAAGATGAATTAGTTACTCACTTCACTCTGTATATTTTCATGTGCAAGTAAAGAAAATAGTAGCCTAACTTATCAACTTGGTTGCTTCATTAATATGCCATCCTTGCCATTCCAAGAGAAGTGGACTTTGAATTGTCTGAAAATTCAGTTTCTGTTTCTGGTTTTTGTTTCGTTTTGTAGACTGTTCAGGTGACTGGTTCTGATACACCACCAAAGAACTCTGATCAAGGTTTTGGAATCTTCTGACTAACTGAAGTCATAAGCCCCACATTTGTATTATTTCCCTCTCTATTGCTCTGGTTTTGCTCTGTTCATGGGTTGGAGCAAGGTTCACAAGGGTGAATTGGGTTTGCCAAAATCGCTACTGAACATGTTCAATAACTGAAAACTATTTCAATGCTCCTAATTTTTGGATCCATTTGATAATAACTCACTTAAAATTATCATCATTCAAGGTTAGGATCCCAGCCTAAGTTTGAAATCAGAATCATGACTGCCAAGTGGATTAATTCTGGTTGAATCCTAGTTCAACTAGATCTTGTACCAGCAAGCCTAATACCACAAGTAAGGACAGTCATTTGCTCAAGTTTTAGCCAGTTTTCCATTAAATTCTTTTGATTTTCTTCTGTTATGATCAGTTTTTTTCAACTACTGTTACAGTTTTTATCTGGTTCCCTAAAAAATGATGTTGTGCTCATAGTTTTAAATATCAGTATCGGCAATACCAATACCAATACATATCAGCCGTTTCGGCCTGGATCAGACAGTTTTATTACTTTATTTTTTGGGGGACAAATTAACCCTTACTACGAACCGTTACACCAATAAGCAGTAGAAAGTATAATGACAAAGAAGCAAATAGAAAGTATCACCAAGTAATAGCTTGTCCATAGAATCAAGAGTCTCTAAAACAAATAATAAAGCAAGCAATCATGAAGATGAGATTTAAATACAAATACATGACATTTGACTTTCCAATGATTTAATTACATGATTACAGATAATCTACCTTCTTTCTCTTTCAAGTTAACTAATACTAAACAAGAGTATGAAAAAATAAAAAAAAAAGGGAAAAAGGATTAGGAGGAGAAGGGGAGGGGGAGAAAAGAAAAAAATACATGGAAGCACTTAATAATAAGAGGATAGTGAAGACAAATCTCGAGAATGACCAGCCAATAACAGTCATTTTAGACCACAGATGTATTACATTCTTCCAGCAGATTGATGATATTGTGCTCTGGTGCACTAAGGGAAGGTAAAATCATGCGATTGGATGCATCAGATTCAAGGCTCGTCCCTTCCTTCATAACTGGCAAGTCAGCCCTCCTTCGTGTATTTGCTGGCATTTGTTCCTTCCATATTCTCGAATCCTGAAAATCAAGGCACTAAAGATCAGAAGCACAAGAAGAAGCCTTTGCTTGCCTGAGGCAAAAGTTTCTTAACAAAGATTTTACTGGCATTTTCCAAGCATATGAACCAGAGGTAGCAACATGTAAGGAATCCATGAATGGATCAGAGATCTCCAGTAAATTAAAGATACAAACAGAACTTTATAGATTCAATAATAATAATAATAATGACAAAAGAAATGTTTTAGCATGAACACCCAAATCAATGTCTAATTTGTTCTATCAGATAAAAGGTCCATCAATAAATCTGGATTACATCACAGTTAGAATTTAGGAAGGTCACCTCTCCTTACGGGCAAAGACAAACTGCCCCCAAAATGAATTCTGAAAATTTCTAGGCTTAGTGGAAAATATTTTCTTCATTCAACAACCTTCATAGTTCAGGCTTGTAATTTATGACAAAAGGTTCACACAGAGTAGGATGGTACACACACACACACACAAACAAGTATTTTTTGGTCTCCAAATCCGACATAAGAAGGAGAAAAAAAGAAGAGAGAATATTCAAAACAAGTGACTTTCATTCTTAGTTTTACAGTATAATTAGTGAAATTCCTAGTTACTGTCAATAAGCAAAATTTAAGAAACATCAAAGAGTTCAGTAAAACAATTCAAACTTACATTGAGAATGGAAGGTTCTGGTAAGGGGCATTTCACTGGCCGATCATTGTCCAGAGGCTCAATTGGGTGTTCAACTGGCTTAAACTCTACAGCCACTCCAATTCCATGAGAGGTAGCTGCAGCAGCAGCAGTAGTAGTAGGACGAGTGGCCTCGGAATTCAGTGGTGGAGCCCTTTGCCTCTCATCCTGCAACATAATAAGTTCTCTCAGTTTAATAAAATTAATCCTTACATGTATGATTCATAGATGTATAAGACGAAGAAAGAATTGAAAAAAGAAATATGAACATAAGTGAAAACAACCAGAATGAACAAGTTTTGGGGATAAATCAATGGAAAAATGAAAGTTCAGTGGTTTTATAGTCTTCCCAAAGGATTAAGAACAAGATTCAATTATGATACCCAAAGAAATTTATAAAACTCCCCTCAATAAAATTAACATGACTGATCATACAAGGAAGCAACTAGTTCAGATAATGAAAGGCCAAGAAACTAAAAAACAGACTAGATTGAAGCAATTCAAGACGAAAATCCCCCCCCTCCCCCAGTTTCAATCTTTCAGGTCAATCTCTTTCAACTTATGTACAAAGAACAGGGCTAACATTAGATGAAATAAGTCAACGAAAAAACACAGTAAAACCAACCTATCATACACATTGAAATGGAAACTAAGTGCTCACTCTCCAGAAATAAATGAACTGTCAAATATCATCCAAGAGAAAGAGGAAATTTAATTACAGGGAATCCAAATCAATTTGAGAAAATAGAGGTCAAAACTGTACACTGAAAAGGTTCAAAAGTTGAGTTTAGATGAACAAATTAGACCAAATTAGAATGAAAATAATGAATGGAGAGAAACATTCAAAGTTAGTGGAGGAATCAAAAAACAGCCTCAAACAAAGACTAGAGAAACAGAAAAACAATCACGGAGGATCAAACGAGAAGGGCCACAGAAAAAAAACAAAAGAATGAAATTGGGGATTTTCATTTAAAGAAATGAACCCACAACAAAATCAAGAAGTTAGCCATTTAAACAAAAAACACCCAATTCACAAGTCAGATCAATTAAAAATATAATAAGAAAAAGGGCAAAAAAAGAAAACTGAAACGCCTTTCTAGCAAAGAACATCAAGAGGTGGGATGCTTACAAGTGTACTTTGAGTCCGTCTGAGCCCAGTTCTCCCAGAAAATCGTGAGAAGATACCCACCATCCTCTTCCCTCTCGTATCCAATCACTAATTACACAAAAAGGGTCTTCTAATCTCTGCCTTTCTTCTTGTTGTACAATTAAATCTCTCCCTCTCTCTCTTGGTGGAACGGAGAACTGGACAGACTTTTTTATATAATCTTCTGGGTTCTGATGGATGCTTGCTTGGTGTAACGGGTTTTGTTTGGATTCTCTCTCTCTCTCCGTCCCTCTTGATCAGAGTAGAGAGTGAGAGAATTACCAATTATGTATTATTGTATTAGGGAACATATGAAAAAGCTGCAAGAGAAAAGAAAAGGACGGTTGGCAATTGAGAATCCCATGACAGAATCCATGAAAACTTGTAAACGCTCCAATGGATTAACATAAGGCAAAGCAAAGCGAAACGAAACGAAGCGAAGCAAAGAGACGTCAGCAATACACTCAATCAGAGAATATTACTATGTGTCAGGCCTGGCCTGGCCCGCCTGGGAGGATTGATTTTACATCCGGAAGTATTTCTTTCCATCCGCATCATTCCGTATATTAGCGGAAAGAGGATCTTTATCACCACTAATTGGCTGTCCGATCCAGTTCCTCAGTTCCTCTAACAAAAGGGGCTGAAATGACCTCTTTATTCATGCCCATACATTCTGTCCGGGTGGGATCAACCATCCCCCTATTAGAGGAACTGGGGAACTGAGCTGATCAGTAAACTGAAGGAGATAATTTTCCACGGAAAGAGCCCCTGGGAGATTATAAAACAAAAATGTAACTCTTGACAAGAGTGACAAAACCCGGCCAAGAAATCAGCACAAACGTTGATTTCTCGCACATGATGGAAAAAAGTATAGCAACTAAAGTTGGTACGTAGCTCTTGGATATCGTCTATTATCCCAATCACAAACCACAGGGTAGAAAACCGATCTTGGATGATTTGGATTGCCATTAGCGAATCGGATCTGATCTGGATCTGCGAGAGGTTCATAGCCCTGGCCTTCATAAGGGCACATCGAATCGCCAGCAACTCCATACGAAGGACACTCCCATCTCTAGCTGCTCCAGCAATAGCAAAAACTGGCCAACCGGTTGCATCTCACCCAATAGCACCGTATTCCCCTAAGGAGAGACCCATCGCAATTAATTCCCACCCAGCTCGGTGGAGGTCTGGGCCAAGTAAAGGCCTTTGGGCGACAATGGAAGAAGGGAACACATATCTTCCAACGATAAAAGAACTCTCTACTACTGCCTGAGTCCTGAACTTGCACTTCCATATCAGTAAAGCGGGCCCTAGTGTCTTAGATGATCTGATGTAATGTGTATTCAAAACTGATGCTATGTTGCCGAAATGCTCTATTATTCCTTTCACATCAGATTCGATAAACCACATATATCATGTTGAACCTTCGAACCTTGCTGATTAACGAATCACCACTGAAATGTTGAACCATCCAAGCTACCTCCTCGTGCCAATTGAGTAATGGAGGTCTCACATAGCCATTTAGTTTGAGGATACCCTCCCATACAGCAGCCGAAAAAGGGCGTTGGAAAAATAAATGGTCCAAGTTCTCAGGGCCACCCTGGCACAAGGAACAAGTTGTATCTGGGTTGACTCTCCATGCCGCCAATCTACAACGGGTTGATAACCAGTTCCTTAACACTAGCCATAAGATAAAAGAGAACCTTGGTTGGGCTGTTTAGAACCAGACAAGGTTGTGCCACTCCACCCTGTTCCCATGAGTTCGCACTGCGTCCCATGTAGATTTGAGAGAGAACCTGCCATTAGAGGTTGGTGTCCAGATCGCCAAGTCCTCTTGAAGGCGAATGTGCATCCTGGTGTTGGTAATCTCCTCCTTGCTTAGAATTGCCATCATCCATGGTTTAAATTGATATGGTTTTGGGTAATCAGTCCAGTTTCTAATCAATCTTGGTTCTAAGGGGTTACGGATAAAATTGGTCCATTTATCTAATTGATTCTAAACTAAGATCCGAAGCCATTTATTAATAGGTGGGACAGATCCGATTCTTAATTGGTTTCATGTACTATTATCATGTTCAAAATTTTAAATTTTTACCTATGCATACAAATAACCAAATGTCAATTTATAAGCATACAAATAATAAAATATTTCGTTTATTAAAAAAATAAATATTTATTTATTTGTAAGCATTGTAATAATTAAATATCCATTTATAAGTATACCAATCAATACTAAAAAAGAAATCTACATTACTAAACATACCAATAAATTCAAAATTCCAAAATCCTAATCACCACCCCAAATATATAATTATATAAAAGACAAATGAGGGTCAAGCTTGGAGAATCTCAAAAACACCTATGAACTTAACTTAGAGAAATCGAGCGAACGATCTTGAGGAGAAGAGCTAAGCCACATGAGCTTCAATGGAATATGCACCTTCGAGAGGTAAATTGATTTCTTGTGTACTATTTGTATATCCACCTTAAAGAGGTATTTGATTTGTTCTTAAATTGTTTATCTCTCTATCAAGGGGGATTTTTATAGAGCTTGTATTTTTACAGAGAAAGAATGCTACTTGGGCGCGTGCAGTGCGCTGCTCCTGCGCCCACACACAGGGGTGGGCAAAATGACCACCGTGTCCCCATGAAAAGGCAGCATTTCCCAGGGGCGGTGGTTAATTTGTCCGCCCCTATGTTTGGGCATAAGGGCAACGCACGTACGCGCCAGGTAGCATTCTCTTTCCATTTGTATATTATCCAAGGGTGTCAATTGGGCGGTTCCGTATTTGGGACGGGAACCACACGCACCAAAAGTGTCAATCGATCCGTCCCATTTAGTTAATGGGACCAAACCTAGATCCAGCCGATTACTAGCGGGACGGGCGGTACCGTTTTAACGGTTAGCCTGTAGAAAAAGGGAGAAGAAGTTTGATTGTTTCTAACAAGGTGGGTTTATTAGTGTTGTGGAATTTTTCACTATCATGAAATCTAAGTTGTCTACCGCTTTTTCTAAAGCAACTTAAATTATGAAATCATAGTTCGTACCAAAAAAATTTTGAAACATAGTTTTACTTCTTCAAATTCCTAAGATCACATGTAATAAGTTTCTCATTTTTTTAAATCTAGGAAGTCCTACAAAATGGAAGAATCCCATTGTGTTTCCTCTTTGATTTGTCCAAACAAAACGTTCCGGTCCCAAATTGACACCCTTAATATTATCTTGTTGAGGCTTTGTATGGTTGAGTTGAAAATCTCAACATCTCCTTTAATGAAGTTTGTGAAGGTTTGATGTGGATCTTAAAACGCCCATGTTTGATATGAACCGACGAGAAACACTGCTTATGATGGTGAAGTTTAGAATATCATTGGGTTTATTGTGAATCTGGAAAAGTGGCTACGTAATGAGTTATATAAAACTAGCTTGTAAGGGTTAGATTGCTAACTGAAGTAACCAACTTATGAGATGAGTTGGAGTTGATTAACAAGGTATCAAACACTACAAATGCTTATGTCCCTCTTGCACTTATTTTCCCTTACATTGTATTGAATGTTTGTTGAGTTCTAACTAGACCTATTACTTCCATTATGAAGTTTCCCTTTAGTTTAAACTCAACGTTTTATTTGAACAAATATTTTTCGTAATATTCAATATCACTCCCTCTAGGGTTGTCACCCAATCCAACAAATGGTATCAGAGCAAGGTTGTTCTTCACATATGAAGTAAAATTCCTTAGAGCATGGCATGATAAGAGAATATGACTTATTATCGGCTGTAACATTTTTTTTCTCCTTTTTGTCATTTGTTTAAATGTTACTTTTCCTATATATATTGTTTGTTGATGAGCCATCGGCATGACTCCATAAACATATGAAAAAAAAAAAAAAAATAGGTCAAACAAAATTGATGGACAACATGACCCAAAGCGTTGAGTGGTTTTGGAATGCACTACTCAACGAAAGTTAGAATTGGGATTTCACTCAAGCTCACTTATGGTAAATTGTTAGTTTATGCTTTCATGTTTAGGTTAGAATTTTTCTACTTTGCATGATAGCTTAGGTTTTTACATGCTTTCTTATTTTTTGGTTTTTATAGCATGTTAGCTTGGTCTTGTTGTAAAATGTATTTAAAACTAGAGTTTCAAAATATATTTCCTTTTGAATTTGGTTTTTGATGTTTCCCTCCACATGATTGCTTTTGTTGGAAGTTACCTTGTTTATTAAAGCTCTCTTTGTGTGGAATTTTAGTCCCACATTGGAAATGGAAGAGGATGTTGGGAGGTTAATATATGGAAAATGGAAGCTACAATGATATGATTCATTGGAAAGAGGTATCTCTCCTCCCATATGTTTGGGCCTTTGGGGTTGGTCAAGGATGCTTTTTTCACACACATTCACATGTTGAGTTGAGTCGGGTACTCACATGGGGTTGGGGTGAACATGAACAACTAAGCTTGGGGATCACTCGTGATCAAACAGGTCCTTTGATGTATGCCTAGATGATCTTCTAAATGAAAATTTCACAAGCCTTCTCAAACATGATCTTCTTATCTTGAAGTTTTTATTTAGGAGCCATTATTTAATATATGGGGAAGTAAACATGAGTTGGACCCTCTGTTAGCAAAAATGCATTTAAAACTCCGTTTTAAGCGTGTTCCCAATTTTACCGTTTTAAACATGTTTTGTTGTATGTTTCCCAAACATATAGAAAAAAAGGGCAAACAACAAACATTCTCGTTTTAAACGCATTCTCGTTTTTTTGGTGTTTTTTTAAGACCTTGGATTTGTTGAACAATGACTTACTTAACTGACCATCTCTCTCTCTCGAACTTTGATTGCCCTAATTCTTTCACCGACGTAAAGATGACTCAAATGGCTACATTTTCTATGATATCACTTTCAACTCAAAGTCAATGCACAAACACCGAAATTATAAGCATGTATTTCAAATAAAAATTCCTCAATTTATGTGAGAATAATGCCATTTTTTTGAAATATAAATGTTTAAATCCGTACCCTCCATTTTCCATTTTTTACCGTTCTTTGCTTTTTTAACCATTTTATTTGACAGTCCATTTGTAATTTGTTACCTTTTAAAACCCGTATCATAAGATTCCGTTTTTGCTAACTATGGTTGGGCCTCAGTGATAATAACAATCTCAGTGGTATGATTCTTTTGACTCGAAGCCCTTACATGGTTGATACCCCAACTACGTTGGTCAATAAGAACTGGCCGAGCTTGGCATTCTTTTACTAGTCTACTTTCAAATCAGTTGGGTCTGGGCGGGTAGGGAAATTGGGTCTGGGCGGGTAGGGAAATAATCTCCTAGCCCCTAGGTCAATTTAGCACTTTATGAATGGTTATGTGATGGCATGTACTCTTTTCATTTTCATAAATGCCCCTCTATGGTAGGTTAGACATATGTTATGTTATCAAAAAATCATAAGGGTGTAAATCGATTCGGTTTTTGGTAATTGGTTTGATTCCTAACCGATCAAGACTAGAAACCGGTCCATTTATTTAATCAATTCCAAACCTGAGATGTAGAACCTTTTGGTAATGGATTTACTGGTTCTGGTTCCTAATCGATTCCAGGCACTAACACAATGTCCAAAATTCTTTTAAAAAAATTGTCTTATACAAATACCAAAGATACATTCCTAAGTATATAAATAATTAAATATTTGTTCTTAAACATATAAGTAAAAATATGAAATAAAATACTTAAAAGAAAATCTCTATTACTAAGCAATATATCCAAAATTTCAAAATCCAAATTACCAACACTAATTAAATAAAAATTTGAAACAGATCTTGACGGTTTTGGTTTTTGTCGGTTCCAAACTGGTCCTTCGGTTTTGGAACTGCTGGGCGACCCGTCTCAGAATGGACCCGTTTCGTTTACTAATTGGTTTAAAAAAGAGGAAAGATGGAGGAGGTGCCCCGCTAACTTAAAATGCCCGCTTCCTTATTCCCCGTGCAAAACATTAATTGTACGAGAGTTGTTCGTTTCTTTGAGTCCAAATAGTTCGAGGAAATGCGGAAAAGATGGTTTCGTTCATGGCGACTTCGAGCCACTTCATTTTATCGTCTCATCCCGTCGGACATTGCCCCGACTTTCCTTCTTTGCCTTTCTTGAACCATCCGAGAAGACAACCACCTTGTGTTTCTTTTAGTCTCCCTCCGGCGATAGAATGCGGTTCTATGTTGTCTTGTTGTTCAGAAAAGAGGAGTTTGGGTCCTCGTGTTCTCTTGTTCCAGAGGAACTATCGTTCTGGTTTAGTCAGAAGGTGCAAGAGTTGGGAGACTGAGGGGGATGCTGTTCTAGAGGCAGAGATTTTGGAGTTCATGGGGAAATCTGATACTCCTGCTGTTTTTCCGACCAAGAAAGAGTTGATTGATGCTGGGAGAATGGACTTGGTGGAGACCATTGCCAAGCGAGGCGGTTGGTTTGCATTGGGCTGGGACATGGAGGAGGAGGAGCTGGCGGAGTCGGAGTCGGTTCAAGAGGATGAGTTTCAGGGTTCAATTTCTTTAACAGCAGAAGAAATTGATGATGGTTCAGTCCATAGCAATACTAGGAGAAGCTTGAAACAGAGGGCTGACGGCAATAATGAGAGTCTTTCTATCGAGGGCATCAAAGTTGGACGCTCCGAGGTTGCACCTTCCTCTAGCTCTCCTTCTTATCTAGCTTCAGCTTCTGATGGATCACCGTGAGGCTTCTTTTCTTTACATCTCTTTCTGTGTTTCTTTAATCCTCTCAAGAATCCTGATTTTCTTGGTGAGGCAATCGACTCAGGACATTCTTTTATTTTTTTCCGCAGCCAAACGGAGGCTGGAGTGGAGGCAGGGATCGAGGGTATCTTGAGTCGCCTGGAGAATGAGAGAAGTCTGCGCTTTGGTGTTGACTCCAGAGCAAAAGAAAGTCGTAGCACTTCTGACGTGAAGTATGAGGAAGAAGATGACGCGCAACCCAAAGTCTCAGCAGATGCGGGTAAGTTGGATTTACGAGTTACTTCCACTTGTTTCAATTTGTGGTTCAGTCCGCTTGAAAATGTCTTGAAAGTGAATTTGAAGGATCTATTTTTAGCAATTTTAGCGTCTGTGGTTCAGTCCGCTTGAAAATGTCTTGAAAGTGAATTTGAAGGATCTATTTTTAGCAACTTTAGCGTCTGTTGTCCAGTATGTATTGGGCTTCAAAATGTAATCCATGTCCCTTTTATTATTTCAGTAAAGATTCCTAGTCTTTATTGCTTAATCTTCTTAATGATGGCTACTCTTCTGTTGTGTTGCACACACGTGCATGTTGGTCTGCCCTTAAATTGTTCAAAACGATTTCATTATGATTGGTAAGTAAACGGGCATTCTGAATATTTGTCACCTTGACGAAGACAGTTACTAGCCTTGGAAGAAGCAGCAGATCTACATATTTGAGCACCAGCAAGGAGTTTCAAGGGGATACCCGTGACCTTCATATTCAGAACAGTTATTTCCTGAATGCTGATGGCATAGGAAGCTCATTTAAGCCTGAAATGCGGAGAAAATGGAGCACTCAAAGGGCAGCATTTTCAAATGCTCAATTTGAAGGTAACCTATTTCCATATTTCTAGAGTTTTTTGGGATATTTGAATCAAGTGACATTTTCCTTTTATGTCATACATTATTTGCAGCCTTTGACTTTGTTCCCAGTGAAAGTAGAGCGGGGAAGATAAAGGACGATATGGACAATGAGATGTTCACAAAAGTAAAAGATGCAAATGATACAAATAATGTACTAAAAGATCCAGTTTCTGGTGATAAAATGAATGGACCTAATCATATACGATCTCGCCTTCAGAACCTGGAGGCTGAGCTTGCTTCCGTGCTTCACTTGTTGAGATCAAATGCCGATGCATTGCATAAGGTGGGGATCTAATCCGTTATTTTCCTTTTGAATGCTGTGGGATTTTTATCTTATTTCTTTAAGCTGCAATTCCCTACTCAAATATTACCTTCTCTTTTGTTTGTAACTTGGCTTATTGAATCAATTTCAGCAGTAATCTTGTTCAAGTTATTGCTGGATGATATGTATGTTCCAATAAGTTGTGTCAACCTGTTCCTTATAGTGTATTAGTGTTGCATGAAATATCTATTAGGAAGTCTAAGATTTTACTATTGTTCACTTTGTTAAATTTTATTTTCCGCTGTTGATCTCAGATGATTCTGAGACTGACATTCTATACAAAGAATAAATGGCCTCTGTGCTTTGCGACTATTCAAATCATTCTGTTTGAAAGTCTTTTATATCCAATTTAATTTATGTATTTCCTCCATCCATGCCATTGTTATATGCATTAGGTGCAAATTGCGCTCTTATTCTGTCTTTCACTTATTATTACTTTGCTCGGACCTTATTAGGTATTACTACTTCAAACCTTCTGCTTATTAACTCTGTTGAGGTTTGTATCTTCTGTTATCGCATAAGTTTAATCTTTTCCTTGCTTCAACTTACCTCCTTTCAAACTTCCTTTAGTCCTTTTAGACCCTTTGAATTGCACCAAATTACTCCGTGTTGATGACGTCAATGATCAATATTTTCACATTAGCGAAATACCATAGTAATTTTTCCTTAGATGCATTCGTGTTAGATCTTTTATTTCCTATTCATGCATCCCATCCTTCCATACAAATCTTGACCATGTATTTTGTTTAGTTGGAAAAAGTCTCCCGGCATTGGCAATATTTGTTTCTGGTAACAATAGCTATTTATTGCCAGATGGAAAATGATTTGGTCGTTTTGGTCATTGGTAGATGACGAATTCTTTGGATTGGTCATTGTTGTGTTCTTCCCCTTTTTCCATCAATGGTCCATATTCTACAATGCAATATGACTTTTCCAAAGCGTTATTCTCACATGTCAAAATATAACACATGACTATATGATGATGTGGACAATATGTCCATCTTGTTGAGTGCTAACCTATCTATATCTCAGCAGACAGAGTCAACAGTGCCAGAAATCTACCCCCACTTTGTTTATTTATGTTTTTATTATTGTTGGACATTTGGATGGCTATGCTTTAAATGGGGTGCAATGATGAAATGGGATCTCTGTAGGATGTGTTTGACTGAAGATTAGTTGGTACTAGGCTTAGTTGATCTTGAGTTGAGGATATCTGCATGGATAAGAAAGATATAGTAGACCTCTGCCCTTAAGACATGGTCCAAAATTTTGATTGAAATGTCAAAATTCTGGCCGAATATTTCAGTTTTGACAAGGGTCGAAACAAAATGACTACCAAAATTTACATGTCGAAATTTCCGAAGTATTTTGGTTTCGGTATTTCTTGAAATCCATCAATAAATCCGAAATTTTAAACCTTGCCTTAAGATGAGGCAGTGTTCACAATATAACATAGGAAAAGAATAGCAATTTTCATAACCCAATGGTTGGTTACATGTCCCCTGTCATCACCATTTTTTTAACTGAGGAGTCTTGCCATGTTTTTAGCAGATTGTGGAACCCAGGAAAATGGAATGTTCAATTGGGTAGCTCTCTACGGATCACTCTGATTACACCAGAAAACGGCCACAGGATGTTACCTTCTTAAAACCCAAATAGCCAAAAGCACATATTCTCCATTGTGAATTTGAGATGGAAAACAATACCTAAATGAGAAACAGCATATGAAGTGCCTAGATGTGAAACCCCAGATTTCAGAAACTCTGAGTTTCAACCTTATGGGTAGACTCAGAGTTTACATTAATGTGGTTCAATTTGAATGATTCAATATTTCAATGGTGATGATTCAGTCATGAACCAAATCAGATTTTGGTTCGAGTCAAATTGATTGGGTTCAATAAGATATTGGCTCAGCTAGATGGGGTAATGTAGTTCTAGATAGGGTAAAGCCCTACTAGAAGCCAATTAAACCAGGACCAATAACAAGAAACAAAGGGGCTGCTGGTTCTGCAGTTTCAGTAGGACAGAATTGCAGTTTTAGGTCAAATCTAGGGCTTAGGTTAGGATAATGGAAAGGGGGCTTAGGGGGTATGGCTAGGCAGGTTTATAGGACTTTAATAATGTAGGTATTATAGAGTTTTAAGTGTTGTGAAAATTCTGTAAAACTGGACAGCAAGATCTAGGGTTTAATGGAGCTAGGGTTTATGGGATTCAAACAAAAAATAAAGGGGATCAATTGGGGGAAAGGATTAGAGGGTTAGAAGAAGAAATTGGGTGTCAAACTTACTGGAGATTCCACTGGCAACAGCTTGAACAGATGTGAAGGATAGAACCACCTTCGAATTGAAGAAGATCCTCCCAGCCGTCACGGCGTAAGGAGTCAACCGGATTCCACCAGTCCCTTTCCACCTTGATAGAACCACAAGGATGCACACTCAACACCCAATAGAGCAGGGCAGCAGCTATGGCAGCAAACAAAAAGCTTTTCATTAATCAAATTCGTGTTTAAGGCTTTGCCCCCTTACAACCTTATATAAAAGACTCAAAAATAGACTTTTACTCTAAAAAGGAAAGCCCTAACCCAATTCCTAACCTATTAGGTAACTTAAACTGACTAGGAAACTAAAATAGACTCAAAATAGAGTCCTAATGACTTAAAAACAACTTAAACTAATTAAAATAAAGACGATTCCCTACTAGCCAATAGGATATAAGAACCTCTTAGCCAATAGGATCACTTCACTTAAATTAGGCCAATTGAACCAATTGGATGAACCAATTTAAACCGGTTCAATTAAAAACATAAAAATAGACTAAATATTGGGCTAATCCCGTATGCAACCTATGTACCCCTCTTTTAGGCCCATAAAAGTGGCCTATTACATAGAAAACCCATGGGATTAAAGGCCCAACATACATATAACCCAACCCTAGACTTATTTCTAAAGAAATAAGCCCATTTCGGTGACGAATCTGCATAAACTCTCCCCAACTTGAAAAAATTCGTCCTCGAATTTTGTAGTGATGAGGGGGAAACAACATATGCGTAGCAGCTTCAACCATTCCCAAACAAAATTCTGGTGATGCAGGAACATTAGGGATGAAGTCTTCAAGGCGTGGAGCTTTCTCTTCAAAGACCCATGGTGGCATAACAAACTCTATGTGTTCGACCTTTGAATCAATATCAACTATGTATGTTGGGTTCATGGAGTCTTCAACGTTGATAACCTTCTCATCTAAAACTTGAGGCACAAGCTGTACCTCTTCAAGAACAACATCTTGAATGCCAACGATTTCCCGTGGAGTGTTGTCAACCACCTCTTCATCTTCTGCTGTTTCAGCTTTGTCTACTTTGTTTTCTTCAACATTGACTGCTTTAGTAGAATCTTCTGTTGGCGCATCAGCCGTTGGTGAAACTTCAAACACAGTCGATGCCACTTGCATTTGAGTTGACATGTTCGGCAGTCCCTGTGGCTGTACAGTCGATGTGGTCACCTTTGGTTGTAACCCTTTTAGAGTAAACAAACGGTATAGACGGTGTCGATCAGGTAGGACACACGAGTTGTTTTCAGGTTCAATCCAACCTTGTCGCTCGTCCAACCAATTACAACCTACTGCAATAACGCTCCTTGGAGATGGTACCGGCTTACACCAAGCACCGTCAGAGTATGAGGAACACTCAAATTCAACAAAGACTTGACCTGTAGGCATGATGCAAATCTCTCCTGACTGGGACAACATATCCACCACAGATTGTGAAATAATGTTGTTACGTCGCCTCTCATCAACAACTAATATGGCTGTGCTCCCATTGGGTAGACGAACTCGGGTCTTGAAAACGAAGGGAGGTGGGTCTTTTGAGGCTTGGTTGGAGCTTTCCTCCGCCATAGCTCTGATACCAAAATAATGTAGTTCTAGATAGGGTAAAGCCCTACTAGAAGCCAATTAAACCAGGACCAATAACAAGAAACAAAGGGGCTGCTGGTTCTGCAGTTTCAGTAGGACAGAATTGCAGTTTTAGGTCAAATCTAGGGCTTAGGTTAGGATAATGGAAAGGGGGCTTAGGGGGTATGGCTAGGCAGGTTTATAGGACTCTAGTAATGTAGGTATTATAGATTTTTAAGTGTTTTGAAAATTCTGTAAAACTGGACAGCAAGATCTAGGGTTTAATGGAGTTAGGGTTTATGGGATTCAAATAAAAAATAAAGGGGATCAATTGGGGGAAAGGATTAGAGGGTTAGAAGAAGAAATTGGGTGTCAAACTTACTGGAGATTCCACTGGCAGCAGCTTGAACAGATGTGAAGGATAAAACCACCTTCGAATTGAAGAAGATCCTTCCAGCCGTCACGGCGTAAGGAGTCAACCGGATTCCACCAGTCCCTTTTCACCTTGATAGAACCACAAGGATGCACACTCAACAGAGCAACACCCAACAGAGCAGGGCAGCAGCTATGGCAGCAAACAAAAAGCTTTTCATTAATCAAATTCGTGTTTAAGGCTTTTCCCCCTTACAACCTTATATAAAAGACTCAAAAATAGACTTTTACTCTAAAAAGGAAAGCCCTAACCCAATTCCTAACCTATTAGTTAACTTAAACTGACTAGGAAACTAAAATAGACTCAAAATAGAGTCCTAATGACTTAAAAACAACTTAAACTACTTAAAATAAAGAAGATTCCCTACTAGCCAATAGGATATAAGAACCTCTTAGCCAATAGGATCACTTCACTTAAATTAGACCAATTGAACCAATTTGATGCAACCAATTTAAACCGGTTCAATTAAAAACATAAAAATAGACTAAAAATTGGGCTAATCCCGTATGCAACCTATGTACCCCTCTTTTAGGCCCATGAAAGTGGCCTATTACATAGAAAACCCATGGGATCAAAGGCCCAACATACTTGTAACCCAACCCTAGACTTATTTCTAAAGAAATAAGCCCATTTCGGTGACGAATCTGCATCATGGGGTGATGACACAACCCATTATATGATCTCATGCTGTCACATGCAGCCCATTATGTGATGACAACAAAGAGTTTTTTTTCAACAATATGTCACATTATTACATGGGGGTATACGGTTACAAAAATATAGAATTTATATTTTTACTTGTGATATATATATCTACAAGGTTTCGGCCACAGCACATTTAGAAGGCAGCAACCAACTTGGAGTCTTGTGTGGACTTTAAGATTAAGTTTTAAAAGATAAGTAAGAGGTGCTGTCGAAATAATAAGAAAAGATCACAGCAAGATCGAACCCAGTTTTTTTTAAAAGAAATGATGAAATCCTCTTTCAGCTAGGAATCTAAGGAGGAGTTCAAGGGAAAGTCTGAGAGCATTCTTGAATGCCCATTTGGAGTCCTGGAGTCTTATGACTGTTGTGCGGAATTAGAAGATTCTACTGTTGTTATTTCTTGACGCGTCCGGGTTCTATGGATAAGAATTTAGTCTAATTGGGATTTTATATACGATATAGAATGTCCGAGTGAAAAAGAACCTTGTTGCTTCTACTAATCTGAAACCTTGTGGAGTTTCAAACTTGTTTTGGACATGATAGATAAGGTTTCTTGTGGACTTAACTGATTACATTTTCTATTTAATCTGGTTCAAGAACTCTTACCTGGGTAATTTAAGAGCTAGAAAGGAAAACAAGACTCTAATTGCGTGGACTTATATTACCTGAAGTAGCAGTCGAGTTATCCATGCCAAACCTTGCTGCTGACCTATTATATATATATATATATATATATGTATCCTATAAAAGTACGTACTCAACTTTTTTTGTCAAAATTTTCAGATACCCAAAATGCCCCTGATATCCACCCATTCAAAGACCAAAATACCCCTCCGTACCCTTTCAATCTCACTTGTCAAATTTTTCGCATACCCAAAATGTCCCTGATAACCACCCATTCAAAGTCCAAAATACCCCTCAGTCTCCTTCCAATCTCACTTTCCCACGCCTATCATTCACCATCAGGACTTTAAAAATAATAATAATACTTTCGTACATGATTCCGTGATTAGAGATTAAAAAAAAAAAAGATATAAATAAAGAGACATTCCAAAGCACATTCTTTCTATATTATATATTATTTTTTGGGTCCGTCAAAGTTAGGGAGATTATAAAAAAAAGAAGAAGATATAAATAAAGGAAAACCCCTTGATACACATATTAATCTGACTGATGACATGATGGATTGCACTATCCCTCTCAACAGACGTGTCCCCACAACTCTTCTCACTATCCCTCTCATACACAACTTCCGTGAGAGAATCTAAGAATCCCTTCCAACGCACAAAATACCAGAATGTAGGAAACCCCTAGAAGTCCCAAAAGATCCCTGAGTCCTCTTTGAATCTGTGCTTCCCACGCGAACAGACACACTCGCTCTTACTCAGGAATCCTTGGCTGTATAAAATCCCTTTCCTAGCCTCTCACCCAGCATATTTTGATTTCTTCAGGAGGCTCCAGAAAGAAGGGAAGATTGCAAAAGTGATTCAAGTTCAAGTTTGGTACGTGCATGTTTTTTAAACAAATGGTTTCTTCCTCTTTGAATCTCTTACGGTGTTCTTCTGCTCTCTGCCTCTGGTTTTTAAAATGCTCTGAAAATTATGGTTTTATTCCTTACATGGGATCCTGTCGCATGCTTCTCTCACACTGGATTTACTGGTTCTAACTGTATGTGAACCGACTTCAACATTCCAAAGATAGAAACTTAAACCCACTCCAAAGGCATTTGGAAATCGTCATCCAAAAAAGAACAACTAAGATGTAGCTCTTCCGAAGATTCATCACAAAGAAAGCCTCAAATAAAATTGGAAGGAAATGAAAAAAGAAAACTCACCAGATAGCGAGATCTCGATGGAAAAAAGACGAATCGCAAGAGAAGCAATACGGCCACGGCCTTTCGTGCCGTTCGAAGGAGGACAAATACAGAAAACCAAGGGTTCTGACCCGAGAAGCAGAAGGTTAAATAGCCTATAAAATTGAATGCCTCTGAAACCTCTTCTCCCAGCCAAAATCCTCTCTTTCTCTCTCACTGTTCCTCTCTGAGTCTCGTTCTTTCCAACGTTACGATCATTTGGCATTGTAATACAGGAGAGAATACAGGGAGGGAGAGAGAATACAGGGAGGAAGAGTAAGAAAGAGAAAGAGAGAGAATTGAAGAGAAGAAATAGAAGATACCCTAATCAGAACTGAAACGTAAGCAGCAGAAACCACTCACAATCTATATTCAATCTCAGGTAGCCATATGGCACAGTACATAAGCTTATTTAAAATTCTCAAAATATGACTCCTACTACGACTATAACTTGCCTAATCCTACCACAACTAAAACCACAACTTAATTGACCAATAATAAACTAAAAACAACATAAACCAATTCCTACGACTCGAGACTGGGAGTTTTTTTTCCTTAGACTTGGTCGCTTTGCTGTTTTCTTCTTCTCCTTGAGAAGCATGGTCGCACATACTGCCATCCTTCGACCCACTTGTTTAACATCCGTTTCAAACCGCCGTCGGCCCTTTCGCATCCCTGTTTGGGATTTGTCTTGCTGCCATCCCTATATGGGATCGTTCACCCAGTTTAAGCTTTGGATCAGCTTCACCGAGCCGCAGATCTACAACAACAAAAGTTTTTTTTCCTTCCTAAACCGAGAGAGAGAAAGAGATTAAAAAAAAAAAAAAAAGGTCGTTGCCGCTGTCCTTGAGGAAGATCAGAAGCCTGAAGCCGCTATCCATTTTCGCCGTTGTCCATCTGCCGACCGTTGCCGACACTTTTAAAACTTGAAGTTCTCCTCTTCAATCCTCTATCCTTGCCCACAGAGAGGTAAGAAACCCTTTTTTTCCTTTCTTTAGTAAATATTGAAGGGGTATGTGGGGTTAAATATAATAATGAGAAAGGGAATTTAATATTATATTAATATGTGAATGGAGAACAGGACATATGCGTGCATTTATGATATGTATATAATAATACCACATGAATATCTTATTTGAATATAATCTTGAAACTATGACATATGGGTTGATGTCATTCTTATATTCTTATATTTTCATCGATTCATGCTATTGTATATATGTCAATTGATCTATTCAAATCCTTTACTTAGTATCTTTTCAATATGATGTTTGGCATATGGCATCTTTATTATATGTTTTTTTTTAATGTTTTGTCTCGTTTTGCAACATTGAGACAATAACTATTGTTTAATTTGATTAGTTAATGATACTAATGCATCTATTGAAATATCAATCTATTATGTTTTTTATGATAATTGGTAAGAGGAATAAGCTCCACTATAATGTTTATTTTGTAGAGGATAAACGCTGATGCTGCTGTACTCCCAAGAGTACAATGCGATCCCAGGATTAAAAAACCCTATTGGGTTCACTATGGGCCCACCCAAATGTATATATAAGTTGACAAAAGTAGATAGAAAATGGCAGTTTTGGTAAATATAACAAAGGTTGCAAAGGGGAGTGGCATACTTGTAATAAATCAAAAAATGAATGAATCTAATGGGTACTTCAACAAGAAAATGGGTAGGCCTTAGGATTTATTGTAAAGAGCAAAACTTGGAAGGGAAATAAATTAAAGGGAAAAGTGGAGATAAAGGCAAAGGGGAAGGAAATTCTAGATAGTATAGATAGAAAAGGGAAGGGCTTTAAAGTGATAGATTGTCTTCAACCTCCGCCCTAAACAAAAAACAGATTACCCAGGCATAAAAATTAGCAGGCTTTGAGTAAAAGAACTCACTGGTTTGACCTTGGATTGGCCTGAAATTTCTTGTGGAGGTTGATAACTAAAAGGCCTCTTGATTTCAACCAAAAACATTTAAGTTTAAGCAGCCCACCCACAAATAAATAATAAATCAAAGATAATCTGATTCCTGTAGTTCTTTCCCCTCCAGTAGTAAATGATGACAGGAAGGGCTTCAAGATAGCCACTGCTTTGGGATCTTCAGTCTACCCGGGATTGGCCTGATCGGGAGGAGAGAATGATACCCACAATAAGACCATAGAGGGCGAGCCCTTCCGCCAAAATTAGGATAACGATCATTCCAACAAAAAGCTTTGGCTGTTATGCATTGGCCCTGAAAATTACAAGAACCAGGAGTGCCAATAAGTTACAACAATAGGATCAATAAAAGAATGCTTCTGAACATTAATCCGTTTAGCACAATAAACTAATGACTCAGACAAAGAGCAAAATATAATTATAGCAAAGATCATAACTGCATAAGTGTCCCTCATCCCCTTCGAATGATGTCTATGCTCTCATCAACTCCCACCCCCCCAATCCTATCCATGCTCTCATATATAAGTGTTTTCCATTATTGAAATATCCCCATGAGAAGTCCCTTTATAATTTGCTAAGACGTTCCCAGAAATTATCTTCCCATAAAGAGAGCTGAGTCAAGACTTGATGAGGACCATTGTCCGTGCATGTGACAGTATTCTAGCCTTCCATCCCTCAAATTTTCAACATATTCTTCTTTACACCAACGTAAACAGTGAAAATAATTATCTACATTCTTCCAGGTAGTACACATTTTCTGGGGCTGGGAAGTTGGTGCATTGTTCAGATACCTGAAGTTGGTGCCTTGTTTACTTACAAGGCTTAGATATTGAAGGATAAAATGCTAATAATATGAGACTACACAACATGCTTTCTCTCTCTCCAACATACGGCCACATGTGCAAATGCACATGTGAGTTTACTAGTATATATATATAAGGCTTTTTCTTGCGGGCATTAGAGCGCTCCTCCAATTGAAGCAGATTTGTGAGAGAAAAAGTAAAGGACTGCAATGTTGAAACATTGAAGAGAGAGTGATAAGCAGCAGAACCACACGGAGAGGTTTCTACACCAACTGGGTTGCACAAAGAATAAGTTTTTCTATAAACCTAAAGTAGTTTATGTCAAGGGTGCTGAGGGCCTTTTGTTTTCTTTGGGGTTGGGAGGTTTGACCCTAAGAGATTGTAGACCATGATGAGAGGTTTACTTTTATAGGATCGTATTCTAGGACCTTGCTTTGCATGCTTGTCAAGGATGATGGTCTTTAGGAGATTACTATTCTTGATATTCCCTGCACAGAAAACCGTTTTTGGAAAAATTTTAGTTTTCAAACGGCTTAGAATTAGGATTTGAAATTTACATGGTTGTGAAGTAGACTGTTAGCACTTTTTATACATGTATTTTAAGCCCCTAATTCATTCAGGAAGTGCATGTATTTTGGGTATCATTATGAGGTTAATGTAATTCTGTCCAGCGCATATGCCTATGGGCCGAATCCGAAGATGACCTCTTCTGATGAAATGTGGCTCTATCAGTCTAGTTTCACCCATAAAAAGACTTGATTAAATTAATTTCTGGAAGGGACAAATTATATTTTTGCCGCACTCTTGAGTGCAGGTTTTGTTATAGTTTTGAACCCAAGTTGTGCTCAATTTTTTAGCAAACATAGAGACCTTAAAATAAGTTGATGTCTTCTGGTGATTTGTGTATTTATGAGTCTAATTAACCTATAAAAAACTGAGTTATTTGAATTTTGAACAATGGAGTTAAGACACTGTGAGTGCACGGTGGTCGTTCTGTTTGGGCAGAAAAGGTTCCTGTCAGTATCCTGGTTTGGGCTTGGATTTGAAGGGACTTAGAGGTCTAGTTTGGAGATGGGTCCTTATGATGATTGATGGGATTTTAAGTCTAGTTGAATAATATATAAGTTGTATATCTAGTGGATCTCTATGTTAGAAGTTATGGCATTAGGAATTGACTATTGGTAGAGTGGGATTGTACATCGTATGAGAGAGAAACTAAAGACTTGGTAAAGGTGTAATTCTATTCAAGTAACAAAGTGAGTGAATCATAGATTTTTGCATGATTGATATGCCTTATATACAATGTTATGTGAGTGAATCATAGATTTTTACATGGTTGATATGCCTCTTATACTATGATATGAGCGAACCGTTATTCTCTTATATTTCAGATGCTTTGTGATTGTTTATGATGTTTACAAATATTAGATATTGTTTCATGCTTTACTATGAGTGACATTCCATGTATGCGTCATAAGTTTAAAATTATATGAATGTGATGAAATGCCATGACAACATATGTTAGAATCTCATTAAGAATATAAAGAAAAAATTGGCCATAAGTTCTCAGATCCAGACACTTAGAATTCAGAACTAGAAGCCAGACTGCACCCCTTTCCAGAAGGGGCTTAGGTTCTGGATGAGGACACAAGAACAAAATTGAGGATAAAACCTCCCACAAGGGAGCACACTGCCCTCTAGAACCAGAACCAGAATGAGGGTAAGGATGGGAATTCCCTTACTCTTCCAGAACCGGATCATGACTTCCCATAGGGGAGTTTGTTTGACCCCAGACCTGGTCCAGTCAGCCGGGGTAAAAGTGAAATGACTCTCGGTGGTGTTTAGCCGGGTAATACAAGAATCATAGATTTTTGGTATTCTTGAGAGATCTCCATTGTATTTTCTTCCATTACATAGTGAATCATCTTCAGCTTCGTCCGTGGACGTAGCACATCATATTGGTGTGTGAACCATGTTAAATCTCTGTTTCATCTCTGCTCTGTTTTGTTTCTTCATGTTTCTTGGTGTTTGCGTTAACACTCATCCTTAGTCCTTTGCCAAGTTTTAAAACTAGATTTCTTAGCCTTAATGGTTGTTTGAACTTCATCATTCCATCACCAAGTTTTCTTAGATGAATACCGTTTTTCTTTAGATTCGCCTAGAACTTCTTTAGCTACATTCTTAATATAAGCAGCCATCTCGTTCTACATCATATTAGTGTTTCCATCAAAGTCCCACCTTCTTTGTTGTACTAATTTCAGGCATCTCCTTTTAAGTTCCACCATCTTATCCTATGGCAAATAATCTCACATTTCCTATGTTTCAATGTTTTAAAACGCATTTCTATGACTATTAATCTATGTTACGTGGTTAGGCTCTCTGCTTTTATAACCTTACAATCTTCAAATAATAACCTATTGGTCCTTCTAGTTAAAAAGAAATCTATTGGGCTACTATTATGCTCATTTTTTTAAGGTTATTTAGTGTTCTCTCTTTTCCAAGGTTCAAAAACTCGTCTCGATTTGGTGTCTCAACCTGGTCGAGACGACCGAGATCTCACCGAGATAGTGTATTTTTTATTTTGTTTATGATGTTTCAGTGGGCAAATGGCCATAGTTGGCTCCACAACTTTAAGGGAAGCTTGTTTTAGGCTTATTAAACATATTTAAATCTTCAAATTGTAAAATAAAAGCACCCAATTTGGTATTTTGGATTTGCACCCTTGGTTGGCAGTAATCATTGAACCCTTAACGTAATATTGCCTATTCTACACATTGTTTGAGTGCTATGAGACATAATTGACAAGTAAAACAAGTAAATTATGTAATAATGGATGAAGACACATAATATTGAATAATTATTTAAGAAATAGTTCAAGACTTAAAGTTTCTACTACAAACCACAAGATACAGTGTTCACAATGCATATTACTTGGACACCCAACCCAAGTACAATAAATAATCATAAGTCATAGACACTTTACTACCCTAGTCTTCCACGTCTCAACTCCCAAGTCCCAAACAATACATACTATGACTCTATGAGTACTGAGGAGGTCGAGATTCTCGAAATATTTGAAATTTTGGTTGAGTTATTCGAAACTGTGCATGTTTTGTGTCTCATATGTCATCTCGTCTTGAGGAGCTTGAGATTCTCGAGATATTCGAGATCTCACCGAGATTTCGGCAAGTTTTTGAACTATGCTCTTTTCAAAGCATGCGTTTACTATTGATAGATCATAAGCCATAGAAAAATCTAAAATGGGAGTGTCCTCATTTCTATCTCCAAAACTATATCCTCTATTCTTCCATAACTTATACTGTTTTTTCCAACATGTCAATTTAGATCTCCCCTATAATAATCTTTTCTCTTTGATTAAATCTTTGAACTAATCTATCAGTGTTTTCCCAAGATTGTTTCTTAATATTTTCATCCAATTCTATTTATTATACAACCGCAATTTTTAAATCTTTATTTACTACTATTCCCACCCCGCTTCAATTATTTTTATCTGCAATATACCAAAGTTTATAGTCATCTAATTCCTTAGTTTTTTACCCTTCCATCTAGTTTCTTGTATACAAGTTATGTTAATTCTTCTTCTTCCCATTATATTTATCAATTCTAAATTCTTTCCCGTTAAAGTTGCTATGTTCCAAGATGCTAATCTAATCTTACATTTTTGCACTAACTTCTTTACACACACTTGTCCATGGTGCGAGTACCCTTGCCCACTTGTCTCCATATCCGGGTACTGAAGCTGTGTGTCGCTTACAAGGATGCCCTAGCTAAATCCTTGCTCACTATTCATGACACCTGATCATAGTGCAACACGTCACTTCCGGGGTATGCTTTAGTATAAGGTCAAAAATATAAAGTTCTAGGATCCATGCAAAAGGGTTTGGCTAATGTTTTTATGATGCCAGCTGCCGACCTAATGCACCAACCCTCCTTTTTCTGGGCTTGGGACCGGCAGGAGAAAACACTGGCGGAGTTTAATCCAATTTTCTAGTGTTGGATTGTATGGGCCAGAATACTGTGGGGCTATTCTGGACTTTTTACCTATTTTAGGATATGTACAGCCATGTCGGCTTAGTTAGGGACAGTTCTGTCCATGTAATATTTTCTATTGATTATAAATATATGGCTTGGGGTCTGCCTTAGACTATCCAAGCATTCAGCTCTAATTTTATTCCTGTTAACATGGCATCAGAGCAGGTTTCGTATTAGGGCCTCTCCTTTCTCCTTTTTTCAGCCTTCTCTTTCCCTTCTTTCTCTCTCTCTCTCGATCTCTTCCTTTCTTCCCTTGTTTCTCTTATCCCAATAGGGCAGCACTGATGAGGTGATCAATAGATCAAGTTGCTGCCCTTTCTCACCTCATTCAATGCAAGAAAAATTCTGATCGATAGGAACCTCCTCCCTGTCTGTGATATTTGAAGCTTCAAGTTCTTGGATTGTTTCCCCATCAATTTATTAGAACCAATTTCTCTTATTGAAGATCAAGACCTGCAGCAGATTTTTTTCCAAACAAGTTTCTATCTACAGCCACCTATTGTGAAGACCTCCTGGTATCGATTACTCCCAAAATCAGGGTTTTCTCAAAACCCTGACATATATCAATCTTGGAGTTATAGGTTTCTGTTGGTGCTGATATTTGAAGGACTGATCAAGCCCCTTTGGAACTCAACTCGACCAAAGTTTCGGTGCCAAACAGTGTTTTTTTTGAAGGACTCTCCCCTTCATCGATTTCAGCCAAAACAGGGTTTTTTTTCAAAACCCTAACAATGTCGATCTAGGGGATTCCCTTGTCTGCTACTGCTGATTTTTGGAGACATACATTCTCCCATTGAAAGAGGATTCTCCACCAAATTTCAGCCCTTACCTTGAAGGGATTCTTTGGTTTCTCATCCCACCAACTTCTCTGTGATCATGGGTGACTCAGTTAATTCGACTGCAACTTCTGTTGGTGATGACCAAGGCAAATCAAAATTTCATACCTTTCCTCCTAATCCAATCAAATTGGGTTACTTGTTTTGATCTCGATCTGCTTCCTTTGCCATTGCTGGCCGTGGCCTCACTGGTCACATTAATGGCACCACTGTTATGCCAACTGAGACTGGTCATACTCAAGATAGATGGCTTGCCAATAATGGGGTGGTCATGTCATACCTCATTGGTTCGATGACTTCAGATGTTGCGCATGGATTTCTTGTCCTTGATACAGCCTCTCAAATACGGGTTGCTTGCAAGGAAACTTATGGGCAGCTTGGCAATGATGCTCAGGTGTATGAACTCTGGCAGAAGGTCCTTCACACTACTCAGGGAGAGTTGTCAATCTCTAAATACTATGCTACTTTGCGCAGCCTTTGGCAGCAATTGGACCACTTCTCTGATTATCACCCTACTACAGCTGCTGACATTACTTCTTACAAGAAGCAGGTGGACAAGATTAGAGTTTATGGCTTTCTAGCTGGTTTGAATGTGGAGTATGACCAAATTCAGGTTCAGGTGTTGGGCCATAAACCTTTTCCCACTCTTGAACATTTCTATGCTTTGGCCTGCTCTGAGGAAAACCGTAGGGCTGCCATGCTGCAGCTACCTATTACTGACAGATCAGCCCTCAAGGCTGTTGCCCCGGCTACTCTTGCACCTGTTGGCACTGCTTCTCTTGGTGATTCTACTACATGTGTTGGTTGAACTGTGGGTTAGAGAGAGGGAAGAAAGAAATAGAATTGATTTAATGAGAGAAAGACCCCCTCTAAATAGAGGGGAAGTTACAACTTATATAAGCTAGGCGATGTGGGACTAAACCCACACAGCCAACTAAACACTTAATAACTTAAAATTAACCCCAAAAGGACCAGAATACCCCCACGGTATTCTGGTGTACATTATTCTAACACTCCCCCTCACGCTAGATTATACAAATATGAAAGAAGGAAGATCCAGCGTGGACTAAAGAAAAAAACTCTACTAAAGAAAAACTCTCTCCATAACAATGTTAACACTCCCCTTCAAGTTGGTGCATACAAGGTACTATTACCCAACTTGAATAAAACGGGAAAAATAAGTTGTAGCAGAATCCAGCTTCAGAATGAATGCAGCTCCCAAATAGACCTTCAAGAACTTGAAAAAAAATAGACCTTCAAACTTGGACAGACTTGATCAGCAAAAAAGGCATCTCTCACCAATCTTTGTCCAATAATGAATCTCTGAAGTATAATCTTGAACATAAGCAACTAGGGTAGCCGGCAAATGAGTCAAGCAGCAGTAAAGAATATTAAGCAACGGAAAAAGCTACCAAACTGTAGGATCTCATATGGACAGGTAATAACCAAATATCTTCAAAACTTTTAAGGCCAACCTCCCCCTTATGACAAACTTTAACCCAATAACAAAGTAGATACCCATTGGCAATGGTGAAACCTCTGACCTTCTATGTTTTGCACCAAGTGTCCCTGCATGTTCTGCTCTCTGCAATGGCTGCAGGTATACTGTATATAATCCCCCCCTCACGTGTAGTGCACGTGGACATAAGAGAGATTAGGTTAGAGATAGGGCCAAACATAACATTCCAGAATGGTGCAATGGCTGCCAAGTGTAATGGAAAAAAGAAGAAAATGGTAAAGAAGAGAATACCATTAACTTCCAAGGGTGTTATGGGTAATGCCAAAGGTATGTTTTGGGAGGTGGTGAAAGAAAAACAGCAGTGGGGTAATGGAGTAGGATTAACTTGGGCAACATAGAAAGCTCCAACCATCTTCCTTCAATCAACTAAACACTTTGAATGGAAACCCCTGTAGGGGAGAAACTCCTAACTCCAATATTCAGATCTGAAAAATATACAGATCTGATTCGAAGTAAGGAAATGCTCCAATTGTCAAGGCTTGATCAATCTTCAAACAGGGAGGAGCAATTGTGCAAATGTTTCCATGGTAGAAACTCCCACATGCAAGACAGTACTAAAGATATCTGGACAAACTGAATGGAAGTAGCCTCAACAAAACTAGATTAGATTTGAATCTATAACAACGCTAGTATGCAAGCTCCAAAGTATGCCGGATATTAACCAGAAAGGCTCCACATGACTGAATAGGTTCGTAGGTGTAACCAAAAAAATCGTGGAACACTGGTGTAATCCCAAAAAGGCTGATCTCCAGGGTAGCAGATTCGAGTCTTCAATAACGAGAGAAATTCGATCTCCAATAAAAGGAAACTTAGTTATAATCATAAGGTAGCAGGATTCCACATGAAGGCAGCAGTAACACATCAACCAGGCATGCTTACAGAAGCCAATCAATAACACCAGCCAGGTAGGTAGTGAAACTCAAAAAAATAACCAGCAAAATAAGATAAATAACCAGACACATCCATAGGCAGTTGAAGCAGCCAGCCACATAAGAACAAGGAAAATAGGTTGATAATTGGAAAAATCGAGCCATAAGAATAAACCTGAATTTTTTCCAAAAATAACTGATGAATGACGCTGAAATATGGGTTGAATACTCCTCTGATATGTATAAGACTCTCCTCAAAATATGAGCGTGATAGGAAAACCCTAACCCTAAAATCGATTGTTGTCAGGGTTTTAGAAAACCCTGAAATTGAGATTGATTTAGGGAAAGGGGGCTGTAATTGCTGATGTAGACATGTAATAGATGCTGACCAAGGCTATTAGAATGGAACCTCCAAGGTGAACAATCAATCTCCAGTAAGAGTGAGACCTAATCTTCAAAGGGGAGAGACTCCAAAAAATCGTAGAAGTAGAGTAGGGCAGCATTACAGCACTACACCAGCATAAAGGACCTTCTTCAAGCCTTGAACTGATGAAGGAGAGTTCTCTTTTAATGTTAGAACCACCTCCAAAGCACTCGAACAACAACAAACATCCCTAGCCTAAATCGATTTTTATCAGGGTTTTTCTAAAACCCTAAAAAGAAGAGATCGATTGGGGTAGGGGTCTTCAAAAAACTTGGATAGGTGCAATATTGAGGTCGATTGGTCCTTGAAGTGGGAGTAATCAGCCCTCAAAAAATTAGCAAAAACTGAAACCTGAAAGTCAGGGTTTTTGGCAGGTTAAGGAATTTTTGCTGTAGAAACAAATCCAGCCATCTGAAAGGGTTCAAACTTAGGTCGAGTAGGGCTTGTAGTAATAGGGAATCGCCCCCAAAAGATCAGTTGCATCTGAAAAAGGAAACACCAAAATCGATTGGAGTCAGGGTTTTGAAAAACCCTGACAAGTTGAGATCGATTAGGGTATGGTGGCTAGAATTAATTAAAGCTTGGAGAAAAAGGAAATAGGGAATGAGGATAATGGAATAGGGTAGAAAGGGGCTGGAGAAGGGTGCATAGGGAGCTCCAATGGTGGAAGGTCAGCCTTCAATAGTAATAGGAAGTCGATCTCCAAAAAATTATGGAAAACCCCAAATTGCAAAGATAATTCCAGCAGTATTTTACTATAGAAAAGTAGATAGAATTGAGGAGGGCAGCAACTAAATCATTGATATGATGTTTACCTCATTAGTGCTGCCCCTGTTTTTGTGCTGAAAAGGAGAAAAACAGGAGCAGGAAAAAACGAGAAAAAAAGGGAGAAGAAGAGGAGAGATCGATTGGAGGAAAAGGAGGGAGAAAATAGGATTTTTCTCTCTCTAACCTAGATCAGACCAGCTTTGATACCGTATAGAAACCGCTTCCTCTAAAAGGCCGACCTTGTAGGAAAGGAAGGAAACAATATGTATATCATACAGGAGCTCTAACACGACGGACTATCCAAAGGGGGACACAGGTGGATAAATAATTTTTTAACACCTGCCCGCTCCCAGGGGGACTCGATACCGTAACCCCTGCCTGCTCTGATACCATGTTGGTTGAACCGTGGGTTAGAGAGAGGGAAGAAAGAAATAGAATTGATTTAATGAGAGAAAGACCCCCTCTATTATAAATAGAGGGGAAGTTACAACTTATATAAGCTAGGCGATGTGGGACTAAATCCACACAGCCAACTAAACACTTAATAACTTAAAATTAACCCCAAAAGGACCAGAATACCCCCACGGTATTCTGGTGTACATTATTCTAACACATGGGCTGTTGTTTGTGAGCAAAGTCACAAATCCTACCACACCAAAGAGAAGTGCTGGAAATTTCATGGGAAACCAGCTGACTTTGAAGCTAAAAGGGCTGCCAAGACAAAGACAAAGACAAAGCCAAAGAGTAAGGCTCATCACACTGAGATTGTTACTACAACCCCTGTTACTGACATTGGTCTATTCCAATTTCCAAGATGATCTATAGGCATTCCTACATGTGCGAAGGACTTTTGTTGCTGCTGTCTCTACTACATCTGCTGATACTGCCAACTCTTTTGCTCCTTCAGGGTCACACTTTGCCCGGTCAGGTATTCCATTTGGTGGTCACTGTGCTTCTGTAGCTTCCCATCCTTGGATCATAGATTCTGGAGCTACAGATCACATGACCGGTTCCTCTAGCCTGTTCCATCGTTATTCTCCCACTTCTTGGAAAGACAAGGTCAAAGTAGCTGATGGTTCCCTTTCTTCCATATCTGGAAAAGGAATCATCAACTATACTTCCTCTCTTCCTTTGTCCTCTGTTTTACATATTCCTAATTTTACTACTAACCTTCTATCCATTAGTAGTATTACTCGTGATCTTAATTGCAAAGTAACTTTTTTTCCTTCCCATTGTGTTTTTCAGGATCTGGACTCTGGAAAGACGATTGGATTGGGTAAAGTACATGGTGGATTGTACCTGCTTGAAGATGGTCGTCCCTCTCCACCACCATTACCTTCTCCGCTACATCAGAACTCCTTGGTCTCTTATGAACTTTACCAATGGCTCTTTAGATTAGGTCACCCTCCATTAGGAATTTTAGCACATTTATCTCCTAGTTTTGTCACCCAATGTACGAAGGATGACTTTTTTTTTTTTTAGGCTTGTGTTCTGGCCAAATAGACACGATCAATTTATTCTTTATCAAATATAAGGAGTTCTTCTTGTTTTCAATTGGTGCACTCTGATGTTTGGGGTAAAACATCTCTTTCTGGTCACCGTTGGTTTGTTTCTTTTATTGACTGGCACTCTAGGAACACATGGGTGTATCTTTTACACACAAAAAATCAAGTTTTTGAGTGTTTTCGGCATTTTCATAAAATGGTCCAAACTTAGTTCCAGGCTACTCTCTAAATATTGAGAAGTGATAATGGAACCGAGTATAAAGAATCTCAATTTCAAAAAATCTAGCTGACCATGGTATCGTTCACTAGACTAGTTGTGTTGATACCCCCTGCCCAGAATGGTGTGGCAGAAAGAAAAAACCGCCACTTGTTAGAGGTGGCCAGGGCTTAGATGTTTGCTAGACATATCCCATCTCAATATTGGGGAGATTCTGTCCTCACTGCTGCCTATCTCGTTAATAGGCTACCTTTTCGGGTTCTTGACTCCCATAGGAAGTTTTACTGGGGAATTCCTCCTTTATTGTTACTCCCAAGGTGTTTGGTTGTGTGTGTTATGCTAGAGATACAAAATCTCCAGGCAAACTTGAACCTAGGGGGTTACGTTGTATTTTCTTGGGTTATTCTCCAACTCAGAAGGGTTACAAGTGCTACCATCCCTCTTCCCGCCGTACTTTGGTCAGTATGGATGCTATTTTTCATGAGACCCTTTCCTATTATTCTTCACCACCTCTTAAGGGTGAGAGTTCTAGTGAAGATGTGTTGTCCTTTGAGGTTCCTCTTCTTCTAACCCCTACAGCTGCTGTCCAGGCCCCTACGGCTGCTGCCCAACCTCCTTTGACTGCTGCCCATTCTCCTTTGGCTGCTGCCCAGCCTCCTCTTGCTGTTCCCCCCTCATCCAAAGGGAGTCATTTACAGGGGGAGACCATGGAAAGGAGTGTTGTTGATGTTCCTATTCAGGGGGAGCTGACTCCAGTCCAGAGAACTATTGGTGAGTTTCAGAAGAAGATTGACAACTCAAATATGATCACCTATAAAAAGGGAAGCACCAAAAGGGGATAGCTTCAATCCATTGTAGCACCGATACCCATCCAGTTGCTGGCTCAAGATCCAAATTCTTCCTCTCCTGGTAAGCCCTTTTCTTCCGACCTACCTATTGCTCATCGCAAAGGTACTAGAACTTACACTCTGCATCCTATATCTCGTTTTGTTTCTTATAGTTCTCTTTCTCCTTCTTTTTGTGCATTTGTATTTTCTATTTATTTTGTTTCCATTCCTAAAAATTGGCAGGAAGCATCTACAGATGGAAAGTGGAAGGCAACAAGGTTGGAAGAAATGAGAGCACTACACAAAAATAATACGTGGGATCTTGTGGCTCTTCCTCCAGGGAAAAAACCAGTTGGATGTAAATGGGTCTTTGTGGTCAAACAGAAGGTAGATGGGATAGTGGATCGTTATAAGGCACAACTGGTTGCAAAGGGGTTCACTCAAACTTATGGAGTTGACTAGCAGGAAACCTTCGCACCAGTGGCGAATTTCAACACTATAAGGGTGTTGTTGTCTTGTGCTGCAAATCTTGGGTGGGATCTTCAGCAGTTGGATGTAAAGAATGCCTTCCTCCATGGGGAGCTTGAGGAAGAGGTATATATGGATATTCCACCAGGCTTCTCTGATGACAGGACCAGGGGCAAGGTCTGTAAATTGAAGCATGCTCTTTATGGGTTGAAGTAGTCACCTAGAGCCTGGTTTGGCAGGTTTCACAAGGCTATGATTTCAGCAGGATATAAGCAAAGCAATGCTTATCACACTTTTTTCATCAGATGAGTTGGTGACAAAGTAACTATTCTTATAGTCTATGTGGATGATATTGTGGTCACTGGTAATGATGGCGATGCTATCAAGAAATTGAAGCACTTCCTTAGTAGTGAGCTTGAAGTAAAGGATCTGGGGACTAAAATATTTTTTAGGGATAGAAGTTGCTCGATCTTCAAAGGGCATCTTTCTTTCTCAAAGAAAATATATCCTAGATCTGTTGTCTGAGACTGGGTTGCTAGGTTGTCATCCTTCAGATACTCCTATGGAAGCTTCTACAAGACTTAAGTAGAAAGAGGGTGCACCTGTTGACAAAGGCCGTTATCAGCGATTAGTGGGCAAACTAATCTATCTCTCTCACACACGACCTGACATAGCCATTGCTGTAAGTTTGGTGAGCTAGTTTATGCATGATCCTTATTCCTCTCACATGGAGGCAGTCCTTCGTATTTTGCGATATTTGAAGTCTGCTCCAAGAAAAGGAATCCTCCTCTCTCCAAATGGTCATCTAAAGATTAAAGCTTATACTGATGCCGATTGGGCTGGCTCTACTAACAGAAAGTTAATTTTTGGCTATTGTTCCTTTGTGGGTGGAAAGCTTGTCTCATGGCGTAGCAAGAAGCAGAATGTTGTGGCAAGGTCAAGTGCTGAAGCAGAATTCTATGCAATGGCACAAGGAATCTGTAAACTTTTGTGGCTTAGAGGATTGTTGCAGGATACTGGTGTTGTTGTCCATCTTCCCATGATGCTTTATTGTGATAATAAAACAGCCATTAGCATTGCTCATAACCCTATTCAGCATGATCGTACCAAGCATGTGGAGGTTGACCGACATTTCATCAAGGAGAAGCTTGAAGCCGGACTCATCTATGTTCCCTTTGTGAAGTCTGCTGATCAGTTAGCCGATGTGTTCACTAAGGTACTAAGTGGAAAAGTGTTTTTTCCTATCTTAGTCAAGTTGGGCATGCATGACATATATGCTCCAACTTGAGGGGGAGTGTTGGATTGTATTGGCCAGAATACCGTGGGGGTATTCTGGATTTTTTACCTATTTTATGATATGTACAGCCATGTCGGCTTAGTTTGGGACAGTTCTGTCCATGTAATATTTTCTATTGATTATAAATATATGGCTTGGGGTCTGCCTTAGACTATCCAAGCATTCAGCTCTAATTTTATTCCTGTTAACATCTAGAAATTGTAAGAAAATAGAAATAAACACCTATTTCGTATAGGCTTTAAATCCCTATTTTTGGGCTTATAAACTTTGCTCATTACAATAGAGAACCCAAAAATATTAAGCCCAGTACCCCATATAACCCACAGGGTTTTTGAAATTAAGTTTAACATGAACCAATCTTAACCGCAGGTTCAGTTTGACCAAGAAAAATTAACCAAACCCAAAACAATACTCTTCTTCTTCTCTTCTTGCTGGAATTCTCCATCATTATCCTTAATACAGAATTTTATTATGGCTCAGTCTTGTTGAGAACAAAGTGAAGGGAAGGGCAATGAAGTCAAAACAAAATAAAATGGAAACATTTGTAATTATTACCAACATTAATGGATTTTGAATTAGTAACTAAATTTTACTTTTCATCCAAATTCCTTAGATTTGAAGAGGAAGATAAGGATTCAGTTACCATATTTGATAAAATTTTATGATACACAATCATGATTACAGAAGTTTCAAAATATTTTTTCCTTTTCCCAAATTAATGCCACTTTTCCCTCATTTCCTTTTAGTTGCAACAGGTGCATCCTATGATCTGTTATTTCTTTTCCTTTTCTTTTTTATTTTTTAAATACATCCTATGGTGTATTATTTCTTTTCCTTTTCTTTTTAAAATTTTGAATACGTGCAACGGTAAGGTTGCTCCATTGCGACCTATTGGTCGTGGGTTCGAGTCCAGAGCCTCTCCGTGAAGCGGGGGTAAGGCTGCATGCATTATGACCCTCCCCAGACCCTGCAGTGGCAGGACCCTCATGCACTGGGCACGCCCTTTTTTATCTGCTGGATGTTGTAAAAATTAAGCAGAATGAGGTTCAGATTTTATGTTTTATTGTTGATTACTGTTATGCCTTTTCCACCAGGATCATGAAAGCTCATTGGAGGAGTTGCAGAGGCTGCCTGATGATTGGGAATTCCAGGAAACTACAATCATGAAAACTCAAAACAAGCTGCGGTCTACCCGTGCAAAGTTAGCAGTACTAGAAGGCAAGATAGCTCTATCAATTAGGTATGCATACCCTTCATTTTGATGCCCTCATCTTTGTCCTTTCTTGGTCCACTGACAATGATTGATTCTTATCTTCCGTTTCAGTGAAGCACAAAAAATGGTAGATGAGAAACAAAGGAGAATTGATAGTGCTCAAAGGGCTCTACTTCTTCTCCGGACTGCATGCATAATCTGGCCTATGCCAGCCTCTGAGGTTCTATTAGCTGGATCATTTGATGGTTGGGCTAGTCAGGTATGTTTGAGCTTTCAAATAACTAATTACTTGAATATTGTGTTGCCCAAATTTCTACTAGTGCAAATAAATAATGTGTACATACAAGGCAAAAGGCTATGGTTATGCAAGGTAGTCCAACTGCAATAACGATACTTTATGTTTGGGCTCAATTTCATAGCTTACTTAGGCAGCATATTCCATTACAACTAATAGGTTGTTAAGAGTGAAGCTAACCCACTAAAAAGTTTTAAAAAAGTTTAGGCCAAATACACAAGAAATGTCTTTTTTGCTTTCTGGGTTGTATTTTACCTTTACTTCTGTTGTCATCTTCCTAATTTCACTGCTACTAAAACAATGAGCTGATTGCCCCTATATTTCCATGTTCAACCATTGACCTCCAGAACAACTCTCACAGTAATAAATATTTATCTCAGATCAAGGTTTTAGATTTTGGTTTTGAAATATTTCAGGTTTTGACCGAAATTCAACCAAAACTCTGCATGTTTCGGCTGGCCATTTGTTGGGCCAAATGACAATTTTTTTTGCCCGGAACTTCAGGGAAACCCGAATTAAGCATTTCTAAACAAATTGGAACCTGTAGATTGCAAAAAAACCACATCCAAAATGGTAGTTTAGTTTCATACCTTAGGTTGGTAGTGTATGCCGTATCCTGCTGTATACTTTCTCAAATATAGCTAATTCTACACATAATGTAGCATTAGAATACACAAAATTCAATGTAAACAATTAAAATATGCATTAGGAATGAAGAAAAACCATGTAATATTTCACAATGTCAAAGCGTTACAAGTGTTTCCAGTATTGAAGTACAAATGTAAAACCAAGGTTAAAACACCCCTACAAAACCGTTCCTCCAACTCTATGTCAGTACCACATAGAAATCCGGGAAGGATCGAAACTTTTGGGGGAAAAGGGTATACCTCTAAGTTTGAATCTTACACAACTCTTGCTTAAATGTGGCAAATCGTTATTGTAGATGCATTGTAGTAGTCCTCAATGCTTTGTTCCACCAAGAAATGTGGTTGGGAGGGGGTTAGGTAGGAAGAACTCTAAAACCCTCCCCGATAGGATCCCAAGACAAACCCATCTGATAGCAAACCCCAAAATTGACTGAACTCTCAAACCTCTCAGATTAACACCAAACTCTAGGAAACAATAGTTAATAGGAAGGATAAGAACCTCTCAAAAGATGGGAGTGATCTGATGAGCTATTTGGGAGTAACTAAGGAAACAATGATCTCTCGGGCTGAGATCCCAGAAACAATGAAACTGAAATTAAATCCAATCCAACCAACTGACTGGCCTGAATATTGGATCAGACCTTAATCTCAGCAGTTTAATTCAAAGGCCTATGGTATTATAGACATTAGATGGTTGAATTATAACTAATTTGAAAAACTCCATATCTGAAATAGTGAAACTGAGAAAAGAGAGATTTTAAGTATCTCACAAACCAGAAATCAGAAGGGCCCCAAACTGTGGTTGAGTAGGGGTCTAGGGTGAGGCTATATTGTCCTGAAGTTGCAGGTGAAACAGATCTAGGTTACGGGACAAACAATGTTGGCTGAAACTGGGGAAAAAACAGAGCATGCGATTGAATGATAAAATAGAAATTTTAACCCAGAAAGTTGATTACCTGGTGTTGGAATTAAATCAATAGATAGTAGTCCAATAACCGTCTGGAATTCAGCAATCAAAACAACCGCAGCAACAAGATATCGATCACACTTAGACACAAGCTTCAATCTGGAGGCAAACAGAGTTTGGGGGAAGGAAACTTGAAGAAGTTAACCTATCTCAGCTCTGGGAATCCCTCCCAATCAATCACTCACAGTCATAGATCCTTAGGGCTCAAAGCTCGCAAATCATCAATTAATCAAATTGTGAATGTCTTTAGCAGCCTTGCAATGTTTATATAGACTGAAATATAAATTCCTATTCTAACTATGTAAACTGAATTATACTCCTATGAATAGGAATGCTTGCAACTTAGCTGAAAATAAAAAAATGACTAATAACTAACTATTCCTACTTCAACTAGAAATGAAAATAAGCTAATACTAAGCCTAAGCCCGTATGCCTACCTTGTACCTACATTTTAGGCCCATTAAAGTGGCTTCTTACAAAGAAAACACATGGAATCAAAGGCCCAATGCATATATAACCTAACCCAAGGCTTATTTCCGCTAAAATAAGCCCTGTATGTGACTTATCTGCATCAAAATGCAGGGGATTTGGCAAACAATACTGTAGAGAGACTTGAACTTAGGGAAAGGCTTGGATGATTTGAGTCACCCCAAGCACCTCTTTATTTATAAGAGTAATAAAAGAATAAACATATGTACATGAGCAATGTGGGATTAAACCACATACAAACAACTAAATAAATAAAGAAGAAAAAAGTCCAGAATACCCCCCAAGGTATTCTGGCCCATATCTAAATCTGGGTTTTTATTTTTTTGGAGTTTTTCCCCCTCTAACAGGCGAAACAACTCAACATTCATGAAATGGGTGGAAATTTTGAGCCATTTCTAATCTAATGCAGAGCATCCAACTGATCCAATCAACAGCCCACCATCAAGAAGGCCTGATCACTACTTTGTTAAGAAGTATGCTAGGCTAAAGGCCCAGTGCAAGCCCACAGTCCAGCAGAAGCCAAAGGCCCAACCCAACTAAGAATTCATGTGCATAGGCCCAAGTCTGGCCAACAGTAGCAGGCCTAGCCCATGGCTAATCCTCTTGGGCCTAGGACTAAATCAGACCACCTTGGCTGGCCCTCTTTATTCTTGTCTTTTTAGTTTCCCTAAAGTCATGTTTGTAACTTAAAGTCATTAGTGGTAGGTTACTAAAGTCTTGGTTGTAACTTAAAGTCTTTGGTGGTAGGTTACTAAAGTCTTGGTTGTAACCTAAAATCATTGGTGGTAGGTTACTAAAGTCATGGTTGTAACCTAAAGTCATTGGCAGTGGGTTACTAAAGTCATGTTTGTAAGTCATTGGTGGTGGTTGTAACCTATAGGCATTTATGCCTCTCTCCTCATACTATATAAAGAGACCATGGCTGCTCATGGAAGCATGAATTACAACCAACAAATCAATCTCCTTGTGAGTTCTTTACTTGATAGCAAGTGGCCTTGGGTGGATCTTCCTTGGTGGTCTAGGTGGGACTCCTACGACTGGGACACTAGTGGGACTCTAGTTGTCTAACTTATCTTTTATTTATCATCCTTATCCTCAAGCATCCATCATCCATTACAGCAGATCATCTTCAAGTAAGTTCTCAAGATATCTTATATTCTGTTCCTACACCCTTCTTCCATTCACACCCCTTTGCTGCCTTTAAACCCTATACATAACCCTCTAGCCGTGCCTTTTCTTTACCTCCATCAAAACCAGCAGTCAACCATCCTAATCAACCTTAGCCTAATTAAACCCATTTTAGTTCAGACCCTATCCCCTACTAGTTTTGATCTTGGCGTGCTAACCATTTCAGGTTTGCACCAATTTCGACTGAAACAATGCTTTTGTATATGCACTGTTTTATATCGAAACCAAAATTCTGGATGAAATGTTGAAATTCCGATCGAAACCTTGCATTCCTACTGAGTTGCACCTAGTTTTGTTTCGACCTTTGTCAAAACCAAAATATTTTGCAAAATCTCGGTGGTTTCGACTGGTATTTCGAACTGTGTCTCAGATTAGGTATGCTGCAAGAATATAGAATCTACTGCCTTTGAGAATCTCTTGATTGTAGAGACATTCAAGATGTTAAAGTTTCTGTTGAAAAAAATTATTTCTCAATTTAAACTCCATTTTGGAATAGTTGTTGGGATTCTGTTGGGGTTGAAGATGATGCTATAGGATTTTTATGGCGTTTTCTTTTATCAGGAATTGTTAGAAGGTTGCCAACAATGATCTACTTATATTATAGTTTATACCTCTGTCCCTTCTCCCCCTTCCTCTTTTGCTTATCCCTTGAAGTCCTTTCCTGCAGTATTCATTCCAAAACTGACCATCATCTTATCTACCCCATTCCCAAATGCAACCCCACCAACCTGACTCACCGTGCCTTTGCTGATGACCTTATGATATTCTCCAAGGCTGATACCCTCTCCATTGAGTCCATCATGTCCTCCCTCCGCCTTTTCCAAACCCTATCGGGCCTCCGCATCGACCTTATCAAGGCCCGCATTTTCCTCGCAGGGGTCCCCAACTCTACTAAAGCCTTCCTCACCCACCTAACAGGGTTCACCTGGGGCGCCCTCCTGTAAGATACCTCGGCCTCCCCCTCATCCCAGCCAGACTGACTGCCCACCATTGCTCCCCCATTTTAGACCTTTTACGAAAAAGGCAACAGCTCTGGAAAGCTAGACTACTCTCCTATGTAGGTTGCTTGGAGCTTATCAGATCAATGCTCCAATCATTCTACATCTATTGGTGCGGGGTAACGTAAGACTAGGATATTAGTCTCAAAAAACCCACAAAAATTCAAAATTAGAACAAACTCAGAATTAGGAAGTTAGGGTTTCTAGCTAAACCAGCCAAGTGATGGTTACCAAACTTGGATCGAGTGTAGTGACTGGTAAAGGGAATCCTTGCTCCAAATTTCACCCAATTGTGATGGTTGGATCTTGAGATATGAGCAAAACGCCAAAATAGAAGGTTATGGAAAACCTCCAAATAGTGCTGGGACTTGAGCTCCAGTACAGATCGAGTGAAGGAGTGGAGAAAAACCTCTGCTGAAAGTCTCAGCCAATTGTACTGGTAAATTGTGAGATATGAGAGATTTCCCAAATTAGAAGGTTAAGGCCTACAGGACTAACTAGCCGGCAGAATCCTCTCAAACTGGGGTCGAGTGGAGGAGGTGGTGGGGAGGTTGTTGTGTGCTCCAAAATTCAACCAAACCTGATGGGTATTTGCTTAGATATGATCTCCAAAAGTCACAGCATCAAATCTGGAATTGCAGGGGCAGCAGCAAGGTGATTCGATCCTCCTTACTGAAGAACAGCAGTAGCACTCGAGTGGTATTCTCAATGGTTGGAGCAGTCACAATGTCCCAGCAGCACTCAGGGATCGATGATGGGACAGAGAAGATGGAGAAGATAGAAAATAGAAGGTTGGGGGATAGATGGATTAGGCTCACACAGCCAGGCTCCTTCAGCCCTTCAAGTCACAAACTAAACTTAAGAGAAGAATCATATTTTGCTAAAAGCAATCTTCATTCAACTATAGAAATCGTGGGAGGCTTCTAAAAGCCATTACAAATATATAGAGGGCAATGCTTGCACCTCAAGTTAAAAGAAAATAAAACTTAACATAATAGACTTGCAACATGAAAATAGAAACTACTTTAATAACTAGGACTGAAAGAAAATAGTAATAAAATAAAATCTTCACTCTCCAAAAGGTGCAGCCAAAATCTTCATGTAGTCCCCACCAAAGATGCCATTCGGCCAGCACTTTCAATTCAAAATTTGTCAATTGGCTGTGACATTGTTCACGTGAACAATGTTTTGATCTACATCACAGGCTCTTTGGGCTCCCCAAGGCTATCATAAAGGCTGCAGAGTTCATTATGTGCGCCTTCCTCTAGAAAGGGTGGAATCCGCTAGATTTCTTCATCCCTAGAGCTGGGCATCCTTTTACCTCTCCAAATCCAAAGGGGGTCTTGGGCTCAAAAGAATTAAAGAAGTCAACTTTGTTGGCTCTCTCAAGCTGATTTGGAAGCTCATTACCAAGGACAGCATATGGACATCTTGGGGTCTATGCTGGCCCCCTCTGTAGGGACTGTATCTGGTCGGTTGGCTCCTCCTTTGATGCTTCGTGGGTCTGGTGTAGAATCCTGCAAGTCAGACACATTACCATTGATGCCATATCTTGCAGGATTGATGATGGCCTATCCACTTCCCTTTGGAATGACAAATGGCACCCCTCTGGTGTTCTCTCTTCAGTAGTGAATAGTGATTCCCAGGGACATCTACTCAGGGCTTGATAGAAGCTCCATGGTTGCCTCCATCATCTCTAGAGGCATCTGGCCCTTCCCTATACTCCCCCTCTAGCTGATATTTGGAGCTCCCTTCACCCATCCCCTTGGTCACTGTGGTAGAGATGATGTGACTCTTTGGCTCCCCTCAGCTTCATGCATGTTTAGTTCCCACTCAGCTTGGGACTTAGTCAGACACATAGGCTCCCCCTCCCCTTGGCACAAAGTTGTTTGGTTCAAAGGCCACATCCCCCACCACAACTTCACCTCTTGGCGTGCCCTCTCCAACTTTCATCTGTCGTAGGCTTTTCTCATTCATCGCCACATCCAGGTCTCCTCCTCATGTGGCCTTTGTTGGAATGGGCAAGAAGATGCGGACCACATGTTCTTCTCCGGCCACTTTACTGCCTCTGTTTGGAAGAAAGTCTTGAGTTATTGCTGGCCGGGCAGAAGAAGACATCTACCCCTTCAAAGAGAGTGGCTCTGGATCGACATGACTTTTGGAGGGAAGACTATGTGACTCTGCTGGCAAGCTAGCTTTTTGCGCCATTATCTCATATTTGGATGGAACGTAATCTTCGAAGATGGACTTCCAACTCTCGCTCTCTAGATCAGAGTTGGAGTGCCATCTTCTTTGATGTTTCCTCCATAGTACTAAATCTCGTTTTGTTTCGGTGTTTCGGTCTGACCAAAATTTCCGAGATATTGAAATTTCGTCGAAATATGGTATTTTTTCTGTGGGTGTAAAATGCCAAAAATGACCGAGATTTCCGAAATTTCCGAAACGAGATGACCAAAATTACCGAAATATTCGAAATATTGCATTTTTCAATTCAATGTTGCATTTCGTTTCGACTCGACCGAGATACTCGAAATTCTCGAAATCTCGACCGAGACAAAACGAGTTTTAGTACTATGGGTTCCTCCAAGCTTGCCTCGTTCCCCTAAGCTCCTGTAAAGGACTCCCCAAGGAACAGACTCATTGTTGTGTCTTGGGGTTTACCTATTCCCCTTTTGTAGCCAGCTCTCCCTTAGGCTAGCGCCTTGCCCTGAGGCTTGTATATTCTTCCCTTTTCTTTGTAATATAATTTTTATTTATCCAAAAAAATTCCTTTAAAATTATAGCTTTTTTTAGAATTTTAATTTTTCCACAAATTAATTGTGACTCAAGTAGGCTCAGAATGGTTCTTCATTTCTGTTGTGGTTAAAATAATGTTTTCAGATGCTGATGTCCTTTGGATCATCTGAAGGCCACAGAACATGATTTACTTTTGGTTTTAGGGTTATACCTCAGACACATCCTCACACTGTGTACACCAGAATGCTTCTGATCCTGTTCTGATGTATTGGTAGATATCTAAGTTGATGTGAAAATTTTGGATCCTTCCATATGGTAAACCGAACAGAACTTTGGAAAGCTTAAATTCAATATATATTTTATTGTTGGAGACTGTCTGCATAATGTCTGAGTGCTTGCAATGAAGTACGCATCATCTGGCTTGAGAAGAACGAAGCCTTTTGGGACCCACAACTTTTTTTTTGACCATGAAAAGAGAAGGTGACTCGTTTCAAACTCAACCAACCTACTGAGAGGAGATACTTTGTTCTCAAGCATCCTTGATGTTCTTTGCTTCATGTCAGCATATCTGAAAGGACTGCTAAAGCCTTTGCCGAACATCCCAATAAGAGACAATACCCTTGGAAAGCTCAGTGAATTCTACACCTCCTCAAAGAAGGGGAGACTTGATCTGGAGTCCCACAAAGGCTCAGTGAGCTCCAGTGAATGCAGTATTCAGTTCGAAGGAAGAGCAAGAAAAGAGTTTTCTTGCAGTTTTGCTTATTGTGGGTTTGTTTGGTTGGGTTTGGATTGGATTGGTTCACTTATGAACCAGTTTTTTAGTTCAGTTTCTGGCCTAAGATCACCCTATGGTTCAAGGAATATTTAATCCTAGAAACCAAGGATTTGTGGGACCCATTTGAAGGAGGTTTAAAGCTTGCGATTCTGGAGTTCCTGGGAACCTTAACAGCATACAACTTGTGGGCCCAGTAGGAGTTCTTTTTGTTACGAGACATGTAGTCTCGGGATTAGTGCTACTGTGTTAGCACTAGCGCTAATACCGAGAAAGGTATTTTGGGGTTTTGGTTGAAATTTTTGTTGCCCTTGTTATCTTTTATATATATATTGAATTGTTGTGGGGAGTTCCATTTTAACGGCTGGACACCCCAAGAGTTGCAGCCACATTATTCTTCTTCTCTCACTCTCCTCTTTTCTTCCTTTTCCTTTTATTCTTTACATGTTATCAGAGCGAGGTTCTTAGGTATTGTTACACTACTATCCTAGGATCTTGTTCACTTCTCAGTTCTCAATCAAGGATTTGTGGTTTCTCAAGGATATCTAGTTTGCGATTTTATATGGTTTCAGGTTGAACCAACACCCCCCCCCCCCCCAAAAAAAAAAAAAAGAACTTTATCACAGATGAGGTTTTTTATTATTATTATTATTTTGATAGGTAGGCCCCAAGGAGAGTTGAACTCATAACCACCTAATTATGAGGTTAAGCAATAGGTCAATGCATATTAATCTTTGATTATTCACATTATTATTCTGTACCAACCACTCATACATATTGTCAATGCATATTAATCTTTGCAATGTTTTTTGAATTCTGTAATTTGTGTTTTTGAAGGAGTGAAAAAGTTGCAATGCTACCACAAATACCTATGTGGATGAGAACAACCTTCTTTCGTTATATGCAACAAATTTTGCATCAACCTCTAATTAGTACAATTCCAAATACTCTAGGTTGGAGGATACCAAAAAAAAAAATGATGACATTTTAATATTCGGGCTGGTGAGTAATCTACGTACCCTTGGGAAAAAGGAATGGTGTATGTTCCACAGTATTTCTACCCAAAAAAAAAATGTGCCTCAGTATGGTCTGTTGTTGAGGCTGTGTTTTGTTGCACTCCTAGGACAATGTGTAGAAGGGGAAGGCAAGGGAAGGGAAAAAACTGAGGGAAGAGGTTACCTCCGGATGTTGTTTGGTTGCACTTGGAAAGACAAGGGAAAAGTGAGGAAGGGGTTTCCTCCACAATGGTTCCAACTTATTTTTCTGTGGAACAAATATTGTGGGGAACATCTTGCCAAAATTTTCCTAGGGATTTCTTTTCCTCGGGAAAGCAACTAAATGCCAGTGCCAAAAATATTGAGAATGGCTTTCCCTTCCTAGTCTTTCTAGGAACGCAACCAAACACAGCATCAGGGACACATTCCACCCACTTTTTTCACCTTGCTTGCCAAGCTGTCTCAATGCTGTTTTTTCAATTTAGTTTCAATCTCTCCTGGCAATCCAGTGAATTTTCTAAGGTATCTCAGCAGTTGTTCCTCCATCCTTTTTCCTACCCCCACCCTCAACCAACCCCCCCCCCCCCCAAAAAAAAAGTTTTGGAGAGGCTGAAGATCATATTTGTTTAACGTAGAGAGAACGGTTGCTCAGCTAGAGGAACCATAACCTTACTTGTTTGATTACATTGCAGAGAAGGATGGAGAGGTCAAGTGGAGGCATATTTTCGTTGTGTCTGAAGTTGTATCCTGGTATATACGAGGTAGATCCTGTTCTTCACGTGACTTTGTCAGTTCTATCAGTTGATGTTGGTAATCTGTTTCTCAGCATTTGCTTTGTAAGATAAAAAGTAATAGGGAAATTTTATGATGGTGGCAGATCAAGTTTATCGTGGATGGTGTATGGAAGATTGATCAACTGCGTCCTATTGTACATAACAACGGATATGAAAATAATCTCCTCATTGTCCATAAATGCAAACAATGAAAGCCAAGCAACAGGTCTCTTCTTGGCCTCTGTCATCTCACAATGGCACATAACAGGCATCACATTCTTTCTCTATAATTCATAACTGGTGGAGGATACTTTTCTCATCACTTGAATTCATATGATGAGTAATGTAACTCTGTTCCCCCAGCCCCTCTTACCCATCCTTTATTCTTGTTCCCCCTCCCCTACCCTCGTAGATGTTAATCGAATGTTCTCTCTTCATGGCATATCCACACATCATTTGTTTACCTTACCTTCTACCCTCATTTGTAAACATCATTTGTTTTAGTATGCATTGACAAATTGGTACAGAATAATAATGTGGACAATCTCTTCCTCCCCCCCCCCCCCCCCCCCTCCCCTTTTCTTTTTGGGTAAATTACATGTCACCCCTTGGTTTCAAACGAAACTCAGATCACCCCCTGGATTTCTAAATATCTTTTTAGAATCAGCTATGAATGCACTTTGATCTTTAGTAATCGCCCCGGAACCCTTAATAGGAAAATGTTTGCTTCTTCTTCCCGATTCCAGTTTCTAAGGTTTGGGCAGATTCCGACACATTCTGATAGTGGATCTGATCCATATCAATGGATTGTGGTTTTAAAAAACTTGGTTGTACAAAATAAATTTTGGGTGAGGGATAGGCAGACCATCCGCGTGCGACACCAATGGAGGTGTGAGGTAGGGGGTCATTTCAAAAGGGAAACAGGTGAGAAATGAGCTTGCAACCTAATTCACTACCCTTATTTTATAATACAATTATAGCTAAATATAAGGGTAAATATCTCAGTTTTGGAAAGTATTTTGAAATGCCACGCAAGCACATACTGTTTTTTTTAGTGATAGCATGAGCACATATTCTTGTCAAGGGTATTCATGTAAATTTCTATACCCTTGTAAACTGATTTCCTACTGGAGCTCTCTTCTCTACCTTCAATGCTGCTAGAGCAGGTTCTGCTGCCTCCGCAGGCTTAGTCTCGCATTTCCCGTATCAGGCAATACCTACCGGTTTTGCAAATGACCAATCTTGATAATGTGACGATGCCGTATCGGTGAAGTAGTACGGACAAGGGGTAAAATAGTCAAAAAAATTCATTTTTAAAGAAGAATCAAGGGCAAATTTGTCCAAAATGGCTGATCCGTACAATTATCGATCCAATATAATATCGATTTCCGGATTGACCGATACCTATTCTGATACTGTGCGTTAAAACCAAGTCCACAAGAGCTTGAAGGATAAGAGGGAATTATGGTAGTTGAGTACTAGCTATGGAACTTCAAGATGGGCTAGCCCAACCCCCTAGGGTTAGGTTCACATGTACGCTCTCTTTTGGAGGTTGGGCTAGCTCCAAGGGAGGTCATCTAGGGGGTTGGGTTAGGTTCAAGGTGAGACTTAGTTCAATAAGTGGACTAGAAGTTGGGTAGGTGGACTGGACTTGCATGCTTATTATAAAATTCATAACTACTTCGATACAACTCATATGGACCTCATTCCAAAACCACTGGAAATAAGATTCAAAGGGCTACAATTGTCATGTTTTGGATTTTCTCAAAATCACAATTCAAGTAACCAAAAAATGGACCTGAAGTTGATATATGTGAATAACTAGAATTCTAGATTATATTATGGATAGCTTTGGACTTTGGTTGGGATTGAGTTTTTTGAATTTGAATGCAGGCTGATCGTCTAAGAGCATGGCTACGATCCATTTGAGCAGAGAGATAGTTACGATCGGCCACATGGGTGTGGGCGTGGCAGACATCAGAGAGACAATGTGCTGGTAGTGAAAAGAGAAGCACACCATTCTTTCTTTTACTGACACCATGTACTATAAGCCTCTCTCATGTGTACGTCAGCCACTTGTTCACATGATTCCCTCTTTCTCATTTATTTAACCACTCGTTCACACAATTCTCTCTCTCTCTCTCTCTCTCTTTCTCATTTATTTAACCACTCGTTCACACAAATCTCTCTCTCTCTCTCTCTCTCTCTCTCTCTCTCTCTCACTTATTAATTTATAGCAATAATCTTGGTGTAACGATGGAGGGTGATAAAAAGCTGTCACCATCCTGCGGCACACAAGAGAGATAATATCATCCTAATTAGGAAAAAGCATTAATGATGCTAATTTTTTGTTACCCAAAACCTTTATAGGATGGGGTTTCGAGCCGACTGCAAGACCCTTGTTGGTCTTGCGGGTGGCTTAGAGTTGAAACAGTCTCTAAAAGAGACATTAGTCTTGAGGCAAAGATAGTGGGAGGAGAACATGAAAAAATCAATCTTTTTCTCATGGTTTCTCTCCTCTTTCAATGGCTTTTTCATCATTTCTTCTATGTTCAAGTTGTCATCATCTTTACTCTCATCACCCACCAAGAAACTGAAAGCTTAGGAAATGAATGCAATGGTAGCATCCAAATCAAACCAGACTCAGAGAAAGCATGGTAGGTGGAAAAAATTTGTTCAAAGAACAAAAGGAGAGAGAGGGATTCTAACACTCGATAGTTCTGAATAAAGAACAATACTGGTATTCAAAACCGGAGCTATCAACCATTCAATCATCTCTCCGAAAGACAATCTGTACTTTATTTTTTATTCTTCCGAATTGAACATGGCATATGTGTGAATACCATCATTATCTCGAATCATTATACTCCACGGTTTGCTGATCGGTGCGGTTCCCTAGTTCCTCTCACAAGAGGGGGGTGGGATCCACCTTGGGCAACTGACCAATACTCTACCCGGGTGGGGTTCACTCCCCTCTTGTGAGAGGAACTAGGGAACCGCACCGGTCAGCAAACCGTAGAGAAAAAAAATTCTCATTATCTCTCTCTCTCTCACAACTTTCCGTATTGACACCATACCCTAGATTGTCCTTTAATCTATTTTTTATGGGATTTTCTTTTTGACCCCATTCTAGATATCAAACAATTTGATTACTGATCTTTTGCCTTTTTTGTATGATACACATTTTTTCCTAATGAGAGCAATATTTTCATTTCACATGTATACTTGAAAAATGTTCATGACAATGACACGTTTTTATAATGACATAATGATATGTCACCTATAAATTATTTTGAAAATCCTTTTATACCCTTATCTTAAAAAGTTTTGGGAATAAGACAAAGGACAATTAAAAGAAACTGTCAAATTGTAAATACACTTATAAAGTTGTCATTCGGACACTCCCATTTTTAATTGTTCATTTGTTTTTCAAAATATGATGAATCATGTTTTATTTTTTTTGGTTATAAATATAATTAATCTTCAAAGCTCCCTACAATAGTAAGTAGTAACGAATCTCCAATGCACAAAGGCTATCGAGTTTTACTCTTTGTACGTACTGTGGTCCTCCCGAGATGCGGGGCATCCCTGGTCAGGGTTTCGTGGCCTCATGGCGAGAAGTGATCTTCGATTAATTTTGGCATATCATTTCGATACATCAACATAGGGGGTTGGGATCATGCTTCATAAAAATGGAATCACCACCTAGGGTTTAGGGCCTAGGACGACCCAATGAGCGTGATTCCATCTGGTCTGGTCAAAGAATGGGTAAGGGGTCAGGTTACAAATATGGGAAGGTATTAGCACCCCACCTTGCTCGGTTAAACCGATCTTTCTATCATAGATGTTAATCGAATGTTCTCTTTTTATGGTATATCCACACAATTATACATAACAAATAATTATACAATATATGTCCTATTAATATTTATTTACATGGGTTTTAATAAATACTATGGACACTAACACGATAAACTTAAAAGACTACATTATGCCGTCGTAAAATGCGATAATTATACCTATATTCAAAGATACCGAGATTTCAGACTATCGGTGGACCCGGGCTCAAGTGGAGATAGATGGATGAATCGTCACTACTCCTTGGACAGAGTAATGACTGTAAAGGGGACTTTTCGTTATCCGTATACAGACGGAATAACGACTTGGAACAAAGGCTCAAATTGGGTTTGGAACCATTATTCTTCAAGCGGGGTAATCGACAGATTTACCATGGCTCGAAACAACTTCTCAAAATCGACCCAAAGAAGACTGATGGGAGAAAGGAGAATCTCACAAAAAGGGCCTGGGACCCTATGAACCTCCCCTCACTCTCTTTTTTTCGTGTTTTGAAGGGTGGGCGACCCTCAAGGGGGATGAACCTCACATTCGCGGCGCCGTGGAAGCCCTCCGGGGCGTCGTGGAGAAAATCTCACGGTGCTACGGATGTTACCCGGATGACGCAAGTCTGAAGATTTGTTTTTTTCCTGGGTTTTGGGCTTTTTGGGCCTTTAAGCAGTTTTCAAGGGTTTTTTGAGATTTTATGGGGTGTTTTTTTAAGGGTCATGGGTGCGACTCCTTCCATCCGTGTCCCGTTTATCATCATCGTCCAGAGTGGTGATAAAATTTCAATGGCTATAGTCTTACGTTTAAATCGACTCTGTTGCCCAATTTTTGATACGTTTGGGAGGGAGGGGAATCTGAACGTACATGAAGTGATTTTTACTTCACGTATGCTGCTTTACTTGACATGTGTCAAGGAGATAAATAAAAAATTAACAAATTAACAGTGGGACCCAAATCTCCTTGATGTACGTGAAGTAATTTCTCAGACTCGAATTTTGGGGGATTCGGATTTGGGGCGGGGAGTGAAAAGAGAAACGCACCCAACAGTACACATTCTTCCCCCCTGTCTTTTTTCTTTTCCAGACACCATGCAATGTAAGCTTCTCACACGTTTGCGTCAGCAACTCGCTCACATAATCCTTTCTCTCAATTATTTATATTGATAATCTCGGTGTATCCAATCCTACGTAGCACACAAGAGACAAAATATCATTCCAATTACGCAAAAGCATTAATGATGGCAGTGTTTTTTTTCTTCGTAAATACACTTATTGTATGAGGTTTCGAGCCAACTGTTACACCAAGTAAGACCCTTATTGGCCTTGGGGCTGACTCAGAGCTGAAACCGTCTCTTTAAAAGGCTGTGAGAATGAAATCAGGTTATCAGTCTTGAGGCAAAGATGGAGGAGGCCCTGAAAAAATCCATCCTTTCCTTTGCCTCCTCTTTTAGTTGCTTTTCCGTCAAGTCTACTTTGATCAAGTCGTCATCATCATTACCCTCATCGCCTACCAAGAAACTGAATGCTCAAGAACCCAGCACAATGGTAGCAGCCAAATCAAGCCAGAATCGGGGAAAGCATGGTGGATGGAAGAAATACTTTCAGAGAGCAAAAGGAGAAAGAGGGATTCAAACCCTCGATCGTTCTGGATGAAGAACTATAGCGGTTTTCAAGACCGCCCGCCCACACACCGAGAGAGACACACACATTTTCTTATTGACACCATGCCCTCCATATGCCTTTAATCTATTTTTAATGTGATTTTATTATTTACACCACTATAATTTGTAATTTTATTTTTTTACTTTTTTAGTATGATGCATATTTTTTTCTAATGAAGGTAATAGTGTCATTTCAGATGTATAATCGAAATATATGTATGGCATTGACACGTTTTGATAATGACATACTGATATGTTATTTTCAAATTATTTTGAAAACCCTTTTTATACCTTTATCTTACATAACTTTTGAAAATAAGACAAAGGACAATTAAAAGAAAATGTCAAATTGTAAATAGACCTATAGAAGCATCATTATGACTCTCACTTTTAATTGTTCATTTATTTTCCAAAATATAATGAATCTTCAAAGATCCCTACAATAGTAAGTATTAACAAACCTCAAATGGGCAAAAGTCTATCGAATTTTGTTCTTATGTTTACATTGACTCTGTTGCTCAATTTTCTAAGATGTTTGGGAGGGAGGGGAATCTGTATGTACGTGAAGTGGTTGTTGACTTCACGTACACACGCTGGTTTACTTGACATGTGTCAATGAGATGGCTAAAAAATTAACAAATTAATAGTGGAACCCACATCTCCTTGACACATGTCAAGTAAACAACATACGTGAAACGCACCAACAGTACACGTTCTTGTTATCTTTCCTTCTTTTACCAACACAATATACTATAAGCCTCTCACATGTTTGCGTCAGTTCACACGATTCTCTCTTTCTCACATATTTATGGCAATAATTTTGTTGTAACCATGGATAGTGATAATAAGTTGTCACCATCTTATGTGGCACACAAGAGAGAAAATATTATCCCAATTAGGCAAAATCATTAATGATGCTAATTTTTTGTTACCAAAAATACCCTTGCAGTATGAGGTTTTGAGCCGACTGTTACACCAAGCAAGACCCTTATTGCCTTTGGGGCTGGTTCAAAGCAGAAACAGCCTCTATTAGAGACAATGAGAATGAAACCAAAAAGATGGAGAACATGAAAAAAATCCATCCTTCCCTCATGCTTTCCGATCATCACCCACCAAGAAACTGAAAGTTCAGGAACCGAGCACAACGGTAACAACCAATCAAACCACTCACAAAAGCATGGTGGGTGGAAGATCATGCCCTACATATTCTTTCTCTCTCACACACACACACATGCACATAGAGGCACACAACTTTTCTTATTGAGACCATGCATTTCCCTGTAATCTATATTTAATGGGATTTTCTTATTGACACCACTTAAGGTATCAAATAATTTGTAACCTTACTCTTTTGTCTTTTTAGTATTATATAAATTTTTTTTTATTGAAGTTAATAGTGTCATTTCACATGTATACTCAAAAAATATGCACTACAATGACACCTTTTGATAATGACATAATGATGTCACTTTCAAATTAATTTTGAAAATTTTTTTATACCCTTATCTTAAGGAACTTTTGGGAATATGACAAAGGACAATTAAAAAAAGCTATCAAGTTCTAATTAAATACGCCTTCGTATCAAAAAAAGATGTTCTAAATACGCATATAGAGATGTCATTCTGACATTGCTATTTTAATTGTTCACTTGTTTTCCAAAATATAATGAATCTTCAAAGCCCCCTATAATAGTAAGTAGTAACGAACTTCCAATGCACAAATACTATCGAGTTTTGTTGTTACGTTTAAATTTACTACTTTGCCCAAGTATGTGAAGATTTATCGGACTCGACTTTTGGTGAGTTGGGAGGGACCATTATCACCCTCAATTCTGACACCCTCCAATTCCCCTCCAATCCCTCACATGGGAGTTGAAATGACCACTTACCCATTGCCTGGACACACTTCCCAAAGCAGTGGGTAAGTGGTCATTTCACTACCATGTGAGGGATTGGAGGGAATTGGAGGGTGTCAGAATTGGAGGAGATAAAAATTCGAGCTGGGAGTGGGGATAGGGGGAGAGAGAGAGATAATGTAATGATAGTGAAAAGAGATACGCACCAACAAACACGTTCTTCCACCTTTCCTTTTTCTTTAGCAGACACCATTTCACTACAAGCCTCTCACACGTTTGCGTTAGCCACTAGTTCACACAATTCTCTCTCTCACTTATTTATAGTGATAATCTCAATGTAACCATGGATGGTGATAATAAGTCGTCAGAATCCTATATGACACACAAGATATAAAATATCATTTCAATTATGGAAAAATATTAACGATGGAAAATTTTTTGCTACCCAAAATACCCTTATTGTATGAGGTTTCCAGCCGATTATTACTCCAAGCAAGACCCATATTGGACTTGGGGGCTGACTCAGAACTGAAACAGTCTCTATAAAAGACAGTGAGAATGAAACCAAATCATTAGTTTTGAGGCAAAGATTGTGGGAACATGAAAAAACCATCCTTTCCTCATGGTTTCTCTCCTCTTTCATATGCTTTCCCATTCGTTCTTCTTTGATCAAGTCATCATCATCTTTTACCCTCATCAACAGCTCAGGAACCAAGTGTAATGGTAGCAGCCAAATTAAACCAAACTCGGAGAAAGGATAGTGGATGGAAGACGTACCATGCCCTACATTTTGGGTCTCTTCTTCTTTCTTTCTTTCTCACATACACATAGAAACAACTAATTGTCTTTTCTAGTAGTTCTCATTTTGAAACTTGTCTCATACTAAAGAAGGTTGTTGAGAATGAGGATGGTGTGTTGAAGCAGGGAACGAGACATTTGAGAAACTAGCAACGTTCGGGTTGCTTGCCAACTTCATGGTGTACCTACTCACATAGTTCCACATGAACCAAGTGTCTGCCACCAACATCATCAACATCTGGTCTGGCACTACGAATTTTTCTCCCCTTCTTGGCGCCTACATCTGTGATGCCTACCTAGGAAAGTTTCGCACTTTAGCCTACGCCAACATCGCCTATTTCCTGGTATATGCCTACCCTACTTCAAAGCTACGCTGGATTATCTTCTTAATTACAGATGAATTGTGAAGAGTTCGGTTCCTCTGCACGTACCACAAGTGAACGTACATGTGAGAGCCAACCACATGTCCTAATTTTATAGAAATAAAATTAAAATGTGATTGTGTAGGCGCAACGGACGAAGATCGATCCACGATCTCTTTTTGGCGTGGTGCACCCAAGTGTGGGAGCGGCGCGAGGATTGTAGTTGATGGTGTAGGGAGTCACCACCTAGATCAGAGTCTAGGACCCACAAATGGTGCCCATCCTTCAGAGAAGAATGCTAAATTAACTCCAATGACTCAATGGATGGTCTACTCCAGATCTCTGGGTAAGTGTCAAGTTACGGGCTGGGAAGGTGTTAGGCACCAAGCAACTGTCCGGCCGACGACCGGTCTTCCTAGAACAAACTCTATTGTATGCTGTTGTGTTATACGTATTATGCACCTAATTAAACTTTTTTTTTTTTTTGGTGTTTTGATCATCCTTGTTGAAATTTATGGACCTTATTAGGCTAATTAAAATTAATGTTTTAATCCTAATTACTACTCCTAAGTTAGGTGATTATGTACATTATGCGACCTAATTAATCTAGTTGATTTATTTTACCTAAGTTAGAAAACTTAACTCTATGGTAAAAAACATGGTCAATTATGAAAAATTATTAAGATCCTAGGACAATGGTAATATCATGGATAAGTTTGATCAACAAAATGGCTTAAAGATCAAAATGACCAAAATTACGAAAATGCCTTTAAAGGGCAAAATGTATGAAAAACTCATGAAAAAGAAAAATTATGCTTAAGACATGCTTATGAAAGTTAAAACATACAAATAAAGTGATAGAAACCTTTTCAGGACCTTAAACATGATTTAGTCGCAAAATGACCAAAATACCTCTAAGGGCAAAATGGTAAAATGCTAGAACAAGAACTTTTAAGTTATTTTAGGCATTTGATATGTCATTAAACATCCTGAAATTACTAAACATGTCGAGTAAGACTATTGGATGGCACAATGGGCTTGCATTTGGTAGATTACCTAAATGCCCCCGAGGGCATAAGTGACATTTTATGCATGGTTCTGTTTCATGATGGGCATGTATGCATATGAAAACATTATAAAACAACTTGATACAGAATTTAATGCTTAGAAATATATATATTTTTTCTGCTTTTCTTGGATTTTCACAACAAATAGAAAAATGACATCTACATCCCTAACATGGTAAGGAACACCTATGAAAATGATCAAACATTCATGTCAGTGATTAATGATCCCATAAAATCAATCCTGATGAAATATGTATCCCATAATTTTTTTTGTGAATTTTTATGCATTTATACTATTTTTTTATGTTTTATGAAATGCTAAAAAGAAGGGAAAACAAAGAAAAATACAAAATCCCCATCACAGATCCGAATTGGATCAAACCAGAGCTCATTCCCACTAATCAAAACATGATCTTTAACATGGTCATAATAATTTGGTCCAAATACCCACCCACATGTTTAGATTTTACATAATCCAAAATCTTTCATAGGGGTAAAAATATCACAAAAACCATGATTTGGAGCTTGAGAAAATTAAAGAATATCAAACATAGTGGTAAACATCATCTCTGAAAATTTCAGAATTTTATCGCTCTTGTGTTATTTTTGAAGATTTTTTAACTGAAAACAACCTCTTTTAACTAAAGAAAATCAAAAGAAATACATAAAAGATAAATAAAAATATATAAAAACTACCCTTGAAGCGTGGAAGTGTCTGGGCTCAGTTTACATATCCTTGGATGGCCGGAATTATCTCTGAAAAGCACCGAAAGCCACTCCAAGTGTGGTTGTCCCGAATGTCAAGAGTGGTGAACAAGGGGTATTTGAGAAATTTTATATGTCTATGAAAGTATGGTCTGGGGATTTATCTAGATAGATGGACAGAGGGGAGAACGAGCTTCATAATGATAATTTTTTCATGAATTTTCTGGGTCTTTAAACCCTCCAAATGGCCTGCTATTTATAGGAAAAAATCTGTTAGAGGAAATGACTGAATGAGCCCTGGGGTATTGATGGCAGGGAACCAAAGGCTGATGGGCTGGCTGGGCTTGCGTGTGCCTAGGCCTGCTGGACAGCCTTATCTTGGGTCAGGCAAGTGGGCATGGGGCCATGTGTGGCTCAGCCTAAATGGTGGGGGTTTATCCCCCGCCGACAGTTCAACTGGGCTAGGTCAGACTGGGTTGACCCGGTTCGAGTCAACTCAGTTAGCCCCACTTTTTTTTTAAATTTTATATAAACCATTTAAAGATTCCATTTTCAAGGTCCACGTTCAAATGCTAATATCTCCAAAACCGAATGGCCGATTTTGACGCTCTACATATCGCCGCGAAGGTCTCAACATTTACTTTCCATCCATGTGGCAGTTATGGCCAGATTTTGCCTAAAAGTGGTACGGATATCGAGGAAAGCACATAAATGGTGTTTCACACCGATCAAGGTCAAAATGATACCGGAATTACATGAAATTTTACGTGTAAGCACAATATGACCAACTGAGGTCATCCAAAGTGTTTCGGACTAAATCAGGTGGTTTAGATACCGAGAAACGTATCAGGGGTAAAACGGTCATTTTTATAAAAATTACCCGATTTGGCCGAAACTTTACGTGAAAGCTTAATATGATAAAATAAGGTCATCCAAAGTGTTTTGGGCCAAATCGGGCCGCCCAGATGCCGAGAACCAGGCCAGGGGTAAAACAGTCATTTTGACAAAAGGTGTCAGATTGGAGTGAAATTTCACATGTGGGCTTAAAATGGTTAAATAAGGCTATCCTAGGGATTTGGGCTCTACTTGGGATAGTTTGGTTACAAAAAGTGGGATAAGGGTAAATTGGTAATTTTTCACCATTTGGTCACCACGCAAGCCAGTCGAGCTTTGATCATTATCGCCTAGTCACACTTCCAAGGTGCCAAAATTCAGCGTCTACATATTGGCTCTCACATGTACATTCACTTGTTGGTATGTGCAAATGATCCATTCTCAATTGTGAATTGGACCCTTTGGGGATCGAGATCCTCTATTGCAACCTACCCATGCAGCCGACGTGCAACCTCACATAGGCAGGGTGTGGACCCCACCCAAGTAGGGTGCTCGGGCAATGGGTAGGGTGGTCATTTTGCCCTTGCCTGTGTGAGGCTGCAAGTCACATGGGCAGGCGGAAACAGAGGATCTAAATCTACCCTTTGGGCCCTTTGATTAGTATCAAATGTTGACCTTCATTGATCTCCAGGGTATGGTGGCTCTAACTCTCATAGCAGTGATTCAGGCATTGCATCCTCCCCCATGCCCTAACCAGCCGCATCCGAACACCCAGTATGTGGGAGCCATCGGAGGTCAGTTGGGCTTCCTATGCATGGCATTGGGTTTTCTGACTATTGGTGTGGTTGGGATCAGACCGGCCAGCCTACCCTTTGGATTGGATCAGTTCGACCTCACCACAGAAGAAGGAAGGAAGAGTATGAACAGTTTCTTCAACTGGTACTACTACACTTTCACAATAGCCATCATGATCTCTGTCACTCTTGTCGTCTATATCCAAACCAACATCAGTTGGACCTTGGGTTTGGGTATCCCCACTGCTTTTATGGCATTCTCCATCGTTCTCTTCTTTCTTGGCACAAAGCTTTACGTTTATGTCCAACCGGAGGGGAGTACCTTCTCTAGCATCGTGCAAGTGTTTGTTGTTGCCTTCAAGAAATGTCACCTGAAGCTCCCTCCTAAAGAAGACTACCATAGTCTCTATTGGATTGTGATCTTAATATTATTGCCTTAACATAGATTACAATATTGAGACTATAAATAGATGAGAGGAATCCACATGTTGGAAACTCAATTACCTATATGCATTTACTATAATGAGAAAGATTACAATATATTGTATCTACTATATTGAGAGAGATTGAGAGGTTGTCATGGGATAGCATGCTTGATACACAAGCAATAGCAACTATAGAAAATGGATATGGTCTCATAGTCTCCAAGCTTCCTCTCACACAATAGTTCAGGTGTCTGAACAATGATGGGATAGTGTTAGATGGAGAAATAAAGCCAGATGGATCGTTGTCAAGGCCATGGAGCCTCTATAGCATCCAACAAATCGAAGAGGTGAAGTGCTTGATTCGAATCGTGCCGATATGGGCTTCTAATATCATCTGCTTCCTTTCTATCGCACAACAGGGGACATTAACGGTCTCACAAGCATTGAAAATGGAGCACCATCTAGGACTCAAGTTTGAGATCCCCGCAGGATCCTTGGTCATCTTATCTACAGTCACTTTGGCCATATGGGTTCCAATCTATAATCGAATAGTCGTTCCATCGATTTGAAGAGACCAAACACCAATGGGGCATCACCCTTCTCCAAAGGATAGGAATTGGGATGCTTTCTCCATTCTATCCATGGTGGTTGTTGGCATTGTCGAGAAGAAGAGGAGGGTAGCCCTAGAGCACGCCCAACCAATATTGGCCTTCTGGCTCGCACCTCAGCTTATCCTAATGGGATTCTGCAAGGCATTCAATATAATCGAACTGATCGAGTTTTACTATAAGCAATTTCCAGAACACATGAAAAGCATCGGTAATTCACTCTTCTCATGCACCATGGCCGAGGCGAATTATCTAAGCAGCTTGATTGTGGTGATTGTGCACCACAAAACCAGAAAGCATGGTCATGACTGATTGGATGACGACATCATTAATGTTGGGAGGATTGATTACTTCTACTTCTTCATTGCAGCTTTGGGGTTTTTGAATTTTATCTACTTTATGATCTGTGCACATAGATAGCATTACAAGGGTAGCGTACAAGGGGTAGGAGAAGGACATGTTGATATTTGTTAAGACATTTGGAGTTATAGAGGTATTGTCCCATATCGATTATCTACGATATTTGGATGTGTCTTAACATATTCTTAGGCCATCCCAACCTAATGCCTTAAGGTTTTTAGGTTCATCCCCAAGTGGTATCTCATATCTTTTGCAAATGAATAAATGAAGATTTGATTGTGAGAACCATCACCCTTTTTACTAGTTTTAACTAATTGGAATCGCCTAAATGACACATCTACATGTGAATTTGAAATGTGACTTTTTTTTTGTTGTCCCTGTCTTATTTCAAATAGTTGTTTAAATCATAGTTGGAAAATCGGGTTTTGATTGGGGCGAGTCCCTCGAGTTGAATCAAACTTTTGGAGAACCTGGTCAAGAGTCGTGCAGACTAGGTCAAGGTATAAAAAGACGAGATTGGCATGGGTCATAAATTGTCCGAGTCAAATAAGACTTGGTGGTATTTTTACCTGATTCAGGACAAACTCAACGAGTTTAGTCATTTTTTATAAAAATCATAAAGCCGGCTTACAACGAGTTTAGTCATTTTTTATAAAAATCATAAAGCCGGCTTACTTAGAAATTGAGTTGAGTAAAATAATTAATCCATATTTTAAAACAGCAAGAAACCCTCAACTCTTCCGCTCCTTTTTTTTGTTCAATTATATGAACTCAAAATGCATTGATATGTGATTCCTTGATTTTTTTTTCCCCCATATGCAATTATTATTTTTCAACCAAGTTAAAAGAACTCGTTCATTCATATGGAGGCGGTGGAGCTGTGGAAATGAACTCACAAGGAAAGGGTGAGGTCGGCGGTCATGGCTTTAGGTTAGGGTTCTTCCTTCTCTTCTAGTTCCTCTATTATAACTTATAACCACCATTAATGTGTACTTCCATGCTTGCTCGGGAGCTTCTTGAATCTCGTGATTGCAATGGAAGAAGAAGACATTAATGTCATTTTACCCTATCAAGGGTATATTGGTCCTAAAATTTTTAAAACACACCCTACCGTTTGTCACTAATGGGAACCACTAACGGCTTGGATTAAGTTATTAAATATTTAGAAAAGTAGGGGAGGTATGTGTAAATAGTAAAGAAAGATGAATGCAACGGTAATTAATCGAAACCTCAGGAGAGGTATGTGTAAAATTCCCTATTTTGTATATATGTCAATTTGTGAGAGATCCAATAGAGTGACATGTTTTGTAAATATGTCAATTTGTCCAACGCCTTTTTAGGGAAATGTTCTCTTCACTAGGATTTTAATCCTCTCTAATGAGTTTGGATCGTTGGATGTCCCAGTTGTCAGGTGTCGACATCTCCACCTCAAACTATCGCACAACACACTTTAGGGAATTGGAGAGGATTATTTTCCCCCAAATACATGGGAGTGGGCAAAATGATCGGCCCGCCCCCTGATGACCGAAATGACACACTCGTCCCGCCCCATGTGTCTGAGTGCAGCTTGCGCCCCGTGCGCTTCGGGTAGAGAACATTGCCCCATTTTTTTTTATGGAAAAAAGTTTTTTGTGGGGAAGATGGGGAGAGTGTACCGCCCATATCCAAACACAATGGGGGACGATGACCACCCCGCCCCCTATGAAAGGTGAAATTCCGCCCCCCAAGTTGCTTCCTTGTGCATTCTGACTAGCCCCACGTGTAATTGGCCCCTACATTCCCCCTGAGAGAATGCTCCCCTTTTTTTTTATTTGCCCTATTTATTGGGAAAAAGAACACTAATCAACCAATTGTGTAGTTAGCGTGGTTCCTGTGTCTAGACACAAACAAACTATGTGAGCAAAAAGACTGTTTGATCCTAATGAAATAAAAAATCGCATCCAAACACCAATGCCTTTCATTGGCTACCATGCTCGTCGTGTAGGGGTTACACGACCAGTTATTTTTATCTTTTTTTTTTGTGTGTGAACCGATTACCCAACGGGTCCGCCGGGATACACTGACTAACTGCACACACACGGGTCCCATTACCGGAATAAAAATTTGGATACACCAGGCCCACTATGGGATCCATGGTAGTGGTTGGTGTATGATTTTTCATTCTACGAAATAGTACGTTATCTGACACGTACTAGGCACCGCTCTAGAGCCCCAACAAACGATGACACACGATTAGTATCACTTTGACGGTCTCACGTTCCTCTTTTCCGCCAATCTCCCAACCGAATCGCTCCCCGTTTCGAGCTACGAAACATTGGCCTGTAAGTGCAAGTGTGCAACTGGCAAACACGAGGTTGCCGTCACTAAATCACTTTACGTTTACTATCCAAAACAATCACTAACCCTTAGCACGGTATCCGAACGAGTATTGGCAATACGTAAAATCGATATGATATCGATATAGTATCGGTCTGAATTGGTTGTATCGAACAAAACTATCTTGGAAATTCCTTTAAAAAAATGAGTTTTTTTTATCATTTTACCCTTTGTTCGTACCATGTTACCTATACAGTATCAGTATCGATGACTAACAAAACCGCTACGTATCTCCCGATACGAGAGATACGATACCGATACTTACAACCATGGCTACTAAATCAGGTACTATAAAAGAAGTGAGAAGTGAAAAGAAGGTCAGAAATGCGAGGGAGAGGGGGAGGCCGAAGGGGTGGTTAGTTACAGTTACAGTCTTCATTGATACTTTCGCCATTAGTAAGCTTCTGTGGTCATTTGCAACATATTAGCCATTACTCGCTATTGGTCATGGATTTTTCTTCTTCCTCTACTCCATCAGCCTCGCCCCTGCAACTCGCCATGGCTGCTCTAGTCGGAGCATCGCTTATGGCCATTTCCGCTTTTTACATTCATAAGCGCAGCGTTGATCAGGTTCTCGATCGTCTTATCGAACTCCGCAAGTGTCCTTCTAATGCCCGACCGCAAACATTTGATACGGAAGAAGATGAAGGCCAAGATGAACAAGAAGATGAGGATGTTGCCTCCGACATTGATATAGATCGACGATTCTGGAGACAAGGCGTTTCTTCGTCTTACAGAGTTTCTTCCTCTATGCCCAATGCACTATTAGCCAATGACTGGATGAATGAGGGTTCCAAGTTCACTCAACCTGCTTCTTTCGATAAACTCAACCTCATTCCTTCTGGACTCCCCTCACTGCAGACTGCTCGAAGACATGGTACAGTTCTCTTCATTTTCACTTCATTAATCAACCCACTCACTCCCCCACCCCCCCTCCCCCCCTCTTCAATTACGCATTGTGATGTTCTGTTGGTATTATTAAACGTGGTGTTGAAATCACAGAATCAATGAACGTAATGCTACTGAAATATTATGTCTGACATCATTAGGTTTTGTAAAATTTTCTGAAATAAATTTATTCCTAAACACCCGCCCCTTTCAAAAAATTTTCCGGTGATAATTACGTACTGCCACCAATAGAAAAGTATGTTATGACATTGATTAGGAAAATTTCACTTATTACAGAACTGAGGCATCCTGTTAAGGATGTTAGAGTTGCCAAATCTACAGCCTTGTGCAGGCACTTCCCCTGCTCTTGTGATACTGCTATTCCCTCTCATACATAAGGTCTCTCTATTGGAACTTGGAACTCTGAGCAATGGTTATCCTCCTTGGTCTTGTTGTGGTGGTGAATCTTTTTTCTGAATTGGTACCAGTGATGCAGAAGTTAGGATGTGCTAATGTACTTGTTTCTATGGGTACAATGAGAAAGTGATTTTTCAAATTTCCCATCCCCAGGCAATATCTAGATTTCCTTGCTAGCTATGGTCTCAATTCAAAGAGGGGTGTGAGGAAGAAGAAGACTATCGAGGGTGAGTTAGAAACTTGAGTTGAGAGGAACATTGGTTGAATCTTTCTACAAAACCTTGTTAGTTGTTAGCCTCCCAACCCTTCTATTCTAGTGGCATGTCATATGTTGTTGAACATTGGTTTTCTTCTTCTTCTTTTTTCCCTTAATTTTTTGAGGGGCGTGGGTGTATATGATTTATACAGAAACATCATCTTTCTTCCCCACTGTTTTCCATTATGCAGGTAGCAGTCAATCTTTAGGCTGTTCTGCTCCCAACAAGAATATGACATCCACATTTCGGCCGATGACACCCAAATCCCCAGGTCGACATGCATTTGAACTTGTAGAGGACTCTGATGACGGAGGCTATGTTGCAAATGAAGATGACAACTATTTCAACCCTGATAATGGAAATTCTACTCAAGCGGATATTATAAATGTGTGTATCTACAAACTTGTCTTCTTATTTCATATTTGGCAATTCATGTTCAGATGAATTTTCTTTATTTCTTAAATAGAAATATTGTAGCCATTTTTTTTTTTAATCGCCAGTTTCTCTAAACTTATTAGTTATTAGTATGAGATATTAATAGTTTTTAACTGTGGCATCAGGTCCTGGAAACAATTATGAGATATAGACTGCTACAAATATCAATACTTACTCCCATCTGTTTTAAATATGAAAATTTTGGGCATTGCCAGAATGCACATACTGATTTATCCTAATACTGTTTTAAAAACTTCTTTTACCATTTTTTAGGTCAAACATTTACTCCATAGCCTTTGAAATAAACTTCTCTACACGACTTAACTTTTTGAGTCACATGGCATGTCTATTGGGACCCAAATTTTGTCAATAGGTAGATCCCAAAGTTCCCCGCTGATATTTCAAGTTTCAGCCAAAAACAATTATCCAAATGGCAAAATAAAATTTTGAAAATCAGGACTACCAAGAGGGTGCACACCAAGACAGAGACTAATAAAAGGGTGCATACCAAAGATGGGGGGGGGGGGGTTTATATGATTGATTGACGTGGACCTTGCCCTATCTATCTGGCAGTTGGAATTGCCACAGTCCTGCACTGTCAAGGCAAGCCTCTATACACTGGATCAAATAAAGGACATTATTCCATTTGGTTTTGAGAATGGATGAATCAGATAACCTTCCCCCCCCCCCCCCCTTTTGTGATAATAAATGGAAGAATTAGATACTATTAGTCTATTACTCATTGTTGGTGTAACAGACTGCAGATTCAAATATTCGAGATCCATTAGTTGGTTCATTCGAAGTAGAGATTGCTACTTCAGCTCAAGATCAGAAATATGGAGCAACTGTACGTAAATCAACTTCTAACGCAGATTTGAATGGAAATCGAGAGGTAGAGACAGCTGCTTCTGTTGTGTTACCCCTGAAAAGTGCAGGACATGGTATTCTCAACTTCTTACCTTTGATTGATGCCATGGATATAGGTTATTTCTGGTCCTTTACTACAATTATCATCTGTGATAGTCCTTAATGATTTTACATATAATAATTCCATTCTTATGTGTATCTGCTAAGGTCGCTGATGCAGGAGCATTTCCTTGGACCGGCCCAAACCCGTTGGGGGAACCATGTGAAGATGAACCGGGTCCAATTGGGATTTGGGTCTAGTAAGATATTAGTAATTTATTTACTTTGGGTTTGTCTTTGTAGTCCTTTTTTTTTTTTCTTTTATGTAGTTGTAGAGGTTGGGTGTGAGTCTTTTGTGGTTATCTTTAATATTTGGATTTATATTGAGTGGTAGATGACTATAGGAGTTGGTAGGAAGTTAAAGATTGAGTCCCTTTTAAAGTCTGTTCAGTTTTAGGTTTTGATTAGGATATGGGTTATTTGAGTCTTTAAATACATGGTTGTAACTAGCAAAGTCAGATTTGAGTGAGAAATTTGGGTTTTGTATACTGTTACCTGTGTGATGCATCTGCAAGGTCGTGTGATCTCCTTCGTTCTCTTCTTCTATCCTGATCCTTTCTTTATTCCTCTCCTTCTGTATTTCTATTCCTTCGGTTTTTTCCATTGGTTTTATTTTCCCAAGCTCTGTTTCTGGGCAACACAGACAGCCCACGAAGTAGGGTTGATTTCCTTTGGTTCTTCATCCTTTTCAGTCTCAGATTTGGGGATCTCTGGCTATATCCATAGACAATCTGGTATTTTGAACCCCAGTTCAAGAACTTGTTGGACTAGGGAGTTATGACTGACTTCAGGTCTGTTTTCTCCCTTTACTGCCATGTCTGATTACAGGGTTAAATCATAGTTTCATACTGACCGTTGTTGGACCTGCTATTACTTGTAATCAATAGAGGTGGGAATCAGGAACTTAACTCTAAAACCCCAGCTTGATTGGTTCTCATTGGAAGGACTAATCTTTTTTCGTATAGGTGCTGGTTCTACCGCCCTGTTGTAAAGTCCAGAGGTAGGAGATGACCTGTCAGTCCCTCCCTCCCTTCTTGATATTTCTTTCTTTTAACCTTTACTTTATGATTTCCAGGTTTACCCCTCTCTTCTCCTTTAATCCTGTTTTGTCCCATACCTTATATTTGCTTCCAAGTTTGTCCCTATTTAATAAATAGTAATATTTTGTCTCCCTTCTTCTTCACATACCAATTTAACCTTAGAAAATTCTGGTTGTTACAAGATTGCCATTGCCCTTTTATTATTTAGACTTTTGTTAATTGGGTGGGCCCATAAGCTATCCAAACAGGGTTTTCACCGCCCCAGATCCGCATCAGTCACAAATGAAATAGACCTATCTGGCAAATTCTAATATTGAATTGTTCAATATATTTTATTTATTTATTTTTATTGGTTTTTCTTTCTGAAAGAGCTAGGGGCAGGCCTAAAATGACCCTAGGGGAAGTAGTGAGGAAAGACATGCATAGTTTGGGCCTCCTCTCTAGCATAGCCTTGAATAGAGATGTTTGCAGGACCACGATACATGTTGCTGACTCCTTTTAGGTGGCTTTTTTATTGTGTTTTCTGCAGATGTTGTTGTGCTCTTTTTCTTTATTATTTTTTTAGTCTTGGTTTTTGCAAGGATCCATGTAGTCGACTCCATTTAGTTGGGATAAGGCTGAGTTGCTGTTGTTTCTTTCTTGTCCTATTGGTTTAACTAGATCAGTTGAAATCGCCTTTTTTTTCATATTTGGTATTTAAATCTGTATGTCAGCATTTGTCACCAACCTACATGGCTTTATTTAGCTACAAAGCTTTAAGACTTGCTCATCTGGAGAAGCAGAAAGTAATGCAATTTCAAAAATCTATATTATGGATCTCAAATGCAATCTGGCCTAATGACCAAATCTGTGATCAGAACTGAGATAAATGAAAGCACTTGCATTGTTAAAGGAAGAAATCAGATTGAGGGGGGGGGGGGGGAAGAGATGAGGTGATCTGCTTGGGAGGAAGAAGGGAGAAGAAGAGAACAGAAGAGAAGGATGAAATCAGGTTTAGGTTACCATTCTCTAAAGCATTGCTCAATAGCACCAAAACTCTTAAAAAACTCATTCATATCATCTCTAATTGATGGGATGTATTACATATATAAGACGTTCTAAAATTCCTAAACTGACTCGTAAAATGACTCCTAATCATACTCACACACTTAATAAAATAAATAAACTCAAAACAGAACTTTATCTAACTATTAAGTATCCTAATCTAACTCAGCACTTAACTATTAATCTCGTGTACTAACTTTATCCCCATTTTATGGACTTATAAATTAGGTCTAGTACAATGAAACCTAAAAATAGTAAAATGCTCAACATACAATGTTACTACCCAAAGGTTACTTCTAGCCTATTGGATTGCCACCTCCAAGCTTGCGCATAGGTCTCCGTATGGGATTAATGTCTAATCCAGCTGCATTAATTCCCCCTGGTGTTGAGAAAACTAGCCCTCAAGTTTTGTAGAAGGACAAAAACTGAAGAACTCAGGAGAATGATTAATGCCCCGCACCAGTTTCACGAATCAAGATTGGAAGATGAAACGTTGATGGCGTATTCCCATCTTGGAATATATAGGGAATAACAAATTCAATATGTAGAACATCCATCACTGCAGTAGAGTCTATTGTTGCTACACCCATATTAATCATCGCGTCCCCTTTTACCGTTACTTCTTGTCCCACATCAAAGTCATCTTCCTCAGAAGAGGAAATTGTGGAAGCTAGTCACTCTCTCAAGGTCAATGGTGCTCCGGGCCCGGATGGCTTTAGCATGGGGTTTTTCTTAGCTGCTTGGAATATCATCAAATCTGATCTTGTAGCTGCCATCGAAAGCTTCTTCCTAAATCCTAGTCAAATTATTGGGATCAACAATACTTTTCTTTGCCTCATCCCTAAAAAGGAAGGTGCTATTGCCATGAATGATTTTAGGCCCATTGCCCTTTGCAATCTCCTCTACAAGTTCATAGCAAAGATTCTTGCTCGTAGGCTCAAAGGTGTTGTGGATGTCTTGGTCAGTGACAACCAAACAGCCTTCATCCCTGGCAGGAATGTCTCGGACAACATCCTTTTATGCAATGATTTAGTTCGAGGGTTTGATCGGAAAAATCACTCTCCCTCCTTCCTAATGTAGCCTAGGTGAAATAAATCTCACTTAGGACCAGGTTCTGTTTTAGGGTTGGCCGAATGGGCAGTTTAGGGTAACTAGGGCAAAATTAGGGTTAGGAATGGGAGATTGAGTTAGGGTTTTATTGGGTAATGGTCTGCAGAATTTTAGGAGTCTATTAGAATAGGTTTTAATGAGGTTTGAATAAGAAATAGAAATTCAGAAATATTAGGGTTAGGGTTTTGGGTTTTCAGATTTAGGATCTAAGCTGAAACTAGGGTTTAGGAGCAGATTTAGGGGCTGGGCTTTAGGTCGAGTTTTCCTAGCAGGGAGGGGGTGGTTCGGCTGGACTTTGGTGGGGTTTGGATGGCTGGTTAGGTCTAGGCAGATCTTAGGGTTTCTGGGTTTTTATGTTGAGGGAGGGATTTAGGGTTTGTAGTGGATAGGTGAGGCTGCAACTGAGATCGAGTGGGAGGGTTACTGTGATGGACCTGTGGTTAGGTTTTGAGTGTAATCTGATGAGGGAATAGGGCTGTGATGAATGTAGATGAAGCTAGGGTTTGGGGAAGTCGATTAGGTTAGATGGAAGTAAGAAGAAGAGATGATAAAGTTGCAGGAAATTGTAACTCTTACTGGAATTGCAGAATTTCAGCAGCAGCAACCTTGAAGAACTTGAAGGAAGAAGAAGACGAACCTCCCGATCTGCAAGATGCAAGGAGTCGCCGGATTACTCCAGCCCTAGCCCTTGATATTACTCACAAGGGGTCTTGATATGACACACAAGACAGAGAAGCAGCAGCAGTCATGGCGGCAGCAGCAAGAAGAAACAAAATTTCAAACATAATAGGTGGGGGAGCCTCCCACGATTCTACTATTTATAATAATAAAGGGGGGCCTAAAGGCCTTACAAATAATCAATCTAAAGCAATCCTAATCAGATTAGGAGTTGGGATTCCTAATCTGAATCCTAATTATGAAACACAGAATAGACTTATACTCTAAATAGGAGTATAAGTGTAAACAACTAAAACAAATAAAATAAAATACTAATCCCTCTAAAATCGTGGAGGGGAACTAAGAAGATAAACCATGAAAAAGACTGTTTTAACCCTAGGCTAAAAGAACAAACAAATAAAAAGGCTCCAACGAAAAATCAAAGAACAGCCAAATTAATCATGGTTTCGGCTTCTGCATCACTTCCTCTTGAAGATTGACATTCACAAGGCCTTTGACTCTCTTAGGTTGGACTTTATTACTCAGGTGATGACTAAGATGGGATTCCCTCTGCCTTTTGTAAATTGGGTTAGCTCTTGCATTTCTTCCCCCAAGTTCTCGGTTCTGGTCAATGGTAGCCCAACGGGTTATTTTGGTGCTTCTGTGGGGAATCGCCAAGGCTGCCCTCTATCTCCCTACTTGTTCACTTTGGCTTTGGAAGTCCTATCCGGAGAGATTCATATTTGTATTGATAAGCAGATTATTATGCCAATGCCCAAGTGTAAAGCCATTAAGCTCACTCATCTGGCCTTTGCAGACGATCTGATGATATTCTCAAAGGCCACAGTCACCTCTCTTGAGTGCATTTTAAGTTGCCTTCAACATTTCCATGAGCGCTCGGGTCTCCGCATCAACCCCTCAAAGTCTTTTATATTTTTGGCTGGAGTCTCAGAGGTTCTCAAAATAGCTCTTTTTGCCAGATCTGGCTTCCTAGAGGGCAAGCTTCCAGTCAAGTACTTGGGTATTCCTCTGATCCCGGCCAGGCTTATTGCTCATCATTGCACTCCTATGCTTGATTTGATCAGGAAAAGGCTTCAACTTTGGAAAAGCAACTTCTCTCCTATGCAGGCAGGTTAATCCTTATCAAATCAGTATTGGAGTCATCTTATATCTATTGGTCTGGGATTTATGGGCTACCTCAGGCCACCATCAAGTCCTTGGAAACTCTCATGGCCTCCTTTCTCTGGAAGGGCAATGATTCCTCTAGATTTCTCCATCCCCTAAGCTGGGCCGCTGTGTGTCTCCCTAAGACGGAAGGTGGGCTAGGCATCCGAAGAATCAAAGAGGTGAACATTGCGAGTATCATCAAGCTTATTTGGAAGATTGCTTCCAAGAAGAGAAGCATCTGGGTTGACTGGATTTATTCGGGTCCTCTTCGAAATGACTCTATCTGGACGGCTTCCCCTTCCTTTGATGCTTCTTGGGTCTGGCGTAAAATTCTTGCTAGCCGACACCTTGTGCTACGGGTCATTCGGTCCCAGGTTGGTGATGGTCTCTCCACTTACCTTTGGCTGGACAATTGGCACCCTTCGGGGATTCTTCTCCATCAGGTCACTCCCCGCTCCATTTATGCCATGGGTCTTCACAGGCTATCTTTGGTTGCTGATATTCTTGATTAGGATGGCTGGGTTCCCCCACCCTCTGGCAACTCTCTTAGCCTTATTTGGAGTGAACTCCCCTCTATTCCAAGAAGGCCTACTGCCCAAGGAGATTGTGTTCTTTGGATAACAAACAGATCTGGCCTCTTCTCTTCTAAGGAAGCTTGGAACTACATTCGTTTGAAAGGCCAGCTGGTACCTTGGCGCAAGCTTCTTTGGTTCAAGCATCACATTCCTCGCCACTGTTTCACAGCATGGAGGCTTTTCAACAACTGTCTCCCAACGCAGGCTTTTCTTCGAAGCCGCCAGATCCAAGTCTCTTCTGCTTGCTGCCTATGCTGGAACAATGCTGAAGACTTGAGTCATCTTTTCTTTGAGTGCCCTACCGCTGCTGCTATTTGGAAAGGCATCCTCCTCAAGTGCTGGCCGGTCCGTAGAAGAATTCTCCCCTTCTCTAGAGAGTGGATTTGGATTGATATGACCTTCGCTGGCTCCTCTATTTGTGATGTGGTAGGGAGGTTGGCTTTCTATGCCACTATCAACCATATTTGGATGGAGCATAATATCGGGAAATGGACCTCCAATTCTCGTCCTTACCAAAAGATTTGGGATTCCATTTCCTTTGAGATTAAAGCAAAGTTATCTCTTGTCCCCCCCTCTAGTTGTTTAGACTCCCCAAGGAACAGGCTCATTGTTGACTCCTGAGGCCTCTCTAATGTTTCTCTTGTTTCTTCAGCCTCTCCTAGCTAAGGCTTTGGCTGTTTGTGTTTTTCTTGCCCCTAGGGGTCCTCTGTAATTCTTTTCTTCTCTTTGGTAATGGTATTATTTATTCACCCAAAAAAAAAAAGTCGTCTTCCTCTTGTGTTGACCCTTTTGGGTCATCTTATGGCTACACTGTTGGTTTTGCCTCCTTTGAGTCTGAGCATACTTTGCCAACCAATCCTTTCAAAACAAACGTCTTTTGCATATGGAAAGGCTTTAGGTTGCACAAATTGCTATCACGATTGACTACACCTCTTCAACTTTAATAATGTGTTCGGAAACTTCAAATATCTCACAATAAGCACCATTGCAATATTGGAAAATTGAGAATTCGATGAAGACATCAGCCTCAGACACATGATTTCTTAAAATCCATACGATTTTCCTGATCTAAATCGAGCAGGTTTTACTTGATGAAGATTTTGCACAGCATGTTCTATTCGATGCAGATAGGAGAAGAAGCCGACTCAGTATTGTTAAAAAAAGAGAGGAAGCAGAATCAAGACAAGATGATATGGATCAACCCCATCTTCTCAAAGGGGCATGGAAACACATAAGAATAGAACTCTTGAATGAAAATGGAAAAGAGATGTAACTCTCGGAACTGGTAAGATCTTTGGCGCAAGAATGGGTTGATCTGTATCATCTTGACTTGGTTTTGCTTCTCTATGATGATCTTGTTGGTCTTTGATAACATCTCCATTACTGACCACAAGATGAAATTTTCACTTTGTCATCATCTATGAATAAAATAACTGTTCTATTGGGCAAACGAACTCTGGTCATGAAAACGTAGGTCTCCATGGCTAGGTTTAGCTCTGTTACTACATAATGCAATTTGAAAATCCAGATTATGGATCTCAGATGCAAGTAAGCCCAATGATCAAATTTGTGATCAGATCTGAGATAAAGAAAGCATCTGCATTGTTAAGGAAAAATCAGATCGATGGAAGGGAAGAGAAAAGAGATGAGGTCGATCTGCTTGGGAGGAAGAAATTATGTTTGGGATACCTATCTCATATGCACTACTCAACAACACCAAAACTCTTTAAATTCTCATATTCTTTACTCAAATCATCTCTCTAATAGATTACATGTATAAAGACCTTCTAAAATTCTAAATTGACTCATAATGACTCCTAATTCTACTCACACACTAAATAAAGTAAATAAACTCAAGCCAGAACTCTATCTAATTATTAAGTATTGTAATCTAACTCAAAGTCTCAAACACTTAACTGCTAATCCTGTGTACTATTATAAATTAGTCCTATTGCGTTGAAACCCAAAAAAAAAGGCTCAACATATAATATAACTACCCAAATATCAATTTCAGCCCATTGGACTGCCACCAGCACCTTATGGGCCTCCCAAGCTTGCGCATAGGCTTCCATACGTGATTAATGTCTACTCCAGCTGCATCAGAAAGGTATTTGAATTTGATGTATTTCTATGGTCTGCTATTCACTGTGACGATGGAGTCATTTTGCTTGAACTCAAGATTTGCTTCTGGGGTGTTTTATAGTTGTTGTGGGATGCTCCTTCCCAGTTGCATTCCTTTGGTTAGTGGTTACCTCAATGGTGGAATTTTGTTTGTCAGGTGTCTCATTATCTTATTTGTCTTTTTTTTTTTCTCCTTTCATCTTTTGTCCCTCTTTTTGCTCCTGTTGGGAGGGTATTTTTGCTCAGTTCTATATTGCTTGCAAAAGCTTCTTATTACTTGTGTATTTAACAGTGTAAATTGGAATCAATTGCAGAATTTCCATTAAATATGGTTAGCTACTTGCCAACTTGTCTATTTACTTTTTTTTTTTTGGTAGAAAACTTGTGTATTTTTACATGTGACTTTCATATTTTTTTTGGGGGGGGGGGGGAGGGTGTTAGGTTTTACTCAATTCCTTAATGGGCTAATATTCATTAAGTTTTCTCTCCATGCAAAAATTTAAAACTAGATGCACCAAATGGAGAAGAGGAAGAGGTACTAATAATGATTCGTGAATGCTTGGCTTTACGGGAGAGATATGTTTTTCGAGAACATGTTGTACCATGGATGGACGGAACTGTTATACAGTCTCACTCACAAGAGCTGCGCACTGATCCTTTTTATTTTGAACCTGTTGAACCAACTACAGTGAGTATGCAAATTGGGTGAATTTTCAAACAGTAAAATTTAGTCATTCATCTTTTCGATTTCCTCCTATCCCAACCACAAAAAAGAAAAATAAAGAGAGAATAACCATTCATTAACTGGTCAAAATTTTTTATATGATCTTCTTTTCGTTTTGAAAACAGCACTATTTTAAGATGGAGGATGGTGTTGTACATGTTTATGCAAGCAAGGATGGTAAGCATTGCTTGACTTTCCGATCTGTCTTTCAGAATTTATGTGTTGCATCATCTAGTTCAATACTGTGTGGCCATGTAGACGAGTGAGATCTGTCTACGTTTTATTACAAAATTTAAATTTTTTAATGCAGAAACCATAGAACTTTACCCAGTTGCAAGTTCAACAGAATTCTTCACCGATATGCATTACATACTAAGAGTTATATCTCTTGGAAATACCCGCTCTGAATGCCATCACCGACTGCGCTTTCTTGAGGAGGTAAACTTTTGACACTTCAATTTGAGTTTTCACTTCTAATGAATTGGAATCTCTTTACTGTTCATATACTCTAACTTCATCACATGTCAAGCAGAAATTCCGTCTTCATCTGTTAATAAACGCAGATCGTGAATTCTTAGCTCAGAAAAGTGCACCTCACCGTGATTTCTACAACATAAGGAAGGTTGATACACATGTTCATCATTCTGCATGCATGAATCAGAAGCATCTTCTCCGCTTTATAAAGTCAAAATTGAAAAAAGAACCGGATGAGGTGGAGTCTCTGTTTCTTTGTAATGGTTTAATCTCCATTGAAGATGCTGTGCATGTTTTGGCTCTTCTTGATGAGTCAAAATAAAAAAATCCTGTTATGATTTGATCTTAAAAGTATTCCTTATTTCATTTATTTTGATGATGCTTCTTACCTGTATTCTTAATTTTATCTTGCAGGTTGTCATATTCCGTGACGGAAAGTATCTCACTCTTAAAGAAGTTTTTGAGAGTTTGGATTTGACTGGGTACATATTTCAAATTCATTAAGCAATGTTCCTAAAATTGAAAATTGCACCTTGATTTAATTCTTTGCAATGGCTTTTGGCAGGTATGACCTCAATGTTGATCTCTTGGATGTTCATGCAGACAAGAATACATTCCATCGCTTTGACAAATTTAATCTTAAGTATAATCCATGCGGACAAAGCAGACTCAGAGAAATCTTCCTAAAGCAAGACAATCTTATCCAAGGTTTGTTGCATATAAATATTTATTTAAAAAAAATAAGAACTACTAGGTTGTTATGATATTGTTTTTTTTTCTCAGCTTAATATATTGCGTCACAAATATTTTCTTTTCCTTTTTTAATAATAAAAACTTGTCCAAAAGGACCTTTTATCCAGATGAGCAGAAGCTCCTATAGATATGGAAAAAAGCTCCAGTAAGCGTGTTTATCTGTTGGTGAAGGCAGTGCATATAGTCGTATAGGAACTCTCTGCATTCAATGATTGAATCATTGAACCCGCAACCCAAGGGAAGGTGCCCCCAGGATCGGACACTGATGTGCTATCCTTCGAAACCCAAACAACTCCTTCGCCTATACGGCCAAGGGTGTCAATTTGGAACCGAAACCGTGTACCGAAACCGAAACCGAAACCGCCCGTGTAAAACTGTACCAAATCGCACTGTTTCAAAAACGGTATGGTACGGTATAGGCAAACGGTTTTGATCACGGTACGGTATCGGTATTGGGTGCAATACCGTTGGTATGTACCGTTACCGTACCGTTATACCGAATTCATACTGAAACCATACCGTTTTTTGGGGGTATTTTTGTAAAACCAATTTCTAACTCCTAAGACCCTCAACCTAAATCCCTAATTTCTTAACGACTTGGCCTCTCCGCTCTCTTGTCCTCGACTCCTCTCCCGCTTGCGACCTTCAGAGTTTGAGACCTTGAGTCTCACAACAATGGAGCATTTCAGGCTTTCGATTCTCAAAGTTTCAGACTTCAGTGTCACAATGGAGTAATGGAGTAACCTTAACCTCTTCAAAGTTCAAACACAACTCCTCTCACCACTCACAAGGGTTGTCTTCTTCAGTTCACTGAAAACCCTAACAGCGGAGGCGGAGATTTATCAGGTACACAATGAATCTCTCTCATTCTTGGTTACCTTTGAGTGTAGTTGTGTTTTTTTATAAGTGAATCACTGGAAAATCTGTGAAAAATCTCAGTTCGATTTCGTTCTCTGTGATGTGGTTTCTTTTATTTTCTGATAGATTTTCTCAAAGCAGCTGCTGCTCTCTCTATATCTCTCTCTATTTTCTATACTTTTTAGACTGATAAAACCTTGAATATTGCAATATGTGATGACCAAAGCAGCAGAAATCTGTTCATAATGTTTCTGAAATACCAACAGAATGCGCTGATGTAGCCTATCTGGGCATTGAGAGCTCCTGTAGATGCACTCAAGAGTTGAAACTGGAAAGACATCTCTACTGATGGTGATGGGAACTTTAGCAAATATATCCTATTTGACAATTGAGAACCCCTGCAGTTAAAAAAAAACAATTTTAAAACCATTTCATTCGAATTTATAGTGTTTTTATATCATTTTTTATAAAAATAGAATTCATACCGCTTTTGTACCGTTTTTATACTATACCGAAACCGTACCATGACGGTACGGTAGCGGTATTAAAAGTAGACCTTCCAAACGGTACGGTACGGTACGGTATTGATATTGGGTACCTATTTTTGATACCGTACCGTTTTACCGAAACCGTACCGGTTGACAAGCCTATATACGGCTATACCTATATGTGACAAATGCATAAAAAATAAAATTGAGAACTCGATCGAAGGGAAGGCTCTCATGGAGTCATATTCCTCTATTCTATAAAAATGATATTTAAAGAATCCAGTAACTCTATAGTTTGCCTCCCTTCATATGAGCCAATGGAGAGTTCCCTCCTAAGCATCTAAGATTCCTTTAACAACAAATGACATAGTTGTCAAGGCGTTGCCTGGGTGTCCAGGTGCCTTAGACGACTTGGTTGCCATGTTGGTGTCGCCTTGCGTAGGCCCCCTCCAATGCCTTGGGTCGCCTAGATGCCGTGACAACTATGCCAAATGACTTACATGACCATATCACCATAGTTAACAAAATATTTGTGAATAATGCTGCAAAAAATTAGATCGAATCTGAATCGAATTGAAAATTTTGGAAAAAATCATGATTAAGAGTCCGCAAATGATTTGTGAAAAACTCAGGAGACAAATAATTTAGCCCAAAAATTCAAAACTTCAATAAAAGATTAAAAATGGAGCGATTTTTTGGACCATATTTTGGAAAATTGTTTAATACCTGAATCTTAATCTGGATTTCTCTTCACAAATTACCCAAATTAGCAAAACCAACTAAACCCAAATTTTACTTCTTCTGAATTATTCCCGAATCTGAATTTGTCTACTATGAACATGACAGCAGTAAATGAGCAGATCAATTACTCTAACCATGTCCCAGTTAAATCTCATTGCTATGGAGATTTGAGGAAAGAGTTTAAACTTCTATGCACAGTGGGGAAGGTGGTCTCTTCATCTTGTAAACATAGTGAGCTAGCATTTGAGGTAATATAGCTTCTGATCTAAGACGGTCAGTTGTTAGATTGCTATAGCGGCATGCTGTTTAAGAAAAAAATTGAATCTTGAATTCGATACCTTCATCCCACACCACACCAAAGGAAAATTCAGTGGGGGCTTTTCGGAAAAAACCCTCAAATCAGTTTTCCTAAAATTAATGTTTAAGAAAAAGGATCTTTAAGTGTGACATCAGAGAAAACAAACCGGATTTTATCATATCTCTTGATGCTTCTGTCATTGAAACCCCTTGTTGACTTGTCCCAACAAGGCAAGAAGTGAGCCACAGTGGAAACCTCCCTATCATTACGAAGAATAAATATCACAAAGGTTAGTGAGTTTCCGTCAATGTCACGAGGCCATTATTTCTTGTCATGCAGCAGAATTGTCACCACATAGCCTGATTTAGAATTTTTATTACTTGGTCCATATTCTGAATACCGTCACTCTACTTGCAACTTATTCCGCTTGCAAATCCCTCTACATCATTCACTCAGCCACCTTATGTAAATAAACCGAGAGTGTAGAGCCTCATCATAAGTAAATGAAGGAGATATGTCAAACTTTGACATTCCCACATTCTAGTGCATCAATTTATAAGATTTTCTTAGTTCCCTTTTTTTTTTTTTTGGGGGGGGGGGGGGGGGTTCCGTTGCACGGAATAATTAACCTTGGCTAGCTGGCAGAGATAATTTATCAAATAAGTGGAATTTGAAATTTCAGGCCTATGATAGCAGCACCGGAGAATTTAGGTGGTGGAGGGTCGGTTAGGAGAGGGAAGGATTCTGAGAAGAAATTTTGCAGGGGGAGTGGAAAGCACACGACACAACCACACACTTACATAAGCAAAACCCAATATTTTCTATTCAATATTCACTGTGTCCATTGTTGGGTACATGCAAATATTTAAAGAGGAAACGAAAGAATCCTAGTTAGACTCTAAAACTGAAATAACTTGCAACTTGCAATTCAAACTCTATCATCAACAGGATGCCTACACGGGTTCTGGATTTTCGTTCTCTGCTTGATGTGCTCCAAGGATCTTCTTAAAACATTGTCCCTCCTAAAGTCTTTGGTTGTGTTTGCTTTGTATGGAATCATCAAACTCGATCCTAGGGGACTCAAGTGCATTTTTATTGGATACTCGGCTAGACAAAAAGGATATAATTGTTATCATCCCCCGTCTCGCCGTGTGTTGGTCACTATGGATGTGATTTTTCACGAGTTTGAGGCCTATTACTCATCTTTGGCACCTCTTCCGGGGGAGAATATTACACCTAGGGAAGGAGTGGATTGTCTTACCTCTTAACAGTCTCCACTGCAGGAGGATCCTTCAATTGAGATGGAGGACCTTTCGGTTCAAGGGGAGAATGGAAATTGACCGACCAAATTTGTAGGTTTATGTTCGTTCTCGAAGATAGCAAGTAGATGCCATGATGCAGATTTATCACCAAATTGGGCTTCTTTGCTTAGGAATAAGTCTAGGGTTGGGTTATATACATGTTGGGCCATTGATCCCATGAGTTTTCAATGTAATAGGTCACTTTTAGGAACATAAAGTATGGGTAATAGGTTGCATACGGGATTAGCTTCTATACTTAGTTTATTTTCATGTTTTAGTGTTTTAAATTTAACCAGTCCAAAACTGGTTTGAACCAGTGGTTCAGTTTAAGTGATTTTAGAAGTTTTTCTTTCAAGTGTCTAGTAGCGCTAGACTAGGACTCTGTTTTGAGTCTATTTCAGTTTCTTAGTCAGTTTAAGTTACCTGATAGGTTGAGGATTGAGTTAGGCCTTTCCTTTTTAGTGTAGGAGTCTATTTTTGAGTCTTTTATTTAATGTTATAACTTATAAGGGGTACAAGTATTGAATACAAATTTTGATATTAATGAAAAGCTTTTTGCTGCTCTTCTTCACCATTGAAGATTTGTCTTGTGTTTGATCAAGGCTGGTTGGATTGGTGTGTGATCCAATCGACACCTTGCGGTGTGAAGTCCGGGTAGCTCTCCTTCAAGTTCTAGTTAAAGATTCAATTTTTATTCCAGTTTCTCAATCAAACAAGCTGCTGCCAAGGGAATTCTGCAACAACAGTGAGTTTGATTCATCCCAATCCTAACCTTTCTGCTTCTAATCCTTTAAACCACCAAACTTTAACATCCCCTCCATCTCTAAACATCATTTCCATAACCCAAATTCTACCCAGACCAAACCTGCCATCAAAATACCCCCATATTTGGATCAAATTTCCCTCGCACCCTTAGGAGAACTCAATCCAAACCCGTACCCTAATCTCCCATTCTAAACCCTAGATTCCACCATTATTTCCATTTCAAAAACCCGAAACCCTAACCCTAACCCTAACCTTGCTGCCGATTCTAATTAAAAGGTTTAGACTTGTTAAAACTTAACGTAACCTTCACCGATTGACTTCCCCACATCAATTTGACCTAACCCTACCATTGAACCCTAGGTCTTATCAAACCCTAACCCTAATTTCACAATTCCACCTATTTTGACCTAGCCGAATTACCTAGTTCATAGCAGATTCTGTTATTGGTTTCTAGTTGGTCTCTAGAACTACATTATACCACCACAACCACTGTGCCAACTCTACCCAGGTAAATAGCATCCTTTGATCCAGTATCAACTCCATCTGGTAATTTTTTCCCTTCTAGAGCTACTGATCCTTCCCTTGATTTACCTATTGTTTTTCAAAAAGGAAATAGGGTTTGTACCCAGCACCCTATATCTCATGTTGTTTCAAACAATTCTTTCTCCCGTTCCTATCGTGTTTCTGTGTCCTTGTCTTTTGTTTCTATTCCCTAGAACTGGCAGGAGGCTCTTACAGATCCATAGTGGAAAGAGGCCATTGTTGAAGAGATGAAGTCACTTGGGAAAAATGACACATGGGAGTTGGCGTCTCTTCCTCCAAATAAGAAAACTATGAGTTGTAAGTAGGTTTTCATAGTTAAACAAAAAATGTATGGAATGGTGGACAATAAAAGCTAGGCTTGTTGCCAGGGGGTTCACCCAAACCTATGGGATCGATTATCAGGAAATTTTTGCCCAAGGTTTAAAGTATTTTCGCATATCGTATCGGTGGGGTGATTTTAAGAGATGTATCGTGTCGTATTGGAGATACGTATCTCATGCTATAGATATGCATGGAAATGGTCAAGATACACATAAAAATCCACTTTTGGAGCAAAAAACAATATAAATAAGCAATATTGCAGTTTTGTTTCCTTTTTTTTTTATGAAAAAGAAAATATATTGAAATTAACGAGAGAACATATACATAGATTTGGTCAGGCCAGCTGACCTGGCAAGGTTGTTAGCTAACATGCGACAAAAAGAGTTAGTTGAAGTAGTATATTTTATGTCCGGGCCTAGGTTATATATATACAAAAGATCTTTAAGTAATGACCACGGCCAAGGATTGGTTGATGGAGATGGAAGAAGATCAGCTATCTTTTGAGAGGAGCACCAAACTTCTTTAATCTGCAACCCCAAACTCCTTGCCATTACAAGCCCATTTTTAATTCTAATTACTTCTGATTCATATTCACAATTGTACTTAGTGTACCCTGCCACAAAAAAGGTGAGAATCCCATTAAGCAGAATAATACTTGACCATCCTGCTGAAGTTACTTCAGAATTTTGGTATCCTGCACAAATTAAGACAGGGTAACTAATATAAGGGATGGATAAAGAATATAAATCTACCATATCTATCCTATCAAAATTTACATCATGGGATGGAAGGCGGGCGGGGGGGGGGGGGGAATGTTCATAAGAGACAGCCACAAATCCGTTTGTTTAAGAATCCAATTTGGGTTAGGATTTTCTCGTCCTATTACCACCTTGTTTTGCATATTCCAAATAAAATAGCACATGATAATAAACACCTTGAAGAACCAATGTAAAAAATTCTTATCTAGAGACCGATTTAACAAAGTTGAAATGCAGAAATTTTCCAAAGATGAGTTCGTAATGCATTCAGTCCTTAGCCCCAATGGCCCAGTCGCCCAGATGCGTTTGGTCCAATCACATGAAAGGAATAAGTACCAGTAGGATTCAACACCACATCCACAAAAGCACATGTTGTATCGATCTGAATCCATTTCGAAATAACCGCCTTAATTGGGAGACCTGCATTTAAATGTCGCCAGAAAAAAGATTTGAAATTTAGGGTGGATTTTTAATTTTCAAAAAAATTTCCACCAAGTGGATCTAATAGGAGTATTAGAGGAATCAGGCAAACTCAAAGATTTAGCAGCTAATTTAGTGCTAAATAAGCCATTCTTGGCAAGAGTGCACCACCATCTATCCACTTCAAAAGATAATCTGATCCTGTAAATATGCAGTTTTGTTTCCTTGATTCAACCAAAGTGCAGTTTTCCTTGATTTGATTTTGTGATCAAGGAATCAAAGCCCCAATCTTGAAATTTGAAAGATGTCACAAAATTGAAGATTTGGGTGAAAACTTGTCCGTCCAGGTGCTGTTGGTGCTTTCTGGTTTCTGGAATCACGATTCTGAAGTCACATGTGCCTTTTAATGTGTGTATCACATTGTATCATGCCGAATCAGCCGATACAATGCAATACATACCAATGCTTTAATTTTTTTTAACCCCTTAATTCAATCGTATCGAGAGTATCGTATTGTGCCGTATCGGCCAATACAATGCGATACTGATTGATATCATTTTTTTTAAAAAAAAGCGTCTCTCATTGTATCGTATCGTTATCCTGCAATTCCGATACGTATCGGCAGAGACAAAAATATGCACTGCGATAACCATGCTTTTGCCCCAATAGCAAAAATTTATACTATTCGGGTCATCCATTCATGTACAGTTAACCTGGGATGGGAATTGGAGAACAAGTGGCATATATCTTGACCACAGGACTTTGTCTCCACACGTTTTAATGTTTGTTAGGCAAGCTGGGAATGTGTAATGTGTTGGTTTTGGTATATAACATGTATGTAATGGTATTCTTGGAATAATAATTTAATAATTATAGTATAGGAATTAGTGTTATGTCTGGGGGCCAGTCTTGTAATTTTATAGTCTTTTATGACGAGTAATGTATAAGAGAGAAAGGAAGTCTAAGACTGACCTAACTTCTCTTCTCCTTTCATCGTTTCTACTTCTGTTCTTCTGCTTCTACTCTCTTCTCTCTCAACTCTGTTATACACTCAACTACTTAAGTCTGAACTCTAACCCCCTAATCCCAACAATAACTGCTATTGCCATTGAAAACAGTCCAAATCCATCTGAACTACCCTATTGCCTGATTAACATATTTTATTTAATACAACAACAATAACAACAACATCATAGCCTTATCCCAACTAAATGGGGTCGGCTACATGGATCCTTGCTCTCCAATCAGCTCTAATCGAAGTGATACAAGATATGAGGCCCAAACTATGCATGTCTTTACTCACCACTTCATTTAGGGTTATTTTAGGCCTTGCCCCTGGCTCTTTTAGTTCCTTCAATCCGAGTCAAATCACTCCTCCGAACTGGGCATCCCAAGGCCTCCATTTAACCCGACCACACCAACTAAAATTACTCCCTCATAGCTTATCATGAATCGGGGCTACTCCCAATTCAGCTCGAATATAGTCATTCCTTACTTTATCCTTCCTAGTTTTGCCACACATCCATCTCAACATCCTCATCTCCGCTACACTTAGTTTATCTATATGACACTTCTTAACTGCCGAATATTCTGCACCATACATCATAGCCGTATGGCAGTCTTATAAAATTTCCTATAAGCTTTAAAGGAATACACTGATCACACAGCACCAGACACACCTCTCTACTTCATCTATCCTATTTTAATCCTCTAGGCAACACCATCCTTTACATCACTGTCTTTATTTACAATAGAGCCTAGATATCTAAAATATTCACTTTGTAGAATCTCCTTCTCATCAATATTCACCACCTCCCTAACTGTCCTAGTGTGGCTAAAGTTATACACCATATACTCTGTCTTTGTTCTGCTTCCTTTTTATTCCAGGGTTGATCTCCATAATTCCAAAGTGGCGTTAATCCCTGCTTTTGTCTCATCCACCAACACAATATGATAAGCAAAAAGCATAAACCAAGGAACCTCATCTTGTATGTCTCTTGTTGAATCATCCATGGTAAGCGCAAACAAATAAGGGCTTAAGGCTGATCCTTGATGTAACCCAATTGTAATTAGGAACTCACTACCTTGACCCCCCCCACCTCTTACGCTAGTCGCCACACCATCATACATATCTTTAATTATGTCCACATATTTATATGACACCCTTCTCTTCTCTAGTAACATATGACATTATTTTATTTTATAGTAAAACAATAAATCAATGTTATTTATCATTTTTTATATTTTAGTTTTATCAGCTGTTTGAACTTGCTTGATTGTAAGTTGCTAGGGTTGGACATGCTCACACTGGGCGTCAAAGGTGTCCTAGCATTTTGTACAGGAATTTTTCTAGATAGCCCATTCACAATTATGGATAAACTAATTCATGAGGTATCCCATTCCCATTGTTTAATTCCTATACAATGGTCACTGTAATATGAAAATTACTTCTTTGTTCTTTATGTAAGTATACTGTGAGTCCTTTCATGTGGGAGTTTATTTACTTGAATTATGTACTGGCATAGTAATTTGTTTTTTTTGCATGAAATATGTCAGGGCGTTTTTTGGCCGAAGTGACAAAGGAAGTTTTTTCTGATCTAGAAGTCAGCAAATACCAGGTATGGTCATTTATCATGTTTAGACATATTTTTATCCATATCCAAATATTTTCCTACTATATTATGTTGTATATAAATTTCATGATATGTTTAAGTTTGATGTATTTATTACTGTACTGCATACCTTAGATTCCACTTGAAATTTATGCAATAAATTAAACATTCCATTGTCTGGCCTGATTAAAAACCAACAGGTTTACCCAAGCATTTCTTATAGACACCTGGTTCAAGTTGGTCTGGTTCAAAGGCTGTATCCCCCGCCATAGTTTTAATGTTTGGAGAACCCTTAACCTTTGCCTCCCAACCTTAAGCATTTCTCCTTCACCGACACATACCTGTCCCCCCCCCCCTTCCTGTGTTCTTTGTTGGAATAGCATTGAGGACGTCGATTACCTTTTTTTCTCCTGCCCCCTAGCCCCCTCCATTTGGCCCCGCAGTAGGAGACCTCTTTCCTGCACTAGGGAATGGCTTTGGTTGGATAGGATTTTTCAGGCAGTTCGATCTGTGATACCACTGGCAAGCTTGTGTTTGGAGCTGCTATATCCCACATTTGGATGGAACGGAATCTCCGAAGATGGACCTCCAATTCTCGTTCTATTGACATGTTTTGGAAAGCCATTTCCTTTGATGTTAGTTCCTAGCTCCACATGCTTCCTTATAGACCTCTTGTTGACGCCCCAAGGAACAGGCACATTGTTGTATCCTAGGGTTTAGATGATTCTTTCTTTTTGCCTCATAGCATATCTTCTTAAGGCTTGAGCCTTGCATAGTTCCCCCCCCCCTTTTTTTTGGGGGGGGGGGGGGGTTTGGTAATGATATTTTATTCACCCAAAAAAAAAAAAAAAAAAAGCCAGCTGTATCCTGGAATCGGCACCAATCGTAGTTTCAGTAGAAACTATTGACCAAAATATTTTGTGTGAGGAACTAAAGAAAATGCCTACTTGTCTGAGTTGGTAATTGTGTGATTTAGTACTACCCCATCTGGAAACAGCCTCTTTGCGGAAGCAGGGGTAAGGCTACTTACATTATGACCCTTCCCGGACCCCTCAGTTGTGGAAGCAGGGGTTTGCCCCCTTTTTGTTTTTATGACTGAATGTGATGCCAAGTTCCAATTGCCCAAATTAGGGTCGCTATGGGCCCACAAGAATGCTAAATAACTTGAGCTAAGAGTGTAGTGGCAATGGCATTATTTCTGGAGTGGTTTAGAACCCTTTTGCGTAAGAAAATAAGTCAAGGACACAAAAGTAATTAAATTTAAGAGGAAAGGACATAATTGGTATTTCACAAAACAAGAGTGAGTTTAAACAGAAACAGATTAACAAACCAAAGGGCTTTTCTTAAATTAGTTCTCAGTATTGCATTTACTTATAATGAGATCAAGACTAGAGGCCCTTTACGTAATTCTCGAAAAATTTAGCCTTATATGTAAAACACAAAAGAGGTCTCCTCCTACCTCTTAACGAGGTAGAGACGTAGCGCTAAACCAGTCATGTTTCGATACCCCACCAATCAGAAAATTTGGGTGAAGGTTGCTGAATCGATGGGTTATTGAATTTAATCAATTAACACTCACATTAGTCAACAACAAGGCAAAGATTGAGTGCCAAAATTAAGCCTGCCAGTGAGACAAAGACCAGATTTGGTTTCCAACCTTATCCTTACAGCAGAGATGATATTCAAGGGCAGGGGACCTAGGGTGAGGGTTCAGGACCCAGAGTTTGAGGCTGAAAGGATAACCGCTGAGAGAGATTGATTCTCTCTATGGTTGAACTCGATTAATGGTGAAACAGATTTACAAAAGCAGGACAGAAAGAGAGAAAGAAGGAATAGATGAAAGAAGAACAGAGTAAGTAAAGAAGGAAGAAGATGAATCACACCTCTGAAGAGAAGATCAGGGGAGAAGAAGTAGCAGTACTTGTGCACTCACAGCTCTTGGCAGCAGCACCAATGAAAATTTCATTCCATTCCAATCTATCTTTCGACAGTTACAAAAACATGTATATATAAAATTCCTAAAACATAAAATAGAAACTAACAAGAAATAGAAACTATTGTAAACTACGTAACTAACTAACAACCAAATCTCTTATGCACACCCAACTTCCCTAAAATAAAATAAGATTGCAAAAATTACAAGGTAATCCAAATCTCCTAAATAATCCTATAGGTAACTGCATCAGCTTTCTCACTCTTAAAAGAACTTGACTCCGTCGAGTTGGGTCACTATCCCAAGATAGCATTGTAGTTATCTCGACATTGGGATGGTACATATCTCAGGGAGGATGGTCGAATTACAACTCTATCTGGGGAGGATAGACTGGCGTGTGGCAGGAGGAAAGAATTGTCGCCATCATGTCATATCCGTCAACGCGTGAGGCAACATCAGAAATGTTTGCCCTCCTTGTTTCACCTTGATGGTGTTCTGTGCACCATCGTAGAGAATACCCGCTTTTCGTTGACAAGGTCGCCTTAAGCGAACATCACAATGCGCTAAGGGGCTGAGACTAGGCAAGGCACCTGGTAGTGAAGTGGCCCAAACTGTAGGTCAACTCAGACGACAATAATGACTTCTTCTCTAGCATTAGGCCCAAAACGTCGTACATACATCTTCTTGCAAAGCTGCTTCTACGGGAGGTTAAGTGCTCGAACTAAATTTGCGAAGATGAAGTTGACTTCTGCTCCCATGTCGACAACCGTATGAACTGCTACAGAATCCTCACCATGCAGTAGAATACTTTTCTATCGGAAGAGAGCAGCCCTCTCTACTAGTCCATTGGCGAAGGAGGTAAGACTAGCGGAGTTAGCTTCAACTCGTCATCATGACCATCATTGGGGTCATTATCTGGATCAAGAGGAAGAGGCTCAGGAATATCCACATCATCCTTGTTCATATTTGCCAACAACTGCTCAACCATAGTCAGAGTATGGGTCTTGTTGGGACACTTGTTGCTTAAGTGACCTATCTCGTTGGAACTGCGGCGCACAATGTTCTTTTTCCATTCATTGCCTTTGGAGATTTCTGACCTCTTTTCCTCAACCTTGTGGAGCTCAACTTTCCTTTCTTCAGCTATGGGTGCAGACCTATAAGCTGAAGAGCTCTTGATCATCTCTTTCAACTGATTGTACTTTTCTTCAACAGTCCTAGCATATGCAGCTGCCACGTCGATGCATCGGAACTCCCCGTTAGCAAACTCGAATCGGATGTCGGTGTTCAGCTCACTAATGTACTTAACACCCGCTGCTGGTCTGTCTCTTGAATTCTGCATCTGGAGGACAGCTTGTGAAACTCCATGGTGTTGGTATCCACACTTTTACTGCCCTGGTGGAAGTTAACCAGCTTGTGGAAGAGTACCTTCTCTTAATTAGAAGGAACGGATTTATCGTTCAATATTTTCTTCATTGCCTCCCAATTTGTGAAGGGTCCAAGTCACCTGATGAAACTCAACTATAGCATGTCATCCCACCATGAACAAGCATAACAAGTAAGCTTGGTGAGGATGAGCATGCACTTTTTCTGGAAGGATTTGTTGGCGAAAATCTTCTCGACTTTTGTGGCCAGTCAAGGAAACCCTCGGGTCCCTTCTCACCATCGAACCGGGAACCTCGACCTTGATGCCATAATCCTTATTTAAAAACTGTCGTGTGATATCCTGGAGAATAATTGGCTCGGACTACTGTCCCAGAGGCACATCGGCAATTCATAAGGTATCATACTGGGAAGTGGGAACAGGTGTAGATGGTCCTGCTTGGACTCTCTCGTTGATAATTAAGCTCTCCAAAATTAAGTCCACCTTGAGAATTGAGAGCTACTATGGCTACCAAATATTCCTGGAATCTGGTCTCAATTTTTTCTTCAGTTTTCTGTTGACTCTCAGTGAATTCCTTATACTTTTTGTGCAGCTCAAGGTTTGTATTGTAAGAGGATCCTGTAATGGTTAGATTCTGACAATTTCGGCTTCGATGCCAATTGATATGGTCCCAAGGTTCAAAAACCCAAATTAGGGTCTCTAAGAGTGTAGTGGCAATTTTCTAATTCCTGGAGTGGTTTAGAACCCTTTTAGTAAGACAATAAAGTCAACAGGACACAAGGGTAATTAAATTTAAGAGGAGAGGACATATCTGGTATTTTAGAAAACAAGAATGAGTTTAAACAGAAACAGATTAAGGAATTAAGGGCTTTTCTCAAATTAGTTCTCAGCAATGGATGCAGACCCATAGGATTATGTAGCGGATTTGGATTATCTTGAAATTTTTGCAATGTTATTTTATTTTAGGGAAGTTGGGTATGCATAGGAGATTTGGTCGTTATTTAGTTACCTAATATACCACAGTTTCTATTTCTTGTTAGTTGCTAGTTTTAGGTTCTGTGAGCTTTATAGTTTATAGGGTAAATAACAGCTCACCCCCTGGTTTTCAATCAAAACTCAGATCACCCCCTGGTTTTTGAAAAAACTCAAATCACCCCCTGATTTAGACCCCAAAATGCCAAATTAGTCCCTGACGTTAGTTTTATGCTGTTAAGTGATGATATCACCCAGTTAACTAAATTTAAATCCCTAAACTACCCTTGACCAGTGTAGAGTTACTTTTTTACCCTTGGATCTAAAAACCTCAAAATCATCCTCTTCCTCACATGACCTGCAACTCTACTTTACCAAACAAAAAAAAAAAACCTGCAACTCAAATTCCAAAGCAGACACCTAAAACTTCTTCCATCAAAGATTTCAGAATTCTCAACGGCAAGCGAACGAAAGCCCTTTCTTGCCTCTTCGCCGCCACCGTCATCGTCAACGCCACCACCTCATCTGACCCAAACCCTAACCCTAACCCTAACCCCTGCTAACCCCGATTCAAAGCAAGAGGAAGGCGTTGGAGACAGTGGCTGCTTCAACACACTTGACGATGTGTTATCAGTCTCTTTGACATTTCCGCAAATAGATGGAGCATGGCACTGTAGGTGGTCCCCGATTTCCCACTCCTATTTGGAAATTAAAGAACAATTATCGGAGTTGGAATTGGGATTCGATTACTTTGATGGGTTTTCTGCAAATCATGGAAAGATTACAGCTCCACAAGGACCACATCTCTGCAACAACATTCTTCTGCTCTTCCAAAACCAAAAGATAGATCAGAAAGACACAAGCTAGTACTGCTTATATCGTCGCCTTCTTCCTTGATTTGTTTCTGTTGTTACCGTATTCTTTGCCGACACCGGTTTGGAGGTAAATGGGCAACAGTTTGGAAGGTATCAAATTCGCAAGCCTACGATGCCGCAATTTCCCAACTCCCCTCGCTTCCTCCTAAACCCCGCCGAGGAAAGAGACAGAAACCGAAAAAGACAACAATCAAAAAACATATACAAAACCTAAGGAAAGTGAGAGAAAAAAATAAGCAAAAACAAAAAAAGAATGTTCAGAAAAATGGATTTAATTAAGCAGAAAATTAAAGACCCAAATGCTAAATGGGGTGAGGCAATACAGCGAACTGCTTGGGATCAGGCCAGGCCACTTTGGTAAATTTCTTGATGGCGATCCATCGGCGATTCTGTAGACAGCCCTTGTAGACGAGATTTGGGGGCTTTGGCGCATCTCTCAGAGATGATGAAGTCGGAGCTGAAGTTATCAGTGGCAGCTTTAAGGTCGGAAAGTGAGAACTCAGAGAAAGGAGGGACTCCAGCAGCAACGGCAGATGTGTTGGCATCACCGGAGGGAGGTGGGTGACTAAATGGCGGATTTTGGTTATGATGCTGTACTTTGCGTATCTCTGGTTCAGTCTCCCATAATGGAGGCGATTCACAACGGCCCGTGACTATTGTCTCTATCCCTTTGCACCCTCACCACACTCTTGAGCAGTTTGATTGCAGTGGCGGTGGCAACAGGAAGAAGGAGAAGAAGAGCAGCAGAAGCAGAGAGGAAAGGGTGGAGAGAGAGGGGGAGGGCGTAGTGGTGATCGCGCAGGGAAGAGGATGGTGTGGGATGAGGCTGCACGGCGGTAATGGTGGTAATGGTGGGTGGTGGTGGTGGTGGTGATTTGGGGTCTAATTTGAAATATCAAAATTGGTATCCTAAATAGAATTTACAAGTTTTAGGTATCTAAAGTGCATTTTCTACAAATGTTGGGTACCTCAATTGTCATTATTTATCTTATTTTGGTTGAGGTTAAAATTGTCTTTTCAGCTTTTGGTTTGATTTAAGTTAACACCGTTACTGTGAGGGGGACATTTGAGTTTTTTCAAAAACCAGGGGGTGATCTGTAATTCACCCTAGTTTATATATACATGTTACTGTAACACTTGAAAGATAGATTGGAATGGAATTTTAAAAATGCAATCTACAGGTTGTAAAAATTTTATATGCAATATAGTGGACTTCTTCTACGCAGATTCTTTGGGATAAGGCCTAGTTCTATCCCCCATTTTAGGTTGTAATTCTTTTCTATTAGTATAAAATAATCGAGGATAGCCCAGGGTCCGTCTATTGTGGGATCTAAAAAGAATATTAATGAAGGACTTGTCTGTAGGTAGATGGCTATGGGCCAATTACATAACAAGGAAATAGACATGTTTGGTTGGTGTCTTACACAGAACCATAGTTTGAAATCTCGCGATATCTCGATATCTCGGGCTGGTTGAGATATCCGAAATAGACCAAAATTTCGCCGAAATATGGTATTTTTTTACCATATTTAGGCACTCCATCTCGGTGGGTTTTTGGCCATATTAAGGCCTGATACTTCATGTACACCCTTATTTAAGTTAAATAAACACATTTAAACCTTCATATTGCAAAAAAAATTAACTCAAAGTGGTGTTTTGGATTTGCACCCTTGATTGACAGTATACAGTCGGACCCTGATGTATAAATTGTTAAATACACCTTATTTACGAAATATACTGAAATTTCATGAAATTTCGATGAAATATCACAAAATATACCGAAATATACCAAAATTTGGACTTTTTTCATTTCGTATGGTCATCTAGTCTCGGCAATGTCAAGATATCCGAAATATACCGAAATATTGGCGATATATTGCGAGATTTTGAACCATGCACGGAACCCCAAAAAGTAGACATGTGAACCACGTATTCATTAGAGGCATGCATGCATGCATGTTTTGTGTATTCTGTCTTTTTGTAGGCAATATCTATCTCCTTGTTTCCATTATATTTCTGTCCTCTCTCTCTCTCTCTCCCTCCCCCCCCCCTCCCTTTTTCCCTTCCTCCCTCTTTTTCTTTTCTAGAAAGTATTGCAATTGTGTCAATGTATGTTGTCATCGGCTAAAAAATGTAAAAGTGCCATGCCATTATTAGGATTAAGGTCAGAGATACCTTGGAAGGGGAAAAAGCTATTTATAAAATAGCTAAAATGAAAGAAAGGAAGAGTAGAGATTTCGACCAGGTGAGATGTATAAAAGGGGAGGATGGAAGAGTGTTGGTAAGAGATGAGGACATCGTGAGGAGATGGGATGAGTATATTTGTGAACTTCTAAATGGAGATAGTGTGAATATGATCGAATCTGTTAACTACATTATTCATCAAGACACCACACTTCAAAGATATGTACGAAAGGTTGGTGTGGCGGAAGTTAAAGAGGCCTTAAGAAAGATGAAAGTAGGCAAGACACCAGGCTCGGATGAGATCTCAATAGAAGTGTGGAAGGCTTAGGAGTTTGTGGGGTATATTGGTTAACCAAGTTATTTAACAAATTATGTTCATAAGGAAAATGCCAGATGATTGGAGGAGAAGCATTATAGTTCTGGTTTACAAAAATAAGGGGGATGTCCAGAGCTGCAATTACTATAGAAGCATAAAACTAATGAGTCATACTATGAAACTTTGGGAGAAGTTTATTGAAGCTCGTCTGAGAAGAGAGACTCATATCTCGAAGAATCAATTTGGTTTTATGCCATAAAGGTCCACGACAGAAGCTATCTACCTGCTAAGGAGGCTCATGGAAAGATGTAGAGCTAGTAAGAAGGATCTCCATATGGTCTTTATTGATCTATAGAAAGCCTATGACAGAGTCCTTAGAGATTTAATACGAAATGTTCTTGTGAAGAGAGAGGTGTCGAGTAAATATATAGAGGTAATTAAAGATGTGTATGAGGATGTGGTAACCAATGTGAGATCTGTGGGTGGCCACGGCAAGGAATTCCCAATTACTGTTGGGTTTTACATCAAGGGTCAACCCTAAGCCCTTATTTGTTTGCGCTTGTCATGGATGAGTTAACCAAGAACATCCAAGACGAGGTACCGTGGTATATGCTCTTCGCCGATGATATTGTTTTAGTGGATGAGACAAAAGCAGGGATTAACGCTAAGTTAGAGTTGTGGCGATCAACCTTGGAAACAAGAGGCTTTAAGATTTGTAGATCAAAGACGGAGTATATGATGTGTAACTTTAGTTACACAATGATGGATGATGACAAGGTGAAAATTGAAGAGAGAGAGATACCACCAAGTGACTATTTCAGATATTTGGGGTCCATCATACACAAAGAAGGTGACATAGACGATGATGTTTCACAAAGAATTAAGGGTTTTTTACAAATGCCCCTCTGAAAATGCCCATTTGTCCAAATGCCCCCTACAACTTTTCTAATTACAAACTCCCCCTACTTTCAAAACAGTGTAGCACTTTGGTCCAGTCCGTTAATTTGGGATGTCAGACGTTAATTTCAGGGAATGTAATGACCAAAATGCCCTTCTACTAAAAACCCACCAAAATTGAAGAATAAAATGACCAAATTGCCCGCATCTTCCCCAAATGATTTAGGGTTTAAAACTGAAAATCAAACCCTAAACCATTTGGAGAAGATGAACCCTAAAATCAAACCTCCAGATCTTAATAACAAGAAAGAGGGGAAAAAACATAGGTGGAAAACACACCGTAAACCCTCTTGGAGCTGAAGGTTGTTGTTATCTTCACCTGCAAACAACGCTTAGAAAACCCTAATTATTCACCCTCTGTCCTTTATTGATGCTTTGGGGTTGTTGACTTTGCGGGGCAGTGACCACCTCTATTTGGCTGTATACCAACGTTAATTAATTAATATATTTCCTTCTTCACGCCGAAGTGGCCCAAACAAGGGTAAAAATATAACAAAAGCAAAACCCTAATGAGAACCTGCCTTAATCACACAAGCTTCACCCCTAGGATTCCTCCTGCCAAGCATCTCTCACTCTCTCACTAGTGATTTTATTTATAATTTCATAAGATCACACACAATGAGTTTGTCGTTGGAAAAATTTAAGTGCTTGAAAGCACCTAGCTAGCTACCATGCTTGACTTCCACCCTAGAGTGCTCCAATTGAATAATAAGTGAAGAAGTGGTAATTTTTCATTCCTTGTTACTTAATTGGCCGGGTATAAAAATCCAGGTGGGTGTGCTCGAGATCGAGATCGAGATCATTGAGATCAAGTAGCAGTCTAGATCGTCGTCGTTCCGATTGATGAGATTTGCCGAGATTGGATAAACATGTAAGAGATAGATCATTGCTTTCTTTTGCCTTTCACATGGGGAGAGATATGAAAGAGAAGGAACGAAGTGGACTGAAAAAGAGAAGCTCTTAGACTTGCAACTTGGTTTGCTCGATTCATGGACAAGAGCATACATGTGGCAAAGAGGGGGACGGAAAAATTTTGTAACTAAATCAATTACCAGTTGATGCAGGACATTTGGGGGCTGCTCCTACTAGCCCTAGCCCAGGCCCAATTGGATACTCCAAGAGATGCCATCTCAGGCCCAAGCCCAAGCCCTACCAGCCCTGCATTTAGTTTATTTTTGTTTTATCTTTTATTGTTAGAGTTATTTGGCAGTTATTGTTGTAGAAATAGTTATTAGGGGCAGTTATTGCTGTAGAAGTATTTGTTAGGGAGTTATTTTCTTCTTCTTTTTTTGATTTTGAGTTTTTAAAAGATGTATTTTGAGAGGAATGAGAACAGAATTGAATAACCAAAGAATGAATTGAGTTTCTGGCTGTGTGCATGTGCACCCTCCTCCCCCCCCCCCCCCCCTCTCCTTTTTCTTCTCTTGTCTCCCTGCAACTCTGATCCCCCCCTCTTCTTCTTCTCTTTTCCCCCCTGCAATTCTGATTTTCCCTCTACTTCTTCTCACTGTTTCTCCTCTTTTCCCCCTGCAATTCTGATTTCCTCCTGGATTCTCTTTCTTCCTTTCCCCTCCCCCCATTACCAATTGAGGTTTGATTTTAGGGTTCATCTTCCCCAAATGGTTTAGGGTTTGATTTTCAGTTTCAAACCCTAAACCATTTGGAGAAGATGAGGGCAATTTGGTCATTTTTTTCTTTAATTTTGGTAGGTTTTTAGCAGAAGGGCATTTTGGTCATTAGATTCCCTAAAACTAATGTCTAACGTCCCAAATTAACGGACTAGACCAAAGTACTACACTGTTTTGAAAGTAGGGGGAGTTTGCAATTAGAAAAATTGTAGGGGGCATTTGTAAAAAACCCAAGAATTAAAGTAGGATGGATGAAATGGAGTGGGGCCACTGGAGTACTGTGTGACTGACACTTTCCTTTAAAGCTTAAAGGAAAATTCTACAGAACTGTTGTCCGACCTGCTATGATGTACGGGACGAAATGTTGGGCAGTTAAGAAGTGTCATATAGCGAAACTATGTGTTGCAGAGATGAGGATGTTAAGATGGAAGTGAGGTAAAACTAGGAAGGATAAAGTGAGGAACGAATGTATTAGAGCTGATGTTGGAGTTGCCCCGATCAGCGACAAGCTCCGAGAATGTCATCTGAGGTGGTTTGGCCATGTGCAACGGAGGCCTGGGGATGCCTAACTAAGGAGGAGTGATCTGATTCCAATTGAAGGAGCTAAAAGAGCTAGGGGCAGGCCTAAAATGACCATAGGTGAGGTTGTGAAGAATGGCATGCATAGTCTGGGTCTTGTGCTAGGTATGACCTCAGATAGAGCCTTTTGGAGGGCAAGGATCCACGTTGTCAACACCATGTAGCTGAGATTTTCTTGATTTCCTGGGCTATCCTCTTTCCTCTTACTTTCATTTTTCATTTTCCATTTTCCATTTCTCATGTTTCTGATCTCATTTCCTCGTTTTTATTCTTTATCCCCCTTACTTTCATTTCCCTTTGTGTGGCTCTCAGTTTTCCCTACTTTGTTTTGTTAAGGATCCATGTAGCCGACCCTATTTTGTTGGGATAAGGCTGGGTTGTTGTTGTTGTTATTGTATACCTTGGTAGAATACAACTACTTTTGTGTATGGGAAAAGCATTAATGTTGTTTTCCTCAACATTGCTGTTGACATACCTACTCCCTCCTTAACCAGATGGTCTTAAATTTAGTTATGCTAATTGTACACACAAGTATATGGCTCAGGAATTTTTGAATGACTTGAAATTACTCTTGAGAGAGTCACCTAAAAGATCTGCAAGCTGACTTCTCTTTCTGATAACAGATTTTGATGTTATAGTCAATAATTGTTCTGCAAACATTAATCTTGGGTTTTTTTTTGTTAATCTATTTGAGTACTTTTATATGATTTCCAGATGGCAGAGTATAGAGTATCAATCTACGGGAGGAAACAGAGTGAATGGGACCAGTTGGCAAGTTGGGTCATCAATAATGCAATTTATAGTAAAAATGCGATTTGGTTAATCCAGGTTAGTAATATATCTGTTAAAATGCAACTTTCACATATATACTTTTCCTCTTAGATCTCTCATATTACATATTATTTTTCTATGGAGAAAAAAAAGACACTTCACAGCCCTGCCAAGATAAGTTTTCCTTAATGGTCCACAAAATCTGGCATGTGGTAGAATGATGTTGCAATTCTGACTGTTGGATAGACAGTGGCCGGTCTACGTAGTCCACTTGTCAAATTTCAGACTCAGATTTAACCATATACTTCCCCGTGTATTGGCATGCATTCCCATGTATGTCAATGCACACTTACAAACTCCAGCCATTACTGTGCACTCTTCCATAGTCCTATAATGTTAGGGATCTATTTTGCCACTTGGAAAACTCCGTATGGGCTGAGACTTGACATGTGAGTAGGGACTTAGGGGTCTATCTATCCAAAAAAGTTGGGCCCAGCCAACATCTCATGTGACCAAATAAGCTTATCTAGTCAGGTCAACCAGATATACTTTGCCCTTTATTTAGATAAAAAGGTTTCTTCTTTGTGGGATTGATTATAAATGATGTACTCTTGAATGGAAAAGAACTGTAAGTTACAGGAACTTTTGACTTGATGCAAAAGTTCGGATCCAATGATTGACAGGTTTTGAACTTTTGACTTAATGATTCAATTAATTTTTGTCTTGCCACTACTAAGTATCATCAGATTGCATTTGTGTAAAATGTAAACAAGTCTATTTGCTTCTTTTAGTCTTTCCATTACTTGCTTTATAGGTTTCCATAGACTCAATTGTTTTCAACTAATTTTATGAACCTACTCCAATTTCATTTTTACTACTGTGTTTCAGCTACCACGATTATACAATATCTACCGGAAAATGGGAATTGTGACATCCTTTCAGAATATTTTAGATAATGTCTTCATTCCACTTTTTGAAGTCACAGTTGACCCAAGTTCTCATCCTCAGCTACATGTTTTCCTCAAGCAGGTTTGTCCATCTGTTAACACTTCTTCGGGGGTGCAAACCTTAAATACGACACAAATTTATGATTGAATAACAATTTTGCTTTGCTTCATATGGTTTGCATTCTTTCTTTTGGCAATACATCCTTACGTTTGTCTGCATAGTTTACACACTGTCTGTGCTGCAATTATTGAGTGCTTATTGTGTATCCCCTCCTCATTTTTGCATCTTTCTGATATTTTAACCTGAGGCTATCCATATACTTTGACTTTGTGTTTTTCTGTTTAATGCATCACGGCCACCCATACTGTGATTAATCTAGATGAATTTATTAAGTTATAAACTTCATTTTCACCCTTCAACTGCAAAACAGATCCTGTTCAGGCATGCCACATCTAGAGTGGTTTATCACTTAGACTGGACTCTTTTTTGTTTTTTTAATGGGCATTTGGAGAATACATTAGCTGTGCTTTGTCAACAAATAAAAAGGGAGGATAACACGCTCACCCTTCTGTTACAGAAAGAATCTTATGTGGACCCATCACATTTATGAAGCAATATTCTGAAACCCGACTCATTTGATGACCTGAAAGATGATGGGTTGTGGTTCACTGATTCAACCATCTGGTTCAAATGAATAAATCCATGATATAATAAATAAATCATAAACAAATAAAAACAATACTGAAAAAGCTGGAAATTTTATTGCAAGCAAGAAACAGGGGAAGAGTCTAATACAGAGAGCTCTATTTAAAAATAAATAATTGATGGTTTCTCCAAGGATGGCTCACCATAATTCCTATTTCTTGTCTGGATCAGATGTACGATACCTTGGATGCCCCGAAAATAATCCATCTTGTTACAGATCTTCTCAATCTGATAAGAGACTACATATGCAACAGCTTCAGGAACTTTTCAATTAATACTGAACAAGAGCAGTATTCTATAGAAGGAAAAAATTACACGGAAGAAGATAAGAAATTCAGTAGACAATGAAAAAATGATTTTGATCGCATCTTCAAAATACCAAAACAGAGATGAGTTGGGGATAAAGATGGTTGGGCATAGAGAAGAAGGGGGGAGGGCTCGAATTGGGGGAAGGAAAAACATTATTGGAGGGGAAAATGAAACTGCAGAGAGGCACTGAAAGTTTGCTAGTGCCAAAACAGAGATGAGAATAAGGTGGGGTAATGCTAGGAACCAGGGTAATGGGGTCACACACACAAAGGCTGGCCGATTGGGTTAGGGTTTAGTAATTTAGGGCAAAACTAGGATTAGGGTTGGATATTGGGAAAGGGGTTTATAGGGTAATAATGGGCAGGTCTAGAGGGCTATTATGGTATAAAAAGGTTAGGGTTTGGATGAGTTTTGAAATTCTGCAATTTTGGGCAGAATTGAATTTTAGGTCAAAATTAGGGTTAAGTTAGGTTTAGGTTAGGGTTGTCTTATATGGTAATGATAGGCAGATGTAAGGAAGTCTAATGGTATAGGATTTATGATGTTTGAGTGAATGGAAATTGGTTAGATGAGTTGGACAACAAGATAAGGTTATTGGAGACAATTCCTAATGGAGGTAGGAGTAGGGGATTCTAGGGTTTAGGGTGGTGGAGGTTTGATGAAACCTGGATCTAGTGTTAATAATGATGTAAGGGATGTATGCTGAAAGTTTGGTTTGAAACTAATGGACAGATTTGAAGTTATGCAGGAATCCTAGTTAGGGTAGGAGTAAGGAGAAGAAGGTTTAGGTTAGGGTTGTCTGTTGGAATGGCATTGAAGATGCAGGTCATCTGTTCTTCTCTTGCCCCTTTGCCTCCTCCATTTGGACCCGTGTTCTCTGGCATTGCTGACCTAACCGCCGTAGCCCCCTTCCTCTCTACAAAGAATGGGTTTGGATTGATATGACATTCGGAGGGAAGACGATTTGTGATTCTGTTGGCAAGCTTGCCGTTTGTGCTGCCATCTCCCACATTTGGATGGAACGCAATCTTAGAAGATGGACGTCCAAATCCCGCTCTTTCGACAAGATTTGGAATGCTATCTTTTTTTATGTCTCATCTAAAGTTAGCTCCCTTCCCCTCTCTAGTGTTATGGATACCCCAAGGAACAGGCTCATTGTTGTCTCCTGGGGCCTCCCTCTTTCCTTTTTATGCCCTAGCTAGGCTCTAGCTTCGGTTGTTTGCCCTCAGGCTTGTATTCCTTCTCCTTTCTTCGTAATTTAAATTGTTATTCATCCAAAAAAAAAAAAAGGAGAAGAAGGTTTAAACAAAGTTCAGATTCAAACTTACTAGATTTGAAGAGATCTTCAATGGCAGCAGTTTTGAAGATGAACAATGGGGTCTCCCTATCTTCACTATGCAAGGAGATAAGTAGCAGCCCTCCCGATCTTCACGATGCAAGGAGTCGATTGGAGATCCACCAATCCCTTCCACCTTGATAAACCCACAAGGATGCAACACTCTCAAGGAGCAACAACAGCAACAAAGGCAGCATGCATAAAGCTGATTTTATTAATCAAATTCGTATTCCATACTTGGCCCCCTTACAACCTTATATAAAAGACTAAAAATTAGACTCCTACACTAAAAAGGAAAGGCCTAACCCAATCCTTAACCTATTAGGTAACTTAAACTAACTAGGAAGCTAAAATACTAAAAGAAATAGACTCAAAACATTGCTGGACTTATAGAGTCCTAATTCAGCCCAACTTACATCACATGACCACTTAACCAAGTCACATGATCACTTAAATTGAACCAATTGGATGCAACCAATTTGAACCGGTTCAATTAAAAAAACATAAAAATAAACTAAGTATTGGGCTAATCCCGTATGCAACCTATGTACCCCTAGTTTAGGCTCATTAAAGTGGCTTAATACATAGAAAACCCTTGGGAACAAAGGCTCAACATGTATATAACCCAACCCTAGGCCTATTTTTAAAGAAATAAGCCAATTTCTATGATGAACCTGCATCATGGGGGTAAGGGTGGTCGGACACAGACAAGAAAGGGGTTGGAGTGAAACCAGAAATGGGGGAAGAGGAAAAATGGAAGGGTAGAGATGCACTTCAAGCTTTCTAACGACAATTGCATTGCAGTGGAACAAGAAAGCAGGGAAATAAGAAAAATAGAAAATCTATTGGAGAGAAGATTGAAAAAATGAAGAAGAACTTGATTGAAAAAAGTGACAATGGAAGAAGAAAGAAGAAATTGCACCAAAGATTAAAGATGACATTTGCACACAATGGCTCTCCTCCCCTACTTTGTCCTCGTCAACGGCTCCCCAGCCGGCTTCTTTCATTCCAAAGTGGGCATCCGTCAAGGCTGCCCTCAGTCGCCCTTCCTGTTCTCCCTGGCTCTGGAAGTCCTCTCTAGAAGCCTTCAATCCAAAACGGATCTTCACCTCATCTCCCCTATTCCCAAATGCAAGCACACAAATCTCATCCATCTGGCCTTTGCAAACGATCTGATGATCTTCCCAAAGGCTACCCCTTCCTCTATCTCTGCCATCATGGACTCCCTCCACCTCTTTGAATCTCTTTCGGGTCTCTGCATCAATCTCCTCAAATCCAAAATCTTCCTCACTGGCATCCCCGAGTCGGTTAAAGATTCTCTCCTGCACCTAACGGGGTTTTCCATTGGCTCCCTCCCTGTTAAATACCTTGGCCTCTCCCTTATCCCTGCAAGGTTCTCCAGCCACCACTGCGCTCCCAGCCTCCCATGCTTGACAATATTCGCAAGAGGCTTCAGCTTTGGAAGGGTAAACTCCTATCCTATGCTGGCAGACTGGAATATATCAAATCGGTCCTCCAAGCCTCTTATATCTATTGGAGTGACATCTTCGGTATCCCCAAAGCCACCATCAAGGCAATGGAGTGTCTCTTCTGTGCCTTCCTCTGGAAAGGTTCTGATTCTTCCAAATTCCTCCATCCTTCTAGCTGGAAATCCATCTGCCTCCCCAAATCCAAAGGAGGCCTAGGCATCCGTCGCATTCGCGATTCCAACACTGCGGGCATCCTTAAGCTTATTTGGAAAATCTCTTCCCGTCAGGAGTCCATCTGGGTAAATTGGGTTTACTCTCATCTTCTTAAATCGGATTCCATTTGGACTGCAAGATTCCCACAGACTGCTCCTGGATCTAGAGCAAAATCCTCCTTCTTCGGCCTCTCGCCCTCTGTGGCACTTCTACCTTCATTGTTGATGGCTCTTCCATCTCCCTCTGGCTCGACCCTTGGCACCCCCTCGGGATCCTCTACAATCTCCTCGGGCCTAGGACGGTTTACTCTTCTGGTCTCCCAAAAGCCTCTCCCCTTTCCAGCCTCATTGCCTCTGGTTCCTGGACCCCTCCCCTTCCTCTCAACCCCTCTATTCTCTTGGTAGTCTCTCCCCCCCCTTCCCTCCCCTCCCATCCCATCCCCTCCCCACCTTAGTTGATAAGGTTATTTGGCTCCCCTCCCTCACCGGTATTTTCTCCTCTAGATCAGCCTGGAATTTTGTTAGAGACCCCAGCCCTACTGTCCCCTGGCACAAGATTATCTAGTTCAAGGGCCATATCCCTCGTCACAGTTTCATCGCCTGGAGATCCTTAAGACTTTGCCTCCCTACCTAAGCCTTCCTGTTACACCGCAATTTCCCTGTTTCCCCTTCCTGCGCCCTCTGTTGGAATGGTAGTGAGGACACAGCTCACCTTTTCTTTGCTTGCCCCTTCTCCTCTACCATCTGGAAAAAAGCTATTACCTCCATTTGGCCAGAAGTAGGAGACACTTGGACTTTGATCGGGAATGGCTCTGGTTGAATAAAGCTTTTCTAGGGAATTCGGTCTGTGGCACTATCGGCAAGCTGGTCTTTTGTGCTGCTATCTATCATATCTGGATGGAGCGGAACTTTAGGAGATGGACTTCGAACTCTCGATCTTTTGACTTGATTTGGAAAGCCATCTTCTTTGACGTTTCTTCTAAGATCAGTTGCGGCCGTCTGGGTCGGGTTTTGGATTCCCCAAGGAACAGGCATATTGTTGTCTTTTAGGGTCTAGATTTGTCTATTTTGCGTTCCCCCTCCTTTACGTAGGCTGGGTTGGTTGTTCATTTCTCCCCCCCCCCTTTTTCTCTCCTCCTTCTTTGGACATTCCCCCCCCCCCTTTTCTCCCTGCCCCCCCCCCCCCAAAGTAAGGTAATATAGTTATTCATCCAAAAATAAAAAAAGACTGAACCATGACTGTCACCGTCACCAGTGAGGAGGTCAGAGTTCTATATTGGGCATCCTCACCGTAGTTGTTATTGTGCGTCACCATTGTCAGGAGTCAGGACAATGAACCATGACTGTCACTGTCACCAGTGAGGAGGCCAGAGTTCTATATTGGGCATCATCACCATAGTTGTCATGGCATCTAGCGACCCAAGGCCTTGGAGGAGAGCCTGGACACAAGGCGATACCAACAAAACACCCGCCCATAGTTCAAGATCTCGGCGAGATCTCGCTTTTAACTCGATCTTGTAGGATCTCGAGACAAAACGCCATGCGATACACAAATATGTCATTATCTCGCAAAGATCTCGAGCTATTTCTCGTTTTGGTTCGACTCGGTAGAACCAGAAAGCTCATAATATACCATAACTCGACGAGATCTCGACTCGCTCTCGCCTGTCTCGCCTCTGTGAAGGGGGAAACTCCATCTTTGGGTCATTTTTTTCATTTCTTTTGGCAAATCACACCTCCAACACCTCATAAAAGCTTGATTCATTAAAGATTGAAGCTGCTAATCTCCTCCAAGCTGCATCTCAAGAATCTAAGGTAACTATTCATTTAAAAACTATATTTTTCATGGAGACATGATCTAAACTTGTAGGCTACCGACTTAGGGTCCGTAGTCAAAGTAACAGTTTGGGTTTGAATTTGTAAAAACTAAGGCGTTCCACCGTGTTTAGAAGACCTAAAATAGGGGGAATGTCAAGTTTCAGACTCTATACTATATGGCCACCAAAACCTACCATCGAGTTCAGAAAAAAAATACATGATCTCGCCGAGATCTCGGTTTCGTGGCCTGGCAAAACCAGTGGCGAAACCGAGACCTAAAACCTTGCGCCCGCCTAGGCGATCAAGACGCCTTTACAACTATGATCCTCACTCAAAAACAAACTTTTTTTAGTTATTTATTTGAGTTTTTACTCGCTCAGATCTTGAAATCCATGAGATCTGGCAAATCATCTTGCACCCTTGACTGAGCAGGTTTGATCGTTAAACAGTCCTATTCAATATAGTCTCTGAAACAAACACTGTTATATGCTAGACGCATAGACCCATTCACTTTGGGAGTGATGAGCCAAATGTCCGACCATCCATGTGGGGCCAGGTTCAGAACATTGATATTTTAAAATTTAGCTCGGCAAATGTTTTGATTGGATGACTGCTGATGTTTTTGACCGAAAAAAAAGAAAAGAAAGGATGACTGCTGATGTGCTGCTTCACACCTGTGGGGTTGTATCTGCTAGACCACCTTGCCCCACTAGTTGTGCTCATTTCTTTTTCCACCATAAAGTTTAATAATCTTTCATTTGATGGTGATTTCCCTTTCTTCCCCCCCCCCCCCCCCGCCCTTTTTCTTTATATAAACTTTATGTGTTGCATCAAGCAAGAACTAATGATTACAGATCAACGGATTCTGTAATGCTCAAAATCTGTCTAGTATGCAGTATCTACCACCATTTTCAGCAGGAAAATCTGCCATGTTGGAAAAGATCAGTGTCATCTCTCAACAAATTTCTATTATCCTAAACCATATTAGCCAATCTTGATGCAGGTGCACTACCTTGGACCAAACCAAACCCATTTGGGTATCCAGTCAAAGAGGAACTGGGTCCAATTTGAGTCTTTGGTCAAGTAGTATATTAGTAGTCTATTTATTTAGTCCATTTATTTATTTAGATTTATCTTTTAGTTTTTTGTTTTATTTTGAATAGGCTAGCTAGTGGTAGAGTTCTATTATATTCCAGTTTTAGAGTTAGAATAGGAGTGTTTTGATTTCTTTTATTTATACCATGTAATCGTGCTATTAGAACACAGATTGAAGAATGAATTGAATAGTAAGTTATTGAGTGCCTGCATGGCTGGTTATGTGCGTTCTCTTATGCTATTTCCTTCTTTCCCCTGCAACTCTGAGATTCATCTCAGAATTCTTCCCTTCTCCTAGCTGGCCCTCCACCCATTTGGCTGATTGCATCCCTTTCCCTGATTCCCCTTTATCTCTATTCTTTAATATTTTTTTCCTAAACTGCCCCTCCAATACAATAAGTTCCCTATTCAACCCCATTTTTCCCATAGTGCCTCCCCATTTATGTCCTACTTTTTAAGTTTTAAGTTTTTTTTCAGAATTACCCCCTCCCTATGCCATCCACGTTAGCGTCAGTGTGTTTAAAAAAATTATTTACCTTTTATATCCCGCTAGTGCCCGTTATTTCTATTTTGTCCTATTTTTTTCTTTAGCTTCCAAGTTTGCCCTCCCACCTACACATGACCCTTTTCTTGTGTGGTTATAGTTGCACTCCCCATAATTACAATTCTGCCACAATTCTGCCATTATTATCATAAACTTCACCTAATTACGGGATTTTCCATTAACCCCTTGATTTGAGTATCCTCGTATTTGTGGGCCTATAGCAATTCCAAATACAAGCCTGGCGACGGAAACCAGTGAAGTGAAAATCATTCCTCACCTTGAGTTCATTCTTCCCCATGATTTTCCAGCCATGTATGCAACCCCAAAGCTTCATATTTTGGATTTTCTTCAGGTTACAGACAAGGAGCCGATTGCCCTCGCTCATGAGCTTTTATTTATACCGTTCTACATAACTCGTGGGTGAGTTTTTCTCAACACCGGGGGAATTGATGCAGGTGTACTACCTTAGACTGACCCAAACCTGTTTGGGTATCCAGAGGGAGATGAACAGGTTCTAATTTGAGTCTTGGGTCAAGTAGGATATTAGTAGTCTATTTATTTAGTCCATTTATTTATTTGGATTTATCTTTTAGTCTTTTTTTTACTTTGAATAGGCTAGCTAGTAGTAGAGTTCTATTATATTCCAGTTTTAGAGTTAGAATATGAGTGATCTGATTTCTTTTATTTATACCATGTAATCGTGCAATTAGAACACAGATTGAAGGATGAATTGAATAGTGAGTTATTGAGTGCCTGCGTGGCTGGTTGTGTGCATTCTCCCCCCCCCCCCCCTCCTCTTTCTTCCTTTATTCTTATGCTATTCTCTTCTTTTCCCCTGCAACTCTGAGATTTGTCTCAGAATTCTTCAAATCTCCAGTAGCTAGCCAGTAGCCACCACTGTCCACCTAATAATGCTCAAGTAGTCAACTTCGAGTTCCGACTCCCACAAACTGGTCCTATATTTGGAAGCCAAAAAGCAGGGATTCAATCTCCAATTCACACCTTTTCCCAAAAGAAGAAACCTCTTCACTGTAACCAACCATCCAACAGCATGTTTGGAGGTTTGACAATACTGTATTCATCCTTCCCAGAGCCTCCATCTTTTTCTGCCTGGTGTCTGTGGGACTTGTCAAAATTGCTATCTCTGCACAAAGATCATCTTTGGATTTTAATGTCTATGTGGTTATCTTAAAGCTTTGCTTCTTGCAGAATAGCCTGGGTTCTATTCCACTACACGCATTACCGAGCAGCGGAGGCTCGAAAGCCAGAGTGCACTAGCGCTGATGCAGCACCAAGTGCCCACACCCGAAGGAAAAAGAAGAGAAGAGGAAGAAGAAGCCCTGAAATTAGGGCTTAGTTTGGGAGCCGTAGTTTAGGTTTGCATTTTAGTATTTTCCATACTTGGTTTTTATTTCAGCTAATTTGTAAACTTAAATTGAACCGGTTCAAACCATGGTTCATTTTAAGTGATTTTATTAAGTTTTTTTTTTGGGGTGAATAAGAATTTCATTACCAAAAAGGAAAAAGGAAACAGGGGACCCCGAGGGAAAGAAAGAAAAATAAAAAGCCAGGCCCTAGCTTAGCTAGGAGTCGGCAGAAGCAACAAAAGAAACATTTGAGAGGCCCCAAGAATCAACAATGAGCCTGTTCCTTGGGGTGTTAGAACAACAAGAGGGAGGAGCTAGTGATAGCTTTGCTTTAATTTCGAAAGAGATGGAATCCCAAATCTTCTGATAAGAGCGAGAGTTGGAGGTCCATTTCCTGATATTGCGCTCCATCCAAATGTGGTTGAGAGAAGCACAAAAAGCTAATTTGCCGATTGAGTCGCAAATAGAATTGTCGGGCGAAGGTCATGTCAATCCAGATCCATTCCCTTGAGACAGGGAGGATTCTTCTACGGGCAGGCCAGCACTTGGACAAGATTCCTTTCCAGATGGCAGCGGCAGCAGGGCAATCGAAGAAGAGATGATCCAAGTCTTCGGTGTTGTTCCAACAGAGGCAGCAAGCAGGAGAGACTATGATCTGTCTGGACCGAAGGAAAGACTGAGTTGGTAAGCATTTGTTAAAAATTCTCCAGGCAGTGAAGCAATGCCGAGGGATGTGATGCTTGAACCAAAGGAGCTTGCGCCACGGGGCCAGCGGGCCATGCAGCCGAATGAGATTCCAGGCAGCCTTGGATGAGAAGGAGCAAAAGTTGTTGGTCTTCCAAGTAACACGTTACCTCTAGGAGCAGGCCTTCTGGTAATGGTATGAAGCTCATTCCCGATGATATCTAGGGAGGTGGAGGAAGGAGGAGGAGCCCAGCCAGCTTGGTCAATGATATCAGCCACTAAGGAAAGCCTGTTGAGACCTGAAGCATAAATGGTTCTCGGGGTGACCAAGTGGACTAGAATTCCCATGGGATGCCAGTGGTCCAACCACAAGTATGAGGAAAGCCCGTCACCAATGCTGGAGCGAATGACTTGAAGGACCAGATGACGACTAGCAAGGATCTTACGCCAGACCCAAGAGGCATCGGATAAGGCTGAAGCAGTCCAGATGGAGTCTTGGCGAAGCAGACCTGAATATAACCAGTCAACCCATATACTTTTCTGCTTCGAGGCTATCTTCCAAATGAGCTTGATGATACCCGCAAAGTTCACTTCTTTTATTCTACGAATACCAAGCCCTCCTCCTTTTTTTGGGAGACACATAGCTGCCCAGCTGATAGGATGAAGGAATCTAGCAGATTCATTGCCCTTCCAAAGAAAAGAGGCCATGAGAGACTCCAAAGATTTAATAACTGATTGAGGAAGCCCAAAGATGCCAGACCAATATATGTAAAGACGATTCCAAGTCTTTTATTTTAAGTTGTTAGGGACAATTAGGTCTTTTTATTTTAAGTTTGTTTAAGTTGTTTTATTAGGTCCCCACCCCTCCACAATTTAGTGAGAAAGTGTTTTGCTTAGATTAGGATTTGGCCATTGGCCTTTTATTATAAATATTGAATATCATGGGAGGCTCCCCACAGTTGATGAATTAAAAAAAAGGCAGAATTGTACTGCCGCCAATGCTGCTGCTGCTGCTCCTTGAGAGCTTGCATCCTTGTGGTTCTATCAAGGTGGAAAGGGTAGGTGGATCTCCTACGACTCCTTGCATCGAGATGATCGGGAGAATCTCCATTGAAGGTGGTTCTATCTTTCTCCATTGTTCCAGCTTGCTGCCAGTGGAATCTGCTGTAAGATTGAGTTCAATTTCTGTTTATAACCTTCCAATCCCTCCCCCAATCGATCCCCTTTTATTTTATTGAATCCCCTCAAAACCCTAGATCTTCTTAACTCCAGCCAGCCTTCATCCTTCATTCTTCATCAGATTCAACCCAAATTCAGACTACAGCTCCCTCTCCACACCCCGTTACACTTGACTTTAAGCTCTGCCCCATTCGCCCACTCAAACCCTAATCCACATTGTCTCTGTAAAATCCCGAAAGCCCTAGAATTCTGTCTAGACCTAACCAGCCATCAGAATTACACCGTATTACAGCCGAACCTCCTTCCCATTGCCCCTAGCACTCAGCCAGAAGCCCTAGTCTAGATTCCCATCTTAAATCCTAGTTTTAGCTACTTTCCTTGTTTCCCAAAACCCAAAGCCCTAACCCATTTTTATCTGGAATTTGGAAACTCATTCAAACCTAACTTAACCTATACCATTAGCTTCCCCTAGACCTGCCTCTTATTACTAAATAAGATCCAACCTCAATACCCTACACATAACCCTAGTTTTGACCTAAAACTTCAATTTTGCCCTATTGCAACTGCAGAACCAGCAGCCCCTTGGTTCCTTTTTCGTTAAATCCTGGATATTTGGCCTCTAGTAGGTCCTTTGCCTATCTAGAGCTACATTAAGTGGTATCAGAGCCATGGATCAGCATGGCAATCCAATATTGAATCCACCAACCGATCCTATGGCTGCAATGTTAGAACTGTTTCAGAAGCTTGCTGCTGAACAAAGGGCTGCAACTGATCCCCAGAAGGCTACAGCTGATGCAATCATGGCTAGATTGCAACAATTGGAAGAACAGAGAGTCACCCCTGGCAGAAACAGTAATTTACCCATAGATGAAGACAGGTACCAACTCAATTCGGTGGTACAGATGCTACCTGACAGAGATGGGGATCCCAGAGATGGTTACAGGGGTCACAGAGATGGATCCAGAGATCACAGGGATAGACTCAGAGATGATAGAGATGATAGAGACCATTACAGAGATCGTCGGGACAGAACCAGAGGTACCCGTGAGCCTTCCGGAAATACAGAGATCGAAACAGAGGCTACAGAGACGGAGATAGAGAAGATCGGGATAGACACAGAGGTCGCCAACCTACTTTTGAGGAGTACATGTGATCCTTCTTCACTGGAGACCAAGGTCTTAACCGGCACACTGACAATCAGAAGGTGAAACTTAAATTGAAAGAATTCGATAGTGATCATGACCCTTAGGTATTTTATGACTAGCTTGCTGCCCTGGACGATTACTTTGACTGGTATGATCTGTCTAAAGAGAGGAAGATGAAGCTAGTCCGTACTAAACTTGTTGGACCAGCACGTGAGTGGTAGAGCACCACTGAAAGGGAGATAGACTTTGACGGGACTGCACCCCGTGCTTAGGAGGACATGAAATACAACTTGAGTAAGTAGTACTTGCCAAGGCACTTCAGGTCTCAGTTACAGGATCAATTCAGCTCCCTACGCCAAGGGATTATGACTATATCTGAGTACATGAAGAAATTTGATGCCCTTTCTTCTCACACTGGCATTAGAGAGGAGGGCATCCAGATGCTTTCACAATTCATGTTGGGTTTGACAAGTGAGATAAACAAAGCAATTGGTGTGGTCGAAGTTACAGACATCCAGGATTGCTTTGAGAAGGCCTTGAAAGAGGAGGAGCTACTGGTGATGCAGGTTCATCATAGATATTGGCTTATTTCTTTAGAAATAGGCCTAGGGTTGGGTTATATACATGTTGGGCCTTTGTTCCCAAGGGTTTTCTATGTATTAGGTCACTTTAATGAGCCTAAACTAGGGGTACATAGGTTGCATACGGGTTTAGCCCAATACTTAGTTTATTTTTATGTTTTCTAATTGAACCGGTTCAAATTGGTTGCATCCAATTGGTTCAATTTAAGTGATCATGTGACTTGGTTGAGTGGTCATGTGACAATTTAAGTGGTCATGTGATGTAAGTTGGGCTGGATTAGGACTCTATAAGTCCAACTATGTTTTGAGTCTATTTCCTTTAGTATTTTAGTTTCCTAGTCAATTTAAATTACCTAATAGGTTAGGGATAGGATTAGGCCATTCTTTTCAGTGTCTAAGTCTATTTTTGAGTCTTCTATATAAGTTTGTAAGGGAGGCCAGAATTGTACACGAATTTGATTAATGAAAAAAGCTTTTGCTTGTTGGCTGCCATTGTTGCTGCTCCTGTGCTCCTTGTGAGTGTGCATCCTTGTGGCTCTATCAAGGTGGAAAGGGACTGGTGGAATCCGGTTGACTCCTTACGCCGTGACGGCTGGGAGGATCTTCTTCAAATTCGAAGGTGGTTTTATCCTTCACAACTGTCGAAGCTTGCTGCCAGTGGAATCTCCAGTAAGTTTAACGCCAAAATTCTTCTTCTAATCCTCAAATCCTTTCCCCCAATTGATCCCCTTTATTTTTGGTTTGAATCCCATAAACCCTAACTCCATTAAAGCCCAAAACCTGCAACTCAATTCTGTCCAGAATTGCAGAATTTCAAAACTCATCCAAACCCTAACCTTTTTATACCATATTGACCCCCTAGACCTGCCCATTAATACCCTATAAACCCCATTCCCAAATTCCCATCCTAAACCCTAATTTTGCCCTAAAACAGCCCCTAATCAGCCCCAAACAGCAGGCTTGACCAGACCTTGCTTTTATCTAGCTCCTAGTAGGATTATCTCCTATTCTAGGACTACATTAACTGGCTTCAAGTAAACAGCTAGGTTCTACTTCCAAGCCGAGTTAGACCGGCATTAGCACCTCACGGCAGGGTCCCTCTATAGGCAGCACCTTTCGTTCTACTGCCTCCCCACGTGTTGATGATTAAAACAAATCTCCTATGGGACGTAATGAACCCGACACTTGTTTCTACTGTCAGGAAAAGGGACATATTGCTAAGGACCGCCCACACAAGAAGAAGACCCTCAACGTGGTTGAAAAGGAAGAAGCCCACGATGATGAAGAAGAAAAGGGCCTATATGCTTATCCCCCATCCGATGATGATAATGTGGCTGATTACCACGAAGGTTTGGGTAATGATACAAGACGCATTAATGTGATGATTCAAGAGGCTGCTCCCCAGTCGGAAGTCCAACCTTCCCCACCCATCAAAGAGCTGCTATCCGCCTACAAGTTCGAGCCACCCGCTGATAATCTTAAGAAGCATGATCCCGATTTGAATGGCCATTCCATGACCTCCAACCATTCATCAGAGATGAATGTTTTCAAGTTGGGGAGAGCTGATGCAGCACCAAGTGCCCATACCCGAAGGAAGAAGAAGAAAAAGAAGCAGCCCTGAAATTAGGGCTTAGTTTGGGAGCCGTAGTTTAGGTTTGCATTTTAGTATTTTCCATAATTAGTTTTTTTTTTCAGCTTATTTGTAAACTTAAATTGAACCGGTTCAAACCATGGCTCAATTTAAGTGAGTTATTAAGTCTTTTATTTTAAGTTGTTAGGGACAATTAGGTCTTTTATTTTAAGTTTTTTAAAGTTGTTTTATTAGGTCCCCACCCCTCCACGATTTAGTGAGGGAGTGTTTTGCTTAGATTAGAATTTGGTCATTGGCCTTTTATTATAAATATTGAATATCGTGGGAGGCTCCCCCATGGTTGATGAATTAAAAAAAAGACAGAATTGTGCTGCCACCATTGTTGCTGCTGCTGCTTCTTGAGAGCTTGCATCCTTGTGGTTCTATCAAGGTAGAAAGGATAGGTGGATCTCCTACGACTCCTTGCATCGAGACGAACTGAAGGATCTCCATTGAAGGTGGTTCTATCCTTCTCCATTGTTCAAGCTTGCTGCCAGTGGAGTCTGCTGTAAGATTGAGTTCAATTTCTGTTTCTATCCCTCCAATCCCTCCCCCAATCGATCCCCTTTTATTTAATTTGAATCCCCTCAAAACCCTAGATCTTCTTAACTCCAGCCAGCCTTCATCCTTCATTCTTCATCAGATTCAACCCAAATTCCGACTACAGCTCCCTCTCCACACCCCTTACACTCGACTTTAAGCTCTGTCCCATTTCCCCATTCAAACCCTAATCCACATCGTCTTTGTAAAACCCCGAATGCCCTAGAATTCTGTCTAGACCTAACCATCCATCAGAATTACACCATATTACAGCCGAACCTCCTTCCCATTGCCCCTAGTACTCAGCCAGAAGCCCTGGTCCAGATTCCCATCTTAGACCCTAGTTTTAGCTACTTTCCCTGTTTCCCAAAACCCGAAACCCTAACCCTAATTTTCTGAAATTTAGAAACTTGTTCAAACCTAACTTAACCTATACCATGAGCTTCCCCTAGACCTGCCTGTTATTAGTCCCCTTTTATTTTATTTGAATCCCCTCAAAACCCTAGATCTTCTTAACTCCAGCCAGCCTTCATCCTTCATCAGATTCAACCCAAATTCAGACTACAGCTCCCTCTCCACGTGGTACCCCTTACACACGACTTTAAGCTCTGCCCCATTCCCCCACTCAAACCCTAATCCACATTGTCTCTGTAAAACCTCGAAAGCCCTAGAATTCTGTCTAGACCTAACCAGCCATCAGAATTACATCATATTACAGCTGAACCTCCTTCCCATTGCCCCTAGCACTCGGCCAGAAGCCCTGGTCCAGATTCCCATCTTAAACCCTAGTTTTAGCTACTTTCCCTGTTTCCCAAAACCCAAAACCCTAACCCTAATTTTCTGGAATTTAGAAACTCATTCAAACCTAACTTAACCTATACCATTAGCTTCCCCTAGACCTGTCTGTTATTACTAAATACGATCCAACCTCAATACCCTACACATATCCCTAGTTTTGACCTAAAACTACAATTCTGCCCTATTGCAACTGCAGAACCAGCAGTCCCTTAGTTTCTTTTTCATTAAATCTGGATATTTGGCCTCTAGTAGGTCCTTTGCCTATCTAAAGCTACATTAAGCGCACTCACACGCAACGGTAGTCTACGATCAGCTAGAGCTCAGGGATCAATCAAATTACTGCACTAACGCGTTGTGCTAGCAGCAAGAAAAGCTTTAACTAGGGTGGTCGTAGATCAGCGGCTTAAACGCCTTACTCAACCAAGCAACTCCAGAGCGAGCTAGCGCGCCAGAACAACAAAGACAAGGCTATTGTGCCCGATTATTAGTAAATTTAGAATCTTGATATGAATTGATAAGATTCCATAGGAGATTGAGTCTATTCTTCTTACTGGAGTTCATAATGGTAAATATTTCATGCATTATATAATTTGCCACACATTGTGTACAGGACATTGTGCTCTCTCCATTTATTATTTGTCCATCAAATGTAGCTTTCGTGTTATCATTTAACTAAAAGTTAAATAGTCAACATTAAACCATAAAATTGTCTTCCCTTCTCTTTGGATGGCCAAGTAAAGTGTAAGGTGCAGGATCAATGTTGTTTTTTGTGCTCCCTGGCTTTCCCCTCGGTGATGGCCTGAACCCTTTCCTCTATGTCTGACCACCCTGGGGTGGTGCTGCCACCACCCAAGGCCTCCCTTCTCCCTACCCCTAAACCTAGACCTTGGTCCTCCCTCTTCTCATCCCAAAACCACCCCTCCCGTGATGGCCTCCCCCTTCACTTTGTCCCTCCCACCTTCATCAGTGGCTCCAAGGCAGCCCATTACGAAGTTGATCTCCTAATTCATGAAGCTAAGAAATGGGATAATTGCCAAGTGGGGCACTTTATGGTAATCTGACCCCCCTTTCCCCCTTATTAAAGTTTCTCTTTCAAAACAATGAAAAACAAAGGGTCGTTTTGAAACCTACCTGCTCGATAATGGTTTCTTTATCTTTAAGTTTGCTGAAGATGAAGACAAAAAGTAGAGTTTTGGCTGGAACGTTGGAAGAAAACCCCTCTTTCTCCGGCAATGGAACCGCTATCTTCAGTTGCATCGTCTCGATCTTAATTCTTTTCCGCTCTGGATCTCTCTCCCTGGGTTCCCTTTGCATTTCTGGTGTGAGGAGGGTCTTAGTGTAATTGGCTCGGTCCTTGGAACTCGTCTCTATTCAGATGGTAGAACAAAACTTTAGGATTGCCTCGCCTTCGCCAGAATCTGTGGAAGTTCCGGCGGACTCTCCCCTGCCAGCTTCCATCCTCATAGTTGATGACGAAGGGTTCTCCTTCAACCAGGTTGTTTACTATGATTGGACCCCACCCGTAGTACTCATCTTGCAAGGTCTTTGGTTATGCAACCGGAAATTGCCTTGATATTGAGAGTGAAGCCACCACTGAAGATTCTTCTGCTCTGCCTTCTTCTATCGAAGGTCCCAACCCTGTTATGGAGCTAAAAAGTCTTCCAGTCGAAGTCTCTGCTTCTCTTCCGGCAGCGCAGCACAACCCTAGTCGTGGCCGAAGAAGAAGCCACCATCGGAAAACTTGCCGGAAGAATCTCCTGGCTTCGATCTCTCCCCATCATCCTATTTCCTCTGAGCAAATGGTCCCCGTCACCGCAGGTTCAAACCGCTTCTCTCTCCTCCAAGTTGCCTCCCTCTGCAATGATGTAGCTTACCCCTCCCCCCAATGAGCTGGCCTCCTGTCTTCTTCCTGAGCCAGTCTCCACTATCCCTGTGCCTAACGAGCCTACTAGGCTTGTTGCCCTCATCGAGCCTGTCGTCCCTTTGCAAACCTCCCCAAAGTCTCTCCCCTCCCACCTCGATATCTCTTCCTTTCTCAAATCGACGACTAAAGGAATTTTATCCCCTAGGCCTTCTCTCTCCTTGATTCCCCCTTCCAATATTGTGGTCCCTCCTTTATCCATTCCCTCTGTAGCCCAGCCCAAGTCCTGTCACTCTTTGGCTGGCCCATCTAGTTCTAATGGGCCGGCCTGTTCCCTCTCCTTTATCCTTTTCCTCTCTGGCCCAGCCCACCTCTTGTTCCTCATTGGCTGGCCCATCTAATTCTAATGGGCCAGTTCCCTCTTCTCTCTCAACCCTTAACTCTACCTGGCTTCCCCTCTCTACCGCCTCCCCATCTCTTCACGTTTTCCGTTGTCGTAACCCCCGCTCCCTCCTTTCCCTAAGAAGCGTCCCTACCTTTCTTACTCCATGACCGCCCCGGAGTCGAATTCGCCTTTCAATTTAGATATCAGAAATTATGCTCTAAGTGGTGAGCCTATTGACCCGCGTTAGTTGGCCTTTTTCGAGCCAGGCTTGGTTCTTTGGATTGCCTGGCCTGTTTTTCGCTTTGTGCGTTTTTTGGGTTGGGCTTTGGTCCATTGTCTTGTCCCTGCTTTTTGGTAGGGCTTGTGTCAGCTTTTGCTTGTATCTCCCCCCCCCCCCCTTTCTCCCTTTGGTACTTGAATTATTTATTCATCCAATAAAAAAAAGTTAAATAGTCTGGAACAGATGTAAGACCAAAGACCGAATTTAATTGTGCACCTCTTGCAGTTATAATGCTTTCAACAACATGAACAAGTCAATTCTATGATCAAGTTGAGTAGTTAGCCCCCCCCCCCCCCCCCCACAAAGCCAAGATGCCTCTTTCATAATTCTAAACCACGATAATTTCCACATTTTCCATTTCTTTGGTTTTTTTTCCTGCTTTCTACGATGGTTGAGATTTTATCGACATAAAAAAAAAAAAAAAAAAAAAAAAAAAAAAAGGGCAAAAATTCAGAGACTTAAAGGGATCCCCCCCAGATAGATATTGGATGCTTTTCTGTAAAGTATACATGATATGCATTGTGATTTCTCCTTAATTTTTTTTTTTGGAGCATGTACTTAATGCAGTTCGTAGTTTGTCCATCCAGGTTGTTGGTCTTGATCTTGTGGATGATGAAAGTAAACCAGAAAGACGTCCCACTAAGCACATGCCCAAGCCAGCTGAATGGACGAATGAATTTAATCCTGCATATTCTTACTATGCATATTATTTCTACGCCAATTTATACACTCTCAACAAGGTTTGCATAATTTTTTTCTTTTCACTTGAAAATTTAATATTATTTGTTGCTGGTTAATTGTTCCCATCAACATTGATTATTTACATTAAAGGTCAGAATAAATGATAAGGCGGATATCAGTGATGAAAGCTTGTAATTCCAATTTGTGTTATTATTGACGATTGCAGACCCCAAATTGTATCCCTCGCTAAATTCCCCAGTTAAGTTTGATGGAAATTTTAAGTACCAAAGGCGTGACATGAGACTTCCACTTGCCTAAAAGGAAATGCATAAGCCTCAAGAGCATTTATTTTACATAAACATTGAGGGAAAATGTTGTCTACATGGTAATGTAGTCCTAGATAGGATTAACTCCCACTAGAAACCAGTAAATCAGGATCTCTAACAATGCTGGCCGATTGGAGTAGGATTGGGTAATTTAGGGCAAAACTAGGGTTAGGGTTAGATTTTGGTGGTAAGGTTTATATGGCTTTAATGGGCAGGTCTAAGGGGTTATTATAGTATAAGAATATCAGGGTTTGGATGAGTATGAAAATCCTGCAAAATTAGGGCAGAATTGTTCTATCAATCTCTGGGTTTTGGGTATTAATGGTGTGTGGTGATGAGGGGATTAGAGAAGGAATGAGAGGCTGAAACTTGGATGGAGTATAGTGGGGGATGGTTAAGGAGTTCGATGGAAGTTTGGAGGGGATCAGGTGGCTGGAACTTGGTTGCTTGAAAACCAAGCTATGGTTTTAATGGAAAAATTGCAGGTTTAATGGAAGTTAGGGTTTAGTGGATGGAGGGGGTTATAGCTTAGGTCGAGTGAGGGGAAGGCTGGACAGATTATGGAGGTTTGGGTTGGAGGGTGAGAGGAAGAAGGTGTATGCAGAAATTTAAAATCAAATTTACTGGTTTGAAAGATCTCCAAAGGCAGCAGCTTGAGTAATTGAGAGAAACCTCCTGATCTTCACGATGCAAGGAGTCGCAGGAGTCCACCCACCCTATCCACCTTGAGATCCACAAGGATGCAAGTACTCAGAGAGCAATCAGCAGCAGAGCAGCAAAGCAGCAAAGCTAAGAAGCAGAAATTTTTAATAATGAACTGTGGGGGAGCCTCCCACGATAATGGTATTTATTAATCAAAGCTAATGCCAAATCCTACTCAGATTAGGATTCAAATCAAATCCCAAGTCTGAATCTAATTACAAAACAAGTCAGCCCTCCTATTAGAAATCATGGAGGGGTAGGGACTTAAAGAACAACTTAAACAGATAAGGGGACTTAAAGAACAACTAAACAATTAGAAGGGTAAAAGACTAATTTGCCCCTAGACAATTAAACACTTGAAATAAAACTAAGTATGGGAAAAAGGCTCCAACAAAAAACAAAAACAGCAGCCAAAGTCAAGGCTTCTTCTTCCTCCTAGTGCTTGGACCTGCATCACATGGCCCATCAATGTCCACTATTTGAGCCATGTGGAGGATCTGATGAAACAAACAGCTGTGTGGTACATCTCTAGGACTAGCCACAATTTAAATGTTGGGTCCCATCTCAACCATTGGTCGATGTATTAAACTTTTACAATTGTATTTTCAGTCGTTAAACCAAACCTGCTAAAGTCAACTTTTCAACAATTGTTCCAAAGCTTTATACCAGATGGATAATTGATATGGAGGACATGCCCACAAAATAAAAGCACTAACTAAGATGTCACATGGTAGATATTTGAGATTGTAAGGGAATTAGTCAACTGACATACGTCCAAATAATAAAATTTAAAATAGGAAAATATTGAAGAAAAATCTTATAAAAATTTGTTACATTGTAACTATGATTCATGTAGATACTTAGAGTTGCTTAATCAAATATCATTGTCAATCTTCAAAGTATCAACTTACTTAGGTTTCAACCTCCCAACATTCCTACATCCAGGATAGTAATTGGCTGCAAGTAACATCATATGATATTAATATTTGCATCTCACGATTCTCTCCAAAATTAAGAGGTGAGAGACTAACAAAAACAATTTTACCAGTGCTTTGGGCGAAAAATGCACCCAATAAAAAAAACAATTAAGGGAAAGGTGAAAATGTTAGCATAGTTGCGTAAGCATCTTATTTTCAGCAAACTATCGGAAAGTAATGTAATTATAATACTATATATATTTAATATATGTACTCTGAATTTTTATTATCTGAAAATAAGGTAAGCGACACAAAAGATTACACTCACAGACTTAGAGTCATAGTAAATGTTAGAGATGATAATGCTATGTCATCATCTCATCAGCAGAATTTACCTCTCAAGAAGATCTCCACCGATGATAAGGCAATGAGACACAATCAAGGCTGGGTTCTAGGCTGTCAAGATAGCTTTCCTACAATAGAAGATTGCTCCACACAAGAACGTGCTGGCAATGGTTATCTTAGTAAAGCTACAGCAAATAGAATAAATTATTTTGAGAAACTCTCAAGAGAGCCACCACTTGTTACTGAAAATAACCAAGGGGAATCATCCTTAAATAGGACTGTATACCAAAGGATTGAATATTGAGAAATATCCTTTACAGTGGATGTAGGTTATCTTAACCGAACCACTCAAAGCTTTTGTGTTCTTCCTCTATCCTTCTCACTCTCTCTTTCTCTACAGTATGAGTTCTAACATGGTATCAGGAGACCAAGGATCGACTGGGAATCTCACCGCTACTACTGCGCCCATTCCTTCTCCACTCATAACCACCTCCTCTTCATCCTTCCATAATCTCATATCCATTAAGCTCTCTGAAAACAATTACCTGCTATGGCGATCCCAACTTGTTCCACTTTTGAAAAGCTATGATCTGTTTGGCTTTATTGATGGATCCAACATCTGTCCGTCCTCTACGATGCCCCCAACATCGTCATCTTCTTCTACTGATACCCCTATCACCAACCCAGATTTTGTTACCTAGAATCGCCAGGATCAAATGCTCCTCTGTTGGTTGCTAGCGTCACTTACAGAACCTGTGCATGCCCAAGTTGTAGGGTGCACTACCTCTGCTGATGTCTGGACCAGTCTGGAACGACTTTACGCAGCCACTTTCTCCGCTCGTTTAATGCAACTTCGGCTCCAGCTTCAGCAGACACGACGTGGATGTCTGAGTATTCATGAGTATCTCCTTCAGATTAAAAGTCTTTGAGACCAGCTTGCTGCTACTGGTAGACCAGTGGCGGATGAAGATATTTGTCTCCCTATCCTCAACGGATTAGGTGCTGAATACGTGGCGTTTGTAACCGCCGTATCCACTCGAGGAACCCCTATTACTTACAACGATCTCAGAGGTATGCTTCTTACCCAGGAACTACGTTTGAAGGATGATTTGGGGGCTCCCATTTTCTCTTCTCCAACCGCTAATTTTGCAAGCAATACCACGAACCGCGGGGGAGGTCGCCCCTGTCGTGGCAATGGTCACGGCAGGTATGATGGTTCTAATCGTGGAAGATATGGTGGCTCTTTTAATTCTGGGAATGGTGGTTCTTTTACTTCTGGACATAATGGTTCCTTTAATTCTGGCCATGGTTCTAACCGTGGTGCACATGGGAATGGTAATGCTGGTTTACAATGCCAAATCTGTCAAAAGATGGGCCACAAGGCTGTTGATTGTTGACAGCGTTTTGATCACGCCTTTCACACTGGATTTGTCAACCCTCCTTCTGCGAATCTGGCTGATTACCCCCCTCTGCTCATGAAAGCATTTGGGTTCCCGATTCTGGAGCAACCCACCACCTTACTGCGGTTATAACTCATACTGTAGAGAAAGAGAGAGTGAGAAGGATAGAGGAAGAACACAAAAGCTTTGAGTGGTTCGGTTAAGATAACCTATATCCACTGTAAAGGATATTTCTCAATATTCAATCCTTGGTATACAGTCCTATTTAAGGATGATTCCCCTTGGTTATTTTCAGTAACAAGTGGTGGCTCTGTTGAGAGTTTCTCAAAATAGTTTATTCCATTTGCTGTAGCTTTACTAAGATAACCATTGCCAACACGTTCTTGTGTGGAGCAATCTTCTATTGTAGGAAAGCTATCTTGACAGCCTTGATTGTGTGTCATTGCCTTATCATCGGTGGAGATCCTCTTGAGAGGTAAATTCTGCTCATGAGATGATGACATAGCATTATCATCTCTAACAGTATACATAAAGGAATTACATCTATCTGACTTAGAAAAGATTAAAATGGTTAATGATAATACTCAAAAATTTTAAATTAAAAAAAAAAAGATTTGTGTGGATGTATTGCTGTAGTGTTTTAGATGTATTACTTAATGAGTATGGTTGTGACTTGCGAGCCTTGGCACAACGATTAAGTTGCGCTATTGCAACCAGCAGGTTGCAGATTCAAAACATGGAAACAGCCTCGCCACGAAGCGTGGGTAAAGCTGTGTACATTTGCTCCTCCCAGACCTTCCAGTTGTAGGAGCCTCGTGCACTGGGATGCTCTTTTTTTTACTTAAATGAGTATGGTCGTTGACCTATTATTTTGTGAAGGGTAACTTTTTGTGTTGAACCTGTCCAATAGCCCATGAAACTCCACATGGAAATCTTAAAATCATTTTTATATGACATAACATCTCTATGTAGCACCTTTGGGGCATGGCTAGGTGTAAAAGGCACAAGGCATGTGTGCTTTTGTTTCTCACCTCAAGTGTATTTGTGCTCTTCATATTAGCCTCAGTATGTTCTTTCACCTGATTGCTCCAATGTGCACCTTAAAGCACGTGCCATAAATGCATGCTCAACACTTGTTTGATTCTATTTTCAGCTTTGAAGTCTGCATCAAGTAACTTTTGGAAATGCCAGGAGTTTACTGAATTTGTTAACATTCCCATAAATTTTGGATAAGTCAAATCACTCTATGCGAAAGCAAGCTCCGGCTCCTAAGATAGTCTTTCCAAGGGTAATACTCAGTATACTGTCAGAGAGTTGTGCCCAGAACCTTGTGTATAAAAGTGGTAACCAACTTACCATTAACCTCTTCCTAAAATCCAGTCTATAGGCATATGATAGAACTTGTTCCGTCAACGTCAACAGCTCAAGACATACATTCCAATTCTTAAATAAAATTTCTTCTGATTACAAATCATCGATCAGAGTTATCCGACTTTATGTGACAGTAAATAAGTAAATATGTGATAATCAAGTCCTCAAAAGTCAAAACAGGTCTAAGATATAGAGTAATAAATGTGTAATTGTGTATGGGGACCTACACTGACAACACATGAATTTGTAGAGCATCTTCTTATGTTGTCACGGCATCTAGGCAACACTAGGAGTTGGAGGAGGGGGAAAAACAAGGCACTGACCAAGCTGCCCTTCAAGCAACGCGTGCCCGATGCTTTGACAACCATCTCCTATACAACAAAATTGCATCAATCTGTTCAACATCCACCCGTGTGGATGCACAACCCACGTGGAGTCCTTTAAAGTTAAGGTTGAAGCGTTGATAACCTTACCCATTATTATCATTATATGAAGGACTATAATTCATGAGAAAATGGTAGCAAAAATTGAGGCTGTGCCATCCTAATTTCCAATCCTGAGTTATTAAATTAGATCTGTTTAAATCTGATGGGACTATCCATTTGGTAAAACTGCCATATCCTGCTCATCAATTCATCACAAATGTAGAGTGAAAATATGGAGGAAATAGAAAATGAATGTTCTAGAAGAATTCATTGACATTTGGAAGTGGAAGTTAACTTCATATGGCCATGTCTTTTTTAGTTAGTTTCCAGGAACAGAAAACAGGTAGAACCATATGTATGAGTAGCATGTTTCACTTTCAGAGTCTTGTCCAATTCTAAGACAGCCCCTACCCATGAAATTGAGTATTTTAATTGGATTGCAATTAAAATATAGAATCAAGAGAATATTAGGGTTGTCACTACTTTTACTTGTCTTGATGTTACAGTTCACACATACTACCCAACCGCCCTTGTTTTCTTCTTCCTTTCTTAGATCCTGGAAATCTATTTACACTTGGATATGAACATTGCTCCCCTCTCCCTCCCCCCCCCCCCCCCCGGGTTTCTTTATCCCCTCTTCTCTGTATACAGCTTCGGGAATCTAAAGGAATGCAGACGATCAAGTTCCGGCCTCACTGTGGAGAGGTACTTCTTTATTCTTTACATTTTAAGTTTTGCTTTTGATTTTTCCCGTGAAGTTCTTGGAGCATATTCAGGTTAACTATTACTTCCAATTGTGCAGGCAGGTGACATTGACCACTTGGTTGCTGCATTCCTTGTATGCCATAATATTTCTCATGGGATTAATCTTAGGAAAGCCCCTGCTTTGCAGTATCTGTATTATCTAAGCCAGGTTGGCATTAATCTATGCTTTCCTACATAATTCTAATGGAAATGTGAGTTAATTATAGGGTGTACGGGAAGTATGGTCTACTAACATCATCCATCAAAAGATGGGTCACATGTCATTTAATGTATCCCAGGAGCTCTCATGTTTTAAATACCACCAAGCTAAGTTTTGTTGTTATAGTTCAGTCTGTTACATTCTTCTGGACTGTTATGCTTAATATAGTAAACACCTGAAAAAATCTGTAAGACAGATCGACTTTTGGAATATGATACATTCTACAAGGGAGATTGATCAACTGGGTCCCTCCCCAATTGTGCTGTTAGTGGACCATTCTTGTAGTATATTCAGAAGATGACCTTTAATTTCTACAGCACTGTAATCGCATCAGCATACATTTTCTTGACGACGTTCTCCTTCAAGTGCTTCTCGTCTCTTATTGTAGGTTGGCTTATCTATGTCTCCCTTGAGCAACAACTCCCTGTTCCTGGATTACCATCGCAATCCATTTCCAATGTTCTTTCAACGTGGCTTAAATGTTTCACTCTCATCAGATGATCCTCTTCAAATACATTTGACCAAAGAACCGCTTGTGGAGGAATATAGTGTTGCAGCAAAGGTTTGCTCGTGAGCATCTCTGTTTTCTATCGAGGTCATCTCTTACTTACAGAGCTAGTGGTTTTCAGGTCTGGAAGCTCAGTGCTTGTGACCTCTGTGAGATTGCTAGAAATTCAGTCTATCAATCTGGATTTTCCCATGCAGCAAAGGTGCAAAACTTGATAAACAATAATTTCTTGTGCATCATCAATCATTATTGGTCAATTTTCTGGCTTTTCCAGTGAAACATAAGCAGTCTAGAATATTATCTTGAGTCACTTGGAAAAAGAGGGTTCAAGTAGTTGTGTGGGACCTAATACTCTTTAGACATTCAAGTCCTTGATTTTAACCTGAAAGCAAAACAGAGAGGATCTTAAGATCTCTCTTTTTCTCTTTTTCATTGGAGATAGGTAGGCCCAAAGGAGAGTTGGAACTCACAGCCTCTTTATTGTAAGGTGTTAGTCCTTGCCAACTGAGCTACTACCCCCTTGGGGTTTTTCAAGACTCTGTTCATCCTTGGAAATATTCATCTTTCCTGAAAATCAAATATAGAGGTGAATAATTTCAGAAGCACCTAAAAATCCATAATCTATTTTTCCCCCAATCATATAGATTGATTTGTTCTTAACAAATTCATCATGTTTTGGGTTATCTGACCACATAGTGGTTCTCACAAGCAGCTCATGATATTGTTAGTATCCATGAATGGGGAAATTCATCAACTGGCTCCTTTTATCCACTGTTTTGTAATTTTGCAGGCACATTGGCTTGGGAGCAAGTATTACAAGCGAGGCCCCGAGGGAAATGATATTCGTAAGACAAATGTACCACACATGAGAATTTCCTTCAGAAATGAGGTGACCTTTTATAGCTGCTAAATGGTGTTAAAGGAGCTAGTATTTATTTGTGCTTCCTTTTTGATGTTCTATAGATTTTGCAGACGTGGAAGGAGGAGATGCAGTATGTGTACTCGGGAAAAGCCAAGTTTCCTGAAGAAATAATCCCCTGAACCATGTGAAAAGGAGCAAGATAAATGATGTCTCTGATGGTGACGGATTGCAGTGTTCTGCTACAGTTTTGGATGACTACATTACGCATTTCTTTGGCGATTGGATTGGCCTGCATGCTGATATCTTCCATTGCAGTCCATAATCATTGCCTCGTTACGTGGCTCTATTGCAGTAGACTAATGACTGTGAATGAGCAGGAGAGAAAGTAGTCCTTTTGATGAGAAAAATATGATTCGCGAGCCAATTTGTTAATGCCTCATGAATTTACATGTTTAAGTCATTGCTTGAGTTAATTTGCACTTCTCAGAGTGCATCCATGGCAATTCTTCGAAACAGTTGTGACTTACGATGCGCCGATGCCTTCACTGGCTTTGTATGCAATTTTGAACTTCAAATTGTCCTTTTAATCACAGGTTCATTGCAGGGCAATCACTCAATTGAGGATGCAAATCAAGCCCACTCGAATACCAGAACAGGTCCTCTAAGGATGGGACTTGCACCACAAGGCCAATCCATAGTGGCATTGGACCAAGTAAATTGGAGATGTAATGGTGATATTAACCATATCGCCTGTTGCTATAATTTGGGCCCAAATTAGCCTACTATTAAAATGGAGATGTAATGGTGATATTAACCACATTGGTGCGCTAAATGACCATCTTCCATTCCTGCCCCATGAAATGTGAAATGAAGCCCCGTGCCCCCTGTGCGCAGGAGCCATGTTCCTGGACAGAGAACGCTTATTGAAAAAATGTTATTTTAAAATGGTAAAAATGTGAGGTAACAATTTCTTTTTCACCAATTTTGGTTACAACAAGATTTTCGTTTGATTAAATTAAGCTCTTAAATGTGGCATCTCTTTATCTAAAGGTTAAAATAGACACGTCATCTATCCATATGATGTCAGAATAGAGTATGTCCATCAAACCTAGACTCAATTTGAATAAATAAATTTAATTCTATTATTGCATGAATTTCATCCAAATAGTTCTCGACTAGGGATAGGACTTGATATCCTGTTCGTATGGTCGTTACATTGTATGCCACTAAAAATGATGATTTCAAGGCATAAATGTAATTACACATAATGTACATGGATAGAAAAGAATTTGGTACAATTATCATATGTATTATTGAATGTGGTATTAGGACGAGATGTGTACCCATCACCAATTGACCCTTTGACCTGAGAGATCTTTATCATTACGGTGTTATATTATGGATTTTAGTATACTTATGGTTGATGTCATGTGGACTATATATCGGAATGTTGGATTTGTGATTGCGCATCATGAACAAAAGAAATGCTCTATATGGAATCCATTATCTTTGATTGGGGAATATCAGGAAGAAAGAAAGTTTGTGATCAATCGGGTTAGAATCTGGATCTAGTGGCATTTTTTGTTGATTGTTTACAAAGTTATTTTCTTATTATTGAATATATTATTATATTATTTCAACGATGTTTGATCACGTTTTTTGCGTCCGATTGTAATCACAGAATCTTTGATAAGGACATGTACAATGATTGAGGTTTGGCCGTATTTAATTACAAGGTCATGAGATTTTGTTTAATGGAGGGTCTTAAATGCAAATTAAAGAATTTAATTACACATGATATTTATTGGAAAAATAAAATATGTTAATTATCTATTTAATTATAGTACTTTTATTTGATGAAATTATCAACTATAATTAAAGAGATATCAAAGTCTCTTTACCTCTTCCCACTTTGAAAGCAAGCTGAATTGTAAGTCAAGTAACTTCAGCAAAAAATATCCAATTCAGTTAAGAAAACTGAATATTGAGATTCATCTCACACCTCAACCCTAATAGGATTAGGGACTATAAAAAAGGACACAAGGGGTGGGGAACCAGAACTGGCGGGCCCCCTCTCCCCTGGTCAATCCACTCTCTCTCTAAGGTATGGTGTGATTGTGATTAGGGTTTTGGAAACCCTAGGTCGTTGGTGATAGTTTTGTTGATTGCTTGCATTGAATTGAAGAATCAAGAGTTGATCGTCGTCTATTCTCATTGTTGCTCAAGTAAGGAAAAACTATTATATAGAGGATGAATTACATTTGCGATTCTAAGATAACCTATCTTTCTCGTTTCAATTTGTTATGGGATGTTGATCTCAAATTGAATACAAAGATTCTACACCCAATCTGAATCCGCTGCGCTATAGGATCATCGATTCCAACAACATCATCTATCCACATGATAGTATTTAAAGTGGGCATTCCAAAAAATGGGGGAGAAAGGTAGTCAGATTTCTTCCTCCCCCTTTCCCTTTTCTATAATGCATATGTCATAAACAACATAAATATACTTCCACACACATACCCAAAAAAAAAAAAACTGAAAAACTAAAATCTTGTCAATAAGAAATGAGGAAAATCTTACTTGGATATATTCCTACAACCATGACCTTTATGGCGTAGGACTTGTCAATAGGTCTCCACATGGTAGAAACTTTGGCTCAAGTACCTTCATGTGCTCATATTTGCACCTCAGCTGTCTATTGAGACTCACAGAGAGTCTTTTTTTTTTTCTTTTCTTTTCTATTCATTTCAGCCTTTTTTGTCAATATTGGAAACTTCATTACTCTATTATCATGCCCAAAGGGCACGATTGTACCATTGTGATCTCATTTAGCAGAAGTCCCACGTAGTCACAGCTCAGCAAGGCTATAACCTTTAGCTCACTTAGCGAGCTGGACCATTTGTTCTCTTGGAAGTATTGACAACATCGAGAGATATCTTCCATTCTTTTTTTTGGTGAAAAGATATCTTCCCTTCTATATATTGGAATTAGGCAATCTATCATCTAAGCATTTGATTCCCGTCATGTATTCAATGCCTAACCTTTGGTAGCTATTCCTTTAGCCTGTCAGTCAAGTTTAGCTTTGAAGACCAGACAACAGCAAATAACTTGGATAAACTTTTCTTTTAAGTTGGGAGCAGGGTTTTAGTAATTGGTATCGGTGTCGGTCTTGGTCTTTGCTTTGGATCAGTCCGTATCGGTATGGATTAGTCAAGTTTACCCTTGTTTTAAAATTTTATTTTTTTAAATATTTTTACTTTTGTCCGCACCAATCAACTCTGATACAGGATCAATCAAAAATTGATATCGGTCTCCACCAATACCGATACGAATTGGCCGATTCCTCAAACCGTGGTTAGGAGTTCATTATCCATGCCCTTAGTGGTCCTTTAAGTGAAGTGCATTACTACTAAATAGCTTCATGTTTGGGGTGTTATTTCATCTTGGAGGCTGATTCGCAAGAACCCGATTTGCACCATAGGAAACGTCTATAGTCTTAAGGAGAGTGACTATTTGACATGTCTCGGCCCTACAATTCCTCAAGTTTTTTTCATTTAGATTCATGACACTTTATATGATGCTTGAGCTTGTGGTCATCAACCTTGGTTTGTCTACAACTAAGATGAGTAATATATCCCCCTTATTACATTTATTACCATGTATGAATTTGCATGATATTTTTAAAGGAGAGAGAGATCTAACAAAAAAAAAAACTATGTCAAGAAAGGAAATCGATGAGAGATCTACCTAGGAGTTGCGACTGTGAGCAAAGACCAAAGAGAGAGATTGTCAGCAAACCCCTCATTGTGAGCAATGACCTCCCTTTCTCATCTACTTTTGTTGTTGCCTTGTTGCTACTATGTATCTTCGTCGCATGGAGTGATGGCAGAAGAGAGCTTTTGCTCTGTGTCTTTGGATAGCAAGGAGTAAGAGTGTAAGAGAGAGAAAGGGAGTTGCAAGGGTAAGGAAGAGGATAGAGAATGATAGAGAAAGAGAGTTATATAGGAGTCCTCTTTCACTGCACATACACTCAACATGAGACACATTTCCCACACACTATTGTATAGGAGGCCTTGAGGGGCACATTTTTTGGAAACAAAAGTGATGTCTTTCACTGAGCATATGTGCAACATAACCGCTTATGGCTTCTTATTTCTTTTGGGTGGCAGCGAGGAAGCATCGAACATACATTGGTTATTTTGGGATAAACTATGCCATTCCAAAGGAAGCATCGTGCCATTCCAAAGGAAGCATCGAACATACATTGGTTATTTTGGGATAAACTATGCCATTCCAAAGGCGGTCTAGGATTTAGAGATCCTGCGCTATATAACAAAGCTTTATTAGCCAAAGGCGGTATGGGGGCTCTTGTCCAGATTATGACTTCATGGAGGTGAGATTGGGAAACATCCCTTCTTAGGCTTGGAGAAGCCTAACGGAAGGAAGAAAAGTGTTAGAAGAGGGCCTCCATTGGAAAATTGGAGTAGGAAACAAAAACAACATTTGGAGGGATAAGTGGGTACCATCCTTACTCCTCAAGGTATTAGGGAAGGAAACTATCAATGGGTCTTTGAATTAAAGCCGCAAGATAGTCGGCAGTGGAAAATGTAAGAGTTGGAATCTCTATTGTTGCAGGGAGGTTAAAGAGGCTATCCTTCGCATTCAAATTCTCCTGCTTCCATCATATGACAAATTAGCATGGGAGACTTAAAAAGACAGAAAGTTTACGGTGAAATCGGCCTACTATCTTTTGTGCAACAATGGAAATTTGATGGTCACCAAGCTACCCTTAACCTCTTCCTGTAGTAGATGGGCCTCTACTCTCTCTGAGGTGTGGAAGAGTATTTGGCATTGCAACACTTTGCCAAAGGTGCGTTTGTTTGTATGGAGGGATTTTACTGATGGCCTTGCTATTGGGGAAGGTTTTACCAAACGACAATTTAAGTTAGATCCACAATGCATGTGGTGTAGGGTAGTGGCGGAATAGACCACACCCTGTTACATTGCCCCTATGCACAAGCAATATGGTTCAGGTGCTCTATTTCTCTAAAAATTCCTCAAAATCCAAAATTTATTATCTCAAGATGGATTGCTAAATGGAAGGAATTTCACAAATATGGAATATTAGAGGGTAGAGTAACCAAAGGCTAGATGAGCTTTATAGCTTGGTTTCTTTGGATGACCCAAAATGATTTGATCTAAGGAAGAAGGAATTGGACTCCACTGCATGTGATTAGGGCAACTCAACAAGCCCACCAGGAGTTCATGAAAACCCATAATCTGGGAAAGACTCAACTAAAACAACAAGCTCTCATGTTACACTCCTTAGAAGTGGTTTCCCACTGCTAGTCCATTTTTAAAGATAAATTGCAATGCATCAAGAGATCCTGGTAATGGTAAGTGTGAGATTGGGGTGGTAATTCGTGATCATGAAAGAACCCTTGTCTTGGCAAAATCAGAGGTAGTCTTGTTTCAGAAAATAGCTGAAGGGGCAGTACTTGCCATTCGTAATGGTATTTTGGAAGGTATCTCCCTTGGACATGATTTTCTACCTCCAAGACCAGGCAGAATGGTGTCGTAATCCCTATAGCATATAATTTAAGACATAAAACATTTATCGTCAATATGTATTTACATGTACATTTTTACTTTTATTCCTAGAGAATTCAACAAACTAGTTAATTTCTCGGCTTGAAAGGTTCTTTCTATGCAGTGTACGATAGTTTGGCCAAATTCCATTATGTAGTTGATTGAAACTTGTATTTCACCATTCACGTGAATACCCCTCACGTGTTGATCAAGAGAGAGAAAGAACTGTAGAGTTTTTATTTTTTTATTTTTTTAGATGAATAAATATTTTATTTTTACTCACTAAAACCCCTTTCTACCAATGATTAAAAATAAAAAAAAAAAACCCTAAAACCCTGACTATATAATAAGAAACCATATAAGAAAGAAAATAATTAGAATTTAATACTCAAATGGATTTTTTTATTTATTAATAATTTAATATTAACAACTTACAAGGCGCTCCATCCGTCTGCTTGGTTTCTCCTCAAAAGTGCCATCTCCCCCGCCGCTTCATCTCCCTCATCTTTTGCATCTTCCGTCCCCACTCGGCCCGTGTTCCTCCTTCGCTCTTCCGTAAGGTAGAGGGTTTATCTTAATAGAGTCTCCCTCTCTCTCTCTCTCTCTCTCTCCTCTCGCCCTATCAAGTATCACACTACTATCACCACCGAAGCAAAGCGCCGAAGACATCCGAAGGAAGGAGAAGAAGGAGAAGAAGGAGGAGAAGAAGAAGAAACGAAGGAAGGGAGTTTCCTTCGTAGCAGTCGGTTCCAGCAACAATGGCGGCCTCGGCAGCCTCAGAAGTCTCAGAAGGTCCAGTCCTTAGTCTCATGACTAAGCGTCTTCGTAATCTTAAGAAAAAATACAACCGAATTATTCAGATGGAAGAGAGTATCGCTCAGGGCAAAACCATCAACAAGGAACAAGAGGAAGTTCTACGCTCCAAGCCTGCCGTCGTCGTTCTCATCGAGGAGTACGAGAAGCTCAGGCAACCCCTCTCCTCCGCCCTTGAAGAAGAGCTCAACCTCGCCCTCCAACACCAGCAGGTATCTCCTGCTCCTCCTGCCGTCGACAATACCACCAAGGATACCAAAGATGGCAAGGACGAGAGCAGTGAGCCTCAGGAAAGGAGCAGCCATGGCGGCGACGATACTTCCGTTGAGGATCTGTTGAAGCTGCTATACTTCGGGTGCTTGTTCGATGTGAAGCTCCAGAGTGATTTCACGTCAACCATGCTTACCAGGACTCACGAGCGTGGCTGTTGCTTGACGTACGATTACGTGACGGATGAGGCTACTGATCTCCTTGGGGAGAGGGATTTGGATTTGATTTCTATGCTTGGCAGTCTCGTGATTTCTCGCCCTCTTCATTCCGGCCTTTCTCACAAGAACGCTCTTCGGAGTTGTGTTGAGCATGCTAAGCGGTGGCTCGCCAATTCGGATCAGCCTATTGAAGCGGGAGCCGCTATTACCTGTATGTATCACTCCTTGGAAGCTTCTCTGGTTTCGTATTGCATCTCTGATTTCTCGGCTTACTGAACTGTGATTTCGATCTTGTATGGCTGATCGTAAAAGTGATTTTGTAGATGCTGGATTGAGGGAGCGGCTAAACAAGATTTTGGCGTCTGACTACTTCACCACGACGCCCGAGATGAAGGCTCCTGTGGAAGTGGTTGCTGCTGCGGGAAAGTATGTTCCCTGCCAGGTGCCCATGCAAGACTCGCCGGTTCCTATCCAGGTCGAAGGTGCATACACACATTACCAGCAGAAGGTGAAACTCTTTTCACACTGCATTTTATGGGTGTTTTAAGATATTTCCCCTTCAACTGTGTTTGTTTTATATTTATAGCACTTCTTGTTATCATTGATTTGTCGATGGAGTTCTTCATAATGGTTAAGGTCAACAGATTAAACTGTAGAAATTACTGCATTTGTTATAATAGATTCATAGATATAGCCGACCCCATTATGTTGGGATAAGGTCGAGTTTGTTGTTTTGTTGTTGTTGTCATCGATATGTCAATAGAGTTCCTCGTAATGGCGAAGTTCAAAAGACTAAACTCCATAAATTACTACATTTTCGGATGTCTGTTTGCTCCCTGATTCATGGACCTACTTTCTTATTCCTAGGGCCTTAGACAAAATCAAAATCCTGATTGCATTCTTTCAGCTTGCAGTGCCCGTCTCTTGATGCATGCTTCCCTTTCAATACCATGTGAAATTCTACCATCATTCTTGAAAAAGTTTGGTCTTTTTCCTCTTGATTATGCTTTCAATATATATATTTTTTGACTTGGGGGGGGGGGGGATGAGGGTGGAGCAGAAGGTCATAGTTACTTATTGTTGAATCTTTTGATCTTCTGAATAAGTGATTGTTTCCTATATTGGGATGCTGAATGGTTTCTCTTTTGAATACTCCAGTCAAAGGCATACCTTGGATTAATCTGCTGAAGTTCTTTGAATCTCCCCCTGCTGTTAAAGTCTGTTAAAGTTCTTCGATCTTGTATGGCTGATCATGGTTATGGAATACCATGTCATTTTGTGTCTGATATGGGTAATTGGAGTAACATGAAGGTTCAAGGTGTTTTAGTTCATAATCATCTAAAGCTTTTCAAAGAAAATATGGCATTCATATGGTAAGTGGGGTTTCCATTTATATCAAACTTGGATAAAAAAACAAAAAGAAATCTAGAAAATGTCTCCTAAGATTCCCTTGGACTGGTGAATGAGAATTCAACATGTGGAACATGGATATGTCATCCTTTAAGAATAGTCTAGTACATTGGTAATTCTTATAGGTGATTGTGATCATGGAAGCTTTGAAGAAATTGAGGGCCTTGATAATTGTGCATGACTGTTTAATTAGTTTATATGGGAGAGGAAGATTTATTTATTTATCTTTTTGTAGCTAGCGGCCTTCCACCGAGTAAGGATGGAATGGGTAGGTCACTTCATCTATCTATTAGTTAGAAGCACATTCTTGACAGTTTACGCAAAGAAGAATGTTGTCTTCAATTTGTATACATATTGACCACGTGAGGGGGAACACCAAATTGTGTTGACTCGCATAATCTTGCCCCATCTTTCCTCACATTTTTTTTTGGATTTTGAGATTTTGATTATTGAATGATAGTTTTGCAATCACTTTTGATAGAATATGACTAATTTCTTGATAATCAATAAATGCCCTTACAATCAATTGTCATGAGATCTTAAAGGGATATAAAATCTTTGATATGTCACAAGAATCTCTAGAGAATACCCCTCGCTTTCAAATATGAATTTCTTGCACATTCATAATAATCACATGCATATTCCCCCTCCCCCCTTAGACTGGTGTCCTTTTCTTCAACTTGCTCCAATTAACTCCACCCCATCCCATCCTTTGTGTGGATGTAGTGATAGTTATCTAAACCTATCAACATGGAGATTCATCCTTGCCCAAATATTTGTTGAACTCCCAGCACTGAGAGGGGGTGAATCAGTGACACTAAGAAATTTCTTCCCCTTGGAGATGAAGCATTCAAGTGGTACTAGTAGGCAAGTCAATCACACACACACATATACAACAATCCACAAGACAAGATGTAACAGGGTTTGTCAGTATGTCTACGTCCGCAGTGCTAATGGCTATTTGGACTACGATCCAAATCTAGCCAGAGTATATTGCACAATACAAGTTTTAGTTGTACACACTACTAGGAGCCCCAACCCCCAATTTAGTTGCACCCACAACAAGGAGCACCGACATCTCTATCAAGTACCCACTTGCTAGTTTACAAGAGTATAATCAATATGACATACAAAATTTCCCCAATGAAAACACAAAAGTGACTTGAGGTATTTTATTAACCACCTTACCTTCAATCAAGTGCACATGTTCTTGAGAAAATGAAAAACAAGTGAGTTACCTACAAGCAAGGTAACTATCCCTCTTCACACACACTTGTCCTCTTCCCTTGTTACTGTCGAAGCTTCAATCAAGGCTTTACAAATACTTAAGTATAATCAATATGACAGAGAAAATTTCCCCAATGAAAGCACAAAAGTGACTTGAGGTATTTTATCAACCACCTTACCTTCAATCAAGTACACATGTTCTTGAGAAAATGAAAAACAAGTGAGTTACCTACATGCAAGGTAACTATCCCTCTTCACACACACTTGTCCTCTTCCCTTGTCACTGCTGAAGCTTCAACCAACGCTTTACAAATACTTGTGCACTCCTTAGGGATTTTCTCAGAGCCCTAAGCTTGCTTGCAATCTTCTCTACTTCTTGGTCTTCTCTATCTTTGAAGTTCCCACAATGATACTTGAAGAATCCCACTCAAGATGATGGTTTTAGGCTTGATGGATGGCTTCAAGACTTTCTCTTAGGGTTCCCTCTTGAAGGCTTTCTTCTTCTCTAACCTGGATGATTGTTGCTCACAATTGGGCTCCAAAATTCTTGATTCCCATTGAAACTCATTGTTGGGTCAGATGCAGGTTGGAAATCTTTTTGATTGGCTTGCATTTGATCACACAAGTATGTTTTTAGGATTTCTTTTAAACTTTTCTGGGCTGGGTGGGCATTGATATGGATGGGACATTGGATTTTCTTGATGGGTTTCTACTGCTAACTTATCAGAGTTCACATACCTAGAGCTGCAAATTTGCTTCAAGGATAAGAATGCGTGATCTCAATGTTTATGGATAATCTAGATGACAATGATAGGTATGCATTTTCTTTAGCAGTAGGGAAGACTTTGGATGGTGTCGTCCCTTTCCTCTCGTGGGTGCACAGTACAAGTGCGAGGACCTTCCAATCATCATTGCTGAAATAGCTGAAAGTGTTGCTTAGTTTTTCATCCGTGTGGAAGTGCTTGACAGTGAAACTGGGTTGGTTTGCTGAAAAATCAGTTATGCTCTTCAGGCACAAGTATTACTCTTCATTTTGTTAAGTAGCACTCCTTTGAACCTGTACTAAGCCTTTCTTGCTAATGGGCCATGAAGCTTGTTAGGAATCCTGAGAAGAAAAGGAAAAACTAGAGAAGAAACGATAGAAGAAGAAATGGGGAAAAAAAGAAGAGAACTCGATGCTCTGAGTTCCTGTCCCACATTTTGTATTTATAATAATAACCAATTACATCAAAATAGGAAACTCATTCCTTGTCAACCAAGAAACTAAAAATAATAAGAAACTAACCCTAACAAGTAAACTAACATAAAACGGTGGAATCAAACTAAGATACCAAGATAGGGACAATCCCCCTATTCATGGTTAATTACCCAAACTACCCTTGTACCACCACGGCACAAGGACCCATTCTCTACACTCCCCCTCAAGTTGGAGTACATATATAGCAAAAAGAAATCTCCAGCTTGAAACAAAATCACAAGGTAACAATTGTAGCACCACCCAACAGCCCATCACCAGCTTAAGCACAATGGCCACCAATCATCAACAATAAGTAAAAGAAACCATGTCGAATAGAACCAAAAAACAACGAGCAATAATAGAGAACCCCAACCGCGATCAAAAGATCATATAATAGCAACAACAACATCCCAAAATCTTCCCAAGGAAGATAGGTAGTAGATAGACATCTTCCCAAAGAAGACAAGTAAAAGTGCAGCTTCAACAGCTACATCACAAGAAGAATCTCACAACTCTCTCAGAGGCACCATTTCACAAAAGGCTACTGTCTCAGAGGTACTACTACGGTACTTGTACATCAGCTCGGTGCTTGTAGAATGCGGACCCAAATAAAAAAGACAGCATCTGGTTGCTGACCGACCAATTAAGGCCAGCATATGGTTGCTGAGACCGACCACACAAAGACAGCATATGGTTGTTGACGAACCATTCGGCATAAGGCAGCCGTGGACCAAGTAGATAAAAGCTGTACTGTTTCTGAACCAAACACATAAACTCTTAATGTTGTTGTGGATACAAACAGATGACACATATAGATAAAATAATCTTCAAGAATGAGTGACTGAAGCAAATAAGTCTTCAATCATGTAGAAACGCATCATGCTGATGGCCAGATAAATCAGACAAATTTCCAAAATAATTAATGCAATAGCACCAATAATCACCAAGATAATCTCCAATCTCCTCCTCATGTGTAGCATTACACGTGGACAAATAAGGTAAAGCCACTGGGAGACAGCCAGAGTGTGCCAACAATGCCAATCTTTAAAAAAATTGGAACTCCAAATTGAGATGACCAGGTCCACCATTTAATTTGGTAGTCCAATGGCAATTCTGTAAATAATTAACGCAATCTCCAAGTGATGTAAAATCCGGGTCAAAATACCCAATTGGGTTTGGTGTGGACCCACCCAAGTACACAATAGACAATGTCACAATAGCAAGAGTTGGCAGAACCGTAATTATTTCAATGTGAAAAGGGAAGGACATGGCTATAATTTAGATGAAATCCAAGTAAAGCAAACGCAAGGCCAAGAGTAAACTTGTAATTAAATTGGGAAGATTGGGTAATAGTAAACTGTAGGGGCAAACCTGAGAAGTAGGATTTAAAAAAGGATAAAATTCTGTCACGCAACATTGGAATTCATGAGGATATTGATTGAATTATTCATAAAGGCAGGGGCATATATGGAAACCAGGAAATAAAATAAAGCATAAAATCGTGGAAATACCATCATCTTCAAGACATCAACCACGATCCACGATTCTCAGCAGTAAGGAGTTGAGAGTAGGTGAGGGTAACAAGATGATTCCATCAGCTCCTTCCTCGAGACGCAACCAAAGGTGCAAACAGTGGCAGTCGAGAAAGGAATTGTTGAGGCAGAAACCAGAGAAAAGGCAGTGGCAAAGTGCAAGGATGAAGCGGAGAATACAGCATTCGACACCATGAACCATGAAATTCCAGGGAAAAGCCAGGAAGCGGTAACTAAAATAGCAGCCAAGATGGTTCCATGTACGAAAACAGCAATAAAATCAGCAATATGGTGGAACTGCATATCTTCGTCTTCGATCAAATAGTTGCAGCAAAGATAAAATAAAACCAGCAGAGGAGTGAATCCCAGAAATCAAATTGTTGCAGCAGGGGTGTCTCAGCAGTAGAATACGTCCAGAAATCGATCAGCAGTAGCAGGTATGATATTCATACACAATCGTCATCGAAACCATACAAAACCCTAGTTCTTCTTCTTCTATGAACTAGGGTTTCTTCTTCAACTCAGAAATCCAAAAACGACTCTCAAAATGGCAATTACAGAGAGAATCCGGTACTTAGTTACTGCTCTGATACCATGTTAGGAATCCTGAGAAGAACAGGAAAAACTAGAGAAGAAACGATAGAAGAAGAAGAGATAGGGGAAGAGAAGAAGAGAACGCGATGATCTGAGTTCCTCTCCCACAGTTTGTATTTATAATAATAACCAATTACATCAAAATAGAAAATTCATTCCTTGTCAACCAAGAAACTAAAAATAATAAGAAAACTAACCCTAACAAGGAAACTAACATAAAACGGTGGAAACAAACTAAGATACCAAGATAGGGACAATCCCCCTATTCATGGTAACATACCCAAACTACCCTTGTACCACCACGGCACAAGGGCCCATTCTCAACAAAGCTCTTTTAGAAGTTAGAACGCTGGGCATACGTGCTACCTTGTCTCGGGCTTTAGCCTATTGTTCCCACCCTTCTTCCCAAAGAAAAGACAAAAAAGGGAGCTTATCTAAGGGGAAGATCTTTCCAGGGGTTACATTGATTCTAAGAGTAAAGGGAAACTCTTCTGAAGTCTAAAAGGGGACATTTTCCACAATGATAGCCACTTACATGGAAGAAAGGATTAAGGTTCTCAATCTTTATCACAAGGGATGAGAAGCTCATGTAGTCACATGCAAGATCATTAACTGGGTAAAGTTCAGAGCGGCTGCTTGATTTCTGAACAATCAATAGTCAAGGCTGAATGGACCTGATCTATGTAAGTCTAAAGCTGTTGACAAGAAGCTGAGAAGGAGTTATGATGGATTTTGAGAGGGAGAATTGGAGAAATGGAGCATTGCAGAAGAATGGGTATCCATTTCTTTGACATTGCTGAACCTAACAATGAGAAAAGATGATGCAGATAAATCACATAAATGGTTAGTGGAAATAAGCTTTGGGTTGGGTTTTATGCATGTTGGGCCTATGGTCCAATGGTTTTTCATTGAAATGGGCTACTTTTTAATGGGCCTAAATTATGGGTAGGAGGTAGGCATAAGGGATTTATTTTGTTGGGATAGTTTGAATTGGTTTATTAATTAAGTAGTTGTTATTTCATTGTTAGTTAAGGATTGGATGGAGTCTAGCATGAATATAATTCCCTACATTGGATAAAGTTTTAATAATATGAGACACTTATCAGTTAAGAATATTTCCTATTTCAAGTATACTTTCCTTTCTTATTGTAAGTACACTTGTGGTTTCTATTTAAAGGTTGTAAGGCGATAGAGCCCCACACAGTTTTATCAATGAAAGAAAGCTTTGCTTCCTCAAGTTCTGTGGTGACTCAGAATTCTGTTGTGGTGATTCAACAGGGGGGGGGTTGGTGGTGATTCCAGCCTAGGCCTTGGGTGGTGATGCCCAGGTCATCTTTCCTTTCCGTCTTCTTTATTTTTCTAAGTAGCTGAAGCCTGAAATACAGTTCCTACTGCTGTTCATTCTCGAATCTGAGTACACTGGTTCCTGTTCTGAAGTTTCTGTTTCTGCTGTCAATTTTCAGTTATGTCCTTATCCTATCTGTACTAGGAATCTTCATTAACTAATGATCTAACCATTGGATGGGCTTGATATTCTTATCAATATTCCCCTAGATATTCTAAGCCTTCGACCAGCTTTGGGTTTAGTTCTGATCTTTGGTTCTTAAGTTATTTAATTTCTCTTATTCTGGTTTTACGATTCTTTTATGAGATTCCTTGTTTGAGTGGACTTGTGTCAGATTTCAGAATCAGACCATCTGATCTTGCTGAAACTTTGGTATGTACTTCTCCTATATTAGAGTAGTATTTGTCCAGAATTTCAATCATATCTGATTCGTTGATTCTGTGTTATTGAGTTTTCTTTGAATCTGGTTCCTACTTTCCTGTAATTCTGGAAATTTCTGTTGGTTTCCGGACCCTAATGTTCTAGGCGATTTATACCTCGTTAAAACTTAAAAGCATGTTATATAATATGCAAAGAGAGGTGATGGAGAATCGTTAAGCTAGCTGGTGTGCACTGTCAAATTCAATATGGATGGCTCCGGAGTTATTCAATACTTCTCTTGTCACAATAATATTAAATTAGATAATAGATCCTTGTGTTGTTTATTGTACATCCCTATTTTTCATGGGTATATGTTTCGCCTTTACAGCTCTACCATGAATAGCTTTTTAGCAGTACAACATGAGCATGCCTCTATGAAGTAATTCAAGTGTAAGTATCTAATTGAATTATTTTGTTTAAAAAAAGCCGTGGAACTATGTATATCTTATCTGATTGGATTCTTGATTTCTAAAGGTGGATGTTTCACTTAGTTATGGGTATGCTTGGATTGGGACTGATGTGTATCCTTTGATTGGAATGGGAAAATATGAGAACTCTTTCTGGTTTTGCTGGAATAGTTATTCGCAAGCTCAAGACAAATTTTATTAAATTTCTAAGCTGTTGAAAAACAGATGTTTTATTGCTTTTCAGATCATCAGGTTATTCAACTTTTACTTTTTCAATAAACATGTGTAGTTTGTTCTTGAGTTTTGGTTGTGGGACCAGAACTCCCTATCAGAACAGACACATGCCAACAACACTATTATCAGGCTTATTTCCCAAAAGAAACAGGAGGGAATTTGCATGAGTATAGTGAATGTATCATTTAATATTACAAATATATGCAGACCACAGAGACTTTAATTGAATGTTCGCTATGCATTAGGGTTCTGAAAGATTTGGTATTACTTGATCAGATATTGTGTCTTTCAACCTTGAAGTTATTGGTTTGATCTTAGTTCACTGACTTAGTGTGGTCAGCAGAAAATAATTGTACGAAAGAGCACAATAGAAGAGTAAAGCTTGGGTGCTAGTTGTGACTTGTGACTGCACCATTGCAAAACAAAAAGTGGGTTGCATGGCAATGGTCCTCTTCCATTCTGTGGTTGGTATTTGTATGAGATCATTCTATGGGGCATGGTTCAAGGTCTCGGTTTCGGACCTGGTTTCGACCAGGCAGAAAACCGAGTTGGTGCATTTTTTTTTGAACTCAAAGTCAGGTTTCAGTGGGTTTTTGACTTAATTAGGTCATGAAATTTGGTGTACAGTTTATTTTGGGCCATTTAAACACAATGACACTATCAGATTTTGAAAGATCAAATTCCAAATAGGTGTTTGACTTGGGACTCTAGGTTGGTAGGCTACGACGTACTAATCATAGTTCGAAAACTCGTTTCGTCTCGGTGTTTCGGGCTGACCGAAATATCAAAATTTTGCATTTTTCTGTTATTTTTCGATAGGTCATTTCGGTGGGTTTTAGGCCAAGTTAAGGCCTGAAACTTCATGGAAACCCTATTTTAGGCTATATAAACACATGTAAATGTTTGAATTGCAAAAATAGTCACCCAAAGTGGTGTTTTGGATAATTTAGTGGAAATAAGCCTTTAGTTGGGTACAAGTGTGTTGGGCCTTTGGTCCAATGGGTGGGTCTAGTTAGAGTCCTATTCCTTTATTTTAATTGTTATTTAAGTGTTTTAGTTGGCTAGATTAGGACTCTATGAATCCAACCTTGTTTCAAGTTGTGTTCTTTGTTACTTTATAGTCTTTTAGTCAGTGAAGATCACCTCCAAGCTAAGTTATCGGCTGGAGGAGTTTTAGGCTTAGTTTGATTCTTGTTTTAAGTCTTCCACATAAGTTTGTATGGGGCTTCGACCCTGTACACGAATTTGAGTAATGAAACATTGGCTTTTGCCTTGGGTTCTATGGTGATTCAGAATGCTCCCTGCTGTGGTGTGATTCAGTAGGCTCCCTGGTGGTGATTCCCGGTCATATATTTTCTATCTGTTCTATTTTATTTTCAGTTTCAATTCTGTTCAACCCTATTAAATCCTGATTTCATATTCTACTTTAAAGGTCCCTAACCTTTCCATTCAATTCTAGTTTCCTACTTCAACTTATATTCTCCAAATCTTTTGGTTTAAAACTGATCATTGAATTCTGATTTCAGTTCTCTGTTCTGCTATTAGTTTTGAATTTTGTGACAGTCTCAAAATCTGAACTTTCCGATTAATACTAGAAATCCTGTTGCAACTAGGACTTATTAAATCAGATTTCTGAATCTGTTTTGTCTGTTCTACTTTCTATTACTGATTTACTGGTTATTCGACTGTTAGAGCCTTAATTGATCACTGGTTTGAACCCCATTCTGTCCTTTGATTCTGCAGTTGTTGAGTTGTCCTTCCTCAAGTAGGAGTACTCCATAACTGAGAATTTAACCCTCAGATTCCAGTGACACTTTGCAGGAATGGTCCTCGGTCCATAATAGACCTTTGACCAGAAGTTGAGCTTAAGCTGACCAGTTCTTTTTGAGTTATATAAATTTCTCCTAATCATGGTTCAAAATCTCGTGATATTTCGCCGAAATATCGCTTAATTTCGTATATCTCGAGCTTACCGAGATGCGAATTCAGGTCGAAATGAAAAAATACCATATTTCGTCGATATCTCGTGAGATATCGACGATATCTCAATATCTCACGAGATATCGACGAAATATGGTATTTTGGCTTAAAGTGTCACGTGAAGGGGGGCTTTAATATAATATTTCGTAGATTTCGGTCCATATTTTGACCGAGAGCTGCATTTGCTAAGGAATTTCAGTCTTTTGCCTATTCTTCCACTCTTCCAAGCTCTCATCCAACACTCTAGCCATTGTTCAAACACATTGTTGTCGGATTTTCGCCGGTAAACTCATCGGAGGGTCATCTAAGCTCATCATCCAAGCCTTTTTCCACTATTTAAGGTAAATTCTATTTCTCTAAAACTATTTTTTGACTATGTACAAATTTTGTTGGATGGTGATGATATTAATATATGTTAGACACCGGAGGCCGATCTATAGCCTCACGGTGTCGAAATTTTTTTTCCATATGTATTTTTTTTTTTTAAATTTTCTGGTTTTAAAAATTCATTTTCCTACAATTAAAATAGGAAATAATTAAGGGTAATATGACTTAGATGGCAATGAATTAAATATATGTTAGACACCAATGGCCGATTTACGGCTTCACGGTGTCAGATTTATTTTTCTGCTCTTAAATAATTATTTTAATTTTCGGAAATTAAGAAAAATAAAAAAAAAAGAGAAATAAATAAGGAAAAATATGAGTTTTAAGTTTAAAAAATAATGAAAAAATATGAAAGTTATTTCTATATGTTTTGAAATGCATTACATGTATATTATGTTTACTAATTTTTGGTTTTGTTGTGTTAGATCAATACTTATATTAATATTATATATAAAAAATTGGTTTTAATTATGTGAAAAATATAAGGGTTAGGGGAAAAATATTAAATAACTATACAAGTGTATTAGTAATCTAAAAGTGTCAATTGAAGTGCATCTATATTAAGTTTTTTAATTATTTGTGTTACTTACATTGCAGTAAACAAGTATCATTATAGCGGATCGTGATAGACAATGTGCGAAGGGCAAGCAAAAGGTGGGGGAAAGTAGTCAACAAAGGGGGCGGAGGGAACAAAGAGAACAGAGGGAACAAGAGAGACGAGCCAGCTAGCATAGGGGTGACATTGCGTGGTTACATGGCACTCCCATTGATGGGGATAAGAGAAAATCTATATGTAACTATTGTCACATGCAATTTATGGGAGGTGGGTCCAGTAGACTTAAACAACATCTGACTGGAGGATCTAAAAATGTTGTAGGTTGTCATATGGTCCCTACTGAAGTAGCCAGGGAGATTGGTGATAGTTTGAGGGGAAAGAAGAAGAGGAAGGCTGACAAGCAAAGGATAAGAGAACAACTTGAGGATACAGTGAGGAGTTTGATGGGAGGAGGAAGACAATACAATGATGATGATGATGATGATGACTCCTCTGATGATGATGAGGACATTGCAGTACCTGATGACATACAAACAACAGAGGAGGCTAGGGATTTTAGGCGGACTGTTTCAAGGAGTAGAGTAAGTTTTCAAGATGATCAGCAGAGACAAAGAGTAGGGGGTAGTGGAGGAGCTGGCAGTTCTGAAGGTCCTAGATCTTTGAATCCTTTTAAAGACCACAAAGTGTGAGGTAGCCCAACACCTCTACAGTCAGTACCACCATCAACATCGATCCTAAATTGCGTAAGAAGAAAGGAAGCGATCAACCAAGAATCAAAGGAGCATGGAAGGGGATGAAGGGATTGGTTAAAGAATCAATAGCTAAGTGGATGCTATACCATACCATCCCAGCAAACACTGCACAAGGCCCCCATTATGATACCATGATAGATACCATTGCAGAGGCTGGCCCAGGATTCAAGGGCCCCACCTCATATGAGGTAATGAATGTTTATCTACCTCAACAAAAAAGTGAGATTGATGAGTACATTAGTGAGATGAGGAATATGTGGGAGACATATGGGGTGACTATAATGGTAGATGGATGGACTGGGCCTACAAGAAAGTCCATCATCAATTTCATGGTTTATTGTGATGGGAGGACAGTGTTCTTCAAATCTGTGGATGCATCCAAAGAGATAAATGATGCAAAATATATTTACAGATTGTTAAAGGAAGTAGTGGAAAAAGATGTGGGTATTGAGAATGTTGTCCAGATTGTAACGGACAATGGAAGTAACTTCAAGCTGGCCGGTGAGAAGATGATGGACAATAGTAAGTACCGGCTCTTCTGGACTCCTTGTGCAGCCCATTGCATTGACTTAATGCTAAAAGATATGGCAAAGTTAAAGTTGGTGAAGACTGTGGTTGAAAGTGCAAGACAAGTCACCAACTTTGTATACAACCACTCCTATGCACTCAATCTATTGAGGGAAAAATGTGGGGGTGACTTGGTTAGGCCTGGCATCACAAGATTTGCCACCAACTACATTGCCCTCAAAAGCATTGAGACAAAGAAGACCGGGCTGAGAAACATGTTTGTTTCTGAGGAGTGATTTGAATGGAAGGGTTCCAAGACTGCAAATGGGAGGGAAGCACAAGCAACGATGTCATCAGAGGACTTCTGGACCAAACTAAGCAAAGTGGTGAAAGTTTTGGAGCCAGTAGTTAAAGTTCTACATGTTGCTGACTCCGCTCTGAAGGGCCTAACCATGCCAGTCTTATATGTTGCAATAGACTTGATGAAAGATAGCCTCTATAGTGTGGCTCCTCGCAGTAGCAAACACTTCTTAGATATCATAAATGCTCGCTGGGAGAATCAACTTATGCATCCACTGCATAAGGCTGGTGAGTAAATTTGTTTTATGTTTATAAATTCATAGTATTATTATTTTCTAATTACCTATGCATTTGACAATACCTCTATTCTATATGTCATATTTCAGCATACTACTTGAACCCTAAGTATCAATATACCAATAGGCTTGGGTTGAAAACTCAGCTTATTGATGCTGTGAAACAAGTAGTAAAGAAGTTGGAGCTAGATGGTGCACTACAAGCAATTTGCAACAATGAGGTGAGTTCATTTGGAAACTCAACTTATTGATGCTTTCAAATAAGTAGTGAAGAAGTACTTACTAATTTTCCACATGGGTGTAGATCAAGGTAGTTAGGGATGCATTGGGAAGTTTTGGGAACCGAGGTGCGATCTGAGGCAGAGCACGTGGTGATGCTAGTAATTCTTTTAAGTTTTAAATTACATATGTATTGAAATTTGAAAGTTGAAACAACATGTGACACATGTCTTTTTTGTTGTAAACTTGTAATGCAGCTGAATGGTAGGTGTTGTATGGGGAATCGGCTGAAAACTTAAGAAGAATAGTAATTAAAGTCCTTGCCCAAACATGTTCTGCATCTGGTTGTGAGAGGAACTGGAGTACCTTTGCACTCATCCACTCCAAGAGGCGCAACAGATTGGGATCTCAACGTTTATCTGACATGGTGTATGTGCACTACAACTTGTGGCTGAAACTGTAACACATACGCATGGGACATGAGGGACAGACAGGTACCATTGATCTAGCTGAAATCTTTCAAGTTGACTCAGACGATGAGGACCCTATTGTGGATTGGGTGAGGGATAGAGGTGAGCTGATGAGGAGGGAGGTAAGCCCTACCCCATGATAGCTTCTGAGATTGGTGCTGATGTGGACGAGTATATGGCTGACGAGGGTCAGATACATGCAAGGGAAGCCTCACCCATACCATTCCAGCCCACTGGTGGCAATGTTGCTGATGATGAAGACTGGTCTTAAGTCCTCAAATGATGATGATGGTGGTGGTGGTGATGTTGGTGGTGGTGATGCTGGTGAAGAATTTGATGGTATGTGAGAGCGTTATGTGGTAGGCCAGGAGGCCCAGGATACGGCACCTGTAGAGCTACTCCGATTCACTGGAGAGACACAATTTGATCATGCCACACAAGATACGGACAACGGAGCACGTGCCCCCGCACCCCTACCTTCAAAAGGCCCCCTACATACTTACAACAGGAAGCGTAGGGGTCGACAAACATAGTTGCAACCTGATCACATGGACATTGATAACCTATCTAGCTCTGTTGGTGGTTTGAGTATGGGTGATAGGGAGGGAGGACCGACTGGACATTGGCATGCCCCATCTTTTGACGCACATACCACTCCATTGGCATCGGATTATGGTGCATCACAACCTTACGGTGGATATGGATATGGATCATCATCATATGGGCGTTTAATAGTGGGACTATGTCGATCCCAGGGGACATCTTGGATCATCTTTTGTAGATAACATCTTTGCATACCCTAGCGGACCTAGCTACCAACCTCACCAGCCATACATGCAGCCAATGCCATCGCCTCTTGTGCCGGCGCTAACATCATATAATAGTGGATCATCTTCTTCACGGACTGGATCGATTGGTAACCCTAGCTTATATCCTAGGATAGGTTACCTGCAGTATATTGATGATTCCATTTACGTGACATTTGTGGGTGACTACACTCGTTTCTTCTCTGATTCTATACCGTGGTCCACATATGTCCTTCAAACAGAGAGCAATGGATGTCGACTCCAGCGAGGCATGAGTGGGATTGATCCAGGGAGGCACAACAATTACTATTAGTAGTTTAGCACTTGTAATTTGTAACTTAAGTTGTGATTTCATTGATCTATGAACTTGTGAGTTGTGACTTGCGAGTTGCGAGTCTTGTGACTTACTGACTTTGACACTTAGTGTATTGCCTTTAAGGCTTTAAGCGAGTTATTGAATATTATGGAGTTTATGAGAATCATGGTACTCATCAATGTGTATTGGCTTTAACTTGATATGTGATGAAGTTAAATACTATTATTAAATATTAACTGCTTAATCTATGCGTATTTAACTATTTATACATTAGGGTCGGCGACCGTATGTCAATCAAGGGTGCAAGCCCAAAACACCAATTTGAATTCACATTTTTACAATTTTATGGTTTAAATGTGTTTATTAAGCTTAAATAAGGCTGTCCATGAAGTTTCAGGCCTAGATATAGCCAAATACCCCCGATATGGACCCCCGAAATATTGCAGAAAAAATGCAATAATTCGGTCATATTTCGCAATATTTCGGGTATCTCGGATATCTCGGTAGGCCCGAGATACCGAGATATCGCGAAATATTAAACTTTGCTCCTAATCTAGTTTGTCCTTTTTTTACTGCGATCCTGTCGCAAGCTGATTTCCCACTAGATTTCACTGGTTAGAGATTAGACCTTAAATAGCTTTAACTATTAGGATCTTTTGGTGGTGATGCAGGAGCACTTCCGTGGACCGGGCTGAACCTGTTGGAAAGCCCTGACCGAGAACCTGGCCTCAATTGGGATTTAGGTTTGTTAGGGTACTTCTGATTTTATTTATTGGGATAATCATATAATCTTTTAATTTGGGTAGGATACGTAGGAAGAGTTTGGCAAGTTTTGGAGTTGTTTTTGGTTAGAAATCTTAGTAGGTTGTTTCCTTGTTAGAGTCTATTTCGTTTTCTTATTTATATCCTTGTAATCTAATGTGTTGGACAGATTTGACGGAAATGAAAGTTGAGTGGTTACCTCCCGGTTGTGTAGTTGTGAGATCAGGTTGGTCGAAGGCGATTTCTTCCCTGCTGATTCCTTTTCTTTTCTTTCTATCTCATCCTCCCTACTGGAATCGAATCTGCCTATCTCCTTCTCAGGTCTGATTTTGTTGTTCTCCTTACTTCTCTTGTTATTATTCATCTTTATTAACTCTCTGTCACAATTATTCATTAAACTAAGTTTGACTCTGTTTTCTGGGCGGTAGTTGCAGCCCAGCGATATAGGGTTCAATCCATCTTACCTCTGACCCATTCACTTTGAAAGTTGGTACCGTGACTATACTCCTTAGGGTGATTCTGCATGTAGAATTGGAAGTCAATATGTCTCAAGATTCATGAGATCTCTGATCCCAATCTGACCTGATTTGTAGTTGTCCGCCTGAAACCATTTCAGCAGCTAAATCTCTTCTCTTCCTTATTATTCAGATGCCTATTAGTTGTGTTCACGAGGATTGGTAATGTAGTACTGTATTTGAATGACTCAAAACAATAGCAAATAGACAAGATCTTTAAATCAAAGAATAATTCAGGCTACATGGGACAATCCCAGTAGATCTAGGAAAAGGGTATTTAGGTAATAGATCAGCAAACAAGAACAGAAAACAGGGTACTTTATTCACACTGGAATCTGTTATGATCTAGTGATTAAAACAGATTTGGGGTAAACCAGTAATTTGCCAAGGAAGAAAGAAGTCAGAATTCAGAAATTAGGGTTTGCAGTAGCTTAAATAATGTAGAAGGAGTTCAGCTAAGAACCACTCTACAGTAGGATCGATTAGTTGCAGCAGAAAACCAAATTAGAAACTAAATCAGAATTAGTAACTTAGTGAATAAGGACCAAACCAGCAGCAGGAATGGCTCCAAAGTAGGATCGAGTGAAGGCTTAGGCTAGGGTGGTTTGTGCTCCATATATCACCCCACAGTTATCTTAGCTGTTGAAAGGCAAATTCTTTCTCAGAATTGGAGGCAAGCATTGCTTGTAAATTTCATTAATCAATTGGTGACTCTTTCTTACAATGGGTGCCAATTTTATAGCTTATGCAAGCTTACAAAATAGAAAGTAAGGAAATAGAAACTTCCTAAAATCAAAATAGAAGGTAGGAAAATAGAAACTACTAAGGCTGTATAGGATCTAGCCTTCTAAAGAAACAAGGAAACAAAAATAGAAACTAACTAAAATTAGAAGCTACCTAAATGAAATAAAATAAACTTTCTAAAACTGAAAATAGAAACTAAATTATAGCAGCATTAGGATAGAATCTTTCTCCACTTGATGGGCCCACAAGATCTTCTAAAAAGCATCCCCATACAAGGCAAATATGGGCTGTGACATTGTTCACGTGAACGGTGTTTTGGTCTTTTCTTCTTCATGTTTTGATCTACATCATTAATTCTCGGAGTCGATTTAACAAGAAAGGTTAAAACAGTAGCTATAATTGAGTGTAGGGGCAGAATGATAAAAAACAGAAATATCTCAAGGTCAGATGGTCAGAATTAGATCAAACTCATATTGAGTTCACCATTAGGAATCCTGAGCATATGGTCAAAATCTTGAAGGAATCTAATTGCTGGAGTGCTTAATCTCAAAAAACATGTATATTCTAGGTAGAACAGGAATTTGCAGAAAATTCAAGATCTGAACTTGTTAATGGCAGAAATTTAGAATTTAGATTCGATAAAACAAGTATAAGAATAGCAGCACAAGAAGTAATAGAGCAATTCACCCGGGCTTCACACCGGAAGGTGTTCGATTGGATCAAACACCAATCTACCTTGATTAGACACAAGGGTTGTCTTGATCAAACACAAGAGATTTCTTCACAGCATGAAGAGAAAAGCAGCAAAAGCTTTTCATTGATCAATTTGTTTGTACAATGCTGGCCTTCCTTATAAAACTTATATAGAAGACTCAAAAATAGACTCCTACGCTAAAAAAGAAAGGCCTAACCCAACCCTTAACTAATAAGGTAACCTAAACTAACTAGGAAACTGAAATAATAAATGAAAGAGACTCAAAACAGGTCTGGACTTATGGAAGCCTAATCCAGCCTAACTAAGGCATTTGATAACGATTAAAATAAAGACACTTAACTAGCTAATCCCGTATGTCTTGCCTCTAAAAAGGAAAAGAAGAAGATCCCCTATCAACCAATCTAGTTGAGGTAGGTACTTCAATCCTAGGTTTGAGATCAAATTACAGCATGCCATTTGAAATCATTGATCGTACAAGGGGGTAATATTAGGGTTTGAGTTTTTCTTGTCGTGTAGACAGATTCTGTCGGATCATGGGAGATTGATTGTATCTCCCAATATACATACAATTTTGATGTGATATTTTTACAGAACGTGTATGATATAGAAAGGAATGTCTCTGCAAAATTTGGGAATATTTTGATTCCTTTTGATAGGTTAATAAAATACTGGAATTCAGACTAACGTATTGGGTCACAATATGGAACTCGATTTTGGAAAAATCATAATTGGAGTTATACTTAGAATTTTAGCGTGAATCTGGAGGGTATGATCATTGTTGAGTGTATATCATGTCATAAAAATTTTGGAATATTTTGAAATTTAAAGTATGTATTCTGCTATCATCTTTCCATTGTGTACTAAAATAGATTGAATCTGGATACTGTACCTTAGGGGATTGGATACCTGACCTAGGAGTTGATTCTAAGTTCGAATTTTGGAAGAATTTTAATTTTATGTTCCCAGTTTAAGTGAAATGAAATTTGAGGTATATTAGATTCGGGAGTTATTTCTTTCATATTTAATGGTTTCAATGCGCAGAATTTTCTGTACTGAACTTGTGGATTGTAATTCACTAATAACGACTTGGAATTTGGGGCTTATATTTTAAGGTATTGATAAACAATGGGTCTACTGATATCAATAAAAAGGTTGGAATCTTTTAATACCGAAAGAGGTATTTCTATACCGATTCCATCCGTCACGTAAATTCTGGCAACATTTTGTCGGAAGAGTATAGGCGGGCTTTTAGAGGGGGGAAGCATATTTGGTTGTATGGTATTAGATCAAGTAATGCTCTAATATTGGATACATGTAGATGGACATGTGTATTTGAGGATTGTTGTATTTTGAACGTTAACAGAACCGATAATTGGAGTAACATCAAGGTGAGTGAGACCCCACAGGACCTATGTATTATTTTCATATACAAACCTCTTTTCTTTGATTTACTGTTTTATGGAATTGCATGATTTGAAACAACATGACTATTTGTACATAATTATTTTAATGCATATTTTGAGGTACTATGCATGTTTGAAACATAGCTTGATTTCTATGGAAAGAATGCATGATTGTGATTTTATCAAAAAGCATGATGAGATTAGTATTTTTATTAGATATGATTTGAATGTAATACCGTTGGACTGCAACCCTTCCAACAAGGGGTTATGTGTTGGGGTGGATTGTTGAGCATAGGAGTGAGGCAAGAGCATGACGTTTAAGGGCATGGTCCGGTTCTGTGAGCCAAAAGCTCGAAGCTCACAATTCCGTTGTGTTTGGGTATGTGGAACGAGGGGTGAGACAAGAGCGTGACGTTTAAAGAATGTGGTTTCCCCTCTATAGGAGCCTTATACCAATTCTATGAGCCAAGAGCCTGAGTCCCATCCTGTTGATTATATTGGTGATATGTTAATTGTTAGTTGTGCCACTTTACAAACCTACTGAGGTTATTAATTGGAATTGGTGTTATGAACAGTTGAACATTTGAACTCATGGCATGTTTTATTGGAATTTGTCATATTTTCAGATTTATACGACTTATGTTTTGAGATTCTATTATATTTCTGGATATGCATATGTTTACCGATATTTTATGTTCTGTTCCCTTTCGCTCACTAAGCTTTCCCCAATTTACCCCTTACTTAACCATACAAAGGTCGAGAGTCAAGAGCCATGCTCATGTGATGAGTGCACTGAAGTTGTTGGAAGAGATGATGCTCATATTGGGGATGATTAGAACATTTATTGATTCGTCCACATTCTTTTATTTGGAACAGTTGTAATGATTTTGGATTTGACTTTAGATACATGGTATATTTTGAGATTTGAATAGATGGATGTAATAAGGATTTGTTTTTACTCTTAGTTGTAGTGTCACCAACACCTTAGTTTTGAACATTCGAATTCATATTAATTGGATGCTGATTTTAATTGTTAAAGTCTTCCGTATGATGGTATTATTGAGGATTTATTTGGGTATTATGATTAATGGTTTGGTTTTGGTTCATCTATTTAAAACCATTTCGATCTTGTGGATTTGTGTGACGACCCTTACCCCTAGTAGGCCGGTTTGGGGGCGTTACACATGAAGGGTTGGGAGGCCTGGCTGAGAGAGCCATAATCCTAGGGCTAATAGGAGCCTGGCTGTGAGAGCTGAATCCTCCTATCCTTTTCCCTCTTCTTCTCTTCCTCAATCGATCTCCCTTGCTGTGACTACCTTGTGACTGCTACAAGCTGATGTTGTGAACCTCTTGGAGACCAGAATTGAACCACCAATTAATAATAGAATTCTACTGCTGCAATCAATCAAAGAGAGGCCTTCTACGCCCTGCAGTTCTGTTCCGGCTTTGGTTTTCTCCTGCAACTTTGTTCTTCAATTTCTCAGCCACAAGAAATCTGCCACAAGAAATCTGATCCAGCAGTGTTCATGGAGGACTGATTGAGATCACCAAATGCTACACTCGATCCATGGTTTGGTGTCCTAACACCCATTGATTTGGAAGATCTTCCCTAACCTTCTAATTTTGACTCCAGTTCATATCTCAGCAACTAACCATCACTTCAGGCTGAAATTTGGAGCACAAGTCCTCCTCCTCATACCCTCCACTTGATCCTAATTGGAGTCAGTCCCACTGCTGGTTTGCAAATTATTGTTTTCTTTCTATTTTGGTTGTTTACCTTCTAATTTTGATTTGCTTCTATTATCGGTGATCAGCTGCAACTTTTATTGATCCTACTGTAGAGTGGTTCTTAGCTGAACCTCTTCTACATTAGAGAGTCTAACCACTCAATATAGATTAGTGATCATGGATGTGTCTCTCATTACACTGAACTGTAAGATGAGATTATTTGCACTAGGATAAGGTGGTGGACCTTAAAAGGAAAAAATCTAAAATCATTTATGTAACAATTTAAGAACTTGAGAAACCAGAAAGAGAGAAGAGAATAGAGAATTCCCAGACCATGATAGACTGAGAGACAGAGAGAGAGAGAGTGTGTATTGTGGGCTGCAGTCCTTTATTTATAGAAGCTAATTGAGTTGTACTGCAACTCTACATATAATTAAAATAGGAAAACTTACTTAAACTAGGAACAACCAAAGCAAATTAAAACTGTCTAAGACACCTTGACAAATCAAGATATTCCCTTACATGACACACATCTTAACACTCCACCTCAAGCTGGAGGATACACACATCAAAAGGCTCCAGCTTGGAACAACAAAAATAGATATTAAAAGTAGCACTAGTCTGTAATAGCAGTTGTAGACGCTAATGAGCATGGAGAGAACTTCATTCAGGGTAACAATATCAACTCAAGCACATAAACCATCAGTAACATGCCAACATCAGTACATATTAATCTTCGTGTTGAATAAATCCAATTTTCAACGAGCAAAATAACTGATAGTGAACACTAACCGCAATCCACAACATCATAGCAGCAACAACCTCACAGGCTCTTCCCAAGGAAGTCAGGTAATAAGTAGTAATCTTCACAAAGAAGACAAATAAAAGAGCAACATCCAATAGCTACATCATAAATTGGCAGGTAGTAGGTAGTATTCTTTGCAAAGAAAGATAAAAGTGCAACATCCAACGACTACATCAAAAGTCATTCTCAAAGAAGGCTTGATGCAGAAGCCGAAACCATGATTAATTTGGCTGTTCTTTGATTTTTCGTTGGAGCCTTTTTATTTGTTTGTTCTTTTAGCCTACGGTTAAAACAGTCTTTTTCATGGTTTATCTTCTTAGTTCCCCTCCACGATTTTAGAGGGATTAGTATTTTATTTTATTTGTTTTAATTGTTTACACTTATACTCCTATTCTGTTCTATGTTTTATAATTAGGATTCAGATTAGGAATCCCAACTCCTAATCTGATTAGGATTGCTTTAGATTGATTATTTGTAAGGCCTTTTGGCCCCCCTTTATTATTATAAATAGTAGAATCGTGGGAAGCTCCCCACCTATTATGTTTGAAATTTTGTTTCTTCTTTGCGCCGCCATTCGCTTGCTTCTTCTCTGTCTTGTGTGTCATATTAAGACCTCTTGTGAGTTATATCAAGGGCTAGGGTTGGAGAAATCCAGCGACTCCTTGCATTTCGCAGATCGGGAGGTTCTTCTTCTTCTTCAATCAAGCTCTTCAAGTTGCTGCCATTGAAGTTCTTCTATTACAAGTAAGCTGTTACGAATTCTGCAATTAATTAGTTCCTTCTTATTCCCTAACCCAGCCCTACATTCTCTATCAATTTCCATAACCCTCAACCCCATTAAATCGCAACTCCTATTTTAACTAGGATTCCTTCGTAATCACAGATCGACCATCGTTTCATTAAACTTCTAACCACGGATCCCTCACAGTAGACCTTCCACTGGACCTAACCTGCAGCCTTCATCTCAACAACTAAACCCTAATTTCCTCTCTTCTCCATTACACCCCAACAACCCTAAACCTGCCTAGACCTAACCAGCCATCCAAATCATCCCATACTTCAGCCAAACCCTATTCCCTACCTCTGTGACACTCGGCCAGAAGCTCTTGGCCTGATTCCCTCTAGAAACCCTAGATCCCTTTATCCTCTTTAGTCCTAAAACCCAAAACCCTAACCCTAATATTCTAAATTTCTATTTCTTATTTAAATCTAGTTAGATCCTATACTAATAGACTCCTAAAAACCTGCAGACCATTATCCAATAAACCCTAACTCAATCTCCCATTCCTAACCCTAACTTCTGCCCTAGTAACCCTAATCTGTCCATTCGGCCAGCCTTAAGACAGAACCTGGTCCTAAGTGAGATTTATTTCACCTAGGCTACATTAAATTGGTATCAGAGCCATGGAAGAACATGGCAACCTTGCTGTGGACCCCACACAACCACCCCCACTCGATTCCCTTGCTGCAATCATGACTATGCTGCAGAAGATTTCCACAGACCAGCAAGCTCTTGGTGATCGAATGACAACAATAGAACAAAGGCAAGCTGTGCCTCTTGTAAGCAACCCTCTATATGTAGAGGAAGACAGATTCCAAGTTCATTCTGAAGTACATGGAATTCTGGGAAGGGATGAATATCATAGAGGTCATCCCAGACGTCACAGGGACCACAGAGATCAGTCTAGACATGACCGAGACTACAGGGATCGACGTAGGTATGACAGAGATGACTACAGAGAAGACAGGGACAGAACTACTGAAGCACCTCAAAGACCTAACTTTGAGGAATATTTGAGGTCCTACTTCACTGGAGATGAAGCTACTAACCAGCGGTTCGATACACAGAAGGTCAAGCTAGAATTGAAAGAGTATGATGGGCATGGTGATCCACAAAAATTCTATGATTGGCTTGCTGCCCTAGATGACTACTTTGATGGTATGATTTGCTCGAAGACCGAAAGATGAGCGCACGCACTAAACTAATTGGCTCGCTCGAGAATGGTGGCGCAAGGCAGAGCGGGACATGGAACGTGAAGGTAAAACACCTACCAACTGGGAGGATATGAAGTATGATTTGAAAGAGAAGTACTTACCAAGACACTACACCGCTCAGATGCAAGATCAATTCAACTCCCTTCGTTAAGGGAACATGACTGTATCCGAGTACATGCAAAAGTTTGACTCTCTCTCATCTCGCACTGACACAATAGAAAGTGCTACTCAGATGTTGTCCCGATTCCGGTTGGGATTGAGATCTGACATCCTCAGAGCTATTGGCGTTGTGGATGTTCTGGATGTCAAAGATTGTTTTGAGAAGGCATTGAAGGCTGAAGAATTATTGGTTGGGAATAGAGGATTTGATTCTTCCACTGAGGGTACTGTCAAAAATTTTTCAGCATTCAAGTCTACTACCACTAGTCACAATCGAACTGGAAATTCTACTGCTGGTCCTACTCGATCAGGCTACTCCGCTGGTAGTTCTTCCCGTCCTCCACGTGCTGATTATAAAGGTAAAGCTCCCATGGACAGCAATGAACTCCACAAGTGTTTCCATTGCAATGAACTTGGGCACTATGCCAAAGATTGCCTACAAAAGCATAGACCTGTTAATGTGGCTGCCAAGGCAGAGGAAACCTCTGAAGAGCACGATGAGCATGGCATATATGCACTACCCCCTGATAGTGATGAAGACTTAGACCGTCACCTTGAAGATCTAGATAGTGGTGCTCAAGGTGTCCATACAATTGCTCCAGTTCTCATGGATGATGCGGTTGATTGTGACAAGGTAATTGGGAACATTTCACAGGGAGATAGTATCAAGCAAGTTGCTGTTCTTGAAGAGGTGGGGCTGAATGAGAAGGTTATAAATATTGAAGACCCTATGGAGGTTGAACACATTGATTTTGTGATGCCCCCTTGGTTCTTCGAAGAGAAGGCCCCACGACTTGAAGACCATATTCCCACTTGTTATAATTTCAAAGAATTCTGCCAGGGAAGTGTTGAAGCTGCTGCCCACATGTTACTTCCTCCTCCTCATCACAAGGTTCGTGGACGAGTTTCTTCACACAAGCATGGTACGTGGACTCCCATTCATGAAGTCAACAAGCTCAGCCCCAAGTTGCCAGAGTGTTGCATGGATTTCACCCATTCATCGGAGATGAATGTTTCTAAGTCGGGGAGAGTTGATGCAGAAGCCGAAACCATGATTAATTTGGCTGTTCTTTGATTTTTCGTTGGAGCCTTTTTATTTGTTTGTTCTTTTAGCCTAGGGTTAAAACAGTATTTTTCATGGTTTATCTTCTTTGTTCCCCTCCACGATTTTAGAGGGATTAGTATTTTATTTTATTTGTTTTAATTGTTTACACTTATACTCCTGTTTAGAGTATAAGTCTATTCTATGTTTTATAATTAGGATTCAGATTAGGAATCCCAACTCCTAATCTGATTAGGATTGCTTTAGATTGATTATTTGTAAGGCCTTTTGGCCCCCCTTTATTATTATAAATAGTAGAATTGTGGGAGGCTCCCCCACCTATTATGTTTGAAATTTTGTTTCTTCTTGCTGCTGCCGCCATGACTGCTGGTGCTTCTCTGTCTTGTGTGTCATATCAAGACCCCTTGTGAGTTATATCAAGGGCTAGGGTTGGAGAAATCCAGCGACTCCTTGCATCTCGCAGATCGGGAGGTTCTTCTTCTTCTTCAATCAAGCTCTTCGAGTTGCTGCCATTGAAGTTCTTCTATTACAAGTAAGCTGTTACAGAATTCTGCAATTAATTAGTTCCTTCTTATTCCCTAACCCAGCCCTACATCCTCTATCAATTTCCATAACCCTCAACCCCATTAAATCTGCAACTCCTATTTTAACTAGGATTCCTTCGTAACTACAGATCTGACCATCAGTTTTCATTAAACTTCTAACCACAGATCCCTCACAGCAGACCTTCCACTGGACCTAACCTGCAGCCTTCATCTCAACAACTAAACCCTAATTTCCTCTCTTCTCCATTACACCCCAACAACCCTAAACCTGCCTAGACCTAACCAGCCATCCAAATCATCCCATACTTCAGCCAAACCCTATTCCCTACCTCTGTGACACTCGGCCAGAAGCTCTTGGCCTGATTCCCTCTAGAAACCCTAGATCCCTTTATCCTCTTTAGTCCTAAAACCCAAAACCCTAACCCTAATATTCTGAATTTCTATTTCTTATTTAAACCTAGTTAGATCCTATACTAATAGACTCCTAAAAACCTGCAGACCATTATCCAATAAACCCTAACTCAATCTCCCATTCCTAACCCTAACTTCTGCCCTAGTAACCCTAATCTGTCCATTCGGCCAGCCCTAAGACAGAACCTGGTCCTAAGTGAGATTTATTTCACCTAGGCTACATTAAGGCTAGTAGAGTCGATCAGATCTGTCATCCAAGCTTCATATAACTACTGGTGTGGCATCTATGGGTTTCCTAAACCCATCATTAAAGCCATTGAATCTCTTTTCTGTGCTTTCCTCTGAAAAGGAAAAGAATCTTCCAAATTCCTCTTCCTAATCAGTTTGGCATTCATTTGCCTCCCCAAATTTGATGGTGGTCTTGGCCTCTGCAGGATCCGAGATTACAACTTAGCAGGGATTCTTAAATTAATTTGGTAAATCTCGTCTAAGGTCAATTGGGCTTATTCCCACCTTTTAAAAAAGGATTCTTTTTGGGCAGCTCCCAACGTGCTGATCCTTCTTGGGTTTGGCCTAAAATCCTTTTCCTTCGTCCCCTAGCCCTTAGAGCTATTTCTTCTGTGATCGCTGATGGGACCTCTACCTACCTCTGGCTTGATCCTTAGGAGTCCTATACACTACATTAGGAGGCCGCTTAGTATACTCTTCTCGCATTCCCAAATTTGCACCCCTCTCTACCATCATATCCCATGGCTCATGGTCCCCCCCCCCATCCCCTTTCCCCTCATGCCTCACCAAGTCTCGGTCTCCCTCCCCCCACCCCTCCCGTTTGAACAAGGTCATCTGGATCCCCTCCCCCAACGGCCTCTTTAGTTTCAGTTCCGCTTGGGACTTTGTCAGACATCATCACCCTCTATCCCCTGGCATAAGTTAGTTTGGTTTAAAGCTCACATTGCCCCGTCAGAGTTTCAATGCCTGTAGATCCCTTAACCGTTCCCTCCCCACCCAATCATTTCTCATACATCGCCACATCCCAGTTTCCCATTCATGAATCCTTTGCTGGAATGATATAGAGGATGTTGATCACCTTTTCTTTTCTTGCCCCTTTACTTCTACCATTTGGAAAAAAGCCATTGATTCCATATACCTTCGCAACAAGAGACCTTTACCCTTCACTCGAGAGTGGCTTTGGTTGGATATGACTTTTTCAGGTAATTCTATCTAGACACTGCTGGCAAGTTGGTGTTTGTGGCTGCTATCTCACACATCTGAATGGAGCAAAACCTTCGAGATGGACCTCCAATTCCCGTTCCATTTATAAGATTTGGAAAGCCATCTTATTTGACGTCAGCTCGAGACTTCATATCTTTCCTTGTGTATTCTTCCCTCTCTCTCTCTTTCTCCTCGGGGTTTTGGTAATGAATTATTTGTTCACAAAAAAAGGTAGTAATATGCTCAAGCATAGGTAGATATTGAGCCCCAAACAGAGGTCTCAGGTAATTAAAAAAATATTACCGATAAATAGGTAGTATTGGTAATTATGAACCAAGTAGCAGCATAAAGTTGTTGGGGACTAGATAACATAAGGTTGTTTTAGATCAAATAACTTCGAATCAGGTTGCTGGACCAGACAACATCAGACTGTTGTTGACCAAATAAATATGCATTGTTGTTGAATGCCATCTTCACAGATAAAATTGTTGCTGAGGATACAGGCAAATGAATAATAATTATCTCCAACTGATGGCTTGAGCAGATAAGAATAATAATCTTCAATCTCCCTCTCATGTGTAGCGTTACACATGGACAAATAAGGCATAGGTTGCGATAATAATATTCAACCAACATATATCAGCATCATCAAGCTCTCTAATGAAATAAAATCCCCAGTCTCTCCCTCACGGTAGTCAATACCGGATAGATCAAAATTGAGTCAAATAATAATCTCCAAAACTAACAAACATCACACCATGGAAGTACTAATCTTCAAAAAATAAGTGCAACCCCAAACTGGCGTGATCCATAGTACTATATCTCGCGATATATCGGTATCTCGGGCCTACCGAGATATCCGAAATATCCGAGATATCGCGAAATATGCCCGAAATATTGCATTTTTTCTGCAATATTTCGAGGGTCCATCTCGGGGGGTATTTGGCCATATCTAGGCCTGAAACTTCATGGACAGCCTTATTTAAGCTTAATAAACACATTTAAACCATAAAATTGTAAAAATGTGAATTCAAATTGGTGTTTTGGGCTTGCACCCTTGATTGACATACGGTCGCCGACCCTAATGTATAAATAGTTAAATACATATAGATTAATGAAATCACAACTTAAGTTATAAATTACAAGTGCTAAATCGCTAATAGTAGTTCTTGTGCCTCCCTGGATCAATCCCACTCATGCCTCATGAGTCGACGTCCATTGCTCTGTTTGAAGGACATATGTGGACCACGGTATAGAATCGGAGAAGAAACGAGTGTAGTCATCCACAAGTGTCACGTAAATGGAATCATCAACATCCGTAGGTAACCTATCCTAGGATATAAACTAGGGTTACCAATCGATCCAATCCGTGAAGAAGATGATCCACTGTGATATGATGTTGGCGCCGCGCAGAGGCGATGGCATTGGCTACATGTATGGCTAGTGAGGTTGGTAGTTAGGTCCGCTAGGGTATGCAAAGATGTTATCTACAAAAGATGATCCAAGATGTCCCGGGGACTGGGACGTAGTCATAGTCCCCTACCCCACTAAACTGCCCATATGATGATGATCCATATCCATATCCACCGTAAGGTTGTGATGCACCATAATCCGATGCCAATGGAGTGGCATGTGCGTCAAAAGATGGGGCACGCCAATGTCCAGTCGGTCCTCCCTCCCTATCACCCATACTCAAACCACCAACAGAGCTAGATAGGTTATCAATGTCCATGTGATCAGGTTGCAACTGTGTTTGTCGACCCCTACGCTTCCTGTTGTATGTATGTAGGGGGCCTCTCGAGGGTGGGGGTGCGGGGGCACGTGCTCCATGGTCCGTATCTTGTGTGGCATGATCAAACTGTGTCTCTCCAGTGAATCGGAGTGGCTCTACAGGTGCCGTATCCTAGGCCTCCTGGCCTACCACATAACGCTCTTCAAATTCTTCACCAGCATCACCACCACCACCATCACCACCACCAGCATTACCACCACCAGCATCACCATCACCACCACCAGCATTACCATCATCACCATCATCATCAATTGAGGACTTAGACCAGTCTTCATCATCAGCAACATTGCCACTAGTGGGCTGGAATGGTATGGGTGAGGCTTCCCTTGCATGTATTTGACCCTCGTCAGCCATATACTCGTCCACATCAGCACCAATCTCAAAAGCTATCATGGGGTTGGGCCTACCTCCCTCCTCATCCAACACTGGCTCACCTTTATCCCTCACCCAATCCACAATAGGGTCCTCATCGTCTGAGTCAACTTGAAAGATGTCAGCTAGATCAATGGTGCCCCTATGTCCCACATGTCCCATGCGTATGTGTTGCAGTTTCAGCCTCAAGTTGTAGTGCAGATACACCATGTCAGATAAACGTTGAGACCCCAAGCTGTTGCGCCTCTTGGAGTGGATGAGTGCAAAGGTACTCCAGTTCCTCTCACAACCAGATGCAGAACATGTTTGGACAAGGACTTTAATTGCTATTTTTCTTAAGTTTTCAGCCGATTCCCCATACAACACCTACCATTTAGCTGCATTACAAGTTTACAACAAAAAAGACATGTGTCAAATGTTGTTTCAACTTTCAACTTTCAAATTTCAATACATATGTAATTTAAAACTTAAAAGAATTACCAAGCATCACCATGTGCTCTGCCTTGTATCGCAGCCTCAGTTCCAAAACTTCCCAATGCATCCCTAAATACCTTGATCTACACCCATGTGGAAAATTAGTAAGTACTTCTTCACTACTTATTTGAAAGCATCAATAAGTTGAGTTTCCAAATGAACTCACTTCATTGTTGCAAATTGCTTGTAGTGCACCATCTGGCTCCAACTTCTTCATTACTTGTTTCACAGCATCAATAAGTTGAGTTTCCAACCCAAGCCTATTGTTATATTGATACTTAGGGTTCAAGTAGTATGCTGAAATATGACATATAGAATAGAGGTATTGTCAAATGCATAGGTAATTAGTAAATAATAATACTATGAATTAGTAAACATAAAACAAATTTACTCACCAGCCTTATGCAGTAGATGCATAAGTTGATTCTCCCAGCGAACATTTATGATATCTAAGAAGTGTTTGCTACTGCGAGGAGCCACACTATAGACACTATCTTTCATCAAGTCTATTGTAGCATATAGGACTGGCATGGTTGGGCCCTTCAGAGCGGAGTCAGCAACATGTAGAACTTTAACTACTGGCTCTAAAACTTTCACCACTTTGCTTAGTTTGGTCCAGAAGTCCTCAGATGACATCGTTGTTTGTGCTTCCTTCCCATTTGCAGTCTTGGAACCCTTCCATTAATGTTAATATAAGTATTGACCTAACACAACAAAACCAAAAATTAGTAAACATAATATACATGTAATGCATCTCAAAACATATAGAAATAACTTTCATATTTTTTTCATTATTTTTTAAACTTAAAACTCATATTTTTCCTTATTTATTTCTGTTTTTTTAATTTTTTATATATTTTTCTTAATTTTGAAAATTAAAAGAATTATTTAAGAGCAGAAAAATAAATCCGACACTGTGAAGCCGTAGATCGGCCATTGGTGTCTAACATATATTTAATTCATTACCATCTAAGTCATATTACCCCTAATTATTTCCTATTTTAGTTGTAGGAAAATGAATTTTTAAAACCAGAAAAAAAATACATATGGGAAAAAAATTTCGACACCGTGAGGCTGTAGATTGGCCAACGAGGTCTAATAAATATTAATATCATCAACATCCAACAACATTTGTACAAAGTTTTTTTAAAAAAAATAGTTTCAGAGAAATAGAATTTACCTTAAATAATGAAAATAGGCTTGGATGATGAGCTTAGATAACCCTCCGACGTCTTCCCGGCGACAAGGAGCTTCAACAATGCTTGGATGAGGCTTGGAAGGGAGGAAGAAAAGCAAAAAATGAGGAAGAAGAGAGAAAATTTGATTTTCAGCAGCTCTCGGTTTAAATATCGACCAAGAGCTGCGAAATATGGAATTATAAGGCCCTTAGTGTGACACTATTTGTCACTTTTACAATATCTCGTCGATATATCTCACAATATATCGACGAGATATTGTATTTTTATGTTTCGGAAGTGTTTCGTATCTCGGACATGTCGAGATTCACGAAATATGGCGATATATCACCGATATTTCGCGAGATTTTATACCATGGCGTGATCTAGCCCCAACACCCTTGATTGGGTGTTATGGGCCCCACAAAACTCAACTATATAAAGGAATGGCAATTTTTTAATTTTTCCAAGCAATCCCAGGTGGAAACCCTGTTTGGGCTTGAGATGGGCCCACCCAAGGGCCTGAGTAGGTCAATGTATAATAGCAGTGGCAGGTTTGTAAAGAATCAGATACTTTAAGGGGCCCAATGGTAGGATAAAAAGACAAAGGACATAATAGGAATTAGCATTTATTATGTGAGGACAAAACTTGGAAGCAAAACTAATTAAAGGATGTGAGGGAAATAGAGACAATGGGAGAGGTAAGTAAGGATAGTGGAGGGATAAAAGAAGGCAACAAAATTGTGGGGAAAAGTCTTACCATCTTCAACCTTGTAACCCCTGAAACCAGAGGCGGAAACCCATGGAACCAGACTGCTTCGAGTGAGAGATCTCTCACTCGGTTGAAGCCCCATAAGATGGCAATTTTGGGCGACGGTTGATATCTCAATGATTTATTGATTCCAATTCACAATCTCACAGACCATCAACTGCAATACTGAGATAATCTCTGAAACAAAGTACCTTACAATGCTGGAACAACCAGGTCAGGATATACCAATGCTTCACTCTTGCAGTCCTCATAAACCACGTCAGGAACAGGATACCACCAATACAGAAATTGGACAAACCATAACACTTGAACTGCCAGAAATCGAGACCAGCAAATCTTGCAAGGCGGTAACCTACTAAGAAAGTTTAGCCGAGATTCTTCTTTTCAGCTTCGTCTCTCTTCTCAAGATCGATTCAGCAGCAAATAGCAAAACAAAAAAATCAGTGTATCTTCTTCTACTCTTGTTTTCAACCAGCAATCAGAAATCAATAAGAGCAAATTGAAGACCCGATGAACACGAGCAATAATCAGCAGCGGTAGCAGCAAACGATACCAGATAAGAAGCCTTCCCCCCCCCCCTCCTCTTTCAAACTTGCATAGACCTTCCCTCTTCTCAGCCTAACAATTTAAGAACTAGAGAAACCACAACCAAAGAACAAGAAAGAGGGAAGAAAATAGAGAATTCCCAGACCACGATAGACTAAGAGCATGTCTCTATCGTGGGCTGCAGTCCTTTATTTATAGAAGGTAAACTGAGTTGTACCACAACTCTACATGTAGTTAGAATAGGAAAACTTACTTAAACTAGGAACAACCCAAGCAAACTAAAACTGTCTAAGACACCTTGACAACTAAGGACTCATCAAGATAGGAATATCTCCCTTATCGTGACACACATCTTAACACTTTACTGATAAATTGGTTGAACAAGGATGGTGGGACGTGGAGACACTAATACGATGTGGAACGCGATGCATAGTTGTCATGGCGCCGCCATGGCGTCCTGGCGCTGGAGAAGTTGGCATATCGAGCTTCGACATGGCTGATGTATAAATATCGCCCGATATGGCTTCCATGGCGCCGCCATGGACGCCATACCACGATATACGGGCATATCGGTCGATATTAGTGTGTAAAACTTAGGTTTTAATTTTTTTTTTTTTAAACCATTTAAAAGCTTAAATGCTTTTTCCTTGATTTGTGTTGGTCTCATTAACATAAAAAATTAAAACCATTAAAGATTAAACCGTACACTTTAGTACTATACCCTAAATCTCTAATTGGAATTGGACTTGGAATTTGGGAGATTTTAGAAATCGCAAAGTGATTTGTCGAGACAGAGGAGAGACTTCGTGAGACAGAAACACGGAGACTGAAGGAGTCAAGAAGACGAAGAAGTGAGAAGAAGAAGAAGAAGAAGAACTGAAACTGCAACTCTCGGCAAGTTCGAACCCCTCCGGCAACCTCCAGGTAAGTAATTTTTTATTTTTTATTTATTTGGTTCTTCTTCTTCTTCTCCAATCTCCTCCCAGTCCTCCGGCAACTCGATCCTTCTTCTTTACTTCTTCTTCTTCTTCAGTTCTTCTTCTCACTTCTTTGTCTTCTTCACTTCCGGCAACTCTCTCCGTCAGTTCTTCTTCTTCTTCTCACTTCTTCGTCTTCTTAACTTCTTCTTCTTGCCTTGCAGTTGCAGGCTTGCACACAGTCACAGAGACACAGACCTCAGTTTTTTTTTTTCTTTTTTCTTCTTCTTGCCTTGCAGTTGCCGGCTTGCTTATAGTCGCAGACCTCTCAGTTTTTTTTTTTCCTTTTTTCTTCTTCTTGCCTTACAGTTGCAGGCTTGCACATAGACAGAGAAGGTGTTTTTTTTTTCTTCTTCTTGCCTTACAGTTGCAGGCTTGCACATAGACAGAGAAGGTGTTTTTTTTTTCTTCTTCTTGCCCTGCACACAGCCACACATACACAATTACACACACAGACAGGGAGAGAGTCGAGAGATAGAAGGGGGGGGGGGGGAGGGATTTATTACAGCCAGTAGTTCTCTCTGTTTATTTTTTCTTCTGCTTACCTTGCACACAGCCACACAGCCACACATACACAGTTACACACACAGAGATAGGGAGAGAGTCGAGAGACAGGGGGGAGGGATTTATTACAGCCAGTAGTCCATCACTCACAGTCTCACACACAGTCACAGTGTCACACACACAACAGCAGCAAGCACATATTCAACTCCATAATTTCAGTTTTTTTTTTTCCCCTACAGCTTAATGTTAATCTGCTAAAAGCTAGTACTTTGATTTTGGATATTACACTTTCATGAATTAAATCATAGTATATTAGTAGTACACTTTCATGTTGATTTTTGATGTTATAGGATATATATTATAGCATACTAAATGACATTAAAAATAGAGAAAATAAAAAATAAAACATGGTCGACATGCTCGCCATGTCGATATATCGACGTGACACCCCTCCACCGACTTGGATCACCATGACGCCGTGACAACTATGACACGATGACTACTTGTATTAAGAAGGTTGCTAAAGATGTCCTAGGCAAATCAAAAGGAAAACATCATTCATTTAGGGAGACTTAGTGGTGGGATGATGATGTTCAAGCAACCTTGAAGGCTAAGAAAGTTAGTTGTAAGACATGGCAAAAGACTAGATGTAGAGGATTTTACTTGTTATTTTTCTTGCTGTACTTTAGTTATGAGGTTTAACAACAATTATGACTTTACAGTGTTAAATGGTGAAACAGGATTTTATAGCCAACCAATTTAGTTGGGATGGCCTTAGTTGCACAAATCTGAACCTTTTAACAACAATTATAACTTTACAGATTAAATGGTGAAACAGGATTTTTAAAGCCAACCAATTTAGTTGGGATGACCTTAGTTGCCCAAATCTGAACCGTCTCCAATGACTTCCTTATCTTCTAATGAACCTGACCTCAAGGATTTGGACCCTCGCGAGTGGTGAGCCGACTCATACAGATCTTTTTCTTAACTTCCATCCATAGTTTTCAAGGCACTCCATTGAGCTCCAAGGTGGCCGGCCACATGCCATATGAGCCTAGGTTCCCAGTCCAAAAAGCTGATGATCTTATCTCTGCATGGTAAAATTTTTAAACATTTATCGTTTCTGGCCTTTTACATTTCCATAATCTCCCTTTTATCCCTCTAGTCTTCTATATCTGACCTTTGTAACTCTACATTAGACATATATTTTTACATTTGTACCATGATCTAAGAGCTACCCGGTGTGCGAGGCTCCTGCTACTGTAGGGTCTGGGAGGGGCAAATGTACACAGACTTACCCCCTGCTTCACAGGAGAGGCTATTTACAAGTTTTGAACCCACAACCAATAGGTTGCAATAGCGCAACTTAACCATTTTGCCAAGGCTTGCCCCCTAGATTTGTACTATGATCTATACCTAGGAAATTTGGCATAGGTTAAAAAACATGTGGTGCTCACCTTGGGCACCATGACTCACCTTTGTGCCATGACAACTATGCTCCATCCATCGTCATCAGACCAATGTGGGCTGTTATATCCTTTTGAAGCTGATTTGGAAGCTTGAGGTCCCACCAAAATACGAGGTCTTGGCTTGGGAGATGTTTCTTGCAAAGGTGAACAGGTGGTAGACTTCAAATAAGTATTGGAAGGAACTTTATGTTTCCACGGGTTTGCCTACTCTGTTTGTCGGGGAATCCATGAGTCTATTTATCTAGTGTAGTTTTGTTGGGAATGTATGCACCCTCTTTGGGACTGTATTTGGTCTTTACCTGGAATCCTTCTTTAGAGATAAGAGACTTCATGATGTATTAGCAGTCTATCTAAAATTGATGTGGCACTTCGTTTTCTGGTTGGCATCTTGACCTCGGGAGGAAAGAAACAATAGAATGTTTTGAGGATGGGTTAGAACCTCACAAGAAGTGATAGATTTGATCAGTTATAGGAGACTGGTAGATTGGCTGCCACCTTGGAGGCATTCCATGGAGTTCCATTTGCTGCCATTGACCAATGCTGTCGTACACCTATTTTGTGTAGAATTGTCCTAGGTTTTTTATGTTGTGTTGCCCTAGGGGCATTTCTGTCCTCGTAGTCTCAAAGCGTTTATTATAAATAGATATACGATTGTGTCTCATTGACACAAGTCACAATTCCCAAAGCCAACATGGTATCAGAGCAGGCAGGGCTCAAGGTATCGAGTCCCCCTTAGAGCTTGCATGTGTTGAAATTATTTATCCACCCGTGTCCCCCTTTGGATAGTTCGCCGTGTTAGAACTCCTGTATGATTTACATATTGTTTCCTCCCTTTCCTACAAGGTCGGCCTTTTAGAGGAAGCTGTTCCAACATATAGGTTGTGTTTTTGGGTCCTATCATTACTTCAGATTATTTTTTTTGGATGAATAAATAAGTTCATTACCAAAAGGGAGAGAAAGATCACAGGGGGCCCCGAAGGGGAGAAAGAAAAATAAGACAGCAAGCCCAAACCTTAGCTAAGGCCGGCTGGATCAACAAAAGATACATTGGAGAGACCCCAGGAATCAACAATGAGCCTATTCCTTGGGGTGTCTAAACAACCGGGGGGGGGGGAGCTAGCAATAACTTTGCATTAATTTCAAAAGAAATGGAATCCCAAATCTTCTGGTAAGATCGAGAGTTGGAGGTCCATTTTCTGATATTGCGCTCCATCCAAATGTGGTTGAGAGTTGCACAAATAGCCTGTTGAATCCCGAAGCATAAATGATTCTCAGAGTGACCAAGTGAAGGAGAATTCCCAATGGGTGCCAGTGGTCCAACCAAAGGTAAGAAGAAAGACCTTCGCCAATCGTGGAGCGAATGACTTAGAGCACCAAGTGGCGGTTAGCAAGAATTTTGCACCAGACCCAGGAAGGATCCGACAAGGCTGAGGCAATCCAGATTGAATCCTGGCAAAGGAGACCCAAGCATATCCAGTCGACCCAAATACTTTTCTTCTTTGAGACAATCTTCCAGATAAGCTTAATGATACCAGCAGAATTCACTTCTTCGATTCTTCGAATGCCTAGACCGCCTTCCTTTTTTGGGAGACACACGGCTGCCCAGCTAAGAGGATGGAAGAATCTTGAGGATTTGTTGCCCTTCCAAAGAAAAAAAGCCATGAGGGATTCCAAGGACTTGATAATGGTTTGAGGGAGGCCATAAATGCCAGACAAGTAAATGTAGGACGACTCCAAAACTTATTTGATAAGAACCAATCTGCCTGCATATGAGAGAAGCTTTCCCTTCCAAAGTTGAAGCCTCTTCCGAATAAGGTCTAGCATAGGAGTGCAATGGTGAGCAGAGAGCCTTGCCGGAATAGAAGGAAGCCCTAAATATTTGACTGGCAACAGACCCTCAAGAAAACCAGATTTCTCAAGGAAACCAATTTTGTCCATCTCTGAAACCCCAGCAAAGAATAACAAGGACTTTGAGGGATTGATGCGGAGACCTGAAAGCTCATGGAAGTACTGAAGACAAAGCATAATGGACTTGAGCGAGGTAATCGAGGCCTTAGAGAAAATCATCAAGTCGTCTGCAAAAGCCAAGGAAGTAAGCTTGAGAGCTTTACACTTGGGCAGCGGAGAAATGTGCATTTGATCAGTACTAAGCTGGATTTCTCTGGAGAGGACTTCCATCGCCAAAGTAAATAGGTAAGGGGAGAGAGGGCAGCCTTGACGAATACCCACAGAAGCTCCAAAGTATCCTGCCGGGCTACCATGAACCAAAACTGAGAACTTTGGGGAAGAGATGCAAGAGTTAATCCAGTTGACAAATACCAAAGGAAACCCCATCGTAGTCATTACTTGAGCAATAAAGTCCCACCTTAGGGAATCAAAGGCCTTGTGGATATCAATCTTCATGAGAATGGAAGGAGAATGGTTTTTCCTGTCAAATCCTTTGACAATATCATTGCAAAGAAGAATGTTGTCCGAAATATTCCTACTAGGAATGAAGGCCGATTGGTTGTCACTGACTAGGAGATCCACAACACTTTTGAGTCTTCTAGCAAGAATCTTGGCTATAAACTTGTAAAGCAGGTTGCAAAGAGCAATAGGCCTGTAGTCGTTCATAGCATTCGCACCTTCCTTTTTTGGGATGAGACAAAGGAAAGTGTGATTGATACCTTTGATCTAACTAGGGTTGAAGAAAAAGCTCTCAATGGCAGCAATGAAGTTCATTTTGATGATATCCCAAGAAGCTAAAAAGAATCCCATACTAAAGCCATCGGGTCCAGGAGCATCATTCACCTTGAGAGAGTGAATAGCAGCTTCCACAATTTCATCTTCTTTAGAAATGGTACACAAGGAAGCATAAAATTCAGGAGCAATGAACTTGTTGAGCAAGTGATCCGGGATGGGGACATGGTCCACCTGAGGGCCACTGAAAATGCCTTTGAAATGCTAAACAGCCAAGTCTCTGATGTCCTTTACTGTAGTGGCAAGAGAGCCATCCGAGTGAGAGAGCTGAACAATAGAGTTTGCATTGACTCTAGCTTTCACAGAATGATGAAAATAGACAGTATTAGAATCTCCCAAGTCTAACCACTTGATTCTAGATTTTTGCTTATGGAAACGTTCTTCCCTAGCAAGCAAGGAGGAAAGCTCAATGGAGGTCTCTTTCTCTTCTTCAGCAAGGGGACCATTAAGGAAATCTAACTTCAATCGAAACTGAATGGAAGCAAGTTTTTCTTTGCAATCCGCCACTTGATGAGTAATGTTGCCTAAAGTATTGAGATTCCTGTCTTTGAGAGCAGCCTTTACATTTTTTATCTTTTTTGAGAGAGCAATGAGAGGAGTGGAGAAGGCAAAAACAAGCTTGTCCCAAGCTTCTTGAACAACAGGCAAAAAGGTAGGATGAGAGGACCACATGTCAAAATATTTGAAAGGTTTAGGACCAAAAGAAGAGAAGGGTTGGATGGCTAGGGAGATGGAGGAGTGATCAAAGATGTTCGGGCTATCAAAGGATGCATGAGATGAAGGGAAAGAAGCAAGCCACTCTTCATTAACAATCACTCTATCCAGCTTACAAGCAATGCGATTGTTACTAGCCCTTTTGTTGCTCCAAGTAAGGGGAAAACCAGACCATCTAAGGTCATTTGCACCAATATCCTCAATACACTCATTGAAAGAATCCATGGCTTCCATGTCTAAATGATCTCCAAGGATGGGAACCAGTTTAGGTGGCAATGGAATGGAGGTCTGTCCATAAAGAAGTCCTTAGTGTAGAGCAATTATGAGCATAGACCACAGTGAAGCGGAAGGAAAAATGGCCCAGACAATCCGAGAATGAAGTGTGCATGAACTGAGAGGAAGAGGAAGTAAGGGAGATGGAAATTCTGCTAGGATCCCATAGGATCCAGATTCGGCCATTGGGATGAAAAGAGTAGTTGGAGAGCAAAGACCAACCGGAAAGCAATGGAGTTAAGGATTTTTAACAAATTTGGCTCTTTAATATGAGTTTCCAAAAGACAGCAAAAACAAGAGCGAGAGGAGCGAATGCGAGAGCAACTGCAGCATGCTTCGAGGGAGAATTCAAACATTGAGTATTCCAAATAATACCATGGATCATTGGGGAAGAGGGAGAAGGGGCATCGAGGACTCAATGAGCCTAGATAAGACAAACCAAGATCTGGTTTCACTGTGATGGCAACGCCGATAGGACCTGCCGAGAGGGGTGATAGAAGTGCAAGGAGGAGGAAGGAGCTTTTGGGAAACCAAGGGGGTCGAGGAGATGAGGTTAACGGGTGAAGAAGAAAGTAACTCTGCCGGGTTAGGAAGAAAATTTGGGATTGGAAGGCAACCCGACCCAGATCCAGAAGAGAGAAGAAGTAGGTCAGAGGAGGGAATAGGTAAACCCGACCCAGAGAGAGACATTTCCAAGTTAAAGCTAGGAGTGTCGCACATGGTCCAAGAGTTTAAAGTTGGGGGGGGGGGGGGCACCTGGGAAAGGTCAACAGAAACATTAGCCACAACTTGCTTAAAAAGGCCTCTCGCAAACGAATGCAAAGATTAAGCCGAAGCACAGACGCTAGAGTCCAAAGGGAGTTTTTCTAGAGGGGCCATCGCCATCGGAGCACTGGGAACATCGTCGCCTCTTCCAAAGCTAGGAATGGAAGGTTCAGCAACTGGAATCTCAGTCATACGGGACCTGCTCCGAGGAATAACCTCAAAATGGGGCTTTTCGGGGCAAGTGAAGATCTCCAGATCATCTGCAAACGACAGAAGGCTGAATCGATTATGACTGTATTTCCTAGGCTGCTGCTTCGACAGCGATAGGGCCTTGGAGACCTGAGCAGGTTGTTTCTTCACCCAACGATTTTTCCGACGCCGGAGTTTGGTTCTCGGCCTGCCTCGAGAAAGAGATCCATAAGAGGGATGATGATGAACATCCGCCACGACTTCACCGCCGGGAGTTGGAGCTTCAGCGACAAGAAGGCTTAGGGCATCATTTGCCTTTTCCACAAGAGCATTCACATTGACTTCATCGCAAGGGCCTGAAGCTTCAGCAACAGGGAGATCTAGGGCTACGGTTGCCTTTTCCACACGAGTGCAGAGATGGGAGTCGTGGCCAAACGCTTTGCATACCAAGCACTGTGGCGGCTTCCAATCGTAGTGCACCTCCTGTTCAAAGGAGAAATCATCCCCTTCATTCACAGTGATGAAGGAAGGGGATCATGCGCAGAGACTTCGACACAAATTCTCGCAGAGGCCAGGTGATCTTTGCGTATGGTTCTCACATCAGAAAACAGAGGCTTTCCCATAACAGAGCCAATATTGCTGAGTCCATCGGTACACCAGTAATGAAGCGGCAAACCAGGGAGCGAAATCCACAAAGGGATAGAGGAGAGGTCCACTCGTCTAAGCTGCAGCTGACGGTGCCATTGGCACAAGAAAATTAGCTTCTTCCCCACCAGCCAGGGACCACCTTCGAGAGCACGGACCTTATCAAGAGAAGAGGAGAACATGAAGATGAAAAATCCATTGTCGAGCAAGTAAGTGTCCAAGGATCCCTGAAGTCGCCATTGCTTGGAAAGGGACAGCTTGACGACATGGAAGGGAGGCCGAGAGCCAAGAAAATTTCCTACAAGACAATTCTCCCACAGCTTTGCTTCAGTCACAAGAAAATCAGTAGGGCAGAGGGCCAGTAGAGCAGAGGGTTACTTCTGATTATGCTGAAGTTGAACTTAAAGGCAGTTAGTTATTCAATTGTTAGGGCTTGCATCACCAGTGGATGTTATAACTCTATCAGAGAAGACAATTCTAGACTAATGATAGGTTGGATTCAAACTCTGGTTGGAGTTCATTGGTACTACGTACATGTAATCAGGAAAGCTAGACACTGGTTTTCTCAAGGGAATTTTCAGTTCTCTTAGAGGCCATGTTCAGCTAATTCCTTGGCAGATAAGTTAGCTAGGGGTGGGGCTTGTAGGGAAGCATTGTCTGTAGGCCCTTATCCTATTGAGTAGTCCCCTTTGAGGGAGTTGAGTAGGGCTTTTGTCTTCGTTGTTGTTGTACACCATCCATGTATCCTATTCGCTCTCAGTTGCAATAAATTCTTGTTAACTAGGAAAAAAAAGGGAAAAAGCAACTCCTACTGATTGTTTTTGAGCAAGCTTATAAAATTTGCGTTTAGTTTTATGAGCAAATTCCCATTTCAGTTCATCTTTGTGGTTGAAATACAATACAGAAATGATTTATTGAAGATCTCTCTTGTAAAATACTTCTATTCGTACCGAAACATGATTTCATAAACTCTGATTTTTTGGCTGAGAAAACATTCAACTTTTTCAAAATACATGCCTGGCTATATATAATGGAGGCCTTCTATTTATTATTGTCTAAAAGCAAAGGTCTGCAGGAATAATCTGTCTTTATTTATTTTCTATCTGAAGAAGGGGAAATATGACTTCTATGTTAGTCTATTCAATTTTCCTTGACTCTTGCATGTTCTGGCAGGATGAAGAGCCAGCAAACTTTGAAGGACAGGAAACTGGTGATGATCAATCAAGTCCTGTTGAGGAACTTTCCAAGGTGGTCTTTAATTGCTAATAGAGGATGTTTGCATCACTTTCTAGAACTGGATACAGTATTAAATACTTTTGGTTCCCTTATACTGATGGAAATTTGGAAAAATTTTCATTTCATAGGATGAATCAGAGTTGGCAAATACTGTAGAAGTTACATCAGATCCACAGCAACAAAAGGCACAAGGAGATGTGGATGATCAGAATCAGAGGGAGGTGGAGTTAAAGGAGCAACAGTACATTCCTCGAAGGACATATCAGAATCAGAGAGGCAACCGTGGTGGTGTTGGTGGTCGCAGGGGTTATGGTAATGGCCGTGGGGGTCGAAGTGGCAGGGGTGCTGTGGGGTACCCGAATGGTCAGAACCAATTCTATGAGCAGCAGCCCGGGAACAACTATTATTCTAGAAACTATTACAACAACAGCAGGGGAAGGGGGGCAAGGGGTTCTGGTGGGCAGACTTACAACAATCACGGATCAGCCACTCATGCCAGTCACAACCAGGCAGATGTTGATTTGGGTTCATGATCTAGCTAGTAGATAATTTAGTGTCTGCTTTCTGGTTTTGTGGGGGTCGTATTGCATCTGAAAGAAACAATGGATTATATAGAAGGTGCTGTGGATTAATGTACCCTCCCTGATGCATTTTGTAGTTAGGTCAAGTTGGGGGGGAGGTGTTTCATGTGAAAAGAACTTGGCAAGACCTTCTAATTAACAATTTAGATCTCTCATGATTTTGATGTTGTCTGCAAGGTGACTAATTAGAAGATTGGAAGCAGGGTTGAAAATTCATGGAATTTGATGCATTGCCGAGATATTGCTGCGTGTTTTCTTTTTTTGCTAATCTCTTAAACATCCCTATACTTGTCCTATAATTACTCGGGCCTCTCCTCCCAGAACAACCTTTTTGATTCCCCAGAAAAGCAAGCTTCACCTCTTTCTCTGTGATAGAGGAGGTTTGAGTAATTATAAGGCAAATACAGCGGATTGGGAGAAATTAGTCAGTTTTTTCTTTGAATATCTCCAACTTGAAAGTTGACTCTTAATGTCTCATCTTTGGAGCCCAATTAAGGTGTAGCCAGGCATATGGAGTCCACCAGCTTATTGTTCACTTCGTTTATTTGCAACTTATTTGGGACATTGTAATTCAATGCAGGGAATTTGATCATGGTATCGACTACTGTATCGTCACTGCCGATACTGGTATGGATTGACTGTTGCCATTTTTTTTAATAAAAAACATTTTTTGGCTGTATTGGTTGATCTCTATCGGTATTGGATCTGGCTGATACCGATACGACACCAAGTTTAAAACCGTGACTCAAATCTGTATCAGTATTAGGTCTGCCCCTGGCTCCAATTGCCAACTTTTTTTTTTTTTTTTTTTTTTTATTTTTCTCGTGTCTGATTTATTGAAACGCATGAAAACTATTGGAAGGAAAATCCTCTAAAGTCTAAATGAACTTTTAACAAGCGTATGAATCTCTTCTATCAGAATTTAAGGCAAAAAAAGGGTGGGAGATCCTCTTCAATGTAGAATCTCAACAAAGGTCGGGACTCGGGACTTCTTGTTTGATTAGTTATGTTGGTGTGCGAGTTAGATTTGTTTGTTTTTAGTTGGTTATAATATAATTATTTTTATAGGGGTTTCTTTCCTGTCACTATGCCTAGTAAAGTATATGCTTCACTATTTACCATATGACAATACAGTTGGTTAGTCGCTAAGATGAGCAATTCATTGATACAATTTCAATTTAAAATGAATAGAGGAAGTAGCTAAAATTATTAAAAAATATATTATTTTGTTTTTTATATCCATCTCCATTTGATGGTATTTTGGTAGTTTTACTAAAATTCTGAATAGAGTTTGTGCAACTGAGCAATTCATTGATACAATTTCAATTTAAAATGAATGGAGGAAGTAGCTAAATTTATTAAAAAATATATTATTTTGTTTTTTATATCCATCTCCATTTGATGGTATTTTGGTAGTTTTATTAAAATTCTGAATAGAGTTTGTGCAACTTTCCTTGCTTATTGTGGACTAACAGTTGGGGACTAAGTTTCCCTCCACCCATATAGGACGGTTCGCCTACCATCTTAGGGTTAACAAACCCCTAATATGGTCTTAGTATGTTCCAAAATACACTTGCAATACCTTTTCCTGCCCTCTCTTGCCCCACGGTGAATGAGATTCCATTCACTGTGGATGGAGGGAAACTCAGTCCAAAATTTGGTCATTGAGATGTATGTTGGGTCTTCTCTCACATAGATTAACCCATGTATTGTTAAGTAGCAAATAGTGAAGCATTATATTTCACTAGGCATAGTGAGTTAGTGACGGCGAAGGGGACTGTTTTGAACTTTTGATCCTTAGCCACCTTTCCAGTTATCTTTGAATCAAATTGGGGTTGAAATTCGTCTCTAAGAGTAGATGGATGGATGGATGAATGAATGATGATAATATGAACAACAATAATACATGACAACGCTTTGCCAACTGAGATGAGATCAGAGAGAGAAAATTTGTTTTGGTGTCTATAAAGAATGAATCTCTAGCTGTTTTGCACTCCTTTGCTTTCTGCTTTTCCTTTTTTTGGCTCAGAGAATCGAAGCACATTGGAAGGTCACAAGGTATTTAAATTCCGGCTGTGGAGTCTGGAACGTTGTTCTTGCCAAAGGAATCAAAGAGGGAAGAGTGAGTGAGAGAGAGAGAGACCCATGAAATTGAAACATTAAAAAGAGAGAATAAAGCGAATTTGATGGAGATTGGTGAGAGTTTCTAACTCACTCCAACAACGATCATGAGAAGGAGTGCATGCCTTTTATTTTTCTGGTAGTTGCACGGCGAAAATTCTCTTATGTACTTAATAATATGGATGGTCACATCGTTTTAGATCTCATAATCAGAATATAGAAAGTTAATTTATCCATTATTCCAAGAGAAAAGTGAAATTTTTACCAACAAAAACAAAAAAGTGAAAAGTGAAATTTTTACCAATAAAAACAAAAAAGAGAAAAGTGAAAGCTTTACTTGTACACTTGGATATTACCCTCGTGATGTTTTTCTTAAACCGGGTTCGTAGAATACATACCTTTGGTATGGGCCAGGAAATACAAAAAATGAGCCAAGATGAACCATATTGGATTGGATATCAACCATCCTGGACCCGATACAGATCAGCCCGTATCATGGTTCGTGATCTTGGTATCGGCAGGATTGGATCGGGATCGCCCAAACTCGGGCAAATGACACTTTTGTCCCTGTTTTCTTAAAAAAAAAACTAGTTTTTTTTTTATATTTTTACCCTTGTCCGTACAATTGGATCAGATTGGTATTGGGATTGGTCTCAGCCCATACTGATCCAATCCAGCCAAAATCGGCCAATCCAATCCGATACCTCAAACCATGACCCGTATTGAAAATTTTGCCCCTAGTTTTCCAAAAAAAATCAGTTTTTTTTTTTTGATACTTTTACCCCTAATCTGTACCATTTCACTAATACGTATCGGGATTGATCTGTACTGATATCGATACAAATCATTTGATACGTCCGATCCAATAATGAGGCCTCAAACCATGCTAGAGACAAAATCCACTTGCAAGTTGCAGATATGCCATGTTGGAGTTCTAAGTTTTTGGTTTCTCTTAGAATGTGTGAGATGAGAATGAAGATATTATTTACAACAAACAACTTTAATAAAGATATATGTATAGGCCTACCTAGTGGTACAATTTTAGTCCAATGACCCCGACCCTACCCTAAGCCTGACAGCGCTGTCCGGCTTGGGTTCGGTTAGGGTTGAGATTTTCAAGTCTGGGTCAGACCAAGCTGGACCTAGATTGAGGCCTTCGTTTTAAGTCTGGCCCAACCATGTATGTATAAATATATAAAGGAAAAATCTTATTATAACCAAAGTTGATGAAAAAGAAATTATAACTATATTTGCCCTTTTTTAGGAATACACAATTTTTATCTTCCACTAAAGATATGTCTTATCATTTCACATAGTCACTTTCGACTTGTATTGAAAACCCTTCTTTATCCTCGCTTTAAATAATTTTTGAGAATAAGACAAGTGGTAACCACTTTGGTGACAACAAATTGCACTCATGTATAAAATATATAAGTAATCATGTATAGAGTAAAAAAACAGGAGCAGCCACGGCCAGCTACGCCTTGCCTAGTCTTGAAATGAAAAAAAAAATAGGGGTTGCCAGGGTCAATCAAGGCCAACCCGGCCCAGCTTGCCCAAAGGAAGATCAATCAGGGCCAGACTGGGTGGGTTGAGCCCGGTAGCACTGGGCTTGGGCTGCAATATCCCAGCTTCACTTCAAACTAGGCAAAGTTGGGGCTGGGTTAAGGGGACCTAGGGTTGAGTTGGGGTTTTAAAAACCCTAGCCCATCTCGGTCTATAATTACACCCTAGGATTACCATATTAGATGACATAAATAATAGAAATAAGAAGAAGAAGATATGTACATATTACATACATCAAATATATATAAAATCTTGAATCATAAATGGCTTTACACCTGTTTTTGGTTTTTGTTTTTTTTTTAATCTTTTTAAAATAAAAACAAGCTCCATAAACGATCCCAAACGCAACCAAAAATGTTTTTTAAATCAAAAATCAAAAATAAAAACTATACCAAAGATGGCCTTAGTAAGTTCTCCACCTAAGGTGAGACTCCCCTCTTTTGCTCGTCTAAGAGAAGAGATATTAATAGGTGAGAAAAACTTAGAAAATATGACAAAAGGAAACCATATATTTTACCTGATTTGAGATTTAGCTTCATAGGGAACATATGCTAAATCTAATAGAACTATTTTCTGTCTCTTGCATGTGAAAAAAGGTTATTTAAAGAAAGGAAAGACTTAGTAGGTCAGAAAAGCTTAGGAAGAAGGGAACCCATTTAGGTAAATGGAGATTTGTTTCATTGGGGAACATATGCTTCAGAGCCCAACCCTAACCCTCTTTGATTCTTTATGATGCCCCTTTCCACGTAGAAATGGAGTGGTCCATCAGTTTCAAATGTAGCTTAATATTGTACTTTTCAAAATAATAATAATAATAATAATAATTTCACCATGAGTATTAGGTAGTCTAACTAATTTCAAGAGAGGCCTAAGGTTACCTGTTGTACCACAAACACAATACATTATAGTCATCTAAATACACCAACATTCACAGGGAGATTAGCAACACCCATGAATAATGATTGCATGATTAGGAGCTCAGAGAGAGAGAGAGAGAGAGAGAGAGAGTTTCATCCTCTCAAGTGTCGGTGCACCATACTTAAGAATCTAACCATAAAATCATGGGTAGTGACGTATTTTATCCTTTCAAGTGTTGGGTGGACAGTTAGATTCTTAAGTGTGGTGTACTGCAAGAGGATAAATTTCCGATACTCATATGTAGTACTCTCTCCTCCCTAGCAACTACTATATAGCATTCTATTTCTAGAATCCTTGTATTGGAAGTGACCAAATGGTGGAATCCAATTTGATGATACTACCAAGATTATCTTATGTGAGTTCAATTCTATTTCATAAATATATGTATGTACTCAAAAAAATACCTAAATTTGGATATAAAATATAAATCCCCAAAGTTAATAGTAACATTACGATTTCTACCAAAAAAAGAAAAAAAGAATTAGTAACATTACGGATTTAGTCAATTTACTTTACAATATTGCATAACAGACCTATGAGCATAGAATTAATTATTGTTACCACCCTAGTCCTTGTCCGTCGAAATGACAGACATTGAGAATCTTAAGCATTGATTGGATATAAAATAATTTAAAATATTGAAAAAATGTAATTATTAAATCATTTTGCAAACTACTTACGAATTTGAACTTTCTATCCAATCTTGATTAGATTTATTTTTCTTGATAAACTTATAATACAGAAAGTGAATTCTTTGAGCGCTTCTTTCCTTCATAGGTAAGCATCATGAATCCAATGTACTGATATACAGCATGGAATGCATGAACTGATAGTACATCAAAACTCATAATAATCAATTGTAATGTTGAGGACCGAAAATGTAGTTCGGAATACAATTAAAAGTTTTCTATTTAATGTTCTCAAGCAATCTAGTCTGAGATAAATCTCCATTCACAAGAAGACACAATATGACAACCATATATAAATATGCATAATGTCAAGTTCTATCCCTATTTTACAATATAAAAAAAAGTTCTATCCCTATTTGTGAAACAATTTACACATAAAGAACAACAACCACTCACTAATATCATGCAAATCAATTATTATTTAAACTATTTAAATCTGAATTTGATATTGACATAATCCCAATATTCTCTCCTTTTTCTTTTTCTTTTTTGGTAATATTTTTTTCTCTTTTTTCTCCCCATAGTAAAATATGTATATTATATTCACTGTACTTTTTTCTCTCCATACTATTATTGTGGTATACCCTTTAAACACCATTGGAAGGTCTTATTATTTAATCCGAAATAATTGATTTGATATAGTCATATGGTCTCTCATTTCTTCTTCTCATGGTTCATGCATACATATGGTTTTATCAAACGGTCATTTTCAGAATTGATACGATATCAATACAGATTGGCCATATCAAACAAGTTTACCCCTAATTTTTATTTTAAAAAATAGATTTTTTTTTCACTATTTTATCCTTTGTCTATATCGTTTCGACAATATGATATCAGTCAAATGTCAATATCAATCAATTTCAAAACCCTACATTATCAATCGCATCATCGAACGATACAATACCAATACCTAAAACCATGTGCATATATGTATCAACCCTTGCTAGCCTCATATAAAAATATCCTTCTACGAGGAGTATATGTGGACATAAATTTTTTTTCTTGAATCAATCCCTTGAAAATGAAATGGTTGATGCTATTGGTCATGTGAATGAATAGGAGATGTCACTGTGGATGAAAATTGGAGAGAGAGGTCCAGAGGTTGACATTTCTACCAATAAAAACAGAGAATTAGTTTCCTTTTTCTTTCTTTCACCTCAGTTCTTTTTGTCAAACTTAATTTAATGAGGTGAAAACCCGTGAAGGAATCCGATATTAGGAGTTCAGGATTAATGGATTACCCAAAATCTTTCTTTTTTATGCTCGCTGCATCTGAGATTGGCGAGTATAAAAAGGGAAGAAGCTGGAAGGGGTTGGCCTGCGAAAGATTTGAGCTTTTCTCTCTCACTATTCAGATTTGTGAGAGAGTGAGAGAGAGAGAGGGGTTAGAAATCAAAAAAAATTGACTTTGTTAGGTGGGTCGTTAGTCGTGATTCGTGAAGGGTTGGAGTGGAACACGCCATTCGTCGTCAAAGGCAAGAAGAACGAAGGGGGGAAAAGGTTTCCACTTTCTCCTCCTCGCTCTATCAATTCCTAAATCTTGAAAGGGCAACTGGGCTAAGCTGATAATCTACTACCCATCAATCCAATCGTAATTTTGATTTTTTCAGTTTCTTCTTCTTCTTCTGCAAATCGATATTCGAAGAGAGATGGGATCGAATTTTTCCATGGCGCAGAACACTTCCACCGATGGCTCGTCGCATCCGTCTCGGATTATTTCATTCCATTCCACGGCACGATGGAAGGCTCACTTTGATGCTTACAATACTTCCTCCAATCTGGTAAACCCCCTTTAACCAACCATTACCGTTTCTCTCTTCTTCTCTCTCTCTCTCTCTCGATTAGGGTTCGGATTTTCCTCTTCTCAAGAACCAAGATTAAATTTTTTTTTTTTTGGGTGGTGAAGCTGGTGATTGATTTCTCGGCAACATGGTGTGGCCCCTGCAAATTAATCGAACCAGCGATCGTTGAGATGGCTAACAAATACACCGATGTCGAGTTCGTCAAGATCGATGTCGATGAATTAGTGGTATTGTATCGTATTCAAATCCAATCCATTCAATTTCACAAGTAATTGATTGAATTGAAAGAACTAATTATTCTATTATGGTTTGTTTCTACGAACAGGATGTGGCACAGGAATTTGGAGTGCAGGCGATGCCAACCTTCATTCTGATTAAAGAAGGGAAAGAAGTGGACAAGGTTGTAGGTGCCAAAAAGGATGAACTCGAGAAGAAGATCATCAAGCACCGCCCTTCTGCTCTCACCTCCACCATTTGATCATCTTTTCTCATATTCTCATAGTTGGGTTTCCCTTCAAATGTTGATCAGCGTAGAATAAAGCTATGATGGGTTGTTAGGGGTGGTAGTAGTCTTGAAGGTTTAGTTTATTTAAAGTTCATAATAGGGATGTGGAGGTCTCTTGGAAAGAAATTACAGCTTCTATGTCCAATCTTCATTTTCCTTTTATGTCTGGTCATCTACTGTACTTTGGACTTCTACTAAACCAGTTTTTCATTGGAATAGCACTAGCATTGATATTAGGGATGTAAATGAATAACCGAAATCCGTTTCGTATCCATGTCTATATCCGTTTAGCATTATTCGAATTCGTTCGAGAGCTAAACGGATACAAAGACGGATAGGTTATAGCTATCTGAAAAGTAATATTTATATGTAAATGGATAAAATATCCGATCTATATTCGTGTCCGAATCTGTTTAGCACTAATCAAATCCATCCGAAAGGTAATCAGATGCGGATGCAGATATAGCACTATCCGAACCGAATCTGATCCGTTTACATCCCTAATTGATATAGGGCAAAGGAATTATTTCTTGGCAACTTGGACAACTTATGATCATGTTGATCCGGCATATCACTAGGAAGATCAGGATCTTTACAAAAAAGGCTTTATAAAGCTTTCGTCTCAATTCATATTTAGCTGCGAGCAATCTACGTTTGTGTGATCTCTTATATTTCGCTTCTCCGACATCTTACTAAGTTTTTCCCTCATCTTTTTGCAAAAAAGTTGTGCTCCATGATGGTAAAGTCTCATCTTGTGTGTTGGCCGAAGTGACAATAGTCACATTGAACCCTCGAATATTTTCGAAGATCTCGAAATGTTTAGTATTCAGATCAGATTAATCATCCATTTGTGGAATTTTTTGCTTGCCTAGTGTACCTTTAAAGTGCATCCGACGGTGCACCTTAAAAATGCATTGAATTTTTATACTCTCAAGTGCGGTGACCACTGTCCGATGCACCCTCATTTTTAGCCCATTAAAGGTTTTGGGATTACAAAGAGAAGGGGGTGTCATGGATTGGCCCATATGAACAAATGATGAAGTTATTTTGACCTTTGGAGACTGGTTTATAATGCTAAAGCTTATGGGTTTGCTTTTGTTTTTGCTAAAGTTTCGTGGCAGTTGGTAATGTGGGTATTTTTTTCTCTTTAAATAAATATAATATGGGGGATGGCTACCCATGGTGCTGGTGTACGAGGAATCTCCCAACCACACCAATGGCAGTGCATAAGACGGTATCGTAGGGGGCCACAATGGTCAGGGAGGAGAGAGAGAATTAATTAAAAAGCCTTGAAACAGAGCATTAAGCTATCAATGTGTAGGTTTTTATATCAAGTTTTAAGTATTTGATTGGGAAACAAAAGCTCCATAGCTAATAGAATGAATCAAATCAAGTCGTTTAACCTATCTAATACTAGGCTGACCCAATATAATGTCATACCCCAAAATTAAGTACCAAGAGACACATAATATGTATTAAAGGGAGAGTGTTCTTGGGAAAGCAGGGTACACAACACCCTCTCACATTGTATATTTAAATCATTGTTTCTCTGCATAAGATAATCAATATAATAATGAATGAGAAGAGGAGTAGTGTATGCCTTACATTCAAAGAGCCTTTTCCCTATATTAAAAAGTGAAAATATTCACTAGCCAAATGCACACCTCTACGCTGGAAAAATCGATAGTTAGTATTATATGATTTTGCTTTCAGATTACCTTGGTAGAACCCAACCCCACCACCCCCACAAAAAAAAAGGGGCTAGGAACATTTGCGTACCCAACATTTATTGAAACTACATCTGAGATACCTCATGTTTGATTTATTATGTTTGTAATACCTTATGTTTTATAAATATTATATTTGACGTACGTCATGTTTCACTAATGTTACGTTTGAGATACTTTTTTTCATATTTTCAATTTTACCCATAGATATTATGATTGGTTTTTTCCCCTTCTCCAGTTGAAGTGCCACATCATCCACCAACATAGAACGACAACCCGCCATTAAGGGAGATAACAGGAAGGCTCGGTGGTGCTCCGCTACTTCGATGTGACGACAAAAGACCATATCCACAATGTCAGAAGAGGTGGTGGTATGGACAAAGTTAGAAATATGAAACATGAGGTACCGTGACGTAGTTTCTTCTAACATACAAAAACAACAAACTCAGTCTTATCCCAACTTAATGGGGTTGGCTACAAGGATCCAAACAAAACAAAGTTGGTAAACCGAGGTCTAAACAAAACAAGGGAATGAAAAGATGGGAAAAGGAGGATGAGCCATGAGATTAGAACTGGAAAAATATGACAAATGAAAGATTGAAAGAAAAAAGGAAGGATGAAAGATGAGAGTAAGAGGAAAGAGGCACAACCTAGCAAGTCAAGACAATCTCAGCTAGATGAGGTCTGCTATATGGATCCTTGCCTTCCAATAGGCTCTATCTGAGGTCATATTTGGAACAAGACCTAGACTATGCATGTCCTTCCTCACCACTTCTCCTATGGTCATTTTAGGCCAACCCCTAGCTCTTTTAGCTTCAATCGGAATCATATCACTCCTCCTTACTAGGACGTCAATAGGCCTCCGTTGGATATGACCATACCACCTTAAACGACTTTCTCAGAGCTTGTCATTGATCGGGGTGACTCCCAAGTCCGCTCTAATACATTCATTCTGTACTTTATCCTTCCTTGTTTTTCCACACATCCATCTTAACATCCTCATCTCTGCTATACATAGCTTATCAAAATGACACTTCTTAACTACCTAACATTTTGCCCCATACATCATAGTCGGTCGTACAACGACCCTATAGATTTTTCTTTAAGCTTTAAAAGAATACGACGGTCACACAGCACTCCGGACGGACCTCTCCACTTCATCCATCCAACTTTAATTCTCTGTGAGACATGATCCTATGTGTCACATTCTTTACTTGATTGACCCCAGATATCTAAAATGGTTACACTGCGAGATCTCTCTTTCTTGCGCACCATATCAATATCTGTCATAGTGTGACTAAAATTACACATCATTTACCCCGTCTTCGTTCTACTAATCTTAAAGCCTCTTGATTCTAAGGTTGATCTTCTCTAATTTAGCGTTAATCCCTACTTTTGTCTCATCCATCAAAACGATATCATCTGCGAAGAGCATACACCACAGGACCTCGTCTTGAATGCTCTTGGTTAGGTCGTCCATAATAAGCTCAAAAAGGTAAGGGCTTAAAGCTGATCCCTGATGTAACCCAATTGTAATTGAAAATTCCTTGCCCTGTCCTCCCACAAATTTCACACTAGTGACCACGCGCTCATATATATCTTTAATTACATCCACATATTTACTTGACACCCCTCTCTTCACTAGAGCATGTCAGATTAAAATCTCTAGGGACTCAGATAGGCTTTTTCCAAGTCGATAAATGACATATGGAGATCCTTCATGCTATCTCTATATCGTTCCATGAGCCTCCTCAATAAGTAGACAGCCTTTGTCATGGATCCACCCGACATTAAGTATAAAAATCCTCCTGTCATGTTGGTGTAGATTAACAGAGGCAATTGAAGATTAAATACAGAAGTAAATTTCTTCTTAGGATTCAATATCATTTCTACAGTATAAAATATCATCAAATCATCAAATATCTCATCAATAGAATTAGTACGCCAACTAAGATCTCGTGTAATGGGTAATAAATCCATGTATATGACTATATAAGCTTGGCTACATGAGCCACCCACCAAATCAAGCCACATGAAATTCTTATGGTTGAAGAAGACAAGAAATTGTCTCATGGAATTATGAAAATTCCTACCATGAACCCCGGTCTCCTCTGTGGTTAAGGGTGGGGATAAAGGGATAAGACAATCCATAAGCTTCATGTTATAAGAGACTGATTAGGATACACCTCAATTTTGATAAAATGGGTGCATCCCTTGCTCCATAAGTAGCTTGCTTTCACTAGATCTAGTCTTGCCTCATGGAAGAGTGTGTTTCAAATGTGGATGATGATGTGACAAAAAGATGGATACTCTGAAGCATATCCAGAATATGGATTGGCATCCAAACTTGGCTAGTATGGAGGATAGAGCTCAGAGGGAGCTTCAATACTCCCTGGCTCTATAGGAATTAGTGGAAGCAAAAATCTAGAATCCAGTGGCTCATGTGTGGTGATAGAAATACAATCTTATTCCACTCTACTATTTTGCAAAGAAGGAGTTGGAATAAAATTTTGAAATTAAAATTCTAGAGGGGAGGGTGGTAGAAAAGGAAGAGAAGAATGACTCAGAGATCTTTAATTTCTTTCAAAGGTTGTAAACCTCAGAGGGAGTGGCAAATGTTGACCAAGCTCAGTTTATCACACCAAAATTGACACAATAAATGAACAAGGACTTGTGTTTGTTGATTTCTGGTGAGGACGTTCGAGCAACATTTTTTTATATGAAACCCCTTAAATCCCCTGAGTCGGATGGTTTGTCTCCTTTTTTTGTCCGGACTTATTGGAACACTGTAGGGCCTTATGTGTGTCTTTTCATGAAGTATTTTTTTCAAGTCGAGGTCTCTTCTGAATGCAATTAACCATACTAAGGCTTTGTGACAAATGGGTCCATATTACTTCTCAGTGTAGCAGCATTGTTTCTTATTCCTTCTTTCTAAATGAGGTTCAGAAAGAAGTAGTTCAACCTTCCAAAGGTCTTCGCCAGGGTGACCCTCTCTCGCCTAGCCTATTTATTTTATGTATATAATGTCTCACCTCCATCATTGCTGGTGTTGTCTCCTTAGGAAGGTTGCATGGAATTCAAGTGAGGTGGCAGAGCCTTTAGATTACTCATTCCTTTGCAGATGATTGTCTCATTTTCCTTAACGTTGAGCTTGGTTCGATTAGGAGTCTCAAAGACTACCTGGCTCTATATTATGGGACATTAGGTCAAACTGTGAATGGTCTGAAGTCTTATGTCACTTTTAACCCGAATACCCCTATTAGGCTAAGATGCATTTTTTGTGAAAATAGTGGGGGGTTTGTGGGATTTTCCAACCTGGAAAATATCATGGCCTTCCATCAGTGATAGGATAAATAAGAAGGAAGCGTTTCAAGATATTAAAGATTGAACTCGTAACAGGATGTTGGGATGGAAGGAAAAGTTGCTTTCCACTGCAAGAAGAGAGGTGCTCATTAAGTCTGTGGCTTCAACAATTCCATCATATTTTATGGCTCATTTCTCCTTTCCTGCTGGCTTGTGAGCATACTTAAGAAAGTCTTGCAATAAATTTTTTTTTGGGGGGGGGGGGGGGGCAAAAGTATAATGAAAGGAAGATTCACTAGGTTAGATGGGAAATTCTCTGCAGGCTGAAGCTGGGTGGAGGGCTTGGATTGTATAGCCTAGGTATAGAATGAAGCCTTATTGGCTAAGTGGGGATGGATCATTTTTAATAAGCCAAATCTATAATGGATAGGATTGGTTCAAGTACCTTTTTTCCCCAAGAAGACTTTTTATTGCTCAAGAGGGAAGGAAGCCTTCTTGGGCTTGGAGAAGTATGTTCAAGGCCAGGTCTTTGTTCGTACAAGGGATCCTTTTGGTGGTGGTGATTGATAGATTTGTTCATATTTGGAGTGATCCTTGGGTTCTCCATCTAGAAGGATATAAGATTCAATCCCCAAAGCCTCTAGATTGTACAAATTGGTGGGTGGCTGATCTTATTTCTCCTTTGGAATAGTGAAGAGTAGATAAGATACGGAGGTTGAAGTTATATTTAGTATTCCACTTAGCTTAGACGGGAGGCAAGATCATATTTGTTGGGTCCTCACCCAAGGCAGCTTCTTAGTCAAATCTACTTATAGGTTGGGATTTTGCCCCCTTTCTCTCAAGCTCAAATAACAGGATTTCTAGCATCCCAAAAGTGGTTTATAGTATTGTTTGGAGTTCTAAAATTCCTCCTAAGGTTCAATCTTTTCTTTAGAAGACATGTCTTAAGAGTCTTGGCTAATCTTAAGAGGATTAATGTAGTTACTTCTGCCCCATTTGCCTTCAATGTGGTCAAGTGATGGAGACAACATAGCATGCTCTTTTTTACTGCCCCCATGCTCAATGAGCCTGGTTTGTATCTTCTATGCCTTTGAGATCCTCATTTGACCCATACGTGGTTATTTATGAGTGGATTATAAATGGAAAAAAATTCCAGGGTTGACCAAGATTGAGAAATTTGGAAGATGAGAAACTCCAGATGATTTAATGTTGTTTTGCTTCCTTTCAAGGACTGGATCTTGTCTGTCAATAGAAATGTGGAGGAAGTCCTTTCAATGAATCAGCCCTCTACCACCTAGGGCTCAGCTGGGCCATTTGCTCCTGCTCATAGAGACCCCCTAGAGGCTACCCTTGTCTTCTCTAATGTTTCTGTGTCGGTTAGACCAAAAACTTTATTATGAATGCCAGGTGGGAGCTCTGCTTGATTGCGTCTGATCACATGGCTCACTCTTTTGGTATGGTGGGTGAGGCGCTAGCTTTCTATCTCACTATGAGGTGTGCTCTCCATGTAGGTTACAGACATGTTATCTTCCACGCTGATTGCCTTTCTTTGGTTCTATGTTTATTGTCTGAGCCTTGCCAGCCTCTTTTCAAGATTATTGTTGAAGATATAAAAATCCTCCAGGTTTAGTTTGATTTGTAGAGTTAACGGAAGAGAAACTTCAAGAATCTTTATTGAAAAAGGAAGCAGGTACAATACAAACTCTCTATAGCTATGTAACTACTACAACTGGGATGCAAAAAACAGAAAGATTGGTTCCCTTTTATAGGAATTTTCATCTTCATTTTTCCACGAAGGAGTTAAGGAAATCTTGACAATCTTGCCATGGTTAGGGGAAAGTCTTGGACGGTGGCCGTGTAGGCCAAACTACGGTTCAGGGATCAAGCCATGGTTTCCTAGGGAAACTAATATACAGAAAAATTAGGGTTTTGCACGCCCTGGGTTATCCCATGGTGTCCCATGGATGCCCCATTAAATTTTAGGATTTCCCATGGTCCTCCATAGGAACCCTGGTGCATCCCTATTAGGGTTTCTCCTTCCCTATTGCTTCCCATAAAATTGATTATCACAATAAGGACGAAGAAATTCATCTCTAGTCCATCACATGGCAAGAGGGATCCATCCCATACTCGAATGCGCAGCGAAAATTAATCGATTCGAGTTTCTTTCGTATCTCATAAATATTAATAATCAATAAACTGAAGGAATTAATAAAGAACTGCTAACCTGGTGAGCCTCAAGTGTTGATCCTCCAATAAACAGTGGTTCTTCCTCCAATGAGCGCTCTAAGCAAACAGATCTGAACCTCCACTGGTGCTACCAAGGTTCTTCAAGCCAATCCCAGATGCTCTCGAACTCTTCAGCACAGATCTAGGGTTTTTCAAACCCTAACTCTCAAATACAGATGAGAGAAGCAAGAAGAAGAAGAGAGATCACAAGAGGGAGAGAGAAAAACCAAAAACATAGGAGAGAGAGTGTCTGCTCAAAAACGTGGAGAGCTTTCCTCCCTTCTGCGTTTTGGTCCCCTATATATATTATTTAAATTTAATTAAATCCTAGTAGGATTTAATAGAACCTCTGTGAGAGTCTGATTCTCTCTCTCTTTGTTTGGTAGTTCTGTTTAAACTCAAAGTGCTACACAGGTGAAGAAGCAGAATCTAATAGGGAAAGTATTAATTAGATTCTTTATTTAATTATTAATGGATAATTACAATTAGCATCAAATTCATTAATTAAATAAAGAGCCAATTAAATTAGCAAATTCTAAATAACTCCCTATATGATAACAATTTATCATATACAACCCCCCACTAATCAACACCATCATTATGGAATCTAGGGCATGTACACATGTACTGCCAAACCCCAATTCATAGTACATGTCCATATACGAGCGTCTGTGCATCTGATCGGGTCCCGCAAAACTCGATTAAACACTTTATTTAAAATAACTATAAATAATGTATCATTTTATGAAAAATAAATTTTGCAAAACCATTTCCAAAATGGCACTGGATCCAGATTTCGATCCGACCATACACAGACAATCTCTATCTTGGTGTTCCCTAATCGAGCAGTGGTAACCATGTTGAGTAACTCCTTTACTCACAAAGCGTTCACGCATTCCCAGAACACCGACTTTGACTCGCTTGAGTCTCAGTCATAGATGAATCAAAGAATGCAGTGACAGGGTTCCCTCAGGCAAAAGGGTGTCGGTGACACATGTCTATCCCTTCCTACATCTGGCAGTAATACATGAGGGAATCGACAAAGTAGATTCTTCGCCAATACACATCAACATGTGAGTACTCGCCTTCGTACCCTGACATCACATGTCTAGGCATACCCAATGTGACGACCATATGATAAGGGTGCTCAGCCAAAACCCTAGTCGTGACTACCATTTTAGGTATAACTTACGGACACATAATGCTCAAAAAGTTTATATCGCATGTGATAATATTAAACTAAAATGTATAAAAGTTCAATACAAAGGTAAACCGGGTTGAACCGAACCGTACCGGGTTTGATGGACACACATATCCAACAGGTCGTTCTTTGGTGGTCTTGGACGGTGATGGACGGTGGTGGACGGTAGCCGTTGATGTTTACTTTCAATTCTCCCCCTCAACATCGACTCTCGTTCCAAGCCTGCTTGTCATGCCTAGTTCTTCTCTGTACTTGACAAGCTTGGTAAAACTAAGTCCTTTTGTGAACATGTCAGCAACTTGTTCATATGCTTTGACTGGCTGAAGTATAATTTCTCCTTGCAGGACTTTTTCTCGAATGAAGTGAAGGTGCACTTCCACATGTTTGGCCCTTGCATAAAAAATATGGTTTTCTGCCATTCGTATGGCAGATAAGTTATCACAAAATAATGATACCGAATAATTCATTGGTTGTTGTAGATCATTCATTAATTGCATCAACCATGTGCTTGCCTGTGCCGCCATTGCTGCTGATCTATACTCTGCCTCTGTGGTTGATAAAGATATTGTTGGTTGTCGCTTGCTGCACCAAGAGACTGGTCCTGATCCAAGACTGAATGTATATCCAGTCGTTGACCTTCTCGTGCTTGAATCACCTGCATAATTAGCATTACAATAACCAAATAGCTCACACGCTTCTCCTTTTCTATATAGGAGACCAAAATCAGTAGTTCCCTTCACATATCGTAAAATACGGTGAGCTGCTTCCAAATGAGGCTTCTTGGGCTTCTGCATGAAACGACTTACCAAGCCAACTGCATAACTGATATCAGGTTGAGTCATTGTTAGGTAAATCAGACTACCTACTAGTTTCCTGTACATGGTCGAGTCTTCCAAATCATCTTCCCCTTCAACGCTTAGTTTTGTGTTGGCTTCTACTGTTGTAGAGATGGGCTTGCAACTATCCATACCATACTTTTATAAGAGATTTCTTGTGTATTTTTGTTGACACAAGAACAACCCTTCTTTGACTTGATCAATCTCAAGTCCAAGAAAATGCCTGAGCTCCTCGAGCTCCTTCATCTGAAATCGTACAGATTGATTCTCCCTAATCTGACGGTTTTCATTTTCATCATCTCCTGTGATGATCAGGTCATCTACATAAACAAGTACGATTGATATCTTACCATTTTGAGCTTTTACGAACAAGCTTGAATCTGCAAGTGTAACTGAATATCCACTTTGAACTAAGAATTCAGCTATCTTTCTGTACCATGCACGAGGTGCCTGCTTCAATCCATACAAAGCCTTTCGTAATTTGCACACGTAGCTTTGTCGGTCTTGACATTCGAACCCTTGAGGCTGCTCCATGTAAATTTCACGGTCAATCTCCCCATGAACAAAGGCATTCTTTACATCCATCTGCCATAGTGTCCATGACTTACTTGCTGCAAGTGCCAATAACACTCGTACAGTTGTAATTTTGGCAACCGGACTGAATGTCTCATCATAATCCAGCCTGTACTGTTGTGAGAAACCTCGAGCAACCAATCGAGCTTTGTACCTTTCTACCGATCCATCAACTCGTGTCTTCACTTTGTAAACCCAACGACATGAGATGGGTTTGACTTCCTTGGGCTTTAGAACCAAGTCCCAAGTTTGATTCTGCTTTAGTGCCAGAATCTCTTCTTCCATTGCCTTTTGCCACTCCCTGCTTTGGCATGCTTCCTCATATGTAGTTGGTTTCTGTATGTAGACTTCTTCAGCAAAAGCAGCATCAACATACTTTGGGTTTGGCTTTCTCGGTCTAGCAGACCATCGAAGTTCTTGGCTAACTTCTTCTTTAGACTAACTTGGCCGAAGTTCTTCTGGTGTTCTCAGCTGATGGACACCGGTTCGCCATGAGTTTGGTGATCTCTCTTGTGCTCTTAATGAGATGGATTGAGATCCATGATCATTTGCTTTTGGTGAATTTTCAACAACTTCTTGATGAGTCTGATGCTCATCCACTTGAGCATCCTGCTTTAGCATTTCTTGGAGATTGGTCTCCAAGTCCTTTGAATCTGGTAGTACGACTGCTTGCGGTGACCACCAGGATGATGCTTCGTCAAACACAATATTTTGAGTTGTACGACATTTGTTTGTGATAGGGTCACAACACCTCCACCCTTTTCGTTCAGTGTCATATCCAACAAATATATACCGAAGCGCTTTCTTGTCAAACTTGCTGCGTAGATGGTTAGGTACAAATACATAGCACACACAACCAAATACACGAAAGTGACTTACATTGGGTTTGTATTTCCACAATTTTTCAAATGGTGATACAAACCCCAGCTTAGGTTGCGGCAACCGATTGATCACATGTGCCGCCGTCTTCATGCATTAGGCCCAAAAATGACTAGGTACATTTTTGGAATGCATCATGCTTCGACATATCTCGCCAAGATGCCGGTTCTTTCTTTCCGCTACTCCATTCTGTTGTGGTGTATTCGGACAGGTCAACTGTCGTCGAATTCCATGCCTTTTCAGATAAACAATGAATTCCTCAGACGTGTACTCTCCACCATTATCGGTGCGTAAGCTCTGAATCTTCTGTCCAATTTCTTTTTCCATATTTTCTTGAAATTCTACAAATTTTGAAAATACTTCTGATTTTTCTTTTAAGAAAAATACCCACACATACCTTGAGAAGTCATCTATGAAAGTCAGCATGTAATGCATCCCGCTGATCAAAGATTGCTTCACTCGACCAAGCACGTCAGAGTGAACAAGCTCTAAGGGATTCTTGGCTCTGTACTTTGACTCAGAGTATGGTAATTGATGTGCTATGCCAAATTGACATCCAGCACAGATTGTATCAGTTCGGACTTCTAGTTCTGGAAGACCTTTCACCATAGACTTGGCCATCATCACTTTGAGTTTGTGGTAGTGAACGTGTCCTAATCACGCATGCCACAAATCTGCAGTCTCACTGCATCTGGTCTTCTCTACATATGCTAATTCTGCTGACATCACGTAGATAGATTCTAATCGCCGCCCTTGCATGATTGGTGCTTCAGATGTCTCAATGTTCCGGAAGACTTTCACATCTTTTGGTCCAAATACAACATAGTTGCCAGAAGTTGTTAATTGTGACACAGATAATAGATTTTTCTTCATACCTGGCACATGATAGACATTCTGTAGTTGAGCTTCATCAGGGCTGAAACGAGGAATGCAAGTGGCCTTGCCAATATGGGTGATTGGCAACTTCACATTGTTAGCAGTCACGACGACTCGATTGCCTTTGTACTATGACATGGAGAAGAACTTTTCCTTATCTCCTGTCATGTGGTTTGAACATCCGGAATCTACAATCCAATCCTGACTGTAGTCGATTCCTCCAGCACTTGCCATAAGAGCTACCTCTTCTTCGGAGAAGGTTTGGGTGACAGGTTCGATGGTACAATACAATGCCACTCATCTTCACTCCTATCAACCTGGCAAGTGGTTGATGTTGCAGAATTGCTTTCCACCGACTTCGTCTTGGAGCTGCAATCTCGAGCATAGTGGCCTTTCTTACCACAGTTATAGCATTCAACGTTTATAAGTACCGCGGTCCTTCGGGACGAAGGTTTCCTCAGCCCTTTGTGGTATATGGCGACATAGGGTTTTGGGAGATACATGTGTGTGTGTATGGATGTGGATAACATTATCAATGTATAATATCGATAAATAGGGGATTGGGATTATGCATTAAAATATGCTAATATTATGAGAAGTCGCCACCTAGGGTTAGGGCCTAGGACCCATTAAGTGTAGCCCTACCTATGGTGAGCCGAATCGGGCTACGTGACTCCATATGGTCCGACCAAAGGTTCGGGTAAGGTGTCAGGTTACAAGTGCGGGAAGGTGTTAGGCACCCACCTCGCCCGACCGAAGCCGGTCTCTCTGTTTTAGATGCTACATAAGGACGAATGTTCTCTCTCTTATTACGGGGATGGGGAATACTATGAACTACATTCAGATGCTATGAATTGAACTAAAGCATAATAAACTATATTATATATATGAAAAATGCAGACTAAAACGGTAAAATATGAAAGGACTACATTGGATCAACAAAAATACAATAATTATACCTGTATGGTTGTATTCACCTGGCTCAGGGGAGATAGACGAATGGACCGACGCTGCTTCTTTCTCGGCAGAGTAACGGCTCTTTCAAGTGATTTGAAAAGGAGTAAACAAATAGAATAACGTCTGTAACAAAGGAATTTTGATGGTTATCCGTGCACAGATGGGATACCAACGCCCAGGAGCCAAAGTGCTGTATACTCAGAGGGACAATCGAAGGATCTGTCCGCCACAAGAAAACTTCAAGCACTCACACACTCATGAGAGAAGGAGGAGAAATGAGGGTGAAAAGGGAGGAAAAGAGGCTAGGAATCACTTGGGGAGGGTCTCTCTACCCAAAATTCCTTGAGAAATGTGGGAGGGGACCCTCCTATTTATAGGGAGGGACCCTTTCTCTCTCCTGGCCAGATAAGTCCTCCACTGCGCCGTGGAGATGTCCACGGTGCCGTGGGGGACTTTTCCATGACGTCGTGGGTGACCCCCTCATGGTGCCGTGGAAATCCGGTACACATCCCCACGGTGTCGTGGGAAGGTGCCCACGGTGCCGTGGGAAGGCGTCCACGGCGCCGTGGGAGCGCAGTGCCATTTTTTCTTGTTTTTTGGCCTCAAATGGGTCATTTTGTGCTCAGCATGGTTCTTGGTCTTATGGGTCAGGTATCTTTGGGTCTGAAAAGAGGGAGAGTGCATCGTCCATCGTCCATGTCCTGTTGTCATCATTGCCAATTAAGGGGTGACAAAAAATCAGCGTCTACAATGTTTATGCACGGTGAATTTCTAGGTTGCCGATTGGATCCATATCGACTGTAACGAGCTCCCCCTTGTTGATAACTTCTCTCCTTTTGTCTGTTTGATGAAGTGGCTTCTCTCTTTGGCTTACCTCTCCACTGATTGCTAAAGAGTGCTTCCTCTTGATCTTTTGTTAAAACTCCTGCCATTTGTCTGGCTAGAGTTTCTTGGTTTGATAACAAACTCTCTAACTCCAAGAGAGATGGTTGAGTCGGCCAACCACAGACTGCTGTCATGAAACCACTATATTCTGGTTTGAGCCCCCGAACTATAATACGTCTTACCCTTGGCTCACTAATCTTGGAGTCAGGATCCAACTGTGAAATCTCATGACATAGAGATTTCACTTTCATGAAATATTGGCATACTGTCATCGTACTTTGAACAACGAACCCTAGCTCATTCTCCAGAAGTTGAAGACGTGCATCGTTTGTTCGTGAAAACAATGCAGCAAATGAATCCCAAGCCTCTTTAGGTGACTTGGCTTATCTAATATGCTCCAATAGCTCCTTCTGAACGGTCGTCTTCAACACGTACATGGCTTTTCCAGCCTTTACACGCCATTTCTTTATAGGTGCATCATTTTCTGGAGGTGCAGTCTCACTGCCATCAATGACTTCCCATAGATCATGTCCATGCAGATATGACTCAAGACAGGACCTCCAATAGTCGTAATTGTTGTTGTTGAGCTTTTCGATCCTAGCTGCATTTGCCAAATCTACCTTTTGTGACTTAGTATGGTAAGCTGATTTCCACTACTAAGCAAGCTTGGTCCCCGACCAATCAGCTTCACAATCCCAGACCGTGCATGAATAGAATAACGATCCCTGACCATTTGGCTACAAAATTGATTCGCTTAAAGTGAAACTAGTTGAACCAAAAAAGTGAATGGTTCAAATACTTCTCCCCAATTTCTCTTCTCTTTTTTTTAATTTTTCCTCTCTTCTCAATTTCTCCTCATTTTCTCTTTTCTCTCCCCAATTTCTCTTTTTGTTTTTTGTAAAACAAAAAAAAAAACTTACAAAGAAATAGTGCACACGTGTCACACACCTTCACCCTTTTGATGTAAAAGGTCAGACAAAGGGAAAGTCTCTCACAAGTCACTTTCACCATTTTAAATGCAAACCCTTTTGATGAAATAGTAAGAAGAAGACAAAGTCTCTCACCTCTTTAAATGCAAACCCATTTTAAAAAAAAAAACAAAAAGACTCAAATGCAAACTTGAGGCAATACAACACTCAATCCCAGTCAATCGTCACCCTCTCTTATCAGTCACCTACTCAACTAACTCAAGTCAACTAACTCCTTGTATTATCCCTTCTATTCTAGTCCCCCTACTCCAACTTCCATTTCAGAAGTAGAAATAACGATGGAACTGGGTGTGCAAAGACCAAATAAAAAAACAGAAGAACTTGAAGAACTAAGGACTCAAGATGGCATTACTACAGCTCACTTACATAGAAGCTTCTAACTTGAAGCTTATCAACTCAGAGAGATGCAAAGTTGGAGAGATGGTGGAAGAGGAGGAGGCCAAGCTGTGATACCAGATTTGTAGAGTTAAGAAGAGAAACTTCAAGAATCTTTATTGAAAAAGGAAACAGGTACAATACAAACTCTTTATAGCTATATAACTATTACAACTGGGATGCAAAATACAGAAAGATTTGTTCCCTTTTATAGAAATTTTTATCTTCATTTTTTCACGAAGGAGTCAAGACAATCTTGACAATCTTGCCATGGTTAGGGGAAAAGTCTTGGACAGTGGCCGTTCTTTGGTGGTCTTGGACGGTGATGGACGGTGGTAGACAGTAGCCGTCGATATTTACTTTCATGATTATTGTTGTTTCCTCCATATTCCAAGAGCTGAGAATGTTTGCCCCATTCTTTATCTGAGTGGATACTTGGTTACCCTTATCAACGTCTTTGGCACTGCTCGTTTCCTAAGGAGTCGGGAGTTGTTAGTTATTATTGTACATTAGTTTTCCCCCTCAAGGGCATAATATATTTCGCTCCCTTTGAGAAAAAGTGAGTGCGTGTGTATATATATATATGGGGTCTAGGCGATTATGATTATCGAAAGAAACCTGAACCCTAGAAACCCAGCATGGATCAGTCACTCCAGATCGATGGGAATAGGGATTGTGCTCTGTCAATTCGATTCTTGAAATCTTGTGTGAGGGTCATGTTCTATTCTAAATAGGGTTGTAAACGGATATTTGTAAATCCGAATTCGGTTCACATTCGTATTCGTTTAGGGGCATCTGTATCCATTTTGAGATATCCGAAAAAAACTTGAATAATCTGGAAAAATATTTATCCAATCCGAATAGCTATCCAACTAATATGAAAAAAATTAAATAACTAATAATCTTGAGGGTTTTTGAAGATTCAACAAGTTCCAAGGATTGAGGAAATGAGAATCATGAGACTATGACAACTAAGAGACATGGATTGAGAGTGAATTATATTTTTCAGGGGAGGAAGAACTGGGTTACACAAGTCAGGAATGTAAACGGATAGTCGAAAATCTAAATTTGGTTCGCATCCGTATCCGTTTAGGGATATCCATATTCGGTTATGAAATATCCGAATCCAATCACCTACGATTTTTATCCGATGCGTATTCGAACCGTTTACATCTCTGATTCTGAGAGTGGAAAGGTGCGAGGAGTTGTGAATCAAATTGTAGGGTATCTATTTACATGTGCCATACGATTGAATGACCAATGATGATTCCTTCTCATAGGAGCGGAATTTTATTGATTATTCATCTCTTAGAACGCCCAAGTACAATTTGGTGCTTGGTAACAATTCCAAAAGCTTATTTGGATTCATAGAAACCAAGTGATAGTTTTACCCATCCTCATCCCTTTCCCTCTCTCCCTTGGCTCGTGATTCTTTTACCCTTTCAGATTACACTGATTTGCCTGGATGGAAATTTCGACCAAAATCTATAAGGAAATAAGATGGGCTTCTGTTGTAATCTTCCAAAATCAATTTATGCTTGTTGACAAGGTAAGATTGCTCCATTGGGACCTAATGGTCATGGGTTCAAGTTAGGAAACTTCTCTGCAAAGCCGGGATAAAATTGTGTATATTATAATCCTTCTCAGACCCTACAATGGCAGGAGCCTCGTGCATTGGGTACACCCTTTTTGTTGATATGGATTATAATGTAACCGGAACTGTAGATGAAGCAGAAGCAAAGAATTTCTCCAAAGGATCCAAAGAACATTGTTGCAAGTTTAGCTCATCATTTATCTAGGAAAGCTAGAGTAGAAAAGGTGAGGATGAAGATAACTGAAAACATTATGGATGTTTTTTGTTCCTTTTAATCTAATGTATATCTTCATCAAAGAAACAAAAAAATCGAAGAACTTATGCTCATCTAGTGAGTGATTTGCTTTTCAGTCTCATACTGTCATTGTTGATGCTAAATGGGTTCACTGGCAGAGTTATTCATTTCTATCCTGCTACATAACATCAGCAAAAACAAAAACAAACCTAACCAATCCATTCATTACCAAACCTCTTGTTCCAGATTCGGATTGACATCTTACGACCTCAATAGATGGATTTCGAGCTGGAAAATCAGCACTAGCCATTTGATCCAATCCACAAACCGATGCAAACCACCATTTGCTATAACCTAGCAAGCTTACTCTGCTGGCAACCAATTTGTAACAGGTAAGGTTCTTTTAGCTACCATCAATGCGGCCAAACCAGCCTGAACTGAGCCATTGTGACCCCACGTGAGGGCTTCTAATACCAATTACAAGTCAGATTTGAGCATCTACAATGCCGAGGAAATCAATCTGATTCATCAAAAATCATCCCGCTACCTGGTAGTCTTGAGGATTATTTAATAAGCAGACTACCTAGCTCACATTAGTTTCAGGGCAAACCAAGAAATCATTATCCTAAAATCCCAAAACACATTACGCCCAAGAAGTCAACTCACCACCTTCACATGAAGTTTGCGAGAGAAACCAAGAGCAGCATAGGAAAAATCTCACTATAGACGTACAATTCCAAAGCATATCCCCCCTCTTCCGGCACATTCTTTTTCCGGTGTGGGGCATAAAGTTATATGAACATAGAAAAGTTAAAACAGAACACAATAAAAAGGAGTACAGGGTAAGGGGAGTGTTGAAATAAGAGGGGCAGTGCACACGTACAACAGTAAGAAAAGCTTTTGGCCGATGAATTGGATTGCATCTTCAAACTTGGCAAGCACCCACAATAAGTATAATTATATCACACTGAATCAGACAGATAGGTTGCTGTTAGACAGTGTATGATTGCTGGATCGTGTCTATATCTAGCCCCTTCAATCTCACCACCGATTCAACATGTCCTTTCAATGTGTTGAGTTCTCGCAACCTGCATCATGCCATGATTATTAAAATTAGTGTCTATGGTCAGAAACATTGAGTCTCCAAAAGCTCATACAATGTCTACAAAGATACATTAGATATTATAAATTGTACTCGATCAGCATACAATGGTAGGAGCACCTCAGCCACATTAATGATCTTGAGTTCTCACATTCTCCTTAACCCCCCCCCCCCCCTCCCCCCTTCCAGTCTTTCCTTCCAATTGTGATAGAGTACTAATACTTTTATGATCCCTGGCATTAGCATCATGTAGACCCATGTGTTTAGACTGACTTCTAGCTCAACATTGGCTAGGCTTTCAGTTTTAGTAGAACCCTTGCTATTAACAGCTGTTGGACAATGACATAATTAACATGCATTGTCAGATTACCCAGCCAATGTAATGGCTTGAAACATTCTAACACAAAATGACAATCCCAACTAAATACTTGGTGCTTCTGATTCCCATACCCTGGAAAAGAGAAGTTCATTTTCATTTTCTTATTTTGCCCCTTTTCCATTTCTTTTAAACGTGCAAATAATCAGTTTGATACCTTGCAATTTCAGCTCGTCTTTTGGCCTCTTCAGCTATCTGATTAAGCTCTGTGAAACTGGAGTAGTCGCCGAACATCTTGGTCTCAGGCGGCTGCAAACCATGAAGAGTCCTCTGAGCGTGTGCCCACTTTAGTTCACGAGCTTCCTTCCCGAAATCCTTCTGCCTTGTAAAGGCAATCTGCAAAGAGGAATCCAGTGCAAAACATCAACAGGAAGAAATCCTTGCAGGTTAAATTAAAACTAACAAGTAACAGGAAACAGGATTCATACCCTCTGCTCAATAACAAGATCCCAAGCTCTTCCACTCAGAGCATATCGGATGATGAACTTTATGAAATCAAGAGGGAAGTAGAAGATAATATTATAAAGCCAAACCACACCAGCCCAACCCCACCCGATTCCCTCAATCGCTGCAAACCCCCAGTTTGCATAGACTGCAATAAGTGTAGCTATCTGTCAAAAAACAAAAGAAGGTTTAGCTTTTCTTTCATTTTCACTCCCCACGATGAAGGTAAATGAGGAGCTTGCACAGAACGGAAGGGAAGATTGCCAACCAGTTGGGCGACCACGAAAGCCACTACAAGCAATAAGCCTGGGCGCTCCACAAAAGACCAACTCCGAGCTCGTGTTACAAATATGAGGGCCTGACTGATGGTGCTCACTTGAAGATATATGGCTGAGGCAAGTTTTCTGAAATCATCTCGAGCGGTTTCCTGAAGACTAGAAACCCCAAATGTTCTCTAGAAAAATTTCCAAAAAAAAAGAAAGAAAGTCAAGTTATAACTCAAGAAACTGATTATTAGGAGGCGTGGCCTAGGTGTCCAGGTGCTTAGGAGTCCATCCCTCACCCCCAAACGCCTTGGGTCGCCTAGACACCGTGACAACTATGTTATTAGGTAGATCCTCATAAGTTGCTTGCAGTAGAACAACAAAGATAAATACAAATAAATAGCAGATTTATAGCCTAAAGCAAAGGGGAACATTTGCAATCTGTCAATGATATACATGTTCCCAATAGAATTTTTATAAGTTCAAACCTCTCTAATCCTACCTATAAACATTGTATGATGCTAGCCTAGGCTTTATAGTATCGCTTTATGTACAAAGGGAAGAAGTTGCCATCAAGTCTCCAAACATATCCATTAGAAGGGAAAAAAACAAAGAAACCTCTAGGAGGCACAGAAATAAATTTAATCTCTCCACAGAGAAGTCATCATACCGGGAAGAAATCAGTCTTATAGGCTGCCCAAAAGAAAATAACCGTCATCATTGCCAAGTAACTTCCAAGAATTATGCCTGTTGCAAATATTTCAGCCAACTTCCAGCTGTCTGGCAGAGGAGAAGGCTTCACCCTATCCTTAGAAATTGTCATTATGGTACCTGATAAATCATAGAGAACAAGAAGTCAGCATGAAAATTACAAAATAGACAGAGACCAAAAAAATACACACACCAACCAGTACAAGAAGCAACTTCTTGCAACGAAATTTTGTGGAATGTAAACATCATGACGATGCCAAGAGGAGGAAGGATACTGGGGATGACAAACTAACCGTCATTGAGAATTGCAATGATGAGCACCATGAAAGGTGGGAAGTCAAATTGCCATATGAGTGCCAGCAGCATGAAACCAAGCTGTTGGGTTAGGGGGGAAAGGATCATATTCCAGAAAAACCCAGCCAACTGGTCAGCTCACAAACCTTTATACCAGACATGCAGGAATAGAAGTTGTACAAAATCAATCTCAAACAACTGCAATAAACTTACCACAATACGTATCGTAATAGAAACCGCATAAATCTGCAGAAAGATAGGGAAAAACCACATCAATTAAGCGCAGCCCATATATTAAGCCAGAGCTAATCTTTTTTTATTGAAAGAATTTTATAAAAATGATGTTGACAAAGAAGTAAAAAGTTAGGCAGGCCAAATCATGTTGGGCATAGCTAGAACCAAAATTTACCGTGTAATTTTTCATTCTCTGGAAGATTGCCCTACTAGTCAATACCGCACTGATGATAACACTAAGACCAGGTTCTGTCAGCACAATGTCAGAAGCACTACGAGCTGCATCAGTTGCATCAGCTACTGCTATCCCAATGTCAGCCTTCTTAAGAGCAGGAGCATCATTGACTCCATCACCAGTCATTCCACAAATATGTTTCCTAGCTTGTAAGCGTTTTACAATCTCATATTTGTGCTCTAAACAAAAACATAAATAATGAGGTCAAACAAAGCAAGGACTGCAAATAAATAAGCCTTGAGCACTCAAAATTAACAAATAAGAGTTTACATGTCAAGTGGAAGTATAATAATCCAAATGAAGGAAAGGATTGAAATATTACCAGGGAAGACCCCAGCAAAACCATCAGCTTTCTCTATCAATTCATCCACTGGCAAAGCAGCAATTGACTCATCTTTGTTCTGACCTAGCAAAGCAGACGAGGGGTACATGTTGGTTCCCATTCCCAAACGTCGGCCTGTTTCCTTTGCTATAGCTAGTTGATCACCTGATAGGAATCCAAAAAAAAATGTCAACCAATATGCAAAACTGCATGCAAAGTTAGGACATTTCCCACTTGTGAAAACTGACTATCAAAGATCTACTAGTTCAAAAGTATGGCAAGGAAATGGAAAGATGACCATATGGCATAATGTTATTGTTCAGCCATTAGCTTCAAGCAGTGTTCTCAGTCTAGATAATCATCAGGCAGCCTCAAGATGTCAAATCCATACCAACCTAGGCAAGGTATAGAGAGAAATTATCTAGGCAGACACCAGCTCAATGTTCTTTAAAAGGGACAGGCCTGGCGCGTAGCAGTCCCAGTGGGATTAAGCTAAATGTGTTCCAAAATTTATTAGATGTATGATATGCATTGAAAAATGAACCAAAAATGTTAGCCTGTTGAGTAGATAAGACATCATTGTATTGGCGAGTGGTTGTTAGCTCAAATCTTCACACAATGAAATGCAGTTTGAAAAGCAGCAACAGTCTGCCAGTCGAACCTCCAGTCAGAATGATATCAATGGTCCGATCATCGGGACAGAATGGTCAGTTGACCATTCAATGGTTTTCAAAGGCCTCCTTCAGGAGGTTGAGATGGAGCGCCCAGGCCTGGTGGCCAATGGTCCTACTGCTGTCCAACCACCTGGTCTGTGAAAACACAGATTTAGCTAGATGCCCACAGATAATTTAATGAGCTCAGACAGCTTCTGTACATGTGTGTTTTAACTTTTTACCATCAAAAGATTTGTAGAAAACCATGGCAACAATTCTCAACTTCCAAAAGGCTTCCATACAAAACCCAAAATGTAAAGGAGAGGGGGGGAGGGGGGGGAGCACAATACAACCCTTAATGAGGTCTGATTGTCATATGGCCATTTTTTTTTTGCCACGTGGCGGACTTTGATGGACATGGGTGGGCCCATATGATAAAGGACCCCAAACCCATATCAATTTTCAACCTGAAATAAGTGCTGGAACTAGGAAGACAAGTGGGTTTAAAGTATCATAAAATTATGACATTCCATTTCACTGTAATGGAATCTTATGGCATTTTTGTAATTTTCTGTAATATTAAGAGACCTTCCCTAATACAACCCACAGGTATACATTTTAACATAAATTCAAGGCAAAAGGTTTAAGGTACAGTCGCACACCAAAATAATCTTTGTAAGGGTCTCCAAATAGCCAAAGGATAGGATGTGTTTATTCCACACCCTCCAAATTTGAAGGACACGAAATAACTTCCATCCCAATCCAATGTCGATTCAAAATTCACATACTTTTTGGTTGGCAGCAATACCATTAGCAAAGCTTCAAAGCCCTGCAACTCACCACCTAACCTCTATCACACATACAGCCCAGCGCTCCCTCTCTCCCTCCCACTGAAATCAGGAAGATAAAGTTCCCTTTCTCTCTTTCCCTCTATTATACAGTAGTGCTGTTTTTCCACATTTAAAGCGAAACCTAAAAGTTCTGATCTTTGAAACTAGGTACTCCTTTGGGCTTCATTTTTGCTTTATTTTCAAGTGGACTTCTGTTTTTCTTGATGGGTTTGCATGGCTTTACTCTTGATTTTATTCTCCTTTGGGGTCTTTGTCGGGCTTTGGATCTGTAGTAGGGTTTGATTGTCGGGTAGGTGTCTGATGAAGATCTCGATGCGTTTTTACCCTTCGTTGAATCTTAAATGTCATACTGGAATTTGATACTTCTGCCCATTCTCTTCTTCTCTTTTGGTGGTTTAGGCTTTATGCTGATCCAGTTTGTACGATTTTTAGGTGGGTTCCGGTTATTAGGTTATTGTATCGATTTCTACTTCAGCAAATATTATTGCCATTTGAAGTGTGTTCCCTTTTTCTGTTTTTTTTTATCTCACTGCAAAATAGGTGGTAGATTCACAGAAATATATAGAGATCACAATAGTGACCGAAAGGAAGGGAGAATTCAAATAAATAACAGTGGCACGCCTTCCGAATGAGTAGAAGGGACGGATGGAGATAGGATTAGAGATGGGGTGAAAGGGAGGGATGGACATATTGACTGCAGGTGAAGACAATGTCAGCAGCCATACTCACCATTTGAGCACTCACAGAACTGCGGGATGTAGGGGCACACCACCGGAAGAGTAGAAGAATTGAGATGAGATGCAAGTTAAGGAATGCCGGAATGAGGGAAGAGTATTTGCTTGAAAAGTTCTGCCACCAAAAAAATAGTATCTCTAATATTTGCTCAAGAATGAAATACGAAGTGGGGTTGATAGATACATTACACATACAGGGAGACTGCTCTTCCAAGTACGATTCTAAGTCAACAAACAGGAATAGATTTTGAGTCCTAATGAATGGCTACAACATTGACCGCTCATGAAACCTGTCTGATACATGACTATAAAATCTGCCTCCTAAATTTAAATAAAAATATATTTTTCTACAACAAAGGAGCGGTTTGATTCTGATTGAAGGAACTAAAAGAGCCAGGGGCCGACCTAAACTGACCTTAGGAGAAGTGGTGAGGAAAGACATGCATAGCTTAGGCCTTGTATCAAGTATGACCTCGAATAGAGCTGATTGGAGGACAAGAATCCATGTAGCCGACCCCACTTAGTAGGGATAAGGTTGAGTTGTTGTTGTTGTATATTTTTCTACAAAAATGCCACAATTCGCCCCTAGTTGTAGACAGGGGCCGACTAATGACACGTAGAACAAATCACAAAGTTTACCCATCCCCTCACTTCCACTAATATTTTAATATTCCTAATTTTTTCAATAGAATGTAACAAGAACTATTTCAAGGGAAGAAAGTTTGATGTTATTTAATCAATCTATATCAAGTATTACAATACCTACCATGTCCTAAGTTTCAAATTTACATCAAGTATGAAATTTTCAGGGAAAGAGAATGGGTTTCCAACAAAAAAACCTTATATAAAGAGTCGTCCATAATCAAAGAAACTTGGTCCAAATGAATCAAAAGGTCATTAGGTCAAATACACTTCCAAGTTAATGCATGACCAATACAGACACAAACAGATATTTCTAATCAGTGCCGATAAAAGGATTTTTTGGGGGGCATTATTATAAATCTTCAATGCATGAACCCAAGAAAGCAAATGGTTTGATCATCTGTATGTGAAGCACCTTAATCTTGCTGTTTGAACAGAGTTTCTTGAGATGCATTTTAGGCGACACCTGAACTCCTGACCTTACCGTCTTCCCCTCACCCACCTGCCACCCCTTTCTTTTATTTGGAGTTATATGGCTACATAAAGTACAATAATTGGGTTATTTCCCACAGAACACTGTCAACATTTTAAACCATGCTCTAATATTTGGCAGAACTCCAAAAGCAGATCAATCATGAGAGAGAAGGAAAGACCTCTGGAACATCATAATTACCTGATCTGCAAATTCCTTCTACACTATTAAGTATTAAGTTCATTTATACATATTTCAGGAGAAAAAAAAAAGAAGCTTATAACCAGTATAGCTTCTGCTAAAAAAAGTGTTATCAGACAGTACTAAACATTAGGAGTTCGGAATACAAGGCATCAATTTTTTGGAAGCTATATGTTAAACTTTCTAGTTGCTATGTGTGGCTTAAGAATAAGCAGTCCTGAGATATCCAGGGGAGTCCAAATATGGGTATGAACAGAAGCTAACCCATTCATCTGAAGCTAGTAATCTTACTCAATTTAGAAAACATCATGAACCTTAATTTACCCAGATAATGCAATCAGGTGATATACCATTTCACTTTCTCCTTTACATGGTAGCTCCCGAAGTCAAAATGGTAGGGGATAAAACACACCTGTGATCATCTTAACATTTACTCCAAGGTTTAGAGCCCTCCTTATAGTCTCTGCACTGTCATGTCGAGGAGGGTCAAAGAGAGGCATGAGACCAATGAACTGCCATGGACCTCCTTGGCTTTCTTTTCTTCCCTCCGGAACTTCCTGTACATCAAGGGAACACATGGACCATACAGCATGAAAAACAGAATGAAGTAGAATACATATAAAACAATAAATAGGAAAGAGACAGAACACAGATTATCACCTGGTATGCTACTGCAAGTGATCGTAATCCACGCTCAGCAAACTTATCAATCACAGAATGCACTCTCCGCTCAATATCCGACTTATTATGACTAAGATTCAGAATCTGGGGACCATATCACAGACAGAGATGAAGAACCAATAAACTAAGACAGAATTCTCACCGGTAGGAAAGTTTTTACCTGCTCCGGTGCGCCTTTGCTGACCCGATGCATTTTACCTTCACTGTCAATATATGTCAACGCTGTCCGCTTATCTGTTGGGTTAAATGGAAGGAAGTGGATCTCTTGAATGCCAGCCCGTGCCTTTTGATGGAAAAATAGAAATACATAAATTCTAAGCAGAACTGATTATCATTGATATTCAAAGAAAATCCATATGAGTAATAATTTTACCTCCTTAGGGTCAGCAAGCATCCCAACTATAGCAGCATCTATGGCATCCTGGTTTTCCACTCTGGAGGCTCGGGCAGCCATCAGAACAACAGTATCTGCATCAATTCCTTTCGTGAAGACCTGAGTAAATATAATTCAGGTTTAGACATTTGTTGTCAAAGCATAATGCGGCTACAATTGACTCCTTGATGCTCAAGGCCTCTGGTCCCCTTGAATATCAAGGTGCATAAACACAGGAATAGAAAAACTATAGGATACTGAACTAAACAACTACATACCAAATAACTACAACATGAATTAAACGTAAAAAAAACACAGAATATATAGCTAAATATCTATAAGATATAGAATTAAACTGTACTACACTAAACAAATATCGAAAATATAACCAAACTATTAATATGGTCTGGATGTAAAATACGGTGCTTGCCTCCCCCCCCCCCCCACCCTACCCTATCTAGAGGGCTGGCAATTGCCTCAGCACACCTTGGTCCCATCCATGACCACTATGGGTTAGGGAATAATTTAAAGTACACCCTCAGTCAGAACTACATCCACAGAAAGCATCACCCGTCAACCAACCTCAATAAGATTCTTGTCAACACTGAGCTTGTTCAACGTCAAAGTTCCAGTTTTGTCACTGCAAAGAACGTCCATACCCGCCATTTCTTCTATAGCAGTCATTCTTTTCGTGATGGCACCCTGCGTTGATTAAGTAACAGAATGCCTCATGTATCCAGTACAGTGCAACCGACAATGGGTTATGGACAATAAAAGGATGTTATTACCCATCCTACCTGCTGAGATAAGCGATGGGAACCAATTGCCATTGTTACTGAAAGAACTGTAGGCATGGCAATGGGAATCCCTCCAATAAGAAGTACAAGTAGATTGTCAATTCCAGGACGATACTTCCGGTGCTGAATGGGATACATAACAATAATCTCCACCACCATTCCAACAGCAATTGAACAAATGCAGAAGTTCCCAATCGCAGTTAAGACCTATTAAAATAAAAAACATGGATCAGAATAAAAATAACAATACATAGCAAACAGCAAATTGGTGGGAATTACAGTCGAACATCTGCTTACTTTTTGGAAATGGCCGACTTGATTTGTAGAGTCCACGAGGTGAGCAGCCTTTCCAAAGAAAGTATGCACACCAGTGGCAATGACCACAGCTTCAATCTCTCCCTGCTTGCACGTCGAACCAGAGTAAACACCATCACCCGGGCCTTTAGTCACGGGTAGGGACTCCCCTGTCAGGGCAGACTGCAAAACCAAAAAGGAGGAGCTTTATAAGGAAGATTGTTTTGTTCAAACCAATAATGACATCGAGGACAAGAAAGCAATGGTTCTACTTCTAGAAACCTGATCAATCTTTAAAGGATCTCCTTCAAGGAGACGAGCATCTGCTGGAACTATATCCCCGAGTTTAATACTGACTATGTCTCCAGGGACAAGAACAGAAGCATCCTCCTCGCTCCACCTTCCATCTCGAAGGACCTGTATTTTACATTACAAGGAAACCAAACAGCGCAGACAAATTAGATCAGAGCAGAAATACTTGCAAAGACACATGTGCCTTCTATCAACTACCTTAGCCTTGGGAGCGAGCCGCGCCATGAGAGCAGCAGCAGCATTACCAGCATTGTTCTCCTCAATAAAACTGATAGTCGAATTGATAATTAGCAGAGTAATGATACCAACGAAGTCCTGCCAATCAGGAGGTTTTCCCTGCCGGACAAACAAAGAAAGAGAAACAAAAAAAACAAAAGAGTAGACTCAATTCCCGCAGCCAAAAGAAGTAAACTATCAAAATCCTACTGCCTCGAAACCCCAAACCAAAAAGAGCACACAAAGCAAAAGTCAGTGCTAACTCCTCCATTAGCAAGGGCGATGGCCATAATCGCAGCAGCTTCCATAACCCATGACAAAGGGTTCCACATAAACCCTAAGAACTTCAAGAATTTACTTTCCTGAAGAAAAAAACAAAAACCAAGTACCAAATTACAATTCTTAGGAAGGAAAGAAACATTAGAAATACAGTAAAGACAGAGAAGAGAACCTTCTTCTCTTCAAGCTTGTTGTGTCCGAAAATGGATAATCTCTCCTGAGCAGCCTCAGTGGTGAGACCTTCCCTGCTACATCTTAAATTCTGAAAAACCTCTTCCAGAGGTGAGTTCTCCTGCACTCAGGAAATTCAAATCCATCAACATATCATCCAAAAATAACCTGCAACCATCATAATCAAAACAACCAATAGTCCTGCAGTTCAGATCTAGTACCAAATCCACAGCTTCCTTCACTACAGCTTCCAAACTTTCAGTTTTATCCGCCATCTCTACTTCCAAATCTCTCTCTCTCTCTCTCGCTCTCTCACTCACGAAGCTGGATCAGAAACGAAGAATATAAACAGAAACCATCAAAATCCACCTCCGAACGAACCGCGAACACCGCAAGAGAAACCTTAACAACAAGACCAAACGATTAACCAGTCGTCGCTTCTACTATATCAGATTCACAGAGGATTCGTTGGCCAACCACATCGAACCAAGAAGAAAAACAAAGAAGGGGCAAAGCGAAGAAACAGTAACAGTAGAGAGAGACACTGTCACTCTCACTCTCACACTTACTGAAGCAGTTCTCAAATCTGCATTTTATTTAGGCCTTAGAATTCGGAAACGAAGTTGAGGCACGATCGCTCCTTCCCCGGTTAAACAGCACAGAGTGGAGCATGTACTTGGCAGGTACAAATTCCACTCCACTCAGAGTTTCTTCTTTTTTTTTTCCGCTTTCTTATTCTTTGCGAATCACTTTCTTTCTTTTATTTGGTGGCCACGTAAGCCTATTATTCCCTTTTCTAAACGAGTATTAATTTTACACGTGTCTTATGATAAAGTGGGTCCACCACTCATCTGGACGGTCGAAAGATTGTTTCATCACGGTTTTCAATCAGATTTTTTTTTGTTGGTACGAGTTTTCAGTAAGATTTGAGGGAAACGTATCTGATAATGCTGCTCCTTTTGGTGGGACCAGATTCTTTGATAAAATCCACGTGGCTATTTATTATGAGGTGATATGACACTTGTTAACACCAAAGTGGCTCCCTCCTATTAATTACTGAAAAGTAAATAAAGGCAAAAGGAGTATTGGAATTCTATTTAAGGGTGATGGCTAAGAGAAGAAGTTAAATAAACGAAAAGGGCAGGGAATGTTGAAAGAGGAAAGAAGGAGAAAAAGAAAAAGAGTGATGGAAAAGAAGAAAGGAGGAGAAAATCAAAAGGGTCATGGGAATCAGTGATGATTTCCTACAATTTCGAGTCTTCCCTTGTCTTTACCCTATTCTCAACTGTTATGTTACTTGTGACATTTCTTGGATAATGGTCAATTAGAGCAAGAATTTTAATATATATATAATGACATAAATATCCTCTCCCATGAATGTTTTATTTTTGGGAGGTAGGGGAAGGATTCTGTCCAAGACCGTAATAATGGTGGACCGGTGGTCAGATCCAAGGTTTTCTTTTCTCCATGGTCGTGTGTGACACGCATCCCTGTGTCCAAACACGTAGCGGTATAAAATGATCGTTGTAACTTTAGGGATTTTCGTATTTTTATGGGGGTACAACAGTCATTTTATACGACTCTATGTCTGGATGTAGAGACCGCATGCCACACGCAACTAGATAGCATTCTTTCTTCTAATATATAAATAGGTAAAATAGTAGTACTCTAGCATGGTTATAGACATTGGACACGAATCGACTGTATCGGTATTAACTAACACCGATATCAATACTTGGACAATACCGAATCGAACGTAGAGTACAAGCTAGGGGTAAACTTGTCAAAAAAACTGATCATTATCGTCTTCTATTCCTTGCCCAGTACAATGGTCCAGTTCCTCTCATAGGGGGTGGGAAATCACAACCTAACCCCTGCCCGAACACACTGCCCGAGAGAGGTTAAAACGTCATTTCCACCTCCCTATGAGAAGAATTGGACCACTGTACAGGGCAGGGAACAAGACAGAAAAAAAAAAATTCCAAAAAAACCCAATTGTTAAAGAAATTCAAGTGCAAAATTGTTTGATATGGGCCGATCCAATATCATGCACTAAAGCCATTTACTCTAGTGATATTAAGAGTACCCCCAAAAAAATCCCAAAAATATGTAAATAGGTATGGTAGTAGTACTCTAGTAATAGTAACGAGTACCCCAAAAAAATCCCACCTAGAAACCATTCACATTTTTCCCTTATATATTTATGGATAAAAGTTGTGCACAATGCCAATTCAAAAATGAAATTGAATAACCCCTTATATATCATTGTTCATGTGAGAGGGTGATATGTTATAAATTCCCTCCCCTATTGTCAGATTCTAAAGGGAGCTCTCTCATTTGCCTGAAGTGCACTTGGGCTGTGTAGGGAACCTTCTCCCTATATTTATTTATGGATAGCGAGGTGAATGTTATAATTTGTTTTTGTAATGTCAAAATTCAAAACTAGTTTCAAATTTTAGAGAAAATACCAAGATTTTTTTTTTGGAGAAAATCTTATTGGATTAGCCATTTGCAAACTTTCATTTCAAAGTCATTTTCAATTAATAACACTTCCATGCATCCCATGTATATTTATTTTACTTCGACCACTACTATACACTCTTTCAATAGTTTTGATATTCAGACTCCTACTTTGCCACTTGATAAATTATGATTGACTGAAATTTTACATGTGAACAGAGGATCTGGGAGAGCTGCTTTCTTTGTCCTTTTTGTAAAATGAATCGATTTTCTTAGTTCGTCTACGGAGAATTTGCCTCTTTCTGATAGAGGCGGTGAAAGCAGTGTCTGTCCTTCGAGTTTCAGACTGTCCTGAAGGATGGAACAACATGATGAAGAAGACAGAGACGGTATGGATGAAAATCTGGTAAAAGAACTAGGAGATCTCTGAAAAGTGGGAGACAAGGAAGTAGATTACGTGTTGAAGAGGAGACAACCCGCTATTGCACTTAAGACTGCGCATCGTGTGCTCGATCTAGCAATCTTGGACAAGTGTTTTGATGAACTATCACTAAGCTAAAAAAGAAAGAAGACAACGTGTAATTAGAATTTCTCAGACACTTTTGTTATCTATGGGCGAAGAGGCCAACAAGAAAACGGAAGTGCACGCTAATGCACTTCGGTTTTCTTCGCATGCTTGGGTAAACACTCGGCCCAATGGGCAAACATGCTAGGCTCTGGCTCCGAGCACCTATTGACACCTTTTGAAGTACTTTGATGTGTGAACTGCGAGGAAAATATTTCAACCACCTTGGTAAGATTGTCGAGGGAAGCCATTCTATTAAGTTTTGCCATTTTTATATATATGCCGGAAATAATAATCTGATGGATCTTAATGGGACTGGATATAGCTAAATCCATATCCAACCTGTTAGTAATCAAATTTTGATTAGTTCTTATCCTTCTTTAACAGACCCAATACGGATCAAATGTGCTATAAGATTTGGTCCACTGATAGCCCTACTTTGAAAGAAAGGAACAAAAAAAATAAAAAAGAACAGAAATAAAAAGTATGTGAAGTCTGACACAGACATGTTGTCTTAAAGAGGTAGGTCACAATCTAACAACTCACAAGTACCTGTCTATCACTGCCCCAGTTTTTCACCAACACTAACTACACTACAGTGAGAGGTGATGACAATTTTAGGGTCAGGGTAATGCGAATTTAACTCGTTTTTAGGGAGCCCAGTATGTCAGGGTGCTACCAACTGTTGGACTGTGTCGCACATATCTCTCAGCATACACTGAGATGTGTGTAGCACAACTCAACTGCTAGATACCTCCTGGCAGCACCCTGGGCGCTGGGCTCCCTGGAGACGATCCTGATCCGTAGGGTGCTCACTATAATTATATGCAAATTCACTTACTGAATAATAGTACAAAAATGTTACCAAATGCAGCCTTAATATTGTCATTGGTTGTAAAAAAAAATAGAGTAAAAAATTGAAATTTGACCGATGATCTCGATTTTGGCCTATTCAAATCGGTTGATCTATATGTAAATATTTTTTGGTTAGGGTAAATTATGACCGATTCCAACTAATTCCAGTCGATTTGAAACGAAATCAATGGACCCGATTTCCTTTTTTTTTTTTTTTTGGTTTTTTTGGAAAACACTGTTGTAGAATACAAGAAGCAAAAACAGATTCTCACATGGGTCACATGTGAGGAGAGGGACAAACCTCGTGGTGACAGCTTTCTCCAAAGGTGGGTTACTTTTACATAAAATTGCCCAAATAACCTTAACTTTGAAATTTAAATGTGAGGGACCCAAGAAAATAATGTGGATTCTCAAGATCAAAAAGCCAAAGAAAAAGAGGAAAAAACAACATTCATACGTCAATTTAGAGATTTCTAATCTATCCAAATGTACATAAGTCTTTCACATTGCTCAAGACAAAGAAGAAGTTTTCTTATTTATACCTATGATGGTTTTTTTATTTAGCGGGGCAATTGTTTTTTGTCTGGGAGTGCAAGCTGCGGCCAGACACATGAGGTGATCATTTCGGCCATTCAGGGGGGTGAGGCGGTCATTTTGCCTACCCCCATGTGTCTGGGTGCATCCCATGCCCTCGGCACAAAGAACATTTGGCCTAATTAACGACATTCTTAACTTACAAAGATGTTATGATGAGAATGCTATTTTGTGTTTTCCTCTTTTCTTCTTCTTTCCTTCTTTTTTATTTTAGGTTTATTTTTTATTTTATTTTACATTAATTTGAAAGTGGCTTATCTTTCTGTCGTTATCAAAAGTTGATGTTGTCTAGTACAATTTTCAACTATATATATAAAATGACATGATTTATCCTCATTGAAAAAAATATATATTATACTGAAAAAGCAAAACAAATAAGGATACAACTGTTTTTCACCAACATTAGTTATAACAAGATTTTTTCTTTAATTCATTACCTAAGAAAACATGTTTTATCTTACCTTGTGAAAGGATTTCTTCGTAAATTATATAGATGACGCAATGGCACACTACCAAACAAAAACATTTATTTTGTCAAAGTTTCTTCCACTGTAGGTGAATGAAAACCCATAATCTGACGAATCCGGATCAACTACCCACATGGGGACGGGTGGGGACAACTTTGACCCCTCCATTGGATGTGGGTCCCACATCCTAAAGGTGGGCCCCACACCCCCATGGAGGGTTCAGATCTATCTCCACCCGTTACCATATGGGTAGCAGATCTGAAGTCTAATTTGACAGTCATTAATACTCCTCATATAGGACAAAAATTCGAAAATGCCCCTATCCTCAAATGCCTCAATTTGATCTTCATTCCACAACTAATGCCCATTGAAGGAATACCTCCTTTCATGGTTTTAGTTAGGATGTAAATGATAACGAACCGAATCAATCGCATCTGTCGTTAAGGGCATCCGTATTCGTTAGAGATATCCGGAAATAATGCCAATACTTAATAATAAAAATTAAGTAAATAATGATTTTGAGGGTTTTGAAGATTCAATAGGTTCTAGAATATGATGAAAAGATAATCATGATCTAAGAGATATGGATGGAATTGTATCCACTGGGAGGAAGGTCGGGTTACACAGCGAGATGTAAACGATGGAAAATCCATGATCCGCATCGAATCCGTTAGAGGTATCCGACGCCAGGGAATATCGCTCCGATCACATCCGATCCGTTTACATCCCTAGTTTTAGTGCACAACGGAATCAACAACTTGCAAAACCTATACGATACTGATATGGGATCGGCCTGGATCGGCTGTATCGGACACAAATACCCTTGAATTCCCTTTAAAAACAAGTTTTTTTGACCATTTTACCACTTGTTCGTACCGTGCTACTGATATAATATTGATACGATATCGAAATCGATGACTAGCAAAACTAATACGTATCACCTGAGACGGGTGATACGATACCGATACTTAGAACCATTCCTCATTTGCCATAGGTGAAGTAAAGTACCTCCACAATTATAAAGGGAATAATTGTTAAAAAAGATGTCGGTAACAAGGCTTCAAATAGATTAGAAAAGAAATCAAAGACAAGGATTGTCTATCTAAAAATAATGGATGAGATTGTTGCTTCGCATCTACCTATGTTCTTGGCAATCATTTCCCATTTAAGACAATTTTTTCTTTCTGCTTTCTAAATTTTTTATTATAAAGATGAGAGAAACAAAAGATCCAATGATCATAAAATGTTCACAAAACTTCACAATCACAAAAGCGAAGTATTCCTTTATAATCTAAAGCTGAGTGAGGTGTCGTCAATGTGACATGTCGAGAAGTTTTAGTGTAACCCTCCACTGGTCTTTTGTTTTTTGGAATTGGGAGTTTTATATATATAATTTGTATAGAGGGGGATCGAACCAGGGAGGAGATAAGGTACCAGTCAGGAGATTCGAACTCGAGACCTCCTGGTGATCAATGGAGCATGGGCATGAAGCGCACCATGGCTCATCAACTGAGCTAGGCAGTTGTTGGTGATTTAAATGTAGATTTGCAAGCCTAAGAGTTCGACACGTGGAAGATGCGAGAAGAAAGAAAAAAAAAAAACTGTTTTGCATCGAACTCATACTGTTGGATGAAGCTTCTTCCATGTGTCAAGTTCTAAGGGCCGCACTACAGTGTACCATCAGATGTCTGCACTGTAGAGGATTTTAATCAATTTCACTTATGCTTGACAGAAAAGAGTAAAAATTGAAAGAAGTGGGGTTTAAAACTTTGGAATTAAACATGAGATCGGCCTTCATTGACGTGAGAACATCTTGGATTAATATCCTCTGCAGGTCGGGCATCTTGCGGTGTCTTGCAGTTTGGGCTTGAGAGCTCGAAATGTGGAAGATGCTTCATTCAACTGTGCGAGCTCGATTGACCTGTCTTTTTTTCTTTCTTTCTTCTCAAGCTCAGCACCGTTAGATGTCACATCTTCCACGTGTCTGAGCTCACAAACCCGAACGGCAAGGCATCGCAAGATGCTTGAACTGCAGAGGATTTTAATCGAAAGTGTTCTCACGTCAATGAATACATTGTTTTGGGCACAGTTTTCATGCACGACTGTGTAAGCTGTGCATGTGAGAGGGCGGGAGTTTCAAGGCTTTAATAGAGGTGGGGGGTTTGTGTCTTTTCCAACTCCCATGTGAGAGGGGACACCACTGTGCAAGCTTGCACGGCCGTGTATGAAATCTTTGGCCAATTGTTTTTCAACTAAAAGAGAGAAAAATTAACGTAAAGATGGTCGGTTAATTACCGAGTATGCATTTTTTTTCTTTCTTTTTTCATAAATTAATCTTCCTTTAATAGAAAAATCTTCATGGATCACGAATTTGGATCGAACATCTCATTTAATTTTTCTCATAATGATGAACATAAGGCTATAAAGACACGAAAGATGGGCTCCTCCAATAGAGATGTAAATGGATAGTCAAAAATAAATGAGGTGTTTGTATCCATTCAAATAATTGAAATGAAAGAATACTTGTTTTAGACATTGAATCTGAATAGAGATATTGATGTATCTATTTAGATTATAATATTAGATTGGCAAAAGTTTTTGTCTTCTTAAGTAGAAAAAAATAAGTGGATGGGTGCACCTAATAGTGCCACATGAAAGGATGATTCAACCATTTTAACCATAGAATCATCTAGAATCTTGATTGTCTAAGCATTCATATATATGTAGGGAACAGGCTGAGTATGTTTGCGGCATATCGTATGCTAGTACCCTATGTGTCTATCTCTCTCTCCCTCCTTTCGAGGGATAAGAAAGCCATTTCAAAGAGTGGAAAAGAGAGAGACATAGGGTGCTAGCATACCTATTCCTCTCTCATTTATTTAATATGCTTTATACATTATATGAAAAAAAGTTTTCCACGTAATAAGTGTATCATACACTATCCTCTCACATGGTTTTTTTATTAATTATTTTCTTTCTCTTTCATTGACCATGTGGGCCTGATATTGATAATACCAATTTCTTCATTACATTGGTAGCGTGAGGAACCCTCTCTCATATAATATATTTATATTTTTCATAAAATAGAAACGATCATATTTCTTCGAATTTGAATATTGGAAGATCTAAGTTTCTCTATACCATAGTTGCGGAGAAAATATCCACATCAACTCCCTTTGGTACCATTGAATTGCATTTAAGGAAAAGTATTTTCAACTTTTGCGATAGGAGTGAAAATATAACGATGACCCAAAAGTTCAATCACATGGTCATATCACCGTTAGGAAAGAAATTTCTCTACTCCACAGATTAAAATTCAGGCACTTAATTAAATGAAATAGTTGCAGGTCACACATAAGGCATAATAAGGATCAAAACAAACATACTAATTAATCGTAACTAATTTTTTCACTCATGGTGAAGGAAATCAATGGTCAAACATGTCGGTCCCCTATTCTACAAAATTGTTCATACCCATGGGAGTTTAATCCAATGACGATTAAGGTAAGGAATCCCTTCACTATGGGTGAAGAGAAAGTTGATCTTACTATACTCTCAATACATTTACATCTTTACATCCCTAAACTTTTATTAGATCACTCTCCAATCATGAGAGAGAGAGAGAGAACATGCAAATAAGCAACTATGGTTCTATAAAATAGTAATGGGGGAAGGATCCACCCAACATGCATTTGTATTGACATCCTCGCATCAAGCCAATGGACACACAAGACAAGATCTCTCCTCTCAATTAATATACATGTGATCCACATGGTCAGGGAAGAGAGAGTATATCAAAAAGTATTGTGAAGAAGAAAAAATATTAGAATACATGTACCGCGGGTAGTCTATAATCATTTCCCCAATAATAATACTATATTTTTGTTTGGTTGATGGATGAAGATGGAATTATGGAGCTAATCATAGATAAATAGATGGTTTCAATTGTTGAATCTTTTATTCTATGATCACCTCATCTTATATTTGATTTGACATGCATCGGGCTCCGGGCTCCTCTCCAAAGACCCCAACACCTAGGGAGTGCCAGTCGAGCATATATCACCGCATGCCAAGTAGCCTAGCATCATTGGATGCCTCACTGGGCTCCTTAGAGAGGAGCTGGATCCGATTCGACATATATATAGATATGGTCCCCTACTTTTATAGGGTAAGATTCCTCCATTGGTGGAATGGAATCTTACCCATTAACAAAAGGTTCCACATGTGCATCATATTACGCGCTTTTTAATTTGGATCTTCTACTGCCGAGCTATCCGACAGGACTGTGTTGCCTAGACACAGTGAGGCGTGCAATGACCGCCTTATCTTTGCCCGAGCGTCTTGCCCAAGTAGGGATAAGACGGTCATTGTATGTTTCACCATGTCTGGGCAACACGGTCCTACCAGGCATCTCAGCAATAGAGGATCGAGACCCTCTCCTACTTCCTCCTAATTATATTACCCCATTTTTCTTTCTGTTTTCCTTTCTTTTTAAATTTTTTTTTGAAAGAATAAAAAAAAAAAGGCTAAGTCTTCTGCTGCTAAAGAGTTGCAACTGATCTCTGTGATCTCCACTCAGGTCTCCACTACAAAAGTATGCCAATAAATAGCTGTCGCCATCTCTCACCATAAAATGTACGTTAAAAAATAAAGAATTGATCCATTTGATGCCTCTCCAATGAGGAATCTGCCCCGAGAGTACTCAATGAGCATCCTGCGGCTAGGCTGGTTGGCACACATTCTTGGGCGCTCATAGGAGAGGAACTGGATCCTGGATCTCCATCTGATGTATTTACAATCCTAATTCTCACTTACCCTTATGCATTTGGCATCTCGTCCCACACAACCTCATTATAAGTTTGTTTTTTGGTTTTTTTTAATGGAAGTCTCATTATATGTATTTGTTTTGTAAATACTTAATAGAAGCCTCATAATATTAGACCTCTCTTTCTTACTTTGGGTACTTTCATGTGAAAGTAATTATCCCATATCGGATGTGAATAGAACGATATATATGAAGGCATATAAGGACTTAGGCATCACTAACACTCCTAGACTTATATCTGTTTTGCCAGCTTAAGAACAAACACGTATACATACATAAGACAATTGAAAATTTGAAGTAAAAAAGTCCTTCAATATGGTGATTTGGGTGCAAGTTTGATCCTGTCGGCCTGAACCCGCCCTGAGCCCGAACAGGGCTTGGGCTGAGATATTTGGCCCTGAAGATAGGTCAGGGTTGGAAATTTCTGACTCTGAGTCAGAGTCGGGTCAGGCCAAGGTTGAGGCCTCAGACTAAGTCTAGCCCGGCCTGGCCCGACCCTGTTTTAAGTTGTACTATAGAGTATATATTGATATAATATATATATTATAAATTTTAAATGTCACCCACATTTTGTTATATAATATATTATATATGAAGATAGTATGTGATATAATACATTTTTTTTCTTATCAAAAAAAAAAAAAAAGATATAATACATTTTATTATAGTGTTATTTTACGTAAAATTGATTACTTTTTCCTCGGTCCATTTCAGCTCATGCATTTCCTTCCCCCTCCTCATGATCAGGGCCAATCAGGGTCAGGCCGGCCCGACCCTGAGGGCAGGTCAGAGTTGAATTTTTTCAGGCCCTGAGTCAGAGTTGGGTTGAGCCTAGGACCAGCTAAGGGGACTCAGGGTTGGGCTAGAATTTTATAAAGCCCGACTCAACCCAACCCTGTTGCAGCCCTAATGGTGATACCTATTTAAATAAATACAAAAGAGAAAGCATAATCACCAAATTCAAAAGAATAAATTAATGTAGATGATATGGACTTGGTGAAACTAGCAAAGGTGAAAGAACATATATTTGAGAGAGAGAACTAGTGGAATTAAAGGTGATTCTGTAAGTGGGTTATTATAAACATTAAACAAGAAGAAAGTAGACCAGCAGCCAACATGCATGGATATGGATATGTTCCTCCATAGTAGAACTCTTCTTTCTTTAGCTTTATATATAAATACTAAGCTTAATTAATTACTTTACTCTTCACAACTATGTATTATTGATTTTGATTCCTAGAGATGACTTGATCCTTTACTTATGCTAATCACTTCATGCTTAAAAGTTAAAGTCTAAAATACTGATAAATAACAATTAATTAAAGCTCTTTTTGAATTAGACTATAGCTCCAAACTCACACCAAAAGTTAAATCCATTCTTTATAATTTATATATGGAAAAAGAAAAATACCCACAATGAGTTGCGTCAGCCCTTTTCCTTTTTTGGGTCATAATGCTATGCTCTCTTTGTATATGGATGACATGTAACATAATATTCCCATTGATATATGTCTTAAGAGAAAGAGAATGCTATTTGGGTGTGTGCAATGCGCTACCCCTTGCGCCCACACACGGAGTGCGTGGAATGATCGCTGCATCCCCATGGAAAGGCGAAAAATCACGGGGATACTCAATTAGTTATTTTAACTCATTATAGAGATGAGAAAATTGACATTTACTTCAAGTTCCCTCCATTTTGTTACATAATATGAACCTCTTGAAATTAGCTGAAGGGTATATGTTAAGTTTCAAAGTTGAACCCTAAAATGTTGTTTTTATGGAAGAAAATTAAGATATCCGAATTTAATGGGATAGATACATAATTAAGCACGGTTTTTCTTTTATACATATAAAGATGATACTTGTTAATCTTGTAGGTCACTTAATTGAATGATAATACAGTTGACAGGGAAAAAGTTTTGAACAATGTCAGTTCAAAAATGAACTTGCACACCATCTCACATATCATTGTTCATATGAGGGAATGATATGTCATAAATGCCCTTCCCTCTTTTGTCAGATTCCAAAAGGGGTTCCCTTATTAGCCCGAAACTGCACTTGGGCATTATAGGGAACCCTCTCCCCAGTTGATATCATCTCAGTTCCAGAATGGGCTGCATTTTGATGCATTCTAGAATCCAAGAACAAAAATGACTATCAAATGACATTTTTGTTGTTTTAGAATGTGTTCTCAACCAAGAATGCATGCCAAACACAACCTTTTTTTTTTGTGCAGAATTGGGAGTTTTTTTATATATTTTTTACTTATTAGGGAGGGGGGGAATAGGGAGGGGATAAAGTACCAGCCAGGAGATTCAAACTCGAGGCCTCCTAGTGAGCATGGGCATGAAATGCACCACGGCTCACCAAATGCACTAGACAGCTGTTGGTAACACAACCTCCTTTTAACCATACGAAAAAAAAACCAGAAGCAATGAATGAAATTAAAAAAGAATGCGTCCTTGTCAATAACTGAAAGTGTTTGCAATTCAAAACATGTTTTAAATTGGATTCTTCTTTTCGGTAAAAACATGTGTTGGACTAAAAATACATGGCGGGGACACAAGTCCGAAAGGGAAATGATTTTGGCCACAAAAAGTTTTTTCGAAGGTTCACTTATTCACATGTCAGGCCTGGTCTGGACTCTGGACTGGAGAGGGTAGAAATACACCTCTTTAATGAATTCTCTTTTTCATAGAATTTGGATCCTCTATGCCTTCGGGTTGAGCGGTTATCGTGTTGTAGTCAATCCATAAGTTGTCACGTGAAGTTTATGCCGATTCAATGGTTGGTGGATGGCAGTTTTTGTTTTTTTTGAGTTTTGAGTGATAATTTGAATTTTGAATTGAGCTCGTCTACCAACCATTGGATTGATATGAAATTCACGTGGCGGCTTGTAGGTTGAACACAACACGATGTCCGCTCAACCAAAGGCCAGAGAGGATCCATATCCTTTTTCATACTGTTTAGATTAAGGCGGACATTTATTATTATTTTTTTAATTTTAGAGTCCTAATGACAATTACAAGAAGAATAATTTTGAGAAATTCAATTTGTTCATTTGTTGATGATGACTTCCAATTAAAATTGAATGTTTCGAAAATATAAAGTTATTCATCACATACATGTGGATTACACTTCTTCTTCAAGCTGAAAGAGCATAAAATGAAATAGTAGTTTTTTTTTTTTTTTGGTAAAGAAGCAGTAGCTTATAAGAAAAGGGAGTGGGAGAAGAGAGATCTCATTATTTCAATTCCCCTATTACAACAACTGAGAGCAAGAATGGTCACAGTAGAAGAAAAGAGATAATAATAAAAAATAGACATATAATAAAAAGAGAGTTCTATCTATCTCATCTTAAATATAGTCAGATTGGCATTTGATATAAAAACCCTTACACCCCTTGTTTGATGGAATTGATGGGAGAATCTCCCTTGTACGAATATTTTTCGCTTTTGCCCTTTTATCTTTTTTTTTTTTTTTTTATTATCTTCAATCAGTTACTTATCATGTTCAAATATTTTCTTCAAATATGTTCAATCTTTTGTTTTTACTTTTAATCTTTTGTTTCTACTTTTTTCCTGCTTTTGGTAGACAGAATCCCTTTCCTTTTCCAAAAATAAATAAAAAGAAAATGTGACTTAAGGGCCTTTTAACTATGGGGACCTCCCATCGTCCCACGATCATCAAAAGATATAATCCTCTCAAAATGGAAGTGATTCACTCTCAAGTTTCAAAGTTTAATTAACTGACCTAAAAGTCTAAAGGGAGAATGTTCTCTGTGCTGCAGTGTAGGCTACGCCAAGGCACATAGGAGTGGGTGCAATGACCACCCTGCCTCATGTACCTGCGTAGCCTGCACTGCGACATAGAGAACAGCACCCCAAATCTAAATTACAAAAAAAAAAGAAAGTTTTACCCATTTGAAGATAATATCATGGGTAGTTTGGTACCAAAACAAAAGATTCATGCAACTCATCAACCAAACAACCAACTATGCAAGAAAGACTGAATCATTGAGATTTGCTGTTGCCTGCTATAACCAAAACCCTTTCCTTCCTCTGACAACATGGCAAGTCGACAAGCAAAGAAGGGGGCAAGTGGGAACGTCAATAATAAGTTCATCCACATGGAAAATACGATAAAAAAAAAAAAAATAGAGACAAACAAACATACAAAAGACAGTGGCCAACATGAAGATCTTCTTTAAAAACGCAAGTAGTACAACAACATATTAGTATTTAACAAAACTCCGAAGAAAAAAAAGTCAAATACTATTGTTTAGGGTTGATTTGGTATGATTTCAATCTCAATTTAAGATTGATTTTATGAAATAGTCAATAAATAGATTTTTTGTCAAGAAAATGAAATTGTTTTGGGAGAAGGTGGTGGTGGCCATGACAATGGAGGCAAAATAGAGTAATTTTGATTTAATTTCTTTTTAAATGTAAAATGACACATTTACTCCTATTATTAATAATGCTCATTAAAATGGAATGCAAAATAAACGTGAAATTGATTTCAATGATTTCAATTCAATATTGAAATTGATCCTGAACTATATCACTATCTTGTATTTAGGATTTGCTATCAAATCTGCTTTGCCATGCGCAAAACTACATTGAGTACCTTAAGTACACATTCCCACTTGCCAATGGCGGCAGACTTCCATTTTTTTTTTCATCATCTATACATTGAACAACAAAGAAAATTACAGTTTATTAGCATTTAAGTACCAGCATTCTGATGTGCTTTAGACTGGATTTTTACATTGATGCGATACAGCGTACTTAGGGAATACCTTAGGATACCCATGTCACTCCGAGCAGTTTTGAAGTCGTGTTCGCAGTATGAGTAAGCTTTACATAGTTCCTCCTGTGGATCCAAATGCCCATGAGTTACCATCAATTGATTGGCTTTCAGTGTCAACTTGTAATACCAATCCACTATGTCAGTATAAGTTGGCCCTTGTTGATGGTGATCCAAGTCTGTGAAAGCACAGAAGGGAAAAGAATAAACTTAAATGAAATCTTGTGGAATATAGAAAAAAGAAATAAAAAAAAAATATCAAGAAACTTCCTACTCACACGAGGAGGTGGTGAAGATAGATGACCAAATATGTTACAAGAAGGTGACCAAGGTTCCAAGCCATCTTGCTATACCTTGACAACTATGTCTAGATAAGAGAGAGAAGATCATGCAAGAGTTTTGTTGAGATGAAGGACAAAAACAAGAATTCATTTGTACCTCCAAAGGTGAACTTTGTCATTTATATCAGTTCAAGATGAGTTAATACTACTTCATGAATAGTGGATACCTAGCTCATACCTGTTTCACTTACAGATAAACCCAATTTCAACACCAGAATAATTTTTGGAAAGAGCTAATTGGTTTTCCAGCAAATTTAGGAAGTCAGGGGCTCTTAAAGCCTACTAATGCAGGAAAAATGGTTGGGAGAAAAGGGAACTAAGGATACTAACATTGCTCAGGTTACATGGTTGAATTACTAGATATTGCAAGAGGCGGGGATGATAGGATCAACTTCAAGGTTCCCTTTCCAACTTCGTAAGTTAGCCAGCCAGATTGTCAAATCTAATAGCAGGAAGAAATTACAATTGGTTGGTTCCACATGGAGGCTCTTGCTGGTATGATAGATGGATTGTTCCAAGAGGAGCACTGATAGGTCCCAAGCATTGGTTTTGCATTAAAATAGCATATTTTGTTAATTAAAATACAAACAAGTAGTCTAACAGTCACACCTATTGATCATTTAGATGCCTATGGGTATCTACTAGGAAACCGACATAATTCTCTAAATATTTTGAATCTTTAATTTTAAAGACAAATTAAAAATCCAACAATTAAAATAAAAGAGAGAATAATTCTTATTTATCGTACCAAATTCAACGTTAAGCAATTTGAATTTTTTCTTGTTCAAATAATTTTTTAAGGGTTTTCTTCCCCGTCACTATGACTAGTGAAGTATAATGCTTCACTATTTGCCACATGATCATACATACATAAATCCATGTGATAAAGGATCAAGTAAACATCTCATTAGTATAATTTCAGCTTAAAAAGAGTAGAGAAAGTAGTTAAAATTACAAACGATGCCATTTTATATGTTATATTAATCTCCATTTGATGGTATTTTGGTAAATTTATTAAAACTTAAACATTAAATCAAACTTTGAGTAATTTTCCTTTTTTACTTTAGACTAAATTTGGTCATTAAGATGTACATACGTGGAGTCCCCTATCACATGGACTAACTCATGTACTGCCAAGTAACAAATAGTAAAAAGTTATATTTCACTATAACCTCACTAGGCCTAGTGAAGCTTAGAAGGACCCAATAATTTATTATAAATAATAAATGGCAAAAGGTTTTGTGCATGGCAACGCACGATACCTTTGGATGGGAATAGTGGGTCAAAATGACCAAATCCCCCTTATCATGCACCATCTTTACATGGCCGTGCACGACAACCTCCCCCAGAAGATATAAATATAAAAATAAATCATATCAAAGAGTCTTAATCATATTATCTATTTAATGTTGATTAATCATTGTTAAAACTGATACGTGATTAACAATAAGACTGCGTATGTATGCATGTTTTTAATGTCTATTTAGTTAGATCCTCTTATATTTTTAGGTATCTAGAGTTATGAAAAACTAAGGCAAAAGGAGTAGTTGGGATTCCTTTCCATTCTCTCTCTCACATAATGAGATATGGGAGCTTACATTGACATTCTCTCTCCTCATACAAAATATGAGTCCCCTACTAAATGAATTTGTATCTCACACTTTCATTGATGGGGTTTCCCACTTTGGCACCATGGGAAACCTTTGCACAAAATTAAATTCTTTTATGAATTAAGTAATTTATTTCTCTACCAACTAAAATCTAATCTATATATATGTACCAAACATTAAAATAAGGTGGAAATAAAACTATGATTTATAAAATATATAGTAATCTTAAAGGTCTATGATAAATGTTCACATACCAAATAAAATTTTGTAGTATATTGGTTTCCTCCAATGCGTTAGTCTCGTCGCTTTGAACTTTCATCATCGTAATTCTTTCTTGTATTTCAACAACATACATTTATGTTGAGGGATAAAAGCAAAAAAATAGTAGATGTAATATAGTGAATACTTCAGGGGTAATGAATTATTATAAACAAAAATCAGGCCAGTAAAGTATGGTGATTTTGTGTGTCCTTCATTCATAATGAATGCATGCCTTCATTCATAATAAAATGGTGTATGGGAATCAGCTTCCAGCTTAGTGACAGGCAACTAGATAGTTGGGGCTACCATAACTCTAGGGAATGTCGAGAGTTCAACCCTCCTAGCCCCATCTTTTTTGAAATAGTAATAATAGTATAGTAGTGACCTAGTGGGTTCTTGTCTAGCCCCCAATGTGGGGCTTAGCACAAAATTAATAAATAAGTAATAAAATGGTGTATGGATTCTAGTGAATACTTCTGATCCAGATCTCGATTCCATGTTTCAAAACCTTGGAAGGAAAAGGGTAAATAGTGTCTCCAAGTGCGTAGACAGTGCACTATGGCAGATCGGCGATAATCTAGTTGTCCCTAGGGCTTGTTTTTACCCACAATAGAAGCCCCCATACGGTGCCAATGATGAGGTCAGAGAATACATCTCATGATATTGTCCACCATGGGCTGCTCGCCATAGCTGCCACTCTCACGGTTTTAAAAGGCATCATAAGGAAGTGAAGACTTCAAGTCTCCAATCCTTATAAGGACCATGATTGTCCCTTCACTCACTAATGTGGCACTATCTTAGTTGCCCTTGTGGCTAGTTTTTACCTACAACACCATCGATTAATACTGATTAATAGTAAAGAGAGATGTAAATTAGTACAATTGTTGGTAGCACCCTATATATTTAGGTTAGGATTCCAAAAAATACCGTACCGATCTAGCTTTTCCGATAACCCTTCATTCTCTTTGTAGGACTACATAATGTTCTTGTGAATTTTGTCCAATACATTATCTGCTATTAATAGTTGGAGACTTCACTACAATGGGGGCCTAAATATTTTGAAATTTTATGATGAAGTACAGGTCCTTGTATGAAAACCATCACTTTATCTTAATTCACAATGGTTACATTGCAGAGCTAACAAAATTTCATACTTTCTGGATTAAGATTGGCATATTTTTTTGGAGAATGACAATCAAAAGAAGAATGGGAGAAATTGAATTTATTTAATTTGTTGACGGTGACTTCCAATAAAAATTGAATGTTTTGATCTTAATCTCATATTCATCACATACTTGCAGATTATCTAAACACATAAAATTTGCAAGTCACTAAATAAAAACTATATTTGTGATGTCCATCCAAATCAAGATTGGCAGCACTTTTAGATATAAGCTTTGCTATATCTCAATTAGCCCCACCTTAGATTTCCCATTTACTAATGATTTGACTTGTCAAAATTTGATTGAGCCCCACATTAGACTTCTTCTTGGAGTTAAAAGAGCATAGAATTAAGTGGGAGAAAATGAAAACAGGAATAGAATTAAGCTTTGCTATATCACCTAATTAGATCACCCATTTACCATTGATGCCACACATTGGAAGGCCTCCACTGCTCATTGTCATTTACTCTATTGTTATCAATATGGGTGTCAATCGGTCGGTTCGATTTCGGTGTGGCTTTTAGGGAAATCGAAACCGAACCAATAAGGACTTTTCGATTTTGGCTCAATTTTGGTTTCGGTGCGATTTGGTTTCGTGTCAATTTCAATTTATAATAACGGATTGATAATAGTTTGGATTCGGTTCGATACCGGGTTTTTCAAAACAAGTTGGGTTCAGTTTGTGCCTATTTTCTTCTCTTTCTCTTTTCAACTATATAAAATATTTCATTAGCCCCACACTTAAAAATTTTTTTTTTTTTTTTTTTTTTTTTTGGTAAACGGGAAATTTATTGATGAGAGGGGTGAGTACAACCAGTGGCATCAATCACACAAAGGTCCTGAAGCCACCGAATGGAGTTTGGCCAATGTCATGTACCCAATAGACAGCGCCTTCCTTGCTAGAGCATCCGAGACACAGTTCATAGCCCTAGGAACAAAAGAGAAGATAACAGAGGAAAAAGAAGTCCTTAGCGTAGTCACGTCCACTACTAAGTCCTCCACTTCCCACCCCGGGGACTTTGACCCCTCAACAAAAAGAATAGCATCCAAGCTATCCGATTCCACCACAAGATTATCATATCCCACTCTAAAGCCAAAAGTAGAGCATCACGAATGCCAACAGTTCTCCCTGGATGATCGAACCAAGAACAATAGGGATGGAACGAGCCTTAACCAAAGCACCGAGAATGGTCTCTAAAAATAATTCCAGTCCTCCCCTACTTGTCTCGGCAGTGAAAGCCGCATCACGGTTTGCTTTAACCGAGCCCATTGGGGGAGTCCAAAAGAACATCGATGAGAACTATCGTTCCCCAAGCCAACCGAAGAGGAGTTTGAAGCACCACGAAAATCGGACAGCATTAGAAAACTCCACGAAAGCTTTGTCGACCATTTGAAGCACATCCGATGGATCCCAAGTCTTGCCATTAAACACTGCTCATTTCGGGCACGCCAAAGGTACCAACAAATGAAAGAAGCTCTAGAGATAGCTTCTCGAGCCATCTTTTTATCTTGCTTGAACCAAACATTCCAGCTATAAATCCAATCCACCAAGCTCGGCCTTTCGGAGGAGAGAATTGAAGAGGACTACCGAACCAAACATTTCGAGCAAAGGGGCAATCGAAGAGAATATGGTCACCATTTTCAGGCTGAAAACCACATTTAGAACAGCTTGGATCGATGTTCACATGACGAGCCTGAAGCCCCGCTCCAGATGCCAAAGCTTCATTACAAGAGCGCCACAAGAAAGCTTTGATTTTAGGAAGGGATTGAATAGACCAGATTCTATTCCAAACTACATCGGGATATGATCCCATTTATGGCTTCTAGACGTGGAAGCCTTCGCAGCAAGGTTCTCCTCCTCCTTCCTAGCAAGCATTTTATAAGCCGACTTTGAAAATCGACCATCTCTAGAAGCTCCCCAAAATCTCTTGTCTTCTCCACCAAAGTAACTCAAAGAAATTTTAGACACTAGCTAGATCTCGAAGGGTGCAACACGACTTGTAATAACTCAAGGTTCCATCTCCTATTTGAATGGTCGATAAGATCCGCCACATACAATAAATTGCAATCCTCCTGTTTTTGAAATTGAAGCTTGCCACTTGGTAAGGTTGGAACCCACCTATCTTCCCAAATTTTTATTTTGGAACCGTCCCCAACTCTCCATATCGGACCTTCTAGGAGAACCTCACGGCCTACAAGAAGACTCCTCCAACCCCAAGAAGGGCGATTTCCTTCTTTAGCTTCCGAGAAAGTCACAACGAGGAAAGTAAATAGATTTCAAAAACTTCGCCCAATGGCTGTCCGGAGAAGACCACAACCTCCAAGCGGCTTTTGCAAGCAAAGCACGATTCGAAGCTTAGAATCCTTGAAGCCCAAACCACCTCTCGATTTAGGTCTACACAACCTTTGCCGGGACATCCAATGAATTATTGCTTCTCATCGAGTCACCCCAAAATAATCTAGCGAGAAGCCTTTTCACCGAGTCATGAAAGGACGAAGGAAGCTTGAAGTGAGAACTGGCATAGTTTGCCATAGGAGCTACTGCTGCTTTAAGTAGCACTTCTTTTCCAACATGAGACAATAACTTCCCTTTCCAGCCTTGGAGTTTACTAAGAGTCATTTCCTTGATATCATCAAAGACCTCTTTTTGGTTACCCCAAAGTGTGTAGGTAATCCCAAATACTTTGATGGTCCATCGCCATGCTTCACCTTAAGAATTCTAGCAAACCATCTCTTTATTCTTTCATGAGTATTTGGACTAAACATAAGGCTGGATTTATGAAAATTAATGGCTTGACCGTAGCACTACAGTAGAGATCCAAGCAGTCCTTTAGAGAGTTAACCTCTGTAAATCAACTTTAGCAAAAAGTAAACGATCGTCGACAAACAAGAGGTGGGTGATGGGTTCGCCTCTATGACGAACTTTCACCCCTTTGAGATTACCCTCCATTTCAGCCTTCTTAATAATAGCTGTAAGAGCTTGAGAGCAGAGAATAAAAATGGAAGGCGAGATTGGATCCCCCGGCGGATTCCCTAGATGGGGAAATAGCCCCCTTTATACACCCATTAACAAGAAGACTATAAGAAACTGAAGTGATACAAGTCATAACAAGTTGCACCCAATTTCTCTGAAACCCAACTTAAGAAGCATACCTTCAATGAAACTCCATTCCAACCTGTCATAGGCCTTCCTCATGTCTAATTTTAGAGCCAGGTATTTCTCTTTCCCTTTTTCCTGCTTCTTAATGTAGTGAAATAACTCATGCGCCACCATAATATTATCAGAGATTAACTGCCGGGAACAAAAGCGGTGGGAGGGCGAAATCAAGCGGTCCAAGACCCCACTCGGGCGGTCGCAATAACCTTGGTGATGACTTTGAAGGCGATGTTGCACAAGCTAATAGGCCGGAATTGGTCTGCACTCTCAGGAGCTTTTACCTTAGGAATGAGGCAAATAAAAGTCTTATTTAACTCCTTAGGGATATGACCTGTAATAAAGAACTCCTCAACTAGAGCCACCAAATCATCTTTTACAAATCAATTTCCCTATTTTCATAACCTCATACTCATTGATTTGTAACAATTTTCCTTACAACCATAAATTTCTCACTAATATTGAAATCAATTCAATTATTCATAACCTTATACTCATTATTTTTTTATAGGTTTTATTCGGTTCGATTTTTGATTTGTTATTGGTTGATCCGGTGCGATCCGATTTTCAGCCGGTCCCATCATACCCCAATCCAAAACTAATCCAATAAGGATAGGTTCGATTCGGTCTTGGGTTTTTTCGATCGATCTTAACAGGTCGGGCTAGGTTTTGACACCCTTAGTTACCATACAAAGCCCCTCTTAAAAGTGAGATTTGAAGCTAAAAGATTTGAATGAGAAAGTACCTAGCCGTCAACACTCTACACCATAGGTTGAGGTATCGGATCGGATCAGCCAATTTTGGCTGGATCGGATCGGTATCGGTCTAGACCGATCCCAATATCAGTCCGATCCAACTGTATGGACAGGGGCAAAAATATAAAAAAAATTAATTTTTTTATAAGAAAACAGAGACAAAAGTATCATATTTACCCGAGTTTGGACGATCCCAATCCGATCCAACCGATACCGAGATCACGAACCATAAAGATGATGAATTTTTAAGGATTCTCCATCTCCGTTTAAGCAAAAAAGCTTTATTGTGAATATGACTAATTAAGGGGAAACCCCAATCCTCCAAGAGAATTGTTCTATTTTATTTGACCAATGGTAGAACTATCGATAGAAATATATAAAACTCACCAGCTTGCTTCCTTTAACCATTTACCCAACAATGAAAGAGATTTTAACCCTGCCAGAAATATATAAAACTCACCAGCTTGCTTCCGTTAACCATTTACCCAACAAGTAAAGAGATTTTAACCCTGCCTTATCTAAAGTATAGGGTCTTTTTACTCTTTCTATCCATCGGCAGTGCATCTCTATACTTCCATTATGATTATGAGAGAGACACATAAGAGCCATAAGATCTCCATCTTGCATAGTTGGTTGCTTGGTAATTCAAGAGTCTCAATAGTGGGTTTGAGTGAAAACTCTGAAGAAGGAAACAAAATAGAATGGTACTCATGTAATTCAACAGCCTTTTATGTATAGGTGTACCTGTACACGTGTATAAGCCCACTTCTAAACTGATAAAGATAAGTGGATACAGATGTTCACTCGCCCTCGACCCGGTTCAACATGCATATATGAAAAACACCTCAGTCCCAACCCGGACAAGAGAGAGGAGAGATACCTGTCTTCAAGGAACCATATCCTTTAAATTCCCATAGATATATTATAGTGCTCCCAAATTCGGGTTAAAGATATGGGTGTAGGTCCTCACGGCCACCGTTAAGTAACGTCTGGTCTTTCATTTCTGTTACTTTCTAAGTGCGGAAACTATAAATAAGCATTGGATAATATCAGAGACATCAGAATATTGCAACGGAATAACTGTAAACATTTCTATTAATTGTAAATGCTGGCATCAGCCATCTCATGCTATAAAGAACCTATCATTTGTTACATCTCAAAATGAATGTAATATTCCAGTTCATTCTAGAGTTAAGTTAGATGGTGAAGACTGGAAGTTGAAGTTAGTAAAGAAAGCAAATGAGCACTAGTAGCTCAAAAAGAGTTGAGTATAGAAAAACATAGCACAAACTTAATTGTGACTGCCAACCCTTCTCAATAAGGGTATAGGTATTGGATGAGGTACACAGAGATCAGGGCATGTACTTCCCCGACATTGAGGTGACCGGCTAGGGTGTCGTGCTAGTCTTTCCCAACGCCTTGATGACTGGCCAAGGTGTCAATTCATGATACGTCGTGGACTTACCTAGTGTTGAGGTGACCGGCCAGGGTATCGTACTACTCTTCCCCGGTGCCTTGATGACCGGTTAGGGTATCGCTTCATGTTCTTCCAGATATAGTTGGATCCCCACAGATCTTAATTTAGAGTTACAAAGTATTGTACCCTCACCTTTATAGATCGATCTCAGTGGTAGTTCACATGAAGAAATAGATAAAGTAGGCCAAAGAAAGAAAATAACAGATAACCAGATAAAGTAAGTTACAGAAAGAGAATCACAGATGAAATAAGGCATAGCAAAAGAATAGCAGGTCAACAGACACAATAAGCCAAGAAAAATAATAGCAGATGAATGATGTTTACATTGTTTATGAGTATCGTGAATGACAACTATTTGTATTATCAAATATAGTATACTAGATTTACTGATTATAATTACAGCATGTTCATAGCATGGTTTTTCCACAATATAGCATGATTGTATACATTCATGAGCATGATATGGATTGCGTTCTTTCACACAAAGCTAGTTAGCTCATCTTATATTTATGATTGCTTTTACATAGCATGTACACGTAGAGTGCTGGTGTGTGGATTGTATTTAGAGGTCCAGAAGGAAATGTGTCACACCTTTCGAGTAGATGGTCAAATAGAGATATCAGAGTTTGATTCTAGTGTATATACTACTATCCACTCCCAGCTGGCGGAAGGGATATTGGGGGACCTCATTACCCTACTTATTTCTATTGTTAAACTAACATTGATGAAACCTTCAGTTTCGGTTCTTTGCTGTACTTTATTATTCATTACTTATCATGCCTCACATTACTAAACAATTCATAAAAACATATTTCATTTCTATATAAATCATAAATAATCTCATTGGCATGATACTATAACAATATTGGAAAAACATGCAGGGATATGTCCGAATTCCCCTCACATGTTTGTGTCTGTGCTAGATGTTGGGTATATTGTCCTCAAACAATGTATCTAGTATTCTTCTGTTACTCTTGGATCAAAATGGATCCCTAAATATATATCATTTCATTAACATTAGGGTTCTCTTTTATACACTTGGAATGGTGAATAAGGTCCCTCACCACCCGTATTTAACTAAACTTGTCTCTAATAGCCCTACTTGGGCATCTATGCATCACTGGTCATCCCTAAGTCAAACTAGTAGCCAAAATGAGAAAATCTACTAAAATAGGGTTGTTATTACTTTCTTCCCCAATACTTTATGAGATTTCATCTCCCTTTTAAATTATATCACTTTAGCTTCTTACCATTGCTATTAGGGAGCTTTTTAATGGATTAAACCACCGTGAAACACTAAAAGAATTAAAAAAAAAAAAAGGGGGGGGGGGCTTAGGGTTTACCTTTCTAAGCTCAAAACCCTAAGTGGAGAGCTTTTTCTTGATTCTTGCTGATCCCCTCTTGATCTAAGAGCCTTTGCTAGCAATCAAGGTTTGAATCTCCAAGATTTTGGCCTCAGTCCTCCTCTTTTATTCTTTCTCTTTCCTCTCTCTCTTCCAAGTGCTAGCAATCAAGGCTTGAATCTCCAAGCTTTTGACCAAAATTTTTTACTCAGTCCTGCATTCAGCTTCTTGCTTTGAGCTCTTTCTAGAAGTGTTATGTTCATCCACTCAGCTACATCGTTTTACTGTGGTGTATGACACCATGAAATGACGTGTAATCCTTTAGTCCTTGCATAGTTCTAGAAACACCTTGTACCTATACTCCTCTCCATTGTCTGTTCTCAAGTACTTAGTTTTCTTTCTTGTCGTCCTTTCTACCTCAACCTTTCATTCTTTGAATTTAGTGACTACCTCATTTTTATGCTTCATGAAGTAGACCCAGACTTTCCTTGAGTAATCATCAACAAAGGTCACAAAATATTCTGCCCCACCTTTAGATTTGATTGGTGAATGACCCTATACATCACTGTGTACATAATCAAGCACACCCCTTGCTCATGTTTTGCAATTCTGAAACCCGAACACATAATACTTGCAGAAGTTCAGTTTGCAAGTTTTCACCCTGTTCAACAGTTTTTTTTGGTGAAGCTTCATCATACCTCTTTCACCCATATGTCTCAACCGCATATGTCACAAATGAGTGTCATCTGTATCAGACTTCACCTGTCATTGTACTTCCTACGAGTCTATATAGGATTCTTGTTATCTGTCCTTTCATGACAACCATAGCTTCCTTAATAACTTTGAGAACTCCACCTCCTACGGTATACTTGCCTTGAAGCCTTCGGCTTCTTAACGATCCTTCGGAATCAATCGACAAAACCAAGTGAAGAATACAAGACATCGCACCCCCAACATTGTCAACTGTAGAGAAACTTTCTTCATCTGAGTCTAAGCGCAAAAAGAAGAAGAAGACGACCAATTAGGATAAGAACCTTAAGATGACTGATAAGGGAGTGAAAAAGGGCAAAAAACCTAAGAAGGGCATACACGGAGAATTAATTACCATAGAGAAGAGCTGTTTACTTGAGGTTTCACACTATCCTGTAGAAAACCGAAGTCCCACGTCAAAAGTTTGCGACTCCAAAGCATGGTTTGTAATATCGGGATCAGATCGGTAACGGCTGAGACCAATCTTGAATATTGGCTGATCCGATACCAATCTACTGATACGACCAAAGGGTAAAAAAGTAATACAAACCAACTTTTATTATAAGCAGGGGTAATTCACTAATTCTATCCTATCCGAACCGATTTAGGACGATCTGGATTGGTATCAGCCGAGATCGATCCGGATCCGATTCCGATACCTTAACAGTTAAACCATTCTCCAAAGTCTCCAGACTCGAAACTCGAAAGTCGTTGGAAACACTGTTTTAAGTCCATAACCCCTTGATTTCAACGGATCATTAACTCACTGAAAGTTCAGATCGATTCGACCCTGAATCTTCACTCGCTTTCACTCTTTTTTTCTCTGCTTTCTGCAGGAATGGCCAGAAATCTTGGGTTTCTGGTTCTGTTTCTCTCACTATCCTTGTGTGAAGCTGCGATCTTTCGACCTATAACGGATAGTCATCGATCTGCTGCTTTAGAGATTTTTGCACCGGTCGATCGATCTTACATAAGGTTGGTTAAACCCTAAACCTCATGTTTTAGAAATATTGATCAATGCATTCCGACCTCAAAAGTTCACCACAGTTTCATAGATCTCTCTCTAAGGCTCTCTTTGATACCTCTCAGCTTTTTGTGTATACGCAAGACAACCCAATTGCGACGGCAACCGGGGGTTTAAAAAGGGGATGAGATCATAAGAGTCGATCTCATTTGACTCCTGGGAGAGACACTTGTGTGAATGGAAAGTGGAAAGGACAAGTTTGGTTGGCTCTTGGTTGAAAATGGAACACTAAATTGGCGCATTTCTCTGATTTCTAGTGGGGAAAAGCTATAGATCAATGGAGTTGGGACATAGTCGAAAGTGCGCTTTCTTTATCAGTGAAGGACGGGCTATTCAGTTTTTTTAATGAAAACTATCATGGTTTGATACATTTTGTTGTAAATGGAATGCCAAGGAATGACAACTTGAAAATTGATTTAATTTAGTTAATTCTGAGAATGCTCTATGTGAAAGCAAATGATATTTTCCTTTGCTTAGGATCTGGTGGGGAATTTAGTATTATGGTTGGTTCTATACGTCAAATATTGTAAAATGTCATTTCAAATTACTGCTGTTAAAATTTCATGTATCTTTAATTCAGAGGAATCTTCCTGAGAATTTGATGTGTTTTAGTACGGTTGAATGCTTTATTCTTTAACCGAGTATGGATGCTGTTTGTGAAAAACAAGTGATGCATTCCTTTGTTTTGGATCTGATGGGGAATGTTGTCGTATGGTTGGTTTCATACATTTAGTATTGTAAATAATGCTAGCATTATCTTTATTCAGAGGGTGAGCCTTGGCTCAACGGTTAAGTTGCGCTATTGCAACCATCAGGTTGCGAGTTCAAAACATGGAAACAACCTGTCCACGAAGCAGAGGTAAGGATGCGTACATTTGCCCCTCCCTAACCCTGTAGTAGCGGGAGCCTTGTGCACGGGGACGTTCTTTTATGCTCCATGAGAATCTGATGTGTTTTAGTGTGGTTGAGTAGCTTCTAATCTGATTTAGTATGGTTGTGTGCCTTGTGGTAGGTTTCTTTCTTCCTTACTTTTTTGGGGGGGAGGGGTGGGTGGGGGTTAGGAATTTGGTGCTACCATTCTACATGTTGGCTTGATGTCATTAGAAGGAACTTATGTGAATCTAATGAGAAGTAATTGTTCAATAGCTGACTTAATGTTACTGTTGACCAGCTTGGAGGAGACATATGAAGCACTAAGAACATTTCAGGTTCTTGGCATAAAAAAGGCTGCTGATATAAATAAAGAAACATGCTCAATTGTTGTAGAAAAACTTGGGCCATCATCTTCAAGTCCAAAGGATTTGTTTTATGCCTTAAGAGTTAATAGTATCTTGAAGTGCAATATTAATGTGGATAACTTTGAGGTATTCTTCTAACTGATGGCATGAGGTTGTATTGAAACTTTCTTGTGAGCTTTACCATTTTTTGTTCTATCTTTATAGAGATGGCTATATGCATGATAGATATTGCTTTCTGTTTGTATTCAAGGTTATAACTTCAAAACTTCAAGCAGTTGTGAAGGACGCAAATTCGTTAATTGACCTTTATTATTCAATTGGAAGCTTGGCTCTTATTAAGGTGATTTCTGCTTCGGACATCAACTTATATGTTTCCTGGTGTGGCAGCAGATTGTACTATTGTTTCTGTTCCCTTTGTTAAGTTTTCTTTATGGGGAAAAAGTCAAGTTGAAGATCATTTAGAGGATTGGAATACTATATTAGTTGCACGGTTTTTGCTTACTTATGTCTTCTTGTTGGTATGATTTTTTTTTTCTTCAAAATTGGTGCTGTTTCTAATTTAAGCTTGGAAGTAACTTATCCTTCTTATTAACCTCATTGGCCTGTCACAATGTTTCATTTTAAGAAACTGAAGCTTTCGGTTTATTTTCTTATCTCAACTTCCTTGCAGGATGAGGACGCTGGAAGCAATGTACATCTTGGGGATGCAGATGGAATTTTTCATTCAATTAAGGTTTCATCACCCTATATATTTTAATTTTACTGTCCAACTTCTCTTGGACAACCATTTTCTGTCTTCCATTTACAGCAACTAGACCTATCATGCCAATGATAAAATTTTTATTTATCTGTTATTGATAGGCCCTCAGCCAGAGTGATGGAAGATGGCGCTATAGCTCTAGTGGTGCTGAGTCTAGTACTTTTGCTGCTGGTATTGTATTGAATGCATTGTGATTTTGTTTCCATGTTCTATTTTGAGTAAATATTGGATTTGAAGGTCTATTATGTTCTATTTTGAGTAAATATTGGATTTGAAGGTCTATTATGTTCTATTTTGAGTAAATATTGGGTTTGAATGGCTATTATGTTCTATTCTGTTTTTGTAGTTTTTTTTTTGTGACGGCTGATTTAGTTTTTGATCAATTTCATTTTTAAGTTTTTCAATTTAGGTTCCTCACTCTCTGATGTCCTATTTTTGCTGTAGGGCTAGCACTTGAAGCCCTTGCTGGTGTTGTCTTGCTAGCTTCCTCTGAAGTTGATCAATCTATGGTAAGGGTGTTTTCTGCAAAAATCGACTATAGAAAATGTATTAGTTATATAGAATTGATGCGAGTCTCTATCTATATTACTGGATTGATTGGCATATGAATAGTAGTATCAGTCACATGCATCTTCTTTTATATTTTCTTGATTGATTGTTACACGAAACCAAGTAACCTTACAAGGGATGGTACCTTAGGCCATGGTCTGTTTTTGCATTTTTCCAACTAAAAGGTGCCAGAAACTGGTGGCAGATTTAATATACATAGTTGTGTTTTCAGATCATAACAGTTGCAGACACATTCAGGCATGGTGTTGACGGTTCTGAACTGCAATGTTATAGACTTATACAACCATAGTTGTGAATGCCAAATCGAATTGTAGAATCCCAATGAGTTGTTTGTGAATTGGATCGGGATTTGAACAATCAATTGTTGTATCCAAATGGTTCCCCAAAGCAATTGGAAAAAAAATTCAAAAAGTTGGAGAAAAATCTGAAATAAAGGAAGAACTAATTATCCATCTAATTTAACGTATTTCTGTTCAGTGAAAACCATATGAATGTTGTTTGGAAGCTCATACAACAAAACCGATATTGGACAAGACTCATTATATTCTTACATAAACATGATGCAGTATCTAGGCACTAGTAGAGCAACGCTAGGAGAAGAATAGCTTGCGGTTTCAAGAATTTCAGAAATTGTAGTTTCTCTAGAAATCCTATTCCTAGTCTACTGTAATGTTGGTTTTAAAGGTGAAAGGTGCTTCTGCTCTACCCTACGTCTTCCTCTTCTCCTCCTCCATCCCACCCCTTCCCAAAATAAATAAATAAAACTCCAAACTAACTTGGCAACCAAGGTTTCTCCTGACATGCTCTTTGCAACGTCGCATTGGATCCCCAATTCCCCATGCATCCAGTCAAGATCCATCTACTTATAGGCAAGAAAAGAGTATTTTGGTTCACATACAGAATTTCTGTGATCGTTCTCTTTCGTTCTCTCCTTTCACCTTTTGAGACTTTTCCTAACTTCTTAGATGGTTTTGATGTCCTGAACACAAAAAAAAAGGGTAAAGGTTTTTTGAGCAGCCAGGTAGAGTACGAGGCCAGCTCAGGTTCACGTACAAGAACATTCTTGTATGCCTAGATGCCATCTAAATGGAATCCAGAGGAGGAGTGGATTCATAGAGTACAGTGGTACGGTGGCACCTAAGTGTGTATCTCTTTTCTTCTCACATGAAATGGCATCGTCGCCCAACAATATACAATATTGTTTTACCATACCTCATTAGTGCGTGCCCTATATTGCTTGCTCAAAGAACCATTGCTAAAAAATAAAAAAAATAAAAAAAAATTCTGTAGTCAACTTGCTGATGAGGCCGGTTCCTTTAACCTGCATAACCAATACTAATGTTTTCAAACCCGAGCCACCCAATTAGTCATTTTGAAGGCCATGTGGGTGGGTCAACCAAATTTTACTTAGGGGGGCTAGGGTTGAATGGTTTTGTGGGATTTTCTCAACCTGTTTTGAAGGCTGGGTTGTGGGTCAATCAGTCTACCACCGATCCAGGTTTCAGAACATTGATAATCTTTTTTTTTTTTTTGTGTGTAGAACAGAACATTGATAATCACCTTAGACATACCTGTTGAGGTAGTCCACTAAGAGAGGCTTGATCTAATTCACTACTCCAAATGTGAAAATTTTTAAAATAAAATTGGTTAAATGACAATAAAATTTTCAAAATCAGGACTAACAAGAAGATGCACGACAAGAAATGGACCATGGGAATGTACAATACATGGATAAGGAATATATGATTAATTTGACTCTGAAATTTAACACATGACCAACCAAGACTATCTATCCAAGCATCAACCTCCCACTAGAGTGAAGAAGCACCAAGCTGCCAACCACTGGCAACCAGTGCAATTGTTGTTTTTATTTATTTATTCTTTCCAATTGTCCAAAATTTTTGTTTTGAACTATGGTTTGTCCATTTAAACTTGAACTGGGCCCCTTTTGGTTTGATGCCTGGTCTGGTTTTAGATACTATGATTCTGATATTTGACTGAAGGTTTAGAAGATGTCATCAGACTGTCCAGCACCATTGAGATTGAAATCTCAGCATTTTTTTGTTGGTGCAACTTCTCATGAGAGTGTTCTGATCAAATTCAGGGATTTACTTACAGACAATAACATAACTCATAGTAGATTTTAAAATTGAATGCAGATCTGAATTGATAGAATAAGAGATTATGAAATCTCAGATTGAAAGAACAACTCAAAATTTAAGGGAACAGCAGAATCATTCATTCTAGAAGCTAGGTTTGCAGCGAATGTAAACAAGAACTATCAGTATCAAATTCTAGGAATTGAACTCAACCTTGACCTTAATGTATGCTGCTGTTGAATGTGAAAGGTCTGACTGAGAATCTACCCTAGAAACTGACGAATCCACCTTAGCCTGTACAGGAAACCACACGATATAAACAAATCAGAAATTTATTATTTCAGTACTGAAATTCGTGGCCTATAAAGGGCATTGTACAAGCTTATTTATAGAACTAATATATGTAGAAACCCATTGTGAATAAGAAAGTCACTAAACCAGTTACAACCTCTTAATCTTAATAACAAGTAGGGCTTCTAAACTTTAAACAACACAACAACATCATAGCCTTATCCCAACTTAATGAGGTCTGCTACATGGATCCTAGATGAGTCAGCAAAATAATAATAAAGAAGTAAAAGGGGAGGGGGCATACATGATCGACACACACTCTAGGGCATCGTCCCTTCTTAGTTACGTACTGCTTCTTAACTGCCCAACATTCCTCTCTAGGCCTCGAGATGGATTGTAATACAACAACAGCATCACATCATTATGGTCCAACTATATGGGGTCGACCACATGGATCTTTGCTCTCCAATAAGCTCTATTTGAGGCTCTGAACTATAAGCATTTAGCCTAATTCTAGTAGGAAACTGAACATAAAATGAGCAAGATGCTCCCAAAGAGCCCTTGGCTTGGCCTTTTTAGCCCTTCTCTTCCCTATGCTTCCCTTGTGAGGAAGTAGGAGAGGGTTCTGCTACTTTGATACCAGTGGATGTGGATTGTGGATTGGTACTTAGAAATTTCTTGCTATCCGTCGTATCCTGTGTTGGCAAAGCAAAAAAATACTTTTTAGTACCGATGGTATGTATAGGTACTTCAATCCTTGACAAGAAAATAGGTCAAACTGCCTAAGCCCAAGTACTGACAAAAGAAAAGAATCCTAATCTAAGCTCACAGCTGACTGAAAAAGCTCTTGCATGACCTTTTTCAGTTTTCACTACGAATCAGCTAATTGTACATATTGCATGCCCTCATATTACAATGTGCTATTAGTGTGGTACTGTGAAGCTTCTGATGTTATATATGATCTAAAGTGTGCTTTCTTTGACAGATTGGTACGGTGAAAAATGACATAATGAAGCTTTTTGACAGTCTTGAGAGATATAGTATGTGTTCCTTTCCTTACCACCCCTGCCCCTGGGTATCTTTTTTTTTTGTTTTACTGCATTATTTTGGTCTGACTGCTTGTTGTACTTTTCCATCCATATGATATTTGGTGCTATGAATTTGTATCACCAATTCTATGGGTACAAATAACGTTTCAACTAAATGTCTCAAGATTGTTAAGAATTGATATAACATTTGTAATGTTACTGAAGATTAAATTTTTTGCAAAGGCTGTAAATGGGTGTAAATTGGGGATGTATATCTCTGATGTAGGATAGGCATTAGACCCCCTACTCTGAGAAGAAATGGGCCACAGATCTCAAATAGTAAGTGCAACTAATAATGTATTCTAAAGAAACCAAGCTCTTTTTCTAAGTTGAGATCTAACCCTCTATCAGATCCTTGAGAGAGTTGGGTCAAAATATACTGAAATCACTTGAAAATTTTGTATGAAGAGACGAATATCAACTTAACCAGTTCGTTAGTGAATGTGAAGCACTCTCGATAGATAAAACTCAGAGCGGTCATTATTCAGATTTCAATAGCAGTAAACTAGCTGCAATTAAAAAAATTCATGGAAAAAAGGGAAAAAGAAAGATATAGATAAAAAATTCTGAGAATTGGGATCAGGAAGTAGCCTTGTGGCAATGTAACAACACCTAGTTCCATAGCAAGGAAACAACCCTAACTAGGGTTTTAGCATGCCACAGCAAGTTCCAAAACAGGGGTTTGGGATGCCTAAACATGTCCTTTTTTAAATTTAACTCCTAATCAATTTGGTTTTTTCCCCCAGACTGATATAATTATGATCCTTCGAATATTTGTTTTGAGCTGCCAAAAATTTGGCCTGTTGTTGACATTTTGGCCCATCTAGGTAAAATTTTGTCTTGAAATGAGCAATAGGTTTGATGTGGGAAAGATGTGAACATGAGACCTCCCACATTCCTGAACAGCTGAACTTTTACCAATGGCCAAACTGCATCAAATTCCTCATTGTTATTTAAAAATAGTCATTGACTCTTTAAAGATACAAGAAACTCAATTTTCATCATGTTCAGACCATTTATTTAAGTCAAGATATGAATTGGATGAGTCAGCTTCACCAGGTCTTCTGTAGGTATATATAGTTGCTATTATTTACTCATAAGACTCCATTAACTTACTGTAGATGACGGTGCCTTCTACTTTGATGAGAAACTTGAGCATCAGGGCCCTCTTTCGGCCACTGCATCTGTAGTACGTGGCGTAACAGCATTTGCAGCTGTTACATCTGGAAGCCTGAATGTGAGTTTATGCAATACTTGGTGCATTGGCTTTTTTCTCTTAGATCCCTTTTTTTTTTTTTTTTTGGTCTTTTGTTCTGTTCTTACACTTCTATTTTGAGTATTTCAGCTTCCAGGTGATAAAATCGTGGGTTTGGCCAACTTTTTCCTTGGAATTGGAGTTCCTGGCACTGCCAAAGACTTATTTGATCAGATAGATTCGTTGGCTTGCTTAGAGAACAATAGGCAAGTAATAATTGTGACGCTCTCTACTTAATTGACCTTCAATAGTCCACATAGTTCAGGCCTTGTTTCCCGGTGGGCATGTGTAGGGGCACATGCGTGTACCCGGGGGACTAGTTGGGCCGAAGGTCCGGACACCCTCATTAGCAAAAAAAAAAGAGGAGCTAGAGTAAAAAAGAGCTAGACTGGAAATTACCCGGGCAGAACTGGGAATAGATATGGATGGCTTTGGGTTAATTAACAATATGGCTTTGAAATAGAATAGATGGAAAACAGTATTTATGTCGAAAATCCCATGTAGTTGTGATAGCCTTAGATGGAGTTGAGTTGTTATTGTCAAATGAGTTGTTCTATCTGAATATTCATGGATGTGATTTATGGGTTTTCTTGGTTTTTATTCATGCCTAGTCTCCTTAGTGATAACTTTGTGGAATATTAAATGTTTGGAGTACGGTCTGCTGTTCACGTGAAACTATCTGAACACTTCAGCACTAATTGTTTTTGTAGGTATTTATTCTGTTTTTATGTGAAACAATTTTCAAGTTTATTTCTTTTGTTACAGGTTTTTCATTCCACTGATTTTTTCACTCCCAGCTTCTGTGCATTCCTTGACTACGAGAGACCGGCTAAAGGTAGTATTTAAGTCATCTTAGCAGAATTCATACGCTGTAGTATTGGTTGAGTCCAATTGAATTTTTAATTGTTTTTGAATTTCAGATTTTAATCGGGAGTTCAAAATGAGTCATAATTGGTTTTGTTAGCAGTATATATGAATGTAAGCACCCTCCTAGAGAAGAGATTTGAATGAAAAGAAATTGAATTTTTTCTAGTTGCTGCTGTTGTGTGACCGCTGGTCGACTACTTCTCTTCTTACCTCGTTCTGCATGATTCAGATATGAGTCCTCTTCTCATGTGTGATCTTCCATCTCCCTCCTCACTTATGCTTTTCTTCCTCTATTGTTGTTTTTTTTTCCTTTTCCTTTTCCCTGGTTGTAGTCCTGGGCGGAACGTAATGTAGTCTTAGATAGGTAGGAGACCTACTAGGAGCCAGGTAAATCAGAGTTTTTAACTATGCTGGCCGAATGGGACAGAATAGATAAACTAGGGCAGAATTAGGGTTAGGGTTAGGGTTTTGAGCTAGGGTTTTATTTGGTAATGATGTGCAGGTTTTTAGGAGTCTATTAATGTAAGTTTGGTTTGATTTGGATGAAATTGGAAATCTAGGGTTTCGGGTTAGAGGCCTTGTAAAAATTGGGTGTTTTTAGAATCTAGGGTTTAGAGATGGAATCTGAGGAAAGTGAGCTGGTCGAGTGTTAATGGCAGTATGGGGAGTGAGATGAAAATAAAAGATCAGATTTTGATGGGTGGTTAGGTTTAGGTTGAAGTTAGGGCTGTAGGGCTTAATTAGGGTTTAAGGGATTATAAGGCTGCAATGGAGAATTGAAATTAGGGTTGTTGTCAAGTAAAGTATGAAGGCTGTGGATGAAGTTTAATGATGATTGATGGGGGGAATAAGGATGCTGGTTTGATGATCTGAATTGGATCGATGGGGAAGGTAGGTTTAGGTTAGAGGATGAGAAGTAGAAGGGAATAACTGAAATTAAACTAGCTTACTGGTTTGAAGAGATCCCCAAGAACAGCAGCTTGAGCAATTGTGAGAAAACCTCCCGATCTTCACGATGCAAGGAGTCACAAGAGTTCACCCACCCTATCCACCTTGAGATCCACAAGGATGCACACTCACAAGGAGCAACAACAGCAACAAAGGCAGCAAGCATCAAGCTGAGTTTTTATTAATCAAAATTCGTATTCAATGCTGGCCTCCCTTACAAACTTATATAGAAGACTCAAAAATAGACTTAGACACTAAAAAGGAAAGGCCTAATCCTATCCCTAACCTATTAGCTAACTTAAAGTGACTAGGAAACTGAAATAGACTCAAAATAGAGTCCTAATCCAGTCCAACTAAACAACTAAAAGAAAAACTAATAAAATCACTTAAATTGAACCATTGGTTGAACCGGTTCAATTTAAAACACCAAATAAAAAGCTAAGTATGGAAATAAAACTAAGTATGGGAGTTAATCCCGTATGCAACCTGTTTACCCATATTTTAGGCTCATAAAAGTGGCCTATTACATTAGAAACCCATGGGATCAAAGGCCCAACATATATGTAACCCAACCCTAGATTTATTTCCAATGAAACAAGCCCTATTTGGTGATGAATCTGCATCAGAACGGGAACCCCTGTTTTTGCTTCAAGTTTCAGTTTGTTATATTTGAGCATATATCCATTATCATAGCTCCGTTTTCTCCCAGTTTTGGTATTTAAGGGTCTGTTGACAATAACTTTTGAATTTCTGAAATTGCATTCCAGTTTCTGAGTCGTGGATTACTGAATTGAATTTGATACTCTGTTTCTGTTTTTTTCAACAGTAGAGGTCAATCATAACTTCCCTAGTTGTATTAGAATATTAATTTTTGGTTAGTACTATTCCAATGACCTGTGCAACTTCAACAATTAGTTCATAGTCCAGTTTAATTGGTATATACCAAGTTACAGCCCTCCCCCGCCCCATTGGTCATTCCTTATTTCCTATCTCTTCTAACTTCTGAAATCAGTGAACTATTTACTCTTTATGTGCAAAGTCCAAGTAGCGTTTGGTAATTACCAAAATTATTGATTTTTTCGTTTCTTTTCCAAATTACATTAAATTCAATTTGGATCCTGGTCTAGAGTGTGGTTTCCAGTTCTTGTGAACTTCTAGAATCCTTACTAGAACTCTAAACCACTCCAAGAAGCTATTCCAAATGCCTTGAATTGTCCTAGATGTTTGTAACGCTTTGATATTTGATCTCCTCACTGATAGGTCTACCCGTCTGAATATCTGAATCATTCTGGCACCTTGCTTGACCCAACTAATTCCTATATGTGACTGTGGCTTTTTGGATCTTCTTGAGGTCTTGTATGTTTCCACCTTATGTTTGGTACCATGATTTTCTTCTTCTTTCATTTAGAGTTTGTCGAAAAGTGGAACATTGAGGTATTCTATGCACATTCCTTGCTCCATAGTTTACTCTTACCGTTCTTTATTCAGTTTCATTGGTTGATCATTGATCCTCACGTTAGCTGAAAGTGGAACAGTGAGGTATTCTATGTACATTCCTTGCTCCATGGTTTACTGTTACCGTTCTTTATTCAGTTTCATTGGTTGATCATTGATCCTCATGTTAGCTGACTTGCCTTGCTCTTCTTTATTTTCATTGAGTTCCATTTATGTGTTTACCTCTGAACATGCTTATGGTTGTACTTGCCAGGTTAAAGTGAACACTGTTCTGGGATCCAATTCACCTCCTTTAACTGTGAAGCTTGTGAAAGCTTTCAGTTCTGGTTCAAAAGAAACTCCCATAGTTGAGAATAAGGTGCTGCACTGCCTTTACCTTTTGTTTATCTTTTGTGTGTGCAGTCTGTGTGTGCTTGTACTAGTAATGGTCTAACTAGACTGCTGCTGTGATGTCATCTGACTTCTGTATGATGCAGGAACTCAAATTTGACCCAGAAAGCTCAATTCATTCCTTGGATATCCTGCCAAAGACTGTTGATGTTGGGAAGTATATATTTGTTTTTGAGGTAATTATTATTTCTTTTGCCTAATGTCAATCTTTTGATAATCCTGGACTGACATCCTAGTTTTTATAGGTTGTGCTACATGATCCCGAGCATAAGAAAATTTATGCTACTGAAGGCCAGTATCAAGTACCGATGTTTTTCACTGGAGTCATCAAAATTAACAGTGCAGAAATTGTGGTGCTGGATAGTGACCTTGGAAGCATCGAGACCAAACAAAAGTAAAAAATCTTCACCTTTTCTTTCTGTAATTCTATCACTCCTTGTTTTCTGTTTTACATGTTTCATAGAATTATTTGCTTGGATTATTGTGTTTCGGCTGTATGTGACGTGATTGTTTAATGTACCTGCTTAGATGTGTTAATGCAAAGGTCTAATGACTCCAATGAGTGATAACAGGCATGGTAGCCATCATATGATTTTATTAGATGGAAAACCAACTATTACATATGCAAATACCATTTCCTGTATAATGTATGTATTTTTGTTTGGCAAAGAGAGAATTGATTTGCCGCATGAATGGTATCATAGTTGTCATGGAGCCAAGGCGATTCTGCCAGTTCTGGGTAGTTTATTCTTCTCCTCTTTCCCTTTTCTTCTAATTATTCTTCTTCTCTCCTCCCCCCTCCCCCTTTTCCCCCTTGGTCTGGTCTGGCCACTTTGACACTGAAGATGACCAGTGGCCTAGGGCATGAGGGCATATCCTGGGTTGCTTGTGGCCTAAGCGAGGCCTTGACAGTTGTGAACAGTATTACCCTAAAATAAACTTGGCAGGCGTTACATGGTGAACTTGATTAGAACTTTAGAAGAATAATTATATTTTAGGTGAAATCCAAAACTACATTGAAGAAGAGTTGACAAGGAATGGGCCCACTTAACAAACTTATTGCTTCTCGTGTATGCTGTGTCAGTGCATCAAGGTTGGAGTCTCACTCAGTGAAAAGTCGGATTTTGATTAATTCAGGATTTAATCATTGATGTTTGGAAAATTTTGGAACAAAAAATTTGGTTCATGTTCATGAATTTTTATCAAAATTTTGTTAAGATTTCAAACTTTGCATCCATTTCTTTATTTTTATTGGAATTTTTCAAAGATTTTGATTTTTTCAAACCGAGTAGAAATATTCTCAATTGGAATCTGAATCTTTGAGACCTAATTATTCATTTCCTGACTTATTTGCGAACTCTAAAAAAAGTGTGAATTTTTGCCAAGCTGAAGTTTTTTCCAAATCATTCATGCATTGAAGTGGGTCTGTAATATGGGATACCTTTTGTGCATTATTGAATTCCAATTTGCACTATTGTTCTTTGTTCACCTCAACACCTCCAACCAAAAGGGAAGATCATGGCTTTGGTCAATTTGGGAGAACTTTTTCCATGTAAATAAATTGAGATGCAATTGAAATACATGGGTACATAAAAAACTGTGAAAAACTGAAAATGCAAATGATTTGTGAAATAAAGGAATAAGTGCTGGTGTGACGATGAATTTTTAGCAAAGAACTGAAACCTAAACCTAGTGCTTCATTTGTTTTATTCAGATTAGATTTATCAGGGGAAACCGATGTGTCACTGTCAGCAAATCATCTGCAGAAGTTGCGTTTGTCCTTTCTGTTGACGACTCCTCTTGGCCACGTTTTTAAGCCACATCAGGTTTGTGATCAGTTTTTTGTGCCTCAAGAATGTCGCTTCCTCATGTTGACTTTTTTGAGAAATTATTTGCCTGCAGGTGGTCCTTAAGTTGAGACATGAAACCAAAGTTGAGCATATCTTTGTGGTGGGGAACTCTGGAAAACAGTTTGAGATAGTACTAGTTAAGTTTCTTCCATCACTCCTGATGACTAGATTTTGGCACTGCAACTTTTTGGCATTTTGGCCACTTGTTTAAGTGAGACACATCCTGAATCTTTTAAGCTTCCAATTTGCATTTTACATTTGCATAAAGACTTGGTTGATTAAGTGGTTGGCTGCTCTTATAAATCTTAGCATCATAAGTTTTTTTTTTTTCTTTCAAAAAACATTATAAATACTTTTATTACATTATTTAAGAAGATCCTAAGAAAATTTCTAACTTACGGAAGGCATTTGTAAATGATGTCAGAGATATTGTGAATAAATTAGAAATGATCATGTTTTTTGCTAATGACCCTCAGAAGAACCCTCAGAAGAACTAGTGCAAAAAATTTCGTCATGGTCATAGTTGTCAAGGCGACTAGACGACCCAAGGTGTTGGAGGGGTGCCCGCGTGTGTGTGCAGTATATGACTATATGTAATATAGCACTGATAAAAGAAAGAGCATCCCAGTGCACAAGGCCTGAACATAGCATTGATAAATTTATTACGATTATGCTTATATCCAACATAGAAGCCATGGGGATGCCTTAAGACCCTAGAAAGAGCGTGAACTGCCTAGGCGATGCCTTGACAACTATGGTTATGGTAGGCATTCTTTTGAGTTCCTTTTGAAACTCATGGTGACGGGTGGTGTGCCCTAGTTCTTTTGGTTGGGCATGGGTAAAATTCAGTTGAATGAATCATCCATTTGACTACATCTTACCATTGGGTCTTTGTTTGAAAAATATGCATTTTCTTATGTTTATTCACACTCCTTTGGCTTGTAGGATTTCCTCAGTCTAGTCGAGAAGTTCTACTATCTCTCTGGAAGATATGACATTCAACTTACAGTTGGTGATGCTGCCATGGTACTCTTTGATGCTCTCTCTCTCTCCCTCTCTCTGTTTGTCTCGGTGATCTATTATCTTTTCAAGAAAATGATGCGACAACCCACAATGAAGAAATAAGGAGTCCAGAAAAGGGAAATTATTTTTAGTGGATAACTAAGTGTTAGTGTCTTTAATTTTGCAGGAAAACTCATTCTTGAAGGCTTTGGGCCATGTTGAGTTAGATCTACCAGAGCCACCAGAGAAGGCAACTCGCCCTCCTCCACAACGTGTTGATCCCTGCTCAAGATATGGATCCAAACAGGAAATAACCCATATCTTTAGGGCACCAGAGAAACATCCGCCCAAGGAGCTTGCTTTTACCTTCTTGGGTCTCACGGTTCTACCATTCATTGGTTTCTTAATTGGGGTGCGTTTCTACTTTACATCTTAGATTTGCATTCACTTGAGGCCCTCTTAGAGTTTCACTAATAATTTCCCTTCGCTTCTTGAATTCGAAGCTGAATTGAAATTGGATTAACGAACCTGTCTTCAGGTTGTCAATTTATCTAACATTCTGTACTTTTTATTCTACCATTATTTTTCGTAGTTTCTTGAATAATATCATTTATTGGTTTGTAGCATGAGGGTTGTTTCACCAATTCTAATAGTTTTATTGTAGTGTGGTCTATAGTGTTGTGGTGATATTCATAAAATCTGGTCAAACAATTCATCTCGTTGGCAATGTCTTTCAGTACTGATAATGTCCTTGTGTAGGCGCTATGGTGCATTATCTTCATTTTTACTAGGCGATTGCTTGTCTTGTCTTCCTGATTGTCTTATCACACTAGTCATATCTGTTAACAAGCTTTGGTTGTCTTTGGCAGTTATTATGTCTCAGAGTGAACTTAAAGAACTTCCCTACTTCAGCAGTGTCGTCTACATTTGCTGTCCTCTTCCATGTTGGCATTACATCAGTTCTTTTGCTTTACCTGCTTTTCTGGTTGAAGGTTTGTTATTTTGTTGGTAACTTGTCAACTCATAATATATCGTTCTTCCTTATTTAATGCAAATACGTATTGTAAGTCTATTAGGTGTGAATGCACAATATTTATGTTATTGTTGGCACTTGCAGTTGGATTTGTTCACGACACTGAAGGCTCTTGGGTTCTTGGGAGCCTTTCTGTTATTTGTCGGACACAGGACCCTATCTCACCTTGCCTCAGCATCGGCAAAGCTAAAATCCTCCTAGGAAGGGAGTTTCTCTTTGATCACTTTTTATTCAATTTTGTAATGTTAGGAACTGATTAGATGATATATCCTTAATATTATTTTGGTAGAAGTAAAGAGGCTTCACAGTAAAGATACAAGTTGTTTATCAGGAGGCATATTTGTATTTCTCTCTGGCACTTCACATAGTTGTTTTTCAGGATGCTTCTTCCTTCTCTCTGTATGGATTCTGTGGCACATTACGTAATATTTTAGATCAATTTAAAGCGAATCATTAAAGGGCTTTGCAATATTTATATCATATATTTGGTCTATCATTTCTTTCTGGTGCAGCCAGATTAATAATCAATTTTGTGGGTGATCAAGAAATCCCGAGCATCCCCCAAGGAGAAGAGAGATAGAGACAGAGGGTGTGTTCTTGTACCCTCGACATTCAACGAAGGGGATCCTCTCAAGCGCGCCTGCATGTATTTCTCACAAGTGCTGCCCAGTTGTTGAATGCACCTGGGGTCTAGCACGCATTGGCATCTGGAGAGGATCCAAGTCGAACATTCAATGCCATCCTTTCAGCCTTGTGCGAGCCCCCCCTAAGGATTTGACCCACATCAACTCATCCACCATCACTCGATATACGGCTTTAACATTGGATTGAGCAACGGTGGTTTATTTCTTGTTTTCCCAAGTGATCAAGTTTTCATCCACAAAGGTACAATAACTAGAAGTATATCGTCTATCACCATCAGCACCAACTCAATCAGCATCAGAGAAATTAACCAGATTAACATTCTGATTAGGTTGATAAATAAGACATTTACTAAGAGCACTCTTTAGATAGCGAAACAAACGATAAGTAGCATCCCAATGAATTTTCTTTGGACATTGTATAAATTGACTAATAACCCCAACAACAAAGGATATATCTGGGCGAATGATTGTAAGATAAATAAGTTTGCCAACTAATCTTCTATATCGATGAACATCTGAAAAATACGCACCCTCATCGGATCTAAGTTTCTGATGAGCATCCATGGGAGTATTTGTTGGTTTGGAAGCAAGAATGCCAGTGTCAGTCAGAAGTTCAATGACATATTTCCTCTGAGACAAGTTAATACCGTTCTTGCTTCTTAAAACCTCAATACCAAGAAAATACTTGAGAGCACCCAAGTCCTTCATCTGAAAATGCTGATGAAGATATACTTTAACTTGGGCAATACCAGAAGCATCATTACCAGATATAATAATGTCATCCACATAGACGACCATCACCACCACTTCAGAATTCTAATAGCGAATAAAAAAAGAATGGTCAGAGTAACACTGTGTGGAGCTGAACTTATCAAACCAAGCTTTTGTAGATTGTTTTAACCCATATATTTTCTTGTGAAGCTTGCAAACTTTGGTAGAAGACTCCCCCTGAGCAACATATCCTGGAGGTTGCTCCATATAAATCTCCTCGTGCAGATCACCATAAAGAAAAGCATTTTTTATATCCATTTGATATAAGGGTCAATCAAAATTAACAGTCAAAGAAATAAGGATTCGAACAAAGTTTGGACGAGCAACTGGAGAAAAAGTCTCAAAGTAATCCACACCATAGGTTTGAGTATAGCCTTTAGCAATCAGACGGGCCTTCAATCGTTCAACAGAACCATCGGGATTGTATTTGATAGTATAAACCCACCGACACTCAACAATATCTTTCCTAGAAAGTAGTGAAACCAAAGTCCAGATATTGCGAGATAACAATGCATCCATCTCAGGGTCTATGGCAGACTTCCTACCAGGATGAGAGAATGCCTCATGGTGGGTGTGAGGGATAAAGTTAGTAGATAATGCTGAAGCAAGTGGGTGATAGTGAGAAGGAAGATAAGAAATGGTTACATAGTGCTGAATAGAATAAACAGGTTTGTGAGTACAAGAGCGAGTACCTTTACGAACAGCAATGGGTAAGCCAATGGAGCCTTCAGCATCGGAGTCAGATTGAGTGTCGGGATGAGCGGCATCCGCTGTATCACTATGTAGGATCGGATTAGTAGGAACAGGAGTTGTGGGTAATGTATTAAGAGCGGGTACAGGTGGCAGAACCTCAGGAGTAGGTATAGGTATAGTGGTGGAAGGTGAAGTTGGTGGGTGACGTCGACGACGGTGATAGACCTAAATTGGTGAAGGAATAGGTATGGGTGGATCTAAAGGATTTTCATTATTCACTATAGATGGTACAGTAGAAGAAGGAAAATAAAGAGTATTTTCAAAAAATGTGACATCCGTATTAATAAATTGTTTGTTGGAAATGAGATTAAAACATTATCCTTTATGAGTACGAGAATAACCAAGAAAAACATATTTAACAGACCGTGGAGAGAGTTTATCAATGGTAGGATGAAGAATGTGAACGAAACACACACAACCAAAAACATGTGGTGGAGAGAAAAACAAAGGACAATCAGAATGAAGAATTGAAAAGTAAATTTTATTTTGTAAAATGGAAGAAGGCATATGATTAATAAGAGAATAGGCCATAAGAACAGCATCACACCAAAAATGTTTTGGGGTAAGGTAGTTGTTTTTTTTTTTTTTTTTGACATTAGTAAAAAAATATATATTAAAGAGAAAACTTAACACAACATAGAGTTCCTGTACACAAAATTATGTCTCTTTTCAGAGGCAAAGTAAGTTAGAAAGTTTGAGAAGATGGTAGTTGAGGGATCCCGATTCAATGAGAATTCGCAGCTTGGTAATATGTTATAGTGATATCCACAAAATAAGGCACTAAATCCCACGGCCAAGGAGTCTTGGGAGGAGGCAAAAAGAAGATGAAATCCTAGTTGCAGCACCAGATTTCTCTAATTTCCATATTGAACTGAGCCACATGATCCAAGCCCTTCTTTAAGCTGTATGCTTCAACTTCAAAATCCTTAGTGAGTTCAAGATAACATGCATCGGTCAAAACAATTTGTCCATCTAACAGAATGTAGTATGTCCACCCCACTCTGTCTAGGACTGAGTTATCGGATCCTACAAAAATTAAAACAGGGAAAGAAGAGAGCAAATATAAAGGGATCTTATCAGTAGCATAATGAGGGGACGCAAAGGAACATATAGAGGGGGTTAGGGGGATAAATCCTAAGATCCGACAGCCATCTAGTGTAGTTAGTTATGACCCATTTCGGGTCAATATTTACAAACCCATAAATAACTTTATTCTGATGAACCCAAATAAAATTACATGTAATGATAAACAATGAGAAGAGCCAAATAAGAAGTTGTTTGTCCTAACGGTACTTAGTCAAAATAGAAATGCAAAGTTGTTCCAGAGATGGTGACAAGAGAAACTCAGTTCTCAAATCCAGCGGGCCCGCAGCCTAGATATGCTTAGTCCAATCACACGAAAGAAAGACATGTCATGTGGTCTCAGTATAAGAACCACAAAAAACACAGAGAGGGCCCACCGGACTCCATTTCGAGATGAGAGCCTTGATCGGGATTCCTGCATGTAAAACACGTCAAAAAAATTAAATTTTGGATGTAAAGGAAGTTTCCAAAGAAAGTGCCACCATAAAGAAATATGTGAATTATTTGGGGCTTTCGATGTAGAGATCGGAAATTCAGCGGTACATTGGGTGGTGATCAGCCATCTTTAGATAAGATACATGACCATATGTCATTATCATTTGATAAATGCACATTAGCTATAGAGGAAGCATAATTAGTTGGTAAAGGAGAGAAAAGAGAATTCAAATTCCAACTATTATTCTCAATAAAAGAACTTACCAAATTCAAAGGACTAAGATTATCCATAGGAGGAGGACTGCAACCACCAGAATATTAGGGACCCACGGATCATGAATCAAGAAAGTAGAATTACCCTTACTAATCGATCTGAAAACCATCTTTTTCAAGGTGGGAAGGGTGAAAGCAATCTTGTTCCAGGGCCAAGAACCTTTTTCCTTCATAACCTTAGGGTCAAAAATAGATCTATTAGAAAATATTTGGCCTTAAGAATCTAGTCTAAAAAGACTTAGTATCAGAAATAAGTCTCCAACCGAGCTTGAGGAGGAGGGCAATGTTATGTACTTCAGCCTTTCTAAATCCCAACCCTCCCTTCTCAATCGGTTTGCAGATATTATCCCAAGCAATCAAACAAACTTTTTTCTTATTCCCAGGACCAGTAGATCCATTCCAAAAGTTGAGGCAAATAGAGTCAATAGATATACACATTTTGATGGGGAATTTGAAACAAATCATGAGGTAAGCTGGAATGGAAGCAAGAGCCGATTGAACCAACACTCTCCTCCTTGCATAAGATAAACAGTTAGATTTCCAAGATGAGAGAGTTTGAGAGTCATTCTTTTTAGGGTAAATTACACGTCACCCCTTGGTTTTCAAACGAAACTAAGATCATCCCCTAATTTTTGAAAAAACTCAAATCACCCCCTAGTTTAGACTTTAGACCCCAATATGACAAATTAGTCCCTACAGTTAGTTTTATGCTGTTAAGTGATGATGTCAACCAGTTAAATAAATTTAAATCCCTAAACTACCCTTGACCAATGTTGAAGATGAAGGATAGTATTATAAATTTAATTCTAATGTTTTAGTACAAGGGTAAAATAGTCCTTTCACACCAATAACTAACAGCAGACTAACACCGTTATTGTAGAGGGGGTGATTTGAGTTTTTTCAAAAATCATGGGGTTATCTGAGTTTCGTTTAAAAACCAAGGGGTGACGTGTGATTTACCCTTCTTTTTAAAACCTGTTTCAAGTCCCTATATTTGGATCTACAATGGAACAGCGAGATCCCTAAGTAGGCAGAGTCCTTGGATTCAGTAATACCAATTATGAAATATAGTCATTTTCTCTCAAAACAAGGCACATGTTTACTAAAAAAAATGTCACTCTTCTGAAAGTTAATTTCACGTCCCAATAAATTGGAGAACAAATCAAGCACAACCTTGATAGAAAGAATGTCATCCAAAATGGCTCTCCAAAATAAGAAAATATCATCTGCAAATAATAGATGAGAAATTTCAGGCGCCTATCTAGCCTGATGCCCTTAAACATACCCAAATCATGGTAAGCTGTAAGAGTCTAGAAAGAACTTCCATAGCAGAAATAAATAGGAAAGGGCTAAGAAGGCACCCTCGTCAAATTCCTCTGGAAGCATGAAACCACTCAAAAGGGCTCCCATCAATCTTAATCGAAAGGGAAATTTACGAAACACCCCCCGAAAATGGGCCGAGACTCAGATCACCCCCTCATATTTGAAAATACTCAGATCACCCCCTGTATTAGAGCCCTATACTCACATTACACCCTACCGTTAGTTTTACACTGTTAAATATATTTAAATCCCTAAACTACCCTTGACTAATGTAGAGTTACTATTTTACCCTTGAATCTAAAACCCCCAATATCTATCTTCTTCCTCACATGACCTGCAACTTAATCTGAGTGTTTTCAAATACGAAACGCACCACCAGGCCCATGTTCTCTAGATCTCTCTCCGTCGTCATCTTCCTCTTCTTCTTCTCAACCAATCTCGGCCGCAGGCAACGAAACGCACCACCAGCTGCGGCGTTGGAAGATGAGTTTGGTATTACCTGCAGACAGAACAGAATACAAAAAAAAATTATAAAAATGAGAGGATTGAAGGATGCAATTACTTCAAATCAAAGTATGGTTAACATAAAAATAGCCCTCTAATGGTATCCAATGAATCAATCCGAATCTCTTATTAGTGATAAAGAAGCTTATGGTATGCAATTTTACTTAATATCTGGTTCTAGAAACAACGATTTCTTACTCTTATGCATCACGAAGGGAGCTAAATGCCCTAACAGAAAATCCATTTAGTTTAGTGGAGAAGAACGAAGAAGGTTGCAGGTGTCAGCTTTCGACACCCATCAGAATTTGTGGATTCTGCTATCACGTCAAACCCACCCTTTTTAAGGACTTGCAGAAATCAGTTGATTCAGAATACCGAATTTGAATCCGGCATACCGGATCATATTAAACTTTCAGATGTACAATCACCGAGAGCAAACAGAATGCTCCGGATTGGATCCGGCATACCAAATGTGTTCATCCAACTGTTCCGGTGGCTTTGTTGGTTGACTCAGAGGGTTTTGAGGAGATGAATCTGAGAAATAGCGGGTTTTGATCTATGGGGCTTTTTGAGGAGATGAATTTGAGAAATAGAGAGTTTTGAAGAAAACCCAATTGCATTGTTGAATCTCGCAAGGTCCTCCCGATTGGGACAAGATTCTTCAAGGGGAAATTATGCTTGAGACTGAATTGCAGGTGTGAGTCACCATCGAAAGCAGCTGCCTCGCCGTTGAGTCACCATCGGAACAACTGCCACCCGCTGTCTCTTGGTTTTTTTTTTTTTTTTTTTTTTTTTTTTTCTCTTCTCTCTGACGAACTTATGCTTGAGATTGAGTTGCAGGTGTGAAGAAGAGGATGAAATTAGGTTGAAGATGAAGGAAAGGGTAGTATTGTAACTTTAATTCTAATGATTTAATACAAGGGTAAAATAATCCTTTTACACCAATAACTAACAGTAGACTAACACCGTTAGTGTAGAGGGGGTGATCTGACTATTTTCAAAGATGAGTTCACACCAATTAAGTCCAAAACCCAAAAAATTTAAACACCGCATTAATGAAGCCCCATTCCAATCTATCGTAAGCCTTGGCCATGTCAAGCTTAAGAACAACAAATCCTATTTTCCCTTTTTTCTTCTTAATCAGAAACTAAAAAATTTCATGAACAATAATCACGTTATCAGTAATTTGGCACCTAAAGATAAAGGCACTCTAGAAAAGGGAGATGAAAGAGCCAAGGAAACCTTTCACACGGTTAACCAGAATCTTCGCTAATATTTTATAAAAGACATTGCAAAGGCTGATGAGTCCAAATTCAAAGGTTTTAACAACCTTCGCCTTTTTAGGGATCAGACACAGCAGGGTGTGATCGACACCTCGAGGGAAGAGAGCACCAAGAAAAAGATTGGATAGAAAAGAATTGGAGTAAGACAGTTGGGGGATACATTGATTGTAAAATAAATGAATGTGGAACCAGCTTTGTGTCCAAGGAATGTAGTTACCAACTTACCATACATCCACTGCAACTGATATCAAGACAGTTTACGATAAAGTGGCTGGAAATTCCATCCGTATTCGTGGACTGCCATCAGCAGCAGGAAACGATCCCACTCTGCAGCCTGTAGTTATAGGACAACCTCGGGGTGCGAGTGCCAGAGATGCAAATATGCAATACGGCAAAGATCAGTAAAGTCAGTAAAACCCAGCACTCTCAGAAGATTTGAACCTGTAAAAGATCAGTAAAGTCGGTTAAACCCAGCACTCTCAGAAGAATTGAATCTGTAAAAGATCAGTAAAGTCGGTTAAACCCAGCACTCTCAGAAGAATTGAATCTGTAGACAAAATCAATATATTGAATTTTGATAACTAACTTTGAAACAACTGCCATAAACCCTTCACCCTCGCGATCATGATAATTAGCTGAGTACTAACTAAATCCAATAATTATTTCTAGAATACAAATCAAAGTTCATCCAAAGGCACATCAAGGTAGACCCATCTCCCCTTTGCACTTGCAACCACCCCACCCGACCCAATCTCCATAATCAACAATCCTTTCAACTTACATGGCCTAGACATGAAATTTGATACCAAGTTTCAACGTCCTACTATTCACATCCTCCCCCTTTGACAGTGAAATGTGACATATTTACAATTCAATGGCACTTCCACCTACCCATGTTAAAAAGTTGCTTATAAAATCTGAGCTTATGGTATTAATTGAGGAAAAAGTCCTCCAAATTCAAAGTCAGCTCCTTCCCAACACCCTCCTCAGATCAGATTTTTGTTCTGTAGTGAGCCTTGATGGGAATTTGACATCGAAGTTTATTCTCAGATTTCCCTTCTTCCCAGGTTCTTTTGAGATGGGCATTCCTTCATTTTCTATCACCATCTCATATCCTGGTTTGACAATATCCGTCAATGATATTGTAAGGAGCCTCCCATCTAGCGTTGTCAGATTCAGAGTCTTCCCTGTGAGTGCATCCAAGAGTGATATCTTCTGGTTTACCAACAGATCATTCCCATCTCTCTTGTACATTGCATGAGGTTTCTCATCAACCAAGAAAATAAGATCTCCTGCAATGGTGCCTGGATCTTGGTTACCCTTCTGGGGGAAAGTTATTTTTGTTCCCTTCTTCCACCCAGGCTTTATATCTATGATCAGGATCTCCTCCACAGTCGTTGGTTTCCTGTAACAAAGGTGTTTGTGCATCAAGCCAAAGGAGAAAAGTAACAAAAGTGAATCATGGTTATGACAAAATGCAGACAAGTATTATTGATGAAGCCTAACAACATACCAAAGCAGATGTAATCAATAGACGGTTCATAACTCATCCAAAAAATTTAGACGGCTCATAATTGACTTCTCATTTTCCAGAAATGTCTAACAATAAGATTTTTCAACATTCATGAGCAGTTAATTTCCGTAGACTGATTGTCTGTTACATACTTGGCTTATAAGTATCTATTGCAACTGGATACAGGCACATACTAGGATTGAAAATAATATCCATGTAAGCATTTCAACTTGACTGACTAATTTTCTTTTGCAAGATGCTCCATTGAAACCCTAAAGCCATTCCTCTTAACACATCCAGTGTAATCATTTGTGTCCCTGAGATCACCAACAGAATATTTGTGAAACAATGTAAACCAAAAACACATATTAGACTCCTCTTCCTTTGTCTACTATTCTTTTCTCTTCAATTTTTTTCAAGCAATCTTCCAAAGGCTTTGTTTGTTCTAGCGTAAAATATTCCCCAGGATTTGACAAAAAACAGATACAAAGTTGAATAAGGAATAAGTGGGCCAATATTTTATTGAAATGCAAATTTAGAAAACAACTTCCACTTCAAAATTCAGGGTGTTGTTTTCCCCCAAAAGTTGAGGTATCTTGATCAGTGACACACTTGACACCCATGGAGCACTCCACCTCCATCATATTACTGGATTCTTTCCTTCACTTAATCATGTAAACATGCTTCCTCGTCACATCCAACAAAAATAATGACAGATGGCAGAAAAATATAAAAAAAAAAGTTTATAAATAATAATAATAATTTAACATGAAGATACCTTATGAGGGTCGGCCTTGGTGCAACGGTAAACTTTGCTCCATTGTGACCAAGTGGTCACGGGTTCAAGTCTGGAAACAGTCTCTTTGCGAAAGCAGGGGTAAGGCTGCGTACATTATGACCCTCCCCAAACCTCGCGGTGGCAGGAGCCTCATGCAATGGGTACTCCTTTTTAACATGAAGATATCTTACAATGAAACAAAGGGAGCCAAATGAAATATTACTAGCGATTACTTGGTTTCAAATATATTTCACCCCAACAATGCCGGAAGTCCCCCCCCCCCCGCAAAACACACTAAACACCCACCTCCTATTGGGGGGGGGGGGGGAAAGAAGGTCTCATTTTATTGACAATATATTAGATGTTTCTTCTAAAATTTTCTAATTGAACCAATCACACAAACACATACAGCGAGAGAAAGAAAGAGAGTCTCAAGGATCATAATCAAAACCAACCATCAAAATTGCTCTAGACCATAATGAAATGATGTAAAGCAACCATCAGTAATGGAAGGCACTGAATAATGTGTTTCCTCTAGATCATACTTGTCACACTGTCTAGGCGACCGAGAGTGTTGCACCAACAAGGCAACCAAGGCACCTGGAAGCCAAGGTGTCGCGTGATGCATTGACAACTGTCTAGATAAGAGAGGAGATCATTCAACAGTTTGTTGAGATAAAGGACAAAAACAGCAATTCCTTTGCACCTCCAAAGATGAACTTTATCACATAAAGTCAGTTCAAGAGTTAATCCTACTCCATGATAGTTAATACCCTATCCAATCTGCTCCAGCAAAAAGCATGATAGGCAACTAGAAGCTCGATCCACATTCTATCAACACCAGAGTAATTTGGGAAGGAGTTGACTGATTTTCCAGCAAATTTAGGAAGTCGGGGCTCCAAAAGCTATTAATGCAGGACAAATGGTTGGGAGACAAGAGAACTAAGCACACTAACATTGCTCGGGTTACATGGTTGAAACTGGGACTGATGGGAACTTAGAGTGCAGCTTCCGCAGGATATAAAAAGCCAGATATTGCAACAGGAGGGGATAATAGGATCAACTAAAAGTTGCCCTTTCCAACTTCATAAGGTAGCCAGATTGTCAAATCTAATAGCAGGAAGATATTACAATTGGCTGGTTCCGCATAGAGGCTTGTGCTGATACGGTGGATTATTCCAAGAGGAGCACGGGTAGGTCCCAAACATGGGTTTTGCATCAAAGAGCATTTTTGTTAATTAAGAAAAGGAGAACAATTCTTATTTTTATCAAACCAATTTCAAGGTGAAGCATTTTGACTTTTTTCTTATTCTTTTTTAATTTTTTTTAACTTCTTGAGGCAGCTTCTGGGAAAAATCCTTGAACCTTGCAACCTTCTCTGAAGGTTTTGCTCTAAAATAACTGGAGAGAGAGAGAGATTTCGATGGATGCTATAGAATATAAATGCTAAAATGAGAAATTGGGCTGCTCAGAAGCAGGGGAGGAATTTTAAGGCATAAAAATTGAATTTTAGGCGGGCCTTCCAAAACCCATCTGATTATCAATAGCCTGCTTTGGACAGGGCCAACCCTGCCTATTTATTAATCTAGCAGGTTTTGGCAAGGCCATATCCCATTACTCTTAGCTCAATCTGCCTGACCCTATCTTGTATACTTGTTTGCAACCCTATTTGATATCAGAGATAGAAGAAAGAGCAAATTCATGACACTGGAAATATGATACATGACCCCCAAAACAACAATCATGGCAACAAAGCAAGCAAGTAAAATGAGTAGAGTTTCATTAAAATGGGGGAGGGCAAAATGTGTATCTTGTGTCTGAGAGAGAGTGACCCCCAAACAACAATTATGGTAACAAAGCAAACAAGTAAAATGAGTTGAGTTCCATTAAAATGGGGGAAGGCAAAATGTGTGAGAGAAGCACCACCCTGTCGTTGCAAGCAACCTTAAGTAGCATTTTGAAGAAAAACCTCCCAACAGTATTCTATAACAACCTCGTAGGCTTGTAGTATTTTGAGGAAAAATCTCTCAACAGAGAGAGAGAGAGAAGCACCACTTTGTTGTTGCAAGCAAACTTAAGTAGCATTTTGAGGAAAAACCTCTCAACAGTATTCTATAACAACCTTCTAGCATTTTGAGGAAAAATATCTCAACAGTATTCTATAACAACCTTGTATCTTCGTGTTCTAGTCTTGATCATGAAGATCTCTACCTGCACACTCTTGATTCCTGCAAGGAATTTCATCCAACGAGAGGCGAGCTCTATCTACCATTAGACTGGAAATAACTTAACACACACATTGACCACGAATGCCCTCAATACCAATACAAGGATTCAAAAGGTTCCTCCAACATGGGAGGTCTCACTGAATTTTAGTATTTCCAATAACGTGAATCTAACTCGGTCAATCCAAATCAGAATAATTTTCTCCCCATAACCACTTACCCTTGGCAAATCCTGATCATGAGACTCCCGATGGTATTCCCTGGATTTGGACAAACTGTGATGCAATCTAGGGTTCGAAAACCCTCATACGGATCACTTACAGACCTCCCAAACAAATAAAACCTAATCATAAGCAAGCATGGCAGTGCTGTAATTATTATAAGTTCAAATCTCCTGAATAAGGAGACGACAGAATCTTGAGTATAATGGTAAATAAACAAGGAAGAGGGGTTTGATTGAATTTAAGTGGAAATGGGAATAAGATATAAGAACACCACAGTTATGAGGGACTTTTCTAGAAATAACAATAGTTATGCATTGAATAATAAATAAGAAAAGGATCATCTTCCTCATGATGGAGAGACTGGACCAGCAGTAACCCAATTCACTCCAAGTGAAATTTTCTCTCTCAACAACCATAGAATCGTTTGAAACTTAAGGGGAGGAGTCGCAATTACTAACCCGGCTGAATCCAGGCCAAGAGGAGCTCCAACAAGTATTAGCGTACAGTAAACTTCTGAAATTGGATAGGGTGCTGTTGCAGTCACGGTTGGGTTTCAAGGAAGAGATCTACCAACGGGATATGCTTCAGTGGAAAAAGGCCCAGGATTTACATCACCTAGGCAGGGAAACTCACGCCTAAAGTCTGAGAAAAGAAGGGGAAAAGAAGACTAAAGGAGAAGGAGAAGGAGAATAGAGAAGGGTAGAAGAAATAAGACAGCAGAGGAGGAAACTAACTGGAGAGCAATAGAAGTAGAAGGAAGAAAACAGAGAGGAGAAAGGTGCATCGTACCTGAGAGAAAGAGGAAGGAGGGAAGAAGAACACTCTATAGCCAACCGGCCGCCTCAAAAACCACACAGGCTACTACCAAACAAAAAAACCCAATTTTCCATTGTTCAAATCTGTCCATTACGTTGGGTTACTAACATATTTATAAAAAGAAATTGCACTCAAACAAGTAAACTTGAAGTAACTTAAACAAGGAAACTGGAAAGCTAGAATCTCCAACGTATCTAACTCCTACCAAAATAAAACAGAATAAAATAAAATAAAAGATTACAATATCAAACCAATTTAATGCTCAAATATCCTTTTAGACCCAAATCAGATTTGGACCTGGTTCTCAGTCTGAGTTCCAAACAAGTTTGGGACCTTCCATGGAAGCGCTACTGCATCACCCCCTAAATACAATCAGTCAATGGTGAGCAACCTCATGGGCTCAGTAAAACATTAGATTGGAACCACCCTAACACCCATAGTCACCATTAATGCCCTTGATACAAATTTGTTCAAAAGTCAAAACGATCCCCTCACATGTGGTGCTTCTCACGGAATCTCAATATTTTCAACAAATTGGATCCAAAGCTGATTCAATTTTTTCACAAACTGAATATTCAATCAGATATTTTGCCCTAGCAAATTCCAACAAAAATCTGCAAATGATCAGAGTAGCAAAGGTTGTCACCAGACTAACCACAGCAAGCAAGAAGCTAGACCAATGGATAGGATACCTCCAGAAACCTACCTAATATGATGTCTTTCTGAAATCCTACCAAAATAAAACCCAATATGTTCTCTCTTTGAAACTTGCTAAACAAGTTATCTAATGGGCCTGCAGTATATGTTTTCTCTTGCAACTTTTGTTAGCACATCTTGGAAAAGATTTGATAGGATCTTCCAGCGTGTCTCACAGAAAGACATGAGAACTGATATTCAATCCCAATCCTAATTGACGGTGTCTAGGCAGTCGTAGTCATTGAAGGAGGGGAAAAAATCAAGGCAACGCCTACGTGCCTAGACACCTAGGGCCTAGGCAATGCCTTAACAACTATATTGATGCAAATGTTGACTAACGTCATGGACAGGCCAGGCTTCATGACATTCTGAAATAATCTGAACATTTGATAAATGAACATCATCAGGACCACCAGATTAAGGGTAAAATTACTAACAGAAGAGAAATGGATTAAACTGAAAGTGGCTAGCTAAATCTTAATCCACCTCTGGGCAAGAAAAAAAAAAAAACATTGACATCATTCAAGGTAGAAAAAGTATCTCCCATCCGTAAAGAGGGTTAAATTCAAAGGAAAGTATACTGGCGATAAGTAAGACAATAAAGCCTAACAAGAAGTGAGACTATATGTCACATTTATCAGGTAGCAATACACAGTCCTCCAATAGGCAACCAATAAACACCAGTTTTACAACAAGTAAGAAGGTATCTGGACTATTTAAACATTGGTTCAACGATGAAATTTTGACCCTATTTGGGCATTTACTGTTACTAATGGTAGCTGGTGGCTAGCCGAACGCCATGTGCCAATCCTGCGAAGGATAGGATGGTCTTTCTTGATCCTACTTGCAATCATTTAACATAATGCCAAAATTTGTTGGGAGCCTGATCTCCAGGCATGCCACAACAGAAGGATGTTAAGACTCCAACAATTGAGTTTAAACCCTATTTTGTATTTAATAATAATGAATCCCCCAAATGAATAATGAACATATACTGATATACCAGCTCTACAACAAAGATAATGGACTTATCCTAGACATAATCTTCGCACACTGGGTCCTGGTCACAGTTTCCAAGTTACCAACAAGTTATCAACCACCTTAGGATGACTTGTAACCAACAATAGCTGAAATAGGCCATCCAATATCACATCTCAAGCCTGAAAAGCGGGATGGCCTCTATTAATTTTATCTTTAAAATTATGCCAAATGTCATTGCAAATCTGATATCCACCAAAACCAACACAACAACAGTCGGGATGTCTTTCTCCAATGATAAGTTATAGAAAATAAATAGTCATTTGTATCTAGCACCTTGCATATAACATATTGGTTCCTTACCAATATTTACATCCTCCACTATTTCAAACAGAAGAACAGTAGAGTCCAGAGAGTATTAGATCAACAAATCTCACTTTTGAACACTTAAACCCTAAGAGTAAAAGAAAGCTGAAATACAAACACCTGCCTCCAGCCATTCAAAATTGAACAATATCTCAAACAAGACCTGGTTCCACACTAATCCAACAGAAACCTTGCCACATACAGGATAAAGTCTGCAGCTATTCCATTTATTCCAGAGACGGAACTAACAGATAAAATCATCTCGACAATCTAGCAAGGATGTGACAAAATTTCGGAGTGTTGAACACCAAGACCAAGATAGAAACAAGGAGGACAGGAAAAATGCTTCAATCCCAATTTTCCAAAGAAGCCTTTCCTCAGCCATTAACCACACTGTTGTCCGCTGAATCCCTCCCAACAAATTTTCGATGGTAGACGCATGTATACTACACATTGGAATATTGGATCCTGGTACTCCCACAACCCACCACATTTGTCACATAGTTCAAGATCTCGGTGATTATTTCAGATTTTGGCCCAAACTTTGGGGAAATTCTAATTAAGCATCTCTAGACATTTTGGAACTTTTAGAATGTAAAAAAAAAAGTTTCTCAAAATGGTAGTTTGGTTTCAAACCCTAGGTTGCTAGTGTACGCCATACCCTGCTGTGTACTTTCACTAATATAGCCTATTGGTCCTATTCTACATATAATTTAGTACTAGAAAACAAAATTCAATTAAAAGTTTAAAACAACTAAAATATGCATTAGGAATGAAGAAAACCTATTTAATAGTCCCCAACATCTTGTCCACCAAGAAGTGTAGGTAATTTGGCCAAAAATTACCAAATCTGGGTTTGTTTTTGGGAGGGGACTTCTCCCCCTCCTACTGTAGAAAACCAACAAAATATGCGAAAGAAATAGGGCTTTCATAAGCATTTTTTGTAATATTTCGACTGAAACTAGAGCAAAATTCAGTTGAAATACCAAAATTTTGATCGAAACTTTACATACCTAATGAGTCAATCTACATTTCATTTCGACTCATGTAGAAGCCAAAATAATTTGAGAGATTTCGACCATTTCAACCGAAATCTTGAACCAAGATTTGTCCCCATGTAGATGTAGTAGACATTCTAAAAGAGTACTCACTTCCAATTCCTCATCGATTTTCAGATAGGCATTCAAATTTGGTCAGCACGAATCATGTCTTTCCAACTTATTCCTTCTCTTCATTTCTTCCTTAATTTGGCAGCTTTGGCTATTAAAATATAGGGAAAAAGAACCCTGCCTGGCAGCATGGCTCCTGCAACCAGACATAAAGGTAGGCGAAATGATCGCCTCACCCCTGTGAATGTAAAAAAAAATAAAAATCATACCTCCTGTTGATGCTCCCGTGCACTGTGATTGGCCCTTGTGCTGGCGTAGGGGACACACTGCCAGGTGGAGAGCCCTCTCCCTAAATATAATAAAGATTGGCCTAAAATGTGTAGGCAAGGCTGTAACAAGCACCCTCCTTCAAGATGCATGTCTGTGCTATGATATGCATGATACATTGATGCTTGGATAACCATGGTAAGATAGCACTAAATGCCACGTTGACACATAATAGGATTATAAAGACAATTAGCAGTAGTTATTCACTGAAATCAAGCTTATCAGATGCATTCATGTTTTGATCCAGATTTTATGTAGCTGAATTTGTGTGAGGAGTCTTGCAACCCTCAAAAGAAAAATCATTTATCAGAAAAAAGACAGAATCTTCCAGATATCCATAGATTCCGCACAATTAGAAATTTTCATCCAGAGCAAATCCAGATAAAATCTCAAAATGACAAATTTGAAAAAACCCATTCCTCCCTGTGATGAAACAAACTGATCAACCTATATAACCAATTAACATCGTGCAATGAACAGAGGGAAAATAAATAAACCGCAAGCTAAACCACAAAAGACATTGCCTGAATAGAAGTCAGCAGAACAACAAACAGCAAGTCTATTGATTATCATGACTTCACAGTTCATAGAGCTACTAATGCCACATTGAGTATCCAAGTGAGTTTCAACTGGCCATGTTCTGGATGGTACTAAACCATGGAATCAGACAACGAGAATGGTGTACGGAAAATTTGTCTAACATGCAACATTGAATTGAATTAAAAAAGCTCGAGTATGCTTCCCAACAATTCATAGATGAAAAAAAAAAGGTGAAAAGATAAGAAAAATGGAAGAAAGTAGGGATAATAAGATACCCGTAAACATCAGGAACGGTCCTGGAGATCTTCATCTTCCGTTTGGAACCAGAGTAAAGATCCTCCAGGCTAAAAGATAGATTCTTTTCAACCGGCGGAATTTTACGAGGCGGTTGACCGGTACCATCCGCATGAGGATTCCTGCTAAAACTCTGACCACGACCACCACCGTTGACACCGTCAGAACCACCGAAGAACTCAGCGAAGATGTCATCCGCATCACGGGGATTGAAGTGGAAGCAGGTAGCACCTCCAGAAGTAGGACGAGGAGGGACATTACCGGACTTTAGGGCTTCCTCGCCATATGCATCGTAGATCTGCCGCTTCTGAGGGTCACTAAGGACATCATAAGCCTCTGAAAGCTGCTTGAATTTGGCTTCTGCTTCTGTCTTTTTAATATCTGGATTCTTGTCTGGATGCCATCTCATGGACAACCTCTTGTAGGACTTCTTCAGGTCTTCTTCAGTAGCATTTCTGTTCACCTTCAAGATGTTGTAGTAATCCACCCCCATTCCTCAAACTCTAAAGACTAAAAAAATTTCTATGAAACTCAAAATTCAACAAGAAGAAGAAGAAGTCGAAACGATTTGATGTGATCGAGAATCTAAGATCAAGACTGTGAAGCTTCGTCGTCGGCACTCGGCAAAGCAACCAGACAATCGCTCTCGCAGCGAAAACTCTCGAGAAGTTTCTGGAAGCGATGGTTTTGAGTCGAACTCAAACCCTCCTAACTTCTTTCTCACTCTATTTCTCTCTCCACCTTCACCTCCGGGTCGGCCGGTTGTCAACCACACCGTTCACGATCAGTGGTGCCTTCTACGCTACACGATTAGAATACGCATTGGTGCGTATCTTAACCACTAAGAACGTGCAATCTTGTAAGTTATGAGGAATGGGTGGACTGTGGGACGGTGAAGAACACGACTAAAGGGCCAAAGTCCTTATTTAATGGAACGTGACCTGTGACTCTATCACTCTGTGAGTGCTGACTAGATTTTTTGTCTCAAATAAAGACACGTAAAGATGCTGTCTTGCTTCTCACGATTGGCTCCTTCTGTCTTCCTAGGGGATCTCTCCTGATCTGCTCAGAGAATAGAAGAGAAGAGTAGGTTATGGTTCTAATTAAGAATTACAGTATGTTTAAGAGTATATCTTGAGTGGATTATGGTTTATGGACGAGACAAAACGAGGAGAATGAACAATTGTTTTGGTGGGTTATTAAATATGATTAATTAGTAGTGACTTGAATATTAAACATTATAAAGTATGTGATTATGGTATATATATTTTTTTCATGGAACGTGATGATGGTACTTGAAACACATGTGAATGCATAATTTAATTTTTAAAGGAGATTTTCAGGTGTTGATTTGGTAAGATGGATCCACATATTTTCAATTTTCAAACATGGACCTAAGTTGTCTTCACCCATGGTGAGGAAAATGATACACAAGAAGCCCGATCACAAGGTTTCATCGTCACCCATGGTGAAGGAATTCTTTGTTCTATATGGGAGAAGAAAAAACTTATTTTCAATCTTAAGCATGGACTGAGTCTCTCTTCACCATGGTGAAGAGAGAATCTTTTTGGCGTAGATATTTGACCCTTTGATTAGCGAGGGGACGAGTATTTTCAACCTTGTAAAATAAGGATAGGAATTAATGATTTTTCTTTATAGTCTCAATTAAAGGCCATAATTCCCTTCTCCTATTGTACGAAACCCAATATTATCCCTAGAATCATATTTAATGGCAACAAGAAGGCGAAATTTTTCGTCCATCTATAGAGTAGGGTTATTCCAACACCCCTCTCCTATTGTAAGAAGTCGATAATAAACCTCACTGGTCTCCAATATCCTATCAACACCATCTGAAGCCCTCGATCAAGGGATTCCGGCCCTATTGACCATTGGTGAAGGAAAACTCAGTTTATAAGAAAATAGAATCTACTCACCGTGAGTGAAGATAAACTCAGTCCTACTTTATATTGGTCCTTTGGGGAGGGGGTCTTTATCACCTCCGGTTCCTTGCCCAGCCCAATTCCCCAATTTCTCTAACAATGGGGGACTAGAATGACCACCCTACCCCTGCCCAAACACTCTACCCGAGTGGGGTCTATCACCCCCTATTAGAGGAACTGGGCGATTGGGCCGGGCAGAAAACTGGAGGAGATAATTTTCTGGGGTGAGGGGGGATTAAGTACATCAGGCTCTTTTATATCTTGAAGTAGAATCGTCAATAAGACTGAAAAAGATAGCAAAAGTTGATGGTTTCTCAAGGAAAGTTCTCCTACTAATCCTCTCTCAAGTCCCAACCTTATACAATGGTTGTTTCCTCAGTGCAATGGTCTCCACAATAAGGAACCTTCAAAAATACCACAAACTAAATTCTTTTTTAGAAGAATCATAAGTCTAATGACAAGATTACCAGCTGGATCAGTTGAGACTTTCTCAAAGCAGGAACTATTAAGCCTAGCTAACATGTGTATAATCTATCTATCTTGTTCTGGTTATATGCATAGCTAGATTTCATGAAGAATAGTTAATAGTGAAAGGTGATCATAAGATTATATTAGCTTTAGTTAATTATTATAAAAACATTAATTTATTTCTTAATTTCTGTACTTTCCTTAAAGTGGATATTTCATTTGCATAAATATATTGAATGTATTGAGCATCTCTTTCTCAGTGATCATTGGTTACGGTTCTATTATTAAGGGTTACCAAAGTTGGTGAAAAGAGATCCTAAGTTTACTTTTTTGCCATTTTAGTATAACACGTTTCTTTGTTTTCCATTGTGGGTAAATCCTATCATTCATATCCTTATCGAAAAATGCGTAGCTTATAATAACTGACATAATGACAAGTTACTTTCAAATGTTTTTAAAAATTCTTTTTTACCCCTGTATTGAATTAACCATTGATGTGTCATTAATTTTTTTTCATTATTTATGTCTTGAGAATTGGCAAATGATCTCACTAAAGAGAAAGCAATTACTCAAGATGATAAAATTTGTAATAAGAGTTATTTAACTTCCTATTGGTAATTGTAGCTTTAATCATTAGGTAAACAAAATTTCAAAACACAAAAGAAATCCAAGAAAAAATTGGTGATAATTCAATGCATTGCTTGGAGTAGTGCTTTGAAGGACATTGCATTGCCAATTGGATCAATGTCAAATACCAAAGGCTATTTGTTTACACATTTTTATTATATTATCAAACTATCGATTGCACAATGCCATGGAGAAAAGGAAAAAAAAAAAAAAAAAGGACCGTCTTAGTGCACAAGAATCTCGCTATTGCTAGGTCTTGGAGGGGTAAATATACACAGATTTACCCCATTTCGTGGAGAGACTGTTTCTATGTTTCGAACCTGCAAACTGATGATTGCAATAGCTATAAATAAAACCTTCCCTAATTATGGTCTACCATTTGGAGACATGTGGAGGGCTATTCTAGTTAAATTGATAATTGCATATATAATTAATCCACCATTATTAGGTTGGCCACACTTTAACTTTGGGGTCCCATGTAAACCATTTGGCCCATCATATGTTGATTTTTTCCAATAATCAAACTTGGGGATAGTTTTCGTACACGGTTGTGTAAGCCGTGCATGTGAGAGGGTGAGCGTTTCAAGGCATTAAAATAGAGGTGGGGTTTTATGACTTTTCAAGCTCCCTGTAAGAGGGGACACGGCTGTGCAAGTGTATGAAATCTTTAGCCATCAAACTTTAAACCAAATATTTCAAATTAGTTTGACTTTTAGACCATTTTTAAACTTTCATATTCTTTTATTCAAGACGATAGATGTTAACATAAACATGACATCTACAACATTTGAGCACCCACAAAAAATATCATGCAATGGATATTTGGGGTGGCATAGGTAACTTATCACTTTGATATTCCATGTATAGTGAAAACCCTAAAAGATTTCAAAATTGTACCGAACTAATTGTCGAACTGAACAGAATGGAAGGCCATTTCTCTTTTTTTCTCTAGAGAATGTAACAACATTATTTATTCTCTAGCCAGAAAGGCTATGTCAATCTCGTGTAAGATAGTGTGGCCAAATTCCACTCTTTGGCTCCAAGACGTACGTAACTTGGATGCCTCGGCATCTTCACAATCTAAATCTCAATAAAGTTGTTTTACATAAAAAATAATAATAATAATAATAATAATTTTTCATAATAATTATAATAAAACTGAATAGACTGGGAACCTCTCAACTTTTTATTCAGTCCTGGTGTAGGACTTCTGTGGCAAGAAAAAAAAAAGGTTGTCAAATTAGGTGGTTTTTTTTTTTTTTTTTTGTAAAGTATGTTTTCTACAAACTCTCTAATTCGATATGCAGATTTGCCTACTAAAAAAATCAATGGGATGCAAAGGCAAGGCAAGAGGAATCCAGCAGGAAATCAATGGAGCATTATCAATTGGATGCAAAGGCATAGAAATATAGATAAATTCAATAGAAATGGTGAATGGGCTCACGCAACCGTGTTGGGTTTGGTGGCTTTTATCTATATAAGTTTATAGATTGGTTCAATAGTCTAGTTTGGGTTGTCTATTTGAATGGGAGGTGGAGCCATTTAAAGTGGAGTTTTTCAAGGAAGTGGAGTCTTCAAGAAGGTGAAGTCTTTAAGAAGGTATAGTCTTCCAAATAAGTGGAAGGGCTTTCAACAATATTGAATCTTTTAAGGAAGTTGAATTAGTTGATAGTTGAAGACATTAAGCAACATAGAATCTTTCAAGAGACATTTTGGAAGAAGTATGTAGTGGGTTTTCTCTTCAGAGAGAAAATTAAATATTGCCCAACAAGGAGGGCGAGAGAGAGTTAGTGGATTTTTACTAAGGAGAAAAAAAACAACAAGGTAAAGAATAAATCCTATGCAAAGATAGAGATATTTACCAAATAGTGTAGTGTTGATCCAAGCGAGTAACCAATTGAAAGTCCAAGAGGTACAATATAAGTGTAACATGTGTGCAAGGACTAAGTGAGAAGCCAAACGGAAGATGTTAAGTGAACTGGAGATGAGAGAATGGTGTACATGAGGGCTTGAGTTTGGGTGTCAAATCGCAAGGATTGTATTATTTTTTCTTTTCTTGATTTATAGTGGAAGTTGGCTCTCACTCCATGGATGTAGGCGATTTTGCCGAACCACGTAAATCTCTTGCTTCTTCTTTGTATATTTGTTTGTTTTTCTTTTGTGTTTTGTTAATCTTGCACATACCATTTTTTGAACATTACTCACATCTTAAAGAAAAATTGAAAAACTGTTATTTTTTTCCAACTTAAACAAACCAGAGGATCATCCTTGACCACGGGAAATTCTCTCTATTCTTCTTGATGACTATGGTTCTTTAAATTTAATAAACACTATTAAGTAGGACAAACATATAGCTAGTCTAGCTCACGGCTTAGCAGCTTAGCTACTAAGCCACTAAGGCATGTAGTATCTTTAAGAACAATCTTGGGATCCGGCTCCTATCTAGGGAGCTCAGCACCCAAGGCACGCCCAGGGAACATCCAAGGGTGGGACTGTGCTGCAAACATGTCAGCGCACATCTAAAGATGTATGCGACACAGCCCAACAGCTGGATGCTCCCAGAGCGTGCTGGGCTCCCTGGAGACGAGCTCAACTCACAATCTTGTAGATTTGCCATTATCTTTTAAGCCCATTACTGTGGATTTTCAGGTTCCAAAATGTCAAAGGGAAGCGAAGAATGACCAATCATTCTGATCTCCAACCCATTAATATAGAAGTAACATCATATCGCTCTCACAGCCCACAATCTGTTTGAAAAAATGATTCTTTGAAGAAGAAAGTCAAGAAACATATGCCATATAAGTTTTCTTTAAATAATCACTAAAATTGCCGACATCAAATGTCAAACCCTACTCAGAGAGATAAGAGAGAAAGAGATTTGTACAACCCAAACCCAATGAGCCTTATCCACCAGAACTATGGCTTTTGCCTTCTATATGCTTCTGTGTCATCTTCATGATTTGATTTTTTTATTTTATATGGTTAATTGTATACTCAGATATGCAAGTTGGCAGCACATATATGATGTTCAACAGAAGGATGTAAATAGATGGTTGAAAAGTCGAATTTGATTCAGGATCGTATCTATTTAGGGGAATTCGTATTTAAAAAATAATATCTGAAAATTATTCAAATACATTTAAAAGTTATACTATCCAATGTGATTTATAAAATATATAATTAAATAACTTTCCTTATAAAATATATAATTAAATAATGAGAGTATCTAAATGACACATCTATTGGTGTATTTAGAACTTGACACCTTCATTTGATTGCCCCTTGTTTTGTTAAAAAAATATTTAATTTTGTTTCATTAATAAAGATAAATTTATCATTTCACTTATGAACTACATTAAATGTTGCATTTAATATTTCAATTTTTTGAAAACGTACTTTTTACTCATGCATTAAATAACTTTAGAGAATTAAACAAGGGGAAAAAAGTAAAGTAATGAATCTATACCTAAGGTGTCAATAAGAAAATCCCTAAAATAATAGTTTTGTAAGTACTATTTTATAATACTAAAATACTCTTAAAATTTACAACATATTACATGTAATTAAACAAGAAATTAAATGAAAGAAAGATATTCATGAAGATATCTATGTAATTTCAAGTAAGACCATGTATCCAACATCAACCAACCCTAGTGGGTAGTGGCTTCAGTCCTTCAACATCAATCTTAATCGAGCTTTTGCCTTCTATACTTCTCCTCCGCTCAATGCAGACAGCTAAGGATATAAATGGATAGTTGAAAATCCGTTTGATTCGTGTTCATACTCGTTTAGGAGAATCCGCATTCGAAAAATCAGTTTCCGAAAACTATCCAAATCCATTTGGATGCTAATCGGATGTGAATGCAGATGCTGCTACATCTGATTCGTATTCGATCCATTTACATCTCTAGGATCAGTAATAAGTAACTCTAGCCTAAATTAAATTAAGCTAAGGCATCCTGAAAAATGAAAAAACCTACAATTGATCCTTTTTTTATGTTGTCATCTCTATAGTTTGTACCACAAGATTCCTTACTGGTGCTTATTTACTTGAATAGTTTCAATCTTAAACATATTTTCCTCATTTCGTTATTCACTAATGCAACTCTAAATTCCTCCAAATGTCTTCTTCTGAAAATTTGTATTGAACAAGCAAATTTTTGGAGGGTATGGTTAACAATTACTGCCTCTACCATAAATTAAAATTTCTTCATTATATCAAGGGTGATGCTCTTTGTATATTATTGTCAAAACTTATAAATCAAGGAGGACTAAATTTCCTGCAAAATGTTATTGGTTTCTCTTTCTCTGGTCCAACCCCCCCCCCCCTAAAAAAAACTGGAAGTTAATGAAAGGACCTTCCCAAACCCTAATAACTACATCAAGATAAAAGGACTGGAGAAGATCATCTTCTTCGACTAAAAGATAATGTACTTCATTCAATCTAGTAGACTAGTTACATACATAATGTTAAGGGAGAGGGTTCTCTAAGCAAGCGGCATAGAGGTGCGGCAAAACAATATCGAGTCTTGCGAGCTACCAAGCTGCTCTAACCCGCATTGAAGAGAAGAACTAGATAGGAATGAACAAACGAGAATTGGATGGGCTCTTCTACCATATGTACATAAAAGGGCAATGAGGTGATTTCATATGAGGAGAAAAGAGATAAACACAAAAATGCTAATATACCCTACCCTAACGGTTCACAGAATCTGTTCTCTAATTTTAAATATAGTTAAGGGAATGGAAGTATGATTTATAGCAGCCGCTTCATGAGAAAGCTACAACTTGAAAATCCAAGAGAACCAAAAAAAGGATACAAATTTAAAAATAAAGACAATAAAAAAACCTTTCTTTAACAAGAATAGTATTTCCTCTACTTGTTTGGTGCCTAATGGTTCTGCCAAGAAAGCAAAATCTCCTAAGGAAACCAACTTTGGCAGTCATAGATTTTAAATATATTATTTTACAATTTTTCAAAGATCGAGTTTTCCTTCACCCACAGTGAATGGGAATTCATTCACAATGCAAATGGTACATCGTGTTGAGAAGAATATTTTGGGAAACATGCTAAAATCCTATAGGGGTTTGTGAACCCTAAGATGATGGCTGAACCACGCTACGCGATGGAGGAAAACTTTCTCCATTTTCCAATGTCGAAGATGAAACCACAATTTGGGAAACACTCAAATTTTCACTCTATGATTCTTTGTTCGAATAGGACTGATCTTTTCTCGCAAAATCTTAGTGGAGGTAGTAATCCATCTCTTCACCCTCATCCTACAATCATCAGTCATGTGACAGAATTATTAGGTTTTGAATACCCAAATTCAGGATTTCTCTTGCTAGTTGCTACACATAAAGAAAAAAGGAGACAACTGAAAGGCAATACTAGTTTGATGACTTGGGTGGGTAAGGGTGTTTATCAGTTTAAATCGAGCTAAATGGTTCAGTTCATGATGAAATATGTATAAATTAAAATCTCGGCTTTGATTCGGTTTACGATTGTTAAAAAACTGATACAAAAAGGAGAGGACGGAGAGGCTGTCTGAGTTGAACGAGAACGCTCTGTCCTTAAGACAGTATTTGCACCCTTACAAAAAGGAGAGGACAGAGAGGCAGAGACAGTAATCACTTTGAAGCTATGAAAATTGTTATATTCTTGACTGACAGAATTCATGGACTAGTTATAGGCCCATGAAGCTGTTCTGATGGGTCACATCCAATGGCTCATATGGCTTGTTTTGATGGGTCAGGATTATTAGGCTTAGGTGAAGTGCAAAGTGCGCCATTAAAGCATCACATTACACCTCACGCACGCACTCGGACAATCACCGCCCTAGCTCGGAAGTGCTCGGAAGTGCAGCAAACAACCTTTTCCAAACATCATATGTGATAATAGCTCACAATCCTATATAAGCCAAATGAAACCTTTTCCATAACCGATGTGGGACTAAAAATCCCACATCTATTATTTGAAAATTCCAACAACGATAAAATAGGTATAAACCAAAACCGAATCAAATACTATTTGGTTCCAATTTTTCAGATACAAAGCGAATGTTATTTCAGTAATTCAGATTAATTATCCGGTTTGAATTTATTTCTAGTTTGAATCTGGTTCCATAAGTTCTATAATAGCATCAACAAAATCATTGGGATGCCATGAAGGCTTATGCTATAATTAACATATTCAACAGCAAGTAGACACAAAAGAAATCTAAACTCTAGAAAATGAAGAATTTTACGAGTGTCATGGTTTTGGATTAATCCAAATAGGGTTCGATTTGATTTCTGTAATTTATCAATTTAAAATTTATTCGGTTTATTGGTTTTTTAAATTGGATAAAAGATTTGTACAATGTCAACTTCATTTCAAAATTGCATGCAGGCATTCCTCATAAGATTCAGATTACTGTAGCACCACTTCTGTAAAATGTCTCAGATACCCCCCTATTCTTAGAGTTTTACTATAATGCCCTTCCTCCAAGGCATGAAACTGCACACCGTCCGTGTAGCAAAACTCTCTCCTTTTAAATTTTATGTCTCTTTCTTAATTTTTTTTTAGTTCTACCTTTTACGCCGAAACAATAAAAAGTTGAGTAAAAATTAAATGATTCATAAGAGATCAACAGAATTAGCCTGCAACTGTGGGATCAAATTGTAAGTATCGGCTAATACATAACTAGAATGTTTGAACACAATTCAACTTGCAACACCTAGTTAGACGTCCTTTTCCATAAATACATCAATAAAGAACAACATAAATTAAAGGGATTTTTCTTATTGACACATCTTGTCGATTAATTCATAACCTAATTTTTTTACCTTTTTAGTATAACTTTTTTTTTTTCCAATTAGAGGTGTCAAGTTCTAAATACACCTATAGAGGTGTCATTCAGGCCATCACTTCAAAGGAATGCCTTATTGACACCTCTACAGGTGTATATAGAAAATGTAACCTTTTTTTTAATTGCCATTGTTTTATTCTTAAAAGTTTTTTACATTAAGAATAAAAAATGTATTATATTAAGAGGGAAAAAATATAATAAGGTTACAAATTATTTTACAATTCATCAACGACAACTAAGCTTTATCCCAACTAAATGGGGTTGGCTAGAGTGATTCTTGTCCTCCATTAAACTCTATTTGAGATCATACTTGATACAAGGCCCAGGCCCCAAACTATGCATGTCTTTCCTCACCACTTCTACTAAGGTCATTTGAGATTTATTTTTTACCGCTTTTAGTTACTTTAATCTGGATCAAATCACTCATCCATACTAGATCATCCAAAAGCCTCTGTTGAACATAGTCATTCTACCTCAAATGACTTTCTCATAACTTATCATATATCGGAGCTACTCTTAAATCAGCTCTAATATAATCTGTCCTTACTTTATCTATCCTAAATTTAGATTTATATCTTAAATCTTTTAGTTCCTTTAATCTAGATCAAATCACTCCTCCATACTAGAACATCTAAAAGCCTCTGTTGAACATGGTCATACTACCTCAAACGACTTTCTCATAACCTCATATATCAAAGCTACTCTTAAATCAGCTCTAATATAATCTCTCCTTACTTTATCTTTCCTAAATTTACCACTCATCCATCAAATCTACTTCTTTAGCTGCCCATGTTTCTAAAACTTATAACAGTTATAAAGAGAAATATAACTTCTTTTTCACTAAATTTAATTACAACAAGATTTTCCCTTCTTTATATTTACAAAATCCAACATTGATTTCTAGCAAACTCTCTACAATACTGTACACTGTTTAGGTAAAAGCTGCAAAAGGAAAATTTCAAACAAAATCCTATTATTTTATATTGATCTCAATAATCTATTCAGTTGGAAGGTTCATGTTGGAAGAGGGCAGAGAATTTAACTTTGCTAACCCTCCAAGCCCTGATAAGTGACCCCCAAAACCTATGTAGCTTCAAGAGGCTCAAAATGCCAGAAAAAAAACAGCTCACAATTAGAAAAACACATGAAGAAATACTACAGGCAAATCAACATAGCCAGATTTACAAATTTGATACAAATTCTAAAAAAGAATTATACGATACCCTTCCTTTCTCCAACAATACCAACCTCCAGCCAGTCCAAGGTCCTCCGAGATCTACTTCCATGCAGCCAAAAATGCAATCCAAAGTCCAGCAACATCTTAGCTTCGCTTATGGAACCAGCCAAGACTCTTGGATACATTTTCTTTCACACCATATTTTTCGTGCACTGAATATTTTGAAGATGAACATTGCTTTGGTTTAGCTTTAGAGAAAAAGAATATTTCTGCATCACAGAAGACCTAGCTAGCGTTCCCCTTGGCTTCGACAACCGTAATTTGACCATCTGCTTCATTGCCCATTATCAAAGAACCATCCTTCATCAGGTTAATGCTCAAACTCTTGAACCTCTCTCTGGAGTATTGTCGAGATGCCTTTCTCCAATCAGTACCAGTTTTCATCATTGCAACAAATTCCTCATAACTGATTTTCCCATCCTGAATTTTTTTAAAGCATAAAATAATTAAAATTTTGGTGACAACAGATATAGCAGCAAAGAAAAGTGACGGGGAAGAGGGATGGCAAAAACTAAAACCTTGTCTGTGTCAACCTCACGTAAGATATCATTCAGTACTTCAGCATCAGTTTCTCCAGAATCATCTGTCAAGGCTTCCCTTAGCTCATCCATTTCAATATAACCATTCCCATCCCGATCAAAGAACGTAAATGCTCTACGGATATGTTCATCATTTTCCATCTTCTGTAAGTGGATTGTGACCGTAACAAACTCTCCGTAGTCTAATGTACCATTCCCATCGACATCAGCCTGAATACAAATTTTGGGGTAATATTCCATCAAGATAAATAGAAGATTATAGAACAAATGAACTAAATATATAAATAAAATGAAACATGAACCTCTAAATGCAGTAAATTTTATATCTAATGATATTTAACAAAATCCACTCATGAAGAAACTCATTCAGCAAATAATCCGTGGACACGAAATACTAATAAAAACTAACACACACACACCATAGGATGTGGCTTGCATTCTACATGAAGAAGTTGAAACCAAATATAACAACATCCAGAAGGTTGCTCCATTGTGACCAAGTGGTCACGGTTCCAGTCGGGAAACAGCCTCTCTGCGAAGCGGGGGTAAGGCTGCATACATTATGACCCTCCCCAGACCCCACAATGACGGGAGCCTTGTGCACTGGGTACGCCCTTTCAGAACCTCCACCAAAATAGATGCAAAAGAAAAAAGGTACTGACAACAATTCATATGAAAGATATTAAGACCCACCAAGAGCAGATTGAACTCCACCCAGCAAACGTACTTACTGTCTCAGATTAAAAATATGCACCCTGAATAACCTTTGGCTAGTACACAAAAGATGAGATAATCATAATCATCTGATGGCACAGATATACATATCCACAAGGTAGATGGTGGATAACCATCAGGCACTAGATCCAAGGGAGTTGCTCAGTTGGCTAGGACCAACACTTCACAATTAAGAGGTCATGACTTTAACTCTCCTTGGGGCCTAGCTATCAAAAAAAAAAAAAGGTACTAGAGCTTGATTTTACCTCCTGGCAATTTTGTTATTTTTCATTTCTATATAGCATGTCAAGATCACATAGCAAAATGTGGCATATATCTCCCATAATTCTAAATCAAGAATATTGACAGTTTCTCGATGTGAGATATGGGGTTTGTGTTGTATACATTTGTAAACAAACTGTCAATCTTCTAGGGGCTGCCCCATGCATGAAGCACATCAAACTCTGACACGAATCTCTAATTGCCAAGGATCTCATTTTCAACCATCTCTTCCTACAATTTTCACGTGCTGGTTGGTTATGCACAACTATATTGAGAATAATCAGCATTATCATCTAAGCCTTATGGAATCTATTCACCCCTACTCTTGCATCCATAGTCTATCTATCAACTGCTGTTTTCTTCTATCAGGATACAAGCCTCAAAATCTTATCTATAGAGTTGTAAGCTGCCAAAATGGACATTATTGAAAATCTATAAAATTTTACTTTAACCAAAACTCATGTGTGAAACCTGAGAAGAACTTCTCTCTCTCTCTCTCTCTCTCAACAATTATGTTCGCTCACAAAGAATTTGTTAGGATAGACAGGAATGGTTTTTCTTCCATCTGAGATTCCTTGCTGTATGAATGATGTCTCGTTTTTTTTTTTTGTTTTTTTGTTTTATTTTTTATTGGGTGTAGATTGATAAATGAGGTTTTCAAGTATAGCTTATTTAGGTTTTGGGGGTGGTCAGGTCAGGAAATAGTTTTCAGAAACATTGTGCTACATTCATCATATTCAACTGGTTCCCCAGCTGCAACTCACGAAAAATAAAATGGACCAGGAATTTTTAATAAAATCCGCCAAAGTTGGTCTGCTAGCATTTAATATTGCCTCTTGCTAGGGGGCAACTTAATCACTGAATGCAGTGTCCTTTGGTGTAATAAATGTGACATATTTAATTTCAATGTGTTTATCCTAGCAATTAGACTGTCCAGACCATCAGACTGCCTACTGCGAGGCCAAGCAGTCCAATGTCCCATTCGGTAAGGAAACATTGGTCTACCAGTTTCTCCATTCAAATGAACCTTATCAAGAGTTGGACACAAAACATGAATTTACACGCTAAGATGTGACAAAAATCAGGATAAAGCGAAAAATCAAAACAAGGCCAGATAGCAGCCCTGGCTGCAACTTCTCTGTAGCTCTTTAATAAACAGTAGAAACTTACCACTTCCATCAGCAGTTTCATCTCTGATTCAGCCAATTGAGAACCGACCTTCTGCAAGCCAGCCTTCAGCTCCTCGTATGTTATTTTCCCATTGTTATCGGTGTCCATCAATTTAAACATATCTCTTATGATTTCCACTTCCTCAACAGACAAGTGCTCCGCAATTACCTAAAATATCGATTGCAAAATTAAACCATTCACATAAGTAGAATTAAACATAAAATAAATATCAGATATAGGAAAATTCCCATGGGGCACAAGGAATGGGCTGGAGCTTTGCAACACAAATCCCATGTAAAGAAGATTGGAACCAATCAAGGTCAATCTCAGCCCAAAGACTGTCTAATTAAAACCTGCATTATTGTAGTTATTGGACGCTTAGTTTCGGGTTGAGGGGGGCACAAAAACTGCAGATCAAGTGGTTAAGTTTTTTCTGATCATGCTATTTTAGACCAGACAATATTTTGGGTAGACCTATTTCATGGAGGCCACTGACTCTGAATACAAGTCATTTGGCAGATTATGGGTGCCCCAGTCCCCCGAAAGTGACAAAAAGGCGAAAGAAGGGGCAGGGGAGGGGGGGGGAAATCTCCAATTTGCTCCCTAAAATTATTACTGGAGTTGGATACTAACCCGCATAGCTTTCTTTTTGAATCTATTCATCACAGAGAATTGTTTCAGCCTTGTCCTCACAATATCTCCAAGTGGAACGTTTGAAGCTTTCTTCGCATTCTGTAGCCAGGAATGATCTGCAAAAATCATAATTGAATGATGGTTTCAAAAGCAAATTACGAATGGGTACAACAGGAAAAATCATTTCAAAATATTACACATATAAGTGTGGTTAAGATAAATCGACTCGTTTAATCAGCTAGGATTGTATCTACAGGATACAACAATTAAAACTGTTGGAAAAATTTTGCACTTTTCCCTGGATTTCTTCAACAATTATAGTTTCGCCTGCCTAGTGTGCAGATGATATACCTACTTCAGGAGCCAAAGATTTAATTCGAAATTCCGATCTAGAGCTCCTAATGAGCTTTGATTCGATTAATGTGCAGCTTGAACGCAGAAAGGAATCATCAAGAAGCCAAACACAAACCCTCAGAGTTATAAGGAGCTCAAGCCCAGTTAAGGTCAAAAACTATGACCACATATACTACCCTATTAACTTGCAACAAGGCTCCAAGCCAATGGATCAGAAAAGCATGATGTTTTACAGCTTATATTACTGCAGTAAGTCAGAACTCAGTCCATTAGCTTTTTTCTAAAACAGTTTCTCTTTTAGAAATTTAATGATGCAGAGCACTACAAAATGCCATTCATTTGTGGAGCTGCTGGTCTCGTTGGATTGTAAATGAAAAATAACTCATGCAGTGAGGATTTCTATAACAAAAGAACAAATATTGAGACCATTTCTTAGGCAAATCAAAACACTACGACGCCAACTGTAGAAAAATCACAGGCACTGATTACTAGCTCACTAAATTTAAGTATGTCGGGAAAGAAACTATGATGCACCCTGGTTTTCCCACTGCAAAGTTCATGGTCTACTATTTGAGTAGTCCCTCCAAGTATTGCCTACTGGAGACAGCCTATATCAAAAATGGCACTGGTCAAGATACATTAACTCATGGACATATTTAACTGACCATAAATCAAATGCATAGCAGTACTAAAGAAAAAATTCAGAACAACAACTACTCAGCCTTATCCCAAACTAAATAGGGTCGGCTACATGGATCCTTGCCCAAATCAGCTCTATTCGAGGTCATACTTGATTCAAGGCCTAAACTATGCATGTCTTTCCTCACATAAGCTTGAGACAAGACAAATAATATCTCTTCTAGTCATTCTCCACCGAGTCTGGTCCCTCGGCTATAGACTCTATTCCTCATTTCAGAAGGCCCACCAATTGAATGGGTTTCTCAACATTATAGGGACAGTCCAGGGAAGTAGGGTTCATCACTTCATTAACCCTAGTGGCAACTTTGGTGCATTGTTTACTTTCACATACTGGAGCTGCAAATTAATGAAGAAAAGAGCAGCACCAGGACAATATCCAGGAACCAGGTTGAATACACTCAAAAAGTCAAAATTTCAAAAGCGACTTACCCAGAACCTGTTGAGCAGTCAAGCGTTTCTTTGGGTCTGATTCCAGCATCTGCCGAACAAGACTCTTAGCACTTTCAGAAACCCTAGGCCATGGATCCCTCTTGAAATCAATCATCCCCCGCAGAATTGCCTGGGCAACTCCCTGTTCAGTCTCTGCAATTAACAGTAAACAACATAAACAAAAAGAGAGGAAGAAGAAAGGAACCCCCAAAAATCAAACAAAGCAAAGCGGAATTCAGTGAAAGCATACGATTCTTAGCATAAATTAAACTAGCAAACCTGCCCAAAATGGAGGAACCCCACACAACAAAATATACAAAATCACACCAGCGCTCCATATATCAACCTCCGGCCCATAATTCCGCTTCAACACCTCCGGTGCCATATAATAAGGACTTCCCACGATCTCCGAGAACTTTTCCCCTGCTCAGAAACACATCATAAGAGTTAATATAACAAGAGAAATGGACTGGAATCAATAAACAAGCAGGTAAGAAAAGAAAAGAAAAAAAGATTTGCTCCCTGAAATCAACCCAGAAGCTCAAAAAGGGGAAAAAATAACGGAATATCATAAACACTGAATAGTAGTAACGTTAGCACACCAGGACGAAAGAAGACGGAGAGTCCAAAATCGATGGCTTTAAGCGGCGCATGCTCTCGCTTGTTAGCGTAGAGGAAATTCTCAGGTTTAAGGTCTCTATGCATTACTCCATGCTCATGGCACATCCTAACAACTTCGGCAACCGTCCGGGCCACATTCGCCGCTGCACGCTCACTATAGTGTCCCCTCGCCACGATCCGATCAAAGAGCTCACCACCCTCACAGAGCTCCATAACAAGGTGCACAGCTTCATTGTCTTCGTAAGTAGCTCTAAGCCTGACGATGTTTGGGTGGTCAGGAAGGCTAGACATGATGGCAACCTCTCGGCGTACATCTTCGATGTCGATGGCCGTTCTAAGCTTCCTCTTGGATATAGACTTGCAGGCTAGGGCTTCTTTAGTTTCTCTATCAGTACATAAGTAGGTAATACCAAACTCCCCTCGACCCAGTTCACGACCCAGTATATACTTATCAGTGATGCGAGTTCGGTGACACACAACGTCTTTGAGGACTCGAATCAGCGCCGTAGGCCTGGGGCCTTGAGCAAAAAGATTGGGTTTCTCTTTCTTCCTTCCCTTCTTTCTTCTCTTTTTCTTCGTTGATTTGTTCTGGTTTTCTGAGTTTACAACTCCCAAGCAAGCGTAACAGTTCCCCATATTGACAGCTCAAATGGGTAAAAACCAGAAAAGGAATTGAACTGAAGATCTCAGTTTGGCTTCCTTTATCTTCTTCTTCTTCTTTTCGGAGTTGAAGTTCCCGTCGGACATGGATTTCACGGCCAATCTCCGGCGGAGAGAGCAGCGAACAAGGCGGGTTGAGCAAGTAAAGAGACGTCTTTTTTAAAAGTCTTAACTAAAGAAAGCGAAGTTCTAAATGATGGATGAAATCGATTATATAATTTATTTTATTAAAGTTTATTAGGTTGATTTGGTTACTTACCAGTTACACCATGAGACGTTTCAAATAATTAAAAATGATTTATAATTATTTATGAATTTACAAAACTGTCCTTGTATTCCCATATTGGTTGTTTCTACACGCTAACCAATGGTCCTTTGGTCCAAAATGGAATAATAAGCAAAGACCATTAACATCCATTTTCCCGGTCTAGAACTGAAAAATCTGACCATGGAGGAGAAATACTTCTTTCTTATTGTTGGGATATTCAAGCATAAAGTAGAAAACTAGTTTCATATCGAATATGAATGGGGATATGAGTGGGTTAATGGGTATTTGGGCACCCTCTCCTTAACAGTTAGCTTTTGAAGATGAAATCTAAATTTCTAACAAGTGGTATAAAAGTCAAGGCATGGAAATTCTCATTTGACCGAGAATTCTCAGGTTTGATCTCCACGTCAGTTTCTGCATGGAGGGGGAGATAAGACAGAAAAATAATCTCACATCGAATATGAATGGGGATGTGGATAAGTTAATAAGTACCTGGGCACCCTCTCCTTAACATCTAGATTTTGAGGATGAGACCTAAGTTCCTAACACTTATGGCATTCTGTGATCATCAAATTTTAATAAAAAAAATTTATTTTTATTTTAATCAAAAGATTGAGTTTTAATATTATAGTAATCTTCAACATAGCCATGATGTACTTTCTTCTTCCTAGTTATAATATTTTGCTTTTCGTTAAACAAAAAAAAAAGACCAAGTTTTAATTAAGGCCAAATGTTCTCTGTGCCGGGGGCGCAGGCTACCCCCAGACACATGGGATGGGCAAAATGATCACTCTGCCCCCTGAATACCCAGCCTATGTGTCTGGGCACAGACCGCATTGCGGCACAGAGAACATCAATCCTTTAATTAATCCACAGATGCACGCAGGAGGATATCAAAAGGATATTTTGAGGAACAAATTAAAATTTTATAAGGGTTTGTGAATCTTAGGATTAAGGATTTAATATCAATCTGGATCAGCCCATATCAGTTTTTATTCAACGAATTCATCCATGTTTTTCATTTTTTCTTAAGAAATTGGTTTTTCTTCTTACATTTTTACCCTTGATCCGTATCGATCCAACAATATATGATCAGCCAAGAATTAATATCAGCCTCTAGCGATATCAATAGAAATCGACCGATTCAACCAATCCTATTCTGATACCTCAAATCATGTTTAGCATGGTTTTAGTGCACAATATCGTATCAAGTTTCGATCACCTGCATAACCAATATGGTATTGGAATGGATTAGCCATATCAGATAAATTTACCCCTGAATCTCTTTTTAAAATGGATTTTTTTTACCATTTTACCTCCTATTTGTACCATGTCACTAATACAGTGTCGATGAGTATCAAAATCGATACATATCGTCAGATAGGGATGATACGATGCCAATACCTCAGATATGATGAATATTATGCTTTTCAATAGAAGTTTGATTACCATAAAAAAAAGGCTCAACTAGGATAAGCCAACCCCACAAATTTATCTAGAAGCCGTACCAAATTTCCACAAGACACAATATTCCCTTGGGCTTGCGCTAAAGTCCCCTGAACTGACCTCAGCAAGTCATATATTGCAAAATTTCCATCTTATATATACCACCGTGTATGGTGCACGGTAGCACATATAACGTGTGATGGAGACAAAAGGTTGGTCGAAATGACCAAAGCTGACGCATGGTGCAATCACCTTGCGATCGTGTATGAAACCTCTCCCTAAATATTAAAGAGGAAAGTTTTTCTTCACCCACAATGAAATGTATCTATCAAATAAGAAGAACTAGTCCGTAAAGGTTCAAAACAGGCCGAACAAAAAAGACAAAAAGGCGTATGATCTCTTATCTGACTACTAGAAGATCCAACCACGTCTTTTGCTTTAAGCTTAATACTTTGCAGTAGCATAGCAAGCTTTGGTCCCAACCCGCTTGTTGTCTCCTTGAATGGCCTAACTATTATCAAAAAAAAAAAAAAAACAGAATGGCCTAGCTAACATCCTCGAATGGTATATGGATATTGTCTTTCCTCTTTTGATCAAGGTCCACAGGTCCTACAATATCAACTAAATATGCGGTTTTAATAACAATAAAGATAGTGGGTGAAGAGATTCTTCCTTCATGGGGGTCATATTGTTTTTTTTTTTTTTTAATGAAAAGGAAAATATCTATTAAAACTTATCTTAAAAAGTACAGCGGGGCATCTATAGGAACTTTCATGTCTGTACAACAATGAAATACTATATTAGAGACGTTTGCAATGGCATCAACCAAGGCCAAAAAACTATTTATAAGGTTCCAAGGAATAGATTTGCTATTAGGAAAACTCAGTAGTGGATGCTTTTGTTTATGACAAAGTTTTACTTCGCCCAAAGTGAATAGAGAACCTCTTCACCAATAGTGATAAATGGATTCTAGGGTTCATTATAACTCTCACTCCTATTGTCCAGTCCAATATTCAAAGGGTTAGGTGGGCCACTTATCAAACAAAAAACAAAAAAAAAAGGGTTAGGTGTGGATGGATGAAGAGATTCTTTCTTCACCATGGGTGAAGAAAAACTAAGCCCCTTGTTTCTGATAATCTTGAAGCAATAAGATATGTAATATGAAATAATGGTTCATAATCCTCCACCCCTCCCCCTCCGCCTCCCCCTCACAAAAAAAGCACAAAAAAAACCCTTTTTTCCCAAGCTGCCCCTATAAAGTAGAGGCTTGAAATTGATTATGTCCTGTTTATGGGTTAACCTAAGTCTAAGAGATATCATATTGGTCAAACTATGATGATGATATCTATCCCTAACCATTCCCATCTGTCAATATCTTAGGTTACAAGTCGAATGATAATCAGGTGGATGATGAGTCTTGGACTGAAACACAATTAAGGGATAGTGCCTATATGATGAAGTAACCTCCTTTAGGGATAAAGAAGACATAGTATGGTTATAAAGAAAGAGACTATGGTTTGGTGGGTAGTGAGTGTTTTTTATTAAGAAAAAGATTTCTACTTGGTGGTGTTTTGTCCGCCCTCTCACAGGTCACAAGGCACTGTGAAATGATGCCTTTGTCCCTTGAGTAGATACCTAAGCGTGCTCCCCCATTCGGCCAGGTGTTTGTGTAGAGATCATCCAACCAAGTAGAGATCTATTGTCCCTTTTTTTTTTATCCTTGACTTACTGAATTTTTGAAAACAAGACGAGGAGTAATTAAAAGAATGTTATAATTTTTAATTTAAGTGATGAGTCTGGATCAACTTCCTATATATGGAGAGTAACAACTCTTCACATACTGTTACATGATAACATGTATCATTTTTTTTTCACAAATGCTCTTCTGAAGACTCTTAATGACCACATGAGGGGTGTTATGAAAGCAAACTCACAAAATTGTACATAAAGGTTTCATGAACAGAGAAATTATCCGAACTCAACTTCTAAATACACATATATATACTATCCAATTGTGTGGTCCCTGTACCAAAGTGGGGGCCAATGAGGGGATGCACATGGGCATCGATTAGGGGAGATTTTTCATTGTGTAGGAGCGGGGCAGTCATTTTAGGGAGCTATGTCTAGGCTCAGGGGCCACACAACTAGGTAGCGTTTTCCTTATTTATAAATATATATATATATGGAAAATCTTGTTGTAACCAAGGTTGGTTATAACAAGAAGTTGCAACTTCTTTTTTTGGTCCCTTATCTTATTCCCAAGAGTTATTTACTACAAGTGCAAAAATCGTTTTTCAAAAAGTTGAAAGTCATTTAATGCAGTTTATATGTGAATTGATAGGACTCAGCCCTCCATTAAATAAATGGGAAAAAGAACGTTGTTTGGTTGTGTGGTTCCTATGACCAGACATAGGAGTGCACGAAATTACCACCCAATCCCTCTTGAAATCAAAAATATCATTCGTGTTGATACCTATGTGTACGCTCTCATTGGCCCCCACATTGGTGCAAAGGCTACATGACCAAGCAACAATCTCTTGCCCTATGTATATTTCCCTATCTAGCTGCGTAGTGTACGCTAGGGCCTCCCTGTGTCAACCTTTCTCCTCCCACAATAGGGTGTAGATATGTCATTTCAAACTAAATCTTTGTCACAACATTTAGATGAAACTTTGAGTGCAGTCCCCCAACATTATCACAAGTCATCACGCCAAAGTATCCCATCCAATGACATATCAGCCTTCTATTATGGGAGGAGAGAGATAGACATAAGGAAACGCTAGTATAGGCTATGCAGCTTAAAAACATTCTTTCTCCCAAAAATAGAAATAGGGAAAGGAAAGCATGTGTCATTCTTGTGTAGATTCTTATATACCCTTCTCACATAACAAGTAGTAGGACCCAAATTGACATTCTCTCTTCTATTACTTCTATTCTGACCAAGTGGGCTCCATGTGCTAGCATTCTCAAGACTCTCATCAGTGTAACATGCAAATTCATTATTACATCGGTGTTGTGGGAAACTTAAAAAAAGAAGGCTGCTAGATTACGTCGTGCATGCATCAGACATACGAAGGGCAAAATGACCACCCCATTTCCTATGAAATGAAAAATAAAAAATCCCACCCTTGTTGAATGCCTTGCCTTGGTACAGTCTAATTGGCACCCACACTGATGCAGGGGCAACAAAGTTTGGCTGCAATCCCCCTCCCTTTAATTCTCCAATTGAAAGGGATTTGAGTGAAGTTGTCAATAAGCAAACCCATTAATTGAAGAAGTTGTCGGCTTCATTAATCTAATTCTCCCTCTCCACCGTAAAATAATAATAATTCTCCCTAATAAAGACAAAATAAAGTCAACATGAAGCCACTTCCACGCAAAATTTCCACATGTTTGAGGTTTCTACTCTTTTTTTTTCCTCCTAAAACATAAACCGTGTCTTAAGATACTTGTAAGGAACAACGATTGAAAATGGTAGTAGACTCGGTCCTCACCAAATAAATTTCTTGTAAACTTGTTAGGTTATAGCAAATGAGTGGTTGCTATCAAATACTTATTCTGGGCAGTAATTGTTGGGTATATTTCATACCTTAATATGTTCTAATATAAGTCTACTAGAATAAGGAATCAGGTTATGGTGGGTCCCATTGAATATAACTCATTTAACCTAAAATCTTAATTTTTCCTATAAATACTAGCTGGAGATAGTAATCTGTTTATTTCAAACTTGATATACAGGGTGTATTACTTTAAGCAACATTGTGCTTAAACCCAAAATCCTGACAGTAATTACCAGACAATAAAAAATGGTTGAAACTCAACTTCCATGAAGCAGCAAGGTTGGTGAGAAGCTTGTTTTGATTAAATTCTGAATATATGGAAAGATGAGATCATAGGAATCACCAAGCTCTGAATATCTCCAATGGGTAACGAGAAGTCTTCAACCAAGTGTGCAACTTTTCATTAACAATTGAGCTTACAGATCGTCACCTTAATAACTGATTTTATTATTTGCACAACTTTTGTTTTTAACTCTTCACAAAATATGCTGATTCTGATCGGACATACTATATTTAATGATTAAAAAACCCACATTGTGTCCATAGCTTTGGGTCCACTATAAGATTAGCTAGGTAGCTGAGGAGCATAACTCTTCTACTTCTTAATCTTAAATATTTTCCTCTCAAATTTCATTTTTATAGACTTTTCCAAATCATAGTTGGAAAACTAAGGTTTTTTACTCAACTCGTCCTTTTTAAAATCTGATGAGCCAGGTAAGTCAAACCTTGTCAAAGCAAATCTTTTTTTATTTATTTATTTAATTTTCCTTTTTCTCCTTCTCTGACTAAGGAGGGACTGAGAGTCTAAGATTATGGTTGCTTCATATATGAGAAGAAAAAAATGGGCTAATATTAAAGACAACAAAAATAAATATTAGGGTTTTGTTTAGTTGTTGACCAAACTTATGATCTATGAATAGAATACATGAACAGTAGATGGTCCAATAAAAAAAATCAGATTCAATAAGTTTCACATGACTAGGCAAAAACACTGAATCAATAAAATTTTGGATCGTTTAGATCTGTCTAATTATTTCTTAAACCTAAGCAAGTCTTCAAGTTTATTTTGCCTGATTCGAGTGACTCGTCCGAGTCAAGACCTAGTTTTCCAACTATGCTAGAGATACCTTCTTATGAAATTTTATTACAACATAAAAAACTGCATCTGGTCTAGGTGGGCAGCCCTGCAAATACACATCCATAAGATTTAACATTTGACAATTATCATAATTATATGATTATTATATTATTTCATAGATATTATATTGAAGAGGATTAGGAGAGTAGGTGATTGTGTGTGGACTTGATATTGATAGCTATCCAATAGATCCTTTCAAAATTTTCAACTAATTCACAAGTGTCGCACGATGTTTGTCAGACTGTGGACTGATGGTATGGGTTTTAAACATGTAGATTTTAAAAGACAGGACAAAAAAAGACAATATACTTTTCTTTTAGATCTATCTTACTCAAGGGCCCATAGGCCAACTACAAGGTAAGAAAGAAGGCTAAGACAAACCAACAATCTATAACTACTAGGGGGTGGGGGGGAGGGTGGGAAGAGAGGGTTGCCTTTTTGGCACAATATGCAAAGCAAGAGAGTTGATCCCTTGATCTCTTAGGGCACATGCATTCAACTGGCAAGCCACTAACAAACCGAGTTAGCAGTTGTTTACAAACAATATACTCATATAAATTGAAGAGTTATTACTTGAATTTCTACATCTAATATTCAAAACAACTATAACATCCAACATTAATGGATATATATTCTACAATCAATTATATCTTTTAAGACATATCATCCAACATCAATTCCAAGTTCATACACCATAATAAAAAAAGAAGGGAAAAGGATGGGCACACTGCCCGTGAGTTAGCGCCCGTTGTGTCTATCTCTTTTTTCCTTTTTGTGAAATGACCCCTTTGCCCCTCCTGTCTGATGCCCCGTCCCTCACTCCCATTGTTATCATCCGCTAGCTTACTGCAATGGCAGTATGCCTATCCCTTTCCTTAAAAAAATGTTCAAAGTCCTATTGAACAATGTGTCTTTGTTATGGTATTATTCATTGTCATAGCCAACACATTCCCGAAGTGATGCAAGTTCAGTTGGAGTTGGGAGATCGCTTTAAAAATGCTTTTCAGCAGATATATTAGTTTGTAACTCAATTTTGGGTTTCGTGCATTGAACCTGAGTTGAAGATGATATCATGAAAAGTGTAACCCTTCGAATCAACTTTACATTGGCAAAAGAATCAGGTCTATTGGAGTTTGAGAAAGAGATATGGTCAACTAAGTAAATCATTATGTTCAACAAATCCAAGATATTAAAAAATGCAAAAAAAAAATCTTATTTTTTCCCGTTTCTTTGGGAAACAAACAAGAAAACACATTTAAAACTGTTTAAAACGGGGTTTTAAACATGTTTTTACTAACAATGGTCCGGACAAAGAATTGGTTTGGTGAATCCATTAGAACCAGCAGGGGTCCTCTACAGTCAAATTGAAAGTACTAGTGAAAGTAGCGTTCAAGAGTTCATAATTCTGATCCGATACCGTTCTGGATCATATCTCCAAGTTATGGAAAAGATCTTCCATCTCTCTCTCTCTCATTTTCATAAATGGGAAAATTACAAAAAAAAAATCCCTGTAGTTTGAAAAATTACACTGATTCCCTTCAAAATTACATTCACCTCCCCTTTAGAGGGGGTAGGCATAACTTTGAGGGGGATCAGTGTAATTTTTTCAAACTAAAAAGGTGATAAACGTAATTTTTCCTTCATAAACTGATCCCAATTTCCAACCAATTTGGATTTTTTTTTTTATTTTATGGAATTGTCTCTTGTTTTTTTTCCAACCAATTTGGACTTTGTCTTCTTTGCAAGATGAGTGACCTAACCCACAGAGATTCATTCAGGGTTTGGTCACTGACTCATTGCCCAAGTCACCATGATTTTGAGGGCACAATTTCTTGGAGGGGGGTGTACGTATTAAAATTCTTTGCAGTACCAGTGGGGTGGCGGTGCACATCCGGTGGCACAGTAGAGGCCATGTATGCCATGTATATCACCTGACCTCTGTTGTGCCGTCGGATGTGCACCGCCGCCCCACCGGTACTGCAGAGGATCCTGGTCCGGAGGTGTACCAGTGAGGTTTAGAATTAGCCACTTTGTAAACTAACCTGACCTGCAATGTGCCTAGACCTTTTTAGAGTTTCTAATGCTATAGCTGATTGCCTAGAGAAGAAGAACAGCCTAAAAGTTTAATGTTCTTCCGTATTTAATGGAAGAAGAGATTGTATAGATCGAACACCCCATGTGAGGCAGCTAAGAGAGCCATGATGATGCCACCCTCCTTTTCAAGAGTCCCAATCAAGACCCAACCATAGCTTAGGCGAGTCTCTCAATGTGAGCAAAAAGAAAAGGCTACATGAATCACCTAATGTACATTGCATGTTGTGATGATGATGATGATGATGATGAAACGTTTCCTTCACCCCACATGACCCATAAAAGAGTCCTCTCAAGAAAAAAGCTTGTAAAGGGTATGTCTCTGTAATTGGTTGGTGTCTCTTGTAGCAAGATCCGCCCTGGTGTTTTCTTGAGGTTGAGCTGACCTACACAGAAGAATAGAGCAGATCAATCGAGTGTTGGCTTGGACCAACGGAAACTCTCCGATGCTTAAATTAAATCTCTTGCAACAAATAATTCAAAACCAAAGTGGAATTAAAAAATAAATCAACCCCTTTACCTAGACTAGGCTTTGCCATTTGTAGGGCTAATAGATTGATGTAGAGTTATCCGATTGTAGACCGTGGAGGAGAGTCCCTTATCTCTGATAGGTGGCTTCCCTCAAGTAGGACACCTGGCCCATCCGAGTTCACGTGGAAGGCATGCCTTCCAGTCTATTAGGATTTCCTTGACCAGGTTGGTTGCTCATTGGGATAGGTTAATCCATGGGTTTAGTTGCTTGTTGGTTAAGTAATGTGCCCTGTTGTGGTAGTTTATTGGTCCTGACATGGAAGCTATGCGTGAGGTGTTAGCAGCATCATACTATTTGCCAACTTAGCACTCGCGAGCCGACCTAACACCGTGTTTGGTTGTGTAAATTTGTGGGAGCATGTATTGATTTTGAATGGGGATCTCTAGATGGATTTTCTGTGGATTCGTATTTTGAAAAAAATAAACTGTTTGGTTCCCCTTATTATTTTGTGATTCTGAAAATACATGCCCTTTTATACTTGTCTCAAAGTTTTGTTTCAATATGGCTTTCACCTCATGAGGTGAAATCTTAAGATTTCACTTTTTACACTAAAATGATGAATCTCTAGATTTTGTAAATCTTTGGAAGGTCATTCGCTTTTTTCAACCAAACAGTTTTTTAAGATAAGATTCATGTGCCTGGAAAATTACATCCCACAGAATTAGGCAACCAAACACGGTGTAAAGGATCGGATCGGTGCTTCAAAACTTGAGGAAGGTAACCTAGACGGCTAGACCTTATACTCGGTCCAACTAGGAATCCTCTGCTAAATACATTGGGTCTTTGACCTCACACGTCTAACTTAGGGTCGGATCTCCCGTTTTTGAACTTACAGGTCGGCTCGGATACCTGAAATCGTTATAACGTTTCTAATCTTGCAACGTGTTGTCATTCTATTGGTCGGTAGTAATTTGATTCATCAGTACCAGTAGATTAATGCTGGTGTCCCAAGAGGTCACGGGTTCGACTTTCCTGTTTTCACGTGTGCCTTAAAGCACCCCACTGTTAGCAACTTCCGGTCTTCAGCAGCATTACTAATTCCACCTACAGATACTGACATTATTAGACCCTGCAATACAAAAGCATACTTGTCCCTGCTTGACTGAGGTCCATAGTTTGCCTTCCACTGCATCATTTCTTGTTTCTTCAAACCGTATACGTTTGGTATTTAGTAGTAAATACTAAAAACAAGAAAGAGAGAGAGAGAGAGTAATGCAAGGTTACTGCTGCTTCCATCCACATACTCAAACAAGAGACTTCCCTCTTCACATAATGAAATAGGTAGAGCAACTGACGAAAACCATTATCGTTCTGTATTGGAACATTCCTGTATGGAAAAAACCCATGTAGGAAAGCAAGGGTAGTATGCATTAATATGTGAATAGCCATACTACATTCTAACAATGCAACAAACAACAACAACAACAACCATAACCTTATCCCAACCATTCTAACAATGCACATTTTCTTATATTGTTCAGTCACTGTATAGTATTTTGAAAGAGAAAAAAAAAATACTACATGCGAGCATTCTTTGTGAATTAACCACACTCTAGTCCCACAAACTTTCAAGAAAGATTAACATTAAACAAAATTGGTGCTGGTCCAATCCACCATACGCAGTTTATGTGTTGATTTGCCATTCATATTGCACATACATCTGCGTGCTTTTTACACTCGCAGTTACTCAACCACATAGAAGTCTGTGAATGGCACTTGAATGTTGTCAAGAATGGTCTAGATTTCCCAAGGCCATGAACCTACCTCCCTGTTTGGCATGTTTACTAGGGTTTTTAAAGCTTGATTCAATCATTATGCTTCAAAGATAGCCACCATTATAATTTGATTGCCCCTAACAGTCCTGTGGATAGATTGTTTCCATCCAAAATTCTGGTTTGCCAGGCAATCCCATCAAACAGATTCCACTTATGATGAAGAACATAATGCTAGTGTACCAATACTTGTTCCTGCAATATACCCATCCGACCAAGCATTCTGCAAATCAAAATTGGAGCTTCTTGATTCATGTTCACTTCATACCAAATGAGTCATGAACCTAAAGTTACAGTGGACTTGAAAACAAAAATATTACAATACCACCTTTTGAAGGCAGACTGAAATTTATCATAGGTAGAAAAACTAGGAAGAAGTTTTTCTACTCCAGCAGGTTTACAGAGTATCTCGGATACCAGCATAGCATTGCTCTTATAGCATCAATATTAATATTACTAAGTTTTATATAAATATTTTTCCATTTTTTTATAACCAAAACAAACAAAATCTTTTCAGTTTCAGTTTTCCTTTTCTCTTTCATTGACTTTAGTCCCATTACCTGAAATTTGAACCCTCCAGTTAGGCAGTTACTCCATCAACACTCAACGTCTACAAAGGTTTCACATTTTTGGCATCATGATGGATCTTCAAAGGCAAAGCAAACAAGTTTAGTTTCAACCTCTCCTGTGAAGAACAGATTAGGTTGTTTCCTGCTTTCCTTGGTGTTCAATGAGATATTGATGCATGAAAGATGAGGAACAAAGAAACGCTGGCAGAATATAGATACGAAACAAGAAATTATTTTTGAAATGAGAAGTGAAAAGCTCAGATAGTAAGATGCCTCAAGCAGTGACAAATTCATCCTTAAATTGACCCCTCATTGAAAATAGAGATGCAAATTTTCTGAGGCATTAAAAATATTTAAATTTAGCCAGAGAAGTACAAGTGGAAGATTGGAAGCATACCTTTCCAGTCACTCCAAATGAACACTGCTTCAGCAAAGAAACAACAGAAACTATGGAGTTATTGGGAACAGATGCTCATAATATATCTCCGCTTTTAGATCTTTCATATTAATCTGCAATGAAATAAATCATCTCAAAGGAAAAAAATGTTCATTGAGATTCAAATTTAGAAGCTGGTAGAATGGAGAGGTAGTGTAACCTCATGTTCCGAAATATATTTCCAAAATCTATTCACCACGCTTAAGTCTGGATGAATAAATTTAGAGCCTTTAGCTTCTGGGGGAAAAAATGATGAAGATTATGTATTAGTCCTCAAGTAAGGTATGGTACCAGGAGTAGGAACAAGCATGAATGGTAATCGCATCTGTATGGTGTTGAATAGTTATATGAACCTGAAATTATCAGTACAAGAAAGAAAAAGGATGGAAATTACAAACTCTTTGAAACATCCAGTTTGTAAGGATACTATATGGAATATTAGAATGAAACAATTACAACAGAAAAATGCATTACTGTAGTTCTAAGACAACTTGCCAAAAATAAAGCATATGCAGGTTCAGATCAGGAATAAACAAGCAAAACGAAACCTACTATGCATGGTGTTAAAACTCTCTCGCTTGCTCGCTCTCGGTTTCCCTCTTTCTTTCGCCTCTCTCGTTTTTCTCTCTTCAACTCCCTCGGTGGTAATGATCTAAACCGAGGGTTCCTATTTCTCTGTTTTTTTTTTTTTTTTCTTTCAGACCTCAACTATATGACTTGAGAGGTATTCTTTCACCATTCTTCTGCTGTTCTCTATGTCAAACAATTGCTAAAGTACTTTATCAGCCTTTGTCCGTGGTTCCGTTTTACTGTAGCATGTTTTGGAGGATTTCTACCACTTTGTTTACAACCATTGATCTGTAACAATGTTGGATATTACCACGCATCAACTAGAACCGACGGGATGAGTCGTGGGACTCATGGTGATTTTCCCTCGTTCCTTGTGAGCTCTATCAAATTGGATGTGAGAAATTATTGGATGTGGTCTTGCTATTGTTACCTTCTTGTTGATTCTCACAGCTTTGTCGGATACCTTACAGGCGAAACCGAGAAGCCTACTGCTGCTGGTTCTTTTCAGAAGAAGTGAAGTTTTAATAACTCCCTTGTGATGTACAGGGATATCTTCTTTTGGATACTGCTGCTTAGATCTAGAAAGTTGCTTAGGAAACATACTCCCAAGCTGGGAATGATGCTCAAGTTTATGAATTGCCCAAGATCCATGCAACCAAGCAGAAAGAACTGACTCTGTCACAGTACTATTCTGAGTTACGTGGTTTATGGCAAGAGAAAGATTTTTATAAAAACTTTCAGGCTACTTGTGCTATTGATGCTGCCAGTTTTCAGAAACGTGAAGATAAACTACGGGTTTACGATTTTTTTTCCTGACCTTAACGTTGAGTACGACCAGATTCGTACCCAGGTACTGAACCGTGATCCATTCCCTTCTCTGGCACAATCCTATGCGATGGTTCAGCTCGAGGACAGTATGCGTACTGCGATGTTACTGCCTATCTCACAAGAGCGGTCAGCTCTATATTCTGGGTCTTAACTCTCAGCCCTGTGGTGGTTTCACACACTTCGGTGAATGGTGATTGTTCTGCTTCTGAGAAAGAACCTGTCAAATGTGACTACTATGATAAGGAGCGCCATACCAAAGAATTTTGTTGGAAACTTCATGGTCGACCAACTTCCTCCACCTCCTGTGATCGTGGTCGTGGTCAGTCCAACCAAGCTCATGCTCACCACACTGAGGCACCTTACTCTGCACCTGCCAATACTGGTTCTTCTCTTTCCCAGGATGAACTCCTTACCCTTCGACGTCTAATGACCAAGCTGGAGCCGTCCCAATCTTCTGTCAGTTTTGCATCTACCATAGTCACTTCTGACTTCAACCTTGCATGTTCAGATTTCCCATTCGGTGGTCATTGTGAATTAGTCATATCTCATCCTTGGATAATTGACTCCAGTGCCACTAATCACATGACTGGTTCTTCGAGTTCATTTTTTCAGTATTCCCCTTGTTATGGTAAAGACAGGGTTCGGGTTGCCGATAGTTCCCTCTCCTCTGTTTCTAGAAAAGGGTTTATTTGTTGTTCCCCTACATTATCTTTATCTTCTGTTTTGCATGTCCCTAATTTTTCTATCAACCTTTTATCTATTTGTAGTCTCACTGCCAACTTGAATTGTAAAGTCACCTTTTATCCTTCTCATTGTGTTATTTAGGATCTGGTGACAAGGAAAACGATTGGTTGTGGTAGAGTACAAGGTGGTCTATATCTGCTTGAGGATGATGTTTCTTCAGCGTGTGTTATCTCCGGTCACGCTCATTGTGTTTTGTGAGGCTTGTGTTTTCGCCAAGAAAACTCAAACAGTTTATTCCAGTTTAAATAATAAAAGTGCTAGTCCCTTTACTTTGATTCACTCTGATTTATGGGGCCCTGCCTGTTTTGTTCCTATCTCTAGCTACCGTTGGTTTGTAACCTTTATAGATTTGCCATACATGGACTACCTAGATTTATTTGATGCACCATAAAAGTGAGGTCTTTCACTGTTCCCAACTCTTTCATCTCATGGTACATGCGCTGTTCAATGCTTACCATTCAGGTCCTTCGTAATGACAATGCCAAGGAATATATGGAGGATTCCTTTCAATCCTACCTTGCCACTCAGGGGATTATTCATCAGACCAGCTGTGTCAACACTCCTGCACAAAACAGCGTGGCTGAACGCAAGAATCGTCATCTCTTGGGGGTTGCTCATTCTCTCATGTTTGAGATGCATGTTCCTCCTCAATACTGGAGTGAGGCAGTCTTGATTGCAGCCTACCTTATCAACAGGATGCCCTCTCAGGTCCTTGACTTCCGCTCCCCACTTGATGTCCTCCAGGTCTCATCTTCTTTTAATGTGCCTCCAAAAGTGTTTGGTTGCATTTGCTTCGCATGCAATCATCATCCTCACAGCAAGCTTGATCCTCGTGGTCTCCAGTGCATTTTTCTTGGCCACTCTGCCACTCAGAAGGGTTACAAGTGTTACCATCCCCCTTCTTGGTGCTTGTTTGTTACTATGGATGTCGTCTTCCATGAGTCAGAGGCCCACAACGCTGCGGCACCTCTTCAGGGGGAGATTTCTACTACTTGGGAAGATGTGCCGCCTCCTACTTTCTCTCTTGACACGACTTCTGTTGGAATATGTAATCCAGAATACCGTGGGGGGTATTCTGGTCATTTTGGGGTTAGTTTATTTATTATGTTATTAGGTACAGTCGGCAACATGGGTTTTAGTCCCACATCGCCTAGTTTAGTCTATTTGTAATTTCCCCTCTATTATAAATAGAGGGGCTTACCTATCAATTAATTAATTCAAGTATTTTACAATTTCCATCTTCTCTTCTCTCTTTTCTTCTCTCTAGAATTACTGGTTACAGGTCCTAGGTTTTCTACATGGTATCAGAGCTAGACAACCAGTGACTGATTCTCTCCAAGATTGCCGGTTTGAGAGTCGTTTCAAGGTTCTCCGATTTATGGAGAAACCCTAGTTCATAAAAAAAGGAGAACTAGGGTTTCGTATTGGTTTCTTCTTCTGGTTGTTTCAGCACCGCATACCATCATTCTTGGTCTGCATCTAATGCTACTCTGGGGTTTTTCGGAGCTTCGAATCTGCTATCATTTTCTGCTGCTGCTACGTTAGGATTTTCCATGGTTATCATAAACTGTTGCTCGAGTTTACTTCTGAGTCGAAGATTACTGATTTTATTCACTAGTTCCGATCAAATTTGCAGTCGTTAGTTGAGGAATATAAATTTGCTGCTGAAATTCCAGGTTACTTGTTATTTCCTTTGATTTTACTGATAGGGCTCTGGTTCTGCTGAATCCAAGATTGCTACCTCAAGTCGATGCTTTTGCCGCTGCTGATTCTTCGAATCCACCCCTTTTCCGCCTCTGGCTGTCGCTGCTATGGTTATAGTATTTACTGGATCGAAGGATTGGTCGATGGCTGCATCGATTCTGCCCAATTTTTGAATCAGTTCTGTCCAACAACTGGGAGATTGTAGATTAGAGTTTTTTTGCACATTGGTTCTTCTTTTTTGAAGATCAATCAAGTCTCCCCTTCTGGAAATCCCTGCTTGGTTCTTTTGAATGCCATGAAATTGATGCTTTGTTCTTGGTTCATCGATATATTGCGTTGATCTGCTGGAGAAACCAGATACTGCAATCTGACCTTGATTTTATTCTCTACTGAATGCGACTTTGATTTGGAGTAGCGAAGAAATCACCCTGTTTGCTATCAAATTGAACTACCAGACCCTTTAGAAGAAATATTGGTATGGTCGATTCTCAAGTTTCCGCCTCTGGTTCACGGTGGAGATGGGAGACCACTGCTATTCTTCAAATCTCAGGTTTCCTTTTCCGCTGGATTTGCTGGTTCTGTTGAGTCATAAGGAAGGAGATAACATCATTCTCTATGATTTTTTTATTTTATTTTAACCTAATTTTCCCATATTACCCCCATCTTATGTCACTGTACTCATATCACGTTAGCTCTTGTTGACTCCCCCTTCCTCACGTTTCCTTTTAAGTTTTAACTTATTAGGTATTTAATGCTCCTAGCCTACTACCTAGTACCCTACCATTTATTATTGTCCATCCTTTTTATGATTATTTACATCTTGCCATTAAGAGTTTGCTCCTTCCAAGTAAATCCCCCATCTATAAATCTAATTCCCTACATGACCCATTACTTTCTTATTTACCAAGGGCCCCTTGCAAAATTCTGGTTATTTACAGAACTGCCATCCCTTATTCTACTTTATGTTATTTGCAATTTTGCCATTCCCCTATTTGACTACCCAATTGACCCTTGAAAATTCTGGTTTATTACCAGTTTGCCCTTTGACTTGGATTGTATTTAAAAGTGGATTTCCACCAAATTATAGCCATGCCATCCTTTTTACCAACACCATTCCTTTTCAATAATTCTAATTCCCTTCATATCTCATACATTTGGTATTTACCCATAACCTTTGGAAACTTCAGGTAAATTACAATTTTGCCATTTCCTTTTTACTTATCCATAGCACCTTTGGAAAATTCTGGAATATTATGTTTTTGTCCTATCTCTTACATCATCTCTATTATGTCCACGTGTACTACACGTGAGGGGGGGATTATGTACAATACACCTGCAGACATTGCAGAACGCAGAACTTGCAGGAAAATTGGTGCAAAACATAGAAGATCAGTTTTCTCCACCATTGCCATTGGGTTTCCTTCATTATTGGGTTGAGTCTGCCGTAAGGGGAGATTGAAGTATTGAAGAGTATTGAAGATATTTGGTTGTTGCCTATTTGAGGACTTTCAGTTGGGTTGATACGATTTTTTCCATTGCTTGATTCAGTTTGTTTTGCGCTTCTTGCTCTAGTTATTTCACTTCAAGATTCTATGTCACTATGACAATCGAGATTCATCACTGGATAACTATTGAAGATCGTTGAAAGTCGCTTTTTTGGAAGACATTCCAATCCCGGTTGCTAATCATGTCTCGTCCAAGTTTTGAAAATCTATTTTTCAAGTTCTTGAAGGTTTATTTGGGAGCGCATTCATATGTCAAATCTGGATTCTCTTGCAACTTAGTTTTTTTCCATTTTGTTCAAGTTGGGCATTAGTACCTTGTATGTGCCAACTTGAGGGGAGTGTTAGCATTATTTGGAGTTCTTTTTTCTTTAGTTCAAGCTGGATCTTCTTTCTTTACTTATTTGTATAATCAAACTGAGGGGAGTGTTGGAATATGTAATCCAGAATACCGTGGGGGGTATTCTGGTCATTTTGGGGTTAGTTTATTTATTATGTTATTAGGTACAGTCGGCAACATGGGTTTTAGTCCCACATCGCCTAGTTTAGTCTATTTGTAATTTACCCTCTATTATAAATAGAGGGGCTTACCTATCAATTAATTAATTCAAGTATTTTACAATTTCCATCTTCTCTTCTCTCTTTTCTTCTCTCTAGAGTTACTGGTTACAGGTCCTAGGTTTTCTACAACTTCATTGCTGCCAGCTGTTGCATAGGACACTTTGTGCAGGGGGAGACTTCGGATACTGATACTGATCGACCAAGCCAAGATATGCGTGTTTATGTTCGATCCCGTAAACAGAAAATAGACACCAACGCTACCACCACAGCACCTACTCTACCTAGCCAATTGCCATCTCTTGATCCAGGTATGTCTTCAGCCCCTTTGGCTCTATCTGGTAATTCTCTTCCCTCTAGTGCTAATGATCCTTCATTTGATGCATTTCTTGACTTACCTATTGCTGTCCGCAAAGGAAAAAGATCATGTACTTAACATCCTATAGCTCAGGTTGCTTCTTATACTTCAATTTCCCCTTCCTATCACACTTTTATTTCTTCTTTGTCCTCTATTTCTCTTCTCAGACCTGGCAGGAAGCTCTTGCAGATCCACGGTGGAAAGCCGCTATGGTTGAAGAGATGCAAGCACTGGGCAAAAATGATACATTGGGATTTAGTCAGTCTTCCTCCATATAAGAAGACTATAAGTTGTAAGTGGGTCTTCACAATGAAGCAAAAAGTGGATGGCACAGTAGATAGGGGTGCAAGTTTGGCCCTATCGGCCCGAACACGCTCTGGCCTACCCTGAGTCCAAATAAGGCCAGGGCTGAGATACCTGGCCCTGAGGGTAGGTCAGGGCTGGAAATTTCTAGCCCTGAGCCAGGGTTCGGTCGGGCCAGGGTTGAGGCCTCGGGCTGAGCCCGGCAACCCGGCCCGGCCCAGCCCAACCCTATTTTAAGTTATACTATATCATATATATATAGATATCTGTATATATATATATTATAAACTTTAAATGTCACACATGTTTTGTTATATAATGTATTATATATGAAGATAATAAGTGATAATATATTCTATTATAGTGTTATTTTATGTAAAATTGATAATTTTCTCTCTGACCCAACCCAACTTACTCCCTTTCCCCACTCCATGATCAGGGCCAATTAGGGTCAGCCCGGCTCGACCCTGAGGGCGGGTCAGGGTTGATTTTCCAGGCCCTGAGTTAAGGTCAGGCCAGGCCTAGGCCCAGCTAAGGGGACTCGGGGTTAGGCTAGGGTTTTGAAAAGCCTGGCCCAACCTATACCCTGTTGCAGCCATGATAGTAGATCCCAGAGGATATACCCAGACCTATGGATTGATTATCAGAATACTTTCGCTCCAATTGCTAAGATGAACACTATTCGTGTCATTCTCTCCTGTAGTAAATCTAGAATGGGAACTACAACAACTTAAAACGCGGATTGTATGGACTAAAACAATCTCCCATGCTTGGTTCAGGATATTTCATAAGGCTATGGTGTCTGTTGGCTATACCCAAAGCAATGTAGATCACACATTGTTGATCAAGCGGTCTGGTGGTTAGACTGCAATTTTCATTGTTTATGTTGATGACATTGTCATCACAGGTGATGATACAAAAGAAACTTCTTGCCTCAAGAATTATCTAGGCAAGGAATTTAAGATTAAAGATCTGGGTCAGTTACGCTACATTCTTGGCATTGAAATGGCTTGGTCTACCAGAGGCATTTTCCTTTCTCAGCACAAATATACCCTTGATCTCCTATCAAAGACTGGTATGTTAGGGTGCAAGCATTCAGATACTCCTCTTGATGTTAATGCTCATCTTTCGAGCAAGGATGGTGAACCTATGGATAAGGGACGCTATCAGTGATTGGTGGGAGGTTAATTTATTTCTCCCATACTCGGCTAGAGTGCTAGACATTGCTTATGTTGTGAGCCTTGTTAGCCAGTATATGCATGATCCATACTCCACACATATAGAAGTTGTGCTTCGTATGTCACAGATGCAGTTGGCTGGTTCTCCTAATGATTGTAGATCTACAATTGGCCATGGCACTTTCGTGGATGGCAACTTGGTTACTTGGAGAAGCAAGAAGCATGTTGTGGTGGCTCGGTCTGTGTTAAAGCAAAGTTTGGGTTATGGCCCATTGTATTTGCAAATTATTGTGGCTCCAAAGTCTTTTAACTGATTTGGTTGTTCCTGTTACTCTTCTTATGATGCTATACTGTGATAGCAAATCAACTATCAAAATCGCTCACAAACTAATTCAACATGATCACACGAAGCATGTGGAGATTGATCATCACTTCATTAAAGAGAAACTGGAATCAGGTTTGATATGTGTGTTCCATTTGTTAAGTTTGGAGATCAATTGGCTAATGTGTTTACCAAAGATCTTAGTAGTAAAGTTTTTCATCCTATTGTGTGCAAGTTAGGCATGCGTGACATTTATGCACCAACTTGAGGGGGTGTATTGCAATATGGGTATAAAGGTGATTGTCCATAGGGATATTTTTGTGTTTATACTGACTTTTATTCTTTTATAAATAAAGCATTGGCTGTGTCTCATTGACACAAGCCATTCTCCTCAAACAACATGGTATCAAAGCGAAGATCCACAATGGGATCTAAGGCCTAACCCTCTCCGCCAACCCTCTCGCCTCTTCTCTCTCTCTCTCTCTCTCTCTCTCGGCTTTGTCTCCCTCGGGGGTAATGATCTAAGGTTTCCACTGGATATTGGAATTTAGAATTTTGATTATGAGGATTTATGCATGGAAGTTTTATGTTTTTTAATTATTGTGAAATCTATGAGATGTTGGCTCAAGGAATGAGATCACGGATCTTAGACCTTACGGGTTTGGGTCATGACAATATGTCTCTAACTGAATACCTGGATATTCCTTCTAGGGATCTTCCAATTTGATTTGTGATGGATATTTTGAGACTGGTACGCCAACCGCTAGGTGGGCGTCTATTGTTCTATTTAACTTTATATTTCACATTATGGTGAATTATGGCATTACAAGGCATGTGCTAGCATCAATGGCCGGAAGCTAGGATTGCAAAAGGTGTTGGATTAGGGGTTCCAAAGAGTAGAGGTGTGGGAGGGCGATGAAAAGTTGGTGCAATGGTAAGGGCAAAGAAATTTGAAGATCTTTATAACAATCTTGAGCACAAAGGAAGGAGAAAAAATCATCTATAAGATAGCTAAAATGAGGGAATGGAAGAGTAGAGATCTTGACCATGTTAGGTGTATTAAAAGTAAAGATGGTAAAGTACTAATAAGGGATGAGGACATTTAGAAGAGATGGAAAGGTAATTTTTGCAACCTACTAAATGATGACACTTCGAGTAATAGTGTTTTGGAAGACTACATTACCCATTAAGACACTACATGTCGTAGATATTTATGAAAATTTTGTATTTTAAGGTAAAAGAAGCTTTAAGGAGGATGAAAGTAGGCAAGGCACAAGGCCCAGATGAAGTCCCAATAGAAGTGTAGAAGAGCTTAGAAATTTGTGGTTTATCTTGGTTAACCAAGTTGTTTAATAAGATTATGAGCACGAGGAAAATGCCAGATGAATGGAGGAGAAGCATCGGGTTTCGATTTACAAAAATAAAGGTGATATTCAGAGTTGCAATCTCTATAGAGGCATAAAACTAATGAGTCATACTATGAAATTATTGGAGAGGGTTATTGAAGACAAGAAACTACTATTGCGGAGAACCAATTTGGTTTAATGCCAGGAACATCCACGACAAAAGCTATTTACTTACTTAGGAGACTCATAGAAAGATTTAGAGAATGTAAGAAGGATCTCCATATAGTCTTTATTAACCTAGAAAAAGCTTATGATAGAGTTCCTAGAGAGTTAATCTGGCAACAACTAGAGAAAATTGTGTCAAGTAAATATGTGGACATAATTAAAACATGTACGATGGATCGGTGACAAGTATAAGAACTTTGGGGGCCAAGGTAGTGAATTCCCAATTACAATGGTGTTACATCAAGGATTAGCTTTTAGCCCTTATTTGTTTGCATTTATCATGGATAATCTGACCAAATACATTCAAGATGAGGTTCTTTAGTGTATGCTTTTTGCTTATGATATTGTTTTGGTGGATGAGACAAAAGTAAGGATTTACGCCAGATTGGAGTATGGAGATCAACCCTGGAATCATAAGGTGTTAAGATAAGTAGAACAAAGACGGAGTATATGGTGTGTAACTTTGGTTGAACTAGGACAGATAATGAGGTGTGAAAATTGATGAGAGGGGGATTCCGCAAAGTGATTATTTTAGGTATCTGGGCTCCATAATAAAGAAGGTGCAATCGAGGATGATGTTTTACAAAGAATAAAAATAGGTTGGATAAAGTGGAGAGGTGTGTCTAGAGTATTGTGTGATCAGCATATTCCTTTAAAACTTAAAGGAAACTTTTATAAGACAGTCATACAACCGACCATGATGCATGGTACGGAATGTTGGGCAACTAAGAAGCATCATATATGATAAACCCAATGTAGCGGAGATGAGGATGTAGAGATGGATGAGTGGCAAAACTAGGAAGGATAAAGTAAGGAATGATCATATTAGAGTTGATTTGGGAGTAGCTTTGAAACATGATAAACTACAAGAAAGTTGTTTGAGGTGGCATGGCTATGTTCAACGGAGGCATTTGGATGCTCTAGTATAGAGGAGTGATTTGATTCAGATTGAAGGAACTAAAAAGAGCTAGGGGCAGACCTAAAATGACCTTAGGAGAAGTGGTGAGGAAAGACATGCATAGCTTAGGCCTTGTATCAAGTATGACCTTGAATAGAGCTGATTAGAGGGCAAGGACCATGTAGCCGACCCCATTTAGTTGGGATAAGGCTGAGTTGTTGTTGTTGTTGTTGTGTCGTTAATGTTGTTATTGGATGTTAGTATTTTGGTTAAAAATGACTTATTCATGTGGCTTACAGAGTAGCCATCACGGCCATAGTTAGTAAGTTTATGAACAACAATAAAACATGTATGAATACGTACGACAATTAAACGGACCAGGCGACAATAATACTTTTCAAAATCCGGCATATAATAAAACACACACAGCAATGATACGGTACGTGTTTAATGCGACCACTCTGTAAGCAAAAATACAGGCATATATTCACTATGTAACAAACATGTACACCACCTAATAAACAAAATTGTGACGAAACCAAGGATCTGTAACCAATACCAAGTAAAGAGAGCGAGAGAGAGATTGATTGAGGGAGAATAAGAGAAGGGCAGCCGACTATGTTAGCTCTCAGAAACATAAGATTAGTCTCTTCTCCCTTTGTCTTATTTATAATAAAATCAAGAGAAAGTTACATTAGAAAAGGAAATTAACTCCTTGTCAACCAAGGAGAGAAAATAGGAAGCTAATCTAATAAGGAAACAAGAGAATCTAATCTAGAGTAGGAAACATAGCAAGGAAATAGCAACTAGCCTATGTAATCACGATAGGGACAAACCCCCTACTCGTGACACAGATCTTAACACTCCCCCTCAAGCTGGAGTATACATATATCAAAAAGCTCCAGCTTGGAATAACAAGAACATAGATTAATAGCAGCACCATTCTTGAGCATAAACAGTAGTAGACATCAGTGAGCACAGGGAGAACTTCTTTCAGGTAGTAGTATCAACTCAAGTACACCAACCATTAACAATTTCAGCAGATAATAATCTTCTTGTCGAATCCAATCAGCAACAAGCAAAATAGGCGATAGTGAACACGAACCGCAACCCACAATATCGTAGCAGCAACATCAACAACAAGAGTATTTTGGCTTACACTCAAACCACGTGGCTTTTATAGGAGGCTCACCACATAAACCTCAATATCAAAAAACCTCAAAAGGGCACAAAACCCCACACAAGGGTCACAAGGCCAAAAAGCCTCAATATCAAAACCCGCGATTATAGCATAAGGTTGCTACGGCCCACTAGTAATGCGTAGCATAAGTTTGCTACAGACCAGACAACATCAGGTTGCTGGAGACCAGATAAACATGAATTGTTGTTCAATACCATCTTCAGATAAAATTGTTGCTGAGGCCGAACAAATAAATAATAACCATCAGATAAAAATATGTTTGAGTTGATGACTTGAGCAGATAAGAGAATAATAATCTTCAATCTCCCCCTCACATGTAGCATTACACGTGGACAAATAATGACCACCAATAATCAACATTGCAAAGGATGAGCATTACAAAAAAAATCCAATATAATAATCAAGAGTAGCGCTGCAACAAGATCCCAATAATCTCCAATTCACCCCTTCACAATAGAAATAATCTCCATGCAAGTAAGATCCCAAGAATTTTCAATCTCCCCTCACGGTAGCAAATAATTGTGTCAATCTTCAAAAATTGGAACCCCAAATTGATATGATTGGGGCACACCAAATAATAATATGGAACATATAAAAGCCCAATGGCAATTCTGTAATTACTCCATGCAATCCCCAAGTAATGCAAAAACCGGATTAAAATACCCAATTGGATTTGGTGTGGACCCACCCAAGTACACAATAGGCAATAGCAAGAGTAAATGGCAGAACTGTAATTATCTAGAATGTCCAAGGAGGTACTTGGTAGGTAATACCGTAACAAGGTTCAATCTGGTAAATAATGGTTGTTCTGTAAATATATCAAAGGTATAAGGAAGAGTGGTAGAACTGTAAATAACTGAAAGTAGGGAAGGGGATGGCAAGGCTGTAATTAACCAAACAGTAAAGGGGAAACCAAATAACTAAAAGACTAGTGGTTAACTACGTAAATCTAATACCATAAGAGGGTAAATAGGACACTACACATAGTGAACATGGGCATACTTGTCATTATGCTGAAGCACCCGTCTTCTCCATGACATAACACCCAAGGCAACCCAAACACATTGCTGAACAGAGGCTTGAACACCACGACAGTAAGGTTGGGGGTGGTAACCAAAGTAGCAAGGGTTGAGGGAATCGAAGCCAACAGCAGCGGGGAAAGAATCAAGCCAAATAAATCTTCCCACAGCAAGAATCAACCCTTGAAAACAGATCAGCAGTAGTAGCCATCGACCAATCCTTCGAACCAGGAAATACCAGAACCATAGCAGCAGAGGCGTAGAACCAGAGGCAGAAACAGCAACGATACCAGGAAGAAAGATCCGCAAGAACCAGAAATCAGCAGCAGGATTCTTCAACCAGAAATCCAAATCAGTAGCAGCCATCGACTCCATCGAACAATTCTTCAAACCAGGAAAGACCAACAAACGACTGTGGAAGATTAAAAAAAATCGATAAAGATTAAAAATTCTTGAACCTTTTTTTTTTCTTCTTCTTCATCGCTCCGTTACCATGTGACGAAACCAAGGATCTGTAACCAGAACCAAGTAAAGAGAAGAGAGAGAGAGAGAGAGAGAGGGAGAAGAAGAGAAGGGCAGCCGACTATGTTAGCTCTCAGTAACATAAGAGTAGTCTCTTCTCCCTTTGTCTTATTTATAATAAAATCAATAGAAAGTTACATTAGAAAAGGAAACTGTTGAATTATTTATCCATCCGTGTCCCCCTTTGGATAGTCCGCCGTGTTAGAGCTCATGTATGATATACATATTGTTTCCTCCCTTTCCTACAAGGTCGGCCTTTTTGAGGAAGCGGTTCCATCATGGTATCAAAGCAAGCAGGAGTCACGGTATCGAGTCCCCCTGGGAGTGGGCAAGTGTTGAATTATTTATCCATCTGTGTTCCCCTTTGGATAGTCCGCCGTGTTAGAGCTCATGTATGATATACATATTGTTTCCTCCTTTTCCTCCAAGGTCGGCCTTTTAGAGGAAGCGGTTCCATCAGAAACTAACTCCGTGTCAGCCAAGGAGAGAAAATAGGAAGGTAATCTAAAAAGGAAACAAGAGAATCTAATCTAGAGTAGGAAACATAGCAAAGAAATAGCAACTAGCCTATGTAATCACGATAGGGACAAACCCCCTACTAGTGACACATATCTTAACAAAAATAATAGCATGTAGACAATGATTTTATCAAAAGGAAGCCCCACAACTGAAATAAACACAACACATTATGCATATAAGAAAATTCACTTCAATTACTTCAGCATTCTGCAACACATTATGTTTTAAAATCCATTCAATTTAAAATTATAGCAGCTGTAATTCAACCCATCAATGGGAAATTGGGAATGTCATAAGCCATTTTTAAAAACACCTGTTTAACACTTTTAAGAGCACTGCAAACAGAATCCTCTTCTGGAACTAGAAATTACAAGAGCAGCATGCTTTAAAAACATAAGAGTGAAACGGCACGATTAGTAGCAGCTGAGACTATGCATATTTCTTTTAATTAATTTTAGACATTTACAGAGATAGGAATTGCTTACAGTTTTAAAATTCTTGCCCAGTTACTTAGGAAATGTGGAATCTTTCCAGAGAAATTGTTCACATACCCTCCTAATGATATCAAGGAAAGAAAAAAGAATGAAAAAAGATTCAGCATAGATTCAGAGATAGACGACAGTCAATGAGTTCATTAAGAAATAATATACACTCACAAGTCAGTCAAGTTGGTCAGCTTTCCAAGTGCCACAGGCAATTCTCCAGTGAACTGATTCAACGACAGAACCCTAAAGAGATTGCAATACCAATCAAAACAAGTCACTAGCAAAGTAGTAGGAGTGAAAAGTAATGAACCTGAAGAGGGTTTAAAGGTTACAGTTTCTGCAAATTGATCAATTTCCCGATCTCTGGAGAGATGGCTCCCGAGAAGCGATTCCTTTCTATGCTCATGTAATCTGTGTCTCACAATTCTTCATTTTAGAGCGAAAGAAATCAAATGGGATTTCAAAAGCGTCAGTGAAGAAACAGTACGTTACAACATACAGGTTTGCGACTTGAGTTTGGGCTCAATTGAGGATGAGACTTTGAGAGAGAATCAGAGAACTTGCCACTGCAAGTTGGACAGAGAGTTGAGCCTGCAACTTGAGCTTGGGCCTTGGACGGAGAGTTGATGCAGCAACTCTTTGCCGGAAGCTTGATCGGTGTGATATAGGGTTCCAAATCAAGAAGTGAGAGGGGAAAAATGAGGCTGTGGATCAAGCTTGGGGAATCGCACTTCCCTACTATTATGAATCTGAAATTGTGAATCGAGCTTTCACCATTATCAATCCTGCACAACCCTCATCGATTCGAGCTTGGGGAATAGAATATGATGAAGGATATGCGATTTACGGATTTTGATGTTGGGGTTTTGAGTATTCGCGCTTTTATCTGTATCAAAATTTTAATACGTAAAAATACATTTTTCATTCATAAGTTGGTATGCATATTTACTAACTATGATCACGACCCATAAAAACATCTACCATTTGATGGCAGCTTGAAACCACAATGGTATGATCAAACCAGTACTGAAACTTTTTCACTGCTCAGTGTTCCAACAAGCATCACTTACCGTGATCCACTTAAAACGATGTTCGAAATCTGCAATAAACTATATTTATTCTATAATCATTGATGAATGATATGAAATGACAGCAAATTTAGCATTTCATGTATCTCATGTCGAAGGCAATGTGCCACATCCCCTGCAACAAACTCATTCACCACCCCATTCACCTCAATCACAGTGCACCCAGGTGTTTTCTTGATCCCTTTGTCCCCAATCATCATTCGAATCCTACGAGCATCATCGGATCTCCGTGCACCCAGATAGACGTTCGACAGCTGAACATAAGCCCCATCTTCCTTGGCTGCATCAACATGGTTAAGCCGCAAAAGCTCTTCAACTGCAAGCTCAGCAAGCTCAACGTTTCCATGGCTCCTACAACCACTCAGCAATGAGCCCCAGACAGAAGCAACTGGCTTCATTGGCATTCTTTTTATGAGTTCAAGTGCCTCATCTAACCGACCTGCCCTGCAAAGCAAGTCTACTGTGCAACTATAATGCTCATGTTTTGGAGCAACACCATACACGGCGTCCATGCTATCTAAGAGGAGCCGGCCTTCCTCTTGAAGCCCTGCGTGGGTGCAAGCCGTTAGAACCCCAAGAAGCACGATCCCATCTGGCCTAAGCCCATCTTCTTCCTGCATTCTTTGCAAGCAATGAAGTGCTTCTCTCGCAAATCCATGCACTGCAAACCCACCAATCATCGCAGCCCAGGAGAAGACATTTCTTCTAGGCATCTCCTCAAATGCTTCTACGGCCTTGTCAATGAATCCACACTTGGCGTACATGTCAACAAGGGCTGTTCCCACGAAAACATCCACAGTGAACCCTTTCCTCTTCTTAATGTACTCATGGATCCACATCCCTTGTTGAAGAGCCCCAGATTGAGCACAAGCCGTGAGTGCAGTAGCCATACAGAATTCATCAGGCACGATTCCAGAGAGCAGCATACTACGGAAGACTTCCAGAGCCTCTGAGGCAAAACCCAAACGAAGATACCCGTTCATAAGAACATTCCACTGGATAACATCTCTATTGGGAATTTCATCAAAAACCTTTCGGGCATCATTTAAGAAGCCACTGTCAACATAAAAGCGGACAAGGGCAGTCTGGATGTGACTGTCAAAAGAAGCCAAACCGTCTTTGAAAACCCAGCAATGGAGTTGCTTACCCGCAGGGACACAGGAGATGTTCGCACAAGCCGCAAGAACAAAAGGGAAGGTGTGTTGGCCAGGAGTAACGCTGCCATCTAGCAACATTAGATGGAAGAAATGGAGAGCACGTTGCGGTTGAGAACTGCGAGAGTAGGCCCTAATGAGGGTATTGTAGAAGAATGCGTTCGGGTTTGGAGTTTGGTAGAAGAGAAGAGAGGCATACGTGAGGCTGCCAGAGTCGGAGAGGGCACAGAAGGAAATAAGCTTGCTGAGAGCGTAGTTGTTGTGATGGAGACCGTGGACAACGAAGAGCGCATGAACAGCCTTGAGTTGTTGCATGTTGGAACAGCACCCAATGAGGGACATACACCGGTTCCATACTCCGATGCTGCTTCTGAAGAAGAGTCGATCCATGCACTTGCATCATGAACTTAAAAGCACAACCACAGGACTCCGCTTGAGCATCGGCTAGAGTAGCTGAGCGACCACAATCGGACCGAAGCTACAACGGCAATAACTTACTTATTCATCCGTGTCGTGTCCCTTGCTATCTTTTTTTCTTTTTAAGCAAACCAGACTAAACTTGAAAAAGTCGGTTAGACAGCCATAGTAACGTCACAAAGTAGATAGGTAAATTTTTTCAACAAAAAAAAAAGGAAAAATGGTTTTTCCCAGATGTACCTCACATAATTACAAAAACACTCCTCAGTTTTGGAAAGTTCAACGTGTCCTAAGGTTCTTAAAAGTTAACACATGCCCCCTTTCCGTTAGTTTAAAAAAAACCTACAACTCATCTTCCCCAAATCATTTAAGATACTAACGCTTCCATTTCTCTGATTTGCTTAGTCAGATGCCTATGATACTTCTTTCTCTTCTTCTTGTGTTTATCACCATCGGCATCATCGTCTTGTATGTAGAGGGGTTTTTGGGGAAAAAGACGAAAAGGGGTTTTAGGGTTGAAGAGGGCAAAATTGAAATAAAATTACATTCAGGGAATTATGGGGTTTTAGAAAATTTGTAAATGGCCACATCATCACTTAACGACGCTTTTTAACAATTAGGGTACGGTTGATAGAATCTTTCAAAAATAGGGAGGGCATTATCATTATTCAAAACCCGGGGGAGGGTTTGATATTATGGATACTTAGAGGGGAGGGGGTGATATTTACTCTAAAATTATTCAGGCCTCTCCTTAACGTTGTCCTAATTTCAAATTTTTTTTTTTTTGGTAAAAAGGATTCTATTGATAAACGTGAGAAGAGCACATGGAAGGATGAGTACAAAGCTCCACCAACCATGGAGTGGAAATAGGCCAGACTGTCAAACCCGCTATCGACAGGGCCTTCCTAGCTAGGGTATCAGCAATGGCATTGTATTCCCTAGGAAAATAGCAAAAGGAACAAGAAAGAAGGGAGGAGGCCATGTATCTGATGTCAGAGATCACTAGTTGAAGGTTGAGAGGAGCACTAGATTCTTCATTTAAAATGAAGGAGACAGCCTGGCTGTTGTCAGATTCCGCCAGGACATGATCAAAACCATGAGCAATCACCTCCAAGAGCCCACTCCTAATAGCGTGTGCTTCCCCTTCCCCAATCTCTGCAATGAAAGTCGCCTTAGATTTAACCAATTGGACCTGTCCTTCATTGTTTCAGATAAGTATCCCTAGGCCACACTTCAAATTCTCATAATTCATTGAAGCATATGTATTCAATCTAAAACGGGATCTCGGAATAGAGGTGTCCTGATGAGAATGTGGCCTCCTCTGGTCAGGATGGTTTCTTGACACGTTTCGGCCATGTTGGAATTCAAGGAACTCCATCTGGGCAGTTGTAGCAGCACTAATAACTTCCAAGGGCGACCAGTCCCTCCTCCCAAATGCTAAATCATTTATGGCCTTCCAAATGAACCACATCATAAACTAACAAGGGATTCCACTTCTTATCTCCATGCCCCAACTTCGACCAATCTTCAATCCACTTCGCCAAGTTATATTGATCACTATGTGGAGGTCGTAGCGATAGAGCACTACCGAACCAGACCATTTGTGAGAAAGGGCATCTAAGAATGACGTGGTCAATAGACTCTACCTCCTTACCACAGCGAGCACAAAGAGAGTCAATTTGGAGTCGTTTCTCGAGAAAACCTTCCCCTGTAGTTAAACCGTCAACGCAAGCCCTCCATAGGAAGCTCTTAATTTTTGGAAGAGTGTTGCATTTCCACACCTTCTTCCAAACTGCTAGAGGAGTGGACACCCATCTACCTTGTCTTAAGGAGGAGGATTGGGCTGCCACTTGATCCTCAAGATTGCTCAATAAGTGGTAAGCTGACTTTATCGAAAAAATGCCATTTTTACTAGCTCCCCAAACAGTTGATTTGCCGATGGGAATAGAGACAGTTGGATGTGCATGATGGCCTGTTTCTCAATCGGGCTAAAACACGAATTGAGGAGATCAGTGTTCCATTGTCCTGAATTTTGATCAATGAGATCACAGACCCTATGAACTTGACACTCTCTGTTTTCCAACTGAATTGATTTGAGACCCTGAAGAGTGGGAATCCACTTTTCCCTCCATATATTGATATGATCCCCACTCCTACCTTCCAAATTAGGCCAGCTTTGATCACCTTTCTCCCTTCTAGTAAGCTCCTCCAAGCCCAAGATGGGATGCCACCCATTGGAGCATCCAAAAAATCACAGTTTGGGAAGTATATTGCCATCATAAACTTTGCCCAACAAGAATCAGGTTCACTATATAGTCTCCAAGTTGCTTTGGCCATCAGGGCTTTTTTATGCCTAGCCAGATCCCTAAAGCCCAAACCGCCATAATCCTTGGAGTGGCAAAGCTTGTCCCAAGAGAACCAGTGGATCTTAGAGGTATCTCAGTCCCTCCCCAATAGAAGTTTGCAGCTGATTTCTTTAGCGTAAAGTGATGAGATTTAGGAGGATGAAGTGAGACCCCGCGAAATTAGCCATTGGCATTAGGGCTGCCTTTAAGAGAGTTTCTCTTCCTGCATGGGAAAGGTATCTTTGAGCCCACCCAAACAATCTCCTTCTAGATCGGTCATTAATCTCATGGAAGAGTTTGGTCTTGTTAACCCCAATAACCGATGGCAAGCCCAGGTACTTTGTTGGTCCATAACCATATGGGATTTTAAAAATCCTAGAAAGCCATCTCTTGAGACAAGAAGTCGTATTAGGGCTGAAGCAAAGGCTCGATTTCATCATATTTATAACTTGGCCACTAGCCCTGCTATACAAATCTACACTCCTTCAAGTTATCCAACTCTGTAAGGTTCACTTCCGCGAACAAAAGGCAATCGTCTGCGAATAGTAGATGGGTGAGAGGTTGAACCCTATTTCTGATTCTGAGACCATGGATAAGACCATCAGAGTCAACTGTAGAGAGAACCCCACTTAAAGCCTGTGAACACAAGATAACCAAAGCTGGGGATAGGGGATCCCTCTGTCTGATGCCTCCAGATGGCTTAATTGAACATCTGATGGAGCCATTGGTTAGAATGGAGTATTGAACCGAAGAGACACAAGCCATGATTAAGGAAACAAACTTACTAGAGAAACCCATGGTAGGGAGGAGTTGGGGAAAGAAACCCCATTCCACTCGATCATACGCCCTCTTCATGTTGAGTTTTAGAGCCACAAACCTCTTCTTTCCTTTGTGCTTTTTCTTGATATAATGGAATGCCTTGTGAGCCATATAGAATGAACGTCGATTGGGAAGGGGAAATAATGTTGGGGAGTAATCTCGACGCCAAAACTTTAGTGACCACCTTAGCCGCCACACTACATAAGCTGATAGGCCCTAATTTCAATTAGCTCATTATTGGAATTAGACGAAATTCATGGGAGGTCTGAGTAATTTATTCACACTTTTAATATTGGAAGAAAAATATGACCAAATAATTGTTACAAAACATTTTTTTACCCATAGGCTTATTGAACTATACTCGTCGGGAGATATAACATTTTCCCTTTTGGCTCTATTTGTTTCGGCGTAAAATTTTACCTGAAAATTTTTCCTTGGTCAATTTTACTTCGTAAACGTAAAATTTTATATGTTGAAAAATTTTTCAATGTTTTTTGCCGTCAATAAACAAACATTGGAACACTTTTCAACAAGTAAAATTTTACATGTCAAATTTTTTGAAGTGAAAATTTTAGAGGGAAAATTTTACACTAAAACAAACAGAGCCTTTGGAAATAAAGATTAGAAGGTTGTGGTTGGTACTAGAGGGTAAGGACCAAGAAGTGAAAAAATATGCACAAAAGCAACTATATCCTGGGACAAAAAACCCCAACCCTTATGATAAAACACAACAAAGTAACCATCATGGCCAAATGCTTTATAAGCACCAATGCTAAAGATGGACTCTTGAACTTCCTCAATTGAGGGTAGTGAGACCAAAACATTATTCCCTTTAGTAGTAATCAAAGGAGTAAAGAGGGTTTCAATGAAAGTTGAATTTAAAGGGTTTGAAGTGCTAAAGATTGAACCAAAATGACAAGAGAATACTGAAGCAATCTTGGGGATTTCAATAACAATCCGGCCTTCTTGATCTTTGATACAGTCTATACTGCGAGTACGATGAATGATTTTAGTCATCGTATGATAAAACCTGGTATTATGATACCATTGCGAAACATAAAGATGTCTAGATTTTTTAAACCACAAATTTTTATTTTGCTTCAAGATCCCAATGGAAGGTTTTAGTCAGAGAAGTAATGAAATCTATAATATCAAGTGTAGGGTCAAGCTGCTATAAATGGGACAACTGAGAATACAGAGTTTCCTTAAATAAATATGTTGCCAAAAACCTTTTTATTCCACCATTTCACTTAACTCAGCCATTTAAGCGCACAAAAAAATTTGTAATCCTAGATAGGAAAACCAAATAGCTCGAAAATGAAATAAAGATTTGATATCATGTTTATCAAAAGAGGGTGGTGAGCCTTGGTGCAACAGTAAAGTGGCTCCATTATAACCAAGTGTTCATGGGTTCGAATTTGAAAACAGTTTCTTTTGCGAAAAGAGGGGTAAGAGGCCCCCAACCACAGGGTTATTAGGGTTAAGAAGGTTTTCCCCAAACTTGTCCCCCTAGAGAGCGTTTGATAAAAATCTCCAATCAACACAGATGAAACAGATAAATTGGATAGGAAATCAGATACTTTACTCCAGAAAAAGAGCTCGAGAGAAACCGCGCAAAGTGTCTTCCCTCCAAGAACTGCATCTCCACAATTGAAGTTTGTCTCTTCTCTGTATGACATTAAAGCTTCCTCTTCGTCTTCTAGCAAAACCCTAATGAGGTACACATCCAATTCTCAAATAAGTCTCAGAAACTTATGGTTACTCTCTACTAAGTTGTACTCAGAGGAAGATAAGAGGTTGTGAAAACCACAGCAGCAATGCAACTTCTTAAAAAAACTTTCGCTTATTTCCCCATTCAATTTCTCAAAATCAATCACAATCACTACCAAAATCAAACCTTCATAGCTAAGCATCTCCTTTACTATGACTTCACATGCTTCAGAACTATGTCACAGTCCACTTCAATCCCCAAGAAACAACAGAGAGTCAGAGATCATGGATATGATAACTACATGGAAGTCTATAAGAAGATCCGCAAGGTTCTTAAGTTCCAAGATCTCATCCTCAGTCAACCAAACCATACCATCTGCGTTTCCCGTCTCGACATTTTAGCTCGCCGACTCGGCTTCAAACAGTATGAAGCTGGTGCGTTCATCCTCAAATTCCCCCATGCCTTTGAAATCTACGAACACCCGGTTCAGAGAATCCTCTATTGTCGTCTCACCCGGAAGGCCACCCTTCAAATTGAGCAAGAAAATCAATCTCTTCAGGCTCAAATCCCAGATACCATTATCAATCTGCGTAAGCTGCTTATGTTGTCGAAAACAGGTCGCCTTCGCCTTGAACATATACGGATTGCCCGCCTTGATTTTGGACTTCCCGAAGACTTCGAGTTCTCTGTAATTCTTAAGAATCCACAGTTTTTCCGGTTGTTTGATGCGAAAGAGACTCGGTCCAAGTATGTTGAGATAGTTGACAAAGACCCCAATTTGGCAGTTTGTGCAATTGAGAAGCTGAGGGAGAAAGAATATAGGGAAAGAGGTATTGATGCTGAAAACATTCGGTTTTCCTTCATTGTCAATTTCCCTCCTGGCTTTAAGATTGGTAAATACTATAAGATTGCGGTGTGGAAGTGGCAACGGCTTCCATATTGGTCACCATATGAGGATGTATCAGCTCATGACCTCCGTTCGCTTGAGGCACAGAAGCGTATGGAGAAGAGAGCCGTCGCAACAATTCATGAGTTACTGTCGTTGACAGTGGAGAAGAAGCTTAGTCTAGAGAGGATTGCACATTTTAGGTTGGCCATGGACTTACCCAAGAAGCTGAAGGAATTTCTGCTTCAACATCAAGGGATCTTTTATATTTCAACAAGAGGGAATCATGGTAAGCTTCATACAGTTTTTCTTCGGGAGGCATACCGGAAAGGTGAATTGATAGAACCAAATGAATTGTATTTGGCAAGAAGAAAATTGGCTGAGTTGATTTTGTTGAGCCCTAGGAAAGCAGCTGTGGATCGGGATTTATTTGAGTCTGGCAGGGATGGAGAGGGTAATGAAAGGAGGGAAATCAGAAGAGATTGTGTTGAGAATAGTTCTGTAGGCTTTATGTTTGAACGTAAGTTGGGGATAGATGGAGGGCAGGAAGAGGACTCGGGCTCAGAAAGTGGTACATTGGGAATTGATGGAGAGCAAGAAGAGGACTTGGGCTCAGAAACTGGTGGAGATTCTGATTTTACTGATGAAGAAAGTGATATTGCCGAAACTGCAGATGAAGATGATGTTCATTGTTGTAAATGAATGATTCATTGAGATAATTTAATGGTTTTTGGACCTTTTCAAAACTTAATCTAAAATCCTTGGGCTCCTTCGTCCTTTCAGAGCCTCCAGGTAGAGCTTGAGGCAAGCAGTGCTTGGTTCATCTGCATCATGATGACATCATTCAAAAAAATTTCCAAACTAAAGCTTAAAATGTTCCAATTGTATTATCTTGGACTGATCCCTCCAGAGTTCTGCCTCAGGTAAAAGAAAAATAATAATAAAGGTGGATATGTGACATCATTTTTGAGTTATATGACTTATATCTCTATGAGAAAAAGATTTATCATTTGCAGTCATAAATTTTCTGTCTCAAAGTTTTTTTTTTTTATTTTAAAAAAAACATTAAAATCCTGGGATTGATGTACAAAAGAACATGATGGAATTCTGTGGGCAAATGGCTTATTTTATTTTTGAGAGTGAGTACTGATCCAAGTTTGAGAATGGTCTATGTTGTTTTTTGAAGGGAACTACTAGATACAAGGATGAAAGAAATTGAAAGAGTAATTACTCCTGACAAATAGATGATTACTTGAAGTTTGAGTTGAAGTTGTTTGATGCATGTATGTAAGTTGAACTTCTTTTGAAAGGTTTATGGGCAGATACCGTTCTTTTGTTGTGCCTAGACATTCTTTTGAAAGGTTTATTGATTTTGTTTGACTTTTGACACATGCTATAACCCTTTTGCTCACGGAGTATTTGTTAATATACGAGAAGTGCTTAGTATAGAAGAGTTCTTCAACTGAATGTATATATAACTAAAAAAAGATAATCTAATACCAGCACAAACAGCTGTTTCTACAATCTTTATTAAGTGAAAAGTCTTTCGAAGTAATTGGATTACTGATTAAAATAGCCTAAAGGGTGAACAGATAAAGATGTCTATACTGCTATCAATGATGTAGACAAAACCAAAAGAAGAAAGGGGGACAAGTTCTTTCAAAGAGCAGTTCTACATTAAGAAGATCGGAGGAAGGGGAGCCTTCAAGAGGTTTGTCTTTTGACCTCTTTCTATAGCTTCATCTTGAAGTTGGAGTGTTGTCCTCTTTTCCTTCATTACATATTTTATGTTCTGTATTAGACACCAAATCAGCTTAGGTGAGCTTCACTCTGAACATCATTCTTCTTTCTGTTCAATGGTCTAGCAGAGTTGCCCACTTCATAACCTTCTAGTGAGGAAGTGATAGGTAGGTACATGTAATTGATTTTGTTTGTAGTCTGTCTATTTTGCGAGAGCATTTCCTTAGGCGTTGACTCAGATATGTGGTTGTGTATAGTCAGATCTAATGAACATGAGAATCCCATAATTTCATTTCTAAGAATTTGGGCCTACCTGATCTGCCACTTGGTAGATTCTTAGGGCCATTTAAGTAAGGCTTCCTACGTGGACTATGTATGAAACCTTTCCCCTTTTTTAAAATATAATAACACTTTACAAAAAAATTATGGGTGGATGATTAGTTTTGGAAATGGACCATTTGTGTTCAGTTTTGTGTGTAGAGTCTGAGCACTATATTACCAAACCTCCCTTCCCTTCTTCCCTTCATAGATGGAGCCAAGGTTAGGTTTTTTTTTTTGGGGGGGAGGGGGTTGGGGGTTGAAAATTTTGGGCTCTTCTTTGATACATCATAAGATTTGATGTATGGCTCATTGATAAAGGATACTAATCAGGTTAATAAAAAATTAATCAGAGAACACGACAAAACAATTATAGCAAATCTCTAGTGTAGTAACTTTTCTTATATGTGACATTTGCATTCTTTTGTGGTGAATTTTTTGTGTGATAACTTTGCTTACCTGTTTTGGTATAGTAAGGTACACGGTAGTGACTTTTTTAATCTTCACTACACCGTATGTTGAAGTCTTATGATGTACAGAAGAATTGGTCATTTTATATCTCATATTTGATGTGTCAGGGCCTTGGCAGCATTCTTGATAGTTGTGAATTGCCCCATAAGTTATGTATTTTACAGAAGAGTAGTGCTTTCATGGCCCTAGTGCCAAAATGTGGCATGTGTCTCGCGTATAAAGCATACCTAAATCATCTGTTTGCATGGTGAACAAATACATGCAGTATCCTTATGGAGACCGATTATTCTTCTAGATTGGGTTTTAGCTGGTTTTCCTGAGATACTTTGCCAAAGAAGCATTCGATCTCCTAGATGGATCTCTAGTGAGTTTTGAATCATCCATGAATGTAACCATCTGAGCATGACTTCAGCTTCTTCTCCAGATCAGTTCTTTGCTGTGTTTCTACTGCTATTGGATCTGTGGTAGAGTGTAAGTGTTTGTTTCACTATTGACCCAACCACCCCATCCCATCCCACCCCACCCCATGATGTTGAAAGTTTGCAACTAGAAACTTTTTATTTCTACTATTTACACCTCCATAGTACCTATAAGAACTGATCGATTCATCTGCACTAACCAATAAAAGTAAATTCAGAAACACCTAGCTGAATCCCCCTGTCCAAGGTCTTTTAGCTGAGTCAAAATGATTCCCTTCTGTTTTGTTTTTTGTTTTTTTTTTTCCTTTTTACACAAAGCTGATTTCTTTCAATCAACTTAGCCTCCTAAAACTAACACACATCTGGTGATTTCAGTAACTAATTGATTGGGTGCTCCTCATCCCCCCACTCCTCAAAAAAAAAAAATGGCAGGAAGTTTTGTTTTCTTGGTCTATGACATGTGCCTTTCAAGATATAGCAAAAACTAAAGTAGGGAGACTGAGAACCATAATTACTCCCACATTTCTGTTTTGAGATGAAAATTATCTCTTCTCTTTTTGTAAGTGTATTGTTAGTTCAATTCTTATAGGTTCATTTGTCAATTCAATCTGCCAGTATTATTGATTTAAGTTGATTTAAGTTTAGAAACAATAATCAAACTAGTTTGATTTTGAACTGGAGGAGTTCAATGAGTTTTATCTTCCAAATTAATAGACGATGGGGATGGAGAGACTTTTGCAGCTTGTGGTTGTGAATTTGCAATGTGAAATCAAGTATAAAATAAAACACAAACATGGAAGAAATTATTTTGGAGATTTTGCAAAAAGGAATTGAATCAATCTTGTCCTTTTCTTCATCTAACCCTCATAATAATTTTCTTTTTTATATAAAAAAAAAGTGAGAACATGGTCCAAATTGTTGTTCTGATATAACTTGGTACAATGAGCGTGTAAGAGTTGTAGAAGATATCTGCTAGAGCTTCTGTAATGCTTAGGGAAAAGCCTTTTTGTTTTGTTATTCACATTTTCTTTAACCTTTTGAAATTAGCTAGAAAGTGCAATTCACTGGCCTTCCACTTGGTGCCTTGTTTTGACTTGTTAAAGTTCCTCTTATGTTGGCCATTACACATATCATTCATCCAGGATAGGTCTATGATAATCTTGGAAATGAGACTTGAGTTGTTTGACCTAATTTAACTTTTGTAACTATTGAGATGGTTTTTTGCTTCATCAATCAGTTTTTGTTTCTTTGGCAATGGCCCCTCTTCTCTTGGCATGCCCAACCAATTGATGACATACATAAACATGTGATGAGATTTTGTCTGTACAAAATCAATACTTAAACACCTAATGGCTCTTTTCAAGTTCTTTTCTCGATGGGATCCAAACGAAGAACTTTGATGGTTTTTTGCTTCGTCAATCAGTTTGTATTTGTCTGGTAATAGTTCCTTTTTTACTACTATTAATATGTGAGACCAAGTGATGGAATACCTATACACATAATGAGAAAAACTTGTACTTTTCCAAGTTCTTGTCTGGATGGAATCATGATAATCTGTTGACTATAATTTCCCCCTGCAGTTGGTATAAGATCTGCTATTCTGTGGTGGCTGCGGCATTTCCTCTGAACTGTTTATGTTTGCTTCTTGCTTATGACTATCTGCAATTTGATCATCTCATCGTGATTGCCTTCCTCAAATGTACATTCTACTCAAGTGGACCATCCTCTAAATTCTGAACCTAAGACAGCGGGTGAATATCCTGGCTCAAAAATGTCACCTCTGAAGACCTTTCGACTGACAAAAGAGCTTGTGAGTAACAGAGTGAGATGGAAAACAGGTGTTGGGGTTTAAGAAAGACGGTTCAGGTAGTCAGGCTGATAATGGAGCACTAGAGGCCTGGAACCGTCAATTGTGCACCTTGGGGAGAGAACCACTGAGCAGAGACTTATGGGCTGTATGAAAATAACAATAGTAAGGGAGGAGAGGAAGTTTAAAGTAGGGTGTGCACTTGCAGCGTGAAATGTGAAGCTGAAATTTTGATCTACACTGGAACTAAAGCCTGACGGCGGAGGAGGGTGGGTGAAGCAGCGTACCCTTCTTTCTTAATGCCCTTACCTCCCTATCCCTTCCTGTTTCCGTCCAAGACTCTGAATCAGAGGCTCTTTTACGGTATCTTTCTCTTGCTCCGCCTGATTAGTGTTGGTTGCTCTGCTCTGCTGTGTTGGCTGTTTTTGTTTCCTTTTATGTTTGTATTTGCTATATTCTGATGAAGATGGAAATTTTCGGTTGTGGAAGCCTTCTGACCTGAAAATATTAATTAGCAACTTAAAATCATAGCTTTTCTGAGAGTCTTGTGGGTCTTGGTTGATGGGCGTGAATTGTTCTCACATTTCATTAGCAAGTATGCAACCTGCCATTGTGGTGGGAATTCTATTCCATTGTAATTATGATGATTTGTCGCGAATTTATGGATGTGTCCTAGCTGTCCCTATGCTTTGTTTATTCAATAACTTTCAAGTCATTCTATATTCTAATGATATCATTAATTGAGAAAGAGGGGAAACCAACTGGTCTATCACACAGTGTCGATTTATTAATTGTGAATTGTTTTCTGTTTCATCAATTCTAGTAAAATCATTGGTTTGTCAAAAATAAATCTTAGGAAAGGGTGAGTAGCCACTAGCCAACTGTTTGTTTTAAAGTTGCAAGTTATCTTCCCCATACCACTACTATTTTAGCTTGATACCTGTTAGGTTTGCAGGTGTTTGAGTGCCCCACCAATCCTTAAAAAGTTTTGTAATGAGAAAAGGGAGCTGAAGTTGGGGACTATTATCAAGACTACATAAAGTATAGGATGGGCATTCAACTATGTCCTAGGAGTATATGAATGACAGATAGCTGTCGGTGGATTTGCTGTTGCTAAGATGTCAAGCTAGTTGATATGTGATGGCTCAATGCCAATTGGAAAGCAGTTTGTGGTGCTTATGAGTTCTTTGGCTGCACCTACAGCACAGGCGAAATTCTTTTAGTTTTCAAAACACTGATACCAAGGACTAGATTTCCTTCTCTTACATGTTTCTTGCCTTCTTTTTTCTTAATATATAAGTTCCAATGCAATCAATTTAATATTAGAGGGTTTTCTTTACTTTTTATTTTTTTGGAGGGGGTGTCTTGGGGGGTTTTGTGGTACTGTTTCCCCGACTTTGACAGAGAGGCTCAACTGCTTAAGCTGTGGATGGTTTTAGGGAAATAGAGTTCTGTTATTGTGATTGGCCTATGAGCAAATGAAAGCCTGAAAATATTCTTATTGTCATTGTCCCTTTCAATGTTGGAGACACTAGGATCCTTCTCTGAATGGTGGCACTAAATCTGTTTACTTTATGCAGATAATGTTGAGAACATAACAGATCAGTACCCTTTCCCAGTGTGCAAGAACTTTTTTTCTTACTGGTTCATGAGGTAATGCTGCAGATGTAAGTTCATGCACCTGCTCTGAAGATGAAATTTGTGTTTCAAAAAAGCAGCAAAGAAGTAATGAAGTTTTTCAACCATACAAGACTTTGGCACAAGATGAGAGTCTACCATCGGGAGATGCAGTAGGAACAGTTGGTCATCACAGAGCAGAGAGTGGTGTCCATTCAGTTCCAGTCCCGCATATTCCACCCTCTCCCACTTCTTTGGGAAGGCCTAATGATTCAATTTATGTCAGTGGCAATGTCCATGCTGCTCAGAAGGATTTGGTGCGTACATCCATTCATGTTACTGACCACTTTGTCAAGGCTGGCATTGCAGCAGTTAATTTCCTTTCTGATTTGGCAAATTACAAGCTTCCTACATCAGATGGAAGTGGAGCACTCTTGTCTCAGAATTGTATGGTTGATTCTACTAGGCTCATTTCCAACAAATGTCATCAAGTGAGCAGCCTCATAAGAGAGACTACACCAAATCCCATGGGAAACCATCAGTTGATATAACAAGAGGGTCCAACTCCACAACTCACTGTAACGGTTCAAAGGGAGTGTGTAGTGAATTCAGTAGAGACTCACAGCTTGCCTTCAGAATTCAGATTATGGGAGGTGCTCAATACCACAACGACACAAAACTGATTATTCATACCACTTCATCGCTGAATCCAAGTCAAAAGGATGGACTTCGGAAGGTAAAGTTGTGGGAAGCGTTGCTGAAGGCTTTAAATCCATTGATAAGGTTCAGAAGCCCCTGAGATCTACAGAAATGCCAACCGGATCCACCTCAATGTCCAGGCAGCAGTCTGTAAAAACTGGGCATGCTATGGAACATGATTATCAAATTCTGCAACATACGAGGTGGGGACCAGCAGCAGAACAGGCTCTTGGGAATCTTGGCTGCTCATTTGATGCCTATCAAGCAAATCAAATTCTAAAACTGCTTCAAGATCGTTCAGTTGCTCTCAGTTTTTTTCCACTGGTTGAAACACCAATGAGTAACAACCATCATAGAGCCCTGCAAATAGTAAACAATCTCGACTCCTTTTAAAAAATAAAGAAATTGTAAATTTTTAGTTAGAAAAACAGATTTATTGAGAGGACAAAACCATTGATCATAACATTGATTGGGAGAAATGATAATCTTAATTATAGAAGAGGCAATAGATTTATGAAAACTTTAGTATATAAGATCAAGATTTCAATTTCAATTTATAATTAATTCACTCACCAAAGAAAAGTTTGAGTGCCTACTGCCTAGCAACAGGTGATGGAATATGATAGTCTTGTATATAGGGGAGTCAAAGATCAATCTAGATATTTGTTTTACAATCATCACCTATTCGAGGAAAAACACCAGCAATGCTATTCCAGGTCCAAGAACCTCTCTTCATAAAAATAAAATTGTCTAACACAAAAACATTAGCAAAATATTTGTAACTTAGAGAGGGTTTTTTTTCTCTTTTTGATAAGTAACCTTGAGAGTTAGTAAGTAATCTCCAACCTAAGTTAACAAGGAGGGCTTTATTGTAGGTAGAATAGTCTCTTAACCCAAGCCGTCTCAAACACTTAAGAGGACAGATGGTATGCCAAGAAAAAAGATTAGATTTCTTCTTATCACAACCAAATCTTAGCCATTTCTTCTTATTACAACCAAATCTAAAAGAATAGATATAGCCATGTAGGTCCTTTAACTTTGGGTTCTTTCTGATTGGTTATCCTTTTTCCTTTGTTTTAAGTTTAGGATCCAATTTCTCTTCACCCATGGTTATGAGAGAATTTCTTCAATCTTGGGATTTGACCCTCTGATTGAACTGAAAAAGTCTTTTTCGATCTGATACAATCAGGGATTGTAACTAGTATCGGGACTTTGTATAAGTCTCTATAGATATCGATATGGATCAGTCATATCAATCCGTGTCGGATCGATTCCAGATAAAAATCCCACTTTTTCACCTAAAATCTTCGCATTTCAACTGATTCACTAATATTGTATTGGTCTAGTATTGGTATCGGATGTGGTCTATACAAATATGTATTAGACGATACGATATTGATACCTAAATCTATGCATATAATAGGGGTGTGAGTTAATGATGAACCCATGCATACGAACTGTGCAACTCCCCTTCTGTGCACCCATTAGCTTGTTGTGGGAGATTCCATTTCAAGCGAACAACGTATCCCTGCATAAGTTTTTTGTTTTCAAATAATTGATTGGAGTTGTTACACTATTTTTTTAGGTTTCTTGTGGCATTAGGTTTTGTACCACAGGCAAGGGAAGCCACTATTTAATCTAAGAAAAGAAATGTGAGAGGCGTGCAACTTTCTTATAGGGGTTTTGCTTCTTTTTTTTAGGTTGAGGGTTTGCTAAGTTCATATAACAAGTACAAGGACACTCATTATATTTCCAATATAAACACGTTGGATCAATTGACATTAAAACCCATAAAATAATACGGTAGGAAAATAAATTTTGCTTAGCTGACGACAGGCCATGTAACACAAAAATATATATGTGATCTTAGCAATTTTGTAATTATTATCCGGCATGGTTGCATGCCTTCTTTGAGTTAGATCGGATTTAAAATTTTGGGTTTTGTTATTATTATTAGAGTAAGGAATCTCTACTTGGTCGCATGGCCTCTACACAAGCATCTAGACCAATGGGTGATTGAGGTATTATCTCACGATGCCCAGTGAGAGGGCGTAGGAAGCACCATCAAGTACAGATCTTTTTCCCTTATTATTATTATTTTCTTTTGGGAAAGTGATGGACACTGAGTGCCAAGTGGCCCTCTGCCAACGTGGAGTGTTAATCTTTGCACCCTATATATATTTTGAGAAAAAGAAGGCTGCGTGGTGCTTGCATCTAGACATAGGAAGGGCGAAATGATTGCCCCACCACTGTGAAATGAAATCTCACCCATGTTGGATGCCTTTGGGGGTGTTCTCATTGGCCTCTGTGCTGATGCAAGGCTCACAGCCTGTGACCGATCCCCTTCCCATATATTGTTGGGGAAAAGAATGTTGTCAAGCTGCGTAATGTATGCTAGCACCTCCCTATATCTATCTCTCTCCTCCTTCCTATTAAATGATATATCTAGCATTTTAACCCTTTATGGGAGAAGAAAGATAGACAAGGGAGGTGCTAGTATACACTAAACAAGTGGACAGAGAACTCAATCCCATATTTTTTTATGGGAAAAAAACCCTGAAAGCCAACATGACCTTACACCCATACACATGAGTGCGAATGACAACCCTGCCCCTTGAAAGGGGAAAATCTCACTTCTATTGGCCAGCCACTATTGGCACAGTGGTACACTACTTTTCAGGAAACCCTCTCCTTTTTTTTTTTTTATATAAAAAATTAAAAAATAGAAGTGAAATTATAAATGCTAATCCACATTCTTCATCATATGAGACCCGCACTAGGTAATATAGGATTATGCAAGAAGCAATGGTTACATCACACGTGGGTGGGTGAGAAAGCTTGCTCGTGGGTCTATTTGCCATCAATTTTTGTTATGACTTCCTTTAAAAAATAGGCCCAATTGTCGTACCTCATTGGTGTGTTCTCTTATTCCTCTTGCTCAAAGAATTCTCTTCCAATGGATTTAGTTTCATTGCCGCAATTAATGGAAGGGAAAAATAAGATTGTTAGGATGTCACACATTGCGCTTAAACACATGAAGTGTGAAATGACCACTCTGTCTTGTGAAATAAAAAATCTCAAATAAGGAATGCTCTAGAACATTGTCATTGGTCCCCATGCTTGTGCAGGGGCCACACAGCCTGACAACAATTCTCCTACCTTAATTGAACTGTGGGTCAACCGTTTAGAAGACTTTTGACTTTTATTGGGTTTAATGGAATTAAAAGTTTCTTAAAACTAAAAGGGTACATTCCATTTCAGGTCCCTAACGTTTGGTGGATTAGCACCCGTAGTCCATAGTTTTTTCGAGCCGCGGAAATGCAAAGTTTTATATCGAAATGTAGTGGAAATTAATATTTGACTAAAATGCCCCTTTCTTTATGAACGGATTGTTAATTAACCAGACGTATTTTTATTGTGTCCGGTTCCTGCCCTGCATAGTTGTCCAGTTTCTCTCATATGGGGTGGAAATGACGACTTAATCTCACTCGGACAATGTGTTCGGGCAAGGGGTTAGATCATCATTTCTGAATCCCTATGAGAGGAATCAGACAATTGTTCTGGTCAGGGAACGACGGTGAGTTTTGCCCTTTGGAGGCTTTAGAGAGAGAATATCTGTGACAGCGGTTTAAAAAAAATTCAGTTTTCATTCATCTAAAATTTCGACATGAAATCCATATAAAACAGAAAAGATTTATGCTTTTCTTGTTTATTTCTTTTCAAAGTATCATCTAGACTTGAAAATCAATGACTGGAGAGCATCGAGAACTTGTTAGGGTTCTTAGAATTTAGAATAAGAAGAAACTAATTTTCCGCTGAGTTTGAAGTTTGAACAGAACGGAAAGAAATTTTGATATTCTATTTGATTCGGTCTCTAGCAGAGGAAAAGAAATTGAATTCATCATTAAGGTTTGAATTGGCTCTGGTTGGAAATCAGTTTTCGAGATTCATCTCCAAGGTTTGAATCGGCTCTGATTGAGATTCTGATTACACTCGTCTAGTGCGTAGATCTGAAGATTCCAACAGTTTTCTACGATTTTAGTTTTTCTTGTTTTTGATTTTTTGTTGTTGTTATTTATTGAATGTTGAACTTGTAAAGAGGTTGTGATCCTGTAGAGGGAGGAAGCGGAGCGGCTGAATTCCTCGAAGGTCTCGCTCTGATTGGTGCTGTTGATCCCTAGAGTGAAGTCGCCGTCATTAGCCATACGGCCCATGCCCCATGCCATGGCTCGATTGCTTGACAGTTGACACTCTCATAGTTTTAAACTATTACTTGAAGCCTCCTGCATTTTAAGATTTCTTATTACTAATTCTTGTCCGTTAGTTTCGCTTATGGGGTTAGAAAAGTCTTTAAATACCCAAACTTCAGGTAGCGAATTGACCCTTTTACCTTTTCACTAAAACACTTCATTAATCTAGTGTTACCTTTTTACCCTTATTTTACAAAACCCAAACCCGTCTCCTCAAACCTTCCAGTCGTTCCAACATCATCTTCCATCTCACCTCTTTCTTCTTCGATGATCCGGCGATCTCTGAGGAGCTCCACTCTTCAATTTAACGATCTTCGAGTTGCGAAACCGACCACGATCAAGAGGAATGGTCGATTCAATCCAGATTTCAAAGTCTCAGATGGCTCACCAAAGAGCAGAAACTCAGATGTCAGTCGTTCAATAAGTACAGGTCTAAGATTTAAATAGTTAAATCTAGTAGCAGGTTTATTTACCAAGAAAGAAACTATATACAAATTTAGGATTTAAATAGTTATTGAAGATAGGAAGGTTGTGCTTGCTGTCTCTGTTTGCTCAATCTGATCTGGGGTCGCTAAACATGGGATCTAGCTCGAGGTTGGCTGGGGCTCGTGATGAACCTGAGATTCCCAATTTCTCCGGCGGTGACCTCCCTCGCTTCTCACTATGATCTCTCTCCTCCCACCACTCCAACTCCATTCCACCCCCATTCTTTCACCAGAGTTAACGTTAAAAATCACCAAATAGCGACCACTTTTCATTGGGTTAAATCCTTCGATCATCCTCCGCCTTCATCGTTTGACCTAAGCATGATCTCTCTGTTTTTTCGGAAGCCTGGTTCGTAATCTCTATTTTTTTTTTCCACTTTCTTTCTCTTTTCGTATGTTTATTTTCCAAATTTTTTATTTCGGGTCTCTAATTCCTCCCCCCTTTACGTTCTTGGGTATGTTTTATCGTGGGAGGGGAGATCTGCAGTGGCAGTAGGGTGAGGGACCCTCTATTTAGTTAACAAGAACTGAGAGAGGATTGTTTTTGTTATCTCAGAGCAGAAGCTGCAACAGATTGTTCCTTCGCCAAAATGAAGTTTATAAAACTAGGATCAGAGCCTGATTCATTTTGGACAGGCTTTTCTCTACAACTGCCTCTAGTTTTGCTTATGTGGTTGTTGGTTGCTTTGCCAGGAGTTTGATCTTGGCTTTCCCTTCAGAGACATACCTTCGTCTCAAGGGGTTGTAGCAGTAAACCTTGCCAGAAACTTCAATTGTCTTTTTCACCTTCACCTTCGTCGGCGATGAATTGAATCGATTTGGGTTTTATTTAGGGTTAAAACCTTTAAAGGATAAGTTGGTAAAATAAACTTTTCCATCCAACCACTAATAATAGACTAAACAATCAGGCTTCACGGGGTTTCAAGTAATAGTTTCAAACACATTGGAGGTGTTAAAGAAACAATTAGGCCATAATACAATAGGAGTGTGAGGGTGTCCAGGTAAAATTTACCCAGTCTTTTAGAAAAGAAGGGGTATTTTAGTCAAATCATATTTTTCATTAAATTTCGAAAGACGTCTGCAAGTGTTAATTCTTCAAATTTGAGGGACATATGGTGCAATTTGTATCGAGAAATAGTTTTCTGTCTGGGAGTGTGGCTTACGCCAGCACTCTCATGTGTCTATCTCTCTCCTCCTTAAAACAAAGGGGCAGAGATATCTTTTCACATGGGGAGGAGAGAGATAGACTCATGGGAGTGCTAGCGTAAGCCACACTCTACGCTAGCACTCCCGAACAGAGAACTTTTTCCCACACACATATATATATATAAACATGAACAGTGTGATTGGATCATCTCATCCATGGACAATTGTGTCAAAATGGTATTTATGGCAATATAGATATGAGATATGACCGGTCAGATGAACCAGATTTGTTCATTCGCGGAAATGCAATCCTTTTCCTAGAAACAATCCAAGATTTCATTTAAGGGTTTAATCTTTATTCTGTCCTAAACTTCTAATTCCTAATTGAGATTTTTAATATTATATATATTAAATCACCTTTTCTTTCCAAGATTTCATTTAAGGGTTTAATCTAAGTCCTAAGTCCTAAGTCCTAAGTCCTAAGTCCTAATTGAGATTTTTAATATTATATATATTAAATTACCTTTTCTTTGACGATTATGAACATTTTAGTTAATTATTAATTATTAATATCTTAATAATGGGGCTGGACTGGGACTGTTCGAAGTCTTAAAAGGGTACCTAATTGAATCTCCAAGATTAATAATCCCCATTGCATTCCCCACACAAAGTCACTCAGAAGACTCAAAAAGTCACAACAACCACCACTCCCCTCATTTCCTTCCTTTCCCCCACCCCTCTCCTTCCTTCCTTCTCTGTCTCGATATCGATAATCTCCAAGCACGCAAGAGAAGGGAAACCCAAAGAAGACAAAGACAATATAAAATCCAAACATCTCAATCTCACTTAGTTCTTTCTACCACCGTTTGGTAGGTGAGAGCGAGAAGGAAGAAGGAAGAAGGAACGCACAGATTGATAGATCACAAACTCAAAGCTAAAAAGCGATCGGTCTCCGCCGGCAGAAATCACAGAGCTCACAGTGCTTCTTCAATCGGGTATTACTCATTATTCAAGTGAGTATCTCTCTCTCCCGGATTTTTCCTCTTAACCCTCTTCCCCTTGTTGTTATGCATGCATAGCCAGTATAGTTTTAGAATCAGCAACGCATGGGGCATAAGAAGCGAAACCCTGCTCAACGCTCCAGACCCTCTGCTGCTGCTGCTGCTGCTACTGTGGTTGCTCCGGTGGTACCATCAGACTCCGCGGATAGCATCGTCGGAGATGACCGTTTGTTAAATCTCGGTGCTTACGAGGACTCTCCTCCCGAACAGACTAAAATCGAAACCGAAGTCTCTGCTTCACCCGAATCGGATGCTCCATCCTATACTGCAGTAAAGCTGGAATGCGAGCGAGCCCTCAACTCTCTCCGCCGTGGGAACCATACCAAGGCCCTAAGACTGTTGAAAGAGTCATGCCTTCGCCACGAGGGTTCTGCTCTACTTCACCGTGTCCAGGGCACCGTCTGTGTTAAGGTGGCTTCCCTAATCGAGGATCCCAATGCCAAACAACGACACCTTAAGAACGCAATTGAGTCCGCTCGCCGTGCTGTTTCACTCTCTCCCAACTCCATTGAGTTCGCCCATTTCTACGCCAACCTGCTCTACGAGGCTTCCAATGACAGTAAGGGTTATGAGGAGGTTGTACAGGAGTGTGAGCGTGCTCTCTCGATTCAGAATCCGGACGATCCCGCGAAGGAGAGCTTGCAAGACGAGAGTCAGCAGAAGTCGTCCAGCCCTGATGCCCGGATCACTCATGTCCAGCAGGATCTTCGCTCCCTCATTCAGAAAGCCAATATTGCTTCGATTTCTACGTGGATGAAGAATCTGGGCAATGGAGCTGGTGAGGAAAAGTTCCGTCTCATTCCAATGAGGCGGCTTTCCGAAGATCCCATGGAAGTCAAGCTGGTCCAGACCAGGCGGCCTAATGAGATAAAGAAGGCAACTAAGACACCAGAAGAACGGAGAAAGGAGATTGAGGTACGTGTTGCTGCTGCGAGGCTGTTGCAACAGAAATCTGATTCGCCCGAACCCCAGAATGAGGATGAGAGGGCTTTGGAATCGTCTTCGGGGCCTCATCGACTGGGAGAGCGTCGCAAGTATGCTAATTTGCGGAAGATTGCCTCTTCTGTGGATAGGATGGATCAAATTCGATGTTATTGGAGTTCTATGAGTCTTGATAAAAAGCACAGTTTGCTAGAAGTGAGTGTGCGTGAACTCAGGGCTTATTTCAGTTCATCCAAGGATGGTTTGGCATCTGATATCCTATCAGAAGCGCTCAGTTTTGCCGAGGCCAATAAGACATGGAAGTTCTGGATGTGCTGCCGCTGCAATGAGAAATTCATAGATTGCGAATCACACATTCAACATGTTGTGCGGGAACACATGGGACATCTCTCGCCCAAATTGCAATCTGTCTTGCCTCAAGAAGTTGACTCTGATTGGGTTCATATGCTTCTTAATGGTTCATGGAAACCATTGGATGCCTCTGCTGCATTGAACAATCTTGAAAATCAGTCGAAATGCCAGCCCCATAATTTTGTTGATGGTTCTGATATCAGGAATTGTGCAGACAGGATTAAGGAGGAATCCATTGCTGACAATTGGTGCTCCAATGTTGAATGGGATTCTTCCCCTGATGATGAGAAACCACAACTGTTAGAAGATGGATCCAGAACAGGGGATATTTGCAATGGAAATCCTGTGGGAAGTAAGAACCATGAGGACATTCCCAACTATGAATTAAGGGATTTCGATGGAAACCAGTGGCCTAAGGAATATTCACTTTCACAGAGTTGGCCGTTGTCTGATGATTCTGAGCGTACAAAACTCCTCGAGAGAATACATGGCATGTTCCAGTTGCTTCTAAGACATAAGAATCTTGCAGCTAGCCATCTTAACAAGGTGATACAATATACCATGGAGGAGCTTCAGGGTCTTGCTCCAGGTTCATGGCTTTTGAACCATGGCTTGGACCAAACACCTCTCTCTATTTGCTTCCTGGGAGCCTCCCAGCTTAAAAAAATCCTCAAATTCTTGCAGGAGCTTTCTCATTCTTGTGGTTTAGGCAGATATTCTGAGAAATCTACAGATGATTCTGGCAGTGGCACCCCGGTGTGTGAAATCAAAGAGAGGATTGTTCTCACTGGTGATTCATCTTCTCTCCTATTGGATGAACGCTTACTGTGGGGTGAGCTTACTCCCAGCATATATCATGATGCTTCAGCAGATGATGGTGCTGCTGCAACTTCTCTTGTTGTTGGTGATCCTGAAGAAGGGGGGCCGACCGACAGTGATGCTTTTGTATCATGGATATTTACAGGTCCATCGTGTGGAGAGCAACTGGCATCTTGGACACGCCTGAAAGAAGAAAAAACACAAGAAGGCATGGAAATTCTCCAGTTGCTAGAAAAGGATTTCTATCTCTTGCAGAGCTTGTGTGAGAGAAAATGTGAGCATTTGAGTTATGAAGATGCTTTGCAGGCAGTTGAAAGTCTCTGTCTTGAAGAACTTAAGAAAAGGGAGCATGTCACAAAATTTGTCCCTCGTAGTTATGAAAACATCCTGAGGAAGCGGCAAGAAGAACTTGTTGAGAGGGACAATGATGTGATGTTCGTAAGTAGGTTTGAGTTGGACGCTGTATCAAATGTTCTTAAAGAAGCACAAAGTCTTAATGTTACTCCATTTGGGTACGAGGAACCTTTGACAGGTGTGGCTTCTCGTTTGTGTGACTTGGAAGGTGGTGAAGAAGATGATTGGAGAATGCAGGACTACATGCACCAAGCAGATGCTTGCATTGAGATGGCCATTCAGAGACAGAAAGAACAGTTGTCTGTTGAGGTAGGTCTGTTGTTTTCAGTTCTATCTTCGGAAGAGCTACCAGAGGTAGATTCTTTGTTCTCACTATTTTCAGTTGTGCAGCTTAGTAAAATTGATGCAAGGATTATGAGGAGTGCCACTGGCATGCAGCAGTTGGAGTTTAAGCTTGGGCCTTTCTCAGCATATGATTACCGGACAATTATGTTGTCTCTTGTGAAGTCGTTCATGCGGGTTTGTAATGGTTTCGTCGACTGCTTTGAATATGTACCCTTATCTTTTCTGGATGAAATTCACATGTTAGTAGTTTTAATCTTGTTTTTCGCAGTCGCACTTGGAGGATCTGGTGGATAAAGATGCTACAGAGAAGTCTGATGCTGCTAGAGAAGCATTTTTAGCAGAACTTGCACTAGATGCCAAGAAGAATACCAACAGAGGAGGTGATCACTTGAAACAGATACTGGAGAGATCGAAGGATAAGAAAAAGAACAAGGATTACAGAAAAACTAAGGATTTAAAGGTTTAACTGTGTCGGATCTGGTCTGTTTCTTTTGCTAGGCCAATGTTACATATATACACACCCTGTGATGTAGGGTTTATGTAATTGTTTTTCTTTTTTGGCAGGCTACTGGTGGTAGTGAGCAGCGTCTCCTTCATCAGGCTGAACAAATGTATTCCTCCTTGCTTTTAAAAGGCTCATAAATACGCATATATGTATTCTCAAAAAACATTTATTTTCTCTCTTCTTGATTGCTGAACATGATGTTTGTGTATCTGGCTGCAGTTACTCTCCTGTTGCATCTGATGAAAATCATCCATACTCTGAGATTGCTGTTTCTGTAAGTAGTGATGACTGGAGACAACAGGAGGAGGAATTTAAACGTATTATTGAGCTTGAAGCTGAGGAAAGAAAGCTTGAAGAAACTTTGGAGTACCAAAGGCGAATTGAGGATGAGGCCAAACAAAAGCACCTTGCTGAGCAACATAAGAAGGCCTGTGGGACAATTTCAGAGGATGTGGCAGAAGGTCTGCCTTGTGTTAACTTGAAGGCCAATGCTGATGATAAGCTGGTATGCACAGTGATCATGGTTCTCTGGTTGGTTGGCAAGGAATAAACCTTGGTGGTTTCCATTTTCAGTACTTTACAATTGGATATTGAATTGGAAAGCTCAGGGAAATAGTCATATATTTTCTTGCTGCTTTAATTCCGTATTGTAGATTTCATTTAGCTTCCAAGAGAAGCCTCATGCTCCCCCCCCTACTTTGCAGGATCTGTCAGGAGACAAGATTATAAATAATGAGGAAGGGACTGGGATGCCCAGCAAATCCATTGCTAATTCTGGCAACCCAAAGGTTAAGAGGAGTGATATGTACTCTCATGGCCAAGTCAAGCAAGGTTGATATGCCCACAGATTTCTGATTCTTAGCTGGATATTATTATATTTGGTATTTGTTGTTAATTATTTGATTGGGTATTGATTATGAGAATTATATTAGTTGGAAGCTTTTCTATGATTTATATTTGTCTTGTGCAGATCAACCCAACCGAGGAAGTCCAGGAGATGGTGTCTCTCCTTCTGATCGACGGACAGGACGACAAAATAAACGGCAGAACAACTCTACCAAAAACTTGCGAGCCTTGTCATCTTCAAAAGAAAACCGTGAAGTAGGAGGTTCTCCAACAAAAGTTTCCACCAAAAACCAAGTCAGGGCTCTGGAGAACCTTCAAGTTGGTAACTGTAAGTACATCTATGCTAATGTACTCAACTACTCAGTACTGTGCTTTTCTTTGCTTTTCATTTTTGGAGAAAGGTAAGATATATTTGTATGTGTGTATATATATATAACTTAATCTTAATTAGTAGTACCTCTAGAGTCCACTTCTTCCCCATACTACGAGCAAAAGAGAAAATGTACATCAGAATAAAATATTGAAATTCGGTTGGAAAAAATTTCCTATTATCTAGATCCCTTTTCCTTGCAAAATAGGAACAAAATAATTCTTGAATTAGTTATTTGATTGAAAACATATTATGTGTAATAATATGTTGATGCAGTTAGGCGTAGGTTTAATTAGGGATAATAATGTAATTTTCCCTTTTTTTTTTTTTTTAACTCTCATCTTGTAGAGTCGTTAGTAGGAAGGTAAGACTGTAAGAGCCCAATTTTATTAAGTTTGTCTTCTGTTTTGGATTAAATAGAGTTAAGTCTAGGTATGATTTCGGTTTTACAATAGGATTAGGATTTATGTTGCTTTAATCCATAAAAAGGCATGTAACCCAACGATGGAGATAGATTGGAGATTTGAAAATTGAATGAAAGTTTTGTTGGTGTGCTGCCAAGAGCTGCGTGTGCGCAAGATCTATACCTCCTCTTTTCAGTTCCTTCCCTTATTTCAGGTTAATCTCTCTTTAATCTTCTCTTCTTTATTATCCTTGTTCCCTGGTTATTTCATCTCTTTATTTGGGTGTGCTATTGTTACTCTGTTCTGGGCGGTAATATTAGATTTAAGAGAAAACTTTGCTGAATCATTATTCCCAATCGACTGGCCCTGGAATTTGGGTCGAAGGCAGCCTACCCTTACATGAATCAAACCCCTATACTTAAACCCTGAAAAATCCTTTAATCTTGGCGTTCATACCTGCAACTGAGACTGGTTCATGTTCTACCGCCAATTTAATTTCAGAGGTTCATACTTCTTCTGAAAACTGAGTGTTGAAGTTGTTGGGGATTGTATTCGGTAGGGTATTGGGTTAACTTCCTTCGCCTATAATTTCTCTTGGAATAGATTATTGGTGTGAGAGATATTTCACTCGATTTGGGATTTACTCTACCGTGGCTGAACTATTGAGAAGAGGAAGAAGATGATCTTTCTTCGTATGTGCTTTTAAGGATAGATTCTTGATATTACAAATAACCCCCGGTTCTGGAATTTTATTTCTGTTTAAACCCCTCCCATTAACATGTTATACCGTATCACTTGTTTCTCTTTTTATAGTTGATTCCATTAAATTATGGTTCTGCCACTCAGCCATTAAAACCTTCCATTAATTACCATTCTGCCATTGCTCTTGTGAGACTTCAAATATTTATTGTTTTGCCATCAACTTTAAATTTGAGTGCCCCTTTGCTTGGGTGGGTCCACAAGCAACCAAGGTACTAAAACTCGGGTCTCGGTATCAACTCGACTCTTGGAAAAACCGAGACGAGTCGAGATCTCCCCGAGTTGGTGCATTTTTTTTTTTCCAACTTGAAGCCTCAACTTTGGGTCAACCCGAGAGCCAAGATCTCGCCGAGATATGTCGAGTTTTGTCCAATTAGGTAAGGTATTTAAGTGGTAGGTGGGTTAAAATAATGGGTCGAAACCGAGATCCAACCGAGATCCGAGATCTCGCCGAGATATCGCACTTTTGAGGCTCGTAGGCAGTCTCGTCTCAGCTTTTCCAAAAACCGAGAAACTCGGCGAGATCTCGCGAGTTCTCGAACTATGCAAGCAACCCAATAAGGGTTATTTCAACCTGGGTTTGCATCAACATTACTCAACTTTTACTGGTACTGGATTCCAGTAGAATTTTGAAATGAAGATATTGTTAGGTGCCTTTGGAGAAAATGGAAGAAATCTTTTCAATATTCCTTGAAAAAAGTAGACAATTAGACATTATCAATCATATAAAAATTGAACAAATAGAGATAAGCCAGCTATCGAAATCGAACCGATGACCATCGCATTACAAATGCTCTCTCTCTCTCTCTATATATATACCATAGTTATCATCATAGTATAAGATCTCGTTTCGGAAGGCCATTTCGGCTAGACCAAAATTTCCGGGATACTGAAATGTAATATTGTATTTTTTCTATGAGTTTTGCTTTGCCATTTCTGAGTGTAAAATACCGAAATGAAATGACCAAAATAACCGGAATTTCGACGAAATGGTGCAATTTTTTTAATACCAAAAATACCAAAATATTGCAGTTTTTTTAAATAAAAATTTTGACATAGCAACTCGTCTCGGCCTGGCCAAAATATCCGAAATGTTGGTGAGATTTTGAACTATGGTTATCATAGAAATAGAGCTTAGTGGATAAGAGAGATTTCTTTGGAATATTGGTGAGGATGCAATGATGAATACTAATGAAATGGAAGGTATAGTTTGCGAAGATTATAATATCATTTATGCCTTTTGTCAAGTTGTGCATATGTATGTACCGCAGGGGTGTTATAGTCAACCCACCTGCAGTTGTTAGTTGTAGAAGAGTCTTCTTGATGCAAGAGCTGTTCCATGGGCCGGGCCGAACCCGTTTGAAAACCCAAACCAAGATGAACCGGGTTCAATTGGGTCTTTGGGTTCAGTAGGATAATTAATTTGTTAGGGGTTTTAATTAGTTGGGATTTATCTTGTAATCTTCGATTTAATAGGTTAATTAGTGATATGATTGCTTTAAGATTTATTTAGTGATAGACTTGCATTAGGAATTTATTTCAGCTTTAAATTTAGATAGGAGTTTTATTTTCTTTAAATACTATCTTGTAAGCAATGAAGGAACGGATTTGATGAATGAAATTTTTAATGAGTTATTTATGGTGCCGGGTTGGTAACATAGCAATGGTCGTGTGACCTCTTCCTCTCTCTCTTTCGTCCTTCTTCGTTTCTGGTTTCTCCCCTGTTTCTGGTGGTAACAGCATGTCCTGTTTTGGGCCTTCATTATCTCCTCTCCTTTATTTTCTCTGTGTGATTAGGGTTGAAAGAGCCCTTTCAAACAGTAAAACCCCCATCCCATTTGGCTTTCCTATTGTGAGTAAACCCAGAAATCAGATCTGATCTGAAACCCGGCCGCCTGGAATTACTTACCGAGTTTGGGTTGTCTTCCATTCTCTCCGATTGGACTGTTGAAGATTAGCATTCAGAAGGGATCATCATCACCAACAGTTCTCTTCAGTTTCTGGTCCATCGAAGCCTTCCCGAAGAGCTCTCCCGTCATCACTCTTCTTTCGCTGTCCACTGTTCTGTTTCCATAGGTAGGAGACGACCTCTCCAAACCCCCTCTTCCACGATGCTTTTGCGTTTTTATTAAATTTACCCACTTTCCATAAATACCCCTTCCATTCTTATTCTGTTTGTCCTTATTTTCTTTTAGTTCCAAGTCTGCCCCTCCCCCATATTGTATGTTATCTTTTCCTTTTGTTTTTTCCTCTTATGGTTAAACTTCCTTCTATTTACAGAATTGCCACCTTCCTTTTGGACATTGAATTATTTACTATTCTGCCACTAAACCTTGGATTTGAGTGTTTACTTGATTGGGTGGGCCCGTAAGCGATTCGATTTGGGTCTTTCGAACCCTGGATCTGCATTACTTCTAGTCCTTGCGGTATTGAACTGGTATTATAATTTGATAGCTATATATACAAAGGGAAGGGGCTGCCACTGGACAGTCTGGACCATGGACTGTCTCCCTCTCATGTGATTTTCTACTCTCTTCTCCTAATTTGTTAGTTCTGGTTCTCTTTTTCTGGTATTGTTTCATGGTATCAGAGAGGTTAATCAGTCCTTGTGATCTTCTCTACCATTGTTCTGAGAGGCTCTATTTAGATTTCTCTCTGGTGTGTAGCCACCTATTTGCTGCAATTTTCTGTGTAGCCACCTATTTGCTGCAATTTTCTAACATTAAGATCTAGTTATATCAATGAAAAACCAGTATCATCTCTTTGTTATGCTATCTACATGAAGAAGCCTACCTACTGGATTTCCATGGAGTAAATCATCTATAGGAATTGATTTATATCAACTAAAGGGTTTTCGGCCCCCTGTATTTCTTTTTTCTTTTTCCTGGCAGATTTAAAATATCTCTCTCTTCTGCATCAGGCCATTGTATAATCCTGACTTTTTGGGTTCTGTTGGCCCCCTGTGTGAGTACACTTGATCCCTTTTTGGGGCTAATCAGAGCCTTTGCTTCTGTCTAAGAAGATTTTTCCCAAGTCACTTCTGTTTCAGGTTTTTTTTTACTGCATCAATTTCTGGGATTAAATTGAATCTGACCATAAGATTCGTATGAACCTTTACGGCACTGTTACCCTCTTTTTTAGGCAAGGTGCAAGAACTCAGTGCCAACACTGGTTTCGGCCAGACAGAAACCGAGATTTCCCAGGTTTTGACCATATCTCGGTCAAAACCTAGTACTTTCTCCAGGCCAACTCAAAACCTTGGTTTCGAGGCCCAGAAGTTGTTTATTTTTCCCTGATTCTTGTTGTGCTGTCTATTTTTTACATTTTGAATCCAATCTATGCATTAGTTTCACATAAAGAACACTCAAAATAATACTTGTGATTTTGTCCCAAGTTTGATAGAGTATATTGTTCTTGGATATTGTATCGAATAAGTTTGGCCAGAACATAACTCCTTCAATATAAATCAGATTTAAGCATTCTAGGATTTGTTGGATATTGTATTGAATAAGGTTTGACTGGAACATAAATTGTATCGAATAAGGTTTGATCGGAACATAACTCCTTCAATATAAATCAGATATAAGCAATCTTGGATTTGTTGGATATTGTATTGAATAAGATTTGACTATAACATAACTCCTTCAATATAAATCAGATTTAAACAATCTTGGATTTGTTGAAGGAGTTATGTACAAAGCTTTCAAACAAATCCAAGATTGTTTAAATCTGATTTATATTGAAGGAGTTATGTTCCGGTCAAACTTATTTTTGTGTGTGCAAATGCTTTTTAAATCGCTCTGAATGCAAATAAATTTTTAGACATCAAAACAAATGAATATTTTACCGCTCTTTTGGTTTTAGCAATGTTTTATTATATTAAGATTTATGGAATTTTTAGATTTGAGAAAAACTTCTATATTTAAAAGTTGAAAATTACACCTAACACCGAAAATCCAGTTTTTGTTCTTGAGGGGGGGGGGTTGACTTTTTATCTTTTTAGAATTTGTTTTTTTAATTATTTTATTGGATTCAAATAGGGGGGGAGGTCGCTTATTTATGAATAATATCTTGAGTAAATGAAGTAACAAATATAAAAAAAAATTTACTTAACTGATATTTGGCATAAATAAGTGCCTGCCCTGGTTTTGAGCTAGGTTTCCTTAAGTTTCGATGGGGTTAAGTGAATTTATAAAGGTGTTCATGTCGAAACTTGCGAAATTACCGAAATATGTTCAAAACAGTGTCAAAACCATGCAACTTGTGGTTTCGACTCTTGGTTTTGTCTTGGTTTTGCGAAACCGAAGAAATCGAGATATCTCCAGTTTTGACCAAGTTCTTGAACCATGTATTTTTTGGGTGAATAAATGAATTCATTACCAAAGAGAAAGACGACTACAACAGGCCCCAAAGAGGGAAAGAAGAAACAATACAAATACACAAAGGTTGGACCTCAAACAAATGAGCCAGAGGCCTGGAGAGAGGAGGGGGAGATCCCAGGAGACAACAATATGCCTGTTCCTTGGGTAGTCAATACAGGAAAAGGGAGCGGCCAAGACCTTGGTTTTAATTTCGAAAGAAATGAAATCTCAAATCTGACTAAGAGTGTTATTGGAGGTCCATTTGCTGAGATTGCACTCCATCCAAATATGGTTGGTGACCGCTTAAAAACCCAGCTTGCCTATCAAATCACAGAGGGAGTTCCGTGTGAAAGACATACACAAAAATCCATTCCCTGGCAAAAGGTAGAATTCTTCGGCTTCTAAGCCAACATTTGGCTAAAATACCTTTCCAGATAGAGGAGGAAATAGGGCAAGCAAAGAAGAGATGCTCTATATCTTCCACTGCATTCTAACAAAGGCAGCACGTAGGGGAGACAATGATCTGCCATGGCGAAGGAAGGACTGCGTTGGGAGGCAATTGGGGAAGACACACCAGACCGTGAAACCATGGCGGGGGAATATGATGCTTGAACCAAACAATCTTCCTCCATGGAACCAAAGGGCCTCTAGGAAGAATGAAATCCAAAGCAGCCTTGGAGCTGAAGAGACCGGCGACCAAATAACTCAATCACCCCTTCTAAAGGGCTTTCTAGGGATAGAAGGCAAGTCATTCCAAACACTACCAAGCCCGGGGTGGAGAGAGCGGGGAGGGTCCCAACCACCATGATGGATAATGTCAGCAGTGATGTCTAGAGAGATCCGAGTTATAGATAGCTCTAGAATTGATGACATGGAGAAGGATCCTTTAGGGTACCAGTGTTCCAACCAGAGAGAAGTAGATCTACCATCACCAATGAGAGTCCGAATAGCTCCAGAGACAGATGACCTGAGGGCAAGAATCTTGCGCCAAACCCACCAAGTATTAGAAGAGGTAGATACAGTCCAAATAGAGTCCGAACAGAGCAGCCCAGAGTAAACCCAGTCCACCCAATAAATCCAATGAACAAAGACGAGGGAATCCCATCTTGGACAAAACCTTGACAATATAGTCCCACCTCAAAGAGTCAAAAGCCTTGTGAATGTCTATCTTCATAAGATCAGTAGGGGTGATTTTTCCTTTCAAAACCTCTAACAAGCTCATTACAAAGCAAAATATTATTTGAGATACTTCTTCCAGGAATGAAAGCCGACTGGTTGTTGCTGACCAATATATCCATTACTGCCTTAAGTCTGATAGCAAGGATTTTATCGATGAACTTGTATAGCAAGTTGCAAAGAGCAATAGGCCGAAATTCAGACATGACTAGAACACCTTCCTTCTTAGGAATTAGGCAGAGGAAAGTATGGTTAACCCCTTTGATTTGACTAGGGTTGAGGAAAAAACTATTGATAGCTTTTAGAAGATCTTCCTTGATAATCTCCCAAACAGTTAAAAGGAAACCCATGTTGAAGCCATCAGAACCAGGAGTTCGGTTGACCTTGAGAGAACGAATAGCAACCACAATCTCATCCTTAGAGGGAATACAACTAAGGGAGGGGATCAGCTCAGAGGGGAGGAATTGAGCAAACCATTAGGGATAGGGCCTGTATCAGCTGAAGAGTCACTGAAAAGGTCTTTAAAGTAAGTAACAACTGTCTCTTTTATGTTCTTGACCGAGTGAATAGAGGAGCCATTAGGGGCCTTGAGCTGCTTAATGGAGTTGATGTTGGTTCTGGATTTCATAGAACGATGAAAATAAGCGGAACTAGAGTCTCCAAGCTCCAACCATTTGATCCTCGACATATGCCTTAGAAAGCTTTCCTCTTGAGAGAGCAAGGAGGAAAGTTTAGAAGAGACAACTTTTTCGTCCTCCGCCAGAGGGGCATTGTGATTATTAGTTTGAAGCTGAATTTGGATGGCTGATAGTCTATCCTTGCAATCCAAAACTCGCGAGGAGATATTCCCAAAGGAGTTGATATTTCAATCTTTAAGAGCACTCTTCACATTTCGTAATTTCTTGGCAAAAGCAATGAGGGGGGATGAGAAGGCTTGGACCGGCTTATCCCAAGCTTCACGAACAATGGGCAAAAAGAGGGGTGAGAGATCCACATATCAAAAAACTTGAACGGTTTAGGGCCAAAGGAGATATGAGGCTGTAAATGGCAATGGGGCAATGATCAGAAACACCCGGGGTATCAAAAGACGCATTAGAGGGAAATGTGGTAAGCCAAACTTCATTAACCAGCACTCTGTCCAATTTGTAAGCAATATGAGCATTACCAGCTCTTTTGTTATTCCACGTAAATTTTGGGTATCCACCCCAAAATCCTCAATCCAATCATTGAAAGCATCCACTGAATACAGATCCAATTGGTCACCCCCTTGCTTCTCATGGTCATACGTGATCACATAAAGTCACCTCCCAAACCCTATAGGAGAGTAGCCACCTGGACAGCAATGGAGCGAAGGTCATTCCATAAAGAGACTCTCAGTGGGGCAGTTAAAGGCATAAATAACATTGAACAAAAAAATTGAGTGGCCAGGGCAATCTGAAAATTTGAGATGAAAGAACTGAGGGGAAGAGGAAAGAAGAGACATGCTGATTTTAGAAGGATCTCATAAAACTCAAATTTGGCCGTTAGGGTGATGGGAATAATGGGATAACAAAGACCAACCGGGAGCAATGGAGTTCAAGATACAGGAAGCATTTGTTTCTTTGATATGAGTTTCTAAGAGACAATAAAAGCTAGAATGAAGGAGCTTGATACGAGAGCAAACAATAGCCTGTTTTGAGGGGGAGTTCAAACCCCTGGTGTTCCAAAGGACTCCTTGATTCATTTGGATGGAAGAGGGGAGTGCAACTCAAGCCCAAGGGGGCTGAGAATAAGTTTTCTAGCTTGAGAGGAGCTCCTGTAGCGTCTATGATAAGATCGCAAGGGTGGGAGGGGCTTGGGGGAGGAACAAAAGGAGAAAGAGAGACGGTAGAGGCAGAGGCCAAATGGTTTAGCCGTAGGGGAGAAGAGACGGTAGGAGGGTGAGGTGGAATTAACGGGTTAGAGGTTACCGGGTTAGGGGTGGGTAAAATCTCAGGTAGAGAGACCTGAGAACCCACAAAAGGAATGAGGCTTGATGGGTTTGAGTTGGGTGGTTCACAAAAAGTATGGTCAGAAACAGTAGTTCTGGATAAGGGAGTAGGGACCACAGGGTTGGTAGAGAGTTCAGGGGGAGAGGAGAGCCCCACAGAGGAAAGGGGAATAAAGGGGAGTTACCGCGAGTTGAGGCGAGACCAAGGGAAGAAGCAACTTTCGAATGAGGATGAGAAGAAGAAGCCTGCGATAGCGATAGGGCTCCTGACAGCAAGCGAGAAGAAGCACGAGATTCAGAGGAAGGCCTGCGACGAAAAAACCCCAAGAGATCCCATCTGAGAGAGAATTCGTGAGGAAACAGGTACAGAGATGCCTTCAGAAAAGGTGCCAGGTTCAGCAGAGTCGTCAGTTGAGAGGACAGCATAACAGTTCTGACCAACGGGTAAAGCCATGGAGCCCTCAGGACTGACATACCGACCAACTGAAGATTTGGAAGACGGAAAGTTTCTCTGATGATGTTTCCGGCGCCTTGGTCTAGTTCTCACCCTTCCTCTAGCTGGAGATTTGCTCATAGGGTGTGAGATTGGATTTGCATAAGGATGTGCCGAAGATGGGAGGGTTGTTTCTGAAGTCATAGCTGTTGTGTGGCCATCCGCAGAAACTATGAGATCTGCATCAATAGGAATCTCGACTTCATCTTCATTTTCTTTTGGAGTACAGAGGCTAGAATCATGACCAAAGCATTTACAGACCAAACAATGAGGGGGTTGCCAGTCATAGTGCACCTCTTGTTCAAAGCAGTAATCTCCACCTTCATTTACCATTATGAATGAAGGGAGAGGAGAAACAGCGGTGACTTCTACGCAAATCCGAGCAAAAGCCAATTGGTCCTTCCTCATAGTTCTGAGATCAGAAAAAAGTGGGGTGCCCAGAACCGAGCCCACAGTACTGAGCCTTTCTCTTATATATTTGGGTTAATTTTTACGTAGTTAAGTCAATACATGTCACTTCTATTTTTGTTCATGCAAAGGAGTTTTCTTTTCTGTTTTATTTTATTTCTTTATTTAAACAAGTGTACGGCACATCAGTCCCTACGAGTGAAGAATGGAATTGATTTAGTTTTATTTGATAGTGAGGTCGTGGCTTCTGATGTTCCCTCTCTCCCCTCTCTTTCCCACGGTTTGGAGGTTTCTCTCTCTCTTCTCCGTATTCTTCACACCTGCGGCATATTTACCAATAGATTTATAGCTATTTCTTATGCCCATCACAAGCAAATCTTCTTTTTTGTTCTGCATCAATTTGGTATCAGATTCAAAGCCCAAACCTAAGGCTACATCATGGAGGTTGATCCCTACGAGTCACTCCGTTCAATCATGGATGAATTCCGTACAGGACTTCGTGATCTCTAATCGGGCTTTTTGATCTCAGGATAAGTTGTTGAAAGATAATTGATAATACTGACTACTTCTGTGATGAGATGTTGAGCATGATATAAGCTTAAAGGTCGGATCAGAGGTTGCAGAAAAGGTGGACAAACAAAAGTAACGATCAAGATTGAAGCTAAGGAATTGTTCGGTGGTCCGATTGTAGATGTGAAGCTCCACGATTAGATTTCAATTGGAGAAAATCGTTTGCCAATATTCGTGACAGTTGTGGTGAGATGCACTGATCATTGTCTGATCAAAGCCGATGATTGTGGATGATAGTCGAGTGGTGCTGATCCTCCCATTCTACAAAACTCGAGGACATGTTTTTTAGAACCTGGGGAATAATGCAGGACCATGGTTAGTGTGGTTTAAGTTGGGTTGGTTGGGTTAAAATCTGGTCAGACCAATTGGGTTATCACGAGTGTCCGGATTCAATGAATCTGGCCAGATCAGAGTTCAAATCGTGGGATAGTTTAGCAATACTATTTCCTTCAATTTTATTTTATTATATTAATTGTAAAGTCTCGAATAAAATAATTTAAATTCCAGATCTGATTTGGATTTAGTTTTCAATTATTTGGTCTCTTTAGGACACCCAAATATGGTCTGCGCAAGGAGGAGTTTTTCTTTTTCATTTTGGGTTTTATCTTTTATTAGTATTCAAGAGTTTGGGTGAGTTGGGATACTCCAATCACAGGTCCAGTTTATGTGTCAGTCTAGGACTCCTATTTTTTAGCCTGTGATAGGAAGAGATTTCTCTTATCTATTCGGGTTAATTTTTAGGTAGTTAAGGCAATCCATGTCACTCTTATTGTTGCTCACGCATAGGCATTTTTTTTTTTTAGTTTTTATTTCTTTATTAAACAAGTGTAAAGCTTTTCAGCCCCCCACGAATTGAAGAATGGAATTGATTTAGCTTTATTTGACAGTGAGGTTGTGGCCTCTCTTGTTCCCTCTCTCCCCCCTCTTTCCCCTCATGGTTTGGAGGTTTATCTCTCTCTCTTCTTCACACCTGCAGCATATGTAGGAGCAGGGTTATTTCTCTTTCGTATGGCCATCATCGCCAGAACTTCTTTTTGATCTGCATCAAAAAGTCTTTGTAATAGAAAAACTATATCAGACAGATTGTTTTGTTCTCTTCTTTTGTAGGATTGTTCAAGGAGATTTGAGAAGAATGCAACCCGTGTGTTAGACCTCTATGCAACCCGTTATTTTGTTTGAAAGAAAGAATAATATAGTAATAGTAGGTTTTGGTTTCCACAGAAGGTTTTGGGGGAGGTATGTTTTTTCAGGTTTGCGAGGCAGGGGTTTTTGGGAAGAGCCTTGCCTACTCAGTCATGGCAGTTGTTTTTTGCAGATGGTCTATTGTTTAGGGGCTTATTTTTCTTCATTGGGATCTCACTATGATGGTCTATTTGGCAGTTCAATTTGGGGATGAATAATTAAATTTAAGATTCTCATCCCTATTAGCATAAATCCTGTATATTGCTGCCAAGCGTGTTGTCTATGACAAATGTTGGAGAATCAAGTAGGGACTTATTGGGAATGGTTGAGTTGAGAAAAAAGGACCAAGTTGCTGTAATCTTGACAGGAACTTTCTATTATCTAAATTTAGAAGTCACTATTTAGATGTGGATATTTTGCTCTGTGGTTCATGGCTTCAGTCTGGACCAGGATTTTAGTAATCAGTATCTGGATCGGTTTCAGCCGAACCGATCCAGATCAGCCTGTATTGGTCTGGATCAGTTTGTTTTATCCCTAAATTTCAATAAAAATTGATTTTATTTACATTTTTACGCTTGGTCAGTACCCCTGGATCAGTATCATATCGGTCAGGAATCAGTGGAATCGGTATCGGTAGAGTATTGGTCTCTATTGATATCGACACGACGGATCCTATACCGATTCCTTGAACCATGGTCTGGACCTTGTTCAAATGTGTGCCTATATTTGGTAATCCATTTTTTATTTCGAATTTAGTTTGTTTTATTTCCATTTTACTCATATATATCCATTTTGAATTTAACTTTATATTGATGTGTCAATGAAAATGTGAGTTGTTTTTTGCAAGCAGTTTCCTATAAAAGGATAACTTTCATATTTCTGTCATCTATATTCATCAGTTTATTTAGACGTTTCTTACATAATACTGTAATAGAAGTGATTTATGTACATGTTAGTGTGCCTTCATAGTAAGAATAATGGGGTTCTAAATCACTGAAGGCGTAGGAATTCAGAATCATTAAGAAAACCAGAATCACTGAGTTTAGGAACTAAAATTCCAGATTTTTACGAGAGAACTGAGATAAAAAAAATAACAAGTCATAAGTGGCTAAAAAATCTGGTTGAGTGGTCAACGAGGGATAGGGAACAACTCACAAAATTCTAAAACAAAATTTAATGAACAGATTTGAAGTGATGAAGGAAATCCTACTTGAACAAGGTAACTAAAGAACAAAACGGAACCAGAATTTCGATTATAGAAATAAGATAAGATGATGAGCCAACTGGCAGACAGTCAGATCAGAATACTAAATTAAAATTAGAATCTGAGAGCCAAAATTGAGTTTTGAGAAGAGATCACAAGTAGGATACTTGAATTTGACCTGTAAATTAGAACTGAAACAGATCTCAGGTGGAAGCATCGAAGACTTACTGATTAGGGAGCATCAGTGATTCAGTATCAAACCAGAATTGAAAGAAATTATGCGCAGGTGAAAGTAAGTCCAGAAATCATACCTGTTAACTGAATAAAGAAAAGGATAGAAGAAGGGAGGGAATGAATCAGGAGTCCCAACTGATCCTCTGAGTTGGCATCCCACCAAACGCAAGCTTGGAATCCCACTAAGCCAGCCTTGGCATCCCAGCAAGTTTTACTGCATCTCACAGCACTTGCTCTGAATCTCAAAGAACTTAGAGGCAAAAGCCAGCTTTATTCAACTCAAAATGGCCTTAGGCTTACTTCTCTTTAAATAGAAATGAAAACTGAATTCAAACTAAACTTAAATAAGGAAGGAAACCTCCCCAACCATAGGCTGTTTTTGGGTATCCTAAAGAAACTAAATAACTGAATAATACGACTTAAAACATTGCTGGACCCATAGAGTCCCTAATCCAGCCAACTATTACAACTTTTGTAACAAAATAAACGAAGATAAGACATGAACAGACCTCACGACTGGACTGTTCTCCAATTTCCTGATGTGACCAGGAAACCTGGAAATTAGGAACTGCAGGGTTGGTTCAAACCAGAAAACTGGTTCAAGGTTGAACCAAACCAACCCAAACTGCAGGAGATTTTATTTCCCTTCTTTCTTCTGCTGGAATACTGCATCAAAGAGGCTAATATGATCATGGTTTACTTTTTTTGAAAATTAGTTTATCCATATTCTGGAGACAATGGAACGAAGACATTGCAACAGCTACATGCTGAAGAGGATGATGAGGAAAGGTTCCAAGCTGATCTTAAGAAAGCCGTACGACAGAGCCTTGGTAATTTTATTTTATCATGTTATGCTGTTCTTGTTTGATCTTAACTCTGTATGTGAGTTTTGTTGACCTTATGTGGGAAGAACTTATTCTTTTGGTGGCTGAGAGGTTACAATCTTATACTTGTTAAGGTTACATCGCTACATACACATAGTCTATCTGTGTTATTGTACCCCTTTTGGGTAAGTCATGTGCAAATATAGCTCCAGAAACTTGAAAAGTGCTCCAGTTATGTTTTGAAATTTCTCATTGGTTTTATTGGTTTGTAGTAATTGCCTACTTATTTCCTCATGCTTATTGCCTGGAAAGAAAAACCTCTATTATTGATTCTGGGCAACTGCTTTGAGACCAGAAGTTGATGACAGACAGTAAGCTTTACTACCAATTGAAGTAGGACAGTAGGTTTTGTGTTCATTCCTCTCTCTCAAGTCTCAATAAGTGATTCGGTTTGCTTAACTCTTTTTTTTTGCGGTACTATCTTTGGATGGGTTATAGATTTTTTCTTTTTCTTTTTTGGGGGTTGGGGTGTTAGATTTTCCTTGTCAATTTAGACTTTATCATCCCAAATGTGCTTTTGTTACTAAGATGGCTTGCGTCCTCTAGTATTCTGGAACTTCATAGGAAGTGTGGAAGTCAGAGATACAGCTTGAAAAAATGAAGAATGTTTATTTCTCTTCTAAGTTTTATAATGGAGCTTGGGTCCTGGGTCTTTAATTATACTTCCTTTTCTATATCACTTTAAGACATTCAAATTGATATCCTTCATTTGATTTGTAACATGCAGAAAGCCATGTAGGATACAAACTTAAGGCAGTAGCAATCTCATGGCTGAACTTGCATGACCTAGCCTGGAAACCCAACTACAACTCAGCCTTATGCTAGCTAAATGGGGTTGGCTACATGGATCCTTACAAAGAACAAAGATTAATAATAAGAATAAAAGAAAGGGAACACAACAACCACAACTACAAATCAGCTCTATTCGACGTCATACTAGGATCAAGACCTAAATTATGCATGTCTTTCCTCACCACTTCACCTAGGGTCATTTTAGGTCTGCCCCTAGTTCTTTTAGAGTCTTCAATCTGAATCAAGTCACTCCTCCAAATTGGAGCATCCGGCGGCCTCCGTTGAATATGGCCATACCACCTCAGGCGACTTTCTCGTAGCTTATCTTGAATCGGGGCTACTCCCAAACCAGCTCTAATATGGCCATTCCTTATTTTATCTTTCCTGGTTTTGCCACTCATCCATCTCAACATCCTCATCTCCGTTACACTTAGCTTATCTATATGACTCTTCTTAACCGCCCAACACTCCACGCCATACATCATAGCCTGTCTTATGATAGTCTTGTAAAATTGACCTTTAAGCTTTAAAGGAATCCGTCGATCACATAACCCTCCGGGTGCACTTTTCACTTCAGCCATCCTACTTCAATCCTCTGTGAGACATCATGTTCGACATCACTCTCCTTACTGATGATTGATCCTAGATATCTAAAAAGGCTGCTTTGCGGAATCTCCATCTCATCTACTTTCACCCCTTCATTATCCGTCCCGGAGTTGCTAAAGTTACATACCATATACTCCGTCTTTGTTCTACTTATCTTATAACCTTTTGATTCCAAGGTTGATCTCCATAATTCTAGTTTAGCATTAATTCCATCTTTTGTCTCATCCACCAAAACAATGTCATCAGCAAAAAACATGCACCAAGGAACCTCATCTTGGATGCCTCTGGTTAACTCATCCATGATAAACGCAAACAGATAAGGGCTTAATGCTGATCCTGGATGTAACCCAAGTGTAATTGGGAATTCACTACCTTGACCCCTCATAGTTCTTACACTAGTCACCACACCATCATATATAATTTAATTATGTCTACATATTTACTTGAAACATTTCTCCTCCCTAGCACATGATAGAGAACTTTGTCATAAGCTTTTTCTAGGTCAATAAAGACCATACAGAGATCCTTCTTGCTCTCTCTAAATCTTTCCAAGCGTCTCCTAAGCAGGTAGATAGCTTTTGTTGTGGATCTTCCTGGCATAAAACCAAATTGGTTCTCCGAAATTGTAGTCTCTTTTCTCAGTGTGTTTCACTGATCTCCTATAATTTCATATGACTCATTAGTTTTATGCCTCTATAGCTGTTGCAACTTTGGATATTGCCTTTATTTTTGTAAATCGGGACCACTATGCTTCTCCTCCATTCATCTGACTTTCTCTTATTGCACATAGTCTTGTTAAACAACTTTGTTAACCAAGATATGCCACACATTCCTAAGCTCTTCTTCACTTCTATTGGGACCCCATTTGGGCCTGGAGCCTTGGCTATTTTCATCTTTCTTAGTGTTTCTTTTATTTCAGAAACCCTAATTTTACTTATATGCCTACGACAAGTAACTTGATGTGTAGTGCCTACTTCCGGTCTACTATAACTTAGATTGGTTTCATTAAGTAGGTTGTCGAAATAACCATCCCATCTGCGATGTCCTCAGCCCTTACTAAAATTCTACTATCATCACTTTTAATGCATCTAACATGGTCAAAGTCTCTACTCATCCTTTACTTCATTCTAGCTATCTTATAGATAGCTTTTTCCCCTTCCTTGGTGTTCAGATTGTTATAGATATCTTCGTATAACAATAGGGGTATTCAGGAATTTATTTATTTATTGGGGCTTATTTTTAATTTCATTATTATTATTATTATTTTGTTAGGTGTCGATAGAGTCAATAGAGTTCAAGTTAGTTTTGAGTTCTATTTTTAGTTTCAGGATATGATTAGGAGTCTTTTCCCTTTATCTCATAGTTGTACGCAATGCCTATGCATCCAGGCGCCCTTTGCTAGAGGTGTGACTTGATCTCCTAGGCACCTTGATGTCCAGGCCTCCAACGTCTTGGGTCGCACCGTGAGTCAGTGATACCAATGCTTTAAATATATGAATGTAACCCAACGATGGAGCAGAGATTGAATGAATGAAATAGTTCGTTGAATTTGTATGGTGATTGCTGATTTGTAATTTCCTGCGATTCATAACCTCCCCTCTAAGGTGTGCTCTTTCTTAGCTCTTCGTTATTTCTCTCTTTTGTTCTTGTCTGTTCTTTGTTTGTTTCCCTTCTTATTGGCAATGCCATGTTTCTGGCCGATACTAAAGGCCCTGCATAGTGGGATTTAGCTTCCTTGATTCTGCTCCGGGTCCTCGGAATTTAGGAGTTATCCCTACCCTAGGGCGATTCAGGTTGCAAATTCTGGGTTGAAAGATTAGAGTGAAATTCATCCCCTAAAGACTTAGGGTGTTCCCTGCCTATCATTTAAAAGTTGCCAGTCTGATCTGTATCAGTTTTAAGAATAAAACATCCTGGCATCTTATTCAACAGCAAGTCTCTCTGTATCAGTTTTAAGAGTGAAACATTCTGGCATTTTGTGCACCAGATTCAGACTGAAGCTTTTATCCATCAAGCCCATTGAAAACTCCGCCAGTGTGTTCTGCACTGCCGGTCCCAAGCCCGGGTAAAGGAGGAGGGTTGAGTCAGATTGGCAGACAGCATGAGACTCACAACAACGAACTATATTTAAATGTACTCTGTGTAGCCAACTCCAAGCATTTACCAACTTCCCCTCTCTCCTGCTTGAATTTCGACACTTTTAATGTTATGAAGATGTGTATGAAGGTTCTACACAGTATTCAGATTTCTTAAAATATCATTATATTCTAGATTAATGTTTGCAGTATTATATGTGATGTCTGGGCACTTTTGTATTAAATTTAGCATGTCACATGACCATCCAGAGCTGGTATGTGACTTACCCAAACATTGTACGACTTGTACAGTTGTACTGTCTCCTCTGTTCCATTAAACCACTGGGCGTTACTCCTCCTCCCCGGAAAAGAATTTGGCAGCAATGTTAGCACATTCCAGTCTCTTATATCTGTCACTTTTAATTTCAGACACATTTCAAGCACTTCAAAATTTTCCATTGGTTGCACAGCTAAAAATGTCTGTAAATTTATCTTCAGAGGCAGATGGTTGTGGGGCCTTGTCCAATGAATTCATTGTCAGTGACATGAATGGAGCAGATGCATATGGGACGGGGCTAAAAAATGAAGTCGGTGAATACAATTGCTTTTTGAATGTAATCATACAGGTGCCAATTCCATGATTTTCTGCAAGCTAGTGATTTTAGCAAAAAAATCTATGTATTTTGACTTTTATTTGGTTCTATGGCCTGAAATGTTTTCTCTTTTGTTTGAACATGCAGTCTTTGTGGCATTTGAGACGATTCCGAGATGAATTCTTGAGTAGATCAACATCTGTTCATGTTCATGTTGGAGATCCTTGTGTTGTCTGTGCATTGTATGATATATTTACTGCCTTGAGCATCACATCTATTGATATGCAAAGAGAACCTGTTTCTCCTACTAATTTAAGGATTGCTTTAAGCAACTTGTATCCTGATAGTAACTTCTTCCAAGAGGTAAATACACTGGACTGGCATTTTGTTTATTTTAGTATATTTAACTGTCGTTTTATTTTGTATCTTCAGCATTTGCTTATATTAAAATAATGCAGACACGGGATGTTGGACGGTTTTGTTATTCTCTAATTTAGATAATTTTGATAAATGTATGATTTATCACAGGCACAAATGAATGATGCTTCTGAAGTATTGGCAGTAATCTTCGACTGCCTTCATCAGTCATATACTTCTAGTTCGAGTGTTTCTGATACTTATTCAGAAGAAAGCAATTGCATGGGCTCTTGGGATTGTACTAACAGTGCTTGTATAGCACATAATCTCTTTGGAATGGATATATTTGAACGAATGAATTGTTACAGATGCGGTGTGGAATCCAGACATCTAAAGTATACCTCATTTTTTCATAATATCAATGCCAGCGCACTCCGAACAATGAAGGCATGTCTCATGTTAAAAACTCTTCTTACACTAAACAATTTTTAAGTTTGGGAAGTTATTAATGTTTCTGAAAATAATCCTACTAATAGTATGCCTTCCGTGGCCAGATTATGTGTTCAGATAGCTCATTTGATGAGCTTTTGAAGCTTGTAGAGATGAATCACCAGCTAGTTTGTGACCCAGAGGTAGGTGGCTGTGGGGAGCTCAACTATATCCATCACATTCTTTCAAGCCTCCCTCATGTATTCACAACAGGTAATACTCGAAGTAGTCCTGAATTTTTGTTCCACTACACTATTACTTTATTTGGTAGAAAACTACAATTCATCCCTAGCTTTCATTTTGCAGTTCTGGGTTGGCAGAATACTTGCGAGACTGTAGAGGACATATCTGCCACATTAGCGGCCCTTACCATGGAGCTAGATATTGGCGTCTTATATCGTGGTTTGGATCCAGGGAACAGACATTGCCTGGTTTCAGTGGTATGCTGAAATTATTTTCTATCAATTCAAGCTTATATTTATTCCTGTGCTGTGTTACCCAATACCAGTGGCCTTTTTTCTTGTGTTAATTTGTCATAGCAACATCATGTCATATATATATATATGGAAGTGTCTGAATGACACCTCTATAGGTGTGTTTAAATTTTAAAACTTTACACCTTTTGATTGCACATTGTCTTATTCCCAAAAGGTTTTTAAGATAGGGGTATAAAAAGGTTTTCAAAATTAAGTTGAAAATGACATATCATTATGTCATTATCAAAAGGAGTCATTGTCATGTGCATTTTTCGAGTACATATGTGAAATGACACTATTACATTCATTGGAAAAAAATTGTCATACTAAAAGGGCAAAAATTTAAGGTTACAAATTACTTGACACCTTGAGGGATGTCAATAAGAAAAGCCCATTTATATAAGATCCGTAAATGGATTTGTATGTATAGCCACTTCAGTCGTGCTCGTCGTTTCTCGAATAGATAAAAAATATCTTTTTTCTGGGAACATGGTCAACCAGAAATCTCTCGAAGATGAGAATGCCCGAATGAGATATGGTCTGAACGATCTCAATTTTAAGAAGGGGAAGGGGCCCTTGCAACGATTTAGATAATGAAAGCATTCCATTTGCTTTTTTTCGGGCTTCTTCTAATTCTTATGAGGTCGTGTACAACAACCAACACCGGGACAAGAATGAATTAGGCAACAATGAAACAAAATGAAAAATTTTCTTATTGTGCTTTATTTTCCATTTTGGAATGGTGCTCAGTGCGTAGGTGACAAAGTGTTCCAAACCTCGGCGTCGGAGTCCGCTTCCAAGTCCAAGCGCTAGCGGTAGAAGCTAGTTGCCAGAAGCGAACTTCCGGGCTGGGAAGGAGCGAAGAAAACTACAGGATGGTCGTAGACCAGGGCTTCCGTTTTCTTGCTTGCTAAAATATATCTTTATTTATTCTGCATTTCTAATATTCACAACTTTTCTTCAATTCTCTTTTGTGCTCTTCCCACTGGAAAGTTGGGATCATTAGTAATCTATGCATACATTCTTTTAAAGAACTGTCGGCATTGTTCCATCTAAACTGAACATATGACACTTACTAATTGCCCCACGCTTGAAATTCTTTCTCAAAACCTGGCGACTGAAATTCGAGTTGTACTATACATGATCATGTTATTTCGATAGAAGGCAGTAGGTAAAGCATCCAAAAAACAAAGCAAAGAGAAACATGAAAACTCAATGTTCCAAAGAAAAAAAGAAACATGAAAACTGATGATTTTTCTGAGTGGAATACAGAGAAGGAGCGTCATCAATACAGGAAAGTAACCTGTCCACGCTGCAAATTATAAATGATGATACAGGACAATCCAACTGACCGTTGGTTTAGGTGTACATCTTATGGCTTAGCCATGTATCAAAATTTCAGGCTCAAATTCAACAAAATACCCTCCTATGTATGCCCATGCATCCTTTTATTTTTCAGCCATCCATGCATGTCCATGCATCTTTTCAGTTTTCATCTATCTGTGTATGTCCATGCACCCTGTCCTTAGTCTCTAGAATTTCAAAGTTTATTTTGCCACTTGGTGGAATCTCGTTTTGGTTGAGACTTTACATTTAGGCAGGGGACCTTGGGGTCTACCTTCCACAAAATTTGGGGTCCATCCATTCTTCCACTTGGTAAATTTTTAGGCTGTTCTGATTTCTGGAAAAATTTTCCTCTTAGTGTTGATTAACAATTGAAGTCATCAGCAATATGATAGTGTTGGTGATGGAGTAACACTTGGGGTTAATTAGGGGTTACTTTTGTAATTTTCTTTTATGATTTTATTCATAAACATGGAGTTGTGGATTTTTTTTACAAGTCTTTAAATATGTATGCAATTTATTGTAATATTCTGATTATTGGAATGCATTGATTTTTTATTAACCCAAGACTGGCCTTGTGGTTCCTCTCCTCTCTGTTCTTCCCATTATTTCCTTTTATTAGCTGTCTGTTTGTAAAAAAACGTAGGAGGGTGAATAGGTTGTATTTAGTGGATTTAGTCCTTCTGATGTAGATCCAGAAGACCCAAATTGAAGATTAAAACACTGTTCACGTGAACAAAGCTAAAATTTGTCTCGTTTGGGGTTGTTTTTTAGATGTGCAACCCACTATCATTTTTTTCTTAAATCACAGAACTAGTCCATATTACCTCTTGTTTTGTATTCAATTAATAAGTAGGAACACCACCACCCTCATAAGTTAGGATTATTTTTAGATATGTTCTTAAGTTAGCATTCCCCTTTGAATAGTTGTTTGAACAATGAGTTACATTTTCGCACCATCAGTGCGAAAGTACTTGGGCATTGGGGGATTTTTGGGCTACATATCGGAGTAGTAGTTCTAGAGGACCTATAAATTAACAACCAAATCTTTGGTAAAATAGCGTGAGACAAGTGGTACAAGTCAAAATGGTAAACTAAAAAAATAAAGGGTTTGACCTTAGCTCATGACCTTAAGTCTTAAGAATTATATAATATATAGGGTTAGGATGTGAATTTGTTCCGGTTCCAACGGCTCCTAATTGGTCTATCGGTTCTGGAACCGTTGGGAGACCAGTTACTTCATTGGTAGATCTGGAACCGGACCAATAACTTATCGGTAGATCCAGAACCAGACCCATAAGCGATTGGGTGGATTGGTTCCGGTCTGGTTCCCGGTTCTGGCCCAAAATTGACACCCTTATCCAAGGGTAATGAGTGGCTGAAGAACATAGTGTGCCACAATTGTGGCGAGAAAGGTTACTTTGGCAGTAAGTGTTCCAATACAATCCGTCTGCTAACCCTGGTTGAGTCGTTGTTGGCAAATATGGACGACAAGGATGACATGGTGGTTTATAAGGTTTGTCTTCCTGATCCTGATGGTGACATTGATTATGGTCATAATGGTGAGGTTTAAAGCCAATTCTGCTTGCCTTCCTTCACCAATGGACTAGTAGAAAAGATCTCTTCCAACAGAGGTGTATTCTATTGTATGATGAGTATTTCAAGGCAGTGCATACAGTTGTCGACATAGCAGCAAAAGCTAACCACATCTCCGCAGACTTATTTCAAGCACTAACCTCCCACAAAAGCAGCTTTTCAAAAAATTTGTGTGAGGTTTTGGCCTAATGTTAGATAAAGCCCAGTGCAGTCGTACTAGTTGACCTAAAGTTTGGGATGCACTACCAGGTTTGTATTTTCTACGATGATGCACGGAACAAAATCAAGGTTGTTTATGAGGGCAACATTGGCAACAAAATAGGTTTGTATTTTCTATGATGATGCACGGAACAACATCAAGGTGAATCAAAGAGGGCATAAGTTTCTGATGTTGCCTCACGTGCTGACATATATGCCTCGACAATGACAACTCTCTCCTTCCTCTGTGGGTTAGTCTCCCCTCACACATGGGGTTGCAATTTGACTAGGGGTGCAACCGGGCCGGGGTTTTTTTGAATCCGAACACAACCTTAGGTCCCCTTAGCTCAACCCAGGTCCAGCCCGAGGTTGTGTTGGGATATCGCAGCGCCCAGGCCTGATTTGATCGGGCTTGGCCGGGTTGGCCCTGATTGACCGTAGTAGCTTCATTATTGTCATTTCAAGGGTAGGCAAGATCAGGTTAGCCATGTTTGTCTGTATGTATGATATTGTTATGTATAATATATAAGGTTGTGTTGGTCCAGGCTCAACCAAGGCCTCAGGCCAATCCCGGCTGAACCTATCCCAGCCCGACCCTACCTTGGGCTTGGAGATAACAATTGTAGCCCAGCCTAGACCTTGTTGGGTTCAGGTTCGAGCTCGCTAGACCAAACTAGCACCCTTAGATATGACAGTCCTCCCTAAGATACGTGTCACCTTAGTGTTGAGCTCACTAAAGGGGCATCTTATATTCGTAGCCTAAGTCGATTGAGTTGAGTTCTTTTAAGAACAAAAGAGCTGATGCAGTAACATGTAGAGTTAATTAGGGGTTACTTTTGTAATTTTCTTTTATTATTTTGTTAACAGGAACAAAACTAGAGTAATGCTCGGATGATTAATGATCACCATAAGCCCTTTATTTATATTATTGAGAATAGAGGATAGAATTACATGTAAGCAATATGGGACTAAACCCACATAATAGAAACAATAATAAAGCAGTAAAAAAGTCCAGAATACCCCCCACGGTATTCTGGCCCATATAATCCAACACTCCCCCTCAAGTGGGAGCATATATGTCGTGCATGCCCAACTTGACTAAGATAGGAAGAAACACTTTGCCACTTAGCCCCTTGGTGAACACATCGGCTAACTAATCAGCAGACTTCACAAACGGAACACAGATGAGTCCGGCTTCGAGCTTCTCCTTGATGAAATGTCGGTCAACCTCAACATGCTTAGTACGATCATACTGGACAGGGTTATGAGCAATGCGAATGGCTGCTTTATTGACACAATAAGTATCATGGGAAGATGGACAACACCACCAATATCCTGCAACAATCCTCTAAGCCACAAAAGTTCACAGATTCCTTGTGCTATTGCACGGAACTCTGCTTCAGCATTGGACCTTGCCACAACATTCTGCTTCTTGCTACGCCACGTGACAAGGTTTTCACCCACAAAAGAACAGTAGCCAGAAATTGATTTTTTGTCAGTAGAGCCAGCCCAATCAGCATCAATATAAGCTTCAACCTTCAGATGACCATTGGGAGAGAGAAGAATTCCTTTTCCGAGAGCAGACTTCAAATATCGCAAAATACGAAGGACTGCCTCCATGTGAGAGGAATAAGGATCATGCATAAACTGGCTCACCAAACTTACAGCAATAGCTATGTCAGGTCATGTGTGAGAGAGATAGATTAGTTTGCCCACTAATCGCTGATAACGACCTTTGTCTATAGGTTCACCTTCTTTCTTCCTAAGTCTTGTAGAAGCTTCCATAGGAGTATCTGAAGGATGACAACCTAGCAACCCAGTCTCAGACAATAGATCTAGGAGATATTTCCTTTGAGAAAGAAAGATCCCCTTTGAAGATCGAGCAACTTCTATCCCTAGAAAATATTTTAGAGTCCCCAGATCCTTTACTTCAAATTCACGGCCAAGGAAGTGCTTCAATTTCTTGATAGCATCACCATTATTACCAGTGACCACAATATCATCTGCATAGACTGTGAGAATAGTTACTGTCACCAACTCGTCTGATGAACAAAGTGTGATCAACATTGCTTTGCTTATATCCTGCTGAAATCATAGCCTTGTGAAACCTGCCAAACCAGGCTCTAGGTGACTGCTTCAAACCATAAAGAGCACGCTTCAATTTACAGACCTTGCCCCTTATCCTGTCATCAGAGAAACTTGGTGGAATATCCATGTATACCTCTTCCTCAAGCTCCCTATGGAGGAAGGCATTTTTTACATCGAACTGCTTAAGATCCCACTCAAGATTTGCAGCACAAGATAATAACACCCTTACGGTGTTGAGTTTCGCCACTGGTGCAAAGGTCTCCTGATACCCCTTTGCAACCAGTTGTGCCTTATACCGATCCACTATCCCATCTGTCTTCTGTTTGACCACAAAGACCCATTTACATTCAACTGGTTTTTTCCCTGGAGGAAGAGCCACAAGATCCCACATTATTTTTGTGTAGTGCTCTCATTTCTTCCAACATTGCTGCCTTCCACTCTCCATCTGTAGATGCTTCCTTCCAATTTTTAGGAATGGAAACAGAAGAAAGAGAAGATATAAATGCACGAAAAGAAGGGGAAAGATGATTATAAGAAACAAAACGAGATATGAGATGTAGAGTGCAAGTCCTAGTACCTTTGCGATGAGCAATAGGTAGGTCGGAGGAAGAGGGCTTACCAGGAGAGGAAGAATCTGGTTCTGGAGCTGGCAAGTGAATGGGTATCGGTGCTACAGTGGATTGAAGCTGCCCCCTTTTGGTGCATCCCTTTTTATAGGTGATCATATTGGAGTTGTCAATCTTCTTCTGAAACTCACCAGTAGTTCTCTGGACAGGAGTCAATTCCCCCTGAATAGGAACATCAACAGCACTCTTTCCCATGGTCTCCCCCTGTAAAGGCTCCCTTCGGATGAGGGGGGAACAGCCAGAGGAGGCTGGGCAGCAGCCAAGGGAGATTGGCCAGCAGTCAAAGGAGGCTGGGCAGCACCCGTAGGGGGTTGGACAATAGCCGTAGGGGTTAGAAAAGGAGGAACCTCAAGAAGAGGAACCTGAAAAGACAACACATCTTCACTAGAACTCTCCCCCTGAAGAGGTGGTGAAGAATAATAGGAAACGATCTCATAAAAAATAACATCCATACTGACCAAAATACGGCGGGAAGGGGGGTGGTAGCACTTGTAACCCTTCTGGGTTGGAGAATAACCCAAGAAAATACAACGTAACCCCCTAGGTTCAAGTTTGCCTGGAGATTTTGTATCTCTAGCAGAACATACACAACCAAACACCTTGGGAGTAACAACAAAGGAGGAATTCCCCCAGTAAAACTTCAGCTGGACTACGGGCAAGGATTTAAGTATCGGTATCGGGTATCGTATCGGTCGGGCGATTTTAAGAGACGTATCGTATCGTATCGTATCGGAGATACGTATCGATCGGTGCAGAAACGCATGAAAATGATCAAAATACACATGGAAATACACTTTTGGACAATAAAAACAATATAAACAAGCAATTTGTGTCATATATCATGCATATATACTAAGAATTGTGAATAATCAATAACCAGACAAGTGCGGCACATTGAAATTGTTATAAAAGATTAAAAGATGAAATTTCTTACATGTAAAGTCACTCAATTGCCATGAAGAATTTCGGGGTGGATCAAAGTCATGTCTGTAAGGGTCTTCAACAATAGGAGTGACTATTGTGATAGATTTTAGGGTAAATATATAATCTTCTTGGAATGTGATAGATCTATACATAATATAGTACATATATTATATACATTAGCATTTGTTTTAAATTTTAGAAGAAAATAAAAAAAAAAAAATCATTTTAAAGAAGCAATTTTCGGTTTTGGGTAAAAAATGCAAAGAAACACGGATTTTGAACTCAAATCTTTGTAAATGTATACAAAGAATGCAATACTAAGTTAGCTTAACATATTCCCTTTGAATCATAGCAAAAAAAATACCAAAAATCAAAGATTTAAACAAAAGAATCAAGTTTTTTTCAAAAAACCTACCTTGCCCTTCAAGAACACCTTTTGATTTCGAATGTGGGCTGTTAGATGTAGCAAATGATGAGATTTCACCTCCTTAGGATTGTTTTTGGCAAAGGAATCAAAGCCCTCAACAAATCTTTGGCAAAAACCAAGTTTAAAGATGTTTTTTTATGGTTTCTCAAAGCTGGAACTGTATTTTTTCCGCCAGCCTGCTCCTGCTCGAGTTTTCTGTTTTGAGAAGACTTGGGCCCATGTGGTTTTTAAGTTGCCGATACGTATCGAGACGTCTCGGTATGTATCGTTATTTCAAAAATAATAAAATAATGGTTTAAATCATGTCTCGTCTGTATCGATACGTATCGACTGTATCGTATCGTATCGATATGTATCGATCGAAACATACCGATACATTCGAGACATTTACATTTAAAAAAAAAAAGATACGTCTCGACTTGTCTCGTCTCGGCCATGACCGATACCGAGACGTATCGGCCGAGACGATACGATACGCTCCGATACTTAATTCCTTGACTACGGGAGTCAAGAACCCAGGAAGGTAGCCTATTGATGAGATAGGCAGCAGTAAGGACAACATCTCCCCAATACTGAGATGGGACATGTCTAGCAAACATCAAAGCCCTAGCCACCTCTAATAAGTGGCGGTTTTTCCTTTCTGCCACACCATTCTGGGCAGGGGTATCAACACAACTGGTCTGGTGAATAATACCATGGTCAGCTAGATAGTTTTGAAATTGAGATTCTTTATATTCGGTTCCATTATCATTGCTCAATATTTTGAGAGTAGCCTGGAACTGAGTTTGGACCATTTTATGAAAATGCCGAAAACACTCAAAAACCTGATTTTTTGTGTATAAAAGATACACCCGTGTGTGCCTAGAGTGACAGTCAATAAAAGAAACAAACCATCGGTGACCAGAAAGAGATGTTTTACGACTAGGACCCCAAACATCAGAATGCACCAATTGAAAACAAGAACTCCTTTTATTTGACAAGGAATAAGTTGATCGTACCTGTTTGGCTAGAACACAAGCCTCACAAAAAAAGTCATCCTTAGTACATGGGGTGACCAAACTAGGAAATAAATGTGTTAAAATGCCTAATGGAGGGTGACCTAATCTAGAGTGCCATTGGTGAAGTTCAGAAGAGACCAAGGAGTTCTGAGGTAGCGGAGAAGGTAATGGTGGTGGAAAGGGACAACCATCTTCAAGTAGGTACAATCCACCATGTATTTTACCCAATCCAATCGTCTTCCCAAAGCCTAGATCCTGAAAAACACAATGGGAAGGAAAAAAAGTTACTTTGCAATTAAGATCACGAGTAATACTACTAATAGAAAGAAGGTTAGTAGTAAAATTAGGAATATGTAAAATAGAGGACAAAGGAAGAGAAGAAGTATAGTTGATGATTTCTTTTCCAGATATTGAGGAAAGGGAACCATCAGCTACTTTGACCTTGTTTTTCCCAGAAGTGGGAGAATAACGATGGAACAGGCTAGAGGAACCGGTCATGTGATCTGTAGCTCTAGAATCTATGATCCAAGGATGAGAAGCTACAGAAGCACAGTGACCCCCAAATGGAATACCTTACCTGGCAAAGTGTGAACCTGAAGGAGCAACGAAGGTGGCAGTATCAGCAGATGTAGTAGAGGCAGCAGCAGCGGAAGTCTTTAGCACACGTAGGAATGCCTGTAGATCATCCTGGGATAGACCAATGTCAGTAGTAGGGGCTGTAGTAACAGTCTCAGTGGTGATGAGCCTTGTTCTTTGGCTTTGTCTTTGTCTTGGCAGCCCTTTTTGCTTCGAAGTCAGCTGGTTTCCCATGAAGTTTCCAACACTTTTCTTTGGTGTGGTAGGGTTTGTGACAGTGCTCACAAACAACAATCCTTGTAGTAGAATCACCAGGAGAAGCAGTGCCAACAAGTGCAAGAGTAGCCGGGGCAGCAGCCTTGAGGGCTGATCTGTCAGTAATAGGTGGGTGCAGCATAGCAGCCCTACGGTTTTCCTTAGAGGACACCAAGGCATAGGATTGTTCAAGTGTGGGAAAAGGCTTATGCCCCAATACTTGAACACGAATCTGGTCATATTCCACATTTAAACCAGCTAAAAAATCATACACCCTGATCTTGTCCACATGCTTCTTATATGAAGCAATGTCAACAACTGTAGTAGGGTGGAAATCAGAGAAGTGGTCCAATTGTTGCCACAGATTGCGTAGAGTAGCATAATATTTGGAAACGGAAAATTCTCCCCGAGTAGTGTGGAGGACCTTCTGCCTGAATTCATATACTTGGGCATCATTGCCAAGCTGCCCGTAAGTTTCCTTGCAAGCAGCCCAAATCTGAGAGGCTGTATCAAGGAGAAGAAAATTATGTTGCTGATCTGAAGTCATAGAACCAATCAGGTAGGAAATGAGAACACCATTGTTTGCAAGCCATCTTTCTTGAGCATGACCAGTCTCAGTTGGCATAACAGTGGTGCCATTAATGTGACCAAAGGAAGCAGACCGAGACCAAAGTAAGTAATTAGAAACATCCAGTTTGATTGGATTAGTAGGAAAGGTATGAAATTCTGATTTGCCTTGGCCATCACCAACAGAAGTTGCAGTAGAATTAGCTGAGTCACCCATGATCACAGTAGAGAAGCCCAAATCGCAGTGAAGGGCTGTTGTGATGGAAAAGCCAGTAAAAACTCCAAGAGAAGTGCTGAAAATTGAGGGAGAGACCTCTTTATATGCAGCAATAGGTGTCCCAAAAAATCAGCAGCAACAGAGATGGCAATCCCCTAGATCGACTTTTTCAGGGTTTTGGAAAAAACCCTGATTTGGTGAGATCGATGTAGGGGAGAAAGAAATAAAAAAACTCAGCAAAAGGGGCTGAAATTTGGGTAGAGTGGTCTTCTAATGGTGCTGGATCACTCCTCCAAAAATCAGCTTTAATGGAAATCTGAAACCCCCAGATCGATAATTGTCAGGGTTTTGAGAAAACCCTGATGTTGGGAAGGATCGATCTGAGGAAACCTTCAAAGAATGGAGACAGGAACTTGGAGAAATCTGCTGCAGGTCTTGATCTTCAGTAAGGGGGATTGATTTCTTATTGAGAGATGAAATCAATCCAAAAAAACTTGAAGCTTCAAATATCGCTGGCAGGGAGGCTGGTTCCTATCGAGCAGAATTTTTTTGTCAGTGAATGAGGTGATGGAGGGCAGCAACTGGATCTAGTGATCACCTCATCAATGCTGCCCTATGGGAGAATGGAGAGCAAAGGAGAGGATAAGAGAAGAGAGAAGGAAAAGAAGGGAAGAAGAAGAAAAAAGATCGAGAATGGGGCTGTGAAGAACCCTAGTTCGAAACCGCTTCTTCTAAAAGGCCGATCTTTTAGGAAAGGCAGGAAACAATATGTATGTCACAGGAGTTCTAACACGGCGGACTATCCAAAGGAGCACACGGGTGGCTAAATAATTTTTTAACACCTGCCCGCTCCCAGGGGGACTCGATACCGTGACCCCTGCCTGCTCTGATACCATGTTAACAGGAATAAAACTAGAGTAATGCTTGGATGATTAATGATCACCACAAGCCCTTTATTTATATTATTGAGAATAGAGGGCAAAATTACATGTAAGCAATGTGGGACTAAACCACATAATAGAAACAAGAATAAAGCAGTAAAAAAGTCCAGAATACCCCCCCCGGTATTCTGGCCCATATAACCTAACATATTTTATTATTGAAGATAAAGTCATAGGACAGAGTTGTGGAGTTTGATTTGAACTGTACTTCACTCATTGGGTTTGACTAGGTTTACTTTCTTTACAATTATTTAAATATGCATGCAATTCATCATAATATTCAGATTATTGGAATGAATTTGATTTGAATTTTTTTTGTGAAGCCAAGACCATAGTAAGTTCAGGCACAGCAAAAAACAAATACGGAATTGTATGGGTATTAAACGGACAAAGCAGGAACAATATGTTTAACAATCCGGCACAACAAAACGCGTACACAATAATACAGTACATGTTTAATACGATTCCTCTGCAAAAATCCGGGAACAAAAAAAGAGGCATATAATCACCATGCAACAGACATGTACATCACCTAATAAACAAAATAAGAGCATGTAGACAATAATTTTATCAAAAAGAAAGCCTCAACTGAAATAAATGCAATATAATAGCTGAAAACATGTAATATCACCGTCATACAACCCACAAAATATTATCTACAACAAGAAAACATATATATTGTCTGTCATAAATCCACAAAATATAATTCATGTCATAAAGAAGAAAAAACATTGAAATATAAGTGTGGATAGGGAAATCAATAAATTCCAAAATTACTCATTAACGATCGACTCCAAAAATTCAAGTAATCCACCAATTGTACTAGTAGTGCCGGAAACTAGTTCATACCAACCACCAAATGCCACCAAATGTTCCTCTGAACAAGTCATCAGCAGTAACAAGACGTGCTATACAAATTTCTATTGGACATGGACAGTCCTACATATCGGAGTCCCCATAATTGGTCAACTATTTGATTATTGAAAGCTTCTGTTGGTTACTTTTGCTTTCACAATACAGTTATTTGAGCTTTATTTGGAGCAATAATAAGTTTCAAAATAAGATTAAGAGGCCATGGTGGAATGACCTCTACTATAGAAGTTTTCTACAGACACTCGAAACAGCTAGCACCTATTTCATGGAATGACACATGTTTCAGGAATACTGAAACAATTTGCAGCCATTTGTTAAATATGTTCCTGATCAGGTTTGATTCCTGAATCCCTTCCATGAGCTCAATTTCCATCAAAAGAAATGTAGATGACAAGAATGAGATGGAAATTACAGAGCTCAAAACAATAGCCTCACAGATGGAGATGAACAATAAAGAGTAATAGTTTCGTAATGCAGATCTGCACTGGTACAGTCAGAGATGGAGATCACGAAGGGGATTGACCTAATCCCTTTAGATGGAGACTTGCCACCGCACAGGGCGCTCGCTGCTGCACCCATTGCCAGCACGAAAGAAAAACAAATCGGATTAGGGTTTGAAACCTAACTATAGAGTCCAGAGAAGAAAGGGGCAAAGGCCATTTCTATGGAATTTTCCTGTATAAAAATCGTATTTTTTCCGTATCTATGAAAAATTATATTTTAAAAAACATTTCTTGAATTGTATGTAAGCGTATTGTACATGCTTTTACTAACTATGGCCAAGACTGGCCATGTGGTTCCCTCCCCTACACCCTTTCCTTATTATCGCCATCAACTCTAATATCTCTCAACTCAGGGTTGGTATTCTCCCATCTCCCTCATTTCTTCCCTGCTTTTAATCGTCTTCCTGCTCTTTCTCCTCTTCTTTCTTTCTTCTAGTTCCTCTCTTCTTCCCATTCTTTCCCTTTGACTAGCTGTGATCTATTTTGACGCTAAATTGGAATCAGCAAGAGGGAGTTCGATCTCTCTCATCCTGTTCCTTTCATCCTGAAACTCTGGATGTCAATCCCTCACCTAGGGGCGACTGTAGCCCTCGAGTCTCATCTCTTCCGGATCACCCAGCTATGAGTTACCAACATGAGAATCTCAACCTTTTATACCGTCAGGTTAACTTTCGGAAAATCTTTCATTCATTTTGGGTTGCTAAATTGAGTTACTGGTGGTTGATCTTCAGAGATCTGTGGGATAGCTATCTCCTCCTGAAATTTCAGGCCGAACGGAGGCCTATTGAGAGATTTCTTTTACACGTAAGCGAGTCTGGTTTCCCTGTGTTTGTATTCTAATCGAGAGGAAGAAGACAGGTTTTCAACAAGGATTGACTTCCCTTAATTACACAAAACTCCTCTATTTTTTAATCTTAAGTTCTGTTTATTTCCACTCTTTTTTTAACTGCCAGAATAGTCCATTCTATTAAAAGTTTTAATTCTGGATACATCCCAACTACTGTTTGCTTTTCAAAAGGGGTTCTACATTGTTTCTGAAATTACTGAATTTCTGTTATCGTTATATTTGAACCGTTCATCACTTGGGCAGGCCCATACCGATCCCAAAGAAGGGTTTTGTAACCCGGGATTGCATTACATGCAAGCCTACTCCGACATCTAGGAAAAGAAGAAATTCCTCCTAGCCCAGTGAGAATTAGGGATGTAAATGGATATTCGTAAATCCGTATTCGATCCGTGTTCGTATCCGTTTAGGAGAACCCGAATCTGTCCGAAACTAATCGGATACGAATATGATAATCCCCCTATCCGACCGATTATTATCCGATTCGTTTAACAGTCTGACGGTAATAAAATATCTGAAATATAACTCTGTGTTTGTCTATCCTTTTAAGTTACCTCATTGGATTTTGTTATCTTATTTTTATAAATTTATAAGTTAAGATAATGTGATTCTTTTTCTAGATTTGCTATTGGTTTATATATATTGTTTTATGCAATGTGATACATGGAATTACGTATCTATTAAAAAATAAAAAGTAAAAAATGTAAGAGAATAAATGACTAAGAAGAGTAGAAGAAAGGGTAATTATTGAACTCTTAAGTCTCAACCCTAACCCTCATCATAAAAACGGTAAATATGTCAACGGATAGTCGAAAAATCGTATTCAATCCGTATTCATATCCATTTAGGAGAACATATATTCAAAAAATCACTATCCGGAAATTATCCGAATCCGTCCGAATATAATCGGATACGAATATGATAATGCCACTATCCGACCGAATTCGATCCGTTTACATCCCTAGTGAGAATTAACAGAATATACATTTTTGAATGGTATGCTTCTAAAACATACAGGCTATTGCAATGGATGGGTAAATATTTCTTGTCATTATGTTGCAGAGGAAGAACTTAGGGATCGCATTGGGGTTATATTAGGTGCACTTTAGTTATTGGCCTGAAGTGTTAGACTTATAGTTGAGGACACAGGCAGTATGATTTGAATGGAAGCCTATTCTAGCATCTTGAAAAAAAAAAGGAAAATCCTCCTAGCACATTGAGAATTAACCAAACAAACACTCTTGATGGGTTGTCCTCTAACTATGTAGAATCTTTGACAACGCTTGGGTAAAAACTTGCAGTCATGTAACAGTGGAAGAATTTAGTGATCGTGATGGGGTCATATTTGGTGCACAGGATTAAATGGAGACTACAACCCCTGTATGATAAAAGTAAACAAATGACACATGATGGTAGACTATTTGTATAAAGCATGTGTTATCTCAGTCAAAGGTTCTAAATCTCGGTTTCGAGGCTGAAGGGTCGAAACCAATATTGGTAGAAACCTGGTATTTTCTTTGCAAAACTCAACATGTCATGTGATGTCAAAACTGTTCGAAACTGGTCAAAATTAGTCGAAACTTGTCGAAACTACTGAGACTGGTTGAATCTACCGAAATATGCGAAATAAAAGGTCTAAACTAGTCGAAACTTGGTATGAGTCAGTATCGAATCAAGGTTTCATCTTGGTTTCTTGCGAAACCGAGATATCTCGGTCAAAACCTGCCCGAAACTGCAAGTTTCGACAGAGATATGGAACCATGATCTCAGTGGTTCTGATTTTCTTTTCTTTTCTTTTTATTTGGAGCGGTGGGGGGTGAGCGTAGAAGGGGGTGATGAGCAGGTTGGAGGTTATTGATGCCTGGTGGTGAAGAATGGACCTAAGCTGGGTTCCATACCAACTCCTATAGACTTAACCAAGTTATCTAGCTGGAGTTTCCCTGATTTATACTTTTAGTTGCATTAATCGGAACTCCGCTGATCTCAATTGTTCAGTTTATCCTTGGGCCAGGTTCAACGAAGTTGTACCAAAAACGGTGCTACTTGGACCTGGCCTGATCAAGCCAAGTAGCTGGTCTGGGTTAGAGTCAAGGCCTTTGGTTCAGCCAGAAACAGGCCTTAGGGGTTATAAGATAGATATATGAGATACAGGTTACTTGATAGATATGGAATAGCTGCAATAGACCACATGCCAAATTTGGGGCCCCATTTTAGTTGTATGACCGATCACGTAGATCTCTTTACCTTGTATTTTTCAACGGTGTTTGTTCTTCGAATAGTGCCAAGCAAATTTGACTTGTTCAAGCAAATGCTGAAGGTTTAATGCATTATATTAAAGTGTGGAAGTCAGACTAGTCTGAAAATTAAGTCATGAATGACTAGATGATGACATGGACAATATGTCCGCAAAGTTCGGGCTCCTAGAAACAGTGTCATGTGGGCAAAATGGCTGGAAGTGTGGAAAGCCATTCACCACTGTTGGTGTAGGAAACCTGCTCCCGTTATAACATTCAGGTTTTTAAAAATATGTTTACAGGTCATCCTAGGCATCAACAGTATAACCCATAGTCATATGACCGATCACGTAGATCTCTTTACCTTGTATTTTTCAACGGTGTTTCTTCGAATAGTGCCAAGCAAATTTGAATTATTGAAGCAAATGCTAAAGGATTAAAGCATTATATTAACGTGTGAAAGTCAGACTAGTCTGAAAATTAAGTCTTGAATGACTAGATAATTTGGGGCCCCATTTTAGTCATATGACTGATCACGTAGATCTCTTTACCTTGTATTTTTCAATGGTGTTTGTTCTTCGGATAGTGCCAAGCAAATGCTAAAGGATTAAAGCATTATATTAACGTATGAAAGTCAGACTAGTCTGAAAGTTAGGTCATGAATGACTAGATGATGACATGGACAGTATGTCCACAAAGTTCGGGCTCCTAGAAACAGTGTCATGTGAGCAAAATGGCTGTTAAGTGTGGAAAGCCATTCCCCACTGTTGGTATAGGAAATCTGCTCCCGTAATAACATTTCAGCTTTTTAAAAATGTGTTTACAGGTTATCCTAGGCATCAACAGTATAACCCCTGACCGAGCCTGGGCAAAATTTGAGCAGATTGGATTACTTATACGCTAGGTTGTGCCAACCCGATTCAACTGGCTTAGGCTTGGGAAACCTGAGACTGGCTCCCTGAGATCAACTGGACTGGGGCTGCATCTTTGAGCTGGGTTGGGTTGATACTAACGAAGTCCAAGTAGCACCCTCTGGTGCCACTTCAGTATCTTTACATTTTACTGTGATGTAGAACCCAGTTGTGGGGTGTAATATTTTTCAAAGAGCAACAATTAATTGATTTGGTTTCTGAATCTCTTCATGCAATTTGTAGGTTTGCTATTATGGGCAACATTACCACTGCTTTGCCTACAGCCATGAGCATGAAAGGTGGATGATGTATGATGACAAAACTGTAAAGGTAATATTCACAAAGTTATCATGTTTCATTCCATCAGTACTCCTTTTTATGCTTTAACTGATCAATTTGATTCATTTAGGTTATTGGTGACTGGGATGAAGTTCTTATCTTGTGTGAAAGAGGGCACTTACAACCCCAGGTTCTTTTCTTTGAAGCTGTAAATTAGCTTTTTATTTGGTGATTCTCTCAGTAACTACTCAGAGGAGGAATTTTTTTTGAGGGGGATGCCCGAAGTCTAGTTTGCCTTTGCGTTCATGCTGTGTCTATAATGGCGCATAAAGTCAATCAATCCTGCAATTCAGGAAGCTGACGGTTTTAGGACTATAATTTGTAAAGCAATCCAAGTTTTGAAGAGGGCGCAAGATTTTGTTAGAATGACTTGCCCGCTGGAGAAATACTATGTACATAAAGAGATATTGCTTCACTATGAGGAAAGCAAATCAGAGAACTTGGAGGAAATTTTGACTTAAAATTTGTTTAGGAAAGTTGCAGATGTTGGGTTCTTTTGGTTTCTTGGTATTTGCCCAATAAGATGGATTGATCAAGGAAAGACCAGTAACAAGTGGTGCAGTTCAAAGATGCAGTAAAAGAGTTCGTCGAGCTAACTTTGTTGCAAGGATACAGTTGTTGGACGATAGTTGGAAGCATATAGCATAGTTTCATAAAGAGAAGACGAGTTGAGAGGCATCTAAATTTTATCAGTGATTTTTTTTTTCTTCTATTTTGTGTTGCGACTAGCGAGTTATAAAGAGGTCCTGTGCATAAAAAACATGATGGCCCCCTGGGTCTTAATATTTGTAGCTAACAGTGATTACATGAGCCTTATTGGTGTTAATGAAAGTGGGGGAAAAAGTTTTATTTGCCCTTGTTTTCAATCTTCTTTTGCTCTTCTTTCAGTCAATAAAATAGTCCTCCATATGTACCGACTACATGATTTACTTCTCATGTTTGTATCTTGAATTATGAGGTTTGTATCAAGTGAGCTCAACAAAGCCTCAACTGAAATGTTTGTAGTCACAGTGAGATTCTTGTTCTTCATCACAATCTTCGGTTGGCTTTGTATTGTAAGATCTTGTTAGTTTTATTGATTATGGTTCTGATAAGCTAGAAGCTATTTGGGTTTCCAGCATGCATAGCTATGACTGTTTGATAAGTACCTACATTCAGTGGACGAGTCCAGATTGTCTATTCATTGTAAAATTTTGGACTGATCTAACATAGGAGATTTAGCACAAGAGTCAGCAGAGATGATGTGGGCAACTTGTCCACAAAATTTGAAGACCACATGAACTATCACATTGCAAAGAAAAGTGTTTGTAAGCAACTATAAAGACCTCTCTATATAGCAGCTTCTGGAAAAATGGTCCCACATTCAATGGGGCCTGCAATTTATGAATGATCGACCGTGTGTTCTTACAAAATATGGATGATTCAAATCAATTGAGTTTGTTTTCATCCAAGGTCTCCTAGATAGATCCATCATCTAGGAAAATTGTCTCCTGCAATTCCTTGCCCGGTCCAATTCCTTAGTGCCTGTAATAAGAGGAGGGTGGACCCCATTCAAGAAGGGGTGGAATGGCCATTGCGCCCCCCTTGTTAGGAGCACTGGGCCGGGCAGGGAGTTGCAGGGGATAAAGTTATGTGTTTCCTGCGGCAAACAGATGCTTAACGTGTAAAAACCTGCCCCTTGGGAGGGGAACAATAGTTGGAAATGTCTATGGCTGTTCATACCTTGTAGGCTGAGGAGCAAAAGGAGGATTCTGTCCTAGGGGCTCACGTTTGATTAGCTAGTTGGTGAGACAATACCTTACCAAGGCAATGATCAGTACCTAGTTCGAGTAGATGATCAACCACAATGGGCGGCGTGGACACCTACAGCAGACAAAAGTGGGGAATTCATGCAATTGGGTGAAAGCCTGACAGAGCAATGATAGAAATGTATTTTTATTTCACGATTCACCAAGAAATCAACTCATCCAAGCAAAAGAAATTTTTATTGAATAGAAATGAATGAAATACACTTCCAACTGAAATCGCAACCAAGCATTGAGTGGTTTAAAAATGCCAAATCTCATCTCAATCATCATTTGTAAGAACTTCGGAGTTAGTTCCTCGGCTTGGCCAGGGTTTTTGTTCATGTCGTTATTCCCCACTCCAGGGAGAGTAGGCTCGATGGAATAATTTTATAGATGCATTACTGCATCCCTCAAAAAAATCTCATTATTGGCTCATTCTTCATTCAACCCTACAGAGCAATTTAGCCATGATGGAATGTATATGAAATGCGTTGAACGCACGAATAAAGAGATTTTTCTATTGGGCGTAAAGCATCTGAGAAACAACAGGCTAAAAACTTGGAACTTTCACATAAAAATGCAGAAAATTTTACATCGGACATAAAGATAAGTCCTAGTAATCACATATACCACGTTCAGTACAATGATTTGAAAACATCAATTTTGGAGAATACTAGTGTAACAACCCTTTGCTACAACTATAAGAGACCTTCACTGCCCCAAACTATCAATTAAATGAGCTAAGACAGAAAAATTTGACTGATTAATTGATTCTTCTCTTTTTTGGCAAGCGAACAAGCTGTCGAGCGCTGAATACATCGAACCTGTATGCTTTTGTTTTATACACAGATAATCACATTGAGGTTTTGCTCATGTAATAGTGGGGTTCGCCGGCTTTGCAAAATCTCTTGCAGCTAATACAAAAGAACAAATGCTGTAAGTAGATAAACAAAATGTAATCCAAGTAGCCAAATAAAGCATGATATCATTGACTAAAGGAGATTACAAATCCTATAAACAATCAATGTCACCAAAATACGTAAGAGCAAAGACAAATAGTTGCAGATATGAGATGCCTTCTTTTGTAGTTAGGCATGCTGATCAATGTAAAAGCTCCTTTTCCTCTAGTTTGGTTTTTACAAGATTGAATGCTTGCTTGCATTTGTAGCAGAAGGAAGACCAATGGACTGGCATTGTGCCACCTCGCTAGCTTCATTTGCTAATCTTAATTTTACCACATTTATATTATCTCAATATTACAACCAAAGAAATGAAGTTCCTTTTTATATATTATTACATATAAGCACTTCCTTAGGGCTGAACATTTTGTGACCACAATGGTTCTGAGGCCAACTATGGCCCATGTAACTAGGGTTCCACCTTTTTTTTTTTGTTTATTTCACACTCAATACATTCTACAACCAATAAACTTTGAGAATACATACATAGTGATTTATTTAGGTAAATATTTCAGAGGTTTCAATCAATTCCAAGTCACATAATGGGTGAGATTAGGCTTTATCTAGACATGACATAATTGGTTGGTCTCGTAGAACCAATTCCTCCTAACAATGTTAACTTCAAGCTTGCAATGTTAATACAGTTCGACATATCCTAGTTACATTAAGAGAAGCTAAATCAAATCCATATGCAAGAATACAATACGTGACGTCTAAAACCACAGGATTCCATGTACATAATTACACCAGAAATTTCTAAATCATCATCAGCATTTTCTGTCTCTCAACTCACTTCCCTCAGCTGAACAAATCTTCTTCACCATTCCATTCCTATTAATTTTTTCTCAATGCCACAACAAGCTTATGTCTTTGATATGCAATTCTTGCAGCTGCGATTTGTCCTTTTTTTAAAAAAAAACATGAAAACAAAATTGCAGCCGAAGTTGGACTTTACATGTTGTATTGGTCTATTCTCCCTCCCCATCTCCCTACCTTCCTCCTCTTTGAATGCTAATGCTGTACCTTTCTGTGATACACATACTTAGAAAAGTGCTAAATAGATTTAATATCCCCTTGTTATTTTCAATCAATCACAACAATGTGTACAGACAATGCATAACATAGTGTTCTATTATGTTTGAACAGTAGAGAGTAATCTCTCTCTCTCTCTCTTCAAACAACCAAAATCAAATTTCTTATGTTATCATACTAAACAGGAGAAAACCAGGAGAAAAACAGATGTAATAAGGACAAATCAAGTTTGAACGCTTTTGCAGCTTCAAAGTATTGTTAGGAAACAGGCTGTGGAAAAAAAAATCCTGATAAGTAGCTGTACCTGTAAGGGGCATAAAGTTATTCCAAAGAAGTATTAATCTTGGGCCAATTTGAAAAGTTTAACAGGAAAACACAATCTTAATCATTTAAAACAATAGCAATAAACTAAAAAGCAACAACTTATTCATCAAAGGTTGAAGACTTAAAGAGTACAAAACTAAATTGATGTGTAATTGAGGCAGGGAGAGACTCACCCTTTGAGGAAGCAGTAACGACAACCACATGCATAGTGGTATTATTAGGCGGAAGATGCAAGCGAAGTGGGTAGAGTTTGCCATTCAAGATATTGCGAGAACAGACAGTGATACCTTGAAGCCCAGTCTCTTCCTCCAACTTCTGGGTTAATTCATCCACATTACCTCCCTTGAAAATGAAATTGGGACCCTGGATTGCATCTTGGACATCACCTTTTTCATCAGCGATATTGTAATAGATTGTCCGACCATCAGGCTTGGGTGGCGAACAGACATATGAATCAATCGACTGCAACAACAAAAAACATTATGGAAGGAAGATCTGACATTTCAATTTTGTTTTTCAAAACCCTAAAATACAAACCTCTTGCTTTGATAATTTGGGAGGTGTGGGTTCAGAATCTTGTCGGGTAACAACTGGGGAAGGACGAGGAGGAGAATCGACTTTAATATCGACAATATCTACATCCCAGACCACCCAATCCTGAGATGAAGTTCTGTGGGGAATATCATGGGTGATGGAATTGCGCCAGGGAGGTAACCCTCCATTGGCTCGTAGGAAGTGGCCGTAACGGGTCTTGAGTCTGATCTGCATTCCTTCCCTGATGGGTTCCCATTCCACAGATGAATCCAACCTCCTGGGCAGAGTCTGAAGAACCTTACGACCAGTCATCCCAAGGAGGAAGGGGATATTGGTAGCGGTGAGGTATTTGCCGTAATGGCTCTTAAGACGGATAACGTTGGCTCCTTCAACGAACTCCACCGTCCATCTAGCCCTCTTAGAAGATCCATTCCGTTCTTGGCACACCGTTTCCTCATCCTCCTCTGCAAGTAGGTACTTCTCATGGTGGCCCCGTAGCCTGACGGCCTTCGCATTACGGAAGAGTTCCATTCCACTCTGATATTACAGTAATAAAAAACCAGAGATTAGATTCCAATGAGATCCCTATTCAATTTGATATGGAAACTAGAGCAAAATTAAATAATTTGGAAGAGATCTCACAGAATGATTCTGAAACCAGCTTCATATATATATTAAGTTGCAAACAAAGGCGGTGGAGAAGGTAGGGATAGATGTGAAAGGAAACTACAAGGGCTGTGTGTACACTGGATAGACACGATTAGGCCATCCACCCTGACCCTACTCTCGGACCCTCCAATTCCTACTTTGTAGTTGTGGACTCCGCTTCGTTGCAGGTATCATCTCCAGACAACACGGAAACTATCCTTGATTCGGATCTTTCTGGCGAAGAACTGGAAAGTTAGAAAAAGGTTCTTTGAAAAGCTTCAGAAACGTGTTGTCTCCAATTAGTTGTAATTGCGGGTATGAGTTTGCTAGAGAGAGAGAGAGAGAGAGAGAGAGAGAGAGATTTGACAAAGTCTTACAACCTGAGACACCTGTACACAGTTGGCCTAAAAATTTATTAATCTGAATCATTGTGATTAGATTCTAATCCTGTCCATGACCCCATCTCCACCCAGTAGTGGCGGTGGTGGTGGTGGTGGTGGTGCACGTTGGTTGGTGGTTAAAACCTCAAATGACAATGAGGATCGAGAACTCTGGTGAAGAGAAAACAGGGGAGGGGAAGATTATTCATTAATTCCAGGCATTATTCGCTTCTGGTCGCAAATCTCAAAAAAGTAATTCTAACCCAAGAATAAGCAGATTGGTTCATTTGGATTTAGTAAAATAAGTACAGGTAAGAAACAGAGAAAAAGAAGGAAACCGAACCTGGCTTGCAAAAGATTCATGGTGGTGGGAGTTATCATTTCCCGATTCCGAGGCAATAAGAGAAGACGACTTGGGCGACTTGGGAAATGAGAATTTGTTGGATTTCGCCAAGGCCGAAAATGAAAATTTCTTGGCTTTGCTCAACGCTGTCGACGATGGCGAATTGGGTTCGGAATCCACGAGCTCATCCGACACAGAAGACAAGCTAGATGCCTGGGATTGGTAATCGGCGAAGGACTCATCGGTTTCAGGGTTATCCACCACTTCCACATACCATGATATCCAGTCCTGTGTAGTTGTCAACTGTGGGATGTCATGGGTTACGGTGTTTCTCCAAGGCGGCGGACCTCCATTGGCTCTCAAGTATGTGCTATCACATGACCTGAGTTTCACCTGAATCCCATCCATTTGGGGCTCCCATTCCACCGAAGAGTCACACTTGGAGGAGGGCAGAGACTGAATGACACGCTTTCCTGACATACCCAGAAGGAAGGGAGCATAGGAAGCGGTGAGGTAGAGGCCATGGCAGCTCTTGAAGCGCAGCAAGTGGCTCTTCCCTTCCACGAATTCCACCGTCCACCTCGCTTTGCTAGAGGACAAGTTCCGACTCTGCCGAACCGTTTCTCCATCGTCATCAGCGAGAAGGTACTTGTCCAGGTGACTTCGAAGTATAACAGACTTGCCTTTCTTGAAGAATTCCATCTTTATAAAAACAAAATCAATCTTTTTTGGATTCCTGAACTCTCAATCTAAATCTTATTATCAGGATTTCCTTGATGATCGAAATGAAGTGAATAGAAACAGAAGATGATCAATATTTATGGGTGGAGAAAGGTCTCAACTGATGGAGGAGGAGGAGGGGGGGGTTTCTTTATTTTGAAATAAATAAGCATTCAAAGTCGTGTGGAAGAAACGGGTTTGTTCTGAACTTCGTAGAAGAAGGCGACGTGAGGTGGTGGAAGTGGAACAAGACAAGGAAACAAGGAACCTTCAATGGTGGTTCTACTGCAACTATTGCTGCGTTTTGGTGTGTTTACTCCAAAGGATTTGGAAGAAGAAATCAGAAGTGGACTTTTCTTTGAGACCTATTGGAATTGCCCGTCGGAAGATTTCCACACGTTTACTATCATGGGCCCAACTACTGAATTTTTTTTTATTTGATCCATGGAACCATAGGCCCACTCTGTTCTTCACTTCTTTATCTAGTTTGGGATTCATGTGGGCCTTTTTTAGGACTTTCGTGCAAGAGTAAGGTTGCTCGACCAGTGATCAAGTGGTATGGGTTCGAGTCTGGATCATCCACGTGACGGGAAATGGAATCAAATATTTGTTTGACTTTCATGCGCCCCTATGTCAGGGCGTAGGGAAGGCGAGCACTATGTAATAGGGTGGCCATCCGATCATGCGAGACATGCTGCTCTTGCACCGACACAAAGGTGCATGAAATGGCCGTTGCACCGCTAGTCATTATCGGGTTTCTAAGAAAATAACATTATCGAGGTTCATGTTTTTTTTAATTTTCGTGGGTGATTTAAGAAGGTTCATATGGTTTTTTTTTTTTTTAATGGAAGTCTAATCACACAAACCATACACCAATCCCAAAAGGTTAACCGATTTTTAGGACCTGGGAATGACGGATATATACAACACATACCACACGCACACACCCGACATGAGACTAAACCACGCACCTAGCGCACACGCCGCAGCTTTTGTTTTTTTTTTTTTTTCTTTTTTGATGAAAGTGAGAAGGTTCATATGGTTGTTAGTGGTATTTGCACTTTGGCCGGTAGACAGTAGTGCGTAGAGGATGTGTTCTTTGTCAATCAGGCAGCTTGTGTTGCATGTATGTATGTATGTATGTGCATTACATGTCAGATATTCAATAAATATCAGACAGAGTATAGTGCGTAGAATGAGGTCATCAACAAATTTTAATCACTAATACACCCCATCCCCAATAAAAAAATACAAAAAAAAGGGAAAAGAACGCTATCTGGTCATGTGTTGTGCGGCTCTACCTAGACACAGGGCTATACAAAATGACTGTTGTATCCTCATGAAAAAGTAAATTCCTAAGGATGCAGTGATCATTTCGTGCACTCTTACATCTAGGCGCAGGAATTGTGCGCCACACACGACCAAGTTGCGTTCTCTTTCTAAAAAAAACACTCTAATGTTGCTGATTATGGGTGACGAATGGCCACAAAAAAAAATATATAATAATAAAATAGAGAGTGAGTAAAAAGATTAGTGACGAAGTGGTGCATGTATGGCTCTTGGGATAACATAGACTAGTAAAAAATTTGATTGGCAGGTTAGTATAGTAGTAATCAACAATTATTAAAGGACAAGTGGGGTTTTTGGCTGATCATATTTAATACGAAATGAGTCATACGCAAAAAAAATTTAAATTTTTTTTTTGGGATGGGCTGCAGTTTTATATTTTAGGGACAATGTTCTCTGTGCCGCAGCACAAGCTATGCCCAGACACATGGGCCTGCCACTCAGGAGGCAGGAAATGAACTCTTTTTCATAGGTAAATGCATTCAAGGTGGATAACAAGTATGGAAAGATAGCTCAGGTTTTGGCTAGGAATGCTAAGAAAAAACAATTACAACCATGGATGTGCATTCGTATTGCTTGAACCGCGAATGTTAATAGTTTTTTTTTCATAGAAAAAGAGAAAGGTATTTATCCACCTAACAATTGAAGTTGACATTTTAAAAAATCACACGATAAATCTAAGCAATATATTTTTACATTTTTGTTTTAATCTAAAACGTCTATTTCCACTTGAGAGTTGGGAGAGTAGACAATATTGTTTAAGAATGATGGTACACATGCAGGGACATACACATGATATGTGTCAATATAAAAGGGGTATTTGATTGAAGGGAAAAAGACCTCTGCTTGGTGGTGCTTCCTACGCCCTCTCACATGCATGATGTGTTTCTTGGCGTTGGGATGATGGTCCTGGTAATTGCATAGTGGTGTTAATACAGGTTGCTAGAATACTAGGTTTCCAAATGGATCCCTCTTTACATTATATTAGCTAGGGCAAATTTCACGGACACCCCCTCTAAGTATTCAAAATGGCACGGACTTACCAAACTTGGTCCAAATGGCAACCTTCCCTCTGACGTTAAATAGGGTTACCACCCAAAGTTAAATGTCCATTTTAACCCCATTAATTATTTAAAAAAACAAGATGAAATATCCATTTTAACCCCAAAGTTGAAATGTCCATTTTAACCCTAAAATATCAACCTTCCCCCTTCTTCCCTCTTCTTCCCTATTCCAACAATCTACCCCCCTCCCCCAAACCCTAACTCGCCGCCGGCAGCCCCTCACCGCTCCTTTCATCTCTCACTCATCTCTCACTCATCTCTCATTGCCTGAACCTGATTCAGCCTGGTGTATTCATACCTTAATTTTCCCCATTTTTTGTTTCCTCTTTCTTTCTGGGTCCTCCAGAGTAGTCAGATCGCGAAGAGCAGCAGTTGTTCATACACGGTGAGCATAAAAACGAGCTGCTCACCAGTAAGATTCACCCGAGACAGAATCAGCCTCTCATTTGACGAAGCTTATGGTAACCAGGTCTGCATCGATGATCACTTCTTCAAATTTTTATTATCTGTTTGTTCTCTTGAAATTCCATATTCTTAAAGGAAAGGATTAAAGGAATATGTATCTATTTTGATATCTGATCTGATCTAATCATTGAGGTGGATTAGGTTTATGCCCCAAGGCTGGACGACCCATCGTCTCGGATTTTTGAGCAATGCTCGACGGATATGTTTCAGATAAGAGGGCCATGTACCTACCAGATTTGTTATCTCTATCTGCTAAGATCCGGTTATGATGGTTGGAAGCCGGAGATAGTGAAGGTGTACGTGGGGCCTTCTACGGTTTCCTTCCATTACAACACCTTCATTCCCAATGGAGTTTGGTTTGGTTTTAGTCTCTGCAATTCCAATGTCAACTAGAGTTCATCCTTCTCTGTTTGTGTCAAACCTGGATTTTCCAAGAAAGCTGCAACGCCAAGACCAACACCATCACCCTCTCCCTCTCGGATTTTTATACTCTTAAGTTCACATCGAACACTCCGGTAGGTAGTGAGAGATGAGAGGAGCGGTGAAGGGCTACCGGTAGTGAGAAGGGGGATTGAGTTAGGGTTTGGGGGAGGGAGGAGACCGTGAGGCAGATAAAAAGTTTAAGGATATTATTGGGAGTTCACCTTGTTGAAAGGGTAATTTTGCCATTATAAAAATGTTAACAGCAGCTTAACTGCAAAAGACTAACGGACTGGACTTAGTTGAAATATAATCATAAAATAAGGGCAGTCTTTGATATTTTTTCGAAGTTTGGTAAGTCTGTGACATATTGAATACTTAGAGGGGGTGTCCGTGAAATTTGCCCTATTAACTATTACAGAATAGAGTAGGTTAAAACCCATGAGAAATGCTTCATCATCAAGGGGGGGAAAAAAAAAAAAAAACCAAAACAAAACAAAACAAAAAAATAATAATAATAAAAAATAAAACATGCTGTTTGTTTTCCCAATTTTGCCACTATCAGTGTCATTCCATTATGCGTCACGAATGATAGTGAAGGATATGACTATTATTATGTGGAAATAGAGAGGATTTGCCCACAATGTATTGGATCCGGCTCCTCTCTAGGAAGCCCAATGCCTAGGGAGTGCCTAGTGAGGCATCCAATAATGTTGGGCTGTTGGGCGTGTTGGGATGTACCCTGGCACCCAGCAGCCCAGCACGGTGATGCACTCCCTATGTGCTGGGGTCCCTGGGGAGGAGCCCAACGCCAATGTATCAGGCGTCATGGCATCCTTGGGGCCAGGTGTAAGTAATGAATGGAACTGTCAAGAGTCCTACCTCATTCATTATATCAGCTCCAAAAAAACATACTTAAATGATGGAACTCATTACGAAATGTGAGTGCATATATTTGTGTACGTTGGATTGTATCGTCGGGGAATATTGAATGGATTATTATCTTGTTTCATTTCAAATAATTAAATCTCATTAGGATACATGGACGAAACTTGCATAGCCCGATTGTAGCCCATTTAATATAAACCCGTATATTGGCACATTTAGCCCGTATAGTATGATCCCGATTATAGATCGGTACCTAATCGACCGTTTATAAATAGGACTATACCTAGCTTAAAAGGACTGATTATTTAAATAGGCCAATCATGATGCAAGATCCTAAAGTAAAAGGGGACCGATTAGACCCCACGAAACCAGCTCGGACCGACCCATCGAAAGCCCTAATTGGTGCATACCTGTGCCGCTCTCTTTATTTGTTTTTTTTGGGACGGCCGAACCCTAGTAGCCAGGCAAAACCTGGCCCATGTAAAGTTCGGCAACCCACTTGTACCTGAAAACCCGAAGCCCATGAGAACCAAAGGATTTTGTATGGGTAGTACCAATGGGTTGAGTGGAGAGAGTGGAACTCCAGACCTAAGAGTGTCAAACAGTCGATTTAATCTGGTTTTGATAATTTTTTTTCTTCTATTTCTTTTGTTTATAATGGGTTTAACCTTTTTTTTTTTGCATTTAACGGGTTAGACTAAAATTACTTTATCACAAAAAAAAAAGAGGTTAGAATAAAATTGGACCAATAAGATGTTTGGTCTACAAAAGTCCATCCTTTATTGGTCTATTTACTGGTTCGGTCTAGATTTTCATATATTAATTGCTAAAATGTTTTATATCTGGGGCTAGAACCTATTCTCTCTCTCTCCTAAGGGTGTCAAACGGTGTGGTTTCGGTTAAGTGCAAATTTTGCAAGGTAGAAATCAAAACCGCACTGGATAAGAATCACCCAAAATCAGAATCGTTTCATATGCAGTGCGGTTTTAGCGGTTTCTATTTGATTTTCGTTATCCAGTTTACATGCGGTTTGTAATACCGGTTTCACCTTTGTACCCTTTAAATTTATTTCCATTTCCTTGTTATGTAGGAGAAATTATATTGTTTCATACACATCTAACTTTAGGCAAAGTTCACTTAGACATGCTAATTGCAATGATAATTTTAAATGATTATTCAAGGCCGCAAACTACAGCAAGAGAAACCAACCTGATGACATCATCAATCCATACCCTACTCAATTCATTAAGAGAGTCCACTAAGACATGCTCGTACTAAAACCTTCCGTCCCTTCATGAATTTTGGCACTCAAACTGAAACTTCAAAAAAAAAATCTCAATAAGAAGTCCTAACATTTTAAAGTGTTTAACCTCATTCTTAAACAAATAAGAATATTCCAATCTTAGTTTTCAACTCGGTTCTATTCGGTTAATCTATGGTTTTCCGGTTTTGAATCGAATCGAATCGAATCGGTAATAGAACCTATGAAATCAGAATCGCATCGTTTTTATACAAGTGGTTCTCGATTGTGTGGTTCCATTTGACACCCTCCCCCACCCCCATGAATGATCTCAGTGCCTCCTATTGATTGAACCGATAAGGTGCACTCATAGGCTCTAGCCTGCCCTGTATCCTTGGTTACCGGGCAGGAAACACCCACCCTTATAAAAAATACAAAACTTTGAAAATCTCTTTACTTTTATTGATTTTTTTTCAATTTTAGTCCAAATGGTCGGTTTCAATTGGTTTTACCGATTGTTTTAGTCGATTTTGGTTTTTTACCGGTTTCTAAAACAAGAACCAATACAAGTAAAGAGCTCGATTGATCGATCTTGGTTGATACACAATCCATTGTTTTCACCCCTACGTGAACCTCTTGAACCATGGTCCGATGGTTGTAAATCTCGATATTGTTTCATACATATTGATATTGACAGAACCTGACACCAATTAATAGTTGTTACGGATAGGCCAATATAGTAAATTTGGCCTGACAAACCCGGGCTAGCCCGAGCCAGTCCTGAGCCTGGATTGGGGCCTAGCTAGGCTAAAAATTTTAGCCTGCAAGACACAACTAAGCTGGGATTTTCATGCCTTTGTCCAAGGTGAGCTGGGCCTCGGCTGAGGTCTCTGGCTGAGCTTGGGCCAGCCCAACCCAACAATTTATAATATATTAAAAAGCAAATTACATGCACCCCTGATGTTGAAACAATAACAGAACACCCTCACATTGTTTCAACTGTTAGGTATAGTTAAACATTTGAAAATGGTCATATTATCCTTTAATTTTTGATATCGATCATTTTTTTCCTTTTTTGGTAGGATTGACATCGATCATTTTACCCTCATGAGACATAGTCATAGCGTACCATTGTCATCTTCCTCCACCTATCCCTTTCTTCTTCGGCGATCTGTAAGGAAATAAATTATCTCCGGCGATCTGCGGAGAAAGAACTCTGAAGGGTTTTGCGAATCAGATTAAAAAAAACAATCCCAAAAGATTTTTTCTTCATTTTAATCCATCCATGGATTGAAACTGTGAGGGGAGAAGTGAAAGTTCTCCCGTAAATGACACTCGGTCCAAGATTTGATCTTGGGGACGTGAACAGGTAGACCCAAGTCTAAAAAAAAGTCAACACTGAGGAGAGAATTGAGATCGAGAGAGAGAGAGAGAGAAAAGGAAACCATTAATGCAGAGAGTAGAGGTGAAGAACAACTTACCCCAGAACCAGTAACAATGGCGGTTCTAATGGATCCATCCTTGAGATTTGATCAACTTGCTGATATCATCTATACAGGCATCAACGCCGTTGAGAAACATGGTACCACTACCAGGGAACTTGAATCGATCCCCATCGAATCGAATCCAGTTCTGAACCGCCTTCTCCACCTTCAACTCCTTGTGCGGCATATTCTCATACCACACGTAATTCCAACTCATCGGCCATTTAAATGGGTACTTGTACCCAAAAGGGACAGGCACGCGACTCTTGAGCAATTCCCCTCTCTTCAGGCAATGTCTCTTTCTCTGTAGATCAATTTGTCCTTATCGAACTCCAAGGATCGCTTGGTGTCTTCACATGGGCTGTATTCACTGTACTTGATCTCACAAAGTCGGTAATGCTTCGTAAGCATCGTCGTCGGAGAGTCATCGGCGACATGGTGGGTCAAGAAATCCAGTTTAGGAGTGAAGGTTTTGCTCTGAATGTCACTGCAAGGAACCGAATTGACCAGGCGAGAGATGGAAGGGACTCCACCACTGTGTTGCCAGATGCCAAGGAGGTATGCAAGAGAGCAGAGAACGGTAACTAAGGCCAGGCCTAACAAATTTAGGGATTTTTCATTTGGAGGAGAAGATGATATATGAGGGTAAAATGATACTTCAATTATGTCATTGAATTACAAAAGGTAAAGCTGTCTTTTTACTTTCAAAACTATCAGCTCACTAACACTGTGAGCCTGAAGAGATTTAGAATTCCCAGTAGATCTTTATTGACTTGAGAGATATTTATAACACAAAAGTATAACAGACCACAGAAGCTTCTAGAGCTTAGGTGGATAATGACACGTAACCATTTCCTAACAATACAAGAATACATAACACATGGGATGAGAAATAGTCATGTGTTATCTCTTCTCCCTTACACGCCCTCGCAAGTGCAGCAGATCAAAGAGCGCAAGCTTGTCACGAAGGAAAAAAAAGCGAGTGCGACTCAATCCCTTGGTGAGGATATCGACAGTCTGATCGACAGTGGATAGGTAGCGAACCAGCAATCGCTTGGAGGGCCCAAGATCTCGGACAAAGTGAAAGTCAACCTTAATATGCTTTGAGAATGGAAGACAGGGTTAGCAATCATATAAGTCGCACCGATATTGTCACAAAGGAGAGTAGGTGCGGTGGGCAAGTAAACGCCAAGTTCTCCAAGGAGAGACTGAATCCAAACTAACTCGGTGGCAGTAGCAGCCAAAGCACGATACTCCGCCTCTGTAGAGGAGCGAGACACAATCCGTTGTCTTCGGGAACCCCAAGAGATGAGGTGACAGCCGAGAAAAATACTGAACCCGATAGTAGAGCGACGATCATCAAGACAACCGGCCCAATCGACGTTTGAAAAGGCCGTCAAGGAGATAGACGAGCCAAGAGCAAAGAATAAACCCAAAGCGGTGGTGTCCCTTAGATAACGAAGGATCCCTTTGACGGCAGACTAATGAACGTCAGTTGGGGCATGCATAAACTGGGCGACCTTACCAACTGCATAACCAATGTCAGGCCAGGTGGCGGCCCAATACTGTAGGGCACCTACGGTCTGACGATACAACGTCCCATCGGGAAGGGGACTACCCAAAGATGACAACAGAGAGGAACCCGCGGCCACTGGTGTCAAAATGGGCTTAGCAGTGCTCATTTGTGTTCTCGCCAACAAATCGGTGATATACTTTTGCTGGGTTAGTAGAAGACCAGCCGGTGTGCGCTGGGCCTCAATACCAAGGAAATAGGTTAGATCCCCGAGATCCTTGAGAGCAAATGACCCTGAAAGTGCCTTATAGAGGTTGGAAATCACAACGGGACTGTTACTCGTGATGAGGATGTCATCAACATAGATGAGAAAATAAAGCACAACGTTGTTGGAGCGATAGATAAAAAGAGAAGTCTCCGTGTGAGACACCACAAATCCATGAGAGATAATGAACGAACTCAACTTGTTATACCAAGCTCGGGGCGCCTGCTTGAGACCATAGAGGGATTTGCCCAAGTGACAAATGTGACCTGGGTAGGATGGGTCAATAAAACCGAGTGACTGAGTCATAAACACGGACTCAACCAAATCCCCATGCAAGAAAGCATTCGAAACATCCAGCTGTCGGACCGGCTAATTTAAAGTGACAGCCAGGGATAAGACAATCCGGATGGTTGTGGGCTTAACAACTGGGCCGTAGGTCTCATCAAAATCAAACCCTGGGCGTTGATGATACCCCTTTGCAACCAGACGGGCCTTGTAGCGGTCAATGGACCTGTCCGGCTTACGTTTGATCCTAAAGACCCATTTACAGCCTATGACATTGGTGGCCTTTGAGGAGGGTACAAGGATCTAAGTTCCATTGTTAATCAAGGCATTAAATTCATCTTGCATAGCCATGCGCCAATGAGAAGAGCGTGCAACCTGGGTGTAGCAGGTTGGAACATCCAAATCATCGGCCGAGCGCTCAACATGAAGATTGAGTCGAGCAGGGCGAGGTCGAAGGGAACCAGTTTGGGATATGGTAATCACACGGCAGGCGCCATTAGGGGCCACGAGAGAAGGCCCAGGAGGGGCACCGGTAACAGAATCAAGCCCACCTAGGGCATCATCAACAGTAGCAGGCTCAGTGTGAGCGTTTACAACAGAAGCCGGCCCATTTGGGGTGTTTACAACAGTAGCAGGCCCCGGTGGGGTATTTACAATAGTAGTAGGCCCCTGTGGGGCATTTACAATAGTAGCAGGCCCCTGTGGGGCATTTACAATAGTAGCTGGGCCCTATGGGGCATGGACAACAGTAGCTGGGCCCTGTGGGGCATGTACATGGGCAGCAGGCCCATCTGGATCAGTGGAAACAGTAGGAAGAGCAGGCCCACGGGCGGCCACATCTGAAGGTGTACAAGGCAAGAGAAGTGGAGCAGAGGATACGAACCAAGAAAGAAAGGGAAGAGAGGATGGTCGAGAAGAATCTAAGGAAGAATAAGGAAAGAGCGACTCATCAAACATGACATGTCTAGAGACAAATGTACTGTGAGTAGAAGGATCGTAACAGAGGTAACCCTTGTAAGAAGAAGAGTATCCAATAAAAATGCATGGTTGGGAACGAGGTTGGAGTTTATTCTTAGCATAGGGCCGTAGCCATGGATGGCATAGACAACCAAAAGTGCGAAGTAATGAATAATCCGAAACAGAGTGAAATAGAGCTTGGAAAGGTGTGGTGTTACCTAGCACAGAAAGAGGTAGCCGATTGATTAAATAGGTTGCAATTTGAAATGCAACAGACCAAAAAGAGTCGGGCATACTGGCTTGGAACAGTAGAGCAAGACCAGACTCCACCACATGGCGGTGCTTTCGCTCTGCCACCCCATTCTGCTCCTGGGTATGAGGACAAGAGATTCGATGGGTGATGCCATTTGTGGCCAAGATATCCTTCAGTTTGAGAAACTCACCACCCCCATGGGGTTGAAAGGACTTAATGGAACATCCAAAATAATTTTCTACCAAATTCTTGAAACGAATGAACACTGAATGAACATCAGATTTATTTTTAAGTGGATACAGCCAATAGTATTTGCTAAAGTCATCAATGAATACTATGTAGTAACGAAAATGATCAAATGATAAAAGAGGGGGCAAGGCCCCAAATGTTGCTATGAATTAGCTCCAAAGGAGAAGTACTAATGGAAGAAGAAGAAGCAAATGGAAGTTTATGACTATGAGAACAGCGACAAGCATCGCATGTACCAAGGGAACTCTATGGTGGCGCAGCTGGGATGGAGCGAAGGACATGGCAAACACAAGACATGGCTGGATGTCCAAGACGTCTATGCCAGTCAGTTATTGTGGTCAGAATTGAAGTGGAGAAATCACGGTAGTCTTCACCAAGACCTTTAAGAATGGCTAAGACAAGATCCACATCATGAACAGGATTGTTGATGGCGGCTAGGGCATCAGTGATGGATCGCACAGCAAGAAGAAACTCAATAACAGAAGAACTGCCTTTTTGGATTCGAAGAAGCCTATCTTTGAGATCCATAATCCTAGATCGTGAGGAAGGCGCAAAAACTCGATTTAGGGTTTCCCAAGCATTGTGAGATGTCCTGGCGTAGAACACATGAGGCAAAGTCTCCTCTGAAAGAGAAGAGATCAACCAGCTAAGAATTAGCTGATCTTGACGCTCCCATAAGGCAGAGAGAGCAGCATCGGTAGTTGCAGAAGGCTGGGGAAAGCTCCCATCAATGTAGCCAAGCAAGTCGTGGCCACGCAGCAATGGTAGAAACTGTGCACACCAGTGAAGGAAGTTAGTAGAAGAGAGCTTGAGCGGAAGAGAAGGGTGGACATTCAGAGAAAGTAACGAAGGAGAAGAAGAAACGGTTACAGAGGACGAACCAGAGAGATCGGAAGCCATTAGAGCAAGAAAGAAAAAGAAAATGAAACTCTTAAGAGAAGTACAGCTACGATACCATGAAGAGATTTAGAATTCCCAGTAGATCTTTATTGACTTGAGAGATATTTATAATACAAAAGTATAACAGACCAAAGAAGCTTCTAGAGCTTAGGTGGATAATGAGATGTAATCGGTTCCTAACAATACAAGAATACATAACACATGGGATGAGAAATAGTCATGTGCTATCTCTTTTCCCTTACAGAGCTATCAGGGGGTTATATGTAAATGATGAAACTATTAAGGTGTTCTATTATTATTGCAAAAACTAGGGGTACATGTATTTTTCCCACATTCTTCAATTTTTTTAATCAATCCACACCAGTCACACTATTTCTTTTTTTCAACCCACCAAGTTCACCATCCACCCACTTCTCTCACTGGCTCATTCTTTTTTTTAGATTATTGTTAAGAAAGAAAAAGAAAGTCATCCTAAACCCTATAGAGCCAGGGTCAATCAAGGTCATCTATACCTTGAAATGACAAAAATTAGGGTTGACAAGGTCAATTAGGGCCACCTTGGCTCAACCCAACTCAATCAGAATCAGTCATGGCTGATCTGGGGCTGGACAAAGATATCTCAGCCCAATCTAGGGTTGGAGGTTGGACTGTATCTACACTGAATTAATAGAACTTAGGATTGGGTTGGGATTTAAAAAAAACCGGCCCAACCTACCCATTGACGAATCCCCACCCATCCCCATTGACACCCTAGTTAAAAAAAAATTTTAAAAAAAAACAAATCTTGATTTGGCCTGATACGCTTTGTACCGAAACAATAACTGATGCTAGGTTTTATCATGGTTTGACTATTTGAGGAATCGATATGGGTGGAGGCTAATCCCGATTTCTGGCCGATCCCATGTTGGTGGATTGGTATGAACATGAGTAAAATATAAAAAAATCAAGTTTTTTGAAAAAAATATGACTAATAGAGTCTGATCCGGATTAATATCGGCAAAGACCGATACGCTACCTATACCAATTTCTAAAACCCTGGGTCTAATATCAATGCATGCTCTTTATCATGGTTTTAGTGCACGGTATCAGAACGAGTATCAGTTTCTGACCAATATGGTATCAGATCAATATCAACATGAATTAAAGTATCAAACAAATTTGGCCCTAATTCTCTTTTAAAAATTGATTTTTTTGACTATTTTACCGTTTGTCTATACCGTCTCACCTATATGGTATCGACACGATATTGAAATCGATCACCTATAAAACCAATATGTTACCGATACCGATATGATACTGATGCCTTGAACCCTTGAACCCTCGAACCATGCACCTCCTTATTGACTCTTTTTTTTTTTTGTTTCTTAGGGGGTGGGGTGTGGGGGTGGCTCAACCCTATCAAAATAATAAAAATCCTCCTTATGGACTGAGCTCAATACTACACTTTTGAGGGGCAGCAGCCCCACTCCCTCTGCACCAGGGCGTGGGGCTCAAGCCCCGATTTGATTAAAACACACTAGTTGGAGTGTTTAGCGCAGAGTCTACTAAACGCGTAGAGAACCAGAGAGCAAAAGCAGAGTAGAAATCTCGAATTAGAAGAGGAGCTCGAGTCATCAAACAAATCATAAATCTAAGAAGAAGAAGTTAGGACTTAGGAGACATTAAAAATTACAATTTCCAATAAAACCTGTCGTTTCTCTGCTATTCCTACTTTCCAGTGGCCCTGGAATTTTGATAATCCAGACCACTTTGTCTTCACGCACCCAATTTCACGTGATTCCTCTCCTTCAGTCCCGATGAGGACGAAACCCAGAAAGAGACCTTCCTCCCCAGTCTCTCTCTCTCCCTCCCTCCTTCCATGGTAAGTTATCCAGAACCCTACTGCGGAAGTAAGAGATCTAAGATATAGAAAGCAAAGCTTTAGAATTTCCTCTCTTTTCTCTCTCTCTCTGGTTTCATGAATCATGACCACATTACAACTACAGTAATTGCTCAAATCATTCCATGTCTCCTCCTCCACCTTGGTCGATCATCAGCTTGGTTGCTTTCATCTTATTACGGTTGTTGTTCATCGATCTGACCACAGCGTACACATGTTACTCGGGGGCAGCAGCTGATGATACAGATAGATCTTCTTCTTCTTCTTCCTGTCCCCCTTTCACTTCTTCTCCTTCGTTCCCTTTCGCTTCCTCTCCCGGTTGCGGCCATCCTTCGTTTCAGATCCGCTGTTCCTCTCCTCACTCCTTTATTTCCATCAACAACTTGTCTTTTGCTCTACTTAGCCACGAACCCAACTCTACCTCTCTCCTACTCTCTCCTCAACCCTCTCTCATCACCAATGTAACTGAATCTTCTTGCCCTAATTCCGTTACAACGGGTTTTTTCAATTCCATCATCCCTGATCGATCTATCAATCTCTCCGGTTCCCCTTTTCGATTCTCCGACGCTTCTTGCTCCCGTCTCTTTTTACTTCGACCCTGCGAACCCCTCTCTCTCCCTAATTGTAGCCAATGTCCTTGGGAATGCGAGATACACAACAACCCAGTTCGGCTGCTGTCGGGCTGCGGCGCAAAGCTTCACAATGTCTCAGAGCAGCGTTGTCAGGAAGACGTATTAGGCTACCTTCGTAGTTTCCTCAAGTATGGAATCCAGATGGAGTGGGACGAAAATGACGACCCTTACTTCTCCAGCTGTGAAGGTTGCCAAGCCCAGAACGGGGTTTGCGGTTTCAATTATTCCGACCCTCGGAAGCCATTTCTCTGCTTTCACTCCCAGACGCAGTTCCCGCCGCCATGGATTCATCGTAACAACCAGAATCGGATCGTTCTCTTCTGCACCCTTTTCATGTTTATCTGCCTGTTTATTGTGGTAGGGGTGGCGACGTTGATCTATCGCTTCAAAGCGCTGGAATCGCAGAAATCGGAAGAAGATCCCACGACTCTGTTCCTGCATCGTCACAGGTCGGCGAATCTCCTCCCGCCCGTCTTCACCTACGGAGATCTCGAAGCGTCGACGAATCGTTTCGACCCAAGGAACAAACTAGGCGACGGTGGTTTTGGGTCGGTTTACATCGGCCAACTCTCCGATGGGCAGATCGTCGCCGTGAAGAAGCTCCACAGACAACAAGCGATGGCTGCGGCGGCATCGACCAAGGCATTCTGCAACGAGATCTTGATACTGTCATCGATAGACCACCCTAACCTGGTGAAGCTCCACGGGTACTGTAGCGATCCAAGAGGGTTGGTGCTCGTATACGACTACGTGCCAAACGGAACCCTAGCCGACCATCTCCACGGGTCGAAGAGCTTGGAAAAGAAGAGGTCATTGACATGGCAGGTGAGAGTAGAGGTGGCGTTGCAGACAGCGATGGCATTGGAGTACCTTCACTTCTCCGTGGAGCCGGCAATCGTTCATAGGGACATAACATCGTCGAACATATTCGTGGAGAAGGACATGAGGATCAAAGTTGGGGATTTTGGGCTATCGAGGCTTCTGGTGTTCGAGTCATTGTCGTCGAAGTCGTCAGGGTACGTATGGACGGGGCCGCAGGGAACGCCGGGGTACTTGGATCCAGAGTACCATAGATCGTTCAGATTGACGGAAAAGAGTGATGTGTACAGCTTTGGGGTGGTGCTGTTCGAGCTGATATCAGGAATGAAGGCAGTAGACCTGAGTAGGGATAAGAGGGAAGTGTCCTTGGCGGATATGGTGGTTTTAAAGATCCAGGTGGGATCGCTGCATCAGGTGGTGGACCCCTTTCTCCTCCCGGAAGGAGATGATGCCATTCTCATGGGTTCCGTCGAAGCCATGGCGGAGCTTGCTTTCCGGTGTGTTGCCGCCGATAAGGACGACCGGCCGGATGCCAGGGAGCTGGTGACGGAGTTGAAGCGTATTCGCAACCGTACACGTGGACATTGATTAGTTCAAGGAGTGCGGATTAAATTTACAGAGAGTCCTTTACTCCTGTCCTGTCTCTTGCTGATGAATTTCTGTAGTTTGTCAGTTGATGTGGTTCTCTTTTTTTTTTTTTTTTTTTTTTTTGTTAATGCAAAGTAAACCGATCCCGATACTGTGCCGATATTATATCAGTGATATGGTACGGACAAAGGCCAAAATGTTAAAAAACTCATTTTTAAAGGAGATTTAAGGATGGATATGGTCGATACGTTCCGTTATCACGGATTGAATCTGAATATGAAGGCTTGCTCGAAAGAGTTTGAATTTTTTTTCTCATTTTAGAAAAAAAAAAAAAAGATTAATTATAAAACGTTATTCCATAATTGGATCAGATTTAAATTTAAATAAGGGATCATTGGATTATTGAATCGGATAGATCCCTAAATAATTGTTCAACATTATTATATAAATTATATAAATTTCATATTATATTTAGTAATGATATTTTCTAGCTGTAATTTTTAATGACCAAATATGTAATGAATTGTTGCTTATAATCATGTGAAGTAATTGAAAATTTCACTACTCTTCCCATTTGTTTCCCTTGCAACCAAATGGAGCCTACATGAATCATTTAAAGTTGTCGTGTCAATCCACTCTTGGTTATACCTATATCTTGGCACATATGGGTGCAATTTTGGCCAATTTTGGCCCGAGCTTACCCCGAGTTGGATTAAGATATCCTGGGGGCTCAAGGTTAAGAATTTCTGGCCCTGAGTTAGGGTCGGACAAGGCCAAGGCTCTATAAGACTGAGTTTGGTCCAGCCTAGCCCGGCTCTGTCTTCTTCTTTTACTTCTTCCTCTTGTTATATCTTATTTTTCTCCCTAGTCTGGCCCAATCCTTGCATCTCCCCTTCCCCATGGTCAGGGCCAATCAAGGTTAGCTTAGCCCTGATGGCGGGGTGGGTTAGGGTTGTATTTTTTAGGCCTTGAGTTAGGGTCAAGCCGGGCTTGAGCCCAACTAAAGGGACTCAGGGTTGGATTGGGGTCCGGTCCAATTTAACTCTATTGCACGGCATCAAACCATACGCATTGCACCTATTGCTAAATCAAAATATGACCCTTTGCATGTGTAGAAAAGTCACATTCAAATAAGGATCAAATTTTTCTTAAACCACTGTGGAGCTTCAGAGGCATCTAGAGAATATTTTGGAGAACAGAGTGAAATCCTATAAAGGTTTGTGAACCCTAGGATGATGGTTGAACCTTCACTGCATGGTGAAGGAAAACTTTCTCCCTGAAATAATTGCTAATACCAAAATCCTTCAAAGGGAAAAAGTTCTCTAAACCAACTGCCAAGGATACATTAGGATCTTTTCTCTCTCCATCTCTATTCTCCTCAAATGAAATAACCTTTCTCACCCTAAATTTGTTCCATCACCCCTCATTGGTGCACTCCTTATGCTGCGTCCTAAGAGAACCCACAAAGATGATAATACCATCAAGCAGGTTTGTTATTGAAAAAATGAGATAACACTGTGATTCAACTCACAACTGCAGCCATAAAAGAACAATATTGATCTGTTCTCTTCATGGTTTGTACATACATGGGCTTCTCTCTCTCTTTTTTTATGTGTTATAGAGCCTATTTTTTTTTGTTTTTGTTTAGAGCCAATTTGAAATGGAGCCATTGTAACAATATAATGACAAAAATAACATTTAAACTTCTAGAGAAAATAACAGAAAATTTTCAATAGATTTCGTTTTGTTTTAGGTAACTGAGAGATCCCTCTCTCTCTCTCATAACAGTTACAACTTTTTTAAAACCTGGTGTGATTGTGTGAATAATCCTATTTTGAATTTAACTACTCAAGATTATCTAATCTCATATAACCTTCTTTCCAACCATTTCAAACAAACCCAAAAAAAAAAAAAAAAAAAAAAAAAAATTCAAAAATTCAAAAATGATGATAATAATTTCTTTAGATGATCTGATATAGTTATACACTTAATACACATAGCTTGACATGATGAGGCCATGATCAGAGAATGTGAGAGGTGGTGGCACATAGTGTTTGGACTCCACCATCTTCCAACATCTGTCTCAACGGTCTTCTCTTCTCTATCACTTGAAAACTGAAAACCACCCACTAAATTCGGTTTTTCCTTTTTTATTTTTAAAAAATTTTTTAAAAACTTATTTACTTTTATTACTCAGTCTTCCTCATCTTCCAGCAAATCCGCTAACAATCACACCTCTTCTGATCAATCTGCCGTTTCGATTTCCATTTCCACTTCCACTCCCTTTTTCATTCTCCATTTCATTTCTTTTGCCAACCATCAAATCCGATCCCTTTCCTTCCTTCATTCCTTCCTACCCTCTTCCATTTCCATCATTTTTTAGCCCTGCATCAACATCAACCATTTTCCTTGCCCTCCTTCTATTCGTTGTTTTGTCTCAATCAAATCTGATCAATTCATCTCTACCAAGAAGCAGTAGCAACATTGGATTCTTGACAGAAGATGACCGTGAAGGGCGGCACCAGCCAAGCCTGTGCTGCGTGCAAGTACCAAAGAAGGAAGTGCGCTTCTGATTGTGCTCTTGCACCATACTTCCCTCCAGACAAGCCCAAGATGTTCCAGAATGCACATAGATTGTTTGGTGTAAGTAATATTCTCAAGATATTGAAGCAACTGAGCCCAAGTCAGAAGAATGATGCCATGTATTCCATCAACTTCCAAGCCTACTTGCGTGAGAAGTTTCCCGTCCATGGTTGTTATGGTTACATCTGTCAACTCAGGTTCCAGATTGATCAGATTCAACAGGAGCTCCTTGCTGTTCAGACCCAGCTTGCCCTGTATCGACAGCAGCACCACAACCACCTCCTCTCCTCCTCCTCATCACCTCCACCACAACATTCCCCTTCTTCCCAATTACAATTGGGCATGGCTACCTCACCTACAACAAACAATTCTCTCCCTTTCTTCCACCATTCATATAATCAGACTTTCAATACTGGAATTTCTCTTGATCCCAACAATGGAAACAATATTTCTAATAATGTTAATGCTTACAACACAGCTGTTTATGTAGATTCTAAGGATAATATAGTGAACCCTTTATGGATTCAAAATCAGAATCCTTATAACAATGCATCCAACACTAGTAGCAACAATAATTCAGCAGCATCAGTTAGTCAAGCGCCATTGCTCATCTCTCAAATGCTTCCTAGCCAACAAGAACTAACAGAAACTCCACAAGATTATGATGAAATCCCTCCATTTTTCGACACTATTGACGATAGACAATCTTACATTGATTCCAAAGAGGCTTATGATTCCAGGTAAAAACTCAAAGCCTAGCCTTCTTATTGCACCATCATATATTTGGCTACCTAATTTTTGTTTTTAAATGTTTGAACTTAACAGCAGCTCGGAGGATTCATTGAAGGGTACGACGCAATCGATGAGTATGTTCAGGATAATGAACTAAAGAGCATGGCTACGTATGCTTCAGTTTCAGCACTACAAGAGGAGAAGGTTATCAGAGTCTGTGACCCTCTAAATATAAACATGATTTGGCCTTTTCTTTCACTTCTTGATTAATTTCACCCCCCCCCCTCTTTGATCATTCAGTTTAGATGATATATATATTATATATATTCCACAATTTTGACCTGTTATCTGCAATCAATCATCCATACCTTGTTTATAAATAATAAATAAGACTTGTTGGAGATTTGATCATTCAGCTTTCTCTTCAGTACATGGATAATTTTGATGCCCTAACAAATGCAATCAACTAAACCTACCCAAGTACCATACAGCTTACTCTATTCTTCTTGTAAGTATGACAGGAACTGTTGAGCTGTTTTTGCTCAGCCAATCAGCCATGTTTGGTTTTTGTTATTGAAACCAAACAATCAGAGGAGAATATGAATAAAATCAAAAGAAGCTTAGGATTTATGAATTCTTTCTTTGTTAATCCAATTGGAGTTTCTTGGAGGGTTTGCTTTATTTTAGATTGATGATATTTCCCTCTCTTTTTTTGTCAGCATCATCTAGGTTTGTAGAGTTAGGTCTGAACATTGCTTATCTTCTTAGTTGGTGCTAGCTAACTTTCGTCTATTGGGAGCCCGCCCTAGCTGAACGACGCTCGAACATTTGGAGGGAGCGTAGACAATTAGATCATACCATCTCAGGGTCTTGGTTTTGTATGGGTGACTTCAATGTAATTCTTTCCAGTGATGAGAAACTGGGCGGTATAGGCCTAAAAGCTGCGTTCAAATTGTTGAATTTGGGCTCTTAGAATTGAAATTTATTGGCCCTGCCTTTTCTTGGTCCTATAATCGACCTGCCCCTGACCTTTTGATGACTACCATTGATAAGGTTTTCGACAATGGTGAGTTTATTTGTAACTTCATGTCTGTTGGAGTGCATCAGCAAGCGATGGTGGGATCGGACCATACCCCTCTATTGATCCACCTTCCTTGGGGTTAAAAACCTCATAGGCATTTTTGCTTTGAAACTAAGTGGGAATTCCATCTTGACCTCCCTTCTGCTACTGCTAATTCTTGGGAATCTAGTGTTGTTGGTTTGCCTTCTTTTAGGCTGTCTCGTAAGATTAGTGACTATGGTATCCAACTTCTTAAATGGAGTAAAGCTAATGTCTCTACTGAACTCGTAGAAATCCAACAAGGTCCTATTCGAGGCATCCTAGCTAGCCTCCTTGAGTGTGACTTTTGTTATGTCATTGTGACATTGAGGAGTTGATTGTTCAAGAGGAGAAATACTGGGCCCAATGATCACAGGTGAAGTGGCTTCAAGCAGGTTTTGCCTTCTACATAGAGGGTGAGCCTTGGTGCAACGGTAAAGGGTGCTCCATTGTGACCAAGTGGTCACGAGTTCGAGTTTGAAAACAGTTTTTTTGCAAAAGCAGGGGTAAGGCTGCGTAGATTATGATCCTCCCCAGACCTCGTAGTGGTGGGAGCCTTATGCACTGGGTACTTTGTGTTTGATTTTCTACAAGATCATTGCTAAATTCCTTATAAACTGTCTTAAACCAATTCTCAACTCACTCATTAGTCCCTATTAGAATGCATTTATCCCTTCTTGAGTGATTTCTAATAATATTTACACCGCCCATGAGATTTTACACCAAATGTGTTTTGCTAAAGGAAAAGCTGGCTCTATGGTGTGGAAGCTTGATTTGTGTAAGTCATATGACAAGATAGAGTGGCTTTTTCTTAAAGCAATTCCTCCTTCGCTTTGGGTATTTAAGAAAATGGATTTAATAGATAATGCAATGCGTAACCACTATCTCATATCACATTAAAATTAATGGATCTATTATTGGCAAAGTTACTCCACAGCGAGGGCTACGTCAGGGCTTCCCTCTTAGCCCTTGTTTTTTATGTTGTACCAGAAGCACTATCTAGTCATCTCTTACGGGCCTGAGCAGTCCCTTTCTATTAAGGGTATCAAAACTAGTAGAATAGGACCGACCGTTCTCTCACTTGCTTTTCGCTGATGATTGCATACTTTTTTTTTCTAAAGTTGATCAACATAAGTGTTTCACCCTTCTGGGTTTGCTTGTAGACTATTGTTCAGTCTTCGGGTAAGACTTATGAAGATTAGGAACACCGTGTTTGGTTTGTCGGGGTTTTGTGCGGTCCGAAACCATGGGAAGTACTTTGGCTTGCCAATTGAGTTTGGGAGATCTGAAAAAGACATTTTTGCCAGCACTGTTGAGAGAGTTCAAGCTAAGCTTTCTAGATGGAAGTACTCTACTCTTATCTACTGCTTGTAAGGAGGTTTTAATCAGAGTTGTGCATACTTGTATCCCATCATATGCTATGTCAATGTTCTTGATCCCATCTAGTATTTGCTTAGATCTAAATAAATTGATATGTTGGTTTTGGTAGAAGGATAGTAAGGATAAGGGTATCTTTTGACAAAAATGAGACTTTTGTGTACAAGGAAAAATATTGGGGGTCTTGGTTTCCACGATTTGAAAAGGCTCGGCAAGGCTGATGCATCTTACATAATGATACCGCGCTTTAGGTTCAAGTCCTCTAGGGTAAGAACTTCCCTAGGACTTCTCTTTTGGAGGCTCATTGTAGGTCTAATAGTTCTCGGGCATTGAGACTCATTGCCAAACTAATGCCTTTATTTCTGCTAACCCTTTTTGGAAATGGCTGTAGGGCTTTTAGCTCATCTCCAAGAGCCCAGCACGCCCAGGGTGCTACCTGCCTTAAGTTATGCCGCACACATCACCTTCTCAGGGACTATCTTTGCCACTATTGATGGTGCATGATGGTATGCTACCTCTCAAAAGATGGGCCCAAACAGTATCTTAAAAATGTTGATGGTTCTTTCTTTGCGGCAAAATGCAAAACTTTGCCTTAGCTTTTCAGCTTCTTCCATGGAGGCTGATGTTGTTTGTGATACTGTTCTTATGTCTAAAGGATTAACAGTCTCTTCTCCGGTAATCACTTCAAATTGTTTGTCTGTTATTCGAGCCTTGAATTGTGTTGAGGTTTCTCTTGACTGGGCTGCCAGCTCTATTTGTTGACGAGTCTTTTATTCTTCTTCTTCTTTGATAGTAATTGCCCCGTGAAGTAATGGAAGAAAGGGGGCATTTGACCAAGAATGGCTACTCCTTACTAGAGATGGGAGAGATGCAATCATGGATGGTTCTCTGCCGTTAGGGTTCTTCAAAAGTAGAAACAAGGGAAATAATGAAAGAAGAGGTTTATGTTAACAAGAGCAATTTGATCAATATATAATATGTTCTAATGTTTTTTGTCTCACGTTAACGGAATGGGTTTACTTATTAATTATTTAGAAAAGCTAGGTGGTATGCAAAAATAGGAAAACATTATTTTTTATGAAATTGTATCATAATTTAGGAACCTGATAGACCTTTATCCGCTGCTGTAACGGCAGCGCTGCTGTGCGCATCGTGTGGTGCAGCAGCGACCATGTGTGCACACATGGCCGCTGCTGTGCGCATCAACTGCTGCGCCGCATGATGCGCACAGCAGCGCTGCAGTTACAGCAGCGGATAAAAAAGCGAACCCGATGACCTCAATGTTGAAATTTCCCATGCTACATCAACGGTGATACGTGGAACGCTATCATTCATAACATTCACATGGGACCCACATAACAGGACATAAAATTAAAAAATAAAAAGAAAAACCAGACATTGTGGAACACATTTTCCTCATCAATTTTTTTTTATAGCAAAAACCGACTTCAAGAATGGAATCTTGTTGACCAATAAAACTTCTTGTCTTAGTATAACATCCCTCTTCAACTCCTCAATTCACAAGGACCTGCACACGATCGTCATTTTGGAAATAAAGTTGCAGAGATAGAAGGCTAGAAGATGATAACTTAGATCCTTCTGACTATCCCAGTTGGGTATTCAGAGTTCAGACCGTATTGAAATCCATCCATTCCCCATGCATAACATCAAAACCAGGATTTAAAGACTGATTCATCTTCGGCTGGTGGGATCTGTTAGTCAGCATCACTCTCAAAACACTTTTCTCCATTCCAGAAACGTTTTGAGAGAATGAAACACACACGGCAATAGCCGTTGGAGACCTTTTGAGCTTCTACGGATGAGCATTACAACCAGAAGAACCATGGCCATGATAACCAGAGGAACCATGGCATAACTATATATTAAACTGCATGCATCACCTTGAAAGAAAATCTGGTTATGTGCTTTCTTACTAGTGGCTTTTCTTGTGATGATGACTAAAATTGATGATATAACAATTGGAATTCTTGAAGTAACATCCACCACAAACGTTACATTTCAAAGCAACAGAGACAGAAAAATATGAAAAAAGAAATCAACGCGACTGATTTACAGTAAGGTGTTTCATCTAATTCCCTATCAAGTAGTTTACAAGAATCAGAGAAGCCTAGTATTAAATGAACCGCAATATGGACACTTGTGATAAAGCCAATGGAAGGGAGTTACACCTCTCTTCTCACAATCATTGCATAATATGACCTGCAATACTCACAAAAATTTAAATGAACAGCTCAGGAAGTATAAAACAAGAAAAGAGATGATGCAAAATAGATGAATGAGGAAGCAACCTGAGTCTGGCCAGAATACTCCACTGGGATTTTCTCTTCAGCTAACACCACATCCAGCATCCCAAAATACACCTGCCATACCATCATCTAAACCATTTAAGAAGAAGGCTGAAACCTCTTGGGTGTAATTCATATAAATTAATCCAAGGAATTGGAACTAAACAGTACTCATTATCCTGCACCCCTAAGTTGAGTGGATCTCCCCAACCCCAATCCCTCAACCAAACTAAGAATTAAATTATTGTCCTCGAACTTCACACCTCACTGTTAGCATGAACAGAATGCACACACATCTTGGGTCTCCTAAGTCCTAAAGTATACTTTTGCTGATACCCTAGGTTCTCTTGTATCCCTCACCAACTTTCTAGTTTAGGTGGTCCTCCCTGCAGAAGTTCTCTTTCTATTTCAGAAGATTCTGTAAGACTGAACAGGCCAAATTCTAGGAACTAGTGCATAGACCATCATGTATTTCTCAGGACTGTTTTTTTTTATCTCTTTGGTAGGAATGTAGGATGTGAAAGTGACCTGTTAATTTAACCCGGAAAAAAACAGTCACTTTTTAGTGAATGGAAGGTTTCTAATTGGATTGGCTATTGACAAAATTAATGTAAGGATTCTAATTGGATTGGCTATTGACAAAATTAACCACATTGTACATGTAGATACAAGTATTATGGATTTAAGCTTTGAAAAATTTTAAAAGAATCCCACCATTCTTCTATGTCAACCGATAGGTTTATGACTTCTTTAGGAAAAAATAGGCTCGGTGAGAACTGCAACATTAGAAATGCAACTAGAGCCAATTTCTACCTTGAAGGATTAAGGAGTGCAGCTTCTTTTGTGATTCAACATTCATAAACCATGGATTGTTAGTGGCAATCAAGCTATATCTTCTGGGGAAAAAAATTCTTAAAATGTATGCCAAAATTCAACGTGAATACCTAATTAGTATATAATTAATGAGAATTCATTGTTATAGAGTATGTTAGCATGGACATTGATTATAAAGATTAAAAACATCAGTTCCACTCTACTCAACTCTTACCTTATCGCAACTAAATGGGTTCGGCTACATGAATCCTTTTGCCATTTGACTCTATTTAGGGCTGTTCTTGATGTCAACATCCACAAATTAATCGAACTTAATTAAAAGTAAGCTATAGCTATAAATAAAAAAGCTGGAATTTCTCATCATTGCCAGAGAAAATAATGACAATGAATGATAATATAAGTATATATTTTGGATGTCATTGGATCCTTGAGTTTAAAGTTCAGGAATTTAGGACATTGCAACTAACGATTGTATTGATACTATTTTGATTGGTAGTTTAGAATATAATTATAGGGTTTTTTACAATTACCACCCCAAAATCTTTTGTATTTACGATTACCCCCCAAAAAAAAAAACTTTGAAACAACTATTACCCTCCCCTATTGCATACTAATAACCAACTGACCCCCACCATTACAGACCAGTTACGGAAGGGGTTAGTCGTGAGAGTATGCCGCTGCCATGAATTTTTTAGGACCAAAATACCCTTATATCAAAACGAAAATTTTCTTCACTTCACCTGCACTTCATCTTCTTCACTTCCTCTTCACCTGTTGCAGCAAATCGGTGGAAGAACTTCTTTGTGCTTTTTTTCCTTCCGTTTTTCTCCTTTTAAACTTTCCTCTCTTCTCGCTGTTTTCTTCCTCTTCGATCAACCCGGAAGCTATGTGCAGCAGCAGAGTATACATTTCAAACACCAGTCTCTCCACTTCAAAGAAGATCTTCTTTCACACCATGGGAGTGAGGTTCGAGCAGCGTTGTCTCTGTTCATAAGCACATCCGCCACAACATTTTCTTTTGCAATCACTCGATCTCCTTTATTTCGTACAACTTCGGACTTCTCAGATCTCAATCATGTTCGGCTGTGTACTCTGCAATCATGGCGAACCCAGAATCCAATTCTCGCTGTAAGAAGAAATCGAAGAAGGATCGAAAAACCATCTTCGTCTCCCTCTCCTTCTCCTTCTCCTTCCTGCTCCCATTTCAGGTATGATTGATATAAGCAATAACAGTTTTGAATAGTTCTTTCATGGGTGGACTGAGATTTGGATATATAAATTATAATCTTTTCTTTTGCTAAAATTACAGTAAACAACGTCACTACTACTTGGCCGTCAACAGAACCCAATTCAAGATGGTAAAATCAGAATCTATTATGCCCTTATCGAAATTTATTTTATTTTCCTGGAACCAAATAGATTCGGAGGGGGAGGATTTGAGGGATGGATGGGGAAGGAGGAGATGAAGGGTTAGTTGGGTGTTTGTGGTTTGATGATTTTGTTGAGTAATAGAAGGAAACCTGAGACCGATTTGGCCTGTGGAGTTTTAGGGCTGTTACTGTTAGGATCTTTGGTTTGGGATTGCCAGAAGGCGATGAAGGGGTGGGTTTTGGGGTTCTGCTCTTGTGCTCTGATGGTGATTTTGGGGTTAAGGAGTGAGCATTTACACATACGCCTTAAAGATTTAAGGGTTCGCTCTCCCTTCATAAAGATTGCCAGGGCAAGGAGAAGATGAGCTACCTAATCTTAGATTTGAAAAAAAAAGAGGAGAAATTTTTCTGATGAATTCTGTTCTCCACAGTTACAACTGTTGCTAGAACTCTCTCTTGCTTCATTGAAGAAGAATCCATTACTCACTCTTGATGTAGTGACAGAATTCTCTGAAATATCTATCTCTGTGACATTATCACAAGAACCTGGACGGCGAATCGAAGAAAACCCAAATTCTGAGCTCGTTTCCAAATGGGTTTGATTCTGATTCAAAGTTCTGGAATCTTGGTGGCTTTGATACAGAAAGTTGGGATTAGATCCCATTGGATTGATTGTGCTCTCTTGGAATTCAAACAAAGGGAAAGGATCAAAGACTTGCTTGGCCACAGGCTGAACATAGTAGTTTGAATCGTTAATGGAAACTGTAGTCCCAAGTTGTAAACTTGATAAGGTTCTCTGTTTCTTGGGCTGAGATGTTTGCAAGTAGTCTTCATTTCTCTGCATTTCTTCTCATCTTGTGCTTCAGTTACAGTCAAGGGCTTGTGGGTGTTTGGGTCAATCCCTATCACTGTACAATCTTCCCCTAGTCTACACCGTTTTCTCTGCAACCGACGCCATGGAAGAAGAAGAAGGAGAAGAAGGAGGAGGACGAGAACGGACGGTGATGGGGTGGGGGGTATTTTACAATTACCACCCCAAAAGGGCATTTTGGTCCTAAAAAATTCATGACAACGGCACACTCTCACGACTAACCCCTTCCGTTACGGGTCTGTAACGGTGGGGGTCCGTTGGTTATTAGTATGCAATAGGGGAGGGTAACAGTTGTTTCAAAGTTTTTTTTTTTGGGCAGGGGGGGGTAATCGTAAATACAAAACATTTTGGGGTGGTAATTGTAAAAAAACCATAATTATATAATCCCTACTCTTCATTAGGGTGCAAACACCACAAAATTGGCAGAACTTTTAGTTCCTACTTGGTAGCAGAAAATAAGAATATTTCTGTGATATTGTCAAATTTAACTTGTTCAAAGAGGTGATTCCTGTGTCTATGTGTTTTCTGGAGTCCAAAAACAGTATTAGGAATGGAAGGACTTTCTTACTAAAACCCCCTCTCCACCCCCCCCCCCCCCCCCACCCAAAAAAAAATGTTCAGAGGAGTTAGGACAGCATGTTTTGCAGCTGCAGTTTAAAATGAGGCGATTCTTGCAGTGACACTATTTGAGGATCCAAACAGTCTTATGCAAAGGAAACAGACTTCTTTAAAATTCAATTGCAAGTTAAAAATATCCATAGAGTGCATCATATGTGCACATGCAGTTTAATAAGATCCAATTTCACGAGAAATCCAAACTTCATCCTTTCTAAAGAACAGTTTATATGTAGATGGATCGAGTAATAGTCCATCAACAACATGCACTGCCTGGAATGTTAGCATCAAATAGATTTCCATCCACTAAAAATCTGGTAGCGCAGAAATTTCATTTAGAATCCCCTAAAAATATGAATAGAAGATTTCAACTGAAATTCATTTTAAGATGTATAAAATAAGAAGTAAATGATCACTCTGAGTAATTGTGTCTCTTTCAGAAAGCACTTAATATGAATCAGTATGAGAGCACAAAATAGAGGAAATTTTATGGAAGATAGCTGTAATAACTGACCTTCATGTCCCCCAGTGACTTGCTACAAATAGGGCAGGTATAGTGAGTACAGGTGTAATCCTAGCAGTGGTATTGGCAAGCATCCAATAAGTAGTCTGATCATTACATATTCTCTATGGTAAACACATGAATTCTGGTAAGGTTACGTAAGGCAAATACCTGAAAGCATGTTGAGTGCATCAAATGCCCACAAGGAAGTGCCTTCACTGGAGAGGTTGATGTGAAGATGTACTCATGGCAAATCGGGCAGTTTGATTCAAAACATTTTTCTCTGCAGATATGCACCGTAAGAGACTTTGACATGCATGCATTGCAGTTCATACAATGGAAGTAGTCACTACCCAGTCCTCTCCCAACTCGGCACAGGTTGCAGTAAGGGCAGTGATATATTTCCCTGTTAACATACTCAGTTTCAGGAATAAAACTTCACAGCTTAAAGCCAAATACCAAAGGGGTTGAATATTTTCTTACAGAATCATGGTGGCAAGATGCAAAGGAACAGACATGTCTGCATAATTAGATCAAGATATATGCACTAAGATTTCTTCAACAGATTTTGCATACCTTAAGACTAGAAGTGTTGATCTAAAAATTAAATCATTGATAAACTCTTCTTCATTAATTTCACTATACTTAGATTCAAGGACCAATCCAGAGTCGATTTCAGTGAATTAGAGAAGGATATCTAAGAATATGTACCAAGCACATGCATGTCATATTGAAGGAGTAAATTAGAGAAGGATATCTGCCTCTGCCTCTGTAATTTCAGATATGACAAGGAAAGTAGGAAGAGGCTGCTCTGGTTACATCACCTTTCATCATCAAATAATCTGCAAATATTGCAGAAGTATCTTGCCATGGACAAGCTGTTGCAAGAAATATTAGCGCATGTGGGATTAATGAGCTGAATTTTCAAGCATTTCATACACATCATCTTGGCCGTAGATTTTCTGCACATATATTTGAAACATAGCAGGAGAAGGATGCAAAAAATGAGAAGAATCAGTACGGGGAAAAAAAAGAGTGACGATGAAAAGCTGAATCATTGCTTATACTATACCTTTCCAGCAAATGATCAGAAGCCTCATCATGACAGTATCGGCATGTAAATAACTGATTACAACAGCTAGCAAACAGCTTACAATTCCTCTTATAGTGCTTGCAACCAAAAATTCGATTGACAGGGTCCTGGTAGGATGGACACTGGCCTGGAATTTCTTCCCCATTGCTTGAGAGAGTTGCTTCTGGATAAGACTTCTGCTGTGCAACAACCCAACGGCTGAAACATCAAGGAAGCTTATGTCACTTTTTCCATGCATATTTAGTGACTACAGAAAAGGACTGAACAAAGGAAGAGAACTTTCAGGTACATGAACAAAGTAACTGTATACTTGCATTATACTGAAAAAAGTGGACAAACATGGGATTTATACATTTAATGGACGTAACCACGGTTTTGGAATTCTACTAACTAGGTTGCAAGTCTCTTACTTAAGATAAACTACTAGTATGCATAGTTAGATGGAAAAGAGGGAGAAGTGCAGAAATTTCCAATCCATTATGCATTTTTCATGTGTTTGGTTGGAGAAGTACATGCTGCCAAGTCAAGATAAACTATTGCTTTGCTCAGATCAAAATGTGAAGACAAGTCCAAAATTCTCCTTTCTATTATGCAGTTTTGAAGTGTTTGGTAGGAGGGAAAGTTCTTTGTCCAGTTCTCATGTTTTTAAGTGCTTTACGTTTTGTCATTTTCCTCCTAAAATGAGAAAAAATATATCTCCACTATCCAGGATTTTCTTCCCAACCAAACAACTTGTGGAAAATGAAATTTTATTTTCTATTTCTTTCCTCCAATTTACCAATATTTGCTTCCTCTATTTTCCATCCAACCAAAAGAAGTCTATAAGTGTGTCAGCAACCCAGCCAAGTCTGCATTTAGCAACTGATTTTTGCAATAGGCATAGTTCGAGGTCTCTCTGAGATCTCGCGAGATCTCAGTAAATATCTCGGTATTTCAAGCTACCGAGTAGAAACCAGCCACGAAACAAGAAAAGAACTTAGTCTTGACCAAAATTCCAGTATCTCACCGAAAATTTTGGGCCTGAGATTTCAATTGAAATGTTACAATCCACCTTATTTAAATACCAAAACTCGACTTGTCTCGGTCGAAATTTCGACCAACTCTCGATGGACTCGACTGGTTTTGTCCGTTTATTGAAGAAAGCTTGCCCAAATCTCCTTTTTGCTCCAAATCTTACCCAAACAAGCTTGGAACAAGAGGATTTGTTGCTCAACAACATTTGGAGGAGATTTGTGTGGAATATGCCATATCAGTAATATATATATATATATATATATATATATATATATATATATAGTGTACACTACCAACCTAGGGCCATAAGTCAAACACCATTTTGGGTGTGATTTTTAAAAAATTTAAGGGTTCCACTATGTTTATCGGGCCTAAAACAGGCTGTCCTGCAAATTTCATGACCTAATTAGATCATATGGCCACCAAAACCAAGGGCCAAATTTTTTTTTAAAAAAAGGCATTATCTCGGCCGAGTTCTCGGTTTCTTGCCGAGATAACTTAGTTTTTAGGCTGGCCGAACCATGATCGAGACCGAGATCTCTAACCTTGGCAATAGCCAAGCTACACACTGCAATCAAGACTTAAAATCTGATGGAACTCAGTAGATCCTCCACCCCAAGATGAACCTGATCCAGCTGAATTTAGCCATATGAATGATTTATTTTGGCTTTCAGGAGAAATATTTTGAGGAAATTCCTATTAAGTAGGACAGATCAAATTGTTAGAACCAAATCCCCAACCGTCACCATATACACCTGCATATAAAGGGGTCAAGCATATGAAACCCCCCCCCCCCCCACCCCCTTCCAGGATTGACCATCACAACAGTACTTAACAGGTATCATACAGATTTGTTTGAAGAAAGGGGGAAAGAAAAGAGAAGAAGAAGAAGAAGCATTTAGCATCAACCTCATCAGCAGGTTCTGGATGATATATGATTTCCTCTGAGGATCTAAATGATCCTCACGTGACACTCTTCTAATCACAGACTCCAGATCTTCCTGACTCATTGCCAGAAGGAGCTCCTCCTGATGCCTAAATTTCTGATTTACCCAAGAAGACTGAAATGGTTTCTTGACCTGATGTGTGGAATCTATAACTTTATTGGATCTCTGCTTGTTGCCCTTGCTAAAAACTGTTGCACTTTCTGAGAATTGGTAGCTGTCCTGGTTTTCATTCATAATATCTGTTTCACCATCCCCTTCAACATTTCTAGAAGTTTCAGAATTACAACCGGTAAAATCCTTTGTTGAAAATGTCAATCCTTCATCATGACAGTTCCCTCCTTTTGCCTTATTAAAACATTCCTTAGACAGATAGGTTGCAATAATCTCCAATGGATTTGCTGTCCCAGAAGAGGAGATATGTGACTCCTCGACCACTTTAGGTATATCATAATTTCCCATATCTTCCCACCATTCTGCTAGCCATTCATTAAACATTGTCTTCTTTGTAGCATTACACCACAAGGACAGTATAGCTTGTCTTTCTCCTGGCGTTAATGATGCCATAAGCCAGGGAATCATTTCCTGCAAAATTTCTCCTCTTGTCCTCCCAAGCATGCATCCTACAATCTTTTCTTGCTCCTCATATGAGAAAAATTTTGTAAACAATGGCCAAAGTTCAATTTCTTCACGATGGATGTGTTCCCTTATGTTTTTATTTATTAATATACACATACAATGTAGCTCCATACACTGCTGGCTGTACCTAATCATTCTCTGGCCAAGTGTAACCTCATCCACCACATTTGACAGTGTAGACGGAAGTGCAAGACGCAATTCTGAAATCTCCTCAAGAACTTTGGATATATTACTAAAGTGCTCCCACTCAAATCTGTGGTCAATTCTGTAGGAGTGACTGATCTTCTGGAGTTCTCCCTTGGCCTCTAAAGCTGGGAAGACAATTTCATCTTCAGCATCACTATGGATTTGGTACAGAAATCGTACAAGATGAAAGCGCCTACAGAATTCCCTGAGAAACTCAACATCTTTAGCCACCATGGCCGACCCAGTGACAAGGTATTCTAGATCTTTTTTCAGGGCCTTGTGGACGAGAAAGATGCAGTCAATTGGTCTGGGTTCAGGACTGAGACTGGAATCAGCACAACCTTTTTCAGCAGGGAATTGGGAGAAGGAAGTTGATTTATTTAAATCTCCATAGAGAAATATACGCAGATTGATTCCGCTGGAGTACAACATGATATACTTTTCTTCAAAGCTTAGGATATTGAAAAATGAAGCATCAGATGGGCAGCTCTTGGCCCTGTTGGCAGAATTTGGTTTCATCAGACTGGGGTAGGATCTCTTGCAAGCTTCTGCATCTATATCTAGAGAAGAAACACCAGCCTCCTCGATCTGTTCAGGTAGGAAACATGTGCTTTTGAACATTTCCTGCAGCTGTTTTCTGAATTTGTCGACCGAGGTTTTACCTGAATATCCAATCCGAACCCACTCATGCAAGAGAGATGAGAAAGACTTATCAAGCATAGGTCCTGTGTTTTTTAAAAAAAGAACCCAAAAAAAAAAAAATCCCAGGTAATTAAGATAAACCAGTGTCATCCAATCATTTGAGAACACAAGTCAAATGCAGACCTGCCAGCTTTATGCTACAAAGGACTGTCTTAAATTCATCCTCCCTTAAATGTGCAGAAAACCAAGTTATCACGCATTTTAGCAACCCAAGTGGCATTAAACAAAGGCTCCGGTATAGCAGCCACTGCTGCTCTTCATGGTTATAGTGTTTGCAAATGATAGGGAAGACCTGGTAAGAATTCAAATCAGAAACAATGGTGACAAATCCAAATTCTTTTAAGTAACATCAAATGCTTAGAAAGGGATATAGGCAGTCACAAAAATTCACTGAGTGGAGGGAAGGTTGTAAGTAGTCATGGACCGGATATATAGTATTGGAAGTGAGACATTTTCTCTCTTTCCTCTTCTCTTTCTCTCTAGAAAGGATTAAGATCTAGAACCCCGATTGACTATCTTTTACAATTTAATGCCAAGGGCTGCCAATTGGCAGACAAGTTGGAGGACTCAGAATCTCCAATTCATTTACCAAAAAAAAAAATCTCCAATTCTCAATAGTACTTTGGGCATTCCCTTCTAAGTATCAACCTAATTTACATGTCTCTGCCAGCCCAAGTTCTTCTCTTTAACCTGATCCATATCCTTTTCCTCTTCCTTTTTAATAAATCTCTCAGTTAATCATTAAAGAGAAGAGCTGGAAATGGCAATGGAGGATGTGGATAAGATCATAGGAATATTATATACATTGAGCAATATCCAATTGGATGATCTGATTGGGGTTTTGACTATTACTTGAATATGTTGGGGTATATTTATTCTGTTTCCTACAGTCCCTCTTGGGGTGTATATATGATTTTCATTTTCCTAGTGCCTAATAAATTTACCTGTTATCTATCCTCAAAAAAGAAATGAAAAGAAAAGAGTTGTAAGAAATGATGAACACATAATACCTCTTTTTCTAGAATATCGAAGTGTTTGGAAATTTTCACCACAAAAGGTTCCAATTTCAGGCATAGCTTCTCTATAAGGCTGGACAAAGATGGCCCATCTTGAACAATGAAGTTTTGCAGCAATTGTACAAGACTCTCAATTTGAATTTCATCTGGCAACCATCGATGGGAGAAAGATAAGGAACCATCTGCAAGTTCATTTAACGCTGGGAAGAAGACTCTCTCCAAGGCAACACTGTAAAGAGTAAACAATACCATACATCTTCAGACATCACTATAAGGAAACCAAAACAAAATAAATTAATATAAGGATCTTCCACCTTGATCAAGCAATTTGGATTTCTACGAAACTTGGTCTTGAGCATAGTAATACCTATAGAAAATAAGGACATCTACAAGGAACTTTAACTGGGCATCAACTAAATCTGAAGTTGAACTCTTAGAGCTTCTTGTTTTATGCAACTCCTCCAGTAAATCTATCCGAATGGCACCATGCCATAGACAAAGGCATTCAAGAGGCTGATGTCTAATATCATTATGGAGACAATCTGATACACTCATATGCCAGGTATCCCCATATAAGGTCTTCTTGGACAAACATAATTTTGGCAAGCAGAAGTCTAGTGGTCTATGAAAATGTGAATAACATATTTCATTTCTTTCCCCAGCAGAGACCCCAATATGTTGGTTCTTCTTGCCAAGCCAGGACGCTACCACCTTCAAAGACAGATTCAATCATTAGCATTTGGCAATCAGAAAGCTGGTTTAAACTATCATAGTATCATCCAAAGATTGTTCACCAATTACCTCTTGTAACAGCTTTTCTCCAGGAACAACTTCTTTAAAACAAAGCATAACATCCTCCAGTTCATCTAGCGAAAGATAGGAGGCCATCCATGGCAAAACTTCCTCCAGAAATATTATAGGAATGCTACAAATAAACAGCCAGACAAGTGAAGCCTGCTCTTTGATAGAGAAATGCCGTATCAGCAATGGAAAAACCTGCATCAATATGTCAATTTATGGTAAAATCACAAACCTATGGACTATGACACGATGATTGAAAAGAGAAGGCCAATATCCTTTCAATACATGCTCCACAGAAGATGGGCAAAAGGTATGCAGTAGAATTGAAAAGGAAGATGGCAGTGATACAGACATTCTCTGAGAAAACAGTTCTGAAATGTCCATCTTGGGTAATCTTTGGCAAAAGATTCATCACAGCTATGCCAATTATGTTGATGTTTCAGCACTTTTGGGCCACAAATAGCTACCAATGGAATTTAATATTTTTGTTCATTTCTAGGGTTAGATTTAGTTATTTAAGATACCCAATTGAAAATGTATTTATTCAAACTTTAGTTAGGTTCACGTTGTCATTTGCTTTATTGAAAGAAAAATGCTCTGCACTCATTGTAAGGAATCTAGATTTTAGTTAGACCAAATAATTTGCGCTTCTGACTTTGAATTCCATTGAAATCTTGGAATTGCTTGAATAACAAGACTTCCATTTCCTGCAAATTCTTTCACCAGGACATTACATCCTATTAATGCACAACCAAGTCCCCAACTATTTGAAAGAAAGAATGTTTTCTAATTCACAACTTTTTACCAAATGTCCCCACTCAAGGTGCTTCAGGTCCTGACTGGGACTTGGGTCCTTGGGCTACACCTGCACTACCTTTTGGATTTGGCCAAAAGTTAGACCATAAGCTTTTGAAATGTTGGTAAAGGTTAGCTAGACTGGCCGTCCACCTAACTTGGCTGGGCAGCACACCTAGTTGTGCTACATGGAAGAATGATGTTGCAATTCTGACCATTGGATATCTAGGGAATGGTCTAGAGTGGCCATTCCATACATAGACATACACTCCCCTATATGTTCATGCACCCTTTTGGTAGTCCCAGATTTTTCAATGTTTTGTTTTGGCCCTAGGAAAACTCCGTTCAGGTTGAAAACTTGACATGTGAGGAGAGGGCCTTGAGGTCTACCAGTACATCAAAGACCCATTTGACATGCCACACAGCACAATTAGCAGGGCTGCTCAACCAAGCTAGGTAGGAGGCTTGCACAGCCAGAGCTTTACCCATTTATATTATTCTCAAAGGAAAACAATAAAGAGTGCTGCCAAAATGTCCCCAGCTGTACTGTAGGCAAAAATAGAATGCATACCTGCTCTTCTTCTTTCAGCATGTGCTGGCAAATTGATGATCTGATAGTTCCAGTACAAAACACTAGCTCTTGGCATGGCTGGGAAAGATTCTCATTATTTTCCAGTAAAACACTCAAGCGGTTGATAACAGGGTCAAAAAGGTCATACATGTTACTATGTTCAAGAGAATACGTGCTCGCCACATTTCTGACGCGTAGATCCAGTGCTTGAAAGATAAACTGCCATACAAATATAAATCTGAACTGTAAATAGTGCACAAGGGAACATATTAAACACCAAAAGATAACAACAGATGGGAAAAAGCAAACGAAAATGTGATTGGAGGATTTGTCAACATTGTAATTCACACAAAGAATTTGCACGTTGAATGAATACTTTTGGCTGCCTTCTCTCAAGAATTACTTAGTCCCTGCTAACGAGTACATTTTTTATGTAACAGGACACATGGTTTTGGTCTTTGCTCCCAATATTCCTCTTGTTGAATTCCAGATAAACCCATGGCATGGAATTCAAGCAGTTAAAAGCCTAAGCTATTAAGTTATAAGACCCTACATAGCAAGTACAAAGTTTTGGTACTAGTAGTGAAAATTAGCTTCCCTGGATGGCATAACCACCCAAATTGTCAAATTCCCTATTTAGAGGCAATTCTTCTTATTGAGAGTTTTGGACCATAAGAGAACACAGTAAGAGAAATGTTGGGGATTTTCAATACTACCTATTCTTAACGAAATGGACTTTTTCGCCTTTTGGTGATTCTAAATTTTTGCTTCAACTAATTTAAACCATTCAACATATGCATACAATACAGGTCTGTAAGTCCGTCCCGTAAATGGACAAGTCAGTTAACTCTAATTGGTCTCAGAAATGAAGATTGCAGCCACCTGGTTGAGCTATCAGATTATTTTGATACACGAAAAACTAACAAGTATACTTATGGAGCACTTCACTCCACTCATCCAGTAGTGGGAGAACTGATGATTAATATATTTCTTAAGCATTAATCGTCTTTTTATAGAAGTGTTTTCTCCTAAAACGCATCAACCGTGCCCTGAGAAACTAATTTGTAGGTTCAAATGATTAATAGGCAAACAGAATGAATAATTAGCACTTCGCAAGCAAATGTGGCCGAATCTAAGATCAAAATTTAAAAAAAAAAAAAAGTATGGACAGGAACTGGGGGAAACCTCATCCTTGGCAGCACAATGGTACTTGAAAGCGAGCATAAGAAAGTGGAAGCGGCGGAGAAGGTCGATGATCAAGTCTCGTTCATGAGGACCGGTCTCCCAAGAGTAGAGCGCAAGGCGATGGAGCTCGGAAAGCTCGGAGCGAAAAGCCTTGTGGAAGTGAAGAAAGAAGAGGATGGGAGCATCGACGAGTCCGACACCAGCAATGGTGTCTACCAGCAGCACTTCCTTCGCCTTCTTCTTCTCATCCTTGTAATCCACCGACGCCGTTGCAGGAATTGCGCCACCACCCATACAGACGGTACCAACCAACGCCAAAGCCCAACATCAAAGGCCGAGAACAACCAAAACGGAGCCACCACTCGAGAGCATCAGCAGCCCTCATTCCTTCCTTCTTGTTGCTTCCTCTTCGTGTCACTGCTCCCAATTTTTAATTCCTTTTTTCTTTGTTAATATACTTTGAAAAACTGTTTCTTCTGCCGGAGACTTCGATGGAGACGTGATACCCAACCGCCATGACAAGTGGTCAGTTCTGTGTTCCGTCAGTCTCTGCTCATACGAGGTGCAGGAGAGCACAGTCAGCATCCCATGAGGGTGAGGGTGTGCTCAAATTATATTCCCACACGACTTAAAGGCTTGCGCGCGTGTTCAGCTCCACGAAACATAAGGTATCTACGTGTCTCCACGTGCCTTCAACTTTCCTTTTCTACGTAACTGTCACTTTCCGTTGCCCAGACGAGTCGGTATCCGTAGGGGTGTAAATGAATAGTCAAAATCCGTTTCGTATTTGTGTCTGTATCCGTTTAGCATTCTTCGAATTCGGCCGAAAGCTTAACGGATGCAGATATGGATAGCTTATAGCTATCCAAAAAACTATATTTACATGTAAACGGATAAAATATCTGATCTGTATCCGTGTCCGTATCCGTTTAGCACTATCTGAATTCGTCTGATAGCTAATCGGATGCGGATGCGGATATAGCACTATCCAAGCCAAATCCGATCTGTTTACAGTCCTACGTGATCCTACCTTCCCTGTGGATCTCGATTGAATAAGTATCAGCATGGATCGGAGGATCAAGATTGTCTCCAAGGAGCAGGGAACGCCCAGGGCGCTGCCAGCTATTGGGCTGTGACACACACATCCCTAGGTGTACACCGAGATGTGTGTAACACAGCTCTACCATTGGATGCCCCCTGACAACACCTTGGACGCACACCTCCCTGGAGACGAGCTAAATTATGGATCGAATCGGCTCTATCGAACAAATTTTAAAAATAAGTTTTATATCCTTCATTTATCCCTTGTTCATACCGTGTCACCGATATGCTATCAACATGATATCGGGATTAGTCACTTGCAAAACTGGTACGTATCACCCAATACGATACCGATACCTCAAACCATGGTCAGGGGTATTGATGCAAACGTAGGGGAACGTGTAGCAAGGGCAGGTACATTGGATTGCACATGGGTGGTCGGCTATTACAGCGGCTGAATGATGAGGGCAGCCGTGGACTGGCGATGTGTGATGGAGGATTGGGCTCCTCTCCATTGAGTGGAGAGCCCAATGAGGTATCCGACAGCTAGGCTATGCTACACTCATTCCAACAGCTGACTGGGTACACATTGAAATGTGTGCAACACATCCCAACCATCAGATGCCTCATTGGGCTCTCCACTCAATGGAGAGTAGCCGGATCTGTGCGATGGCAAGGGTGGTGTTTGCAGTGGTGCCCAGGCAATTTAGATCCTCTACGGTGCACTACCCGTAGCAGCCTATGCAGCCCAGACACATAGCCGCACGCAATGTCCACCTTACCCCTGCTCGGGCAAGGCACTTGGGCAGGGTAAAGAGAACAATGCGCATGGCGATGTGTCGGGGCCACATAGGCCGCTATGGGCAGCGCCGTAGAAGATCATGATCCGTGCCCAGGGGGTGGGAGTTGGTGCTTGCAGCTACGGCAATTTTAGCTCGGCAACATCGACTAGTGCAACGATGCACACAGATGTGGTTTTGAAAGAGAGGCATGGTGTATGGCAAGGTGAGTGTGGGGTGAGGCCTTGAACCTTTGGCCTCAAGGTTACATACATGCGCAACAAACCATTGTGATAAAGCTCTGTTTGTTTCCATCTAAAACTTCAATAACAACAAATTCTCTCCAAAATATTATTTTCTGCTGTTTGTTGCAACATAAAATGCCAAAAAAAAAAAAAAAAAAAAAACATTTAACTGTACACGCCAATAAAAATTCCATTTAAAAAATAAAAACATCATTTGCAATGAAAATTCTACAACAAAACAAACAGGGCATTTTTTTTATTTCGTCAACTCTGCAAATTTTGATCGAGAATGAATATGGCTAAGAACACAATTATTCATGCTAGAAAAATTCTTTAGATGTTTAGTATAATTATAAGCAGAGCCCCATTATTTATTCAGGGATCAATCTACATATTAGTTCATTTCTCATGAACTATAACACAGGGGGCTGAGCAAGGCTATATAAGATAGTTATTATAACAAGATCCATATTTTTACATAAGAAGTTACTGGAGATATGCATGAATAAACGTCTGCTCTGCAAGGCCTCCTCCCTCAGACTAGGTATAATTTTCATTCCAGAGGTTCAAAATATGCTGCTTCTAATGCCTTGGCCTTTTCTGATGCAACAGCAGCATCCTCCCTGTTTGCCATTGTATAACCTCTCTCCTGGACCAACCACAATATATATATATATCATGTATGAAATGGAAAATACCAAGGAATTTATATATATACATATGGTTGTGAATATATGCAAGCTTGGATGCAGGCCCTTAGAAAAGTCTGCTAGGGTTCTAATGCATTGTAATCGATTTTCCTAAAAGGCTCCGTTTAGTTGCAAAAGGAAAATTAAAGGGAAGGGAAATGAAAATTTTCAAAACTTAAATAGGCAACTTCTGTAATCATTAACTAATATGATTATATAAACTGCTTAAATTTTTTATCATATTTAGCAATGATACTATTTAAAGGTAATTTTTATTTTACTTTTCATACCCAAGGGATTTGAATGCAAAGTAAAATGAAATTTAATAACTATATACGGAATGATTTAGAGTTAGTGATATACTAATGCGGGATAATGATTACAACAGTTTGTTTTTTAGGTTAAAATTTTTCACTTCCCTTCCATTCCATTTAATTTCCCTTGGAATCAAACGGAGCCTAAATGTCAATCATGGATTAAAGGTTTGTCTGAGCAAAATCCCACAAACAAAACAGAAAGACATGATAGCATGCATTATAGGCAGAGATGTACCAGCAAGCGCCATAAGAAAGGAAGCCCTTCCCTCTTCTTTATCGCCTTCTCAATTACTTCAATTGCTGCAGTTCAAATGTCATATCAACATGGAAAATTTGGGAAAAGTTTCAGGAATACAAGATATGATGGGAATACCTTTCTCAGCACGCCCGGAATTCAGCAGAATGCTGTACCAAACTTCATTGAAAACCTCAAGTTGTTCATCGGACGCCCCAATCATCTGGCATAGGAAAAAGAGACAATTCAACTCCCTACTGCTTATCCCAGAAAAGAACATGGAAAAGCCTCAGTCTAATCCAAGAGAAAAGTGTTGCAAAATTGTGATACCTTAAAGTTGTTCGCATCAAAATCTGGAGCGAGCAATTGAAATGCCTGTTCTAAATCGCCCCTCCCATATGCATACAAGGCCTCAGCAAGCTGAATATTGAAGGAAATAGGATTTAGGCTTCAACAGTTTACACAAACTTTCGCCTAAAAGGAATTTTGCTACATTAAATGAAAACAAAATATTTTAAAAAGAAGCTACTACGTATCTTAGATATATATACATATAGGATATGAAGTCCTACAAGAATTGTGGTATGAGCTTTATTTATTGCATGAAATGGCATCAATATGAAAATTGAGAAATTTACTGGTAATACATTATGCTGAAAGAGGAAGTTACTAAGCAATATAAACACATAAAATAAAAGATGAAAATTTTTAGAAACATGATTATGCATGCAATCATACACAATGATTTATTAAAAAAAAAAACATATAGACTATTGAATAAAATTGTAAAACTGGATCAATCAACAGTGTCTAAAGAAAACAGAATATATTGTTCAAAACAGACTATAAAATTTGGTTTAGATTCAGAGTAAAGCTCCTTAAAGCACAAATAATGTAACAGAACAGAGGCCATATCATAAAATATAAAAGTTGAACTATTGGAAGGATTTCCCTGTTACGTGATAAACCACGGAAACAATTTTATTACTGTTTACAAAAAAAAAAAGAGTCAGTAAGCGGTCTTAATATCACCCCTTGACTTTTCTTCACATGACTTGGTTTCTACATGTTAAATTGGCTAAGTTAACCATTGCCCTTCTTCATAACTTTTCTATTTATTAAGCATTTGCTGTACTTTCCATATTTTATTACTAGTAAACTGACTAAGAACTCAACTCAGCCAACTCGCTAATCCACTCAACCCGGAAGGGTTTCAAGCAAGTCAACTTTTATGCTTTAGAAGACTCTTCTTTTAAGATCATAAGGTGGCAAGTTAAGTACAAGAACATTTTCATAAGATAGGGTAACGAGAAATGATAAAAAGGAGTAATGAAGAAAACCTTAATTCCTCTCTGCATTGACAGCTGCTTCTTCTTGCTCATCGAACAAATCCTTTTTTTTTTTTTTTTTTGTGGGGGGGGGGGGGGGTGGGGAGGGGCAGTTAAAATCAAAGTCAAACATACTATAAATTTCTATTTATTCATAATTGAGCAAAAGCCTGAAGTAAGTTAGTCAAGATGCCACACCCAAAACCATGAGGCTCCATCTTCTAGTTGAACTAGTAAATTCATGAAAGGAAACCCAAAAAAAAGTAGGACAGGAAAGCCTTTTGGCAGTCTCAAAACTAGGAAATGACCTGCAACTGCCATTTTAAGTATTTTCTATTGAAAATGCCAAAAATAGCCCTTAATCCTTCTGCAGTCTACAATTAAAGAAGAACAAAAAGTCACAACATTCCAACCATTTCATTATTTTTGGGATAAAATGAGGGAGCCACATCCAGAAGTCCTAACTTTGAAAATCTAGATATCAACACACCTTCAAAATGGTAATTCCAAACCACCCTCCCCAAATAGGGATGGCAACAGGGTGGGGCCGAGTGCAGTTTAGCCAAACGTTGCCCCTCTAAACCTGGCCCCGCCCCATTTAAGACATTGCTCAATCTAACTCCACCCCACTACCATGAAACATGCCGGTGGCCTGCGGTTGAGGCAAGGTTGGTTAGGTCGGGCTTCCTTATGTTCTTATAAAACCCTAATCCGCACCATTGCCATGCCTCCCCACCCTCCTCCCCCCCCCCCCAAAAAAAAAGACGACCTTACAATGGAATGTTGGAGTTACATCACGAGAAAATATATTTTTTTTCCGAATTACCTGGATTTCATGCCATTTAGCAAATCCTCTGCTTTGTTGCTTTCCTTCACAGTACCGAAGGCCCAGAGTATCAGCAGATCAAGGAGCCAATCCACATGCCAATTGGACTATCAAATGACAACATGCCATCCAGGAAAGATAGAAAAGTTAATTGACTGTATCTTAAAGTACCAACTTATCCTTAAAAAATGAAATAGTAAAGATAATAACCAAAGAAAACTATAGAAAAAATCAAAAAAATCATATTAAAATTAGCCCCACAAAACTCACATAATTATTAAAATGGCTACTTTAAAGTGTAAAGGCAAATATGTGATAAGAACGGAATTGCAGCTTAATGTTTATATCAGCAGTCTCAGGAATGTCCCATGTGGTTAATTAGGCCAATGGATAAAGCTGACAACCACAACATGCAGCCAAGGCAAGGTGGAAATTCAGAACGCATGGTAAAGGGCGGATCCTACTAGGTACTTTGATGAGATGAAAATGTATCTTTTTAGAAGATTATCGGTCTACTTATAATTGCAAATCTAATAATTCAGGTTGTGGCATAATAGAGGATAGAAGGAGTTTCCAATTTGTAAAGGGACAAACACCAGTTCCCAACCCCTTATTTTTCACTAATTACCATCTCCTGATATGGTGAATTGTTTCCCCTGTAGCTCCAATTGTAAATCTTTCATGAGTCGTAACACCTATCTTATGAAGGCACTTTTTGATTGTTGAGCAATCTGGTGGGGCTGTGGTGTTATTCGTTGTTGTCAACACAGCCAACACACTCCCAAGGTGATGGGTGGATGGCTGGAGTTGAAGGATAGTCTGTTGAGAAGAAGAGGCCAAGTTTCAGCAGTTTGGAGAAATGTAGCAACTGCCCAGATTTGACGTCGAACTTAGTTCGTCACTGGATGAACAATCTTCGATGTTGACTGCACTATTGTCGACTTTACATCGATGTCGAGTGGAGAGTGTCAAATGTCAAAGTGCATATTTGATAAATTCAACATTCTTAGCATTCTGTTAGACACTTAAAAGGGGTTTGTCGACAGAGAGGCCATGTCCCTCGACATACTCTTGACATCAAGCCAGTCGCATCAAGTGTCAATGCGGTAACACGTGACCTAACATGGTTAAGTCATCCTTGGATTAAGTGGCCTATTGGCCATTTGAATTTTGATAAGAAAATATTCGCACTTGAGAGAGAAGACAAGAGAGAGCTCCACGAGAGAAGGAACCCAAGAACCCCCATACATATCCTAAGGCCTCCATTAATGCTTTCAAGCATCAAAAAGAAGGGTTGGTGATGTGCATTTATGAAGAAACTTAAGGGCTGAGAGAAGTAGTGGAGACTGGAGAGAAGCATCATACAAACCCTGAAGAAGATTCAAGAAAGGTCCTATGTGCTTGGTTGTTCCTTGAACCTGTGCTTGTATTGGGGAGAAGCATAAGAGAGGAAGAATGGAAGAGCAAGATTCATTGTTGGTAAAATATTTCTATTTTACATTTTTCCTCTTTCATGTATTAAAGACTATAGACAAGATGTTTGTAAAAATATGTCAATCGTTTTTGGGCATTTAAGTTTGTCATTTAATTGTAAAGAATATATCTAGCAAGGGAGTGCTTCTTTGTAGTGGGTGCTACAAGAATCTAGGGGTTGGGGCTCCTAGTGGTGGTTGTCACTAAAAGGTGTATTGTGCATTATACCTAGGCCAGATTTGGGTTGTACCCCGAGCAGTCATTTGCACCGTGGACATAGCACATCGGCAAACCACATACGTCTCATCTCTTGTGCCTGCATCTTGTCATCTGCTTTATATTGTGTATTTGCTTTGTAGATGTGGATGTGGATGTGGATGGCTATGTGATGGGTGGTAAATGAGTGGTGACTCTCCATAACATAATAGTGACAAGTACATCATCAGTGAAGAAGCTTTTGTGAGCCACTGATTCACCCCTTCTCAGTGGGCTATTGTGTTCAACAATTGGTCAGAGCATGGTGTTAGGGACATTCTAACCAACTTTGGCAGATTCTAGTGAACAACAATGGAGTCAGGTGAAAGGTTTGCTTCAATAAAGCTCCACTATTTGATGGGTCCAATTACGCATTCTGGATGTTGAAGATGGAGACGTACCTCAGTTCCTTGGGGCATAATGTATGGAACTCCGTGGTGATTGGTTACACAACACCTCCACAGATCTGGTAAAGAAGAAGAAATTTGAACAGGATTCAAAGGCAAAATGCTATCATGAGTGAGTTAGTTGACAGTGAATTGGTGAAGGTCATGGGTTGCAAGACCTCTAAGGAGATTTGGGACAAGCTCAAAAGCATCCATGAGGGTGATGCAAAAAATCAAGGAGGCTAAGCTCCAATCCCACAGTGCACAGTTTGAAGTGCTGAAGATGAATGAGGAGGAGGAGAACATTGAAGGCTATACATGCTTAGAGTCAATGAAGCAGTGAATGCTACCAAAGGACTTGGGGAAGAACTCAAGGATTCAGTCATAGTGAAGAAAGTTCTGAGATCCCTACCTCCCAGATTTGATTCCAAGGTCTCCGCCATTGAAGAGGCAAAGGACTTGGACGTGTTCAGGATGGATGAGATGCACAGGTCTTTGACTGCTTGTGAGATGAGGATTGGCAGAACCAAATTCACTGACAAGGAATCAGCTTTCAAAGCACAGAACCAGAAAGCCAAGCAACAATCTAAGGATGAGAGCACAAATGAAGAGATGGAAGCCAACTTTGTCAGAAAGATGATAAGGGGAAAGGCAAAGTACAAAGGGAAGCTGCCTTTCAAATGCTTCGACTGTGGAGGTGTTGGACATTTTGCTGCAAGTATCCACTCAAAGGAAAAACTGAAAATGAGGACACCTTTAAGGGAAGCAGTGACAGAAGAAATAAATATGTTCAGAAAGGTAAACCCAAGAGAAGAAGTTTCAGCTCAAGGAAGTGCAACAACTCTTCAGGTGACCACCCTGAAAAAGATTCTGATGATGAGGGAAATGAGGCCCTCTTTATGGCCTTTGAAGAAAAGGAACCAGAGCAAAAAGTTGCAGAGTCAAATGATGAGGAGCAAGAAGTTGAAGTTGACCTTGAAGGTGCGCTCATTGCAGCACTAGATGAGATAAAGGTAGAGAAAAGGAGCAACAGAAAAGGCAAATGAGTTGGTTCTTGAGTTGAAGGTAGACATGAAGAGTCTAAGAAGATTACTGAAGGTCTTGAGACTCAACTCTGTCTTTGCATATTGTTGAATGCAGTAAGCTAAAGGAAGAAATCACCAGTCTCAGTGTACAGTTGGTAGACCTACAAAGACCAAGCACCAAACCTGAGAAAGAACAGAGCACCAACAAGCTTGATGATTAACAACCCTGTCAAGATTAAGGACAAGAGGAGGTTTGAGAAGCTTCAACAGTATGAAGGAGGCTTGGTGAAGTTTGGCAACAATGATAGTGCCAAGATTGGTGGGAAGGGCACAGTCAAGCTGAATAATGGGAAAGTAAAGTCCAATGATGTTTTGTTGGTGACCCGGCTGAAGCACAACTTGTTGAGCGTGAGTCAAATTTGTGACAGAGAACACGATGTGATCTTCAACAAGATGGGTTGTGAAATCGGAAGGGCAAGCGGTGGCAAACTAGTGGCAGCAAGGTCAAGGAGATCAGGGAACTTGTACACTTTGTCAGAAAGTGTAGAGATCTCTTGCTTGATTGGACCGGAAGAAGAGCATTGGTTGTGGCTCAAGAGACTTGGTCACATCAGTTTTGACAATTTAGCCAAGATCACCTCCAAAAAGATTGTGAGGGATATTCCCAACATTAAGAAGCCCTCCAACAACATATGTGCATCTTGTCAGAAAGGGAATCTGACTAGGACTTCATTTAAAGCAAAGGAGTACCATACCAGTAAACCTTTGGAACTTGTGACTGCTAATTTAAGTTTGATTTAGTCCTAGTTTGTTAATCCTAGTTCTACTGGTTTTATTTCATTCCTATTGTAACTAGGAATTCCTAATCAGATTAGGAGTTCCCTTCTCTCTTGTATTCTCAAGTTATAAATATAACGATTGTGAGGGAGACTGTACATCCGACAGTTCTCTTCTCTTCCCATCTTCTTCTCTCCATCTCTTCGATTTTGGTATTCTTCAAGTGTATTTAGTAACAGTTATGACTAGTGTATGTGGATGGCTTTGATGGGAGGTAAATGAGTGGTGACTCTCCATCACATGGCAGTTTTTGTGAGCCACTGATTCCCCCCCCCCCCGCCTCTCAGTGGGCCGTTTTGTTCAACATCTTTGATCTAATTAAATTATATATCACTCACTTTTAACAAGCTAGAAGAAACAAATGCTGACAGAAGAAATTTCCAATCTCTAGTATTGGACGAAATGTTCAAGTCACTCTGTGGCTACAGAATATGGTCTAGATGAACTATTCCTGTATCATGCTTCAGTGGAAATATATTAAATTAACAACAGAAGATCAAATACTCATTTAGCAAAGCCAAAGTCTCTCTAAAGAATTCACTCTAACAGGGTCTGTGCATTAGCAACAATTTCCCCTGGCGTCCCTTTAATCAAGAAAAGATTTATAGTTATGCCTAGCAATGACCATCATGTTTTTTGTCCATGTAGCAATACCAACTTCTTTACATAAGACTATCTGAAATTGATAAATGGTACTCTTACTCGATCCATCAGATGGCCTGCCAAGGTGTCTAGGCGGTCTCTAAAGAAACCCATTTGACCCCGTACATACATCCGCAACAGCAAACCTAGAGCATTCAGATACACCTGGATGCATCAGAGTAAAGTGTCATGAGTGTGCAATCTGGTTGTGGCGAAGAGGGTAATTAGTAAGGTACCTCTGGACAAGCATCAGTTCTTTGCAACTCTTTCCAGATATTTTCATCATAAATCCTTAAGATTTTGCTAATTGGAGAATGGCCTTCCATGTAACAAATAGCCACATGCCACCAATTGTGTGTGTACCTTAAAATAAAATTTGTTTAGCTGTCTCAGACACTAAATAAAGTGCTAAATGACTAAAGTCATAACAAACTCTGATGTCATAGAAATAAATTTACTATACATGAATGATGAACAAGATCCCCATGAAGGAGAATATTCTTCCATGAACTCTACTGCTTCCTTGAAACGACATTCATACTGTAAGACATGACAAAACTGCACAAGAATCCACAACATTAGTAGAATCCATAAGGAATATAAATATGAAGCTTCCCTGCATACAATTAAATAAAAAGCTTCTTAACCCAACCAGTAGGTGTAGGGGAGTCAATGGTTCCGCCATCAGTGTATCAAAACCTGCTCTGGTTAATAGTTTTTTTTTTTTTTTTCATGAAATGCCCTGCTTAATAGTTGCAAACAAAAAAAGGGCGTACCCAGTGCACGAGACTCCCGCCACTGCGGGTCTGGGGCTGGTCATAATGTACGCAGCCTTACCCGTGCTTTTGCAGAGAGGCTGTTTCCAGAGACTCGAACCCGTGACCACTTAATCACAATGGAGCAACCTAACCGTTGCACCAAGGTCCACCCTCAATAGTGGCAGACAAAAATGGCTTGAAATTGACCTGATTGGTTCCAGACGTACAATAATTTACATGTCAGATCAGGTTAAATATAAACTTTGTACAACACATCCAGGATACCCAGACTAGACAATATTAAGAATTAATTTCGATTTCCAAGGTGATGCATTGAACCCCGATCACCCAAACAATCAAATCTGGATGTTTTGGATAAGTAAATGGGTACCAGCCAGCAACTAATTGGTAGATAATTATTACATACTATTTAGACTACAATTTCTTTAGTACAAGAATGGAAGCAAAGGATAAAGAACTTTTTATATCACAGAATTAAAAGAAACAGACAATCATGCTAAAGTTAAATGATATTTGTGCACGCTGGTTGTGTGCATCAAGTGCATGAAACAATGGATTTCATTGCCACTACAGTCAAAACAATAATAAAATTGTCTGCTTTGATGTTTGACATACAATAAATTGTACACATTTGATAACTAAATACTTCTTGTATGTGCCAAATAATATAAGTAAACATACAAAATACGGACATTTGGAAGTACCAACTTAGCCAAAAGACCAGTCCTGCATATCCCTCAGCAACATCCCATTCGCTTATATTGGTACATGAGAAATTGCAGAGTAGCCCCCCCTTTTTTTTTAAATCTTGGGGTAGACTTCCATGCCCAACTCATCTGTTAGCATAAGAAAGTAGTTACAATAATGCTTTCAAGCCTTAACTACGGTGTTAAAATGCACAAAATTAGTTGAGAAGCTCCCATGATGGTTCTTCCTAACTTCCTGGAAGTGGACCAAACACTTTCCACTTTTAATCTGAGGATGAAGTGCATTCTTACCACCTGTTGAGTTACATGCATAAATTGTACTTTGGCCGTTTCTAAAATAAGGAAATATCTTTAATATTCTAACCAAGAAATGTTACGATTCATATTTCCTATAAAAAAAATAACAATTCAAAAGAGTTCAGATAAACTACCATATTGCTTAAAACATAAAAAAACATATAAATATCCTACAGATTAGGAAATGTGGTAGCTAGGGGAAGTGTTATTGCATGGTTGGCTAGAAGCTTGGCTATAAGCCTTGCACATTCAAAGATTCAAGACAAACCAGCAACCACATCCAAAGGTCAAATGTTATGGATCCTTCTTGTGTCTGTCAGCACTTCATTGATAAATTTCGGAGTCCACAAATAGGACAATAACATTGCAACATAACAACTAACTACTGAAAGATTAGCCAGCATTGCATGAAAGGGTAAAATAAACCTGTTTCTCAATTGCTCATATAAATGAATAGATTCAACATCTGAAACAGAGTAAACATGAGTATTACTTGTGGTTCAGTGCTAAACAATTATATCCAATAACCATATTCAATCCAGCAGGAAACTTGATAGACCAAAATCTGAGTTCAACAGTCAAATTGATAATAATACAACATAACAACTAACTACTGAAAGATTAGCCAGCATTGCATGAAAGGGTAAAATAAACCTGTTTCTCAATTGTTCATATAAATGAATAGATTCAACATTTGAAACAGAGTAAACATGAGTATTACTTGTGGTTCAGTGCTAAACAATTATATCCAATAACCATATTCAATCCAGCAGGAAACTTGATAGACCAAAATCTGAGTTCAACAGTCAAATTGATAATAATACAACATAGGCATGCAGAGTCTGCTCTCAAACAACTAAACGATATCAAGAGAGGCAGGTAAAAACCCATGTCAAAGAATGCAGTTTAATGTATTCATTCAAAGAGCTGGTAATAAAATTGACCCACATTATGCTGTGACCATAGATCTCGCTTGTTGATTTCTAAGCCCTTCCTTGCTGCCTTCTCAGCATCTTCCATTCTGCCAAGTTCTAACAAAGGAAAGGCAAGCATGCCATATATGAAGTTCTCTTGTTGATTTTGTGGCAGGACCTGTTTAATTTACAAAATATGAAATTTTTTAACCCATGGTAAGGCCTCAACCCCCAGCAAAATTCAGTAGTTAAATAATCTTTGAAAGACTTAGATGATGCACAGGATGTCGTACAAAATTTACTTTCTTGAATAATAATATTTTAACAAAGCATAGCAGAAACTGCTGACAGGACAGTGCATTATTTGTAGATGAACCTCTTTACTTGGGAGGGGGGGGGGAACTGTCTACGATTCTTTTTTTCTAGAAGGAAACTAACCTGTTCAACAAGAACCATAGATAGGTCAGGCCGACCCATGTAGAAGCATAGAACTTGAGCCCTCTTCAGAGATACCAGGTCCTTTGGAAACTGTTTTAGCAGCTGGAAACATGGAACATCACAGGCAAAATTACATAGCCACACAAAACAGCAATTAAAAGAAAATGTTTTTGCAAGGGATCATGATTTCATGATTATACATATAGATGACCAGCGGTTAGGTTGCTCCATTGTGACCAAGTGGTCATAGGTTCGAGTCTCTGGAAACAGCCTCCCTTCAAAGAATCAAAGCAGGGTTAAGGCTGCGTACATTATGACCCTCCCCAGATCCTGCAGTGGTGGGAGCCTCGTGCACTGGGTATGCCCTTTAAAAATAGATGACCAGCGGTGGAATCCCATAAAAATGAGCCACAATTCGAAACATGGAAGAAATCTTATGAGGTTCAGCAGGGGGAAAAAATATTAAGTAGGCCCACATAAGAAAAATAAAGCAAACGGCACTTTTGCTAAACAAGCTGGAGAAAAGTGCAATCAGATTTGTAACGACAGATAACGTTTCCAACTTATAAATTTGATGTTGAAAAACATAATACGGCTGTCAGGTAGAAGCATAAGCGGAACTTTTTTCACTTTAAAAAAATTGTTGAAATACTCAATAGAGAACACCATTGGCACCCTTCAAAATTTTCCTACCAATTGGTTTTATAAATAGAGAAAACTGTTGTATTTATGAAGTTCCAAAATGTATTTTAAAACATACGATTTTGCATGTTTTTTGCCTTTAAAGTTTGACCCGTAACCTCGGGTTTGCTTTTGATAAAGCAAGAAGTTGGAACAACTTTTTAGTCTCACATTGTTCATGAAGGAGGATGAAAATTAGCTTTTATATATATATATATGCGAATATAAGGGTAGGGTTCCTTGAAGAGAGGTCTCTGTCCTCTCCCGTGTCCCCGGTTCGTCCGGGTGTTCTATTGAAAAGACATCTTCTTATGGGGGGTGTCTCTTCTTTAGATATACCCATTCATATGGGTTGTGTTTCTTCCCTGAAACACATCCATACATGGGGAAGTCTCAGAAACTCAGAATCTTCAAGAGAAGATTAAATCATGGCCATAAATTGTAATTGTCACACCCCTTCGTAACAGGCACCTCAGAGGGTTACTTTACCTCTATAAAAAAGGGTGGGTTGGCAATTCATTCCATTCATTCCTTTCATTCTCTAGAGGTAAATAGAGGGTGGGTTGGCAACCCATTTCATTCATCCCTTTCATTCTCTACAAAGCTTTTCAAGCTTTCTTCTCTTAAGTCTTGTAAAACATTTTTGCAGTTTTCTTCATTTCAGTCTTGTTCTTTCTGTTTTGTTTAGTGTTGAGCACAACCCTTGGAATCCTTGCATAGCCTTGTGAGTGAGTGCAGCACACTACTATATAGCCTCACATTTTAAGGGTTGTTCCATCTTGGAGGTTGATTGGCAAGTAAACCCCTTTGAACCAATAGAGGGCTCTACATCCTTAAGGAGAATGAACATTTCGCACAACTCAACCCAAGTTGCAGGGTTGTAGAATCCGAATCAAGTGAAGTTGGTACTGCCTACTCTACACTGGATTCCAATTCAGCCATAAAATAAGTACAACAGAGGCAAATAAGAAATCAAAATCGACGAGGAACTGAAGATCCAACGTACCTTTGAGTGTGAATCAAAAGCAGCGTCGTCGTCCCTGTCTTCAGCTAACAAAGAGGAAATGGCTTCAAAAACCGCTTTTTCATACGGGGTAGCTTGTACCTGAGCAATTTGAAAAGGAGATTAGGAAGGGAAACATAACTAATTCAAACGGTAACTCAAAAAATGTAGATAGAGAGAGAGTTACAAGTCGGGACTCAGCAGCGGCGAGATAAAGGGGAAGACGAGATGAGTCACTGATTGAGAGGAAATGGGCAGCGAGAATATTGGCGAGAACGCAATCCGGGTCATTGGACGCTGCTTTAAGAATCACTCCTCGCTCTCTTCCATAGGTAAGACACTTCAATCCATCCAAATAAACCAAAGTCAAACTAATTTCTGAACATTAGGGTGAAAAAGGCGGTGGGGAGGAGAAACGAGAGAGAGAGAGAGATTATTGTATTGGTACCTGGTGGTAGTAAGAATTGATGGCGGAGATGCAGGCATCCGAAGAAGTTCTCACCTGGTATCCCCATCTGTCCACTTTCACTCCTCCCCCCTCCATCAGCTTCTCTCTCTCTCTCTCTCTCTCTCTGGACACTCTTGATTGATCGGTCGGAGCTCCTTAGTAGATCAAATCAGAGAAAGCTTCTTCCGCTAGTACCAAAGACCCAGCGAGAGCCACAGCGTTACCGCGAAGGTACTTAGAGGGTGTAACGCCCCGTCACCAAATGCCCAAGAAGGCAAGCACTACGGGGACAGCTGTTAGTGCAGCTGACAATGGTTTCGATACCTCGTTTTCCTCACCTTAGTATCTGTTCACTATCCATGCATCGGACTCCTATACTCTGGGGATGTGACACGTGGCCGAGATGCTGTACGGATGGCGATGATGGCTGTGCGCATCTCTAAGCGTGGTGAACATGTGGTGAAGACTCATGGTTTTCAGGGTCGGTATCGTATTGTCTGTATCGGACAATACGTATCGGTTTTCCTAATTATCAATATCGATACTGTATCGGTGGTACGGTACAAACAAGAGGTAAAATGGTCAGAAAACTCTTTTTAAAGGAAATTCAAGGGTATTTTCATCCGGTCCAGGCCGATACCTTATTAGTATTGTATTGGTTTTGTGGGTCACCGATACCTGTTCTAATACTGTGTACTAAAACCATGGGTGGAGAGAAGCATCACGCTCAGACAAGCGCATCCATCCTCGCCATCTGAACAGCACATCGGTCACTTGTCAAGCTGTGGGGGTGCGTCAAACATCTTCCAGCAGACCCCGAGTTGTATAGGAACTCGATTCGTCTTTCCATCCCCCTTCATAACACCAAAAAATTTTTAAAATGTCAAATATTCTATCGATGAGGCAAAAACTTAAGTTAGTCATTAGTCTCTATATCGCCGAATCGTCATCGTCTACGATTCCCTGATCGGTGCGGTTCCCTAGTGCCTCTCACAAGAGGGGGGTGGGACTCACCCGGGGCACTTGACCGACTACTCTGCCCGAGTGGGATCCACCCTCCTCTTGTGAGAGGCACTAAGGAACCGCATCGGTCAGGGAACCGCATACGATAAAAATTATTGTATCGCCACGCAAGGTGAAATTACTTCTTCTTCGTTTTTCCATTGGAGTAGATGTGGATTACATAGAATAAAGGGCTTCCCACGAGGCTAGTGAAAGAGGAAATCTGTATGCCACACCAATGAGAATTTGAAGAATCGTATCATATACATGGATCCACATGGCCCATATGTTCAAATAGTAGAAAGAATGTCAGTGTAGGCTTCACGGCTTCTTGTGTATGAGAGAGCATAAAGCAAAAAATGCTAAAATACTTGTCTTTCCCGTCATCATTATAATAGTTTGAAATACATGACCAATGGACATATAGTCCATAGAGGGCATAAAATGATTGTTTTATTTTCTTTTATTTTCATGTTATCTAAACATAGCCTTAAATTAAATGCTTATCTTTTCCGTTCATTATAATATTTGAAAGGGTAAAATTACATGTCATCCCCTGATTTTCAAACGAAACTCAGATCATCCCCTGGTTTTTGAAAAAATTCAAATCACCTCCTCTACAGTAACAGTGTTAGTCTGTTGTTAGTTATTGGTATGAAAGGACTATTTTACCCTTATACTAAAACAATAAAATTAAATTTACAATACTACCCTTCATCTTCAACATTGGTCAAGGGTAGTTTAGGGATTTAAATTTATTTAACTGGCTGACATCATCACTTAACAGCATAAAACTAACGGTAGGGACTAATTTGTCATATTGAGATCTAAACCAAGAGGTGATCTGAGTTTCGTTTGAAAACCAATGGGTGACTTGTAATTTATCCTATTTGAAATAGATGGCCAATGGAAATATAGAGGGCATAATGGTAAAAGGCCTAGGTAGTTTTTTTAATAGAAGCATCGTACTATAGTAGACCTATTATATGAAAGTTATGTAGATGTCAGTGTAGTTGTCACATGAGTTTATCTCTATCTTAAAAAGGTATGGGCTCCAACTAGGGATGTAAATGGCGAAAAACCCTTGCATCCATATTCGATTTAGGGCATCCGTATAGAGATATCCAAAATAATTCGATTAAAATCTCAAAAATCCGAATACTTAATAATAAAAATTAAGTAAATAATGAGGTTTTGAAGTTAAACAAGTTCTAGTGATGATAATCATGATCAAGAGATATGGATTGAGAGAATTGTATCCGCTAGGAAGTACACAAGATTTAAAATCCGCATCCGATCTCGAACCGTTAGAGGTATCCGTATTCGCGGAATAGTCCGATAATCGACCGTATCCGATCAACCGATCCGTACATCCTAGCTCAAGCAAACCTTGGATTTGTTATGTTTTTCTAATCTCATACTAAGATGTACCATCTGTGTGTCATAATTTAAAATAGAGAAGCAGTTACGGAGTGCTTACGCAATTTCATCTCTCTTTTCCTTAAAATAAGGGGGCAGAGGTGTCTTTTCACATGAGGAGGAGAGAGATAGACTCATGGGAGTGTTGACGTAGGCCACACTCCAGAACAGAGAACTTTTTCCCTTTAAACTATTAATTAGTTAAATGGTTAAGATTTAAGTCGAACATTAAAATATTAAAAAATTATGATTGAGCTATTTCCTTCTAATTAGATTTTTTTGAAGTTAATATTGATGATGTGATCTCAAATTTATTTTTTTTTGGTAATAGATCTCAAATTATATTGTACCATCAACTATGATGTTTATCATAATTTAAAATGTTATAGAAATGTGATGATCTAAATTAAATGTTGAAAAAGAAAACAGTAAATTACATAGACGTCCCCTCACCTAAGCCTTAAATATATGGACCTATCCTATGTTTCTGAAAAATACTCAGACCACCCCTCTACTTTCCAAACTTTATTGCACAATCCCAATACGTAAGTGATTTAAGGGTAGGTAATGGCTTAATTTGAAAGTTTGATTTTTATTGACCATACTACCCTTTGAGAGGGTTGATGTTACCGTTTTACCCTAAAATACCCTTTTGCTCTTATATCTACCCTTACCCTTCTTCTTCTTCTTCTTCTTCTTAGAACACCACTGCCCATTGTCATCGCCATAGTGATGCCATAGTGGATCGGATTATTGGCCTCATCGAGGAACACCTGGAGAGACTCCAAGTTAGCGATGTCAGCCTTGCTACCCTCTCTAATTGCTCCAACATGGAGATCTTGCACCTTTTGAAGACGACAGAGCATAGGACAACGGACTCAAGTTCCCTCCAGTAGTTAGCCACATTTCCAGCTGTTGATAATCCATCTAGCAGTTCTGGTAGATCGGCATTGTTCAGGGACAGGTTAGGCCTTTTCACCGGGAGGAATTTGTGGCCTGCCTCGTCCCTTAAGACCATCTGCCTCAAGGGTGAGGCGGTGGTCGGAGGTTGCAACGGTGGAACAGAAAGAAATGAAGTTTCTACTTTTTTATATTGAAAAATAATAAACATAGTTAACGGTTGCCAGTAATAGTTTGAAGCAATAATAATTGAGGGTAAAATTGTCAACTCATATTATTTTCTAACGTTGCTAGGGAGTAATTGTCAAAAAAGTAGAGGAGGTTCGTGTATTTAAGGCTTAGGTCAGGGGAGATTCGTGTAATTTACTCAAAAGAAAAATATGATATTGAATCAAATCCTTCTAATTGGATTTTTTTTTTTTAACTTGGGGCATTTTGATCATTTTACGTATACCAGTTAACATTGGTCGTAATTAGTTGCCCCAAGCATAATTTTTTGAACGTTAGGTATCTCAAGCATAAATATCCTAAATATCCTAAATGTTAGGTAGCTCAGAATCCTCAGATGCAATATTTCATCATGTATATTGCTCCTAGTTTTTAACCCACTAGAAGGTGACCCAAAAGGGGGCAGGAGGGCCCGTGAAGGGGCCAGCACTTATTAACAGAAAATACATGACTTGCCGCAGGCGATAGGGGAGGGCGGTCTCAAAGATAAGCTCAACATGCCTCAACACCACTACGATTAATGGTCCCAACCATCAGTTTAGTAGCCATACATACTAAGGACTCTTATATGAAAATCAAATGGGACTCGTGCCACGTCTTGTCTAGAGAGAAGTATTTCTCTCTCACTCTCTCTCTCATATGAGATTCTTTATTATTTTCTTTCTCCTATTCTAACATTTCTACACTAGCTCCACTCTCCCTCATGAAATATTGAGTTAAAGTAAAGGGAGAAGGTTCTCTGAGCTATGTGTAAGGTACTCTAGCATCTCTTTGGCTATCTCACTTCTCCTCACATGAAATGACTTTACTGCCCTCCAATGTATGATACTATTATGTACAATACCATTTTGCTGTACCTCGTTGGTGTGCTTCTCTATGTCACTTGCTCAAAGAATACCCTCCCTTAAATAAATTACACAATTATGATCCAAATGTGTGGAGAGTAATTATTCTCCATGTGCTGTGCTAATTTTCCAAGAATGTGTTACCCTTAACAAAGGCCTCTGTTAGTTATTACACAAAAATGAGAGGATAAAGTGAGATCTCCATTGAAGAGATGCTTCCCCCAAAAGAAGCTAGCGTTCAACTACCTTAATTGGCAAGGGCCACTAAGATTGAAAAGTGATGCTAAAGTTCAATCTTTTATTTGAGAGAAAATTACTTGGACACCCCCTAGCCGATGGTTATTTTGTTTACGATCACCAACTTTTCAAACAATTACTTGACACCCCCTGAAACCTAACGGTGTTAATCTGTTGTTAGTGTTTAAATGGAAATGTCCATTTTACCTTATGAGTTATTCAACTGAAATTTATGAACATCTTGCCCTTCTTCTTCTTCTTGAAAATCATAGTATTTAAGTATTGATTGAAAAGATATTTTGTTTGTTTTCACTTTCCTGTTTCCGGTTCTGTTATTTTATTCCTTCTATAGTTTTTACGATCTCTTCCAATGTGTGACATTAATGTCTTCATATGATGGCTGATCCCACTGGGTCCAAGTTCAAATTAATTAGAGGCTGGCTTTTCTGTGTGGTTTGGGGCATGAAATCGTGTAATACTGAAGGGTTTACATGTGGTTGGTCTTTGGTCCACCATTGCACTGTCCTTTTCTATTCACTTCGTCTTTTTCGGGTTTTGTCTGGTATTAAGATGATGGGTCAGGGAGGAACTTGGGATAATGGAATGTGACTTGTTACAACTTAGTAGTTACTGGATTTAGGGCAGAAGGAATGGGTTTTTTATGCTTGTCACCCAATGTTTCAGAAATTGAATCGAAATCCCCCAATGGTTTGATTGGAATCACCCGACGCTGTTGATATGGGGGTGGAGGGAATGAGATAGGGTGAGGCAAGGTCGTATGGGATAGGTTGCAACAAGAAGAAGAAGAAGAAACAGAAGGAGGTAAATCTATCACTTCAGTAACCTTTAAGGTAGGCATTACAAAAACAGGAGAATAAACAAAATGGCCATAGTTTAAGAGGTGTCTAAGTAATTTTATTTTTATTTGAAGCCCTCTTTTCTTGATGCGAATACTCTGTAATCAAGAGTTTTTTTTTTTTGCTCAGGTTTCCTGTTTGATACGGTCGTCAAGTCGTCAAGTTCCTCTATAAGGAGGAAAAATGACGACTTAACCTCAATAGGGCAATGTGTTCAGGCAGGGGGTTAGGTTGTCATTTCCGAACCCCATATGAGAGGAACCGGGCAACTGGACTAGATTGGGAATATGAAAGGATAATCATCCTTACATCAATACCCTACACTTAAAATCTTTGATGATTGATTATATGGTTTCTTGTTTTCTAGAACTACTCTAATAAGATTGCTAAAGAAAGACAAGATCACAGATTTTCATTTTAGCACAACTTCGTTTCTTTATTTATTTCTAAAATTATAAGGACAAAAAAGGGAAACAGAGACCTTTTTTTTTTAAAACTAACGAAACCAGCGTACATGAACACTTGCAACCAAACGGAGAGTCTAATCATAATGTGAAGATTAGATCTCTTTTTAACTGGGCGGAGCAGCCTTGGACCTGGCATGCAAGATCTTAGCGAATTCCGCCAGCTTTTCCGTTTCCGGCATCACATCCTTCACCGCCGGATCCGAACAGAATTTTTCAGCCCAACCCACCAAACCAGGCGTCTTAGTTTCGTCCAAGAACTTCACTCCATTAAACTTCTCAGTCACCTTGAGCCAACCCAAGAAACAACCAAATGCGATGTCAAGGTACCCAATCCTCTCCCCACCAAAGAAAGAACCCTTCTTCCCTTTGTTACACTTCTGGAAAGCTTCTTCCAGCAACACCAATCCATCCTTGACTTGCTCTATCCCCGCCGCTTTCGCTTCCTCACTCTCAGCTTTTTGTATTCCACTTAAAGCCGGAAACCACTATACAAAATTAATAAAATAATTAACGATTAACGATTAGCTTTTAAGGATGAATTCTACCCAAGTCTAGTCTATAATAAGATCCAACGGATCGAAAAAAACATATACCTTATCATCGATGTAGACAGCCCAAAAGCGGGCGATGGCGCGATCGTAAGGGTCGGAAGGGAGGATTGAGGGACCGGAGGTCCAGATCTCGTCGACGTATTGGACGATAATGAGGGATTCACATATGGGTTTGTCGGCGTGGATGAGAACTGGGATTTTCTTGTAGACAGGGTTGGATTGGAGGAGGAGTTGGCTTTTGGGTGCAAACGTTTCTTGGAGAAACTCGTAGGTGATGGTCTTGATGTTTAGGGCGATTCTCGCCCGCATCACGAACGGGCTTGGCCATGCGCCCACGAGCTTCACGTCACCGTCAGCCATTGTGATATTCTGGATCGAGGTGAATAACCCTGCAACAGATAACAAAACTTAGAAGCTCTCTCTCTCACACACACACACAGAGTAGTAAGTTTGAAGGAGTTCCTTATCTTTAAATAGATGGTAATGGAGTTTGGTACAGTGAGTCGGTGATTTTTAATTACTTTGTCAGATGGGTAGTTGTGGAATGTCGAACCAAAAGGGGAAGTTTGAGATATTTAGAGCGAGTCATTTAAAAGATCAATCAAGATCGGGGTAAGACGATTATTGCGCATCTCATTGTGTCTTGATAGAAATGCTATCGGACAGCTCGAAAGTGAAGAATTCAAATTGAAGTTGATCTGACACCGCCTTAAAAGATTTCCATCTTTACCAAGAACGAAAAAAAACATTAAAAGATTTTCATACATGCTTTGCAACGGTGTGGACGTTGCCGGCCCTGGTCACAAATCAACAAAAGTTGTCTTTTTTAACACTTCGTCAGCAGACTTGTAAGTCGTCGCCATAGCCAAAACCCTAAAACCCTAGGAGTCTTTGTGTGGCTGGGAATGTGCACACGGTAGCTTTATTAACTCTATGGTTATAAAGCCATGGGGCCATGACCTTTGTTTTATGGTTTTGCGTTCCAACTTTGTCTGACTTGACCGGTTACGTAGCTTATGTGAACGTCTCTTTGTGTCGATTTTCTTATATCATACTAGAAGACCGATATGTCATTTTAGAATGAAAAGAGAGAGAGAGACAGATAAACGTTCCCTTACGCTATCCGGCAACTGTCTGTTTTATGGGTAGAAGATCGTTGTCGGGTTGCTTGGACCTTGTACAAGCGTAGGGTCAATAAGAATGCATGCAAGGGTATCACCGGATGTAGCTCTGGGATATGGGGATTACACCCCATGGATGGTGGGAGATCGACTGTGGTGGTTAAATGTCATTAGGGAGGATCTGAATTAATGGTTTGATGACTTTGATTTTCTTTCTAATGAATTACTTTTCTTAATTCATATTTTACCTTTGATTATGTAAATCCATCTATATAAAAAATCTATTTATTTGTTAGTTGTAATAGATTGGAAATCTAATTTTCCTGTAGATATTCTTTGATTTTCTGTAATCCCTGTAATAACTCTCTTCCCTTGTATAGCTCTTTCCTTATGTGACCTGCCTTGTATACATCCTTTTACTTGTAAAAAAAAAAAATAATAATAATAATTGTACAGCTTATTAGATTTCCAATTTATATAGCTAACATATGCAAGGGACTATATGGTGTATTTGTCCAATTAAGGTTGATTTCCCTCGATAATTTTCCCTTACAAATATCTATTGTAATGTAATTATATTTGTAGCCTTGGCATATATCTAAGGGAGCTACACTTTCTTCTTCTTTTTTGATGATAGGAGATACACTAATTTATATGTAGCTGATTTGATGCCCAACTCCTCATTTTCGCTTGTTATGACTTGATAAAGCCAAATAATAATAATAAAGGAAAAAAGAACGTTAATCCGTCACATGGTTCATGTGCCCAAACACATGATTTTATGAAATTACCACTCAACCCTCAATGAATTAAAAAATACCATTCAGTCAAATGCTTCTACATGCACTCTTATTGACCCCCACACTGGTGCAAATGCCACATGACCACACAACGATCTATTACCCTAATAATAAGCATGTTGGTATATAATTCGATTTCAGGTTAATTAGGTTGAAGCTTAGTTCTAAAGCCTAGACAGCTAAACCTCATTGGCCTTATCTCAACCTCACAGAAGGATACATTTAGTTGCAAGAGGAATTAAAGGGAAGAGACTAGAGAGGGAGAATTTTTCAAACCTAAAATGAAAAACTTTTGTAATCATTACCCCTATGTGATTGTATAAATTACTTAAATTTCTTACTGTATTTAGTAATGATATATTTTACATGTAATTTTTATTTTACTATTTTTTAAACTAAAGTGAAATTTAATAACCAAATATGGAATGATTTAGAGTTAGTGACATAATCATATGTGGTAATGATTACAAAAGTTTTTTTTTTAGATTTAAAATTTTCACTTCCCTACCCTTTAATTCCCCCTTACAACCAAACAAAGCCTAGGCCCCATTTATTTGACGAATAAAAAGGGGTGGGAAACTTGTGAGGATCGGTCCCACATGTTGTGGATTGGGTTGGCAAAGAAAGAAAAAATATAGAATATACATTTTGTAATGGGGTGTGATTATCTAGGGGAGAGATATAGGAAATGGACATAAGAGAGAGATAGAATCAAGATTAACTTTTTTCATGAATAGTGCCAAAGTCCTAGTGATTTGATAGGATTTTGAAAATGAATGGGGTGGAAAAAAGAGGAGTGTCACCTCACCACACAGAAAATACGTTTAATGAGATTATCTAAAAGTTTTCAACCTCATCTAACCAAACAATCATGTTTGTTATAGTTCGTGGGAAACAAGTACAAATTTCCCACTTTTAAACGAAAAACATTTTTCGCTTTTTTCTGTCAAACAAACAGAGATTAAGAGTATGGGAAGAAGGAAAATACTATCATGAGTCTAAGGATGTAAACGGATCGAATTCAGGATAGTGACATTATTCGTATCTGATTATATTCGGATGGATTCAGATAACATCCTATCGATTTTCAGACTGATTCAGATAGTTTTCGGATAGTATTTTTTGAATACAGATTCTCTTAAATGGATATGAACGCAGATTGAATATAAATTTTCGATTATCCGTTGCCATCTTTACCATATTTTTTTTTATGAGGGTTAGGGTTGAGACTTAAGAGTTCAGAAACTACCATTTCTTCTACTATTCTTTGTCTTTGAATTTCTTGCGTTTTTTACTTTTGATTTTCTCTTGTATTTATTTTAATAGATATGTGATTCCATGCATAACATTCCATAAAACAACATACATAAACCAATAGAAACTCTAGAAAAATAATCACATTAGTACCGTCAGATTGCCAAACGAATCGGATAAGGTAACTTAAAAGGATAAACAAATACTAAGCCCAAACAACCGACCCGATCTGGTTCGGACAAAAACTGAACATATGTTGAAATACGTATCGATTCGAAAGTCTCGACCATCAACATCTCATCCACACCTCTCATAAGAGATGAAGACACTTTATAGATAACCCAAAAAAGTACTGAAATGCTCTCAATAAGCCTAAACGATCCATTCGGTCTGGTTTAGACAATAACTAAATATAGATACAGAGATATATTTCAAACATTTTTATTACCATCAGATTGCTAAACGAATCGGATCGGATAATAATCGATCGAATACGGGAATTATCATATTCGTAATCTATTAGTTTTTGGACGGATTCGGATTCTCCTAAACGGATACGAATGCAAATCGAATATGAAATTTCGATTATCCATTGACATCCTTACTTGAGTCCATGACCTATTGAGCACTCCAGCCCTAGACATGAATCAAAGGACTGACTCATGTATTGATGTGGCAAAATGTGGAACCCATGATTTAGTGGTTGATGAGCGTTGTTCGTAATTGATATAATACGAGGCAATTAACTCTTTAATTGCTAGTTGTAAATAGTAGCTTAGGGTGTCTTTGGTATAGTTTTTATTTTTTATTTTTGTCTTTAAAAACATTTTTGGTTACGTTTGGTATCGTTTATGGGACTTATTTCTATTTAAAAAAGATTGAAAAAAACCAAAAATAAAAAATAGATTGAAAACCATTTATGATTTTTACCTAAAAATCATTTTTGACCATTTATCCGGGGACTTTAATGAGCACGTGCTCATAAGTCTCAAAATTGAAGGATAAGAGCGTCATTTCATTGTTTTATTAGGCGACCCCATCTGTCGAAGGAATCCTTCGTCCCTAACCCCAACCCATCATCATCGTCGTCGTCTTCTACCTCCAGCCCTAAGAAAACCGACTCTGACTACTAGCTTCTTACATCGATGATTTTGCCGATCAGTTTTGGCATTGAGTGTTTTTTAGGAAGATCCTACCATCTCTCTCTTCTCCGGCGGAGTCAGCGGAAACAATGCACACACCAACCTCGGTACCACAACCATAGCCGCAATGGTTTGGTTGGGGGTGGGTGGTGCGGCAAGGGTGGTTCTTCTTGGTTTTTAGGTTTTCTTGCGCAGGGAGGTCGATCGGATTCGATCTCTTCTTCACGGTGTCTTCTGGAAGGGTCGAGCGGTGGCAAGAGGGACCCGAATCTCTCTCTCTCCTCTACCACAGCGGGACGGCACTCCGACGGTCCTATTGCAGTGTCTTGTTCTCCTCTACCTGCGAGAGCTGGAGCAGAGCACAAGCGGCGATTTTGGAAAAATTCTAGAGAGATAGATCTGAACCCTCTAGGCTAATTTACCCTGAAAACTCAGTTTAGTTGTACCAATTTTGAATTAATTTCGATTAATTCGATTCAGATTTTTTCTGTACTAAACCCATTTTCTTTTCTGGGCCTAGCTAACACGGTAGCTCTGCTCTGCTACCACCACTCACCCAATATTTTTTTTTTTTTTTGTTTTCTTGACATCCAAAAATAAAAATTAGCCGTAGTAGTAGTAACTGATTAGTTAAATTGTAATACTAATAATACAGGAGGAGTAACGTCCATGGATGACTTCTTAGAGAAATTCTTTCCAACAGTATACGAAAGAAAACTGAAAGCACATGAGAACAACTATTGCAAATACGACAATCAATTCCTGCAATTGTTCACGTCGTCCTTGTATCTGTCCGCCCTCATCTTCAGTAACATTCGACTTCCTTGACATTGATAATCTGGTAAAGAACTAATTGCCTGTCTTCAGCGACCGTAAAATGGTTTTGAATTGCTCCCTTGCTTTAGTATAATTCATTTTGTGTCTCTTGAGAGAGAGAGAGAGAGAGATTAAAGGATGCCTACAGAGATCTTGGATGATGACAATGGTGCAGGTAGCGAGATGCTAACGGCGTCGATAGTGATGGTTTGCATAGTTGCAGACTCTGCGGTTTGTTCATAAAAATTGTTAATATATATAATCTCTTTCGGATCTGGATCTTAGGAGATTAAATCGCATATGGATGGGTGATCTAAACCCAAAATCCAAAAATGAAATAAGGAAAATCCAAAGAGATTGATACCCAACGACTCGGTTTGAGTTTATGCCTTGGGAAAAGGAAGATGGGTAAAGGTGGCATCTCTTCATCCATCCACTTCAAAAAACTATTATGCATTGAAGTATACCAAACATATTTCTATGTCTACAATCTATTCTAGGTAATGGTTACCAAACAATTTTTATGTTTTTGATTAAAAATGATTTTCACAAATGATTTTTATTAAATAAATAAAAATAAAAAATAAAAAACATACCAAAGAGAGCCTTAGTACGTTTTCTTTCCTTATTTTTGGCTTCACTGAATGCAGCTTTTTGGATGTTAACAGTAGATGCCAACAAAGGGCAATCGCATATCCAGACAAATTAATGGTACCCCTCAGCACCAACTGAGCGAAGGCAGTGACAATGGGAAGCTTCACCGTAGAAGTAGGGAAGACAAAGAAAAACCAAGCAACAAGAGGTTGCCTTAGTAGAGAGATGTAATTTTATTTTTTTTTTTGGGTAAAGTACAGTGATGTAATTGGGCTCTAAGTATGAGTGTCAATCTATTGATTTGTGTTGGTTTGGGTTTGGGTTAAATTGGTTTCGGTGTAGTAATGGTGAATCTGAAACCAAACGGATAAGAAAAGTTTTCGGTTTGCTTTTGGGTTCTTATTGATTTATTATTAGGTTGATTCAGTTTTGATCTAATTTGATTCGTTATAAGGACCGAGTTTACCTTCACCCATGGGGAATGAGAATGGGGGAAAAAAATTGAAGTAATCACATATCAATGTGTTTTGAGTTTATACCATTGAACAAGTGAAGGGAGTCAAGGAGTTAAGGCTTTCTTATTGTTTTAGATTATGGATTTACTATTTAGTTAACTTCGTTTCTAAGTGAACTAGTTTTATGATTTTTTTAAAAGCGATTAAACTTGCTGATTTTGTCAGGACTCGGGTAAAAATACCAAGTCTTATTTGACTCGGACCATTTATGATCCAGTCTCGTCATTTTTTTACCCTAGCCTGGTCTACACGACTCTTGACCAGATTTTTCAAAATTTGACTCGAATCGGGTGACTCGCCCCAGTCAAAACCCAGTTTTCCAACTTATGGTACGAACAAAGGTAAAAAGATTAAAAAAAAAAAGGGCAAATGTATCAAATTTGGACCAATGGATGATCCCAGACACCGATCTGTTCCCAATACTGAGATTCCGAACCTTGCTGAGGAAAACCTCCTCTTCTTCGAACTAGAAATTATTTTTTTTGTTTTTTTGGTAGATTCAAACTCGAAACTCAAGCAAGACTCTATTGTGTTTCCCTACCAAAGGAAAGGGAAAGGTCACCCATGCCTTTCCTCATTAATTGTTTTTATCTTGACTTGGGCTTGCTTGTGGGCTTTCGAGTGGACTTCAAAATTGAATTGCTCTCAGACCCATTGACTTGAGCTGCCAAACCAGAATTCGTTTGGGCTTTTCAAAATAGAAAAACCTTTGGGCTGAGTGTCTTTGGCTGGGCTCTTTTCTTGGGCTTTCTTTTTGGTTTTCTTGTCTTCAACCTCTCAAGTCTCTAAACATATGTACAGTAGACGCCTAGATTGAGGGGTAAAATAAAATAGAAGAATAAAAAAAAATAAAGAAAAATCGGAGTGTGAAGAAATAGTACTTTTTGGGGGCTTCAACCAAACCAGAGACAAGAACAGACTCGAGAGTGAGAGAGTTCATCTCGGGTCTCAACCTAGAAGCAAGAAAAAGAGGGCGCAGAGCGAAGATGAAGACGACGAAGGGAGGGAAAGTCATGAACCCTACCGATGCCTACCGGAAGGAGCTCCGTAAGAAGGAGCTCAAGAGGGTAATAAAGCTTGCAACTTTCGTTCTAGGGTTATAATTTTTAATCATTCTTTATTTCATCCTCAACCTTCGTGAATGGAATTCTTCAGTGTAGGTAATAATATGTTTGATGTACTTTTTATTGAACCTATTTATTATATGTCGGGTTTGTTTGTTTTTTGTTTTTTTTTTAAATGGTGATATTTGTATCATTTATGGCCTCACTTAATGGCTTGAATCTTTATTCAAACATTCCTCAGTTTTTTATGTTTCTTTGTTAAACAGAACAAAAAGGAAAGAAAGAAAGTAAGGGAGGTCGGCATTTTGAAGAAGGATCCAGATACAATCAGGGATCAGATTGGAAAGTTGGAAATTATGAGTATGTTATTCTTCTTCTTCTATCATTTCTTTTTCATTCATTCTCCAAATGTGCAACTTTACCATACCATTATCTGCTCCATACTGAAAGCTGTCTGCAGCAACTAGGAGTATTTTGATGTAATGGAATTCGTTAGTATTATTAGATCAGTTAGAACTGTCTTTGTTTCTGGATTGTAATACTTAGGCATTATTTTTAGTTGATTGTCTTGGATGATGGAACTTTGTAGAAATTAGAAGAAAACTGAACCTGTCAACTCACCCATTGTAAACATAAAATTTATTTTTATATATGTTAACTATTTCCTTTGACTTGGAGCTAGAGTAGCTTAGGGTCATGTAGCTGGTGGATTATTTGAAATTGTATCACTAAAATGGAGTTTAGGGATCTTCTTATACTTGCATAACCCAAGAGAACTAACTTTTGTTGTTGGAAGAGTTTAAATCATCAATTTCGTATCGTCACAGTCCTTGTCATAGAGTGGGAGTAGATTTACAGAAGCACACTATCAGCTGCTTAGCAAATTAGAGCGTTTTGCTATTTTACTAGAGTTTGTTAGTATGCTCCTCTTGCCTATCTCTTGGGTTAATGTATGAATTTGATTTCCGGTAAAGGGAAATGGGAGATTGCATATCAAAACCAAATGATGGTAAAAGCCAAAAGTAGCAAATCTACAATTAAATCCGTGTGTGTATCCTATAGAACTTTTGAAGATGATATGATGGGGTTTTAGAAGCCTAAAGGATTAGGTTCAGAAACGCATTTGAAAACCAGAATCACAGTGAAGGGGAAAAGACAAGATTTAGAAGAAATTCATAACTAACAATCAAAAACTCAGATGAGATTGAAATTTGGTCGGATGTCACTTTAATAGTCTAGAATAACTCCTCAAGATATGATTGAAACCAGATGGTCAGATCTGGAGTTATGGGATTAATCTTATTGGCAATAGGACTCTAGAAGAATCTCAATTGAAGTAGGACAGATGAGGTATGGTCGGCTGAAATAAATCAACTCTAACAAAGCTACAGAAAATAAAATTGCAATAATTCAAACACAGCAGATACTTTGACTAAATAGCACTCCAAAATGATGAACCTGGTGAGGGTGAAAATGAAATATCCTAGAGAACTTATGGGAGTGCTTAAGTTGTAAAGATATCAAAGGAAGTTGTAAAGATATCAAAGGAAGTTAAAAGGTTGAATGATGAGAAAATGACATTGACAGAAATTAGTAAATCACAAAAACAGAAAAATAGTAAGTAGAGAAAACTGATATAACTCACTAACCAGCCATCTTATGAACGCAAGATTTACGTCGAATGGAGTAGGAATGGAGGACAGTAACACAATTTAATATCAGCCCAAACTGATGGACCTATTCTTAGAGTCTATCAGCTGAAGTTTAAACTAGGTTGTTGTCCAACAGAAGATAACAAACATCATAACAGTGCTAGAAATCAACTAACAGAATATAATAGGACTGCCAGAAGAAGAAGAACCAAGGCCCATCGAACCAGCTCCAGATGAACCAGAACTGGACCAGATCGAGCCAGCCCAGCAGGTCTTCTAGAAGGGCCAAGAAAAAGAGGCCAAAACCCTGTTTATGTTACTGTTCACGTGAACAGTGTCACTGCCCATATTTGCCTTGTGTGGTATGCTTTTTAGAAGATGTTGTGGGCCCATCAAGTGGAGAAAGCTTCTATCCTAATGCTGCCATAGTTTAGTTTCTATTTTCAGTTTATATTAGGTAGTTTCTAATTTGGTTATCTTTGCATGTTTAGAAGGCTAAGTTATAAAGCCTTTAGTAGTTTCTATTTTCATTAAGTTTCTAATTTCTATTAGTTGCTAAGTTTGTCAAGTTGCTATATATTTTAAGTTTCTAATTTTGTAAACTAGCGTACTTCATTAAATAGGCAGTCCCTTATTGTAATAGTTAGACAGAATTAATGAATGAAATTTTGAGGCATTCTTGCACTTGATTATGGGAGTAAAGCACCCCTGTTCAACAGCTGGGGTAGCTGTGGGTGAGAGACCCAGGCTGAGAGAGCCATTCCTCTACCCCCCCTCTCTTCTGTCTTCTCTTCTTTTGCAATTGATCCTTTGTGCTGCTGTTTCTCTGTTGATCAATACAAGTTCTGTGAAGAATCCTTCGAAGGCTGCAATCAATCCCCAAACACTCCAAGGCTGTTGTTGTTTCTGCTGCACCCATTCAAGTGAGACTGCTGCTGTTCCTGAGGCTTGATTCCTGCTACAACTTTAAGGCTGTGTATCTCCATTCCCCTTCATCAAAACCTGCAGAGTTTTGGAGCATCATCTCACACCATCATTCCCTCCATTCGATCCCCATTCTAGCTTGTTCTATTGGCTGGATTGCTTCCAAGCCTTGACCTTCTATTTTCATCCCCCCTTCATAACTTCACTTCTGTCCATCAAAATCACTCCAAACTTGCTGCAGATCATCTACTTCACAAGGCCTCCCCTCGATCCAAACTCGAGTCCCAAGTCCCAACTGCTGGCTGGTTTGGCCTGCAGAGAATTAGTTTCTATTTTTGGGAGTTGCTGTCATATCTTCCAGCTCAACCATAAGAATCAATTGAAACTTTCAGCAGTGTTTCTACCCTAGACAAGATTCATTCGATCCAAGTTTGGTTACTTTCTCATGGCTGGTTTGATCTCTACTCACTAAGTTACTAAATCTAAATTTACCTTCTATTTTAGTGACCTGCTGGTATCTCCCTCTTCAGCCATCAATCGAAGCTGAGATTTCTACGGCTTCATCACCCTTGTTGGACCTTTACTTGTTAGGAGTATCAGTCCCATACAAGTTGGGGAACAACGGATTCTGGAGTTAGCAATTTTCTGATGACTAAACCTCTGTGACCTGCGGTTACAGTGTTTTGGCTTCTATTTGGGTATTTGTGTTGTGGGTTATTGGGACTAGGGAAACCCTAATCTAGTCCATAGTTATCAAGGCGGCAAGGCGACCACAGCGTTTGAGGGCCTTCCTAATCGCCTTGGTGATAGGGCGGCCACAAGGCGTTCTAGTATTCTTTTTCTTATATAACCAATTTATTTGGTACAAATAGCATATTAAAAATTATATAATTCTACTTTGCTAAATAAATATTAATGATTCAAACCAATGCAAGATATTCATCAAAAAAACAAATTAACAAACTAAGTTCATCTATTATCATAGAAATATAGCATATAAATGTGGAACAACACTATAAAGTATTAAATATAAAGAATAAAGGGTTGCTAATACTTACCTCTATGATGCCAAAATGAGTGCCTAGGCAGTAGGCCCTAAGGTAGGAACAACAGGATAAGAATTTCTGGTGGGGGTAGAGAAGCCACACTATCATATCATGATTTCGACAAAATAGCAAAATGACGTCTATGATATGTATTCATAGGTCCACATTGTCTCAAGATGAGGATATATCATTCAATTTATTATAGGCAAAAGAAATGAGGATGGAAAAATAAAAAAGAAAAGAAAGAAAAGAACATAGTGCGTCACAGGGAAGGAGAAGGAAGAAAAAAAATTGTAAAGGAGGAGGAGGAGGATGAGAAGAAACAGAAAAAAATCGATTATCAGTAGGCCTAGGCAGTAGGCCCTAAGGTAGGAATCGCCGATGGGGGTGGAGGCTGGAGGAGCAGCAGCAGCAGCATAAGAAAAAAAAAAAGAAAAATCGAGGGGACAATGGGACATGGAGGCGCAACAGCAGAATAAGAAAAATAGAAGAGAAGAAGAAGAAGAGTAGAAGGTTACTTACCTTGCTGGAAACGTGCTAGTCGGAGGAAGCTTCGTCGGAATCAAAGCGGCTGGCAGGAGAAGACCAATGCCGGAATTGATGGAGACTTGGAGTTGTTCCTTCACCACAGGTTTTTTCTCCCAAACCCAAATAACGAAGATGAAAAGTCGAGGGTTTCAGTTTTGGACTTTTGTTGAAAAAGAAGAAGAAAAAGTCTTCTATTACCCTTGATAACATGTATCTCAGTTTAGATAATACATACACCAGCCAATGAAAAGTTAGTAAATAGAATAAAACAATAAAAATAAATAAATGGGGTTTTATAGTATTGATCCAATGTATCTCAGTGTAGATACTCCATATACACTTTCAAATAATAAGTTAGGAAATAGAATAAAAGTAAATACATAAAATAAATTTAACAACAAAAAGCGACCGCCTTGGTCACAAGGCGTCCTAAGGCGTCGCCTTGGTCGCCTAGGAGACGCCTTGGTGACCAAGGCGGTCGCCTTTCTTACATACCATAAGGCGCTCCACCGCCTTGCTCCCATATTTCCGCCTGGACGCTTGGCGACGCCTTGATAACTATGATCTAGTCTTACATTAGTAGCAGTGTTAGAGATTAAGTAATAACAAAGTAGAAGGTTAGAAGTCACCTAGGGATGCCCATGGTAGGAAGTAGGTTGCAGGAATGCTTTCTGGAACAATGTATTGACGGAGAAGAAAACTCAACAGAGAATATAGAGAAGAAGAAAAGGATATGACCAACAGGTATCACCACCTATGGCATGTGGTTGGGCTTCACCATCCTGCGTGGTTGCCACTTGCTTCACCACAGTGCATGCACTCACATAGAGCATAGTTTCTCAAACATCAAATCTGTGGACTAGTGTGCCCTTTGCTCTTTATTTATAATAAGGGGAAATATAGGGACACCCCCTCAACTATGGCCCATTTTCATGTACACCCCCTCATCTTCAAAATATTTCAAACACACTCCCTCATCTATTGAAAGCATGTAAATTAGTCCATCAAACTAACTGCCGTTTAGTTTTAAACGTCAATACTCACCCAACCATTGTCATAGGACCAGATTGCCCAAATTAAAAGTTTGAAAACGAAAATACCCTGCTATCTCCTGGGCCCCCCACCTTTTATCTCCAGTCGCCATGGCCACAGATTCAGTTGCAGTGGGAGAAATCTTCTGTGGGGCTTTCACACAGCTTGACTGAGAACCAGGCCTCATGGACAAGCTCAGAGACTGCAAATCCCCATAGCCCATTGGACCAACAGACAGTATTCCCTGCTCCATCTACACTAATGCAACCAGACATTTTCTGTTGCAATGCCTGGTTGGTTGAATACTGCCTAGCAGCCCAACTCTTCAGGCTTGGAATTGCATCATCAGCCATTGGAGGGAGCTGACAACTGCAGTCTACAGGATGTGTTCCCTTTGGTTCCTCCTCCAGTGGTGTCTGGAACATCTCTTGGCCTGTTAGTCCAGAGAAATATGGGTGCTGTTGAACTTGTATATGCTGCTGTTGATGCCTAAATGGTTGTTGGAGAAAGTGTTGTCTGTTGGTCTCAGGTTCTGGATTTTGTTGGTAATACATGCTTTCCAAACTGAGAGCTATGGCTTCTCTTTCATTGCTTCTGTACTGATGGGTTCCCATGGATGCACCACCTAAGAAGTCTTCGAGCTTGGGGGACGACGTTGGCACCAACCTTTCATATGAAGAAGAAGACAAAAGGGTTTAGGGGTTTTAGAAATAATGCTTGAAATGAAACTAAGAATAGAACCCAAAAGAAAGAATCATTAGAAGCAGAAACAGACCATCATTATGTGACCTGGTAAGAGCTTCCATGATACAAAAAGAACCATCAGACTTCAGTGGCAAGACAGACAAGTGAGACGGTGGAGTAGCAGCGGCGACCGGAGATGCAAGGGTGGAGGGTCGAGGAGACGGCGACCGGAGATGAAGGGTGGGGGGTCAAGGAGATGGCCAGCGGTGAGGAGGTTTGCGAGTGATTTGGGAAATGGGGTAACTGGAAGGTTGGGAGGACTTAGGGTAGTTTGGTCTCTTCTTTTTTTTATGTATTAAGGTATAGAGGGTATTTTAGTAACTTTATGTTTTCTGTTAGTTAGGTAACGGTGAGTTAACTCGGTGGACGGACTCAGAAGGTTTTGAAGATGAGGGGGTGTCCCTATATATTCCCCTTATAATAACTAATAAACTGATTACAAGAATAGAAACTCTACTTGCTACTTGGCTGCCAAGCAAACTCTAAAAAGGAATCCTTCTAGAAAGGATCCTTAGCTATTATATGCAAAATCGAAAGTAACAAAATTTTAAACTTCTACTTAATATCCTTCTTAATCATTAGATAATTTATTACATGTAATTAGAAATTAAGAAAATAGAAACTAATTACTTAATCCTGTATAGGCCTTAAATCCCTAATATTTGGGCTTATAGAATGGGTCCGTTACAATAGAAAACTCAAAATTACTTAGCCCATGGCCCATATAACCCATGGGGTACTTAAATTTGGGCCTAAATTATTGAACCGCAAGTTCATCTTGGCCCAAAAAACTGAACCAAACCCAAATCCGAAACTTCTTCTTCCACGGGATGTGATTTGCATCAAGGAATCTCTAAGAAATCAACACCAAAATCAAAATTTGAAATTGTGGGTGTGTTTAGAATACTATTCGATCACCAAATATGAAATCAGATTTGAAAATTGAGATGTAAAAAATGAGAAACAGAAATTTCCAGCAACTTGAACATGAAGAATAACTGAACAGAAAACCAAAAATTACTAACCCGAATCAATGATAGATAGACTAGAAGAATGGAAGAATGGAAGAATAGAAGAAAGATATGAACCAAGCATCCTAGTTGGAACTATGCTGACATCTCATCAACTATCCCACCAAGGGTTGTTGCATCCCACAACAGTGCTTTCCGAATCCCACAGAACATAGAGGCAGCAAAAACCAATTTTATTCAATAGCAAAATCATGTGAAGCTCTATGGCTTTTTGCATCTATGTATAGAGACTAAAAGTGTACTTACAATAGGGAAGGAAAGGTTACTTGAATTAGGAAAGAGAAAAATAGAAAACTGTATCCATAATAGGTGTAGACGTCCCTTATAAACTGAATGGGAAGTTCAACTGACAATCACATTTGAAGCTTTTATGGACCTTAGTTTCAACCATTTTGCACCTAATTTATTGACCATGGCCTGCATTTGGTAAAAAGAATTGATTTGTCAAGTCCAGAAAACAAATCATACAGTATTGGGGCATTGCTGAAAGCATTGAAACAATATGTGCTGGCCAATTGCTCCGTTTTTTTTCTTCCTTGAAAGAAAAAACATAACTAAATTACAACAGTGGCCAAGACAGCAAGTGAGATAGATTACAAGATATACTCCAACTGATGTAGATCAAAGCACAAAGAAAAGGGCAAAAAAACACTGTTCACGAAATTACTGTGAACTGTGATATGGCCCCACCTGGACAACTGGCTTAGAGGAGTTGATGCTATTTTTTTTTTTTATTATTATTATTAGATTTTTATTTAGTTTCCTATTTATGTTTGAGTTGTATTCCTAATTGGGAATCCTAGTTACATTCTAGTTTCTATTGTTGCCTCAGCCATTGGGTTATATATATGTAATCAGCTCTTCGGAGCAGAGGAGATTTGAGTTGCTTTGCTTTGGCAAGTGATTGTCCTGTGAGAGGATTGGCTGTGAGAGCTAGGGCAAGAAGCCTAGGGTGAGAGACCCACTTCATTATTTCCCCTTCCATCATTCTAATCGATCCCCCTTCCATCCTTTATTATGTGAATTGAGTCGACAAGAAGTTGGTGCATCACTGCTGGTTATTCTTCTTCATTAATCGTCTACTATTGCTGCTATTGAAGATCTACACTAGTTGCTGGAATTCAGAATAGGGGCCAACCCCAACATCGATTTCAGATAAAATTAGGGTTTCCCAAAACCCTAAAAGTTGTTCGATCTGTTTCTCTCTATACTGATTGGTTTCTTCTATTGGGAGTTCAACTTAATTCTTCGATAGATCATTCAACTTCAATTGCATCTTCAACAGGTTATTAATTTGTGGATTATAATTCTTGTGGTTATCAATTTGAGATCTCACCATTCTCCTCCAACAAATTTAAGATCTCCGTTGTTCTATTTGATCTTGCCTGGGATTAGATCTATTCTGGTTCTAGTCTTACATTACCAACAAGAAAAACAGAGAGGGGAAATTCACCAAAAAAAAAAAAAAAAAACAGAGAGGGGAAAACCAACCCCATAACTCTCCCCAGAAACCCAATACGCCCTTTGTTAATAGTAAAACGGAGTACCACTCTCCATACCCAGAGCAGCTGAACGTTACTGAGAATATACAAGACAATGCAATTATTTAAGAGGCATTATTAGGGTTCTATCCCATGGCTTATTTTTTGGTCCAAGCTTGAGGAGTTTACTCATATTTGGCTCCATCATCTTGTACATGTGAGCATTCTCTGGCATGAAGGGATCACACTTTACTTAATATGTTAGAGAAAATGGTATTGTTTAATAATGGTTTGGATATTTAAAAATTGACATGTGGTTACAATTGTTGGTGCAACAGTACTTTTATAATGCATTGTACATTATATCCTATAATTATTGAAATTGGGTTGTTAGAAGTGCCAGAAGTGTTTCTGATATAACACCTTCCAAATGTAATTCTGTTTCTTTTCGGACTTAAGAGTCACTTCTTACATCTTATTACCAAACACATTTTACTCCTGCAGAATCACTCCTCCAGAACAGAATCACAAAAAATCAATTCTAGCTAAGAATGAATCATGCATAACAGAAATGTTGTCAAATGGGGCCTAAGTGTGCAATTGAAGTAGAATTTATAGGTGGTTGAATCTTCTTGTCTGTATTTCATGATATCTGAAATGATGTAGTATGACATTATTCAACTGAAGTGATGATAGTGGTCTAAAGCTCCTGATGTAGATCAAAGCATGAAGAAGACATAATGTGCTCTTAATTTGCTTTCTTTGTAGCTCGGAATAACTTTTCATTGCCATGTTGTTCACTTGTTACTGTAGTTTATATTTATGTTTGCTTTAGTTCAGGTAGATGGTTTGTCTGGGGAACTTTTTATTGTCAATGCCTCTGATCCATATTGTCAATGGTGCAGAAGCAGATGGTGCTCTGGACAAGGCAAGGAAGCACAAGAAAAGACAGCTTGAGGACACACTGAACCTTGTTTTGAAGAAGAGGAAGGTATATGCAATTTTAGACATTGTTGGCATTAGTAATCTCTCAAGATCTCTCAGGTGTATGATGGGTCTGAGTCCTCCATACTGACATACATTGGAGACTGCTACCTATTTTGTTAGATATTGGCTTACTTATTAGTGTTAGGTATTGGCATTCAAGTTGGTCCTGTGGGTAGCTCTATTTTTAACATTAGGTAGGCCTGAAAGAGGTAGCATTAGCTTGTAAGGCCCGTCCCTTGTTCCAGAATGTGATACATGCCTCATTTTACAGGGATACAATTCACAGGTAGATGACTTATCAAGAACACACACACACACAACTAGATGGGTACTGCATTGATGAGGGGTTTGGTTGGTTTCAAATGGTTTGAAAAGTGAAGAAAGCAATTGAAAAGTGTCTTAGAAAAAGTTGGAGATCGGGTGCCTGAACATCAGGCCTATATGATCTTGATCTTCTTCTATGCATGAGACACAATTTGGCACTGGGGTTGGCCTTGCAACTTGGTCCCCCAACCAGGTTTATCTTCGTATAGAGGAAAGGGAAAGGCAATAAAATTAAAGATGAAATAAAGCTAACAAATAGCCATTTGTGCCACTCTTCTATCTCTGTTGCCCTTGTTGTGCTTCCTCTCTTTCGTCCTCCTATTGAAAATTGTAGCGAATTATAATGATATAAGAGTTTTGCGTCTTCCGCCCTTGTCTCTGTCCATTTGAAGGCAATTGGCAAACCTATTGATGAGGATTGCCCGATGAAAGTCTACATTTGTTGTACTTTACTGCATTTTATTATGATCCGCTATAATATTCTTTTTACTTTGACAGGAGTATGACGAGAAACTACGGGAAAAGGGTGAGACTCCGGTGATGTTCAGGTGAAGAAGCTTTCTTATATTTTTTGGTAAGGTTTTATGGACGTCGTGCCCATAGAGTATCTATGGACATGCCTGTTCAAAAAACTGCTCTCTGGTATATTTCTATGCATCAGCTGCTGATTTAACTATTTACCAATATTGTAATTTTGACTTTCACGACTATCATATGTTTTATCTTTTCTTGCAGCCACTTGGGCCCTCCTCGCAGACGAACAGCAGCAGAGGAAGAGGACAGAGTGAAACATCCAAAACCAGAAGTACCTTTCGGTACCTGATCCGTCATGTCATGATTATAACCAAGCTTCTGCATCCTCATGCTCATATTAGGTATTCCTGGTTGCAGGACTCTGTCTATTATCACCCTACATTAAATCCTACTGGGGCACCACCTCCTGGAAAACCTCCCATGTATAAATCATCAATAGGTGAGTTTAACTTGTACTTTGTCACCTCCTGGTGTTACTTTCTCAATGCTATTGTTATTTATAAGTTCCAATTTTTGGTTTTTGCACTTCAGGACCTAGGATTCCTTTGTCAGAAGCTTCAATAAGTGGTGCAGCATCATCATCATTGCCAGAATCAGAGGATGTGACATTAGCTATGCCTCCTCCCCCACCACCTCTTCCATTGCCAAACTCCAGTGAATTGGGTTCTGGAGATGGTGATCTACCTTCATCTTTGCCTGTACCACCTCCGCCTCCAAAGCCTGTTTCTGATCTTGGTGCCAAATTGCCCCCTACACCCCTGCCTCCACCTCCAGGACCTCCATCCAAGGAACAGATTTCCAGTCACACTCCACTGCCTCCACCTCCACCACCCCAACGACCTACTCAGCCACCTCCTCCAGGCACGAGCGGAAGTGAGAGGGAAAAAAATCAAACTGCTGCATCAGATGATCCAGAAACTAAGGAATCTAATCGCATAGCTTTATTTTTCTGTTGGTTGATTACATTCTATGCTTGGAAAACCATGACAAGGTTGGACTCTCTTGCAGATGCCAGGCATGCAGCCCCAGCCTCCACCTCCTCCTGGTTTGCCACAGAAGTCTGTTAGTCATCAACCTCAAGGTGCTCACTCTGACTCTTATACCAGTAACAGTATGAGGAGTAAGGATGCCTCTGAGTTGATTCTGCCACCGCCACCACCTCCTAGGCCACCAACTGCTGTATCTAGGCCTGCATTGATGACTACGTTGCAGCCTGATGTATTACCTCCAGGTATTTCACGCTTTCCACCACCTCCACCGCCAGATATGCGACCACCACTCCCTGGCCCTGGACTTCCTAACCGAGCTGCTCCCCCTGGAATAGTTGTTCCACTGATGCCAAGGCCACCTTTTGGTCCACCACCTGGACCATCCCTGATGATGAGACCACTAGTTCCACCTGGCTCTGTTCCTACTTTTCAGGAAAATGATCAAACAGGGTTTAGACCTGCACCACCAAAGCCATCATATATCAAGTCAGCAGCATCAACTGTGGTGAAGAAACCTCTGGCTCAGCATACCCCTGAACTTACAGCTATGGTATGTTTCACAATTCTCTTCTAGTTGTACAATACCTTTTATCTACTAATGGCATCATAGTTGTCACAACGTCTAGGCGGATCCTAGGCGTTGGGGGGAGGGAAAGAAATTAAGGCGACACAAACAAGGCATTGCCTAGTCATTGTCTAGGTGAGGCCTTGACAACTATGAATGACATGGAATTGTTGCTGATTGTGAATTTAGCCCCGATATAAGAGTTTGAATTGGTTTCAATAGTACTTGATACCATTGGCCTGAATTCAGGTTCCAGCATCTGTAAGAGTAAGGAGAGAGACTGCTGTTGCAAAAGTGAAACCAAAACCACCGTCATCAACAGGGGCAACAGTGCCCCGGGCAGCAGGTCCTGCTGTTGCTGGGAAGTCAGAACTGGTGAATGCTTCAGCAGCACCAAAGACACACAGTATTGATGACTCGTACACTGCCTTTTTGGAAGACATGAAGGCCCTTGGTGCTCTTGATGGTTGAGCTGATTGTAGCGGATGCAGTGAATTTGAGCTGTGAAACATGTTGAAAGAAAACATGAAAGGCTCTTGTTACAGTTTTGGGGTTTGTAGCGAAGAACGAGCTATTGCTGTAACTAGGCATGATTTCCTCTCAGAATGTTGCAGCCGTGAAATCTCCATACCTGCTTCGTTCTCACTTCTCACACCATAGCTTTTATTGTCAATGATCTTTCCATGCTTTGGGAGTGGGGTTATTTTAGGGCTTTGTCCTGTATTGAATGGGCTAATTTTAATCTGGCTCAAGTTGGAAACTAAATCATTAAATGAAATTTATACAGTTATTTGCTTTCCACTCTTTTGAGGATGTGTGGTCATGTTTGTTTTTTATTTTTTTCCCCCAACAACAAATTGAGGCTGCCAGGGTCCAGGAGGCTAGCTGCCTTGTAGTTTCAGATTTTCTTGGTCAATCTGTTCAGTAATACAATGTAAAGAACTATGTCAATTTTTCTTTTTGGCTGATAAATTCTGTCTGTAAAATGGTTTTGATTGTGAAATCGATACCTCATTAACAAGAGTTAAACTTTCAATGTTGGAGATTTTGCCTCGAAGTTGGACTATGTCAAATTTTCTTTTTGGCTGATAAATTCTGTCTGTAAAATGGTTTTGATTGTGAAATCGATACCTCATTAACAAGAGTTGAACTTTCAATGTTGGAGATTTTGCCTCGAAGTTCTTTTAGTATGGGTTTTGGGTAATCTTGAATTACATCCAAGGTGGTGCTTCAGACTGCTTCTGGTATCATATTGTGCTTTGTCTGCCCCCACGGAACCCTCATTGCGTGGTGAAGGAAAATTTTCTCCTTTTTAGTTAGTGGTGATGAGTGAATCTACACGTCTCTTCGGGGACATCCGATAAAATTGGAACAATACAGAGATGATTGGATCTACACTTCTGGTGAATATCACAGAAATTAAGATGGATGGGCTTTTGGGTTATTCGAAGCCAAATTGAAAGAATATTATTCCAAGTTTCAAAACCTTCTTTTAAATAGTAGAATGACAAATTAGTATTCCTGTTACCCATCAGTTGAGATCATGGTTTGAGGAATCGGTATTAGATCGGTTGATTTGTATCTGATACCGATTCTTAGCAGATCCCGTATAGGTGGATCGTTATGGATTAATTGTAAAAAGTAAAAATTGAAGAAAAACAGGAGAGAGAAAGAGAGAGACAGAGCAGCAGCACTTTATAGACTTGGCAAATCTCAACTGTTTCTTTAACTAAACTCAGAGAGAGCAGCACATGATAGACCTGGCAAATCCAACTGTGGGACCTGACACGCATCCAGCCATCCCAACCGTTGGATGCTTCACTTGGCACTCCTTGGGCGATGGGTTAGCTGGAGAAGATCCCGATCTTATTATTTTAGGAAAAATACTTCCACCAACTCTCGACTAAAAAGCGATAAAATCAACATGCCTCACACATATTAGCCACGAGGATCAGTCATTTGATGGGCTGCCTATTGTATAGCTTGGAGCGCCCTTGTTGGTTGCCCATCAAATTTAGTGAACTATCTCAATTATATGACTCGTTACAAATAAATTTTCTCTTGATTTATCACTGGTTCTAATTGAGTTTACTTCTATCAGATCATAAAGAGTTGTCAAATAAATCTAAAACTTTGATCACATATTGAGTGCGTACGTGTGATGTGGATAACATGACTATTAAATTTGATTTCTCATCTCTTCATTCCCTATGTATGTTTAGACCTTAGTTTTTTCTATTTGTTTTGTTTGGATCCGTATAACCGTCCCATTAAGTCAGGATAAGGGAGTTTGTTATTGTTTTTGTATAAAAGCATGAAGAATAAAGTAATGATATTATAGATATAAGGCTAGTTCATAATAATGGCTGTTAAACTTCAACCATGTTGCGTTGGGCTCCTCTGTAGCACGACACAATGTGTAGCGCACATTCAACGGCCCTGTGTGCTTGGGCACGTAGCCCAACACCCTGCCTATGTGTTGGGCTACGTGTCCGAACACACAGGGCCGTCGGATGGTGTGTTACACACTGTGTCGCACTACAGAGGAGCCGAATCCCAACCATGTTAACCCTTCACGTAATTCAAGAAAAGTCCTCACTCAGAATCCTTGTTTGCATGATTTAAAAAAAAAAAACAAATAAAAATACAAAATAATAATATAATACAACAATTGCTTGGGAATAATGAGGATAAAATAATATTTAGATAGGAAGGGATCTATACGTTGCTTGCATGTATTGGTATCTCTCACGTCAAGTCAATGGACACACAGACGGCAATGCCTCACAATTTGTATATGGAGGGGACCATTTGATCCGGAAGGAGGGAGTGTACACCATTTTTCTATTCAAATCTTAACTTCAAAAGTAATAATTGTGTTTGTTTGTCAAGAAATTGATAGGAAAAAAAAAAAGTACTTAAAAAATGGGAAAGGGTTCTTTGACCTTGGTTAGTTGATCTCCTACCATGTTAGTCATCAAGCCTATTTAATGTTCCAATGTTAGGTTCATTAGTTTCTCATATGGTCATAGGTAAAGTCCCCCAATTAAGGTTAAGGTTAAGCCAAATAATAAAGATGGGTGACCTATGGCTAAGTCCATCCTTGGGATCTAAAAGCTACTTTGAGAATCAATTATAACTTAAAAATGTAAAATGAATTACAAGTTTGGAAACTATTCTTAAGTCTTCAACGCCAAAATAGAACACGTACTTATTATATGTGTCTGTTCAATAGATATGTGTGTCCATCAAATCTAATTAAATAATTTAAATTTATTTATTATGTCAATTATTGTCCTAAGGTTATACCTTAAATAATGAAAATGTTCCCAACACACTCTCTCCTTCTATTTCTCTACACTTTTCTCTCTCTCTCTCTATCTCTCTTTCTCTCTCTCTCTTGGCGACGTGGGTAAGATTTCTTTTGATTGTACAACGTGATTTCAATTTTTAAATGTGAAATCATTTATCCGCGATGGGGCGCTCCCAATGGTTAAAAAATTCTTTGTCATTCTTTGAACCCATGTGTTTCAATATCTGATTTTTTTAAAACATAATTAATTGATTTGTTCGATGTCCCAAGGTTTAGTTTAAGGTGACAAAATCGAATATCCTTCAAGAATAAGAATAATAATAATAATAACATTAATAAAGAAAAAAGATTGATGAACAAGAGATTTTGTACATTGATTTGTCAAATTGATGGAGATGTTATGATCATTTTAAATAGGGCATTTATGTCTATCTGATTATATTTAATGGACGTGCACAATCGTGCATAAAACTTTTGTTTAAAATAATAATAATTTTTTTTATTATAAAAACCCTTTAAAAAAATATGGGAAACAACCCAATTGATATTTGTAATTAGTATTTTATTTTTTTTCAAAATGTTTATATAATGTGAGTTATGAATCCTACAATCTCCAATCTCCCATGCAGTTGTTCATTGTTTCTTCCTCTCTCTCTCTCTCTCAACCTCAGAAATCATATATGATTATAGAAAGATCGATGGTTCCTATATTTCTATTTTAAATACGGGAAAAAGATAGTTGTCAAGTTGCGTGACGCGTGCACCAAGACATAGGAATGACAAAATGCCCAACTCATCTCTCGTGAAATGAAAAATCTCACCTTTATTGGACACCCTATGTTGGTGCAAGGACCACGCAACCTAATAGTAATCCCCCTCCCTTTAAATATTTCAAGAAATGTTTTTCTTTAAAGAAGGTTGGTGGATGGTATGCTCCTAATTCTCACTAACAACACTATTGATTCAACCATGCATTTGAATTTCTAAACAATCTTGATAAGCTTTAATATTAATTAAAAAATATTGAATGAGTCCGAGGTTATCTGAACCTGCCTGAAAATTTTAAGGCCTTGGTTAGGATTGAAAAGGTCGGACTTTCTAGGCCCAAGGTCATGTCGGGTCGGATCTAAGCTTAGGTCTTGGTTTGAGCCCGCCTTGCCCTGTATAGGTATAAATATATGCAAGATAAAGACGATGGATTAGTATCATGGTTTACATTTAAGGTACAACATTTTATTTAATATATTATTTATATATAAATATTTAGATTAGAATATTTTATTTTATTTTTGGTATAAAACAACTTAAAATGACAAAATTAGGGTCAAGCCTAGCCTGCCCTAAGCTTGGTGGGACATGACCTAAATTGAGATATCCTAGTTGGGCCAAGTTGCACCACTAAAAGAAATCTATAGATGGCACCCTTGGACAATTTATTTGTCATGCAGCCGCTTTGTTTGAGGCTGGCTTAGGTTCTCGTACAAGAACCATTCTCATATGTCTGCAGTCATTCACATGTAATCCAGAGGAGGAGTGGATTCCATGTGGATGGTTTGCAGGCATATGAGAATCTGAGTCAACTTCGCTTAGTTTGTTCTTAATTTTTGTTTACTGATTTTTAAATCACCCTCAATTAATGGTTTTCATCCCAAAAAACACATTATCGTGATGCATATACACACATTGAGAGAGAGAGATTCAATACAAGGTTAATCATATGATTGAGTTTTCTTTTCAAATTTGATTGATGAACAATCTAAATGGTCCTTGACATCTTTGTTAAAATTGTCTCATTAGCGCTTTACTCATTTGATGATTAAAACCAGGAGAAATAAAAAAAAAAAAAATCAAATAAATTTTGGGCCATATGATCGAGATAAGCTATGAAATTAAACATGTAGAAGACTCAAGGGTTGCTCTATTATCTAAATTTAAATTTGATCACATTCAATCTAACCTTTGGCCTTGGAAAAAGAACAAAATAAAAAAATCAACCTTTTATACCAATTTAAACAAAAATATATATATATCTACCATATCATCACTCTAGAAAAAAAAAGTGGGTAGGGGGAGGAGGAGAATATAGTTAGTAAATCCACGTATTATACGCGGATCCAAATATTTAATTGAAAAAACCACTGTATTGCGTATAAAACATCAGAGTCGGAGAAATATGCAAAAATGAAAGGGGTGATGTATTATACACGTATAAAACACATGTTGGTGTCTGTTGATTCTTTTTTCTTATTGTTTGTTGCATTCTTCTTTTTTACCATTGTGATTTTGAGTGAATGTATGGAGACTATAGATTTGGTAGCACACATTTATAATCAAAAAAGAAAAAAAATAAGACTGAAGTTGAACGAAAAATAGGGAGAATAATAAACATACGTTTTTTTTTATGAGAAAATAAAAACTATATATTACTTATAGGGCAAATTTACATCAAGGTTATACACAAAATTCGACTTGGTGTTTAATGTCTTATCGGTCCAAAAATGCAAAAGTTTAGTTAAGTTGTAATTATGACAAATAGAATAGGACACTTCTTCCATCTCCATCCCAATTTTCGTGGCCTTAGGGAGTAGTAACGTATGTTTCATACACCACCTTATATGAATGCAGATCTTATAAATAAAAGTCACAAATCTTTGAATAATTATAAAATAAGGTTACGATTTTTTTTGCCCTTTCCACCAACCTAATTCACAACAAGATATTTTTAATTATAAATTATTGAAATAATTTTAAATAAAAAACCACAAGTAAGTCTTTAAATAATTATAAATTGTTAGAATATTCTGATATTCGAAAACAAATATCCCTTGGCTTGAGCCTTCTCGTTCCAGTATTGGATTGGTAAAGCAGAGAACGCAGCGATCTTTCTTTAAAACCAAGGTTTTAATAAAAAAAATAAGAGAATTAGGGATCAAATTGGTCAAAGCCGATTTTGATTTGAATCGATTCAAATCTATCGAAATCAGTCAAAATCAGCGGAATGAAGCAGAATAGATGTTAATCAGCCTAATCACTTACGGCCGATTCCGGTTGGGCGAACCAAAAGGAAGAGAGAGAGAGAAGCACGAGGGCATGGTTCGGTAGGTCTGAGTCTAATCCCGAATATTGACCAACCCAATATCAATCCACTGGTACGATCAAGGGTAAAAAAAAGTAATAAAAATTGATTTTTATTATAAAACAAAGCAATTCCATTTGATCTATACCTATTTAGGGTGATTTGGATTGAAACCGATCCGATTTCTGACACTTTTAAACCATGTTAGAGGGAATGTGTTATGTGCCTGATGTGGTTCGATCTAGTGTATAGGTGCTAGATTGAGCCAACTTATTATTGGGTAGGTTAAAGGGTTTGATTTAATGTCTTTCATCAACTTTGGAGTCTTTGGTATATCAATCAAGTATCTAATATTTGGTATCAAAGCCAGTTACCATATCACAATTTCGAGTCACGAAACGGCTACCTAGGAGAACGACTGCCTACCGCCAGGCAAAAACCCTGGAGCAGAATGCAGTCGATTGGAAATGGCTATCTACCACTAAAGTGAGAACCACCGAGGACGATAGTTGTGGAAGCGTGGTGGTCTGTTATGTGCCTAAAGTGTATGGGTGTTAGATTGGGCCAGCCTAGTATGTGATAGGTTAAGGGCGTGTTTGGTTCGGTGAACCAATTGATGCTGCACCAATAGATTCATGATTCCGAATTAAAAAAACCGTTTGGTTCAAAATGATGGTGAACTGATCCGGGTTCATGAATCTACCTAATTCACATTTTTTCATGTAAATGTGAATTATATTTGGGTCCACCTACATATTTGATTCAAGAAAAATAAGCCCTAGTATAAATACCCCTCTTATTTTGTGCACCAATCTTGATTCCTACCCATCGAGCTGAAGAACGAAAGCCGTGATAGGCGCTATTCGTCGTTGCCGAAGGGAGAAGAAGGCTGAAGAACGAAAGCATCGACTCTCTGTTCGTCATTGCCGAAGGGAGAAGAAGCTCGTCGTTGCCGAAGGGAGAAGAAGGTCGTCTTGCCGAAGGAAGAAGAAGGCGAAGGGAGAAGAAGGCCGTGGAACTTGCACCTGGAGAAGAAGGCAAAGGGAGAAGAAGGCTTTTTCTTGCAATCAACCTGTGATTTCTCAAGGGTTTGAAGTTGAGAAAAAAGGCTTTTTCTTGTGATCAAGTGGGGAAGAGGAGACCTGCAACTCCACAGGAGATTCAAGGTGATTTCTCTCATCTCTCCCGTCTCTTTCATCTCTCTCTCTCTCTCTCTCTCTCTCTCTCTCTCTCTCTCTCTCTCTCTCTGTTCGCAACCCTTACAACTGAAACCATTTACCTACGATTTTGCAAACCTAGGTCCCCCTCTCGCCTTCTCCCTCCCTCTCCCGATTTTTACAAAATTGATTTCGGGTTTAGGATCTGAAATCTATTCTAAATCCTAAAATGTCGGATGCCTATTTGCACCCTCTCGTTCGAGTTACGATGGGAACAGGAAAACCTAGACACAATGGAGGTCTGATGTCTCTTCTCAGTGGAAGTCTGAGGAACCCCATTTTTAGGTTGGCATATTTTAGACTTTGAAAATGTTGTTCTATTTGTCATTTGTAAGGGAAAGTATAAGTGTAGACTTTAGATTAAAAAAGGACTTTGTTTCGATTTGGTTCATCCTCTGTGATTGAGTGGGGATTATTGTTGCTACAATTGCAAAGCAGCTGCGTAATAGCTTCATATTCTTTCAAAAAATTTTCCAATTTGAAGATTTTGGGAGATGGATGGGAATGTTTGTACATTTTACGGCCTGTGTGTGTAAATAAAAGTCGATTAACTGCAGCTCTGTCTTTTCCATTTTCTATACCCTACTTTAAATTTGTTAGAATTCATGGAATGTAGCTTCATTTTGATCCTCAATTTCCATAGGTTTGCTTGTGTTAATTAAAAATTGTAATTGAAATTTATATGCAATCTTTCCTAACTACTCATCATCATCACCTACTTGGTCAAATAACAACCAGTTTATCTTCATCATTGATGGGTAGGAATGACTTATTTAAGTAGTGAGTCAATGGCATGGACAGATCCATGCATGTCATCAGCTTATAACCCAATTCAAAACTAACAAAAATGTCGTTTGTAATACTTGTGTGGCTGATGAGATGGGATTTTCAGATTTGAAGAGGGCTCTCAGCTTTGGGTTTCACTATTCAAGCACTGCAATATTATAGATAAGGTGGGCCACATTGCCTCCATTATTGTGTGGCCGATGAGATAGATTTCTCCTCTCAATCTCCTGTGTCCCCCAATAATGGTAGTTAGGTTACTAGTTCTGGCTTATTAAAAGTGGGATTATTCTGATGGACTTCTTCAAGATCCCTACTAATTTTGGGAAGTAAGTTTCAGTCTGCACATCTCTTTGCTACCCTTCCATCAATTAGATTAGATTTGGACAACGAGAACATCTACATCTAATAAATGAGTGTTGGAAATTTGGAATTGAATTCATGAGTCTGATTCTGAATGCCTCCTTTAACCCCCACGAATGTCTAGCTAAAAGTTTAAGCATTTGGGCTTTTGGCATAGTAATTCTTTATGAAAGGGAAAGAAACTAGACTAAAGAAGAAATAATTATATGATAGATTTGATTGAGCTTATTGAGCAAGAGAGAGAGAGAAGAGAGAGAGGTGTGTGGCTCTTTGTCTCCACTGCTTGAATGGTACATGTAGGAAGGGTTGGTTGATGAGATCTTGAGGTTGTTCGATCCATGCTTGAGATGTGGTTCTTTGTCTCAATGTGAATGTTAATGTTAATTGATTATGTTAGTCAATGTGAATGTGAATGGGCGTATGCAGGGGGGAAGTATGTGAATGGATTATACTATTGTTTAACCTAATATTTGCAGGACAAGTCAATACTTTTCTTTATATTTTCTAACAAGTAAATGGGTGTGCTGCTCATTATTTACTTGAATCATTTTCTCATCATATTGTTATCTCAATTCATCGATTGTGTGCTTAGAACTTAAAGTGTTTTTTGCTAGTAATACCTTATGACAGCTATAACAATGGATCCATACACCAAATCCTTTTGAGAAAGTTAATTGAGTGCTAGTATCTTTGTAGGCCCAGTTTAGTTTACTCAACTTGAGAAAAAACTCATTGGACAATGTATTTCCCTAGTTCATCTTAGTTGCTGAAATACCCTTTTGTCTCCACTGATTGAATACTACTTGATGGATCTTTAGCTCAAATTGGTAGAGCACTTGAAACATGCTAACATGAGCATGTTCCAAGGGGATGGTGGTTCGAATCCACCAAAGCCCTTTTTATTCAAATGTTTATAGCATAGTCAGTTATGACACTAATCCAAATAAGAACCCAATTTTTAATGGCATCTTTGAAATTTGACATATTTTTATAATTACTTTAGTTATATTAATGAGATATTTTAGTTTTATGCTAAGGTTGGTAAGAGAGAAAATGATTTTACAAGTATTTTTTGGTATAATTTAGAAGGACTCAGGGTAACCAAACAGTTTTTCATATAAATTCAAATAGAATCCAATTGACAGACTCAGAGTAACCAAACAGTTTAATCTGTTAGGACAATGGATCCATTGGTGCAATGCCAATTGGTTCCTCACCAATATCAATGCAACCACCACTTGGTTCACCGAACCAAACACGCCCTAAAGGGCTTGATTTAACACGTTCTATCTACTTTGGAGCTTTTGGTGTATCAGTTAAGTACCTAATAGAATGTCTATCTTTCTCTTTCACCATCTAGGGTACGGTTTTAAATATGAAATCGATAATTGAATCGGCCAGTGATGTTCCCAACTTAAATCGATCGGAATCCATCAGAATCAACCAAAAATTACTAGAAATCAACAGGACCTGTGTGAATCGATCGAATAGGTCAGTGTCGAGTTTAATACGTATCAGCTAATTCGACCGGTCTGATTTCAATTTTTGAAAACTCATGTATAAGTGTGTTGACGACTCTTGGAAGGCACAGAGAAAGGGTGGTGATCTTCTCTCCTTTTTTGCTTTTCCCTTCTAATTAAAGTTTTAAATAATTGGGATTCAGATCAGTGAATCGACCGATTTGGATTGGAATCGACCGACACTGATCCTGATTTCGACCAATCCTATTCGTTGCTTCTTGAATCGGAATCGAATCGGACCTGAATTGGTTGATTCCTAGTAATTTCTTTTGTAATTCATCTTGTATCGGACCAATTGCCGATTCCGAGTTTTAAAACCTTGTTTACTTTTAAAAACAGAACCCAAGAAGGAACAACAAGACTCCTGGGATTCAACATTGAAGCTCAGATGTATGGATCACATTTTCTTCATGAGACGAGCTTAAAGTTGCGGGATTCTCATACAATTTATTCATTCCTTTCCCCAATTTGGTCTGTACTGTTAATTATATATTACTGGTGATGAGTTTGTTTTCAAATAGCTTTCGAACAAGTCAACTCTGGAAACTATGCAAAATTTAAAAAAAAAGATTATTTCCAATGCTTGATGAAACGGTTGTGCTTCTTCAAATTAATAGAATGATACTGGGTTTTATGATTCACAACCAGGTAAGAGGGTTGGTAGTTGTTTATTGAAGGAAGTTTTCTGAAACACATAACGCCAATTAATTCATTCCTTGGTCTGCCATTAGTCTTCCTTCTCCTTCATTCATCGAGTGGATTCACACTTCACAGTGATGAGAGAACACGAAAATGATGCTGGAGTGCCGAAGCTTCTTTAACCCCACTTGAAGAACATAGAAAATATACCACAGAGAGGTTTGAACAAATGGGTGGTGTGCTTACCATTCCTTTGCTCTTTGGGTTATTGCTGCTGCTTCCAGATCTCTATGCTTCATTTCCCTTATGCAGGGATGAGAGTGGGTCTCCCTCTCTTTCTATCTGCTTCATTTTATTATTTAAATTTATTTTTCCTTCGGCTATGTTCTTTTCTTTGGTTATCTCACCTAGGATTTGTTTGCTTGGAGCAGGTGCACCTGTAACTCTAAATACATCTTTGTCCTTTTGTCCTTACATTGGAAGTGTCTGCTGTAATTCTGCCAGTGATCGAAGATTGCAGAAGCGTTTCCAATCTATGAACATTTCTGATCCCGCCTGTGCTTCTCTCGTGAAATCAATCCTCTGTGCGGTAAGTTATATATATCATGCTTATTATTAAAGCATGATTTTACATTGCTTTATGTGATGCAGTTAATTAATCCATGAACTGTACGTGGGATCTTCAAGATTCAGAATTAACTTCATTTTCATATTTTGTCATTTGTAATCTTTGTAGTTGTTGGAATTGGAGCTAGCACCTAAGAAATAAAGAAGAACCGTTTCAGCAAATTTTATAATTATTCTATGTTTGGATACCTCAATATAGAAGCTAAAACATGACATCTATATGATTCAAATCCTCTAGGGTAATTTAAAGAGAAAATTGTATAAGGTATTTGAAAAAATGAAAAACCCAGAGAATTAAATTGTGATCAAGTTCCTACTTGATCAATATCTCTACCGGTCTAAAATGATATTTTCTCACAGAGTTCTAAAACGATTCCAGAGAATTTGTCTATTGCATGTTAATATATCTCCACAAACCTTAGTAACATTTTGATGGTCATGGACAGGAGAGGCATTAGGTCTCCCTATATTCCCTTGTCCAATCCAGGGAACATGAGGTTTGCCTTCGACATTGTATCCATGGTGAATAAATGGTTACAAGTTGGCCTCTTTTTTCATTTCAAAACCCTTTCCAAAGGTTGGGTGTGTTTGTGTTCTTGAATAGTTTTTATGCCATAGACATTAATTTTTTTGTCAACTCTCTCTCTCTCTCTGTTGAGCAAGATCCTGCCCTATGATAATTCAGGTTCAATGGTTTGCAGACTTGTGACAAATTCTCAGCGGATCTATTTAAAATTGAGTCAGGATATCAGAGTGTTCCTGTTCTTTGCAAATCCACTGCTTCATCAAACACATCCCATTCTAACAGTACAACAGAGGATTTTTGTTCAGAGGTCTGGGATGCGTGCAGAAATGTCTCTATAATCAATTCCCCATTTTTATCCTTGTCACATAATCGCAGTGCAGTTCCAGTGAATTCCACTTCCAAATTGATTGATAACTGGCAGTCAAAAAGTGAATTCTGCTACACGTTTGGTGGGGATTCCACTAATGAATCAATATGTTTCGATGGTGAACCAGTTTCATTAACTAGCACAGGAACGCCGAGCCCCCCAAGTGGTCTGTGTCTCGAGCAAATTGGGAATGGATCTTACCTTGATATGGCTGCTCATCCGGATGGATCCAACCGTGTTTTCTTGGCTGACCAACGGGGTAGGATATGGTTGGCAACTGTTCCCGAGGAAGGATCTGGGGAAACATTAGGGGTTGATGAATTAAATCTCTTCCTGGACTTAACAGATGAGGTATATTTTGACACAGAGTTTGGACTGTTGGGTATAGCATTTCATCCAAACTTTACAGGGAATGGTCGCTTCTTTGTTTCATTCAATTGTGACAAGGTAAAATGGCCCAGATGTGCTGGTAGATGTGCATGCAATTCAGATCTGAACTGCGATCCTTCTAAGCTTGGTACTGATAATGGGGTCCAGCCATGCCAATATAGTAGTGTTATCTCAGAATTCACTGTTAATGGTACCACTTCGCAGCCTTCCTTGGTACACATCCATCCACTTCTTATGAAATATCTGTGACAAATCTCACTGAGGAGCTCTAATGGGATTCTATTTCAATCTGTTCTTCAGGCAGCAAAGGCCAATCCATCAGAGGTTAGAAGGATATTTACCATGGGCCTTCCATTTACATCTCATCATGGGGGCCAGATTCTCTTTGGACCTGCGGATGGATATTTATACTTTATGATGGGGGATGGAGGGGGAACAGGGGCAGCAGGTGATCCATACAATTTTTCACAAAACAAGAAATCCTTGCTTGGAAAGATCATGAGGTTTGACATAGATAACTTACCAAGTGAGTATCAGGACATGGAAGTCTTTTTTCTTTTAAATTTTATTTTCTTTCTATTTATTTTCATCTGATTTTAAATTATAAATGAAAATTATGTGATATTTAAACTTAACTTTCCCCTAAGCATAATAGATTTTGAACCCAAGACCTCCTAGTAGGGTGGGCTTTTATGCTCCACACTTCTGCACTAGGCAGTTGTTCTCACAGAGGCTATGCTTATCCAGTGCATCGGTTATTTCCTCATTTTCTGGAACTATGCTTCATAGAACTTGATTAGCTTTCTGGTGCTATGCTTTATAGAACATGACTAGATTTCTGGCACTATGCTTCACAGAACATGACTAACTTAAAAAAAAAAATTTTGCCTGGGAAATTGACTGAATCTTCCCAAAATATGATTGATGGTCTCTGCATTCATAACTGATGTTGCACAGTGGAATATGAAATAATTCAGAGAAGACAAAATAAAGGACTTGGGTTGTATATAGTGACTTTCCAACTGATGATGGACTGTGGAATATGAAATAATTCAGAGAAAACAAAATAAAAGGACTTGGGTTATATATAGTGACATTTTCAACTTTGATGCAACACTAAGGATAATTATTGTATGAAATTGAGCTTGATCTACAGTTTTGGAGAATATTCAGGTTGGACCGTCTGGTGAGGAAATCAGATCATTTGGACGGATGACCCCTGAGCCTGCATGATCTGAAGCCTGGACCATTTTCAAAGACAACAGAGTGTTACGGGGAAAAAACATGAGCAAAACATGAACTAGAAACATTGCCAAACCTGTAGGTGCTATTGTACGGAAGAAGAAGAAGAAGAACCTAAGGGAAAAGTATGTGTACATCATGGATAAAGAGATCTGTCATTGCAAAACAAGATGATTTTTTTTTTCCGGGGGGGGGGGGAGGGATGGGGGGAGAGGGATTGGCACTTGGTAGTAGAATGAAGAGATGTTGATGTAAATTTCATACAAGACTAAAACCTAGAAATCAGAACACAGAATACTAGTTTTTTGAGGGCGATCTTCCTTCAACAATTCATCCAAAAGAGAGTATATTTATAAGTAAACTGTGCGGTATACAAGTACAAAAATACATCTGAAATGACAAAATTAACACCAATCTTTACAGTTGACCCTTACTTGTATAATTTCTCCAGTTTGTGCAGTTTGTCAAACTTAAAACTATCTTTACTCATCTCATTTTATCACATTCTATCTTCTATGGACAGTTCTTGGGAAGTCCATTTTCATCCATTTTATGCAAATTTGTTAAATATTACCTGTTTTCATGTCCTTTTGGTGTTTCTAAATGGTTTACAGAGCTTCACTAATGAAAATTCTTATTTTTCCTTTCATTTGTGCCCATTTGTTTTATCAGTAATATTCTTATAGAAATTTAGATACAGAGAGAGAGAGGGAGAGAGGTGGGGGTTAAGCACTAAGCTATTGTTTCTATGGTCTATCTATATTGCCTTTTTGGTACTCCTTCAAGGCTGAAAAGGTCGGAATGTTCTTGTTTCGAATATCCATGGGTACAATTTTATCTGCTCGTACATGTGTTCACAGATCTCTTATTTGGGATACTTTTTCCCAGGCCTACTCTTTCCCATTTTCATTCTGTCATCCCCTTCTACTAACTAGTTGCTGTTATATCTGCTTCTAAAAATATTGCCCAAATTTTGTTCTTTTGATCGCTCTGATAGCCTGATGTAAGTAGGTTTGCAAAACCTGTGGTAAATGACAAATATATCTATAAACAGAATAAAAAGAAACAGAAAGAGATAATGGGCTTGCTCACGATGAACAAAGCTAGAGTTTTATCATCAAACCAGTTGGAAGAGAGCCATTCTCTTAATCATAACCAAAAACTATTGCTTTCCATTCAAAATATGCTATTTACAATGCTTGAAGTTTTGGCAATTCCTATGAGTGCTTAACCCTTTTCCTAGACAATAAAGTATTAATTTAAAAAATAAACCCAAAATAAGTCTCCTAACCTAGTGTAAGTACCGCGGTCCTCCGGGACGAAGGTTTCCTCAGCTCTTCTTTCTGGTGTCTTGGTGACATAGGGTTTTGGGAGATACATGTGTGTGTGTATGGATGTGGATAACATTGTCAATATATGATAAATAGGGGATTGGGATCATGCATTAAAATATGTTAACCTAATGAGAAGTCGCCACCTAGGGTTAGGGCCTAGGACCCATTAAGTGTAGCCCTACCCGTGGTGAGCGGAATCGGGCTACGTGACTCCATATGGTCCAACCAAAGGTTCGGGTAAGGGGTCAGGTTACGAGTGTGGGAAGGTGTTAGGCACCCACCTCGCCCGGCCGAAGCCGGTCTCTCTGTGTTAGATGCTACGTAAGGACGAATGTTGTTTCTCTCTTATTACGGGGATGGGGGATATTATGAACTACATTCAGGTGCTATGAATTAAACTAAAGTACAATAAACTACATTATATATGTGAAAAGTGCAGACTAAAGCAGTAAAATATGAAAGGACTACATTGGATCGACAAAAATGTAATAATTATACCTGTATGGTTGTATGCCCCTGGCTCAGGGGAGATGGACGAATGGACTGACGCTGCTTCTTTCTCGGCGGAGTAACGGCTCTTTCAAGTGATTTGAAAAAGAGTAAATAGACAGAATAACGTCTGTAATGAGGGAGTTTCGATGGTTATCCGTGCACAGACGGGATACCAAAGCTAAAGAGCCAAAGCACTCTATACTCAGAGGGACAATCGAAGGATCTGTCCACCCCAGGGGAAACTCACATACTCACACACTCATGAGAGAAGGAGGAGAAATGAGGGTGAAAAGGGGGAAAAGATGCTAGGAATCACTTGGGGAGGGTCTCTCTACCCAAAATTCCTTGGGAAATGTGGGAGGGGACCCTCCTATTTATAGGGAGGGACCTTTTCTCTCTCCTGGCCGAAAAGTCCTCCACGGCGCCGTGGGTGATGTCAGCAAGCTGATGTCACACCCCCTCATGGCGCCGTGGAAATCCGGTACACCTCCCCACAGTGCCGTGGGAAGGTACACACGGTGCCGTGGGCGCGCAGTGCCATTTTTCCTTGTTTTTGGGCCTAAAATGGGCCATTTTGTGCTCAGCATGGTTCTTGGTCCTATGGGCCAGGTATCTTTGGGTCTGAAAAGAGGGGGGGGTGCGTCGTCCATCGTCCATGTCCCGTTGTCATCATCGCCAATTAGGGGGTGACAAAAATCAGTGTCTACACCTAGACTTTCTAAAAGAGTAATACCATCATAGATGGACAGTCCTATAGAAAGTTGGTCATAACTTTCCAAGTATAGTTCGGAATTGCAAGATATTGGAATCGATAACAGGAGCTGAGCTCCCCTTTCTTTGGTTTGGTTTGAAGCTTCCTCAAGTATGTCGGTTTGTAGTAAGGTCAGTTCACTCAAATCCACTGACTTCGCACACAGGTCTCAGAGGAAAGATAACAACCTTTTAAACAACACCATGATCGTGCTAAAAACCATGCCTTTTTGACCTTCCAAAAATAAACCCAGAGGAAAGTCACAGAAATTTCTAATTTGTGCTATACAATGCTCCTAAATACCAAAACTGATCCAAGGATTTATTAAACCATAGAATTTCTTTATGATTCTTCCACATCACTCTCTATTACTCTCATGTTTAGTACTTACTAAAACCAAATGCATCAGTGAAAAAAAAGAAAAAAAAAACAAACTTGATGCAATATGTAAAACAAGAAGCATTCAATCTGAAACTACTGGTGGTCAAATTATTAGTACTTACCATAGTACTCTTGTTTCTTTATTGCTAATATCCATTCTAAGATTGTTGCTTCTTGATTTTTAAGCATAAGATCAGTTAACTAGCTGAAGGAACCCAGGTATAGCATCCAAATTGTATGAAATTTCAAATAGCTCGCATCGAGGTGCTGGACCAATGATGAGCAACTGTTACCTGAAAAGTGGTTATGCATAAACTTGGATTAAAAGTTTATTTGTGTATATTAAAGCTCAATCGGCAATGAACTTGGGTTTGATCCATCAAAAGACATGCATGATCGTGAGGAGAATGGTACCGCTATTTTACATTATTTGATCCAAGCTGCTGTGTGAGATGACTTTCAGTATAAAACCCTTGAGGGCAAGGGTTCTCTCAGGGGAAGGGAAGAATTACACTAGGCAACAGTAGACTTATGTAAATTGTATCCAAATTGCATTGCTGTTGTAAGTTGCAGATGCTGTTTGAATTTTGGGCTTAAGAAACAAACCGAATTTGGGTGGAAGATTTGGATTTCCCACTTAAGATATCAATAGGGGTTCCCTCTCCCACCAATTGCACACTAGCTGCTGCCCTTCTCTCCATTTCTTTATTTTTACTTGTTTGATTTTTATTTTTTTTTGTCTGATCAACAGGTACATAAGGGTAATAAATTCATTATCATCAGTTACTCTTGTCAACATAAAAAATATCCTGTAGTTTGGATGCACATAATGGGGGACTCCTTCCTGTTTGTCCACTATGTTAACAGTTTGCCATTAATAGACTCTCCTTGTAGTTTACTCTGTGAAGAATGATCCTTCTCACCTTTTACACATTTTACCACTGATAGAGTATGATTTTCTCAATCTTTCCTATGTACTTCCAGGTGCAACAGAAATGGTTGAACTTGGATTATGGGGGAGCTATTCAATCCCAAAAGATAATCCATTCTCAAGAGACAATGAATCGCAGCCTGAAATTTGGGCTTTGGGACTAAGAAATCCTTGGCGCTGTAGTTTTGATTCAGACAGACCTTCCTACTTTCTCTGTGCTGATGTTGGCCAGGTTTGGAGATTATTTTTCTTGTAGTTTTACCTTGACATTACTTGAGCTTCTCACTGTATATTTCCAGTGACTCTGCATTAAAATATCAGAAAACTTTTAGAGGAGTCCAAGGTTCTCTAGTAGCTGTGAATTGAAGAGTGATACTTGGAATTTTCTTTTCTTTTCCCCTGTAAAGAATCAATCTAAGTAGTTAAAAGTATGTAGAAAGACACTTTCATTTTCTTAAATGTGCAATTCATTCAGGTCTGCATCAGCAAAAGTTTAAATTCATTTTGTTAAAAGTGCAATTTCATTCAGTACTTTTTTGTTGTCATTGTACTCAATGTTGTTGTCTTCTTTCAGCTTCAATAGTGAATCCAACTGATCTGGAGAACTTCTCCAAATGACTTCTTTCATTCCTTAATTTCCTCATTATTGAAGATATTTGATGCTTACAATCATTTGGAATCTTGTAGGATGTATACGAAGAGGTGGATATTATCTCAAAAGGAGGGAACTATGGATGGCGTGTTTATGAGGGCCCCAATCTTTACTATCCTTCACAGTCTCCCGGAGGAAATACATCTGCCAACTCAATAAACCCCATCTTCCCTGTTATGGGATATTACCACTCTGCTGTAAATGGGAATGATGGATCTGCGTCGATCACTGGTGGCTACTTCTATCGGGGCGTGACTGACCCATGCATGTATGGAAGGTGCGTGGTTTTTCCTATCCAATTTGATGCTGAATAGGGCTCTATATTTAGTTATGTACTAATAGAAACTTAAATTCATCGATGGCGTTTTAGGTACGTGTATGCAGATTTATATGCGGGAGCCATATGGGCAGGTACAGAAAGCCCTCAGAATAGTGGGAACTTCACTAGTAACCAAATCCCGTTCAGTTGTGCTCATGACTCTCCAATTAAATGTAAATCTGCTGCTGGAAGTCCTCTTCCTGCTTTGGGATACATATTCTCATTTGGGGAGGATAACAGGAAGGATGTCTTTCTTCTAGCAAGCAGTGGTGTGTACAGAGTTGCTCATCCTAGTCGTTGCAACTATACTTGTTCATTGCAAAAGGTTACAGCTGCTTGTCCTTCAGTTTCCCAGTCATCTCGGATCCTTTTGAGTAACCAACATAACCGTCTTGTGCTAGTGTTCTCTTCATTCTTTATTCTTATGGGTTTTTTATTATGATCTTTCACCTGATGTTGTTTCCCTTAATGGTGAAATGTTGTAGCAAGATTTGCTCTCTCTCTCTCTCTCTCTCTCACATTTATAATATGGAGCACAGTTTTGCTATAATCAAAACTAACCAGATCAAAATTACCAAACCTGATTGAGCAGCCAAAATTATATTAGTGTTTCATATTCAAATTTCAAAAGGATACAAGTCCAGAATAGAAGAAGCCTCATTTCAAAAGCTGCTGAGAATGGAAATGATCTCAATCTCTCAGTTGTCTGGTGAATTATTCTACTATTAAAAGAAAATTTGATCTTCTTGGCTTTGGTTGTCTTCTATGAAATGACAAAATTACTCCTTAACTTTTATTTAATAGCAATATAATGATTCTTTTCTCAAGAAATCTTTTAACTGTGGTTTTATTTTGTAATTTGATCTATCTAACTATAAAATCACACAATTATCCCTATTTTTGTTTTCATCTAGCAAAGTTTTACAGTTTTGAGAAGGAAAATTATAATTCATTTTTTGTAATAGTGTCCATCACATAATTAGGTTTTAAACGCATTTGGTCATATACAAAAATATATCTTAACATGTTATATTAAGTTGAAGAATAGATTCCTTGATAATAAAATGTGAAAATATCAACAGCATTTATGGACTTTCTCTATGGTATTACTAGTTAATGGACTTAACCAGCACTCCCATGTGTCTATCTCTCTCTTCCTCAAAATAAGGGGGCAAAGATGTCTTTTCTTATGAAGAGAAGAGAGATAGACTCATGGGACTGCTGGCATAGGCCACACTCCCGGACAGAGTTCTTTTTTCTAATTATTTACAATAGTTATGAGGTCCTCTGGAAAGGAGGAGACCCAATGACCTGACCTTAGGTAAGATAAAGACCACCTACTTATATCATGAGCAAGAGAGTTTCCCTCTGGATAAACAAAGTAAAAATCACAGAAGGTTAAGGACTCATTTACAGACTTGATATCGCCAATCACAACTAAAAAATCTATCGGCGGATGAGAGAAATCGTCAATAATGTAATGAATAAGAGCTTGGGAGTCCGAATGAACACCAACCATGTCTATACCTCCCAAGTATAGCCCTCTTCAATCCAAACTTGATTGCAAGGGCCTTGTCAACCATAACTGAGGAAGGGAACAAATGATCTGTTCTCTTGCAACTTAAGCGAGTTAGCTTAACTAAAAATATTTTAAGAACAGTTCTTGGTTCTTGGGTGGCCCACCTAGGAATCGCTTCTTGCATGGCCCAAATATTTGTCATATGGCAATGTTAGATGGAGCCCAATTTTTGTTGGCGTGAAGATCCGTAGATCGTTAGCTCAAATGTCAAATTTAACCCAATCAGAGTTTGCCAAGTGGTAAAATACAGATTTGAAAATTTTAGAACCATGGGAATGCACAATAGTGGTCGGAAAACCATAGGTGTACACGTATATACATGAGGATGCATGCCAATACACGAAAAGGTATTTGATTGAATAATCTGTCAAAAGTAAATTTGAACAAGAATTCTCAATTGAGTATGAAATTAGACACATGATTAATCTAGAATTTAGACTATATCCTCTCAATTTCTCTCTCTCAGAATTGTCACATCATAAAACTTGAACTCAACTGGCAAGCCACCAACTTTTGCTTGCTTTCAATAGTTAATAACTCCTCACAGCAATAGTTTCTTTAACAATAATTCGTGTTAGTCAATAATAAGCAGTTTTGAAAACCTAGCCGAGTTAGACCGAAGGTGAAGGGACATTTCAAAATTTAGTTCAAATATGGGCTTGGAGGTTACCTCATATTGGCTAGGCACTCAAATTAGGGTATTTAACCAATCTGTTGCATACGTTGATTATCTGCATTTTGGTTGAAGTTAGGTTACAAAAGGGACAAAAACAAAAGGGTAAATTACACGTCATCTCCTGGTTTTCAAACGAAACTCAAATCACCCCCTTGTTTTTGAAAATACTCAAATCACCCCCTGTATTAGACCCCAATATGACAAATTAGTCCTTACCGTTAGTTTTATGTTGTTAAGTGATGATGTCATCCAGTTAAATAAATTTAAATCCCTAAACTACCCATGACCAGTGTTTTATGTTGTTAAGTGATGATTTAATTCTAATGTTTTAGTACAAGGGTAAAATAGTCGTTTCACACCAATAACTAACAGCAAACTAACATCGATGCTGTAGAGGGGCACAGATGAGTATTTTAAAACATCAGGGGGTGACGTGTAATTTACCAAAAATAAAACATATATATTACATGTAATATTATAGTTGTCATGATGCATGAATTGCATTTGACCTGATCCTTAGTAAGGGTATGTAGGTAACTTTGCAACATTATGTCCAAGTTCGGTCTCTCCTATCTATACATTTTATTTTCCCCATATTCTTCTCATACCATGTATATATTGTATTCACATTTTTTTATCAGCTTTTCAACTTTACAACATAGATCAGGATTAGTTTATTTTCCATGATTTTATTATGTGTGCTAGTATACATGACTAGTAAGCTTAGGAATATTCTAAATAGAAGGACACCGGCCTCCGGCCAAGCGAACTTGGTGTCTTACACCTTCCAGTCTGTAATCTTAAACTGGACCTAGAGCTAGGTAGACCAAAACCTTATCCATTGGATGCATTCTCTTCCTTATGAGAGGAAGACAGATATGAGTTCTAGACCCTTATCTAGGTGACAACTTTTAAAGAGAACCCTTTACTCCTCTCTTCCCACAAGGAACCGAGAGAGGGGCGATACCCCCGAAATGTGCATACCTCTCTGTATGCCTACACTAACTATTGCTCATTTTTCACTACATTTGGTTCATAATGTAGTGTGTCGCTTACTCTGGCAAGGAATGCCCCAGCATAACATTGATAATATATAGAATCCGTGTAAAATGGGTTTGGCTAGGTTTTTTTTAGTGTTTGATGTCGACCTTAGGAAAATTATCACCTCCAGTTTGCTGACCGGCCCAGTTCCCCAGTTCCTCTAATAGGGGGATGGTGGACCCCACTCGGGCAGGGTGTTTGGGCATGGGTAGAGAGGTCATTTCAATCCCCCTTTGTTAGAGGAACTGGGGAACTGGGCCGGTCAGCAAACTGGAGGTGATAAAGATCTGTCGACCTTACGCACCAAGGCTGGAGTTTTTCTAGTATTGATTACTGACCTGATGCACCAAACCTCGTTAATCCGGGCTTGGGATCGGCAACAAACGCAGCCAGAGTTCCTACCTCAACATGCAATCTTATATGTAAATTAGAAAAATGAACCTTGTAAAACTTGTGAAATCAAGATTCTCTCTTCTACTGGGCCCGGGAGAATAGAGTAGCGATTTCCAAGAAGGGGTTGGGTGTTAAAGGACAGAGATATGGGATCCGAACCAATTTTACTCTTATACACCCATTGACAGTTACCTCGGTTATTATTATGCCTCCACTAACCATTACCTGGGTGTGAGCATGTGTTTTGCATGCTTGTAGGATGTGAATGTGAAATGTCGCTATTGACCATAGGAAGCATTAGAAACATTCAAAAAGGTGAGGACAAGCAAAATATGTTACAAATAATTTGACACTTGTGGAGATATCAATAAGAAAAACCTTTAAAAAAAATGTATCAAAAAGTGTATCTTTTGTAACCAATGTAATGAATGAGAAATTATATTTCTCTTTTTATTGTTTCTTGTCTTATTCTAAAAAATTATTTTATATCTAAAATAAAATAAAAAAATAGTTTTTAAATTAATTTAAAAGTGACTGACCGTTATATCATTCTCAAGAGCTATCATTGTCATGTACATTTTTTGAGTTCACATATGAAATGTATTATACTAATGGGGGGAAATAAAGTTATAACTTCTTTTCACCAACTTTGATTACAACAAGATATTTCTTTTAAAAAATTTAATGAACTACTCTTTTCTAATATTTTGTGCCATAAAAATGGGAATTGACATTGTTAAAGTAGGTCACACCAATCATAATTTTCTTTATAGATAATTTTAAAGTAATTACGAGCATAGACAACACCTTCCTTGTCGTCTTATAATTTATAGAATCAAGCAGTTGTGCTATTCTTATGTTAACTTAAGCTTGATTTGATATAACCTAAGATTCTATGGTAGATTTTGCTTGATCTATAGACTCATATTTCAGGAACAATGGGGTGGAAAAGAGCCTTATTCTTGTGCATTCATTTGCATTTTGTCCTAAAAAAAATTTGGTCTTTTTTAACATTGGTATTTGGATTAAAATGCCCAAAGCTTAACGCACTCACATGCTGATTGTTTTGCATATGTTTGATCTTGCTTATGGTTTTGCATATACTTAGTCCTTTTATTTTCTCCTGAATTTCAAAAAATAGACCAAGATTTTCCATTTTTTTATAATAAATTAAATAAAAACAATAATTATAAAATTTAAAATAGAAAAATAATTAATTACAAATTTAAATAGGATGAGATGACCTTACTATAACATAAGCAAGGCTAGTTTGTTTTTATAATGTAATAGACATTTGTTTCTTTATATTGCGAGTAAGCTAGTTAATTTATCGTTTAAAAGGTTAGGGTGCCCAAATAAATCTATAATTAGATAAGAAGTTATAGAGTCGTAGTTATACTTCTTCAAACCAACAATGGAAGATTAAAATCAGTACTCATTAAGATCTTGACAAGAGCCTTGTATTATTATTATTTTTTTTTTTTTTGACAAGGAATTTGATACTTATATCATAATAAACATTCAGGAATATATTCTACAACTGATTTTTTTTTTTAAAAAAAAAAAAATAGAAAGATAGTTACTACATTTCCTTTTAATACTTATATAATGTCTTGACATTATCCTTAACTATATATAGTTGGGGACAGAACATGTATGTGATGTTGATTCTATCTTTGTGTATTTTTATTTTTAATGAATTGGATAAAGAAAACACACACGTTTGGAACAATTTTGTGTGTGTGTGTGTGTGTTTATGAATTGGATTAAGAAAACACATTTGGAACAATTAGTTTTTTTAATGAATCGGGTAAAAAAAAATTTGGAATAGTTTTGAGAAACAGATTGATAATGGTTTTTTTTTTGGTTAATAGAAACACAAAAGGGTAACAAAAAAAGACCGTTCATTCACGACTCACAACTCTCATTTATCGCGACCATATCGACTCTCTCTACCACCTCCACCACCATTGTCACCATCACCACCACTCCCACCATGATCACCACTTCCGCTGCTACCACCACAACTGCACCTGCAACTTCTATTGCCACCACCGATACTTGTACCACCACAGTCACCATCACCACTACTGCCACCACCACCCCAAAACAAAAGAAATATTTCTGTTAATATGTATTTCATACATGTTTCTATTCTTTTTTAGTGGTAGAATTACTTTTTTGTTTTTGGTTTTACCATACAATATTTGTTGGTACATAAGTATTCCAAATCAACAAAAACACAAAAAAAAAATTTTGACTCTGAAATACTAATTTGGAACAAAAACATTACTATACACAATAGAGGTGTCAATTCCAGGCCTGGCCCGTTTACTAAACGTGTTAGGCTTAAGTCTGACACATTTAGTAACTAGACAGTCCCCGTGTGGGGTTTTAGCCCAACCGGATCGACCGAATGCTAGCCTAACCTAGCCCAACCAAGCCTAGCCCGACCTAGTCCGACCTTATTTGCTGGTTTTGAAACCTTATGAACTAAATATTGATAAATTTTAGTGGCGTGTTTGGTCTTTGGATGATCAATCGGGTTTTAACTTAATATGGGTCTTGAAAATTTTCACCTCTTGGTTGATGGATTAGGTTATTAATACACACATATATGTTATAATATGTTGTCACTCACTCTCATATCAAACTGATGCAGTAGCTTGATCCCATGTAGCATGAGTAAGCCCAGAAGACGTCGGACTTTAATTGATACCTTGATTAACTTATTTACCCATTTTTTGAGAACCACATGATTAGGATTTTTTTTTCACCGTTGATCAAAACTAATAAACCTAACAAGTGAGGCAAAAAAACATAAATTGTTTATTCTATTACTCTTAATCTGTTAAGGTCCGATTAAGGCCCGTCTAGAGTTAAACATGCCTACAGCCCGGTTAAGGGTCGATTACACTAGCTCGATTGTAACCCGAAACCCGACCTAATCCAACCCGGCCTAAAGACTTAAACGGACGATCATGGTGCAGGCTTTAAGCACCGTGAGACCCGGCTAGACCTAACCAAACCTGACCAAACCTGACCTATTGACCCCTAACACACAACCTTATTCAACAAGAATTGATAAGTTTAAGCAAGTAATCTATGCCTATTTTTAACTTTGTATTAACGAAATAGACGCCTGAAATAAAAAAGATAAGAAGAGATGGCAGTTTAGTGGGTTTCTATTTGATAAATTAAAAATTAAATTAATTAAGGAAATGTTTCCTTGAAATGCTTATGGCTGGTCTTACTGGGCAATCCTTTATTTGACACATGGGATCTTAGTAGGTACGAAAATTTATGGACATTTTATCCACATAATTTACTACTGCTATGGTGTGGTGAGATTCATTTCAAATGAAGTACTTTCTAGCTGGAGGTGAGAAGACAAATTTAGACAATGCTGTTTTTTATTTTTTGAGTAAACATCTAGTAGACCCCCTGAGGTTTGTTCACTTATCTTGTAACCCCCCATTAATTAAAACCTTACTTACAGACCCCTGGGACTAACAGAATGAGTGAACAGGTTAAGTGATGATGTCAGCTGAACATAACTCTTGAAATGACCAAAATACCCTTATGGATTGGTTGTCCTAAAGAATACTCTTCTTTCCACTTTCGTTCTACTGCTACGGTAGCCATTGTCGTGGATCAAAGATCTGGTTTTTTTTCCCCTTCATTTTCTTGGTTCACTCACCCAACTTCGAATCCACGTCTCTGCAACTCAAAGAAATGAAAAAAAAAGTATGCCTTTCCGCAGAAACAATTGAAGTTCACAGTAATATGAAGCAAAAGCTCTAAAATCTTAACATCTAAATTTGCTTCTATGTGTAAACCCTAAATTCTGCCATGTTTCCAATCTGAAGCCCTATGATTTGCTTCAAGTCTTCATTCTCAAGGACGCCAACGTTTTGATCATATTGGAATCGGTAATTCCTTCAATTTGATGTCATACAAAAAGATCAAATCAATTCAGTTTACACCCTTCCCTCTGTTCATTCTAGCCTTGGGCGAGTCGAAGCTCGTTCCTAATTTGGGTTACTCCACAATCTCGCTCAATTCATCCGAGGTCAACTCTAAAGATGATGACAAAGGCGATGATAACGAAGAAGAAGAAGATGGAGCATCAAATTTGTCCATGGCAGCTGCAGCTTGAATAAAATAAAATAATCTACCCGAAATTTCTCTGTTTCACATCCTTCATGCAATTCTGTGTTTTCCTTTCTCTAAAAGGGAGAAGTTTTTTCTTCCAAAAATCTTTTAGCCATCATATACCCTACTCTTCAACAACTTGAAGGTGAATTAACTGAACTGGTGGACAAGAATGAGAAAGGTGAATGTCCTGAAATTTCATGAAGGAAGAGGGCGGAAGAGAGGTGGAAGCTTTCCAACAAGGATCCAGAACGAGAGGATGAATGTGGGATTTGTATGGAAGCTTGCACCAAGATGGTCTTGCCCAACTGTGGTCATTCCTTGTGCATCAGTTGCTTTCGTGACTAGTAACTGCTGAATCCATATTCAGATTTACTCTCTTACAGCCAAACACCAACTACCTTTTATGCTCAACGCCCCACGTCGTGGGCTCTGGCAGCCATTTCTGGGGTGGGAATGTGCCCAACCAGATTCTTGATTTCTTGCGAGGCTCCCTGATTTTAGAAACCCATTTGCCCCAATTGCACATTCGAACTCCTCTGTAAATTGGGTGTTTGCTGCAATCTCTCATCCTCTTGGTTTTCTTCACTTCTGTGTCTTGTAATTTGATCTGTTGCGTTGATGGGTCTCAGATGAGCTTAAGAAGGGATTGAGATGAACCAGGTGAATCAGGAGAAGATGGAGATGATGAAAAATAGTGGCCATTGCTATCTGTTTCTGAGTTATGCATTTCTGCCATTGCGATACCCCAATGGAAGGTTCCTTCAAAGGTCTTTGATATTCCAGCGTCGGCCTACACGACAACGTAGCTTCTCTCTAAATTGAGCCCTAAATTGTTATTTCAAGGTTGGAGATGAAATAAGGGTACAAAGGTAATTTCCATTTTGGTTTTTTACATCAAAGATGTACAAGGGTATTTTTGACATTTAATATGCTGACATCATCACTTAACCTGTTCATTCTAACGGAATAGATATCCCAGGGGTCTGTAAGTAAAGTTTTAATTAATGGGGGGACTACAAGATAGCTGAACAAACCTTAGGGGGCCTACTAGATGTTTACTCTTTTTTTTTTAATCTCTTTCTGTTTGAATAAGTGCTATTCGACATAAGCATGATTGAAAGAAATTTTACCCAAAAAGAAAAACATGATAGTAATAATTTTAAATTTTAATCTTTTTCTTTTTGCTTTATTGGGGTGCTGTTCTCTGTGTCGCAGCGCAACCTAACGCCCAGGCACATGGGGGTGGGTGCAATGACCACCCTGACCCCTGCACAGGCTGCCCATGTGCCTGGGCGCAGCCTGCGCTGCGGCACAGAGAACATTCTCCCTAATATAATATGGGTGCGTTTGTTTGTAACCAAGAAGGTTACAAACAGAGTTGTAAGTTGTAACCGGACAATTTTAACCCCTATGAAGCGGTGTGTCAATGATTTAAAGGGGCTACTATTGTAAAATCGTTGCCTTCCTCCCTCGTAAATTTCGTCGATCGGAATGGTATGGGGAACCCATTCAATGGGCGTGGGCGGCAAGAGGTGGAGGCGAGAGACGTGCAGGGTGGAGGAGGGGTGGCCGTGCGGGTTGTGATCCAGGTGGAGAGATGATGCAGGTAGCAGGGAGATGGGGTTACCGGAGGTGTTGCAGGAGATGATGTTGGCTACAGGGAGATGGTTATGATGGTAGAGGTGACAACGTCCTACCCATTTGCTCCCTCTGTCTTGCTCTCTCTCTCTCTGATGAGGTTGTTCAAGTTGCGACTTTGCTTTCTTTACTGCACTCTATTTTCATCATCCCGGATCAGCATGATAGATGGGTTTGGACCAAAGCTGCAAACGATTCCGTCAGGTCATGTTGTTCATTTATTCTCCCAATTGCAGATGCAGATTTCCAAATCAAAGAGTATGGAAGGAAAATGTGCCCTCTTGGATTGCGTTCTTCACTTGGGTGGTTGCTAAGATCGCATCAAAACAATTGATTTCTTTCAAAGTGAAGGCATAGCTTTGATTAATCGTTATGTGCATCCGCCGCTCTCCCATCTCTTTTTCAAAGAGCCCATCAAGGGAAGCACAGATGTCATCTTCGTTCTCACTCATCTTGGCCAGACCTCAGTTCGCATCTCTACCAGCCAATACGTAGCAGGAACCGTCAGGACCATAGAAGTTCTTAGCGAACGAGTCAAAGATCCTCCCCTTGATTGCGACCTATATGGGTATGCTTCGATTAGAGCGGTCGAATTGTTTCAGCTGCTGCTCTATTAGCTCCAATCCAGAATAGATTGTTCAAGTTGGGAATAATATGAATCTGTTGAGAGTGTCAAATAGTCGATTTGGCTTTGATTTTGCAGAGTAGATGAGGTGTGTGAGGGTGAAGCATTGGACAAAAAAGAGTGAGACTGAAGGGAGGAGGAGGGGGCGGGGTTGCAGAGTTGGGGAGGGGGTGGAGCGAGGTCGGAAAGTAGGGGAGGAGAGTAGAGAGCGAGAGAAAATATCGCCTGAGAGTGGGAGAGAGGGAGAGGGAGACGAGAAAATGAATGTACCAAAATGACCTTACCTACTAAAGGATGTAAAATGATGTGGCTAAGATATAAATAAGAGGTTACAAAAATCCATGGTAACCGCCTTGGTTACAAACAGCTTTACCCATATAATATAGGAAAAATTACATGATTAGTCACTATTAACTATTAAGTTTGTGTTTACAAAATTAGACATTAACTGTTTTAGTTTACAAAATTAGCCAAAATAGTGCTCTTCCCTCAGCCCAGTATGTTTTTTGACGGTTTTATCCTTCCACCTCCCTCCTCTCTGGTCACCATCTGCAACCTCTCCGCCACTGCAATCCTCCCACCCCTGCTAAGAACAACCTTACCTCTCTGATTTTGATCGTCGATATGCCACTGATATGGAGAGCCACACTGAAAATCTCTGTTTCCTGAGAATTGGAAAATTGATCTTTTATCATATTTAGCGAATAACTAGGTTAGCACGAGATCTGAAAGTCCACTATAATTATCAGTTGGAGGGGTTTGGATCGAGCCCAAAGGGATATGGGATAATGGACCACAACAATTTTCCATTCTTTGGAGTTTTGGGTTATCGAAATCCGTATTATTTCCAGTTTGGGAAACTTAGAAAATTCAAACTTTTTAGTGGAATCTCTATCAACTTAAGAATGATGCCATCAACCACATCTATTTGATTTTTTGCTTCTTTCTAGATCTGGTGTTCTACACTGAAATTAGATTTTGGATTTCTCTTATTCCGTTGTTTTCAGTGTGTGATCTGTGAAGGACTTTGATTTATGGGTGAGCGCTCTTAGATCTATTGTCGAGTTTTTAGTAGATGATTGCATTACGAAGAGTTTTCGAAAATCTTTTTCTCTGCTCTTGGCGTCCAGATCTTGTTTCTGTTCATTGGGGGTAAGCTAAATCGATGGTAGAGGTAGGGTTATGGGAAGAGAGAAGAAGAAGAAGGGCTTCGATTTATGGGTGAGCACTCATAGATTTGAGATTTTAGTAGATGATTGCATGCCGAAGAGTTTTTTTCTCTTCGTTGGGGTAAGCCGAATCGAGGGGTAGGGCTGAGTTGTGGGAAAGCAGATGAAGAAGAAGGGACAGGTGGGGGCACCCCGGCGGCGGGAGGAAGAAGATGATCGCCTCATTCATTGCCCTTTAAGGGTAAAATTGTCAAAAAAGAAGGAAACACACTGTATTGACTTGTTTTGTAAAAACCAAACTCATCTTTGTCTAATTTTGTTGAACCAAACAATAAGAGGTTAGTTTGGTAAAAGGAAACCTAAAAGTGTGTAATCTTGTAATTTTCCCTATAATATAATATAAGGAGTTTTTTCATTTTAATTTTTTTTTACGGCATGTCAATGATGAACTCCTTTGTTGAGGCAAAAAAAAATGTGCATGGAAATATACTACCTTGGTGGGCCCAAGAGAAATGATGAGACCAAAGATGATTTTACTTAGTGTTCCTTTAATGTTATAGTTCTTACGTATTTTATATGTAATTTTATGGGAAATAGTTTTCTATGCTGAACTAGGGAAAATTATCTCCTCGAGTTTGCTGACCGGCCCAGTTCCCCAGTTCCTCTAATAGGGGGATGGTGGACCCCACCCAGGTAGAGTGTTTGGGCATGGGTAGAGAGGTCATTTCAGCCCCCCTTTGTTAGAAGAACTGGGGAATTGGGTCGGGCAGCCAACTGGAGGTGATAAAGATCCGTTGAACTAGTGCCTTCTCACAAGGATTTTATTATTTTATCTTATCTATCTTGACAATGTGATTCCCATGTAGATGATATTAGTCGTCACATTGTCATCTTCTCCTTAATTTTTAAAAAGTTTGACATTTTTTAAGGTATCAAATAATTTTGTAATTTTATTTTTTTGTTCTTTAATTTAATACATTTTTTTTTCAAAGAGGGTAAAATTTATCATTTCACGTGTAGTTGTGTACTTGAAAAATGTGTAAGACAATGTCAGTTTTTTATTTTTTTAGTTTTTTTGGTTGAAACAATGTCAGTTTTTTACAATGACATAATGATACATTACTTTCAGATTATTCTTAAAATTCCCTCTCTAACCTTGACTTAAAGAATTTGAGAATAAAATAAAAGGCAAATTAAAAGATGGTGTCAAGTTCTAAATTCAACGATAGAGGTGTCATTTAGACAGTCTATTTTATAAATCACTATACAATAGAGAATAGAGAGAAAATAATAAATTTCTCATAAAATTTATAAGGGAGGGGCATGAGGGACTTCTTCTTGTTAGAGAACTCACAATTCCCCCTCAAGAGAAAATAATATCTCTCCAATTCTCATGCCTATCAACACTTAGACTATGTTTGGATGCCTAGAAAAGAAAATACATAGTGAAACCAAAACCATGATGATGCAATGATTGACTTATATGTAAGGGTGTCAAACGGTGCAGTTCCGGTTCGGTGCATATTTTGTAAGGTAGAAATCAAACGGATAAGAATCACCCAAAATCTGAATTGTTTTATATGCGGTGCGTTTTAGTGGTTTTTATTCGGTTTTTGTTATCTGGTTTACATGCGGTTTGTAATACCAGTTTCATCTTTGTACCCTTTAATTTTATTTTCCATACCCTTGTTATGTGGGAGAAATTATATTGTTTCATACACATCTAACTCTAGGCAAAGTTCATTTAGACATGCTAGTTGCAATGATAATTTTAAATGATTACTCAAGGCCGTAAAGTACCGCAAGGGAAACCAACCTGAGGACATAACTAATCTATACTTCACTCAATTCATTAACAAAGTTCACTAAGACATGCTCATACTATAACCTTTTGTCCCTTCATGAATTTGGCACTCAAACTAATATTCAAAAAATTCTCAATAAGGAGTCCCCAAATTTGACACATGATCAATAGATGGTGCCTTTTTCTCATCAATGATTTGAATTTGTTTAGCAACCTTAGCACACGATACAAATTTGGGGGCGGGGGGAAGTATTGCATTCCATATTCATATTGCTTTTTCTTTGCCGAAACTCAAGGTTGCATTTGGCATGCATTCTAGATCAACCCCCACCCATGATCTTAAACATTTGGGCCTATTATTTATTTATGGTGTATTTGTCATCTCATATTATCTACCTCACCATTTTATAGGTTTGAAGCACCTCACAACTTGAAGATCTCAACTCTAAACCATGGCTATAGAGAACGAACTATACAACTATACTTTGAGCTTTTAGAAGTAGATTTTTTGATATTAAGGTTGTATTTGGTATCAATACGAGTAAAATATATCTACCACTCGGAGCATGACATGTGGATATCCCAAATCATAACAAGGGATGGTGAGTTACACCATTATTTCTGGGCATCACCAGATCATCAATCCCAAAATAGAAACAAACTCTAAGTCAGATACTTACCAAAGAAATCCTACTCAGAATACGAAGCAAGCACTACCAAATTCTGGCCAAGAAGATCTGATATATCGAAGACTCAACTCCTAAATAGGGAAGGGAATCTACGTTCTGACATGGGAAATAGAAGTGTTCCATAGCAGAACTCTCCATAACCCGTCTCCCAAAAGGAAACTACTACCTTGGGAAGATGACGTATCAAAGAGGGACTCTCATCGCCGCCTCAGACTATAAGATATTACACTATAAATAAAGCCTCCTCCAAGGAGCAGGTATGAATAATTTCAATCTCTCATCACTCAACTATTCTTTATTGTGGTTAGTGAATTGTCTTAGGCATTAGAGAGTCCCCGTTGGAGTCCACTCCGACCCTCATTGTGACCCTTTTCTTGTATTCTACAGATCCGACGTCCGTCGAATGCCATATCTATAGATAGACAGTTTTTTGCCGCAACAGGTATGATTCCTTAGAATGCATTCCAACTTCCAAGAATAAGACCTGAATCCTCTCCAATGCACCAATGCACCCAATGCACATCTAACTATTGGGCAACACCCAGACATGCATTCCTTTAGTGTCAATCGTCGGATGCTTGCCAAAAAGGATCAATATCCCCAAGAATACATACCAAATGCAACAATATCATGTTTATTGTCATTTATAGATTAAGAAAAGAAATCTAATGGTGACTATTCTAATTCAACTTAAATTTTTTTTTTTTGGTGCTAAAGTCATTGAATGGATAAGTCGTCAATCTCTAAAACAGACTATGTAATGTACTTTATCTACTGGGTTACGGGCGATTTAATTCTTTTTTTTTTTTGGTTGTTGCGCCAGGACACATTTGGCATGGTGCTAGAACCTTGCTCAGAGACGTTTTTGCTGGGATTGATCCAGATTTGGATGCTTAAGTAGGATTTGGAGCATTCCAAAAACTTGAAGATCCAACTTCAAGGAGAGTGAGAAATACGTAGAGAAGATGAAGATAAAGACAATTTCTGGTTTGAAAATCTAATTCCTGCTGATGTTTTCCTATTATTAAATTATTAATCAAATTGAGTATTGAATAGATAATACCAACAATATGTCCTCCCCCCCCCCCCCCCCAAAAAAAAAAATCTAATTCCTGCTTATGTTTTCCTATTATTAAATGTTAATTTTATCCTTGCACTTTTTGACTCTTTTTTCTTTGAGTGGGTCCTGTAATCAGCTTGATCTGTACTCTTGAATGGGTCCCAAGTATTATACGTGGCAAGTTATTAAGCCATGAAAATGGGTATTTTCTTTTCTTAGCTTCTAAACAAAACTTTCGATGATCGAACGGTAACAAGGTTAGGAGTTCTTGGTGAGAACGGTTTCATAGAATCAAGAATCGAGAACTTTAAAGCGTAAAACCGCAACTAAAAACACATAACTGCAACTGTGCAACCTCTCCTTATTATGATTTTAATGGCTCGTGACTTGCGAATTAAGCTGAGTAAAGGAAGAGAGAGACGCTAGAGAAAAAGGGTTACAAAAAGAAAGAAAGAAAGAAATCTCTTCTTTACGTTTTTTTTTTTTTAAATCCATGGATCTGTGTCTTCATCACTTCCACTTTTGTCTGCCATTACGAACTCCACAGAAAGCAAAAGAGACAATGACGTAGAGACTCTCTCTTCCTTTCCCTTCTCCTCCCTCTGCTGTTCTTTCCTTTCTCAAACGATTCAACTAACAAATCGGTCGGCGCCTCCATTAGAGAAGCATCAAAGTGAGCTTTGATAGGTTCTTTCTTAGTTTTCTTTTCAGTTTGAAGGGAGGAAGAAGGAACGAAGCAGGAAGGAGAAGAGAGAGAAAGAAGGAGATGAAATGAAGAGTCTAAAGAGTTATCTGCACCAGAGGCAGCCAACAAACATGGAGAGGAAATGGATCTTTCCCTTGGCGATAGGTTCATTGGTTTCTCTCTTCCTTCTCTTTCTCACAACCCTCACCTCTCCATACGGTACTCTCTTCTTCCCTCTCAACGGCTCCGTTACCCTCTCCCGTGGCGTCTTCGTCGAATCCAAGCTTCGCCCTGTCCCCGTGTCTTCCCTGCCTCCACCCCCTCGCCTGGCTTATCTCATCTCCGGCTCCGCTGGCGATGGTTTGATGCTCAAGCGTACTCTCCTTGCCCTCTACCACCCGCTCAACCGCTACATTGTCCATCTCGACCTCGAGTCCACTCCCAAGGAACGCATTGATCTCCTCGATTACATCAGGACACACCAGATCTTCGCCTCCGTGGGTAACGTTCGAATGATCACCAAGGCCAATCTCGTCACCTATAAGGGTCCTACCATGGTCGCCAACACGCTCCACGCCGCTGCCATCTTGTTGAAGGAGGGTGGAGATTGGGACTGGTTCATCAATCTCAGTGCCTCCGATTACCCCCTCGTTACTCAAGATGGTTAGTCATTTTCGGCTTCTTCAATTTCTCCGGTTAGTCATTTGCACTTTCTTTTTTAAACATTTGATTGATTGGTGCCTTGCTGTGGTTAGATCTGTTGCACACGTTTTCGTATTTGCCCCGGGATCTCAACTTCATGGATCATACCAGCAACATTGGATGGAAGGAGTATGACCAATAACCCTTTCTTTTTTGATCCATCTCCGGTTTGAAACTTTTAACTGACTTCGTTTTGGAAGTTTTGCTGACATTCTTTTTTGGTTTCTTGCCTAGGTTTCAGCGGGCAAAACCAATTATTATAGATCCGGGGTTGTATATGACCCAGAAATCTGATGTTTTCTGGGTTTCCCAGAGGCGAAGCGTTCCCAACGCCTTTAAACTCTTCACAGGTGAAGTTAGCTAAAACTTTTAAGTTTTTAAATCCATTTTCAACCGTGGATTAGTCTCTAGCCTCTGTTTCCTTTCAGTTCTGCTATTGTCAAATTTCTTACTTTTTAGTTATTTAAGAAGCCAGTTGTTCTAAGATAGGTTCTTGGAAACAACTTATAATATATATTGGACAAATATGGGGAAAAAATGCTATATGCCTCTGATCGCTTTATGGACTCCGTATAATATTTTATATTTAATGTTTTTATTGATATCCATGTTTGCTCTTAACGTATAGGTGGAGTTTTTATGATGTCATAGTAAATTGGTTTCTGATAATCTAGGCAATTTTAACCTGAAAATTTTCTGTTTACATGATTTTCAATGGAAGGCAACAGAACCTTAAGAACTTAAAGCATAAAAAGTTCAAATGGGAAGCTCTCTCAATTTATGTTGAAATAAGATAGAATTGGATTTTGCAAAATATATGAACTGAAACTGTAGAATTATTGCTTATGTATGGTACAACTTGTCTGACATTTTGGGTCTTATGGGACCTTTCCCTAGAGAGATCTCCACTATTTTATTAAGAAAGGTTGATTTAACTATCAATGATAGAGAGAGCATGAGATGTAGTCGGTAGAAAATAGATTCAGGTTGTAAATGGAAACTAGTAGCCCTAAGATGCTCTTTTATTGTGATTTGGGATGCTGCAGATTCGATGACTCAGTAGGAAAACTGTCATTATCAAAGGTCTGGCACAGGATTTGTAAATTTCTTAAGTTATTTTCTTATTACAAAATAATAAGAAGATACTACACATTTAAGATAGGTATCTCATTGCTCTGAGGTTTGACCAAGTGTAGGAGATATTTGTATATGCAATATTACGCGCTAAAATTCTAGCTCTGATATGCTAGGACTATATTTGGAGTAGAAAATGAAAGGTGACGAGTCCAAACTATGCCTCATTAAGACACTCTGTACTCTGTAGAATGAATGCGAACTGCTGGGGCATGGACCGTTAACAAAGAGATGACATCAAATGAGTTTTACTGAGTAGAATGCAAGTGACATGTTCAGCTGCAATACTGTGGAGTAGGCGATAAAAGTTAAATTGTTTTTAAACATGTCTGACTCTCAAAACCTGTTGCTAAGACAAAGCCCAAGAGTTATTGATGCCTCTAATTGTCCTCAAACTGTGAATGACAGTTTCTTGAAAGATTGTTAGAAGGGGAAGTGTGAGTGGAATAATGTTTGGATAGTCAAGAAATTGCTGCATCTTAGGGTGAAATAATTCTTATAAATACAATTAATAAACTATTGATATAGTTTACTATCTGTGCTCATAATTTGAAATACTAATATAATATGTAAAAAAAACTAGAAATATGGAAAAAGTTTGCAAGCAATATGGTTGAATCATAAAATCCACAAAATTTTCCTTATCCTTGAGATATGCATCATATGGTATGTACTTTTAAAAAATTCAGCTCATATGCAAACTATTTGTGAGTAATTCATGAATTAACTACATGTACCTGTTACTATGACTGGGCCCAACATTACTAATCAGACACAACAAAAAAGAATTAATTAAAATTAATCTCAACTACAAATCAAATTTAATCAAACCCAAATCAAATACCAAAGAATCCTGGCCTAGTTAAAGCAAAATTTACTATTCCTTAATTTTCAAATGACAAGAAGAGGTCGGGTCTGAAAAGTCAAACCAACGCAAATGTTCCATGTGATACTGCTTCTCAGCTCCACTGGGCTTGTGCATGTTGTATGGAAAAATGAGAGTTTAGGGAGTTCGTTGAACAATGCATTATGCTTGCACTAGTGAAATGAAAGGTTATAGAGTTCAAAGTGTGGGCTGTAGTTGCAAGGTTACTTGGTTATAATTACCAAATGGTTCTATTATCTTCAGTATCTAAGTTCTTGATGGTATAATGTGTCACATTAGACTGTACTCGAAGTGATTTGACAAACATTTTAAAGGGAAATTTCAATGTCCGTAGGAACTTGGAACTCGTTATGGCTGTTGTGCAAAGTTGAATGGTTCATACATATTTTGATGACTTTGGGAAATCGAGACATGAAGCATAATAGTTAGAGGAGAACAAATCCTTAGAAGGCAGGCAAATCTTGGATGGGGCCTGCAATTGTGAGTGCATTTATCCAATTGTACATTGATGGATGGGATTCTGGGTATTTGTGTAAGTTGGACTTGGAGAAGGCTTATAATCTGTTATCTTGGCATATTATACACCGCATACTCAGAAGATCTGACTTTGGGAGAAATTTTGGTTTTGGATCGTGCCATCAGAAACTCTATCTTGCATAGATTTTTTTTTGCATTTTTTTTCTTCTAATGGACATTTTCAAGGTTTCCTTGGTAGCTTAAGATGTATTAGATTTTTGGGATTTGCTTTCCTCCCATTGGTTACCTTTGTGTGGAGACTCAGACTCTGTATCATCTGTTCCAGAAGGGGGCAAAAGAAAAAAAAAGGTGTTTTAGATGGTTTTGGTACAATCACAGCTGGTCCACTCCAGCATTACGTTTGAGGATAGTCATAATGACCTTTATTTCCTTTGTTGTTTCAAGTGTTTTGAAGATAAATACTCAAAAGAGTGAGATTATTCTCATTCCTGACTCCTACAATCTGTGACAGTTAGTTGGTGTTATGAATTATAGAAATGGTTGTTTGCTTTTTATTTAGGACTAAGTTTTCCTCCACCCATAGAGGATGGTTCACCCACCATCCTGGGGCTCACAAACCCCTCCTAGAGTTTTAGTATGTTCCAAAATACTCTCCCGCTCCGCGGTGAATGGATGGGTGGAGGGAAACTCAGTCCTGTTATTTTTGGGTTTGTTTTCATCACTACGTTTAAGTCCACTTCTCTCTAGAGTTTGTGATTGACCAGTCCGGGAGAGAGTAGGCACATTTTTGAGGGGTGATAATTTTAGTCTAAATTTTCTGTTTATTACATATTACATCTCTTGTTACCATTCATGCTTATTTGTCAACCATCTCGAATCCATTGAAAGAGAGTTTTTGTGACATGCTAAAGATGACTTGGCCAATTACCACCAACATAATTGTCAAGGCATCGGCTAGAAGACGCTTAGGTGTCCATGTGCCTTGGACACCTTGCGTTTAGGCCCCCTCCATGGCCTTGGGTTGTCTAGATGCTCCGACAACTATGATCACCAAGTGGCTTGGATTTTGATGTGCAAAACTAGAAAGCAAGGAGGTTGCATTACTTTTCCTAAGGGTGATAAGGCCACCAGGAAAAAAGGTTATGGTAGGTGAAGAACAGTTGTGGTATAGGGTGATTCCAGTAAGCGTCGATGTAATGCTTACTGGTGGGAGACTGTTGACGCCCAAGCTAGTTGGGGTTTGTGATGTACGACAGCCAAGGCTTCAAGTCCCCCAAACAGATCCGCGAATTAACAAAGAGAGGAAGAGTTATAGAAGATAAATTAGGGAACTAGAGAAGATTTAGGGTTTAGGTAGAATCAAGGTGTCAAGTATCAGTATCAATCAACGTATCAGAAGGGTGGTTTTAAGAGACGCAATAGAGATGCATGATATGCTAAAGATACACATGGAAACACTTAAGATACGCATGGATATGCTTAGGATTGTTGGAGATATGGCAGTGGTCTTGTCATTGTTGTCAACACACTCACACAGTGGAAGTACTGGAATCACAGTTGGTGTTGGAAATGGTTCACAGGTGTTAGAAAGGGTTTGACAGTGTCTTCTGATGATGCACAATGTTTACAAGTATTTCGATAGTGTTGGACAAGTCAGACAGTGAGTTTTAGTGGCATTCAGCGGTGTTTGGGAATGTTTGGGCTGTGTTTGAGCTTATTTGGATGCCCAGGGGCATTCTGGTAATTTTGTACATGTTTTAAAGTGGCACAATATGGTCTGGTATGTTACAGTACGTCGCTGATGTGTTCTGGCATGATGGAGAAGTGTTCACAGTCATACAGGCTTGTTTGGCAATGTTTTATAGTTTAAGTAATTTTGCACAGGATGCGGTATGATTGGTGATGCGTATAGATGGTCGGTGATGTGATTAGATATATTTCGGCATGATACGAGTCATACGACATGTTTTAGCATGTGATTGGATGTACTTGCATGCATTGTGATGTGAGATGATGTGCATGGCATGATGGATGTACATGCATAATGAGATGCATGAACGATGGTATGATGGCATGGGGATTCATTATAATGAATGGCACTTCATGAGATGGTGGCTTGAATGGTATGAGTTGAATGACTTAAGTTGTCATACCCTGAAATCACCCCCTGGGAGGATTCGACGGCTGACCTGAATACCCAAAGTATTTGAAGATCCCCAGAATCTAGATGCAGTAAATACACGTCACAAGCACAACACAATATCGAGATAACAAGTGTTACATTAATCAGAGTGCAGGGAAAGTAAATATTTACAAGTCCTATATATATTATTTACATTAAAGTTCCAACAGCTCGATATTTCCAAGTTCACGACCATCGAGCCGACACACAACTATTCTAAAATATAAATAGTGGAAACTCATCCACCAAAAAGGATAGTACTATACAAAAGAAAATAAAAAGGTAACGCCAAGTCATTAGTTTCTGTTCTCCAAGTAATCCTTTCTGTCACAAACGCATTCACTTGCAGGATCATCTAAAAAGAGAAAATTCCACAGGAGTGAGCTCCACTGAGCCCAGCAAGTAAAGGATAGACCACACACACACAAGCATGCATCCTAAATGCATGGGTTCAATTTTAATATTAAATCCACCTAACAAACAAATGCCTAAGTCTCTAAGATTGTGCTACAGCAACACCTTAGGTAGCATCCCCTCCGTTGGCGATGTCAAACCGGAGTTGAGCTGGAAGCCTGCCGGTCCCGGTCCTCAATCGGACATCGCCGGTCCCAGTACCTCCGTTGGTAACGGCTGGTTTCCCGGTCCTCAATCGGACATCGCCGGTTCCAGTACCTCCGTTGGTAACGGCTGGTTTACTCAGCAAACCCCTGAGATTTAGTCCTCTACCACAGTTCCGGTCCTCAGTCTGAAATCGCTGTTCCCAGTACCTCCGTTGGTAACGGCTGGTTTCCCCAGGGAGGACTATCCAACACGTAAACCCCTGTTGGTAAGCGTTGTAGCACCAGGGAGTAACATTCCTAGCCATATGCAAACTAATGGCATAGTACGAGGTGTACAATGCTCCCGCATCCCATACTACGACACACCATACCTCTCGTTTCCAAGCCGACTACGGCATCTATTCTAACACAAAGATTCATGTTTCAAACCATCATATCAACATCACTCCACATTTCCATATCCATAAACCATAACCATCGGCCAAAAGATAATTTCCGAATAAAGACAACATTCATTCATATGCATGATTTATAACAACATTCTAAATGAAATAAACATTCCCAAAATAAATCAAAGCCTATCCCTACTTACCTTGTTATGCTTGCGATGGTGATGTTGGGTTTTGTTCGGTGTCGGTGGTCGGCGCGACTTGACGAGCGAACCGTAAGGTCCTACGAATGTTTAACCATATCCGGTGTTAAAAGCGTCAAAAACTCGCGTGGAGTCCTAGGGTTACCTCGTGGTAGGGTTAGGTAAGGTCTAGACGTGTTCAGGAGTGAAACAGCATCTCAGGTTGATGAGGCAGTCAACCGGGACATCAACCTGAGATGGCAGTGTTCAAAAAATTGAAATAATTATTCTTTGGTTGATGAACCAGTCAACTGGGACACCAACCTGGGATGGCAGTAGGTTTAAAAGACTGAGATAGCATTCTCAGGTTGATGACCCATTCGACCAGGACATCGACCTGAGATGCATAGCAGCCCAAAATCGCAGGAAAACAGGGTTTTAATGGGGTTTTGGTCGGATTTCCCCCAATTTGTTCGGAGAATAATGTTCACACGATCATTCCTATGGGTTGGGCCCATTTTATGACCCGATTACCCGAGAAATTTGGGAAATTAGAGTGGGTACAACCATAGTTCCAGTCCTTGTTTTAATTTGGCATCACAGCCATTTATGGCTGAAACAAGATCTCCTTTATCTTGAATACCAGCAGTAGGAGTTCTGTATTGAATGGACCATCTAAAGCCAAGGTCAAGGCTTACCTTAAAGTTGGAATCAAGAGATGGGTTTACTCAATTCCCTCCCAAGAAGGAAATTAAAAGAATCCATAGGTTTAGGAGAAGATTGGGCAAGAGAGGGGGTTTAGGGGGATAATTTGATGATGAGAAAGATGGGTTTCACCTTGGAGCAAGGATCGCCTGTAGCACCAGCCCCTTCTTCGGCTTTCCTTCTTTTCTTCTTCTTCTCTTCTCTTTGTTTTCCAAATGGTTCGAATAAAGTAGAGTAGTGAATTAGATTGGTTTTAATTAATATTTTTTTTATTTTTTATTAGACAAAACATGAGGCGGTTAGATTAGAAGGAGGAACTTGTTAGATAAGTTTTAAGTTTTTCTTTTTTTCAATCCTAATATGTGTCGTATAGAGTAGAAAAGAGGATTGAGTTAGATAAGCTTTAATTTTTAATTAAACATAACATGAGTCGGTTGAGTTTAGATAGGATTTGTTTATTTTATATCCAAAATAACCAATGAGTTAGATAAGTTTTAATTTTGTATTTAACATAACATGAGTCGGTTGAGTTTAGATAGGATTTGTTAATGGGTCTTAGTTTTTCTTTAATTAATTAGATTAGTATAGAAGGTTGTAATGGATAGGTGTCATGTGAGGGTTTAATAGGTCTCATTAACCTAATGACTCACATAACCCAAATTCAATTCTCATTCCAAATTTGTCTTTTGTAAGATTTTGTTTGTTTAAACAATAAGTCGACCCCTGCGCAGGTATTTCGATTTTGTGAGCCCCATGGGTCCTAGAATGTTAGGGAAAACATTCCAAGCCATTAATCGGGATGCGGCGACGAGATCCCCGACCTAAAACACTAGGCCCCGCGCCTCTGGAGCGAAAATCCGCAATGGTACGATTCTCTGGTTGATGCAGCAATCAACTAGTACATCAACCTGAGAATTCAATTTTTGTTTTCTCCGTGTCGGAACATCCAAAAGTCAAAGCGTTCCGCAAGCGAAACCACATGGACATATTTAAAATACTAAAAATACCTAATACGTGGTTAGGATCTCTTACCACGAGTTGTACATCTGTGTGTGGATCTCACAACCGCACAGGAGAGGTATCTGTCGCTTTGCCGACGAGCGGCGGGTTACCACTGGAATTCCTTCTTCATCTTCTACTTATTTGAACATAAATCAATATTCCATAACGCACATGATGCCATGACTTCGGGTTCCGGATCTACATTCGGATTCGGGTTAGGGTTCGGGTCAATTTTTTTTTCCAGGCCGTAACATAAGTGCCGTAACATAAGTGGCATAACAATTAACAAGTGCATGGTTGCATGATAAAAGTTGAGTTGTTGAAATGGTCGCATATTGAAGTTATGGAATTAAATTAATTTTTTTTGCCACATGGCAGCCAATAGCAAGGTGATGGATGGATGAAGTCATAGATGTATGGTTGTTGGCATATATATACATGCCATGTGTCAAGTGTTGATGTGGTAGAGGTTTGGTGTAATGGCAGCTTGGATTGCCTAGCACATGTGATGGTTGACACACATGGCTGTACCAACATCATGCTCATGGCAGCCATAACTGAGCAATGCCAAAGGGCCAGCTTGGTTGCAATGATAAAGGGCCATGGGGCCAAGAACAAGCAGCGCTGTTATGGCCTGGCATATTTTGACCCGATCCCTAACCCGAATCCGAATGTAGATCCGGAACCCGAAGTCATGGCATCGTGTGCGTTATGGAATATTGATTTATGTTCAAACAAATAGAAGATGAAGAAGGAATTCCGGTGGTAATCCGCCGCTCGTTGGCAAAACGACAGATACCTCCCCCGTGCGGTTGTGAGATCCACACATAGATGTACAACTCGTGGCAAGGGACCCCAACCTCGTATTAGGTGTTTTTGGTATTATAAATATGTCCGTGTGGGTTCGCTTGCGGAACGCTTTGACTTTTGGATGTTCTGACACGGAGAAAACAAAAACTGAATTCTCAGGTTGATGTACTAGTTAATTGCTGCATCAACAAGAGAATCGTACCATCGCGGATTTTTGCTCTAGAGGCGCGGGGCCCAGTGTTTTGGGTGGGGGATCTGTCATACCCTGGCCCGGTTTTTAAGGGCCAAGTATGACTGGATGTGTCTCACATCCAACCAACCTACCAGGATCGCAAGTGCTGTACTCTATTCGCAATCATATCCACAAATACAGAATTAAAAGTAGCGGAAGCAATTAAATGCATAAATAAGGCAGCAATAAGGGGAGACTAAACTGAACAGTGATATATATACATATTCAAAAGACCAGAGTTACAGTGATTCTTCCATAAACAAAAGAATTAAAACAAAAGGTCTTATGTACATAAACTATACAAAAGTGTATAAGTAAAAGAGGGGAAGAAGCCTGAATCTAGCAGTCTCTGAGGAGAATGCACAGTCATCGCAAGAGCACGAAGCATCGTGCACCACCGACAGAGGAGCATCAACTCCAAGGGCTGAAGGAGAGTCTTGCGTAGAGGAGACTCCCACAGAAGCAGCATCAAGATCATCTGAAAAAAAATAAGGATTCACGGGGGTGAGCTCCATCGAGCCCAGTAAGGGAAACACACAAGCAAGTGCAAATAGTCCATAATGCATGACCTAGATCTAAGAATGCACCTAACAGCAATACTAAGTCTCATGAGGTATAAGTGCTACTGTAGTAGGTATGATATTTCCAGTTACGGAATGAACTCATCGGTCTTCCCAAGAATACCACTCTACTACGGTGGAAACCCGCCAGTTCCGGCATGAACTCATCGGACCCTAGCAGACCCCCAATGACTAACCCTACTGTTTGTTCCCACAGAGGAGTACACATGCTAACATGGGACAGTGAATGGCATTCCAGAATTAACCCCTCGGACCTACCACGGGTTATCCAACATCTCAACCCCTGTTGGTAAGGATTGTAGCATTGCGTTCATGACAATCCTAACTCAATACTAAGTCTCATGAGGTATAAGTGCTACTGTAGTAGGTATGATATTCCCAGTTACGGAATGAACTCATCGGTCTTCCCAAGAATACCACTCTACTACGGTGGAAACCCGCCAGTTCTAGCATGAACTCATCGGATCCTAGCAGACCCCCAATGACTAACCCTACTGTTTGTTCCCACAGAGGAGTACACATGCTAAACATGGGATAGTGAATGGCATTCCGGAATTAACCCCTCGGACCTACCACGGGTTATCCAACATCTCAACCCCTGTTGGTAAGGATTGTAGCACTGGGTTCATGACAATCCTAACTCAATGCATACTATCATGATGACATATGAATCACAATAGATAATACAACAATTTTGTCCAACAACATCAACATCATAATAAATTCCAAAAATCAAGTAATAAATGCAAAATGCAATATGGAAATGCAACCTAATATCATGCACATCTAATGCAAAGAAGTTAAAGCTAACAAAAATACATGATCAGTGTTATTAGTATGATGCATGACATGGCAACCATAACAAAACAAAATTAAATATCACAAACACGCCGAAATTAAAGTCAAAATCCCCTTACCAGAAATGTAGCTTACCCTATTGCAATTAACTCTCCAAGACCCAGCAAAACGACCCAGCAAAACAGTAGAAACAAACCTATAACAGCATACAAATATCACTCATTAGGTCCTGAGACAGTCCAAGGCCAAGTCCCATAGGGTTTAGGTCATAGGGGCATAAAAAAGGGGGAGCCAGATGCAGACTTCCAGGGAGCCGGTCAACCGCCCCTGGGCCTGCAACTCCATCCGGGTTAGTGGCCGAATTTGGGGTTTTTGCTTCAATTGGCCAGATCTTTGCATGCATGGCCCTAATTTGGTGTTTTAAGTCACAACTAAGGTGGGTCTTTCTATTTGGGGTTTCAATTTCATGTTTGGTTCCCTAATTTGGGGATTTTACCAATTAAACCAAAATTGGTTGGCTTAGGGTTCACCATAGGGCCAACCAATTTAGAAATTGGGGCCAGAATTGGGTTAATTCTATAATTTCAGGTCTAAATGGACTGGGACTAATCAAAACAGTTCAAATTATGTTCAAAATTCACCACCAAGGCTTGGCCTTGAAGCTTTAATAGCGGGAAGTTGAATTAGGTGGTTTAGAGTTGGAGAAGAAGGGAAGAAAAAGAAAATCAGCAAGTTTTTCCATGGCCTACCTGAGTATGGAAGCAGAAACAGGTGTAGGCAGCCCTTCAATTAAGTAGTTCAGCCTCAATTGGTGGTTCTAATGCTCAATTCGAAGTATGGAGTCCAAGCTTTCAAAAGCAGCCCCTTCTTCTCTCTCTTCTCTTCTTTTTTCCCCTTTTCTTTCTTCCTTCTCAAGGCTGGAACGAAATTTCTTAGCTTCCTTAATTTGTTGTGATTTATGAATAGTTAGAATGAAATACATATATATAGTTAGTACTTAAGCACTAAGGGGCAGCTTGGTCATTTGGGCATAATATTAGATTTAAACCTGAATATTTGTGTTTATTGCCGTATTCTAACTATAGAATGATGTCAAAAGACATCAGGGTTAATCCGAACACGGGGAATTGTCTGGAACAGGATTCCCCACTGGGGATGTGGGTCCCACAGAGGCAATTTGACTAAAATACCCCTCTAATTCTATTTGGTCGTACAAAACATTATATAAATACATTTAAATTATATTTACAATAATTCTAATTGAGGGAAAGCTTCTGCATAGCCTTCAGGCAGCAAATCCGACACAGGTAACTTCGGTGCGGGGTTCCATCGGGGTCCTCTGACTCCAGAAGGGCAAGTTGGGAAGGATCCTTGGAATCCTCCATAGGTGTGTCGACTATTTTATATGTGTCCTCGACCATTGCAGCCCATAGCATCGAAGCAATCATGGACACAGAACTGGAACCTGAGATCATACAAGTTCCAAAAAGCTTAAATTTATTGTGGATTTTACAGGATCTCGTCGCCGCATCGCGATTAATGGCTTGGAATGTTTTCCCTAACATTCTAGGCCCCATGGGGCCCACAAAATCCAAATACCTGCGCAGGGGTCGGCTTATTGTTTAAATAAACAAAATCTTACAAAAGACAAATTTAGAATGAGAATTGAATTTGGATTATGTGAGTCATTAGGTTAATGACACCTATTAAACCCTCACATGACACCTATCCATTACAACCTTTCTATACTAATCTAATTAATTAAAGAAAAACTAAGACCTATTAACAAATCCTATCTAAACTCAACCGACTCATGTTATGTTAAATATAAAATTAAAACTTATCTAACTCATTGGTTATTTTGGATATAAAATAAGCAAATCCTATCTAAACTCAACCGACTCATGTTATGTTTTAAATAAAAATATTAAAGCTTATCTAATTCAATCCTCTTTTCTACTCTAAACAACACATGTTAGGATTGATAAAAAGAAAAACTTGAAACTTATCTAACATGTTCCTCCTTCTAATCTAACCGCCTCATGTTTTGTCTAATAAAAAAAAAAAGAGATTAATTAAAACCAATCTAATTCACTACTCTACTTTATTCGAACCATTTGGAAAAACAAAAAGGAGAGAAAATAAAAGAAGAGAAGGAAAAGAAGGAGAAGAGGAAGAAAGGAAAAGAAGAAAAGAAAGGGAAGCCAAAGCAGGGATTGTTAGAGCAATCAGCCCTACTCCAAGGTAAAGCCCTGTCCCTTAGTTACCAATACCACCCTAATCCCCTTCCATGTTTAACCCTTCTCTGAATTCATAAATTCTTTTATTTCTCTTTTTTGTGATGGAATCGGTTAAGTCCATTCCTAGCTTTCCCACTTCAAGATAAATCCTAATATAGACTATAGATTGTCTAATTAATGCCGAACTCTCGCACCTACTGCGGGTATTCAAGACAAAGAGAGTCTTGTTTCAGCTATAAGTGGCTGTGATGCCAAAATTAGAACAAGGACTGCGACCATGGCTGTACCCACGCTAATTTCCCAATTTGCTCAGGAAATCGAATCATTAAGTGGGCCCAACCCATAGAAAGATCGTGTGGGCATTTTTCCCCGTACAATTTGGGGAAAATCCGGCCAAAACCCCATTAACATCCTATTTTCCTGCGATTTTTGGGCTACTGTGCATCTCTGGTCGATGTCCTAGTTGACTGGGTCATCAACTAGAGAATGCTACATCAGTTTTACACCTATTGATAACTTTGGTCGATGTCCCAGTTGATTGGACCATCAACCAGAGAATACTGCCTTAGTTTTACACCTGTTATATCTCAGGTTGGTGTCCCAGTTGACTGGTTCATCAACCAGAGTATAACTGTTTCAGTTTTTAAAACACTAACATCTCAGGTTGATGTCCCGGTTGACTGCCTCATCAACCTGAGATGCTGTTTCACTCATGAACACATCGTAGACCATACCTAACCTCACTCCAAGGTAACCCTAGGACTCTACATGACCTTAGGCACTTTCTAACACATGTGTATTGGTTTAATAATCATAGGACATAGCTTCTCGGTCTTCGAACCTATCGACAACCAACTCGAGAACCAATCTAGTTACGTGAACGCAAGTAATCAAGGTGAGTAGGAATATGCCATACATGTAGGTGTAATACAATTGTTGTGTTATAATATGGTAATTGATTACGTTATTTCTCATTCTTATTTCTTATTATTGTTGTGAGATTTAAATGGAAATTGTTGAGGTATGATATTATTGTTGGCATGCTTGCATGTGATTGTTAGAATAGATGCCGTAGTCGGCTTGGAAATGAAAGGTATGGTATGCCGTAGTATGGGATGCGGGAGCACCGTACATTTCACACTGTGTTCATATAAAATGGCATTTGGCTAGGGATCAACATCACCCGTACTACGAACCCTTGCCAACAGGGGTTAAGGTGTTGGATACCACAAATGTGTGAGGCTAATGTCCTGAAGGGGCATTGCTCGGTCAGTAGACTCATCGGGTCATTAGGACAGGTGGTGTCGGTTGTCCCATCAGTCAATAGGGCTGGTGGTAGCACAGTGGTAACATTGAAGGCTGGTTGGGCTGACCTTGGGAAGGGATGCCGGAGCCGACTAGTTTTTCCGACAACTCAATGGATGTATCGCGGGAAGGGGTTAGAACCCCGCACCAGGGATACATGTATTGGGATTGTAGTAGTACCTTCTTATCTGGACTTAGTTTTGTTGTTAGGTGGATTAAATAATAAAACTGAACCTCATGCATATAGGGTCATATTTGTGTTGCATTTGCATGCATAGTTTATTTTTCATTCACGGGGCTTGGTGGAGCTCATCCTCGTGAAATATTTTCTTTTAGATTATCTTGCAGATGGATGTGATAGTAGTAGGAAGCATTACTTCGAGGCGGAGGCTGATGACCACTATGAACGTGCCGGTGTAAAGCCAGAGGATTGTGACCCCAATCATGCAGACGATTAGGGTGTCCTTGGAGAACAAGGACTGGTGACGTGGCGTTATCATTATGTTTTATTTAGCTAAATACTATCCTTTTTGGTGGATGAATTTCTACTGTTTATATTTTAGAATAGTTGTGTGTTGGTTCGATGGTCGTGAACTTGGGAATATCGCGCTGTTGGAACTTTAATGTAAATAATATATATATATATATATATATATATATATATATAGGACTTGTAAATAATTACTTTCCTTGCACTCTGATCAATGTAACACTTGTTATCTCGATATTGTGTTGTGCTTGTGACGTGTATTTATTGCATCTGGATCCTGGTGGTCTCCGAATACATCGAGTATTCGGGTCAGCTGTCGAATCCTCCCAGGGGGTGGGTTCGGGGTGTGACAAGCACTGTGAGTGCCATGCATATCAAAGACCAGCATATGGGGCTCCTTGGCACCACGGTTCTAAAACTCGGGTTCCGACCAGCCAGAAACCGAGATATGGTCGAAACTGGTTGAAACCTGTGATTTTTTCTTAGCCAATTCGAGTTTGTGGTTTCGAGGCCCAGAAATGCTTTTTTTGATCTGTTTTTTTGTATACAACCTATTTTTGAGTTTTGACATTCTAAACACAATCCATGAACTATTTTCACCCAAAAAAACAAAAAAAAAAAAAAACAAAACAAAAATGGTACTTATAGTTTTTGACCTAAGTTTGATAGTGTATATTGTTCTTGGACATTAGCTGGAAACTAGGATAGACACTTATTTATGCCAAATATCATTTGAGTGATAAAACCATTTACTTAAGAAATTATTCATAAATAAGCAAATACCCCCTATTTGAATCCAATAAAAATAGTTAACAAATCAAATTCCAAAAGGATAAAAAGTAAACCGGATTTTCAGCGGTAGGTGCAATTTTCAACTTTCTAATGCTGGTTTTTTTTTCTTCTTTCAAATCTCTCATAAATCTTAATATGGTAAAACATTGCTAAAAACCAAAAGTGCGGTAAAATATCCATTTGTTTTGATGTCTAAAAAAATATTTTCATTCAGCGATTTTGACAGCATTCATACATACCAAATTAAGTTTGACCGGAACGTAACTCCTTCAATATAAATCAGATTTAAAAAGTACCATGTTTCAACCCAACTCGACCAGTTTCGACCGAGATTTAGTTCCATGCTTGGCACGGTTGAAGGAGCCATGTGTCTCGCATGAGGATGGGCAGTGCACAAAGTGACGCAGCCCGCAGGCCTGGGCATTGCGCACAGGGGCTGCGCTATGAGGCACACATGAGAGGTTAAGGTTGCATGGGAATTTCTCTTTGAAAATGGTTAAGTATGAGATGGGGTGCGAAGTGTTCATCGTTGTTCCCAAGAGAATGGTCAAATAAAGAGCTTTCGGTTGGTTTCTGTTAAATGGATCTGAATTAGAACTTTATGCTTGGATGATTAATGCATCCTAAGCACTTCTATATTTATAATCATAATGAATAATTAACACTTAGTACATTAGCAATGTGGGACTAAGCCACATATACCGAAATAACAAAATAACATAAAATAAAGAGGGTATAAGGGTCAGAATACCCCCACGGTATTCTGGCCATATAACTAACACTCCCCCTCAAGTTGGAGCATATATATCATGCATGCCCAACTTGACTAAGATAGGATGAAACAGTTTGCTACTCAGTCCCTTAGTGAACACATCAGCTAGTTGATCAGCAGACTTCACAAAGGGAACACAAATGAGGCCGGCTTCAAGCTTCTCCTTGATGAAATGTCGGTCAACCTCCACGTGTTTAGTACGATCATGCTGGACAAGGTTATGAGCAATGCTAATGGCGGCTTTATTGTGACAATAAAGCATCATAGGAAGATGGACAGCAACACCGATATCCTACAATAATTCTCTAAGCCACAGAAGTTCACAAATTCCTTGTGCCATTGCACGGAACTCGGCTTCAGCACTAGATCTTGCCACAACGTTCTGTTTTTTGCTACGCCATGTGACAAGGTTCCCACCCACAAAGGAACAGTAGCCAGAGATAGATTTCCTGTCAGGAGAACCAGCCCAATCGGCATCAGTATAAGCTTCAATCTTCAAGTGACCATTGGGAGACAGAAGGATTCCCTTTCCTGGAGCAGACTTTAAATACCTCAAAATACGACGGACTGCATCCATATGAGAGGAATAGGGATCATGCATGAACTGACTCACCAAACTTACAGCAACTGCAATGTCAGGGCGTGTGTGAGAAAGATAGATTAGTTTGCCCACTAATCGCTGATAAGCACCCTTGTCAAAAGGCTCACCCTCTTTCTCCCTAAGTTTTGTAGTAGCTTCCATAGGAGTATCGGAAGGATGACAGCTTAGCAGCCCTGTCTCAGTCAATAGATCAAGGACATATTTTCTTTGAGAAAGAAAAATGCCCTTTGAAGATCGAGCAACTTCTATCCCTAGAAAATATTTAAGAGGACCAAGATCTTTGACCTTAAACTCACGGCCAAGAAGAATTTTCAAATCCCTGATTGCAGCATCATCATTACCAGTGACCACAATATCATCCACATAGACTATGAGAAGAGTAACCTTGTTACTAAGCCGTTTGATAAACAAAGTGTGATCAGCATTGCTCTGCTTGTAACCTGCTGAAATCATAGCCTTATGAAATCTGTCAAACCAGGCCCTAGGTGACTGCTTCAAACCATAAAGGGCACGCTTCAATTTACAAACCCTGCCCTTAGTCCTGTCATCAGAAAAACCTGGTGGAATGTCCATATATACTTCCTTCTCAAGCTCCCCATAGAGGAAGGCATTTTTGACATCTAACTGCTGAAGATCCCACCCAAGATTTGCAGCACAAGATAATAACACCCTGACGGTGTTGAGCTTTGCCACTGGTGCAAAGGTCTCCTGATAGTCAACTCCATAAGTCTGAGTGAACCCCTTTGCAACCAGACGTGCCTTATACCTATCCACCAAACCATCAGCCTTCTGTTTAACCACGAAAACCCATCTACATCCCACTGGTTTTTTCCTTAGAGGAAGAGCCACAAGATCCCACGTATTATTTTTGTGTAGTGCTCTCATTTCTTCCAACATTGCTGCCTTCCACTTTCCATCTGTAGATGCTTCCTGCCAATTTCTAGGAATCGAGATAGAGGAAAGAGAAGATACAAAGGCACGAAAGGAGGGAGAAAGAGAGTTATAAGAAACAAAATGAGATATGGGATGTAAAGTGCAAGTCCTAGTACCTTTGTGAAGTGCAATAGGTAGGTCGGAAGGAGACGGATTACCAGGAGATGTAGGATCCGTGTTCGGAGCCGACAATTGGATGGGTACTGGTGCTACAGTGGGATGCAGCTGCCCTCTGGTGGATCTGCCCCTTGTATAGGTGATCATGTTGGAGTTGTCAATTCTCTTCTGAAATTCACCAATAGTTCTCTGGACTGGAGTCAGCTCCCCCTGGATAGGAACATTAACACCACTATTTTCTATGGTCTCCCCCTGTAAAGGATTCCCATTAGGTGAAGGAGGAACAGCCAGAGGTTGTTGGGCAGTCTCCAAAGTAGGATGGGAAGCATCCACAAAAGGCTGGGTAGCAGCGGTGGGTGGTAAAGAAGGCTGGGCAGCCGCCAGAGGAACCTCAGGTAGAGGAATCTCAAAGGACACATCTTCACTAGAATCTCCCCCTGAAGAGGTGGCGAAGAATAATAAGAAAGGGACTCATGGAAAATAACATCCATACTAACCATGGTACGGCGGGAAGGGGGATGGTAGCATTTATAACCTTTCTGGGTCGGTGAATAACCCAAGAAAATACAACGGAGCCCCCGAGGCTCAAGTTTCCCTGGAGATCTTGTATCCCTAGCATAACACACACAACCAAACACCTTGGGGGGCACAATAAAGGAGGAATTACCCAGTAAAATATCAGAGGGGCTACGGGAGGTAAGAACCCTAGAGGGTAGCCTATTGATGAGATAGGCCGCAGTGAGGACCGCATCCCCCCAATATTCCTAGTAGGCTTATTGTAACTCTTTGAATATAAATAAAGGGGCTTGGTGATCCATATTGATCACTCAAGCATTCAGTTCTACAGGGCTTCTAACAAAACCAATTTTTTTTCATTCATTCCAAATCGTGAGCAATAAGAGCCAATTCTCTTTGTTTATAATGCTTAAATAGTCATTAGCCACTCCCAATAGCGTGGGGAGGTTGCTTGGCTGCTAATAAAACTGAAAAAAAGAAATTAACATAAAATTAGAAACTTGCTGGAAAAATAGAAACACTAACTATTGACTCAATAGCAATGCAAGAAAATCGAAACTACTGAAATAGAAACTAATACATAATATCCTAACAAATATTGGAAGCATCTCATCCAAGCCAGCTGTCAATATTGGGCCCCACAACCCTGTTTATGTGAACAGTACCACGTGAACAGCAACAGTGTGAACAGTGTTTTGGTCTTTTTCTTCATGCTTCAATCTACATCATATTGGGTTTGCTGTGGAGTACTGAGGGAAAATAAGGCCCTAATCTGAGTCCCCACATCATGGCTACAAGTTAGCTAATGCCTTGAAACAACAACAATTTCTAAATAGAGACAATTTCAAATTTTAGGATTAGCCCTTAGGCTCTGTTAGTTTCAGTGGATGAAAGAAGAAGAAGAAGGAGAGAGTTGCAGTCGTAAGCAACACTAGGCTGCACACGATTCTATTATGATAGAATAATTAAAAAGGGTGCAGCACAATAGGGTAAAGGGCAAAACAGGAAAGAAAATAAAGAATAAAATAAATCTGACATCAAGAGTCTCAGGATTAGCGTAGCGCTAGCGCTAATCCCGAGAGTCCTTTTTCTCTGTTTTTATTCTAACACTCTCCCTCAAGATGGAGCATAGATGTCAAGCATGCCCAGCTTGTTACAAATATAATTGATCTGCCCATTCCCCAAAGACTTTGTGAACACATCAGCTAGCTGTTCCCCAGTTTGAACATGTTGGGTAGAGATTAAATCTTCTTGAATCTTTTCACGAACAAAATGACAATCTATCTCAATGTGTTTAGTCCTTTCATGGAACACAGGATTGGAAGCAATGCGACTGCTGCCTGGTTTGATAACTAGGTAGCAGTGCACATTGCTTGATCTAGCTTCAACTCTTTTAGAAGTTGCCTTATCCATATTAATTCACATGTAGCATGAGCCATTACTCGGTATTCTGATTTTGCGCTTGATCTAGTTGTCACACTTTGTTTCTTGCTCTTCCAGGAAACAAGATTTCCACCTACAAAGACATAGTAACCTGTGGTTGATCTCCGATCTAATGGAGACCCAGCCAAATCAACATCAGAAAATCCCTCAATCCTGTTGTGACCATGATCACCATACACCAAACCACGACTAGGGGACTTCTTAAATTATCATAAAATCCGAATAACAGCATCCCAATGTGAGGTGCGAGGAGAGGATAGAAATTGACTTACAACACTGTCAGAAAAAGAAATATCGGGTCGAGTAACTGTTAAATAATTCAGTTTGCCAACAAGTCTTCTATACTTTTTAGGATCATCAACGACATCTCCCTCATCTGCAGTAAGCTTTAAGTTGGGGTCTATAGGAGTATCAAGTGGTTTTGCCCCCAACGTTCTTGTCTCTGTAAGTAAATCAAGAACATATTTTCTTTGTGAAATAGAAACTCCCTTTCAACACTGAGCTACCTCAACACCCAAAAAATATTTCAACTTCCCCAAATCCTTAGTTTGAAACTTCTGTTGAAGAAAAGATTTCAAACTAGTAATACCAACAGTATCATCGCCTGTAATAACTATATCATCCACATATACATCCAAGGGGATCCTCCCTGCACTGGAGTGGCAATGGAAAACATAATAGTCACTATTGCACCGTAACATTCCAAGTTCAAGCACAACCTCTGTGAGACAACCAAACCACGCACGGGGAGACTGTTTGAGTTCATGGAGAGATCGCTTCAGCCTAAAAACCAGAGGAGACTCCCCCTGAGCAACAAACCCCGGAGGTTGCTCCATGTACTCAAACATGGAGCAACCTCTGTGAAACGACCAAACCACGCACGGGGAGACTGTTTAATGCAGCCTTATTGGAAGCTACGGATCGGGAGAGTCGAAATCACGTTCCCTACGTGACCAGGAGTTGATCAATTGAACAAGAAAATTAAAATTGCAACGGAAACTCCAATTGAGAGTTCCAAATTCTCAATTGAGCAATTTTCATTAAACTTCATAATCTTCCTTCATTCAATCATGTAGGATTACATATATAGACTTAGAGCTGAGTATGAATAAGGAAGAGAAGAAAAGAAAGAAAAGATTCCAATCTCTAATATTCAATTAGCCAAAAATACATCAATCAGAATCCAATCTTCTCTTCAATCAACCCAATATACTCTCAATCAGAAATCCACTCTTCAATCCAATCTTCAATCAAATCTTCAATCAACCCAATATACTGGCTAGCTAATTGATCCTTTATTTATTTAGAAACTAAGACAATCCCAAATCAGTCCAAATCTTCCCTCTTTTAGGTGCAACTTCTTTCCTTAAAATTATTGGGAAGATAAGGAATGGATGGACTATCCCTGCAGGGGCTGGCCTTGCCTGGCATGCCTCTCCTTGACCAGAACAGATCTTCGAAGAACCTTAGGGTGAGGTGGCGGCTTCTTCATGGTCCAGGTGCAGGGTTGCATCATTCCCTCCAGGTTGAAAAAGAGTTCGTCCTCAAAATCTTGCCCTGATCAATGGTATTCGTCGTCCACCGGGATCAAATTGGAACCAAGCAAATTCATTGTTGTAGTCTCCAATTGAATTAAACAAAATTTGCATATCAACTTCAGATTTGATTGTGATATCAAATGAGGTGCTCACGGCTCGAATGAATGACGTGTGCAAATATGGAATTTTGGTAACGCTCATATTTCGAACAAATTGAGATAGAGATGTGAAATTGATAAATGCCAAATACGGATCATCATACGTACTGTCAATGTCGAACCATTGAAACGAGAGGGGATCATGGGTTGTGACCTTACTGTGATGCGGGCAGAAATGTTATGCTTTCGAAACGTAATCTAGTTTAAGACTTTCGAAACCACCGTGTTCATCGATGTACTCATCCTGGTACTCATCGAAAATTGGGGGTTTACTGAAATCAACCTGAACAATGATTCGTTCATTTGCAACATCATCCGTTGTATGAATTTCACTTGTGTTGATGTCCTCCACAGGAGTTGTACGACCATCTCTATGCCTGGGCGCCATCACAACTGCTTGCTCTCCACCATGTTGGTTCCCGTCCCGGTGAGGCCTCCTCTCCGGGACAGGTTGTGCGTCATCGGATGAAGGTGAGTCAGGATCGGTCGTCTCCTCATTCGGATTCGAACGTCTCGATTCATTTCTCAAAGCTTCATTCTCACGTCGCAGGGCAGCAATTTCTTACTGCAGGCGTAAGTTTTCTTCTCTTGAATTGATATCCTCGACGGGGACTGTATGGGTAGCTCGTCGGGGCGCCATTACAGTCTTCTGCTCTCGCAATCCTAGGCTCTGATACCAAATAATGCAGCATTATTGGAAGCTACAGATCGGGAGAGTCGAAATCACGTTCCCTACGTGACCAGGAGTTGATCAATCGAACAAGAAAATTAAAATTGTAACGGAAACTCCAATTGAGAGTTCCAAATACTCAACTGAGCAATTTTCATTAAACTTCATAATCTGCCTTCATTCAATCATGGAGGATTACATATATAGACTTAGAGCTGAGTATGAATAAGGAAGAAAGGAAAAGAAAGAAAAGATTCCAATCTCTAATCTTCAATCAGCCAAAAATACTTCAATCAAAATCTCCAATCAGCTACAATACTTCAATCAGAATCCAATATTCTCTTCAATCAACCCAATATACTCTCAATCAGAAATCCACTCTTCAATCCAATCTTCAACCAAATCTTTAATCAACCCAATATACTAGCTAGTTTTATTTATTTAGGCATTATTTACGCAATAAATAATAGATTGATAATATGTAGATTCAAAGAATGACACATCAGCAGTAACAAAGTATTTACACAACGCAGGAGAATAATAGATTGATAGAGTCAAGAGGAGCAGGCTGTGGTGGTGGTGGTGCTGTACTTGATTGCCGAGCTGACCCCTTCCCATCTCCCCCCCCTCGGTTACCTCCCTCTTCCTCCGGCAGCCATCGTCAGTTCCTCCACCACCGCTGCACCCGCCCCCCTCTTCTCACCATCTCTACCCACCATCGCCACCCCACCATCTCCCCCCTCTGCCACCACACCCAATCCTTCTTACCCTGCTACTGCGGGCCCATTCCAGTGGTCCTCCTTCTTCACTCACCCATCCTCCACCTTTGACTCCTCTCTCCATTTTGTCAAGCCTTCTCTTGACAATGGAGTTCCTTTTGTCCTCTGTCCCAACTCCATTCTGCTTCCCGAGATTCCCAAATGGGAATCCTGCCTGGTAGGACACTTCCTTGGGGCTAGGCTTTCCTTCAACATCGTCAAAGCCTCCCTCTCTAAGCAATGGAAGGCTACTGGTTTGTTAGGCACAATCCTGCTCGATAATGGCGTCTTCATCTTCAAATTTTTTTCCGACGAAGCTAAGGCTCGAGCTCTCAATGGTGCGCCATGGATGGTTGGCTCCAAGCCCATTTTTCTCCGTCAATGGAGACCTCATCTTCTCCTCCACAAGGTCGACCTCAGCTCTATTCCCTTGTGGGTCACCTTACCTGGTCTCCCCCTACACTACTGGAGTCAAGATTGCCTTGGCCGAATAGGTTCTGTTCTTGGTATCCCTCTTCGAGCTGACTCTTTCATACTTAAGATGGATCGTCTCTCCTTTGCTAGGATCTGCATCGATGTCTCGGCAGATACTCCTCCTCCCTCTTCCATCACTATCAAGGAAGAAGATGGCTTCTACTTTGAGCAACCAGTCAAATGCGAGTGGATTCCTCCACATTGCTCCCACTGCAAACTGTTTAGTCATCATTCCAAGGACTGTGCTGCCTCTCTGCCCCTGGCCAACACAGTTCTCGGTTCTTAACAGGCCCCTGATGTGCTGAAAGATCTCGGTTCTACCTCTTCTGCAACTGCTCTAGGGCTCATCCCTCTTGCAACTTCAACGACATCAATGGCTACCACCTCTGCAACTGCTCCAGGGCCCATCCTTGCCACTGTTCAACCCTCTTCCTCGAACCTCTCTGGCTTCCTCAGATCTCTTAGTCGAGGAAGAGAGCCAGTTCGTCGTCAACGCCCCAATCGTTGTCGCCGACAGCGTAATCAACGCCAACAAAGTTCCAATCATGCCTCCAGCTCTCCTCCCTGCACGGTGGAGCTCTCTGTCCCAACGATCGAGGACAATCTTGAGCTACCCCCTCTGACGGATGTGCCTTCACCATCAGCTAATATCGTCGACTGTGTTGCTCCTGTCGTCAACTGCGTTGTCCCTGCCTCTACCTCTGAGATGGCTCAGCCAATCAGCCCTAACTCGATGACGGTCGCATACCAAGACCTTGGAAGATCCACTCTGTCTCCCTCATCCTTGGGTATGCCTAATAGCAGAATCAGACTGCAGGCTCCCCCTATCGCTGCCACAGATGCTGCCCTCCCTTGCTTCCCAAACAGTTGCCATTTTCGTGATTGCCTCTCCTCTTCTACGGAAAGGTCAGCCCCCCCCCCCCCAAAGTTTTTGCTTTATAAACCTCCCCACCCCCCTTTATCTTAGCAATTCCCTATTTTACCCCCCCATCCCTCTTTACCTAAACAATTCCCTGTTTTACCCCCTGCTACCCAATCCTATTCAACCTCCCCTCCAACCCACCTTTGGCCCACTTGTTGGTACCAGGCCCACCCCTTCTGGCCAGCCTACACCTCTCAGCCCACACCTATCTACCTCTTCGACCAGGCCCACCCCCCAGGCCCATCTTTTAGGCCCTTCCCAATCTCTAACCCTCTAGGCTACTCCTCTAAACGTCACTCTTTCTCTACCTCCCCCGACCATTCCTCATGGCCTAACCCATACCCAAGCCCATACCCAGGCCCAATCTTTCTTTACATACAACCTTCCATTATTACCCCCCGGCGCACCTATATCATAAACATTTTCTCAACCCTTCTACACCCACCCTGACCTGATCCATTTCTGACTCCTCTCTTGCGCCCCCCCGCTTGCTACTCCCAGATCCCCTTCCCCTTCTCCTTGCAGCCTCCCGCTAATCCCTCTCCCCTCTTTAATCCTCCCCCCCGGCCGTCCGTTTGTTCGCAGCCCGGCTATCTCCTATTCTGTCGCCGGTATAGAAGTAACCCCCCCTTCAGGTCCCTTCCTCTCTCCCTCTAGTTCCCATGACCTCCGGTTTCTTCTGGAATATTAGGGGTCTCAACTCTCTGGCCAAACACCAGGACATCAGATCCCTCATTAAATCCACCCATCCTTCCTTCTGCGCTCTTCTTGAAACCCGCGTTCTCCAGGAGAATGCTTCCCGCATTGCTGCCTCCATTGCTCCATCTTGGTCCTTGCTCTCCAACTAGAACCATTCCCCAAATGGTTGTATCTGGTTCCTTTGGGACCCTTCCAAAATCCACATCATTCTCTCCCACTCCTCCTCCCAATTCCTCCATCTCCTCTTCTCCTTTCCCAAATCCCCCACCTCCTGATTTCTTTCGGTTGTCTACGCTTGTAACCAAGCTATCGACCGCTTGCAGCTGTGGTCTGACCTCTCTCTCCTTAAGGCCGGTTTGGACTCCACCCCTTGGGGAATTGAGGGCCATTTCAATGTGGTCCGATCCCAATCTGAGAAATTGGGTGGGAGGCCTGTTGACCAATTTTTGATTGATGCTTTTAATGACTGCATTGTGGACCTAGGTTTGGACGACCTTTGATGGTCTGGTTCCCCCCTTACTTGGCACAACCGTCGTGTGGGACCCGATCGTATTGCTTGTAAGCTAGACCGATTCCTCTCTAATGAGGTCTGGCTTACCTCCTTCCCCCACTCCTCTGCCAACTTTCTTCTTTCAGGCATCTCGGACCATAGCCCTTGTCCTGAAAGCCTGGCATATCTCTGTCTCCTCCCCCTCCCTTCCCCTCATTGCCCTCGCTAGGAAACTTCGCCACACCAAGTCTGCCCTCAAAAGTTGAACATCTCCACCTTTGGCAACATCCCCTCTTAGCTCTCCTCCTGCAGGTCCAACCTTTCCCTTATCCAAACAAGACTTCAGTCGGATCCCCTCAACTCCTCGCTCGCTCTCGAGGAGAAGAAGCTCTCCGAAGAGCTCGCTTCCCTCTCTTCTCTTGAGGAAAGTTTCCTTCGCCAAAAATCCCGCATTAAGTGGCTGGACCTTGGAGACTCCAATTCTGCCTACTTCCATAGATCATTGAAAGCCAGGCTGAATTCCAATTCCATCACTCTTTTGCTCTCTCCCTATGGGACCCCTCTTTCCTCTATCCTGGACATCAAATCGGCTGCCAGCTCCTCCTTCTCCAACCTGTTCAATCCCTCCCCCTTTAACCCTTCCCCCCTCCCCCTTGACCTCATTGATAAGTTTGTCCCCCCCCATCTTTCTGACTCGCTCCTTGCCATCCCCTCTGATGATGAAATCTCCAAAGCGATTCTCTCCTATAAAGCCCCTGGCCCTGATGGCTTCAGCATAGGCTTTTACCTCAGCTGCGGGAATGTGATCAAAGGTGATCTCTTCAAAGCTATCCGTAGCTTCTTCTTCAAGCCCAGCCAGCTTGCCCAGGTCAATCAGACTTTTATCTGCCTCATCCCTAAAAAAGATGGAGCCTCCTCCTTATCTGATTTTAGACCTATTTCCCTCTGCAACCTCACCTACAAGTTCGTTGCAAAGATCCTTGCTAACAGGATTAAGGCTGTCATTCCCTCCCTTGTCAGCCCTAATCAATCTGCCTTCATCTCGGGTAGAAACATTGCTGACAACATCATTCTTTGCTTTGAAATTGTTAGAGGTTTTGACCGCAAATCTCACACCCCAGCAGCCCTCATGAAAATTGACCTTCATAAGGCGTTTGACTCCCTTCGTTGGGATTTCATTTGTGATGTGCTTGCCCAAATGGGTTTACCCCCTGCTTTTGTCTGTTGGATCTATGTTTGCATCTCCTCCCCCACTTTCTCTGTCTGTGTCAATGGCTCCCCATCTGGCTTCTTCCACTCCAAAGTGGGCATTCGGCAAGGTTGCCCCTTATCCCCCTTCCTTTTCTCTCTGGCTCTGGAAGTCCTCTCTAGAACCCTTCAATCCAAAATAGATTTCCATCTCATCTCCCCTATCCCCAAATGCAAGCATATTAACCTTACTCATCTGGCCTTTGCAGATGATCTGATGATCTTCTCTAAGGCCAACCCTTCCTCTATCTCTGCCATCATGGATTCTCTCCACCTCTTTGAATCCCTTTCAGGTCTCCGCATCAATCTCCTCAAATAAAAAATCTTCCTCACTGGCATCCCTGACTCGAACAAAGATTCTCTTTTGCGCCTGACGGGGTTCTCCATTGGCTCCCTCCCTGTTAACTACCTCGGCCTTCCCCTCATTCCTATTAGGCTGTCCAACCATCACTATGCTCCCATGCTTGACAATATTCGCAAGAGACTCCAACTTTGGAAAGGCAAACTCCTCTCCTATGCTGGTAGATTGGAATGTGTCAAGTCTATCCTCCAAGCCTCTTACATCTATTAGACTGGCATTTTCGGAATCCCCAAAGCAACAATCAAGGCTATGGAGCACCTCTTTTGCGTTTTTCTTTGGAAAGGGTCTGATTCCTCCAAATTCCTCCATCCCTCTAGCTGGAAGTCCATATGCCTCCCCAAATCCGAAGGAAGTCTGGGTATCCGTCGCATCTGTGACTCCAACACTGCGGGTATCCTCAAGCTGATTTGGAAAATCTCTTCCAGCCAGAATTCCATTTGGGTCAATTGGGTCTATTCCCATCTTCTCAAATCTGATTCCATTTGGATTGTCAAGATTCCCTCAGATTTGTTCTTGGATTTGGCGCAAAATCCTTCTCCTCGGGCCTCTTGCCTTTCGTGGCATCTCTGCCTCCATTGCTGATGGCTCCACCATCTCTCTCTGGCTTGATCCTTGGTACCCGCTTGGAATTCTCTATAACCACCTTGGCCCCATGCCGATCTATTCTTTGGGTCTCCTTAAAACTTCCCCCCTTTCCAGCCTCATTGCCTCTGGGTTCTGGGTTCCCCCTCCTTCCCTTAACCCCTCTACCATATCCTTGTTCTGGCAGTCCCTCCCCCCCCTTTCCCCCTCTTGTTCCACCCTTGTAGATAAGATCATTTGGCTTCCTTCCCGCAATGGCTCCTTCTCCTCCAGATCAGCTTGGAATTTTGTTCGAGAACCCAGCCCCACCGTCCCCTGGCACAAATTAACCTGGTTCAAGGGCCACATCCCTCGCCATAGCTTTATTGCCTGGAGATCCCTTAGATTTTGCCTTCCTACCCAAGCCTTCCTGCTGCACCGTAACATCCCTGTTTCCCCTTCTTGCGCCCTCTGTTGGAGTGGTCATGAGGACATAGCCCACCTTTTTTTTGCTTGCCCCTTTTCCTCCACCATCTGGAAAAAAGCCCTTTCCTTCATTTGGCCTAGTAAGTAGAAGACCTTTGGACTTTGATCGGGAATGGCGTTGGTTGGACAAAGCTTTCTCAGGAAACTCATTCTGTGACACTACAGGTAAGCTGGTCTTCTGTGCTGCTATCTATCATATTTGGATGGAGGGGAACCTTAGGAGATGGACTTCCAACTCCCGATCTTTTGATCTGATTTGGAAGGCCATCTCCTTTGACGTCTCTTCTAAAATCAATTGCGGGCGCCTTTGTCGTATTTTGGACTCCCCAAGGAACAGGCATATTGTTGTTTGGGGTCTTGATTTGTCTCTTTTGAGGCCCCCCTCCTCTGCGTAGGCTGGGCTGGCCCTCTTGTCTCCCCCCCTCTCCCTTTGTATATTCCCCTTCCCCCCTTTTCTTCCTGCCCCCTCCTGGGGTAAGGTAATATATTTATTCATCAAAAAAAAAAAACACCTATACCCTTTCTGAGTAAGTGAGTATCCAAGGAAGAGACATTTTAGTGACCTAGGATCAAGTTTAGACAACCCAGGTTGGTGGTCATGAATGAAGCAAATACACCCAAATACCCTCGGTGGTAATTGTAACAAGGACTCAGAAGGGAATAAAACAGAATGAGGTATTTCACCCTTTAACACAGAGGAAGGCATCCTATTTATGAGATAACAGGCTGGCATTACAGCATCAGCCCAAAATAATTGTGGGACTTTCCTTTCAAAAAGAATAGAACGAGTGACCTCTATCAGATGGTAGTTCTTCCGCTCTGCGACACCATTCAGTTGAGGAGTGTCAGAGCAAGAAGACTGATGGAGCATACCACGATCACACAAAGTTTGAAAAAGGAGCTGAAAAGTATTCTTTTTGCATTGTCACTATGCAAGACTTTAACAGGCATATTAAATTGAGTATGTATTTCAGCAACAAAAGAACAGAATATGGAAAATAACTCCAAACGACTTTTCATTAAATAGAGCCAAGTGACTCGAGAATAGTCATCTACAAAGGTATCAAAATATTTAAATCTAGGGGTGTCAATGCCAGGCCCGATCCCACCCGGCCGTTTAAAGACCGAACCGGCCCGACCCGATTAATAAACGTGTCGGGCTTCAGCCCGACCCGTTTATAAACGGTCGTTCCCGGTGCTGGAAGTAACACCGTCGGGTGCCCGACCGACCCGCCCGTTTAAAGGCCCGACCGAGCCCGACCCCCTTTGCCCCGTTTAAACCCGACCCCCTAAGCCCGATTATTATTACCTATTCTACCCCCAACCCCAGAGAAAATTCCCAAACGTATACACGTTCCAACTTCCAACTCCCTAACAAGTAACAACCCAGGTAACCTAACCTTCCTAAATGACTAACCATTAACCCTAATTATTTACCAAAAAAAAAACCATTAACCCTAACTAACCTTCCAAATTCCACCTCTTTTTTTTTTTTTTTTTTCTATTCAATCTCACAAAATCAAAATTTCAGTCTTTGAGTCTCACACAGTCACACGGCAAAATTGCACTTCTTTTTTCTTTTTTTCTTATTTTTTTTTAAATAGGACATGGGACATGGGACATGGGACATGGGAAATGGGACTGATATTACTTTTCACACCGTTTAGTGCCCGTTTAGAGTTAAATAGGGCATTAGCCCGACCGAGGCCCGTTTAAGACCCGTTTACCTTGAATAAGGCTGTCCCGATTAAAGACCGAACACCGACCGACCGAAATTAAACAGTACCATGTCCGCCCAATGCAAGCCCGAACACCTAAACGGTCGGACACGGTGCAGCCTATAAAATTGGTGAGGCCCGTCTAGGCCCGACCGAGACCGACCGAACCCGACCGGTTGACACCCCTATTTAAATCCCAACGTTGATGTGACAGGACATGGACCCCAAACATCTAAATGGACTAAAGCAAAAGGGTGCGCAGACCGCTTATTGACTTGAGACGGATAACTCACACGATGTAGTTTACCAAACTGACAGGACACACACTCTAGACTAGACAAAGAACCGAAACTAGGATCCAGCCGCTTCAAACTTTCCAGCGAAGGATGCCCCAAACACTATGTATTTGATGATGAGAAACAACACCATAACAAGCAATAGACTGAGGATCATCGAACAGGTACAGCCCCCCCCTGATTCACGACCTTTACCAATCGTCTTCTTCGTCATAGGATCCTGGAGAATGCAAGCATCAAAAGAAAAAGTTACTAAACAATTGAAATCCTTGGTAAGTTTATTCACAAATAATAGATTGTGAGGGAATTTTGGTAGATAAAGAACAGAGGACAATGACAGAGAAGAGATCAGTGGAACTGTTCCTGTACCTTAAACCTCGGCAAGAGAGCCATCAGCTAGGGTGACACTGGATGAGGAGTTACACAGAGAAGAAAAGTTACCTGGAGATCCTGTCATATGATCTGTTGCACCTGAATCGATGATCCAGGGTCGAGAGATTGTGGAAAGGCAAGTAGTGGTATTACCTGTTTTGACAAAAGTAGCAGTGGAAGCAGAAGGAGAAGGCTGAGAAATCTGAAACTGACTATCTCTTGAACTCCTCATTTGAAATTCTCACCATCCTCCCCTCAGATTGTGAAGACTGAGTAGTCTCTGTTCCAGACTCACTTGTGGCGGCTGAATTGGCAAATTGCTGCTGCTGAGGGGGTTTACCATGGAGTTTGTAATAAAACCTTTGGATGTGTCCAGGTAAACCACAATGATGACAAGTTCGGATGGGGCCGGAACTACTAGAACTATCAGAACCACCAGATTGGCCTCGACCAGAACCAAGACCACCATGTGAACCCCCACGGCCATCACCACGTCCTCCTCCATGGGAATAATTCAGAGACACAAGGGCTGAGCTATCACTGGGTGAAGATTCACGAACAGTCTCACGTGACACACGAAGAACACGAGCAAAAGTATCAGTGAATGAGGCTATCTTCTCACTTCCCAAAATCTGTGACCTAACAGAATCATATTCCTGTCCAAGGCCACCCAAAAAACCCATAACAGCAAGTTGCTCGTGCTGAAGTTGCATCTGCTGAACATCATTGGTCACGGGAAGAAGGGAGTTCAGCTCTTCATACATCCGTTTAAAATCTGCAAAATACTGTGTAACTGTCCGACCTTTGCGATCAGCTCTGTAAAAATCTTGGGACAGTTCATAAATGTGAAATTATTTTGACCTGAATACAACACATTTAAATAATCCCACTACTCTTTCACAGTTTCAATATGGGTAACCAGATCAACAATATTATCCTCCATCGAGTTGAGCATCTGTCCCAATATCTGGGCATCAATTGTATCCCAAGAAGTGTCACCAACAATCCTAGGACCTGTCCAATGCGCTTGCTGATCTGGACCAGTTAAGACCAGCTTTACAATCTTCTTCTATTGCTGGAAGTTTGTAATACCTTCCAATTTTTTCTCCGTAATGCGACTAGAAGAAGATACAGCCTCAGTCACTACACTCTTTGGATCTGTATCCTTAGATTTCTCTCATACCTGAACTTCCTCAAACAGCAACCAAAAGAACTCCAAACAGATCTGATTTCAAGGAAAAATTGATTCCAACAGTCTCAGATATTTTGGAACTCAATCTTCATAACCCCCACCAACTGTCTCGATCCCAAACAAACACCAATCTTCATATCTCGGTCCAAATAGACACCAATATTCATACAATCCAACACATACTGCTTAGAAGTAGCAGATATAGCAGTATATTCAGCAATCCATCCTTCACCATAACCAGGGGATCGATTCACCCCCTCTCAACACAAAAAAACACAACCAGTTCTGGTTGTTCCGATCAAAAGAGCAGAAGCCTGTCTTCTTTTAATTACAGAAAAGAAATAAAAAGAAGAGGAGGAAGCAGGAAGACCCCTAGATAGGTTGTACCAGTCCCTAGAGATCATGCTCTGATACTGTTAGAATATTGGAATTTTTTGTCTTATTAATTCAAGCATTCTCCATAATTCTGGTTTTGTTAACATGGTATCAGAGCAGTCTTCTCTGATCTAGGTTTTCAAAACCTCCCCCCTCCATTCTTTTCTCTCTTCCACCCTTCTCCATCGATTTTCTTTTCTCTCCTTCTTCCCCCTTCTTTGGTTCTCTCCATTCTTCAAGGGCAGCACTAATGAGGTGATCACATTATGATCTAGTTGCTGCCCCCCATCCCACCTCACCATATATGCCATAATTAAAGATCGATAGCTGCTGTTTTTCTTACCTGCGATTTTTGGATTGCTCCTCATTTTTGGAAATCAACCCTATCGACTTGGGAGGTTGATTGTTCACCTTTGGAGCACTGCCGGCAGACCTCTGGACAGCACCTATCATCACTGCAACATCAGTCTTGAAGCTCTTCAAGTTCCAGCCTTCTTCTCCCTTGCATCGATCTCAACCGTCAGGGTTTTTGACACTATATCGATCTTAGGGTTTTGGCTGTTTGTTTGGGGAGATTGTTTGAGGGAAGATTCCCTTGTTTTATTGCTGCATTCAACCTATTTTTTCAGCCACATCTGCTGCAGTTTTTGAAGATCAGATTTCTTCAATTTTTTTTTGGATCGATCTCTACTTGGCTGAATCATGGGTGACTCCGAGATGACTACTGCTACTTCAGGAGGAGATGGTCAGATTAGGAATGACTTTCTTCCCTATGCTGCTGCCATTAAGCTTGATGGTGCGAACTATTTAATTTGGGCTAGATCCTTATCCTTGACCGTGGCTGGTAGGGGACTCACTGGCCATTTTACTGGCACCACCAAACAGCCTATTGAAGATGGTGCTACTCGTACTAAATGGGCTGCCAACGATGCTATGGCGATGTCCTTTGTTCTGAACTCTATGACTACTGACCTCTCTAGTCGGTACCTCCTCCTTGACACTGCTACTCAGATATGGACTGCTGGCAAGGGAACTTATGGTCGTACAGGGAGTGGTGCTCGGGTTTATGAAATCAGGAAGACACTCCAAAACACTACTCAGAAGGAGATGTCTGTCACTAAGTACTATGCTGCCCTCAAGTGTTTATGGCAGCAATTGGATCACTATGCTCGGTTTCAGCCTACTACTACTACTGACATTACTGCCTATCACTCTTATGTGGATCTGTTTCGGGGCTATGATTTTCTGGCTGGCCTCAATGATGATTATGATCCTATTCGGGTGCAAGTTCTTGGTCGGGTTCCTTTCCCCACTTTAGAGGAGACCTTTTCTTATGTTCACAGTGAAGAGACACGTAGGGCTACTATGATGATTACTCCCGAAGTTGAGAGATCAGCCTTACAAGCTGCTGGCTCCACCCTAGATCCTTCTTCTGACAGTGTTGCTGCTACTGCTACAGCCAAAGAGCCCGTAAAGTGTGATCATTGCCACAAACCATATCACACTAAGGCTCAGTGTTGGAAATTACATGGGAAGCCTGCTGATTTTGAGGCTAAACGTGGTCGTGCAAAGTCTAAAAACAAAGCCAATCACACTAAAAGTGTAGCTCCAGCTCCCACTGCTGACATTGGTTTCTCCCAGGAAGAACTCCAAGTTCTCCGGCGTCTGTTGAACACATCCGCTGCCTCTACCCATCTGCCATACCATACCTTTGGCATTTACCAATAACAACTTTGGAAGTTTATGGTATAATCTACTTTGCCATTACTTCCTCGTTTCTATTACCCATAGCACCTTTGGAGAACTCTGGAAGGTTATCCTTTTGCACTATATCCTTCATCATTTCTGTTATGTCCACATGTACTACTACACGTGAGGGGGAGATTATGTACAGTACACCTGCAGAGATTACAGAAGTAGAACTTGCGGGAATACTTGGTGCAAAACATAGAAGATCAGTTTTTCCACCATTGCCATTGGGTATCCTTTGTTGTTGGCTTGAGTTTGCCGTAAGGGGGAGATTGAAGTATTAAAGTATTGAAGATATTTGGTTGTTGCCTGCCTATTTGAGGATTTGTTGCCTACCTATATGAGGATCTACAATTGTGTTGATTCAGTTGTTTTCGCTGCCTGATTCAGTTTATTCCTCTGCTTGCTGCCCTAGTTGCATATCTTCAAGATTATCAGTCTGAGATTCATCACTGGATGTCTGCCTAGTTTTTTGAAGATCAATTATTTCAAGTTCTTGAAGGTTTATTTGGGAGCTTCATTCATCTGTCAAGCTGGACTCTGCTGCAGCTTAGTTTCTTCCTATTTTGTTCAAGTTGGGCATTAGTGCCTTATATGCGCCAACTTGAGGGGGAGTGTTAGAATATTGGAATTTTTTTTTCTTATTAATTCAAGCATTCTCCATAATTCTGGTTTGTTAACAGATACCTTGTTAATTTCAGTAGATGAAAGAAGAAGAAGAGGAAGAAGGAGAGAGTTGCAGTCGTAAGCCACACTAGGCTACACAGGATTCTATTTGATAGAATAATTAAAAAGGGTACAGCACAATGGGGTAAAGGGCAAAACAGGAAAGAAAATAAAGAATAAAATAAATCTGACATTAGGAGTCTCGGGATTAGCACTAGCGCTAATCCCGAGAGCTCCTTTCTCTGCTTTTATTCTAACAGGTCTATTTATTTGTTTCACTGTAAACTTTTTTTCCCAAAAAATTATTATTTTTTAAATTATTTGTCATTCTTCATTTTTTTGTTGGATATGTCATTCGTCATTTTTTTGCTTGATAAAGATTCCACTTTTTTTTTTGTTTTGGGGGAGGGGGGGGGGACAAAATCCTGAAATTTAAAATAGAACTTTTTCCCCCCCTCTTTCTCTCTCTCTTTTAGGAATGCATTTCAGTAAGATATTTTCCTCTTTATCCTCATGTATTTTGTACTAGTATTTAGAAATCCTAGAAATATTTTACGTTGAACAAATGGAACCTTAAAAGTATAGTTGTTAGTCTCTAGGTGACTGAAGGCGTTGGAGGGGGCCTGGATGCAAGGAGACACTGACAAGACGACCAAGGCTCCCATCCATGACGACAAGGACGACCGAGGTGGCTGGACGCCTAGACGACACCTTGACAACTGTTTCTTAGAGGCGTAGTATACATTACAATTGAATCCCCATTAAACTAAAATTTTCTTACGTCTAAGTTATAGTTTTATATATTTATATTTAATCCTCGTCCATATTTGTTATATTTTATTGTATCTCCTCTCCTTAGTCTTTATACTTCTTTCATGCAAAGGGATCTACTACCCCTTCTTTAACACATTTTAGCCAGTCCTCATACCCTTGCCCATTTCTGGACATATACGCCTGCTCCCTAATTTTTAAGAATTAGGTAGATCCTCCTCCTGGACACAGACAAATACTCTACCCTTGCACCCTAATCCATGTAACATAAATCTTCACTTTTTTTCCATGATACTGATATCCACAAACCTATAATGAATGCATACAGATACTCTAACCTTACACCCCTAACCCATGTAATAAATCTCTACTTTTTCCATGATATTTGTATCCACAAACCTATGATGCATCAATGCTTTTCTCATATTTATGGTCTTCATACAGTGCATCAGCAGCTTTCATAGGCATGAATTCACGCCAGATATGCTTTTCATAGTCATAAGCAGCAATATTTGCCTACTATCCTTTAGTGGCCTTTAGCTCCTTTAGTTAATCTATCAGTTACACAAACACTTTTAGGTATGGTTTCATAGCCAAACTTGCTTGACCTCTGTATCTTTTGCAATGAATATACCCATTGGTTTCCTTTCAGACAGAATCATTCCACAGACGAGAGAAGTATTTATAGACTTCTTCTTTGAACTTAATACACGATGAAATCCACACATGATATATCCAACATGGCACAATGGCCGACAAAGATATTACAAATATCTAAAGCAAAGCGAGAAAAGCAGAAAAGCAGGCTCGATGGCAGATAAAGATAACACAAATATCTAAATTAAAGCGGAAATCACGAACGGAGATGGCGGAGGACAGCGACAGGGGTCCTAGTCAGTGTCATTGCCAGAAGAGGTATCTGGAGCAAAAAGTAAATAGTTATCTACTTCATGCTCAGCTTGGGCCAACATAATGCGGTGAATCACGGGGTGGAGGGTCGGGCATTGACGTCCCAAGCAGAGTAGGTGGAATTGATGAGGATATCTGGTATCGTGGAGGGGTCCACAACATTCTCTTGGCACATAGTGCGCATAAATGCAAGCCAGTTGTTGCATGACTCATCATCATAATCTCGATGATCCCAGATGTTGACAGATCCATTGCTCATAATGGAGAAGGAGGGGTCATATGTGATGAGATGGTGATGTAAGACGGGAGGTTCAACTAGGGCAGGGTGGATGTGTTCTACAGGCCGGTGAAAGAGGATAGTGACATAGTATTGTTCTCTGGGAAGGGCTGAGAGGATGGTGATCCAATGGTGGATAGGTGCAAAAAGCTGGAGAAATCTAGCAAAATGAGATGGGACAGCCGGTCGGAGAAAACGGTGGGATTGGGATCTGGAAGGAAGTCTGTAGGTGATGGTGGTCTGTCTTAAGTAATGAAGAATGGCATGGGTAGAGAAACACATAGCAATTTTGTGGACAACGAGGAGATGCCAGAAAAAGACTACATATTCCTTGGTGAAATTATAGTAGTAGGTCATGGTAAAAAGGGTAAGGAAAGGATGGTCTGGGTGGCAAGTTTACCAGTCATACAGAAGTCCATGGCGAGAGACAAGGACTTTTAGCATGTCTTGATAGGTTTGGGTGCTGTAATTGACCATGGTTCGTCCAGAGATGTCACAGTAAATTTCAGGGGGTAAGGTAGGTAGTAAGGACGTAAGGTCATCCGGGGGGGGAGGAGTTGGTGGTTGAGAGGGTCCGGGGTCTGCAGGAGACTGAGAAGGACCTGGGTCTGTAGGCCAGAGAGGCATGCAAAGGATGGGAATGGTAGATGAGATAGGTGTCTTGGACCTGGATAAGAAATCTGCTAACACATTGTCTTTGCCCTTAATATGTTTGACTGTAAAAGACCATTGAGAGAACCAGCGAGCCCATCAGAGAAGTTGTGGTTCTGGGAGAATCTTTTGTTTGAACTGCAACATTCGTGGAAATGAGGACATATCCATTTCGACCTGGAAAGTGTTCTATGAGATAGAACTGGAATTTTTCAATTCCTCGTTTAACTGCAAGGATTTCTTTGAAGGTTGAATGATAGTGTTGTTCAGATGGTTTGAACTGTGCATTGCGGTAACCACAAATCTGCCTTGTGCCATTAGTGTCTTCAAGAAGTATTGCCACCCATTGGTCGTCACTGGCATCTGTTTGGAGGATGCGTAGACCACCGGTGGGAATATGAAGAGGTGGTAGCTGGACTGTAATCTGTTTAAGAGTCTGAACTACCTTGGTATGCTTTGCGGTCCATGGGGGAGGATTCTTCTTGAGGAGCTTGTATAATGGTCCTGTATAAGTGGTCTGGTGAGGAATGAATTCTGCCATGTAATTGATGATGCCAAGAAATTGTTGGAGCTGATTAACAGTGAGAGGTCCATCCGAGAATTGAAGAAGTGATTTTCCAATATGAGGTTGAAGTTGATACTATCCTTTATGAATGGTGACACCAAGAAAATCCACTGTGGTAATTCCGATTGCCATTTTTGTGGAGGAAAGCATTATACCATGCTGGACGGTGATGTCATAGAACTGGGAGAAGAGCTTCTGATGATCAACAATGTTCTTTGAGAACAGTAGGATGTCATCAATGTAAATGAGAGCTTGCCGTTGGATGGGAGCATGGATACGCATCATAGCCTTTTGAAATAAGGAGGGAGCCACCTTAAGACCAAATGGCATAACTGTCCAATGGAAATGTGAACCAGGGATGCAGAAACTTGTTTTGGGCCTGTCATCAGGATGAATTCCAAGTTACTAGAAACCTGCTTTGAGATCAAATTTGCTGAAGATGGTTGGTTTTGAGAGTTGGAGCATTAAAGCTGGTCGAGTAGGCAAAGGGAACTTGTCATCTGCCAGAAATGCATTGAGAGGCTGATGGTTAATAACCAATCGGAGCTTGCCGCGTGTTTGCTCTGCACGTTTGTTAACATAAAAAGCTTCACATGCCCATGCTGATGAAGTGGGCTCAATAAGACCTTGGGCTTCCAAAAGAGTAACTTCATCCTGGGCTAAAGCCAAATGGGCCGGATTTAGTCCAGAATGGCTAGCTTTAGTTGGATTGGCATCTTCATTCTTCTTGAAAGGTAGCCTGATAAAATATTGTGAGTTTTTCCAGAGGGGATGATCACACTTTGTGAGAAAATCTGTATGAGAATCTGCACAGCATTGAGAGATTAGCTTTTGCTTGATATCATCAAGAGGAGAAGTAAGGGAGAGAAGGGTGGAAGTAGTGGTCCATGGTAAGGTTTGCTTCTTGTAGGTAAGACCATGGGAACTCCATTGAAGGCCGGGGAACTTGGTTAAAAGATCAAATCCAATGAGGGCATCTCGGTCGGGTAAGGAGGATCCTAGAACTCTATGGCTGACTGTCAACAGGGGGAAAATCTTGAACTTGACTGGATCCTTGGATATTAAATCAACAGAGAAGGTTTTTCCATCTGCAGCAGTAAAGTACTGCTTATGGGGCTTCCAACAGCAGGGGGTAAAACATGAGGAGCCAGTATAATCATGGTTGCACCAGTGTCAAAATAACCAATTACTTTAATTGGGGGGTCCCAAACAGTGGGGTAAATTGAAAGGGGGGCTAATGGAAGGGTAATTTTTGGAGATGAAGGGTACAGGGGTGGAGGTGGTGAATATAGAGGGTAGACGGGTTCAAATCCGTCGGACTCAGTATATGGGTCGGACTTAGAATCCGAGTCGAGAGCTTCTATTGCAAACAGAAGGTCAGAAGAGAATTCGTCGTCGATGGAATACAGAGATTCGATGTCAGCATCCGGATCATCTGCAGTATCATGAGGAGTAAGCATATGCATGAGCTTGGTCCGTTTTTGCTTGTCGGGGCAATTTTTTGCAAAGTGACCTTTCTTTCCACAAGAGTTACATGTATCAGAAGTTTTGCCACGAAACTTCTTTCTCTTGAAGTACCTGTATCTCTTAGTGTTGCCTGTTCGGTGAGGATGAGAAGAAGCCTTGTGCTTGTGCTTGTACTTGCTGTGCTGGGGTGACCTGGTATTGGGGAGACGAGAGCGGTGATCTTTCTTCTTGGTGGGACAATGGCAATTTTGATCTTTGCACTTGATTTTGAGATAGGATGTGTTGCAGACATCCTTTAATCGTCCAGTGGTCTTTTCCCAAGTTTTAAAAAACTGCTGCTGATTGCAAAGACGCTGAAGTGCTGTTTGGATTTCTTGATAAAGGCGACCGAGAGTCACCTGACTCAGTTGAAGGCCTTGAGTAGTCAAATGTTTCACAGCATCATTTCCCAAGGGTTCTAGGAATTAGTTGAGAAAGATCTGTTTCATATTTACATCATCCATGCCGCCAAGGATGTAGAAGCGGTCTGTCATGCGGTGAAAATGTCTTTCAAGATCAGACTTCTGGAAGGAGCAACATTTCATCTGGAAATACTCTTCACGGGCTTTGAGCCGATTATTCTCCAGAGGGCCAATGAACTCGTTGTACAGTTGGAGAACGAAATCATCAATATTCAATTGGACCCATTGCAGTTATCTGGATGGGCCTAAAGCCATGTACCATTCTCTAAGAGTACCATGAGCTCGTGCTAGAAACTTGGTAATAGCTGCTCTGGGTATCATGCCTTCCTGGAGTAATTCCGCTGTGAGCCAGGCATGAAATTCTGAGATCTTGCTGGGCAATTTATGGAATGGTATGCCATCAAAAGTAAGGAGCTGCTTAGGATCTTGATTGCTGAATGGCTGAAAATCCTGTAAAGGTGGCATAGGTGGTTGTGTCTCGCCAACATGATCTTCTTCCTCAGAGAGAACTTGTGTAACCCCAGTAGGTTCAGTTGCAGGTGGTGGATCCGGAGGTTGATGTGCCATGAAAACCAAAGGAGGTTCTGTGATCCAAGAATCAATATCAGAGGCTAGAGAGGACTTAGGGACGGGAGAGGGTTTGGAGTCCATATACAGTTGTTTGAGGAAGTTTGAAAGGGAATTGGGGTTTGTAGCCGAGATCAACGGGGAACAAGCTGGTTGTGTTGATGGAGGTCTTTGTGGAGGCACATATGGGACAAAGGCAGGTGATCTAGAGTGGTAAGAATGAATTGGTTGGAAAGTGGGTTGAGTATAACGAGAAGGGTTGGGCTGGTAGAGTGAAGGGTCTATACTCGGGGGTGTGGATGAAATGGTACTAGGACTATATGGTGGTTTTGGGGACTTCCTACGGCAGAGTCTACTCTGACTTTGGCGTAAATCCTGCAGTTCTTTGAAAAGGTCTGTCAGAAAACTGTGGTGTGTAGGAGACACATCATACTCAACTGCTAGGGGTGCTGGGGGGAAATCCGGGTAAAACCGAGGGAAAGATGGCGAGAGAGGAGGCTGCATCGGAGCCTGGATCCAGCTGAGTTGATCTTCAAGTCGCTGCTTTTCTCGTTAACGAGTAGAGATGAGAGAAGAGGCATAAACAACATCTTTAACTGTAGTGCCTATGTGCATGAGCTCCTTGTGTAGAGCTTCAATCCTTTCTTTGAGATAACGGACATCGATATCTTGTTGACTCAAACGAAGAGTTGTGTGTTCCTGGTAGGACATAATCTTTTGCAGATACTGGTTTTGCACGATAGCATTCTCAGCTTGCCAATTAAGCTGGGCCTCAACTGTAGTGTTGCTAGGGAGGCGTCCATCTGGTTAGACTGAATTGGAAGGTGTAACTTTCCATTTTTGCAGGCGTCTGTCATGGTCTTCATAGTCAGTAGCCCCTGGAAAATTCTTACTGATGCCTGAACTGCTACCACTAGCACCTGCTAAAGGATAACAAGGTGGAGGAGGAGGCGGAACTGAGGTTGGGGAACAACAACCTAAAAAACAAGGTTTGCTGCTTCCATATTCCACAATAAACTGGTATTTTCCTGGGTCGTCGCCGAGTGGGCCAACGTTAGGACAGCCTTGTTGGTAACGAATCCATAACGGATCTTTCAGGTGTTTCTTTCTCCTAGGTTTCCTGGAGGAGACTGGAGGAGCTTCATCAGAATCAGAAGAGAGACAGTCGGAACAATCGCAGACATCAAAATATCTATGGCCGGTCGGGCTTTGGAATTTGTAGACCGGGTTGCCTTGAGCATCAAAGGACGCAATAGGAACGTCCAACTGTGGTTCAAGCTGCGGGGGTGAAGACGGGAGAACTGGACCCATATTGACGGGTTTAGGGAAGGTAATCTCTGTTTTTCCGTTGCCGAGTCGCTTATAAGTTGGATCAGTCGCCACCAAAGGAGGTGTGGGTTGAACTGCATGTGTTGATTTGTAGGCCGAAACCCAAGAATCTGGGACCAACTTGAAGAGATTTGATCGACTAAGTTGCCGTGGAACATGAGTGACCGTGGGGGTCTGGTCTGAACCAATATGGAGGAATAGAGCTGAATCGTTTGCGGTATGTCCGGTGTTGAGATGAAAAGCATGATTTTGCAGACGATAGCAAATCTGATAGTGCAAGGTTGCAACAATTGCTGATTCCACCTGGGGAGCACCGGTGATTTGGATCAGGAATTTCCAGGCTGTAGGAAGATTAGGATCTAATAAAGAAAGATTATAGTTGGGATATAGTGTATAGAACACTGTGCCGTTGTTCAAAGTGGACTGAACATTGGTTAAAACAACATGTTGATATAGTTTGAACTGGGTATCCAACAGATCCATACGCATAACAACTGGAAGACTTTTCCGTCCATGCAAGGTAAGGGTCATCTTGACTGCTCCAAGATGGAGATGGGTGTATCCCAAAGTGAGCCATTGCCTGATCAGGTCTGAAGGTATCTCAATAGGAAAATATTGTTCAGATCCTGAGGCTGTAACTTGATTTTGGGAAAAAGGAGATGCTTGCACATACTCTTTAAGACCTGGAGACTTCTTAGGAGCAAGAAGAGTCCGTATAGTTTTAGAGAGAGTAGAGGTGTGTTTGGGGAAAACATCATAAGGGTTTATGACCGGAAAATTTGTAGGGTGAACTTGCTGATCAGAGGGAGTATAATTTAATTCATAAAGATAATCAACTTTAGAAGCATGGGTTTGTGGGAATGTAACGGATGAAGTACCGGGAGCAGATTGCATCATATGGAGTAAATGAGATTTCACCTACCAGAAGAAGGATGACCATCCGAGTATGAGGGAACAAGGTCTGTGATTGCAAGCGCAAGGTGTCGGAAAACAGGGTGAAGTCATGCCAGAGGTATTCTGAGCCTTGTAGGGATAAAAGGGGCCTCTTGCCACGATCCCACACGCTCAAGGACTGTTACTGTCATAACCATACACTATAACTAGACAACCTGAGACGATATAAGATAGACCATAGAACCATCACACAGGGACAATCAGAGCCCTCGCCGGGCAGATGAAAAGAAGAACTTAGAACATCATGGCTTTGATACCAGTAATAAGTACATCTATTTATCAGAAGAAAAAGAACACCTTTTAATGCAACCCCGGGCTTTGTAACCCCGAAATTGTTGGACTGTGGTTGTCATTGTTGTCAACACAGTCAGTTGAGCAACACACTCACACAGTGATGTGAGCAGAGCTGAAGAGCTGGCAGTATAGTCTGTATCAGCTAATTGAGTCAGTAGCAGTGATGTGGCAAGTATGTGCTTGACATGACAGATGAGATGTACAACATGTGTGTACAGCCATTGATATGGTTAGTATGTTAGTTTATATGTCAGGACATGAGTGGCATGTGTGTGAGGCACTTAGCAGTGATGACATGATGATGGGCAAAGTAATAATTTCATGTTAAAAATGAAACACCACCCTTCTTCTCCTAATGGTCTCACCACCACCATGCCACCACCCCACCGCCATCATTGCCACTACCACCCTGCCACCGCCACCATTAACATCACCGCCGCCACCACCACCCCCTTCCGAGCCCAGCTCCACTCTGCCCGTCACCACCACCCTTCCCAAAGAAATATAGAGAATCTATTCTCAGAAACTACCAAATGGTTTTTTTTTATTCTTGAAATATTTCATATTGATATAACCAAAACAATTCAATTTCTTGACCAAAAATCTATTTGTTGACTATTTCATGAAATCAATCCGAAATTGAAGTAGAAATGATACCAAATCTGGCCCTAGTTATGGGAAAGAATTTCTTGACAAAACTAGCAATAAAGCAGAGGAAATTATATATTAAAAAGAAAACACTGAGTAACTAGACTAAAGAAATAAAACTGAATTACTCTGAATACAGCCACTCTTCATTAAATAGCATAATGGCTTGTATTTGAATTTTGAATTTGCCAGTGTTGACGTAGGCAATAGATTTTCTTGCATTAGCAATACTAAATGGAACTGACGCTCATAACATAGAATCGTAGATGACTTTAGAAACAGAAAATTGAACGTCTAAGGCAGATAATACACTGATACTGCCTTTTGCACTGTTGATCAAATTGTTCCTGGACTGACATTACTCGATGTGCTTCACATGTTAGCTTCTTTTGCAATCAGTTTTCTAATCAAGCTTCTATTTCTGTGTGATAGGTTCTGCCTGGATGGCGCTCTCTCGCCCTTTTATTGACTACTGCATATGGGGTTGGGACAACCTTCCTCGCACTGTTCTAATGTACTACTCAAATTTCATTTCCTCCCCTGAAGGGTACTTCCATACTGTCATCTGTAATGCTCGGGAGTTCCGAAATACTACTGTCAACAGCGACCTGCATTTCATATCATGGGATAACCCACCCAAGCAACACCCCCACCAGCTTAACCTCAATGACATGACGAAGATGATTGACAGCAATGCTCCATTTGCAAGGAAGTTCCGCAGAGATGATCCAGTACTGGACAAAATAGATGCTGAACTTTTGTTCCGAGGGCCTGGCATGGTTGTTCCAGGTGGGTGGTGCATTGGGAGCAGGAAAAACGGGACAGACCCTTGTTTGGTGATGAGTAATACCACAGTCCTTACGCCAGGTCCAGGTGCGAGAAGGCTTGGAAATCTAATTGTCTCTCTCTTATCAAAAGAAAATTTCCGCCCAAGACAGTGCAAGTGATAAAGGAGACGGTATTGCAGCTTCTGCTGACTGGCAAATAGTTACATCTGGGAGATTTATTATTAGCACAAGCTAGTAAAGAGCATTTTCATCTGGAAGAGAGTGATGGTGGCATAGTAGATCTCACAGGCTCTTGGATAGGCAGGAATTGGTCAGATTTGGTGGAAGCAGGAAGGAGTATGAAGCCAAATATATTCAGCAGCTGTTATATACAATCAACTGGAAAATCCTTTCAGGTCATAAATGGTCGAATATCTACAAATAGGTCTAATCTTCCACACTCCCAAGAATATCTGAATACCTAACCCAAAACTTAAAGCAAAATTATGTGTTGTTGCTGCTTGCTGGGGGTTTTAAAATATAATCTATTTTTCCTATTCCAAAAAATAGATTATAAGCAGGCCAGCCCCTAAGGAATGGAAGAATACATTTTCTTTTTGCTCTGTTTGGTTGTTTTTGATCTTAGAATCTTGTCGGATTCCCAGGGAAAAGAAAAGTCATTTCAAGAATGATTTGAGGAAGGTGGTTGTTTCAGAGGCATTGTTAGTACTGATGTAAAATGTCCATAAGAAAATAGTGAAAAAATTTTGTCCTCCTTTATTTTACAAATTTTGGGCACAAAACAATGGGTCAAATTGTCAAATTTCTTCATTCACTACGTCCGTCCCCTTTGTGATTGGAAGTGGTTTGCTTGGATGGTCATTTATTGTGGACTTTATTTTATGCAATCTGAAAATCTAGATTATGAATCTGAGATGCGACCAAGTCAATGATCATATCTGTTAGCATGAGATAAAGGAAATTATATTGTTGTTAAGGGAAGAAATTTTGATGGAAGGAGCAAAAAAAGAAGGAAGAAGAGCGATCTGCTTGAGAGGAAGAGGAGAAATAACTTGTGGATGAAGAGAGAGGAGAGAGGAAGGATAGAGACAACAGCATAAAGATCCTCTCCAGCTTGCCAGTGCGTCCAACACTCCGGTGTACATTGGACGGTTGGGCGCTGGCCTTGGGGTGCATGCCAACCTGCCCAGCCATCTGATGCATGTTGGACTCATTGGTGCGCTGGAGAGGATCCGGACTCGAGACAACAACCTTAATGGTAATTATATCAACCAAAATTTTCATTTTAAAATTTCATAAATTCGTGTAGAATTACAACATTATTTATAAAGATCAAATAAATTGATTTAGAACTCTTAAATCAAATAAACAATTATCCTAGCAAGTTGCTTTAATAAAAAATTAACTTAAATTGATCAAATACTTGTTATAGAAAACTACAAACGATATAAACTACTAACTAATAATAAGGCATAGATTACTCGCATATGGGGTTTCTAAACGACAACTTTGTCCTCAAATCTGTCTTGGTGCCAAGCTTGGTTTAATAAACTGTGTTTACACCAAACAAAACGTCCCAAAAAAGGATCAATCGTTGTACACTTGTTGCTTGAATAGTAGTGAAGACTCAAAAACTTTGTGCCAAATTATTCGAATCTCCAATTGTTCATAAGGTATGCGGAAGTGTAGAACCTTTTGAATTTCTGGTCGAGCTTTTATTTTTTCAATTATTCATGACATAAAAAAAAAGTTTGCAAATATTTTAAAAATTTCAAACTTATTTGAAAATTTTTGTCAAGATATTCACAATTTAGGATCAAATCATGGATTATAATGTTAATATTTGCATATATTTTTAAGGTGGTAGTGTAATTTTAAATAAGTTGATAATCCTTAAAAACTACATATGTTCAATTTAATTGGAGAAGAACAATATTTTTCTTCCTTTTTTCTGTTTTTGTTTTTGTTTTTGTTTTTGTCTTCTATAACATCCAAACATCAATTACGAGAAAATGTATTTTTGCTTTTCTTTTCTAGGCCGTCAAACACCTGTGAGAAAATTTTAGTTTTCCTTCCCTTTTTTTTTCTTTCTGTTATTTTATTTATTTTTCTAAATATATTTCTTTTATTTTATCCATTTCTTTCCAACCAAGCACAATCTTAATTTTCTTTCTTCTTTTCTTTTGATTGGGTTTGCCTAGATTGTGAAGGATTGCTAGTATTGAGGGCAAGTTGTCATGTCTAGTAACAGAGTATGCATCTTCTTAAAAGGGATAACAGAGTATGTTCTATATTTTTTTGGGGGGTATGAGGACATGATTGTTGATGCAAGATCCCATGCTGTCGACAGTGTAAGAAGACCTGAAAGTTTTTTACCAAAAAAAAAAATGAAAACCTGAAAGTTATATGGAATTCTCCCCCGGAATCTGTGCTAAGAACTTTTAGGGATGCATCAAATTGATTTGACGACAAAATCCTTGAAGCAAGAGAATACTTCTTCTTTCAAGTAAATAAATCCAAGTACAACGACAGGTAAATTGTTGCTCGTCAAGGTCTTTTGTAGATCCGAGATGAGAGAATTCTCTCTCTCTCTCTCTCTCTCTCTCTTTTAACCTTTTCCCACTCTTTTTTCCCTTAACTTTTCCTTTTCACAAACATCTTCTTAAAAGGGATACCAGATCAATAGTGCCAAGTACTGTCTTATTCACCTAAAAAGAAAAATTAGTACCTCCCAGGTGCTCATGTCGTTGATGGAACACACAACATATATGGCGTTGTGTCAAGTTCTATACCACTTGGTTAAGGTCCTCCATATCAGTCTTACCCTGTTTTTTTATCATTTTTTAATTACATTGAGAGCTTCTATGGCCAATCCAAACCATTGAGTCTCCAAAGGACCTTTTAAATTCATCTTAACATGTTCAAACATATGGCCTATCTTGTATTTGTAGTGATCAAGAAAGTAGTCAGTTGATGAATAAGTTCGAACCTCTGGCTCTACGGTTCAGACTTGGTTTGGTGGTTTGGCATGGCTTGGTAGAAGCGTGCCTATGACTTTGGTTGCTTGAATGAGTTTTCTTTCCTACATCAGTGCTTGGTGTGCACACTTTCATCCCCACCGTTGCACTCCCCCCCTCCCACTCAGCCGGCCCCCTAGTAGCCTATGGGCCCTCGATAGGTTGAGCCAAAAAAAAAAAAAAAAAAAACTTCCATACTATGATCAATTCGGTTTGATTTTAGTCGTTTTTCTTTACGGTTTCTTGATTTATAAATTTGATCTGATTTAGGCTGATAAAGGATTTGGTTTGCAAAAACCCAGTCCAACATCAATAGTTTCGGTTCAATCGGTTTTGGTCCACTATCATTTTTTTTTTTAAATAATACTAATCTCAATTTTCATATATAAAAATAAAAATTGGGCTTTCTTCGTCGTCACTATGCCTAGTAAAGTATAACTCTTCATTATTTGCCACATAATAGTACATGGGTTTATCCATGTGATAGAGGATCAGACAAGCATTTCATTGATACAATTTTAGTTTAATAGGAGTAGAGAGAGTAGCTAAAATTACAAAAAATGTCATTATGTATTTTATTTTCATCTCCATTTGATGCCATTTTGGTAATCTTACTAAAAGTTTGAATAAGTTTGAGCAACTTTCCTTGTGTTAATGACAAAACAGAGCAAAGATGACATAGAGATTTAATTTGGTTCACACACCAATATGATGTGTTGCATCTATGGGCAAAGCTGAAGATGATTCACTAGCTATGTAATGAAAGAAAAAAGTACAGTGGAGATCTCTCAAGAACACCAAAAACGTAGTAAGAACTCTCCCCAGAAAACCCTAGCTTGAAAATCCCCAAAACTCATTTGTTTTACATGCTTACACAACAAGACATGGAAACATATAAATACTCCTCCAAGTTAGCTAGGTCAATCCACTGGGTCGAATCGTACCTATCAGTCCAACCCCTCCACTACCATCATAGATCTCAGAAAAAATCTCATTCAGGTTGCCACAAAAAATGTCGAAGCGGGTCGATCTTCGAAATGGGTACAAGAATTCGAAGACACATATAACACCTTGCATACTTTGGACTAGAATTTGACCATTGAGATGTATGTGGGGTCTTCTATCACATAGACTAACCCATGTATTGCCAAGAGACAATAGTGAAACATTATAATTCACTAGGCATAGTGACACCTAGAAGGACCCAAAAAAAATTCATGAATATTGATTTGTTCCAATTCTGGTCCAACCAACCAGTTCAACCGATTTATTTCAATCAGTGCAGTCGACAATCAACATCCCTACTGAAATAATAGGAAGGAAAAAATTAAGAAAGGAGAAATTAAGTTTCTTCAAGGTCATAAGTCTATCTCTTTAGGGTCATAAATCCATGTTTAGTGCAAGAATTAGAATTCTATCCCACCAAAATAAAATCAAAAGTAAGGGAATCTCTTCATCGGCCAGTTCAAGTAAACATAATGTTCCTATTTCTGTCCATAGAATGGAATGGCCTTGTGATGATTTCCAAATTGCAAAACATTGTCACTATCTGTCTCCAGTCAAGGGAGTGGGCCAATTTCCTTGGAAAGTTAAAAAAAAAAACATTCTTTACTGTTTCAAAGCACGCCAGACCTTGCAAGTCCCCCAACTCCCAACCCTAATTTTGATTTGACCATTTTTATGGAAAATGGCAGTACTTGTTGCAGGTAAGCTTTTCACTTTTTTCAGTTCCATGAGGGGAGAAAAGTAAATAAATTTGACTCCATTAATATATAGTTGTACTTTACTACCTAACTTTGGTAAATGATAATCTCTCATATCAGTGCTCCCCACATCTGATAATGATATATAATCCATTTCTAAAGTCATTCTTAGCTTAAAGTGAAACCCAATGCATCAACCTGCAGCTGCAAGCCTGCAATGCTTAATTTGAATCTCACAAGGGGTTGCACGCCATCCATCCATCCATCCATACAAAAAGAAAAAGAATCTCATCACCATCCATGGATGCCCTTGAATAGAACCACAAAAGGGTCTTAATGAAATGCCGGAGAGAAAAGAAAGCATCATCCCAAAGACCAAGTAATCTTCCATAATGCTCCACATCTTAGTTGATGGTTTGAACAAGTTCCATGTAACAGACCTATGTAATTAAAGAAAGCATCCTCTTCGATTTAGTGAAGATCGTGCTTGGCGCGTTGGTCAATCAAGTGTTCACTTGCAGAATGTTTGGTCATGGGTTCAAGTCTTGAAAAACAATCTCTCTGGAAACAGGGGTAAGGCTATGTACATTTGACCCTCCCTAGACTTTGCTAAATGTGGGAGCCTTGTGCACTGGGTACGGACTTTCATCCTCTTCGATTTAGTAAGCTTCCTTTCTACATGTAATTAGTTGATGGTATGCAAAAAAAATTCATGTAATAGACATTTTTTGTACTCTTTTTTGGGTGAATTATCAATATATACGACAATGCGCTAGTAAACAAATAAATCCCCATATAATAAACAGTCGGGAGAGCCAAAAGAAAGAAAAGAATTATGCATCCAAAATCAAACCACCCTTATCCATGGGTAAATCTAAAAACAGAAACAATGAATCGATTTCGGGGGATTATTAATACAAGAACCATGAAAGGGTTACAACTTGCCCTGAACAACAAAAGAAGATCGAGTCTCAGATTTTATTAATACTTCTCAACTGTCTAGTCTAGTTTCAACGATTCCGTTCCATCTGCATGTGATATAGCGTTGGGCTCCTCTATAGCGCAACACAGTGTGTAGCACACATCCAACGGCCTAGTGTGTTTGGGCACACAATCCAACACCCTGCTTGCATGTTGGGTTGCGAGGCCATCGAATGGTATGCTACAGAAGACCTGAATCCATATGATATATGATAGTTACACTTCGTAAAGATTCTGCTCCATCCACATGTGATATATGATAAAGTTGAGAGGGAAAAGTATCTTTACATGGGTCACACCCCAGCTCTCGTTCCAATCCAGTTGTGACCTGTGAGAGGAAATAACTATCTGATCATGTAGTGCCTGCACCAATAGAGGGTTCAATGAGAGCATCAAAGTTAGGCTTGTAAACGGATCAGATTCGGCTCGGATACGGATCGGATGTGATTGGATGCGGATATTCCATGGCCTAATACGGATACCTCTAAATGGATTCAGATGCAGATCGAATTCAGCTCAGATACGGATCGGATGTGATCGGATGAGGATATTCCGTGGCCTAATACGGATGCCTCTGAACGGATTCATATGCGGATCGAATTCGGATTTTTGACCATCCATTTACATCTCTGCCTTATGTGACCCAGACCTTCCCCCTAATGGATACAATTCACTCTCAATCCATATCTCTTAGATCATTATTATCTTTTTCTCATATTCTAAAACCCGTTGAATCTTTAAAAACCCTTAAGATCATTATTTACTTAATTTTTTATTATTAAGTATTCGATTTTTTCCCAGATGGATTTTTATTGGAGTATCTGGATTTTTTCTCCAAATATCTCTAAATGAATACGAATGTTCCTAAACGGATACAGATGTTGATCGAATTCGGATTTTCAGTTATCCTTTTACATCCCTAATCATAGTGACATCAACATGGATGTGATTTTTCATTTCATGGGTGCAGGGTGGTACTTTCGCACACTCCTGTGTTTGGGTATAGTCGATCTCATTTTTTTTTTATGAATATCAATTTATTGCAAAAACCCAAAAAAAGATATGGAAAAAATATACTAGGAGGCCAAGAAATCATTTACTCAAGGGCAAAACCCAAAAGAGACCAATCCTCCCCATATAGAGAAAACAAAGCCCAAACAAATGAGAATGGATCATTGCACGTACCAACAGGTGAACGTACATCTCAGAGCCAATCACATTTTAATTTTGTTTCCATGGAAACCCTTCCTCCCCTTATAAATGGCAAAAATAGGACAAGTGGTTGGCTCTCACATGTACGTTCACCTGTTGGTACGTACAGAGGAACGAACTCCAAGCAAACGGCCGATGAAGATCGACTATACCAATCAAGGAGCACAGAGCACAGAAACTCGAAATAAGGGGAGGGGGGGGGGGGGGGGGCGAGGGAGGGGAGGGGGTGGGGGGCATTGAATATGGACACCCCAATAGTCTACAAGAAAGGCATTCTTAAGAGTATCTCTTCCTGTGAATTTTCTGTGTTGCTTCTTCCATCTTCTATTATTAGGGAATAAGAAGGCAAGGCTCTCAATGTCGCAGGAGGATGGTACATCCTCTTCACTAGGGAAAGAAGAAGGTGCCATCTCTCCTGCGACTGTGAGTACCCCAGCTTCTAATAATGTGAGCTCCCCCTACTTCTTTCTCTGCAACTGCTCTTGTTTGTGATAATTAATTAACACATGTACCTACCTGGTATTTATAGAAAGAGATGAACACCCAAATACCCCCATTAAGGCCTGCTTCCTGGAAGGGGTTAGCCCTTTTCACTGCAAAACCCATCTCCAGAGATTGAAAATCTTCTTCAAAGATTAGTCTGAAAAGGATAAATTTGGTCATAAAAGGCTTAATTACTTTGAATTCCTTCTCTAGGTCATATGGTTTCTTCACACATATGAAATTCAAGGTCCATCATGGTGAGAGAAGACTGGAGATCTAGGAAGGTCCTTTGATGCTTCACTAATGACTCTTTCATCTCTAATTTAACCAGTTAAGGTCCCAAATAAGCTTAAATTTTAGTGTTTAATAATCTAGTTTGATCCATGTTTGAAGACTTTTGATGGTGCCATCCTTTTTTCTGGGAAATTTCTGATTTAGGGTAATACTAATTGGGGTTTAGAAAGCCTAATTTTTTCGACGAAAATATCCCAGGAAGAACAAGTCGCAGGGTATAGTTCGCCGAAGTTTAAGTAAAGATATCGAAAGAGAGGAACAAGAACAGGATGGTTCATCGAAGTTTTAAGTAAAGAAATCACAAGAAGAAGAAGAAGCACAGGGAAGCTCAGGGTAATTCGTCGAAGTTTAAGTAAAGATATCGCAAGAGAGAACAAGCAAAGGACAATTCCTCGAAGTTTAAGAAAAGATATCACAAGAGAATACAGATGGTAGTTCATAGAAATTTAAGTTAATATATCACAAGAAGTACAAGCACAGGGTAGTTTATAAAGGTTTAAGTTAAAAAACTTTGATTAGTACTAGCATTTCCCAGAGTACAAAAGTGAGCCCCCACAATTAGATTTTGATTTCAATGGTATGTGACCTAAAAATTATCCAATTAAGTACTGGAAGCTTAGTTAGGATCCCTATCAATTAGGGCTTAATTTTCACATGCTTATGTAAAAGCCACAGTTCTCAGTACTCCTCATGTGGATTTGTAGTTTCTGCTAGACATCATTTGGCCTCATGCCCTCTTTTCTTGTTATTAAGTTAGAGATTAGGGCTCAGGTACCTTGCAAGTAAAGGGAATTGGAATGTTTTATAGTTAATTACACAGTTTACAAAAGTTTTCATTTTAGGTTTGATTTGTATTCACTTATGTTCTTCCCCTGATTTCCATTGCAAGCCGATGAGCCTAATTAAAAGGCTCTGAAAATGATACTTGATGGTCCAAAAATGTTCAGTTTTCTGATGATAAGAACACTGGAAAATTGAAACATGAACCCAGCAAAGGGGAATTCAATTTATCTTTACAAGTGCATATCTCATTCATCAAGTCTATTCTCTATCTTTCATTTTCAACACCTTTAAAATAAAGTTCCGAATTATAAGTAGTTGGCTGAAGAATAGGTAATATATTGTCTTTTCCATGCTTTGCTGTGTGGGGTTTGGGTAAGGTTAAGGTTGATCAATAATATCAGCTGTAGTCACTTTCAACTAGGGGGAGCTTATACACTCCGAGTGGGTTTACCGAAAAATACTGTGATGAGTGCTTTTTGTTATTGGTGAAGCCTGATCTCAGTTCTAATCTAGAAAGTACTGTGATGATTCTTCGGCGGATCATTTCGCCTTCGAAACGTGCCAGAAGAGCTCATCGGGAGCTTCGATTTGATATGTATTTCGCTCTGTATATGTTGGTTTAGGATTGGACCAGGTGGGTTTCTGGGGGTAGTTTTGTACTTTTTGAGATTAGGGTTTTTTTTATATATTGTTGCTATCTCTTTGAGTGATGTGAAATAGGGTTTGTATTTGCTTCACAGAAATAGTGGATTCGTACTATCGCTTGACTGTGGATGTAGCCTTCCTTCTTGAGGGTGAGCCATGTAAAATCTTGTCTTGTATGTGTGTGATTTCTCTTTCCCTTTGTATTTCTTCTGCACAATCGACATTCTGGTGTGCTGTTTTTCTAATATTTTTTCATCCCATTGAATCATATTTTTAGTAATTCATCATCCTAATTAGCTCATTGTCCTTGTTAATTTTTTTCGGAGATCAGACAAATGAAATTTCTTTTATGGAGAGAGACACACAGAATATATACTTTTTTTCATTTGGTTTTTGACAGCTTCTGGTATAGAGTACTAGTGAGGTTTGAAAGGAATAGCCAACACATAAATTCAAACCACAAATCAAAATGCAGACATCGCTTTCTTTCTGTCTACACATGATAAGATATGCTTATTAATTGGCCAGCTGGTTAATTGGAAACTTGTGATTAAGCATAATTATGATGTCGAATTAGTATTGGATTCCACATGATAATATTTTTTTTTATAGAAACTCCTGATTAAGCATATATGTCTAATTGGGGTAATGGATATATCCATCCCTTAATTGGTCTTCGAGGAGCAATAATTTAGGGAATTTCTTGCCTTAAGAGGCCAACTAAGCAATTTTTTTTATCAGGGTTTTCTCTTAGAACAACTGAGAGACAATTGCCCTATTCTGTTTAGAAGGTAGTTTTTATTTGTAGTTTTCCTTAATTCGGAAGATAGTTGCATTAATTTTAGGGTTATGCTAATAAATTATGGAGTTCATGACAAGTAGATTGTTTATTATTGTCATTGACTTCTGATTAGAACAATCTAACTTATTCGTTAATATTAATGAATTATACTCTTCATTAAAATAGAACTTCTCTTGAAGCTATATATATATATATATATAGGGGAAATAGCTAGGTTTTCTATATAAAAGGAATTTAATTAGCTCATCTCTAGGGAGCCCAACACACCCAAGGTGCTATCAGCCATTGGGCTGTACTGCACATATCCCTAGACGTGCATCAAGATATGTGCGGCACAGCTCAACCATTGGATTTGCCCTAGCAGCACCCTGGGTGCTAAGCTCCTTACAAACGATCCTTAGTCCACTGCCACTACTACCACTGCCACTGCCAGTGCCACTGCCACTGCACCGCTAGATGTTGCAGGATTCCCAACTTGGGAAGCACGCGCTGCTTACAAATATATGGCGGTGGCCCATGATCATTTGTTCCAACAAAGCTGTATTGGAATATACTGTGGTATATGGCATCTATTCTACATCATGATTGGTTTACGTACCTTACCACAGGTTAGTTAATCATTTGATTGGCACGCTAGCCAGCTAGCTAGCTATTGGGATTTTATGACCTGCAAGATTCGTTTTTATTAAGTGACTCATCAGTTAAGTAAAAGCGACACCAGTCACACCATATATTGGCACTTTCCAATGATATTGATTCCAATCAATGGATTTGGATCCTCTGCAGCCGCTTGCTCGTGCTGTCAATGTGCAGCATCACACCGGCAAGGGCGAATGATTGTCCCACCCATTACCCTAGCACCCTGCCTAGGTGGGATCCACGTTCTGTCTGTTTGAGGTCGCACGGACAAGCAGCAGCAGAGGATTCAAATTGCCAATAAAGCACACGTCCAAATTAGACTCCTCATCTCAGCAAGTTTAATGCAAACTCGTTAGAAACTATGGATTAGGAGAGTCAAGAACAACATGAATACAAGAACAAAGATAATATGACTCTTTAAGAATACGAGATGATTGCAACTCTTCAACGTTGCAATGTAACTTTCCAAGCAGGTTACGGGGGTAAAACACTTCAAGGTTCAAAATACTCAATAGAGTAAACTTTCATTAATTCATCTTTTCTTTTTGCAACTAGATAACACAGAAAATCTGTCTCCAATCTACAACCTACCATTCTTGATGCATACTATTACAAGAGACCACAACAATACTGGCAAAAAATTGCCATCTTGGTAACTCTAGTAAGTGTTCGTAGGACCACAACTATTGATGATTTGAAGATTCATCTCACCGATCAGATATTTCCACCGTTGCTCCACAATGATTCTGGCCAAGGCAGCAGCTGTCCCGCTTGACAAATATGAACCAGATTTCTTCTCGTAACCCATTGTCAAATTAGTCTTCAAGAAGTTGATGGCGAGATCCCTAAAAGTGGGGACTTTCGACTGAACTGTCGTGGCGCAAGTAAGAAAGCCATCTAGATTGAGGGGTGTCGACGCGCTATGTTGCGGCCATAATTTTTGTTGCATTTCCGATGCAACATCTGGTTCGAGCCTCTTGAAACTATCACGTTCATCAACTTCCTCGTCTGGGTACTTGTCGAACATCGGAGGTTTTCTAAAATCAACATGTATTGTGAATCGATCATCTTTAACTTGTTGGCAAAGTTGTCGATTCTCCTCTCCAAGGCTTATCGTTTCAACTGGAGCTGTGTAGCCACCTCTATGCATGCGTACCATGAGAGATCTCCAGTTGGCTCTGATACCAAGTAATGCAAGCACAAAAACGTGGATGCCAACTATCGTACTCTTCCAGGAACAATAAAGGGCGGGGTGTGTTCAACCAGTACGATACAAGCTCTTCAAGGTTTGGAAGGGTGAAGTTCTTCAAGACTTCGCAAAGGAAGAAACTCCAAAATTCAATTCAATACTCAACTAACTAAAATGGGCATAGCCCTTGCATATTTCAAAGAAAATAAACACTAATAAAACCCTAATCTCAGCCGCCCATCTAATTAAATTCATACGGTTGAGATTAAAAATAACCATTAAAATCCTAAACCTACTTTATGGCTTTCATGTGTTTGTTATAATGCCCAAATGAACTTGCTCTTCTATTGAGAGAGAGAGAGAGAGAGAGAGGTGGGTGGGTAGGTATTGACGCCAAACACACCATGGTCTGCTACACTGCTTCCTAGAAGTGATGGATGGTCTTGCTTCACTGAAACATCCATCTCCAGAGGTTGATCATCTTCTTCCTAATAATTTAAAGATTAAAGACTAGACTCATGAAGGATGAATTCTTCGGTCATAGAAAAGCTTCTTTTGAATTCTTTCTTCAAAGATGTTGGGACAAGACTGGAAGGAGAAGATGGACTTACTGGAGATAGCCATACAAGAAGCACCTCCCAATAGAGAAGAGAAGAGAAGCCCTTCTTTCAGAGCTCAGACTGATCAGCTGCAATTCCTAAGTATATCAGACATGACATTCATTATCAAAAAGCTGTTGACCCATTAGCACTATTATCACTTGCTTCTTTACTTCATACTTCAGTGAACCATAAATTTTCTATAAACAGAGACAGAGAGACAGAGAGAGACAGCGAGAGACAGAGACTGAGACTCCTGGAAAGGCTTGTAAGGCCCAGCAAAGAGTGGCGGTTATGTGATTTTGCATGCATGGGGTGAGTTATTTTATTATTAATGCATTTAATGCCCACTATAAAGTATGAAGTAATTAATATTCCTTCATTCAAATTTCTAAATAGAAATACAGTTTCTTAAGTTATTGCACATTGGGCGCTCTTTCACTCCCACCAGATTATCCCAACAACAATGCAAACAATCTGTCTCTCTCCTAACCTTTCCCCTTACTTTTCCCTTTCACAAACATCTTCTTAAAAGGGTTACCAAATCAGTAATGCTAACTATGTCTTGTAAGAAGGCATTTTGATCATTAGATTCTTTGAAACTAATGTCTAACGTTCCAGACTAACATACTGGACTAAAGTGTTATAATGTTTGGAAAGTAGGGGTGCATTTGATCTTATGGGCAGTTTTAGGAGGTTTTGAAAAAAAACCCAAAATAAAAATATTGGGCTTTCTTCCCCATCACTATGTCTAGTGAAGTATAACGCTTCACTATTTGTCACATAGCAATACATTGATTTATCCATGTGATAGAGGATTAGGCAAGTATTTCATTGGTACAATTTCAGTTTAAAATGAGTAGAGGGAATAGCTAAAATTACAAAAGATGTCATTTTAATTTGTATTTTATGTTCATCTCCATTTGATGCTATTTTGGTAATTCACTAAAAGTTTGAATTAAGAGTTCGAGCGACGACTTTCCTTGCCTTGTGTTAATGCAAACACCATGAAACACGAATAAACAAAACAGAACAAAGATGACATAGAGATTTAACATGGTTCACACACCAATATGATGTTCTACGTTCACATGCAAAACTGAAGATGATTCACTATATAATGGAAGAAAAAAGTACGGTGAAGATCTCTCAAGAACACCAAAACGGCAACAAGAACTCTCCCCAGAAATCCCTATCTCGAAAATCTCCAAAATTCTCTTGTTTATATGCTTACACAACAAGATTCGAAAACGTATAAATACTCCTCCAAATTGGGTCGATCCATCGGGTCGAATCATACCTATCAGACCAAACCCTCCACTTCCGTCAAAGACCCAAAAAATATCTCATTCAACTTGCCACAAAAAATGTCGAAGCAGGTACAAGAATTCGAAGACACACATAAAACCTTGCATACTTTGGACTAAAATTTGACCACTGAGATTTATATGGGGTTCTCTATCATAGACTAACCCATGTATGCGGGACCCTTTATCACATGGACTAACCCATGTACTGCCAAGTGATAATGGTGAAACATTATAATTCACTAGGCATAGTGATGCCTAGCTAGAAGGATCCAAAAAAATTCTTGAATTGTACTGGTTTTATTGATTCGTTCTAATTCTGGTCCAAACAACCGGTTCAATCGGTTTATTTCAATCAGTGCAGTCGACAATCAACATCCCTACTGAAATAATAGGAAGGAAGAAATTATGAAAGGAGAAATTAAGTTTCTTCAAGGTCATATATCTGTCTCTTGAGGGTCAGATCCATGTTTAGTGTAAGAAATAGAATTCTATCCCACCACAATAAAGTCAAAAATAAGGGAATTTCTTCTTTTTTTTTTTTTTTGGTAAAATAAGGGAATTTCTTCACCAGTTCAAGTAATAATAATGTTCATATTTCTGTCCATGCTCCATATTCATGGAGAATGGCCTTTGTGATGATTTCCAAATTGCAATACACTGTCTCTAACTGTTTCCAGCATGGTTTGAGGTATCGAATCGGATCAATCGATTTTGACCGGATTGGATTGGTATCTATCGAGATCGATTCAATCCAGCTGTATGGACAGAAGTAAAAATGTGAAAAAAACTAGTTTTTTTTTATATTTTTAAGAAAACAGGGATAAAAGTGTCATATTTGTCCAAATTTGAGCGATCCTAATCCGTATTGACTGATCCGATCCGATCCGATCCAGCCAATACCGAGATGAGGAACCATGATCCCCAGTCAAGGAGGTGGGCCAATTTCCGTGGAAAGTTAACAAAACACTCTTTACTGTTTGAAAGCACGCCAGACCAGACCTTGCAAGTCCCCCTAATCCCAACCCTTATTTTGATTTGATCATTTTATGGAAAATGGTAATACTTGTTGCAGGTAAGCTTTTCACTTTTTCAGTTCCATGGGAGGAAAGTAAATCATTTTGACTCCATCAATGGCTGTACTTTACTAGCTAACTTTGGTAAATGACAATCTCTCATATCAGTGCTTCCCACATCTAATAATGATAATTCCATTTATAAAGTCATTTTTAGAAAAAGAATCTCGTCACCATCCATCCATGCCTTTGAATAGAATCACAATGGCCCGTTTGTTTGATGGGAACTGAGGTAGGGTGGAAGAATTGAAGTGGAAAAGTGTTGAAGTGGTATTTTAAAATTCCACTCTAACCTTATTTGTGGATAAAAATGTTTTGTCTATTGACATGACACTTGAAAATCTCATTCTTTTGTTATAAAAAATCTCACAGAAACAAAGGACTTTGGTTACTGTGTATAGAACAAGTCAAAATGGTGAGGCAAGACTGAAACATGGTTTGTAGAATTGATTGTGTTGCGTCAAGATCTGTATCGGAGCGTCCTGCTCCTACAAGGCAGAGTTAGCAAGAGAGGGCCGGGATATGCCGGTGACTCCACTCCGATGTTTAAGTCAGAACTCTGAGCAACAGATGAAGATAATAGAAATCAGATGGATATTACCTCCTTATTTATAGATGATCGTGGGCAGAATCGTGCTTTAATAGGAATGTAGAGTCCTCAGAATGGAATGAGAGATTTTAGGAGTGATTTTAGGGATAACGTTTATCCCCTGATTTCCCTTGCGCCTCATTAGGCGCAGTATGAGCGATAATCTTGGGCCATGATAGTTCGTGGCGGGCTTTGGGTTAACAAAGTGAAGTGTTGAGGTCGTCCCTTCCCAATATGGGTCAGGTCGCCGTCGCCAGGATGTCAACCTAGCGACCTCCCGCAATGACACAAGCTCCATCCTTGTGCATGCGCTCCGCGAGGTCTAACGTTCATCAAGACCTCGCCCTTCATGAGTCTGGTCAGCTAGCGCCTGACCTTCATGGCCTCAACCCGTTCCCTATACACGTGTCGGGTCCTTATCGATGGGCGACATCCCCTGACCTATCAGACTGAATGAAAATTTCTTCTACTTGGAGGGAATACTTTTAGTCAGATTTGACAGCTTCCATTACCAAGTACTCAAGAGGTAGACCCTTAATGCTTTCTGGTCATGACAAGATGTTTAACAAGGTTGGAAACTTGTGAATATATATATATAAGCATGTTGATCATATTGGATTCACCCCCTTACACTGAACCCAGAAAGAGATCAAAACAATTTAGGGTAACAAATTAATGTTTCACAAAACTAGGGTTTTGTGTAGTTGCATCTTGCTTATTGGGTTTTGTGTAGTTGCATCTTGCTTATTGGATCTTGTTTTCCTTCAACTTTCCATTCACCGAGGCAAATTCAAATGCGCATAGGAGGTATCGAGAGAGTATTTTGGGGAACATTCTAAAACCTAATAGGGACTTGTGAACCCTAGGATGGTAGTTGAATAATGTTCACCAGGTGGTGGAAGAAAATTTTCTCCATGCATGTTTTAGGTTTATGCATGCATTTATTATGATATACGTAACCTACAAAATAAGTTATTTAAGAAGTTTAATTAAAAAAAAAAAGAAAGAAAGAAAAAGAAAACCTAGAACATTTCTTGAGAGTTTGGGAAAACATGGCATCCAATTAGAAAAATGTGATTTATTTGGAAAATTTGCCTAAGTTTTATTTAACATCAAATCTCATGAAGCTATATGCTGAGAACAGGTTTATGTGTATTTTTTGTTTCAACCCCTAAAACCCTAGTAGCCTAGCAATAGTGGAGTAACAAATGAGACTGAACCGGTTCAACCTATCAAAACGAACATAAATTGACCAATTGAAACCGGCCATTTGGTCTGAAAAAAAAAAAAAACCTGATGAAATTCAACAAGTTTTTACACTCTTTTACCTAGAAGAATTGTCTATTACCTCATCTCCCCATGATAGCAGACTTATTAATCAATAGGGTGTTTTTTTTTGGGTTGTATGGCCTTTATCTTAGGCCGGCCCCTCTGTTTGTAGGTCATTACTTTCTTGACCGAACCAACCTTCACCCGCTAACAATTTTCAAGATTTTATAAATCTTACCCTAACCCCACCCCCCAAAAAAAAAAAAAAAAAAAAAAGCTCTCTTTACACAACACAAAACCTAATCCTAATTTATCTTCTAAGTCTAAAAGACCAAGTAACTCATCAGAGATAGAAAAGAAAACATCATCCCAAAGACCAAGTAATCTTCCATGCTCCACATCTTAGTTGATGGTTTGAAAAAGAAAAGAATTATGCATCCAAAATCAAACCGCCCTTATCCACGAGCCAGATGGGTAAGTCCCAAAAAGAAACAATGAATTGATTTAGAGGATTATCAATACAAGAACCATGAAAGGGAACTTACAACTTGGCCTAAACATCAAAAGGAGATTGAATCTCAAATTTGATTAAGGGTGAGCGGTAGCAGCGCTCAAGTGCTGCCATTATAAAGTAATGGTAGCAGTGCTCCATCAATCTGAACCGTTGAATTACCATCATCTAATCTGGAACGTTCATTTTTCTAGAGCACATTACCTGCTCTTTACCCACATAGCCGGTGAATTATTCATCTCTTGCAAACACGATCCCCCAAATCTGAGCAGTCTTTTCCTACAAACACGGTCCCTTAAATCTGAACCGCATTCATCTTCTTCTGCAAACAATCTCTTCCTCTTCTTCACTGATTTAAAACTGTAATGGCATTTCATTCCAACCTTCCAAAGGTGGAATCCTAACTTAATATTGAAGATAGAAAGAGAGGCAGCAAATAACCATAGATATTCAAAGGAAAACCATCAGCGGTGGCCCAATCCACTTTCTCAGGCTTGGTTTATACGGATCTTGCTCAGTGATTCTCCTTTTATTACTTATTCTTTCTCTACGTCATCGATTCTTTATTTGGAACTTTTCAGCTTAAGTTCAAAGTTCTGTGGTTTTATGGTTTCTTTACAAAAAAGAAACCTGAGAAAATTTTGATTTTATGGATTCTTTCAATTGGTAGAAATGATGGCTGGATTCCTTCCCCTTCTTCTCTGATTGATATCCATTTATGATTCATACGTCAGTGGTTTTCACTGACGGCTTAATTTGATTGAAAAACAAGTGTTTGGAAATGGGGTTTCTATAGAATTATTGAAAAGAAGAACAAATGACTCCTTTGGCATTTGAGTATGTGACAGATTGGCTGGAAAGAGTTGCCCAAATGGTTGGGTTTCCATTTCATGTTGGAAGGTAAAACCTCTCATTCTATCTTCAATATTAGGTTCTATTTCACTTTCGAAGGTTAGAGTGAAATACCATTAGGGTTTTCAGATTGGTAAAGAAGAAGAAGGGTAAGGGATTTAGGGGATCGTGTGTGGAAAAAAAGATGAATCTAATTACCGGCTATGTGGGTAAAGAGAAGGTTATCATTTTGTTTGTCCTTTAAAAAATTCAACGGCTCAGATTTTATGTCAGAAAATCAATGACTAAAATTGATGGAGCACTGCCATCACTGTTTTATTACGGCAATGCTTGAGCGCTGCGACCTTTATCCCTTTGATTAATACTTTTCAATTCTCTAGTCTAATTTCAAAGATTCCATTCCATCCACATGTGATATATGATAGTTACACTTCATAAAGGTTTCGCTCCATCACATGTGATGTGTTTGTGGGAGAGAGAGAGAGAGAGAGAGAGAGAGAGAAATAATGATTTACGTATAGATTATTGATGAGCACATTTATGTGTGAAATCTTAAGGCATAAAGCATACATTTTACCACATTGGACAGAGTTACTCGGTGCTTTCTTGTGCTTTTCAGGTTTTAGGTGAATTCTTGTGAAAATGGAGGAGAAGATGCTAAGAAAATGTTTTTAAGCTGTTTAGAGGTGTTAATGGCTTGGATGCGTAGCCCATCGAGTCAGCTTCGCAACGGTTCAAACGATACATGATTCCGAGTTGAAACGAAGAAGTTACGATCGTTTCCGTAACGAAGCACGAAAATGGTCTATAGGGGTTTATTTGTAATTATTGATAGTCGGCCGGAGATAAAGTGAAGCAAAAGTTCGGATTCCAGGGGTCTTAATGAAATAACCAAAAGTTATATTTCCTGTACCCGAAAGATTCCATTTGGAGGGCTCTGGACAGTCCAACTTCAACTTGAGATATCTTGGGCTCCTGAACTCCAAATTGGACAAAACTTGGGTCTATTTTGGGTGATTTTTCGTAAGTAACACAGTGGTGAGGCCTATATAAGCACCTCATACTCCACGTTTTCTGAAGGTCAGAATGGGTATTTTATTTATTCTTGAAGGAATCCTAGTCATCACCCTTACTCTCTCTCTCCTCCAACTTCTCAAGGGCACTTCTGGAATTTTACTTGGGATAGATTTATTTTAAAAGATATTCTCACACCTATAGAAAGTTGAAAAGTCAAAGCATCTTTGATTTTATTGCTTGGAGAAGATATCCAAAAAAGGAAGACTTGTTATAATTGGAAGTTTACTTTTCTGTAAATAGAAGTTACATGTAAACAATTTTCTTCTTCTTCTTTCTATTTTTTCCTTTTTTCTTAGGATTCAGGCATTGTAAAGAGGAAGGAGAAGAGAATATTCTATTTTCTTAGGGAATATTTTTCCTACACTTCCTCTCTCTCTCTCTCTTCTCTCTTCCCCTATAAATACCCCTCGCTTCTTTGGGTTGTAAGAGTTAGCTTTTAGTTCAGTTTTTAGTTAGTTTCTAGTTCAATTTTAATTCAGTTTTTAGTGTAATTTTTAGTTCATTCACTTAGTAAAATTTCTTTTCTTCTTCTCCTTCTAAGTTGTGATTTTTGGCTTTTCTAAGTTCTAGTTTGTTTTTTGATTTTCATTTAATGGTTGTAATAGGTTTAGTTTATGCTTTAATTTCAATTTAAGTCTTCAATTGAGTTGTAATTTCTTAATTAAACCTTCTAGTCTAAGTTCTTAAGTTGATGACAAGACTTGAAGATTTAGAAGAGGAGGCCATGGTAAGTTTATGCAAGTATTCAAGCTTTTCAATTACATTAATGCAAGCACATCCAGATTTTACTATCTAAACTCTCAATCTCATTCTCCCTCTCCTCTATCTCTCTCTGTCTTCTTCTTCTTCTCCCTCTATTTCTTTTATTTTTTTTTATATGGTTGTGGTATGTGGATGCACTTTTATTCCCTTATTTCTTTTTATGTGATTATGAAGTATGGCTGTGTTTTTGTTATTCCTTCCAATTTACGTTAGTTTGATAGGTTAGATGTTCATGTGTTAGGATGCCAATTTAATCCCTTAATTTTGTTAGATGCTTATGAGTTAAGATGCATTAATTTTCATTAGTTTAATTAGTTTAATTTAACACTTTAATTTGGTTCACTTTGCATTACTTTTAAGTTAGTTAAATAGAGTGGCGTATATCTCCTCGTGTTCGACCCGTAGCTACGATTGACCTGTACGCTTGCGATATTATTTTAACTCAAACAATTATTATATTCCATTCTTTCATCACCAAAGTTAATAGTTTGTACGATGTTGGAAGTAAAGCGACACCCCTTGATGAGGACAACTGAAAATGAATGAGGGCCACCTGTAAATAAAACACTCTGTCTAGAAGACCCAAATCTTAGAAAACTACCAAAACAAAATTCTAGTGGTGGTCCCCAGGTTCTTGCATCCACCGTAAATCTGCAACTTGCAGAGGAGGGAATAAAAAAGGAAGAGCTTCCCCACATGGTCAGTGGGGAAAATCTTTCAAGCTACACCAATAGCCCTATAAAGAACAGTATCAAGTGACAAGAGACTCACATGGTGAAGGTAAGAGAGAGAACAATAAAAAGAAAACTCCATCTGAGATGGCAATAATAGAACACTAATATTGTGGGAATTTTTTTTGAAAATGAAAATAGGTATCATAGATGCTTTGTAATTTTTCAGGGTGTGGGGACCAACTACATGGCAGAGTTGGAAGCATTCTTTACCGGAATCAAACACGCTCAAGAACTTGCAATAGATAATTAATTTGTGGATAGAGAGTGACTCTGCAGCCCTTGTAACATCAGTCATTAGTCGATCGTTTTCGTGGCCACTCATGCAAGAGTGGTGGACGATCTCGACCTATCTTGAATCAATTCAATGGCGTATCACTCATTGCTTTCGAGAAGCAAATTCGGTTGCAGACGCCCTTGCAAACCTTGTGGCAAGAGAAAGGAGTTCTTTCAATTGGGATTCAGCTCCGAGATTTGTAGCTCAGGTGGCAGGTTAATTGGAAAACTCAAAGGAGACCACATTACAGATTCACATGAGCGGAAATCTTTTCTATGCTTAAACAGCATACTGTAATGTTATTTTACATTTAGTTTTCTGCCACTCTACATCCTATTCAATTATTCATTAATACAAATTGCTGACCTTTAGCAAAAAGGTACTTGATCGATATGTCAACAGCTCTGAAACTGATGGAACACGTTAAATCAAGTCCTTTAGCCTATTCCATACTAGACTGATTCAATCTAATGCCCATAGTCTAGAGTGAACCCCATTAAACACATAACAAACGACTGATGAAGATGCATGGACTATACCAATCAAGGAGCACAGAGCATAGAAACTAGAAATAAAGGGAAGGGGGCATTGAATATGGACACCCCAATAGTCTACGAGAAAGACATTCTTATGAGTCTCTCTTCCTGTGGATTTTCTGTGTTGCTCTTCTTCCATCTTCTTGTTATTCAATTGTTTAAACCTAAAATCAAGTAGTAGGGAAACTGTCCTTCCACTTTCAATATAATCTGAAAGAATTTCTATCAAACAATGTATACATTATTTGAAAAAATAAAAATAAAAATTATACATTAGAGAAACTGAAAAAGTTAACTGAATTCATGAATTTTAAAACCAGTTACTTACCAGATCATAAAAAATGTAGAAAATGAAAGAGAAGATTTTGATCTGATTACACAATACTCAAAGCTACCTACCCCTTTTTCTATTTTTAGGGAATAAGAAGGAAAGGTTCTGAATGTCGCAGGAGGATGGTACATCCTCTTCACTAGGGAATTAGGAGAAGGTGCCATCTTTCCTGCGACAGTGAGTACCCCACCTTCTAATAATGTGATCAGCTCTCCAACTTCTTTGTTTCTGCAACTGCTTTTGTTTCTGATAATTATTGAACATATGTACCTACCTACTATTTATAGAAAGAGATGAACGCCCAAATACCACCCATTAAGCCCTGCTTCCTGGAAGGGTCATCCCCTTTCACTGCAAAACCCATCTCCAGAGATTGATGACCTTCTTCAAAGATTAGTCTGAAAAGGATAAATTTGGTCATAAAAGGCTTAATTACTTTGAATTCCTTCTCTAGGTCATATGGTTTCATCACACATTTGAAACTCAAGGTCCATGATGGAAGAAGACTGGAGATCTAGGAAGGTCCTTTGATGCTTCACTAATGACTCTTTCATCTCTAATTTAACCAGTTATGGTCCCACATAAGCTTATATTTTAGTGTTTAATAGTCTAGTTTGATCCATGTTTGAAGACTTTTGATGGTGCCATCCTTTTTTCTGGGAAATTTCTGATTTAGGGTAATACTAATTTGGGTTTAGAAAGCCTAATTTTTTCGACGAAAATATCCCAGGAAGAACAAGTCGCAGGGTATGGTTCGCCGAAGTTTAAGTAAAGATATCGAAAGAAAAGAACAAGAACAGGATGGTTCATAGAAGTTTTAAGTAAAGAAATCACAAGAAGAAGAAGAAGCACAGGGAAGCTCAGGGTAATTCGTCGAAATTTAAGTAAAGATATCGCAAGAGAAGAACAAGCACAAGACAATTCGTCGAAGTTTAAGAAAAGATATCACAAGAAGTACAAGTACAGGGTAGTTTATAGAAGTTTAAGTTAAAAAACTTTGATTAGTACTTGCATTTCCCAGAGTGCAAAGTGAGCCCCCACAATTAGGATCCCTATCAATTAGGGCTTTTCACATGCTTATGTAAAAGCCAACAGTTCTCAATACTCCATGCACTCTTTTCTTGTTATTAAGTTATAGATTAGGGCTTAGGTACCTTGCAAGTAAAGGGCATCGGCATGTTTTACAGTTTTTTTTTTTTGGGTGGATAAAAAATATATTAACGAAGCAAAGAGATTCTTTTCCCCAAAAAAGGAAAAGAACAAGGAGAAATACAAGGAGAAAGCTCCACAACAAACAAGCAAACAAGGGACTAACTTACAACCTAATCAAGCTAAAGAGAGACCGCCCAAAGAGCAACAACGGACATAATCACCCATCTCCCACTTTGACCTTTTTCCCATTAGGATTATAGGGAGGAATGGGAGGAATCACCCATCTCCCACTTTGATTCTTAGAAGCACATTTAGATCCAAATACTCCCCTACCATTGGCATCAAAAACACTATCATCCACACTATGTGGAGTGGTCACCACAACCCCATTCAGGTTATCGGAATCAGAATGCAGATGAGCCAACGAAGCCTACGTAGGAGCTCCCAACACGGCAACCATCTCAATGTCCATCGAGCTCAATGAGGTGGGTAAAGGTTGGCGCCCACACTCCTCCAAAACCAGACTGGGAGATGTTTCTCCCCCCAAATCAACAATTAAATCCAACCCAGCTGGAGAGCTTGCTTCAATTTCCATCTGACAAGTGGCATCTCCATTCATAATATGACTCTCCCACTCTACATTGGATGAAGCCAGAAGTTGTGGCTCAGAAGGGGAGAAAGACAATTTTTTTTTGTTTTTTGTCTTCTTCTTCTTAGGCTTAGGAGTCTTAGTGGGAATAACTAAATTGGGACCATTCAATGGAGCTTCAAAGTTCTTATCCGGCAGGGTCAAGAATCCACCATCTCTAGACTTGTCGTGAGGAAGAGCATTACACCTTGCAACCTCGAGCTCAGGGTCAATAGTTTCTAGAAGAGCAAAGGAGTTAGCTTGGGGAACCACACACTCAGGGGCAGAAAGGTCATTATAGAGGGTCTTGTCTAAAGAACTCTCAAAATGGATGGTAGTCAAAGTTGCAGTCTGACCATCAGTCAAGGGAGCAACAAAGGGGAAAGAGTTGGAACCACCGTTAGGCATAGGTCTGGTAGCTACTTCAGATTGCACAGCATGAGCAGCAGAAATAGAAGTGGCTTCCATCGAGCCCAACACCCCAACCTGCAATGGTAGGATACCTTCATCCCTATGAGCTCTCATGGGGCTTACCGCGCTCAACTGCCGGCGAGTACGACTGTAACCCACCTTAGACGACCTGCGTTGAGGAGGGGGAGCCATCCCTTTCCTCTCACATTGAGCAGTGGAGTGACCAAAAGAAGAACATGAGGCGCAACAGGGAGGCACCCATTCATAGAGGATTTCCTGCTCAAAACTAGCACCACCCTCAGGGAAAATAGAAACAGATCTGTGAAGTTCAGCCGTTGCCGGAATCTCGACACAAATTCGAGCAAAGGAGAGGCGCTCTTTGGAGAGAGTAAGACGGACAGAAAATAGAGGAGTGCCAATGGCGCTACCAATCAAGCTGAGCGCATTACTAGTCCACAAGTGAATGTTTTATAGTTATTTACACAGTTTACAAAAGTTTTCATTTTTAGGTTTGATTTGTATTCACTTATCTTCTTCCCCTGATTTCCATTGCAATCAGATGAGCCTAATTAAAAGGCTCTGAAAATGATACTTGGTGGTCCAAAAATTTCCAGTTTTCTGATGATAAGAAAACTGGGAAATTGAAACATGAACCCAGCAAAGAGGAATTCACTTGTCTTTACATGTGCATATATCATTCATCAAGTCTATTCTCTTTCATTTTCAACACCTTTAAAATAAAGTTTCGAATTATAAGTAGTTGGCTGAAGAATAGGTGATATATTGTCTGTTCCATGCTTGGCTAGGTGGGGTTTGGATAAGGTTAAGGTTGATCAATAATATCGATCAGCTGGAGTCATTTCAACTAGGGGGAGCTTATAAACTCCGAATTGTTGGTTTTACCGAAAAATACTGTGATGAGTGTTTTTTGTTATTGGTGAAGCCTGATCCCAGTTCTAATCCAGAAAGTACTGTAGTGATTCTTTGGCAGATCGTTTCACCTTCGAAACATGCCAAAAGGGCCAAAAAGTGCATATATTTGCACTAAAAGAGTTCGTCGGGAGCTTCGATTTGATTTGTATTTCGCTCTATATATGTTAGTTTAGGATCGGACCAGGTGGGTTTCTGGGGGTAGTTTTGTACTTTCTGAAATTAGGGTTTTCTTATATATTGTTGTTATCTCTTTGAGAGATGTGAAATAGGGTTTGTATTTGCTTCACAGAAATATTGGATTCATATTATCACTGGACCGTGGATGTAGCCTTCCTTCTTGAGGGTGAACCATGTAAAAAATCTTGTCTTGTGTGTGTGTGTGATTTCTCTTTCCCTTTGTATTTCTTCTGCAAAATCGACATTCTACTGCATTGTTTTCCTAATATTTTTTCATCCCATTGAATCATATTTTTAGTAATTCATCATCCTAATTAGCTCATTGTCCTAGTTAATTTTTTTCGGAGATCAGACAAATGAAATTTCTTCAATGGAGAGAGACACACAGAATATATACTTTTTCATTTGTTTTTGACAGCTTCTGGTACAGAGTACTAGTGGTTTGAAAGGTATAGCCAACACATTAATTCAAACCACAAATCAAAATGCAGACATCGCTTTCTGCCTACACATGATAAGATCTGCTTAAGATTAAGCATAATTCTGTCTAATTGGGGTAATGGATATATCAATCCCTTTATTGGTCTTGGAGGAGCAATAATTTAGGGAGTTTCTTGCCTAATTAGGAGGCCAACTAAGCATGCAATAATTTTGAGGGTTGTCTCTTTAAAAAAAAGGAAAAGGGTTTAGGGTTTAGGGTTTAGAGTTTAGGGTATTTAGGGTAAATGGCTAAGTCAACTGCATCATATGTACATAGATATTAGTGCTACATTATTGACAAGATACCAACAAATAACTCCTTTGTTTATAGCATTAATTAATATATGTTGAAATTGTATTGCCAAACTACGGGTCATTTCTTCACAAATCGGGTTGCAAAATGGGTATTTTCATTTGAGGTGAAGCAAACAATCTTCAACAGCACGATCTATGGAGTTCACGTGGTGCTCTATTAAGACCGCACTGCCATTGCCCGCGCTGTCGGCATGCAACATCACCCAGGTAGGGGCGAAATGATCAACCTATCCACAGCCCTACCACCCTGCATAGGTGGGGTCCATGCCCTGTCTGTATGAGGTCGCATGGGCAGATGACAACAGAGGATCCAAATTGCCAATAAAGCACACGTCCAAATCAATTAGACTCCTCACCCCAACAAGTTTAATGTAGACTTGTTGGAAGCTATGCAACAGGAGAGTCAAGGACAACATGAACACATGAACAAAGATAATGTGACTCTTCAAGGATACGGGAATATTGTAACTCTTTAAGGATGCAATGTAACTTTCCAAGCAGGTTACGGGGGTAGAACACTTTAAGGTTCAAAATACTTGAGTAAACTTTCATTAATCCATTTTTTTTTCCAGCTAGAAAACACAGAAAATCTGTCGCCAATCTGCAACCTACCATTCTTGATGCATACTATTACAAGAGACCATAACAATACTGGCCAAAAATTGCCATCGTGGTAACTCTAGTAGGTGTTCGTAGGACCACAACTACTGATGATTTGAAGATTCATCTCACCGATCAGCTATTTCCACTGTTGCTCCACAATGATTCTAGCCAAGCCAGCAGCTGTCTCGCTTGACAAATATGAACCAAATTTCTTCTCGTAACCCATTGTCAAATTAGTCTTCAAGAAGTTAATGGCGAGATCCCTAAAAGTGGGGACTTTTGACTGAACTATTGTGGCGCAAGTAAGAAAGCCATCTAGATTGAGGGCTGTCGACGTGCAGTGTTGCGGCCATAATTTTTGTTGCGTTTTCGATGCAACACCTAGTTCAAGCCTCTTGAAACTATCACGTTCGTCAACCTCCTCGTCCGGGTACTTGTCGAACATCAGAGGTTTGCTAAAATCAACATTTATTGTGAATCGATCATCTTTAACTTGTTAGCAAAGTTGTCGATTTGTTTCAACTAGAGCTGTATAGTCGCCTCTTCGCATGGGTACCATGATAGATCTCCAGTTGGTTCTGATACCAAATAATGCAAGCACAGATATGTGGATGCCAACTATCGTACTCTTCTAGGAACGATAGAGGGCGGGGTGTGCTCAATCGGCACGATACAAGCTCTTCAAGGCTTGAAAGGGTGAAGTTCTTCAAGACTTCGCAAAGGGAAAAACTCCAAAATTTAATTCAATATTCAACTAGCTAAAATGGGCATAGCCCTTACATATTTAAAAGATAATAAACACTAATAAAACCCTAATCAATCTCAACCATCCATCTAATTAAATTCACACGGTTGAGATTAATTAAAAACAACCATAAAATCCTAAACCTACTTTAAGGCTTTCTTGTGTTTGTTATAATGCCCAAATGAAAGTTATACGATTTTGCATGCATGGGGTGAGTTACTTTATTATTAATGCATTTAATGCCCACTATAAAGTATGAATAAAGTATGAAGTAATTAATATTCCTTCATTCAAATTTCTATATAGAAATACAGTTTCTTATCTTTATCTTGAATCTATTTTTGTTCCTTCTAGAGTTGGTGTCTTATTTCACATTGGGCCCTCTTTCACTCCCATCAGATTATCCCAGCAACAATGCAAACAATCTTTCTCTCTCTTTACCTTTCCCCTTACTTTTCCCTTTCACAAACTTCTTAAAAGGGTTACCAAATCAGTAGTCCAACTATGTCTTATAGTAAGGGCATTTTGGTTATTAGATTCTCTGAAACTAATGTTTAACGTTCAAGACTAACGGATTGGACTAAAGTGTTACAAAGTTTGGAAAATAGGAGTGTATTTACAAATAATGAAAGTTCAGAGGTACATTTGATCTTATGGGTAGTTTTAGGGCAGCATTTGAAAAAAACCCAAAATAAAAATATTGGGCTTTTGTCCTCATCACTATGCCTGCTTAAGTATAATGCTTCACTATTTGCCACATAACAATACATGGGTTTATCCATATGATAGAGGATCTGACAAGCATTTCATTGATACAATTTCAGTTTAAAATGAGTAGAAGGAGTAGCTAAAATTACAAAAGATGTCATTTTGTATTTTATATTCATCTCCATTTGATGCTATTTTGGTAATTCACTAAAAGTTTGAATTAAGAATTCGAGCAACTTTCCTTGTGTTAATGCAAACATCACGAAACACGAATAAACAAAACAGAACAAAGATGACATAGAGATTTAACATTGTTCACACACCAATATGATGTTCTACGTTCACATATGAAACTGAAGATGATTCACTATATAATGGAAGAAAAAAAATACAGTGAAGATCTCTCAAGAACACCAAAACGACAGCAAGAACTCTCCCCAGAAAACCCTAGCTCGAAAATCTCCAAAACTCACTTGTTTTACATGCTTTCGCAACAAGATTCTAATACATATAAATACTCCTCCAAATTGGGTCGATCCATCGGGTCAAATCGTACCTATCAGACCAAGCCCTCCACTACCATCAAAGGCCCAGAAAAAATCTCATTCAGGTTGCCACAAAAAATGTCAAAGCGGGTACAAGAATTCGAAGACACATAACACCTTGCATACTTTGGATTAAAATTTGACCATTGAGATTTATATGGGGTTCTCTATCATATGGACTAACCCATGTATGTGGGGCCATTTATCGCATGGACTAACCCATGTACTGCTAAGTGACAATGGTGAAGCATTATAATTCACTAGGCATACTGATGCCTGGCTAGAAGGACCCAAAAAATTCTTGAATTATATTGGTTTTATTGATTTGTTCCAATTCTGGTCCAAACAACCGGTTCAATCGGTTTATTTCAATCAGTGCAGTCGACAATCAACATCCCTACTGAAATAATAGGAAGGAAGAAATTATGAAAGGAGAAATTAAGTTTCTTCAAGATTATAAATCTATCTCTTCAGGGTCATAAATCCATGATTAGTGTAAGAAATAGAAATCTACCCCACCACAATAAAGTCAAAAATAAGAGAATTTCTTCACCAGAAAACTTTTCCCTAATAATAATGTTCATATTTCTGTCCATGCTCCATATTCATGGAGAAAATGGCCATTGTGATGATTTCCAAATTGCAAAACACTGTCTCTATCTGTCTCCAGTCAGGGAGGTGGGTCAATTTCCCTTGGAAAGTTAACAAAACACTCTTTACTATTTGAAAGCACGCCAGACCTTGCAAAGTCCCCCAACTCCCAACCCTCATTTTGATTTGATCATTTTATGGAAAATGGCAGTACTTGTTGCTGTTATGCTTTTCACTTTTTCAGTTCCATGAGTGGAGGATGGAGGAAAGTAAATAATTTTGACTCCATTTTAATGGCTGTACTTTACTACTTAACTTTGGTAAATGACAATCTCTCATACCAGTGCTTCCCACATCTGACAATGATAATTCCCATTTATAAAGTTATTCTTAGAAAAAGAATCTCATCACCATCCATCCATGCCCTTGAATAGAATCATAATGGCTCGTTTGTTTGACGGGGACTTCGATGGGGGTGGGAGAATTGGGATGGAAAAATGCTGACTTGGCATTTTAAAATCCCACCCTAACCTTATTTGTAGACAAAAATGTTTTGTTTAATGACGTGTCACTTGAAAATCTCACTTCTTTGTAATAAAAATCCCATAGAAAATGAAGGACTTTGATTACTATTTATGTAACAACTCAAAATCCCACCCCTGTTCCCCAATCCTACAATATTTCCACCCCATCCTCCAATCAAACAAACGGCCCGAGAGAGGCTAAGAAAACATAAGTCTTTTTCACACGAGGTTTTACTGAAATGGTGAGGCAAGACTGAAACATGCTTTGTAGAATTGACTGAATGAAAATTTCTTCTACTTGGAAGGAATACTTTTAGTCAATTTTGACAGCTTCCATTAATAATTATTTTTCTGTAATTATTGTCAAAGCATGAAATTCAAATTAATGTTTCACAAAACTAGGATTTTGTGCAATTGCATCTTACATGTTGGATTGAGTTTTCTTTCAGCTTCCCATTCACCGAGGCGGATTCAAATGTGCATAAAAGGTATCGAGAGGATATTTGGGGGAACATACTAAAACCTAATAGGGACTTGTGAACCCTAGGATGGTGGTTGAATAATGTTCACCCCACAGTAGAAGAAAACTTTCTCCATGCATGTTTTAGGTTTATGCATGCATTTATTATGATACGCCTAACCTACAAAATAAGTTATTTAAGAAGTTTAATTAAAAAAAAAAAAAAAAAACAAAGAAAGAAAAAGAAAACCTAGAACATATCTTAAGAGATAGAAAAGAAAACATCATCCTAAAGACCGAGTAATCTTCCATGCTCCACATCTTAGTTGATGGTTTATAAAAAAAAATGGAATTATGCATACAAAATCAAACTACCCTTATCCACGAGCCAGATGGGTAAGTCCCAAAAAAAAACCAATGAATCGGATTTTGGGGATTATCGATACAAGAACCATGAAAGAGTTACTGCTTGCCCCAAACATCAAAAGGAGATTGAATCCCAGATTTGATTTATACTATTCAATTGTCTAGTCTAGTTTCAAAGATTTCATTCCATCCACATGTGATATATGATAGTTACAATTTGTAAAGATTTCGCTCCATCCACATGTGATGTATTTGTTCAAACTAAAGCTGACACTTTAATTTCCTTGTATGTAACAATACAAGGAAAAGGCAAAAAGAAAAATCAATCTTGTTCATCATCATTCAGCTTCGAGTGAATAAAGTTGAGAAGGAAAAGTATCTTTTTACATATATGAGAGAGAGAGAGAGAGAGAGAGAGAGAGAGAGAACCAATAATGCCAAAGATAGATATTTATTCATTATTTCATCACCGAAAAGTTAATACTTTGTACGATGTTGGAAGTAAAGAGACACCCCTTGATGATGGCAAATGAGGGCCACCTGCAAATAAAGCACTCTTTTAGAAGACCCAAATCTTGGAAAACTACCAAAACAAACTTCTAGTGCTGACCGGCCAAACCTGGACTGAAAATGGATCTCTCCCCAGGTTCTTGCATCCACCGTAAATCTGCAATTTGCAGAGGAGGGAACAATAAAGGAAGAGGGTTCCCCAAAAGGTAAGTGGGGGAAATCTTTCAAGCTACACCAATAGCCTTATAAAGAACAGTATCATCCACACCGTGACAAGAGACTCACATGGTGAAGGTAAGATAGAGAACAATAAAAAAGAAAATTCCATCTGAGATGGCAATAATAGTACACTAACATTGTGGGAATTTTTTTTTACATAGGTAAGAGATCACTATCTGATACCAAATGTTAGGTATTTGATCGAAAAGTCAAAAGCTCCGAAATTGATGGAACTCGTTAAATCAAGTCCTTTAACCTATTCCATATTAAACGGACTCAATCTAATGCATATACACTAGAGTGGGCTCTATTAGACACATAACAAACGGCCGACGAAGATGGACTATACCAATCAAGGAGCACAGAGCAAAGAAACTAGAAATAAAGGGAAGGGGGGGGGGCATTGAATATGGACACCCCAATAGTCTACAAGAAAGGCATTCTTAAGAGTATCTCTTCCTGTGAATTTTCTGTGTTGCTTCTTCCATCTTCTATTATTAGGGAATAAGAAGGCAAGGTTCTCAATGTCGCAGGAGGATGGTACATCCTCTTCACTGGGGAAAGGAGAAGGTGCCATCTCTCCTGCGACAGTGAGTACCCCTCAGCTTCTAATAATGTGATCAGCTCTCCAACTTCTTTCTCTCTGCAACTGCTTTTGTTTCTGATAATTAATGAACACATGTACCTACTATTTATAGAAAGAGATGAACACCCAAATACGCCCCCCATTAAGCCCTGCTTCCTGGAAGGGGTCATCCCCTTTCACTGCAAAACTCTTGAAAGATTAGTCTGAAAAAGGATAAATTTGGTCATAAAAGGCTTAATTACTTTGAATTCCTTCTCTAGGTGTTATATGGTTTCTTCACACATATGAAACTCAAGGTCCATGGTGAGAGAAGACTGGAGATCTAGGAAGGTCCTTTGATGCTTCACTAATGACTCTTTCATCTCTAATTTAACCAGTTAAGGTCCCAAATAAGCTTATATTTTGGGGTTTAATAATCTAGTTTGATCCATCCTTTTTTCTGGGAAATTTCTGATTTAGGGTAATACTAATTTGGGTTTAGAAAACCAAGTTTTTTCGACGAAAATATCCCAGGAAGAACAAGTCGCAGGGTATAGTTCGCTGAAGTTTAAGTAAAGATATCGAAAGAGAAGAACAAGAACAGGATGGTTCATAGAAGTTTAAGTAAAGAAATCACAAGAAGAAGAAGAAGCACAGGGAAGCTCAGGGTAATTCGTCGAAGTTTAAGTAAAGATTTGGCAAGAAGAACAAGCACAAGACACAATTCGTCGAAGTTTAAGAAAAGATATCTCACAAGAGACTTCACATGGTAGTAGTAAATATATCACAAGTAGTACACGCACAGGGTAGTTTATAGAAGTTTAAGTTAAAAAACTTTGATTAGTACTAGCATTTCCCAGAGTACAAAAGTGAGCCCCCAAAATTAGATTTTGATTTCAATGGTATGTGACCTAAAAAGTATCCAATTAAGTACTGGAAGCTTAGTTAGGATCCCTATCAATTAGGGCTTAATTTTCACATGCTTATGTAAAAGCCACAGTTCTCAGTACTCCTCATGTGGATTTGTAGTTTCTGCTAGACATCATTTGGCCCCATGCCCTCTTTTCTTGTTATTAAGTTATAGATTAGGGCTCAGGTACCTTACAAGTAAAGGGAATTGGAATGTTTTATAGTTATTTACACAGTTTACAAAAGTTTTCATTTTAGGTTTGATTTGTATTCACTTATCTTCTTCCCCTGATTTCCATTGCAATATTCAGATGAGCCTAATTAAAAGACTCTGAAAATGATACTTGGTGGTCCCAAAATGTTCAGTTTTCTGATGATGATAAGAACACTGGAAAATTGAAACATGAATCCAGCCAAGAGGAATTCACTTGTCTTTACAAGTGCATATATCACTCATCAAGCCTATTCTCTATCTTTCATTTTCATCAACACCTTTAAAATAAAGTTCCGAATTATAAGTAGTTGGCTGAAGAATAGGAAATATATTGTCTTTTCCATACTTGGCTAGGTGGGGTTTGGGTTTGGGTAAGGTTAAGGTTGATCAATAATATCAGCTGTAGTCACTTTCAACTAGGGGGAGCTTATCCGAATGGTTTTACCGAAAAATATTGGGAAGAGTGCTTTTTGTTATTGGTGAAGCCTGGTCTCAGTTCTAATCTAGAAAGTACTGTGATGATTCTTTGACGCGTTTCGAAGGTCAAAAAGTGCAAACATTAGTGCTAGAAGAGCTCATTGAGAGCTTCGATTTGATATGTATTTCGCTCTATGTTGGTTCAAGACCGGACCGGGTGGGTTTCTGGGGGCAATTTTGTACTTTCTGAGATTAGGGTTTTCTTATATATTGTTGTTATCTCTTTGAGAGATGTGAAATAGAATTTGTATTAGTTTCACAGAAATAGTGGATTCGTACTATCGCTCGACCGTGGATGTAGCCTTCCTACTTGGGGGTGAACCATATAAAATCTTGTCTTGTATCTGTGTGATTTCTCTTTCCCTTTGTATTTCTTCTGTAAAATCGACATTCTGTGGCGTTGTTTTTCTAACACTTTTTTCATCCCATTGAATCATATTTTTACTAATTCATCATCCTATTTAACTCATTGTCCTTGTTAATATTTTTCGGAGATCAGACAAATGAAATTTCTTCAATGGAGACACACAGAATATATACTTTTTCATTTGGTTTTTGACAGCTTCTGGTATAGAGTACTAGTGAGGTTTGAAAGGAATAGCCAACACATAAATTCAAACCACAAATCACAATGCAGACATCGCTTTCTTTCTGTCTACACATGATAAGATATGCTTATTAATTGAAAACTTGTGATTAAGCATAATTATGATGTCTAATTGGGATAATGGATATATCAATCCCTTTATTGGTCTTGGAGGAGCAATAATTTAGGGAGTTTCTTGCCTAATTAATTAGGAGGCCAACTAAGCATGCAATAATTGTGACGGTTGTCTGATCTGTGTCCGTGTCTGTATCTATTTAGCATTATCCGAATCCGTCCGAAAGCTAATTGGATGCGGATGCGAATATAGTACTATCTGAGCCAAATCCGATCCGTTTACATCCCTATTTGTAGACAAGAGTGCTTTGTCTACTCATGTGCACTTGAAAATCCCACTCCTTTGTTATCAAAAATTCTACAAAAAACAAAGGACTTTGATTACTATATATGAAACAAGTCAAAATCCCACCCCTGTCCTACAATATTTCCACCCCCCCATACTCCGATCAAACAAACGATACTTAATGAAATGAGAGAGAGAGAGAGAGAGAGAGAGATATGCTAAGAAAACATAAGTCTTTGTCACAGGAGGTTTTACTGAAATGATGAGGCAAGACTGAAAGATGCTTTGTAGAATTGAATGAATGAAAATTTCTTTTACTAGGAGGGAAATACTTTTTGTCAGTTTTGACAGCTTCCATTACTAACTACTTTTCTGTAATTCTTGTCAAACCAGAAAATGCAAATCAAACATCTTATCAAGTACTCAAGAGGTAGACCCTTAATGCTTTCTGTTAATGACAAGATGTTTAACAAGGTTGGAAACTTGTGAATATATATAAATAAGCTTGTCGAATTGATCATATTGGATTCACTCCTTTATAATCAACCCAGAAACGGATCAAAACAAATTAGGGTAACAAATTAATGTTTGACAAAACTAGGGTTTTGTGTAGTTGCATCTTGCTTGTTGGACCGTATATTTCTTCAACTTTTCATTCATCGAGGTGGATTCAAATTCGCAAAGGAAGTATTAAGAGGGTATTTTGGGGAACATACTAAAACCTAATAGGGACTTGTGAACCCTAGGATCGATGGTGGTTGAGTAAAGACCAAGTAATCTTCCATGCTCCAAAATCTTAGTTAATGGTTTGAAAAGAAAAAAAAAAACAGAATTATGCATCCAAAATCAAACTACCCTTACCCACGAGCCAGATGGGAAAGTCCCAAAAAAAAAAAACAATGAATTGGATTTCGGGGATTATCAATACAAGAACCATGAAAGAGTTACAGCTTGCCCCAAACATCAAAAGGAGACTGAATCCCAGATTTGATTAATACTACTCAATTGTCTAGTCTAGTTTCAAAGATTCCATTCCATCCACATGTGATATATGATAGTTACACTACATAAAGGTTTCGCTCCATCCACATGTGATGTGTTTGTGGGAGAGAGAGAGAGAGAGAGAAATAATGATTTACGTATAGATTATTATATTCCATTCTTTCATCACCAAAGTTAATAGTTTGTACGATGTTGAAAGTAAAGCGATACCCCTTGTCCCTGGATGGCAACTGACAATGAATGAGAGCCACCTGCAAATAAAGCACTCGTCTAGTAGAAGATCCAAATCTTGGAAAACTACCAAAACAAACTTCTAGTTCTGGCCGGCCAAACCTTGACTGATGTGGGTCACCGGAAGTAAAATGGATCTCTCCCCAGGTTCTTGCATCCACTGTAAATCTGCAACTTTGCAGAGCAGGGAACAAAAAAGGAAGAGGGTTTCTCACAAGAAGTTTCGAAGCTGATGGAACATGTTAAATCAAGTTTTTTAACTTATCCCATATTAGGCTAGTCAAATCTAGCACCCATACACTAAAATAGATCCCATTAAACATATAACAGACGGCCAACGAAGATGGACTATACCAATCAAGGAGCATAGAGCATAGAAACTCGAAATAAGGGGAGGGGTGGGGCATTGAATATGGAAACCCCAATAGTCTAGAAGAAAGGAATTCTTAAGAGTTTCTCTTCCTGTGAATTTTCTGTGTTGCTCTTCTTCCATCTTCTTGTTATTCAATTGTTGAAACCTAAAATCAAGTAGTAGGGAAACTGTCCTTCCACTTTCAATATATGCTGAAAGAATTTCTATCAAACAATGTATACATTAGAGACACAATAAAAGTTAACTGAATTCTTAAATTTGAAAATCAGTTACCTACCAGAGTCTCCAAAGAGATAAGAAACACTGTGGATATATTAGTGAGAGACTCTCATTAATTTAAAAAACAAAAAACTCATAAAAAATGTAGAAAATGAAAGAGAATATTTTGATCTGATTAGGGAATAAGAAGGAAAGGGTTCTCAATGTCACAGGAAGATGGTACATCCTCTTCATTAGGGAAAGGAGAAGGTGCCATCTCTCCTGCGACAGTGAGTACCCCAGCTTCTAATTGTAATGTGATCAGCTCTCCAACTTCTTTCTCTCTGCAACTGCTTTTGTTTCTGATAATTAATGAACACATCTACCTACCTACCTACAATTTATAGCAAGACATGAACACCCAAATACCCCCCCCCCCCCATTAAGACCTGCTTCCTGGAAGGGGTTATCCTTTTTCACTGCAAAACCCATCTCCAGAGATTGATGATCTTCTTGAAAGATTAGTCTGAAAAGGATAAATTTGGTCTTAAAAGGCTTAATTACTTTGAATTCCTTCTCTAGGTCCATGATGGGAGAAGACTGGAGCTCTAGTTTGATCCATGTTTGAAGACTTTTGGTGATGCCATCTTTTTTCTGGGAAATTGCTGATTCAAGGTATACTAATTTAGGTTTAGAAAGCCAAGTTTTTTCGACGAAAATATCCCAAGAAGAACAAGTCGTCGCAGGGTATAGTTCGCAGAAGTTTAAGTAAAGATATCGAAAGAGAAGAACAAGAAAAGGATGGTTGTTCATCGAAGTTTAAGTAAAGAAATTTTAAGTAAATATATCGCAATAAGAACACGCACAGGACAATTCTTCGAAGTTTAAGTAAAGATTTGCAAGAGAAGAACAAGCACAAGACAATTCGTCGAAGTTTCAGAAAAGATATCACACGAGAATTCACATGGTAGTTTTCATAAAAATTTAAAATAAATATATCACAAGAAGTACAAGCACAGGGTAGTTTGTAGAAGTTTAAGTAAAACAAAAATTTGAGTAGTACTAGCATTTCAATTCCCACAGTGCAAAGGTGAGCACCCACAATTAGATTTTGATTTCAATGGTTAGGGTTTGTGACCCAAATAATTAATTATCTTAGTTAGGAACCCAATGAATTAGGGCTTTTCACATGCTTATGTAAAAGCCACAATTCTCAGTAATAATCATATTTTTCAAGTACTGGAATCTTTATTTTACTTCTTAAGATCATGGAATTTGGTTGTAAAATGTAATAAAATATAATAAGAAGATATGGAATGTTTTATAGTTAATAATTACAGATCAGTCTATAAAAGTTTTCATTTTAGGTTTGATTTGTATTCACTTATCTTCTTCCCCTGATTTCCATTTCAATTTATCTTTACAGGTGCATATATGATTCATGAAGTCTATTCTCTATCTTTCATTTTCAACACTTTTAAAATAATTTTCCAAATCATAAGTAGTTGGGTTAAGAATATATGATATATTGTCTTTTCCATGCTTGGCTGTGTAGGGTTTGGGTAATTAGGTTGATCAATAATATCAACTGCTTTAGTCACTTTCAACTAGAGGGAGATTAATTATAAACTTCAAATAATGGTTTTACCCAAAATTACTGGGATTAGTGCTTGTTTCATCCCATTAAATCATATTTTTAGTAAGTCCATCATCCTAATTAATTAGCTCATCCTCTTTATTAATTAGTTTCAATGGAGACACACAGAATATAATATATATATATATATATATATATATATATATATATATATATATATATATATATATATATATATATATATATATATATATATATACTTTTTTCATTTGTTTTTGACAGCTTTTCTGGTATAGCCAACACATAATAAATTCAAACCACAAATCAAAATGCAGACATTGCTTTCTTTCTGTCTACACATGATAAGATATGCTTATTAATTGACCAGCTGGTTAATTGGAAACTTGTGATTAAGCATAATTATGATGTCTAATTGGGGTAATGGATTTATCAATCCCTTTATTGGTCTTGGAGGAGCAATAATTTAGGGAGTTTCTTGCCTAATTAGGAGGCCAATTAAGCATGCAATAATTGTGAGGGTTGTCTCTTAGAACAACTGAGAGACAATTGCCCTACTCTGTTTAGAAGGTAGTTTTTCTTTCATTTTTTTGTGGTTTTCCTTAATTCTGATGATAGTTAGTTGCATTTTTAGGGTTAGTTATGATAATAAAAATTATAGAGTTCATGACAAGTACATTGTTTATTGTTGCATGGTGATGATGTGCCTAGCTAGCTAACCGACAACATTAGTTGTTAATTAATTTCAGAAAGGAATTAATTTATTGAAAAGGTTCCCACAAAAATAGTTATATATATAGCTAATCAACTTAGGGTTTAAAAATCTAACTTATTTGGTAATACTAATTAATTATATTCTTAATTAAAATAGAACCTCTCTTGAAGCTATATAGAGGGAATAGCTAGGTTTCTTATATAAAAGGCCAGTACCTTGAGCAACTCTTCACAATAGATTATTAAAATGGGGGGGGGGGGGGGGAGGAAGGGGAGGGGAGGGGGTTCCCACCGTACCCCAAGTCCAAGACAACCTTAAATTAAGAACAATTTCAAGGTCCCTTTTGGTCCTCATAAAACCAAACCCCAATTATCTTCAAGTTCAAATTGTCTAACAGAACTAGGTATCTCATTAAACCAAGAAAAGGAAACATATCCTCTTAAAGATCAAGTAATCTTATATGCTTTATCTCCCCCTCCCCCAACCACACAAAAAAAAACCTTCTTTCTATTATTGGTAAAGCCTGATTTTTTATTCAGAATGTGCGGTTGAGATCTTTAGAGGGCCATTTCGGACTCGAAACGATCTCAGAGTGTCGAAAAATGGCGTACATCCTGGCTAGAGGCAGGTGTTGTGTTGGGCTTGTCGAGATCTTCAAAACGGTATATTATAGGATATATGTTATGTTTTGGTCCGACCCTGTCCAGTTTGGCAATTTCTGAGTCCAGGGGTATTCTTGTACTTCTTCAGGTTAGGGCTTCACTATATAATGTTCTTATCTATGAGAGGGCTGTAAGAGAGGTTTTGTAACATTTCCAGAGAATAGTGAAATTCGATCTGTTGCTCGTCCGTGGATGTAGCTTCCATCTTGGAGGTGAACCACGTAAATCCTATGTGTTTAGGTGTGTTTGTTCTTCTCTGTTTTTCGTATTTCTTCTGCAAATCGTCATTCTGTGCATTGTTTTCTTAACACTTCCACTATTATTTCAACATTATTCATTATATTTTGTGCAAAATTACCAAACTACGGGTCATTTCACAAATCGGATTGTAAAATGGGTATTTTCATTTGAAGTGAAGCAAACAATCTTCAACTGCAGGATCTATGGAGTCCACGTGGTGCTCTATGGAGGCCGCACTGCCATTGCACCGCTAGATGTTGCATGATTTTTATCCTCCCAACTTGGGAAGCTCGCACTCCCAACTATATGGAAATAAAGTGCAAATTTGGCTGTGGGCCATGATCACTTATTCCAACAATAAGCTGTATTTGGAATATACTCGAATCGTTATCACCTCCAATTCCTGCCCACTCCAATTCCTCACATAGGAGTGGAAATGACCACCCTACACCCTGCCCGAACACACTGCCCAAGGTGGGGTAGGGTGGTCATTTCTACTCCTATGTGAGGAATTGAAGGGAATTGGAGCGGGCAGTGAATTGGACGTGATAAAGGGTATAATATCATCTGCAAGATTCTTTATTTATTAAGTGACTCATCACTTCTTATAATGATGTAATAAAAGCGACACAATTTATTGTCACTTTTCAATGATATTGGCTCCAAATAAAGCAGACGCGATACGTCCAAATTAGATTCCCTACCAAGTTTTTGCCAAACTACTAAACTCAACTTCTTATATGGTGTTCCTCTTGAAGCCCGGATCCTCTCCAATGACATTTAACCATCGTAATCAATCTCACACCATCCATGAGGTGATGATCTCCCACCATCCATGAGTTAGTACCACCTCATGGATGGTGGAAGATCGACTCTGGTGATTAAATGTCATTGGAGAGGATCTATCTTCCTTGATTGTTGAATATATATTTATTTTAGTAAAAAAATAATAATAAATTTTGAAGCAAAATAAAAATATTTTGGAAAATCTTCTCTTATAGTATCTATTGATTCTCTGTATATTCTGCTTTCATTTCGTGATCATTGGTGGGCACTTTATTGGAATAATAATGATGTTGCAGTTAATAAATTCATTCTTTTTTACTGCCTTAAAATTATTCATTCGTACGTACAATGTTGAAGTAAAGCGAAAGTAGGCAACTATCTGCAGATTGATAATTAAAGAACACGTGCGTCCAGAAGACCCAGTTCTTTGCAAACTGCCAAACCCGCTTTCTTTCATCTTCTATTAGTGCTTGCCAGCCAAACAAAACATCTTTCTCTCTCTCCTCTAATCATAATAATCGAATGTCGGCCTGAAACTCTCCACTGATTGGGTCACTGGAAGTGAGATCCAGATCTTTTACGGTGTAGGTTTTTTGTCCTGCCGTGCTGCATAGACATAAGGTGGTACGTATTGATCGTAGTATCCTTATCCGAGCGTGTTACACGAGTGTGAGAAAGGCGGTCAATGCGTACTACCTTGTGCCTGCACAACACAGGCAGGACAGGACAACATACCGTAGAAGATTTATGTTGATATAATTAATAGATCTCCCCCGGTTCATGCATCCACCCCAACCAATGGCTTCCCACAATGAGATCGACCAGATAGCCCTATTGGCGAATATCCCCAACCAGAAACAGGGTCTTTTTAACCTACATAAACAAAAATAATTACAATCAAACCAAACAAAAGTGGAAAATAATTAAGAAAAAGATCCAAGACAGTACTGCAAGGACTTCTTGAACTGGTTATACTATACCAATCTCAAAGCTACCCTTCTTCCATTAGAGATCGAATAAGAAGGAGAGGTCTTCAATGTCGCAGGAGAATGGTACATTCACTTCACCAGGAAGCGTATCAGGTGCCATCTCTCCTGCGATAGTGAGTACCCCTCAGCTTCTGATTTTGAGAGTTCCTCAGCTTCTTTCTTTCTCTGCAGCTACTCTTGTTTTTCATAATGTACACATATATATGTTATTTATAGACAGTCCCACGTCGGTTATCTGAGTTCTTGGATGTCTTAATATACTCATCGGGCTATCTCCACTTAATTATGCCTTAAGGTTTTGGATTGGACCCCAAGTGGTATTTTATGGGTTATTCCGCTTTATGCATGGTATCATGATTAAGGTCCTTTGATGTGATGCTTCATTAATCACTCTTTAATCTCTCTTAGCTAGCCGAAAGAGACCGATGACTCCTTAATCACGACTTAGTCAGTCAAAAGAGACCGTGATTTCCTATAAATACCTGTTTTTATTTTTTTTTCGTCCCCCCACCCCTAACTTATGATTTAGTGTTTAACAATCTAGCATGATTCATGTTTGTTGTTGCCTAATTGTGTAACTTATTAAATATAAGTATGGTGGCCAAAAAATCTTCCATATCGTAGGTTGAATATCTTCTATGTGTATATCCTCTTTTTCTAGGAAATTGCAAATTTGAGGTACATTTCGTGGTAGAAAAGCTAAGTTTTCCAATGAAAATATCACAAGAAGAGCAAGCACACGATAGTTCGTAGAAGTTTAAGTGAAGATATCGCAAGAAATTAAAACTAAAACAGTTGATCCCCTTTTGGGTTGATCTCTTCTTTGTATAGTTTTTCTTCTTTTCAATAAAACTATATTACCTATCAAAAAAAGGGACAAAAAAGCGACAAACCCTTTTTAGTACTAATATTTCCCCCCCCCCCCCCCCACACACACACACACACAGTCACACATTAATTTCAATGGTTCTGAAAACTCAATTATTGATTGAGTACAATTATAAAAGACATTACTACTCATTGAAAAGGTTTATGGGGTATTGATGCCACCCATATATATTCCAATTGTTACTCTAGTACTACTGTTAAAATGGTACAATTATACAGCATTCATTTCTGTAGCTTTAATGGTTCCAAAAATATAAAAAAAATTCTACAACAAAAACAGCGGCCTATCCTTATAGCTGAATTAAACTAGGAAGGAAATCTGAAGAAGATACAAAAGAACAGAAAGAACTCATAACCTCTTGACACGAGGGCCAACCCTGAGAAGATCAAATTTGCTAGTCCACTCCTTGATCAACAGAAGACCTTGATCAATGGGACACTAAGGAAGCAATTGTAGAGGAGGCATGGCAATTAAACTAGCGAGAAGTCTTCCGACCACGAGGAACCTCACTGTTGGGTTTTCTTTCCTGATTTTAATTCTTCTTCATTTCCTTGAAAACACTAAGGAAACTCAGTAAGGTTCACACAAAATGGCATCAATAGTGATGCATTTCAGATTTAATCTTTAGTGTTTGAAGTAAATAATTCTTGCCACAGAATTGATATAATAATGAACTGAAAAAGAGCAACTGGGTATTGAAAACAAGTTGCGTACGAGAGTCTTCAAGAACACAATTAGGAATATATATAGAGGAAAATGGAAATGAAAGTTCTCACTGATCACCTCTTTATTTGTTTAGAGATATAAATGATAATAGGCAAAAGAACTTACTCAGGGCTACCTCCATTAGGTAAGATCGATATAAAAAGGCAGGGTCATCACTGACGCAGGAGGATGACACATTCTCTTCCCTGGGAAACCCAGTTGGTGTCATCACTCCTGCGACAGAGAGTACCCAGCTTTCTTATTTTGCAAGCTCCACAGCTATCATGTGTTTGTTATAATGCCCAAATGAACCTGCTCTTTCTATTTAGAGAGAGAGAGAGGCATTGACGCCAAATACGCCATGGCTCTGCTTCCTAGAAGTGAGGGTCTTGCTTCCATCTCCAGAGGTTGATCATCTTCTTCCAAATAATTTAAAGATTAAAGACTAGACTCAAGAAGGATGAATTCTTCGGTCATGGAAAAGCTTCTTTTGAATTCTTTCTTCTTAGAATCCAAGTATTGGGAAAAGACTGGAAGGAGAAGATGGACTTACTGGAAATAGCCATACAAGACAAGCAGCTCTCCCTATAGAGAAGAGAAGAAGCCCTTCTCACCTCAAAATTACAAATTTTTTTGAGGCCTAAAAAAGTTTTACTTTTTCGTGTTAAACGATCTGGTCCGATCCTGCTTTCCATGCCCTAATTGTGTCCCTTTTCTAATAGAGTAGAGACTTCTGTGAGAAAAGAATCTTCCATTTAAGGGCGCCCACTTTCTAAGGAAATTGCTAATTTAGGTTTGCCGAAGAAAGCCAAGTTTTATGATGAAAAAACTTTGCAAGAAAAATACTAGCATTTTGAGAGGCTACCCTAGGAAGCCTACAAATCGCCTTGCATTCACACAAATGATCCTTTTGAAACCTAAAAATTTCTGAAATTTAAAGGAGATTGAGGATTCTCTGAGTAAGCGACATAAAGGAACACATTGATGAGATGCAACGAAAAAGTTTTGTACATTTGAAGGCAACAACGTCATTTCATGTGAGGATGGGAGTTATAAAGGAAAAGGTGCTAGCATATCCTCTCTTGGCGGCTCGGAAAACCCTTTTTCCGAAAATTTAAAACCTACATTTACAACTTAGTGTGGATTGTAGGAATTTTGTAGAGAAACCCTTCGTAGTGCGGCTAGCACTTTTCACAAGAACCATAGAAGAGCATGTGAGCAAGATGTTGTGAACGTTAGATAGAGTTGGGCTGTCAAAAGTGCTTCGAAAGGTGTCGGAAAGATATTAATATGTGTGTGGAGTCGGAGCCCGGCATGTTTGCTAGAATAAACCTCGACAATATGATTGTGATTTCAATGGTATTTTATATAGGAAAGTTTAGACAATAACAAATTAAATAGCCTTAACAAACATAAGGGGAAAGTTTTCATATACGGCTGTGTAAGCCGTGTATGTGAGAGGGTGGGAGTTTCAAGGCATTAATTAATGGGTGGGGGTTTATGACTTTTTCAACTCTTTGTGAGAGGGGACACAACCGTGCATGCTTACACGGCCGTGTATGACAACTACCCTCCAAACATAACAAAAAGAATAATAATTAAAGACAAAGCAAAAAATGTTGGGTTTTTTTTTACTTAAATTCTACTGTGGCAATTATTATTATTTTTTTTTTTTTTATGCATGATATATATTCATGAAGAGCAACAAAAATAAATCCAAAGGCCTCATTAGGGGGTGAAAGAATAGGGGAAAGGGGGAGAAGAAAACAAGAAAATACAAGCAAAGTCAGAAGCCGGGGGAATTAAAAATGAAGGATCAAGAAGAGGACCCTGGCATTGGGTGGGGGCCGAAATTAATCTACAAACAAATCCCAAGTAGAAGCCACATGACGATTACGAACTATGTAAGGGCGCGAACCAATTATGATTTTGGAACAAACTTCAAAGTTGAAGATGTCCAAAACCTGAGCAAGAGATCTGGACTTCCTAGCACAAAGCCTATTGTTCCTTTCTTTCTAGATGTGATATATAGATGCACCCAAAGCAAGTTTCCCAAAAAGATTAACACAAGTCTTTCCGTTGAAATGATTGAGGATTCAATTCCTTTCATTTGCAAGGGAATCAATTATGCTCCTATTTGAAGGCCAACACCGATTGCTAACATGGGACCAGATTGACATGAAAATGGGGCACTCAAAAAAAAGCTAATGGATGGCTGCAGAAACATTAGAGCAAACACCGTACAAAGGGGGAACATTGATGTGCTTTTGGATAAGGAGGGCACGGGTTGCGAGAGATTGGATAAGGGTGTGCCAAACAATGAAACTATGTCATTTTGAAACTATGTCATTTCGCACCCCTCTGTGTCTGAACGCAAGGGCTACATCACCTTTCAAGGTTTTTTATTTCTATAATTAATGAAGGAAAATGCACACATCCCCATGTGACACACCTACAAGAGTAGGGATTCGGTTCCTCTCCTGCAAGCCCAGCACCTAAGAAGACATCCAATGGCGCTAGGCTGTTGAAAACATCAGAATACACTCCAGACCCCATGCAGACACACATCCCCACGCACCCACCAGCCTAGAGCCGTTGGATGACTCCCTAGGCACTCCATGGGCGCTGGGGTCTCAGGAGAGGAACCCGATCTCATGAGGAGTGAGTAAGATGACTTCTATGCTAAGACACCATAGTCAACTACACCTGTATATGATATAGACATTCTAATTAGGGTAAAAAATGGAAGATTTCTCGGGTGCATCAGCTACTTGACAGATCTCTTCACCAAAAAAAAAAAAATTATAATTGGACCTAATATGAATCTCTTCACCCACGTTGTCATTGCGGTTGGATGAAACCCTAAGCCACTTTAAGGGCAGCTTCTACAACAGGGAAAAGGAGACATTATGACCCTCAATTCACTTCACTGTGGTTGAAGAGAAAACTTTCCCTTCAAAATTTTGGACTCTGAAAAAAGGGCTTCTATACAATGATGGGATCTGCAAGTCTTGTATGGCAGTTTCCTGTAAATCAGGATTAAAAAAGATTCATGAAATTGCAAATTATTTCCGTCTTTCTTCTTCCAGTCTTTTCGCAATACTTAGATTCCATGATGTGGATCCATATTCCTAGAGAAGAAATTCAAAATAAGCTTTTTTTTTTAAGACCGTTGAATTGATCAGTCTTGAGTCTAGTCTTTGAGGAAGAAATTCAATCTCTAGAGATGGATTTTGTAGTGAAGCAAGATAGTCCCTTCTAGGAAGCAGACCCATGGCGTGTTTACCATCCATGCCATCCCTATCTCTTTCTCTATAAATAGAAAGAACAAAGTTCATTTGGGCATTATAACAAACACATGAAAGCTGTGGAGCTTACAAAAATAAGAAAGCTGGGTACTCTCTGTCGCAGGAGAAAAGACACCTACTCGGTTTCCTAGTGAAGAGGATGTGTCTTTCTCCTGCGTCAGGGATGACCCTTCCTTCTTTTAATAATGAAGGTAGCCCTGAGTAAGTACTTTTTCCTGCCATAATCATATATCTCAAACAAACAAAGAGGTGAGAGAGAACATTTATCTCCATTTTCCTCCATCTTCCTTGCATCCTTGGAGACTCTAGTAAGCAACTTGGTTTTTAATACTCATTTGCTCTACTGTATCAATTAATTTCTTTGGTTGGTAATTATTTGTTTCCTTACAGTTGAGTTGGAAAACCTGTATAATTAAGATGGAAGCTCCTAAGATCAGATCTCCCTTTCAGATCTTTGAAGCCATCATCTTTGATTTTCAAGCAATTCAGTCGCCTCGATCGTGTCTGGACAATCCCCATAATCATCACATCTTGCTGGTGAAAAGGAGATTTTTTTTTTTTCTTTGGGGCGGGGGGGGGGGGGTGTTGGGTTGTTGTGGTTGTGGAGGAAGGGACCACTAGACGATTGAGTGCCTTCAGGATGAACCATGGTTCGTGATTTCGGTATCGGCTGGATCGGATCGGATCGGGATCATCCAACTCGAACAAATATGACACTTTTGTCCCTGTTTTCTTATAAAAAACAATTTTTTTTTTACATTTTTACCCTTGTTCGTACAACTGGATCGGATCAGTATTGGGATCAGTCTCGGCCAATACTGATCCGATCCGACCAAAATCGGCCAATCCAATCCGATACCTCAAACCATGGGATGAACACAAAAATTTACAGAAAAATGCAATATAAAATTCTATTTACATGGATATATATTTTTTCTAAGGACTTGCAATAAAGAAATAGCATGGAATTGAAAATTACTTGATCTTCAAGGGGATGTTTTCTTTTCTTCTTTTTATGAGATATATACCTTCTTCTGTTAGACAATTTTAGGTTGAAGATAAATTGGGATTGGTGTAATGAGGTCTAATGGGAGCTGGAGATTGTTCTTTTAAGGTTTTCTAAGTTTAGCTCTATTATTTTCTTTGAGACCCTTTCAAAAATGGGGGGAAAAAAAAAAAAATTCCTTTCTGAAACAACTAATTAATAGGGCTCATGTTCTCAGTGCCGGAACTGCAGGCTGCGCCTAGACACATGGGCCTACCAATGAGGGGGGGCAGGGTGGTCATTGCACCCACCCCCATGTGTCTGGACGCAGCCTACGCCCCCGGCACAGAGAACATTCTCCCTAACTAATATTGTAGGTTAGGTTAATTAGCACATCACTGTGCAATGTCACTAAGAGTATACTTGAGATGAGGACCCTTTCTTATTTGACCCATTATCTTCATTCAAAATCCATCTAAAATTAACCAATTCTTGATCTTCTCCCATGTCAGTGGTTATCACCTATTTTCTTCATTCACAATTCATTTACTCTTCTTATTTCTTGTTATGATGAAGACCCCATCTTTTTTTTATGAAAGTATAATCACACAAACTATACATCAATCCTAAAAGGTTAACCGATTTTTAAGACCGTGGTGGACTGGTGGATATACACAACACACACCACACGCACACACCCGATGTGAGACTAAACCCACGCGATGAAGACCCCTTCTTATTTCCAAAACACAAACACTATTTGTAACCATGGATTATTAATCACTACTTCAATATCATGCTTAATCACAAGTTTCCAACCTTGTAAGTCAAATTAATTAACATCTTATCATGTGTGTTGAAAGCTATGTCTGCATTTGGATTTTACATTATTTCTAAAACGTGGGTTGAATTTTGTTGTTGGTGATAGATACCTTTCAAACCACTAGTCAGCAGTGGAAGCTATTAAACAGATGAAAAGTCTTTATTCTATTCTTTAAAAGAAGTTTTTAATCTGTCTGATCTCCCAATTAAGAACATGTTTTAATGGGAGGAAACCATAATTATTCAGTAAAACCTATAAAGATTACAAAAGATTATTCAAAGTTAAGCTCTCCCTAATTGGAAGTGACCTTGCTCCACTGCTTCCTAGAAGTGAAGGTCTTCGATCATAGAAAAACTTATTTTGAATTCTTTCTTCTTAGAATCCAAGTTTTGGGTAAAGACTGGAAAGAGAAGATGGACTTACTGGAAATAGCCATACAAGACCCGCAGCTCCCTATAGAGAAAGAAGCCTTTTTTCACAGCCGATCCTGTTTTCCATGCCCTAATTGTATCGCTTTTCTAATGTCGCCCACTTTCTTAGGAAATTACTAATTAAGGGAGATCGAGGATTCTCTGAGCAAGCGACATAGAGGAGCACATCGATGAGATGCAACGAAAAGGTTTCGTACATATGAGGGCAACAATGTCATTTCATATGAAGAGGAGAGAATTATAAAGAAAAATGTGTTAGCAGACCCTCTTCTGGCGGCTTGGAAAACCCTATTTCCAAAATTTTAAAACCTACATGTACAACTAAGTGTGGATTGTAGGAATTCCGTAGAGAAAACCTTCTTAGTGCTAGTACTTTTCACAAGAGCCGTAGAAGAGCTTGTGAGCAAGACATTGTGAACTAAAGCTGGCCCGACAAAGTGCTTTGAAAGGAGGAGGAGAGGGAAAAAAGAAAATACAAGTCAAGCCAGAAGCCCTGGGGAAACAAAAAACCAAGGATCAAGAAGAGGATTCTGGCATTGGGTGGGGAGGGTGAACACTATAGATAAATCCAAAGTAGAAGCCACATGACGATTACGAACTACGTAAGAAGAGCACAAACCAATGATGATTTTGAAAGTAAAGCTCGATCAAGCTGCTTTACTTCCTCTTTGGCTTGGAACCTAGTGAGGGCTCACGCTCCCAAGGTTATGTGGTACAATATTGTTTGGTTCCTTGGCCACATCCCTCGCCCTTGTGTGGAGTCCCTAACTAGGAATCACCACATTATCACTTCTAATAGGAACATTCCTCTCTCCCTTCCCGTGGGGTGAGGCTCAATGATGTATTTTCCTTTTCCGTGTTTGGGGTGTTCCTTTTAAAGTTTGGATCCTCTCCAATGACATTTAACCATCGTAGTCAATCTCACACCATCCATGAGGTGTAGGGACCACCTTTGGGTCTATCTTCTTTGATTGTTGAATATATATTTATTTTAGTAAAAAAAAAAATATATCATAAATTTTGAAACAAAATAAATATTTGGAAAATCTTCTCTTTGTAGTATCTATTGATTCTCTATATACTCTGCTTTCATTTCGTGATTCTTTTTGGTAGAATCATTGGTGACACTTTATTGGAATAATAATGATGCTGCAGATAATATATTCATTCATACATACGATGTTGAAGTAAAACGAAAGTTGGTAATCATCTGCAGCCCAACACATTAGCAGAGTGTTGGGCTGCATGTCACGCTACAAAGGAGCCCAACGCGAACACGTACGTCCAGAAGATCCAGTTCTTTGCAAACTGCCAAACTAGCCTTCTTTCAGGATCTAACTAGTGCTTGCCAGCCAAACAAAGCATATCTCTCTCTCTCTAATCATAAAAATCGAATGTCGGTGTGAAACTCTCCACTGATTGGGTCAGTGGAAGTATATAATTAATGGATCTCCCCCCCCCCCCCGTTCATGCATCCACCCCCAGCCAATGGCTTCCCACCATGAGATCGACTAGATAGCCCTTGGATTGAGCTCCTCTCTCGCGCGGGACGATGTCCAGTGCACATCGTCTAGCTGGGGAGGCCTCGATCCACACACCACTACATTGGGATGCGTGTGATGGTGTGGATCGAAGCCCCCAGCCGCCGTCCGGCGCACAAGTGCGCTGGAGAGGAGCCGGATCCATAGCCCTTGGCGAATAACCCCAACCAGAACCAAGGTCTTTTTAACCTACAAAAACAAAAATAATTACAACCAAACCAAACAAGAGTGGAAAATAATTAAGAAAAAGATCGAAGACAGTTTACAAGGACTTCTCGAACTGGTTATACTATACCATTCCCAAAGCTACCATTCTTCTATTAGGGATCGAATAAGAACGAGAGGTCTTCAATGTCGCAGGACGATGGTACATTCATTTCACTAGGAAACGTATCAGGTGCCATCTCTCTTGCGACAGTGAGTACCCCTCAGCTTTTGATATTGAGACCCCCTCAGCTTCTTTCTTTCTCTGCCGTAGCTGCTCTTGTTTCTCATAATGTACACATATACATGCTATTTATAGAGGTATAGTCTCACATCGGTTATCTGAGATCTTGGATGTCTTAATACCCATCGGGCTATCTCCACTTAATTATGCCTGAAGGTTTTGGATTGGACCCCAAGTGGTATTTTGTGGGTTATTTGGCTTTATGCATGGTATCATGATTGAAACCTTAGGAATTAAGGTCTTTTGATGTGATGCTTCATTAATCACTCTTTAATCTCTCTTACCTAGTCGAAAGAGACCGATGACTCCTTAATCATGACTTAGCCAGCCAAAAGAGACCACGATTTCCTATAAATACCTTTTTTATTTTTTTCGTCCCCCCACCCCCAACTTATGATTTAGTGTTTAACAATCTAGCATGATTCATGTTTGTTGTTGCCTAATTGTGTAACTTATTAAATACAAGTATGGTGGCCAAAAAATCTTCCATATCGTAGGTTGAATATCTTCTATTTGTATATCCTCTTTTTCTAGGAAATTGCAAATTTGAGGTACATTTCGTGGTAGAAAAGCTAAGTTTTCCGATGAAAATATCACAAGAAGAGCAAGCACACGATAGTTCGTAGAAGTTTAAGTGAAGATATCGCAAGAAATTAAAACTAGAATAGTTGATCCCCTTTTGGGTTGATCTCTTCTTTGTATAGTTTTTCTTCTTTTCAATAAAGCGATATTACCTATCAAAAAAAGCTACGGGCCCTTTTTATTACTAACATTTTCCACATGGCAAAAAAGATGAGCCCCCCCCCCCCCCCCCCTAAAAAAACCCCACACACACACACAATCAGACATTAATTTCAATGGTTCCTAAGACTCAATTATTGACTGGGTACAATTATAAAAGACATAACTACTCATTAAAAAGAAGGTTTATGGGATATTGATGCCACCCATATATATTCCAATTGTTACCCTAATACTGTTAAAATGGTACAATTATACTTGAAAGTGACCTTTAATGATTCCAAAAATAAGCAGTTGGTCAGCAAGGTGGGGTTTGGGTTTGGTTGGGTAGTTGATTATCAAGAATATTAGCAAGGACACTTTCAATTAGGAAGAGCTTAACTTTGAATCTTTTGTAATCTCGAAAGGTTTTAGTGAATAATTATGGGAAGATTAGTACTGGTTTCCTCCCATTAAAACATGTTTTTAATTGGGAGATCAGACAGATTAAAACTTCTTCAGCAAAAACAACAGAGAATACTTTTCTTTTTCAGCACATGATAAGATGTTAATTAATTTGACATACAAGGTTTGAAACTTGTGATTAAGCATTTCTAATTGGTATTGGATATCCATCCCTTTTGTTGACCTAGAGATAGACAATACATTGAAGTAGTGAATATTAATAATCCATGGTTACAAATAATCTTTTTGTGTTGGAAATAAGAAGGGGTCTTCATCATAACAAGAAATAAGAAAAGTAGATAAATTGTGAATGAAAATAGGTGATAACCACTGACATGGGAGAAGATCAAGAATTTGTTAATTCAAGTTTTAGATGGATTTTCTCCTTTCTAATCTTTTAATTAACTCAAATCCCAACAGAAGGTACAACATAAAAGTCTGTCCTGGCTTGGAGAGCAAAAAACCTAAACTGGAGAGGAAAAGTAATAAGTATCTTCTCAGACTAGTTTGGGAAATAAAATCTTTTTGATAGTTCCATGTTTTAGGGTTATGCCAAGTAGTAGACTTCATGACAAGTTTACTCTTAGTGATATTGCACAGTGATGTGCCTAACCTACTATATTAGTTGTTTCAGAAAGGATTTTTTTTTTTTTTTTTTTTTTTTTTTTGAATGGATCCCAAAGAAAATAATATACCTAAACTTAGACACTTTAAAAGAACAATCTCAAGCTCCCATTAGACCTCATTACACCCAATCCCAATTTATCTTGACAGAACACATCTCCTTGAAGATCAAGTAATCTTCAATTCCATGCTATATATATCTTTATTCCAAGGTTACCCTTTGCTCTTTAATCCATGCCAACAAATGTGGATTCTTTGCTAGAAAGAGAAAGAAATCTTAAAGGCCTCCCTTACCTCTCTATCCTTAACTATCTTTCTCCATGAAGTGAGGCCATTATTTCAAACCAATTATCATAAGTACAACTATGGGTTTGGTCAGTAGGGCATGTTTTGATGGCTCTAGATCAAACTTTTTTTTTTTGGGAGAATAAATGAAAATATTCAATGAGCCCAGAGAACACAAGAATAACCCCATGGGGGAAAAGAAAAGAAAACAACACTAGGCTAGCTACCCCTTCAATAAGGGATAGCAAGCTTCCAAGAAGTGGCTATAAAAATATTCCTAGGGGATTCAACCTAGGGCCCCATGGAGTGACAGACCTTGATTTTAATTTCGAACGATATAGTTCCCAAATCTGGGCAATTGTCTTAGAATTAGTGGTCCATCTTCGAAGATTGCGTTCTAATCGACTGCTGAAGCTTGACAAGTAGTTCAAAAACAATCAATCCCTGAAAGAAGAGCTGGGTTTAATATTCTCTTCTGCACTGTAATTAACTTCTTTCTCACTTTCATTCATTCAGTTAAACTGACTTTTCTTTTTCATTTCCTTCACTCTTTCATCTGTTTTCTTCTGCAAAGAGAAGACTAGTCAATAAGAAAACTCAGTAAGAGTACCTATCATGCCCAGTAATATTATTTACACCATTTATCTTTAGTATTTGAAACAAATAATTCCAACCATAGAAATTGAAACAGTAGAGAAACTGAGTATTAAAAACAAATTGCTTACTAGATTCCCCAAGGCAGGACACAAGGAAGATGGAGGAAAATGGAGATAAAAATTAGATCTCTCTCACCTCTTTGTTTGTTTGAGATATATGATTATGGCAGGAAAAGTTCTTACTCAAGGCTACCTCCATTATTAACTGGTTAAAAGAAGGAAGGGTTATCTCTGAAGCAGGAGAAAGACACATACTCTTCACTGGGAAACCGAGTAGGTGTCGTTTCTCCTGCGACAGAGAGTACCCAGCTTTCTTATTTTTGCAAACTCCACACCTTTCATGTGTGTGTTATAATGCACAAACGAACCTGTTCTTTCTATTTATAGAGAAACAGATAGATAAGACATGGAAGCCAAACATGTCTTGGGTCTGCTTCCTAGAAGGAACTGTTAGGGTTAGGGTTTTAAGCACAAGGTTGCTTAAAGCATTACACCCTGAGTATCTAGTTTGGAATACCCAGACTACTGCCTCCAGCTAGTATATATAGGAAAACTAGGGTTTAGGTCAGATGGGCTAATTACTAGATTGCCCCTCACAGCCTGGGCATTAATACAAGTAGGATTATATTAGAACATATAAAGGGATATTACATAAATACCCTTACAGGAACTGTCTTGCTTCACTGCAAATTAATCTAGAGATTGAACTGCTTCGTGAAAGACTGGACTAAACTGTTGAATTCAAAGGTAATAAAAAAGGTTATTTTGAATTTCTTTTCTGGGAATATGGATTCACATCATGGAATCTAAGTATTGGGAAAAGATTGGAAAAAGAAGATGGAAATCCTTTGCAGTTTCATGAATCTTTTTTAATCCTGTTTTACAAGAAACAACCATACAAGACTTGCAGCTCCTATTGTATAGAAGCCCTTTTTTCACAGTTTAAAATTTTAAAGGGAATATTTCTCTTCAACCACAGTGAAGAGAATTGAGGGTCATAATTTCTCCTTTTCCCTATTGTAGAAGCTTCCCTTAAAGTGGCTTAGGGTTTCATCCAACCCCAATGACAATGTGGGTGAAGAGATTCGAACTGGGTCCAATTATATATGCTCTTTTTTTTTTTTTTGTGAATGATTAATATATTCAACAACGGCGAGAGAATTTTTGTCCTTCTAAAAAATTAGAGGAAAGAATAATAAAGAAGAAAGAGGAAGGAAGGAGACCTTGGTTTGAAAATTTTAATATTTTTTCCTTTTCCTGTGTTCAACAATCTAAGTCTCTGATCCCTGTTTTCTAAGGCTAATTGTGTTGTTTTTCTAATTGAAGTAGATTTGGTGACCAAAGAATGATACATATAGCAGCTAATAGTTTATTTGGGAGTTGGTAGCATAAAGGGCTTCCATTTGATTGTGACCTCTTTCATGGGAAATTGCTAATTTATGTTATGTTTGATTTTCAGAAGAAAGCCAAGTGATTTGATTAAAAAAATAAAAGTTGCAAGAGGAGTACTACCACTGCCTTATGCAGCTTACAAATAAATTTAAAATTATGTAAGAGTTTTATTATGAAAATTAGAAATCAAGCACAAGATAACAAGGGTCGAAGAGGATTACTTAACTAGATTTGGGGTCATTTGGAGACTCACAACCACTAGAGGATCTCAAACTCAAATGAACCCATTCCACAATCACCACACGAGGTTACAATAGACTCAAATTCTTCTATGTCTATCTCTCTCTTCACCCTTCGAAATGACCCCTTGCCCCTCTTGTATGATGCTCCATTTTGCAACCCTATTGGTGCAGCCTGCTAGCTTACTGTCTGTTGGAATAGAACCATTGAAATATAACCGTTGGAATATAACCATTAAAATATAATTATTGGAATATAGTCGTTTGAAATTAATGACTAATGACATTATGGCTTTATCAGAAACCCTACTACAAAATCAACAAATCAACTTACACTCCTACACAAAGGCATTGAGAAGCGTCAAATTTTAAAACCCTACATTTATAGCCAAAGTATGGTTTGTAAAAAATTTGTAGAGACACCCTTTATAGTGCTAGCATTCCTCACATCGTGAAACTAAACCCCTACAAAATGATTTTGATTTGGATTTTCAAAACAATAACAAAAATAAGGGTAAGAGTTTTTTGTTCGAGAGCATGGCCCTGCACCAGCGTGAGAGCCAATGAGAACACACAAGAAATCGTCAATTGGAGTGAGATTTCTATTTTTCATGAGAGGTGCCGACAAACAGTTGTTTCACGTCATGATGTGTTTGAGCATAGGAACTACACTCCTGAACAGAATCCTTTCCTTAAACATAAATATACAAAATGAAAAACAAGACCAAACAAAAGGAACAAATTGTTATGAGTTATGACTAGGTATTACAAGAGAACATTCATGGAAAAGATAATGTTCAATGTGTTATGACCTTAATTAGAATGACTATATATCATATCTAGGTGTAGTTAACTATGGTACTTTACCAAAGAATTTTCCATGAGGCAGCCTAGCTAGTTAGGAACCCTATGATTAAGTCACCTACTCCTCATGTGCGTAAGTACATTTCTGCCCACTTCATTTGACTCTCTCTTTTTTTGAAATTTTTTAATTAATAACTATATTTGGTATTTTGTTGTCCAAAAATGTGTTTTTGATGATTACAATACGGAACTGGATGGTGCTTGGAAATTGGAAACATGAGTCTAATCATCAGCTTTTGATATCAATGGTTTCCATTGGGATTCTACCCAAAAAAAAAAAAAAAAAAAAACTTCCATTGGAAAAACTATAATCTAATCTTTCTACATGACCCATGATCTACGTAATAATATACAATTGAAAAACTGATAACCCATGATCTACGTAAAAATATACAATTGGGAAAATGATGCTCAAAATAGAACGATTTGATATCACCCACCCTTCAATTTTTTGATGCGAAAAGAGAAACATGTTTTATAAAATATAAGAAAGATTACAATTGTTCTTGGGAGCTTTATAGATTAACTATTTGGTGCGAACAAGTAGCTTGTCATATTTACACCAGTGAAATTTACAAGTGGTAAAGTTACTAGTAAGATCTGTCAATTCAAAAAATCTATCAATAAGCTTTCAGGGGACTATAGTATGAGCATTAGGATGTAAAAGGATGGTGATATCGTTATTGCAACACCAGATTTCTTTAGGAGTGATTGACTTTCATATGAAGACTAAATTTCCATCCTTCTACGGTACTGTGGAGTTCAATTCAAATTAGCAAAAACAATGTCTCTTTGCATACTTAATATGGATTCTAAACATTCATGTATTTATATGTGAATGAGTCGAATTACATATACCTCAGTCTATTAGTGAACTATATCTCTGCTCATGTATAGGTTCCTTTATACCTCCTAATATAATAAACAGTGGGCCCCACACTATTATTTTTCTCTCCTATTCTAACCATATGAGCTCCATGTAGGTCCATATGAATGATACCATCTTCAAACCCGTCATTGGTTGTAGTGTACAAATTCCTTCTTATACTGCACTTGTGCATATTCCTTTATCACAATGGGATCCACATTGTTATTTGTCTCTCCTATTCTGACCATGTAGGTCCCATATGGATGATACCATATTACAACCAATCATTGGTTTTTGTGTACGTGCAGATTCCTTCTTATACTGCCCTTATGGAAAACCCTCTCCCTAATTAATTATAGGAAAAAAGAACCTTGAAAGCAATGTAGCCCATGTGCCCATACACAAAGGGACGTGACATAACCTCCCCACCCCCTATGGAAGACAGAAATCTCATCCCTATCGATGTTTTTGTTTTTGTGCATGCTTACATTGCCTTTCAGGGAAGCCTCTCCCTTAATTATATATGGGGATTTGAAGATGGCATGAAAGAGATCATCTTTCTAGTACTAACAATAATGAACTATGAGGGTGGACCTTGCGTAACGGTAAAGTTGTTCCATTGTGAGCTAATAATCAAGGGTTGCCTCCCCAAACCCACAGTGTCGGGAGCCTTGTGCACTGGGTACTATTTTTGTAAAATGATACACTATTTTGGGACTCAATCCAAGTCAATATCACACTTAATTTTTTTAGGGAAGAAGAACACTAACCGGTCATGCAACATAGCGTGTGCTTGTGCCTAGACACATCCACATACGAAATGATTGGCACACCCCTAGTCCTTTCTACCTTTCTAGGGAGGTGCGTAGATCATTTCACGAGTGGCTGTGTCTGGGCACAGGTACACGCCACGCTGTGTGACTGTTTAGCATTCTTAATCCCATTTTTTTTATTATGTAATGGAAAATTACGTAGTTAGAAGACTATGAGTCTATATTCCAACAGTTTCTACCCCTCTAAGCCCAAGCCCAAGCCCAAATGAGCCCATCTTCTCCGTAGTAGACAGGAAAATAAAAATGGAAGCTGGAAACCTCCATGAACCACAGATCAAAAAGCCAGGATCCTTGGCATTGAGATCCATGTTAGTACTATTTTCGAGATTACGAAAGAAAACTAAGCATGAATTCTTGGGCCGGGTTGGTTCCAGCCCCAAAATCCAAGAATCCCCCCATGCATTCATGGTACGTACTACGTACATGTCTTCAACTATATATGACCCCCCCCCATTTGTTTTGGACCTAAAGAGTACAACAGGTAGGGATGGATCAGATACGGATCGGATGTGATTGGAGCTGGATATTCCCTAGCCAAATACGGATACCTCTAAACGGATTCGGATGCAGATCAGATTCGGATTTTCGACCGTCCGTTTATATCTCTGCCTTGTGTAACCCGGACCTTCTTCTCCCTTGCGGATACAATTCACTCTCAATCAATATCTCTTAGATCATGAGTCTCTTTTCATCATATTCTATCTAGAACCTATTGAATCCTCAAAAACCCTCAAAATCATTATTTACTTAATTTTTTATTATTAAATATTCGAATTTTTTTTTTCAGACATATTTTAATCGGAGTATTCGGATTATTTTTCGGATGTCCCTATATGGATACAGATGCTAACTCGGATTCGGATTTCGGTTATCCATTTATATCCCTAAAGATGATCCCAACTGGACCAACTATAGTTTTTGACATTGCTTTGGAATTGGTCGGCCTGGCCCAAATAGAGTTTACCCCTGAGCTATACTTTTCTCTTTGAAAATGTCCTTATTAGGCCCGGCCCATAGCCCACCACAGCCGAACCAGAGTTTAAACACCAAAGTTGAAGACCCAACTCTCCCCAAATTAAAAGAAGGGGAAGAGATCACTGCCTGGTCGTGTAGCCCCTGCACCAGCACAAGCCCAATGAGAGCGTGTGCAAAGGAAGACATCAACATGAATAGGATGCTTTATTTCATGAGGGTGGGACAGTAATTTCACAAGCTGCTACGTATGAGCCTTGTATGGCATATTCAAAGTAAAAAAGAAAAACTATAGTATGTTGCAACACATTTAGGATGTATGTTTGGTAAGAAGCTCATCAAACAGTTCTTCAGTTTGTTGCAGAGAGATGAGTTTCCGGACTGGGGCTTCACTTGCTTGGCTTCAATGCTCCAAAATTCTTGTTTCCATTCTAGCATGAAGAAAGTACTTGATGATTTGGAATTGTCCAAAATGGCCATGACAAGACTAAGTGTTAAACTGATAGGACACATAATTAAATTCCTCATTGTCTGAACCAAGCAAGGCCCGCCGTGATCAGGACCCATGGGCCAGCTGGAAACTACGGTCCATAAAACGGGTAGGGGGCTGGGTGTCAAACGCTCGGTCGATTGGTTTTTTTGTTTTTTTGTTTTTTGTTTTTCGTTTTTTGGTGTGGGGTGGGGGAGGGGGTGGTTATCTGTAAGGGTGTCAAAACCAAATCGAAACCGATCTAAATTAATCGAATTGAACCGAATCAAATAAATTCAGTTTGATTTTGGTTCTGGTATATGAGCATTTAATTCGGTTCGATTATGATTTTAATTATAGAAAAACCATCAATTTGAATAGAAACCGAATCGAATACCACACTTAAATCTAAACCCCTATATCTTCTTTTTTTTAATGGTGTTGTCTTTCCTTTTGGAACTATAATTTTGATGTGTTATTCTAACATTATTGTTGGGTAAACTAAAAGATAAGATCTCAAAGTGGAGAACTCATTTGAGATTCTTATTTATTTACTAATATTTCTGATTCCTTTAAGGGTTTGTGAGCATTTTATTCATATAAATGGAGTTTCTTGAGAACATAGCAAGGCAGTAACAATTGATAGCCTAGCAGAATGAAACTGTATTGGAGAATTGAATTAGAATTGTAGCCAACTGGGTTCTTGGTTCGGTTTCAGATCACACCATCAAGGCATGGAACCGAACCTGTTGACACCCTTAGTACTCATCGGCGTATAGTTTTGGTTTACAAAGGCAAAACCGAAACCGATAGTTGTCGTTCTAATTAGTTTTGATTCCCAACCCATCTTTAACAAACCCCATCCCCACCCCTCGTATGCAACAGTTGCAACTCCCGCCCTCACTCCCCTAGAATCGTTATCCTCTCTTGTTACAGCACGGTACAGTAGCGCATCGTGTGGTGCTGTAGAGGCCATGTGGCACAGCAGGCCCCACATGGTGCACATGACCTCTGCAGCCGCCGTACAATACGTTATAGCACCGTGCTATAATAGGAGAGGATAAAAATTCCACTCCCCCCCCCCCCCTTTCCCCAGCGCCCCACCTCTCCTCTCAACACAGTAGAAGAAGACTCTCAAGTTCGTACGGTTGGGCTTGATGGGTCGCTTCAATTCAGTGCCATGGAGTTGAAGTGCTCCCTGATATTGTTGGAGATACACAATTGATCCTCTACCTCAACACCTCATCGTTGTGGCTTAGTTTCCTCACCATCCGATACTCTCCTTCTCCTACTCCCATGGTGATTTTGTTGAAGGTGGTGGTGATCATCCCACTTTTTGTTGGTATGCTCTCCCTTAATACGGTTGTATCCTATGTCACTTGTGGGCTTTTGCCTCCCTATTTTAGAAATTCTAAAGATGAAAGCATTTTGTCAACTGGTGGAATATATAACTTATACTCAATAGAGACACCACGAGTAGGCCTGAGGGAAGGGGTGGGGACAGTGATTAGGTGGGTGGGGGATGGGCTAGTAGGGAGTGTTAAGAAAACAACCCCCACAAATGACGATTTGCAAAAGAAAAATGAAAAAGTAACAACACACAACACTGAAGATTTATGTGGTTTACCCCCAAGATGGGAAGCTACGTCCACGGCTGAGCAATAGAACAAATTTTACTATACCTTTGGAAATGTTACAAACCCTCAGATTTCACTCATTGACCTCTTAAAGAGATAAGAACACTTTATAGAAAAACCCTAACCCGAGAAAGTACAAAAATGGCCCCAGACCAAAAAATGCCAAATCGATCAGGGTTGAACCAAAACATAATATATGTCATAAAACATATCGATTCGAAGGTCTCGATAAGTCCAATACAACAAGCAGTGACGTATCCGCTTTTTAGACCATCCGAACTCATTTCGAGGTCGAAACGGCCCTTCAAAGATCCCAACAACATTTTCTAAATCAAAGTCAGGCTTCACCAGTAACAAGGAGCTAGGGAGAGAGGGAGAGGGTGCAGGGGTAAAGCACCGAGAGGGTCAAGGGAGGGAAGATGCAGTAGCTAAGGGCCGAGGGCTGGTGAAGGGGGAGAGTAGAGTTTTAAAACTTATAATCGATGGCAGAATCAGTCCAATCCAACCAGATATTATCAATATAAGGGTGAAACTGAGATCAGCCTTGAAACCAGGAATCGATTAAAGAATCGATCTGATTCAACTGAAAATACAAAGGAATCGCCATTTCGAGTCCGATTCAAACTGCATTGATTAAGATCAGTTGAAATTGGAATCAATCGATTCACCAATCCGATTCCCAATTTCTGAACCCTAGTGTTTAGGGAAGGAGAGAGAAGGTACACACAACGTTCAGTCAGTGGGCCAACGGAATAAACCAACCCTTTCCAACAGCTGAAACCTAATTCCTTCCTTTCTATATTAAAAAAAAAAAAAAAAAGATTAAAGCGTTCTTGTATCCCATCTGATTAGCGGACTTTTCTCAACAAAGCTGCAGTTACATTCTCGTTGACCATCTCTGATAGCGTAAATGAACTTGACTTCTTTGACTTCATCGAAGCTTTGAAAAAAAATTCTTACTCGGGTCCTCAGAGTCTACGGTGATGATTAATATGGGCCCCATAACATCTATGGTATTATCCTACCTTATCCAATCAAAACTGGGGAAAAAAAATTGATCAAATCCAATCAAAGGAACGTAAACAAAGAAATAGAATTAACCACAAACACTAAAACCTAAGGTTAAATAATTAACCAGAGTTCAGACCAAAATTCCAGACGTTGTCCTTCTTGCTTCCCCCTTTCTCCATCTGTTTCCTTCTCTTCCCAAGTTCCCCCTTTCCTTTCCTTTTCCCCCCAACCTCTCCTTTGCTTTCTCTCTCTCTCTCTACAACACTTGCTCTTCTCGGTCTTCTGTTTCTTTTGCTTTCTCTGTTTCACCCTTTTTCAACGCCTTTTGAAAATTTTGATTTTGCTTCATTCATGTATCCGAGGTGATGATGGGTTGGGGCAGTGGTTCGCCATGTTCTCCTCGTCTCAACATCCCACTTTTTTGCCCCTCTTCTTCACTCTGCAAACTATTGGGTGTCTGTTCATCCACAGCTCAATTTTGTTCTCTTGCTTGAGTATCGAATGCAAGCCCCCGATCTATCGCTTAATTCCTCCGTGAAAGAAGAAAGAACCTTTTCTGCTCTTTCGTTTCTTGGATTTTCTTTCTGATGATGTCTGAAGAAACCTCCACAGCGATCCATAACGATGGGTCTCCCCAAGAAGAAGAAAAGCTGGTGAACAACCACAACCATAAGTACTCTACTAGGAAAGAGCGGCCCCCTCGGGCTTGTACGGCTCGCTCCGCTGCTCGGCTCTACCAAGCTGCACCCACCATCGAGCGCAATCAGATTCCTTCCAAGAAAGAGAAGCAGGAGCAACAACAGCAGCAGCAGCAGCAATGCAGTAAGATCATTACTCCGCTCATTAATGAGCCACCGTCTTCGCAATTACCCCGCTGGAATCTCCGCTCGATGTGGGAGTTGTCTTCCCTTCTTAACTTCTTACATGTGAGTAGGAAAAGTTGTTAGAATTTACACGTCACTGTTTGGTTCTGTTTTTTTTTTTTAGTGGGTTGAGGATCAAGTTCGTTGTTTTTACTTTGTTGTAGGTTTTTAGACACCTTTTGAACATCACAATTGAGTTCTCGGCGGAGGAGGTTGAGACTGCTTTGATTACACCAAATAGCACTTTGGATGATATACATATACCCTTGTTAAAGGTTGGTACTTTATGGTATTGAAATACATGGATTTAAATGGTTGTTTCCTATGTTGTATTATGCTTATGATTGTTATTGGCCAGTTTGGTCTTTCACAAGCTTGGACTTCTTCCCCATTCAGTACCATTGTCTAATTTTCATGTCGGTGTTTTTTTTGGGGTGGGGGGCAAAAAACTACCCTTTTTTTTTTTTTTATCATCAGTCTGAACTTCAAATGATCAACTACTGGGTTTTCTAGCTTTAGGTTGTGGATCACTACCTTGTGCTTATCTTTGAGGATAAGGGAACTAGAAGATGTTCAAAGGCTACTTTAAAAATAAAAAGCAAATGTACCCGATATCTAATTGGTGTGAGGTTTTGATCTGAACAGTTGTACTGTTAAACACATAGACTTAGGCACGGAGTTTTGTGCACACGCAATGAGTAATAGTTCTCTACTAACTGCTGCAAAAATATTGTTCACTCTTCAGCTCTCTGCCCTAGAACCTTCATATAGTTGAAGATGCCCTCTATCATATGCTCAAACATTTGGGTGTAATTATATGCCTTTTTTCATCTAATAGTTGTCTCCTTAGAAGCTAAACCATACCTAATTCCAAATCAGCCCAAGGAAATCCCTTTAAAGTGTCTTAGATTGCTGAATGAAGTTTAGGAGTAGTAAGTGAATATGCATTTGAAGCTTACTTCATTCTATCCCAAGTGGTAGTCAGTCCAAGTTCCAGATGTGCTGTATTTTGAGGAACTTGGCCCATTATGCTCATTTGGATGCAAGGGAAAATGTGATATATGATCATTTAATTGGTGAAATGTGTATTGACTTTTTTAAGAATGGGGTTAACATCTACTCCCCCTACGCATTTAAATCTTAGTTAACCTTGTCTGATGGCATTGAGATTATGTGATTGACACATTCTTAGAGTGTTACCAGTGCATCTCAGGAGTCAGGACTAGGGGTGTATTTGGCTAAGCCTATGGGGCCTTTTGCATATGTATTCCCAGAAGCCAGCTTTTGGGGAGCAAAGAGGCGGATCCAACTGAAATTGATGGTTTGCAACCACCTCTATGACCAGAACCCAGAAGCAGGGGGGAGGCTTTTGGACCTTCTGGCACAGGAGGTGATAAAGATTCCAAAAGACAATTTGGTTGGATCTGCCTCTTTGCTCCCTGAAAACTGACTTCAGGAAGCCTAGAAGCTAAGGCCTCGTAAGTACTATAATATTTTTTATGGTTGTGTCTTGGGCCATGATTTTTGGAGTTTGATGCTGCTTGCCTGGTACATAGGTAACACCGTAACACTGATTTTAGAAAGTTATGACTGACATATGATTAGGGTGATAAACAGTGGGATCGCTAGTTTTAATACATTGTTTCTTTAGAATGGCATTGTCTTAATTTATTATTTTCTGTGGAATGGGATGACTTTATTAATTTACTGCATAAATAGAAGTATGTTTAGTCATTTCATATAGTAGAAGTTAAGAAGCTTCCAATAGTGCTTGGTTAATAAAACTTTTTCTGGTTGAATTCTGGTTGACATGACACTTGATGGAATTGTGGAGTAACTGTGTTGACATGACATGGATACGTGTTGAACACTTGGACAACAGCTTCCAGTAGTCAGATACTTGTTAATCTCCTCTTGACAAATTAACTGGTTAACTCTTTTGATTTTACATTTGTGGAGTCATCATACCTTACCTACTTTTGTCCTTTTCATTAAAGTGGATTTTGTTGTCCGAAATCAAGGGTAAGAAACAATCTTATGGTAGGAAAGTTATTGTTAGTCCCTAGCTTGTTCAAATCTGATTCCCAAATTGCTGTCTTGCATATCTGTTCTTGGTAGGGGGTTAGGCCATAAGATTTCTGTTTTGATCATCATTTCTTGCATCAGTATTCTGCTTGCTATCATCGTATAACATCTGCTATCGATGCTTTAGGATTACTGATGATATGTGATTCATTAAATGGTCAATGTTTATGTTTGAAAGTTCTGGTGTCCAAATTAGTGATTTCCAGTGCAAATGTTGATTTTCTCCTTCATGTTATTTTGGCCTGTTTCTATGTTTATGCTTCATGCAATGGATGAAACGCTACTGTTTCTTGTTGTATGCATCAATCACATTTTTTTTTTCTATTCAGTGCAAATGTTGCTTCTCTCTCATTCACGTTATTTTGGCCTGTTTCTATGTTTATGCTTCATGCGATGGATCAAACACTACTATTTATTGTCGTATGCATCAATCGCATTTTTTTTCCCCTATCTATAGGCAATTCCTCCTGTTACCAGAATGGCACTGGGCCGTGCTACTTGGGTTACAGTGTTATGCAGAAAATTGAGGGATTGGTGGCATTGGGTAAGGGACTTCATGTCTTGACTCCATCATTCTACAGTACTGCCATGTGAATTGAAATTATATTTTCTTTTATTTCTCTCCTTCCTTTAGTGGTCTTCAGCTGACTCGAGCTTTGGTTCTCACAGGTTGCAGAAGGGGAAGTACCAATTGTAGCATCACATGGGTGAGTAGGTTTTGATGCTCCAAGTGCACTAGTAATCAACCTTTATCTGAATTAATGGTGATAATAATTTGTTTAGGACGGAAGTTGAAGTTTATAAGGCACTCGATCCTGGGACTCGTCTGGTGATTCTGAAAGCACTCTGTGACATCCGGGTCGAGGTACCACCACTTCTGACAATAATTCCTGTCCTTATGTTGCTTCTGTATTGATTTTTGGTGCTTTCCAACTGTCATAGTGTCATACTATTTCCTGGGTTCTAATGCAATGATGATCAAACTATCTTGTTTCCAAGCTATAGAGGCAGTGTTGGATGCTACCTCGTTTTTATTGCCACATGTGTCATTATTATAGTGTGATCTGTGAGGCATGATATGATTGTGCTGTTTATACCTTTCCCTCATGCATAAGTATTCATTAGTTTACAATGTAGTGAAAGGGAACAATTAGACTTTGGAAGGGTTGGTGAAAGGGCGCTTAATCTGGAATTCCTGGGCTGTATTCTCTTGTTAGAGTTAGACGAAGAGTCATCACTGAGTGTATCTCTTTGTCCAGTGATGACTCTTCGTCTGTTTAGGTTTGACACAGGTTTTTAGTTTTATGAAGGATCATGGGGAGCAAAGAGTTAAGAGGACATTACAGGGTTGTTGGGCATTTTCTGAGGAGTTGGGGAGGTGATAAGAAAGTCTTTTCCAGTGGATATTATTGTTCAGTGTGGTGGATATCACCCTTATGGGAATATGAGAACTCAACTTTGTTTGGATTTTCATGGGGAACCCAAGGCCAGCATGCTTTTGGGTGATTGGGGATCATGAAGTTATTACTTTTCTGGTATAATCAGGGCCAGTAGGTGAGGTAGATTCTGTATGAGCATGAATTATTGTTGACCCTTATTCCATCACTTGAGTTCATAATCGTCATGGGCCATGGCGCCAAGGCAAGCCCAATGGTGGCTAGACGCCTTGTTGTCTTGGTACCTAGGGGAGTAAGGCATGCATATACAAAGGGGGGGGGGGGGGGGTTCTAGATGTAAAATATGAGATTTCTTCCCTTTAAAAGGTAATTGAGGGTTGGGGAGGGGGGATTATATGTGAAATAAAAATTATATTTCTTTTACTTGATTTGAGGAGGCAATGTATTACTTTAGTTATGTCTTCCTTAAAGTTAACACAACAACAACTCAGCCTTATCCCAACTAAATGGGATTGGTCACATGGATCCTTGCCCTCCAATCAGCTCTTTTCGAGGTCATACTGGATACAAGGCCTAAGTTTTGCATGTCTTTCCTCACTACTTCTGCTAGGGTCATTTTAGGTTTGCCCCTGGCTGATTAGTTCCTTCAATCTAAATGAAATCACTCCTCTGTACTGGAGCATCCAAAGGCCTCCGTTGAACATGGCCATGCCACCTAAAACCATAGTTCTAAAACTGTAGGGGAAGCTTGTTTTAGGCTTAATAAACATATTTAAATCTTCAAATTGTAAAAAAATAAGCACCTAATTTGGTGTGTTGGATTTGTACCCTTGGTTGGCAGTAAACGTTGGACACTTATGTAATATTGCCTATTCTACACATTGTTTGAGTGCCATGAGTCATAATTGGCAAGTAAAACAAGTAAATTATGCAATAATGGATGAAAACACATAATATTGAATTATTATTTAAGAAATAGTTAAAAGACTTAGAAGTAGAAATTACAAAGTACAGTAAACAATGCATATTACATAGACACTCAACCCAAGTACAATGAACAATACATATGTCATAGACACCCTAGTCGAGATCTCGGAAAACTCAATCGAAACAATGCAGGTTTGATATTTCGTATGCAGTTTCGTCTCGACCAGGTCGAGATCTTGACTAGTTTTTGAACTATGCCTTAAACAAGTTTCTCGTAGTTTATCATGTATCAGAGCTACTACCAAATCAGCTCTAATGTGATAATTCCTTGCTTTATCCTACTTCCTAATTTTGCCACTCAACCATCTCGATATCCTCATCTCCACTATACTGAGTTTATCTATATGATGTTTCTTAACTGACCAACATTTTGCACCATACATCATAGCCGGTCCTATGACTGTCCTATAAAGATTTCCTTAAATTTCCTTTTAAGTTTTAAAGGAATATGTCGATTACACAATACTCCGGACGCACCTCTCCACTTCATCTATCCTATTTTGATTCTCTGTGAAACATCATCCTCTATATCACCTTCTTTATTTATACATCATAGCCGGTCGTATGATTGTCCTATAAAAATTTCCTTTTTAGTTTTAAAGCAATACGTCGATCACATAATACTCCAGACACACCTCTCTACTTCATCCATCTATTTTAATTCTCTGTGAAACATCAACTTCTGTATCACATTCTTTATTTATGATTGAGCCCAGATACCTAAAAGAATCACTTTGTGGAATCTCCCTTTCATCAATTTTTATCATCTCATTATCCTAGCGTAACTAAAGATACACACCATATACTCCGTCTTTGTTCTGCTTATCTTAAAACCCTTTGATTCCAAAGTTGATCTCTATAACTCCAACTTGGCGTTAATCCTTGCTTTTGTCTCTTCCACCAAAACAGTATCATCGGCAAAAAGCATACACCAAGGAACCTCATCTTGAGTGTCTCTGATTAAACCATCTATGATAAGCACAAACAAATAAGGGTCAAAGCTGATCCTTGATGTAACCCAATTGTATTTGGGAATCACTACCTTAATCCCCCACAATTGTTACACTTGTCTCCACACCATCATACATATATTTAATTATATCTGTATATTTACTTGAAACACTTCTATTCTCTAGTACTTGCCAAATTAACTCTCTAGGGACTCTGTCATAAGCTTTTTTTAGGCCAATAAAGACCATATGAAGACCTTTTTTGCAACTTCTAAATTTTTTCATGAGTCTCCATAATAAGTAAATAGCTTTTGTTGTGGATCTTCTTGGCATAAAGCCATATTGGTTGTTCATAATATAGTTTCTTTTCTTAGGTGGGTTTCAAAAACCCTCATAGTTCTAAAATTCGTCTCAACTCGGCGAGATCTCGGCGAGTTTCTTAGTTTTCTGAGAAACCGAGACGAGATGGCATACAGTACATAAAAGTGCAATCATATCTCGGGTCGACCCATGGAAATGACCCTTCTACTATGTATTTACTTACCGAATTCGACGTATCTCGGCGAGATCTCGGATCTCGGGTTGGCCCATGGAAATGACCCATCTACTATGTATTTACTTACCTAACTCGACAAAACTCTTATATGCTTGTTGTGGAGCACTATATGCAACATTACAGCAACACTATGTCATGGGAAGACTATATGACACTAGCGGGGACTGAATACTTGATTCAAAGTCATTTTATGTGATGATAGTTGTAATACTATTAAACAGTTTGATGTATCACTTTAACATTTCTAATTCTTATTTAAGTTGTTTAGCTATTAATTGAATGTTTTGCTTGCTTTCTATTATTAAATTATGTGTAGAGTAGGGTATTTTAGTACGCCATCGCCTACCAACCTATGGTCCGAATTGAAACTCATATTTGGACTTTGTTTTTGCAAAATCTGATAGTGTCATTGTGTTTAAATGGCCTAAAATAGGCTGAATACCAAGTTTGAGACCCAAACTAGGTCTAAAACCGACCAAGTTGAGGCTTCGAGTTAAAAAAAAAAAAGAAGCACCAACTCGGTGAGATCTCGACTCGACTCGGTTTTTCCAAGGGCCAAGTTGGTACCGAGACCCGAGTTTTAGTACCTTGATAACCCTCTCCCACAACTTTATGGTACGAGTCATCAGTTTTTTGCGTCTATAGTTATTGCATCTCTGAGTATCACTTTTATTTTTGTAAACTGAAACCACAATGCTTCTCCTCCATTCATTTAGCATTTTCCTTCTATTCATTATCTTAATAAACAATGTGGTTAGCCAAGATAAACCACAAATTCCTAAGCTCTTCTACACTTCTATTGGGACCTCATATTGGCCTTGTGCCTTACTTTCATCCTCCTTTAAGTTTCTTTTACTTCAGACACCCTAATTGTTCGTATATATCTACAACATGTGGTGTCTCGATAGGTAGTGCAGTCTTCCGGGCCACTATTACTCGAAGTGTCTTCATTTAAGTAGGTTGTAGAAATAGTCTTTCCATCTCTCCTTAATGTCCTCATCCCTTATTAGTACTTTACCACCTTCACTTTTTGTACATCTAACGACTAACATGGTCGAAATCTCTCTTCTTCCTTTCCCTCATTTTAGCTATCATATAGATAGTTTTTCCCCCTTCTTTTGTGCTCAGATTGTTATCAAGATTTTCATATTTTTTTGCCCTTGATTTTCCCACAATCTTCTTAGCTTCATTTCTAGCAAATTTATACTGTTTTAGATCCTCTAAAAACTAGCTTTTTTAGTCTTAATGGCTGCTTGAACCTCATCATCTCACTACTAAGTCTCTCTAGAGGAATGATGCTTACCTTTCGATTTGCCTTTGACATCTTTAGCAACCTTCTTAATGCAAGTAGTCATCTCGTTCCACATCTTATTATTGTCTCCCTCAAAGTTCTACTTTCCTTGTTCAACCACTTTATCTGTAAATGATTTCAAAGTATCTCTTTTTAAGCTCTACTACCTTATCCTAGGGCAAATAAGCTCCCCTTATTATTTTGTGTAGTGAGACACTTATCCATGAGCGCTAATCTATGTTGTGTGGTTAAGCTCTCCCGTAATATAACCTTATAGTCCCTACATAACAATCTATCGGATCTTTAAGTTAGGAAGCTATCTATTTGGTTACCTTGATGCCCACTTTTGAAGGTAACTAAATGCTTCTCTCTTTTCAAAGTAAGTGTTTACAATGAATAAATCATAAGTCACAGCAAAATCTAAAACTGTATCCTCCATGTACACTTTCATAGCTTCCAGAATATTTCCCAACATGTCCATTCAGATCACCCCCTATAATAATCTTTTTCTCCTTGACTAAAACCTTGAACTAATCCATCCATGTGTTCTCAAAATTGTAGCTTACTACTTTCATCCAATCTTACTTGTGCATAAGCGCGAATTTTGACAATCTTTCTCCAACACAAGCTTGATGGATAATAATCCTATCTCCAAATCTTTTAACATCCACCACATCATTCTTTACATTTTTATCCATTACTATGCTCACTCGACTTCTATTACTTTTATCCCCCGTATGCCAAAGTTTAAACTTTAAAGTTGTCGAACTCCTTAGCTTTTTTACCTTCCTATCTGGTCTCTTGAATGCAGGCTATGTTAATCCTTCTTCTCCTTATAACATCTATCAGTTCTAGACTCTTACTCGTTAAAGATCCAATGTTCCAAGATGGTAATCTAATCCTACACTTTTGGACTAGCTTCTTTACCTGCACTCGTCCACGGTGTGAGAACCCTTGTCTACTTGTCACCACATCCGGACGCCAATGTGCCGCGCCACTTACAGGGGCCGCCCTAGCTAACCCTTGCTCACTTTTCACTACACCGGTCAGTGTAGCGCGTCCTTATTCTGGCAAGGAATGCCCTAGCATAATTTTTCTAATATAAGGTTCTACAATCCATGTAAAAAGGGTTTGGCTAGGGTTTTTTCTAGTACTGGCTGCCGACCTGATGCACCAACCCTCCTTTATCCAGGCTTGGGACCAGCAGCAAATGTTGCGGAGTTTTCTTAAAAATTATAATTTTAGCAAATGAATCCCAAAGGAGCGGTCTTTTTTCTTCCTCTTTGATGAATACAGTGGTTGCAGCAGCTGTTACAGGTACGCACTTTCCTCTTCAGCGTTGGTTGCAGTGGCAATGGCTGTTGCATTTCAGGCAACAGATATGGCCTTTGCGGCTGCTGCTGCTTTCTTCTTCTTCTTCTACTACTACTACTGTGGTGGCAGTGGCTGTCACTGCAACTTTTCTGGCGGTAGCAGCTATTACTGCTTCTTCTCCCCATTTTTCTTCTTATTATTCCACCCTTTTCCACTCCCCCCCTTTTCTCCTCCTTTTTCCATTGCTTTTGGGACCTGGACGCGTAGGCAACTTGGCGGCCTGTTGCCTAGGACCTAGAGAACCGCCTTGAGACCTAGATGGTGCCTATGCGGCGCCTTGACAACTGTGGAGTTGCAATAGATTCAGGTAGAAGCAGATTTAGAGTTGAATCAAATGGAAGCATTCGTTCCTGATTTAACAGGTAATGGCACTTGGCTTGCATAGGAATACCTCATTCTAGTGGAGGCAATGATCATAGTTCAAGATGTCAGATTTCGCGAAATTTTACGAAATATTTTCAATGACATGCGATACATATAAATGTCGCTGTTTAAATCAAAATTTTGGTGTTTCGCCGAAATTTTGGTAAAATATTTCTTTTCGCCAATATTTTGGTCGAAACGTTGCTATGCTTTTACACTAAAAGGATAGTTTTGAACGAATTGTTTCGTCAGTTTCGACAAAGAAGAGGGAGAAACCTCTTTTTTTTTTTTTAATCACTGTTGTACAAAGTTGGAACAAATACTTAGGCAGTAGAGGAATGCATTGTTGGAAGATTTGCTGTGTTGTTGAATGCATTGAACCATGTATGATATGATTTATGAAATGGTTTATTTTACATCAATTCATTCCTAATGCATATTGTTCGCTACTGTTTGACCTAAAAGCTCGAATTGTTAGGGAAGGGCAGCGTAAATTGTACATCAACACTCCCCCACACGTGTAGGCCAAGTACCCATGGTCCTTGCACGTGGAACTCATGCGGCATTTCTTTCGCGTGGCACCCAGGGAAAAGAAATGGGGGGAAAACTCTTCCGATGCACTTCCTAGGAGTTGACACTCGACCTCTGTGCTCTGATACCATGTTCGCTACCGTTTCACTTAAAAGCTCAAACTGTTAGGGAAGGGCAGCGTTAATGTATACATCAACACATATTTAAGTTGTTTTAACTGAATAACATATGATCTAGTACTAAACTTGGTTTGGAATGAATAGGCCATATTAGAGAATGTATACAACAGCGTACAGCATATACTAGGCTCCGAAGTCAAACTATCATTTTGGGTGTGATTTTTAAAGTCTTAAGAGTTCCACTATGTTTAGATGGCCTATAAGTTTCGGGACCTAATTTGGCCATTTAGGCCTCGAAACCCTTCACCAAAACTTGCAGCCAACATTGTACAGATTTCAACCTAAATTTCAGTTTTGAGCCTGATTGAAAACAGGCTTGAAACTGAAATCTTGAACCTTGGCAAAGATCTGTGTATTCCCTTTATGTTGAATTAGTCAAGTTTTCTCATATGTAAGGCAGTACCTTATGATTTAGGATCCCTCCTTGCATAATTGCGATGGGCGGTCTCACATGTTTGTTTCAGTAGCTGTATCCTGATGGAATAAAGTTTCATGGTTATCCATTAAAAAAAAAGAACTTCGGTACTCTGTTCTTATTCTGCCAAGAAATACTTAGATTTATGAAATATGCTGCTGGAATTTGTCATAAAATCATCATTCCTTTCTTGGATGCAAAAAGTGTTGTAGTAATTGATGTTAGCCATTTCTGAGATCATCATCCTCTTTTAATTTTTTTTATCTTTATCCAATTCATTTCATTATTCCAAATGTGTAAGGATGGGAAGTAATTGATTTGGTATTCCTCTTTTTGCAGCAAGAAGACATACGGAACTACATTGATGACTCTGTTAAACATGGGGTTCAACTTTCTGCATTTCGTAAAGAACGTATTGGAGGTGATTCGCATGGAGTTTCATATTGGTAAGCTAACAATCTTGCAACCTTGATGGTGGGGGGTTAGGTCGGATGAACCCTAGGTTCAGGCTAAGCACCCCCTCTTACAGGATCCCAAGTCACCCAAATCAGAAAAGTCAACCTTCTCAGATGAAGGTCAAATTCTAACACTCAAATCACAAATAAATAGAATAGATGATCTTCAGAATACAGCGATGATCCAATGGTTAGATTAAGAGTAATTAGAGAATAACCAAATCTGAAGCAGAAATTCAGGAAACAAGAGAATTCTAATTACTTGAAATCAAAGATGCAGATCAGCCTAAAAAGCTGGTCGAGTTCCCTTCTTGGCTGGGTAATGCAAACCCCAAAATCTGATGCAAAATTAATGGGTTGATTAAAGTAATTAAAGGAACTTCAGGTCTGAAATTTAAAAACAGACAGAAACAGGAGATTTTTAAAGTAGCAGATTAGAAGATTAGAGAGTCAGATCCTCTTCAAACCTTGGTCGAAGGTCTTTCTTAGGGAGAACTTGAATGCCCCAAAATTTGTTCTGATCTTATGGACAGATCTTTGTCAGATAGAGATTCAAACCAGACATAAAATAGGTTCAAAACAGGGTAGCCGCAGGTTACAAGTCAGGCTTCTTGGATATAGAATAAATCAACCAGAGTATTAGAACAAACAATAGAGGATGATTTAACTCAAATCAGAGTCAATCATAGGCAGAAAAATCAATAGACAAAAGCATTAAATCAGTAACTTACTGGAAGGAGAGAAAATAAAGAGAATAAAGGAATGATAACTGTGGCTTCCCACCAACAGGATAATCTCACCGTCCAAGGCTTCTCACCATGACTGAATCGCATAGCACTCATGAAGAAAAACTTCATCTTTATTCATTATAAATCATATGGAGCCATGGCTCATTACAAGCTATTTATAAAAACTAAAGCATGTTCCTAATCTGAATAGGAAAGTAAAATCCTATTGCTAAGCAACATAAATAAGCATAATAATAAAAGGAACCTTCTCTTGGAAACAGCCTCTCCTGCGAAGCAGGGGGTAAGGCTGCGTATATTTGCCCCTCCCAGACCCTGCAGTAGCGGGAGCCTGGTGCACTGGGTTGCTCTTTTTAATAAAAGGAAACCTTCTCACACAAGGTGAGGGAATTCGAAGCCTATTAAACAACTTAAAATTAAAAAGAACTAACTAAGCCTAATCCCATATGCCTACCTTCTACCCTATTTTAGACCCAATGAAGTGGCCCATTACAATGAAAGCACATGGGATCAAAGTCCCAACACATACATAACCCAACCCAAGGCTTTTTCTATTAAATTAAGTCCATTTATGTGATTATCTGCATCACTTGATAACATCATGCAGTTGAGCTTCATTAAGTTATATGATTGAAATAATAGTTACATTGCTGGTATGGGATGCAGTTTTTTCCTAGTTAATAAAATTTAGTGCAACTGTGCAAAGGTTTCACATGTTTGTTATCATGAATTATGAGATTTATACTGCGGATCTGTCTCCTTTATAGGTATGAAGATGATCCTATAATCGGTCATCGATTGTACCGGGAGATCAGAAAAGTTGAAGTGAAAAGAGTGAAGGCAAAAGGGGCTCCAACTATCCCAACCATATCTTGTCAATGGGAAGCAGTTGCGACAAACTTGGATGAATTTCAAGATGTTTCTGTAAGTTATTGTTTCTGCCGCGGTTTTAATATTCGCAGTTATATATGTTCCAGATAATTGTTACAGACTGCAGCCAATGGCTATGTTTGTTCTGGAAATGTACCACACACACACACACATAAAATCTGCACCAATAAGAAATCTTTATTAAAAGAAGAAAATGGGAAGAAACAGCTATAGAATCAAGAAGAGAAAAGGGCAACATGGGCACGGATAAGTGATTCCCCCCAACTTCCTCTGGTGCTGAAAGATAACCAGATTTTGAATCCTCATCTTAATGGAGTTAGGATGGTATTGATCTGAGAAATCATAGATTTTAAAGTGTCAACCACTATAAGGTCCCAGTGAAACAACACATATGAAGCCAGAGAGACTTACATTTAATTTTTTTTCCTCTTCTTTCCTCTCTCCCTAACATCACTGCTCCTGTTGAGGGAGGAATCACGTTAGCAAACATACAAAACCCTGTAATAACATATAAGCCATGTTACAACTTGTTGCTGCGCACTTCATTTAAATCTGGCTTAGTTGCTTTTGCACAATTTAAAGCTGTACCTGTTCATGTTGATACTGCTTCTGATTGATCTGAATCCACAGCCAAGTTTTTGGTCAAGATATCAAGCGGATGTCATGCTAACAGACATAAATTCCCAGCCTCCCCTGTGATTCTGTGTTGAAGCCTTGAAGTGTTTGATGGTGTCTTCAAAATCTGTTTCTCCTATTTTAAAGTGTAAACCTTGGTAGTAAGTGCTTGCCATGGGGTGGTGTGGGCCTGTGGGGACATTTGATCAAATTTGAGAAGCTCTAAAAAGTTACGATGTGTCAAATTGTTCTCTTTAGTTTGCACATCTGTTTCAGTTACTTAGAATTAGAATCAATATAAAGAATTGGCTGAACAGTCAATTAATTTTGAAGGATATGCTAGCCATTTAAAAGATTGTTTTCTTTCTTACTGAAAAGTCAATTAATTTTTGAGGACATGTTAGATCAGGTCCTATGATTGGGCATCATATTGGGTTCAATTCTGGCCCATATTCTGAGCCATCGAATTAGCATGTACCTGGCCCATAATTTGGGTCGCATTCTGCCACCAATTTTGTCCAAAGAAGAGATCGAGATTGCTGATTTAAGTGAGGATTATTTTCCAGATTTAGTAGCTACGGATTTGCTGATTTGTAGGGGATTTAGCAGTTCTCGTGGGAGCCTAGGAGGACAGCTATCGACCAGCCTGGGGGAGATAATGATCAGATTTCGTGGGCCCCTTGGTCAGCTAGCTGGGAGATAAAGATTGAAGATTAATTGGTCATGCATGGAGGAGGATTTGAATTTTTTAATCCTAGATTTTAGGGAAGAGTTGTTACTTGCGTATGGCTTTTATTAGCTTAGGGATAGTTTCTATTTTAAATTAGATTGCTAATGTAATTAGGACTTTATCTTGTAATGCTAATGTAATTAGGACTTTATCTTGTAACCATGGTTTGAAAACTCGTCTCGACCAGCTAGAGATTCTCGAGATCTCGCCAAGACAGTGCATATTTTTTTTTTGGTTTCGGAATGATGTTTCGGTGGGCAATTGGCCATAGTTGGCTCTGAAACTTTAAGGGAAGCTTGTTTTAGACTTAATAAACATATTTAAATCTTCAAATTGAAAAAAAAAATACCCAATTTGGTGTTTTGGATTTGCACCCTTGGTTGGCAGTAAAGGCCGAACCCTTAATGTAATATTGTCTATTGAGACATAATTGGCAAGTAAAACTAGCAAACTATGCAATAATAGATGAAGACACATAATATTGAATAATTATTTAAGAAATAGTTACAAGACTTAAAAGTTTCTACTACAAACCACAAGATACAGTGAAGTGTTCACAATGCATATTACATAGACACCCAACCCAAGTACAATGAATAATACATTTGTCATATACACCTTACTACCCTAGTCTTCCATGTCTCAACTCCCAAGTCCCAACAATACAACACTATGAGTACTAAGGAGGTCATGATTCTCGAAATATTCGAGATTTCTCCGAGATTCTCGAAAGATTCAAAATTTCGGTCCAGTTATTCGAAACTGTGCATATTTTGTGTCTCGTATGTCATCTCGTCTCGAGATTCTCGAGATATTCGAGATCTCGCCGAGTTTTTAAACTATGCTTGTAACCAATTAGGATTGGATTTGTTTGGAATGTTTCTAGAAGATTTAGGATATAATTGGTTTTATAAATAAAGGAAATAGGCTGGACAGAATAACCAACGATTTAGAGAAAAGAGAGAAATATGGTTTGATAGCCATGAATGCTGTGAGATGCACTGAGGGGAGAGATTCCTTGAGAGGGTAAGATGCCTTTGAGTGGGTGAGCAGTGGTGGGCTGTTAGCCTAGCCGGAATCAACAATAAACCCAAGTACTTACTGGAAGATGGCCAATAGAAAATCCTTTATTGCCTATCAAAGCAGCTTTATCAATGTCAGAGACCCCTGCTAGAAAGAAAAGAGATTTTCCTGGATTGATCCGAAGGCCCAAAAGATCTTCAAATTGCTGTAAGCAAAGACATAATGGTCTCAAGGGATTCTTTAGTAGCCTTGGAGAAGATCATGAGATCAGGCGGATAGGAGAGCTTAATAGACTTGCACTGGGGAATGGGGGAGATGAGCTTTCTGATCTGTACACCATTGGATACTTCTAGAGAGTACTTTAAGAGCCAGAGTGAAAATTGTAGGGGGAGAGAGGTTATCCCTGTGGGACCTTCTTCCCCTAATTCTTTCCATTCTACTAATGAAAAGTCTATACTAATTTGCAAATCCAGATCGGCTAATTGTTCTCTGATAGCACCCGCTGTCGTAGAGATTTCTCGATACTTGCCTTTATACTCTATTACGCCGTCCTTAAGGTGGCAATCTAAAAGAAAGATTGAATGAAATGGCTCCCTCTTGTAGCTCGCTGGCTGGATGTAATATAGGTTTGGAAATAGTTTTGGTTTTCTTGCTAGGTGCGCTCCTGACTCTCCATTGGGCTCATCCATTGCTTGGTTGAGTACTTAAGATACATATAGTCTTTATATTGTGGTAGGCCTTTTCTTTCTGCTGGTCTAAGAAACTATATCCATCTCTTTCTGTCTTTATAGTCTTTATATTGTGGTACGCATATTGATCTTTTCATTGGAAGCAAGCATATGTTGATCTGGCTTTCTATACAAAGAAGCCTCTAATTAACAAAAAAAAAATAATGATAATAAAAGGAAAGAAACTTCTTAGGATAACCTATGATATGAAGATCTTGAAGCTGCAAGCTGTTCAAACCAGGCCCCACGAGATAAGGTTCCTGAAATTCCGAAAACCTAAAACCACGCCATAAAAAACTTCTCCAAACTGCTCCACAAAATCTGGTATCCAGAAAAACCAGATCTGAACCAATTCTTGAACTGCAAGAATTGGTTGGGCCATATGAACCGAACCAAACCAATTCTATGTTATTTCCTCCTTGTTTGAAAAAAACTCGCCCTCGAGTTTTGTAGAATGCAAGAATCTTAAACACAGGATCAACAACCATCCTTGACCGTACTAAATCATTGATCAATCCACGATTCAATGGTACAAAATCAGTGACAAAGAGTCAGTTGTTGAAGTTGCAATGTGCAACCACAAATTTGACTAGTTCGATCAAAAGATCAGCCAGTTTATGTTCCTCTATGGGTGGCTCTTTTACGATTACTGGAGTCACTTCATTCTCCATCGATGGTGGCTTGTCTTCTTATTCTTCCACCATTGTTCGACGACTGAGATCAGCTTGTTGAAGGAAAATTCCATAAGATTAGATGTAATCAACGAATGGCCCTTAAACTCCTTAAACTGTCATCGAGAATCTTCAAGATTCGCTTCAACTTTTCGCAAGTTCTCTTGCATGATTTGAAGTTGTTGATGTATAGAAAACAAGAGGGTAGGATCCATGTTATCTGTGGCCATGTTTGGCTTTGATACCAAGTTGATGCAGATCAGGGATGATATGCTAGTGATGGGCTTGCTTCGAAGATTAAAAAGAAAAGATTTTGATTTGATGGTTGATATGGGCGGGCAAGAGCTGATAGAATAGTTTCAGATCTGATATCCAAGAAGTTGCAGGGAAGAATAATCAGAAAATTTAGAACCGGGGGGGGGGGGGAGGGAGAGAGAGAGAGAGAAGAGGGAAGATAGAGGGAAAACATGGGGAAGAAAGAGGGGAGAGTTGTGAGCTTTTACAATGTATTTATGGGGGCTTTTGAGCCTTTACAATGTATTTATAAAGCTGTGAAATAAAAGAAAAATAAAACTGCACTCTTAAACTACCTATTGATGGCTGAGTTGGCTGTCCTTTATTGACTAAAAAATTGACCCTGAATTCCCTCCCATCAACCACCTGTGCTATGTTCTTTCTTCACTCAGCCACCTAACAACAATCTAATAGACAAGGTAACCTCCTGCTAAAAAAGGTAGAATTCCTAACTAAAATAAAAATAACAACTAAACTCTAATTAACATATATATATATATAGTATGAAGAAGATCTTGAAGCCGCGAGCTGTTCAAACCAGGTTCCATGAGATAAGGTTCCTGAAATTCAGGAAACCTATAACTGCAGGCCATAAAAAAACTTCTCCAAACTGCTCCACGAAATCTGGTTTGTAGAAAAACCAGATCTGAACCAATTCTTGAACTGCAAGAGTTGGTGCCAAATGAACCGCACCAAACCAATTCTGCATTAGCATATTTTTGAATTAAGGGTAAGAAGTATGTTCATTCAACGGTGTGAGACATCAGCATTTTGTGCCTTTTGCTTTTGGGCACACTCCTTTAACCTTTTGCTTTGAGGTGAATGTCAAGGAACACTTTTCTATGTCTAGTAAGATGGTATTCTTTGGTTGATAGTCAGAGACGTATGAAGTTACTCCGAATCTTGGGGGTTCATAACCCTTCATGCAAAGGGATATTTTTTGTTTTTGTTTGGGGGAGGGGGGTGGGAATGTTATACTTGTTTTATACTTTGTTGGTTCTTGGTGTACAGTATGTTTACGAGCAAGGTATCAAAACTCGGAACTTGACCCCAACTTGACCCTGGGAAAAACCGTCGAGATCTCGGTCGAGTTGGTGCATTTTTTTTTCCCCAACTTGAAACTTGGTCTCGGTGGGTTTTAGACCTAGTTTGGGTCTGAAACTTGGTACTCAGCCTATTTTAGGCCATTTAAACACAATGGCACTAATCAGATTTTGCAAAAACAAAGTCCAAATAGGAGTTTCACTTCGGACCCTAGGTTGGTAGACGACGATGTACTAAAATACCCTACTCTACACATAAATTAGTAATAGAAAGCAAGCAAAACATTCAATTAATGTAAAACAACTTAGGTAATTGACTCTTATCTGTATTGATTAATTCAAACTAAGAGTGTTCCGGTGCCAAAGTGAATGGAAAGGTTTTTTTTTTTGACAGTCTGTCCAAAGCACAGTTCTTGCCTCTTAAATGCTCATAATTGGAAATGTCTGGTCCCTGCTTATGATTAGTCCTCATTAAACAATTTCATCTACTTTAGGGGTGGAAAGTAATTGTTGACCCCTAACTTTTGGTTTATGATTGCTGCTTTTACATTATGATGTGCATTGATTGTACTTTTCCCCTTAACAAATGCTTCAATTTCTGTCTAAACGTAGAAAGGTTTTAGCTTGCTTAGTTTTCCAAATTTGTTGCCAAGATGAAAAAAATTATTGATATGCCTTTTACTCCTTCCTATCTTTTACCTTTTTTTATTAAACCTTATCCACTTCACAGGAGAAACTTTTCTCAAGTAAAAATAGAACAGAGGCTGCGGTTGGAAAGAAGTTAAAGGTAGACATGCTTCCAGAGATAGAGAAGATCTACAAGGTATTCAGCATTTCTTTTCTGAAATGATATGTACTTAATTCTATTCAATTTTGACATGGCATCTTCTGTACTCTCATTGATGCTTATCTTGTTTTGTCTTTTCTTTTGAAGTGGTAATTGCTCTGACCTTTTGTTGATTGTTGTGGATGAAGGTTTTTCCTCTAGTGATTAACTATGGTTTATTACTTTCCCTGATTCCATTCTCTTCTTTTTTGCTACAGAGGAAAGAGAGGTTGCTGAAAAAGCAACATCGACAAGCTCTCCTTCTTGACAGCTGTTTGACTGCAGATGGCGTTGGTGCAGGGCGTTCGCTTCGTGACAGAAAGCCTGTTACTTATACATTTGGTAAGAGCAAAGAATAATTTATCTCAAGAAAAGCAGAGGAAGTAAATGACTTTATTTGGTTCTTTAATGATTTACTGGTTAATTGATGGTATGAGGGTGCATTTTTGGCTAATTGATTGTTAATTTGAACACTTTTGTAGATGAGTTTGATCGGTCTATCAATGAGGCCATTAAAATAACCAAGTAAGAATTTCTGCACTTAGAGCCATATACGTGTTTCTTTTTCTTTGCTTTCAAATTCTACTTATTAACAGAGGTCAATCTTCTATTTATGTTACTATGTTGTTTTGATGACATGACATTTATGGTTTTCTGCAGGCGGAAACAGCCCTCCCCAGAACATGTTATCAAAAGAGAAGTTGGGACAACGTCTGAGCCTTCTACTAATGGCAAATGGCATGGTCCATCGCATGCCCTGCAGCATGAGTCCTATGATGCGCTGTCACCAAAGTCAAATGATTATGAAGAAACCGATGCAGAGCATCATAAGTCTGGACCACTAGATCGCAGGTATTTCAACTGCCCCTCTCCCCATTCTGATAATCATTGATTGTGGTAAATGATAATCTATCTAAACACTGAGTCCTTATGATATGCAGCGATCGGCGAAGGCAGAGGCCCCAGAGGTACTCAGAGAAAGAGTTTGTTGAAGCTGTATCAGATAATGAAGCAGACTTTGACAGTGATGATGATATAGTTGGAGAAGCAGTGTATGATGAGGAGTATCTGAGGAGCCGAAAACAAAGGAAGAAGGTATCTAGCAGCTCAGAGGGAGATGAGGAGTACCGTTGGGATGAGAATGTTGAAGAGGAGGAGGAAGAAGAGGAAGATGATTCTTTGAGCGTTAGTGAAGATACTGATGAGCATCTTAGTTCTAAGAAATTACCTAGTCGAAGCAAGAGAGGAGCCAAATTAAGGTCAGTTGATGAGCTTCAGTCAGGTTTGAGACGAAGCAAGAGGGCTACTCGAAACCGAATTAATTATCAACAGTATGAGATGTCTGAATCAGAAGCAGATTCTGTGAAACATGAGAAACCAAATGCTTCAGACAGGCAATCAGATGCAAGCAATGATGTGGAGTACTCCATGGGAAGTCAGGATTCTCAGGGTGATGAGGATGATGAGGAAAGGAAAGTTGATCAACCAGTTCAAGAGTACCGTGAGACGGTAGAAAAGGAGCAAAGCCAGCCACCTGAGAAAACAAATAGCACAGGTGAGGAGGAATCTAATGGTGTACGAAAAAGACGATTTCTGGACCTAAATGAGCTTGCTGGTTTTGATGATGGCCCTGACACACCAATGAAAGATGAAAATACGGACAATTTCTAGACTATCCTCTCTTATGAATCCACCCTCCTTTGGGGCTCTGCACACTGGCTGCTGTGGGAAAGTGGGGGTTCGTACACCCCTTTCTGGGTCAAGCTGGATGCATGGTGGGCCATATTCCTAAATTTTGCTATTATTTCATGAAAGGGAGCACAAAATGATGCAGAGATTAAGGTGAGCAGCCATTCTAATGTAATTTATTCAGTGATTTCCAGCAGGGAGCACAAAATGATGCAGAGAATTGTGTAGATAGGTTAGTCATCTTAATACTTCTTCCTCCGGAGCAATTTATGCTATGGGATGGGAATTTGTAGGGGAGTCCCTTACTGGTCTGCTCATTTTCCAATCAATGTACAATATCCATGAAGCTGATACGGTAACAAAAGAAATTTGTTGGCTTTGAGTTGTTTGAGCCCCTAAATTTCATTTTCATCAAGTGAGCCACCTTAAGTTTCATTCTTGCAGGATAGTAACCATTAATTTGCATTAGTTGTTGGGTTTCATGGTTTGCTGGCCAAATGATATGATCTGAACACTCATTCTCTTGTAAGAGTGATGCCATCCTCTCTTGTGAGGTAATCTGATGTTTTATGTCTCCTTTGTTTACTTGTTAGGTTGGTGCTATCCTCCCTTGTTAAGGTAACTGAAATATTTCTTGTGTCCTAGTTTTGATTCTTAGATTCTCAAGGAAGCGAGAACTTTTAGTTTGTTTTTTTTTTTTTGTTTCCCGCTTCTGGTTAAATGTAGTTCCATAATGATTGTGTTTGTAGATGTAACTTATTATGCTATACTCTACCATCATCTGATTACATATTGGATTCGCTAATCACTTGGTTCCACCATGAACAATTTGAGTTTAGCTGAACATACAAATTATTTATAAAATCATTCTGAACTCATGCACAAGCTTTGGTGATTGTTGATATTGTTAATGACATGGCATATGGATGACCAATTGTCTGTTATAATGCAACTGATCTTGATTGATTGTTCCTGCACATTTTGGCTTGTCTGCATTATTGATCTATCTAATTGCTTCGTTTGGTGCTTCTTCCATGACTTCAACTCTCCTTTTTTCTGGGCTTCTTCAAGAGCTTGGATCAGTTGAGCAACTGTTGCACCTTTCCACTATCCCTTTCACTCCATGGTTTTAAGAATTCAATAGGAATTGATGGACACTGGTTCTAGTTTTTCCCTGATTGAGGAAGAAATAGGAAATTAAGATCAGCCATGGTACCATTTAGATCTCAATATCCAGCTATTATCTTTTTCTTTAATTAGAAAAAGGTACAAAAAAACGTTGCAACTCACTTCTTGTAGCTATATCCACAAGTTTTTAATGTTCTTGAAGTGTCTCCCATGGAGGATGGAACTCTAAACCTTAGTACCCCTTTGGTGGCCAAGAAGGGGAAAAAGGTTATTTGGAATAACATTATTAACAGGGTTCGTTCCAAGTTGGGTCTTTGTAAAGCTCCAAAAGCATCATGTAGGGCATGGTATAAGTTCACGATATTGGATCAGAGATCAATCACCCCAAAAATCGATATGGGATCGGATACAGATTAGAGTATCGACATGGTATCAGATGGTTTTGCCTCAGTTTTTCTTGAAAAAAACACCTTAATGACCTTTTTACCCTTATCTGTTCAATTACACTGGAATAGATCGGCCGACACTATCGATTCCAAACAAACACATAAAACTCATGTTGTAGGGTCTGCAACATGCAAGGGCAAGAGCAAAAGGATACAAGAAAGTAGAGGCTTTGTTGGATGGCCATTGGAAATGTTTAGGATTTTTCTGACTTAGTCTTCTTTGCTTGATAAATTGTAGGGGTGTAAGTTTGGCCCTAACAGTCTGAACCCGCCTTGGCCCACCCTGGGCCCGAACAATGCCTGGGCTGTGATACACTGGCCCTGAGGGTGGGTTAGGGTTGAGAATTTCTGACCCTGAGTCAGGGCCAGGCCGAGCCAGGGTTGATGCCTTGGGTTGAGCCTGGATTGGCCCAACTTGACCCAATCTTGTCTTCTTCTTCTTCTTGTTAGTATAACGATAGGGTTCATCGTTGTCCATGTAATTCCATTCTGGATCATCTTGGCCATAACCTTTGGCAGCACATGCATTGTTGTCTTGATTGCATCCATACTGTTCACAACCAAAACCCATACCCATGCTGCCACCATAAGAGCCAGTTGCATAGCTACCATCGCAACTCATAGAGGAAGCACCACTAACAAAATTATCACTACCACTGCCACTGCCACTGCCACTGCTTGCAATATCATAGCTTCCACCATTGGCGCTGCCTCCATACCCAGCAACATTTCCACCACCAAAGCCACTTCTACTTTCACCTGTAGCACCATAATTAGGGCCAATTAGGGTCAGCCCAGCTCATCCCTAAGGGTGGGTTAGGGTTGGATTTTTCTGACCTGAGTTAGGTTGGATTGGGGTTTTAAAATGCCCTGCCCAACCGACCCTGTTGCAACCCTAATAAAATGGATGTAATTTTTACTCTTGAGGGACATCTATTTATTTCGGTAGCAACTAGGCAACCTCAAAAGGCTAGGGTAGGACCGTAGGTAAGTTAAATCCGGTTTTAAAAGAGGATGCAACTATCTCTAATTTTGGGTTTTTTTTTTTTTTTTTTTTTTGATAGTAAAAACAGAAATTTTTATTATTATTAAGAAAAAAGAACCCTGCATGGCACTATGGTGCCTACGCCTAAATACAAAGTGGGGTGAAGTGAGTACTCCACCTTATGAGGAATGCAAAAAACCCTGCCCATATTGATGCTCCTGGTGCATTGTGATTGCCCCCACTTCCAATTAGAGAAACTTCTCCCTCATTATTATTAGGGTAAGTGTTTCCTGTGAGGAGAGCATGCGCAAAAACATCAACAGAGGTGTCAATATTGCATTTCATTGGGGTGGGGTGTTGGAGTGTTCGTTCACCTGTTAATGTCTGGTGCAAGAGCCACGCTCCCCACAAAAGGCAAACATTCTATGTGGGAGTATGGGGGGGGGGTTTGGAGCGTTCGCTTCACCAGTCAGTGTCTGGTGCAGGAGCCATGCTCCCCCACAAAGGGAAAAAATTCTGTGAGAGAGTGTGCATCCTACATCCAAACAGAGGGGCGAAATGACCACCCCATGAATGGAGGTAATACGTGCCCTATTGATTCCACTGTATGCTCTCCCATTGGCCCAGAGTACAGGCCCTGTTTCCCATAGGACATAGAGAACTATTGCCCTATTATGAGATAGGTAATCATGACCATAATCTCATCCTCAGAAGAAACCATTCAAGAATGTGATAGACTTAGTTAGTCAAATCACATAAGCAAGGTTAAACCAAGCCCCACTGCTCTAACACTACATAATCCTCAACTTCTCAAGTGCTTCGATGATTTTCCTTCCTACTACCACTTCCATTCCCACCATCCCGCATTTCTTTCTTTTTCCATCTTTTTCATCGGTTCCCCACACTTCTCTACTACAACTACAAGACTACAACCATCACACTTTTATCAATTGTTATAAATAAAAAAAAAAAACTACAACCACCACATTTTTTTTTATGAAAGAAAGAAGAAATTATCAAAAAACAAAAAAAATGTGGTGGTTGTAACTGACCTTTAATCCACAGGAAAGGTACATCATCCATTCAAAAAAACCCCAAATAGGAACATAATATATAGTAGGACCCACCCATCTCTGTACATAAGAGAACTGAAACTGTCATGTGCAGCACCTGTGAGGCGCTGTGCATTTATCGCCTTACCCCTGTTCGGGTTAAGGCATTGGACAGGGGTAAGGCGGTAAATGCGCAGCGTCTCATCTCAGGTGCTGCACATGGCTGCCCGGATTGACAGGAGCCGAGTCCTAGCAGTAGAACTGAAATTCCACACTACTTACTACTACTGCTAAGCTCTACTCTCTCTATTCAGAATTCCCAGATTCTAAGAGTTTTCTGGCACTGATTGGTTCGCCACTTTGCCCCTCTTTTTGGAAGAAGCCCGGCGGTACCAGTAAAACAGAGACTTGTCCTTGTTCATCAGTTTCATCTGCTTCTTGTTGCCTGAGACCGACTTCTCCTTCTCTTCTTTCTCTGTTATCACCTTCTCTTCTTCTTCTTCGGTATCCTTGGTAGAAGATTTACCCTTTTCCTTAGCCATCTCAAGAGCTCTAATTAAGTTCTCCAGGGAAGTTTTTGCTTCTCCCTTTATGGTTTTGGGCATCAAATTCTCTGCAACATCAGCAGGGCTCATCTGGGTTTCTTCCAACAACCCACGAATCCTATCGAACAAACTATGTGATTTAATGTCCAAGTAATTCTCTGCAAGTACCTTAAACCCTTCAAAGCAACAGTAAGACAGCTCAATATGCATATCCATTCGACCACTCCGTATGAGTGCAGGGTCCAGTTTCTCCACATGGTTTGTGGTGAAAACGATGATTCGTTCCTCACCACAGGAAGACCAAAGCCCATCTATGAAGTTGAGAAGCCCCGAGAGAGTTATATCGCTGGTGTTGTTCTTGTCATTACCCTCTTCTTTAGGTTTTGGGAGGTTTCGATTTGGGTCATTTTCATCTTTCTTCTCCTTTTCCTTCTCCTTCTTCCTCTTGCCGGTGAGATCGAGCGAGCAATCGATATCTTCGATGACGATGACGGACTTGCCGGAGGTCTCGATTAAGAGCTTTCGCAGCTCCGTATTGTTCTTCACGGCGGTGAGTTCGAGGTCATAGATATCATAGTTCAACAGATTTGCCATGGCGGCGATCATGGTGGTCTTTCCGGTACCTGGAGGGCCGTACAATAAGTAACCCCTCTTCCAAGCTTTGCCGATCTTGGCGTAGTAATCTTTGCTGTTACAGAAAGTGAGAAGATCATCTTCTATTTGCTTTTTCTTCAATGGGCCCATAGCTAGATTCTGGAAGGTGGCCCGGTGCTGGAAAGCCACGTGGGTCCAGGAACCACTACCCCTCCAGCTATGGCCGGAGTTGTTAGTGTAGAGCCGCCGCTGGCGGTTGCGCACCACCACATCCTTCCCTTCCTCGAGCACATGGCGGAGGTAAGAATTAATGACGAGATCTCGGTGGCGCTTGTGAAAAGAAAGCCTGAAAGAACGCTTTTCCTCGGAGTGATTATCGCCGTAGAAAGGGTTTTGACGGTTGGTGGTGGAGACATGGGATTTCCACCAGAACTTGACTCCTTGAAATTGATCGGTGACTTCCTCGTGGTTGTCGAGATTGAGAACCAATTTTGCAGAGTTGGTGGTGATATCGGCTTTGAGTCGCTTGGCTTGTGTGGAAGAATGGGTACTGAGGTAGGCTTCGATGGAGGTGTAAGCCTCGTTCCGGCTAAAACGACCGCCGCTTTGTTCGTGGAAGCTGATTTGCATGTATGGATTCACCATATTCATAAGCTGGAAAAAGTATATCTGTAACAGATCACGGAGATGTCTAGGGAAGTACTGTTGAAACATGGCTGACATGAACATGATTCCTGCAACTATTGATCCTAATCCAGCCCATGTCTCACCACCCATCATCATCATCATCTCCTCCTTCTTAGCGGGATTTTGATCAAATTCTCTAGTTTCTCACCAAATCAAACACTCGAGTTCGATCTGTTCTATCTACTATTTTATACACTTGGATATGGGCAAGCGAAGTGTCTCACTCTGAGTCTTAGTCTCACACACTCTCACCTCGTGGGAAGAAATAAAAAGGCCAGCACTCTTCCCTTGTTCATTTGTTTCACCTGCTTCCATTTATTTATATGGAGGGAAAAGAACAGGTGTCATCATCGGATTGTAAGTGTAGGTGGGGGAGGACAAAACTGGGCAAGAGTTCCCTGCCTGGTCGTGTAACCCCTGTACCGATGCGTGGGCGATGCGTGGGCTAAAAGAAAACACACAAATTTTTTTATTTCACAAGAGACGGAACAATAAATCGGTGCACTCTTATGTGGGTGCACGAACCACACCACCAGGTAATGTTCTTTTTCTAAGGCAAACCACCTAGTCATCGAAAAATGACTGTTGCACTTTGGTCATTTCCATTTTTTCAAGGGCAGACATTACTTACGTGTCTGGGTGCAGGGCGACGTGTGGTGTGCGACTAAGGGTGTCAATTGGGACGGTTCTCGATACTTGGGACAGGACGGTACCGATATCGGTACCAAAAATGTCAATCCTAGTACCGTCCCATTTACTTAACGGGACCAAACCTAGATCCCAGTCCCAATAACTAGCGGGACGAGATGGTACCGGTTCCTAAACAATTCTAGACATTGTAGAAAAAGGAAGAAGTTTAATTGTTCGTAATGGAAAAATTCGATTGTGTTTTCCTCTTTGATTTTCCAAACAAAACCTTATTATCACACATGTCACTGTCACATGGTACTACTAAGTGGAAAAAAGAAAAACCTGGTACATAAAGTTGCTTGCTTGCAGGAAGAGAGAGTAGCACTGAACCAGAATTTTGAGAGGCGATACTTCAAGAGCTGCGGCTGTTCACTTGTTCCTTTTCGTATTCATAACGTAATTAATGAAACCCTAATGCATCATAAATATAATTCTTATACCTTATTTTTTCTCCCAAAAAAAAAAAAGATCTTATATATTTTTTCTTTTTAAACGGTACTAGTATGTCCGGTACCATTCCGGTACCTTATTGGTATTTTGGTACTGGTACCGTTGGGAATCCCGTCCTAGAATCGTCCCGTCCCATTTATCATTCGGTACCAAAATCAGATACCAGTACCGTCCCATTTACTAATGGGACGATACGGTATCGGGTTTTAGTGGGACGGTATTGGGACGGTTCCCGGTTCCGGTCCCAAATTGACACCCTTATGTGCGACTGGGTGGCGTTCTTTCTCCCTTTTTTCCAAACTCATATAAGAGGGAAAAAAGAACTCTGACCTAGCAGTAGAGTGGGATGACATGACCGCCCCCACCCCTCATGAAAGGCAAAAATCCTGCTTTGTTGAAGTTTCTGCGTGTGTGTTCCCATAAGGGTGTAAATCGGTCCGGGATCAGGTATTTGGTTTGGTTCCGATTCGGTTCCAAATAGTGGCAATGAGATCCAGATCCAGACCAAACCAAATTAATAACACATATTTCAAATCCAAGACTTTAATCAAATTATATTCGGCTCAAATTGGTTTAGGTTATTCAGTTTGGATCCGGATTTGGATTCGGTTCCACATTGATACCCTATGTTCCCATTGTCCCTGCGCTCGTGCTGGTATCATAGTCCTAGATAGAAAACTGGAACTCTTCCCCATAAAAGTGAGGGATGTGTTCTCTATCTAAGAGTGTGGTCCCTACCATAACGCAGGGCCAATGGGAATATGCATGGAAGGCGTGTGGAGGCATCAACAGAGACTAGATTTCAACCTTTCATAGTGGGTGGGGCGGTCAGTTAGCCCCATCCAGCGTCTATTGAAAAATAATCCTCTCTAATTCTCTAAAGTTGTGCAGTGTGGCAATGCTAGGTGTAGATGTGGACATGTGGTAACTCGGACATCCAATGATTCGAGTTCAGCATAAGTTAATAACCTCAGACCGTTGGATGTCCGAGCTGTCAGGTGTCAACATCTCCACCTAGCACTGTCGCACTACACAGCTTTAGGAATATGAGAAGATTAAAATCCGCTTCTGCCACACTCCAGAAAGTCTGTTTTTTTTTTTTTCATGAGAAAGAGATGAGGATGATGATGTGGATCCAACCTCTTTATTGAACTTTTCTATGAAATGAATTCAGATTACAAGAGGGGAATGTACCAAGACATAAGTGTGAATTTTACTTACCCCAAATGAATTTTGAAACCTAATTTAGGAAGAGATAGTTCCTCCGGTTTAACAAATGACAATGGAGGAAGACGCCATTATAGAAATAAGGATCACTCTCACTGCCCCGCCATACGTCTTCTTAGTTTCTAGTGGGCCATTAAGCCCCTCTCTCTCTTTCTCTCTCTCTCTCTCTCTCTCAATTTCAAGGTAGAAGACGGCCAAGCTATGTAAAAGACAAAGATGAAAGATGCCATAGACAGATTCTAAGGAGCTGTAAAGGGACCAAGTGGGCGACTACTCACTAAAGAGGGCATGTGGGATGGGAGGGGCAGCGAGGGCTTGGGCTGCGTTAGGTGCTGCCGTGGGGTGTACGTTGGCAGTACTCCAATTACCAATCTCTACAAACAGGGTGAGGGCCCCAGGGCCATCGACCTGGGCATTGTTTCTGCCGCAAGTCGAAAGTGTTTTAATTAATGAGTCAATTATATTTCAATAGTCACCATCGATGATGAAGTGGAGAGTCTACACATCTTGTTCAGGTTCGCCTTCCACGCGCCCACCCCAACAGAACTGCCGACGAATGTAGAAGAAAGAAATCAAAGATCCAATTGGTTTGGTATTGTGTATGTGACATCACCATACTCACGTCATAACGTTGGTCGGTTGGGTTGATCCTCTCTTAAAATTTTTAAAGTCATTAGATAGAGAAATGAAGAACCATCTCGGAAATAACCATTAAAGTAAAACTGATGATAAAATGAGAGAAAAGTCCTCTAAGAAGATGCTGTAAGATTTTCATTTTGTGGATTAGCATAGTTCTATTTTATTTTCATAAAATTGGTTTAGTTGTGTTGATGAGAACTGTTTTAATGGTATGAGTTCAGTTACTATGTGTGGACCTAAAGTGTTGTTTCCTTAATGAGAAGGAAACCTTAGTTTCTATGCAGGGTTGGTCCCTACCCTCACCATTATAAATAGTTGTCACTGACTCATTAAGTGACTAACCTAAGAAAATTTAAAGACAAGTGAAAGAGGGTAGACCAGACCAACGCAGTTCGTGTGCGATAGAGATCGTTAAGAATTCGATTTCCACAACCATGGATCCAGGTACGTCAATCACATCCCTGGATTTACTTGTATGATCATTGATCTCCATGAGTATTCCGCATGAATTATTTTATCAGATGCAAGATGCATGTTTCTGTTAATATCAAATGAAACAATATGTTTATTATAAATTTTATTTCAATCGGTCCGATTTTGGTTATTTGGATTTGTTTCAGTGGGTTTACATTTTGACAAGGTGAAATAAAAAAAGAATCGGATGAATTTAACCAAAATCTGAATCATTATGCATTCGATCTGGTTTTACTAGTTTTTGTTTGATTTTCGTTATTCAGTTTATAATCGATTTACATGCGGTTCGTAGTACCAATTTTAGGAAATGACAATGAAGACAACTTTAGCTTTTCAAACCCTATATATTCCTATGTTTCCCCATTATCCCCCAATCTCCTCCTCCACTCATCTTGTTTCCCATGCCTATTTGATAAAAAAAAACCATTCCATTTTCACACTTCCTTCTTTTCCTTTCATGTTCTTTGTTATTTTATTTTTTTTTCTTCTCCACTCTAACATGTTAAACAAGCTATTTTTTCCATTAGCAGGTAGAGTTTTATTAATCCATTTTAATATGACCCATCATTTTCAATCCGTACTTGAACATATATATTATATAATTATTCCCAAGACATTTTACTTATTGAAGACGATGTGGATTAGGTAGAAAGAGGGTTTCAAAAACTTGAAAGTCATTTTATGCAAGTTATATATATATTTTGGGAGAAGGATAGATATGCTAGCGGTATATGATATGCTAGGACCGTATTTGTCTATCTCTCTCTTCTACCCTTTGAAATAACTCTCTTACCCTTCAAAGGGGGAAAGAGAAAGACAAGACACATAGAGCGCTAGCATACGGTATACTGCTACCATACCCAGCCTTTTCTCTATATTTTTTTGGGAGAAAGTTCCACACTCCCATTATTCTATTTCTCTCTTCCCCCATATGAAAAGACACATCTGCCCCTTTGTTTTGAAGAGGAGAGAGATAGACACATGGAAGTGCTGGTATAGACCACATTCCCGGACAAAAAAATTGCTTCAGACTCGGCTTCTGTTCAGCACCTGCCCAGGCTACACGTGCAGTGCCGGACACAGTGAGACGTGAAAAGACCGCCTCACACCTTGCCCAAGCAGGGGTGAGACGGTCTTTTCAAGTCTCACTGTGTCCGATGCTACACTTGCAGCCCGGGCAGGATGCTGGATAGAATCCTTTTGGAAACTACTTTCCATATTTTTTTTATGCTAATATGGGTCCTATGTAAAAATCTCTTTTTATCCTTGCATTAAATATAATATTAAATAACTTTTAAGAATGAAAAATAAAAAGTTAGATTACAATCTTCTTTGTAACTAAACGACAAGATTTTCCCCATACAATATTTTGTAGGGAAATTAAATAAAGTAGTTAGCATCCACTTCAGCCACATATATGTACTTATGATATACGCAAGCACTATCACATAGAAGGTAATGGTTGCAGCTTCTTTCCCAAACTAACTAGCTCTTGTCACTTCAACAACCGCACCATGGCTTCCCTTGTTTCCATTAAAGGGGCCATAATTTACTCACACCAGTTTTGGACTGTTTGTATGATTCTCTCAATAAAATTTTCTTTAGAATTTTAAAATAACTCTAGTGACCCTAACGCACTACTACAAAGAAAATGAATAAGAAAATAGAAAAATTGGCCCACATTGTAATCATAGAGTGGAAATAATTTGGATTCATGTTGCGTGATTGTTTCCTCTCCTTATTTTTCTCCATTTCTATGTTGGGAATAACCCTACAGTAGATAACTCTGTGATCTTGAATGCCTTCATCATCAGTTGGGTCTCTTCATTTACAATTTGGATCCTCTATTGTCGAGCTGCCCTGCAGTACCCTACTGTCGAGAAATAGCAAGACAGGAAATGACCGCCTTACCTCCACTCGGGCAAGGTGCTCGGGCAGAGGTAAGACAGTCATTCCTCGCCTTGCTGTGTCTCGACAGTAGGGTCCTGCCGGGCAGCTCGGCAGTAGAGAATCTGGATCCCTCCATTTAATAGAAGAAGTTTTTAGATTGGATTCCATCAGACCTACAGTGTTGGTAATACACATGTGTACCGTCACTCAAAAGTATCCCACATTGGAGAACTTTGGCATTAGATGTCTACATCCACTAAGTGGGTCTCTCCACTTAATAGCTTAAGCTTTTGAGTTATGATAGTTTAAGTATATGATGTCCAAAAATCAAATGGTCTAAATGGGCCTAATATACTTTCCTAAAAAACATCTAATGCATGATGTTTCGTCTCTCCTTTGTCCACATCGTTACTGTTTAATTCATTTCAACCAAAACATCATTGAAAGATACTTTTTATCTTTTGCATTCTTTATGTCGTGAATCCCACGTGTTTCATATCACTTTACATCAATTGCATTTCTAATCAAACACCCCAATTAAATTTTTTTTTGGAAAAATTACATGATTAGCTATTTTTGGGTTTTCATTTACAAAACTATCCACCCTATGTTTGAGTTAACAAAAATAGACAAAAACAAGTTAAGGTTTACAAAACTGGACAAAATAGTGTCTCTCCCTCTCACACTTATTTTTTTAGACATTTTTACCCCTATCATTGCCTTCTCGCCCAGGCATCCTCCGTTCCCTGCAACCCTACCCTTGTCCCAGCCACCACCATTCTCTGCTACCCCAAGTAACAAAGGAAAAAAAAAAAAGAGATTTTTTCAGAGGGAAATTGCTGAGGAAGGAAGGAGAGTCACTGTTTTGTCTAGTTTTGTAAAATTAAACTTGTTTTTGTCTATTTTTGTTAACTCAAACATAGGGTGGACAGTTTTGTAAATGAAAACCCAAAAGTAGCTAATCATGTAATTTTCCCTTTTTTTTCATGCTGTCTTTATATTTTATTTTATTTCCCTTTACACCTAAAACCGAATAGAGCATAGGCATCTCAGTTGACTTCCTCAATGTTATTGCATATGAAATCTTTCATGGAAGAGGTAGAGTCTTCAAAAAAACGGAGTCTTCCAAGGGTGGAAGAGGAGTCCTATAAAAGGAGAGAGGTGTCTACCAAAAGCAGTAGTGATGATCCAAGCGACAGTATAAAGAGTACAATATGGAGCAACATGTGTACAAGGACTAAGCGAAGAGCCAATTTAGAGAATGAGAGGAGAGAGAAGGATGTATCGGGGGCTTGAGGTACACTAAACAAAGTTTGATCCAACTTTCACTTTGTTGATGTAACTGGTTTCGCCGAATCATGTAAATCATTTGCCTCTTATGTATGTTCTTTTTTTTTCTTGTTCTCGTTGATATTGTATATACGTTTTTGTTTGCCGAACGCAATCCTATGGGCGTATACAGCTTTGTGTGACACACACTTTTGTGTTTTTCTCACACTGGGAGCATAATGTTGTCCCCCCCCCCCCCCAACAAGTGATGTCAAAGCTAATGGTTGTCGATGATCAGGGAGATAGTGAGAACACACAATGTTATTGAGAGTGGTCAATGAGATTTCTTTAAAAAAAAATGTAGGGAGTTACCATGAATTGCCATGGTAAAGGTAGCATTTTGTAGGATAGGAATGGTGTGGTGGGCATTCCTACAACATGGTTTGAAGGAAGATGATACATCCTCAAGGTGAAAACGGAGATTAAGAGATTAGAGGGTCATTGTTTAGTCATTTGAAATATTATCACTAGAGATGTGTTGGTTGAAGAATCTGGTCGAAATGATGAGATTTCAATCATTCTATGTTGGGTGAAGAATGGAGCTGAAATGATGTGCATGTCGACTATTCAAGGGACTAGCACTATAGGTGTGTTGGGTGAAGAATGGGTCGAAGCTGAATAGGTGTGGTTGGTCATTCATTCGAGGGACTAGCACTGAGGATGTGTTTGGAGAAGAATGAATTATCGATCATTCCATGAACGTAGTCTTCAAAAGAGTGGAAGAGGTGGAGTCTTCTAAGGTGGTTGAAATCTTCAAGTGAGGTGAAGACTTCCAAGATAATGGAAGAGGTGGACTCTCTAGTTTCCCAAAAAAATAAAAGAAGTGAAATCTTCCAAGTGGTTGAAGTCTTCAAGAGAGTGGAGTCTTCCAAGGGTGGAAGAGGAATACTAGTCCTATAAAAGGAGAGAGCTAGGTGCTACCAAAGGGAGTAGTGATGATCGAAGTAAGCAGTCAAGATGTGAGGATCCAAATGAGAACCCAAGGGGTACAACGTGGATGCAACATGTGTACAAGGACTAAGCGAAGAGCCGATGTAGAAAAGATGACAGAGAGAGAAAGGTGTACCTGGGACTTGAGGTTTGGGTATCAAATCACAGCTATTATACTGTATCTATTCTCTTGATTCTTAGTGAAAGTTGGATCTCACTCTATTGATGTAGGTGGTTTTGAACCACGTAATTCTCTTATCTCTTATGTATGTACTTTATTTTTCTTGTTCTCATTGATCTTCTATATATGTTTTGTGTCTATAACACAGTTCTGTGGGTGTATACACTTTTGTATATTACACACGTTTTCATGTGTTTCTCACATTGGGAACCGAATGTTGTCCCCCCCCTGCCTCAACATTTTTGAATAGTGTTTTCTTCATCTCTCATTTTCTACTATATAAATTGATGAATATTCAATGTTTAATCCAATTAACAATAAACAATTTCAATTTCCTTCAATAAGAAATCTTGTCACTTTAAAAATTTTCCTCGTTGTTGCCTTCACTGGAAGGGGTTTTCTGCATGGTAAATATGAAAATGGTTTTGTTAATAATCTTTCCTGATCAGGAGGTAGTTTGGTGTCAATATGGTGGTACCCTAAATTTTGAATGATCACCACTCTAAATCTTAGCATTTGGATTCATTTGAAGGATTATCACCTCCAATTCGCAGGCACCTCCTATTCCTCCAATTCAAATGACACCCATAATATATGTTTTTGGTGAAAAGGGTCATCCATTATTTTAGAAAATTGACCCTAATTGGATAAGATTTCTATAATTTGGGTCTAGTGGTCATTTCGCAAGAGAGAGGAAGTGACATGCACCTATCTTTCCTATTTGCCTAGTTGCTTCAATTATTATTTATTAAATACAAAGTATGATTTTTTTTTTATTTTTTTTTTGGGGTCAAATCAGACTTGCCATGTTGGTTTATTGCTTTCCTGATTTTACAATAAACTACAAGGAGTATTTTAGTATTTATTAACAAGTAAAGATTGAGAAGCAAATAAATTAAAGATAAGGGAGAGACCAATCAGGACGACAAACAACAAGCACTCTCCACTTTCCTTGACAATTTTGACCTTTTGTTAATTATTTTAAGACAACTATTAAGGTATTAAAAGTGTAAGATAATTGCAGCAAATGTTAGGTAAGGAGGGGATAATAGAAGAGAGAGAGAGAGAGGGGAGAAAGAGTTCACAACCCCATTCCTTTAGGGGCTTAGGCATTAATTAATTAATTAAACCAAAAATTAAGCAATGGATTTTAGAATAAGAGGTGGCCCTCTTTCTTTTCTTTTTATGCCTCAATATGGTATTAAAATCCTCTGCAGTACCGGTGGGCCGGCAGTGCACATCCAACGGCATAGCAGAGGCCATGTGTACCATGTGTGCCACCTGGCCTTTGCTGTGTTGTCAGATGTGCATTGCTGCCCCGCCGGTACTGCAGAGGATCCTGATCCCTCAATATGTGGGAGAAGATTTTAAAACTCAAAATGGGATCGGTCTCCATTAATTCTGATTTGATTTTGAACGGAATTATCCTAGAATCAATTGGACTCGTATAAGAATCGGACTAATTTGATTAATAAAGATTGTGTTTGGTATGCATACACAATAATAATGCATTCTAAGAAATTAAACCAAATGCAACCTTAAATCTCACCCTGGTCTTAAGTATCTGGACTCACTCTCTATTTAATATATGGGGAAAGGTTGGGTATGCTAGCGGTATACCGTATGCTAGCATCCTATGTGTCTATCTCTCTCTTCCACCCCCCCTTGAAGTGTAAGGGAGTCATTTCAAAGGGGGGAAGAGAGAGATCATAGACACATAGGGTGCTAGTATACCCCTATATATTTGTTCTCTCATCTTCTCAACCTCAACATTTTGTGGGTTCCGATCACCCCACCCCTTGAAGATATAACTCTAAATTGGATTAAAGAGAACGAACGATATAGTTAAACATTGAAAGCATTTGAAATTGTATTAGTGAATTTTTTTAAGTTAAGGTTGTGTTTGATATGCATTCTAGGTCGATTTTGCATTCTCAGATGATAAAAACAATTATTTTTAACATTCGAGAATGCGAAATTGACCTAAAATGCACTCCAAGAATGCATACCAAACACAACTTTAGACTGCATTTGTTATGATTTTTTGGAATACATTACTGACCTAGAATGCATTCTAAGAAAATATACCGAACAGAGCATTAATATCCATAGAATCAAGTTTAATTAGAATTAATTTGGATCCAAGTTTTAAACAAGATATTGGATTTCACAATTTCTGGAAGTTAGCATCTTCTTCGTAAATGAGTCAGGAAATCACAGTGTGAGTTTCAAGGCATGAATTCATGATGCCATCTCTGCAATCATACGCAAAGAACTCTCGGAAAAATTATCCTCTCCAATTCCTTAAAGTGTGGCAGTGCGGCAGTGCTAGGTGGAGATGCTGACACTATGATGCCGACACTTCGATACCAATATGATACAATACACGATATCACTATGATGATCATGCCATAATCGCGATATAGCGCGAATCCGTGATATGATGTAATCATCATAGCAATACTTCTGTGATATGGCTTTTTGATGATACCAAAAAATAATAAGAATTAATTTAAAAAATTAAAAATTAAAATAAAAATCGATAGGTTTTGAATTAAAAAAAATAGTAAGGGTTTAACCAAAAAAATTGATAGCTTTTAACTAAAATATAGAAAGGGATTGAAGAGAGAGTACTTGAGAGAGCACATGAGAGCGACCAACCCTGGGATCCTCTCCGGCACACGTGGTAGATGGAGAGACGTCATTGGGAGATCCCCATCCACCTCCCCGTGCTGGAGATGATCCAAATCCCCTACACCATTGGTCTGAACTTGGAAGGGCTTTAACGCCCGCACATTCTACCAAGTGCACTAAGCAATTGAGAAAGTTGAAAGTTATTTAATGAACCATTTAATGCAATTCTTATTAAATTACATCTAACTACATTTAATGTTTTTGGGAATAAGACAAGGGACAATTGAATGAAGGTGTCAAAGATTACGAGGATACTTTGGTAAACCCAAACCCAATATTGAGAAATTTATAATTTTCCCTTCTTTTCAGTCAAAGCAAGCACAAAACTATCTTTGGCTGGGAGAGAGAAGAAATAAAATATTGGAAATGTATATCAAAACCATACATGATAACACAAGTAAATAAGGGGGGATAGACTATTTATTTGAATAGTAAATGAACCCAGTCAATCATATTGACAATAAACATCAAATATAACATTACAAACCTGAAAACCCATGGAGAAAGAATCAATGGGGCTTAGTCATACCACCAGACATTTTTCCTTAAAACTATAGATGCCCCAATATAAAACAGTCCTGTAGTCCCCTCTAGATTGCTTCATAATTATTAGAGAAATGGGTCAAACCTTCTCTTTATATAAGAGAGTAGAGACATCACCAAGATATGTCTTCAAAAAATATGCCCAAACATCAATTCTTTTCTCCATAATATTTATGTATTTTTTTTTTATTGCTGCATCATTATTACTATCCCTTCTTCCTCTGCAACTCATTCATCAACATGAGCATGAACATGGTCACCCAAAGCAGGAGGAGAAGGACAAAAGGTTATGATATACTCTTTGGAGGTGCAGCTCACCACTGGTGAGGGTTTATCAAAAGCATAACTGGAATATGAGGGACAAGCATCCTTGAACATCTTCGAATACATATTCGGTTGGCACTTCTCTGGGCTCCCATAAGCATTTCTACAACAGAATGTATCCAGATTGAAAGCCAAACATGCACTTTTGCAAGCCACCACCGTTCCACCATCATTCAATACCTGTAGCTCCACTGGGCAAACACTATTGATGTTCTTCAAACATCCTTCAACAAAACAGTTAGATTTTGCATTCACGGCGGAGACAGATACAGGGAGATTGTATCCATCAACCAAGCTAACATCATAGAAATTCAAATTGCTTTTACTTGTTGGTAGCAAGGAAACCTCCACAAGTGTAGCTGGTGGCATGCCAATGGTCCCATTGCAAGCAAATCGTCCCTGGCAGTCACCAGTTTGGCAGGCTGGCTTAGAAGTGAAGTCACACTCTGTTCTTGCCCAGAACCGGCCACTCCATGTGTCTGGTGCTTGGACGCGCTTTGACTTGCCTGTCTTTAAGCTGAACCCACCATCAGCTATCACTGCTTGGCCTGCATTTGGGGCAGTAGCCGGCCATATTGTAAATGGACATAGGTTGAGAAAATAGAACGTGACTACAGCCCCTTCTGCATGTTCTGCAACTGCAACATTTCTGAATGAATTAGCTAGATACCATTTAATCCTATAATAAGTTGAAAATTAACCTTTCAATCAGAGAAACAGAGTTGTACTATATGTTAAAGAAATTTGTGACAAGTTTGAGAGTGTTACCAGATAACATACAAAGCCATATCAGAAGGGGAAGAAGGGATGATGCTGTAGACTGCCTGAACTGCTTCATTTTGGCTGGTGCTGCAGCAGTCGGAGGAATTCCAGACGATGGATGGGCTTTTTGTAGTTAGAGTACTTGGGCGATTGTCCTTGTCCTCCCTTTGAATTTGCCTGCAGTTGGAGAAGTTCTAGAATGACAGATGGACTTTTGTGCTTCAAAAACTTCGACACATGTCCTCTTTCTTTGATTTTACTTCAAGTTTTTAAGCAATCTTTAGAGATAAGTTGGAGACATGCTTAAGAGGTTAGGTTAACCTTCACTAGGAACCTCTCTTTAAGGAGAAACAAGATGGGTTTATAAAAAGTGAAGAGTTAGACTTTAAAAGAAAATTTTGAACAGAGCAATAGGAGAAGTCGAAATAATATACGTATTTTAGGGCCGTAAGCATCCAGGTATGGGTAGGTGTTTACATTTCAATGAGCCCAATACAGAAGAAACAGTTCAAGAGTTACAAAATCTGAAACCATAGAAGTGTATTCAATCATTAGAAAAGAGGCTTGATTGAGTATCGTCTCCATTCAGGGACACGCGGAAACATCCTGCATCAACTCTTCAAATCTATCCATCTATTATTAAGTGCTTCCAAAGCATAAAATTGCCCATCAAGCAAAACTGTAGAAACATGAACTTAAATGAATTATAAACTATTGAATTATGATTCCAAATGATATCCATTTCCATCTGCTTCTGTGTATTACTATACATTACAGAACCTGCTGATGTCAACAATGTTTTCTGCTGGTATAACCCACCTACACTTCATCATCCCCCAGCCCAAATAAAAGAGGGGGAAAAAAGACACAGAGAAAGAGAAAAAGTAAGAAAAAATAATGAATGAATTGGAAAGGGAACATGACCAAGTCCCCAAACATCCAAAGGAATATACACAAGACAATGCTATATAACTGCAAAACTTCGCTCCACGTGCCTGTCGTTTCTCACCTCCCCACATCATCCCAGATCATCGTTGTCTCTGTCAACCAATCATCAGCTGCAGAAACATCATCATCATCATCTCATATTGCAGCATTGAGGTCGTCCTTCTTGTTGCAATTTGTCCCACATACAGGTCATCTGCCTAGGAGACTGATAGTGTGCTGTGAGGTAGTCATCAATACACCCAAATTGGCAGAACCTCGAGCTGTGAACGTACTCCACCGGCCTTGTGCTGTTGAACTGTTCTACCCACATTCCCATACTCACATCTTCCATTTTGAACAGCTGCAGTGTGTGCATTCTAGCTAATTAGAGAAAGAAGAGGGGAAAGAGAGAAAGAGGGAGGGAGGGAGAAACAATGTATGTTTACTAACACTGAGCTGTTCAAAAAATAAAACTTACTCTTAGCTTGTGACTCTCAAACTCGGATACAACAAAGTGTGCAATATCGGATGACACAATGTAGCCAGGCCCATTCGCATAGGGTGGGTAATCTTCTTCTGGCCATTCCTAAAACAATCCAAAGATAAACAAAAAAAGGGTCAGGAAGTAGTCAACAACTCAAAATTTCGAACTTCTTTATGTTATAGTACGAAAACTCGGTTGAAATCACCAAGATTTGGCAAATTATTTCAGTTTTGACAAAGGGTGAAACAAAATCGGGTGTGACTCAATACAAATGCAGGGTTTTGACCGAAATTAAGGTTTCGATACAAAACAGGACATGTAAAATTTTTTCAATAGAAATGGATCGAAATTTCAACCCCTTTCGTGAGTTTCAAGTGGTTTCGCTTGTAAACCCCCCCCCCCCCCTTCCAAGGAAAAAAAAAAAACAGATTAATATATTTTGCAAAATCACCTACATTTCTTGATGGAGCAAAGTGTTTTGGACTACTACAATGCATCTTCAACAACGATCTACCACATTTGAACAAGATTTTTATAAAATCCAAACTTAGAGGCATACCCTTTTTCCCCCAAAAGTTTTGAGTCTTCTTGGAACTCAATGTCATATTGACATAGAGTTGGAGGAATGGTTTTGTAGGGATGTTTTAACCTTGCTTCTACACTTGTACTTGACTACTTGTAACACTAGTACAATTGTATTTGTAATTGTACTTGCAACCGTTAACAATGTTTAATATTAAATGGTTTTTCTTCATTCCTAATGCATATTTTAGTTGTTTTCATTGAATTTTGTGTGTTATAGTACTAAATTACAGTAAGGTACGGAGTAAACTACCAACCTAGGATACAAAACCAAACTTAACCCTTTTTTTGTGTGTGTGCTTGTTTATTTTAATAACCTAAAGGTTCTAATATATTTAGAAATGCTTAATTAGGATTTCCTGAAGTTTCATGCCAAAATATGATCATTAGACCGAATTTCAATTGAAACCCAAAGTCAAAATCTTGAATCTTACTCCAAGTAACACAAGCCTACAATTGGAGATCTTCACTAGTAACAGAGGCTGAACAGTAGAAATTGTGACTCAGAATAACTCATGAATCATTTGAAATGTGATTGTGGCAGCACTGCCAGGGATAAGACAAAAACTTGAAAATAATCTTTGCTCTCTTCCAGCTTAAATTCAATATTTCATATGTGGCTACTATTAAGTCCAAACCTCCAGCAGAGAAAATACAACAAACAAGATCCTACAACTTCCACCCAATTCTGCCATACAACTCATCACATGTCATAACTATCCATAACCAAGTAATCTGAGCAAATCTGAGGTGATAATCACTTCACAGCCTGGTAATAGCTAGAAAGAAAGAATTTCACTAAACTAGTAGAAGTTAATCAAAAGGGCACCAATTTTCAAAGTCATAAATAATCCATGACATGGATGTAAAGCTTTTCAATAAAATGCATCCAACATTGTGTTTCTGTTGAAAGGAAACTAAATTGCAATCACAAATATGGCTATCCTAATAGTGTCACTAAAAGGAGAAAGTGAAGAAAATAAGCAATGGATTTGATATCAGTCTATACTCTTATAATTGGATGTTAAGAAAGCACGACCAGGCAATAAAGTACAGGATAAATGAGTCAATAAGATTTATACATAAAGAGCAGAATACAGGGTCAAAAAAGTACCTCATATGTCACTGCCCATTTACCCGCACGCAAGGGCTTGTGATAGTAATTTATGTTCCCTACATATAGGCTCCTATCTCTGGGGACTTTCTTTGCTTCCCTGAGCACTGGATCTATCCTGACAAATGTGTCATCATCACACTTCATGATATACTTCGCAGATACCATGCGAACCTGTGAATCAACAAAGGTATAAGATTAGAGTGATATCTACGAAACCCATATGCTATGTAAGTTTCAAACTCTTGAGTATATTTCCAAACTCACCCCATATTCACAGATGGCAACTGTCTTCAGAACCACAAGGTCATAGCTATCCATAAAAGGAACTATAACAATATCACCAAAGAACTCTGCTTCTTTCTTTAGCTCTATATTTATCTCTTTTCTTCCATTCTGTCCAATGCATAAAGCCCAAAGAACATAAGCACCCCAAGACAAAAGCTTATGCTAAAAAGATTTTCATTTTTTGTAAACCAAAGCAGCATATGCAATGCAGGTCTGCCATACCAGTGCCACAAAGAACCGAGCAACAACTTGTGAAGACCTGATGAGTTTTGTCTGCATCCAGGATTTCCTAATTGCCATTCTCTCAGAAAAATGGTTACCAGCAGAGAGGATACCAATGAAAAGCTCCACAGACTCATCAGGAAGCGGCGGGGCTTGCCATCTACTCGACATCTCGAGTAGCTTCTGTGGAGCAAAACTTGGATGTGATGTTGGCAAGGAAGCAGCAAATATGGAGTGTATATCAATATCCCCATTCAGCGATAGGCCAGTGGCATCCTCAAGAACAAATCCCTGTCAACATTAGCCAGTTAAATTAGATGAATAACCCAGATTCATTGGGATAATGATACATCAACAACGAGGCTTTATGAAGGTACTCACAGTGCGATAAGGGAAAGAGGTAATATGCCTTCCATCAACATTGAAATGATAACCTTCCAATCCTGCACTAAGCGTGAGTACGAACAACTTGCCCTCAGCAAATGGGTATGGCCAATCAACTGTAACCTTCTTTGTTCGGCCAATCAACCGGTTTAACCACCATATTGCTTTTGACTCCTCCGAGTGATTGTCATCATCACGGATCCATTTCTCACACTTGACCAGTTCATCAACTATACAAAGCACAAGGAATTATTCAGAGTGGATATGGGCCATTCTTGTAAAGTGCTTGTTGTGTGTGTTCATGTTTTCTTTTATTTATTTTGTGTGTGTGTGTGTGTGTGTGGGGGGGGGGGGGGGGGGCGGGCTCAACAGGCAGGTTCAACCCTACCGAGGATGGTTTTTGTACAGCGCCCATGAGATTACCATTTCAAATGAAGGTCACCTCTCAACCCCCCCCCCTCCTAGCATGAAAGATGGGACAACTTCCTCCTGTATTTGCTAAAGAATGGGTAACACAAGAAGTTCATTGACAAGCTATTGCTAGTATGACCATTTACATATAAATTTACTCAATTGCTTCTCGTTTACATTTTTTCTCTAGGGATATGTCTTGAAGTAGTCAAAGTCTAAAACAACTAATCTGAAACAGCATTCACAAGTCTCAACAAAAAGCAGATAACGAGAGAAGTTCAATCAATCCACATACCAGTTTCCTCGTCAGCCTTAGATTTCCAGCCCTCGCACCGAAGTGCTGACCCCCACTGCATCCTATAGCAAGTATTCTGTTCGATAACCGGCTTCCCACTCCAGTCTCCCTTCAACCTAGGATTAAAGTGCAAAATCCTTGGAGGTTCTTCACCATCAACAGTCTTCAGTCCCTGCAACTCCACCATGAACTGTGAGACCATAACTGACTGATCATCTCCTTTAGGGAGGGTAATCTTCGGGTCAGACTCAGCGTGAGCCGGAAGCGGTGTCCCCACCAACGTAATGTGTGATCCCAGAGTAAGCCCGCATGGAAGAACTATAATTTTACCGCGATTCTGAAATTCGGACCCAGTAAGCGAAATTGAATGTGGACAAAACTCGGATCGATTCTCCTTTTTCCTCTTCTCCTCTTCGAACTTCCCATTCTCCGACTCCAGCTCTTCCCATAGCTGTTTCCCTATTACCCATGCATCCCTAGCGGACTTTAGAAGCCCAGAAAACCCATCTTTACTACTACTAGATGTGCTGTCCTGAAAAATTAAACCCGAGATTGTCTTGTGCTCTCCCATCCGTCTCTCAAGTGTTCTGGGCTGCGATGGTTGGAAAGTACTCTGTGAAACCCTAAAAGGAACCTTAGAAGGTCGATTTGGTGCTTCTTTTACCAATGTCTCCTCTTCACTCTCAAGCCGGAAAGGAAGAGATAACGCTTCGTTGAGAAACCCATTGAAACCATCAGACGAAATGGAGCCAACACCGCCGTTAAACACAAAAGGGATTTCTAAGCTCACCATTAGAAGATACAAAAACCCTACAACGATCAAAAACTGAACGGACCTCTGCCTACTGAAAGAGACGAAAGCATCAAACTTTCCTCTCTTCATCCTAAACTTTCTCTCCTTCCCCACCCAAAAAACAAACACAGCCAAAACCAACAAAAATCTCAACTTGTTCGGTTTCGATTGGAGTGAAAACGAAACAAAACTCTTTCGAATCAAAAACTTTAAAAAGACAATAAATTCGAAGTCGATATTTCTCTTCAAATCCCTCGCACTGGATCTTGAGGTTAAGAAGAGAGAATTAAAATAACTTAAAGGAGTTAGGACAGCAGCTCAGGAAGAGGGGTACAGTGCGAATGCAAAAAACATAAAAATAAAAAAGGGCGTTTCAGCCTTTCAGGGTATGAAGCTTTCTAGTGGAGAAGAAAATTCAAAACTATTTATGGAAGAATATCTCGGTTTCAAATTATAAATTTATAATAACGAAAAAGGAAATATTATCCGATTTTATAAAACTAAGGGAAAGAGAACACAAACAGTTTTTTATTGCGGTTTGCTGGCTTAGACGCCGCGTAGAATAGCATCTCTTCTTTTATAGATTCTTTTCTCATTTGTTATTATGGAGAAAGTCCTCCCAAGTGCGCTAAAAATATGGGCAGTGGCGTGGAGAGGATTCTTTAAGTGTGGTTGATTGGGTAGTGCATCGCATTTGAGAGGATAAAATTTTGGAGAAAGAATGTTAACCGATGTTGTGTCTCGGTGTGTACCTGTGCCAAGCATAATCGTGCACAAAATGTCTGGTACATCCCTGCTCTTTTTCATCTTTCCATGGTGTGTCGGTCATTTCGCACACAGCTGTGTCTGACTAAGGTACATGTCGAGACACAACATCGATTAGTGTTTTTTTTCCCTTGTTATTATTATGATTTAAGGATAAAGAAATGCCTCTTGGTCACGCCATACATGCCACCCCTGTTGCGCTCTAACACAGGGACACACAAAATGATCACTGCACCCCTAGTCATTTTTAGGGTTCCAAGAGGTATGGCGATCATTTTATGCATCCTTGTATCAAGGCATAGAGATAATGTGTGTTGTGCAATCGGATGGCGTTCTTTCTTTTGATTAGGGAAATAGAACGCCACCCACCCCTTTGCTAGACGTAGGTTTGCATAAAATGATTGCCACAACTAAAATAACCGCCACACCCCTAGTCATTTTCATCTTTCCAAGGGTATGACAGTCATTATCCGTGCCCTAGACATGCTGGTTGGCGTTCTTTCGTCTTTTTAGTTACTCAAAAAAAATGTTAAAAAAAAATATAAAGAGAAAAATCAAATTTGAGAAGATTTGAAAATTTCAGTTTTACACGGCGACAGGCTGGAATTGACACGTGGAAACTATCAGGTCAGACTGTCAGTAACGTAATAGACTCAAAGTCTACAGCTGTGGCTATAGACCGCCTAATAAAGAAACAGTTGGATCAGAATCTCCTCCCGTCCCGTTCATTATATAACAACCACACGATATGAATGAACCATCATTGCTTTCAACTTTGTTACCACTAGAATGCCAATCCAACGGCTATGGATCAGTTCAATACGAGTAGGTGTATTATTGATGATGTGTGTTTTTGTTTTTTCTTATTATCTGATTTAATTAAGCTAATATATATTATCTTAAGAAAGATAACCTAATTAAGAAAGAAAGATTAGAAGATTAGAGAACCGTTGGAAGTGGCTGTCTTTCAAAAAAAAGACGGGCCCTAGACTGTAATGAGTCATGACTCATGAGCCATGACTTATATTACTCATGAAGAGGTAAGTTGGGACTTAGGAGGTATTATTTATTATTCTTTTTTTCTTTTTTTTTTAAATGAAATTTTATAATTCTCAAGATACGATCTTCCTTTTCAGAGATGGTTTCTTCCTGGAAAGGTTAAAAAAGCTTTAATTGAGGTTAGCTTTATTCCCTAATAAATCTTGATGTAGACTACTTACTATTAATGGAGAATTTTATCATTTTGATTTGATTAAAAAATAGATAACATGGTTGGAAATGGAATTGCTTAAGCCAGTCAAAGACTCTCTTAGTCCTTGTCTTTTTTTTGAGATGATTGGGTCAAGCTTTCTTTAATGGCTCTCATCCTATGGGGATTTTGTTTTTGCGATTGAGGTTTGACCTTCCGAAATCAAAATTGAATAACTAACCTTCTAGAGATATATATATATAATCGGATTTGGATATTTCCTGACGGGATACAGATACCCCTAAATGGATACTGATGTGAATCAATTTCAGATTTTCGACCATTAATTTACATCCTTAACTTGTGTAGTGCCCGAGTGAATATGATTCACTCTCAATTCATGTCTCTTAGATGTCTCAACTCTTTTTCTTATTTTTTAAAACTTGTTAAAGAACCCTCAAGATCATTAGTTACTTAATTTTTTATTATTAATCGGATATCTGTTTGAATCAACTAGATTATGTTTCGGCTTATTCGAATTCGGATCCAAATACCTCCTGACCGGATATGGATACCCCCAAACGAAGACGAATATGAATTGAATTCGGATTTTCAACTATCGGTTTACATTCCTACCCACTTTAACAATTTGATTGCTCTTAATATAAGTCTAAATGGATCACATCCGGAAATATAAAGGAGGTTGAGTTCAACTGGACTAATGTAGGTCCATCCTAGACAGTAAGGATTTGGACCTTGGCCAAGCACATGCCCATCTGGAAAATTATCTCCTCCAATTCCTTATCCGACCCAGTTCCTCAATTCCTTTAATAAGGGGTGGTGGATCCCACTAGGGCAGAGTGTTCGGATAGGGGTAAGGTGGTCATTTCAATCCCCCTTGTTAGAAGAACTGGGGAACTGGGCCAGGCAGGAAACTGGAGGAGATAAAGATCCATGCCCATCCTTCATTTTCTGTTAGGACAATGAGAGATAGTGCAACTCTTCTTCTTTACCATAATTTTTCGTAAGACTGGTTGGTTGCAAGGGTAATTGAAAAAAAGGAAGTGAAAAAAAAAAAACTTTTATAATAATTATCCAACGTGGTTGTATAAACTACTTAAATTTCTTATCTTATTTAGTAATGGTACTTTTTAGATGTATTTTTTATTTTATTTTTTCATTTTCAAGGAATTTAGATGCAAACTAAAGTGAAATTTTAATAACCAATATGAAATTATTTGGACTTGGTGAATATAACCTTGTGGGGTAGATTACAAAAGTTCCTTTATTAGATTTTAAAATTTTGCCTCCCCCTTCAATTTCCCTTGCAACCAAACAGAGCATAATAATAATTAGTCTAACCTGATATAAGTTAAGAATGGGCTGGACTGATTTAAGTACCGTTAATACTATTTTCATAAATGATTTCATAAAGGCTGGTCTGGTCACAAAATAAAAGGAAATGAAGCCAAGGAAAGTAAAAATGAGGAGAAACAATGCCACCTAGTCGCGCCAAACATTCCGCCTTTGCACCTTAGCACAAGGGCGTGTGAAATGACCGCCACATCCCTGATCATTTTTGGATTTCAGGGGGTATGGCAGTCATTTTGCCTGACTCTTGTGTTGTGCGATCGGGTGGCGTTCTCTTTTCCAAAAAAAAAAAATACTTTTATAATCATTCTTTTACATGATCTTTGAAATTTGTATAATCATTTCCAAACATGATTGTGTACACTACTTAAAATGTTTACCATATATAGTAATTACACTCTATAATGTAATTTTTATTTCACTTTTCACATCCAAGGAATTTGATTCTTAAGAAATCAAAGAAGATAAAAAGTTTCTCACGCAACCAATGTACTGGATGCCTTTTTACAATTGATTTATTTTTATTTTCTGTCTCTTCTCCCAACATTGTGGTGCCTCATGTAGATGATATGGTTTTTCTTTTATATATACAAAGCGCGTGTGTGTATATATATATATACACCATGTTTCAAGCATATGACCTGATAAATATAATTGACTTTCTAATGATAACTAATTATTCGCTATCCATGTTATTATACATTATTCTTTTTTATTCTACAATAATACAAACACTCAATGGAAGAAAATCTCCCAACTTGAAGAAAAATCCCTAGATCTTTCAGAGTGCAAGAGAAAACTTTAGAGAGTTAGATTTTTAGTTTTTATTTAAACTACATTTCCCATTTCTTTGGTTCTTAAGACACAATCAACAAGAAAATTCGATAAAAATGAAATATATGTTTCTATAAAATCAAATATTAAAACACCAATGTATATAAATTATGGGTAAAACTTAATGAGCTAGAAAATTCTTCATATAATGAGTTATATATGTTTAGTAAATTTTTTATTAAAGAATTGAAAGAATATGCTTACAAAAATAATTCAAAAGTATGTTTTGAAAGATTTGTTTGAAACTATTTGCACTCTTAAGGAATCAAATGATTCTTTAGAATTCACCCAAAAAAATTTTTGATTCTTTAGAGCATGAAGTAAGTACTGTAAGGATTTCTTTTAATAGTTTTTTTTTTTTTTTATTTTTTTAAATTCTATGGTGTCATATTAATGTTACAAATTAACATTTAAAGCGCACACCATAAAAAAATTATGCTATTTCATGATGTATTTTTAAAATTAATTCGATCAATTGCATATGGATATCTTTCTCAATGCATAGAAGGATCCATTTTTTTGATTTTTCAAAATACGTACACAATGATTATTATAATGAAGGAAATTACTATGTCAAAATATTCAAAATTGAAATATACCAACACTCCTCATTGAATGTTCATTGACATCTTCAACCAAACCTCAAGAGTGTTTTGTGAAGTAGCATTAGCAAAAAGCTAGATCAATTCTTTGATGTTATCATTTGTGTATAGACGTGATGAGGTTCAAACACTCAAACTCATCAACATCTAATGTGGTCCCTTTAATTATCTACTATGTTCAAAAAATACAAGAGTTTACCAAAAATATATATATATATATATATATACAAGAAAGAAAAGAACCAGATTTGATCATTTCTACTATTTGATCTAATTACTATAAATTATGTAATAATAAATATTTATTGAAATAATTTATTAAGTGCAAGTGTTTTTTGTTGATAAGAAAATTAACTTTATTAAATTAAAGAACGGGTCTAGCTTCCTAGACAACCCACACTTTGTGTACAGGTAACCCCAAATATTCCAACTCACATGTCAAGTTTCAGACCAAATGGGTTTGCACATGTGAAAAATAAAAATCTTGAATACTATCATGATAATGGAAAATTTTTTATTTTGAAAGTACATAAAATAATACAAGGGGATATATTATTAATTTTTGCCCTCGAATTTGACACTTGGACCGCATGAGCTTATGCCCTATCCATCCAACAATCAAAATTGCCATATTATTTTTTTCATGTAGTCACAAATAGTAGTTGGACCATATATGATGGCCTTCTTCGAATGTGAACTGTGTGAGGAACCTTTTACATTAAAAATTTCCTCCCATCTACAACCCATTAAAAAAAATATTAACCCTCGTTGGATTGAAGAAGTGAGAGAAGAAGTCATCCCTCTACAAAAAGGAGAGAAGTCTTGAATGTGGTTTTTGCTTTTGTATGATTGTTCGTTTTCATTCTCTATTTCAACCAGCAAAATGAAATAAGAAATATAGTTTTATGGCACAATTAATTGCCAAATTTAACATCTCTTGCACAATTAAAAAAAAATAAAAATTGGGGCATGAGATCGTTGTCTGGTCATATAGCGTTTGTACCAACGTGAGGGTCAATCAGAGCGTGCGTAGAAGGAACTGCCTGAATGGGATTTTTTATCTCACTGAGAGTTGAACAGTAAATTCAAGTGATCATGTGTTTGGGTGCAGAAACCTAACGACTAGATAGCATTCTTTTTCCCAAAATTCTTATAAGAGAGTTTTTCTTCATCCACAGTGAAGGAAACGACACACATGGACTTGGGGTCATTCTTACTCCCCTTATTATCCATCGGTGAAAGAATTCCTCCCTCACCATGACTTGAGAAAAACTGGATATCCAATTTATTTATTGGTGCCAAAAATCCACCAAGATAGAATAAAAATAAAGCGAATTATTATTGTCACAACAATCTATTATTTTTCAAATGTCATAGCTCACAAGATATTTATTCTACCACATAGACAAAAGATATATTCATTTCGACCGTCAGATAGAGAGGGCATGATCTAAATTAGCCACATCTCAAATTTCAAAGTCTAATCAATCAAATATCCCCTTTTGTATTAGCACACATTTTGTGTATATCTAAACATGTGTATCGCTACTCTAGGCATTATTGTGTTCTCCCTCAACTCTGAATGAGAACAGATGATTTAGATTTAAAAAACGATAACAATTAGATTACTTTAGGTTTAACTTGTGATTTACAGAAATATCATATTCTCATATTACATGGATAAATGTCTAATAAATAAATAACATATATGTTTCTAAAAATCGGTTAACCTTTTGGGATTGGTGTGTGCTTTGTGTGATTACACTTTCATAAAAAAAATTTAACATACATGTTAGCATATAGTTAGATGTTGTGACCACTAGATTCCAGGCCACAAATATCAATGCTGATACAAGTACTACCAAGTCATTTCAGACCGCGCAAAGCTGAAAAGAAATTTCAACAAGGACAAGAATAATGAATAGGGTCAAGTGGGGTGATGATTGATAGCTCCCTCAATCCAAAACTAACAACTCAGGCATGATAGGCCAGCAAGGGTTTAGGGTTACATATGGACCGTATGGTTTTAATGGGACCTTTATCCGCTGTTGTAACTGGAGCGCTGCTGTGTGCATCGTGCGATGTAGTAGCGGCTATTTGTGCACAGTGGGGCCCATTGTGCACACATGGCCGCTGCTGCGCCTCATGATGTGCACAGTAGTGCTCCAGTTACAGCAGCAGATAAAAATTCGGTTTTAATGTTGCAGATTCCCAATGTGTCTGGGATTTAATGGGTAGATGTGAATATCAAATATTACCATCTTATGATCATCCAATTCTTATTTATGATACTTGTTTAGAAATTGGGATTCGAATTCTTACACTAGTGGATGGGCTTCTTTTACATATAAATAAAATTATAGGGCAAGAGAACGCGACTTGGCCATGTGGCATAAGGACCAATGGGAGCATGCACACAAGCATCACAGGGGGTGGGATTTTGCCTTTTCATGGGGGCATAACAATCATCTCATGGCCCCTATGCCACACGACCAAGTAATGTTCTTTTCCCCAAATTTCTATTAGGGAAAAAGAACATTATCTGGGAGTGTGGTCTACGGTCTACCCCAGCACTCCTATGAGTCTATCTCTCCTCTCCATATGAAAAGACACATCTACCCCCTTTTTTGGAGAGGAGAGAGATAGACACATGGGAATGTTGGCATAGGCCATACTACCAGACAGAAAACTTTTTCCATTTTTATTTTTTCTCTTTGAACTATAGCTTTTCAGGAACTTTGTTGGCATTAAAGGTTAGCGGCATCGGGCAAGGTTTACACCAGCACTCCTATGTATGTATGTGATTGATGTAGGGATCAAACGGATGACCTTGGGACTTGTTTGGTATTCTCCTAACAATTTATGCTCTAAGTGGCTGTAAATATAACTTGCGAGGATAGATATGTAATTTCGGTGACCAGTAATATAGCTTATATGACCAAGTGGGTATGTTATCTAACTTTGTGGAAGATGAGTAGATGATTTTCTGTTTGATTAATTTTTCCTTTTTATTTTTCACAAAAAAAAGTATAGGAAAAAGAACGCTTCCTTGTCATGTGGTACCTGCGCCTAGACAATAAGGGATACAAAATGACCACCCTGCCCCTATAAAAAAAGACAGAAATCCGGCCTCCCGTGATGCTTCCACCCATGCTCCCATTGATCCTGCACTTGCACAGGGGCTATGCGATCAGGTAGCGTTCTCTTACCCAATGAATAAATTATACGTAATTTATGCATTAGGGTTTAGAACAGTAAGTAATTCCATGTTGAGGAATTATAGACTAAACCAGAGATGATGACATCCCTGTGTGAAACAAGGAAAATAATTTTTAGGGTCTTCAATGCTTACACGCATCTGTCTAGTTGCGGAAACCTTTTAATGTTTAGAAGTCCTTTTCACCAATATCGTTGTTCTGACAAAAAAAACAAAAAAAAAGTGATTTGTCTCCATGGATGCTTAGAGATGGCAAAGTTGTTTTTTTAATTCCCCTTTTCTTCCTTGTAAGTTTCAATGGTGGAGGAGAGGAAAGTTGTCTTAGTCTCATGGAATTGTTTGTAACATTCAATGAAAGAGACTCCTTCGTAAGGTCTTCCTCGAACTTTCCCTCTTCATAATTGATTGATACATTCAAATGGGCACAATCAAAAACATTTATTTTCTTTTCTGTGTTTTTCTTAAAAGAATATTTCTTTTGGAGTAGGAGAGGAGGAAAAATTTGTATGCTGCCATGGAGAAGAGGTAGTAAAAAATAATTTACATCCCAATGGCGCTACCATTGTGCTTGGATGGGTGTTAAGGAACAGAGAAGGGCATTCTGGATCTTTTACATTTAGGGGTAAAGTAATGATGACCTTAGATTTTTGTGGATCAACTTTTCATCGTAGTTGAGGAAAATTTCTATTTTTTTGTTATTTTTATTTTAAATGCATAGAAAAATTAGATATTTTTGACCATTTATCGATCGTTGTATATGGCATATATCGTCGAACAACACTTTTCACTATTAATTAAGGATTTTAAATTTTTTTATGAAATTAAGACTCCATTTGTTTGAGAGAAAAAAAAAAAAAAAAAGGAACTATAGTTGCTTATGGCATCTACCTACACATGTTGGGGGTGGTTTATAGAGACTTAAAGCTTGAAAATGTCTTGGTCAGAGAAGATGACCATATTATACTTTTAGATTTTGATTTATGGATTTAGTGTTAGGATTTAAAATAACTAATAAAATAAAAATCCCTATGAAACAAATCCTAAATTACATGAAAATCTTAGTATATTGTTGCTGCCAAATTGAGTTAAAAAAAGGGAGGTAATATTGAATATAAAGAAGAAAAAATATATTATGGGGGTCTTGAGGGCATGAACAACTTAGGCTACAGGTAGGGCATCCTTACACTCTATCTTTAATCCCTTACGATGTGCTATGAGGTCTTATTTATATCTACAGGTTAGGGCATCCTTAAACTCATACAAACCCTTTCAAAGAACCAAAACATTGTTCTATAGGGATCAAAGAGTCCAAGTTGAGCTCAATTTGAACTCTAGAAGCTCCAAACAACATCAACAACAACAACAACAAAAAACCCGAAAAATTTCACTCTTGATTTGAGTCAATGTCAACGTTTTGAAGGGCTTCATTGATGTTTAAATGGAATCTATTGATGTCGCGACGGTGTCGATGAACCTCCTACCGATGTTGACATGGACATTCAAAACATCGATGGACCCTCTCCAAATTTTGATGGGTCGGATTAGGTCTGGTTTGATTGGGTCAAACAAAATTAATTTACTTTAAATATTAAAAATATCATAGCTTTCAAAATTCAAACCATAAGTTCAAATTGAGTGATTAAATTGCATTGGAAAGGTTATTTCGATTATAACTAATGGTGTAAAAATCAGGGGAAAAAGAACTCTGTCTGGGAGTGTGGCCTACGCCAACACTCCCATGAATTTATCTCTCTCCTCCCCATATGAAAAAATAGCTCTTCCCGTTGTTTTAAGGAGAGAGATAGACACTTGGGAATGCTGACATAGGCCACACTCTCAGACAGAAAACTGCTTCCCAAAAATCAAATACCACTTTAGTTAAAAAGTACTACATGGAAAATTTACTTAAAAGTGGATCCCATATGACTGAAAAATAGATTCTAGCATAAAATAATAGACAAATGAGCTCGTTTTTAAACCATTTTATAATACAAAGGCTTTAGTGATGAAATAAATATAATCATGAAGTTTGGACCAATGCTAAAGGAATTTGACTCATTTTGACCCGATCAATTTTTAAGGGTATTTTGATCATTTTATAGACTACCTCTCATAGCTGCTTTGAGAGAACATAAAACATTAGTTGGGAGTTATATAAGATCACTAAGACTACAAAATAGATCCCACACACTATTCCAAGGCATTTGATCAACATTGCTATGAGCGTATCCAAGGTGACAAAATGAGGTGTCTACACTCATATTAAACGGGACTAGGTCCTAGTTTTAGAACTTTTTAATAAAGAAGATGATTTTGGGATTGACCCCATGGGACCAGAACCGATTAGAAACTGTCCTGATTGACACCCTTACTTATGCATATGTCCTAGATGAATGACCCAGGATGTCAATTCTAGGCCCGCCCAAGCTTGACCGGGAAAACCCGAGAGTTGCTCGGCCTGTTTTGTCGGATTTGAGCCTGGGCTGAATAACAATTGATCGTTCTCAGTGCAAGGGTCCAGCTCAACCGAGACCGATCGACTAATAGCCCGACTCAGCCCAACATGTTTAAAGCCCATTTATAACCCGTTTGTGTGGGCTTTAAAAGAATTGCTTAAGCTTGTAAATCAGACTCTGGCCATTGAAAATCCTGATAATGTATAATGCATAGAGATAGCTCTGACCTTCATTAGCTAACCTTAACCAACTCACATCGTACCCAAAACATTATAAACAACATCACTAACGACCAACATAAATTGACATGATCAATAAATGAGATAAAAATGTCATTAGCCCGTGTAAGGCCCATTTAACCCGATTAAAGATTGAGACCCGACTGACCGTTTATAAATGGACCATGCCTAATCTATGAGGCCCAATTACTTAAACAGGCCAGTAATGGTGCAAGGTCCAAAAGTGGGAAAGCCCGATTAGGCCCGACTAAAATCGACTTAGTCCAATCGGTTGACACCCCTAGAATGACCTTCTTACACAACCACAAAAAATGACCTTCCTATATATATAATCATAGGGAAAAGTTTGGGCATGCCACCGGGCTGCCTAGACTGCATGCCTAGACTTGTGTCAATCTCTCTCCCCCACCCCATGGAAAGGATGCTCATGCTCATGTGTCTCTTGCGTTGTCATTGGTTTGGAGCTGCTAGCTCCAGGAAAGCTAGTGGCATGCCCAACCTCTACCCATAGTCATAATATCTACCACGTGAAAGGATGGAATAGGATAAAATTTTGTAGAAAGTAGGTCACAACTCTAAAATGTCTTTTGCTCAAATGTCAAGTTTCTACTCAAGTGGAAATGAAGATGCAAAAAATTTAGGATTTGAAATTCTATTAGGAAACTAAAACCTTAGAAAATTGTTGAAAAACAAATAAGGAGAGTGTGGTTCCTATATGTCATGGTTACAAACTTTTTCTACATGCCAACATTAAATGCTAACAATCAAGGTTTAAAGTATCGGAATTGGGTATCGTAATAGAAGGATGATTTTAAGATACATGATATCGAATCGATGAGACACACGATACACTAAAGATATACATGGAAATTGTCAAGAAACGTATGGAAATGTTTAGGATACATGTAAACTATAATTTTGAAGCATAATCACTATAAATAAGTAATATGTAAAATATATCCCGCATACAAAGGAGAACAAAGTACGCTAAGACAAGCACATTCAATTGATTATGTATAATTAAAGGATGAGGTTGCTTACATGTTTTAATACCAAAAAAGATGTCATTTTCAATTTAGGGGAAATTTAGGGTTTAGATACATACATTATTGCCCAAAAAAAAAAGAAGAAGAAGAAGAAGAAGCTAGTTTTGATGCAATCATTCAGGTTGTTTCTCACAATATAATGATCCATTGCAAATGCGATACTAAAAATCAACATTTTAGCAAAAAAAAAGTCAAAATTTGATAGATAGCAAATTTGGTTTCATTCCTTGATTGCATGTATTTAATTCCTACATGATGATGAAATCAACACTACTGGAGTCTCTTTTGCTTGTAGAAGCAAGGAATTAAGTTGATATTTCAAGAAAACAGAAATGATAGAATGATTTATATAGGAGTTTTCGGTTAGTGTTTTGCAGTTATGGATTGTGTTCAGTAATTTATAAGAAACGTATCGAGTGTTAGGTACTAGTAATATCGGGTCACATATCGACTGCTGCAGTCGATACATTTTTAGGTATCTCTATCGATACCTTAAAGATATGATACGTATTGACGGATACGATAAGATACTTAAAACCTTATTAACAATTGCCACATGATAGAACAAATGAATCCCAAAATTTAAGGATAAATAGGCCTCTAGCTCCCTTGTTCAAATGTCAATTTTCAGTGCTATCGGAATCGCCATGTAGCAAAACAAAGTTTTGAAAATTCATAGTTCTGAGAGAGTGTACAATAATATTTAAAGGGTCGTAGAGAAGACATATGGTTGAATTAGGTGACTAATCTAGACCATGATTCTCTCTCCGATTGTCAAAATAACCAAATCAGTTGGCCATATTGCAAAAGTACCTTGTTTTTGACAAACGAGACTTGATATTCAAAGATGTTTAACTCTTGTCCCATCAAAACGAAGACATAGCGGTTTCACCCTCGCATGTGGCATGATTTGTTGGACTAATTCATGTGGGCTATGGAAGGGCCAAACCCTACTGATAAAAATGATGGCAAAATAGTCCCAAGATGGCTATTTTTTATAGAATCTATGGGTACAACCAATTTGGTCATGTGGGGGCAGTGATGTGGCAAATCTAGCCGTGGATATCTAAGGAATGGTTTGGATAAGATTAAGTTTAATCTTATAGTCTTCCATCAAGGTTCCTAATCTCGGGACCGATACCGATCCAATACCATTTCGGATCGGTCAAAATCGTCTTAGATCAGTAAAAATGGACTAAAATTCAGGTTTTATCGTATCGGTTGTTGTATCGGTCATAAAATATTAAAAAATTTAAAAAATTAAAAAAATAAAAATAAAAACAAGATTGAAAAACTGTTATGGCTTCCCTAATCCTATTTTTTTAGGTTGAGTTTATCTTTTCCATCTTCTCAACCTCACCCACTACAACTATTATCTAAAAAAATCTCCAGGTTTTGTGGGATCAAATCAATGTTTTCATGGAATGAAATCTTTCCATAAAAAATTACTAATCGAAAACGGTAAGATCCACCCCCCTTTTCAGTTGTGGATTTGAGGCTAAATCTCTAAATACCGGCGTGAAAGACTCGGACGAAAAAGAATATGAAAATCTATGTTTTAAAACCCTAACCACCTATACGGCTATACCAGATTAATGTTTAAATGGAATGACATATTCCATTAATTGATTCTTTGGTAAAAAATGGTAAGATCTCCATTTCTTCTCTCGAATTTGAAATCCCAAATATATGAATCATTGTTTGAAAGGCTCAGGACGAAGAAACAATATGGCTTTTAAAAAAACAATTAAAAAAATGGCAAGTATCAGATTTGGTCAACCGATCCAGTATAACCTTGTCAAATCGCTGTAATCTCGGAATCGACCTCGATTGATACTAATCCGATCCGACCGATATCGGCCAATCCGAGATTACGAACCATGCTCCCATATAGATGCATATGGTAGACTTTCATACTTTTTTTCAAAGCAGCTATGGAATCGTCAAGTGAGAAATAGGATAAAGAACTCAGTCAGAATTAGAGATTTTTTCACTTGGCATTGATTTTTTCTCTTTTGGTTTGGATCGGATTCGGCCCCAACCTTGTTACGCTGAGGTTAAGCTTTTCTCGGATTTCCTCTTGAAGCGGCACAACTCCCAATCTTGGCTTCTAGGCTCCAAGCCTTTTTATGTCCGCACACGCACACCCCCTTTAGTCATATGAAAACTCTTGGTAGACTTATGTTTTTTCCTTGATCATGTAGGTCCCTTGATAAAATCATTATGGTCTTGTGATTGGTGTGGTATGGAAGATTCTTCTCACGCTATCCATATAGAGAACTCTCTTCCATTTTTTAGAATCGTTTTGCATTTAGTCTAGTTTTAATGATTTCTATTCGATTCTCGTTATCCAGGTTGCATGCGGTTTGTAGTGTTGGTTTTAGAAAGCAGCTTGCAATCCGGATTTGTAACGTGTTAAATTTCAATTCACATTCGGTTTACATGTGGTTTTTAATATTGGTTCACATTTGGTTTCACCTTTGTACTCTTTATTTCTATTCCTTTTACACCTAATTTGAGAGCAAAGCAAGTTTAGAAGAACTAAAGATTGCCATCTCAATATATATTGCGGATTCTCTTACTATACATTCTGACATAAGAAAAAGCCACCTTATAAATACCTACAATCCCTAAGAAACACAAAACCAACCAACCAACCATTGTTTGAACATAAAACAATATTGAAAATTGAGTTTATTTGGTCTGATTTTGTATGTTCCTATTTGGTTTAGAACGGTTGGTTTTCCGTTGTAAGTCAATTCCAAACCGCGAAAAGAACCTAGGAAATCAGAATCGAGTCATTTCTCTATAAACCGGTTCGGTTCGATTGTAAAAAATCTGGTCGGACCTTCCAGTATTCTAAGGTGAGGGAAGAAGAAGAAGAATGTTCGAGAAGGTAGCGAAGTGTGCATGCACAGATCTCAAATCCAATGGGCGCCCTCAAGCCTCAGTTGTCAATAGTCAAAGACTTTGAAACTGGAAAAAAACCGTAAACGTAAAACTTTTCTTCCGCGTCGACTCTGACTCCTCAAAGAACCGTTCTGCATTTTCTTCTCTCCATATCTACTACCTTCCCTCCTAATCCTCCCTCTTCTCCAAGGCAAGCATCACCAGCAAATCTCTCCAGCGACCAATTTTAATGGCTTTTCGGGTTTTCCTATCTCTGTTGCTCATCTTTCTCTTCTCATTCCCTAGCTTCTCTCACGCATTCCTGCGACAACCAAAATGGTTGAACGAAAAGAAAATGTAGCCCTTCCTCTCTCTCTCTCTCTTCCTGAATTTTTCTCTCTTTGTGGGTATGGAGGAATCACATTTGGTTTTCTTGTTATTTTCAGAGATGGATCTGTTCTTCAATTGAAGACAAGTGCTCCTTTTGCCGGTTTTGATCCCACACGGGTCACACAATTATCTTGGCATCCCAGGTCTTCTTTTTCCTCTTCTTAAACCTCTCTTTTATTTTGTTTAATTCGGATTGTAGTTGGTTACTGAGCTTGTTAAATTGTCAATGTTTGGAGCTCTGTAGGGCTTTTTTATATGAGGGATTTCTGTTAGAAGAGGAGTGTGATCACCTCATTAATCTGGTATGTGATGATTTCCTCTTCTTTTAACCCTCCATGTCTACCTTGGATCTTGGTTAGAAAATATCATTTGATTCATGACACCTCTGACATGAATTTGTTGTTTGATCGTTTGGGGAATAGGCGAGAGATAAGCTGGAGAAATCTATGGTCGCGGATAATGAATCAGGGAAGAGTATCGCGAGCGAAGTTCGGACTAGCTCTGGCATGTTTCTCAATAAGGCACAGGTCAGTGGTTTTACCCTCTTATCTTCGAGGTGTCGTTTTTGCCATGTTCTTTGATTTTGGAATTGAAATCATGCCTTCTTTTAATTTTACTTCGAATCACATCGTCATGGTGGAATAATCCTTATGCTATAGCCAAATGTTAGGGGAAGCTCCTTACCCTAGCCGAGAGATATGTTGCAGAAACGATGACTCATATATCTTTGGCATGTTCGGGTGGATTGTAGGGTTAGGGGTGGAGCCATATTGTTATTATCACCTTTGATAGGTTCAGCTGAATCATTTAAGCAATGAAATTTTCAATTATTCAACCAATGTACCTTACTACAAGAGGTAATAATTGTTGAAAGTTATCCTGCCATAGAAGTGGGTGGTAGGGGTTTCTGAACTTTGTGGTCCATGTTACTCATTCATGCAGGGAGAGAAGTATTGATGTTGATATCATAAGCTTTTTTTTTTGCATGTTCTATAGCCACTGACTAGGACTAGACTCAGCTCACAATGTAAGACCATCAGTACATTGAATGATACAGAACATCTCACAGCTTTGTGATTTCAGATTTCCCACTTTCCCATTAATCTTCTTGAACATAATCATTTCTGACTTTGAACAGCTGTTGTAGTTTTCAGCATCTCCCTAGAATGAGGGACTTGGAAGGAATTCACTTAATAGGGATTCTTATCTCACAGATGATAGAAATCAAGGGGAATCATCACTGGATCTTATTGACTAATGATGAAAGAATGAATCACTTGTTGCATAATATCTTGCCTTGTGGTTCCCTCTGCTCATTAAAAAACATAAGTGAAAAGCCATGAGGCCTGGGGACGTTATCCCACTTAGAGGCCAAAGTCAACATGAAATTGCTCTTTCACTAAGGCCTTATTCCATTCATTCCCAGTGAGTTTTTGTCCAAGCACTGATGAGGTCTCCATTAAGTGTTGTTGTTGACAAGTTTTTACCTATAATGATGCACCAATAATTGTTATTATGAACCTGATATAAGATTTATTACTAAGGATAAGAGAGAGGACTCTTCTTTGTGATAAATTGTAACAGCAAGCTGCCGGATTTGATTCATGCCATGAGGTTGTGAAGAGATTTATTCTTCAATTTCAATTCTTATAGAAAGAACTTGAGACTATACTCTATACAACAATTACATAGCCTTATCCCAACTAAATGGGGTCAGCTACATAGATCCTTGCTCTCCAATCAACTCTATTTGAAGTCATGCAAGATACGAGGCCTAAGCTATGCATGTCTTTCCTCACCACTTCGCTTAGGGTTATTTTAGACCTGCCCCTGGCTCTTTTAGTTCCTTCAATCTGAATCAAATCACTCCTCCGAACTGGAGCATCCCAAGGCCTTCGTTGAACATATTAGATTTGATTCATGCCATGAGGTTGTGAAGAGCTGTATTCTCCATTTTCAATTCTTATAAAGGAACTTGAGACTATAGTGAGAAAAAATGTTCAGGTTTGAACCCAACCAACGATGGAACTTTGATTATTTCTTTTTTCAAGAATCAGCGAATCGAATGATATTTCTGTTCCAAATTCTGCCTCATCTCTTAGTAGATTTTGATCTCTGTCTCTACTGTGAGCCTCGGTGTTCAGTTTCAACTTACTTAAGCATTAAAAGAGGAAACTGTTTTGGCATTGATATGATTGCATTATTTATCCATGTCTTTGATTGTCTATGGACAGAACTTATTTGTAATATTAAATAAGTGATGTTACGTTAGTGCATTATATCCTGCTCTGTTAGATAGTTGGAGAACTGAGCAGGGAACCTTCCATTGTGAAGAGTTATGGTGATGTCAAAACTCCTGAGGCTTTAAGAAATGTGAAATTATTTGAGATGAGAGGCTGTATTTAACAACCAAGAGGTGTTGAACATGCTATAGACAATAAGTCAGTTGCTTATAGTTCGAATTTGCACCAGATGCCGCCTCCCTTTCCTACTCCTATTCCTTTTCTTCCTATTTGTCTGTGTTTTTTTTTTTTTGGGGGGGGGGGGATAATAACCTTCTTGAGAATATTTGCTACTCCGTTGTGCACAAGAGTATATGTTCGTTGTTATCAATGATGACCATTTAATCAAGAAAATCTGTTTGCTTATCAGCCAGCAGTTGGATTATGAGTCAGCAAACAAGACATAACTACAATGAACCATACATTTTGCCAGTCGCAAGAGTTGAAATCAGGATCAGTGAAAAAAATTTTTGTTGACTGTTGAGTGATGTGTAGGGAAAAGCATCCTATTAAGTATTTAATTTTATTTGAGGAAATTAAATTAGAGGAGAGAAGTCGAGATGGAAACTTGAATTTTTAAATATATCAGTTATAACTATGTGGTTGACATCAATAAGTAAAGATGGATTCAAGAATCCATGATAAACAGTAATCTAGACCTCAGGTTGAATTGAATTTCAATGGTTTACGCTCTTCAGGTATAGAGGCAGAATATCAAAAGTTGAACTTGGTCCAAAGGTCTGAGGTCTGATCTCAAGTTTCAGAAGAATCCTACTTAGGTTAGGACTTCTAAAATCTAAATTAATATCAGTAATTGGATGGTTTCTGTTCAGCAAATAAGCTCACTCAATTTAAGTAACAGCAGTTAATAGAATTTAGGATAGGAACTGTCTGATGATCTGAGATATAATGCAAAACTGAATCTACTAATTGAAACTGGAAATCAGGAAATAAACCTAAGAAATCCAGCAATTATAGTAACATTAGGAATCTGAGACCAGATTCAAGATTTGAAACCATAGATAGATTCAGGGTAGAATCCGATTGTACAATACGAAAGCAGAATTGAATTTGAAACCATAGATGGATTTAGGTTAGAATCTGACTGTACAATTTGAAACCATAGATTCAGGGTAGAATCCGATTGTACAATATGAAAGCAAAATCCGATTGTACAATAGCAATAAGAAAGAAACTGAAGGTTTTTAGATTTATAGCATAAACATGAACTAAGGTTAAGAACTGACCCATTGCAGGAATTAAAGAGTGAAGAAGAAGAGGATATAAGAAAGATATGACTTGAGAATCACACCAAAGCCTTGGCCATACCCTATTGACCCACCTAGCATCCCTCTAGCCAGCAACTGCATCCCACAACCATTGATCTGAGTCTCACAAAGTATTGAGCAGCAAAACCACACTTTATTCATAATAAAATCCATATGCCTTAATGGCTGGTTACAAACGTATATATAAACTCTCCAAATATGACTCATAACATGACTAAAGTGGCCTAAACCAACTAGTAATTAAATTGGTTACTTAATTGACCAATAAAACACTTGAAACAACTCCTAAACTGACTCAAGAACCTCCAGATGTTTTTGGAGTCCTAAACCAACTAGGGTCTTACATAATAAAAGAAAATCAACTCATAACAGGACTGGATTTATAGATTCCTAATCCAGCCTGAACTAGGACACATAAACACAATCAAAATAGGAAAAGAAACTGAAAACAGAACTCTACTTAAAATAGAACTCCCTATTAAAGTAGGAATAGGATTCCCAGTGAGACTAGGATTCCTAGAGAAACTAGAAATTCTGAAACTCCTGAAATCAGAAGTTCTTCTTCTTCTTTTGCCTCTGCTGCTAGTGCCCAAATAATTCATCAATAAGATTATTTCGTTTATCACTCCCAGAAAAGAGAGAGGAATGAGATTTTCTCAAAGCAATTAGATAGCCACTAGTGTCTGTCAGGGACAATGGGGAATTGTAAAGAAATTTTACCTTCACCATATCATAAGTCTAGAGTCTTGTGCATCTAACAAGCACTTCAATCTTGATAACCCTGTTTCAGATTGATCTTGATAACCCTGTATTGGTTACCTGCGAGGGCCAGTACTTTTCAGCACAATATCTTCGTGCCGTGGACATCTTTCTTAGAAGTTACATGAGAAGCTAATTTTATGGTAGCTGCATTCCTCTTAAATACATGATATTTTTTTAGGGGCTGGGGAATTTATCAAGTGGGTGTATTAGGAAATGTGGCCATGTTTTCGTAGTTGTTGAGTATTTTGTGATTCTCAGACTGGTTTCTCGTCTTATCAGTGTCAATTTCAAGCTTATTCAACCTCCCAGTCTGCCCCTTCTCAAGCAAAGGGAACTCCTGAAGCACCATGTGATGGAGAGTCAATGATTGGATTTTAGGAATGCTTTTCTTTGATCTTTGTCAGAATGGTGCTGCACATCCATGATGAAGATGATGTATAGCAGTAACCTTCTATGTTCTCCCCTCCCCCCCTTTTCCTATTTTAATCTAATGAAATACTGGCTGGAATGACGTCGTTGCCTTTATGCTTTCTGTTTTAGTTGGTATCATCAAGCCATCTATTTTTGTTCTAATTTTTTTTGTTGATAGTTGCCGTGGCTTTAAAATTTTGAAAGCTGAAAGTTTATTTGTCCAATGTTTTTTTTGTAGGATGAAATTGTGAAGAGAGTCGAGGCAAGGATAGCTGCTTGGACCTTCCTTCCTGAAGGTGATTCTATACCACATTTCTTTTTCTTCTTCTTCTCAACCCCCTTGGGCGGGAGGAAATATTATCTTATCTTACCCTGAAGTTGTGATCCACAGAGAATGGGGAGTCGATGCAAATTTTGCACTATGAAAATGGCCAAAAGTATGAACCACATTTCGATTATTTTCATGACAAGGCCAATCAACAACTTGGAGGCCACCGAGTTGCAACAGTACTCATGTACTTATCTAATGTTGAGAAGGGTGGGGAGACTGTATTCCCCAACTCAGAGGTAGGCATGTCCTAGTGGCATTCTGGTCCCCACCCCCTAACCTCTCCCCCCCGCCCCCCTTTTCTTTGTGGTTGGTGATATGGTTTTGGGGGGGGGGGGTTGTGGGAGGTATTACTATTCTTCCTCTGTTTTGTTTTATTTAAGTTACAACAATTTCTATCTGCAGGGTAAAACGGTTCAACCAAAGGATGACTCCTGGTCTGACTGTGCGAAAACTGGCTATGCAGGTATAGTTATGCAGCCTTGAGGTCCAAACAATTTCTTGTGGGTGTGCTTATTACCTGTCTAATCTTGTGGAACTCTTTTCTGAAAATGAGAATCTCTTTCAATTTGCCTACAGTCGAGAAATTAAAAAAAGATCAAAAATTTAGGGTACTCCAATGGCATACAAGCTTGAAATACATCCAAAAAAGAGAATGCCGAAGAGGCTTGAAATAAACCAGCTGTGGCTAAAATTTATTGACATTCATTCTGGGGATTTGTTTTATGGAAGATATTAATCATAATGCATAATGGCACAATGTGCAGCAACGCCAAGCATGAATAACTAGGGACATGCCTGAAAATATCAGGCTTGGAAGTGACAAGATGCCAGAATTCTTATTTTTCTTGAGATCTACGCCTGTAATTTTATGCATTAGTTTCGTTGTCCATCAATATTAAAGATGCTCTGTTGCTAGTTGAAAGACAGCCTTTGCAAGGATATAAAGGACGTACCCAGTGCATGAGGCACTGGGAATATTATTGCAAGGATATCTGAACCAATATAAGTACTGAAGATATTATTGCGCAGGAGCAAGGATATCTGAACCAATTATTGTGTTTTTTGATCATTTCATAGTACTATCTGAGAGTGTCATGTCACTAAAAATTGAAAATTGGTGAGGTTAGAATCATATTATTAAATCTGCTAACTCCTGAATGGGTCCATTTGCAGTGAAACCGAAGAAGGGTGACGCATTGCTATTTTTCAGCCTTCATCCTGATGCAAAACCTGATCCAAGCAGCTTGCATGGGAGCTGTCCTGTCATTGAAGGAGAGAAGTGGTCTGCAACTAAGTGGATTCATGTGAGGTCCTTTGATAGGCCAAAGCATTCAGGAAGCGGAGAATGTGTTGATGAGAACGAGAATTGCTCCCGATGGGCTGCAACTGGGGAGTGTGATAAGAACCCACGATATATGGTGGGCACTGGAGACTCCTATGGATTTTGTAGGAAAAGTTGCAATGTTTGCTAGTCATAGCACGATTATTCACCCAAGAGTTTGTATACTGAGTAAGGGGATTAATTCCTTAGTTGTTGTATATAACTTTCATTGTAATTAGCTGGCAGATTCAACTTTTGAATCATGAGAGCTCTTTGTGCCTGTGAGAACATAGTCCATGTAAGAATTGCTTCCTGGAATGAAATAAAAAGTGCCTTATCTCCTTTCACCTTGTTACATGCCGAAACCTTGATGGTTCTTCAGAAAAGTCTCTTGAACTAACACAAACCTGATCCAGCCCTACTGAAACTAGTTCTGGACCTCTGGTAGTCTTCATCACCAGAGAGGTCTGCCCGTTTGGGACTGGGAAGTGGGCAAGGATCCCATGTCCCATGCATATGCTGCCATGTAGTCAGAAGTTTAGGTCTCCCTGTATCCCCCTATTCTTTCTTTATTTACCTTCATGATGGAAGTTACAAGGTTCCCCGTCCCCATCTTTCTCCCCCACCCTGTCGTGCTGCTTGATTCCCTTCTGCATCATTGGCCAGATCCAAGAGGTATGGATAGAGATAGATCTATGGATAGGGTTGAATCCCTAGATCGAAGGTTGTTGCCTGAAATTCAGTTCGAATACTCATAGCCAGTAAAGAAGGTAGTTCAAGCGGTCAAAAAATAACCTAACCTTGGGGTTTGCGCCAAAAGTGGAAAAAAATTTGAAAAATAATGCCTCTAAGTGCATGAGCAAAGAAGCTTGTTTAATGGTATCTGATACATTGAAAATGTATTAAAGTATCTTCCATTGGTTCGTTATGGAAGTGTTTCCTTTTTTTTTGGCTAAACTAGTTCTGGAAGTGTTTCGAAAGCATCTTCCTTTGGCTCCCTGAAATGGGGCACTAGAAGCCAGAAAAGGTACGTAACTGAGGCTCCAATGATCAGCCCAGATGCATAGCTTGCACCGTTCGATTAAAGCTATCCTCCAGGGAATGCCTTTTTTCTTACTGTTAAAGATCAGATTGCTGAGCTAAGGTTCTTCTGCAAAGTGAATGGTAGAATGGCCTTGAAACTCTCCCACCCACACTGGGTATCTTAAGAGTACTCTGTTGTTCACTGACTGCAGCTTCAATTGAAGAAATACTTTATTCATTTACTATTGTCCTTTTGGTCCACTAACCAAGAACAAGGATTTTAGGTTCAATTTATCTAATCATTTTGAAACTGTTGGGGAGATTCTTGAACATCTATGGGATCTTAGGACAAGTCTATAAAAACATCTCTTGGTACTTCACCACCAGGAGAAACACTATCAAGTATCATCATTAGGACAAAATTGTTCTTTCCAGCACTACATACTGTAAAGGGAAAGGAGAAAAGGAAAAGAGAAAGCACACCATGATCTTTGACCATCTCCTTTTCTTTCTTTATCATTTTGTCTGGTTTATTGCCAACCCATTTTATTCCTTAAATCTGTTTCTTTAACATCTATAGAAAGAGAGAGAGAGAGAGAGAGTAATCACCTGAGGAAGAACTTCTTTCCACTTTGCAGACAAAGATGGGCACCAAGCTCTCATGGATTCTTGTCATCTTAATCTTCATTCCCACAGGAGATTGCAAGAGGATAGTAGGTAAGGAGTGCAACTCACAAGATCTAATGGGCCTGACTAGTTTCAAGGCTGCAATTCATGTTGACACTTCCGGTCGACTAGAGACATGGATTGGCCGAAACTGCTGCAAATGGAATGGGGTGTATTGCAACAACAGGACTGGAAGGGTGGCAGAAATCCGACTCCCTGGTTTCATATCCACCAATGATTTCATTGCTCAAACCCAGATGGAAGGTTGGTTATCTCCTTCAATAACACTTCTCAACTCTCTTGAAGTCCTCGACCTCGGTGGACTCATCAGTCTTACTGGAACCATCCCATCATCCATCGGTTTTCATCTTCCAAGGCTCAGAAAACTCTATCTCTACACCAACAATCTAACTGGGCCAGTCCCAGAAAGCATAGGTAACCTGTCTAGACTTGAAGAGATCCACTTGCATGAGAATCTCTTATCTGGATCAATTCCTGCAAGCATTGGTTTGCTCCAGAATCTCCAGAGATTTCTATTATATTCAAATAAGCTTTCAGGTCCCATTCCAGAGTCTCTTACAAACTTGACAAATTTAGTGAGTCTGGATTTTCAGGGTAATTCCTTAACAGGGCATTTACCAGAGAAGATAGGTGCATTACAAGTCTTGGAAGAGCTTGATCTTTCAGATAATCTTCTTAGTGGGAAATTGCCGCTGTCCATAACTAACTTAACTGCCATCTCAGTTTTGTACTTGGATACGAACTTGCTCGAGGGGGAGATTCAATTCCCATCAAGTTCTGGTGAAATGCCATTACTAGGCTTTCTGAGGCTCCATGACAATCATCTCACTGGAAGCATACCATTCAACATTGGGAATCTTGTTTCCTTGCAAAGGGTGTCACTAGCTAACAACAGGCTTGAAGGATCCATTCCTTCAACTTTGGGGAATCTATTGGAAGCAACAGAGATCTATCTGTATGGAAACAGGCTATCTGGTCAGATCCCGAGCTCAATTGGTCGACTTTCTCAGCTAATGCTTCTAAGTATTTCTAATAATTTGATTGAAGGACCATTGCCCAGTGAGATGTCTTCCCTGCATAACCTTCAAACGCTTGATCTGTCCTTCAATAGATTAAATCTCTCTTCTATTCCCAAGTGGTTTGGGGGAATGCCATCGCTTTGCCGGATCTTTCTGGCTGGTGCCGGCATTCAGGGTGATTTTCCAGAATTCTTAAGAACAACTCTGAGCCCATTACTGGAACTGGACTTCTCGTTCAACCATCTGACTGGAATTATACCAGAGTGGCTGGGGAGTCTCACTAGGCTCTACTCATTGAACCTCTCAAGGAATTCACTAGTTTCAAAGATTCCCAACACAGTCACTAGCTTGCGGGACTTGGCTGTAGTCGATGTACACTCAAACAAGTTATCGGGACCAATTGATGGTATCTTCGAGATTGGAAGCAGGTTCTCTGAAGGATCACTGACCTACATTGATCTATCTGATAACAGTTTCTCTGGTGAAACTGAGCAAATTGGAACAGGGCAGCAGTGTCAGATAAAGTTTCTTAATTTGTCGCATAATTATTTAACAGGCCGATTGCCGGGTTCTATAGGGAGATTGGTCTCAATGAGGAGCTTGGATTTGAGCAATAATAAGTTGGGTTTTGAATTACCAGAGTCTCTGGCCAATGTAAGCTCGTTAGAAAAACTGAAGCTGCAGAGGAACAGGTTCACAGGTCAGATACCGAATGGGTTTCTGAAGCTGACGGCGCTTAGAGAATTGGATTTGTCAGATAACCTTCTGGTGGGAAGAATACCAGAAGGCAGACCATTGAGTGATTTTCCGAAGAGTTCTTTCTCTGGGAACAGAGGGTTGTGTGGAAAGCCTCTTTCTCCATGTAAGTTCTGATTCATGATGAATAACAATTCTATCTCTTCTGCTTAATATTTTCAAGGTCCCCCCCCCCCCCAACTTCAAATAGAGTCTATCGTTGACTCTTTCAGTGTTGTACCTCTGCAATGCTTATCAGTGAAAAAGCTAGAAATTTTTGTCCTTCTGGATTGTTAGGATTCTGGTGTTAGAACCAATAGGACATCAGGGTCCAGATTGAATCAGTATAAGTAAACTGGTTTCAGACCAGGTTTAACTGATCACATGGAGGATAGGGTGGTCGTAGGGCCAATCCTTCTGGTGCCTCTCTCTCTCTCTCTCTTTCTGTTTTATGAAAGCACACTATAACCATGATCTACATGTAAGACGATCTCTCTGTTCTATGAAAGCACATTATACCCATGATCCACATGTAAGAGGAGAGAGAGAGAAGGGGGGCTCCAATCTGAAATATCTCCAAACACAAGATCAACCAAACTAATCAGATAAACTCATAAATTCCGATCTGATGAATCGATCCCAAGAAATGAACACTTCCTCCACACTGATGCCTCACCAAGAAATAAATGCTGAAGGATGGTAAGGTGGTGTCCCAAGTCTCAACAGCATCTTCATACAAATAGGGTGTTAAATAACTGCAACAGAATTCACCACTCTGTTTTGAAGTTGATAAGACTTTTTTCTCCCTTGTGATTATTCCCTAGTTTGTGTGAGAACCTCCTCATTCACAAGGGATACTGATTAATGTAAACAACCTGAATAATTCACCCAAAAAATTTTAAAAATTTAGTCAAGGCTCATTGAGCCATGCATATGAAGCATCACTATTTGATATTCCATCTCAAACCGTTTCCTTGAGAAGATGACATAATCATGCAATTAGTTGTTAAATTGGAGTGAGCCTCTTGCATTTCTCACCTCCAAACTTGTAACGATTAAACCCGTCATCCTCTTCTCATCTGCAGCAGTACTTTAAACAGGTCTGAAGTTGCATCAGCATCATTTCTATCTCCTTCCTTCTCCTTCATTCTTTTTCCTTGGTTTATTGATGAAATTTATATCATTGGAGTGAGATGGGGAGAACACCCTGTTGTGATAAATTGAATGTGAAGAAGGGTCTTTGGACTGCAGAGGAAGACGCAAAGATACTTGCATATGTGTCGGAACATGGTACAAGTAACTGGACATTAGCACCAAAGAAAGCAGGTTAGAAGTTTTCAGCCAAAGTTGTTCAATGTAATACCAGATATCTTTTAAATGCGGATTAATGTATGTGTCATTTGATTTCTACAGGACTTAAAAGATGTGGAAAGAGTTGTAGGCTTCGGTTACCTGAGGCCAGATCTCAAGCATGATAGATTTACTCCTGAAGAAGAGATGTTGATTATTAACCTTCATGCAGCCATAGGGAGCAGGTGGATTGCTTAAATCTTAATATGGGCTCTTGGAATAATTTACTTAATTTTTTCTTGTACAAAGAAAAGATATATCTTGCTGTTGCCTTCTAAGTCACCTGTGCTACTATATTTTTTCCCAAGTTCATAACAGAAACTTCCCAGTGAACTATTTTGAAGTATGCTGGATTGCGTTAATGGTTGGTACTTGGCACCCCCAACCGTCATGTTGCCTAGCACCAACATATATTTCCTCTGGGAAGCAGGAGAAAGTTGTGTCACCCATAACCTAGCTGATCATAACAAACTCAACTTTCTATGATATATAGAGGAATACAGGACTGAATAACCTCTTTCTGTTACTAATGCTAGGATGTAACTCCCCCTCTGTGTCTAACAGAATTTCCATGACTTATTTGGTGCAGGTGGTCTCAGATAGCAGCCCATTTGCCAGGAAGAACTGACAATGATCTCAAGAACTACTGGAATACTAAGCTGAAGAAGAAACTCTTGGAAATGGGAATCGATCCTGTGACCCACAAGCCCTTCAATCAGATCCTCGCTGAATATGAAAATATTGCTCATCTCCCAAAAGCTATAACCCAAATTGGCTCCTTCAATAGAGACTTAAGAAACACATTCATGTCGAAATCAGAAGTATCTTCAGTCCTGGAAGGAAGTGTTTCGAGTCTTATGACCCATTCAACGGTGGCTATAAGGACTCCAAAGATGGAATCAGTTCAAGATGGCCTCCTAATCAGCGAAAGAAGTAACAATAACTGCTCATGGGACCTTCAAGATCAGCTTCAGACCATGAGACTAGTTAAAGAAGCCACAAGCTACACTAACGAAGAAACCATCCATCCACATTTCTTCAGTGAAGGTTCTTCTTCATCATCATCTTCCAGCGCTACTGCCATGCAGGTGAATTGGCCACTACCCTTTGCTTGCGAAGAACCATCTCTGCTTCAGACTGCACCAGACCTTCCCTGCAGTTGGAATGAATTCCTAATAAAAGACCCCTTTCTTCCTCCTGCACCACAACAGAGGCATGAACAAGAAGACTTTCAAGGAATATTGTCAACCGGCTCATCAAGTGAAATACAAGTACAATATGAGATACGAGAAAGCAACTTAATGGATGAAGGTAGCAAAAAATTTAGTGTAGAACAAGTGGGTTATGACTCATTCAACAATATAGGTGAAAGTTATCCAGGAACAGTTGGAGGTGAACCCAGAAATATTTTCAAGGGATCTTTGTCATCCAATAATTCCTTTATGGAGGCGATAATCGACCAAGACAGTCAGATCTCATGGGAGTTTCCTTACATTTTTGGTGAACCATTTTACTGAATTTTGTAGTTAAGTAAATTGTAAAACTGAGCCTTTGTAGTGTGTTTCTGGATGAGGGTTTACATATTTGTCACCATGTCTTGGCATTGGATCCTGCCTTCACCTTAAGGAGGGGGGGTTTATGAGGTGGAGGGTAATATTGTGGCACCCAAAAAAGAAAAAGTTTCTAGTGATGGACTTGTATAAATAACAAATGATTCATTTATAGGACACAGCTTTCTGTCGTGTGAACCCCAGCAAGTCCTTATTCACGACTTGAGATCTGGGAAAGTTGGAGCTTGCAAAGGACTCAGGTAACCCAGTTCTTGAAATTATCCACTGGTATGTACTACCACCAAGGAGATCACCTTATATCTAGAACAACCTTTGACCACTCTGCCTTCAGAATCAGGGCAACAGTTTTAAGAGGCATGATCCAGTGTACACAGGCAGGTCAAGGGGTTCAACCGAAATTAGGACAATCCTCTCAGCCATCTCACCTTAGTCTGTGACCAACCAAAGCAACCTGAATGATGAAGCCTAATTATCCTACTTGGCCAAGCTCATAGTTGCATCAGCTAACAAATCAGTGGAGATAGAATTCGGATCCCTGCGGGTTGTGGCTTGCAAAGTAGATGTCACCTTCTACCTATCGTCTGATTTGTAATACATCAAGATTCTAAATGGATAGCTTGGTTTTAATGAAAAAGAACCAGAAATGATGGAGGACTCATCCTTTACACATTGAGATGATAGCAATATTCAACATTTTCTTTCAGAAATAATAATACTGGTATAAATGCCATTATAATACTTCTTGAAGTCTGAACTAAGTTGATACTGGAGCTTATACTAACCGTCAATTATCCTCCATTGTAACATTTTTTGGCCTTCTTATCACTATAATGACAGCACCAACAGTTTGGCCAATGTAAACTACATGCTCTACTGTTCATGCAAACTGGGTGTTAATAGCTGCAACAGAATTTACTACCTTATTTGTTTTCATAGCATACTCAATAGTTAAAATTAATGGGTGCTTTCAGTGTTCTGATTACTCACTAATTAGGAAGACCTCCCTTTAATAACACACAACATATACACACCAATAATAAAATTAACAGCCCCCTATAAAGAAATAAACTTGGTTAGATCAATGTTTAACCAAATAATTCACCCATCTTGAACCTGACTCAATGCTCTTGCGAGCAAAGCATATGAAGTGTGAGGGTTGGAAGGAGAAGCATTACTATTTGATATTTCGTCTCAAACCGTTCTTGAGAGGATGACACTATTTGTGCAGTTATAGTTAAATTGCAGTGATCCCCCATGCTTTTCATGCCTCAAAACTTGTAAACTTTTAAACCCATCTTCCTCCTATCCTCATCAGTACTTGTAAAGAGTTCTGAAATTGCATCATCACCACATCTGTTTCCCTATCAAACCTTATATTTAGGTTTCTAGACAAAGTTTAGATCATCAGAAAAGATGGGGAGACCGCCATGCTGTGATAAGTCAAATGTGAAAAGGGGTCTTTGGACCGCAGAGGAGGATGCAAAGATACTTGCATATGTATCAATGTATGGTACGGGTAACTGGACATCAGTGCCAAAGAAAGCAGGTTAGGAGGTCTTCACTCTTTAGACGAATTGCATAAAAAAATGTGTAATTTTGTTTTATCTAACTAAAGTGGATTCATGGTTGTGTGAGCTGAGTTCTACAGGACTTAAACGATGCGGGAAGAGTTGCAGGCTTAGGTGGACTAATTACCTAAGACCTGATCTCAAGCATGATAGCTTCACACCCCAAGAAGAAAAGTTGATTGTCAAACTTCATAAAGCCATTGGAAGCAGGTGGATTACTTCTACCACTCATTATTTTCTGGAATTATTTATTTTCTTGTTTCTTTTCCCCCTTTCTACCATGGTACTGCATTTTATCTTCCTTTGTCCTTTCCTGCTCTATTGCTAATGTTGTAATTTCCTTTTAAGTGTAGAATTTGGTTGAGATTTTGTAGTTGTCATCTGAGGGAAGCAAAGGAGAATGTCAAGCAACTCCTGTTAGTTTGTGGGTGAAGGGTAGAATTTTCTGGTTTCTGACGTGTTTCCTCTCTCTCTTTTCCAAGGTTTCAAAATTTTTTTTTCTTGGTAAACCCTTAGAAGCATGGTTTCTTTGTTATTCAGCTAATCTCCCCAAAAGACAATAGCTTCTGGTCAGGAGCATGGTGAAAGGGAGTGCAGCCATTTAGAAGCACCATTCAAAATTATATCCAAGCTACACTAATTGCTAACTACCTCACAAGACACCACTTGAATTAGCCAGAACACAAAAGATAAAACATCTAATGCAAGATCATTTAATGGGGTGATTCATTCCCCCCAGATCCCCCTAATGTTCTAACAAGTAGCGATTTATTTTTTTGACTGTTTACTATATCTCCTTTCATCCAGATCACCTCTTTGTCTTAGGTAGTTATGTGATTTTATTAGAACAGACTCACAGCTATAGTTAAAGAACCACCCCCAAGAGCTGCACCAAATAAAAATGTTTTGATGGATAAGTAGTTGGGCCACATGAATGGTCTTGACCTATAGCATCAGCAACCATTATGTTGGTGGGCAGTGGCACTAAGATATATTTCCTCCTTAAGCATGGCATTTGCGAAGCAGCAAAAACATGTCAGCCATGTCTGAGATGATCATAACAAACTTAACTTCACATGACATGTAGAGTAACAACCGTACCACATAGCCTGTTTGTTACTGAAGGAAGGATAATGATTCTCTCTCTCACACACAAAAATTGGATGGCTACTTTGGTGCAGGTGGTCTCTAATAGCAGCCCAGTTGCCAGGAAGAACTGACAATGATGTTAAAAACTTCTGGAACACTAAGCTAAGGAAGAAGCTCTATGACATGGGAATTGATCCCATGACCCACAAACCCTTCTCTGAGATCCTGACTGACTATGGGAACATTGGTGGTCTCCCGAAAGCAGTTGGTTCCCTTAATAGAGACTTAAGGAATGCATTCACATCCAAACCAGAAGCATCTTCAGCTAGTGGCATCTCTAATATCACAAGCCATTCAATGGAAGTGATAAGGACTCCAATGATGGAACCAATTGAAGATGGACGGTCAGACAGCATTAGCAATAATAACTACTACTCGTGGGACCTTCTGGGTCAGCTTCAGGCCATAAAACTAGTTAAAGAAGCCACAAACTGCAGCAATCAAGAAATCATCCAACCCAATTTCTTTAGTGAAGGATCATCTTCATCATCTTCCTCTTCTACTGCCATACAAGTGAGTTCACCACCACCACCCTTTCCTTGCACACAATCACCTCCACCTCAGACTATACCATCCCCTCCATTCAGTTGGAATGAATTCCTTCTAGAAGATGTGTCTCTTCCTCCTGATCAACAACAGCGACAACAATACATTCATGGGTTGCCATCAACTGGTTCTTCAAGCCTAACACAAGTACATGATAAGATGCAGCAAAGCCAATTAACCGGTGGTGAAACTAACAATAATTTCAGTGTCGTTGGAGACATGGATTATGGTGCATTCAATGACATAGGCCAGAGTTATCCAGGAACGGTCGGAGGGGAACCCATCGATGTCTTTGGCGACTCTTTGTCATCTAATAATTCGTTCGTGAAGGCTATATTGGAACAAGACAGCCAGATGTCGTGGGAATTCCCTGATATTTTGGGGGAACCATTTTACTAAGTATGAATAGATCAACAAGTTGCTGAACCAAACCTTAGTAGAGTTCATCAATGAGGGTTTTCATACTAATAGTGATATATATGATCTTTTAGATAAAATAGAATGTTTCTACAGTTTCAGTTAGTGGTAAGAAGAACTCCAATTTATTGTTATTAGTATTATTATTATTTTTACTTAGTTATGTGTTCTAATGCACAGAAACTCAATGGGAATGGAAAGGGTTGGAGGTCCTGAAGGCACAAGGAATCCAAGATTGTCCTTTTTATTATTACTAACAAGAAACCCATGAAACGCAGGGGAGGTAGAAAATAACCATAAAAAATGATTTACGGATGATAAGTAACCTGGTAAAATCTGCCAAAACATTCAACTATTTGGATAGTGTTACCTTCCATGCGCCTCGGCCATCTTTTCATCTTTGCAAAGACCATTCAGGACAATGTTGAAGGTTCTTCGTTTCTGGAAAATTTCCATGGCCCACCTTGTCATCGGAAGGAAGAAAAAAATTGTAGCTTCTTTCCTGAGCAATCAATTCAACAAACACTTGAATAGCCCCATCTATATGGCGTTTTTGCACAGAGAAAGCACCGTAGGTGCAGGTAACCTTTTTGGAAATACTGTAGTGAGAGATTAAACCCGGAATAGGGAGCAAAACTCAACGCAGAATCAAGCAAAGTGGTCCAAATTTGCATCGATCTCTTGAGAAATTCTCCAACTGAGTCAAAATTACTAGACCAGAGACTCCCTGGAATGTAGGACAAGCAAAGAAAGAAAAACCAGGATTAGCCTTTAGATGGGAAGAACCACATGAGTGGTCGTCCCTGAAGAACGCAACGTGGGAAGCGACCTTCTGATCATCTGTGACTTTAATTAGCAGTAGTTTCAACTTTCACGCTTGCAGCGAACTACTAGTAATTTGTAACACTTTCTAGCTTCTCAGTAGTGGAATTTGCAAGTTTGCAGGAAAAGGAAGTGAAATTCGGATTTGGGTATCCTCACGAGATGTTCAACACAATTTCTTAGGTTTTCATACTTCACATCACTACCTCTTTATATGGCATTTAATCGTAATCCAAGCTTAACAAATAGAAAAAATTAACTGTGATTATGGTTTGAGGTTTCCGTCGAATCAATCAAAATAGGTTGAGATCTATCCCATTTCTTGCAATCCTCTTTTGAATCGCCTATGATTCATGTATGATCTTTATTTTTCTGTCATTTTTAATAGTACAAAACACTCAGAATTTTAACTTTTGTAGCAAGTTCCCCAAGTCTATTCAATCAAAAACTGTAAAAAAAAATCACATGGGAAAATCTTAGTTTTTTTATTCTCGATTCCAATTTCAAGGGTTCCGACAGATTCCGGCCAATTCAGATCCATTTGACCAGTACAATCCAATGTTTGATTCTGGGTTCTTGAACCTTAATTGTGAATCCAACTAGCCATGAATTAGTTTTTTTTTTTTGGGTGAGTCTGTTTGTAACCAAGCAGGTTACAAACAGACTTTGTAACCGGACATTATATGCCCTTAAATGTAGTTGATTCCAATTTCAATAGATGGGTAAATAAAGTAATTTCACACTTTTTAAGTATCAGGTTGTTTAAATATGTTAAATCCATTTAGTTAAAGGGTAGAATAGGAACTCCGTATACCTAGCCCCTAACTCAATATTGTTTGATCGAATAAACTTGCCGGAGCGATCCTTCCCCTTGGCCACCATGGATTCAGGTTAGAAGAATGGATTCTACCAAAAAAAAAAAAAAAGGGTAAGAAGAATTAGAAGAAACATTACCCAAATTATCATTTGTATCGATCACCGACTGCCATTTCTTTTCATTCTCTATTCCACTTTTTCAGAGCTTGTGATCAAGTTTCTACCTTTGAAGGTCTTCAATCTCATTTTTTTTAAAAAAAAAAAAATTTATGTACGCCATTGAGGAGACTGAGTAGTAGCCAATTTTGCTAAAGTGAACAAACGTACAATTGAGTTGCTAATGCAATGGAACCACCAATGGACGTCTAAAATCCGAATCAACAACAACATTGGCCCTCAAGACAGAAAGAAAATGATGATGCCCAGTTTGAGGGTCTCGAAGAAATCGGCGGAGAGGGCCGAGAATGGGAGAGACCATTGATCTACCGTAGTGGTTGCGCTGTTACTACCGATGAACCACAACTACCACTGCTAATTATATTGAAAGCATGAGCAGAAGAAACATTTAAAATACTAAAATCTTGAGGTTGCTCGCTGTTAATTATGTAGGCTAGGTGAAATTGAGTGCTTGCATACTCAGGAATCTGAATCTTTCTAAATGCGAAACCTATTGGAATTTATTTTATTTTATTTTTTTCTGCTTCTCTGGAGGTGCAAAAATTTTAAGCATGAAGAGATAAGCAGATACATAAATGGGAAAGGGGGATTTCAGTCTATTGATTTCTCCATCTTCTTTTTATGACATATCTTCTCAGCAAGTTTCTGCAAACTTATAGGAAAAATCCACGAATTCATCGGTTGTGGAAGCTGTCTAAGTTTGAAATGGAGAGTAACAGGAAAAATTCTCACCGATATCATTCCTTGGGTGTTCTCAACGGTTCCTTCTACAATAGACACCATCACGCGATCTCTCTTCAACGCCACGGTTGTCAGGGAAGGGGGTAGTTGCAGATGGGGTTGGGGCGGGCAGCAAACAGAGGAGGGGGTGGGACCATGGAGGCAGGGGTTGGTGAAGTCAAGGAAAGGGTGGGAGACAGAGGGGGTGCTGCGTGGAGTTGTACATGGATGGGATGGGAAGAGGGAGCCAACGCCGGAGAGGGAGAGGAAGTTAAGAAACTAGTACGAATGACGAACCTGCATATTCCGGCTATTACCGACGAGTCCAGCAAGTTACTTCCATTCCATGCCATGTATATGACAATAGAAACTTTTAACATTTTTTTCCTACCATCTACCAAAAGAGAAATGACAATTTAATCCCTAATGTGGCAAGATCAATACATGTCTGATGGGCATAAATGAGAGGTTACAAACAGCTTTTCCCTTCTTTTTTTTTTTGCATTTAATACTTTCTGAAATATTTAATTTGTTAATGATTAGTAATCCAGCTAGTAAAACAAAATATCATTAAAGCAAGGGTGTGTGTACGTTTATGCTAATTTGGAATACTTTTGTACAAAAAAGTGTTAGTGTGGTAAAACTGGAAAAAATATTTCTACCACTAAAACAAAAAGAAACATGTATGAAATGCATATTAACATAAGTATATCTTCTGGAGGTAGAGGTAGAGGTGGAGGGGGAGGTGGTGGTGGAGGCGGAGGCGGAGGCAGAGGCGGTGGCGGTGGAGGTTGAAGTTGCATTGGCGATGGTGGTGCGGTATTGAGGTGGTGGTGGTGGCGATAGTCAAGTCATTATTAGTTATATTATGTTTTAGTCTTCTTCTTTTTTTTTTGTGTTTCTGTTAAAAAAAAATCATCTTTAATTTGTTTCTCAAAGCTATTCCAATTGTGTTTTTTTTACCTGGTTCATTAAGAATAAAAAAACACAAAAACAGATCAAATGTGACATACATGTTCTGTTCCAAATGTATTCCAAAAAAACACCAAAAGTATTTTTTTTACGATGCCATATAGACCCCAAGTGACTTCTGCAGCTCCACAAAAATGAAACCCCACTACTATACGTGGAAATCTTGATCACTTATGACAAGTTGACATGTGGCAAGCCTAGAATGAGTAACTCAAATTATTACTATATAGACTCACCAAGTCATCTCTGCATTATGCCAAAGGTGTTAGGGTGCACGACCCTCTCGTAGAAAAGTCTGGGCACACCCCCTTCTTGCAGAAAGGTCTGAGTGTTTCGGCATCAGGCAGACAAGCCTAGACCCTCCACCACCATGCTAAGAAGTCAAATCCATGCACCATTTCTCCTATAAATAAGAAGGTGAAGCTCAAGGTAAACTTTTATCATGTTGTCTGGATTCTAACTTAAGCTCAAAGAGTCCCCTACAGAGTCCAACTCCGTCCCTCTTATACACATTCTCTATTTTAAGGTGTGCAATTCTCCCAGTGACAAGTCATCCATTCAGATTTGAGCGGCAACACTATTAGACGTAGGAATTGAATCACTAGATTAAGTTTAGATCAGAGAATGCAATTCCCATGATGGTCTGGCAATTGCCCTTTATAAATTGCTAAAATAGCAATGTATAATCCTCAATTATCCTACATTATAACAATTTATGGCCTTCTTATCACAGTAATGACAGCACCAACAGTTAGGCCAATGTAGACTACATGCTCTACTGTTCATGCAAACTGGGTGTCAACTGTCAATAGCTGCAACAGAATTAATTCCTTGCTAGCTATAATTATTTGTTTCCATAGACTTCTTATCTATAGTTATTAACAGAAAATCCCTATAAAGTAATAGCTTGGTTAGATCAAAGCTTAACCAAATAATTCACCCATCTTGAACCCGACTCAATGCTCTTCGAAGCCTAGCTCAAATGCTTTTGATATGATATTTCATACATTTCATGCCTCCAAACTTGTAAAGAGTTGTGAAATTGCATCATCATCCTCACCATCACCCCTTCTATTTCCCTATCAAACCTTTTATATATCTTTAGGTTTCTTGACAAAATTTACATCATAGAAGATGGTTGCATATGTATTGAATTATGGTACAGGTAACTAGAGATTAGTGCTACAGAAGCAGGTTAGGTGGTTGTTTTCAATTCACTCTTGATATATAGTTTGATCGAAACAAAAGTAGATCATAGTTGTGTGTGATCTGAATTCTATAGGGGACTAAAGCGATGCGGGAAGAGTTGTAGGCTTATGTGGACTAATTACCTAAGACCTTATCTCAAGCATGATAGCTTCACACCTCAGGAAGAAAACTTGATTGTCTACTTGATTTTGTAGTAGACATTGAGGGAAGCAAACAAGAATGTCAAGCAAGGTGGTCTCTAATAGCATCCCAATTGCCAGGAAGAAGTGAAGAACTAACAATAATGTAAGAAACTTTTGGAATACTAAGCTGAGAAATAAGCTCTATGAGATGAGAATCGATCTTTGCCCTTCTCTGAAATTAATACAATCCCTGATCGCATTGGAGAAATCGTGGAATCCCAGAGAGCACACCTGAAGGAACTTTGCCGTTCAGCCCGAGTCAAGGAGCAGCTTTAGAAGCAGCAGCTGTCGAACCCGGATGACCGGATAGAATGGAGAAACTGACTCGGTCGACCAGAATGAGTTAGTCCAGAATCTTCATACCCTACCTAAGCAATTCTTTCTTCTTTGGAACGGATCTTCTTAGTGCATGGTTGGCAGCCATGGCAGAGGAGAAGATGAGTACGTTCTATGCGCTGATTACGGAGAACTGCTTAGGGAGAACTGCTGATGGTGCAACAGGTTATAAGTTAAGTTGGCTCATTTAATTCAAATAGTTAAATTATGTGCTTTGTCAAGAGGAGAATGAATCTGATTCTTTTTATCGTGTAGATTTTCTAAACTCATGTGGTTTGCAGACATGGTTCTAAGTATCGGTATCGGTATCGGTATTATACATGCGATAGGTACCAATTTTGTTAGCCACTGATATCGATACTGTGCCGATACCGTATTGATAGCACGGTATGGACAAGGAATAAAATGGTCAGAAAACTCATTTTTTAATAAAATTTGGAGGTAATTTTGTCCGATGCAATCGATCCAGGCCGATACCGTATCGTTTTCACATCGTTTTTAGGATTTACCGATACCCATTCGGATACCGTGCACCAAAACCATGTTTGCAGAGCCCTTGAGTATAAAAAAACTAAAGATTTTTTGTGTTGCCTCTCTTCTTCATCTTTTTCAGTCTTTTCTCTTGATAGATCTGCTCAACATAGAATTTTTGCTCTTGCTGCTATTACCTTTTACTTTATAAGGAATACTCGAAATCAAGGTTTCCTGTTTTTGTTTGTCATAAAAAAAATAAATAAATAAACCGAATGGTTCCTGGAAAATGAGAATAAATATTTCCTTGGAAATAATCATAACAATGTCAATTACTACCTCAACAATCATGCAAGTAAAGTTGAAGAAGGCCTGGGAGATTGAAACCTGTCCTCGTCAACAACTGTACATTCAAAAATATATATAACTTGAATTCTTTCGGTTTCCCTCTCCTCTTTTTTCCATTTTCTGATTTTTTTTTAATTGCTTCAACAATGTCTATATGGACGAGAAGAAAGCAAAGATGTCACGACTAGATCACCGTAGTCACCATGAGTAACTCTCAAGCTCAACTATTCTCTCTCTGCAACTTCCCCAATGTTTGATGCTGGTTCCATTGGTTGAACTTCAACCCATCGCTTCTATAGTAATAAATACAAATTGAGACATGCAGAAAAGCAAACAAGCTTGATCAGCATTTTACAAAGTGAAAAAGGTTACATTATCTTGGCTGTTATTGTGGCGAAAGGGGTTCTTGACCCAACCCCAATTGATGATAATTTGGGTAGTCAATCCCATTCAACCTAACACAACACAAGATCTGCTCTGGCAAGTCTTCAGCCTTGTTGCCCTGTGCCACCAAAAAAATGTAACACAGCATTGATGAACAACAGATTATAAACTCAGAAGCAATTTAAACTTGTTATGAATCTCAAATGGAAAATTTTACCTGAATTGTCAGGCCAAAATCCAATACGCAGAGCTTCAGTCTGTCTTGGAATGCTTCAAAACCTTTCCTAGAGATATAACTGAATCTGTGCATATCCAAATCAATCTCGAAGTAGTTTTCACCCTGTACAAGATTTCAGGGTAGTCATGCTAGTGAGGAATATACAGAGATAACAGCAACTATTTTCTAGTGTTCTTTTAAGTTCAGTATTTCTTGACTTGCTTGTATTGACTGAATTATGGTCATGATATTCCCAAAAGCAGCATGTAAACATTAGAAGGGAAATTTTTTTTTTTTTTTTGGGGTGGGGGCGCTGGGGTGGGGTGAGATGAGAGGTAAAGGAGGATGTGATGCTACTATTTTTAATTTTATCCAAAAATGACTCCATGACCTACAAGCAAATCCCTAGAGAGTTGACAAATAAATAAAAAGCAAGTGCAAGATAAGGTAGCAATCAGACAATTGAATTCTGCAGAAAAAATGGAGGGATCCCAAACTGTTAGTTGGCTACATTAGCCAGACTGCCTTTAATAATTGGTGACCAATTTAATGCAAAATAGTAGAAAAGATAGCTACACATGAATGCAATATTATTGACAACACAATTTCTATTACAACATTCCTGACCAGGACAAGAACAGATTTATATATATATAAAACTCCAATAACACACTCCGAGGACTAGGGGTGTAAATGAATAGCCGAAATCCGTGTCCATATCCGTTTAGCACTATCCGAATCCATCCAAAAGCTAAACGGATGCGGATGCGGATAGGCTATAGCTATCCAAAAAGCTATATTTACATGTAAACGGATAAAATATCTGATCCGTATCCGTGTCCGTATCCATTTAGCACTATCCGAATCCGTCCAAAAGCTAATCGGATGCGGATGCGAATGCGGATATAACACTATCCAAGTCGAATCCAATCCGTTTACATCCCTACCGAGGACCACAGGTTTCAAATCAGATTTACAATTTTACATGCGAATACCCAAAGTTTTAATCGCAACTTGACTCACTTCAGTTTTTCTCAACTGTCCCAAGCAATTAGATTTGAAGATATTTTCTTTTTAGTCTCACAGAATAGGTCTGGCCCAACCTGAGTTGCTTTGAATTTTATGCTTCTATTTTTTTTTTTTAAAGATGCTTTGAATTTATGCATGTCACTAAATTGGCCGCCGCTTTGAGCAGAATTTGGAAGAAGCCTCAACAATGATAAGATGCCCAAGAGAGAATGGGGATCTCGGGAGGCAAGAGGCAGGTCAAATGATCTTATTGTGATATGAATGCAAGAAGGAACTGTTCATGCCATTCTGGATGTAATAAATGAATAATTTGTTGGAATCCCCTACATCCTTGAGCTGCCTCTTCAAGACAAAACAAAGCTTTAGAGGATATATTCATCTTGGGGCAAAGAATATACAAAATGATCTAAATTCTCACTGTTAACAATCGGAACTGAATTGTAGTCCTCAAGGAATTAAAATATAGAAGAGAGCATTTCAGCCCATGTTTAGACCAATGATACTTTGTCACCCTATCTCTCACAAGGAAGGCAACTAAATGTTACTTCCTATGAGGTAAAGGACAAGGAAGATTCAAACTCAACGCAATTAAACCATATACAACAAAGAGTTGGGGGGGGGGGGGGGAAGAGGGGGAGGGAACACCATTAGGATCTGAATTGTCATGAAAAGCAAAACTGTAGCTTTACAAATCACAGTATAGCAATCTGACTGAGAAAACATAAGCTTACCAAGTAAAATTCATGCTGAGGACGTGAAAGAACAGGTTTTTCATTGTAAGCATGCATAAGCTTCCTCTCAGCTGCACTTAAATGAAGATCATCCACATTTACTACACGACCCAAGATCTTTAACCTTTCCCGGAAGGGAACTATGGTATCTACAGGGAAACCTTTGACTTTTTCTACTTCATCATCAATTATCCTCTGTTCAAAAACAAATATTGACATAAACCAATAAATGCACTGAGAATCAGGAATAGATAAATAAACCAAAAATAATCTTTCCTTTTCCAATATGAGAAACAAATAAATGTCATGTGTCTTGCACCAACAACAACAGGTAATACTTACAATAACATTCCAAACATACATGCTTCAGAAACTAGCCACATGAATAAATTAATATTGCTCCATTAGAACCAACAGGATAGATTGAGAAGTACCTTGCTAAATAGCAATAGGTATTAAAGATATGAAGCAGAGAAACTCAAAATTACAGAGGTTCTGCCTTACTCTGATATTTTCTTGGAAGTGAGGAGGAAGTTCTTTAGCATAACTATTAGAAAGCCGAAAGTACAATACAAAACTCATCCCTTCGCCATCTGTCTCACTTTGAAAAATTGTGGTAGGATATAATGGAATCTGCAGAAACCAAAATAGCACAACAGCATTAGTAATAGTGGTAGTCTCTTTGTGGGTAATGTACTCTTTATTTGACAATTTGAGATATGACAATATTTCCCACATATAAGAAGTAATAAATTCAAGTGAGACAAATAGAGAAAACCGAGAAGAGTGAAAAAGCACTGGAAGTTGATGATATGAATACCTGAATATTTACAACAAGAATTGGTGGTAATTTGCCAGATGAATAATTTATAGGAGGGAGCTCCACAAACCGAGCGATATGATCAATTTTCCTCGGTGACAAGAATACATCAACACCCAACGGAGAATAAGCCGCATAATTTGGAGCGAATTCCTTCTTTTTGTCCCTGACAGAGGTATTACATGGATGAGAAAATAAGAAAAGAATTGATAAGAGTTCAGATACTAAATGGAAGTATGGTTTATATGTTTGATATAACTGATAGAAAACATAACCAAAAGAAAACTGTTCCTCTTACCTTAAATAATTCTCTCCCCGGACTTTGAAGGTACCAGGGTCAACATATGACCAACAATCAAACATTTGCTTCTCTACTGGGCAGAATGGAACTTGGGAACCTGCTATAGGTCTTTGCAGAAGCATCTTTGAGGATACTGAAACAGAAACATAGAAGGAAAAATATGAGTTACCTTCATTTAAGGCTTGTCTGCTAATCCAGCCTGCTACAAGGCCTACCAACATATCACAGCTTATAAAAATCGAGGCCCACAAATTATCTGTATGATTCATGTGAAACCATATATATTTAACAACCTAAAAGATGGATACTAAATTACTAACACATGGTTGACGAAAACTATCAGAGCAATTAAGAGAATAATAGTTTAGGCCTTTCCACATGTATACATGACAAATGATAATTTCGCAGTCAGCACAAGGTGAACGCTCGCATCTTGAATTTCAGTAGCAACCAGTGTAAACAACCACATAAAATAGTTAGAGCGCAACAGGTTAGATTTATGTTTGACTAACAACCAAATATCAAAATAAATGGAAGCACTCACATATTTCAGGATTGGGATGTCCTTCCTTCAATTTGAAGGAAAGTTTTGAAGCAGACTTTTTCCTTGCACTTGGGGGACCAGGGCTCAAGGACCTTCTCTTTTCAATAGAGGGGACAGTGGAAGCGAGACAAGGCAAGCAGGTGTTTGGAAGAATTCCACAATTGTCCATTATTCCTCCCTCTCTGCCAGAACTTTCATCCACAGAGAGGCTAGAGACTTCGTCAAGGGAGATAGAAGACTTTCCTCCACTTAAAGGGCCATGAGGTTTGGCTTGGGAGTCAGCATCATCAGAATGCATGACCCGAGTACTTGCATTTTTAGCAACTTCACTCACAGAATGGCATGCTGAATTTCCATTTAACGGTTCCCCTGGCTTATGTTTCCGATCAGTTGACAGAATGCTTGGATGATTGCCATTACAGTCATGAGCAGTATCTCTCAGAGATGAAATTCTTGAGACAGATGCACTCTCAGAGCCATTTAATGACAAAGCATCTGCAGAAGGTAGACAAATCATGCACATCAACAAGTGGTTTCCCAAAAGTTAAGGCTAAGTTGGTCAGAGTAGGAAAGGGAAAGTAAGGTGTGGTGAAGGCATGAAGGGAAAGGATAAAAGAAAAATAAGCATTTTCCACCACTTCCCAACTACCATCAGGAGGATGATGTGAATTTTGAAAAAAAACAAATAGTGGAGTTTTTTGCTTTTCATTTTCCATGTTGCAGTCGGGTTGGATTTTCAACAGATAAGTTTTAGAAAGTTTGATGGACAAATGGAAAAGGCATGATTAAGATCTTCTTTCACAACCAAACATATCAAAAGTTACTATTCAAAAGAAAACAGTACAACATCCCCCCATTTCTTGTTATTTCCTCATTCCACTTCCAACTAAACACACTATAAAAGAGACTTTTATGCATGGTGAGCTTCACAGTCATACCATCAGCAACACTTTGGAAATCGTCATCACAGTCGGACTCAAATATTGCAACAGAGTCAAACCACGCCTCCTCAGTGCTTCCGGCTGATGTCATCACATTTTTACAGAAACCATGTCAGCATGATAAGTAAGCAAAAAAAAATAACATATTGGGTACTAGAAATAAGTTGCACAAGAATCACATGCATCTTGGTATTGATATTAACTGATGATAATATGCAGAGAAACGTTAACTAAAAACAGCGATGCTGACAAAAGGATTTAAAGAACAACCTTTTACCCTCAATGACTATCACATTGTGAAACTAAAAGTGGGAGTGTACAAATCTGCTTGAGATGATAGTAAAATTATTTAAACAAATAAGGTGAAAATGATTAATACATTGGTAAAATTAAACTCCAACATCCCTTGAGTCCTGCAGTAAATTGGCAGCAAGGATTACTTGTTTTAACTTATTTACATAAGGCAGAAAATTCATCTCTGAGATGTTAAGTGGTGCACTTTCAACTCCCTGGTTACTTATTAACAAATCCATTAGTGATGATCTTCACTGGTAAAACCTTTTAGGCTCCACACACCAGATTTTGGAGCTTAATTGCATCTATGGCGGCTAACGTACAATATGCGCTAACCACTAACCAAGCAATTAGAAGAATAAATTTCCATGCCTTCTTCCTTAAAAACTTCAAACCTACAGATAGTGATGCCAAAAATGATCACATAGAGTACCGCATCCCCCCTCCCAACCAAAACAAAAAAAAAAAAAACAAACAGAAGGTAAACTGATGCATTGCACAGATAGGGATATCAAAAGGCAAATTGACACCTACTGAGCAAAGGAATCAACATCTAAAGTCTAGGAATGACAATATCAAGCTTCCTGGTATCCAAGGCCTCTCCAACGAAACCATATGTCTCAAAGCTCTCAGCCTTGGTGGAAGAGAGTAAAGGGAACACATTCTCCTACAGATGTTACTTGAGGAAGATCAAAGAGACGCCTTCTGCTCTCTGAAGAGTTGTTCCCCCTCTTCATCATCAGTTTTCCCTCAAAAATCATTTGTATCTTGAAAAAGTTCCCCAGCAAATCAATTACCCAACAAAGATACTCCAAGATGCCTCCATCAACTCTCCCATCCTTGAAAAAATAGAAAGGTCAATGGTTTCAGGTGTTGGAGAGGTCTGAATACAACAACAACAACAAACTCAACCTTATCCCAACTTAATGGGGTCGGCTACATGGATCCAAACAAAACAAAGTAGGGAAAACTGAGTTCTAACTAAAAAGAGAAAGAAGAGGGGGGAAAAGAGGAATGGGGAAAGAGATGAGAGATGAAAAATGGGGAGGTCTGAATGCTATAAGTAATTATCTGGGCAGGACTGAGGTGCTGAACTTGTTGCTTTTGGTTGTTGTAGCTGAAAACACCATACCAAAAAAAAAACCCAAGGGAAGAACTAGTGAGACAAGAAACTGCAGTTTCTACAAGCTATTCAATATAACTATTTTATTATGTACTATGAAGTCTCCTTTAAAAGATGATAACTTAAATGAATGTTTTCCTTCCCCTAGTCCCATATAACCTAAAAAGGAAAACCCTGGCTCCCAGAGTAGGATTTCATCAACTACCCCATCTAACTCTTCATTTGACCATGGATCAGCTTATCAGCCAAGAATCACAGAAGTTTTTTTTAAACAAAAAGGACGGATTAAACTTTCTCACAAATATCCATAAAAAACATTAGATCTATATAATAGATAGTCTGAATTTAATAGTAAAAATTTTGTTAGGTTTTACAAATATACTACATTAGAGCATCTTTGCAAGAGGTAACAATTAAATCAAAACAATTAAGTTAAAAACACATCAGCTTGATGAGATCAAACAACGTTGCACTGAACACAGCTCAACTTGCAAGTTTCAGAAGAGAAATAATATACTTATAATGTATTTTCAAGTTTTCTGAGTAACCGGATGAGCCAGTCGAGGTAATTCTACAAGCTGATGTTATCAATCATAGTGAAAAGTTCTTGAACATAACTAATTTTCTTGATTCTAAGGTTCAGTAAAAGCAATGTTTTTAGAATTTAATATACACCAATAATTATTTGTGAACAGCAACATTATTATGTTTCCACTGAAACACAAAAGATCAAAAAAATTAGCATCATATTAAAATTCATAACAGGACTCCCACATATAATATTCAGGAAAGGAAGGTGGACAAGAAAAGGTATGATGATCATTTCTCCGCAAAATTTCTACTCATCAAAGAAAATGTTTAACAAAGCCATCATTGTGCTAAAACAGACTATCCTGCCGACACATGTAATTAACACAAGCAACAATGCTGTTCTCTTCTCCATTCATCAAAACCAGAAGAACAAAGCCAACTACGCAGGAACTAAATCTTATTCTATCGAAAAGAAGGTTATCCAATCCACATTAAATTAAAATTCAAGAAATCAAAAGATCTTACCTTGAAAAGTAGGATTACTGAAAGCACGATCGGGAGGAGCGGATTTAGAGACTTTATCAAAAGAAGTGTTGGACATCCGAGACGAGACTCGCCTCGCCTTCGTCCTTCTTCTTCGCTTGAAAGGCTTCTTTGCTATTCTCGCACATCCTTCCTGTTTAGAAACACAAGTTCCCATCTCTCCCGATCAAACCAAAGCAGAAGTGTGAAAGAAAGAGGAGTCGTTCACTCTGCAAATCTCCACGATCTCCAAATGAAGAGAAGAAATGAAACACGACAAGCAAAAGTGTGGATTGCAAGATTCGATGAAGGAAAAAGGAAAGAAATTGTTTTGTTAATCAAAAAATTCACGAAGATCACAACAAACAACTCAAATCGTCAAAAGAAAATTTCTTCGATCTTGCAGCTCTGTGTCTTGCTTTCCACCCCCCCCACCCGACCCCCCCTACCTCTCTCCCTCTTTTGAGGGAATAAGATTTTTTCAGACCTGGAGGAGCGAAGGTAGCAATTCCCAAGAGAAAGTCAATAAATACGCTAACCGATGGCAGTTCAGTTGGCTGTGTACGCCATCTTTCCCCTCTTCCCACCCTCCCCAGTAGTAGTACAGTATTACAACAACTACTCTTGTGGGTCCCGCACCCCAACAATGTCTCTTTTCTTACTCTCTCTCTTCCCACGTCATTCCTTTATTTCGTAATTTGCCACACGTGTGCAACTGCTCTCAATAAAATCAGAACCAATAATCAGAAAAGACCACCAGAGAGATTTCCTATAAGCTAACCTATCTCCGCCTCTGCGCCTCTGCGCCTCTGCCGGCTTTCGTCCTCTACGAAGTTGATTCTCTTGCATCACCTGCTCTCTTTCTTTTGTGACTCTTTCACGGAAAGCTTTTAACAATGGTGACAGCTTTACCTGTACCTCTTGTCTAATAACCTTAAAGTCTGCCTTCGACTCCTTCGTACGATAATTTGGCGATGCTAGTAGGTCGGGTCGGGTCGGGTCGGGTCGGGTCAGGTGAGGTTAGTTGCTAGTAGGGATGTAAACGGATTGAATTCAGTTCGAATAGTACTATATTTGTATTCCTATTCGCATCCGATTGGTTTTCGGACGGATTCGGATATTGCTAAACGGATACGGATATGGACACGGATACGGATTAGCTATTTTATCCGTTTACATGTAAATATAGCTTTTCGGATAGTTATAGTCTGTTCGTATTCGTATCCGTTTAGCTTTTAGACGGATTCGAATTGTGCTAAACGGATACGGACACGAATACGGAAACGGATTTTGGCTATTCATTTACATCCTTAGTTGTTAGATACACCCCATCGGCCTATTTGGAGAAAGAACGCCACCCAATCGTGTGTTGGTTTCAGGTATGTGTAAAATGATCGACAAACCCCTGCCTTTCCATGGGGGTAAGGCAGTCATTTTGCATTTGGCTATGTTTGAGTACAGGTAGACACCCAGATGCATGATCGGGTGGCATTCATTTTCCCTTATTTATTTTATTGGGGTGATGTTCATTGCGAGGAGAGCACGAGGAACAAGCTGTGCGACACATAGGGTGGGGACGGACGTGTCATTTTGGTTATTAAAGGTGCAGACCAATCATTTCACCCACCCCATGTCTGAGTGCATTCTACTACGCCCTAGTGCCGAGAACATTTTTCCTTATTTTTATTGAAGGAGGGAGGAGAGGGTTTAAGCCTTTTGAGGATTTTAAGGTGTGTCAACGTTTAGCTTTTAGGCATGAAAATCTATGGCCTATTTAGGTCGGAAACTCTTCTTTGTTTTTTTTTTGGGTAATAGTTTAAGTTGGAAGTTGGTTATGTAAAATCTAACCTCATTGACCAAAAGCAAAAAAAGTTGTTATAAAAAAAAAAAACCAAAAACGAAAAAAGGGGCAAGAGATAGCTACTTAGCCTTGTGGCCCTTGCACCAGTGTGGAAAGCAATGAGTGCACGCAAGGGCATCAATATAGATGAGATTTTTTATGTCATGGGAACAGATGGTAATTTCAGATTCTCTTTTCTATAAAAATTAATTGGATTGAGTTTCTTATTTGACTGTGTAGTGTACGCTTGTGCTTTCTCTCTCCTCCCACAATAAGGGGTCAATATGTCATTTCATAAGTAGATGAGAGAGATAGACACAAGGAAGCGTGTTACGCATCGTGGCAGCTTTTTTCTCTCAAAAATTAAAAATCAAAACTTATTCAATCAAAAAACGACTGTTTTAGCGTTTAAAGTTGAGATTTTCTTATTGACACCCTTCAAGTTGTCAAATATGTGGATGATAATGACACATTTTGAGAATAACATAATGATATGTCATTATTAACTTATTTTTGAAAACCCTTTTATACCTTTTATTTATAGAACTTTTGAATAAGGGTATCAATTAGTCTGATTCTAGTTAGTTAGTCCGATTTTGGTGCAATTGACATTTTACAAGGTGAAATCAAAATCGAACCGATTTTGTAAATAAATCATCACCTGTTAGGGTAGTACTTGAACGGAGATGGGAACGTAGCGAAAGAGGATCTCGTACAGGTTTGATTACAAGCTTTATGAACTCCAACGATCTCCTTCACGATCTTCGAATATCTCGAAAAGTTTCTCCATAGAGAACTCAACATCACAAATCCCTGGAAAGAGATGAAATCCCAAAGAGAACATAAAACACTAGAGAGAGGGAAAATTTGGTTTCTCAGATGATTTGGTCTTAGGGTTACAGGCTTTCTATTTAAAGCCAAAACCCTAAGACCCGTGCCCCTATTTTGATTCTCACTGGGAATCAACCAAAGAGGGCGGAAGAGACCCAGCTACTTAAGTGGCTGGTTCTCTCCAAGCAAAGCGGGTCAGATCGGGTTCGGCCTACCCCTTGTGGGTGGCTTGGACTGGGCCTGGCCCATGTTCGATTTACACCTTCAATAATGTTAGTGAAATAGACTAAACCCCCTTTCATATATAGAAGAAGAAGAAGAAACACCAACACGGGGTATCTCTAAATGACATCCACATAACACCAAGTCTTTTACTACAAGACATGTTTATATATTAATCATTCAAACATGTCTTCCAATATTTTAATTCGTATAAAATTCCAATAATTGACTCTCTCATCTAATGCCATACCCACTCATATATATTCATACATCCGCACTATAGTCCCATACACCCTCTTAATAGTCCTAGATTTTTCAATTCCTTATTCTTCCACTTGACAAATTCCAATTGATTTGAAATGTGATATTTGAACACATTGTAGATCTTGCATTTTTTTTTGGGGAAAGGTTTCATACATGTTCGTGTAAACCTTGTATATGAGAGGGTGGGAGTTTCAAGGTATTAATTTATGGGTGGGGATTTATGATTTTTCCAACTTTTTGTGAGAGATCTTTTCACATACACAGTTTACACGTCCGTGTATGAAACCTTTCCCCCTTTTTTTTTTTTTCGAGAGGGGTTCCAGACCATAACAAGTTGTGCCGGGTATGGATTATGGGGCTAGAATAAATTATGCAAAATCCAACCCAAATTACTTAATGCAGCCAAACTAATAATAAATCTTTTCCTCAAAAAAAAAAAGTCCAAGAGTATGACTTACACTAGCATTTCCATGAGTTTATCTCTCTCCTTCCCATATGAAAAGATACTTATGCCCCCTTGTTTTGAGGAAGAGAAAGATAAACACATGGAAATGCTGACCTAGGCCACACTCCTGGACATAAAATTACTTCTCATACCAAACCATAGTGGAAGCTTGGAAGGCATCATATGTGACAATGTGGGTTTGACAGGAAATAGATTAGCATTTATGGCAATATTAAATGAAACATTTTTCCTTTCTCCTAGTTGGCTGGTAGTTTAGTAGTAATGGGGCTACCTTTCCTTTCATAGTTCAGATCAATATGTACATTTAATTCGCATTAAAGAAGCTGTCTCTTTCTCTTTCTCTTTCTCTTTCTTTGGATTTTCAATTTGGCATAGTTTCAATTTGGCATAGTGGAAACCAATTGTTGGAGGTTTAGAGATTGGAGCTGATTTTGGAACGACAAAGACCAATGGTGAAGAGTCACAGTCTTGTGATAAGATATGAGAGTTAATGGCGAGCCGGACAGTTCAGTGAGACCAAACATATACAAGAAATTGTCTTTTTCTAATAAACAATTCCAAAAACAAATAAAAGCTGCTTTCGTGAAAGTATTTTTTTGAAAATTTCTACACCTCTCACAGCTCTTCTTCCCTTTGAACATAACTACGACCTACGACCACTCAGCTACTTCCGTATTCATAAATAGTTCATTTCTGATTTCATAAATTTGTAAAAGTAGTGGAAGTTTCCACAAACACCAAAACTGACATGTAACCTTTTATGTGAGTCTCACCTACCAGGTGTGTGCCTTTGAACAATGATTTTAGGCAACCAAACAAAACCTCAGGATAGGTACCAAACAGATCCCCCATACTTGAAACTGAAAGGGACTCTTGCTCTCACACTCATTGCCAGGGTTTTAGTGTCGGTAACGGGATTGGTATCGATATCGGCCGATACCGATATGATTTCAATCTGGATCCAATGGTTTTATCCCTAATTTTAATAAAAATTATTTTATTTACAGTTTTAACTTTGTCATGACCCTTGATTTCTTAAACCATTCTCACTAGAGATGGCGCGCTTGTCTGAACGACGAATTCAACCATCTTTAACAAGGGTGTTAAACGATTTGGTTTCAGTGTAAACCGTTCGGTGCAAGAATTTTTTAAGGGAAATACAAACATAACCGTTTATTAAACATTTCAATTATTGAAACCAAAACCATTTACTTTCGGTTTCTCAGTTTCTAAATTGTTGTCTTATCGGCCCTAAATGGTTTCGATCATGGTGTAGATACTGAGTTCCTAAACAATTTTCCTATTTTAAGTTTTTTACACTGAATTTAATGCTTGTTGGATGTGTTCATCAAGTCACATTGAAAAGAACATGATTTTAATTCATAAAGAAGCTAAAATATTCATAGAAACATTGAATACTATTATACTAATGTATTTGAATGAATCCAACCTTATTATTTTATTACAAATGCCACATATACACTTCTAGCAATCCATATTTAATTTTCATTGTTTTCAAATTAAGCAACAACCTATTGTAAGAAGGCACTAATGGCAATTACATTTTATTAATATTTATTTTGATTTAAACGGTTCGATTCGATTTAAATCGTTTAAGTAAACAGTCCCAATTTTGAAACCAAAACCGAATCATTTATTAGACGGTTTCACAATTTCATGGTTTTGATGTAATCGAGTCAATTCGATTTCAATAAATGGTTTCAGTTGAATTTTGATACAAAAAAAAATAATTAGGAAATTCAATTATCATTCAAGCTACAGCAATTAGGATTGGTGGAATCAGGATCTATGTTAATCGATTTCGATCTAAATTAGTCAATTCATGAATATTTCATGCTTAGAGAACATTTTCCAAAAAATGAAGACTGAATTTCCCTTCACCCTACGCCATGACATCAATACTGTCAAATGCCCAAGGGGTATGGTACTATCGAAACCCTCCCTCACCCCCCCCCCCCCAAAAAAAAGGAGGTATGGGGAATTTGTGATAAGTCGCTTAATACATGGTCACATCACCACTAGCGAAGCTCGATTCTAGAATTTCTATTAAAAAATGTTAGAACAAACATCAATTAAAACATCAACAAAAACAAAAACAGAGCAAGATGACACGGAGATTTAACGTGGTTCACACTTCACACACCAATATGATGTGCTACGTCCACGGGCAAATTTGAAGATGTTTCACTTTGTATGAAAGAAAGTTACAATGTAGACATCTCTCAAGAACACTCAAAACAGTGTTGCTTCTCTTTTCTCAAAACCCTAACACGAAAACCCCCAAATCAACTACTTTACAATAAGATAGGTAAAGAATATAAATACTCTTCCATCGAATCGAGTCTTAGGTCTATCAACCAAAGCCCTCCACTACCATCATAGATCTCAGAAAAAATCTCAGTTCGATCGCCACCAGAAAATGTCAAAATGGATCAACCAGGCACAAGAATTAGAGACACACGTAACAAGAAATGATATTATTGTAACCTAAAGAAAAGAAGAGCCGAAGTAAATTGTGATTAAAGCATTGGATCCTTTCAACGAGAACCAACACATTCCATCGGCCATGATCATCAAGGAGGGAGAGAGTTTGACTTTCCTGACCCTCACATCAATTGTGTGGTTCTTACCGAAAAAAAAAAAAAAAATCAATTGTGTGGTTTACAGAATTTGATCGGAATCAGATTCCATCGACTAAATTCAGATTAATGCCGATTCCCACAATTTATTTTCGAATCAACCATAAATGCTCTTTATTTTTCGTGGTTGACTGTATTTAACTTTCTTTGACTCAATAAAATAAAGGAAATCGTTGAAATTTATATAGTAAAAAAACTAGATCTATAATATCTTTAGATAATAAAAAAAACTCCAAAATATCAAATAGATTTACGCCAGATTTAGTATGATTTCAATTTCATATTGATTTTATGAAATAGTTAACAAATAGATTTTAATTTTATATTGTTTTGATTGCTGCAATCTGAAATATTTCAAGAATAAAAAATCCACATGGTAATTCAATTTTTGAAATTAGATTCTCTATATTTTTTGGGCAAGGATGAGGGGGGTGGTGGCAGTGATGATGGTGAGGTGTAGTGGTGATGGCAGGGGCGGGGTCGAGTAGGGAAGGGATCGAGTAGGGAAGGGAAGGGGGTTGTGGTTGTTGTCTAATGGTGATGGCAGTGGCAGTTGTGGTGGTGAGGTGTGGCAATGGTATTGGTAGTGGCGACAATGTTGGCAATAGTGGTGGCAGGGGCATGGTGGTGGGAGACTATCAAGAGAAGAAAAAGGGGTGGTGTTTTATTTTTAATATGAAATTGCTATTTTGCCCATCAAATTAATCATGTGCGCAGCACTGGTGTACCTTCATCATGCACCTTCTCTCCTCCACAACCTTTTCTGTTAAACTTGAAGGCACCCCTTTTGGTTTTTTCAAAAGCTCGAGAGACATGAGGCAAGGATGTCCTTTGAGCCCATTTCTGTTTATTATTGGGATGGAGGCTCTTCCCCGACTGATTGCTGCTTATAGGGAGCTCAATCTCTTCAGGGGTATTTAGGTAGCTAGAGGAGCTCCTGAGATAACTCATCTTCTTTTTGCTGACGACATTTTTATATTTTGCAGAGCCACTTCTGAGGATTTACTTACTATTAAGGCGATTCTTGATCTTTTTTCTGACCTTTCAGGGCAGGAGATTAATTTGGTCAAGAGTGGTATGCATTTTAGTAGTAATGTCTCTTCGGCCGAAAAAACCCACTTATGTAAGATCTTGGGAATCCCAGAAATGAAGATTGATTCCTCTTACTTAGGGACTAAACTTTTTTCCCAGAAATCTAAGGTTAAACACCTGAGTCCTCTGGTTCAAAGAATTAAGTCTAGGCTGTCTTCTTGGAAATCTAATCATCTTTCTTTTGCAGGTCGTACTATACTAATTAAATCTGTTTTAAGTTCTCTTCCTGCTTATCTTATGAGTTGTTTCTACTTTCCTAACACTATCTGCAAGCAAATTGATTCTCTTAGTTATAATTTTTGGTGTGGTGGAAATGATATTTGTAGGAAGAATGGCCTGGTCTCTTGGAAAGCTATGTGCTCCCCTCTCCATATGGGGGGCCTGGGTTTTTGGCCTGCTCGAACCCAAAACTTGGCCCTACTACTCAAACTTAGGTGGAGACTTCTATCTGAGCCACAATCGGTTTGGGCTAAGCTCTTGAAGGCAAAGTATTACCCTCAAACCTCCCTCTTTGACCTCACAACCATGAGGAAGAGAGGATCTTGGTGCTGGAACAGTATCACTAGGATCCTTAAGCCCCTCCAGTCTATTTGCTTCAAGAGGATTGGTAATGGATCTAACACTTATTTTTGGACTGACCCTTGGGTACCCTCTATCCCTTCCTTCACCATTAAACCAGGTTTCTCTCAGAGGGTGTACCCTGAGAAAGTTGACTTGTTTCTCTCGAACCTTAGGTGGAAGGAGAATCTTCTCAAGGATGGTGTCCCTTCCCTTTTGCATCACATCTTAAATATCCCCCGTTCTGACTCTACTGGCTGTTGGTGGTGCACCTTAACCAAGGATGGCCGCTTTAAAACAAAAGCAGCATATCTTCCCCTCTTGTGACTGGGTTAAGCACATCTGAGTAGCTGGTTCTTTGGGTTTGAGGACTGAACTCATTTCATTCCCCTCTATCAAACATTTTTGCACTTCTGTGTTGCTTGGCCGGCAGCTTGATAAAGCCTCTCTAATTTGTTTTTTTTCTGTTTTTATTATTACTTGCTATTTTATTTGGCAGGTTAGAAACGATTCTGTGTTTAATTCTGTTGGTCCAAACCCTGGTCAGGTTCTGAGAAGAATAAACCAGTGGTTATTGGACATGAACATTTTCCCACCCCCTCTTTATAAAGTGGATGTTTTATCTTCTCCTTATTCGGATATTACTAACATTGCTCATAATCCTATGTTTGATTTACCTACATTAGATTTTCCTGTTTTGTTATGCGCAGGGTACGATTCTAGAGAAATAGGTAAACCTGGATGGGCTTTTGGTTTTTTGATAGATGGAAAACTTCGTTTTCTGACAGATGGGCGATGTAAAAACAATCATTTTTTGGAACCTGAGTTGACTGTCATACTCAACGGACTAGATTCTGCTGCCTTGAGAGGTTTGAAGCTGAAAAGAGTTTGGTGCTCTGATAAGGTGCTACCTGGACTTCTTGCAACTCCATCCCTTTCTCCTTGGCCTTTTGAAGTACTTCCTTATTTTTTGAAGATTTTGGATCGAACAAGTGGTGTCATTTTTAAACACCTTGCTAACCTTCTCTAATTTCTTGGTTCGAATGTTTTGTTAATTCTGCTCCCCATACCCCTTTTTGTCTAGACGATTGTACAAACGTGATCTTTTAGTTATAAATACTTTTCTTTTTTCCATCAAAAAAAAAAAAAATGAAATCAACTTCAATTCAAAATTGAAACAACTCCTCAGTTATTTCAAATTTTCTATTTCATTGAAATAAGTGCAAAAATCAAACAAAACAATTTTCGGAATAGAAATCACCCCATGAATTGAATTTGAAATAGAAATCATACCAAATCAAGATTTAACAATCTTTGCTTCTTCTTGAATCCATTTGCTAGGGTTTTGGATGATTCTAACTAATTCCAATCAGATTCAAATCGGTTTTGATAGAGGCCAATTATGTATCCCATTTTGGGTTTTGATCAATTGGGTGTTTTCGTTTAGGAAAAAAATTCTCAGAGGGAGAGTGTACAACCCACGCTCAGACAGAGTGAGGGGCAAAATGACTGCTCCGCCCCCTATGAAAGGTGGATATCCCACCCTCATGATGCTTCTTCGCACGCTCTCATTGGTCCTTATGCATGCAGGGACCATGCTCCCCTACAGAGAATGCTCCCCCATTCGTTTATATAGGCTATGTTTGGTATGCATTCCAGGTCAATTTCGCATTCTTGAGTGATAAAAAATAATTGTTTTATCATTTGAGAATGCGAAATCAACCTGGAATACATTCCAAGAATGGATACCAAATGTAGTCATAATGTCCAGAGTGATTTTGTTGTATTCAAATTTATATTGGCATGTAGTCTCCAGTTATAATTGAACATCTCTCATGTATTTTTAGCAACATATTCATGTTTCAGTAGAACTTTTCTGAGATGGTTGGACATTTGTAGCATAATAATCTGTTTGGAAAAATACCTCTGAATTCAAGGCGTTTAGGTCTTTTACATATAATATTTTGGGGAACAAAAAATGCTATTTGGTCATGTGGCTCTTCCGCCCAAAACACAGGAGCGCGAAAGTATCACCTTACCCCTCATGAAATGATAAATTACATCAATGTTGATGTCTTTGCATGCGCTCTCATTGGTCCCCGTGCTAGTACAAGTGCTAGATGTCTAGACAACAATCTCTTGCCCTAATATTTTTTTTCCCAACAAAAAGAAAACATATAAATTTTTTAGGGTAATAAAACACTACCCAGTCAGGCGCAAGGCATAGCGACCACACCTAGATACAAAAAGCACCTTGGGTGCTTGGAAATTCTGATTTTACATCGGGATAAGGTGGTAACTTTAGGCGCCCAAGGCGATTGTTGTGTCTAGGCGTGATCACGCTTTGCGCACGACCAGATTGCGTTCTTTTCCCCTTTTTTTTAAATTACTTTTTCTCTCTTCAAAAAAATAAATAATAAAAAGAGAAAGAAATGACATGGTCATGTGAAACTAGCACCAAACATAAGAAAGCATGAAATTACAGTCTTTCATAAAAATAAAAATGAAATTACAGTCTTGGTCGGTAAAATAAAACATTTTATCCGTATTGATATCCCTTCACACTCTCATTAGGCCCCACAGTGATGTAGGGCAGGGCCTCAGGCAAGCTCTTAAATGAAGATTACTATTTTTTAAGTAATTACTGGAATGTTTGGCCAAAATATCAAAGCACGAAGTTGGCCATAAATATAATTACGTATGTGGTGGTACCCTTTTGTTGTGGTGAGACTCACCTTTCAGTCTTTCACAAAAAGGAAAATATTAAATTGAATAAATAAAGAAAAATTCGATTATTTCATAACGAGGTGAAAAAGAAAAATTGGAATCAGATTCGGATCAAAATCGTTCCAAAATTGTCTTAATTCTATTTTTTGGAATGGGACTTTGGTCGATCCAAATCAACCTGAATGCCAGAATTGGGATCAGGCCGATCAGCACAATCCTCGTCTTTTTATTTCTTCAAATTATTATTTTAATAGTGTTATTAGAAGAAAAAAAATTGTATGACAATGACATCTTTTTATTACTTGTACCTTTCCCTTCCCGATTCAATTTGCAATAATTGTTCAGAGTCCAACATATTTAGTAATCCATTGAATCGATCTCGGGCTTCAATCAATTCGATCAAATCAATTCTATGCCAGTGCCCGCCAACTTTTTGGCACCGTTAAATGTGATACAGACACATCCAGATTGCAACATTGTTAGCCAAAAGGGAAAATCTCTCTCTCTCTCTCTCTCTCTCTCTCTCTCTCTCTATGTATGTGTGTGGCTAAGTGACCATGTGAGTTCCCAAGTATAAGAATCATTAGGCACCTCTCTCTGTTTCTCTATGGATAGGTGACTATGTGGGTTGTTATGCCACAGAATTTAGTCCTACATCAGTTATGTTTTGGTTAATCTTCATATGATACGACACGTTCTGGGTTTGAAAATGAATCTCAGAAAAAAAATTGGATGGATTGAAATGTAGTTGCACTGAACAATATTGTGGTTGCATACTCTGATATACTTATGACGCATATTAAAATCATACAACGAACCTTAGCCTTAACCAAATCAAACAGTATTATGGCATGTGAGACTGCCGTGGACTATGGTTCTTCATGAATTTAGAATCACAGTATTATGGCATGTGAGACTGCCGTGGACTATGGTTCTTCATGAATTTAGAATCATAGGCACTTCCTTTCGTATGTTTTGACTTGACGTGGGAGATGTTGGCACACTTGAGTAATATGTAGCTCCCTACCAAAAAATTTTAAAACCCAAATATAGAAACATCAATCGGTCAATTTGGTCCGATTTCAATCGGGTTGATAATGAACCAAACTAGAACCAAACTGTTAAGGTGTAGCCCAGATTTGATTTGGTTCAATTCAGTCTTTAATCGGATTGGCTTAACAGGCTCTTCTTAGGCCGTTATCAATTGTTATTGGTTCAATTTTGATTTTTCCATATATACACATTAAAAAAATACTAAAAACAATCAATGATTTTTATCTTTTTTTATTGGTTTTCTGAATTTCGGTCAGTCCATTCAATCAATCCGGTTCAGTTTCATTTTACCGATTTTATAAACCCCAAACCAAAACCAAATCAATAAAAATTCAATTTGATTCAATTTTTATCGATCTAATCGATTCCGTCTGAAAATTAACAGATCCCGATCCTCTACTGTCGAGCTGCCTGACATTAACTTACTACCAAGACACGGTGAAGTACGCAATGACTGCCTTACCCCTCTCAAAGCGACTTACTTGAGTGGAGGTAAGGCGGTCATTGCATATTCTCATATTCATTCCACATGGATCATTAACCCTTAGCACTAAAAATAACTAAACGGAGAATCTGTACATGTGGCTAAATCAGAGTGCCACCTAATATGGTAAGGTTTAGTTCTGCCACATCAGCCACCCAATAGCAGGAAAATAATAAAATATCCATCACTGCAAGCTTCATGGCCTACGGCTACCACCCGTAACATTAAAAAGATAAATAAAAATTAAAAAAAAAAATAGCTGAGAGAGAGAGATGTGTGGCATGGAAAACGTGATTGTTGATCTTATTAATCTTCAAAAGTAATCGGTGCGACCTGGGCCCACACAATTTGGGTGGTTTTTTACCTCTCCATCCCTAGAGGGTGAACTGATCCCATCTCATGAACTCTCAACCGATATCGATCCGTATCACACCACATCGATTTGGATCAGACAGATTTATTCTTGGTTTTATTTGAAAAAACAGTTTTTATTTAATCTTTTTTACCCTTAGTATGTATCGATCCACCAATATAGGATTGCCCTTGAAGTGAACGGGGATCGTTGGATCGGGCTATTCTATCGATTTGCAATTGATTCCTAAAACCAGGTCGTCAAGGTATCAAATAATTTGTAATTTTTTTTTTTAACCTTTTTGAAATGTCACACAATACTTTTTCAACGAGGGTAATAATATCATTTCATATGCACACCCGAAAAATGTGCTTGACAATGACGAAAAACAAAACTCTCCAATTCTCTAAAAGTGTTTTCAGTGTGGGAGCTTGAGATGGAGATGTGGCAGCTCAGACATTCAATGTTGTTGAGCTCGGAACCAAACTGCCATGTGTCAACATCTCCACCTTGAACTGCCACACTGTACATTTTAGAGAATTGGAGAGGATTAAAATCCAACAATGACACCTTTGATGATTACATAATGTCATGTCCCTTTCAATTTATTTTTGTAAACACTCTTATAACTTTATGTTACAAACCTTTTGAGAACGAGAGCAGGGGTAATTAAAAGGTGTCAAGTTTTAAATGCACCTACATAGGTGTCATCTGACAGTCCTTTTTCTGTTTTTAGTTGACAAAGATGAGAGCAATCGTATTGACTAAAAATGAGATTTTTTATTGACACCCCTCAAGGTCTCAAATATTTTGTAATCTTACTTTTTATTTTATTTTATGATATAAAATTTTTTTCTCAATGAAAATAATAGTGTCATTTCATATGCATACTTGAAAAAATGTATATAACAATGATACATTTTGATAATGATATGCCACTTTCAACTTATTTTAAAAAAAAATTTTATACCCTTATCTTAAAAACCCTTTGAAAAGACAAGGGACAATTAAAAGAATATGTCAAATTCTAAATACACTTATAGAGGTGTAATTCAGACATTCCTATTAAAAATTAATCTTTCTAAGCATAGAGATGTAAATAGTTGGTTTTGCCATCTTTAAGAAGGGGAAATTTTCGGCCAAAATTGGAGTACATTAATTTGATCAATGCTACATCTAAGGGTGTCAATTGGTCCGATTTCAGTTATTCAGTTTAATTCAAGGTACAAAATATAGAAACCAAAAGGGAACAAAACCGAGAATATGAACACATTTTCAAAACCAAAATTGGCTCGAATCGATTCAATTTCAGTTTTGCATTCAATTTCTTAGTGGTTTTAATTTGATTTCATATTCTATTAAGATTCTATTTTAAATGTTTGAACCAATTTTTTTTCATATTCATGAATAAAAAAACCCTTATTTATTAAGATCATAGTCCACCAAACTTTTTCTAAGCACTTAAAAGGAATAGAATTCTTTGATTGAAAAATTAAAAATCACTCTAAATTTCTTTTTTTAATACTTACTCCATCTTTATCACATTTGGTTTAACACATTGTTGTTTGTTGGGAGCTGTCATACCAACTCCATTGGAGCCGGAAGGGCATCAGTTCTCTTTGAAAATAGGTCTCTGATTGCGGCTTATATGGATTTTGGTTTCAAAATGTTAGACAAGGACTTTGTGGTGCAAATAAGTTCATTGGGAGAGGACAAAATAGAGGTCCGGTCCAACTCAGCCTCCATTAAAATTCAAGAAATCAAAAGATCTTACATTGAAAAGTAGGATTACTGAAAGCACGATCGGGAGGAGCGGCGGATTTAGAGACTTTATCAAAAGAACTGTTGGACATCCGAGACGAGACTCGCCTCGCCTTCGTTCTTCTTCTTCGCTTGAAAGGCTTCTTTGGTATTCTCGCACATCCTTCCTGTTTAGAAACACAAGTTCCCATCTCTCCCGACCAAACCAAAGCAGAAGTGTGAAAGAAAGAGGAGTCGTTCACTCTGCAAATCTCCACGATCTCCAAATGAAGAGAAGAAATGAAACACGACAAGCAAAAGTGTGGATTGCAAGATTCGATTAAGGGAAAAGGAAAGAAATTGTTTTGTTAATCAAAAAATTCACGAAGATCACAATAACTACTCAAATCGTCAAAAGAAAGTTTCTTCGATTTTACAGCTCTGTGTCCTGCTTTCCACCCCCCCCCCTACCTCTCTCCCTCTTTTGAGGGAATAAGATTTTTTCAGACCTGGAGGAGCAAAGGTAGCAATTCCCAAGAGAAAGTCAATAAATACTCTCTCACTCTCTCTCTTCCCACGTCTTTCCTTTATTTCGTAATTTGCCACACGTGTGCAACTGCTCTCAATAAAATCAGAACCAATAATCAGAAAAGACCACCAGAGAGATTTCCTATAAGCTAACCTATCTCCGGCTCTGCGCCTCTGCGGCTCCGCCGGCTTTCGTCCTCTACGAAGTTGATTCTCTTTCATCACCTGCCCTCTTTCTTTTTATCTCTTTCACGAAAAGCTTTTAACAATGGTGACTGCTTTACCTGTACCTCTTGTCTAATAACCTTAAAGTCTGCCTTCGACTCCTTCGTACGATAATTCGGCGATGCCATTGGGTCGGGGTCGGGGTCGGGGTCGGGGTCGGGGTCGGGTCGGGTGCTAGATGCTCCCCACCGGCCTATTAGGAGAAAGAACGTCACCCTATGGTGTGTTAGTTGCAGGTATGTGGAAATTGATCGACAAACCCCTACCTTTCTACAGGGGTAAGGCAATCATTTTCATGGAATCAAAACTTGGTCAAAACCGTCGAGTTGTCTCGGTTTTAATCGATTTCGAGATTAGTTGAGCATGAATTTTAAAAAATCCCTGGTTTCGCCCAGGTTTCGATCGAAACCTAAACCTTGTCGAAACCAAGCTATCATTTACATTTTGAATAGTTTTTCAATGGTTTCTCAATGGCATGTGAAGAATAATAGTACAAACACGATTTTTAAGAATAATAGTACAATAGACATGTCTTTTTTTCTTTTTCTCTTTTAAACTATGTCTTTTTCTTGTTTTTTTTGGCTTTCAAACTCTGTGTCTTCTCTTCTTTTTGGCTTTCAAAGTCTTCTTTTCTTCTTTTTTGTTTTCAAATCTCCTATGTAGAACACGCAACATATGTTGAAACAATCAAATTTGGTTTGCACTTTAAAGATCATTCCATCACTGCTTCAGTGTTGAGCTCCATCTTGCTGTCCATCCGAATCATCTTCCTCCATGCTTCTTCTCTAACCTTTTCTTCTTCTCTCCTCTCCAAGTCTTGGAGAAACTTGTTTTGCAACTCCTCTTGGACCATGATCTTATTCACAATCTCTTGAAGATGTAATCAAACTTGGTTTGCAGAGCATTCCACACTTGTAGCTTACAACCAACGGCTTCGATTCGAACGATTCCTGCAAAAAGCAAGGTGGCAACTTTACACTCCACTTAAAAGTTTTATTACACCTCAACTATTTGGTACTTCCCCTAATTTCTTGCATATCTAATTCTGCCCCTCTTCAATCTCAAGATCAATAAATCAAAGATATAAAATCCAATTATAAAGCTATTATTTCTTTGTTTCCAGGTAAAAGCTGTGTAAAGGAAAATTTTGCAGGTAAAATCAATACCCAAAGCCCAAAAGAGCTAAATAAAACAAACGAAATCCATAAGCCTGTGCCTATTATTTTCTGTCTTCACCAGTTTTAACAAGTAGTAATAGACTAATTATTACTTGTTGATGAAAGGATTATGATAGCAAACAAAAGGAAATAAAAAAGTACTCAAGGAAATTGCATCCACCATAATATATACATTGAGAGTTGACAGCTAGACTTGACCAAATTCTAGTGACTAGTACTGATTAATTTACTGCAGGGTTTTGTTGGAGATACTCCTCCTTTTCCTCTTCGTTCATGAATGAGGTGAGAGGGAAAGCCTTGCTGCCGACCCCCATGGGTGTCTTGAAGTTAATCTTTTTGCCTTCAATGTGCAACTCCACAATAGGAACCCATATCATCAGCTGCTTGCTCTTGACGCCTGTCATCTTATCTTCTTCATCCAGAAATAAAAGTGATTCACTAAAACTAAAGCACAGAAAAAAATATATACTGGAGGATCGAGTGGGTGAGGCTCACGCATGGTTTCATCACTGCCAGTGATATCGCCATAAAATGTTGCCATACATCATATATATCCGGTTGCAAGCTTTGGTATGGTGAGCAGAAAAAATAAAATTCCCATGATGACCAAAAAAAATGAAACCAGACTCCTCGGCCATCTGCTTCACTCTCGATCTCGGATGATTGAAATGAGTACATTTGTGTATCTCTTGGTCATGAATCTTAATAATTTCCTTGTTTCCTGTTTATGATTAATTTTGTCTTTGTCACTTCCTTGAAACCTTTTTTGGTTCTAGAATATGCTTCGGTAGTGCTTTGCTCATCATTAATTAACACTTCTCTAGCCACATCAACCAACTTATGGTTATAGCAAATACAAATTTGAATATCCCCACACCCCACCCTCCATGCCCCACCACACCCCCCCCCCCCCCCAAAAAAAAAATTTTTTTTTTTAATTAATCCATCTATGGTCACAAGAGAGTCTACTTTATCTTCACCAAAAAAGATGGTCTACTTTAATCCCATCCTTCTTGAGGTGCATGTGCATATACTATATTAACAATCTCTATCAACAAAATGCACATTAATTTTATTAAGGATAGGAATAGAAAAATTATAAAAGTCACAAAGAGTAAATCATTATGGTCCTACCTTCAAATCAGTTTACTAAAAGACTAAAAGTTTGATCCCATAAAATAATGGCAACCACATGATATGTCATCGATCTTCAGTCAAAATCTAGAAACTATTTATTCTTGAGGAGGACCCAAAGTGTGAGGGCCCCAGACCCAAAGCCAGCCCGAGCCGCACAGCCTGCATCCCCACCCCCAATGAGGGACCCAGATGTTGAGGTACTCCGGACAAATCCTGCACTTTTTCGACAACCACAATTTAAACAAAAGAAGTTAAAACAAATGTGGACTAATGTAAAGGAGAAAGTGGGGATTGCATTCTCCAAATGGGCTTTCTACCACAACATTCCTGCCAATGTTGCCCAAGGGCCATACTATCAAGGTATGTTGGATGAGATAGGTAAGGCTGGATCTGGAGTGAAGGGACCAACACCATATGAGATGTACAATGTCTACTTGCCTTATCACAAGGATGATCTAATGGAGTACATTGATGGTTTGAAGTCTATGTGCGAGCACTATGGAGTGACTATCATGTGTGATGGTTGGACTGGACTCACTAGACAGTCCATCATCAACTTTATGTTGAGCTGTGATGGGAGGACTGTGTTTCTTAAGTCTGTAGATGCATCTAAAGAAAAGAAGGATGCAAAATAAATCTACAATTTGTTGAAAGATGTAGTCAAGGATGTGGGAGTGGACAATGTGATCCAGGTGATTACAGACAATGGTAGCAACTTTAAGAAGGCTGGGGAAAAACTGATGGCGAATCCCAGATACAAACTCTTTTGGACACCATGTGCTGCTCACTGCATCGATCTCATGTTGAAGGACATGGGAAAATTAACGCTTGTAAAACGGATGGTGGAGATGGCAAGACAAGTAAGCACCTACATCTACAATCATGGATTTACATTGTATATGTTGAGGACCAAGTGTGGTGGTGACCCAGTGAAGCCAGGGATTACACGGTTTGCAACCAATTGGGTTGCACTTCAAAGCTTCGAAGCTAAGAAGGCTAGCCTTAGGTCTATGTTTGCTTCTCAGGAATGGTTTAACTGGGAGGGGTCTTCAACTAGTGGAGGTAGGATAGCCCAGGCCACCATCTCTAGTGATAGGTTCTGGGATGATTTGAAGAAGGTTGTAAAAATCCTAGACCCACTAGTTACAGTGTTGAAAATGGCGGATCAACAAAGGAAGCCCACCTTACCACACTTATGGGCTGCAATTGATATGATGAAAGAGCAAGTGGAGGCCACTTACAGAAAGGGTAATCAAAAGCTTCTTCAGATTATCCAGGATCGATGGGAGAAGCAGCTCATGCATCCACTACATAAGGCTGGTGAGTTATTAGTTTAGTAACTTCAATTCAATTGCTTACATATATCTTCATTTATCCTCTAATTGTAGAATTTTGTTGTGTTTAGCATATTATCTAAACCCTAAGTACCACTACAAGCATCGAATAGGGATGCAGATAGATAAATACAGTTCACCGAGTGGTGGAAAGGCTTGAGCCAAATGCAGATGCCCAAGCCATCATCAATTCTGAGGTGAGAACCAACCATTGTTTAGTAAGTAAACACATCTACAATTATATTTTAGGTATTGATGTTAATTTAAGGCAGCATAATGTCAGATGAAATATTTTCGGGATGCCACTGGGAGTTTCGGTCAAGCAGTGGCAATATTAGCTCGAGAAACCACTTCTGCTGGTTAGTATGGCTGAATTAGTCTCGTTCCATTAAAATTTAAGTATATAACTATATACCCTTATTTACTATTAACTAATAATAATCTTTAATATTTTCTTGCAGCTGAATGGTGGCTGCAATATGGCACCGATGTCCCTAGCCTAGCGAAGATAGCACGCAAAGTGCTATCCCATACAAGTTCTGCCACTGGATGCGAGCATAATTGGAGTACGTTCAACCTCATACATTCCAAGAGGCGAAATAGATTGGGTTCAAGGAGGTTAGAGGACTTGGTTTATGTGCATTACAATATGAGATTGCGTGAAGAGCACATCCGATTGAGCATGGAACATGATACAAGTCCAATTGAATTGTCAGAAATATTCCAAGTCGATGACAATGATGAGAATCCCCTTTATGAGTGGGTCAGGGATCGAGGTTCTCCTTTATTAGATGAGGATGGGGGTCGACCCAACAGCCATATTGCTTCACAGATGGGTGCTAATGTTTATGAGTATATGGCAACAGATGGTGGAGTTCACTCGCAGACCCCACATCCATTCGAGCCACACCCTAGTAGTAGTGAAATTGATGATGATGACTGGTCCCATTCCTCTGATGGTACTCAACCACCTACCCAGACTCAGGGTGATGGTGGTGATGGTGATGGTGATGATGGTGATGGTGATGATTGTGATGGTGATGGTGGTGGTCTAAGGAGTGGTGATGGTGATGGTGGTGGTATAAGGAGTGGTGGGTATTATGATGATAGTTCCAGAGTAGAGGAATTACGCCATGCAAGGGATGAAATGTTTCGACAACAAGAGGTAAATCCAGAGTCACATCCACAAGCATGGATAGGGAAAAGCCAGTTGACTCATGCAACACAAGATGAGGATCATGGTGCACATACTCAACATGGATTTAGACCTTCTGATGGAGAATCTTGGATGGATATATCTAGCTTGTCTGGAACTATGGAAGCCATGAGTTTGGGGGAGACTAGAGGATCTGGGTATTGGCGTGCGCCATCCTTCATAGCAGAATCCCCTAGTCCAGCACAACATCATAGTAGTGGCTTCGAGAGCGTCGGATCGGCATCACATGGTGGGTATAGACCGTATGGGGGTGGATATGTTAGTAGACCATCCTTTGAGAGCACTAATACATATGGCTATAGGATAGATCTGGGGCTGGATCATCTCTTGTCGACAATATATTCGGGTATCCATCTGAGCGATCTGTGCCGGCTCCACCTTTTTACACTCTCGGTGAACCTTTCCCTAGATTGGGATATCTTGGACAAGTTGATGATGGGGCTTATCATTGGGCAGTAATGGACTATCAGTCCAATTGGTCCCATAACATGTCATAGGATACATATGTTGTGCATTCAGAGGAACGGCTTCGCAATCTTCAATGGTACGCTGCTCATGGATTAGACCCACCAAGAAACTCCACATGGAATTGAAGAATGGTATTTTAATGTGAAAATACACCAATAAAGGTGTCATTCAGACACTCCCTTTAAAGTTAGAGATATTTTAAAGGGAAAAGGTTTGGTATACTGCAAGCTAGCTAGCAAGCAGCCATTGTGTCTATCTCTGTCTTCCCCTCTTTGAAATGACCCCATGGCCCTCCTTATGATGTTCCGTCTCATGACTCCATGGGTGCCACCCACTAGCTTACTGCACACAGACGATGCACATGTACCTATCCTTCTCCCTATTTTAAAACTAAAAATTGAAAACTAATTTCAATAAGGTTTGGGGGAAAAGAATGTTGTCAGGTAGCTTATGCTAGCACCTCTCTGTGTCTATCTCTCTCCTCCCTCCAATGAAATGACATATCTGCCCCAATTGTGGGAGGGGAGAGATAAACATAGAGAGACATTGTTGTAGGCTATGCAACTGGAAAAGGAACTCAATCCTTTCTTCTTTTCTTTTGTCAGTCCGTAACAAGGGGCTCCTAGGCCACTAGATTGGCGCCCCAAAAGGAGGCCAAGGTGGGGGTGGATATGCATTGGGCATAAGGGTGTCAAAACCAAATCGAAACATTTACCAAAATTGAACTGAGCCGTTTACACCAAGACCATCGAAATGTTTAATAAATTGTTTGGTTTTGGTTTAAAAAATAGGATCGTTTAATAATTAATTTCAATTTTGGTTTTAACAAATTCAATCGATTAAGTTTTGATTTATTTATTAAATAAATAACACCCTCCTAAATCTTCGACATCCTCATGGCCTCACCCTACATTGATGAAATTGTTTATTTTTTTTTTCTAAAAGAATCATTTAAAGTTCAAAATGATGGAGTGGATTTGTATTAAAAAATTGTTTATATCTTTTTATATGAAAGTGGTTTATATTAAATAATTGCTTATGAGTTTTCTTCTATGAAACCACTTAAAAACCATAAACCATTTAATAAAAAGTGTGGTTTTTGTTTCTGCCTGTAACACTGTAAACCGAACTATACCATTTAACCAAAATCACACAGTTTAACACCCTTAGGTGGGCAAGACTCGAAGAGCTGGAGACCTTAGTCTAAGACTTACTTCGACAAGACAAGTAAAAAAACAAATCAAACCAAGTTGATGTTGGCTAATTTCAATATTCACCCTAATAGTTTTAAGGGAAAATGTCCCTAGTTTTAATGAGTAAAATGCTTCTTCTTTTTATCGGAAAAACTTTGGACATGTGTGGCAACCAATGGAAAAAAAATATATGGATCATGTTATTAAATACAAAAGCTCTTTGTATATGAAAATGAGTTTCTATATTGCATAGTTATGTCTATATTTTCTTATAGGGAGAAAGAACGTTGCTTGATCACGTGGCCCCTACGCCAGTACAAGGGCCAATGGGAGCGCACACCCAAACATCCAACATGGGGGTTGGGTTGGTCATTTCGCCAACCTTGTGTTTGGACGTAGGGGCATGTGACCAAGCAACGTTCTTTTTCCTCCTTATATTTTATATTTTCATCAATGTTTTCTATGAGAGAGGGTTCTCCATGTTTAGGGAGAATCTCCCACGCTATATCAATAGTGGCACAGAAACAGTTTCATCCACATGGAGCTCACATAGTCAAAAAGAGGAAGGAAAAAATTAAAAAAGATCATGTGAGAGGGTATATAGTACGTTGGCTACGTAAGAAACTTTTTCTTTTTTGTATTGATATTGAAATTATCTTATTGAATATTGAGATATGGACCGAGTTTCCCTTCCCCTTCCCTCATGTCAAAGGAAGAATTCTTCCACCATGATTACATCACCAATGGTGAGGGAATTCTTCCTCCCCCGGTCCCCCCCCCCCCTCCATCCCCCCACTAGTGAAGAAAAACTTTCGCCTTGAAATATTTTCTCTTTTTAAATTTGAACATTGGTTCTATTGTCTGAGTCATGCAAGGAGTATTGGATTTAATTTTGTAATCTAGGCTTCATTATTTTTCCATAAAAAAAAAAAAAAAAACTAGAAAAAAAAATTATCTTGTATAATAATCAGTGGAAACAAGATTGGAAATTTTTTCCCTTGCACACATTTAGGATGGAATCTCCTTAATGTATACACCTAGTTTTGCCATTTGAAAGAGTAATGTATCAAGACCAACCATTGCGTATAGAGGAAATGGTTTGAACCACATGTTAAATTTCATCCCTAACATTTTACATTGTTGGAAAATTCATCCAAAATCATACATAATATCACATGTAATAAAGGAGATTGATTACTTGTCTTAATTGTAGACAAATCAAAGTTGATAATGGCAACCTCAAGCACCATATAAAGGGTCATAAATTTGAAAATCCTTTAAAGAAACTCGAGGAATCAGTGGACTCTCCTAAAGACTGTAGACACCCCTATGGTGCAAATTAACTAGGTTCTTGTGAATCAACCTCTAAGGTAAATTAGCACCCCAAACATGAGGATATCTAGTATTGATGCGTTTCAATTACCACTAAAGGAACTGAGAGCTCTACTCAATTGGATTATAAACACTAGAGAGAGAAAAGCCAAAACAAAGAGATTGAGATTGCCTTCAATAAGGTTAGTGAAATAGACTAAACCCTCTTTCATATATAGAAGAAGAAGAGACACCAACAAGTGGTATCCCTAAAAGACATCCACATAACACCAATTTTTTTACTACAAGACATGTTTATTAATCATTCAAACATATCTTTCAATATTTTAATTCATATAAATTTTCAATAATTTACTCTCTCATCTAATGCCATACCCACTCATATATATTCATACATCCCCACTATAGCCCCATACACCCTCTTGATAGTCCCAGAATTTTCAATTCCGTATTCTTCCACTTGACAAACTCGAATTGATTTGAAATGTGCTACTTGAACAAAGAGGAACTTAGTGTCTATCAATCCTCAGTCACTTGCCGTATTGTAGATCTTGCATTCTTTTTCCTTCTGGGGGGGGGGGGGGGGTTCCAAACCATAAGAAGTTGGGTCGTATGGACCATGGGGCTAGAATGAATTATGCAAAATCCAATCCAAATTACTTAATGTAACCAAACTAATAAAAAGCCCCTCCCCTCAAACAAATTAAACAGGAGAAAAAGAACTTCGTTCTGGAGTGTCATCTACATGCACCAGCACTCCCATGAGTCTATCTCTCTCCTTCCCATATGAAAAGACATCTATGTCCTCCTTGTTTTGAGGAAAAAAAAGATAGACAAGAATCAGAATCATCTCCATGGAGTAGGGAATGCTTAGGGCACTGTCAGCCATTGGGTTGTGTCGTACACATCCCTAGACGTGCATCGAAATATGTATGATACGGTTCAACCGTTGGATGCCCCTTAACAACATCCTAGGTGCATGCCTCCTTTAAGATGAGCTAAAGACGATAGACATAGATGGGAGTGTTGGTATAGACACACTCCCGGACAAAAAACTACTTCCCATACCAAACCTTAGTGGAAGCCTGAAAGGCATCATATGTGACAATGTGGGTTTGGCAGGAAATAAGTTTGCATTTATGGCAATATTAAATGAAACATATTTCCCTTCTCCTTGTTGGCTGGTAGTTTAGTAGTAATGGAGGCTACCTTCCCTTTCATAGTTCAGATCAATATGTACATTTAATTCGCATTAAAGAAGCTGTCTCTCTCCCTCTTTCTGTTTCTGTTTCTCTTTCTTTGCCTGGAAACCAATCGTTGGAGGTTTAGAGATTGGAGCTGATTTTGGAACGACAAAGACCAATGGTGCAGAGTCACAGTCTTGTGATAAGACATGAGAGTTAATGGAGAGCCGGACAGTTCAGTGGGACCAAACATATACAAGAAATTGTCTTTTTCTAATAAACAATTCCAAAAACAAATAAAAGCTGCTTTCGTGAAAGTATTTTTTTCAAAATTTCTACACCTGTCACAGCTCTTCTGCCCTTTGAACATATAACTACTACGACCACTCAGCTACTTCCGTATTCATAAATAGTTCATTTCTGATTTCATAAATTTGTAAAAGTAGTGGAAGTTTCCATAAACACCAAAACTGATTACTGGTATATAACCTTTTATGTGAGTCTCACCTACCACCAGGTGTGTGCCTTTGAACAATGATTTTAGGCAACCAAACAAAACCTCAGGATAGGTACCAAACAGATCCACCATACCTGAAACTGAAAGTCTGAAAGGGACTCTTGCTCTCACACTCATTCGCTGGGTTTTAATAATCGGTATCAGGATTGGTACCAATATCGGCCGATATCAATATGATATCGATCTGAATCGAACGGTTTTATCCTTAAATTTCAATAAAAATTAGTTGTTTACATTCTTAACCTTTGTTAGGACCCTGGTTTTGGTATCGTATTGGTCAATATCGTCTCTATCGATACGGATTCCTTAAACTATGCTCACCGAAGATGGCGCGTTGGTCTGAAGGGTGGAAGCAACCATGTTTAATAAGGGTGCTAAACGGTTTGGTTTTAGTATAAACGGTTCAGTTCGACAAGGATTTTTAGGTGAAACCATAACCGAACTGTTTATTAAACAGTTTCAATTATTGAAACTAAAATCATTTAGTAAATGGTTTCAGTTTCTCACTTTGTAAATGGTTTAGGTTTATTGACCCTAACTGGTTTCGATCACGATTTTTGATACTTGGTTCTTAAATGTTTTGTCTATTTTACATCGAATTTAATGCTTGTTGGATGTATTCAACAAGCCACATGGAAAAGGACATGATTTTAATTTGTAAAGAAGCCAAAATATTCATAGAAACATTGAATATTATTATACTAATGTATTTGAATGAATCCAACCCAATCATTTTATTACAATTTCTACATATACGCTTTTACCAATCCATGTTTAATTTTCATTGTTTTCAAATTAAACAACAACAACCTATTGCAAGAAGGCACTAATGGCATTTTTTTTGGGGGGAGGGGGGGGTAAAGAAAAGGCACTAATGGCAATTACGTGTTACTAATATTTATTTTGGTTTAAATGGTTTGATTTGATTTAAAACGTTTAGTAAACAACCCTAATTTTAAAACCAAAACTGAATCATTTATTAAACGATTTCACTATTTCAATGTAATCGATTTGATTTCAATAAATGGTTTCGGTTGGATTTTGATACAAAGAAAATAATTAAGAAATCCAATTCTGATTCAAGCTACAGCGATTAGGATTGGTGGAATCAGGATCTATGGGCCTATGGCCACCAATTTCGATCTAAATTAGTCAATTCATGAATATTTCATGCCTAGAGAATGTTTTCCAAAAAATGAAGACTGAATTTCCCTTCACCCTACACCATGTCACCATGGACATCGATACTATCAAATGCCCAAGGGGTGTGGTACTGTCGAAACCCTCCCCTCCCCCCCCCCCCCCCAAAAAAAAAAACAAAGGGCATGGGGAGTTTGTGACAAGTCACTTAATACATGATCACATCACCACTGGTGAAGCACGATTCTAAAATTTCTGTTAAAAAATGTTAAAATAAACATCAATTAAAACACAAACAAAAACAAAAACAGAGCAAGATGACACAAAGACTTAACATGGTTCACACTTCACACACCAATATGATGTGTTACATCGGCAAATCTAAAGATGTTGACCTCTCAAGAACACCCAAAATGGTGTTGCTTCTCTTTTCTTAAAATCCTAACACGGAAACCCCAAAATTGACTATTTTACAACAAGACAGGAAAAGAATAAATACTCCTCCATTGGGTCGAGTCTTGGGTCCATTGATCCAAACTCCCACTACCATCACAGATCTCAGAAAAACTCTCATTCGGATCGCCACCAAAAAATATCAGAATAGATCAATCGGGTATAAGAATTAGAGACACACATAACAAGAAATGATCTTATTTATTATTATTATTATTTTTTGATAGAAAATAACTTTATTGACAAGCAAAATCCTTATAAACAGTGACATCTTGATCATATAGATTAAGAAACCACCAAGTGATAATTGACCAAACAATCGGAGACTCAACCGAAAGGACCAATCTGATCAAAGAGTCACATGATACTATTGTAACCTAAAGAAAAGAAGAGCCGGAGTAAATTGCGATTAAAGCATTGGATTCTTTCAACGAGAACCAACAGATTCCATGGGCCATGACCATCAAGGAGGGAGAGAGTTTGACTTTCCTGACCATCAACATCAATTGTGTGGTTTACAGAATTGGATCGGAACCAGATTCCAGACTAAATTCAGATTAATGCCGATTCCCACAATTTATTTTGGAATCAACAATAAATGCAATTTATTTTGGAATCAACCATAAATGCTCTTTATTATTCGTGGTTGAACTGTTTTTTACTTTCTTTGACTCAATAAAATAAAGGAAATAGTTGAAATTTATACAGTTAAAAAAACTAGATCTATAATATCTTTAGATTTAAAAAAAACTCCAAAATATCAAATAGATTTACACCAGATTTGGTATGATTTCAATTTCATATTGATTTTATGAAATACTTAACAAATCCAAACTATCAAATAGATTTACACCAGATTTGGTATGATTTCAATTTCATATTGATTTTATGAAATAGTTAACAAATAGATTTCAATTTTGAATTGTTTTGATTGCTCCAATCTGAAATATTTCAAGAATAAGAAATCCATATGATAATTTAATTTTTTAAATTAGATTCTCTATATTTCTTTGGGCTAGGGTGAGGGGGGGTGGCGGGGCAGGGTCGGGTAGGGAAGGGAAGGGGCTTGTGGCGGTTGTCTGATGGTGATGGCAGTGGCAGTTGTGGAGGTGAGGTGTAGCGATGGTATTGGTAGTGGTGATAGTGTTGACAGTAGTGGGCTTGGTGGTGGGAGACAATCAAGAGAAGAAAAAGGGTTGGTGTTTTATTTTTAATATGAAATTGCTATTTTGCCCATCAAATTAATCATGTGCACTCGTTAAAAGCAAAAATGAAATCAACTTCAATTCAAAATTGAAACAACTCCTCAGTTATTTCAAAATTTCTATTTCATTGAAATAAGTGTAAAAATCTAACAAAACAATTTCCGGAATAGAAATCACCCCATGAATTGAATTTGAAATAGAAATTATACCAAATCAAGATTTAACAATCTTTGCTTCTTCCTGAATCCATTTTCTAGGGTTTTGGATGATTCTGACTAATTCCAATCATATTCTAATCGGTTTTGATAGAGGCCAATTCTGTATTCCATTTTGGGTTTTGATCAATTGGGTGTCTTCGTTTAGGAGAAAAGTTCTCTGAGGGAGAGTGTACAACCCACGCCCAGATAGAGTGAGGGGCGAAATGACTGCTCTGCCCCCTATGAAAGGTGGATATCCCACCCTCATGATGCTTCGCACGCTCTCATTGGTCCCCATGCATGCAGGGACCATGCTCCCCTACAGAGAACGCTTCCCCATTTGTTTATATAGGCTATGTTTGGTAATGCATTCTATTCCAAATCAATTTCACTTTCTTGAATGATAAAAAATGGTTGTTTTATCATTTGAGAATGCGAAATCGACTTGGAATGCATTCCAAGAACGGATACCAAATGCAGCCATAATGTCCAGAGTGATACTGTCGTATTCAAATTTAAATTGGCATGTAATCTCCATTTATAATTGAACATCTCTCATGTATTTTTAGCAACATATTCATGTTTCAGTAGAACTTTTCTGAGATGGTTGGACATTTGTAGCATAATAATCTGTTTGGAAAAATACCTCTGAATTCAAGGGGTTTTGCTCTTTTACATATAATATTTTGAGGGGGGAAAAAAAATGCTATCTGGTCATGTCTCATGTGGCTCTTCTGTCCAAGACATAGGAGCGCGCAAAAGTATCACCTTATCCCTCATGAAATCATAAATTACATCGATGTTGATGTCTTTGCATGTGCTCTCATTGGTCCCCGTGCTAGTGCAAGTGCTACATGTCCAAACAGCAATCTTGCCCTAATATTTTTTTCTCCGACAAAAAGAAAATATATAAATTTTTTAGGGTAATAGAACACTACCCAGTCATGCGCAAGGCATAGCAACCACACCTAGACACAAAAAACACCTTGGGTGTTTGGAAATTCCGCTTTTACATCGGGGTAAGGTGGTAATTTTTAGGCACCCAATGCTCTTTTTGTGTCTGGGTGTGATCATCGCGTGACCAGGTAGCGTTCTTTTTCCCATTTTTCTTAATTATTTTTTCTCTCTTAAAAAGATAAATAATACAAAAAAATGGCATGATCATGTGAAACTAGCACAAAACATAGGAGGGCATGAAATTACAGTCTAATTCTGTAAAAAAAAAAAAACATTTTATCATATTGATATTCCTGCACACTCACTGATGTAGGGCAGGGCCTCAGGCAAGCAGCAAGCTCTTAAATGAAGATTACTATTTTTTAAGTAATTACTGGAATGTTTGGCCAAAATATCAAAGCACGAAGTTGGCCATAAATATAATTACGTATGTGTTACCCATTTGTTGTGGTGAGACTCACCTTTCAGTCTTTCACAAAAGGAAGATATTAAATTGAAAAAATAAAGAAAAATTCGATTATTTCATAACGAGGTAAAAAAGAATAATTAGAATCAGATTCGGATCAAAATCGTTCCAAAATTGTTTTAATTCTATTTTTTTTGGAATGGGATTTTGGTCGATCCAAATCAACCGGAATGCCAGAATTGGGATCGGCCCCAATCCTCAGGGTGTCATTTTTTTATTTATTTTGGTTTTTTCAAATAATTTTTTTAATAGTATTATCAAAAAAAAAAAAAAAATTTGTATGACAATGACATCTTTTGATTACTTGTGCCTTTGGCACCGTTACATGTGTGTGTTCTCACGTATAAGAATCGTTAGGCTGTTTTTCTCTAGTTAGGTGACAAAAGTGGGTTGTTGTGTTACAGAATTTAGTCCTATATCGTTATGTTTTGACTAATCTTCACATCATATGACATGTTCTGGATTTGAAAATGGATCTTAGAAACAAAACCGGGTGACCTGAAATGTGGTTGCATCGAATAACATCGTGGTTGCATACTCTGATACACTTATGATGCATATAAAAATCATGCGACGAACCTTAGCCTTAATCAAACCAGACAGTATTATAGCATGTGAGGTTGCCGTGGACTGTGGCTCTTCATGAGTTTCCATGTATAAGAATCATAGGCACTTCCTCTCGTATGTTTTGACTTGACGTGGGAGATGTTGGCGGACACGGATCCTCTACTGTCGAGCTGCCTGGCAGGACCGTGTTGCCCAGACACGAGACTACGTGCAATTATCATCTTATCCCCACTCGGGCAAGGCGTTTTGGGCAGGGTTAAGGCGGACATTACGCACAACCCCGTGTCAAGGCAGTACGGTCCTACCGAGCAGCTCGGTAGCAGAGGATCCAAATTCAGATGTTGGCACATGGATCATTAGCCCTTAGCACTAAAAATAATTAAATGGAGAATCTGTACATGTGGCTAAATCAGAGTGCCACCTAATATGGTAAGGTCTAGTTCTGCCACATCAGCCACCCAATAGCAGGAAAATATCCATCACTGCAAGCTTCATGGCCTACGGCTACCATCCTTAATATTAAAAACATAAATAAAAATTAAAAAAAAAATGGCTGAAAGAGAGAAATGTGTGGCCTGGAAAACGTGGTTGTCGATCTTATTAATCTTCAAAAGTAATCGGTGCGACCTGGGCCCACACAATTTGGGTGGTTTTCGACCTCTCCATCCCTAGAGGCTGAACTGATCCTATCTGATGAACTCTCAACCGATATCGATCCGTATCACACTTTCACACCACATCGATTTCGATCAGATAAATTTACCCTTGGCTTTATTTTAAAAAAAAACAGTTTTTATTTAATCTTTTTTACCCTTAGTATGTATCGATCCACCGATACGGGATTGCCCTCGAAGGGAACAGGGAACATTGGATCGGGCTATTCTATCGATTTGCAACTGATTCCTAAAAACCTGCCGTCAAGGTGTCAAATAATTTTTTTTTTTTTTTTTTTTTTTTGGAATGCCACACAACACTTTTTCAACGAGGATAATAGTATCAATTTATATGCACACTCGAAAAATGTGCATGATAATGACGGAAAATAAAACTCTCTAATTCCCTGAAAGTGTTTTCAGTGTGATAGTTCGGGGTGGAGATGTCGACATGTGGTAGCTCGGACATCCAACGGTGTTGAGCTTGAGAAGAAAAAAAAACAGAAATCAATGAGCTTGGACCGTTGGATGTCCAAGCTGCCATGTGTTGACATCTCCACCCCGAACTGCCGCATTGCATACTTTAGAGAATTGGAGAGGATTAAAATCCAACAATGACACCTTTTGATTATTACATAATGTCATATCACTTTCGATTTATTTTTGTAAGTAACTTTATGTTACAAACCTTTTGAGAGCGAGAGTAGGAGGGGGACCAGGATCCTCTACAGTACCACTGGGTGTGCGGTGCACATCCTGCGGCACAGCAGAGGCCACGTGGAACACATGGGACACATGGCCTCTATTGTGTCGCAGGATGTGCACTGCACACCCGGCAGTACTGCAGAGGATTTTTATCCGAGTAGGGGTAATTAAAAGAAGGTGTCAGGTTTTAAGTGCACCTACATAGGTGTCATTGTGACAGTATTTTTTTTGTTTTAGTTGACAAAGATGAGAGCAATTGTATTGACTAAAAATGGGTTTTTTATTGACATCCCTCAAGGTGTCAAATGTTTTGTAACCTTACCTTTTTTTTTTTTCTTTTTTTTTTTCCGCTTTATGATATAAAACTTTTTCTCAATGAGGGCAATAATGTCATTTCATATGCATACCCGAAAAAAATATGTATACCAATGATTCATTTTGATAATGATATAATGATATGTCACTTTGAACTATTTTTTAAAACTCTTTTATATCCTTGTCTTAAAAACCCTTTGAAAATAAGACAAGGGACAATTAAAAAAAGATGTCAAATTCTAAATGCACCTATAGAGGTGTAATTCAGACAATTCCTATTAAAATTGAATCATTCTAAGCATAGGGATGTAAATAGTTGGTTTTGCCATCTCTAGGAAGGAGAAATTTTCAGCCAAAATTGGAGTACACTAATTTGACCAACGCTACATCTAAGGGTGTCAATTGGTCCGGTTTCAGTTATTCAGTTTAGTTCAAGATACAAAATATAGAAACCAAGACCAAACAGATCCGAGAATATGAACATATTTTCAAAACTAAAACCGACTTGGTTCGATTCGATTTCAGTTTCTTAGTGATTTTACTTTGGTTTCATATTCTATTTAGATCATATTTTAAGTGTTAGAATCAACTTTTTACATCTTCACGAATAAAAAAAAACCCTTATTTATTTGGATCATAGTCCACCAAATTTTTTCTAAACACTAAAAAGGAATAGAATTCTTTGATTGAAAAATTAAAAATCACCCTAAATTTTTATTGTTATAATGAAAACCTGTTTTTTTTTTAATTTCTACTCCATCTTTATCACATTTCGTTTAGCATATTATTGTATATATGTTGGGAGCTATCATACCAACTCCAATGGAGCCGGAAGGGCATCAGTTCTCTTTAAAAATAAGTCTCTGATTGCGGCTTATATGGATTTTGGTTTCACAAAAGCAGAGGCCCAAAATGTTAGACAAGGATTTTGTGGAGCAAGTAAGTTCATTGGGAGAGGACAAAATAGAGGTCCGGTCCAACTCAACCTCCATCATCCAATTCTTCTCTAATCAAATTGCCTATTGCCATGAGAGATTTATGGCATTTTATATAGGGAGAATGTTCTCTGTGTCGCAACGTAGGCTGCGCTTAAGCACATAGGCAGCCTGTGCAGGGGGTAGGATGGTCATTGCACCCATCCCTATGTGCCTTAGCGCAAGCTACGCTGCGGCACAGAGAACAGCACCCCTTTTTTATAACAACTATTGTTTTTCATTTTGGGGTTGTCTGAATGGCACTTCTATAAGTGTATTTAGAACTTTGGAAAAGGTTGGGCACACCGTTGGTTTATCGTCAATTAGCATCTATTATGCTTATCTCTCTCCTCTCCTTTGAATGACTCCATTGCTCCTCTTGTATATTGCCTCATCCCATGCCCCCGTTGGTGACGTTCACTAGTTTATGGCATGTGGGCGGTGTGCCTATTCCTCTTTCTTAGAACTAATAATCTTATTTTGATTACCCTCCTTATTCTTAAAAGTTACTTTTGGTCAAGAGTTAAAAAAAATGGGAAAAAGAACGGTAACCGGTGTTGTGCATGGGTGTGTACCTGCACCCAGATACAGCCCGGTGTGAAAAGACCATCGCACCCTTGGACCTTTCTATCTTTCCAAGGAGTGTGGTGGTCTTTCGCCACAAGCTGTGTCTAGGCATAGCTACACGCCCACGCACAACACCGGTTACCGTTCTTTCTTCCAATTCAAAATAATTTAGAAGCCAAAGGTTTTGTGCACAATCGCACACAAAATGTTGGATGGGGACAAGTGGTGAAATGACCAAAACACCCTTTATTTGACAAATTGTTCCTTCCCCTTGTGCGACCATACATGAACTTCTTCGCTTATTATTATTATTTTTTTTTTTTTGTAAGAACCTTTTCGCTTAATTTAGAAATGTATTTATCAGACAGTAATTGTTAAGAATTATCATTATCTCCCACGTTTTTTAGTCTAAATGTGAAATGGTAAATTTTTACTCTCATAAAAAATAGAAAACTGCTACATTGAGAACAAAAAAATAATGTGTCAATAAGATAACTTCTTTTGTAAAGCCTTAGTTCTTTGTGATGTACTAAAAATAAAGAACTTTAGAGAAAGAGATAGAAACATAAATTAATCATTGTCTCATCATGATTTTTATTTTATTATATTCTTTTTATTTTCTTGATATCTAAACATAGTCTTATTTTAAAATTTTCACATTCATTAGCCATCAGAGCACGCACATAGAAATATAACCGCACTCTATCAATTGATGATGTATGAAATGTTGACTCTCTTTAATGGGAAAGAGAACTCCACCGGTTGTGCCATGCACCCTGACACAAGGGTGCATGAAATGATCCTTACCATGTGCCCTGACATAGGAGTGCACGAAATGACCTCCACATCCCCTGGAACCCTAGAAATGATCAGGATGCAATGGTCATTTCACGTGCCCCAGTGTCAAGGCCCAGAGACCGCGTGTCTGGTACAACCAAGTGGCAATTTTCTACCTTATTTAATATTACTTTTGTTTTCATACAAACCCACCCACCTTTAAGAAAAATTTGTAATTCAGACAATTAATATCTTAACGCTTAAGGTTAAATATTTTTTGTCCTTAGTCATTAATTAATGTTTACACATTGAGCAAGTAATGTAGAGTGATTACATCACTTGCGGCTATGATCATTGGTCATCGGTCCACTTCTTATTTCATCGATCAATCTGATTGAAGATTTAAATGGAAATAAAAAATAAAACAAAAAGATATGGATTCCAAATGGAAAATTCCAATTGGTCTATGATTCACACGTAGTTTATGCTTTTTTGTTGAACAATTTTATATAAAACTATACTTAGTGGATTTAAACCTATAATTAAATTATTGCCTATGTGTAGTGATATGAGATATCTCAAGTCCAAACCACAGGATCTGTTCACAAGTCTCCCATAACAAGTGATTTCTATTCCCTTCTAAGAATTTTATCATCCAAAAATATCTTGTATGATAATAATCATCTGATTTTTTTTTTATTTCTTTTAGAAGTTATATAGAGGGATTTGGGTTTGGAGGAGAGAAGATGTGGGGCTTCTCTTGTTCAATGATATAAACTAAAAATGCAATGATATGTGATTACTTGATTTTTTTTTTTCTTTTATCATATTTTTCTGTATTTTTATGATTTCTTACTAATTTATACATATTTATTGTATTATAAAATTAAAAAAAAACGTGACTCTTCGAGACCGGGTTTGACAAGGCCAAGTCATCAGGTTTTTCTAGAAGACAAGTCGAATCAGAAAACCTGATTTTCCAACAATGATACGGACAGCATACAAACCTTTTGCCCTAACAATTAATTGAAGAAATAAATAAATAAATAAAAACTGAGGTTTCCTTTATTGAGTTGAAGAGAGAATCTCTTCAATCAACCACTTTTATAGCTATTGGAGGTGACTTTTTGGACATTCAAGGTCAGTTTTGAGTGATTGCATACTATTCTGATTGGAATCGACTAAAATCGGAATAAATCAATAGTAATATAAGAATCAAACATTTAGTACCTACATGATTTGGGCCACAAAGGCCATATCTTAGGTCTAGGTAAACAAAGACTCATATACATGATTTGGGCCATGTGTTCTAAAATGAGATAATCAGGACCAACGTATTACACCCTGATCTAGGGGGCGACTCATTTTCCCTTCTCTTCTGAGAAAGAGATCCAATGGTTTTATGAATTCCTTTCTATTAAAATGAATCAGAAAGGAGAAGCATGATTAGCGAGCAAAAGGCATGAGGGAGCAGCCTTGTCTAAGACCATGGGAACCCTTGATGAGGCAAGCCTGGGAACCATTCATAGTAATGGCAAAGGAAGTATTTTGGATACACTCCTTAACGACGCTTATGTAGTGAGATGGGAATCCTAATCTACAGAGCAAACTAATCAGACATCCTCACCTGACTGAGTCGTAAGCATTTCAAATGTCCAACTTCAAGGTCATTCTAGGCATTCCATGGTTCAGATGGTAGCTCTTGACTAGGTCATGGCAAAGAAGCAAGTTCTCCCCCAGTTGGCAGCGTTAGAGAAAGTTCCAGGTCACAATTGCTTCACGGCACGGTTCTTCAAGAAGGCCACCTTCTCAAAGAGAGAGAGAGAGAGAGAAGCTGGGGGTGAAAATTAACCAAGGTAAGACCAACAACCACAACAAATCTTAAGACTGACTAGGCACTTGGACCGATTCCAATTGCATGTCCCCTTTAGTTTTCTGCGAAAATGGTGCCAACTTGATAATTCAGCCTGACTAGATCAGAATACTTGGCTGAGACATAGGGCAAAAAGCAGCAGAACAGAGTCCAGTTTCCAAACACTCTCTACCATATATAGCTTACAAAAAGTCTATACAAAGTCTAGGAGTTCAGGCCATATAAGACAGAACCCCCTAAAAATCATCACATGTTGAGTTGAGCAGTAACTTGGATATCACTAACAGTATCTAATCAATTTGGTTAAAAGTACCTACACTGAGAAAAGAGTTTGAATATGTACAATTGCAGACTAAGAATCAAATACACCGAAAAAAATGAAAATAAGATCAAACGAAAAATCCCATGTCCCCAAACCTATACATCAGTAAATATCTAAAATGAAAGGAAATTAATAGCCTGCTTCATCTGGCATCTCTTGACCACAATTTTTGCCATCCAGCTCCTAAATCTTTGGTGAGGTTACACCCCGAGAGAATTTTCTGTATAAAGCAACATAATGTGAGCACCATCTCTGCAGTTTTATTCTTTTTTTAATGTCATGAAACCTTCAACTAATTCGTTTTAGAATCCAATATGATTCAGTTTTCATAAGAAAGTACATTGTGGTCTTTAAATGCAGATACTGATTGGAGGCAGAAAAAGTTCAGGTATCTAAATATGAATCTATAAACAACATAACCAATTCCAAAAAAAATCTAAAAACATTACAAGTCCTATGTGTTAGGATCTTTTACTTGTTCCAGTTTGCAACTTTCTTCTACTGCTTGTTCTGTTTAAAAAAAACAGTAATCCTCATATCACAACTTTGTATTCACCTAGTGCTCAAATTCATTTACTAATAGTGTTCAATTTGTCATTCTTCCTATATTAAAGTTCAGTTCACCAGTAAAAAGTCACATGATCATGAAATTTATCATTCTCACTTGCAGAAACAACCAGCGGTAAAAGTTATGTGAGTATAGTAGATGGATTTAACTAAGAAAAGCATTAACACAAGTTATCACATTTACTTTTTATAAGATTTAGTAAAAGACATTCAAGAGCTATTGTTCAGTCAAACAGCAACGCAAATGCAAGTGCACAGTATCAAATCATTACAGTACTCAAAAATTTACATCTGTTTTGCATTAAACTAAACAAATAAATTAATATGTATGTGGGCAAACTCCACACTACAAAGAATTCTCTAGCATTAATTTACGTTCCAACTTCTCATTCGATCTTTTCCTTCAGAGCTTATAAAAGCCAAATATGAGTCAAACTTCTCATACAATAAGCAATTCAGCCTTATCCCAAATAAATGGGGTCGGCTAAACGGATCCTTACCCTCCAATCAGCTCTATTTGAGGTCAAACTTGATACAAGGCCTAAGTTCTGCATGACTTTCCTCACCGCTTCACTGGTCATTTTAGGTCTGCCTCTGGTTCTTTTAGTTCCTTCAATCGAATCAAATCACTACTCGGTACTGGAGCATCCAAAAGGCCTCCGTTAAACATGGCCGTGCCACCTCAAACAACTTTCTCATAGCTTATCATGTATTCATGTATCAAAGCTACTCCAAAATCAGCTCTCATATCATTCCTTTATCCTTCCTAGTTTTGCCACTCATCCATCTCAATATCCTCATCACCGCTACACTGAGTTTATATATATGATGTTTCTTAACTGCCCAACATTCCGCACCATACATCATAGTCGGTCGTATGACTTCCCTATAAAAAAATTTCTTTTTAACGGAACATGTCAATCACACAACACTCCGGACACACCTCAACACTTCATCCATCCTATTTTAATTCTTTTTGAAACATCATCTTTTATATCACCTACTTTATTTTGAATTGAGCCCAGATACCTAAAATAATCACTTTGTAGAATCTCCCTCTTATCAATTTTCACCACCTCAATATCCATTCATTTAGTTACACATCCTATACTCCGTCTTTGTTGTACTTATCCTAAAACCTTTTGATTCCAAGGTTTATCTCCATAACTCCAACTTGGCGTTAATCCCTGTTTTTATCTCATCCACAAAAACAATATCATCAATAAAAAGCACACACAAAGGAACCCCATCTTGAATGTGTGTGTTTAAACCATCCATGATAAGCACAAACAAATAAGGGCTTAAAGCTGATCCTTGATGTAACCCAATTGTACTTGGGAATTCACTACCTCGACCCCCTCCCCCACACAGTTCTTACACTAGTCACCACACCATGATACATATCTTTAATTATGTCCACATATTCACTTGAAACACTTCTCTAGTACTTTCCATATTAACTCTCTAAGGACTCTGTCATAAGCTTTTTCTAGGTCAATAAAAACCATATGGAGATCCTTCTTGCAATCTCTAAATCTTTCTATGAGTCTCCTAGTAAAGTAGCTTCTGTCGTGGATCTTCCTAGAATAAAACCAAATTGGTTCTCCGTAATAGTAGTTTCTTGTCTCAGATGGGTATCAATAACCCTCTCCCATAATTTCATAGTATGACTCACTAGTTTATGCCTCTATGATATTGCAGCTCCGAATATCACATTTATTTTTATAAATTGGAATCACAATATTTCTCCTCCATTCATCTGGCATTTTCGTTGTGCTCATAATCTTATTAAACAGTTTGGTTAGCCAAGATAAACCATTGATTTCTAAGCTCTTCCACACTTCTATTGTGACCTCATCTAGGCAATGTGCCTTGCCTACTTTCATCCTCCTTAAAGCTTCTTTTACTTGAGACACCCTAATTTCCGTATATATCTACAGCACGAGATGTCTTGATCGGTACTGCAGTCTTCTGGGACATTTCTCAAAATTTCTCTTTAGTAAGCTGCAGAAAAAATCTTTCTATCTCTCCTTAATGTCTTCATCCTTTATTAGAACCATCTTCACTTTTAACAAATCTAACATGTTCATGTTTGAGATCTCTACTCTTCCTTCCCACATTTTAGCTATCTTATAGATAGTTTTTTCCCCTTCCTTTGTGCTCAGGTTGTAATAAAGATCTGCATATTTCTTCGCCTTTGCTTTTCCCACAATCTTCTTCGCTTCATTCGTGGCAAATTTATTTAGATCCTCTACATCCTTGGTGCTTTGCGATGTCTTAAAACTAGCTTTCTTAGTCTTAATGGCAGCTTGAACCTCATCATCCCCCCCCCCCCCCCACCAACTCTCCCTATAAGAATGATGTTTTCCTTTACATTCTCTAAGGACATCTTTAGCAACCTTATTAATACAAGTAGTCATCTTGTTTCCACATTGTATTAGTATCTCCCTCAAAACCCAACTTTCCTTGTTTGACCACTTTATTAGTAAATGATTTCTAAGGTATCTCTTTTTAAGCTCCACCACCTTATCCCAGAGCAAATAAGAACACATTTCTTACGACTCTGCGTAGTGAGGCACACATCCATGACCACTAATCTATGTTTTGAGGTCAGACTCTACCCTGATATAACCTTACAGTCCTTACATAACAATCTATCAGACCTTCTAATTAGGAATAAATCTATTTGGCTACTATGACGCCCACTTTTGAAGGTAACTAAAAGCTCCTCCCTTTTCAAAGTGCTTACAATGGATTAATCATAAACCACAACAAAATCTAAAACTGAGACCCTCTCCTCATTCCTCTCTCCAAAACCATATCATCCATGTACACCTTCATAGCCTCTACAATCTCTCCCAACATGTCCATTCAGATCACCCCCTATAATATTTTTTACTCCTTGACTAAAACCTTGCACTAATCCATCCATGTGTTGCCAAAATTGTAACTTACTACTTTCATCCAATCCTACCTAGGGTGCGTTAGTGTTAATTATATTGACAACCTTTTTCTCCAACACAAGTTTGATGGATATAATCCTATCACCAAATCTTTTTAACATCCACCATGTCATTATTTAAATCTTTATCCACTACCCATGCCCACTCCATTTCTATTAATTTTATCCCCATATACAAAAGTTTAAGGTCGTCCACCAACTCCTTCACTTTTTTACCCTTCCGTCTAGTCTTTTGAATACAAACTACGTTAATCCTTCTCCTCATAACATCTATCAATTCTAGACTATTACTCATTAAAGATCTAATGTTACAAGATGCTAATCTAATCCTACGCTTTTAGACTAGCTTCTTTACCCACACTCATCCACTATGCGAGAACCCTTACCTAATTGTCACCTCATCCAGGCGTCGACGACACGGCACGGCGTATACAGGGGATCGCCCTAGGTAACCCTTGCTCACTTTTCACTACACTTGGGTCATAATGTAGCATGTCGCTTATTATGGCAGGGAACGCCCTAGCATAACACTAATAATATAAGGTTCTAGAATCCATGTAAAAAGGGTTTGGATAGGGTTTTTCCGGTGTCGGCTACCGACCTAACACACCAACCCTCCTCCATTATTCGGTGCCGACTTTCTATTCGACTTCCGACGCTGCTTGGACTTGGCAAAATATTCTGAAATATAGATCTCTGGTGGCCGGCGTGATAAAGTCAAGTATAGATCCTTTACTTTTCTTTGGTTGGACAACTAACACCCACACAGAGTGTTAACCAACATATATGGAAACAAATTCAGGTATGACTTGGGTCCTTGACCAAATGGCTGTGCTATCTACCATTACTCATGAAGGTGCTTGGTGGCCAGGACCATCAACCTCCCTTTGCTTGATGGAGGCCTAGCAAATGTTATTAGAAATAGTCAGAAGACCAAGAGGGAAGGGCTATCTTGTCACTTGGACAGCAACAGGCTCAAGCATGTTCTCCTCTTCCTCGGCTTGGAACCTAGTGAGATCTTGGGTGCCCAAGATCCCTTCCCACGGTGTTGTCTAGTTCAAAGGTTTTATCCCTTGCAATAGTTTCATTGTGTGGAGAGCCTTCTCCAGTTTCTCCAACGCAGTCTTTCCTCCAGCAAAAAACAACTTTCCTCCACCTCTTCCTACTGCTTGTGTTGCAATGCCCCAAAACATATTTAATGTAGTCCTAGATAGGTAGGAGACCTACTAGGAGCCAGATAACAGGATTTATAGCAAAAGGGGTTGCTGGTTTGAATGGACAGCACTAGGTTTCAGGTTAATTCTAGGGTTTAGGAGGGAGAGGGAGGGATGTTTGCTGGAAGTTTGGCACAGATTTGATGGTTGGAAGGTGAATGCTTGGGGATCAAGCTAAAATTCGAGGAATAGTTGCAGGTTTAAAGAAGGGGATGGAAGGCTGGCTGTAGTGATCTGATTGGGTCGATGGGAAAGGATGGATTAGGTTAGAGGATGAAGGGGGGAAGGATATATGCAGGAAACTAAAATTACTTACTGGTTTGATCTCCTTCAGAGGCAGCAACAGCAGCAGCTTGAAGAAACTTGAATGAAGAAGAAGAAGAACCTCCCGGTACTGGACAGATGCAAGGAGTCGTGCGAGTCCACTCACCCTAGCACCTTGAGATCCACAAGGCAACACACACACAAAGGGAGCAATGGGCAGCAGCAAAACAATATTCTTTATTAATCAAATTCGTATTCAATGCTGACCTCCCTTACAAACTTATATAGAAGACTCAAAAATAGACTTAGACACTAAAAAGGAAAGGCCTAACCCTATCCGTAACCTATTAGGTAACTTAAACTGACAAGGAAACTAGAATACTAAAGGAAATAGACTCAAAACATAGCTGGACTTGTAGAGTCCTAATCCAGCCCAACTTACATCACATGACCACTTAACCAAGTCAAATGATCACTTAAATTGAACCAATTGGATATAACCAATTTGAACCGGTTCAATTAAAAAAACATAAAAATAAACTAACCGGTTTAATTAAAAAACATAAAAAATAAACTAAGTATCGGGCTAATCCCGTATGCAACCTATATACCCCTAGTTAGGCTCATTAAAGTGGCCTATTACATAAAAAACCATTGGAATCAAAGGCCCAACATATATATATCCCAACCCTAGAATTATTCCTAATAACATAAGCCCATTTGGGTGATGAATCTGCATCAATATTCCAGACTTGTTTTTGGCCTGCCCCTTCTCACAGATTTAGTAAGGGTTGCTCCATAGATGTTGGCCAGCTAAGAGAAAGATTCTTAATTTTGACAGGAAATGGAGATGGGTTAAGAGGAGCTTCAATGGGAAATTGTGCCTCAACACTATGAGGAACCTAGTCTTCTGTGAAACTATCTACTACATCTGGATGGAGAGGAAACTGAAAAGATTGACCAGGAAATCTAGGTATCTCAACAAATCTGGGACTCTTATCTCTTTTGAAATTCAGGGCAAGCTTGATCTTCCAGCTTGGTCTTGCTTGGATTTCCCAGGAATAGGCATATGGTTCTATCCTGGGATCTTCATATCCAACAGCAAAATGTGGATAAGAATGCTCCTGGAGGGTAGTGGCTTTTTGTTGCATTTTGCTTTCCCTTGTGGGGAGTCTTGTTGTATTCTTTTGAGCAAATTGAATATAACATATTATCCATCCAAATCCCAAAAAAATATATATCTGAGGAAAAGTTTTTTAATTGTGCAACAGAATCTAAAGTGGAGAGGTAGAGAATATGCTCTCTCATTAATCCATGCACAAGAAACAACAAAACATAAACTGTTCAAGAACAAGTGATAAGAAGCTACTTACATTCTTAAAGAAAAATGGGCAATTAGAAAGAAAAAACGTAAACAGTAAAAGTTGTGGACACAAGCTTCAAATACAATTGCCACATTGAATACATTATATATGTGCAAGTTGAATATCCTTTAGGGACAACAAGAGGCAACAAAAGGGCAAGGGAATGATATGACCTTAGATAGCTGAATGATGGAACAAATCACTGCAAATAGTTGAGATCAAGCTTGGATTATCATGATGATGACAATTATATTGCTTAAGCTTCATTATAATGTTTTCACTGTTTTTCTCCATAACAATCCATCTCGAAATGCAATATTACTGAACCCAGGGTACACTATATTGCTTACAGCTCAGCATGAGATGTGAGATATAAACTGAATCCCTACTAATTCCATGAAGGACTGGTCAAACGAACATCTCTAAAGACTGAAGTACCCCCTGATCCTGCAGGAGAAGGTGATGAGGCAACATAATGTGTTCCAGACACCGATACTGTTGCCATATTTGCAGAATGGCTTTGGTGCCCAGTAGGAGCAAAACGTGATGGACTTGCTATAACGGGCATTGATAGGGCTGTAGCAGGCTGGGTATGCGCAGCAGTTCCAATACTTGTTCGGTTGGTGTTCAGAACCTGCAAACACATGGTAACTGTACAAGTGAATAATGGGAATTTAGCAAGAAAGGAATCCAAATGAGACCTCAAGTATTTACATTTGAAATCAACAAAATTTCCCATGGAACTCTAACATGGTTATCTTGGGAAGTCGTTTCCCCTCAAGTTGACTTAGAAGATCATTCCAATGTCAGTACCACATACAGTTGCACTAAGATATTAGATATGGAACTAACAGTTTCTATGTGCCAAATATGTAAAGATAAGAGTAAGAAAGTGACATTACATCAAATGCTATTAAACTACAATTACGTTCACAAAAGAAAAACAAGGCGACCCAAGGTGGTGGCCAGGCGCCTTGTCCCCTAGGGCGCCTAGCATAGCCCAAGTGTCCACATATAAGTAAATGATAGATTTTATATTTGATTTTCTTTTATTTTTATGTTATACACACTTGATGCATTTTAACTGTTTTTGATTTGTTGGTGTACAATAAGCAAGTTAAGTGACATGCATTGTATCATACAACTAAATATAAGTTGACATTTACTAGGGTTTGACAACCGAAGAATAGGAGAAAGGGAGGCAGACTGAAATCTGTATTCTTCCTCCTGACGAGTCAATGTGCATGGATGCCTTCTTCTCTTCAACGGTGACCCAGGTATGTATGATTCACCTCCTCCCTTCTGTCTTCTTCTGCAACTCCGGCAGCACAGAGGCTGCTGCTGCCTCTTTTTTTTCTTTGTTTTTTCCTATGCAACTCTGGCAGCACAGTGTGCCGCTTTTTTTTTTGGCAGCTCCGGCAGCCGCTGCAACTCCAACAGCACAATGGCTGCTGCTGAAACTTCTCTTTTCTTCCATCTTTTCCCTTCTTCCCCCCCCCCCCTCCCTCTTCTATTTACAACGGATTTTGGGACCTAGGCGCCTAGACGATACTTTGACAGCTATGTACTTTGAATAATGCATTTGGTAAGTCAGGTCTCTAAAGTTTAGACCTTTGAATTTTCAAAGGTCTGAAAATTGTACCATCAAGCACGCAGAGAAGACAACTTCCCACCATTTCTTCCATCAAGAACAGCCATAATGTTGGAAATTCAAAAGTCTGAAAATAGTACCATCAAGCATGCAGAGAAGACAACTCCCCACCATTTCTTCCATCAAGAACAGCCATAATAATGGAAATTCAAAGGTCTGAAAATGGTACCATCAAGCACGCAGAGAAGACAACTCCCCAACATTTCTTCCATCAAGAACAGCCATAATGTTGGAGTTCAAGGTTTTGAAAGAAGTTTCCACAGATTTGAGTGCGAGGCCAACAATAATGCCCAGATTCCAGAAAGCTACCCAAAGGAGCGGGAAGGACAAGACAGATTAAAATTGCAGCAATTTGGACAGTCTGATATGATGAAGGTTTCCAGGCATTAAAGATTTCTGAGATCTGTTTTGGGGGAGAGGGGAGTAAAAGGGGGCGGGGGAGGGGGGGGGGACCGTCATTATGGTTGTTTCATTAATATTGAGGAAAGTGAGACATATATATTGTAAATATAACAGCTCTAATCACGCTGGTTCGGAGCCATTCAGGTGTTTATCGAAACAGCAACCCCTATTGACAAATTGAATAACAGCAATATAATGGATGACATAAAGACAACTATTTTGGACATTCCAGTGGTGATGGATACCAACCAGACGACCTACCTATTTCACATCCTATAAATTACACCGAATTGTAGTTGATTGATGCTCGAGTCGCTCGACTCGCACAAACAATAGTAGTGGAGGTGATGTAGGACAAAACATGATGAAAAAGAGGCCAATACACTGTTCACGTGAACAGTGTCACAGCCCCTTATTTTGCCTTGGTGGGGACTACATGAGAATCCAAGCTTTGACAAGTAAGAGGATTGGCTACTAGAAGACTTGAAGATCTGATTTTATTTTGTTACTATTCTCTTAGTAATACTTGGTTACTAAATCTATTAGTTTCTATTTTAGTTATTCTTGCATGTGGCTGAACTATAAAGCCTAATAGTTTCTAATTTTAATTACCTTCTATTTTAGTTAGGTTTCAGTAGTTTCTATTTTCCTACTTTCTATTTTAGCAAGTTTCTGTTTTTATTGTAAGCTTGCCTAAGCTATTAATAGGACCTCTATTGCAAGGAAAGAGCAGATTTTGAAGAATAGAATTTTCTGGCCAAGCTTGCCATCAATTATGGGTGTAATTCCTTGTTTCAACAGCTGGGATAGCTGTGGGTGAGAGACCCAGGGCTGAGAAAGCCCATCCCCCTATCCCCTTCTTCTTACTCAATTCCTTACTGTTCCTGTTGTTGTGTGACTCCAACCAACTGCTGCTTCTACATCTGTGACGACCTAGAAAGCATCCTAAACATCAACTGAATCTGCTGTTTCTGTTCAGAGGCAAAGAAGACCACTTTTCACACCTGCGGCTGCATCAGTTTCTTAGTCTCTGCTGCTGTTTCGAAGACCCTAATCTCAGCACTCTTCCTCCAAACAAGGGTGAGATTTGAAGGACTGTTTCAGGCACTCAAGAGCCCCACTCGACCAGCCTTTGAAGGCTGCCTGACTGCAGATCTGAGGGATACAATAAATCTCCCAAACCAGTAGCCGATTGTCTGAACAACCAGTCTTATTCCTACTGCAACTTGTGAAGATCATAACTCTGCAACCAGCCATTAGAATTGGCTGATATTTGGAGCATACAACCCCCCTCAAAACCTTCTTCACTCGATCCAAATATGGTGAAGTTCTGCTCGTTAGTTTGGTTCATATTTATTAAGCTACTAATTCTGTTTTTGTTTCTAATTTGATGTTCTGCTGCAATCTATCATCGATCCTACTATAGAGTGGTTAATGCGGACCCAAGGTGGTAATCTGCTATGGTGGGCTTCACAAAGAGAACAATAGAAGAATTAGAGTTGCAGGTTGAGAGAGGAGAAATCTCAGAAGAAGAAGAGGGGGGGGGGGGGGAGGAAGAGTGCACACGCACACAGCCCTCAGGCTACTCAAAGTCTCAAACCATAAACTCAATTCATTCTTCAAAGCTGTCTCCAACAATGGGGAATTACATCATATATAAAGAGAAATAAAAGACTCCTAATTACTTCTAAAACTTAGACTAACTAAAATAGAAACCCAATAAAACTCAAATTGGAAATTTCCTATAAGTCTAATAGCTACCCCAAAATAAAAGATCACATATCTTTCCCAAATAAATTCTAAATATCCTACTGAACCAGAACATGGTTGGGAACTGGTTCATCTTGGTTTGGATACCCAACTGGGTTTGGGTCGGTCCAAGGTAGTGTATCAGCATCAATTCCCTCGGTGTTGAGAAAAACTTGACCTCGAGTTTTGTAGAATAGTAGAAATAAAAGCTCTTGAGCGGGGGCTATGGTTCCATGTCTGCAACTTGAAGAAATTCCAAAATATGAAGCAATGGGAGTGCATCCATGTCAGGGAAATCATGAGGAAGAACAAACTCATGATGGGAAATGGCCTTCACTGCACTGGAGTCCGTCGTTACTTGATACAGCTTCCGTTACCGCCACTTTTGGCTGCTCTGGTTGAGGCTGTATCACTGGTGCTGCCTCTTTTGGCTTGGAACAAAAATCATCAACTACGTGACTAACCCATGAAGAATGAATGTCTAGGGCATGTGAAAAGGATGTAGGGTGCACAAGTTTCCGTCACGATCAATGATGCCTTTTCGTTCTTCTAGGTATTCACGACCCAATTTAATAACACGCCGAGGAGAATCAAACACTTCACAATGAGCACCATCACATTAATAGGAAACGGAGAATTCGACGAATACATAATCCTCAGAGTGAATAATGATCTGGTCGTTCTTGGATAACATCTCTGCCACAGATCGGGCGACAAAATTATGGCCTTGCCCTTCATCAATAAACAACATAGCAAGCTTTCCATTGGGCAATCGGCCCAAAACTTGAACACGAAACGGTCCATGGCCAGTTTGTAATTAAAAGAATCTTCAAGGGTTATGAAGGCAAACCAAAAAAAGGGTATGATGAGTAATAAAAATTAAAAACTAGGGATTTACTTGGGACAAAATAAAATTAAAGGGGATGAGGTGATAAGAGAGAAAAACAGGGGTACTATGGAAACGGAAAAAAAATTAGAAAGCATAAAGAACTATGAGAGGGAGGGGTATACTTCGAAGAACATGAGAATAAGAGTTTAAATCAGATATAGTGGGGCAGGGGCACTATTGGAAAAAAATGGGATTAAAGGAATAACTTATGGGAGGGTGAGAATCTGGAAGACGTGATGGACTTGGCTTCTACCGCTGGTAACCAGAGAGGATGCCTACAGGAAACATGGCTGAAGCTTGGGGAGTTCGACTAGAACTTCGACTTCAACAAGGAGAATCGAACAGCGGTTGGAGGAGTTTGAGTCACACTTGGACTTCAGCAAAGGACGGCGACTTTGACAGAAGAAGGCAGCAGCAGCTTCAAACCAGGTAGGAGTTTTCTCTCTTCTTTTCTTTTTTTTGCCTTTCGACGTTCTCTGACTCTCGCTCTACCTTCTCTGCTCTCCTTTTTTTCACTGGGTCTAACCCTATATTTCAGAAGGAAAGGGCGGCAGGGGCTGTCGCTGGAAAGGGCGGCGGGGGCTGTCACTGAAAAGGGGAGGTAGGGTTTGTTGCGGGTTGGGGTTGCTGTGATATCACAGGATGATATCACAGAGTTAGTTTTTTTTTTTTGGAAATCAAGGGAGGAGAGGGCTGCAGTGGAAGAGAAGGGTTCTGGGTTTCTGGTTGAGTTGAGGGATGGGACTGAGTTTGGATTCGACCTCTGTTCCCACAGAGTCGAACTTTTTTGTTTTTTGTGTGTGTTTCCGTTGTTTCAGCGAAGGTAGAAGGGGATGGGAAAGGTGGGGTTGGGGTTTCAATGGGGTCGGAGGAGAGGGATGGGAGATGGGAGGGCGATACGCAGTTTTTTTTTTTTTCACTGCTGCTGGTTGCAGAACAGTAACAGAAGAGAGGGATAGAGAAGAAAAAGAATGGTTGAGAGAGATTAACAGGGATGGAGTTGGATCCTTCGGCTCTGATACCAAATAATGCAGACCCAAGGTGGTAATCTGCTATGGTGGGCTTCACAAGAGAACAATAGAAGAATTAGAGTTGCACACGCACACAGCCCTCAGGCTACTCAAACCATAAACTCAATTCATTCTTCAAATCTGTCTCCAACGACGGGGAATTACATCATATATAAAGAGAAATAAAACACACCTAATTACTTCCTAAAACTTAGACTAACTAAATAGAAATTAAATAAAACTCAAATTGGAAATTTCCTATAAGTCTAATAGCTACCCTAAAATAAAAGATTGCATATCTTTCCCAAATAAAATAAATTCTAAATATCCTACTGAACCAGAACATGGTTGGGAACTGGTTCATCTTGGTTTGGATAACCAACTAGGTTTGGGTCGGTCCAAGGTAGTGTATCTGCATCAGTGGTTCTTAATTGAACCCCATCTACATTAGGAGGGGTAGGTAGGAAGAACTCTAAAACCCTACCAGATAGACAAACCCCACTCTGATACCAAACCCCAAAATTGACTGAACTCTTAAACCTCTCAGATTAATACCAAACTCTAGGAAACAATAGTGAATAAGAAGGATAAGAACCCCTCAAAAGATGGGAATGATCTGATGCGCGGTTTAGGAGAAATTTAGGAAACAGTGATCTCAAGGGCGGAGATCTCAGAAACAGTGAAACACTGAAACACTGAAACTGAAATTAAATCCAATCCAACCAACAGATTGGCCTGAAACTTGGATCAGACCTCAATCTCAGTAGTTTAATTCAAAGCCCTAAAGTATTCTAGAAATCAGATGCTTGAATTATAACTAATTTGAAAAAACCCAAATCTGAAATAGTGGAAACTGAAAAAAGAGAGATTTTTAAGTACCTCACAAACCAGAAATCAGAAGGGCCCCAAACTGTGGTCGAGTAAGGATCTAGGGTGAAACTATATTGTGCTACTGTTACAGGTGAAACAGATCTAGGGTTAGGGTTTTAGGGGGTAAATAATGTTGGCTAAACTGGGGACAAAACAGAGAATGCGATAGAATGACAAAACAGAAATTTTAACAGAAAGTTGATCACCAGCGGTTGGAATTAAATTAATAGACAGTAGACCAACAACCCTCTGGAATTCAGCAATCAAAACAACCACAGCAACAAGATATCGATCCCAACTTAGACACAAGCTTCAATCTGGCGGCAAACAGAGTATGGGATAAGAAAAGTTCAAGAAGTTGACCTATCTCAGGTTTGGGAATCCTTTCCAATCGATCACTCACAGATCCTTAGGCCTCAATGCTCTCAAATTGTCAATTAATCAAATCATGAGTGGCTTTAGAAGCCTTACCATGTTTATATAGACTGAAATATAAACTCCCATTCTAACTAGTAAACCTGAAAGCAAACTCCTACCATGAATAGGAATACTAAAAAGCTATTACAAAGCTTAAAAAAACAATTAATAACTAACTATTCCTACTTGAACTAGGAATGAAAATAAACTACTTCTAAGCCAAATCCCGTACGCCTACCTTGCTTCCACATTTTAGGCCCATTACAAAGAAGACACATGGAATCAGAGGCCTGATGCATACCTAACACAACCCAAGGCTTATTTCCACTAAAATAAGCCCTCTAGGTGACTTATCTGCATCAATTAGCAACAAGTAGCAGATGGTTGTAATTTATTATGGTAATCGCCAACTATATTCATCATGAATATTTTACTAAAATCATGACTAGATTAAAACATGCCTACTTTATCTGATTAGGCATGCATACCTTGAAACTTCACATGACACCCAGGTATTAAAGTTTGTGGGAAATATTTGAGTTCTGAGATTTCCAAGCATTTTGGAGAGTAACCAGAGTTTGCAAAGGAAATGCATACTTTCAAATAGATAGGGATGATCGATAAACTAGAGAAGAAAAGGAAAAGAAATAGAAAAGAAACAAGAGAAAAAATATGAAAAATAGACAACACTTGGGAAGATAGAGAAAAAATAGGAAGAAAATGTGGAAGAAGTTTCAAGTATTTTAGTTCCTGGCAAATTTGACCAAACCCAAAATTCCATCAACATCCCGACAAAAGTTTTGGAATTTTTTTGGGTCCAAACCAGGTTGAGACTTGGTTCTTGATTTGGAAATGCAATTTAAGACGATGCATGAAACAGGCAGAAACATAATAAGTAGTGATATCCTGCTTGAGGAATTCAATACGCATGACTTACTGGATTGTGTTGAAGAGGGCTATACATAGGCCTTCTGAGAGGAGAAGCAGCAGAGGGAGATGTGCTGCGCATGCGTTGCAAATGGCGGCTTTGTGTACTGTGGTTAGAGACATCTTCGGCTTCTCCTTCTAAATCACCACCAAAATTAGCTTCGGAGCTCACCTTAGGAGCAGCATGCCTAGTAATTGACCCCAATTCAGCTGTAGCATCCACTTGTAGAGAACCAGAAGGGCGAGTAATTGATGCTTGCATACTGTTTCGTTTCTTCATTTCCTCCTCAGCATTTAAAATCTGTAGGACACCAACAATGTTAGCTCCTACTAACAGAATGAAGAAAGAACTGATTAAAGAGGTAAATCTGCAGTTATAAAAGTGAAACATAACTCAGAACTACAGAAATAACACCCACCACGCACTTCAGCCAGATCTTCAAGAAGGTAGAACAAAATCTCACCTGCTTCAGCATCTGTACTAGATTGTGCTTCTTCTCATTTAAATTTTGCAACTTCTCCTCCAATTCACTTTTCCTTTTCTCTTTGTCACTAAGTACAGCCAAACCGTTTACCTGTCAAGTAAGACGACTCTCGACTGTTAAAGGAACAATCTATATAAAGAGGAGGGGGGAAACAAAGGTCCAGCAACGATAATCCATGTGCAAGTCATTAAAAACTGTAGGATGCAAGCAGTATTTCAATGTAAGACCAAAGATAGCAGAGGACACCCAGACAGCATTAGCGAGGAGATCTTAAACTTCTTATGATTGAATTCTACTTTAAATCACACGTGGGGGGTGTAGTTAGGCTTTTGAGGATTCCCACTCTCAACTAAGTCTCACAGCAAATCTGAATCTCACAGAACAAAGAAGAGGCTCAAGCAAAAAATCTCATCAATCAAATTTGTGTACAAGGCTGGACCCCTTGCAAACTTATATAGAAACTCATAAAACAGACTCAAAACATTAAAAAAAGAAAGGCCTAACCCAATCCTTAACTAAAAGGTAACATAAATTGACTAGGAAACTAAAGTAATGAAGGAAACTAACCCAAAACAGGACTGGTCTAATAGATCCTAAACCAACCTAACTAAAACACTTAAAAACAATTAAAATTAAAAATAAAGACGATGCCAAAAAGAAAATAACATTATCGATGGAGACGCTCCACCCCTGCAGTAACAGTAACACATCGGCGAAGATGTGAGACCTGTCCGCCATGTCTGATATCCCTCCGGTGGCTTTGGCCGCCGGTCTCTCCCTCCATCTTCCTGCTCCCCCCCCCCCTCTTCCCTAACCTCTCTTCCAGCCCCTCCCTTCCCTCCCTGCTCCTGGCAACAAGTCCTGGAACTCCCTCTTCAAGCCTGTTTCCTCCTCTGAAAGGGAGGGACATCCTCTTCACTTTGTGCCTCCTTCCCTTGTCGATGACCGTCTTGTTGGCCTCTGTCCGTGAGGGCTTCTTGACTCTGAAATCTCCAAATGGTCGAAATTCCTGGTTGGTCACTTCCTAGGGAGCAGACCACCTTTCAATATCGTCAAGTCTTCTCTTTCCAAGCAATGGCTATCTCTTGGATCGATGGATACCTTCCTTCTTGAATCCAGAGTCTTTATCTTCAATTTCTCTAATAAAGAAGACAAATTGAAAGCCCTTGAGGGAGGCCCTTGGCTGGTGGGGAAAAACACTATCTTCCTTTGACAGTGGGATTAACATCTGCAACTAAACAAGGTTGATTTCCTCTCCATCCCTTATGGATTACTCTGCCTGGTCTTCCACTCCATTTCTGGTGTGAAAAGGGCCTGAGCATTATTGGATCAGTGATCGGAAAGCCTCTTTTCTCTGACAACCGCACAAAGAAGATGGACAGATTATCTTTTGCTAGGATTTGTGTCCTCGTCTCTGCCTATGGTCCTCCTCCATCTTCTGTCACTATCTTAGACAACGATGGCTTTTCCTTCCAACAAAAGATCTTCTACGAAAGGCTGCTGCCCCACTGCAAATTTTGCAAGTCTTTTGGTTACACTCCTCCCTTGTGTGCAAGTCATTGTCCACTTCTGGTTGTGATGTAGTTTCTCCTCGCAAGACCCCTGCTGCCGCTGCTGCTACTGTGTGTGAAGACTACTCCACCAGGGCTTGTAGAAGTCCCTCTGTGTGCAAAGTTAACCCCCCAGGGATGTCTGAGCCTGTAGCCTCGCCTTTTCCGGCATCTTCTGCTCAACATGATCCCAGTCGTGGCCGGGGAAGAAGCCGCACTCGTAAGTCTCGCTGGAAGGTCCTTCGGGTGTCAGTTTCCCCTCGCTGCCCTTCTCCCTCCGGACCGATGGTCCCCCATCCTGCTACCACTGATCCTAATCGTTTCTCTGTCCTTCAGTCTGCCACCCTCAATGACGATGGTGGTCTCTCTCCCCCCGAGGAGTTGAATACCACAAACCCTTCTCTGCTCTCCTGCTCGACCTGTTCCTTTCCTGTGCAAGCCCCCTTTGCTCTTTCACCTGCTGAGCCTGGCATCCCTCTGCGGGCTTCCCCAAAGCTCCCCTCGAACATTGGGATTTCCTCTTTTCTCCAAAAGCAGGTCAAGAGTTTTTTAACTCCTAGACCTTCCCTGACCTCGATAATCCCCCCTTTGGCTCCCTCTTTTTTGCCCCTTCCCCCTCTACTTCGGCCCACTCTCCCCCTCTCTTTGGCTGGCCCATCTGGCTTTAATGGGCCGGTCCCCTCTTTGACCGTTATTTCAAATGCTTCTGGGCCCATTCCTCCCCCCGATCCAGCCCATTTTCACCCCTTCTTTGCCTGGCCCATCTTGTCCTAATGGGCCAGCTTCCTCTTCTCCCCAAACTCTCCATGTCTTTCGTCGCCGTAATCCTAGTTTCCCTCCTTTCCTCAAGAAGCGCCCCTACATTACTTACTCCAGGCACGGTCCAGAGTCGTTTTCGCATAACTTTTTGGATTATAGGAATAGTGCTACTGGTGGTGAGCCCATTGACCCAGGCTAGTCTCTCTTGCGCCTGGCCTGGTTTTGGATGGCTAGGTGTCGTTCCTTTTGCGAGCGTGTGGCTCCCCTTTTATTTACGCTTTTGTTAGGGCCTTGTCCCTTTTGTCTGGCTTAGCCTTTGGCAGGTCTTGGCTTGTATCCTCCCCCCCCCTCTTTTTTTTCCTTCCTCCTTTGGTAATTGAATTATTTATTCATTCAAAAAATAAATAAAGACAATAACTTAACTAATCCTGTATGTCTACCCTCTCTCTCTCTCTCTTGATTACCTCGGCAAGTGGTTGCCTTGGGGTTCCATGGTTACCTTGCAGCCGAGCCACCTAGGCATTGCCTTGACAATAATGTTGGCGAGGTAATTCACTAACCTCCCTACCAACACCAATTTATTGAAATTGGAAAAGTTTTGGCATGAGAAACTAGGTTACAAGCAAAAAAATATAAAAGGGTGACATAAAACATGATTTTGATTCCTTGCTACATATCAAGAACCATGCATCATCTAAGTTTCCTAAGTATCATCTTATCATGCTTCACACATCAGTCGTTTCATAATTAACTAACCATCTCAGTCAAGTTTTTTTCATCTTCTGAACTATCAATGCTAACTCCAGGTTCCTGCAAAAGCTTCTTATCCATCCTTCTAGTTTTGCCACCTATATCATCTTGATGCTATAAGTTCAGGTACAGCTGTTTGGACACAAATACGGCTCCTTTTTTAAAATAGATAATATAGCTTCCCACTCATCCATCTCTGACAACTATAATTCTTAGTCATGCACAATATAGGGATATCACATATATGACTAGCTGCCTTGTAACCCATCTATAAACAATATGATAGTATCATCTCTATAAAGTAGCATCACTAAACCCAATATGGTTCAGCCTCAGCCTTGATCACATTAATGTCCTAGGTGAACAGTTAAACCCCATAGACAAAGATAAAAACAAAGAATGCATCTTGAGGACAAAGAAATCCATTAATTACCCTCCCAAGTCCCAACCCATCTTTGTACCACAATGCTTAACTCTGCCTTCATCACATCCATGAACAGTTAACTTCGTGAGATAATCATTATTCATTACTACTGTAATACTTTTTTTTTGGGTGTGTCTTATGATGTGTACAAAGCAAGTCTCAGAAAGGCTCATGTATAGAGTCATGAAATAGGTAAATGGAAAAAGATCAAGAGTCTCAAGGGAGATATTGGAATAAAAAAGGAGCCAAAGTAGGGATGGTAACTCAACAGTCACCACTTTTTGCTGATAAGAAACACTTCTATACGTATTTATACAAGGGAACTCTTTCAAACCCTGGTCAAATGTGGAGCGTCATGGAGAAAACCCATATCAAACCCTTTTAGGTTGGGTCTGCTTCACGTCCTGGTCATGAGTTCTGTTAGCAAAAAAGGCGTGTTCCCGTTTTTTACCGTTTTAACCACGTTTTGCCGTATGTTTCCCAAACATACAGGAAAAAATGGCAAACAGCAAGCATTCCCATTTTAAACACGTTTCCGTTTTGTAAAGAATCCCAGAACCTGTAACCAATGCCTGGCAAAGAGAGGAGAGAAGATAGAAAGAGATGGAGAACAATGGGAGAAAAGGGTTGTGCGATAGAATATTTTTTCTACCGTACTTGCCAACATATATTTATATTAAGCCAAAACAGAATTACAAAAAAAATTTTAACTCTTACCTAATTAAGCCTAAAACCTAAAACAAGAAACTTTCTTAGACTAGGAAACTAACAATTAAAGATATAAACTAATAAAGGAAACCACGATAGGGGAACTCCCCCTATCATGTTACATATCTCTTAACACTCCCCCTCAAGCTGGAGTACACACATATCAAAAGAAAGCTCCAGCTTGGACCAACAAGAACAAATATGAAAGGCAGCACCAGTCTTAAACACATGCAGTCATAGACACTAGCGAGCTCAAAGTAGCACTCCAAGCAACAAATCCATCAACAATAGCAGCCCAACAAATCCAATCAGCAACAAGTCAACACCAAAAGCTCTTCCCAAGGAAGTCAACAAAATGCAGCACCCAACGGCTACATCAAACGTCCTTTCCAAATGCAAGTCTAGGGACTACACAAAATCCCATAAAAGGAGCAGCTCCAATGGCTACACAAAATCCCATTAAAAGTGCAGCTCCAGTGACTACACAAAATCCCATAAAAGGTGCAGCTCCAATGGCTATACAAAATCCCATAAAAGTGCAGTCCAGTGACTACACAAAAGCCCATAAGTGTAGCTCCAACGGCTACACAAAAGCCCTTCTCAAGGAAGGCAATCCAACAACAATCATACTCACTCCTGAGTCCCAAACACCAAAAAAAAAATATATATATATATATATATATCTCAGATAAAATTGCTTGCAGTAGACATCTTCACAGACTTTCCCTTGTTTTTAGGTAAGTATAATTAAACTATTTAATTTAATAAGTTTTAAATAAAAAAAAAGACTTTCTAACTTTCTAACGCTTTTTTTTTTTTTTCCATTCTTAAAAAAAAAAAAAAACAAAGGACTCTATATACATTCACTGTACATCTCGCTCTCCCAAAAAAAAATAGGGTTCATAAATTGAGAAAATAAATACTTTTCCCTTGTTTTTAGGTAAGTAATCTTCATTTACCAAAAATGCCTTTCAACAATCTTATCTTTCAAAAAAAAAAATAGAAACAATTCTATATACATTCACTCTACATGTCGGTCTCCCAAAAAAAATAGTGTTCATAAATTGATAAAATAACAAACTTTTCCCTTGTTGTTAGGTAAGTTTTTTTTTTTTTCCCATTCTTCAAAAAAAAAAACAAGTCTATGTACATTCACTGTACATCTCGCTCTCCCAAAAAATAGGGTTCATAAATTGAGAAAATAAATACTTTTCCCTTGTTTTTACCAAAAATGCCTTTCAACAATCTTATCTTCAAAAAAAAATAGGAACAAGTCTATATACATTCACTGTACATCTCGGTCTCTCAAAAAAATTAGTGTTCATAAATGGAGAAAATAATAGACTTGTCCCTTGTTTTTAGGTAAGTATATTTAAATTATTTAATAAGTTTAAAAAAAAAAAAGACTTTCTAACTTTCTAATGCTTTTTTTTTTTTTTCACCATTCTTCAAAAAAAAAAAAAAAAAAACCACAAACGAGTCTATGTACATTCATTGTACATCTTGCTCTCCCAAAAAACAATAGGATTCATAAATTGAGAAAATAAATATTTTTCCCTTATTTTTAGGTAAGGAATCTTCATTTCCTAAGACTTTTCCATTCTTATAAAAAAAATATAAACGACTCTGTTATCCACTCTCTCATCTCGCTCTCCCAAAAAAATAGGATTCATAAATTGAGAAAATAAATACTTTTTCCTTATTTTTAGGTAAGGAATCTTCATTTCCTAAGACTTTTCCATTCTTATAAAAAAAATATAAACGACTCTGCTATCCACTCTCTCATTCTCTACCAAAAAAATACCCTTCAGCACTACACTTGTTACAGCCAAGTGTAGTGCTGATTTGGTCAATACATGGAACTTGAGAGTTACTGTAATGTTTTTTTACATAAACAACTTTATTATTTAAGTAAACATCTAAAATGTTAGGTGTTCATTTAGGTGATTCATAAGTGAAAAAAGCAAACACATGCATTTGCACGTGTAACTTTACTAGTATATATATATATCTCAGATAAAATTGCTTGCAGTAGACATCTTCACAGACAATAGACTAGACATCTTCAATCTCCCCCTCACTTGTAGCACTACACGTGAACAAATAATTCAGAGAATATTCCACCAATACATGGCAACAATAAATATCATCCCATAACAAATAAGATCCCAATAATCATCAATCAAGAGCAGCCACATACAATCACCAATAAAGAGAAGCACCGCTCACGATAGAAAATAAAATCCCAAACCAACGCGATCCGGGGTCCACCAAAGCAAGAGAATGGCAAATTTGTAATTAATCCATCAATCCCAATGTAATCCCAATCTTAAAACCCAACTATTGATACATCCAAGAGAGGCAAAACATAAGTACACGGAAGTGGTGGCAATCTGGTAATTAATTAAAATTTTCAAGTGGCTTTTGGATAGATAAATAGGGGAATGGCAGAATGGTAAATAACTCAAAGTTGAAAAAAAGGGATGGCATATCTGTAATTAGGTGAAATCTAATTACAAATACCACCCAAGGCAAAACGGTAATCTTGGAATGAAAAGTAAAATAAGGACATGAGGGACTTAGTGCTAATAGGGCGTATAAATGGAAAACTCAAATAATGAAATAAAGGACAAAGGAATATGGAAAGCAATCAAAGCACTTATCATATTCTACCAATTTGTAGAGGAAGTCTTCTTCCTCATAAAACCATTTGGAGCGAGCAAGGTACTAAAACTCGGGTCTCGGTTCCAACTCGACCCTTGGAAAAACCGAGTCAAGTAGAGTCGAGATCTCACTGAGTTAGTGCATTTTTTTTCCGACTCGAAGCCTCGATGGGTTTTAGACATAATTTGGGTCTGAAACTTGGTATTTAGCCTATTTTAGGCCATTTCAACATAATGGCACTATCAGATTTTGCAAAAACAAAGTCCAAATATGAGTTTCAATTCGGACCATAGGTTGGTAAGCGATGATGTACTAAAATACCCTACTCTACACAAAATTTAGTAATAGAAAGCAAGCAAAACATTCAATTAATAACTAAACAACTTAAATAAGAATCAGAAATGTTAAAGTGATACATCAAACTGTTTAATAGTGTTACAACTATCATCACATAAAATGACTTTGAATCAAGTATTCAGTCCCCGCTAGTGTCACACAGTCTTTCCATGATGTGTTGCTGTAATGTTGCATATAGTGCTCCACAGCAAGCATATAAGAGTTCTGTCGAGTTAGGTAAGTAAATACATAGTAGATGGGACATTTCCATGGGTCAACCCTAGATCTCGCCGAGATATGTCAAGTTCTGTCGAGTTAGGTAAGTAAATACCTAGTAGAAGGGTCATTTCCATGGGTCAACTCGAGATCCAAGATCTCGGCGAGATTTTGCACTTTTATGTACCGTATGCCATCTCATCTCGGTTTCTCAGAAAACCGAGACAAGAACCGAGATCTCACCGAGTCGAGACAAGTTTTAGAACTATGGGAGCAAGAACCCAGGAGATTGAGACCTTCACGCAACGAGAAGAAAACCACGGCTAATCGCAAATTGCATGAGATCAGCAAGCATAATCGACACAATGGTGACCATCTTCAACAAGTGCAAATCGATGCCCAGATCTCGGCGAGATATTGCAATTTGATGTACCGTATGCCATCTCATCTCGGTTTCTCAGAAAACAGAGACGAGAACCGAGATCTCGCCGAGTCGAGACAAGTTTTAGAACTATGGGAGCAAGAACCAAGGAGATTGAGACCTTCACGCAACGAGAAGAAAACCACGGCTAATCGCAAATTGCATGAGATCAGCAAGCATAATCGACACAATGGTGACCATCTTCAACAAGTGCAAATCGATGCTCAGATCAGCAAACAAAAAGCAAGAGCAATCATCGACTCCATCGACCAAACCTTCGAACCAGCAAATATCAGAAACCATAGCAGCGGTATATAAATCTTCTTTATCTTCTTCATCTTCTTCGATTGATCGATCGATAAACCAATCATCAAGGAATTTATTAACAGCAAACACACATGCCGAAAGGGGACACTACCATCTTCAGTAACCTACCAAGAACAGCAACTTTCTTGGACCAAGAAATCACCAGCAATCGATTGCATCAAATAGCAGCAAAGGTAACCAACTAAGCAAATAAATTTCGAGAACCATCAAGAACACTGCTTACCAAGTAAACGCCTTCGACAATGACAAAAAATAGCGGCAAATAAATAAAATGATAACATACGACCAACAGTAGCACGCCAAGAGGAATCAATTCAGGTATAATCAAGGGGAAGCAACGGCCACTCATCATCAAACAAATAGACATGGCAAGTTTTCAATTAAAGCCATCAATAAACGTAGATCAGCATGGATTGATCAGCAACATCAGCATACGAAACCCTAGTTCTTTTTCTTCTATGAACTAGGGTTCCCTTCTTCAAACTGGAAATCCTAGACGACTCTCAAAACGGAAATCACGAAGAGAACCAGGTATTGGTTACTGCTCTGATACCATGTAATGAATCCCAGAACCTGTAACCAGTGCCTAACAAAGAGAGGAGAGAAGATAGAAAGAGATGGAGAACAATGGGAGAAAAGAGTTGTGCGATAGAATATTTCTTCTACCGTACTCGCCAACATATATTTATTTTAAGCCAAAACAGAATTATAAAAGGAATATAACTCTTGCCAAATTAATTCTAAAGCCTAAAACAAGAAACTTACTTAGACTAGGAAACTAACAATTAAAAACATAAACTAATAAAGGAAACCACGACAGGGGGACTCCCCCTATCGTGTTACATCTCTTAACATATTTTTTTGCCGTTTTTTAAGACCTTGGACTTAAGTAATCATTTCTCTCTCCCAAACTCTGGCCTGATTCTTTCACCAACGTAAAGATGACTCGAAGTGCTACATTTTTCATGATATCACCTTCACTCAAGGTCAATGCATGGTTACTGAAATTAGAAGCATGTATTTCAATGGAAATTCCTCAATTTATATGAGAATAGTGTCATTTTTTTGGTTCATTTTTTATAATATAAACGTTTAAAACCTGTACCGTCTGTTTATAGGTTTTTACCGCTTAAAACCCGTACCATAGTACTCCATTTTTTTTGCCAATCTCGTTTTTGCTAACTATGGACTCATGACATTATTGTTCCCCTTTTGAAGTCGTTCTTGCACCAAAATTAGGCATGGCTTGATTTTGAGTTTATGTAGTTTAAATCCAGTTTACTGTTTATACCGGTTTAATTGCTGACAATAATTAAGTTTGTCCCATCCCCACTAGAACAAGCCCAATAAAGACATAGAGTCCTTACCTCCACGGTGAGTTGGACCGAGGACACCGGCTTCTCCTCCTGCGAAGCTTTTGAAGTGAGGGCATCGGCATCTGGTACGGCGAGTTTGGCAGCAGGAGATGGAAGAGAGTCTGAAGTAACCCTAGTTTGTTCAGACCGAGAATCACTGTCCGCTCCGTTTAGATCTCCAGCGTGCCCAACAGATGGCAGCTCATCAGAACAATTGACCCCACTTGGATGGGATTGGGGCTGAGTAGTTTCAGTAGATTGGTGATTTTGTTTGGAGCATCCACTGTCTCCAACGCCTTCCTCTTGCTTTGAATCGGGGTTAGAGCAGGGGTTAGGGTTAGGGCTAGGGTTAGGGTCAGATGAGGTGGTGGCCTCGACAGCGGCGGTGGTGGCGGTGGTGACGGTGGAGAAGCGAGAAAGGGCCTTGGTTCGCTTGCCGATGAGAATTCTGAAATCTTTGAGGGAAATGCGAGAAGTTGGCATTAGCCATCGGCGGGGAACATCGGGAACCCTGTGCAGGTTCCCCCTGTAAAACGAGATAGCAACCATCTCTGATCTCTCCTTCGATCCAACCTCAAAGCTCTCTTCGTTCCTCCTTACAGTGCTTCTCTCTTCTTCGGAATGACAAGTTGACAATTTTTTACGTCCCCGCAGGAATTCCCCCGGCGTTCCTTCCCGCCTAGAGGCATCTCCCATCCACGAGACCTCGCACCCCGCAGGAATCCATCCATTTGTAACTGTTCTAGTGTTCTCGTCTAAAAAAAATGGAAAATTTACACAGACCTCCCCTGAATTATCATGTAACTACAAAAACACCCGTAAATTTTTTATAATTACTCATACCCTCTACTTTTTTAAAAAACTTAACAAATGCACCTCTACCATTAGTTGTTCGGTAAGTGGTTTTAAGTCATTTTATGGCCAATATACCCTTGATTGGGTAGAATGACACTATTGTCATCTTCTTCTTCTTCTTCCTGGTTCTCACCCTAAAACAATGGAAATGAGGAAAAGAAGCTAGAAGGTTGTCGATAATTATAGCGACATTTCTTTTCTATCATGATCAAAATACATGAACCTCTTTGCAACTGTTTACGGATTCGATCGTAGTTCCAGAATCATGGGTTACCTCTATAAAATCGAGATGACGAATAGTGGAACAAATAAATGTTTTGGCTAACTCAACAATAAGGCTTCGATTTGAGCATAGAATGATCAAAATTATCATAAATAGTTTTACTAGCAACAATCTTTATTTATAAAAATTATAAGATCAGACGTTCGGAGGCATTTACCATAATAGTTCATAGCAATCCAAACATTCATAGAGGTTCATCACAAAGATATGAAGGAATCACATAGGTCAAATCCCAAAACACCATTTTGGAGGTAAAGACTTATGTTGTTTATTAGATGGTATCCCAAAACTCTGTGCTGCCAAAAAAAAGAAGAAGCAAAACCCATCAAAACCTAAGTCCCTAGAAAGTTCAACTAAGAAAGAAAGAAGGTGGATGATATAGGGAGCCAATGTTACATAGGTCTCTCCAACATAAAAGAACATATTTTTAGGGCTTACCATCTGTATCTTGTCGTGTATCCGTTCAAGAAGCTGTCTATGATTCTCCGCCATTAGGGTTCTTCAAGAGCATTCAAGGAAAAGAATGGAAGAAAAATGTTTATTTTAGCATGAAGGGTAATTTGATCAATTTCATTTTATTCTAACGTTTTTAGTCCCAAGTTAATGACATGGGTGCATTTCTTAACTTTTTTTTTTTTAATAAGAGGGTATGAGTATTTATCCAAAATTGACGAGTGTTTTGTAATTACATGATACCTCAGCGGCTGAGGTATCATGTAAATTTCCCAAAAAATGGGGATATAGGGTCCTAATTGGTTCGACCCTTGGGGGCCAGGACCAAAAGCAGTCTGATTCCTATTCCTAAAACCATAATTAATCTATTAATATATATTAATGACGATTAAAATCATTTACTATAAATTCAAAGCTCTTGAACACTCCTGGCCCATTAGTTTGATCGATCTGATAGTCAAAATCAGCACAAATATATTTGCAGCAAGATTGAAAGAAGCCTTAGACCACATTATTGTCCCATATCAGTCTGTTTTCTTCCCTAGTTGGTTTATTTCAAACAATGTTTAAATCGTCCATGAGATGTTTCACTACATCAAGCATAAGAAGAAAGGTAAACATAAGATTGGAACTATCAAACTTGATACGCAGAAGGTCTTCGATTACCTTGAATGACCTTTCATCAAACTGTTAATGGATAATATCCAATTGTTGTTGTATAGATAGTAAGATTGTCTTGATTGATCTTGATTGGTTCTATTGTATATATGGGGTAGGACTGTTGTATGATTGGGCTGAGTTTCCTTGTTTGTGACTGATTGGTATCCTTGATCGTGATCCTTGGGGCTGAGGGGATGGTAGCTTGTATTATTTATTGAGTGGATCTTTCCATGGAAAGCAAGGAGTGTGTGAGTTTTCTTGGTGGATGTAGGTCATATCAAAGACCGAACCACGTTAATTTGGGTGTTCTTCCTCTTGTGTGAGTTGTTCCCATATAAAGTTCTTTGAATTTATCACAAACAAGTTATCATCAAGTTGGGTTTTTGTGTTCAATGGGCAGATTTTGTAATGGAATGCATAACTTTTGAATCCTTTCACTTGCTTTATCAATTGTTCAAATCAAGGATCCATCTCTCTCACCCACAACATTCATCGAGGTGATCCACTGTCTCCCTTCATTTTTATTCTATGCTCCCAAGCTCTCAGTTGCATCTTCTCAAAAGTAGCGGACTTTAACCTTCTCCAAGAAATTAAAGTGTATAATAGAACTTTGGCTGTCTCCCACTTGCTTTTTACAAACGACTTCTTTCTATTTTCATAAGTTAACCTCCAAGAGATCCACCACTTAAAAGCTTGCCTTGAGCTATTTTATAAAGCTAGATGCCAATGCATCAACTTTCAGAAATCAAGTCTCACGTTCAGCCTAAATACTCCTCCTCATATCAACCGGTGGTTTTCAAAGGTCTGCAAGATAATAATGGGCCCTCCAAGTACTTAGGCCTTCCAACAAATTATGGAGTATCTAAATCCCATCTTTCAAGATAGCAGGGACCGAGTATGCAACAAAGTTTATGGATGGAAGCAACAACTCATCTCTCATGCTAGTAAATAAGTCTTGATGAAATTTGTTGCTTGTTCAATCTCCAACTATGCAGGATCCCATTTCAATCTCTTGGTCTCCCACCATGATTAGATTAGGAAGGTAGTCTCTAACTTCTATTGAAGTCAGTTTGAAAATACTCAAAAAACTCATTGGATCTCGTGGTCTAGGCTTTATCGCTCCAAAGAGAAAGGGAGCATTGACCCACTCCTTCAAAATCTTGCCATATTATCAAAGGTTGCATGAACACTTTGCTAACCCCGATTCTCTATGGACCAAGTTCCCCAAAGCCATATACTCCCCCAATTGTGATTTTCTTGAGCAAGAGAAGGAAACCAGCCCTCTAGGAGCATCATTGAAGGCCGTAAAGTCCTGCTTAGTGGCTTACTCTGCCGAGTAGGTACAGGTGCTAACATCTCCATTTGGAACAACAATTGGATCCCCATACTTCCTAATTTTAAATTATGTTTTCCCAAATCTCGTAATTGCAATCTTTTATGGGTTTTTAATTTAATTGATGAAGGCAACAGAACTTGGAATCGCATATTGCTGCAATTATAGTTCCATCCCTTAAATATTAAAGAGAACTAAAAAATCAAACTTAGTATTTTTCCCAATAGCAAACTCGCAACCCTCCGGAGCATCAAGAAATGAGGTCCTCAGTGAAGATTGCCTACCATCTCCTTGATAACCAAAGGGCCAACAAATCCCCTCACCAAGCTATCTCTTCTCGTACTCATGATTGGCAGATGATTTCGGATAAGGTGTGGAAACATATTTGATCTTTTAAGACTTTGCCTAAAATCATAAATTTTTATGGTGTTCTTGTGCCCAATGTCTAGCTTTAGGGGAGGGTATCCAATCCCGCCAATTATCGCTTGAATCTTCATGCCTGATGTGTGGAGGCCTGGAATCTAATAATTATACATTGCTTGGCTAGCTGCCTGGTTTAGTAGCACTCTTTCCTATTTTGTCCCTTCTCTTACCAACCCAAATCTTCATGAATGGTTGGCTAGTTGGACATTCTATTTCTCTAAACAAATAACAAGCCATTGAAAATGCTAAGCCTTGGCTCCTTCATATGGCGGTTTCTTTGGCTTGCATGGACCGACTTAATATTTAATCAGAGAATCTGGACTCTAGTAGAAGTTTTCACCTCAGCTCAAAGAGCCTTCAATGAATTATAGACAACAAACAGTTTTGCTCCACAAACGCCATGATACTGATATGGATCGAACCAAATCGATCCGGAAAGGGTTTAAATGATGGAAAAATACACTTTTTGGTATCGAACCCTGTATCGGCCACAATATTGGCTGAAAAATAATAATAATTTTAAAATTTAAAAAGTAATATAGTTATAAAAATCAAAATGGGAGAACAAAAAAAGTGAAACTTAATTTTTTGGGTGAAATACTGGATAAAACACAACAAAACTTATATAGCCTATTTTTTAATGAGTATTGGCAGATCAAATGAATGTTGTAGATCCAAGTTTGATCTACAACATTCATGATATACTTCTTTGATATATGGTGCTTGAATTTTAAGGTTTAGAATGGGTCATGATGCCTTGATGTATAGTTGTTTAACTTTGAATAAATGTATTTAGGTAATAATTTCTCAATTTATGTGTGTATATTGTGTTTTTTTTCCCCCTCTGAACTAAAAATATCTAGATGTCTAATGCCAACAAACCATTTTCATTTTTTTTGTCGTTTTGGAATATCTGAACATATTTTATCCTGTCTTGTTTAATTTTTAAAACCATTTGAACGCCCTATCCTAGACAAAAAAAATAAAAAAAAATAAAAAATAAAATAATATATATATATATATATATATATATGTAATTGTAAAGTTGGTCAATTCCGACCTAGTGGTTAAAATTCGAGTTGAGAAACAATTCTCTGCAAAAGGGGTTAGTTGCAGGGATTGGGCTCTTCTCCAACGACCCCCCCAATGAGTGCCTAATGAGGCATTCAACGGTTGGGCTGTTGGGTGCACATGGGAAGTTGTGCTTGTGCGGGACCCCACAAGTGCCCAACAGCCCAGTTGTTGGATGCCTCACTAGGCGATGGGCTCGCAGGAGAGGAGTCGAAAACAGTTGCAGATCTTGCATTAGCAGGAGCCTCGTGCATTGTCTACGTCATTTTTTTTCTTTCTAAATAGCCCGTCCTAGACAAATTTTATTGCGGCATCGGTTTGGATTAAAATCCTCTGCAGTGCAGGCATCTGGTGGTGCACTGCAATACAACCCCGAGAGCTTGACACGTGGAAGAAGCTAATGGTGCAAGTTTGATGTAAGGCAGTGTTTTTTTTGGAATTGGAGAGCTTTAATAAAGGGGGGGGGGGGGGATAGGGGATGGGGATAAGCCCGAAGATGGTTTGAAAACTTTGAACTCATGACCTCTTATTTGATGAGTTGGTCTTTTGCCAACCGGACTGACCCCTTGGGTTCAATTGTTGTTTTTTTTCTTCTTTCTTCTCGAATTCGATAGCATTGGATGTCGCATCTTCCACGTATCAAGCTCTCAAACCCGTGCTACAGAGAATTTTTTCCCCTTGGGTCTCCGGACCCAACGAGTAACCACGGTGAGAGGAATCGTCCTCTTTCCTCCCCATCGAACGAATTGACACGGAATCTGTGCTAAATCACAGCGTATATAAATGTTTGCGTTCCTATTGCCGAGATTGATAGAACCATATGAGTCTTGTGTCTGGCGTCATAGATTTCATTACCTGAGCACGCAAATGGATTTCTCAGAACAAGATGCTGATTTATTTGGTGAAGAAGGGTCAGAGAAGGAAGAAGAAGAAGAACGCGTGAAGGACAAAGAAGACAGTCACGACTCTTCTTCTTCGTCTTCATCTTCCTCTGCTTCTTCCTCCAACGGTAGCGGTGGAGAGTCAAGTAGTAGTGGTAGTGGAAGTGGCAGCGCTAGTAGCAGCGATGACGAAGAAGACGATGGAGAAGAAGCAGAGAAGCCAAGTGCCTCAGAAGAGAGAGATCTCTTTGGTTCCGATAATGAAGAATACTGTGGAACCCAGGCTACGAGCCGTTATCCTGTGCCGGGTTAGTATTTCTCAGAGGGATTTCTCTGATTTTGATATTTAGATGGATTGGATTGACTATTAGTGGGGTTTCATAATTTTGAGCATACCTCGTCCAGTTTTTCCTCACATTGTTTGTCCTGGTTTTTTGTTTTTTAAATTATGTATTTAATGTTTATTAAGTTGATTTTCGTTCCTCTTTAGTTTATCATATAATACCTTAAGATTGAATTTGAAGTTAGGAACCTTAAGTTAGGGTATACTTCTTTAGGGAAGTCCATTGCTCAGTGAATAAGGGATGAGGCATGGTAGGCCGAAACGAATTAACACTAACAAACCTACAGAAAACAGAATCGCAGTGAACCAAAACACAGCAGAAATTTTGGTTAAATAGAACTCTAAAATGATAACTCCGATGATGGTGAAATTATGATATCCTAGAGGGCCTACGAGGGTTCTTTAGTGGTAAAATATGTACGGGAGCAAACGGTTGGATGATGAAAAACTGTCAATAAGTATAGAAAACAGCAAAATAGCAAGTAGAGACAACAGATGTAATTCACTATCTTGAACACTGGGTTTGTATCAAATGGAGTGGGGATGGAGGTGAGTAACATAGTTCAATGATCAGCTCAAACGGATGGTTAGATTCTTAGAATTTATTGGCTGAAGTTTGAAGTAGGTTTCTGTCCAACAGTAGATGGGACTTCAAAACAGCGCTGGAAAATTAGCTAATATTATATGATAGTGCTTAACAGCAGTGACAGAATTTAAGTAATAACAAAATAGAAGGTTAGAAGTCACCTAGGGATGCCCATGATTGGAGTTATAGTGTTGGAATGCTTGCTGGTACAGTGAAGAATAGAGAGAGAATGGGGATAAGAAGCAGAAGATATGACTATTAGGTATCGCCACCTATGTCACACCCCGGTCCGGTTTCTAAGGGCCAAGTATGACTAGATGTGTCTCACATCCAACCAACCCACCAGGATTGCAAGTGTTGTATTCTATTCGCAATCATATCCACAAATACAGAATTAAAAGCAGCGGAAGCAATTAAATGCATAAATAAAGCAACAATAAAGGGAGACAAAACTGAACAGTGATATATATACATATTCAAAAGACCAGAGTTACAGTGATTCTTCCATAAACAAAAGAATTAAAACAAAAGGTCTTATGTACATAAACTATACAAAAGTGTATAAGTAAAAGAGGGGAAGAAGCCTGAATCTAGCAGTATCTCAGGAGAACGCACAGTCATCGCACGAGCACGAAGCATCGTGCACCACCGTCGGAGGAGCATCAACTCCAAGGGCTGAAGGAGAGTCCTGCGTAGAGGAGACTCCCACAGAAGCAGTAACAAGATCATCTGGAAAAAAAATAAGGATCCACGGGGGTGAGCTCCACCGAGCCCAGTAAGGGAAACACACAAGCAAGTGCAAATAGTCCATGATGCATGACCTAGATCTAAGAATGCACCTAACAACAATACTAAGTCTCATGAGGTATAAGTGCTACTGTAGTAGGTATGATATTTTCAGTCACGGAATGAACTCATCGGTCTTCCCAAGAATACCACTCTACTACGGTAGAAACCCGCCAGTTCCGGCATGAACTCATCGGACCCTAGCAGACCCCAAATGACTTACCCTACTGTTTGTTCCCACAGCGGAGTACACACGCTAACATGGGACAGTGAATGGCATTCCGGAATTAGCCCCTGGAACTACCACGGGTTATCCAACACATCAACCCCTATTAGTAAGGGTCGTAGCACTGCGTTCATGCCAATCCTAACCCAATGCATACTATCATAATGACATATGAATCATAATAGATAATACAACAATTCTGTCCAACAACATCAACATCATAATAAATTCCAAGAATCAAGTAATAAATACAAAATGCAATATGGAAATGCAACCTAATATCATGCACATCTAATGCAAAGAAGTTAAAGCTGACAAAAATACATGATCAGTGTTATTAGTATGATGCATGACATGAAAACCATAACAAAACAAAATTAAATATCACAAACACGTCGAAATTAAAGTCAAAATCCCCTTACCTGAAATGTAGCTTAGCCTATTGCAATTAACTCTCCAAGACCAAAGAAAAGACAAGAACAGAGAAACAGGACTCTATAACAACATACAAATTTCACTCATTAGGTCCTGAGACAGTCCAAGGCCAAGTCCCATAGGGTTTAGGTTATAGGGGCATCAAAAAGGGGGAGCCGGATGCAGACTTCCAGGGAGCTGGTCAACCGCCCCTGGGCCTGCAACAGCATCCGGCCCAGTGTCCGAATTTGGGGGTTTTGCTTCAATTGGCCAGATCTTTGCATGCATGGTCCAAATTTGGTGTTTTAGGTTAAAACTAAGGTGGGTTAGTCTAATTAGAGGTTCAATTTCATGTTTGGCTTCCTAATTTAGGGATTTTATCAATTAAACCTAAATTAGTTGGCTTAGGGTTTATTTCATAGTTAATAGTTTCAGCAGCTAGGGTCAGATTGGGGTTAATCACACAATTTCAGGTTTAATTGGTCTAGGACTGTTCCAAAACAGTCCAATTCATAGCAAAATTTCAATATTCAAGCTCAGCCTTGAAGCTTTAATGGTGGTAAGCTTGTTTAGGTGAATTTAGGTTGGAGAAGAAGGGAAGCAAAAGGGAAAATCAGTAAGTTTCCATGGCTTATCTTAGTGTAGAAACAGAAACAAAGTGCAGGCAGCCTCTAGTTATGCAGTTCAGTCTCAATTGGAGATTTCAAAGCTCAATTTCAGGTATGGACTCCAAACCTTCAAGTACAGCTCTCTTTTCTCCCTTCTTCTCTTCTCTTTTCCCTTTTCTTTCTTTCTTCTCCAAGCTGGGACGAATTTTTCAGCTTTCCTTAGTTAAGTTTGTGATTTGTGAATAGTTAAAGAAGGTTATCTATATATATATATAAGTGATATTTAAGCACTAAGGGGCAGTATGGTCTTTTGGGCATAATATTAGATTTAAACCTGAATTTTTGTATTTATTGTCTTATTTTCACCATAGAAAGATGTCATGCGACATCAGGGGTGATCCGGATACGGGTAATTGTCTGGAACAGGATTCCCCACTGGGGATGTGGGTCCCACAGAGGCAATTTGACTAAAATACCCCTCTAATTCTATTTGGTCGTACAAAACATTATATAAATACATTTAAATTATATTTATAATAATTCTAATTGAGGGAAAGCCTCTGCATAGCCTCCAGGCAGCAAATCCGACACAGGTAACTCCGGTGCAGGGTTCCATCAGGGTCTTCTGACTCCAGAAGGGCAAGTTGGGAAGGATCCTTGGAATCCTCCATAGGTGTGTCGAGTATTTCATCTGTGTCCTCGACCGATGCAGCCCATAGCATCGAAGCAATCATGGACACAGAGCTGGAACTTAAGATCATACAAGTACCAAAAAGTTTAAATTTATTGCGGATTTTACAACCTATGGCTTGCGGTTGGGCATCACCACCTCAATGGCTTCACCACCAAGTATGTGACTGAATTGTTAATGTAGTCTTAGGTTTGAATAGTCAAACTAGGAACCAAACCAGGATCTTTTATCAAAAGGTAAAACAATCTTAGGGTAAAACTAGGAGACCAATGAGGCAAGAAATCGTATGAGTAAACCAAGAGAACAATGGGAAATAAATCATATGAGGAAACCAAGAGAACATTGGGAAATAAATCATATGAGGAAACTAAGAGAACAATGGGAATCCAAATATATTAAGTTAGGGATGGGAGTAATAAATCATAGATTTTGTTAGCAGAAGAATTACCGCCAACCTCAACCATCAAGTCAATTTCATCATCAATCCACTCATCCAATGTCACAGACAAAAGCTTTGCAATATGTTTTCTGATAGTTGATGAAGAGAATCTTGATATTACATTGCTTGACTGTAGAACAGTAATGGAGATGCAAAGAGAATTAAAACAAACCACCTGGGCTTCCCACCGCAAGGTGTCAATCGGATTGAACACCAATTCCTTCAAACAAACCATCCAGGCTTCCTACCATAAGGTGTCGATCGGATCAAACACCGATCCCTCCAGCCTTGATCAAACACGACAAATTCTTCAATGGAGAAGAAGAGCAACAAAAAGCTTTTCATTGATATCAAAGTTCGTGTCCAATACTTGCCCACCCTTACAACCTTATATAAAAGACTCAAAAAATAGATTCCTACACTAAAAAAAGAAAGGCCTAACCCAATCCTTAACCTATTAGGTAACCTAAACTGACTAAGAAACTGAAATACTCAAAACAGAGCCCTAATCCAGCCAACTAAACACTTAAAAGAAAAACTACTAAAATCACTTAAATTGAACCACTGGTTGAACTAGTTCAATTTAAGAATAAAAACACCAAAATAATACTAAGTATGGAACTAAAACAGCTAATCCCATATGCAACCTAATTACCCATATTTTAGGCCCATAAAAGTGGCCTATTCCATAGAAATCCCATGGGATCAAAGGTCCAACATGTATATAACCCAACTCTAAACTTGTTCCTAAGGAAAGAAGCCCAGTTTGATGATAAATCTGCATCAAATGTTGGGCATGTGCCGTCAGAATAGTAACAACAAGCATGATTGAAGAGTTGTCATTGTTGGCATTGGCATTCAGTCCTTCTTTGTGTGTATGGTTGATGTGGTAACATGATTTTGATGTGACAACATGTTTGGATATCATGCATGTTATGGTGAATAGAGAGTGGAAAGGATCAAGGTGAAGTGGCCTTGATATAGTAGGCAAAACAATTTCAGAACTCTGTTTTTTGCACTAGCATAATCTTCGTGTAATTTTCGAGTTGTCTTAGAGGCCGTATCTGTGAAGCTCAAACTACAAATATATTAGTCTTGCAAAACCTATTTCCATTGGCTTTGGAATCAGGTCATTCGGAATTTGTATGAGGAAGGTATGACTTGAACATTAATTGTTGTGCAGATTTTACAGAATTCCTATTTTGCATATGGTGTGACTTTAAAGATGTAGACCTTTGAGTCCTCTTTCAAGTGGCACATGTTTCAAGTCATTTTGACATCGGATGAGGGAGATACTACCATTTTCCCAGCGATGCGCAGAAGATGGCTGAACCGGGTGATTCAATTCGCATTTTGAAGTCAGTTTTAAGCATTTTTTAGCCTTTTTTGTTGTTGTATTCTCCCTTGCATGACCCAGGAACGAAACAGGGGTTGTGGGAGAAGAAAAGAAGAGGAAAAGAGAGTAGAGAGCCCCCCTTTGCAAAAACCTGCCATTCTTGAAAGATTAAATGCTCCATTGAAGCATTGAAGATTGGTTGTTGGGTGCTTTGTGGGGATATTGAAGTTGGGTTTGCATTAGGGAGTAGAAACTATAGAAAAGTGAAGAAAAAGGGTTTCAAATTGAGGATTTCATCTTAGTTGCTTCAAGCTCACATCAAAGGCATTGATTGAAGTTTATTGGCTCTCCAGAGATTAAGTTTTGATTAAAACTTTTGTTTCCCATTACTTGTATATCAGATTTGAGTCCTGTGACTCAGTTTTGTTTTTGGGTAGACTAGGTACTTGAAAAAAAGTCTGAACCAACTCATACTTGTATTTAGGGAATTGTCTACAAGTCCATTTCTATTTTCCATCATTGTATTTGGCTATCAAGTGGGTGCTTGATAGCGGGGGTGGATGCTCCCTTACAATGGGTATTGTAAAAACAAGGAGTGGGTGCTCTTGAATCATTGAGTTGAGTATTGGGCAAATACGAAGCTCATTTAGGGCATTGCTCCGCTGATGTAGGCTTATTGCCAAACTGTATGTGTGTTGACCCAGTATAGAGGGAAATCTTTATTACAACGCTTCCTGAAAAAAGGGCTTGGCTTGTCGATGGCTTAAATTGGTGTCTGTTTTTCTATGCATGGTTTTATTTGCTACTTTTTGAACAAGTTTGTTGGATGTTCCAGTTGTTTGTTAAAAGTTTCTGGGATTTTATGTTGATGAGAGGTTTGTTTAAGTGCAATTATGAACTTCATTTCTGGGATTTTATGAAGTCTTTGCTGGCTTGGTTAAGTACAATTTTTAAGTTTGTTTAATGGATTTTATGTTTGGGTGTTATAATTTTGATCAGCTTATATTTAGACATGTTGTTCATATCTCTCATTAGTTAAGTTTTTTGTTGCAGTTATGTCAATTAACTGCAAATTATATTTTTTTGCATTTGGTTTAATTTAGTGTGAGATGGTATTGACATTGTTGTCATTAATTTTGGTGTGCCATACATGATCATGGTGGCAATCCCATAATCACATGTTGAATTTAAGTAAGTTAGTCAATTAATGGCATATCTGTAATTACTGATTATTTTGATAAAAAATGTTCTAGAACAGGTTTACCAAACGGCTGTGCAGATGTTTTTCTGTTCTGAAAACGTTTTTGGAACAAGTTTACCAAACACCATTTTAGAGGCAAAAAACGTGTTTTCAGAATAGAAACGGAAAACAATGATAAAGGTAAAAAACAACGTTTCTGGAACAGAAGTGTTACCAAATGCAGTCTAAAGATTTGCATACCTGTATATAGGCTAAAATAAGGTTTTTCTGAAGTATTGGAGCTTAGTATGGCTGTTTGCCGCCTGAAACGGCCAACTGAAACATAATGGAAAAAATTGCACTGTTTCGGCGAAATTTTGGCCGTTTCTGTTTTTATTGGTCATGTCAAAATGAGACCAAAATTCGAATTTTTGAACTATGCCTGAGAGGAAGTTAACTCAATGAGGGTGGATGGGGGTTGAGTTGCCACTACAATGTTAATAGTGGAGATTTTTGTTTCTATTGCCCATCCCCTATTGATACTCTGTTGAACCTTTTAAATCTACACAAAAAACAGTAGACATGAAAAATGATTCGGGGGTCATAGTTATGTGCTTTATAAGTAAATGTAGGAAACAGCTTTTGGTTCCTTTTGATACTTGTTGGATTATTATCCTTTTGATGTCATCGGAATCACTTTTTTGGCATGCATTTGCATTGAAGGTTCTCATTATCCTAGGTTTTGCTTTCCAAGGCCGAATGTTTTCTTATTTCTTTTCTTGCTGGATTTCAATCGACGTGGCAGTGTTACCTCCTATCCGAAACAATAACAACCATGCTAGAGGGACTTTTGGGCGTGGTCGCTGGCAGTCTGGATACCATAATGATAGGGGACGTGGCATCCTCCCTCGACCTGGGCCTTATCATCAAAGACAGAACTATGGTTTTGGCTCTAAATTTTCAAATGGGCGTCATGATGAACGTTTTGTTTCTGATTTGAAGCTTACAAAGAGTGAAGAAACTTTATCTAGAAAATCTATTGCATTTCAGGAGGTAATTTAATTCGTTCTCTTTTTGTTGCGTTACACGCTGGGTTAGATAGGTGTTTTTCTTTTTTGTTAGTATTACTTTTGTAATTGCCTTTTTTTTTTGGTTTTTCATTTTATTATAGAGCTGGGAAGTAGATATACTTAGTCTTATTCAGTTTATTTTTTTGAAGTAGTTTCCTACTTGATTTCAGTTTCTATTTTCAGATTAGGTAGAGAATTAGAAGCGCTTTTCTTATTTAAATGGCCATGTAATCCCAATTGTTGGATAGATTGGAATCAATGAAATTTGAGCTTGGTTTACCTCTTACGGCTGTGGAGCTGTGCTTGTTCTCTTCTTCTCTCGTTCCTGTAGTCCTGATCTGAATTCATCTCTTTCGGATGCCTCCCGTTACTCCTTCCATATTCTTTCTTTCTTCCTATACTTTCCCTACTTTGTTACTGAGTTCCCTTCCATGTTATACTGGTTCCCCTGTTAGCGGTACTGCTGGCCCAAGAAGAAAGGGTTACAGGTCCTTCGTCCAATTCCTAATTGACCTGAAACTTTGGTGTTAACCTCTACCTTAGGGTGATGCAATACCTAGGATCTTGTCCTCCCAAATCACCCCTATCGTGAGAACTGTGACAATACCAGAGCACTAAAACCAGCAAAAAAGAAAAGGGAGAGAGAGAATGGAGAGAAACTGAGAGAAGGAGAATTACTGCTCACGGTTGTGTTGTAAACAGAATACTCCAACCATCGGCTGCTATCATCTATCTATAAGTATTTCAAGTACAACTCAAATAGGACTTAACCAACAGTACCCAAAACACCCCTCACTAATACTAATTAATAATAAAGAATACAAAAGTGCCCCACAAGTATAATAAACCAAGACATTAACATTACACTACTTAACACTCCCCCTCAAGCTGGAGCATAGACATACCCATGCCCAGCTTGGAACAACCTTGAAGAAAAACATTCTGGAATAAGGCTTTGGTGAACAAATCCCTAAGCTGACTCAAGGAATTAACAAATGAAGTGGAGATCAACTTTTTCATTACTGCATCTCGAACAAATTAACAATCCACTTCGATGTATTGTGTCCGCTCATGAAAAACAGGATTGTTAGTGATATAAATAGCCCCAGCTTGGTTGGCGCAAAATATTTCTATTGGCTTGGGTAGAAAATCCAAGTTCCTGAACAAAGGACCGAAGCCACATCAGCTCTGCAGTAATATGAGCCATAGCTTTATACTTTGCTTCAGCACTAGAACAAACAATGTTGGTCTGCTGCTTACTGTGCCAAGCAACAAGATTTCCACCAAAGAAGGTACAATACCTAGTAGTTGGCCGTCTATTGCCATTAGCGCCAGCTCAGTTAGCATCAGATAACCAACAATACTTGTGTGACCGTGATGACGATAAATAAGTCCCTTTCTTGGAGCACCTTTGAGATATCGCAATATACGACAGTCTGCCTCCCAATGAACAGTGGTCTGCTTCTTACTTTGCCACATAACAAGATTTCCACCAAAAAAGGTACAACACCTAGTAGTTGGCCATCTATCGCCATTAGCGCCAGCCCAGTTAATATTAGAGTAACCAACAATACTAGTGTGACCGTGATGACGATAAATAAGTCCCTTTCCTGGAGCACCTTTGAGATATCGCACTATACGACAGTTTGCGTCCCAATGAACAAGTTTAGGTGTTTGCATGAACTGCCTAATCACACCAAGAACAAACGAGATATCAGGATTGATAACAATAAGACATATGAGCTTGCCAACAAGTCTTCCATTCTGATGCTTATCTTCAAATTCTTTGCCATCAGATGCACCAAGCTTGACATGAGGTTCCATAGTAGTATCCACAGGCTTACAGTGTAGCATCCCTGACTGTCTCACTTAAAAGATCAAGGACATATTTCAGTTGAGACATACCGAGACCTTTACTGCTACAAACAACTTCAATACTAAGAAAGTAACGGAGATCACCCAAGTCTTTCGTCTAAAAGTGCTGCTGTAAATAAGTCTTAACCTGTGCAATCCGAGCTATATCATTACAGAGACAATTATATCATTAACATAGGCAACCAGAATAACAACATTAGAGTCTTGTCGACGAATAAAAACAGAGTGATCTGAGTAACACTGAGAAAACCCACATGCAGCAACAACTCTGCTAAACTTATCAAACCACGCTCGTGGGGACTGTTTAAGTCCTTAGATGGCTTTGCATAGCCTACAAACTTTTGAGGGTCCTCCCCTTGAACAACATACCTAGAAGTTTGCTCCATATGAACCTCTTCCTATAGATCACCATATAAAAATTGCATTCTTGATGTCGAATTGGTAAAGAGGACAATCAAGACTAATAGCCAAAGATATCAGGACCTCCAGAATTTAACTGGGCTACAGGCGAAAAAGTCTCAAAATACTTAACCCCATAGGTCTGAGTGTAGCCCTTAGCAACTAGGCGAGCTTTTAACTGCTCTATTGAACCATCAGGGCTATAATTAATAGTATACATCCACCAACACTTGACAGGATCCCTATTAGGAGGTAGGTCAACTAAAGGCCAAGTCTTGCGAGAGAGCGAGGCATCCATTGCTGTTTTCCAACCAGGGTGAGACAAGCCAGCTTTATAATGAGGAATGGAATGAGGTGTGATAGAAAGAGAAAAAGTACGAAGAGGAACAGTAAGATGAGAAATAATTAGCAATCAGATAGGTTACCAAAGAGAGTTGAGTGCAGGAATGAGTACCTTTACGAAGAGCAATGGGGAGATTGTCGAGAAAGGAAGGATCTCCAGGCAAAGAGTCTGATGGGGGAAGTAGAGGAACGTCAGTGGCAGATGGTAGTTGCTTCGGGTGGAGCGTCCATACCTTGAAAGGCACCCCTTTAGGTGGAGGCTAAGGAGTTGGAGTGGAAACCGTATCCTCAAGAGTAATAAGTTGAGGAAGAGGAGGTGGATTGGGCGAAGAAGGTCCCAAATCAGAAACCTACCCACCAAGATATGGGACATTTTAAAAAAAAAAGGTAACATCAGCACTAACAAACTGTTGACAAGTAAGAGGGTATCGGTAACCCTTCTGAGTATTGGAGTACCCCAAAAAAATACACTTGGTGGCTCAAGGAGACAATTTATCAAGGTTAGGACAAAGGTTATGGGCAAAGCATTGACATCCAAAAATGCGAGGAGATAGACTAAACAAGGGACGATTGGGAAAAACAACGGAAAAGTGAATCTTATTCTGAAGAACAGAGGAAGGCATCCATTTAACTAAAAAACAAGCGATCAACACAACATCATCCCAATAAATTTTAGGTACATTCATATGGAACATTAAAGACCTAGAAATATCTAACAAATGGCGGTTTTTACGTTTGGCCACCCCATTTTGCTAAGGTATATAAGAACAGCTGGTCTGATGAATAATGCCAGTGTCAGAATAAGAACAACAACAACAACAACATCAACATCAACAAACTCAGCCTTATCCCAACTTAATGGGATTGTCTACATGGATCCAAACAAAACAAAGTAAGGATAATTGAGTTCTAACCAAAAAGGGAAAGAAAAGATGGGAAAAGAGGGGTGGGGAAAGAGAACAAATGAAAGATGGATCTAAATAGAAAAATGAAAGATGAAAGATAGTAAGAGGAAAGAGTCACAACCCTGCACGTCAAATCTCAGCTAATTGAGGTCTGCTACATGAATCCTTACCCTTCAATAGGCTCTATCCGAGGTTATACTTGGTACAAGACCTAGACTATGCATGTCCTTCTTCACCACTTCTCCTATGTTCATTTTAGGCCTGCCCCTAGCTCTTTTAGCTCCTTCAATCGGAATCATATCACTCCTCCTTACTGGGGCGTCCCTAGGCCTCCATTTAATATTACCATACCACCTTAAATGACTCTCTTGGAGCTTGTCATTGATTGGGGTGACTCCCAAGACCGCTCTAATAATGTTCATTCCGTACTTTATCCTTGTTTTTCCACACATCCATCTTAACATCCTCATCTCTGCTACATATAGGTTATCAATATGACACTTATTAAATGCCATTGTCAGAATAAAAAGAGGAAATTGCATTTTGGGTAATTTCAAGAGCATTGTCAGGATCTAAAAACAAACACCAAATTGAACTTTTATTTTAGTTTTAAAATTATTTGAAGATAGTCACAAATTCAGAATGATCTTTCAAAAGATACAACCATGTCATTCGTGAATGATCGTCAACAAAGGACAAAAAATATAAAAACCGGACTGACTCTTGTCCTGACATGGGCCCCAAACATCATAATGAATCAAATCAAATAAGGATTTACTTCTAGACTCACTACAGGACGAAAAAACAGTAAGGTGATGCTTGCCAAGCTCACAAGCTTCACACTCATGATGAGGAGTAGACTTGCAAGTAGGGATCATATATTGGAGCTTGGATAAGGAAGGGTGTCCTAGTCGATAATGCCACTGCAGGGGGCGAAATGCTAGTAGAGGCAGCAGATGCCGCCATAGATGAAGAAGCAATGTCAAAGTTGTAAAGACCATCTCGCTCATGTCGTCCACCATTCGTCGTCTTTGTCATGAGATTCTGAAACATATAATGAGAAGAGGAAAATGTAATAGAGCAGTCAAAATGTTTCGTAAACTGACTAACAAAGAAGAGATTAAGGAGCATTTTTTCCAACATGCAAAACAGAAGATAATGAAATCATAGATGACAGGGGGATAACCCCACAACCAGTAACATCAGTAAGAGATCCATCGGCGAGGACAATGTGTGATGGAGAATCAGATTGCTAAAATGAAGTAAACAAATGTGACTTACCAGCCATGTGGGAGGACGCACCGGAATGAGGAGGTAAAACATGTAAGTGTACCTGAATGGGCTAATGTAGTTGTGGAGGTGGAAGAGGTGTCTCAAGTTGTTAAACTCGTTTGAGAAGATGATTGATCATATCTGAATGAGAGGAGACACTACTACCAGGTGAAGAACTATGGTTAGTATTGGTAAGAGCTGACAAAGATGTGCTAGGGGAAGCAAAGGGTAGCTGTCAGGCCCCTAGGGAGACTTGGTGGTGGAACAATGAGGTCCAAGTTGCCATTGAGACCAAGAACGATTGTTTTAAGATATGGCAAAGGACTAAAGAAACAGAGGATAAAAAGAAATATAATTATGCCAAAATGAAGCTAGAAAGATTGTGGGGATGGCAGGGCGAAGAAATATGAGGATACCTATACCAACCTAAACACAAAAGAAGGTGAAAAAAGCTATATATAAGATGGCTAATATTAGAGAAAGGAAGTGTAGAGATTTCGACTAGGTGAGGTGTATCAAGGGTGATGATGGAAGAGTGTTGGTAAGAGATGAAGACATTGTGAAGAGATGGGATGAGTTTATTTGTGACCTACTAATTGGGGATAGGTCGAATAGATATGAGCCGGACGATTACACTTTTCAACAAGACACCACACAGCATAGGTATCTGTGAAATTTAGTGTGGCGGAAGTTAAAGAAGCCTTAAAAAAAGATGAAAACAGGCAAGACACCAGGCCTAAATGATATTCCAATAGAAGGATGGAAATCCCTAGGAAGTTGTGGGGTATTTTGGTTAACTAGCATGTTTAACAAGATTATGAGCATAAGGAAGATGCCAGATGAATGGAGAAAATCTTCCATTTTTCTTTTGTCTTTTTCCCCTACTTCATTTTGTTTGGACCCATGTAGCCGACCCCATTAAGTTGGGATAAGGCTGAGTTTTTTGTTGTAGAAAATCATAGACACGCTCCATCTCCCTCTCCTTCTGGAAGGTACTAGCATCATCAGGGTGGACCATTGGAACCGGATGATAGAAATCTGGTTGTTGCCAAAGAGTGTGTAGGGCAGAGTAGTATTCAGTGAGGGACAATGCCTTTTGAGTAGTAGCATGGACCTGGCGGCGGATTTCATAGACCTGAGTGTAGTTCCCTACCTCAGAGTAGGGTTGTTTGACTGCATCCCAAAGTTCCTTGGCAGAATTAAGCAGGACAAAGCTGAGGCTGATGGTAGGCTCCATAGAGTTGAGCAAGAAGGACATAACAAGAGTGTCACTGGCTAACCAGGTGTTAGCAGTAGCAGGATCCTTGGGCTTGGGTGTGTATCTCCTGTGATAAGGCCAGAGAAGTTGTTCCCATAGATAGTGAGGAGGCGGGCGCGAGATCATGTGAGATAGTTTTGACCATTCAACTTGATAGGACCAGGTTGGAGAGAGAGAGAGATGGTGGCCAAGGGTACTAGAACGACCAAGTGGACACCCATCTGCAGCTCCGGAGGAGGTACCACTGTTGGTTCCCTTAGACATGGTGTCCATGAGTTAGAGAAAGAGCACACGAGAAGATAATGCCGGTAACAAAGCGGTCGCGGAGGAAGTGGTAGCGCAGGCGTCGTTAGGGCCCAACATTGAGGCGCAACGGCTAGAGGGGTCATGGTGATGTGAGGTGGCGACAACGAAGGCGTCAGAGGCACCGACGGTCAGGTCCAACGACAAGGGGGTTGTGGTGAGGTGAGGCGGCGGCAATGCAGCCATCGAAGGTGCCGACAGTGAGGCGCAACAACCAGAGGAGTCACGGTGGAGTGAGGCGGTGGCAAGTGGCAACGCAGGTGAGAGGAGCCCTATGGGGAGGCACAATGACTAGAGGAGTTGCGGCTGTGATAGGGAGATGCGACCAAAGGTCGTGTGCACAACGGTGGCAACAGCAGAGGGTCACTGCGAGAGCAGTGGTACCAGGGATGGTCGTGGCGCGGGAGGACAGAGGCGATTGCGGCTGCACGGTGATGGTGGTGAACATTTTCCAGCGGAAGGCTTGGTGAGGAGGCGCGATTGGTCAGTAGGGTTAGTGAGGCATAGTTCGTGGTCAGTATACCATGCTAGACAAGGAGGCGAGAGCCCCCACGGGTGGTGGAGAAAAAAAACGACTCTAGAGATAAATTTTTTTTTAGGATTTTGGGCTCTGTTACCAAGTTGAGGATTAGAGGATTAGGGGAATGATTCGACTTGTCAATAATGACAGGTCAGCTTTAATTATAATGAAATTACAACCCTAACAAACTAGGTAAGTAAGGTGTCTACGACTTAGCTATGACTCCGCATCCCTATCCACAATGGCTAGGACGGTTATTTCAACATTTTTTTCCCTTTTCAGCATCGTCCAACTGCTGGGACCCATTGGACTTTGGGTCCCACATCAGGGCAATATGAATTTGTAGGCCATTGAAATAGCCCACCCTCATTTCTTTTTACCTAAAGTGCACCTCATATTTTCTATCTTTTATTTATTTGCTTGTGTTCTGAAATTACGTTGTAATGTTGTTTTTATCCAATAGCCCTGCGAAGTTGCTTGTTATAGCCGCATTGAAGGTGGTGATGTTTACTTTGATGACCGCAGCCTTGTAAGCCTTCAATGACCCAGTAGGCAACAGACTTTCTTAATTCTTGCTCAGCATGGTGATGTTTAACATGTCTAACTCAGACTCTTGGTATTGACACTGCTAGAGACTTTTTAAGCGCCTTATTACAGAAGACGTTGGAGCTGACTTGAATGTAGGGTTCGAATCTTTTATTGATAAAAAAGGTATGCTAAACAGAAAATAGCTTTAGGGGGAAAATGGCCAAAAAGACGTTTATGGTCAACTTTTTTCCTCAAGGGTTTTTGGGCTTGAGGCTAATTTATGCAGGGAAAAACTCTGTTCTTTTTAATCAGAATTGGCCTGCCAAGGGTTTGGTGACCTTCTTGATTGCATCAGAGACAAAAAGATCCCACTCCAAAATATTCATTTTGTGGTAAGAACTTTATTACATCTTGCTGCATGTGTAGGAAAAGCACTTCTTTTGAGTTTATAACAGATATTTTCTTTGTCTTTCTTTCGCAGACTTTCCGCAACAATCTTAATAAGGTAATTGTCAATTTTATTGTATAATGTTTTTCCCCCCTCCTGATTGGTAACCTCATTGTATAATAATAATGTAAAGTATTGATGTAATTTATTTTCCATTTGATTGACTGCAAGAAATTTCTTTGCAATTCTTGAACAGTTTCTCATGAAGTCTGGAGAATTTTATCTTGATTACTGATTCAGTAACATATGTGCTCATCTTATTCTTTTTGTAGATATTGGCTACTGGTTATAATAGGCATGAGCCCTGGGAAATGGGGGTGCACAAGAGAAATGGAGTTGTTTACCTTGATGTGCACAAACTTCCAGAAAGGCCACAAGGTGAACTAGATCGTCGAAGGTATCACCCATTTTGTATATTCTTGCTTGGAAAATATAAAGTTCTATTACTAAAGCAGAACAAACAGGGTCCTGTGGTGGTAGTGTTTTTAGCAATTACCAGGTTAGGCATTGGAGTATGGACCGCTTTTTCTGTCTGTATTTGGTCCTCTACGTATTGAAGCCAGTGGCCTGTTAATCATAAAGACCATCTTAAAAACTGTTTTACATGCCGGAAGCACTGCCAGGTTTCCATAGCGTTTGAAGATTTTAAGTGGGCCTGTTAAAGTCAAAACTAGACCATATTGGGCTTAATGCCATAATTTTTTTTTCTCTTGAGGAAAACCTAAAGGCCACTAAGGCTTTGTGGCATCTACACTTGCCACGTGGAATCCATTGATGGTTGTGTGTGGGTTCATGTGATGGATGAGCACACACCCATCTCACTGGTCAAATTTCAGCCTAAAACAACCACGAGAAATAATTTAAAAGTGAATTTGAATTTTCATAAAGTTACCATAATGTCACTGGAAAAATCTAAGTGCGACCATGACTTGGTGTAATTTAGTTATTTAGACTTGCCACTCCTTACCATGGAACCAGATTTGACAGCTATAGTCTGTTTTTTAGGGACACCCTTGGCATGGTTTACATCTACTTGGATGTTTTTGTTAAAAGGGAGAGACTTTGAGGACCAGGCATTTAGTTCATGGTATCGATGCCAGTATCGGTCACCATTGATACTGATACTGATATAGATCGGCCCTATCAGACTGGATCGGACGATTTTGCCCCCCCAAGATTCTGATACTGTTTTTTGAACTATTTTCCCCTCGGTATTCTTTGTAAACCGATCTGGTATATCGGCCATGACCGATACTGATTCCTAAATCCATGTTGAGGAAACAATAAATGTATTTATATTTGAATTTAAGATTTTAAGTTAGGAACTACAGAAGAAAACAGATGCAAATTAACAAGAAGAGGTAGTTTTAAGAATGATATTGGAAGAAAATTTAGGGAAAGCAAAATGTGGTTTGAAATAAAGTAAATGATCTGGATTTAAGTGGGGGCAAAGCCAGGGTCTTATGATTTGGGATGGGTTGGGATAAACTCAATGATCATATTTTACTGCAATCTTCAATATGGGGACAAATGAAGAGAAAAACTTAATAGGGTTGAGAGAGAAAGGAGGGAAGAGAAAAACTTAACAGGGTGAGAGAGAGAAGGGAAGTGGAAAACTGAACAGGGGGGAGAGAGAAGGGAAGAGAAAGTGTGCCCACTAATAACTCTCTCTTTCTCTCACACACACACCCTTGTTAAGTAGCAATGGCCCTTCCAGAGGGCCAGCTTGTAAATCGGTTCCCTAATTCCAAAATGTCGCTGTAATTTATGGACCAGGATCCACCATAATAGGTCCCACTTGAGAGATTTCTTATGCCAAAAGATAATTCTAAATTAAATGAAGATACACCATCAGACAAGGCTACACAATCTGCTCTTAATATCTGTCACTCTGATGCAAAGCTTTATGTTGTTTCAATATTTTGCTTCCCACAAAGAAATCTGATTGTAATGCTCTTTCCTTCCTGACTAACTCCATCTGTATAATTTAGCCCTACTCTTTCTTTCCTGACTGTTTCCATCTGTATAATGTAGCTCTGCATTCTTAACTTGATTAACTGGTCTACTTAAAGAATATCGTCCATAACATAACTTTTTTATACTATGGTGTTGAAGTAGATGCTATTGGGGCTATTGTTTTGAAAACCTTGCCACGGAAGATTCGAGAATATCTGATGGTGAGGGGATACATCACATAGATGCAAATGTTGAATTCTGTTCTGTGATCAAAACTAAACTAGGGGCTCATCGTATTATTATGGGTGCTGAGATGGACTGCTGTGATTCCACTGATGATGGAAGGAGATTCTATATCGAGTTGAAGACAAGTCGTGAGGTTACTTTTGTTTATTATCAGTTTTATTTATGTAAAAGTAACTCGTTTCTTTTATTCCCCAGCATGTCGATTCTTTAATCTCACCAATAGAAGAGTTGTTTGGGCAACTACTGGTTTTTTAACTTCATTTATATTTGGACACAGTTGGATTATCATACTGAAGAAAGATATGAAAGAGAGAAACTACTCAAATTTTGGGTATGTTTTGCTTACAATTATAATTATGGATATCTGTGGTTATCCTGTGGCACTGTTTCTTCTTGTATATATTTTGTATGTTTACAGAATTTTTGTGTTCTCATTAATATCACTGAATTGGTTGACATAGTTACTATTTGATCCATCTGCTATCTTTTTTTTTTGAGAACATTTTTTTTGGTGAATAAAAAATCTATTGCCAAAGCCCCCCCGGGGGGGGGGGGCGAGAGGAAAAGAGGGGGGGGGGAGAAAGATACAAACCCCAGACCAAACTAAGAGGGGGTATGAGACCATAAAAGAGCACTATCTAAACCCTAGGAAACAACAATATGGTTATTCCTAGGGGAGTCAAAAAAGGGCTTTTGAGGGAGAAAACTCAGCTTCGAGGAGACATCTAAAGAGATGGCTTTCCAAATCAAGTTGAAAGACCATGAATTGGAGGTCCCATCTCCTAAGATTCCTCTCCATCCAAATGTGGTAGAGAGCGGCGCCAAACACAAGCTTGCCAACAGTGTTGCAGATAGAGCAGCCAGGGTAAGTCATGACCAGCCAGAGCCACTCTCTAGCATTTGGCCTTGACATTTGGTTCCTTTCATCAAAATGAAAAAGTGGTTAATCTACTGTGTTTTGTGTTCTATCATCTTTGAGCTCATTCAATAGGTAGTCCCTCCTTGTCACTGTCATCTCCATCACCTTTCTGTTTGTAACCTTACATGTGGAACAGAATTTTGTAGTTTATGTCCTGTTGGTTTAACTCATTACTGTACTTTTTTCTGTTGTTTTCTAACAAGGAAATGAATTGGAAGTTGGCAAAAGGTTCCCTGGTGTGCACAGACCATGTAACTTACTGAGTCTGTGCACTTAGTTGTGACCTGTGGAAAAGTGATGTGATAATTCTGACAACTTTTTGGGAAATGATCTGGAATGGCCATGCGTCAAATTAAACCTTTTACTCTTCCTTGTATGTGATGCACTCTCTCATTACCAAACTTTTTCCTTTTGTTTTCTGGCAAGGAAATGGATTGATAGTTGGCTAATGGTTCCCTGGTCAGCACAGACCATGTAACTTACCTGGTCTGTGTACTTAGTTGTGCTGTGTGGAAAAGTGACATGGAAATTCTGTATCATTTTCTGGTTAGGAAACGATTTGGAATGGCCATGTAATATAGAATGAAAGGTGTCCAACTAGGAGCCAATCAACCAGGATCTGTTATGAACAGGTGAATCAGCTAAATCAAAATAGGGTTTTTGGTGAAATTAGGGGTTAGGGTTTGATGTATGGGTTATGTCAAGTCAAGATAGGGGAGTCTATCAGTGAAGGTCCTGAGATGTTTTGACTTTTGATAGATGGAAGTGTGTAAACTTGAATGGACAGCAAGGTTAGAGTTAGGGTTTTGGGTTTTTGAAAAGAGGAAAAGATGGATTTTTAGGGTTTATGATGGTCAGATAAGGGAGCAACATGGATCGAGTTTTCCTTATGGTGAGAGGAGAGTTTGATCCAAAAAAAGGAGGGATTTTGCTGGCTGGTTTTGTCTGGGCAGAATTTAGGTCTTGGAAAAAGTAAAACAAAAAGGGGAAATCTAGGGTTTGGATGTATGGAAGGTTAGAAGAAAAAGGTAGGGGTTGGGGATGATTTAAACTTGCTATAGTTGTGGAATTTCCTGGACAGCAACTTGTTTGAATGAGATTCTTGAATAAAAATCCAATCTTGAACTAGAACTTGAATGTAGAGCTTCAAAAGAACCACTCGGGCTTCACACCGCAAGGTGTTGATTGGATCAAACACCAATCCCATCAACAAACCACCCGGGCTTCACCACGAGGTGCCAATTGGATCAAACACCGATCCCACCAGCCTTGATCAAACAAGACAAAAATCTTCAATGGAGAAGAAGAGCAACAAAAGCTTTTCATTAATATCAAAATTCGTGTTCAATACTTGCCCCCCTTACAACCTTATATAAAAGAGTAAAAAATGGACTCCTACACTAAAAAAGAAAGGCTTAACCCAATCCTTGACCTATTAGGCAACTTTTTTTTTGGTTGATTATAAAATGTATTAAAAGCCCCTAAAAGGGAAAACAAAAGTCCATTAAGGACCACAACACAAGCCCATAAGGCTAGCAAGAAACAAGGTGACAAAAGCCCATATGGGCATGCCCAGTGCAACACTAAAGCAATGAAGCCCAAAGAAAGAAGAAGGGCAACAAAGACAGTTCCAGGTAGGGTCCCCCAAAACCCTAGACAACATATCTCAACACAACATCTTCCTAGCCGTCACGACGAAGTTAGGGAACCGCCGGCCGGAGGCAACCAAGGCGGAGGGGCGCTGGTCTTGCGGAGGGCCACAGCCTAAACGAGCAGCTGGCCAAGCGAAGGAGACCGCCATGACGGAGGGCGCTGGCCTTGCGGAGGGCAACGATGAAGAGGCTTCCGGCCGAGCAAAGAAGGCAGCCTTGCAGCTGGTAGAGAAACGGCCGAAGGCCAAGCAAGCCAAGCAGACCGGCAGGAGGGAGGCTAAGTGAGGCTGGCGGATGCAAGGCAGCAGGCCAAGCAGGCAAGCGATTGAGCGACGGAAGATTGCCACCATCGGCGATGCAGACGACGACGGCGGAGGTGTTGACGAATGAGGGAGAAGCCGACCCAAACAAGCAGTTGCCAGAGAAGCTTGCCTAGTGAAGCGGCTACCGAACGGGTGCTGCCAAAACGAGCCTGGGATCCAATTGGGTAACAGCCAAGAAGGGCCATCAACCAAGGGAACGACAGGCCTAGCAGAAGAGGCGACCTGCCAGGCGGCGACCATACAAAGCGAGCGACCCAAGACCACAGTTCGAGAGGCTTCAATCTGCGTTGTTGGTACCGAACGTAGGAAGAAAAAGTGGAGAAAGGGGGAGGAGGAGGAAGAGAGAAGGTTTGGGAGAAGGGAGGTGGGGAGCAGCCTGGCCGTATAACGGCGGCCAAGGGTTTTCAGCAAGAAAAAAGCTTTAGAGTTTTTCGCCTCTGGTTTTTGGATCGACCGTTACGAGGGAAACCTAGTCCTATTAGGCAACATAACTTACTAGGAAACTGAAATAGACTCAAATAGAGTCCTAATCCAGCCCCACTAAATGCTTAAAAGAAAACTATTAAAATCACTTAAACTGAACCATTGGTTGAACCGGTTCAATTTATGAACAAACACAGCAAAATAAAACTATGGAACTAAAACACCTAATCCCGTATACGTACCCATACTTTAGGTCCATAAAAGTGACCTTTTATATAGAAAACCCATGGGATCAAAGGTTCAACATGTATAGAACCCAACCCTAGACTTATTCCTAATAAAACAAGCCTATTTCGGTGATGAATCTGCATCACCTTGTGTCAAATTTCATCTTCAAACTAAACCATTACCCTTCCTTGTATGCAATGCACTCTCTTGGTATGCTGTGCTGTGTGGCCCCCTCCAAGTTATCAAGGCACCTATGTGGCCCAAGGAGTTGGAGGGCCACCTATGCGAGGAAACAAGGAGCCTATGCTTAGGTTCCAACTTTTTTTATGCATCCATTATATCTAGTATACAGCATTACAGCCACAACAATACAGATTCAATCCTTGCAATAATTTGCCAATGTCTAGCAATATCATTACGACATTACAACAACAACATTATATTAAAAACAGCATTGTTTAAAGGAAAGAAAACGTAAGCAAACAAGAGAAGTGAACTAGTGAAGTTTGATTTCTTTCTTAAATAGATCCTAAAGAAATCCCACGTCTTCATGATCCCATGCTTCTCACCTATACACAAATTGTACACAAACCCAAAAAATTGTTAGAAACAACATTATTTGGAGGAAAAAGAAAATGTATGTAAAAAAAATCGACCGCCGACCTAGGCATCCCAAGGCACCCGCCTTGTTAAGTTAGAGAAGGCGGGCGACCGCGCAGCCCTTGTAAACCCGCCTGAACGCTTAGGTGATGCCTTGACAACTATGCCTTAGTTTTATTTTTTTTTTTCGCTAAAAGTAAATGTGTGTAGTTTCCATTCATTTCTGTTTGTCTTTTAATACTATTTCTATGTTCGCAATTTTTTACTTACTTTCTCCTTCTGTGCTTTTATCATTTCTGAAGGATTCCTAATTTTAGATTTTATCTCACCCATTTTCTACAGTCTTGAGTCCTACTTATTGGGCAAGTTTTCACCATGTAGTATTTGAGGTTTACTATTTCTGTTTCCAATGTTGCAGATCCAGTCATTCTTGGCAGGTGTTCCTTACATTGTTATTGGATTTAGGTAAGCTTATTTGCTAATTCCATTAATTTTCCTTTTGATTTAAAGGATAATTCTGAATTTTGAAAAATTCCGCAAAGCAGTTCTAGATACGCATTTGGCTCCTTTCACCCCCCCCCACACATTACCTTTGTGGTAGGAACATGTCCTTTGATTTTCCCCATAATTTGATGTAGGTGTAGTCCATTTGTTATATGTGCTTATAATATAAGATCGCTCCACTGGAGAAAAAGACGATGTGAGATAGAACCTCTGATGCGACCAAGGGGTTTAAAACCCTAGATTTGGGTCGTTTTGGGCCCACCCAAGTGCTAAATAACTCTAAGAATAAGTTTTTTTTGGGTGAGTAAAAAAATTCATTACCAAATAGAAGAAAAACTAAAGTAGACCCCGAAGGGGGAGAGAAGAAAATCAAAAATACACAGAGCCCGAGCCTCAAACAGAGGAGGCAGAGACTTGGAGAGAGACAGAAGGAAGACCCCAAGATACAACAATATGCATGTTCCTTGGGGTGTCATTACAATTAGAGGGAACAGCTGAGAGTTTGGCTTTAATTTCAAAGAATATGTTTGTTGGCAATTTCTGTAAATATCTCCAAGTTAATTAGGGGACTGGCAAATCTGTAATTAACCAGAATTTGAAAGGGGTTTAATGGGTTTCTAGAAGCCTAAAGGGTTAGGTTTCAGAAACTCAAATAACCAGGGTCTTAGTGAGGTGACAAATAACCAGAATTCAAGAACAATTAATAGCAATAGATTGGCAACTCAGATGATTGTGAAATTCTGATATGAAGTTAATAAAATAACAAGGAACAACTCTTCAAAAGATGGCTCAATCCAATGGTTGGATCTCAAGAACCAGCACTGTTACAGAATTAGTAACTTAAGATCGTAAAAACTAGGAACTAAGATATCTCATCAAATACTGACAGATGGAGGTAAGATTCTGGTCAACAACAGTTCTTAGTATCAAACAAGATATCAAAAATCTCAAGCAAGTCCCATGGTTAGATTAGTGATGCAGGTTTATCACGAAACTGGGCTTCTTTCCTTAGAAATAAGTTTAGGGTTGGGTTATAGACATGTTGGGCCTTTTGGTTCCATGGGTTTTCAATGTAATAGGTCACTTTTATGGGCCTAAAATTGGGGTACATAAGTTGCATACGGGACTAGCCGTGTAGCCCTATACTTTGTTTATTTTCATGTTTTAATGTTATAAATTGGACCGGTGGTTTTAGAATAGAATCTTTTTAACTTAAGTTATATTTTAGGGTCCACACCTCTCCACGAATTATAGAGAGGGACTGTTTTGTATTTAGAATCAGCCTGGGATTTTTTATTCCTAGGCTGCATTGGAATTTAGGCCTTTGGCCAATATAAATAAAGGACAACTGTGGGACTCCTCTTTACCTCATTGTTTTATGAAATCTGTTCTTGCAAACTGCTGCAACCTTTCTTCTCTTGAAGACTTGCTTTGTATGTGATCGAAGTTGGTGGGATTGGTGTTTGATCCAATCGACACCTTGCGGTGTGAAGCCCGGGTGGTTCGTTGGTGGGATTGGTGTTTGATCCAATTGACACTTTGCGGTGTGAAGCCCGAGTGGTTCCTTTCAAGTTCTCCTTCAAGTTTTCTGTCCAAGATTCGATTTTTATTCAAGTTCCTCCTCAACAAGCTGCTGCCGATTACATTCTGCCATTACAAGTAAGTCTGAAATATTCCCCATCCCCCAATTCTATTTCTAATCCTCTACAGCCCCAAACCCTAGCTTTCTCCTTTTCTATTTTCAATTTCCTATAATCTAAAATCTCCACATACCTAACCAGCCTGTCAAAACCTGTCATATTTGGATCGATTACTCCCCTGCCATGTTGGGATACTCGATCCAAAGATTAGCCCCATCCTCCCACTCAAACCCTAGAAAACCCCAAATCTATTAAACCCCATAAACCCTAATTTCTGCACAGCCCAAACCAACCGTCAGAACAGTCTACAAATCTGACCGATTATCCCTCATACCCTCCTAAGAAAACCAATCAAGTTTGGTTAACTTCTGACCAGCCAAACCCTAGAAATCCATCTTTTCCTCTTTTCCAAAACCCGAAACCCTAAACCTAACTTGTTACCAATCTAGTTTACACACTTCCGCTCATCAAAACATATCAGGATCTTCACTAATAGACTCCCTTACACCTGCCTAGCATAACAACACCTCAAACCCTAACCCTAATTTTGACCTAATCGGATCATTAGTTCATATCAGATCCTGGTTTACAGGCTCCTAGTTGGTCTCCTACCAATCTAGGAGACTAGGACTACATTAATTAGGAGTTATGAAATTATCTTACTTGAGGTAGGATGTCCAAAACCTTGTAGATCGATGGAAGAGCTTAAGCAAAGCTGTGGTCTTATGAGAGATCAGACGTGAAAGTGTAATATCAGTAATAAACAGCGTAAAGCAATATGAGAAAAAGAAAGAGAAAAACAGAGGAAGCCGAGAGAGGAAGATGATGTGCAAATTGGGAGTCATACCTTTTGTGTAATCTCCCACTAATCTTCAATATATATTATCACTAAGGTCAAAACAGGAAAAGAGAAGAAAAAATATATAACAAACTCTACCCAAACTACCCTTCTCATCTATTAGCACCAGGCGCTAATACCGAGACTTACATTAATACCGATAACACTCCCCCTCAAGCTGGAGCAGAGATGTTAATCATGCCCAGCTTGTTACAAACATAATCCACTGTTGCACTCCCCAAAGACTTCGTAAATACATCTGCAAGTTGCTCTCCTGTACGAACATGACAAGGAGAAATCAACCCTTGTTGCAGCTTTTCTCGAACAAAATGACAGTCAACCTCAATGTGTTTCGTTCTTTCCTGAAACACAGGATTTGAAGCAATGTGGACAGCAGCTTGATTATCACACCACAGTTGCATCAGAGAATCATCAACAAACCTAAGTTCAGCCAGTAAACACCCACATTAATTCACAAGTAGCATGTGCCATAGCCCTATATTCTAACTCTGCACTGGAACGAGAAACTACTGTCTGTTTCTCGCTCTTCCAGAACACTAGGTTCCCTCCAACAAATGTACAATAACCTGTAGTCGACCTCCTGTCAACCGAAGATCCTACCCAATCAGCATCCAAAAAACCCTCTATCCACCCATGGTCATGGTCACTATAAAGGAGACCACGTCCAGGAGCCTTTTTGAGGTAACGCAAGATACGCACAACTGCCTCCCAGTGAGATGTCCGAGGAGCTGATAAGAACTGACTCACCACACTAATAGGAAAGGCAATGTCAAGCCAAGTCACTGTTAGATAATTCAATTTTCCAACTAGCCTCCGATACTTCTCAGGATCATCTAAAATATCACCATCATCAGCCATAAGTTTTAAATTGGGATCAATGGGAGTATCTAGAGGTTTAGAACCCAACATCCCTGTCTCTGTAAGAAGATCAAGAACATACTTTTGCTGTTGACAGCGAAATCCCTTGCTTCGACTGAGCCACTTCCACACTCAAGAAATACTTCAACTTTCCCAGATCCTTGGTCTGAAACTTCTGCTGTAAATATACCTTTAAGTTCTCAATACCAGGAATATCATCTCTTGTAATGACTATATCAACTACATAAACCACGAGAAATATTCCCTGCATCAAAACGGCAGAAAAATGTTGAATGATCTCACTACTACACCGCATCAGACCAAATTCCAACACAATTTCAGTGAAGCGACCAAACCAAGCCCAAGGAGACTGTTTCAGCCATACAATGACTTCTTGAGCTTACAAACCAAACCAGACTCCCCCAGAGCAACAAACCAAGAGGTTGCTCCATATAAACCTCTTCATGCAAATCCCCATGCAAAAAGGCATTCTTAACATCTAACTAATACAAAGGCCAATGATAAGTAGCAGCAAGGGAAATCAAAATGCGAACAAAATTAAGTTTCGCCGCAAGAGAAAAAGTATCCAAATAATCCACACCATATACTTAGGCATAGCCCTTCACCACAAGGCGGGCCTTCAAACGGGTCAAGGATCCATCATGGTTCACTTTTACCACATACACCCAATGACAACCAATAGCAGATTTACCTGAGGGTAAGGGAACAAGATCCCAAGTCTGATTTTCCTCCAACGCCAACAATTCCTCATTCGTAGCAGCCCTCCAACCAAGACTAGACAATGCCTCTGCGATAGACTTAGGAACAGGATGATTTTCAATGGTATGTAAATAAGAATGAAAGGTGGAAGACAAACCAGCATAGGACACAAAGTTAGAAATGGGGTGTTGGGTACAACTCCGAACACCCTTACCATGAGCAGTAGGAATATCAAGGTCAGAAGGAGGTTCCAAAGAAGGAGGAGTACCTGTTGCAGGATCAGCTGGTGAAGAAGTAGATGAAGCAGAAGTAGCTGAAACGGGGGGAGCCCATACTTTCCATTTGTGACGTTGGAACATAATAGGAGGAGGTGCCGATGATGAGGCAGTTTGTGGAACAGGGTTAACAATAGACTGAACAACACACATTGGAAGATCATCATCCAACTCAGACATAGTAAAAGAAGAAGCATCATACGGGGTGGATTCAAAGAAGGAAACATTAGCAGTAACAAAGTATTTCTGTAAGTCAAAGGAATAACAACGATAACCCTTTTGTGTGCGGGAATAGCCAACAAAAAGACACTTAAGAGCTTTAGGATCCAACTTTGAAACACCAGGACGATGATCACGAATGAAGCAAGCACTACCAAACATCCATGGTGGTAATACAAACAAAGGCATAAAAGGAAATAACAAAGAAAAAGGAATACCACCATGTAAAACAGAGGAAGACATGAGGTTAATAAGGTAACACACAGTCGTCAAAACAACATCAGCCCAAAAAATTTTAGGCACTTTCATCTCAAATAAAAGAGACCGAGTGACTTCCATTAAATGTCTATTCTTCCTCTCAGGCACACCATTTTGTTGTGGAGTGTCAGCACAAGAGGATGATGAATTATACCACATTGAACCATAAATTTAGCAAAGAGGGCAGAAAAATACTCATTAGCATTATCACTACGAAGAATATGCAAAGGAGTTTGAAATTGAGTATTAACTTCATTTACAAAAGCACAAAAGATGGAAAATAACTTCGAATGATTTTTCATTAAATAAAGCCAGGTAAGCCTGGAATAGTCATAAACAAAAGTAACAAAATAATGAAAATCCAACTTGGACACTACAGGACAAGGACCCCATACATCTGAATGAACTAAAGAAAAAGGTTGGTCAGACCGTTTATTGATTCTAGGAGGGTAACTCACACGGTGAAGTTTCCCAAAGTGACAAGAGTCACAATTCAAACTAGAAAGTAATCGAAAATGACTATCTAGAAGCTTCAAATTCTCCAACGACGGATGACCCAAACGACAATGAATCTGGTGAGGTGACGCGACACTGGAACACGTCATAGATGAATTGTCCTCAAGTATATATAGCCTCCCCCCCCCCCCCCGGGCGATTCATGACCTCTACCAATCATCTTCTTCGTTGTAAGATCCTGAAACACACAAGAGTCAGAGAAAAAGGTTATGAAACAATTATAGGTTTTGGTAAACCTATTAACAGACGAGATTGAAAGGAAAATTAGTTAAATAAAGGACTGAAGATTAGGACAAAGAAGATGTAATAGGAACAATACCAGTACTAGTCACTTTAGCTAAGGAACCATCAGCTAAAGTAACACTAGACGATGATTTTTGGAAGGAGGAAATTATACCTGAGACACCAGTCATATGATCCGAAGCCCCTGAATCAATGATCTAGGGACGAGAAGTAGCAACCGAAAGACATGCAATGACATTACTTGTCTGAACAAAGGTGGCAGTTGGAGGCTGGGATGACTGAGAAATCTGAAATTGGGTCATTCTCCTTATCAGACATCTTCACGGTCTTAACCTCAGGCTGTGGAGATGTAGAGATAGCAGACTCAATAGTAGTAGTAGAGTTGACAAACTGTTGCTGAGGTAGTTTGCCACGAAGTTTCCAACAAAAACGTTGGATATGTCCTGGGCGACCACAATGGTGACAAGTCTTCACTGAACTGGAACGATCAGAAACACCCTGAGTACCCAAAGAAGGTGGTTTACCAAAACCAGCCCCGCATCCACGGCCACCACCACCATTACCATTACCACCATTACCGGCCCCACTATTGAGCCCACGGTTGGGTAAAAAAGTTGCCAAAGCTGATGTGTCAACTGGAGTAGTACTCTCACCACATGTAGAACCCTGGAAAATGTTTCGGACAGTGTGGCTACCTTATCACCACCAAGAATTTGGGAACGGACTGAATCAAACTCCTTCCCAAGTCCTCCCAAAAATCCCATGACAGCAAGCTGCTCTTGCTGATTTTGCATTTGTTCCACATTAGAAGTAATAGGTAGTAGAGAATTAGTTCCTTATACATCCTCTTGAAATCAGCAAAGTATTGGGTCAAAGGACTACCTTTTCGATCAGCCCTGCGAGAAAGATTGTTCTGTCCAGAGTACAGAACATTAAGATACTCCCACAACTCCTTGACAGTGTCAATGTGTATCACCAAATCAACAATTTGGCTCTTCATAGAATTCAGCATCTATCCCAAGATTCTAGCATCAACAATATTTCTCACACTTCTTTATTTATCATTTAGAATTAGATCATAAAAAAAACGGAGTTTAAAATCCAAGATCTTACCCTTTCCATTTCACTTTTATTGTTTGGGTTTGTGACCAATGGAAGTCGAAGACGAGTCAGACGACAGCCCATCAGATGATTGTATAATGGGTCATCATCAGGTTTAATCTTGAACAAGTGATCCTGCTGATCATGTGCGGTCAGAACCAACTTCACAATTTTCTTCCATTGTTTAAAGTTGGTGATCCCCTCCAATTTCTTTTCAGTGATATGACTGGAGGAAGAGAAAACTTCAGTCATCACAGTTTTTGAATTGTCAGACATTATTCACAGCCCAATCAATGGAGGAAAATTGCAAAAAATATGATGTGAAAAATCTGGAAAATTCGATCCTCAAAACCCCTGACAAAAATCGATTTTGATAGAAACCCTGGCAAAAATCGGTCTCAAAAGTTGGTGATCCACGTAAAATTCTGCTGCCCCAGTAGCTTCCGAAAAGTCCAGTACACTCCAAAAACTCCAGCCAACAAAAGAGAGTGCAAAAAACTAACAAACCAATTTCTCCCCCTAGGAAAAATCGATCTCAAAATCCTGACGGGTGCTGCTGATTTTTTTCTTCAGCTTCCAATGCAATCTCCACTCCATCAATCACCCACAAATACAAAGAGAGACCTAGTTCTTAATTTAGAACATGAACTAGTCTCTAAACAGTCCCAAAACACAGCATAGGGTGCTGCACCCCTTCAAACAAAAAAATAGGAGAATCCGCAAAACCTTCAACCTTGCACGACCACTTCAATTCCAATAGTGGACTTAAGAAAAGAGAAGAAGACAATAAAGGAAAGCTGTAACAGTGCCTATAGCTCTGATACTATGTAAAGCAATATGAGAAAAAGAAAGAGAAAAACAGAGGAAGCCGAGAGAGAGAGAGAGAGAGAGAGAGGAGGATGTGCAACTTGGGAGTCACACCTTTTGTGTGATCTCCTACTAATCTTCAATATATATTATCACTAAGGGTAAAACAGGAAAAGAGACTAAAAAATAAATAACAGACTCTTCCCAAACTACCCTTCTCACCTATCTCTGTATTAGCACCTGGCGCTAATACCGAGACTTACATTAATAACGATAACAAACAGTAAATGGAACTACTGATAAATCACAGCAAATAATATGAGATTGCAGCAAGAATTTAATGGTATGAACAGGGACAGAATTTTTGGAAGGAGTTCCAAAATTTTTGGGACTCTAATCAATTAATCTCTGAACTAAAAACTAAAACCATGGGCAGCTTTAGAATGACTTGTGGTTGATGAATCTAATATCAAGACTGAAATCTCAGATATATTGACCCCAAAAAAATATTGAAATATTGAGAAGGGGGAGGATATGTAATCAGCTTCCCACTGAGTACTTGCTGGAATCTCATCAACAGAATTTGGAGTCTCACCAAGGTAGCAGTTGAATCACACAACCTGTTTCTGAATCCCACAGAAGAAAAACAACAAAGCCATCTCTTTATTTCATAAATTGTTGGGAAGCAAATAGGCTTACAACCAAGTAAATTGTGCTGAGTTTTAGAGGCTCGTTCTAACTAGAAACATGTCCTAAGTAGGACAACAACTACAACAACAACAACAAACTCAGCCTTATCCCAACTTAATGGAGTCGGCTACATGGATCCAAACAAAACAAGGTAGGAAAACATGGGGTCTAAACAAAAAAATAAGGGAATGAAGAGATGGGAAGAGAGGGAAGGGGGATGAGATGAGAAATGAGAAATGGAAAATGAAATACGAAAGATTAAAAATAAAAAGGAAAACGAAAGATAAAAGTAAAAGGAAAGAGGCACAACCCAGCAAATAAGGAGAATCTCAGCTAAATGGGGTCTGGTACATGGATCCTTGCCCTCTAGTACGCTCTATCCGAGGCCATACTTGGTACAAGACCTAGACTTTGCATGCCCTTCCTTACAACTTCTCCTCTGGTCATTTTAGGCCTGACCCTAGCTCTTTTAGTTCCTTCAATCAGAGTCATATCACTCCTCCTTACTGGGGTGTACCTAGGCCTTCGTTGAACATGACCATACCACCTTAAACGATTCTCTCGGAGCTTGTCATTGATCGCGGCAACTCCCAAGTCAGCTCTAATACATTCATTCCTTATGTTATCCTTTCTTGTTTTTCCGCACATCCATCTTAACATCCTCATCTCTGCTACACAAAGCTTCTTAACTGTCTAACATTCTGCCCCATACATCATAGCCGGTCGTACAACAGTCTTATAGAACTTTCTTTTAAGCTTTAAAGGAATATATCGGTCACACAGCATTTCGGATGCACCTCTCTACTTCATCCATCCCACTTTAATTCTCTGTGACTTCTTTGTCTATGATTGACCCCAAATATCTAGAATAGTCACTTTGTGGTATCTCTCTTTACTCAATTCGAACCATGTCAGTATCCATCATAGTGTGACTAAAATTACACATCAAATACTCTGTCTTCGTTCTATTAATCTTAAAGCCTCTTGTTTCCAAGGTTGATCTCCATAGATCTAACTTAGCGGTAATCCCTGCTTTTGTCTCATCCACCCAAAATGATATCATCGGTGAAGAGCATACACCACGAGACCTCATCTTGAATGCTCTTGGTTAGATGACTTAGATCATCCATGATAAGGGCTAAGGTTGATCCTTGATGTAGCCTAATCGTAATTGGGAATTCCTTGCCCTGACCTCCTACAGATCTCACACTAGCCACCACACCATCATACATATCTTTAATTACATCCACATATTTACTTGACACCCCTCTTTTCGCTAGGACATACCGGACTAAGTCTCTAGGGACTCGATTATAGGCTTTTTCCAGGTCAATAAAGACCATATGAAGGTCCTTCTTGCTATCTCTATATCTTTCCATGAGCCTCCTTAATAAGTAGATAGCTTCAGTCGTGGATCTACCTGGTATAAAGCCAAATTGATGCACCAAGATTTGAGTTTCTCTTCTCAAACGAGCTTCAATAACCTTCTCACAAAGTGTTATAGTGTGATTCATTAGCTTTATGCTTCTATAGTTATTGCAACTTTGGATATCACCTTTATTTTTGTAGATCGGGACTACAATGCTTCTCCTCCACTCATCAGGCATCTTTCTTGTGTTCATAAATCTATTAAACAGGTTGGCTAACCAATATACCCCACAACTTCCTAGGGTTTTCCACACTTTTATTGGGATCTCATCCGGGCTTGGTGTCTTGGCTTGTTTCATTTTTCTTAGGGTTTCTTTAACTTCCTCCACACTAACCTTTCGTACATATCTATGACGTGTGGTGTCTTGTTGAATAATGTAATCGTTCGGATCATTTCTCCTCGATCTATCTCCATTTAGTAGGTCACAAATATATTCATCCCATCTGTTTACAATGTCCTCATCTCTCGCCAATACTATTCCATCATCACCCTTAATACTCCTCACCTGATCGAAATCTCTACTCTTTTTCGTTGTCTCATTTTAGTTATCTTATACATAGCCTTCTCCCCTTTTTTTTTTGTTTAGGTTGATATAGAGATCATCATATTTCTTCGCCCTAGCCATCCCCACAATCTTCCTAGCTTCGTTTCTGGCATCATTATACCTTTTTTTATCCTTTGTTTTTTTAGTCCTTTGCCAAGTCTTAAAACAATCCTTCTTGGTCTTAATGGCTACTTGAACCTCAGTGTTCCCACCACCAAGTCTCTCTAGGGCCTGACGACTACCCTTCGCTATCCGAAGCACATCTTTGGCAACCCTCTTAATACATGTCATCATCTCATTCTACATCACATTGGTATCTCCTTCAAAGTCGCACTTTCCTTGTTTGACCGTATTATCAATAAATGTCTTTAGGGGCTCCTCTTTTAATCTCCACCGCCTTATCATAGGGTACAAAGGCTCCCTCCGCCTACACTTGTGTGTACTGAGGCACATATCCAGAGCAAGGTACTAAAACTCGGAACTCGACCCCAAGTTGACCCTGGAAAAAACCGAGATCTCAGTCGAGTTGGTGCATTTTTTTTTCAACTCAAAACCTCAACTCGGTGGGTTTTAGACAATTTGGGTCTGAAACTTGGTATTTAGCCTATTTTAGGCCATTTAAACACAATGGCATTATCAGATTTTGCAAAAATAAAGTCCAAATAGGAGTTTACTTCGGACCTTAAGTTGGTAGGCGACGACGTACTAAAATACCCTACTCTACACATAATTTAGTAATAGAAAGCAAGCAAAACATTCAATGAATAGATGAATAACTTAAATAAGCATTAGAAATGTTAAAATGATACATCAAACTGTTTAACAATGTTACAAGTTACAACTATCATCACATAAACTGAGTTTGAATCAAGTATTCAGTCCTCAGTAGTGCCACATAGTCTTCCCATGACATAGTGTTGCTGCACTGTTGCATATAGTGCTCCACAGCAAACATATAAAATTTGAGATGAATCTTGGAGATGTGTAGTTGAATCCTTCAAATGTGCAGCTGAATCAACTCTCCCGCAGGTTACAACTTGAAATCCAAAGGTAAAATGAGTCACAGCCTTCAAATGGGGAAGAAAATAGCTTTTGGACAGAACTCGATCGCGAAATATCTGTCGAGTTAGATGACTTTTAAAGAAGTAGATGGATCGAGATCTGGGTAGACCTCGAGATCTCGAGTTACCTGAGATCTCAACGGAGAAAATGTAATTTGAGCACTCGTATACCAACTCGACTCGATTTCCCAAGAAAATGAGATCTCGACCGAGATCTCGCGAGTTCTCAAACTATGATCCAGAGCCACCAGTCTATGTTGGGTGGTTAGGCTCTCCCCAGGGATTACCTTACAGTCCTTACACACCAATCTGTCTGCCCTTCTTGTTAGAAGTCTAAGTAGGACAACTAAAAATAAGAAAGAAAGAAAAAAAAAAAAAAACTCTCCAAGTCGTGGGGAGGTAGAAAAGGTATTCTAACTACATAAAATACTTAAGAGGATAAGATAGAGTTCTAATTATACAAAACTAATTAAACACCTAAAAAGGTGTCCCACGATTCTGGTTGTTTAGTGAACCAGAAACTGAACTAATTGTTGGCACAACTGAGTCAAATAAAACCACAAGGCTGAGTTGAACTGAGTTGCTACTGAGTCAGCCAGTTTCTCCTTGTTTCTTCTTCTTTTGTACTTTTTAAGGTACTTATACTGCTGATCTGCATCTAAGGACATTTGGTAACTAAATAGGAAAAAGGATGCAGAAGGGAATTATATTTATTGGACATGGGTGAACTTGGATTGAAACTAACAGATATGAGTTATAAATAAAAGGATGGGCAATTATGGAAATTAAGGATTAATGGTTTTTAAAAGAAACCCACGGTAGAGGTTGTCTTCATTCTTCAACCACTTGATGGTGTTTTGGCAGACCTGTTTGTGATGCAGATATGGTGTCTCCCATGACTGGACTAAACTCAACCCAAAAGGCTGGCTCGATACTGATGTTCTAATCGTCTGGTACTCTGGTTGCTTTCGCTGATAAGGAAGAACTCATGGTTACTACTGGAGTCAGAGCGTGATCGTGAACCTAGTGAAGTCAATAACAGTGATAGTGATAGAGAGTAGCAACATTATTACGTTTTTTCGTCTGCTCTTGTCTACGCGCAAAGTTTCTGACAAGGATGGAGTATTTACCAGACCAGAGTGAGATGCAACTACAGTCTGTGCACCATGGTAATCAACAGTGGTAGTTGTGCCAATGCTGTTTCTGAAGACGCTGTTTGCAAGCTTGGTTTAAAGATAGACACCGTGTCCCAACTCCTGACCCCTACAAAGTTGTATGGGTGGACATACTAATCTCAAGGTCACCAATCCATGCTTGCTCACGTTCTCTATTGGTGGGTTGATTGACACCGTGCAATGTGATTTCCTACCCTTCAGATGTGTCACATCCTCCTAGGGTGACCTTGGTGGGTTGATTGACACTGTGCAATGTGATTTCCTACCCTTCAGAAGTGTCACATCCTCCTAGGGTGACCGTGGTTGTTTGATAAGATGATAGAATATTGTGGTTATGACAATGCTTATTCCTTCAAACACGATGGACTCGAGATGAAATTTCTTCAAGCTAAGGACCTTCCGGCAATCATGCTTCAACGGCCAACCAGATCTTTTCTCCAGCGCGTTAAGCTGTTAAGTCATATGGTCTCCTCTGTCCTTGTCCAAACTCGACGGAATCAAGTTCTTTTCAGAGGAGGAGAATTGATGCAATGGCACTGGACTGGTTGGACCAGCATGATTGGGTTTGGAAACCCAAATCCAGACCCCTATTCCCGTTTTTGGTCTAATAAAGGCTGGTAGTGGTTCAATTTATAGTCTTTTATTTCTTTTATATTCTGATGTTTTTTTTTGGATAGGTTACGCAGGAATAGGAGATAAGAGTTTGAGTTTGGGTTTTACATTCCAGTTATGAGCCTTTTTTTTCCTTCATATAATTGCATGTACCCAATGATGAAACAGATTGAAATGCAAAATTGATTGGTTTTACTCACTGTGAGTTGTGTGATTGAATGACTCTTTCTCCCAGCAACTCTGAGTTTCCATTCAGATATCTTCCCATTCTCTCTTCGGTCCTCTACCACTGACAAGGTTCCACTATATGCGTCAGCCTCTTTTATCTACTTTCTATTTTCTGTTAGAGTGCTTGAAGCATCTATATAATATATATTGTAAGGGCCGTCATGCCTATATCAACAATTTTAAAGATAATGAGGAAGTTTAGTTTTATGCCATATTGCTGGGTGATATAGACATACAGTGGAGTGAGGTGAGATACCTTAGGTTAGTGAGAGACTGACCAAGGCCATAAGTGAGAGGCCTTGGCCATGGCCCCTCTTCTTCTTCTCTTCCATCTTCTCTCTAGTTCCTATTTGATTTCCACTGCAACTGAGTGTTAGTGTGAGGTACCAAGACTACTGTGAGAGTGTTTATTTTATTGTTGCATTCTCCACCAATTCCCTGTGGTGTACTGAAGACTTGGAAGCAGAATACTGCCTGCGGCACTGTTTGTTTGGGTTTTCTGGCAGTAACTTTGATGGTGTTTATCTCACCATCCAGCCATTAACTTAGGCAAGAGTCGACTTCGAACCAGGGAGAAACCAGTGACAGATTGCAGCCAGGATCAACACGATAAGGATCTATTAATGGTGTGCAACAGCAAAAAACCTTGAAGATGATTGGGAATTGAATTTGGTCTTCAAAGGGTATCTTCACAATAGTTTATTGCAGTCACAGAAACAGCACAGCAGTTTATATCGAACAGGGAAGGGAGGAGAAGAGAAGATATAAGAAGGGGGTAGGGGGATGGGCTTTCTCAGCCCTGGGTCTCTCACCCACAACTATGCCAGCTGTTGAATAAGGAATGTTCTCCCATAACTGCAGACAAGTATGGCCTCAAAATTCTATTATTCTATTCTGATTCAAGTACAACTGGTGGGGCCTATTTATAGCTTGGCCTAAGCTTCACAAAATAGAAAGTTGAAAATTAGAAAGTAATGAAAAAGGAAACTACTATAAGCCTCTTACAAGAGAATATTGAGGCTTGTTCACCAAGTAATCTAAGACTTGACTAAGTAAGACAACTAAGTAAACTGAAATAAAATTAGAAAGTAAACAAAAATAGAAACTTAAGTAAATAGTAACTAACTAAAAAAGGTCGTACCCAGTGCACAAGGCTCCCGTGTTTAGCTGGGTCTGGAGAGGGTCAAATGTATGCAGCCTTACCCCTGTTTCCAGAGAGGCTGTTTCTAGGACTTGAACCCGTGACCAAGCGTTCAACAAGTGAGCACTTGACCAACGCGCCAAGCACGACCTTCTAAATAGTAACTAACTAAATCAGCAATAAAGTCTTCCTTGTCTTGCTAACTTCAGTGGGCCCCACAGAATCTCAAATATTTGCTTGGATTTCCTTTCCATACAAGGCTTATGGACCCATAACACTGTTCATGTGAACAGTAGTTCGGGAACTGTTCATGTGAACAATATTTTCTTTTTTTGGAAGTCTGTTTTGTCTTGTTCTTCATGCTTCTCTCTGGGCTGGGGCTGCCTTAGGTGTTCCATCGAACAAATAAAAACATGCCACATCATCAGACCAGGCTGCCTCTCAGAACAGTTGAATCCACAACCTTGCTGGGCTGGTTTTGGGGCTTGTTCCTGCGGGTACATATGGACTTGTGATCTACATCATTAACTCCAGCTCATCTTCTAGTATGATAATCCTCCCTTCGATGGCTTCCTCTGATTGTTGTAAGTTCATAGCCATTGGATGGCTATAAGTCTCTTAGGTAACAACCTTCTAAATCTGGTTCCCTAGTTTTTAATTTGAACCACTGTCATATCCCTTGTTCTAGCCATCAGATGTGGATATAAATTTAAAGTATTAAATCTCTCCCATTCCCTTACCCTCAACTGGAGTCACAACCCATCAGAGTTACTGTTACTACAAGTTGCTATTTTTGGGGTATTGTGTTTAGAGTTTTGGGGGCCATTCTGTTACTGCCGAAAGTAGGGGATTTACCCTATTTTTTTGTTCACTGCTGGTGAGTTTTTGTTTTAGTACTTTGCATCTGATTTGTGGGTTATTAATCAAGTGCCGACAGTCCCTTGTTGTTAGCCTGCTGTGAGGTCTTTTATTTGCCTTTCTACTACCATTAACAAGTGTCTAACCTGCTGTTTATTAGTCCCAGTGATCCTAGTGTTGGGTTAGGTTATTAGCTTGTTGTTAGTGACATTGCTCCATATTTAGACCCTTTCCTCTTCTTGTTCTGTCTACGATCTGCATCAACCTAACACTCGACATGTCTTGGCTAGAATCCATGCTAAACAAGGGCTTCTAGAGGACAAAATTGACGTCAACAAACTTGATAATCAAACATCAGTCAATTTTCTATCAGGGTGTGGACAGAGATACTTATACTAAGAGTTATGGATTTCTTTTGGTGTAATAGGAAGAGTTGTAACCTCTTTCCTTTTCCATATTAAATTTGAATTTGTAATATGAAAGTTATTGTCACCATTCCTCCTGTGAATTCTCTTTGGAAAGTTCACATGTATACTTTCCCGAAAAGGTTAAAGATTGATCTAGTTTACCCCTCACGTGATCACTCAGAAGGGGGACTTATACTAGATCAGTAACCTTTCTTAGTGGTGGATGGAGACACCCAAGTTTGTCCATGTTGGTTGCAAGGGTTTCTCCTATATGGAGCTGTAATGTCATATTTTCATGTGCATTGAAATGTCAGCTGTCATCTGCTTAACATTTTATCTGTTTTTCCTCCCTATTTATCCATGTTTGGTTAAGCATTCCAGTTCACAGCTTCTTGTTTGTGAATACAGGGATGATGCAGGTCGGCTTGTTCGGACGGAAAGGTTAAGAACCAAAGATATAACACAAAGAGTAAAGATGAAAGGCTATTGGCAGGTATGGAAGTTTTCTACCCTGCAAGGGCACCCACACACATGCACACCTAGAGAGAGAGAGAAAAGACGGATTGATCCCAATTTATGCTGTTTGTCTATGGAAACACGTACACATGTACAGAACATTAATTTGTTCATATGCTCATGTGCTTTGGCATACAAGATCGTCCATTTTCAGCAAATTTAGACCATTGCGATAAATGTGGCACATTATTTATTTACGGGTGCAAAGTTTTTCCATGCCCTTACCTGGAACACCTTTGGTCCATTTTTTCTGTTACAGCCACGGGGCAATTCATTTAGGGCCCAAATTTGTTGGACTGGTTGTCCATGTCATCATCTAACCAAGTTAAATTTCGAACGTATATGACATCTCCACTCTTACTCTAGTGGTTTGGAATAAATATTTGAAAAACCAAGGCAAGTAAGCTCAATATAAACCGTTAATGAAACCAAGAGGGAAGCTGCATACATGGTAGGCACATGGTGGAGATAGGCCACCAAATTTGACAGGTAACTTGTCCAATGTGCCCCACATCTATCTAACAGTTTGACGACCAGTTCTTCAGTCCAAATGTTAATAAAGTTCAGGGCATGGTAGGAAAAATCAGTTTCATTGTTTCTTGGAATCATTTGAAATTCTGTATTGATTTGTAGGGAGGAGTCTGCTTGGCGTTTGCTGATGAGGTATTGTGCTGGCTCTATGGGACGGTTAAAGAGAGTTGAGTTTTGCCCCTCTTATGCTCTTTGTTTTACTCTCTTTTATTTATCTTTGCCTGTGACTTACCTTGGCTGATATAATAACAATTTGAAAATTTTATTTTGGCTCCAGATGAAGATTATATCTTGCAGTTTGCTCCTCCTTTCAACCGCTTAGAGCTTTTGCAAGCCCAGTCTTGCCCTGATGTGATTACCAACCATGTAAAAGCTATTGTAAGCATATGAAAGCAATCTTCAAAATTCTATATTTATATATGTGCTGCCCAAAGGAAATTTCATAGGTTTTATTTATTTATTTATTTATTTGCTCTTTAAGCTTTTCCACTTTAACTGCCATTCATGAAGGCTCCGTTTGGTTACAAGTGAAGTTGAATAAATTTTCATTGGCAATGGGTAATCATGTGAAAATGTAATATCGAAATGAAAAAGAAAAGGACCCTCCCTGGCAGCGTGGATCCTGCGCCCAAACACAAGGGGGGGGGTCTTGCCCCTTGTAAATGCGAAAAATCCTGCTCCTATTGATTCTCCCGCTGTGCTGTGATTGGCCCCGGCGCTGGCATGTCAACCATGCTGCCCAGCAAAGAATCCTCTCTCCCCAACAATTTCATACACTTGGGCCTGATTTGGTATGATTTCTATTTCAAATTCTGGGGGTGATTTCTATTTCAGAAATTGTTTGGTTTGATTTTTGCACCTTATTTCAGTGAAATAGAAATCAAGTGGAATAGACATTCTGAAATAGCCGAGGAGTTATTTCAGAATTTCTATTTCATTTGATTTCCCTCTTGCTTCACATGGTTAATTTATGGGCAAAGTACTAATTTCATGTTAAAAACAAAACACAACCCTTTTTCTTCTCCTAATGGTCTCACCACCACCATGCCACAACCAGCACCACTGCCACTACCCCACTGTTGCTACAACCACCATCCTTCCCAAAGAAATATAGAGAATTTATTCTTAGAAATCGAACTACGAAATGATTTTTTTTTATTTTTAAATATTTCATATTGTACAACCAAAACGATTTCAAATTTTTGACCAAAAATCTATTTGTTGACTATTTCACAAAATCAATCCGAAATTGAAATAGAAATCATACCAAATCTGGCCTTAGTTTTCTATCTTTTTGTTCGAGTTAATACACATTGAAGAGTGTGTGAGTGTGTTCGATTCTCCCAATCCGCCGCTTTTACAATGAGACTGTCAAGGGTGAAGTGAATGATGACAAAGGTTTCTCAAAGGTAATGCACTGTTTGAGAGGCGTACTCCACCAGGGGATTGAAAAATCGAAAGGGTGTCTCATCGGATCATATATTATTGTTCGTGTGAGGGATTGATATGTCATAAATGCCCCTCTCCTATTATCAGTTTTCAAAGGGGGTCCTCTCATTCGTCAGAAACTGTACTCGGTAGTGTGGGGAACCCTCTAAAAACCCAAAAAGGATAATCCATTCGTTTGCTAACAGGCTAGGTTTACTTAATTCATTTTAAAACCGATCCAACTTTGAAGAATCGTTGCCATGAATCAGCTGAATTCAAATCCTTTGCCATACTACAGGTTGTGTGGTGCACATCTTGTGGCACAGCAGAGGCCATGCCATGTGGCCTCTGCTATGCCACAGGATATGCACCACACACCCTGCAGTACGACAAAAGATTTTGGTATTGTATCAGCGGTTCCAGACTATTCCAATTGGAGCCAATGGTATCCGTTTCCGGGTTTTATAACCTGGTTTGTAAGTTCATCCAGTTACTGGAACAACGCTTCCTTTCAACTGATGCCCTGATGGGTTATTGTTTCAAAAAATGTTAATCTATTTTTTCCCAATATGTCAAATTTCTAGCTCATTCACATGACACCACTTTATAACATTAGATAGTGATCCAATTTCAACAGTAAGGTTGCTCTATTGTGACCAAGTGGTTAAGGTTTGAGTCTTTGGAAACAACCTCTCCATGAAGTGGGGATAAGGCTGCGTATATTATGACCCTCTTCAAACCATGCAGTGGCAGGAGCTTCGTGTATTAGATAAGCCGTTTTATAGTGACCAATTTAAAATATAAGAAAAAGAAGAAATAAAGATCTCAGTCCAAGAGTCTGATGTATGCCAGCTAGGGCTGCAATAGGGTCGGGTTTTATATAATCATAGCACAACCTTGAGTCCCCTTAGCTGGGCCCAGGCCCGACCTGACCTTGACTCAAGGCCTGAAAAATCCAACCCTAATCCGCCCTCAAGGTCGGGCTGGACTGACCCTGATTAGCCCTAACCATGGGGAGGGGGAAGGAAATGCATGGGCTGGAATGGGCCGGGGAGAAAATTATCAATTTTACGTAAAATAACACTATAATAAAATATATTATATCACTTATTATCTTCATATATAATATATTATATACCAAAATATTGGTGACATTTTAAGTTTATAATATATATATTATATCAATATATATTTTTAAGTATAACTTAAAACAAGGTCGGGTCGGGCCGGGCCAGGATAAGCTTAAGGCCTCAACCCTAGCCCGACCTAACCCTAATTCAGGGCCAGAAATTTCTAATCTTGACCCGTCCTCATGGTCAAATATCTCAGCCCAGACACTATTCGGGCTCAGGGTGAGTTCGAACCCATAAGACCAAACTTGCATCGTTAATGTAGCACTCCCATGAGTCTCTGTCTCTCCACCCTCATGTGCAAAGACATTATACCTCTGTTTTGAGGGGGAGACAGATAAACACATCGAAGTGTCGGCGAAGATCATATTCCCGTCCGGAAACTATTTCCCTTGAAATATATTCTTTTTTGAACTTTGACTTCCATTTAGAGAAAATCTATTGTATCCAAACTGATACTTGACGAGAATGTTGCTAAGATTTGCAAGAATTTGATAAACAAGTTCTGTTGCAAGATTCCCAAAAAAATAGACCAAAGAGCTTTTCGGAAAAATTCGATAAACAAGTTCTGTTGCAAGATTCGCAAGAATTTTGTAGGGCAACGGAATATAATTTGTTGTGAAGCAGGGAACCAAGTAGACGGAGAGTGAGAAGATGTTCTTCCACATAGTGTTGGAGCGGAACATGCAGCTCCACCCTCGCCACTTCGGCCCTAATCTTCGCGACAAGCTCGTCGCTAAACTTATGAAGGATGTTGAGGGCACTTGCAGGTATGCTCTACGATTCGTTTTAAATTTTAAATTCTTCCCACTTTCTATCTTTCTGCTCCCAAGAACGAAAACCCTAATAAAACCAGAAAAATAGAGAACTTTTTAGTTTATGTTATTTCATCTTGATTACAGTGGGCGTCACGGATTTGTGGTGGCAATAACTGGGGTGGATAATATAGGGAAAGGGATGATTCGTGATGGAACGGGCTTCGTGACATTTCCTGTCAAGTATCAATGTGTCGTCTTCAGGCCTTTCAAGGGTGAGATTTTGGAAGCCGTCGTTACCATGGTCAATAAGGTTTGTCTCCTTTTCGTTTATTTTCTTTCAGTCATTTCACAATAATAGTAGAAGAAAAAAAGGAAAAAAAAAGCACCGCCACTCTCTTATGTTTCTTTGAAAATTTGAGCGCAGAAGGCTTAATGTAGCCTAGGTGAAATAAATCTCACTTAGGACCAGGTTCTGTTTTAGGGTTGGCCGAATGGGCAGTTTAGGGTAACTAGGGCAAAATTAGGGTTAGGAATGGGAGATTGAGTTAGGGTTTTATTGGGTAATGGTCTGCAGAATTTTAGGAGTCTATTAGAATAGGTTTTAATGAGGTTTGAATAAGAAATAGAAACTCAGAAATATTAGGGTTAGGGTTTTGGGTTTCCAGATTTAGGATCTAAGCTGAAACTAGGGTTAGGAGCAGATTTAGGGGCTGGGCTTTAGGTCGAGTTTTCCTAGCAGAGAGGGGGTGGTTCGGCTGGACTTTGGTGGGGTTTTGATGGCTGGTTAGGCCTAGGCAGATCTTAGGGTTTCTGCGTTTTTATGTTGAGGAAGGGAATTAGGGTTTGTAGTGGATAGGTGAGGCTGCAACTGAGATCGAGTGGGAGGGTTACTGTGATGGACCTGTGGTTAGGTTTTGAGTGTAATCTGATGAGGGAATAGGGCTGTGATGAATGTAGATGAAGCTAGGGTTTGGGGAAGTCGATTAGGTTAGATGGAAGTAAGAAGAAGAGATGATAAAGTTGCAGGAAATTGTAACTCTTACTGGAATTGCAGAATTTCAGCAGCAGCAACCTTGAAGAACTTGAAGGAAGAAGAAGACGAACCTCCCGATCTGCAAGATGCAAGGAGTCGCCGGATTACTCCAGCCCTAGCCCTTGATATTACTCACAAGGGGCCTTGATATGACACACAAGACAGAGAAGCAAGCAGCGATCATGGATGGCAAGAGCAAGAAGAAACAAAATTTCAAACATAATAGGTGGGGAGCCTCCCACGATTCTACTATTTATAATAATAAAGGGGGGCCTAAAGGCCTTACAAATAATCAATCTAAAGCAATCCTAATCAGATTAGGAGTTGGGATTCCTAATCTGAATCCTAATTATAAAACATAGAATAGACTTATACTCTAAATAGGAGTATAAGTGTAAACAACTAAAACAAATAAAATAAAATACTAATCCCTCTAAAATCGTGGAGGGGAACTAAGAAGATAAACCTTGAAAAAGACTATTTTAACCCTAGGCTAAAAGAACAAACAAATAAAAAGGCTCCAACGAAAAAATCAAAGAACAGCCAAATTAATCATGGTTTCGGCTTCTGCATCAAGGCTACATTTTAATTTTTGAAAAGATATAGAAAATAACAAAAGAGTGTCATTTTAATCCAATGAGTCTATAAGCTTCTCTGTTATTAAGAAATGATTGCTCTTTGTTAGGTAGGCTTATTAAGAAATAATTCCTCTTTGTTTGATCAGGGTTAAGATATACATATACCCATAGTTGGTTCATTGTCTGCTTGTCAGCATTGATTCAATGCTGCTCTGTGTTGTAATTTAGATGTTTGATCCCAGTTAATGGCAAATTGCTAGGCACATGGCAACAAAAGAGTAAAAATAAAACAGAAGTAAGAATGAGCTTTTTGGTAGTTTTAAACTCATCTATTTGTCCTTGATCAATTGTGAATAGAAAAAGATAAATGAAGGAAATATTTGAAAAACATTGCACACAGAGATCAGGATTTCAACCATTCTTTGAGGATATATATGGAACAAAATATTAAGTTGGTTTGCGGCATGTGGCTTGGATGGTATTATTACTGTCACAGTTGAACAAAATTTTTATAGTACTTGGTGCTTTTAAACACACATATGCAACACATTTTGTGACAAATTGAAGTCAACGACAAGTTGTTTTCGATATTATATATACAAAAAGGTGGGTAAGCTTAATCTAGTGATGGAAATTAGTTAGATGTACAGAGAACATCACCAAAACATCCCACATCTCAAGGAAGAAATGTTAAATAAGCAGCTTGAAAAACTAGGACTTATTATTAAAAAAATTAAACAATAATTTTTTGGAGAAGAATGTTTTTTTTTAATAATTGGGATAAAGGAGAAGCATTTTAATTTGATATAAATTTTGAATGAAAATAGTAGGATATAATTTTGGAAACACACGGATGGATTAGTGCAAGGATTTAGTCAAGGAGAAAAGATTATTATAGAGGGGAGATCTGAATGGCCAAGCTAGAAGTGATCGTAGAGGCTATGAAAGAGAGTACATGGAGGATATGGTTCTGGAGAGAGGAATGAGGACTGAGGAGGGGAGTTCAGTTTTAGAGTTTTTTGTGGCTTCTGATTTATCCATAGTAAACACATACTTTGAAAAGAAAGAGGATCATTTAATTACCTTCAAAAGTGGGCATCATAGTAGCCAAATAGATTTCTTTTTAACTAGAAGGACTTATAGGTTGTTATGTAATGATTGTAAGGTTATACTATGGGAGAGCCTAACCATACAACATAGAGTAGTGGTCATGGATAAGTGTCTCATAACGCCGAATCATAAGAAAGGGTGAGATTATTTGCCCTAGGATAAGGTTGTGGAGCTTAGAAGGAGAAATCTTGAAATCATTTATTGATAAATTGGTCAAACAAGGAAGGTGGGACTTTGATGGAGACACTAATACGAATTGGAATGAAATGACTACTTCTATTAAGAAGGTTGCTAAAGATGTTCTAGGCGAATCTAAAGGAAAACGTCATTCATCTAGAGAGACTTGCTGGTGGGATGATGAGGTTCAAGTAGACTTTAAGGCTAAGAAAGCCAGTTTTAAGACATGGCAAAGGGCTAAGGATGTAGAGGATTTAAAAAGGTATAAATTTGCTAGAAATGAATCTAAGAAGATTGTAGGAAAAGCAAGGGCGAAGAAATATGAGGATCTTTATAATAATTTGATCGCAAAGGAAGGGGAAAAAGCTATGTATAAGATGGCCGAAATGAGGGAAATGAAGAGTGGAGATTTTGACCATGTTAGATGCATTAAAAGTAAAGATGATAAAGTTCTAATAAGGGATGAGGATATTAAGGAGAGATGGAGAAACTAGTTCTACAACTTAAAGTGGAGACATTTCGAGTAAGAGTATCCTAGAAGGTTTCATTATTCATCAAGACACATATTGTAGATATATACAAAAAATTAGCATGCTTGAAGGAAAAAGAAGCTTTAAGGAGGATGAAAGTAGGCAAGGCACCAGGTCCAGAAAGGGTCCCAATAGATGTGTGGAAGAGTTTAGGAATCTATGGTCTATCTTGGCAAACCAAGTAAATTGGGAAGCATTAGCGAAGAGAAGTGTTCCAAGTAAATATGTGGATATAGTTAAAGATATGTATAATGGTGTGGTGACTAGTGTAAGCCCTTGTTTGTTTGCGCTTGTTATAGATGAATCAACCAAAGACATTCAAGATCAGATCCCTTGGTGTATGATTTTGACTGATGATATAGTTTTGGTGCATGAGACAAAAGCAGGGATTAACGCCAAGTTAGAATTATGGAGATCAACCTTGGAATCAGAATGTTTTAAGACAAGTAGAACGAAAGGAGTATATGGTGTGTAACTTTATTTGCAATAGGATGTATAATGAGGTGGTGAAAATTGATGAGACGGAGATTCCGCAAAGTGATTATTTTAGGTATCTGAGTGATGAAAATTGATCTGCAAAGTGATTATTTTAGGTATCTGGGCTCAATCATAATAAAGGAGGAGGAATAGAGGGTGATATTACACAGAGCACTAGAATAGGATGGATGAAGTGGAGAGGTGTGTCTGGAGTGTTGTGTGATTGTCGTATTCCTTTAATACTTAGAAGGTAAATTTTATAAGATAGTCATACGACTGGCTATGATGTATGGCACAGTCGTACAGAATGTTGGGCAGTTAAGAAACACCATATAGATAAATTCAGTGTAGCTGAGAATGAGGATGTTGAGATGGATGTGTGGTAAAACTAGGAAGGGTAAAATAGGAGTGAACAAATTAGAGCTGATTTGGGAGTAGCTCCGATACATGATAAGCTGCTGCAAGAAAGTCATTTGAGGTGGCATGGCCATGTACAATGGAGGCCTTTAGATGCTCATGTACAGAGGAGGGAGTTGATTCAGATTGAAGGAGCTAAATGGGCCGGGGGTAGACCTAAAATGACTCTGGGAGAAGTGAGGAAAGACATGCATAGCCTAGGGCCTTAGGCCTTGTAACAAGTATGGCTTTGAATAGAGCTTATTGGAGGGTAAGGACCCATGTAACCGACCCCTTTTAGTTGGGATAAGACTGAGTTCAGATCAATTTCGTTTGAAACCACCATGATTTACACAATTGTATACCTGAAAAAAGAATGTGGAGATAGAAGGCAAATTATCTTTTGTTTAATTAGACATATTGAAGGCTCCACGCATTGAAATACTCCCAAAACATGATCATTGGAAAAGCATTTCTAGGAATGCAAAAACCATGGGTATAAGAATATAATTATTCCATACTGTTCATGACTGTTTTGTACATTAAAGTTGCGTTGCATCATGCATGTAATTTTGTGATTAGAGTATGGTTCCTATAAGCTCCAAATTAGAAGTAAAAAGAGGATGCATGTACCATGCCTTGGTAGTTAGTCCTGGGAATTTCATACTGTTCTCTCTCTCTCATAGTTGTCAAGGCACCGCCAAGGCGACGCCTACATGTCCAGACGCTTTGGTCGACTTGGGCGCCTTGGTCGCCTTTTTTTTTATCCTCTCCAAAGCCTTGGGTCGCCTAACCGCCGTGACAACTATACTCTCTCTCTCTCTCTTACACACACACACACATACACACATCTACCCACTGTTTTAGCAAAGGTATTGTTGGGTGAGGTTTCTACCCTGCAACGCTTGTCTCGTCCTTTTTATTTTTAATTCTTCTTCTGTTAGCAATATAATCCAAGGATGATTCTTTCATAGACAAAATGTATTTCATTTTGGGATACGCAGGAGGAAATTTTGTTGCTGACCTGCCTGAATGAGGACCTCATTCCTTTATGGGTCATAAGCTGAAGTTATTTGAAAGATCATTCTAATCATAAGCTGTAGTTATCTGGTAGATCTTTCTTAAACACCCCTACCCAAGTTTGCTCTGTACTCTACCCTGCATCGGTAGATCTTTTCTTTTACAAAAATTTGATTAAGAAAGACAAGTACTCTTCAGTTTTTTCTTCCAATTGACACCCTTCATTCAAGAGCCCTTCCCAGCATTGTACTTCCATATTCTGTTCTCAAGGTGCTTGGAAGAAAAGCCTGTTTTATCTCTTCTCCTTAAATCTTAGCAACCCCACCATCCTCTGCTGATTCTTCCTTCCTCATTCTGTTGGTTCTCGACTCTCTTCTCAGCCTATCATCTCTTCACACTCTCTCAGACATGCATTTGGGGGGGGGGGGGAGAGAGAGAGAGAGAGTTATGATGTCTTTTTTTGGCCAGTTATTCCCAAATTTACTAACAAAGGTTGGACTGCTGATCTCCAAGCCAGAACTATCTGATGTCTGATCCAGTGTTTAAACATTGCTTGAGATGCCTTGACCTGTATTCTAATTGACACCTGCATCCTTTTGCAAATTAAGGGTTCAAATGGCTTCCAAACACACCTCAACATATTTATGTTCTTGTTAAACTGTATGTCCAGCGGCAGGGTATTTTTGGTTTCTTGGTCTTTTTATTATGTTTATTATGGTCTTAAGTACATGTACTGTTGGTAGGGGTATTTTGGTCTGTACTCTTTAATTTGTATATTTAATAGAACCCTACCTCTCCCGGTAAGGCTATTCAGCCAAACTGTGAGGTGTTGTAGATAACTACACTGGACTAAAATATTACTGCAAGAAGCTGGGCTGCAACTGAACCGAGGTCCAAACTAGGGATGTAAATGAATAGCCGAAATCCGTTTCCGAATTCGTGTCCGTATCCGTTTAGCACTATCCGAATCCGTCCGAAAGCTAAACGGATACGGATACGGATAGGCTATAACTATCCGAAAAGCTATATTTATATGTAAACGGATAAAATATCTGATCCGTATCCGTGTCCATATCCGTTTAGCACTATCCGAATCCGTCCGAAAGCTAATCGGATGCGGATGCGGATATAGCACTATCCGAGCCGAATCCGATCCGTTTACATCCCTAGTCCATGGTGTGTCACACCAGCCAGCGAGGCTGGGTTGTCTAGCTAGCTCGCATGGGCTAGTAGTAGCTTATTTCAGTTATTTTCATTCCTAGTAGGAGTAGGAATAATTATTTATTAGTTGCTTTTCTTTCAGCTAAGTTGTAATAGCTTAATAGCACTCCTAATCATAGTAGGAGTTTGATTTCAGTTTTCATAGCTTGATTAGGAGTATGTTTTGATGTCTTTAAATACGTTGTAAGGCTTAAAGCCAAACCACAATTTAAATATTGAATTTACTGAGTTGCTTCGGCCTCAAATAGCTGTGACTGTGAGTTACAGTAGGTGAGACCCCCAAACCTGAGAGAGGTTGCTGTGATCGATTCCTCCTTTCCCCTTCTCTGTTTTGCCACCATCTAAATGCTGCTTTGAGTTCTGATCAAGTAATATAGGTGCTGATTGTGTTCTCTCTTTGATCTTTACTGAGTTAACATTCATCCATTATTATAGTCTATTCATCAGGTAAGTTAATCTCAACCCTAAATAGTTTGATTTTATAGCTGGCGGATACTCTGTTTTGAAGTCAATTTCAGATCTTGGTGATTTGCTTCCTGAATCTGATTGGCTTATTGGATTAACTTCTAAACTTTAGAATATCAAAGAACCTTCCTAGAGAGCAACTTGATTCTAGTTTGGAGGCATTCTGACTATTAGTTTTGTTGTTACTTAAAAAATCTCCTCAAACCTGAAATTTTGGGTTTCAGATTTAATCTTAGGCTAATTACTGCTAATCTAGCCATTAGATCTGGACCATATTTTGGGATTAGTGGAACTACCCAAGGGGGAATCCAACTTACTGAATTGATTTAATTTCAGTTTGACTATTTTCTGAGTTTTCTCTCTCAGATCTGAAAGGTTGACTTTGAGGAATTTAACTGTGTTCTTGAGATCCTGCAGCGAGATTGGTTCTAATTTCTATTGTAGACCTGGTCTTGCATTAGGTGTTCTCTCTCCTTGTGGCTCCTCTCCGTGAGGTGTTTCTCTTATTTGTGGTTGCAACTATTGGCTTTAGGTTCTGAGTTCGTTACATGGTATCAGAGCATTAAAGATCCAATACTCTTCTCCTTGTTTCTGGTTTGAGGGTCTTCTTTCAGATTTCCCTTTCTTTAGTTCAGCAGAAACCTATTCTGCCCTAATTGGTTTGAAACCCTAGTTGTGTGAAGATGAAAAACTAGGGTTTCTACTACTGCTATGGTCCAATCTTCTTCATTCTATGTGGTGTCATTAAAGATCCTTTCTTTAGTTCAGCAGAAAGTTTCTCATTCTTCTTCCTTGGTTGCTGGATTTTTTTTTTTGATTGGTGCGTACTCTATCCTATTCTATGGGGGAGGGGGAGGGAAGGTGGGTGAGAACCAAGAGGCTTGAACCCAAGACCTCCTGGTAGGATGGGCTTTAAAGCTCCACACTCTACCAAGTGCACTAGGGAATCGTTCTCTTGGTTGCTGGATTTGATCATTGCTACTGCTTCTAATTATTTGCTATGGGCTCAAGCCGTTGAAGTTTATATAAATGCTAAGGGAAAGCTTCAGTGTCTTATGTCTGCACCTCCACCCTCTTATTCTAAAGATTATGATGAATGGATGCGTGTGAACAACAACCTTCTAGTGCGGCTCTGGAATAGTATGGAGCCCTCTGCCGTTGGACATAAAACTTAAATTCTCATTGCTTTGTTTGCCTGATATCGAAGTCATATTTGGTCCTGCTTCTTTCTTGGTTGATGTTTGGTCAATTGTAGAGTGTAAACTATGCAACTTTATATAATTTGGGTCCATTAGTAATGTAATCTTTGGAATGCTTACCTGCAGATGGGATTTTTCGCTGAAGCTGGTCCTGTTCAGATCTTTGTGTCAAATCATGTGAGTTTCATCTTCTTGTTCCTTTTGTTCTTTCACCTTTGATGAAAATTAAAATATGCATACCTTTTATATTGAGTATTATTATATTTTTTATGACTTAAGATAAACCTCATAATTTCTGCTTACCTGTTAGTGTTTGGACAACATAGAAATCCTATGGTCAAGGGGCCCACTAAGATTGATTGTTCAATGGGTTCAGCATACAATTTCACTTCAACAAATTGACCGATTCTAAAAATTCGATAAGAGAGATAAGAAGAAATTGTGAAAGGGTAAATTAGTTCTTACCAGCAACTAAGGGTGCTAGAAACCAGCAACTACTGAATTCTAGTCTTCAACAGCGACAATTGATTGAAGGAGCAGAGAAGCAGAGCAACAAACTGACAACTCAAATCTCAATTCTCGAATTCGATAGGAAAACCAGGAGCTGTGGTTTCTCTGCCAGACTTTGCATCTTGCATAAATCTTCCCACAACGCAGCAAATCGTTGTTTCCACGGTGTTCCTCTACTGCCCAAGTACTTGTTCCAACCTTGTCCAATGTGATTTGGCCAAAAACGCACAAAAAATGGGTTTTCCAAGATTCACTGGCGAAACTAGATGAAATGAGCAAAATGGGTCAAAATTCCAACCCAGTTCGTTCGAATTTATGTATTTATAGTATAGCCAAAGTAATGTTTCGGCTGAAATTTCGGCGAAACGAAACTTTGGACCAAAATATGATTGGAACCTCGATATTTTGGTTGAAATATGTTTTTGAGTATCGCAATGGGTTTTGTTTTGAGCCTTTGCGAAACCAAAATATTTCGCTAGGTTTTGCAAATTTCAGCAAAACTTTGTACCGTGGAATAAAGGAGAAGAGGGCTGATGTGCAGCTGTATAGATCGACTGTTGAAATCTCTTTGTTTCAGTACTTGCAAGTTGCAACACCCAAAAGAGAAAAAGAGAAGAGAAAACAGAGTATCATATGGAGGCAGAAAGAGAGAAAATAGGACAGAGAGAGAGATGCTCACACTCACAAACAAACTCTTTCAAATAATTGAATTCCATTCCAATCGATTGGGGAGGGGGATTACAGCTCTTTAAATAAAATAAAAAAAAAGGAACTAGACTTCTACCTAATGTGGACTTCCTAATATGTAATAAAACTAAAGACTTTTAAAAGTAATAGAAGACTCCCTAAACCTAAAATAATCTACTAATGGAATCTTATTATTCTCGTGTACCTTTTTAAATCCCAACTTTTGGGCTTATAAAAGAGACCCGTTACAATAAAAAAAAAATAAACATAACAAGCACAAGGCCCATTAGAACCCAACCATGGGCTAAAATAAAGTATTTTAAAGCCCAATTGGCCCGATTGGACACCCTTAACTGCATCAGTCAATATGTTATTGATTGGAAATTCCCCTGTATCACGTAGTCACCATAAATTGGCCATATTATGATATGGGTAGAATTCCTGTTGAACATTTACGGTATACCTGATATAATTTTGAATCCTAATTGTGATTTGGGAAGCATAAGATCATAATACTAATTATTCAAACCCATCAATCCAATGACATGTGTTGGAGTTAAAAGACTGCTCAATATGTAGCCATACAGGTTGTCTAAAGCTCTCGATGTCTTTGCTGCACGGCTTCTCCTTGGTCTACATAAGTAAAAACACAACATTTTATATTTAAATCCAACTACATCAATGGTCACTGATCAAGTCTTGGTGAAAAAAATCGAGTAGTGTATGGTCTTACATCAGGTTGTAGCGAGTAGAGAATTTACGCAATAACCTGAACCTTTGATACATCAGTTTGATAAAGAGGAAAAATGAAATCCAACAATAAACAGAATAATTGGATTTATATGGATTTAATTAGGCGAAAAATATTTATCAGTCACCCTCAGTCCTTGACATTGAAGAAAATAAAACTTTAATAGTTCCTAGAATATATCAATACCCGTGTTAGTCGCTTTGTTTAAGTTAAGCTTTGCTGTTACTGATAGATAAAAGTAGCTTTGCGAAATATTATGTATCTTGTACAGGGTATTTATATTGCTGTTTTTTGTATTGCAATTCATAAAGCAATAAATTTTTATTACATTTCCTGCTGCTATCCTTTAAATAATAGTACTATTTTAGCGGAAGTGTCTTTTCCCTATAATACTGTGTTTACTTTTTTCCTGCTATTCTTATGTTTAGTTGATACCGGATGATATGGAGTTCCAGTCTGGAGACGTGCCAAATTATACAACTTCAGATGGATCAGTATGTCTGGGTTCCATTTTCTTTTTTCTGCAGAATATTTAGTTGTCTAGTCGACAGTGACTCCAGACTCTCTGCCCATGGGTGTTTGCAGGTTAAGATTCAAAAGGATAGTGAGGTGCGGTTAAAGATAATTGGTACTCGTGTTGATGCTACAGAAATTGTATGTCCTTTATCCTTTGATCCTTTATTAAATAAAAATGTTATTTTTTGATGTCCTTTAACCCATTTCCTCGATCAATTTATCTTTTTAAAAAATTTCCTAGATTGCTTCCCTGCGATGGAACTTTGTTGAAGTTTCTTTGCCTCTTTCCGACTTTTCACTTTCACTTAAATAGTGTGGTATATTATAATAACCCAAACTACTATTCTGTGATGTACATTAGATTAAATATTACTCTATTTTAGCTGAGTGAAAATCTTCTTGTAAACAAGTTTGGTGAAAAAAAAAAGTCGTAACCTTACTTTTTTGCCCTTTTAGTATAACACAGGTTTTTTCCCCCTCAATAAGGGTAAATCTTGTCATTTGACTTGCCAGCTCAAAAAATGTGCAGCTTTTAATAATGACATAATGACAAAGTCACTTTAAAATTATTGTGAACACCTTTTTTTACCCCTACATCAAATAACTTTTTTGGAAATAGGACAAGAGGCAATCAAAAGAAGGTTACAACTTCTCACTTCACCATTTTGGTGACAACAAGGTGCACCCTTTAGTTAAAATGATATGTACTCTATTTACAATTTACTTTTTGTACTAAATTTAAGACCTTTTAAGTACAAATGGCAAATAAAATGAGAGGCATTTGGCTTGAAGAGATCGTTATTGTTTGGGAGTATTTGATCAGTGTGATTGTTAGTAAATTATACATAACATCCAAGGCAGGTTTTTTTTTTTGTGTGGGTGGGGGAGGTTGACAACTATAGATCAAACGTGAATCCCATATATACATTGATATAAATTTAGAACACAGTGACTAGATCATGAAAAAGGAAACATGGCATTTTTAACATGTGCACTCCTTGAATCCTTCTGGTGCTATGTGTGCTTAAGTTTGTCTTAAACTCGTATATAATGTGTATGCTGTATTTAATGTTTCTAAATTCTCATTTGATTTTATTTTTCCTTCACTCAATTTTCAGTTCTGCATTGGTACGATAAAGGATGATTTCTTGGGTGTCATCAATGATCCTGGTGCAGCAGCTTAGTGATATTCAATGTTGAGAAATTTGCATTGTGAAGGAGAAGAATGTGATGTTTAATTTATCATATTCCCATGTCTTATTGTTCTAATATATAGATGCTGGCTATGTTTATATCCATGCTTATGGGAGCGGGTGTTGCATTCATTTTGTATGATTCTGAGTTCTTTATAGATCTCTGAAGACCCAGTGAGAATGTTTAGGAGAGGGAAATATTTTTAATTTGTAGCAATATCAACAGCATTATTATTAAAATTTAAAGAATTAAGGTCTCAAATTCTGTGGGCTAAAGAGATGATGATTTCATGATTCGGAAAAAAAAACGGAAGTGGGAGGAATGGAGAGAGAGAGAGAGAGACTTGAGTAGTATATACAATCATGTTGAATAATGATTACAAGAGTTTCTATTTTAGGTTTGAAAATTTTCATTTCCCTGACCTTACCTTTAATTTCCTTTGCAACTAAATGGAGCCTTTGGGATAGAGTTCAATTGACACATAGAAAGTCAAAACTAAAGAGCAACGAGCAGTCTTCCCGCTTTTCCTCACTCTCGTTTGCAGCTTAACAGGAGTGTTTACCCTTTTTTATGCCTTAGGGGGAAGCCTGAAACTTATAAGGATGGGCAGCAAGAGCTTCATGCATAAGGATAGTGTTCAGGAGAAAGGGACTTAAATACTATCCTGTGCCAGAGAGTGCAAACCCATTTGTACAGTACATTGAAATCATCAATAAGACATCTTTGAAACAGTTAATTAAGTTGATGACCTCCTTGGATCTTCTTACTTGCTTACCTTTGCAGGTTTTTTGCAGTTAGCTGATGAGTTGATAAGATAATAGAGTTGCTTCTTTTACATCATACTCAGTTACTACGTATTTAAAGATAAAGAAAGTAATCCACTTTACAAAGTTGTTGCATCTTATATCTTCTCTCATGGTTATGATACTGAGGACCTCTGTACAGAAGAAAGAAACGAGGAAGGATACTCTTCAAGCATTGAAAGTTGGAAGGTATTGAACCATTGAGGTGATTCCTGTTCAGATCAACAAAATGTAGGTTCTGCAACCGGCCAAATGAATCAAGGATGAGTCCTGCAAACCCAATTCAGAGAGAATCAAGAACATCGGATCCTTCAACTCATCAAATCTGTCACTTGGGATTGTTGCAGAAACCGTTGGGTTCCCCTTGAGAATCAAAGCTTGTAGAGAATTAAAGCTAGGGAAAGAGATGGACAATGGACCCAACAACAGGTTGTAGCTGAGGTCCATAAGGATCAAGCTCTTAAGGTTGTTGATGGAGTTGGGTATCTGACCGGACAGCCAGTTTCAGCTCAAACTGTTGAGATATTGGGAATTATAGAGCTATAATCACACATTGATTTGTTCATGTCCTTGGTGTCTTCATATAAAAACACCACCTAATGCATGAAGGTTTTGGGTTAGACACTTGGTATTTTCGTGGGCTATCCCATCTTTACATTTGAGGGATAGTAGGAAACCCTCCTTTACTGCAACAAGAATAATTTTTAACGCTACAAGTGAAATCTATTCTCAAGTTCCTCCGCCATTAAATTTCTCATCGGTTTGGGTTTGATCAACCAGCTTAAGACTTGGGAGGATAGGTTCCATAAAATCATAAATCAAACTGAAACTGGGAACCGAGAACCGGGAACCAGAAAGATCCTCTCCTTTAGACTATTCAGTGGAGACCATGGTACCGAATCTATCGTCGGAGACCTGATACTAATCAGTGGTATCGGCATCTATTGAGGGTAAAATTATTCAAAATCAACTCTTTATCCAAATTTGAGGGCAAATTGGTACGATCCAGCCCAATACAAATGATCTATATCGGTATCAATATCGGTCAAGCCTGATACATTTACTGAAAATATTTCTGATCAACACACTTTTGTTAGGCCACGTGGATGGGTTATGTCGCAATTCTAACACTTGGATATCTAAGAAATGATCTACATTGTCATCTGCTATATTTGAGAGTCCCAAATTCAGTCACATAACTTCCAATGCATAGATGTGCAATATGCCATCTTGGCCTCCTATGTATTTATGTACACCCATGTGACAATCCTCGATTTTCAATGTACTGTTTTATAACCTAGTAAACTCTGTCTAGACTGAAACTTGACATGTGAATGAAAAAAATTAGGATCTATCTATCCATAAAATTTCAATTTCATCCTACTTGACATCTGTAAGACATAAGTATGTAGATCAAAAATTCTTATACATCATAATCTTTCATACTCAACTGAACTTTGACGATTTTTTCTATCTAATGAATGGAAAGTCCACTTTGAGATCGGCCTCCTGCGTAGACCTTCGAGTGAATCAAATATATATATATATATTTTTAATTTTCCTATGGGCCCTCCCTTAAGAATAATTGTAATATCATGTGGGTCGATGACCCAATATTAGATTTGACCTGATAAAAAACATATACTATTTAGCCAAAAGGCCTATAAAAATATGAATCAAACACTAATTGATTGATACAATAGAAGCTTTAAAAATAAAAATAAAAAACATTTTGAAAAAAAATCCGACCTGCCGGATTCGAACCAGCGACCTAAGGATTAACTGACAGGTTTACCCACTACAGTCCTCCGCTCTACCAACTGAGCTAAGATCGGTTGACATTTTAAGTACGGATGAATTAATGTTACTTTTATATACTTTTTCCATTTTCAACACGCTGTTATATACTGGTATTAGGAATGGTCATGCAAAATGTTCAAAAAGAGAAAATATATATATAAATCCAACCTATATGGTCTACATAAAATTAATTTAAAAAAAAAACAAAAGTTGAAGTAAGGATGTCAAACAGTGTAGTTTCAGTTTAAATGACTCGGATCATGGTATAGCATGTAGAAACCGAAACCAAATCCAAAACCAAAATCATTCATTAAACAGTTTCAGTCCCAGTTTTGTTAATGATTTGAGGTAATAACTGTACGGGTATTATAATAATATATCTTTATATGTTTTAATATAATCAGACTTGTTTTATGGCTCAGGTTGTGAGGGGTAATCTAGTAATTAGTTTATCTAACCTAAACCCTAGTTTCCTTAAAAATATTAGCTGAAGGTGAATTTTTCTCCTCTCAAGTTCCCTGTCCGGTCAGGTTCGTAGGTTCCTCTCATAGGGAGGGCGGAAATGACGACCTCACCCCCACCCGGGCAATGTGTTCGGGCAGGGGGTGAGGTTGTCATTTTTGGCCCCCTATGAGAGGAACCTATGAACCTGATCGGGCAAGGAACCTGAGAGGAGTTAGATTCGCTGGAGGCAGTAGCCTTGGTATTCCAAACTTGATACACTGGGTTTAATGCTTTAAGCAACCAGTGCTTAAACCTTAAACCCTAACAATAAGTTCATAAATAATTCGTAAGCAGTTTGTTAATAATTCTTAAATGGTTTCGGTCTCAACTTTGTGACTCTAGAACTCGAAACAAGAAGACAAAGATGAAAGGAGAAGGTAACAAGTTCGTAAACGATCCTTAAAAGTTTTGATTCATATTTGATATAACCGATTTTTACACAGATTAAAACCGAATTGAACTTTTTAATAACCAATTTCATTTTTAAAAGTAGAACCAAACTATTTATTAAACAATTTACTGGTTTCAATTTAAATGGTTCAGTTCGATTTTGATAAATAGTTTGGGTTTAGTTTTGAGACCCTTACGTTGATGCTAGAACTTTGGAAAGTTCTATTTGCTCTATGAAAGTTCATACTGACATTACCTTTTGCTGCACCTATTGAGTCGAAAGCATTATCGTATTGTATCATAGCAACCATCCCATTAGTTCAACGGTTAAAAATACGAAGAGAAAATTGAAACGTTAAACACATACAATTGAAGGATGCCCTCAGCAAAATTGCAAAAATAATAGTAGGGCTCATGGGTCTGCCACTCAGGGGGGCGGGGTGGTCATTGCGCCCACCCCCATGTATCTGGGCGCAGCCTTCGCCCCCAGCACAGAGAACATTCTCCCATAATAGTATCACATCCACTACTTATCTAGAAATTGCCAATTAGCGTAGTTAGTAAGGATCTAAGCCTCCTGTCTCTAAGGTCTCATGATCTATCGAATTCCACCTTCGAGGGAGGGATTTTTTATTTTTATTTTTTTGGGGGGGAAGGGGAGGGGGCGGGTTTGGGGTGGTGGTATTCTTTGTAATTTTATAGTATTGATCATTGTGGTCTATTGGAAAACTAGGCTATGTTTAGTATGCATTCCCTTTTGAAAATGCATTTTTATCTAAGAACGAGAACACTGCTTGGAAGCATGTTCCACTAAAATGCATTCTTGATTTTAAAATCGTCACATTCAATTTCAGCATTTTCACCTCAATTTTGTGGCTAGGTGAAGCCTTAGGTCCCTTCTCACATGCCAAATTTCAATTTAACACGGAGTTTGCCAAGTAGCAAAATAGAGTCTTAAATTTAGGACCATGGGAAAGTGCTTGCTAGTGATCAAAGAGGCATGCAAACATACACAGGATACATGTAAATAATGCATGAGTTACATGTATGCATACCAATACATGAGAAGATCTAAACCGTCCAACCAATACATTTTTTGTTTTTTCCATCAAAAAAATAAAAAAATACATGAGAAGAGTATGTGATTGAATTTGAGTCTAAAATCTGACCAGTGATTTTGTGATCCGTCTAGGGAAACTTAAGTTGACGAGGATGTGAAATGGCATCTTTCCCAAGATCTAAACTTAACAATTTTCTTTTTTATCTTAATTTTGGATTGAAACTATGTTTTTAAAGCAGGACTCAGATGGTTGTTGGAGGAGCCTAGTTCTGGTTTGACCCTGTTTCATTTTTATCTTAATTTTCCCCTTTTCTCTCTATAGAGGGTTTTTGTTTTGCCTCTCAAAATAGAAGGGCATGAGTTGCACATCCAAAGTGTATTAGAGACCATGAAGGTGGAAGGGAAGTCAAAAATATAAATATGAGCTCATAGATACCCCCCAGCATCCTCTGCAAAGAAAGAGATCACTTTTAGGAAATCCAGAACCTGGGTGGACAAGTTAGAACACTGCAAATGTTAAATTACATGATGTGAGAAACATTTATCAAATAAAAACCATACTAGTATATTCTGCTCCAGAGATCTCTTAACTCCATGTATCTTGCTTTATGCTAGAATCAAAATCAACTTCAATGGTGGAGTGTCTGTGACAATGGAGGGGCATGTCAACAACGATGAACAAGATGATCGAAACAGCAGAAATGTAAAGGCAGTTAACTTAAAATCATTCAATGATATACTTGAGCTTTCTGAACCTCCAATGACAATATGACATCGAATTTGCGGATGATGCTGAAATATTACAAAAGCAAACAACTAACAAGATTGTGATTCAAAAATTAACTAGTTAGATTGCTATTTTTCTACAAAAAATCAATGCTTTTTTTGCTTGTGTCCTTGCCATTCTTATCATTAGCTAATATTCCTAGGAAGAACAGGGACCTCCTGAATTGCAAACTAGCCATGACTGAAGCAACTACCCATTTTCTTTTTCCTGTTTAGGAGAAAGAGCTTCCATATCCCTGCTTAAAAATATATTAAATAAAAGAGGAATAAAAATATAAGTAAAGAATGAAACTTACAAGTACACACGAAGATCATGTTTGGCTTCAAGGATATGTAAAAAATGAATCATTCTTTACTTCCACAAGCATGAAAACACATCATCTGTATTCATGTTATGTCCAACTAATGGATAGTTAGAAGCATTATTTTGTGAATATAGAGAGTGATACTGATACATAAATTTACAATATGTCTGCAACTTCAGACATTTTACCTCATTCAGATGGATGCAGGTGATACTGCAGGGTTCAACCCTTTCATTTTGTTTAAAATTCTCATTTTGGAGCAATGAACCCATGGATTCAGTGAGCTACCTACCTAACATGAACATTATATTTTGCCATGACCTGACAACTTGAAATGTGTTAAAGCAGAGTTCCCATCAAGTCCTTTTGAATCATAGTAAGAGATAAAGTCTTTCAATGAGGTCTCCCTGTATATAGGTGGATAATCTTCTGATAACAATTCTTTGATAGGGCCATAAATCTTCGTTGATGGATGAAGGTGTGTGGTGAAAAAGCAAGCTACAGATACTCTTGGGCCTACACAGTTAGCTAAGACTCTGTGCTCAACACTTTTAAACCTGTCATTAGACATAAGCTGCAGGAAGAAAACATGAAAAACAATCAGATTAGCTAACCATTGAACAAATATTACGATTAATGATATAGTAAAACTGTTATATTGTAGTACTTGTGAACATTGTGCAACGGTAAAGGTTGCTCCATTGTGACCAAGTGGTCACAGGTTCGACTCTAGAACAGCCTCTCTGTGAAAACAGGGATAAAGCTGTGTACATTATGACCCTCCCCAGACCCCACAGTGGCGGGAGCCTCATGCACTGGTTATGCCCTCTAAAACTGCTATGCTATGTCATCTTCTGAAATTCAGAAGCTTTCAAGGAAGAGCTGATGTACTTAGTAGCCTAGTTGGTTCAATATAGCTGGTAGTACTTGCCTGTAGGAGATCTCCAATGTTCACAACCAGAGCTCCAGGCAATGGAGGAACATCAACCCAATGATTTTGATGAAGAACTTGGAGGCCACCGATATGGTCTTGCAGAAGGATAGTGAGGAAATCAGGGTCAGAATGTTTGCTGGTTCCCATCGTCAGCTCAGGCTCAGGGCATGCTGGATAGTAATGACATAAGATTAAATGCCCTGCCGCACAATCCATATCTTTCAGGTGGTGAGGGTTGAGATCAAGAACCTCCGATAGTAGCTCAAACAATGCAAACCCTAATCTCCTAACTTGCTCAGAGTACTCTACCAACACATTTCTGCAAAATTAAACCCAATACCTTGAAAACTAAATGTCTCTCAAACACGAATTTCAGAAACTACTCATGCACCATCTTAAGAGAAATTTCAAGCCCCCAGTGGGAATTAACTGTGAAGGAAAGAAAAGATTAAGAATCGGAGCGAGACCCAATAGTGAAGGAAAGTACCTGCAAGCCACAGGCAATTCATCTGGGCAAGGAGGATCAGGACCCATCACACAGAACAAGCTATCCCTCCAATTGGCAGCGGGTGACTGATACAGATCGAAATTGCTGCTAAACTTGACCTTCCTCATGAGCTCACGGGAGTAAAACTCCATCTTCACCTCTGGTGGTTGCTCATGGAACCTCCGCGTCGCTTCTAACATGTCGTTCAGTAGACTCGTCGGAATTCCATGATTGAGAACCTGAAAGAAACCCCACATCTCCGACGCACGACGGAGTTCATCCAAAATCTCCTTGTGGTTGCAGCGAGTGATGTTAATCAGGTGTTCCTCGGGCTCAGTGTGAGAGCCTGAGGCTGTCAGACCCAGGTCTATTACCGGAATCTTCAAGTTGCTGACCAGATTAGGAATCAAATTGTTGCCGGAGCCAGAACCCAGAAGCTCATCAGGTGGTCTGACGAAGATGCGAGGAATCTTTGCTACGCCGGCATCAATGAGTCCTTTGACCCCAGCTTTGGAATCGTCAAAGGCCTTGAGTTCTTTTACTCTATCATAATCCGAGGAGTTACTACCGTGGAGAACTTCAACTTCTCCGTCAACCTCAGACTCAGATCTCACCATGACCATTCCCTTTCTTCTTTCCGTTAGTTGTAATTCATCAATTCCGAGCAGAAGTGAGAAGCAGCAGCAACTGAACCTTACAGTGAATATATAAGCTCTGAGTAGGAAGACGCAGAAGAAGCCTTATCTTCTGAAAGAGGAGATACACGGGCACAGCCCTTAATTTCCGAATGATCATCTGCACGTACGTGCAGGTCAACGTACATTTGAGAGGTAACCACGTGTCCTTTTTATTTTCATAAATACTCCTCTTCCTCTTGTAAATGGTAAAAATAGGACTACCTCTCACATGTATGTGTACCTGCACCTTTCACATGTCCCTTAAATTTTTTTTTTAAGCAACTATGGCAAATTCAGGGTCTGTTTGGTTTCACTCTGCGGGAGTAATTTCTTGTTATTCTGTTATGTGAGAACAGAATGGGAACGGAATTGTATTTGGCAAATCCGGTTTTGATCTACTGTTTTGAAAAGGACCGAATTTCTATCCACCCACAGTGAGAGGGCAGGAATGGGCATCGAGAGGGTATTTTAGGAGGGGTTGCTGAACCCTAGGATGGTAAGTGAACCGTACTCTATGGGTAGAGGAAAACTTTGTCCAATAAAAATTGGTGTACTGTGCACCACCCGGTCACTCAATACATGCTACCCCTACGTCCTGACATAGGTGCACGAAATGACTGTCGCACCCCGATCATTTTCAAGGTTCCAGAGGGTGCGGTGGTCATTTCGCGTGCCTCTATGTCAGGGCGTAGGAGCGGCATACACTGCACAACCGGGTGGCATTCTTTTCCCTAATAAAAATTAATCATTCTCGATAAAAACCCCTCATCCCAAACTTGTCTCCTCAACTCAGCTGAAGTTGCCTGTTGCATCCTTCCTCACTAACGCTTGCAAAGAGCTCCACATGTATGGTTCCCTCTGTCTCTCTCTCTAGGATTCTCGTTAGATTCTTTGTTGGCACAGCTGGCTTGAGGCTATTACAATATAGCATAGCCCCCTCAGGAAGTTTCACGTTCAAGACCTCCTATTTCTTGTCTAATCTAGGATCTCCTCACCACCCCCACAAAAAAAAAATGTATGTTTTTTGGTAATGATATAAGGATTGAGTTTTCCATCAACCATGGTGAATGCGAATCTATTCACCACAACAACTTCAAATGTGTGTGGGGGGTATTGGGAGGGTATTTTAGGGAACATGTTAAAACCCTGTAGAAGAGATCCTAGATTAGACAAGAAATAGGAGATCTTGAACATGAAACTTCCTGAGGGGGCTATGCTATACTGTAATAGCATGAGGGTTGAGTTTTCCATCAACCATGGTGAATGCGAATCTATTCACCACAACAACTTCAAAAGTGTGTGGGGGGGGGTATCGGGAGGGTATTTTAGGGAACATGTTAAAACCCTGTAGAAGCTTGTGAGTCCTAGGATGGTGGCTGAACCTTCACCACGCAATGGAGGAGAACTTAATAATCCATGATAGAATGATAAATTACTTTTAAATTATTTTTGATAATCCTTTTGTACTCCTAATATTAATAATAATAAAAACTTTGAAAATAAATCACTGAAATTAAAATATACAAAAAACAAAACAAAAAACAAAAACAAAAAATCTATGTTCTAAATAGACCTTTACAGGTGTTATTTAGACAATCCCATAAATAAAAGGATCATCGTTGTCGATGTCCCTTTTATTTGTTAGTACTGAAACGGTCTTCCAAGTTCCAAAGAATATAGCCTCCCAATTGCGTCATCAAATTTTATCTCTTCCTGTATTGGATTATCTCCTAGGGTTATAGGAATGGGATTTTATATAATTCTCTCTGAGCCAAAGAGTTGGGGTTTATGAGAGAGGATGGGCTTTTTGTTTCCAATGTAGGGGTGAAAGCGGGCTGGGCTGGGTCAGGATTTTTAAAACCCCAGCCCAACCTTATGTCCCCTTAACTCAGCCCAGCCCGAGGTCTGGCTACGATATCTAAGCCTAGGCCCAACCCTATTGGGAACTTGGCCATAATTGATCTTGATTGGACCTGGTTGGCCCTTATTGACCTGGGCAACGTTTATGTATGATGTATAATTATATAGGGAAGCAGTTTTCTGTACGGGAGTGTGGCCTACGCCAGCACTCTCATGTGTCTATCTCTCTCTTCCTTAAAACAAGAGGGTAGAAGTGTCTTTTCACATGAAGATGAGAGAGATAGACTCATGGGAGTGCTGGCGTAGGCCACACTCCCGGACAGATAACTTTTTCCCAATTATATATTATATATAATAAAAAAATATTATTATAATCAAAGTTTATGTAAAAGAAGTCGTCTTTACTTTCTACCCTTTTAGGACAACCCACTTCTTCTTTTAACGAGGGTAAAATCATATCATTTCATATATTTTTATTTATAATTATAATTACAGTGTTGGACTAAGCCAAGCTCAAATTGAGGCCTCACACTCTAGGCCTAGCCTGGCCCTGCCCAGGGCCTAGAAATCTCAGCCCTGGCCTACGGGCTGAAAATCCCAACCCAGGCCTTGTCGGGCTCTAGGTGGGCTTGGTGAACCAAACTTGCACCCCTACTTTCCAGGGACTAAAGCAACATGCATTTTTTTTTTAAGTAGGCTTCAACTGGAGTTGAACTCATGATCTATGCAAACAACTGCTAGCTTGGTTGGATGGAGACATTGTTGGTTGAATTCATGCCCCCTAGGAGGTCAAGTGATTGACTCTCCTTGATTGCATTTGTGCTATAAAAGGCACCCCCTCTCCCACCTCCCCCCTTGGTAGTTGTAGGATTTTGTTCGCTTGTCTTAGCCTTCCCTTCTAGCTTAGATTAGATTAGTATTGACAAAAAAAAATAAAAAAAAAAACTCATGATCTCTTTATTTTGAGGTGTTGGTCCTTGCCAACTGAGTTATCCCCTTGGGATTATCATTTTGTTCCAAGCAATGGCAAAAGGATTTAGTAAATAGAGTTTAGCGAAGAGCTAAGAGATTCTAACAGATATATCAATCTTTTTTATATAAAACTGCTGTTAAATTCTCACCCAACTTGCCTTCAAGTGATGGGAAGTCTATGCCTTCCACCATTACAATTCCAAACAGAATAGTCCTTAGGACAATTGCTACTCATATCTTATTAATAAACCCAACAATCATAGGTTTAAGTCCAACCAAAGAAATCAATATATTAAGAGGGAGAGGGTTCCTTGAAAGGCAACATGGCCCCTACGTCAGCACGAGCCAATGGGAGCATGTGTGGAAGCATCAATAAGGGTGAGATTTCTGCATTTCATGAGGGGTGGGGCGGTCATTTTGCATCCCTTTATATCTCGGTGTAGGGGTCATGCTGCCTTTCAGGGTTCTTTTTCCCATATTAAGATAAGGACCGAGTTTTCCTCCACCCACAATGAATGGGATCCCATTTACCGTAGGACGGAAATGGGTATCAGGAGGGTATTTTGGAACATACTAAAACCCTAGGAAGGGTTTGTGAACCCTAAGATGATGGGTGAACCATCCTCAATGGGTAGAGGGAAACTTAATCCTTAAGATAATAGGAGTGTTCTTTGTTTGGGAGCGTGGCCTATGCTAGTGTTTTCTTTTTCTATCTCTCTCTTACCCCAATAGGGGGCAAAGATGTCATTTCATAGAGGAGAAGAGAGATAGACACATGGGCGCTTCTGGAAACAGAACAATTTCCCTTAGGCTCCGTTTGTTTTGGTGTAAAATTTTACCTCGAAAATTTTCCACGACAAATTTTACTTCGTTAATATAACATGTTGAAAAGTTTTCTAATGTTTGTTTCCATAAAAAAACAAGCATTGCAACACTTTCCAACATTTAAAATTGTACATTTAAAATTTTTTTTTGAATTGAAAACTTTAAAGTAAAATTTTACGCCACAACAAACAGATCCTTAAGAATAATAATCCATATATATCAAGGTGTTTCCCACAATAAAATTAGTCAATAAGAAGAATCCACACAAAATTCCATTTTTCCATTATCGACCTATGGATCCTAACCATACACGAATTTATGATCTCTCACTACCCTACTATGATCTTAAGAATTGTAGTAAATAAAATCATAAATATTGAGATATAAGACTTATCTTTAATGCTCCAACAAAAGCTTGAAGTGAGTCTGAATGATAAGGGAACTTTTCCACTAATAACACAATTCAAACATTGGTTACTGTCCATTGAACACTTCACATCAATGAGTTCAAGGGTGGCCTGGGGCTTAAAATCGTTCTCTTTAAGATCGTAGTCACCTCCTATGGTGCAGAATCAGATTTTTTCGAATTGACCTCCAAAATAACAGCCCCTTGAGGCCTCACCAGTAATTGTTGCAGTTAATTATTGGGCCAAATCAGGAGTCTTAAGAGTAATGCTCAACAAATCAATGAAAAAAACATACAAAACTTGTGAGAAGTGGCAAAGGTGGAAACAAAGTAATAGAGAGGGTAATGAGAGAATATGGGAGCAAAGAGCGTTCGTAAATGATGTTCAACAATCAAATTCGTCCTCTATTTATAAAGAGAATGTGTCAGTTGGACATGCCTGTCCAAAACACTACGAGAGGTGACTCCCCACATTTTATTTTTAAGGGAGAATGTTCTCTGTGCCGCAGCACAGGCTGCACCCAGGCACATGGGCCTGCCACTCGAGGGGCAAGGTGATCATTGCGCCCACCCCCATGTGCCTAGGCGCAGCCTGCGCTGCGGCACAGAGAACATTCTCCCTATTTTTAAATATTGGCCGTTGCCAATCAGCCGCCTAAAAGAGTGGATAGGCAACTCCTCCCAATAGCCCAAACCTTTTTTAATCTAAATAGTTAAGGATTTCCTTTGTAAGCAACCAACAGTGGTGTATCATATATGATCTTACTCGAATTACCTTCCTCCATGGATCTTGTCTTGTGATAGATACTGTTCAAGGAGATGCTTCTAACAGAAGAATGAAAGACTTTTAAGGGTCTTCTTAAGAACTGCTTTACTTCAACTTTTTGTGTACATGCCACCTGAATTACCTAAATAGTGATTGAAAGCTTTAGGAACACGCATGATTGATTAGTATGTTTACCAATGCATCATCCATTTTAAAATATTCATCAGCTTTCCTTCTTATTTGTATATTTTCATTCTTACGGATTTATTAGATATAAAGGAAAGATAACACCATCAGGTTGCGCAAAGCATGCCGTCCTTGCACCCTAACATAGGGGTGCACAAAATGACCACCGCATCCTCCTGAAACCCCAGAAATGATCAGAGGTTCAGCAAACATTTTGCATATCCCTGTGTCAAGGTATAGGGGCAACATGTCTAGCGTGACCGAGCAATACACATGGAGTCTTGCTCACAAAGAGAGACAATCCATGAAGAGGAGTTAGGCCAAGTTATCACACCCAATTCGCCATCCATAGTAATTAGAACTATTAAGTCTAAGCTCTAACAGACTAGACACAATAACAAAACTTGAAATTGGGTTTGGTGTTATTCTATTTTGGGAGGAGAAGTGGTTATATTTCAATGTTGGAACTTGGAAGTAAGAATAAAAGTACAAATGCACTAGATTTCATGACTCGTTTGATGTGAACAACTGACTCAAAATCCAAAACCTATTCAACTTAATATCCTGTTTTGCAACATGTCATCCGTAACTTAGATTCGGTAGTCGTAATAGCTGAAATCACCATGTGGCCTCTCTTCACTGCACGTGCATTTAGGATGAAATCCAAATTACACATGGTTTAGTGCATAGTATCGAATCGGGTATCGATCACTGGCAAAACTGATATGATACTGATACGATATTGCCATGGATTGGCTGTATCAGATAAATTTATCTCTAATTTCCCTTAAAATCAGGATTTTTATTGTTTTACCCCTTGTCCATACCATATCAGTGATATGGTATAAGTATGGTATCGGGATCTGCAACCAGTAAAATCATTATGTATCATCTGATACCGATGATACAATACCGATACCTCAAACCATGATTTTATGTCACCATTCCTCGACGTGACATGAAAATTGCCGATGAGTTGTGTGTTTGGCACGTGGGTTTTAGATAAGTTGGAGACTTTGACATTGAGATTGATTCCATCCTAACATGATTTCAAAGACCAGAATTAATGGTCACCGGAGTGTTCTGGTCTAGTCCAATCAGCCGAAAAGATGTATCAAGAAGAAACCTTCTCACTTATTAGTCTAAAATTCTCTCCAAAGCTGATCGATGCAGAATTAAGGTTGTGTTTGGATATCAAGAAAAGGAAATATATATATATATACTTAGACAAAAATTATGATACTGCAACGATTGATTTATGTGTCAGTAATTCTTTCCTCAAATTCAAAATTTTTGGAACTTTTTTTCTTTCTTTGGCATCCAAACATAGCTAAGAAAAGAGAAGTATTAGTCTACCAAAATAGGCTAATTCATACCATTGTCATTTGTCACCAACCACCAGTTCCACACGCATGAATGCGCCTTTCCCGTGGAATTAACAGATATAGCTTTACCATCCAGGCCTTTTGGTGAGTGCATATACCTTAGCAAATTAGATCTTCTTTATCTTTATTGAGTTCTCATTTCTTCTTTGACAAAGGGGGCGCCTTTTGATTTAGGAGAAAGTTTTCTTTCACCAAGCAATAAAGGTTCATCACATTATCATCCATAAATCTCTATAGGGTTTTAGTGTGTTCTTCAAATACCTTCCCAATATTCCTTTTTCGTGGCTGAATAAAAACTCAATCTTTGATTTAGCATGAGTATTGATGGATATTTATTCTGTTCTTTGTGTGTTTGATATTCATTTCCAATTAATGTGGATTGAATTTCAGTTCATGCGGCTTCTACCACATTAACATCACGTTCCTTTTCCTCTTTCATCTCTAATTCTCTATCAAGGTATATTTATTCGATTACGTGTTCTTTGTGTGTTTGATATTCATTTTCAATTCGTACCAAATAAAGATATTCATTTCCAATTAATGTGGATAGAATTTCAGTTCATGCGGCCTCTACCATATTAACTTCACGTTCCTTTTCTTCTTTCATCTCTAACTCTCTATCAAGGTAGGTGAGGTACAAAAATCTTTTACAAATTCTAAGGAAGGGGACAAGAGACTTTTTTTTCCATAAGAGCTTTAGTATAGAGGACGACCTTCTCACGTATGCTTCCTTAATGCTTGGCATGAAATGGAAGTATGGTGGGGATTCCACACCCCACCCCCCCCCCCCCCCAAAAAAACACTCTTTTAAGAGCGTTTAGTATACAAGTTAAGGGAAGTAGTTTTCTATCTTGCAGTGTGGTTTACGCCAATACTCCCATGTGTCTATCTCTCTCCTCTTCAAAATAAGGGAGCAAAGATGTCTTTTCCTCGGGGGTTGTCGCCCCTCAAACCCCCGCATGGACCCAGCAATTCATCAAAGACCCAATAACAAAGATAATGTACAAAGTGGGCCGATTCCTCTAAGCTGTTAAGAGGCTTGGAGAAATCAACCCACTAATGCAAGCGATGGAATACAAGACACCATACCCCAACAACATCCATTAACTTTAGCAAATGTCCACTTATATCAAGGTATATTTATTCAATTACGTTTCTATTAGTCATTGGTTTGATAGTGTACGCTTGGCAGAGGAGAAGACGCTTGCAGGCTAAACCAAAGGTCCAAGCAACTACACAGACACCAACTTGGCATTATCGAATCTCAACAGTTAAAAATATGACCATTAGAGTATCTATTAGTCATTGGTTTGATAATACTTCTTCCTCATATGACTGGGCTACTCGTTTCCTTGTTGATGATTTTTTGTGTAGCCATTGGTTTGATAGCATTACTTTTTTCCTTATTCCTTGGGATCCAGATCTTCTACGGCGCGGGCTACCCGTCCTATCGTGCTACGCAGATACAAGGTGGCACGCATTGACAGTCTTACCCCTGCCTAAGCAGGGGTAAGAAGGTCATTACGCACGGCCTTATGTCTGCACAACACATGCAAGACAAGGCAGTGCGCCATAGAAGATCTGTGTTGTATTCCTTGGTAGCTTAATGTTGAGACTCATGTACTAGCTAATGGTGCTTCTTTATTACATTTGTTAAGAGTGTGGTGGGTTCGGGCTCTACTTTCATCTTAAATCATACTTCTCTTGATTAATAATAGTTTAATGTGTTTAATTGTCAAAATAAAAAGAGGTGAGGTCCGTTAAGAAATTTTGAACTCCCCTAAGTTTTTCTTTTTTTGGAGAGAGAACACTAACCGATGTTATAGCTCGAGCTGTACTTGTTCCCACGCACAATCATGCACAAAATGATCGATGCAACCCTAGGCCTTTTCACTTTTCCAAGTGGTACACCAGTCATTTTGTGCACGGTTGGCGCAAGTACACCCTACGCTACAATCCTGGTGAGTCTACTCTATCCTCAGCTTGCACCACTATTGAATCACCAGTTAAATCCCTATGGTTGTCCATGGTCTTCGCCAAGTCTTTGTGTGATTTTACATCATCCAATTTTCTTTTAGAAGGGTAATCATCAGGTTGACTGTTTTTCTTCTTATCATTTGATGCTGAAGACGAAACAACCTTCAAGCTTTCCTTTGGGAACTCTGCGGCAGGGGTTCCTTTACTTCGGCTTCCCTTTGATTTCTTTTTGCCACCAGATGACATCTGCTCCTTCCCATGGGGCCTCTTCACTCCATCCTGTTCAGAAGATGTAGATTTCACCCCAAACTTCTGTTTTGGAGCACCAGTGGTTCCATCATCAAGATCTTTCCAAGGACATAACCTGCAACAAGGTGAAATTCTTGCCACGGTATCTATCCACGAACAAATCAATCACTTGAATGTCTGAAATTTCTGAGATTTCTTATGGATTTCACCGATCCTCAAGCTTGAATGTCTGAGATTTCAACATATTCAAAACCCTAGCTATTAGAATCTGTTCATGAACATTAAAATAACAGGAAAGATTGAAGGGGGAAAACATACCGCAGTTGGCCGGTGTTCTTCCTTCTTCCATCTTCAGCGCATGGTAGCGCACAGTGTTCCGGCGTCTTCTCCGTTCAGCCCAGAGACACTTCAAGAGGTGAAAACGATGACTCTAGTTTTTTCTTTTTGGTTAAGTTGGGGGGTTTTACCCTTAAGGGTATTCTGGTCAGTTTCTCATTTTTTAAGGGCAATTTGGCCATTATAGAAAAATTAACAGCAACTTAACTGAAAAAGCCTAACAGACTAGACTGAGTTGATATATATTTATAAAATAAGAGTAATCTTTGATATTTTTGCAAAATTTAAAGTGTATTTGCTATTTCAAATAGTTACAGGGGGTATCCATGAAATTTGCCCTTTTTTGTTAAAACAGATCAGAGATTGCGTCATACTTCAGCAGCACAGCAACCAGGATTACATCATAATAAGAAAAAAATCCGCTCCAACCATCCATCCAACGTCATGGAGGATTTGGACGGATCCAGATCCCCTACTGCCGAGCTGCTCGGCAAGACTGTGCTGCCCAGACACAGGGCTATTCGCAATTATCGCTCGCCTTACCCCCACTCGGGCAAGGCGTTTGGGTAGGGGTAAGGTGAACATTGCGCATAGCCCCGTGTCAAGTTAGTACGGTCCTATCGAGCAACTCAACAATAGAGGATCCAAATTCGATTTGGACACGCATCCCTAGGTGTTGATAAGTGTTAGGATGCGTGTCTAGGTCTTCCGAACCGTTGGATAGATAATTGGAGAAGAGTTGGACGCCCAAGTAATTGGAGAGGATCTGATTAGAAATATGATCAATGTACTTGAGACATGTGGTGACATCTCGATAGTCCATTCCATAGATCCTGTGGTCCAACAGAAGAGAAGATTTTAGTACATGTGCATGTGCCGAACAAGTTTCTAGAACTTAAAAATGTAAAAATTTAATGAGGTTAATTAACTGTAAAATGAAGTTTGATAATGAGTAATGACAATGATTAGAGTAAAGACCTTGATTAACATAAATCGTTAGTGGGTCAGTCCAGCCGATATATCGTCGCAATCCAAAATATCGTAAACGGTTCTCGCTGCTGGCTACTCCGTAAGTCCGTAGTTGTGTACGCTGTAAGTTGTGGGTTGTGTGACCCAATCTTGAAACAGTCGCAACGGCAGATCCTGCGATAAAACCTCACTGTCTCACTTTCTTTTCAACTCCCGAGGTTTCTCCCTCTCTCTCTTTCACAGACACTGTGTGTAGTGGTGGGGAAAGAGCGCAGTGGGCGCATTGCGCACCACTGACCACTGACCACACGACTCTGGGTTTCTACTTCTGATGCTGGTTCCTCACAAACACACACACACTCTCTCTCTCTCTCTCTTCCTCTCTTTGTATCTGTGGTCTCTCGCTTTCGTTTTCAGTGAGGGTCCCGCTACGCTTATCTTTCCTTTTCAGTGATGATTAGAAGCTTTCTCTCTCGCGTTTACTCTTTAAATGGCACTATTGCTGAATAGCAGTTCGTTCCAACTTCAAATGCAGATTTTGCAGTCGTGTCTGTTGAGCTGAGCTAGGGTTTTCGGTAGTAGTTTCGACCTGATTTGGTTGCTGAGCAGGTCTAATTGTTTTCATTTTTTATATAAACGAGAGGAATGTCAGGTTAAGATTGGATGAGAAATTCGAAAGGTTTCGCGCTATTTGATGAATTTTGTGCCTGGAGATGGATCGTCCTTCTCTGATCAATGCTGGCTCTTTCCCCTCTGCGAATGCTTCGTCGTATGGTTTAACTGAGATTTGGCCGTTTTCTCTTAACGGAGGTGGCGTTGTTGGTGGTAGTGATCAACCAGGTAGTATGTTGGGATTGCAGAGGAATCATTTCGGTCAGAATTTGGCTGGATTTGTGGAGACTACAGGGAGTGGGATTGTGAATCGGGATGTGTCAGTCGATGAGTCAACGGTTACGGAGCAGAGTGGGAGCCGTGGTAGAGGTAGAAGGAAACGTAGAGATGCGGCTTCGGAAGATGAGTCTTCTAAGCTTGTTTCTACTAGCAGTGGCAATGACATGGTATTCACCTGGTTATTGTATTTGTTTTTTTTTTCACTCAATAATATCTAATCGGTCGGTATCTTCACATTTTTACATTTCTTAACTTAGATTTTGTTATGCTCAACTATATTTGAGATTTTTCTAGCTGTGAAACACTTCTGTGTTAGAATCATTGATAATTTCTCAATGTTGCTGGAGTGAGTGATGATTCCTGCATAGTTAATGAATTGGGTTAGAATCAATTATTTTGGATCTGGAAAAGAATTTCTTACACTTGTTTTAATTATTCCTTTGTAAAATTTTAATTTCAATGTAATCTATTCTGGTCCTGTCTGGTTCTTCCAAATTGTGAAAATTGGTTTGTAGAGAATTGAAGTGTAAGACATTGGATAAAGAGTTGATCAGGATATATGTTTTCTCTTTATTAGCTTATTGTATACATAGAATTCATTTGATTCATGGCTCCTAGTGATGTGGTCCTTATATGATTTTCCATTTTAGCAAAATGATTCTGGTGGTAAACGTCAAAAGGTCTCAGGATCTGGACATGAAAATGGCGATTCAAAAGCTGACGTGGAAGCAAATTCAGGTACTGGCGATAAACAAGCGGAACAAAGCTCAAGACCTAAGCAAGATTACATCCATGTTCGAGCAAGAAGGGGTCAAGCTACTGATAGCCACAGCCTAGCAGAGAGAGTAATCCACTTATTTCCTCTTTACTTGTGCATTTCTGTATATGTCAAATATCAGTGAATGGGATTATAAGATTTTACATGAGAAAGTAGAGCTTAGGATTCAGATAATAAGATTAGCAGGTTTCTATTGTTTTTTAGTAAGTATTACTGTGAGACATTGATAACAAAATGATTGATTACATTCACAAAATGCAAGCAAAAATGCTTATAGATCAATTTGTTGGACAGGCTAGAAGAGAAAAGATTAGCGAGAGGATGAAGATTCTTCAAGATCTGGTCCCTGGTTGTAATAAGGTGCTGTATTGTTGTTCAAGTGCTTATATTGTTAGTTTGTTACTATGCATCTGGGCATGTGGAGATTGAGCTCTATACGTAGAGCATCCAATATGTGTTGGTAAGCTGTTCGTTCTTTGAGCAGGTTATTGGTAAAGCACTTGTCCTTGATGAGATCATTAATTACATTCAATCTCTCCAGCGTCAGGTTGAGGTAAGCATATTTATATATTTTATATTTGCAATGGTTGCTCTTTACCTTGTTGAAACAAGCACAGGTTCTAACAATTCTTTGGATGTTGTAGTTCTTGTCCATGAAGCTTGAAGCTGTTAATTCAAAAATAAGCCCTAGCATTGAAGGATTTCCTCAAAAAGATGTAAGTCTGAATAAACTGTTGAATACGTTATGCATAGAGCTAAATTTTCTTTTGGAAAAGCCAATTTTGTCAATTCCTTGCTGTTATGACTTTTTTTTTTTTTTTTGGGGGGGGGGGGGGATGTTGAGAAAAGCGTATGGTAGACCGAACATCCTCAATGGATTCAATACTAACCCATGAACCTAAGATCTTCACAGACCTTGATATTTTCTATAGAATAGACTTTTATTTTTTAAATATCACAAACAAACATCCAAGTTGTCTATGATTATTTTTCCCTTCATTTATAAAATTAGTTTGAAATGTTGAGTCTAATATTTTGTCCATAGAATAAATCCATTTTAGAATAGCTAGCTTTGTATTTACATTATTTGTACCATATTTTTTAAGAAGTATTTATTATTTATTCATATATGCATGCATGTTGATGGAATCCTAGAGCACCTAATAGTTTAGGTTAGGATTCTCAGGGAAAACCAGGATCACAGGGCAGAAATTGAACCAGAACTGGGATATTTTAGATAACTCAAGATGAAGAAATTTAATGTGGCTGCAATCCAGGTCGAAGGACACCATGAAACTGTGGGTTAAGCTCTCAAAGTTTGGGTCCAATCCAACAGCTGAATTAGGAGTTATGACACTGACTAGAAAATAGCAAATTCCTCAAAACAGATTTAGAAACCTGCAGTCACTTTTGAACAGCATACACAGGCTACTTGGAGACGAAGATCTGAGACTTGTATATAACTAGAAATTTAAAACAGATCATATGTGAAGTCTGCAACAGAATTGGACACAAGAGATTGATCATATCAATGGAAGACACAGAGGTATAGTAATGTAGTCCTAGAATAGGAAATAATCCTACTAGGAGCCAAGTAAAAGCAAGGTCTGGTCAAGCCTGCTGTTTGGGGCTGATTAGGGCAAAATTAGGGTTTAGAATGGGAATTTGGGAATGGGGTTTATATGGTTTTATTCTGCAGGTTTAGGGAGTCATTATGATATAAAAATATCTGGATTTGAAACAGTTTTGAATTCCTGCAGAAATTAGGGTTAGGGTTTCGGGTTTTAGAATTAGGAAAAACAACAAAAACTAGGGTTTAAAGTAGGATTCAGGGGCTGGGGTTGAGGCCGAGTGTTAGAGGGACTAAGGGGAAGGTTCGGCTGCAATATGGGGAATTTCTGATGGCTGAATATGCCTAAACAGAAATTAGGGTTTCTTAGGTTTATGGTGATTAATGGGGAATTAGGGTTTAGAGTGATGGGAAGGGGCAGTAGCTTAGATCGAGTATAGGCAGGGGTGTGAGGGGGCTGTGGCCTGAATCTGGTTGGATTCTGATGAGGGATGAGTGTTTAAAATAACCTAGATGATCTAGGGTTTCAGAAATTCAACTAGAAAACAAGAGGGATCGAATGGGGGGAAAGAGGAATGGAAAAGAAATTTAAATTTAGACTTACAGCAGATATCCACGGCAGCAAATCTAACACTGAAGGATAGAACCACCTTCACAAGGAAAACCTCCCAGCCGTCACGGCGTAAAGAGTCGCAGGATTCCACCCACCCTTCCACCTTAATGTACCCACAAGGATGCAAACACTCTTGAAGAGCAGGGAGCAGCAGCAGCAATCGGCCAGCAGCAGAAAACAATGTTTTAATTCAAATATCAATATGTGGGGGAGCCTCCCACGATCCCTTTACTTATAATAAAGGCCTAAGGCCAAATCCTATTACAACTTAAAGGCCTCTCCTTCACAAAATCGTGGAAGGGAGAGGTTTAAATCTAATTGGACTAATTTAAAACTTAAAATGTCCTAACTACCCCTACTAACTTAAAATAAAAGAATATAACTTAAAAACAACTAATTTAAAGAAGATTCCATAGCAACCAATAGGATATAAGAACCTATTAACCAATAGGAACACTTCACTTAAATTAGACCCATTGAACCAATTGGATGCAACCAATTCTAACCCGGTTCAATCGAAAAACAAGAAAATAAACTAAGTATGGAAAATATAAATCCTAACCTACGGCTCCCTAGTCAAACCCTAGGTTCAGGGTTTCTTCTTCTTCTTCTTCTTCCTTCTTGGAGCTGCATCAACTCTCCCCGTCTTGAAAGCATTCATCCCCGATGAATGGCTGGAGATCATAGAATGGTCTTCCCAATCAGGATTGAGTCTCTTGAGTTCATCTTCAGCGGTTGGCCCAAGCTTGTATGCGGACAACAGCTCTTTGGAGGATGAAGAAGGTTGCAGTTCTGGCTGGACAGCAGCCTTTTGCCGTACCACATGAACACCTCGTAACTCATCATCGTCAAGATAATTAGCCACATCATACTCATCATTAGGAGGGAGTGGGTGAATGCAATTTGCGTCTTGGTCGTCGTCTTCACCTTGAACTTCTTCCTTTTCAGCCACGTTAATGGGCTTCTTCTTATGTGGGCAGTCCCTAGCAATGTGTCCTTTGTCTTGACAGTAGTAACAAGTGAAGGGATCATTTCGGCCCATAGGAGCTTTGCCCTTATCACCCACACGTGGGGGAACAGCAGGGCGAGATGTGCTGCCTATGGAGGAACCTTGTTTTGAGGTGCTATTGTTGATGTAGGCCGGCTTGGAAGTAGAACCCGGCTGTTTACTTGAAGCTAATAGCTCCTCTGCTTTCAAGGCCTTCTCAAAACAATCTCAAACGTCCACAACGTCAACCACTCCAATTGTCCTGTTGATCTCACTTGACAAACCCAACCTGAACCTGGAAAGCATTTGGATGCCCTCCTCCCTAATGCCAGTGCGAGAAGAAAGAGCATCGAATTGCCTCATGTACTCAGTTACAGTCATGGTTCCTTGGCGGAGGGAGTTGAACTTATCCTGCAACTGAGACCTGAAGTGCCTTGGTAAGTATTGCTTGCTCAGGTCATATTTCATGTCTTCCCAAGAGCGGGGTGCAGTACCATTAAAGTCCATCTCCCTTTCAGCAGTTCTCCACCACTCACGGGCAGGTCCGACAAGTTTAGCACGGACTAACTTCATTTTCCCTTCTTCAGATAGATCATACCAGTAGAAATAATCTTCTATTGCGGCAAGCCAATCATAAAATACCTGAGGGTCAGAGTTACCATCGAATTCTTTCAGATCAAGCTTCACTTTTTGGTTGCCTGTATAGCGCCTATTATTACCCTGGTCTCCAGTGAAGTAGGACCTCATATACTCTTCAAAAGTAGGCTGTCAAGCTCTGTCTCTGTCCCGGTCTTCTCTATCTCTGTCTCTGTAGCCTTGGTGGTGATCTCTGTGTTCCCGAGAAGGTTCAGGGGCATATCTAGGTCTGTCCCGACGATCTCTATAATAATCTCTATCATCCATGTCATCTCGGTCAGTCCTGAATCTGTCTCTATGACCTTTGTGTCCATCTCTGGAGCTCCCATCTCTGTCAGGCAGCCGCTGTACCACTGAGTGGAGTTGGTACCTGTCTTCTTCTATGGGTACATTGTTGTCCCCATTAAGTGTAAGTTGTCTATGCTCAATGGCTTGCAGCCTCTCAGCCATAGCTCTCTGTTCAGCTCTAACGTCTTCAAACACAGTCTTTTGGTCAGTAGTAAATTTCCAAAACATCTCTAACATGGCTGCCATAGGGTCGACTGGTTGTGGCAGTACCGGGTTGCCATGTTCGTCCATGGCTCTGATACCAAAATAATGTAGTCCTAGAATAGGAAATAATCCTACTAGGAGCCAAGTAAAAGCAAGGTCTGGTCAAGCCTGTTGTTTGGGGCTGATTAGGGCAAAATTAGGGTTTAGAATGGGAATTTGGGAATGGGGTTTATATGGTTTTATTCTGCAGGTTTAGGGGGTCATTATGATATAAAAATATCTGGATTTGAAACAGTTTTGAATTCCTGCAGAAATTAGGGTTAGGGTTTCGGGTTTTAGAATTAGGAAAAACAACAAGAACTAGGGTTTAAAGTAGGATTCAGGGGCTGGGGTTGAGGCCGAGTGTTAGAGGGATTAAGGGGAAGGTTCGGCTGCAATATGGGGAATTTCTGATGGCTGAATATGCCTAACCAGAAATTAGGGTTTCTTAGGTTTATGGTGATTAATGGGGAATTAGGGTTTAGGGTGATGGGAAGGGGCAGCAGCTTAGATCGAGTATAGGCAGGGGTGTGAGGGGGCTGTGGACTGAAGCTGGTTGGATTCTGATGAGGGATGAGTGTTTAAAATAACCTAGATGATCTAGGGTTTCAGAAATTCAACTAGAAATCAAGAGGGATCGAATGGGCGGAAAGAGGAATGGAACAGAAATTTAAATTTAGACTTACAGCAGATATCCACGGCAGCAAATCTAACACTAAAGGATAGAACCACCTTCACAAGGAAAGCCTCCCAGCCGTCACGGCGTAAAGAGTCGCAGGATTCCACCCACCCTTCCACCTTGATGTACCCACAAGGATGCAAACACTCTTGAAGAGCAAGGAGCAGCAGCAGCAATCGGCCAGCAGCAGAAAACAGTGTTTTAATTCAAATATCAATATGTGGGGGAGCCTCCCACGATCCCTTTATTTATAATAAAGGCCTAAGGCCAAATCCTATTACAACTTAAAGGCCTCTCCTTCACAAAATCGTGGAAGGGAGAGGTTTAAATCTAATTGGACTAATTTAAAACTTAAAATGTCCTAACTACCCCTACTAACTTAAAATAAAAGAATATAACTTAAAAACAACTAATTTAAAGAAGATTCCATAGCAGCCAATAGGATATAAGAACCTATTAACCAATAGGAACACTTCACTTAAATTAGACCCATTGAACCAATTGGATGCAACCAATTCTAACCCGGTTCAATCGAAAAACAAGAAAATAAACTAAGTATGGAAAATATAAATCCTAACCTACGGCTCCCTAGTCAAACCCTAGGTTCAGGGTTTCTTTTTCTTCTTCTTCTTCCTTCTTGGAGCTGCATCATAGAGTCTACCAACAGTGTGGTGATTTGATAGATGGAACAAGTGAGGAAAAACTTACCACTGAAGAATTTGGACTAAATTATAAACAAAGGAAAAAAATAAGAAGAAGAAGAAGAAGGATATGGTTGAGCCTCCCACTCGAACCTAGGTTAGAATCCCACTAGGGTTTCTGCGTCTCACAGTTTAACAGCATAACAGCAATTCTTTTCTCAAACTTCATATCACGGGAGCTGACACAACCCCTCTCTTGTATTAATAGCCTTCAAATCCTCTTCTTGCATGGGAGGAAACCACTTACAAATTGGAAACTAAATAAAGTAAAAAACTGTCCTAATCTAGATTACATAAAAAATAGTAACTTAAACTAAATAAAATCTTGAAACTGAAAGTGAATTAATGTGTAGTAATAACTAAAATAACAACTACTATTACATAAAGAATCTTTATCAAAATAGAAACTAACTAAAAGCTATTAAAGTCCCCCACGCAAGGACTGTAACTTCTCCAGAAAATATCTCCATGTAATCAAGAATGGGTCCCACAGAATATTTTCAAGGAATTTTTTTTGGGTAACATTTTCAAGGAATTCTTTTCCATGCAAGTAACTAATGGGCCCCACAAACATGACCAAATAATCCTTAAGAACTGCTGGACAATGACAGAAATAGGGCCTGGTTTATGGTCTTAATAATATTAGAATATGGGCCCACAAACACTGGATCAATGAGAACAAAATCTGGACAGGCTTCTCCCATCAATCTACATCACATGTCCTGCAAGTTTTGCATCTCTATCTTAGATTTTCTGCAGTATCAATGTCTTCCATGCATTTTTTTGTGCCTCTCTTGAAGTGGCATTGTCATTTGCCAGTACTCCCTCACTACAGATAGTTTTAACCTCCAATTTTACTGGTCTTTATGGTCAGTGCCTCATGTAGCGAAAATGGCAGGGGGACCCAAGCACCTGCAAAGTGGTCTAGAGCAAGCACTTTCACTAATTAAATGCTAACTAAGGCAGAAAAGGGCAAAAGAATTAAGAGAAAATATGATCCTCAAGTGACCTCCATTATTAATTTAAGAGCACTTTATAGTTGAAGATTTGGGGGAAAATACCCTGAATATGATCTTACAGCAATCCTCAAATAAATAGCAGTATTTGAAGATTTTTCCCCCCCGATATTTTCTTAGTACGTACATATTAATGGAAGAAGGGTTTCTGGTCTGCCAGTCCCCATTCAAAGTCTTGGTGGGGTGCCTTACTTCTGCCACGTGGCAGATCGGATTGGGCTGAAATTTTGTGGACAGGTAGACCCAAGGTTCCTAGATATCCAATGGTCGAATTTGTCATTTGACCCTTCTATGTGGTAGAATTAGGTGTTTAAACCAGAGACACCCTTACCTGGTCTGTCAACCAAGGATACTTTTGCCTAAATTTAATAATAAAATTAATATATGATCTCCTTGCTTCACCCAGTTCCTTTAAGTCTTTAACCACTTTGATAGTAGTTTGTGAATTTCCTTCTTTCCTCCTGAAACAAGATAGCTGGATTTTCTTTAGCATTGGATTGTTGTTGTCTTGATTCATTTAATTCATTATTGAAGAATGGCAAAATTATGAAACAAAAAGGAGTAGAAAATTGTTGTTTAAAAATGGGTCAAAAGAGGAGATGATTGGTTGGAGATGCTTCATTTATGAATTATTGATCTATCTATTTAACAAGTTAAATTTTGTGTTTCAGTTCGGTGGACAATCATTTGGTACCACTGGAATGGCATTCAATTCACAAGAAACAAGGGAATTTGGTCAAGAATCACCACAGGAGTGGCTGCACATGCAGGTTGGTAGCGGTTTTGAAAGAGCAACATAGTTCTAGGAAATCCTCATCAGTTGGCAATAAGGGCATCAAACAACCTGTTCCCTCCATTATGACCGTCAACAAATATTTCCCCATGTCTTAATTTATCGTGGGACCTTATTATTGTTTTCAACATCTGGTATGGAGCTGTTTCTTTGTTTATACGCGTGAGCTTGAATTGAAAATTTGAGCAGCCTCCATTACTGTGTTGGAAAATCCATTCTTTTACCTTCATATATCATCTAACGGGAATTTCCTTTTCTCTGTTGTATCGGTAAACTTAATTCAGAACTTTCTTCTATGAATAGTTCCTGAACTTTTTTCTATGACCTAACCAAAGAAGGAATTTTTCTTAGTTTCTAAAGGCTTCTCTCTTGTATTAATCTTGCTTTTGATTTTTTGCACTCAGGAAGTTCAGGGCTCAATATATTGTTCTTTGTTCAGTTCTGTTTGGTTTCTTCATGCCCATTATCCTTCTTCCTCGGATGAAGTTTAGTAATACTAACTCAACTGTACACAACTCAACTGAGCCTTTTTTTTTTAATCTAAAAAAATGTAAATGAATATGTAAAAAAGGAAAAGTCTTACATGGGAAGGGAAAAATGTGACATCACCTTTGCTTTCTCGTGAGGACACTGATTCGCCATGACAGTGGTCTAAATATTTGATTGTGTTCTTCTAAATCAGAGTGTATTCAGTGGAATAATGTTTTCAAATACCAAGGGGTGATGTGACCTATTCTACTTCATTTTGATGCTGGGTACAGGCCTCATGAATGTGCTTTTTTAAAAGAAATAAATATATACAATAGGATCAATTAAATTAAGGAAGAAAAATTGTCTTATGTTGAATAATGCCTTAGTATGGATAGACCATAACTATCCTAGTTCATCATACATAATACCAAAAATGCATTTTTCATTTTAAATTTGCAAATTGACAATTCTTCATGACATAGTAAGTTAACAATCATCCAGAAATTGGTGGTGGGTAAGAGAAGGGTGGGTGTGTTGGGGGGGGGAGGGGGGGGGGGCATGACAAATACCATACTCTCTGTGACTGTTGCCAAGAATTCCCCCCCCCCTGGGTAGAGGGTGGGAAGTAATTGACTTGATGTCCTATCCTGTTTGATCGGGGTTTAATCTATTACAAGGCTTCAGTGTACTGGGCTTCCTTGTCAATCGAGCTTCTTCAGGTGCTGATTCCAGTAGAATGAGTCAATGAGATACCCTCACTACCAAAGCTCTGATCTGCTCCTTGAGAAACTTTTATCCTCCTTGTGGCCTTGTCTTTCACACTTGTTTCATCAAAAGAAGCACAAATTTGTTTATTAATTATTATTTAAACAAGTTGTGTCCCTGAAAATGAGGTGCACACTTGAGGCATCAAATGCGCAAATGTCTCATGTGAACACATATAGTAGAAACATCCCCCCTTGGCACCTGTTGTATGTTTATGCCTTTTAATAAGCTCCATGGTGTTCTCTGATTGCCTCATCCCAGGGTGTCCCTCAAGGCACATACACCCTGAGCACATCTGAAATCCTTGAATTGGGATAACTGATTATTCATACCTGGACTCTTGTTCCTACGGACTTCAATCAGGGACTCTTGCATCTGAGCAGTGTCATTTAATACCTTTACTTCTTATAATTGGAACATATCAAATATTCCTTTTTTCCTTCCGTAGATGTGGAATTTTCTCAGTAAATTTCTTTTGGGAACTTGTTTTTTTGCTACCTTTTGGAATATGTTGGTATTGGCTTATCTTTTGGTATGGTTTGTAAACATCTATTTTTTTGTGTTCCCCCCTCCCCCCCGGGTGGTTATTAGTGATGTAGTAGAGTGTAGGGACCATTGAAATAGGACTTCTCTTTTCAAGTCTGTTGGTCAAGTGGATTTCCTATGAGGGTAAGTTGATATTAATTTTGTTCATTCTTTTAACTAATATATTGTTGTAATTTCTGAAATCAAATGTATACAATGCTTTCTTGATCTTCTTCAATGCTTATTAGGGTCATCTCTCTTGGAACTATGTGTTAGGTCTTTTGCACTTATGCGATATAGAAAGTGTTTTTAGAATTTTGCACCCAAAGTTGTTGGGATTCATATTTGAGTATTGTTAGTTTTTACTGTTATCCTGAGTTAGTTTGGACACTTAAGAAGTTTTTTTTCTTTTATTTTTATTTTTTTGGCTTGATTTTGTTACCAGTACTGTTTGTCAAACCAAAATTTTACAAGTTACATTGGAAATACCAAATATTTAGAACAGAAACCAAAAATAGTTTGAAGGTTTCATTGGAATCAAATGAAGTCAAAAGTTCAAGTTCAGTAGAAATCTCCAAAATTTAATCCCATGGATAGATTTTCTTTCTACCTATCTGTTGAACCCAATGCCTAGCAAATGTGATGTGCTCCAGGAGAGTTATGGCCAAAATACTGGTAGGCTATAATTTCTATGGCACATTTTTTCTTTATGGTAACTTGTTGGGGACTTGCACCTTAAGATTTCTCACATGCCCAAACATATTCTGGTGGACATGTGTGGCAGGGCAAGATTTCTCACATTTTTTTCCTTTTTATGTCCTGCACATAAAAGATACTTGACTAATGTCATTCTTGATTAAATGTGTTCACAGTTTGAAGAATAAACCTGAATTTATGAGTATGGGCATGTGTTGCCCTTTGTTCCGCTTCCCATTAACTTGCTCTTTGACTTGTGTCATATAATATTCCTAAGACTGTACATCATTAGTAACTTTGCCTTTGAAGACTACTTGGAATGTCCTATTCTGTAGTTATATTCAAGTGTGAACGGTCCATAAAGTATGTGGCCATGTTCCTATTTCTGGACTTTGACAGGTTGCCATGTCCATGCTCAATATTCTTGCCTGCATAGTGCTGCTGGCTAGGTATCAGTCTATAACAGTATGTATCTATTTTGGTGTGTTAGGAGTCTTGTTATGAACTCCTTAAACCTCTACTACTGTCATGATTCAATTTCCTATATGCCAATACCCACCAAAGTAACTAGTAATTGCACATCTTTAGTTTGTTCATCCTTACCTAGAATCTTAAATGGCACCCTTGCCATATCTAAAGCTTACCAGCTTTTTATTTTAACCTTATGCTGAGTTTATAAACATCTTTATCTGTCTATAATCCAACTTATGTAGGACTTCCTATGCTTTGACTTGGCCTCATTAAAGCTTTATTTTTATTCTTTCTGTGACTTTATTTATGAAGCCCCAGTATGTGGGGTATGCTGTGTTGTGCTCCATCCTTGTGCTATAACTTAAAACTCTCCCCCCCCCCCCCCCCGAATTGTTATCACCTCCAATTCCTGCCCCCTCCAATTTCCTCTAATTCCTCACATAGGAGTGGAAATGACCACCCTACACCCTGCCCGAACACTGCCCTAGGTGGGGTAGGGTGGTCATTTCTGCTCCATGTGAGGAATTGGAGGGAATTGGAGCGGGCAGCGAATTGGAAGTGATAAAATCCCCACTCATAGTTTAGCTGACTATATTGTCTCAGACCACGAAAGGCCCTTTTTAAGTCCCACTTTTCATCCTCTTTTCAAATCAAAATTACTTCACAGGCTCCATTTTTTACTTTAGTATCCACTAGCTTTTATATTGAGCACAAATAATTTAAGCCCCACTAGCTAATCTACCACCAAACCTCTTTTTGTGATATGTTGCCATTTTCTATGTGTGTTATCCATAGAACCTCCTCCCACTCTGTTAACTGAGCTGGCTATATTGTCTCAGATGCCACATTACCTTCTTTCAAGTCAGTCCCACTTTTCATCTTATTTCAAGATGAAATTACTCCCGAAGACACCATTCTTTACTTTATGATTCCAATGCCTTCCATGAGCATAAATAATTTGAACTGCCGTTCCATATCCTTGGAACAAATATCCAATGAAATTTGAAAATCCATGTTGCATTTGTTAATATGAATGTAGGATTATCAGGTAGACATATTTTTAAGATCAAGGTATCCGAGGCCTCATCTTAGGTTGTTGTTTTGGTTGCGTTGGCCTGTTGTTGACCAAGATGAGCTACCATTGTGGGTTTTTTTTTGTCATGCTTTGTGTGCTTTTACACTGCGTCTTACTGCAGTTTATTATCATCAAGTTCAAATTGAAAAAATGTGTATTACTAAGACTTCAAATGATGTTAATGCTTCAAACAACTTTCAGAAAATATTTGATTTTTTACACATTTGGTGTCAAATTGTCCTTGTGCTTCAAGTATTTTCCATGGAGTTTGGGCCCAACCACACTTACACATGGCAACATTCATCGGTGTGTACAGTTGGTGTGGGAATCCCTCCCTCGTGTATTATCATCAAGTAGACTAAGGCTGTGTTTGGTATGCATTTTAGGTAGAGAATGTGTTCTGAGAAAATTAAAGTGCCGTTTGTAAGCATTTTTCGTTCTTGGATTCCAGAATGTGCCAGAGATTGTAGTCTATTTTGGAACGGGCTTTTTCCCCCATTTCACATTCTCTTTCTTCCTCGTGATTTTCATTCCCATGAAACGAGCTCCTCTTCCTTCCTCTCCCTTTTCTTTTCTTTTTCTTCTTCATGGTCCTGGCTCAACACTGTCAACCTCAAAACTTATAATCCGTGGACGGGTGTCAAACCACTGGTGGGCATGAGGTTTTCAGGCTGAGATCAAGGTTTAGAAGGGGGCAAAGGTTCAAGAAAGGCAATTGTTGCAGAATGCGGTGTAGATCAATGGCAAGTTGAACTTCTTCTTGACTCAGGCAAAGTGGGAGACAAGAAGGAAGAGATTAAGGGCAAGGTCAAGGTTCAGTTGCAGATTTTTTAGAATTTTATGCAAGCTGAGGTTGCAGAGGCCAATGCTGATCTGGCGACTTCAAGGCATATGCTGCAATCCTCGTCGCAGGCTTCCTGAATTTCCCCTTCCCCAAAAGCAGTAGCTGAGGGCCAAACAGGAAAATGAAACTAAAATGACCAAACAGGAAAATTAAGAGAAATGAGTAAAAGATTGCTCCTAGACTTGAGAAATAACTGTCGAAATAAAGATTGAGCTTGGATTCCAGGGAAGGATTGCTCGAGATCCATCCTCGTCATCCCTGCCAAGACATGTGATTCTCTTCTTCGTCCTGGTCTACATGATGACTTTACTCTGACCTGCCTTACCTGGGCACAACAATCTGATTATGCGTTGCTCACTTGCCTCAATAGGAGATTCAATTCCTTGATAGCAAGCCACTTCCTCTATGGAGTTGGATGGGAGAGAGTTGTCCGGTGGTCATTTTTCCGGTTGTTGGAATGGGATAGAGTTGTCCAGCGCCAGCGTCAGAAATTCTAGTCCTCACCAACGCAGCTTGGAGGCTCAGAGTAGATGTTGCCCATTAGATGTTCAATAAAATGCATGAAGGATTTTAAAATAAATGAATGCATTTTGGCTAAACGTGTATCAAAACAATGTTCTCATTCTCACCCAAGAATTCATTCTGTATTCTGAGAATGGGAATGCATACCAAACATATCCTAAATATTAACATAAGTATTAACTTAAATTGAAAGGTCCTAAATGAAATCCATTTTATCCAATCCCCAATCACCCTAAAGCCTTGGGAGCTTTCTTGCGAGACTCTCCATGGATGTAATCAAAGTTATCCGGTTTGTCCTTGTTAACCTCTCTCTCTCTCTCTCTCTCTCTCTCTCTTTCTCTGTGGATTATGGTTCCATTGGGCTGTCAATAAGCTTTATGAGAGCTAAGTTTTGCTGGTAGTGAAATGAAATAAAGTAGGTTATGAAATAAAGTAGGTCATTCTATATCCTAGATATGTACATTACAATAAACTGATGATACAATGCTGATGAATTCCAAACACATAAAACCAGTTTGAATAGATTACTCTTGGTATTGAACTTTGGATGATGAGCTTCAAGAATTTGGCGTTGACCCAAATTGATCTATTATGGGCTCAGGCCAGGCTTAGCCTGGTCATCTCCAAGCTAGCAAAACCTGTTCTGACCCAACAGAAGGTCACGAATCTGTTTCCAATGGTTTCATGGTCTTCATAAAGAAATCCAGGTGAAAACCTATTCCGGCAGCTGTAAGATGAATACTCGTGATAAATTGTTATGAGATTCTTGTATGCTTGGGATTCAATTAAACATTGATCAGTTTCCAGTGCTCCATTTTTACACATTCTTCATCTTGTCCTCTAAAAGATGATACAAACCTTAGTGGAACAACCACTAAATTCTAACAGTATCCCATTTCTTTGGTACCTTACTTCCTGATCTTATTCAGAGGTGAAGTTCTTAACATTGGGTTCTTCCAGCTATCAGCACAAAGCCCTCTCTCAACCAATGGTCCAAGAATCATAAGTTCAACTGAAATGTTGAAATCTGCTACAATAAGCTCATGACCGATGTCTTACGAGAGCATGAACTGAGAGATTAACCAGATTACATATACACAGTGATGTGAAACAATTATAAAATCAACTTGAGGGTTGTACTGTGCCATATGAGCTTCCTCCTTGATTCAAACTACTTCCACTTGACTGGAAATGGGAAACCGCCATCCAGACCACACGTAGCAACAGGATCACAAAGAAAACTACACCTCCAAGCGTGCAAATTACCTGTAGATGACATTCACCACTCATTTCAGTTGATAGAACCAGAGAAACTTCATACCTGATTCTTAATCAAGACTCTTGAGGTTAATGCTTCTTCTCTACAATTGGGAGGGAAACTGGGAAGGGTTTTACTTGCATATATCTGGATAAAATACACAATCGTCGATCTGGTTCCAAGATTAGAAGCTTTTGAGTGGGGGCAGTAACAGGGTTGATTAAATGGGTGACCAATCCCACCCCATTGTTTGGTATGGCCTTATCAATTTTCAAGTCAATTTTTGGTACTGGTTTTTATCCTGTGGGACTTCAGGTCAAAATAAATCCTGCTTATGATTATTCATGGCCCTTTTATTCTTCTATTTTCTCATTAAGAGAATTTCAAACTATTATTTGATGCCCTGCCCCAACCCAGTTGGCCTCTGACTTCACTCTTGGCCCTTCCATATCAATTAAGATTGCACATAAGGTCACTTGGATCAGTTTTGGGCTTTGCTAAAACCCATACAGGACTCACCCTGTCCTGAGAGAAATCACTTCTATTGTCCACAATGAATCCTGATAAGAGAACTCTTAAACTCCAAATTACAATGTTTGTGTCTAACCAATACCTCAAGAAGCGCTTTAACAACAGAAAGCGAAGTCAGAAGAAGAACTCCATCCACTGCAAAAGAAACCTGAATGTTCCCAAAAAAACAAAAAATTCACAAACTCAGACTGCAAATAGGTTGGCACTTCAAAGTCAGGATTAACAGAGTATAGCATGCTTGCTGAAAGCTACCAATATTTTACTTGTAATGGTATCATAATCTCATTTTACACATGTTTCTTTTGATACGGTCGTTCCCTTCTTAATTTTAATGTTATATTCCTTCTTTGAAAATATAAATTAATAATCATCCCTTCCTTTCTGCTTCTTCATCTAATCTAGCTGAGAAATAAATCAGAATTTGTATTTCCCCCTTAGTTTCTTCTGCTTTTCTGATTAAGTTGACTTTTCACGAGTTTCGCCTTTTATAGTGCACGAAGTACTCCACTGCTGCTCTGGTTTAATTTAGGTATCCTTCCCACGCTTCTCATTCCATCAAATAGTCAAATGTGTCCAGAAGAGCTTAATATCATGCACTTTCTCTTGCCACCCCTTTCCCACTCTAAATAAATTAAGCTGTGTTTAGTATGCATTCTTGGAATGTATTCTAAGTTGATAATGCACTCCAAGTGATCATACCAACCACAGCCTTGTCTTCCACCCATGATCCACTATTTATTCAACGTATATTTGTCATCTCATTTTCTCAACCTCAACATTTTGTAGTCCCGAGCACCCCACCCCGTGAAGATCTCAACTCTAAATTGTGGTTAAAGAAAATGAATTATACATCAAAAGCGTTTGAAATTGTATAGTGGACTTTTTTGAAATGAAGGTTGAGTTTGGCATGATTTCTTGTGTTGTGTTTGATATGCATTCTCAAAATAGATTTTAGGTCTAGAATACACTCTGAAGCAAGAGAATAGAGAGAAATCGGGTTTCAGAATACATTCTAAACCTAGAATGTTGGTTTAGAATGTATTCAGAGAATGCATACTAAATCACAGCCTTGGAATGCATTATCGATCTAGAATGCATACCAAATGTAGCATGGTTTACTTCTTGAGAACAATGAAATGACTTCATTCATGTACAGCATGGAATATTGGGATCCTATACTATTTAAGTCCTGGTTTCTACTTTCTCCAATCTGTAAATGACTCCATCAGTTTAACAGTTCGTACTGCACATAAATGGCGTAACAGAGCCTTGAGCTGATGGTAATATCCTATGGGGAAAAAACCCAATTGGTCAAAAAAGAGAGAGAGAGAGAGAGTGCAAGAGTTGGAACAAACTCAGTAATCGTGAACGAATTTTTAAACCTATCAGCTCAATTTCAATAGTCTTCAGTTCACAAAGTACTCAATTAGAGTTCTAAACGAGGGGGATAATAGAAAGGAGCTAAAACCATACCAGCTGCGGAGCTATTGCATGGGGCAATATCGAACGCGTGGCCTTCTTAGCTCTCTTGGAAACCTTTCTGAATATGCTCTGCATAAACCTAAAGAGCAAATCCACACTACTGTCGGAGTCATCTTCCTCGCTTTCATCCTCTATTTCATCATCACCGCCGAAGAAAGCTTCCCCTATCTCTTCTGTTTCTCTTCCCGAAGAAGCGTTCGGCTGCAGACATCAGTTTTCATCATTCTTGATTTCTCAATTTTGTTCCAGAGCTTAAGGTTCATCTAACTGAAGCAACAACTATCAAAATGCACAACAGAGAGAGAGAGAGAGAGAGAGAGAAATAGAGAGAAAGAGAGAGACCTTTCCATTGCAAATACGGCTTCCATGGCATCTTTTGTATTTGAGATGGAGGAAGGAGGGACGAAAAGCGAGGTGAGAGAGCGTGAGATTTATGGGGCTCAATTGGGAACAGCATAGATTGGTAGATGGGAGCACGAGATGTGGAAGCAGGTAGGATACTGCTGCACCTGCCATCGCAAATAAATCTATCTATGGCTTAAAAAAACCTTCGTATTATGCTGCTTCCATGGCAATATGGCATCTGTTGTAATGCTTTTGCAGAAGATTGTCGCGAGCTTAAAAGCACAAAAAATCTCACGTCTGGTTGTCTGGGAAGGGTTATGAAAATCAGAATCGAGGTTTGAATCGGTCAGTAACGATTCTAATCTAAATCATCCGAAATCGTTTGGAATCAACTGGAATTGGTCGGAATCGTCTGGATTGGCCACAGACTCACAGCCTCTCCGATCCAAATAAGCGATGCAATTCCGATTTTTTTAATCGTCAGGACGGGAGTCTAACGCAAAGTCGCGGTTCATAGATTTGAGAGCGGATTGGCCGAGTCCAGGTTTCCATTTAAAAATGGGTTTTTTTTTTAAACCCTTTTTACCGTTTGCCCATACCGATTCATCGATATCGGATCGCTCATGGATCGAGATCGGGAAGATCGGGCGAATCCGCCAATCCGATACCAATCACTTAAACCATGATTCCAGCCGGTGCTTCCAGGCCATTCTAATTGATTCTTGCCGATATTTAATTGATATTGACTGATCCCGATCTCTCGGAATCATGGAGCATAAAATCTTTGGCAAAAGTTTTCGTGCACGGTCGTGTATGGTGCACGATCATGTCTTCAACCGTTGGATGAGGATGAGGATGAGGAACCGTGTATTGTACACGATCATGTTTATCCAACGGCTGAAAGCACGATCGTGCACATGCATGGCCGTGTATGAAAACTCTCCCCAACTTCTTTCAAGAAAAAAAATACATAACAGATAGGGAAAAAGGAGCCAAGTCTGGGAGCACGGCCCTTGTGCCTACGCCCCAGCTAATGGGAGAGCACACGCAGGCCTCGTGTAGGGGATAGGGGCACAATGGTCATTTCATATGCCCTTGTGTCTAGACGCAAGGGCCACAATCCCCAACAGAGAATCCTCACCCCAAAAAAATAATATTAAAAAAAAAGTTTAAGATAATGGTTGCATCTAGAGGCAACTCCTCTTTTTTTTGTGTGTGTGAGACTGACTTACCACGAGGCATTGCATTAGGGGAAAGCTTTCTTTTACCCCAAGAAAGGTTAAGCCATCATCTTAGGGTTCTAAAACATCGATCCTCTTCTTATTGGACAAAATCAATAATACCCTTCTCTTGATGCGCAATATCTTCTCCCATCCATTCAAAAGTCGCAGACAAAGGATTCCCCATTGCCATGGCTTAAGGAAAACTCGATTTCATTACAGAATCTCAAACTGACGTTGATCTTAGTAGGAGTTCGTAGAATTTCATGCCCACACATTTAGAATGTTACTTTCTAAATGGATAAAGAGGATATAGCCCGTGGGCTGGGGTTCCACGATCCGAAGTTGCATAATCAGGCCTCGTTGGCCTAGCGCTTACTTAAGGAAGTTGATTCACCTTGGGCTATATTAGTGAAATCATTATGCTATCCCAACACTTATTTTATGCATGCTCCTATGGGTTTTAAAGTCTCTTGGGCGTGGCGAAGTATACTTGAAGGGCACAAAGTTCTTATTGTTGGTTTGATTTGGCAGGTGGAAACTAGAGATCAAATCAAACTTTGGGATGACAATTGAGTGCCTTCTGCACTAGGATTTAAACTGCAGCACCCAAAGCCCCCAAATGGCCTACTTACTTGGGTTACCGATATTATTGATCAACCAAATAGGAGATGGATCACTGATCGTATCGAATCTACCTTTCATATTGATGATCATAGAGCTATTCTTCGGATCCCCCTATCCTTGTTCCCAAAGGAAGACATGCTGCAATGGGGAGAGGCCAAGAATAGTCAATTTAGTGTGAAGTCGGCTTATCATTTGTTTTGCGATATGGTGAGTAGTAGACAAAATCAAAGAGCTTCCACATCTCACACTTGTAGCACTAATTTGGATCCACCCCTAGTCTGTGGAAGAAAATTTGATATTGCAATATCTTGCCAAAAATCAAAAACTTTCTTTGGAAAGCTTGGAAAGCTTGCGTTGGAGGCCTAGCAACTAGAGCAACTATATTTCAGTGGTGAATCTATCTTGATCTGTAATGCCAGCAGTGTGGAGCCCTAATGGAAAATATTGAACACATTTTGTTTTCCTATAGCTTTGTGAAAGTTGGGTGGTTCGGTAGTCTTTTGGCCTACATTGCACCCATTGGTTAGGACCATCATCATGTAAATCAGTGTCTCCATGTTCAATTATTAGAGAATTCGGACACAAAATTAGGTGCATCCAATATAAGAGATTTGATGGAACAACACTCACCAAGATTCATCACAATATACACATTTTAACATTCATTTGGACTCTTATGAATCATTCAAATATCATTTCAAATAACTTGAATAATACAAAGATCAAATGATTAAAAATACACACATGAAACTTGTACTATGATTTATTTGTTTATTTAGTAGTTATTGTGACAATGAGGAATGTGAGGTTTCAAATTCATGAAAGATGAGTAGTTGGTGCATTGGAATTAAAACCATCCAGTTGTGCAGCGTACACTGCCCTGGTGTCCTGACATAGGAGTGCGTAAAATGACCGCCACATGACCCCCTAGAACCCCGAAAATGATCAGGGGTACAGCAGTCATTTCATGAGCTGCTGTGATAGGGCGCATGGGCAACGTGTCTGGCGCGTGAATGGACTGCATTCTTTCTGCCTAAAAAGAAATTATCTAATCATAGATTCTATAAAAAAAAAAATTGGGGTAATAGATTCTGTAATTTCCACAAAACCCACATTCTTCAATGATGGATTTAGGAGATTAAGGCTATGTTTGGAAGCCAAGAAAAGAACCCTACCATAAAAAAAAAACCAAGAATATAAAAAAAAGAAGGAAAATTACATGATTAGCTACTTTTGGGTTTTCATTTACAAAACTGTCCACTCTATGTTTGAGTTAACAAAAATAGACAAAAACAAGTTAAGGTTTACAAAACTGGACAAAATAGTGCCTCTCCCTCCCAAAATTACTTTTTTAGACATTTTAACCCTGCCATTGTCTTCTCGCCCAGGCATCCTCTGTTCCCTGCAACCCACTCCTGTCCCCGCCACTGCCATTCTCTGCTACCCAAACCCGCCCCTCCCTTCCCTTCCCTGTGATTACCCAGGATGCCTAGGTGAGAAGGCAATGGCAGGGGTAAAAATGTCTAAAAAAGTAAGTGAGGGAGGGAGAGACACTATTTTGTCCAGTTTTGTAAACTTTAACTTGTTTTTGTCTATTTTTGTTAACTCAAACATACAGTAGACAATTTTGTAAATGAAAACCCAAAAGTAACTATTCATATAATTTTCCCTAGAAAAATTGATTTTTTTGGTAAAACAAAAAAAAAAAAAAATTTTGAAGAGAAAGATGGCTAGACACGTAAATCAATCATTACATCATCATGATTTTGTCTTATTGTAAAATAGGTCCAGACTTGACTTGACTTGTCCTATTCAATCACGGAATCACTGTCTCCGATTTCTTGTTGCGAGGTATCCTCCCAAACATGTTTTGAGCTATCGGTATCAAATTGTCCGTATCGATATTGCAAGCCACCAATCCTTTAGACCATGTAGATACTGAATTAGTGAAACAGGATGGACTAGGGGTAAAACAAGCAAGCAACCTTTTTTTTTTTTTTGAAAACTAAGCGTAAACTTGTTCGATATGAGGTGATCCATGCCAATACATATCGGTATCGTATCAACTTTGGAGGTGATTGATACCCGATCTGATACCATGCATTAAAACCATGCTCCCAAAGTCCCAATCCCAAAATTGCATTTGGATCCCATGTTTTTTTTGGTAAGGATTGAATTTACTTATGATAAGCATGTGTACAACCAGTAGCTTCACTTTGAAGAATGGTCAAAAGAGGACGGCCTCAGCGCAATGGTCAGGTTGCTTGGCTCCATTGCAACCTAGTTGTCGTAGGTTCGAATTGGATAACAACAACCCTATAAAAAAAAGGGAAATTTTATGAAACACCCCCTGAAAATGGGTCGAAACTCAGATCACCCCCTAAAATTTGAAAATACTCAGATCACCCCTTGTAATAGAGCCCAATACTCAGATTACACCCTACCGTTAGTCAACTGATGAAGTCAAATAGTTAAATTTATTTAAAACCCTAAACTACCCTTGACCAGTATATAATTACTATTTTACCCTTTAATCTAAAACCCCCAAAATCTATCTTCTTCCTCACATGACCTGCAACTCAATCTCAAGTAGACGAGTCGCCGTCGTCTTCTTCCTCGCAATCCAAAAATCGCTTGTAGTTGCACCCAAAAACTGGTTCTTGGGGCTATTGACCTCCACCAGCTCTCTCCGGCCACGACCATAGCATGGAACCAGCACGACAAAACTGTTCTCCGTCTCATCGTCACTCAGGAAATCAACAACCACCCAATCGACCAATGGATACCCCCTCTCTGGCTTCCTCTTTCAAGCTCTACACAGAACGAAAACCAGAGGAGAACGGAGGAGAATCCCTGGCCTCTTCCCTCTCTCGATTTCAAGCTCCAGAGAATACGAAAACCAAAGGAGACCCCTTTCGATCTCTGTAATGGAGAAAAAGCCTGGGGTTTTCAAGAAATTTAATAAGCGTCCATGGCCATTGTGATTCAGAATCTACCCTTTCCAATGGAGACGCTTAGGTTTTCAGCTCTCTCTCGTTGACGACATTCTCTTTAGGATCGTTTCACTATTTGAAGCCATCTACCTCGTTTCCACTCTCTGCTTCTTCTACCTCTGCTGCGGTTGCCACTTTTAATTCCATTCTTTATCAGTTTCTAGGAACAATCTCAGTTTTGTTTCTGCAAATTTATTTTTTTTTTCTTTGTTATTTAACAATCGAAGAGAACAATCACTGAGATCAATCGAAATTCCTGTAGATCTGCCCGATTCTAGGTATGACCCCAACCCAACCCCCCCCCCCCAAAAAAAGGGGGAAAATGTAAAAAAATAAAAAGAAGAAACCCTTTAATGAAATCGTAGGAAACGATGATTTTAGTGACTCAGAGGCTCAGATCACCAACCTGCTCAATCCCCGCCAAATGAGAGAGAGAAATCGCAATGATTGCAGGGGATCGGTGAATCGCCATTTCTGGTAAATCCAATTGTGCGGGTTGATGTTAGGGTTTATATTAACACTAAAACCCGCGAGAATCACATTCCGAGGGTTTTGTAGGTGTCCCATTGACATACCCTCTATGCTCCACTTCGATTTGCAGACATATGGATCAAAAAGGCCTTTTTCCGCTCTCTCCCTTTGATTTTAAACTACAGTTAGTCGTTCCTCTCTCTCTTCACTTTTTTTTTTTTAAAGCAAATCAGCATTAAAGCAGCTTTATTTATATGAAAGGCTATAAGTCATACCCCACGATTGATTGAGTTGAGTAAATTTGGCTTGATGCCCCCAATCTGTGAGATTCATATTTTTGCGACTGTGAGGTACTGAGGTGGGATGCTTTGCAAAGTCGATGGGATGCTGATCCAAGCTTGAGTGAGAAGCTCAAGTCATATCTTTGATGTGGATCAAAGGTTCCAGCAGAAGTATTTCCATAAGAATAAGAAGGGCTAGCCCAGCCAGCCTCGGGCAAGTTGTAGAAATGGAAACCCCCTCTCTCGCTTCCCTCTTTCAAGCTCTACACAGAACGAAAACCAGAGGAGAACGGAGGATTCCCGGGCAAGTTGCAGAGCAGAGAAGGGGTGGGGCGCTATTGGCCGGCGAGGGAGAAGAGAGGAGAGAAAGGAAAGGGTGGGGTATTTTAGGTTGAAGATGAAGGAAATGGTAGTATTGTAAATTTAATTCTAAAGTTTTAGTGCAAGGCTAAAATAGTCATTTTACAACAATAATTAACAGCAGACTAACACTGTTAGTGTAGAGGGGGTGATCTGAGTTTCGACCCATTTTCAGGGGGTGTTTCATAAATTTCCCTAAAAAAAAGGGGTTAAAACTGAGCAGTCGGTTGAGTTGCCCTTGACTCGGGTGAAGTCGAAAAAAGTCTTGTGGGATGTTTTTTAGAGAGAGAGAGAAACGTGCCCAAAAGTTTCTCTCTCTCTCTCTATTTTTTTCAGAAAAAAATAAAGAAAAAAGCAAAGAATCAGAAAACAACGAGGTGACGAGATGAAATGAAACAGCAAGGGAGGGAACGGAAAGGCAGAATGGAAAACGATCGCCCGTTTAAATCTTGAATGCCAGTTTGGCTTCTCTTCTCCTTTTGCATCTACATTTCTCCATGGAAGCACTGACAGAGCTCTGCGACTTAATATCTCAGAATCCCTCACAGTTCGCCGAGAAAATTGAATGGATTTGCGGCAGATGCCCTCCTGCTGGTTCTCTCTCCGTTGGATCTCATAGGTTAACGCGGCTACACCTCAATGCCGTTCTTGCGGTCGCGAGATTTATTTCTAAATGCCCCAACCACACCGAAACCCACCCTAGATCGCAGGTCATCGAGTTTCTTCAATCGATTCAGGGCTCGTTTCGTCAATCATTCTGGCCGCAGTCTTATGGGATTGATTCCATCTCTGCCTTTTACTCTAATTTCCTCGGTTATGTTGCCAAGGCGGCGGAGTTATCCCCTGATTTCGCCAAGGATGTCGCTGAATTTATGGGAGGGATCGTTATCAGTGCTGCTGCTATCGCCAATGACGAGGCGGGAATATCTAGGGTATTCTTGAATGCTGTGTCGCACAATTGCCCGCCAATTTTACCTGCTGATGCCGAGAAGCTGGTTTCTTGTCTTTTGGAGCAGTTCTCTGTTGCTGCTCCTATTACGCCCAGGGAGGCGGCACTTTCAAACTCAGAAACATCATCATCGCAGAGCTCGCCGCTTGTTACGCACCACTTGCAACCGAATGAGAGTACCAGCCCGGGCAATGAAGTGAGCAATGCCTCTGGGTCGTCGAGTAGCACGGTTTTGAGGGTTGCAGATGATATAACTATTGCGTCCTCGAGGGTTACGGCTGTGAATGGCGGCACCAGTGCCTGGAGGCGCAGTGTCGATCAGCTTGGTATGAATTTTGGGTACAATGATGGCGGAGGAGCAGGAGGCGCGGCCATGTTGAGGCAGCAAATTGCCTTTTTGGAAGAGGAGTCTGTGGAGAGCTTGGAAAAACAAGAGATCGCCTTCAGGTTGCTGTGGCACATTGTAGATAAAGTCCATCTCAATGACGTGCATTTGGACCTGGTCAAGATGGTTTCGAAGAAGCAGCTCCAATCTTCACTGGCTTTTATCAAGGTAAAACTCATTTTCAATTTGTCTGTCTGTTTTATTGCTCATATTTTAGTTATCCCTTCGCTTCCGGTGGAGAGAAATTGGACTTTCTTCCCAAACTTGAGTTATTTTCATGGTTGGTAACTGATCAGATAAGGAAGCGTGACTGGACAGAACAGGGGGCCCAACTAAAAGCTAGAATTGATACAAAGTTATCGGTTATCCGAGTTGCAGCCCAATTACATGTAAAAACTCTTGCATCCCTTGATTCGGATGGGAAATCCTCAAAGAGATTGTTGCTCGAGGCACTGACATTGCTCACCGATGTTGCGGAAGCTTGTTTATTCTCTGTGTGGAGGAAGCTGAGAATCTGTGAAGAGCTGTTCAGCTCCTTGCTTAAAGGTGTCGCACAGATTGCTGTCACTCGTGGGGGTCAGCTGTTAAGAGTTCTGTTTATTCGTTTGAAGCCTCTTGTGCTGACAACATGCGCTCAGGTACATCTGCTTTTCCAAGACTCAAGTTTGTTGCCAGACCTCAGGGTGTGAGTTGGTAAGATACTGTAATGTCATTTATACTGCGCTTCATGTACAGGCTGATACATGGGGAAACAGTCAGGGAGCCATGTTTGAGAGTATCACAAATACAATCTGTGAGATAATAGAATTTGGTTGGAGCAAGGACCGGGCTCCAATGGACACTTTTATGATGGGATTAGCTTCATGCATTCGTGAACGAAATGATTACGAGGAGCAGGCTAGTCTCTAATATTTCCTGTCCTTATAATACTTCTTTTTACTTTCGACATCTGTATGAAGAAAATGCTGATTATCAACCTTAAGAGGTGCCGTGGGTTAAATTCAGTCATTTTCTTTCTTGAATAATACTGTCTAATCTCTGTGCTTCAATTTCAAATGTCATGCAGGCAAAGGCATTTCTCCATGGCCAGTTAATGTTGGCATCGATATAATGCTATCTTTCTTGTTTATAACTTTTAAGTTTGGATTCAAAGGAATATTGCGAAAACTGTATGCTTACCTTTATTACACTATTGATGTCACAAGCTGTTTACAAGTACCATTGTTGGGACAATGTTTGTTTGAGATTGAGTTACTCTGATCCTTTTTTTTTTATGGAAAGATAATTTATGGATTAAAACGAGAAACAGGCAAATGCCTTACAAAATGAGGGAAGGAAATATCAGCCAAAAGGTGGTGATGCAAAAAGGGGGGGGGGGGGGGAGGGGAAGAAGAAGTCCAAAACTCTGAATTCCTAGAGAGAGTGCTATGAACAGCTAAAGCATCTGCTACAGCATTTCCTTGTCTCAAATTATAATGAAAAGAGACATGTTGGAGGTGATTAGCAAGGACGTAGCAATCTTGTATTGTATGCTGAGTACTCCTGGGAGCATCAGAACTGACTTCTTTACGCAAATTGATAATGAGGAGGTTATCACTTTTGTTTTGCTGGTGATAGAAACCTCTGTTAATAGCAATCTGCAATGCGTGTCTGACAGCAAGAGATTCTGCAACCATATCGAATGTGGAACCAATGAAGATAGAAAATCCCAACAGAAATCTCCCGTCAAAGTCATGGAACACGCCTTCAATTCCTGCCGGACCTGGACATCCGATACAAGACCCTTCGATATTAACTTAACTACATTAGGTGGCAGAGGAATCCAATGAATGAACAATGGTCAATAGATATAATAAGTTGATGATTCTTTACAGAACTCCTTGGCAAACGTTTGCATAGAAAAGCTAATGTAGATGGAGGATGAGCATTGGATTGGCGAATAACTTCCAAATATTTCGGCCAAATATGTCAAAGAACTCTAGTCATTAAAGCATTAAACCAATCCTTGGCTTGGTGATGTAAGTGGACTGTGAGGATGTTTGAAATCCATGTTGAAATGGAGCTATAAGAAGTGTTAATAAAACCAAAACCTGCAAGGTTCGAAACTTCCTGAGAAAAGCGACATGTAAGGAATAGGTGGTCCTCCTCCATCATCGGAGATGTGTGACAGAATGGACATTGATCAATGAGGTTGAATCCCCTTAGATTAAGGAGAGAAGGTAGTGGAGTCTTATCCAGCAAAAGTTTCCAAGTAAAGGAGTGAGCTTTAGGGGCAATGGGGATGTGCCAAATCTTCTACCAGAATCCAGATTGGGTTAACCACCATATCTGGTTCAGGTAAAGCAAGCCGATAAGCAGATGAGACCATAAAGAGATCTTTAGCTGAAGGAAACCAAACACAAGACTATAAGAGTCATCGCATGGAGAGATAGGAATCGAGATAGAAAGAATGCTCTCCGCATAATCTGGAGGCCACCAATGTCTAATCATAGAAGATTTCCAACACTTGAGAGATGAGTCAATAAAATCTGCCACAGTAGATGTTGCATGAGGAGGAAGAGGATATGAAACTGCAAGTGGTATAAATCCAGGAATCCAATGGTCAACCCAAAGATTGATAGACCGCCCATGCCCAACTCTGATGGACAATCCCTTAATAAGCAGATCCCGACCAAATAACACTGATTTCCAACTCCAGGACAAGTTGGACTTACTGGTTGCTTGAAAAGATGAACAATTTGGAAAATATTTAGTCTTCATCAACCTACTCTAGAGGGATTGATTCGGGTTGAGAAGCTCCCAGGCCTTCTAAGAGGGACAAGGCTTGATTCATATGAGATGAAATCTTAATACTCAAACCCCCAGATTTCTTGGATTTACATATGGTTTTCCAACTTACTATCCCTTGAAAGGATGAACAAGTGGGAAAATATGTAGTCTTCATCAACCTACTCTAGAGGAATTGATTCGGGTTGGGAAGCTCCCAAGCCTTCTTAGAGGGGCAAGGCTTGATTCATATGAGATGAAATCTTAATACTCAAACCCCCAGATTTCTTGGATTTAAATATGGTTTTCCAACTTACTATCGGTACCAAACTTTTCTCACCATTCAACAGAAAAAGGAGCGATTATAGGAATCCAAACATTTAAGGATTGAGGCTGGAAGCATAAAGCAAGACATGGAATGTAAGGGGAGACCAAACAAGGTGGATTGGATAAGGGTTTGTATACAAGCAAAATTAAGGAATTTAGACTTCCAAGTAGACAACCAGGACTTAACTCAAAGGATGAGCTCTTGGCAGTGAGACTTGTGCAGTTCACCTCTAACAAAAGGCACACCAAAATATGAATACAAACTGTTAGAAAAGTGAATTAGGAAATGATCAAAGAGCAATCTTTTGAGACTGGAAGGTACATTGGGACTGAGCTGGGCTCTGGTTTTGTTTATATTAAGGGATTTTTTTTTGGGTGAATAAAAATTCATTAACCAAAGAGAGATAGCCCCAAGGGGGATACAGAAAGAAAGCTCCAACAAAGGAAAAGAGCAAAGAAGAAAACAAATTACAACTCACAAATGGAAAAAATACAGCCCTCAAAGGAGAATATTCCAAGAAGAAACTATGTGTCTATTTCTGGAGGAGTTAATAAAGCGTAAAGGGACAGCCGATAGCCTGCTTCTGATGTCAAAGGAGATGGAATCCCAAATCTGATGAAAGGATTTGGAGTTGGAGGTCCATCTTCTAAGGTTGCGTTCGAGCCAAATATGATGAATAGCAGCACTAAGGGCCAGTTTACCCACTCGATCACAATAGGAGGAGCCTCCAAAAGTCATATCAACTCAAGTCCGTTCTCTATGGAAAGGAAGGATTCGCTGATGGGCCGGCCAACAACGATTGAGGGGCCATGACCAGATCTTCGATGAGAATGGGCATTTGAAGAACAAGTGGTCCATGTCTTCAAGCCCATTCTAGGAAAGGATGCACTAAGGAGACACATGAATGTGCCTACTAATAAGAAAAACCTGCGTGGGTCCGCGAAGCGCATGCCAGAGGGTGAAGCTGTGTCGAGGGACACAACTTGGGAACTAAACAACATTGTGCTAGATGACAACTTCACCATAGGTTCTGATGAGATTCCATGCGGACTTCAAACTGAATAAGCCAGACTGGGAAGCTTTCCAAGAGACCCTATCACCCCTTCCAAGAGAGGGACCTGTGGATATTTGGGAGGGCAGCCCAAATGCGATCAAGGGGGGAGGGAATAAGGGATCCCAGGAAGGCCCCCTAATGATATGAGAGACCATGGCCAATTTGTCTGAACCCAGATTGTAGATAATTCTACAATAACAACAACAACAAACTCAGCCTTATCCCAACTAATGGGGTTGGCTACATGGATCCAATCAAACAAAGTAGAAAATTCTGTCGTCCACTAAATGGAGGACACCAGCAGGGTACCGGTTGTCTAACCAAAAACTAGTAGAGGCACCATCATCCATAGTTCGAGTACTCACGAGATCTCGGTTTTTTGGGAGGTCGACTCGAGTTGGTATACGAGTTCTTAAATTGCATTTTCTCGGTCGAGATCTCGGGTTGACTCAGATCTCGATCCATCTACTTCTTTAAAAGTCATCTAACTTGACAGGACTCGATATTTCTCGATCGAGTTCTGTCCAAAAGCTATTTTGTTCCCCATTTGAAGGCTGTAACTCATTTTACCTCTAGATTTCAAGTTGTAACCTGCAGGAGAGTTGATTCAGCTGACAATGATTATGGCCAGGAGAGCACAAGTTTCGAATATATTGGCTATGGTCAATTTGGGCAGCCAACACTTGAGTTCGACAATCAAAGCATTGGGTCAGGTTTTGGGCCCAAATTCCCAGTCCCAAACCAGCCACACCCATACATGACTTAAGATGACAGTAGCAGTGGATCTCACGCCTCATGGCAACCGTCTCATGCCTCATGGCCAAGGTACTAAAACTCGGAACTCGGTACTAACTCGGTCCCTTGAAAAACCGAGTCGAATCGAGATCTCAGCGAGATCTCGCCGAGTTGGTGCATTTTTTTTTTCCGACTCAAAGCCTCAACTCGGTGGGTTTTAGACTTAGTTTGGGTCTGAAACTTGGTATTCAGCCTATTTTAGGCCATTTAAACACTGACACTATCAGATTTTGCAAAAACAAAGTCCAAATATGAGTTATGTACCGGTTAAACTTAATTTGGTGTGCACGAATGCTGTCAAATCGCTCTGAATGAAAATATTTTCTTGGACATCAAAACAAATGAATATTTTACAGCGCTTTTGGTTTTTAGCAATGTTTTACCATATTAAGATTTATGGAATTTTTAGATTTGAGAAAAACCCCAGCATTAGAAAGTTGAAAATTGCACCTACCGCCAAGGTTTAAAGTATCGGTATCGGGTGTCATATCAGAAGGGTGATTTTAAGAGACGTATCGTATCGTATTGAAGAGACGCAAGATACACATGGAAATGTTTAGGATACATGCAAAATACAATTTTGAAGCATAAAACACTATAAATAAGTAATATGTAAAATATAGTTTATAAGAGATGTATCAAGTGTATCCATCAGTATCAACCATATTGGTTCAAGTATCGACCCTATACAGTTGATATTTTTTTTAGGTATCGTATCGGTGACCTAAAAATAAGATACGTATCGGCTAGTATCGCCGGATACGTTAAGAGACTTAAAACCTTGCCTACCGCCGAAAATCCAGTTTTTGTTCTTGAACTAGGGGGTTGACTTTTTTTCCTTTTGGAATTTGATTTTTTAACTATTTTTATTGGATTGAAATAGGGGGTATTTGCTATTTATGAATAATATCTTAAGTAAATGAAATACAAATACAAAAACATTTACTTAAATGATATTAGGCATAAAGAAGTGTCTGTTTTTGTTCCTGGCCTAAATAAGTGTCTGTATACCAAGGTTTGCATAGATAGGTGTCTGTATACTAAGATTTCCCACCAAGATCTCGAGATCTGGCACTCATATAAAGGAGTTTGGGTCGAGATCTCGGTCGAGTTGTTGCACTTTTGCAACTCGTATGCCAACTAGTCTCGGTTGCTCAAAAAACCAAGAAACTCGCCGAGATCTCGGCGAGATCTCGCAAGTTCTCGAACTATGCTCATGGCAACAACTATACCCTAGGATTGGGGACTTGACATATGCTGATGACAACTCTTATATGCTTGCTGTGGAGCACTATATGCAACAGTGCAACAACACTATGTCATGGGAAGACTATGTGGCACTATTGGGGACTAAATACTTGATTCAAACTCAGTTTATGTGATGATAGTTGTAACTTGTAATATTGTTAAATAGTTTGATGTATCATTTTAACATTTCAAATGCTTATTTAAGTTGTTTAGCTATTAATTGAATGTTTTGCTTGCTTTCTATTACTAAATTATGTGTAGAGTAGGGTACTTTGGTACGTCGTCGCCTACCAATTTAAGGTCCGAAGTAAAACTCCTATTTGGATTTTGTTTTTGCAAAATCTGATAATGCCATTGTGTTTAAATGGCCTAAAATAGGCTGAATACCAAGTTTCAGACCCAAACTAGGTCTAAAACCCACCGAGTTGAGGTTTGAGTTGAAAAAAAAAAAATGCACCAACTCGACCGAGATCTCGGTTTTACTCAGGGTCGAGTTGGGATCGAGTTCGGAGTTTTAGTACCTTGCCATCATCGATCAAGGAGATTGTGGAACTAAGCGCAAGAGGCTCGAGCTTAAAAAATTTTCTCCAAACCCAAGAGGCATATGAGGGGATAGGGATAGTCCAAACAGAGTCTTTTCTAAGATATCCTTTGTAGACCAATTCCACCCAGATGCTCTTTTTTGTAGAGGCAATCTTCCAAATCAACTTGATAATACCAATTGCATTGGTATCTTCGATACGTTTGATACCCAAATGTAGAAAACCCTAACCAGTAACTTCAGAGAGGAGAAAAGAGAGAAGAGAAGATGGAAGAAGACTATTGAGAGAACGGAATGACTTAGATTCATTGATAGGTAAGCCCCTCTTTTTATAATAGAGGGGAAAGTTACAAAGGGACTGAAATAGGCGATGTGGGACTAAAATCCACATAGCCGATTGTACCTAATAACATAATAAATAAACTAACCCCAAAAGGACCAGAATACCCCCACGGTATTCTGGATTACATATTCCAATACCAAACCATCCTCAGCTTTGGGGAGACAAACTGAGGCTCAGGAGGCAGGGTGAAGAAATCTAGAAGTTTCAAAACCCTTCCAGAGGAAAGAACAATGAGTGCTTCCTACTTGGAGATGACCGATTTGTGGAATTCCAAATATGCCTGACCAATAAATATACGTTGCTTGGAGGACTGTATGATCAGTTCAAGACGCCCCGCATAGGAAAGGAGCTTACCTTTCCACAACTAGAGCCTTTTGAAGCATTGGGGTGCAATGGTGAGCAGTAAACCGAGAGAGGATAAGGGGGAGGCCCAGGTACTTTACTGGAAGGAAACCAAGGGAAAACCCAGATATTTGTAAGAGGGTAGCTTTAAGGTCCTTAGAGATACCATATAAGAGTGGTTTTTCTTTGAAGTCTACCTCCAACCATCACGTTGTTGTCGTACATCCATGGCTTCCCAAGTAACACATTAGTCAAAATTATGGGAATGATATCACACCATACATTTTCCTCGTAATCTGAAATCTTAAGAAGCACTGAACATCGCTGATTAACTTCTAAAGTATCACTATTGAGTAGAGATACCTTGTAGGGTTGTGGATGCGGTTCAGCCTTAACCTTTCCTTCTATGACAAAAGCGTGAGAAGCCACATTAACACAATTTCCGCTGTCTACGATCACTTGTGTTGTTGATGGTCCACTAGACATTAGTGTGTAGAAGATGCAATGTCGATGCCAATCTTCTCCTTTGGATTCAGCAATCAGAATACGTGTCACTACATTAACCTCATAAATATCATCATTATCATTTAGGGTGTCTTCGCAGTCCTCTCCTTCAAGGGCAGCATTAACAGCCCACACATCACTTAGCTGTGGTTCACACACCAGCATCTCCCGGATTGGACTCAATGGCTGTAATCACTGAGTTTGTTTTCCCTTGTTGTGGGCAGAATTTCGCATAATGACCCACTCCATTACAATGGTAGAACTTGGTAGAAGGCTGAATAACTAGAGGAGCCTTACCCTTATCCTCTGTAGTTTGTGGAGTTCGGATAGGGAATCCACTAGGTCGATTAGGGACATAGGGCCTCTTACCATCACCTTATTGTGGAGTGAACCATCGTGGGGTAGCTTTGAGTAGATCTTCAGCATCCATAGCCTTCTCAAAACTGTCGTTCAAATTGTAAATTTCGACCACACCCATCTTATCTCTTATATCAACCCTCAATCCCAATCTGAAACGGGATAGGAGCTGCTCGTCTTCTTTGTCAACACCTGTACAAGATAACAAATCATTAAATTTATCAAAATATATTCCTCAACGGTCAATGTACCTTGTTGGATAGTGTTGACCTGATCATGAAGGCGTCTACGGTATGAAGGAGGCAGGTACTTCTCCTTGAGAATATCCTTCATAGCTTCCCAAGTAGTTGGTTACGTGCGACAGCGAGTCAATCTTCCTTCAAGTGTGCGCCACCAATCCTTGGCCCCTCCGGTAAGTTTAGTACTAGCCAGTTGCATCTTTCAATCCTCGGATAATCGAAACCATTTGAAGTAATCGTCTAGAGCATTCAGCCAGTCATGGAAAGCAATAGGATCGTGCTTCCCATTATACTCCTTGAGATCCAACTTCACCTTATGCTTGTCATCTCAGTGTTGCTGGTTGCCATCATACTCTTCACCATCTTCAAAGTCAACACGGGTTGCTGTTGGTATAGTTCTTCGTGCTTGACGTAGAGGTGACCGAGGAACATTATTCACAGTGGTTTGTTGCTCCCCTGTATGAGTCAACATCTCCCTCAACTCCTTGATCTCCTTATCCATGGATGCTATCTTCTCAAATAACTGTTGAACAGCTTGTAGAATAGCATTAGGAACATTACGAGAAGCTTGATTAGAACTTTCCTCCATAGCTCTGATACCAAATAATGTAAGACTAGAACCTGAAGAGGTCTAATCCCAGATAGGATCGAAATTGGAACCCAAAAGTAATTGAGATGAGTGAACAATAGAATGGGTATATGAGATCTATCTGGTGTTATCAGAAGTATTCCTGCTCCATACCCCCTTTGATTAGCTGCTCCATCAAAGAATAACTGCCAAACCCCTACTGATTCAGTGGTTTCAACTTTCAATGGGAAATCAGAAGGCAGAAAACACATTTTGGTTGGACAGTTCTTCGATAGAACAGGTTTGTTTCTAGCTTGCAGTTATGTGTGTCACATGTTCATGCATGTAACGTCTTGGCTAGAGAGCACGACTTAGAAGTGAATAACTGTGATGAAAATCTCAGGAAGCTCAGAGATGCTAAAGTTATGTATCAGCAAACTCTACTTCAGGAAGAGACCTTTTGGAGGCAGACCAAGTGCGATCGATTGTCCTTCCTTTATAGATTGAACTTCTGCGACTCTTGAACTGAAGGAAGGTTTGGAACCCTAGCCAGGGATTAGTCATTCAAGGATCAGTTGATGCGCAGGGATATTAGACAGTTATTCGGTGCTGCTCCAGGACAAACAGTGGAGGCACATGGAGGTATTGGCTCTCACTATCGATCGGATGGAGGGTACCGCGGCGACGATTGAAAAGGGGCTCGGAGAAAGAAATTGGGGTTCCCAATGCTTCTCCATGCCCAACGAGATGCGCCAACCTCGGGATGCTTTACTCCTAACCCCACAAGGTCTCACAAACCAACAGTTTGTTGAGGCTGCAATTTGGATCGAGTGGTCCCCTTGGATGTAGGATGAAACCCACAAAAGATGAGCACGGTCAGATCAGCAATAAAAGAGATCAATCGGCCTTCAGGGTTTTGAAAACACTAATTCCTCTTAAAATCGATAATGGGGAGTGGCCCCTGTTGTGATGGCTGATAATGATGAAATTTGGCAGCAACAATTGGTGATGGATACCCAAGAGAATGATGCGAACAACTTGCAGAAAATCTCTGCAAACTTGGAGAATTTCCTGAGATCGATTTGGGCAGTTTCAGGGTTTGAAACCCTAATAATCCTTGAGATTGATGGAAGGGATTTTTTTTTGGGGGGGGGGGGGAAGGGATGGGTATCTCACCCCTGGTCTCTCATCTATTCTATCTAACAGGAATCTCACAATTGCTCAAAGCAAAATACTTCTATTATTCAAATCGTGGGGACCTCTCAAGAGCTGATACATATATATAGCCCAATGGCTGAAACAGAACAAAAAATTAAAGTCTAACTAGGATTCCAATTAGGAGTACAATTCAAAACATAGCTAGGAACTAATTTCAAAAACATAACTAGGAATTAAAAGCCTAACTAGAAAAAAGAAATAACATAATAAATAGGCTGCAACATAAGCCCACGATTTCGTTGTGCTGCTGGTATAGGAAGATCCTTACACCTGTGGCTGTATTTCTTGGTATGCAGCCTAGATACATCACTGCCTCTAACAGGGTCAAACTATCTCTCATCTAAGGCAGTGCTTGAAGAGTATCAAATAAAGTTCTGACAAATAGCGCGGCCAATATCTCTCCTTTCAGCAAGAACTGTACTTTCAAAAGAGATTGACAAAATGGAATTGCAAGCTCTTCTTTTGGCAGTAGAAATTTGGAAAATGCTGGTCCCATCTAATTCTGGCCTTTGCTCCCACAGACGCTCCAACTGATTCGTAATCCTTCTAATTGAAGCAGAAAGGAAATTCTCATGTGAAGACTAATCAGCATCTCTGGAATTGAAAGGGACAATGTGGTGGACCTGGTGGTGATCAATTTGAGTTCTCTGATTCTTGATTCTGGTGTCCAGATTACCAACCACAGTTCTATTCCAAAGTGAGAATTTTTGAGAACATGTAGCTTGGAAGTAAGAACGTGATGCAGATCCTAGCCTCCTCGAATTGAAGAAGCCACCCTAAGCCTAGGGTTTTAGTAGGAGCCTTAGTTTAGTTTATTTCAGTTCTATTCTTAGTTTTTATTTTATGTTTTGAACCGGTTTTAAATTGGTTGCATCCAATTGGTTCAATTGGTTTAGTTTAAGTGATTAATTCTGATTGGCTGGTAGGATCTTATATACTATTGGCTGATGAAGAATCTTAGTTGTTTTAAGTGTTTTAAAGTGTTTTTAAGTCATTAGGGTCAATTAGGTCTTTTAATACCTTTTAAATTGTTTTAAGTTACTTATCTACACCTCTCCACGATTTTGGATGGGGAAATAGAGTTATAATAGCTTTAGGAATAAAAGGCCTTTGGCCTATTATTTAATACAGATCGTGGGAGAGGCTCCCCCACCAATTAAAGTTTTAAAATTTTCGTTGTTTGCTGCCATGAATGCTGCTGCTGCCTGCTCCATCGTGTGAGTGCCTTGTGAGCAATATCAAGGTTGCCTTGTGAGTAACATCAAGGTGTAGGGACTGGTGGATCTCGAGTTGACTCCTTGCATCGTGAAGATCGGGAGGTTCTTTCACTGTTTCAGCTGCTGCCATTGCTGGTTCTTCAAACCAGTAGGTAATTTTAGTTTCCTGCACATACCCTTCTCTTCTTCATCCTCTAACCCTAGCCTATCTATACTGTTCAGCATTCCCTCCATTAAACCTACTCTAATTCCCTCTCTATCCATCAAACCTAGCCCTCCATTAAACCTGCAACTTCCACCTTCAAATCATAGCTTAGTTTCTAAGCAACCATCATCCCACCATCAGATCTGTCCCAAACTTTCAGCATACATCCACCACACTCCCCCCTACACTCGATCCTACTTTGAGCCCAATCGGACCACTCAAACCCTAATCCCCCTCATCTCCCATAAAACCCAAAACCCTAAAAACCATTCTAAATTCTGTCTAGCCCTAATTAACCATCAAAACACCACCAAAGCCTGATCGAATCACCCTCCCACTGCCAGCTACACTCGACCAGAAACCCAGCCCAAAGCCCTTTCCTAAACTCTAGAATTAGCCTAAAATCTGAACCTAAAACCCTAACCCTAACCCTAAAACTGCAGAACTTCTAAACCTATCCAAACCCTACTTTCTTTATACCATAATAATCCCCTACACCTGCATACTAAAACCATATGTAAACCATACCAGAATTCTTAGACCTAACCCTTGTTTTACCCTAAACAGCCCACATCTGTAAACAGTTACAGAATTCTGATTTCACCTGGTTCCTATTAGGCTTTGTCTATATAGGACTACATTAGAACGTAGATTGATAACCAGAGATAGATGATGACCAAGATGCTTCCACAACAGACTTAAAGGTGGGCTGCATAACCCAAAAAGATTCAAGTGTGAATGGAAAATAAAGACGGTCTTGCCTTCCATCAGATGTAGTAAAATAGCCTTGTGATCAGAGGACGTGAGTCACGCGACAATTACATCATATATGAGAGTTAAAAGCCTAAAAGCCCTTGGATTCTTATCAAACCACTCTGCCCCATAGAGAGAGCTCTATCCAGACGTTCTTCAATTCTTTGAACACCATGACTCTGATTGTTCCAAGTGAAGGGTGAACCTTGGAAAGGGATCTCTAAAAGAGCAACATCATGAACAAAAGAACAGAAGGGCATGAGCTGCGGGATAATAAGAGTGCGACCTCCTATCTTCTCATTGAGGGACAAGCAAGAATTCCAATCTCCTATAAGAAGCCATGGATGATCGATAAAAAATGATCAATTGAGATAAGGAGATCAACTGTTCCTTGCACCAGGAGGGGAGTGAGCTCATGTAAACCAGGGTGAGAAATGTAGATATACAGCCCGAAGAATGAGGATATGTAAATTCAGCGTGAATACACCAGCTATTCACCCTAATGACGTTAACTGAACAGAATTTCTCCACAACAAAAGAAGGCCATCTGAAGAGTTATCAGCTGATATACAAAAATGAGAGTAAAAAAGAAGATTACGACACAACGTACTGTGTGTAACCTCTGATGATTTAGTTTCAGAGAGAGAAAGAAAATCAGGTCATAAAGTCCGTGACAGCGAACGAATCTCTCTTTTTGTCGAGGGACGATCCACAACCCTCGACGATTGAGAGCAAAGGCCTTAATTGTTGCTCCGGTGGTTGCATCCGGTCAACCACCAAAGGCTCAGAGATAGGAGTAGCAGATTTCAACCGTTTGGAATCATGACATAGTTGCAGAGTGCCAGAGAAAAGAGATCCCTCTTCCACGTTTTCTCTAATGGAGCTTCTGCGTTTGTAAGTATTTGGAGAAGTGGTGCTTGGTTCTGCAGCCACCTTGCCATGCTTAGCCAATGATAATGAATGATTAAAACATGGGAAACAACTGCATCATGAGGACAAGAAGAAGAAGGGTATCAGCTGTGAAAGTAGGGATGGGTTGGGGTTGATTGGAGGAATGGGGGACGGTTGAAACTCTGGAGGAGGTAATAACGGGGTTAAGCTTTGGGAAGATAAGCAATAAAGTCTGATTTACTTGAGGAAGCAATTGGGAGTGGGAGGGACACGAGGCAGAGGAAGAGCTAGTGGGTCTAATTTGCTCAAGTAAAGAAATTAGAACTGGAGCCTGGTGCAAGGATCGAGATCTCGGTTTCGGTGGACACCGAAACCAAGATGTGCCGGATCTTGTTTCGAGGTTTCAACATTGGGTTTCGATCCTAGCCCAAGGGTTTTGTTTTGGTCTCGCCCGAAACCGAGATAACTCGGAGGTCAGTATTATGATTGGTTGTTCTACTTTACTACCAAATTCTCTTTCACTGCTAGTTTCTTTTAAGAGTTAATATCTAAACACTTGCTAGTTTGTGTTTGCTACTAATCTGATCGGGTAACTGGAGCTCAGGCAATCACTTTTGAGCTGTAATTAAGTTCTTCAATACTTGTATACAGTTCTTATTTGGATAGATTTTTCTCCTTTTGTTCCGTACTCCAGTAGGTGATGATATTTTCATCTATTTCTATTGGGAGGAGTTTTGTCGTACTTGGTTGATTTTGTATCCTTGTACACCTGTTAATGTTTTCCTTCATCTACAGAGATTACTCCCACCTTTGTATATGTTTTGCCTGAATGTGAGATTTAACTTCATGTTGTTGAATAGTTGTATATGTTGAGTTCCTTCTCAGATATTATCTGAATTTCTTATGCCTACTTGGTGCCTAACTATTTTCTGGGTGATTTGAGTTTTAAGTTCTGGATGTCTTGGGAGATATATATTGCTTAGATATTTATTACTGTATTTTTTATTGTCTCCTCTGATCTTTTTCAGGACGGGAAAGAGAAGCAGCCAGTTCCTGTTTTGCAGCTTAATGTTATACGCTTGCTAGCAGATTTGAATGTTTCTGTTAATAAGTCTGAAATGGTAGACATTATATTGCCACTATTTATTGAAAGTTTAGAAGAAGGAGATGCTTCAACTCCTGGCTTGTTGCGTCTACGAGTATGAAACCTTGTCTTCTGAGCATGTATATGCTGTCTCATAGATTTTCCGTTCTTGTACATATTTATTGTTGCCAAAATTTTAAGCACTGTTTGGCAGCTAATAATTGTTCAATTGGAAATATGCATTGGTCCTGAACCTGTTTTTTTTAACCTCTGCAGCTTCTTGATGCTGTATCTCGCATGGCTAGTTTGGGTTTTGAAAAATCCTATCGTGAGACTGTAGTTCTGATGACAAGAAGCTATTTGAATAAACTTTCGACTATAGGATCTGCAGAAAGCAAAACAATGGCTCCAGAAGCCACTACAGAACGTGTAGAGGTCTGTTTATAATCATAGGATATTCTAGAATTTTAAACATTTTTCTTACATGTTACTGTCTTGATACAAGTATTGATTAGCGATTTATCTTATTAAAACGGATGCTCACTGGCTCCATCACATTCTAGACTCTTCCTTCAGGGTTCCTTCTGATTGCTAGTGGTCTTACCAGTCCTAAATTGCGGTCAGACTATCGTCATCGATTGCTATCTTTGTGCTCTGATGTTGGGTTGGCTGCAGAGTCCAAAAATGGCAGGTATTACTCAATTTACCTATGAAAATAATATGACATGAACACATTGATAAATTGAGGTGATGCTGTTAATGTTTTTATGGAAATCATACTCCATGGATCATGACTGCACCAGGGCATCATCCTTACATTATTGTGTTCAACTACTTTTTTAAATTTTTTGTTATATGACCTATGGTGTTTAAATGTTCCATTACTGACTCTCTGATTTTCCAGGAGTGGAGCGGATTTTTTGGGGCCTTTACTTCCTGCTGTTGCTGAAATATGTTCTGATTTCGATCCAACTGTGGATGTGGAACCTTCAGTTTTGAAGCTTTTTCGGAACTTGTGGTTCTATGTTGCTCTTTTTGGCTTGGCACCTCCTATTCAGAACAGTCAGCTTCCAACAAAATCAATCTCCACTACACTAAATAGTGTTGGAAGCATGAGTGCCTTGGCTCTTCAAGCTGTGGCTGGACCATATATGTGGAATAGCCAATGGTCTTTGGCTATCCAGCGCATTGCTCAAGGAACCCCTCCTCTTGTAAGTTGATTATAGGGAGCACTTGGATGCCATGATTTTTCTGGTTGAGTATGTTAGATTAAGCTCTTCAGAGTTGGATGTACCGTGGGGCCGTGGGCTACTTGTTTTTCACCATCTGTCATGCATTTTTTTTTTTTTACATATATGGATAATCTTGCTCTAGCAGTGTTTGTTGTATTTTCTGTAACCTATAGATTGCAGTTCTATACTGCTCAAAAAACCTACACTGTGCAACATGGCAATAAAATTGGTGAAGATTGAGCCCCCCATGCTAACATAGTTTAGTTTCGGGAAAATATCCCCTGTTTATGAATTGAAACTTCAACTAGCACCTGTTACTTTCTAAATTTTTTTTGGCTGATATGTAATTGGGGTATTTGTTTTTCTTAGGTTGTTAGCTCAGTCAAATGGCTTGAAGATGAGTTGGAACTTAATGCTCTTCACAACCCTGGCAGTCGTCGGGGTAGTGGCAATGAGAAAGCTGCCGTAGTCCAAAGAGCTGCTCTTTCTGCTGCTTTAGGAGGGCGGGTTGAGGTTGCAGCAATGAGCATGATTTCAGGTTTCTGTTAAATCCTTGAAAGTTGTTAATCAAACAATGTTTCTCTAGGTTCTGCCATTCTGGTAATGATTGTTACACTAGTTGATGCTATAATTGTGGCTTCAGATCAGGGACAAGTTTTCCGGTATGGGTTTGTGCCTTGAGTAGAACCTCTAACAAGGTTTTATGATAGGAATTTGTTGAAGTGTTCAAGTGTTGATATTTCCTATCCTCGATCCCATTTTTTGTCTTACAGGTGTGAAGGCAACCTATCTCCTTGCAGTAGCTTTTCTGGAGATTATACGTTTCAGTAGCAATGGCGGCATCCTTAATGGCAGTGCTAGTTTGAGTGCTTCAAGAAGTGCATTCAGCTGTGTGTTTGAATACCTCAAAACTCCAAATCTAATGCCAGCTGTCCTTCAGTGTTTGACTGCAATTGTCAACAGGGCTTTCGAAACAGCAGTGTCATGGCTGGTATTTACTTCTATCTATTAAGGCTGTACTTGAACTTATCCTTTATCTTGCTTATGTTCTTGAATTGTGTATTCATCTAAACTGCCATGACATAAAATGGATGGATAAAATATCCTTTCATGAAGGATGTCCTCAGAAATAATTGGACTGATTTTAATAGTTGTTGTTACTTGATCATGTATTTCAATGTGCTAGAAAGTGATACTGTTTGATGAGAAATTGAACCCCTTTGAAAGATTTCATTGATCGGATAGTGTTGATTGATTGTCATTAGCCTAGTGTTATCGTTAATGGAAGGATATTCTCCGATGATTAAAAATCTTCTGTTAAGTTCATATCTTTGCGCAAAATTCTCCTTCTACGTGTTTGCCATCCGCGTGGAGGGGGAGATTGTTGGGATATCCACGCATAAAGTCCCACATCGGATATGAAAGGGGATGTGGGTGGGTTAATTGGTACTTAGGCACCCTCTCCTTAACGGCTAGCTTTTGAGGATAAGACCCAAGTCCCTAACAAGTGGTATCAGAGCCGGGGCGTGGAAATTCCCGTTTGACCGAGGGTTCTCGGGGTTTGATCTCAGGCTCCACGTCAGCTCCCGCTTGGAGGAGGAGATCGGGATCTCAGGCTCCACGTGTTATTATTCTCTCTCAACGCTGATAATTTTTCATTCATAGCTGTCCTCCAGCCAACACTAGATAATGCCTCAGATAAAGAATTAGGAAGTGGATGAGTTTCAACAGTAGACAAAAAGGAACGAAAACCAGTAGACAAGCCAGAATAAGAAACAAAATTAGAAATAGAAAGCTGAGTACAACTCCGAGTACCTTTACGCTGGGCAATAGGTAGATCAAGATCAGAAATAATAGGAAGAAGGGGAGTTGTACTTACAGTATGATCTGCAGCGGAAGAAGACATGGTAGAGTCTGTGAGAACAGGAGGGGCAGTAGCTATAGGTGGTTCAGGGGCGGCAGCAGCTACTTGCGGTTCAGGGGGGACAGCAGCAACTTGCGGTTCAGGGGGGGCAGCAGCCATCATGGGTTGATGGACATACACATGAGTAGTGGGAGGATGATTCCGAGAAGCTGGAGCAGGACCCTGTGGCAAAGAAGACTGAATAATACACACAGGAAAAGTATCATCTAAGCTAGACGCATCAACTGGTTCAGTATGGTATGGAGTAGACTTGAAAAAAGTGACATCAGAAGTGATAAAATATTTACGCAACAGAGGAGAATAACAACGATATCCCTTCTGGGTATGAGAATATCCAAGAAAGAAACATTTAATGGCCTTAGGATCCAATTTGGACAGCCCAAGCCGATGATCACGAATGAAGCACACACACCCAAAAATTCGTGGAGGCAAAGAAAATAAAGACTCATTGAGAAATAACAATGTATGAGGAATACCCCCCTTCAAAACAGAGTAACTGTCATCACTGCATCAGCCCAAAACACTTTAGGAACTTTCATCTCAAATAGCAAGGAACGAGTAACTTCCATTAAATGACGATTCTTCCCTTCTGCCACACCATTTTGTTGTGGTGTGTTAGAACAGGAAGATTGATGGATAATACCACGCTGAACCATAAAAGAAGAAAAAGAGGAAGAAAAATATTCTTTGGCATTATCACTGCGCAAAATTTTCACACACACCAAATTGAGTTTGGATTTCAGAGATAAATGCACAAAAGATAGAGAATAATTCAGATCTGTTTTTCATTAAATATAACCATGTGACCCTTGAATGGTCATCAACACATGTAACAAAATATCTGAAACCAAGCTTAGAAGTAACAGGACATGGACCCCAAACATCTGAGTGTACTAACGAGAAAGGAAATGCTGAACGCGTATTGACTCTAGGTGGGTAACTCACACGATGGAGCTTCCCAAACTGACAAGACTCACACTTCAGACTAGATAAAGAACTAAAAGTAGGAACTAATTTTTTAAGACTCTCCAAAGAAGGATGACCAAGCTGGCAATGAATCTGATGAGGGGAAGCAACATTGGTGCAAGCCACAGGTGAAGAACCATCCAATAAATACAACCCCTCTGACTCCGGTCCTCTACCAATCGTCCTCCTCATAGCAAGATCTTGGAAGACACATGAATCAAGATAAAAGGTCATAGAACAGTTAAAGGTTTTAGTTAATTTACTAACAGACATAAGATTAACTGGAAAATTAGGAAGGTAGAGAACAAAGGACAGAGATAACGAAGAACTGGGTTGAACAGTACCAATCCCTTTAACTCTAACTAAGGACCCATCAGCCAAAGTAACACTAGAAGAGGATGGGGACAAAGAAGAAAATATACCTGACATCCCAGACAAATGATCGGAAGCCCCTGAATCAATAATCCATGGATGAGAAGTAGCGGAGAGACATGCAGTGGCATTACCTGTCTTGACTAAAGTAGCAGTGGAAGAAGTAGGCTGAGACATCTGGAACTGATTGTAGCGGGTAAATTCCTCCTCTGTCATGACCACTACCTTATTTTCAGATGGTTGAGTCTGTGGGCTGACTCATTGCTAGTAGCTGAATTAGCAAATTGTTGCTAGGGAGGTTTTGCATGAAGTTTCCAACAAAATCTCTGAATGTGTCCAGGCTGGCCGCAATGATGACATGTTCTAACAAACCCTGAGCCATCAGAAGAAGTACTAGACTGAACAAAACCTCGCTGGTTTTGTGTTTTCCTTGTGCCACGGCCACCACCACGGCCACTGGTGCCACCATCACTACCACAGCCTCCACCACGATTGCCACTATCTCCTGGTGCAAAATTCCCAATCCTTGATTGCGATAATAGGGCAGAATTCTCAATAGAAGGTGTAGGCTCCTTAGAGCCATCCCGGGATACTCGAAGTACCCTAGCAAATGTATCAGTTAGCATGGCAACAGTTGCATCTCCAAGGATTTGAGACCGAACTTACTCAAACTCCTGTCCAAGACCTCCCAAGAAGCCCATGACAGTCAATTGCTCCCTTTGACTTTGCATCTGTTTCACATCAGCCAAGATAGGAAGAAGGGAGTTCAATTCTTCATACATTCTCTTGTAATCAGCAAAGTATTGAGTGATAGAACGTCCCTTCCTCTCAGTGCGATAGAACTCCTGAGAGAGTTCAAAAATCCGTGACAAGTTATTTTGGCCAGAATATAACACCCCCAAATAATCCCGCAATTCTTTCACTGTATCGATGTGGGTAACAAGGTCAACTATGTTGTTCTCTGTTGAATTCAACATCTGGCCAAGAATTCGAGCATCAACGGTAGCCCAAGTTGTGTCATTCTCAGGCTTGGTCCCTGTCAAATGAGCTTGTTGATCACGACCAGTCAGAACCAGGTTCACAATCTTTCTCCATTGCTGATAATTTGTTATACCTTCAAGCTTCTTTTCGGTGATTCGATTGGCAGAAGAGGACACAACCTCTGTGACCACTGCACTTTTTTGTTCATCACCCATAATAGTGTTCAAGCAAGATCACAATAAAAAATTCAGATATGAGAAAAGGCCAAAGCACAAACTGTTTGGCACCACCACTGAGAAGACTTATCCTCCCAAGCAAAAATTTCAGACCAGCAACCGAACCACTTTTCTTCCATAATCAACCCAAGAAAAAATAGATCAGCATAATCTCACCCACAAGCAACATCAAACGATCATAAACACCACCACACACAACCAACAAATCTGCTTTTAATTTGATAAAGCAGATTTACTTCATGTTCATCCGACAACCACCAACAAACACCAATAACAGAAACTCAGGGGTGAAAAATCACCCCCTTCTTTAGGTTCGAGAACCTCTGAGAAGGCTAATCAGAATTCGCAGAAGATAAGAGTGAAGAAAAAGAAAAGAAACAAAGAGAAGAGGGGAAAAGGACTTGCGCAGGCCTAGGAAAGTAGCTCTGATACCATGTAAAATAATAATGAAGAAGAGAAGAGAAGAACAGGAGAAGAAGAAGAGGGAAGAAGAATGCTGCAGCGCAGCCCTTAGAATCACATAACTATATCAACGGAATAAAGAGAATACATATAAAGGAGGGTTGGGGGGCAAATAAGGAAAAAACTAACCAAAAGAGGGCTAATTGAGATTCTTGGGATTAGCACCAGACGCTAATCTCGAGACCTCTTTTGGCCTTCGTAAACCACTGTTAACAATGCGCAAGTAGGTCACCCACTGTAGTATTTTTCGATTAAATGGTGTAGCTTTGATGATGCAGATGATATTGTTAGCAAGCAATTCTAAGGCCTATTGACCGGATAGTTGAAAATAACAAAAAATTTGTACGTACTATGCCCGCAATATCACTCGATGATATTGATCCATTTTTTTTTTTTTTTGTGGGGGGGGGGGGGGGAGTTACAGTGTTTAAAGGAAGGGTGATTTGAGCATCAAGAATAAGGAGTTTTGTGTTTTAAGAGGTGAGATGGTACTGGGTCCCTGAAATGATGAAATATTTAACAGATGGTAACTTATGTCTAGATGAACTTGAAGGGCATCAGGGTCCAATGGTAAGCAGAAAATGATAATGAATGTACAAGGACAACGAAGACATGCCTTCTCCTGTGACCTGCTGAGTCTTGCCTGAGACCCGCCTTCTAGGCTGGTCTCCCAGGCACTATGCCTTCCCCCGCCAGATCCCTTGACCCTTCCTCCGCCTCCCTTCCAACCTCCCTAATCTCTCCTCCTCCACCATCTGAAACCCTGACCCACAATGTCTCCCGCCCAGATGGCTTGGCCTGGAACTCCCTATTCAAACAATCCACCCACCCTGTCCATGTTGGCCACACCATGCACTTTGTTCCACCCACGATTATTGACTCTGAAAAAACTGCCTTCTACCCTGGTAATCTTCTGGAGAATGAGTAATGCAAAATTCAACCTCGAACCAGGGAAAACCAGCGGGAGATCGATTGCAGGTAGGATCAACACGACTAGGAATACATTAAATAACTAAAACTCTTTGTTGTATTGCTGCTTTTTCTATTACATATGAATGCAGAACATAAAGGATAAGAAGAAAGGAGAAGAAGATAAAGGGGTAGGGGATGGGCTATCTCAGCCCTGGGTCTCTCACCCACAGCTATCCCAGCTGTTGAACAGGGAATGTTCTCCCATAACCGATGACAAGCATGGCCTCAAAATTCTAATATTTAATTCTGATATTACAAATGATGGGGCCTATTTATAGCTTGGCCTAAGCTTCACAAAATAGAAAGTTGAAAATTAAAAAGTAGCGAAAAAGGAAACTACTATAAGCCTCTTACAAGAGAATATTGAGGCTTGTACAAAGACTTGACTTAACTAAGTAAACTGAATTAAAATTAGAAAGTAAACAAAAATAAAAACTTAAGTAAATAGTAACTAACTAAATCAGCAATAAAATCGGCCTTGTCGTGCTATCTTCAGTGGGGCCCACAGAATCTCAGATGTTTACTTGGATTTCCTTCTCCATACAAGGCCCATGGACCCATAACACTGTTCACATGAACAGTAAATTTTTTTGGAAGTCTGTTTTGTCTTGTTCTTCAAGCTTCTCTCTGGGCTGGGACTGCCTTAGGTGATGCTCCATCGAACCAACAAAAACTTGCCACATCATCAGACCAGGCTGCCTCTCACAGCAGTTGAATCCAAAATCTTGCTGGTCTGGTTTTGGTGCTTGTTCGTGCGGGTACATATGGACTTGTGATCTACATCAATGAGGCTTCTAAATAGAAAAAGCTATCGTTGGCCACTTTATTGGTTCACGCCCTTCCTTGAACATTGTGAAGTTATCATTATCATAGCAATGGAGACCTAATGGTTCTCTGAAAACTTACCTCCTTGATAATGGTTTTTTCATCTTCAACTTCTCCGACGAAGATGACAAGCAGCGAACACTTGAGGGTGGTCCTTGGCATGTCGACAAGAATCCCATTTTCCTTCGACGCTGGAACAGACACTTGCAGCTCCAGAAAGTTGACCTCCACTCGATCCTTTTGTGGATTGCACTCCCTGGTCTCCCACTGCATTTCTGGTGCGAAGATGGAGTCAGCGTTGTTGGTTCAGTGTTGGGAAAGGCTGAGTTGTTGTTGTTGTTGTCTTCAAGTTTTCTCCTTTTAAGTTCCACCATCTTATTCTAGGGCAAATAATCTCACATTTCCTACGATTTAACATTTTGAAGCACATATCTATGAGCATTAATCTTTATTGCATGGTTAAGCTCTCCCCTAGTATAACCTTGCAATCTTTACATAATAACCTATCAGTCCTTCTAGCTAGAAAGGAATCTATTTGGCTACTATTTTGCCCACTTTTGAAGGTGTTCTCTATTTTCAAAGCATGTGTTTACTAGTGATAAACCATAAGGCACAACAAATTCTAAAATTGAAGTTTCTTCCTCATTCCTATCTCCAAAACCATATCCTACATGAATTCTTTCATAACCTCAATGTCTCTTCCAACATGTCCATTTTGATCTCCCCTTATAATAATCTTTTCTTCCCCTATATGTATTCCCAAAACTATTTCTTAGTATTTTCATCTAATCTGATTTGGGGTGCGTAAGCACTAATTATATTGATTACCTCTTTTCCTAACACAAGTTTGATCGCTATTATCCTATCACCTATGTTTTTAACATCTACAACCTCATTTTTTAACTCTTTATCTGCTATTATTCCCACCTCACTTCTATTCTTTTTATCCCCAGTATACCAAAGTTTTTAGTCATCTGACTCCTTAACATTTGTACTTTTCCATCTAACCTCTTGTATACAAGCTAATTTAATTCTTCTTCTCATTATATCTATCAATTCTAAACTCTTTCCCGTTAAAGTTCCTATGCTCGAAGATGCTAATATAATCCTACGCTTTTGGACTAGTTTCTTACCTGCACTCGTCCATGGTGTGAGAACCCTTGCCTACTTGTCACTGCAACAGGGTGTCAAAGCGGTGTGTTTCTTACAGGGGACACCCTAGCTAACTCTTGCTCATTATTCACTACACCTGGGTCATAGTGTAGCGCGTCACTTTCAGGGGACACTCTAACATAAGGTCGAAAATACAAAATTATAGGATCCATGCACATGGCTAAAGTTTTTACAATGGCGGCTGCTGATCTGACGCATCAACCCTACTTTATCTGGGCTTGGGACTGGTGTCATAAAACACTGGTGGAGTTACCTTTTGCATTTAAATAAGTGAAAATTCACTTATTCTTTTCCTGTTTCCTTCCTAGAAAGAGTAATTGCGTTGCTATTTCTTGCCTTGGTCTAATCTTCTTCTCACATTGCTGCCTGGCGCATTTCTCATTCGTGTAAGGAATCTCATTTTGTTATCAATTGCAAAAGATTTCGAGTATCTTGTTTCATATTTTGATTTGAGGAACTGATTGATTGGTGTATGGGGTGATCCTAGACAGATACAGCTCATTGTTCCCTTTTGTTCATAAAATTAATGAACATTGGTTGCTAGTAATATCCTATATGCCCATTGTTTCTTACTGATCCTTATGATCGGGTTTCCAGGAGGATCGAATATCTGAAACTGGTAATGAAGCTGAGCTAAGGGAGTCTACGCTTTCTGCTCATGCTTGCTTTCTTATCAATAATATGTCTCAAAGGGAGGAACATATTCGGGATATTTCTGTTAACTTATTGACTCAACTTAAAGTTAGGTTTCCACAGGTAAATAAATTTTTTTTTTTTATAATACTATACAATGATGTATGTTTTTCAAAGACATGGTTCATTTAATATGCCTGAAATGAATGAATTGTTTTACTACAGATCTTGTGGAGTTCGTCATGTCTGGATTCATTGCTGTTCTCTGTTAGTAATGAACCGCCTTCTACCGGTGTAAATGATCCTGGTTGGGTAGCGACAGTTCGTTCTTTGTATCAAAAAATTGTTAGGGAATGGATCACTAATGCACTTTCATATGCACCATGCACCACTCAGGGTCTTCTACAGGTATGCTTATAAGCACATATTAGTGTTACTTAAGTTGTTTTGATGATTCACTTGCTCTGTTTTATATTCTGTTACGACTTTCAGCTTTAGTATGGCTTTCATTTTGCATCAATCTTTTCTGCATCTTTTGTGTTACTTTTCCACTGTTTTCAAAATTAGATTTTCTTGTTATTTGTCATGCCACAGGTGCAACTGAATTTGTCAAGTAGATTTTGTGCTTTGCAGGTATTTCAAGGTTTCTGAGTGATTTTTTCCTAATCTTGAAAATTTCTGGGTCTCACTTTCGTGCTGAAGCATGATTTTTTCCTAATCTTGAAAATTTATCTCTGGGTCTCACTTTCGTGCTGAAGCATGATTTTCTTGTCCTAATTGACATGGTTTTTAACATATATGACTGCTTTATGGACACTGAACGCATTTATCATGACCTTCAGGGCAATTACTATTACGTGTTATTTTGTTCGAATGCCTATTGAACTCTAATGTTGATGCTTTTAGTCTTCTTTTACTCCGATTTCTCATTCTCCATGTGTTTTTTTTCCAGGAAAAGCTTTGTAAAGCAAATACATGGCAGAGAACCCAGCCTACAACTGATGTAGTTTCTCTTCTGTCGGAGATACGAATTAGTACTGGGAAAAGTGATTTCTTGATGGGCATACACACAGCTAATATTCCTGCAGTTATCGCTGCTGCTGCTGCAGCTTCAGGAGGAAATTTAAAATTGACTGAAGCTTTTAACTTGGAGGTGCTCTCCACTGGTATTGTCAGTGCAACAGTCAAGTGCAACCATGCTGGGGAAATTGCTGGAATGAGAAGGTTGTATGACAGCATTGGTGGTTTTCAAACTGGTGCATCACCAATGGGCTTTGGGCTGGGTGCGAGCCTTCAGAGGTTGAAATCTGGGGTGTTTCCTCAACAGTCACGACCTGAAAGTGAGTCCTTCAATGAGATGCTTCTTATGAAGTTTATGCGGCAACTTCAACAATTTGTTAACATAGCTGAGAAAGGTGGGGAGATAGATAAGTCACAATTTCGTGAAGTATGTTCCCAGGCAACTGCATTACTTCTCTCAAATCTGGTAATATACCTTCCCTTTTAGCTTTAGTTTTGGTATTTGCACTTGGTGTTTCTTGGCATGGAAAATTTCATTTTGCATCTCACTTTGTCTTTCTCTGAAATAGACATGTTATGTTTTTAATTATTATTTTACCAGAGTTATGATTCATCGAATCTAGAAGGCTTCTCACAACTTCTTCGACTTCTTTGCTGGTGCCCCGCTTATATCTCGACTCCTGATTCAATGGAGGTTGGCATATTTGTCTGGACATGGTTAGTCTCTGCTGCTCCCCTGTTGGGGTCTCTTGTCCTTGCAGAGCTTGTTGATGCTTGGTTGTGGACAATAGATACAAAACGGGGTTTATTTGCATCTGATGTGAGGCATTCTGGACCTGCGGGAAAATTAAGACCCCATCTTTCACCAGGGGAGCCGGAAATGCTGCCTGATAAGGATCCTGTGGAAGGAATAGTTGCTCATAGATTATGGCTTGGGTTTTTTATTGATCGCTTTGAGGTTAGGAGTACTTTGATCTTTTACCTATGCTTCTATCTGTATTGCACTTAGTGTCATTCTGTTGCATTTAGCATAAATCAGATTTTTTTTTTACAATACATGCGTATCTCTGTGAGAAGATCAATTTTTATAGAGTACCAAATTCCAGCGAGGGTCACAGTAGAAATCTCTGGTTAAAACCACAAAAGCCTACAAGAATCCAGTGAGAATAATGGGAATCATTGAAATCTTTGAATTTTGTTGTGAAACTTCAGGGATGCTATTTTGACTGTAAATAAACATTTCGAAATATTTTAGACACAAGAAAATCATCAGAAATGACTTTATGATTTCACTACCTAGTTTCCTGCAATATTGTTGGAGGTTTGAAAACAAAATCTAATAGGCCCCTAACTGTACTTCTCATGCAGCGCCGTCTAAAATCTAGTAGGCCTAACTGTACTTATCATGCAGCACAAAAATTTAGCATGGAACCGGATATTAATTTGTTGTTTTGGATATGAAATAAAGTGAAAAAAATGGAACTTCAGTGTCATGCTTCACCTGTAATAAAATTTTAATCTAAAGTGGATAAAATTAAAGTGCAGATGATGGAATAATGCTTTTTAGCAGACTAATGGATGTGGGTTATTACCTTCTTTCACCCTCATGTCAAAAACTTGGAATTTGGCTGCAGTGAGGGACAGGTACATCAGTACATGACACTCTTGCTCCTGAAAATGTATCCTTGTGGAGGGCTGACAATAGACATTATTTTTTTACATTCTGTATGTCCTCCAAGTATTTTTAGGTTTTATGACCACCTTCTATGGTTTTGCTTCTAAGAACTAAATGAAATTTATCTGTAACTAAAGTAGAAGAAAAGACACAGGCGCAGTTTGTGATTGTTCTGCAATGCTTTTAAAAATCAACCTAAGCACAACACTAAAAACATCAGCAGGTTGGTTTGATGGGTTCAATCGGGTTTGGAAACAACAGTAGTGCATTTTTTATGCTATTATGGACAACTAATTGATGACTATTCTATCTTTTTTAGAATGACAACTAATATGCTGGGTTTAACTTTGTATTTAACATTATGATTCGCTTACCATCACCTGATCCTCTCTCCTGAACCCCCATGTCCGGCCACCCTGGGGTGGTGCTCTTGCCACCCAATAGCGGGTTGGCCTGCTCCTCCCTCTTTCTCCAGCCCAAATCTTTGGTCTTCCTCTACATGTTGTGCCCTCATCTCTCATCGGCGCCTCTAAGGTTGCCCTCTACAACTCTGGTCTTTTAGTAAATGAAGCTAAGAACTGGGAAAATTGCCTTGTCGGACATTTTATTGGTAGCTGCCCGCCATTTCACATTGTCAAATCAGTTCTAGCTGAAAATGGAAGCTTCAAGGGACCTTTGATACATATTATATGGGTGATGGGATCTTCATCTTCAAATTCTCCAATGAATCAGACATATCTCATGCTCTGGAAGGTGGTCCCTGGAATGTAGGCCGTAAGCTGATCCTGTTAAGGCAATGGGATCGCTACCTTCAGCTTTCTCCCACTCTGGGTCTCCCTACCTGGCCTCCTGCTTCATTTCTGTTGTGAGGATGGGCTGAGCCTTGTTGGTTCAGTCCTAGGGAAGCCGCTCTACTCTAATGGAAGGACAAAGAAGATGGACCGCCTCGCCTTTCAAGAATTTGTGTTGAAGTCTGTACTGAAACCCCACTGCCATCCTTCATCACGGTCATTGATGATGAGGGGTTCTCTGCTTTGATTGGCTCCCGCCATACTGCGGAAGTTGCAAAGTTTTTGGCCACCCCTCTGGTAAATGTCCCCCTGCCGTTGTTGCCCCTAACAATCCTCCTTCCCAGCCCCAGGCCTCAAGTACCCTCCCGCCTTCACGGTCTATACCCTCCCCCTCGCCCACCATCGTCCCCTGGCTCCTCCCTTTCCTTTGTTGTCCACTCTCCTTGAGGCTAACAACCCCGTCACTGAAGAAATCCAACCGCCAACGAGCTTCTGCCTTAACCTCCCCTTGCGGTCACGAAGTAGCATCGCCCCTGGCCCCTGTGGATGACAGACCTGCCTCTATCTTTCTTGTCGCCTCTGGCTCCAGCCCCTCTCCTCTTCTTCAGCTGACCGACTGCTCTCTCTCCACCTTGTTGCTGCTTCCAACTGCCATCTCCCTTTCCTCTGAAGTCCCAAAGTTGACATCTGCTCCATCTGTGGCGGGTCCTGCAGAACTCTCGAGATTTCCTGTTGAAGAATCGAGACTTCTTGAACCTTCCTCCCTCCCTCCCCTTCCCCTTCCCCCCTTCTCCCTTGTGGGCCCCACCCCTTGAGATATTTCTCATACCCACTCCTTTTCCACTTTGGGCCTCTTGTCACTTGTTCTCACCTTGGGCCCATTGCTAGGCCCAATATGTCCCTCCCGAACCCTTCTCGCCCTCTCTCTGGGTTCCTTCTTGGGTCCACGTCCACCCCCTTTTCTCCTACTCCTTACTTAGCCCATCACTTCCATGATGGGTCTCCCACTTGGACCCATATCTCTTCATTACCAGACCTTACCCATTTGGTCAAGCCCCCTTCCCCTTCGCCCGACTTTAGCAGACTCCCCTATCTTTCGTAGAACCCAACACCCGTTACTATACCTTCCTCTCCGGGCCCTCCCCCTTGTTGGCCTGCACTCTGCCACCTTCGGGAATATCGGAGATGCTTAACCAGGACGCCGCCAATTTCCAGCCAGCATCTCCCTTTGCCTAACTCTGAGGAGTTGTTGCATCATTGCACTTTGTGGAATACGTGAGACCTAAATTCCTCCTCTAAGTAGTCCGAAATCCGTTCCTGCATTAAATCCCTCCGTGCTAGGTTCTGCTGCCTTATTGAAACAAGGATTGAAGAGCCTAATGCCCGCCGTGTTGTATCCTACATAGCCCCCTCTTGGTCCTGTATCTCCAACTATTCCCACCACCCCAATGGCTGTCTTTGGTGCCTCTGGGACGCCCTCCATCCTCCAGCTTCATCTCTTGGCCTCCTCTTCTTTTCCGAATATCTCTTCTCAGGTTTCAGATTGTAAGCCCAGTCTTTCTGATATTCAAACCAGACTTCAATCGGATATTATAATGCCCCCTTGGCTGATGAGGAGAAAGCTGTCTCTTCAGATCTTCTATCCTTGCTTTCTCAAAAGGAAAGCTTTTTAAGGCAGAAGTCCCGGATCAAATGGTTGGAGCTTGGGGATTCCAATACTGCCTGTTTCCATAGGTCCATAAAGGCTAGAACCAATATCAACTCTATTGTTTTCTTGGAGTCTAGAAATGGTTCCCTCCTCACTCAAGTCAAAGATATCAAGTCTGAAGGAGTGGACTATTTTTTGCAACTCTTCAGGCCTTCAGTCTTTGTCCAGCTTGATGATATTCTGGATGGCCACCTCAACAAATCTATCCTCTCCTCCCTCCAAGTTATCTTGCTAGCTATCCCCTTTGAGGTTGAAATTACTACCTGCTGTCCATTCTCACAAGGCTAATAGAGCCCGTGGTCCGTATGGGTTTAGTATTGGCTTCTTCACTTCTTGTTGGGACATTATCAAAGTGGGCCTTATCATGGCTATCCAAAGTTCTCTTTAACCCCAGTTAGATCAAAGGGATAAATCATACCTTCATGTGCCTCTTCCCCAAGAAAAGAGAGTACTTCCTCTATGGCAGATTTTTGTCCTATAGTCCTGTGCAACTTGCTTTGCAAATTTATTGCTAAAGACCATAAGTCTTAAGCTAGTGGTGGACTCCCTTGTCAGTGACAACCAATCAGCCTTCATCCCTGGTAGAAATATCTCTGACAACATCCTCTCTTGTCATGAGATTGTGAGAGGTTTTGATTGAAAAACCCATTCCCTGGATGCCCTTATGAAGATCAACATCCATAAAGCTTATGACTCCTTGAGATGGATTTTATTGTCGGTGTCATGCTTGAGATATCCTTACCCCCTGCCTTCATCAATTGGGTTTATCATTGCATTACTTCCTCCCGTTTGTCTGTGCTTGTCAATGGCAGCCTGCTGGTTACCTTGCCTCCTCCATTGGTATCCGGCAGGGTTGTCCTCTACTCTCCAGAAGTATTCAATCGTGTCTCCCTCCCCAAATGCAAGGCCTTAAACCTTTCCCATCTTGCCTTTGCAGACAACCTCATGCTCTTTTCCAAGGCCGACCCTGATGTAGATCACAGGTCCATGTGTAGCCACAGGAACAAACCCCAAAACCAGACCAGTGTAGTTGTGGGATTCAACTGCTGTGGGAGGCAGCCTGGTCTGATGATGTGGCAGGTTTTGTTGGTTCGATGGAGCATCTCATAAGGCAGCCCTGTCCAGATAGAAGCATGAAGAAGACCAAGACAGAATTCAAAAAAAAAAGAATGGAATTTAGAATCTAACATGAAGAGAGAAGAGAAGATAGGCTCATTACAGTAAAAAAAAAAGGGGGGGGGGGGAATGCCCCATAAGAAACTGAGCGTGAGAGCCAAATGAATCGAAAGGTTCATGTTTGGTTCGGGAAGAGATCGTGGAAGTTTTGAGAAGATAATCTACTTTCATTAAGTGATTTATTAGATAATCGAAAACAGAGGATCTTGAGTACTATTCGAAATTCAGAAGAACTAAGTGAAGGGGCTATTGAATGGCTGGAAAAAGCCCGGGCCCACTTACGGAAAGTAGAAGTGGAGGCAGATGAATTTCGAGTGAATGGGTACTCTGAGATAGAACGAGAAGTTACTGTTCTCGTGAACAGTAACATGAGTTATTGTTCATGTGAACAGTGCTGTGGGTCATATGGACAGCTGGCATGGAAGATTAGATGCTGCCCAGTATCATATCCCTAGTTGCTATTTCATTAGTTTCTATTTTGGCATGGATCTAGTTTCTATCTTTAGTTTATTCCTTATGTAATAAGTTGGTTTGTCTTTACAAGCAACTTAGTTTCAGTATAAGAAAGTATTAGTTTCCTTTTGCAGTTTGTTTCCTTTCTTGTAAGTTTCTATTTTTATTTCCTTCTTTTTTGAAGCAAACCTTTCTGCCTGTATAATGTAAAAGACTCCCTTGGAGTCCCTAACGATTTGAATGAAAGAAAAAGAGTTGTTTTTACAACCATGTTGCTGTGAGATGCAGTAACGGTGAGAGGCTGTGGGTGAGAGACCCAAGGGAGAGAGTGAGAGGCTCAATCCTATTTATCCATCTATCATAGTTGTCAAGGCGTCACCTAGCCGCCGCCTAGGCATCCAGGTGGTTTTGTTGGGGCTTAGGTGGCTGCCGCCTTATTGTAAGGCGCCTTGCACTGGGTTTTATTGGTATCGAGCCCGGTATTTGCCTTTATTTATGCCAAATATCATTTAAGTAAATGTTTTTACAAAACATTTACTTAATATATTATTCATAAATAAGAAAATACCTCCTATTTGAATCAATAAAAATAGTTAAAAAATCAAATTCCAAATGGATAAAAAGTCAACCCCCCAGTTCAAGATGAAAAACTGGATTTTTGGCGGTCGGTGAAATTTTCAACTTTCAAATGCGGGGATTTTCTCAAATCTAAAAATTCCATAAATCTTAATATGGTAAAACATTACTAAAAACCAAAATGTGCGGTAAAATATTCATTTGTTTTGAAAAGCGATTTTGACAGCATTCGCGCATACCAAATAAGGTTTGACCAAAACATAATTTTTTCAATATAAATCAGATTTAAGCAATTTTGTATTTGTTGGGAAGCTGGTTTTATGCTCTAACTAATACAAAAAGTCTCATGTAATAATAAAATAATTTGACTATTCTAACTTCTTAGAGAACAAGTACCATCTCTCTAAATCAAGAGCATTTAATTACTTATAGATAAGATTATATTTTATAAGAACAGTATAAACCAAATGTATGTTTTTTTTGTTTCAAACTTCCTATAGCTTGCTTCTTCAGCTCTGCTGTCTTCTAGTTCTATGCTGATTTTTGATGACTTGATGTGGCATAATATTGATTTTTGATGACTTGATGTGGCATAATGTTGATTTTTGATGACTTGAGGAGGTTTAATGTTGATTTTCGATGACTTGAGGAGGCTTAATGTTGATTTTTGATGATATAAGGTATATATTGTAGCATACTAAAATATTGTAGCACACTAACTAATGTTAGAAAAGGGGGAAACAAAAAATAGCACTTAAGGGCGACTTGGTCACCTAGGCGACACCCGCCTAAGCACTTAGATACACCTCCACCACCTTGGGTCACCTTGCCGCCTTGACAACTATGCCATCTATCTTCTTTTACTTTCCAATTAATTTTGTATTTGGTGTTCTGCTGCAACCTATCGTCGATTCTATTGTAGAGTGGTTCTTAGTTGAACTGACTTCTACATTGGACCCCCTTTCTGTTGAGACTTTTTTGTCTTATCTGAGACAATTTGAGCTTATGTCTGGGCTCCGCATTAACCTCTCCAAACTCCTCCTGTCTCTGGGGTTTCTGTAGAAGTAAGGGCTTGCCTGGGTTCTCTTTGGGCCTTCTCTCGGTCAAATATCTGTTACCCCCATGCTTGACCTCATGCGTAAGAGGCTTCAGCTTTGGAAGGGCAAACTTCTATCCTATGCACAAGGTTTAAAAACTCGTCCTGACTCGGTGTCTTGACCAGGTTGAGACGACTGAGATCTCAATGAGATAATGTAATTTTTTTTCCCCCCCAGTTTTAATGTTTCAATGGGAAAATGGCCATAGTTGGCTCCGAAACTTCAAGGGAAGCTTGTTTTAGACTTAATAAACGTATTTAAATCTTTAAATTGAAAAAAAAACCCAATTTGTTTTTTTGTATTTGCATCCTTGGTTGCCAATAAATGTCGAACCCTTAATGTAATATTGCCTATTCTACACATTGTTTGAGTGTTATGACTTATGAGACATAATTGGCAAGTAAATTATGCAATAATGGATGAAGAACACATTATTTTTTGACCAAAAAAATAAAAAATAAATATAAATAAAAAAATGAGATAATTGTCATATTTTTTTTTTTCAAAAAATAGTTTTTGGATATAGTAACTTTACTTGAAATAGTTGCATGTAGCCAAATCTTGTACGGTAAATAGCAATCGATCTCTTCGTAGTGATGTGGCAATCCCCCAGTAGTGTATCCCAGTAGTATTGAGTGATAATGTGTCAAAAAATAAAGATCCAAGCTCCCCCCCCCCCCCCTCTTTCTTTAGGTCCAAACCCACGAAATTGGCGAGTTTAGTTTGAAATTTCAAACCTAGGTTCGAGTTGCTGCCTTATTATAAGGTGTTTTGTACCATTTTGGTGAGACGGTACAAAAGTACTGAAATCTCGCTGAAATTTCAGTCAATTTTTTCGAAACATTGTAGACTTGAGATCTCCTAAGAAATTTCGGCAAGTTTTAGAACTATGCCTATGCTGGCCGTCTTGAGCTGATCAGATCGGTGCTCCAATCCTCCTATATTTATTGGTCTGGCATCTTTGGTCTGCCCTAGGTTGTATTGTGAAGCTTGAAGCTCTTATGTGTTCCTTCCTTTAAAAGGGACTGGATTGCTCTAGATTCTTCTATCCCACTTCTTCGGCCTCTGTTTGCCTTCCTAAGAGGGTGCTTTGGGGTTAAGGCATATCAAAGATGTGAACTCGGCAGGCATCCTCAAGTTGATTTGGAAGTTAGCAAAGAAGAAAAGTATGTGGGTTGATTGGGTCTACTCTAGACATCTTAGAAATGACTCGATGGCTCCCCTCATCTCCGATGCTTCTTGGGTCTGGAGAAAGATCCTAAACCTTAGGCATCTAGATTATGGAGTTATCAACTCCTTGATCGATGATTGTGCCCTTGCTTCTCTTACTTTGGCTGGACAGATGGCACCCCCTTGGAGTTCTTCTTCCTTTAGTGGGTGACAGAATAATTCATTCCTTGGGCTCGAGCAGATTAACCAAGGTTTCTGACATTATTCTATGTTCTAACTGGATCCCCGCAACTGGCTTCTATTTGGTCTGCTCTCTCTAGTATCCCCAGAAGTCCTTCTAGATCTTGAGACTTGGTCATTTGGGATACTTCCTCTTCAGGTATCTTCAGCTCTAAGTCGGCTTGGGATCTTCTCAAATCTCGTGCCCCAGTTGTTCCTTGGCGCATTTTGGTTTGGTTCAAGTCCTTTATTCATTGCCACAACTTCACTTCTTAGAGAACCCTCTCTTACTGCCTCCCAACGCAGTCTTTCCTAGTCCAGAGGCACATCCCAATTCCACCATCATGCTGTCTTTGTTGGAAAGCCATTGAAGATGTTGACCATATCTTCTTCAACTGCCCTTTCTCCTCCAGGATTTGGACCGGGCTTCTTGCTATTTGCTGGCCCCAGAGTAGAAGAATTCTGCTTTTTCAACACGAATGGATTTGGGTGGACATGACCTTTGGGGGTACTTTAGTTGGTGATTGAGTGGGCAAGCTTGCCTTTGGAGCTACTATTCATCATATTTGGCTGGTGTGCAATCTCAGGAGAAGGTATTCCAACTCTTGGTTCTTTCACCAGATTCAGGACTCTATTCTCTTTGATGTCAGGGCCAAATTTTCGGTGGTGTCCTCTAGATGTATTGATACCCCAGAAATAGGCGTATTGTTGCCTCTTGGGGCTACCCTCTATCGTTCTAACGAGAGTGGTGTTGCAATTTTTGTATTTTAGTTTGTTTTCTTGTATTCCCCCTCATAGTTGTCACGGCGTCACGGCGATCCAAGTCGGTGGAGGGGTGTCACGTCGATATATCGACATGTCGCCCGCCATGGCGTTGCCATGGCGAGCATGTCGACCATGTTTTATTTTCTCTATTTTTAATGTGTTAATAGATGTATACTCAAGCCATGTTTTATTTTTTCTCTATTGTTTCTCAAGTTTTAAGTAGAAAATTCAGAAATCGAAGAAGAAATCGAAGAGGGAAAGAAGAAATCGAAAGAAATCGAAGAGGGAAAGAAGATAGGAAGAAGAAATCGAAGAGGGAAAGAAGAAATCGAAAGAAATTGAAGAGGGAAAGAAGAAATCGAAAGAAATTGAAGAGGGAAAGAAGAAATCGAAGAGGGAAGAAGAAATCGAAGACAGGAAGAAGAAATCGAAGAGGGAAAGAGAGATAGGAAGAAGAAATCAAAGAGGGACGCCATGGCGTAGGTCGCCATGCAACCCTCTCCAGCGCCAAGACGCCATGGCGACGCCATGACAACTATGTTCCCCCTTGGAAGCCCCCGTTTCCCGCTTCTTTGGTAATGAATTGTTCTTCACCGCACCCCCAAAAAAAAAAGAAGATTCACTTGCCACAATTTCTCATTAAATGTAGAATTATAATTACCCAAATAGTAGTCAAAGTTTCAAAATTTAAGTCTAGTTCTGAATCTATAATTATTAATGCAGCAAAGTTTTTGAACCTTTAAACATATGATTCTTCCTCACTAAGGACCTAATTAATACCCATAGAGGAGCTAACAAATACCAATAAACCAATGGATTAAGCCCACTAATCGAGAATTCAAAAATAGATTTCCTCTTAAAAAAATATGGTTCCAAATCATTAGCCTTATCTGACCTGGAATGGGTGGAATGTTTCAGGATGGTTCAAACTGTTCTTTATGGTTCTGTCTAATTCCAAGATATTTGGCTCAGTAAGGGAACTGACCTGAAGGTTTAAGGATTGATTGTCAGACCGGTTCAATTGTCCAGTCCAGTTTGGGTTTCTAAACAATTGTTGTTCTAGGACATTTTCCTGGTGTTCCACGCATAGTTCAAAACTCGACGTCGAATATTTAGGTAATTTTGTACCCCTCGAGACGAAACATCATACGAAACGTCGAAACCCAAAACAGACAATGTTCGACTGAAATTTCAAAAATTTTGGTCATTTTGTTTCGGAATCTCGCTCATTTCGGTCTAAAAAATGCACCATTTCATCGAAATTTCGATTATTTCAGTCATTTCGTTTCGGTATTTCAGCCTTTTGCACACCGACCAAGCAAAACTCATAGAAATTACAATGTTTCGGCGAAATTTTAAGGTTTTGGTTGTCTCGACCAAGGTTTAAAGTATCGGTATCGGCCGGGTGATTTTAAGAGACGTATCGATCGATGCAGAAATGCATGAAAATGATCTAAATACACATGGAAATACATTTCTGGACACAAAAAACAATATAAACAAGCAATATATGTCATATGTCATGCATATACACTAAGAATTGTGAATAATGTATAACCAGACAAGTGCGGCACTTCTAAATTGTTATAAAAGATGAGATTTCTTACATGCAAAGTCACTCTATTGGCATGAAGAATGTCGGGATGGATCAAACTCATGTCTGTAAGGGTCTTCAAGAATAAGAGCAACTAGGATGATGTTGTATACTGACCGAACATAAGCACAATACTGACCCTTAAGGAAGTCATTTTCGGTTTTGGATGAAAAATGGTGGATTTGAGTTCCAATATTTGCAAATGTATACAAAACATTCATCTAATAGTTAGTTGAACCTATTCTCCTTGAATCATTTAAAAAAAAAAGAACTAAAATGCAAGATTTGAAGCAAAAGATCAAGTTTTTTGAAAAAAACCTACCTTTTCCCTTTCAATTGTTGAGTATGTCTTGTATTCCAAGGATTCGAATGCGATGTGGATCCGACCCGACCCGACATATTTTGTGGTGTGACCCGAATGGAGAAAAAGTTGATATTTAATTCGTGACGCAGAGGGTTGGGGGTTCTGGTTCGTGTTTGGTGTAAAATATGAAAAAAGGCATGTGTATCGATACGTACCGATACATTTAAAAAAATAATAAAAATTTGAAAACAGTACGTATCGGCTGTATCGATACGTATCAACCGTATCGTATCCATAGTTGTCATGGCGTCGATATGTCGACGCCATGGCGTCATATTGCTGGAGAAGTGGGCATATCGATCACCAATATGGATGATGTAAGAATATCTACCGATATGGCCTCCATGTCATCGCCATGGCGCTGCCATGGACGCCATACCACGACATATGGCCATATCGGGCGACATGGTTGTTTCAAATTATTAAACTTAATTTTTTAACAATAAATTTTTTTAACCATTTTTTATTTTAATGCTTTTCCCTTAACATAAAAAAATTAAAAAACATCAATCAGAAAACACTAAGACACTATTGACTAATACACGATCACATATTCCCATCAGCAATTTTTTTTATTTATTTAGATGGGTTGTTTATTAGCTTTATTCACTCAATATAAATTACGTTCTTGTAATTGTTTTTTTGTTTTGTTACTTTTGTAGTCACTTTCATATGAATCATATCTCAACTCTCATGATTTTTCAACTTTATTATCAGCAAGACTATTGCTATCAATTATTTGATAATCCATTATTTGATAATCCATGATTTTATATACACTAATGGATATTACATTTTCATGAATTAAACCATAGTAGATTAGTAGTATACTTTCATGTTAATTTTTGATGTTATAGGGTATATATTATAGCATACTAAATGACATTAAAAATAGAGAAAATAAAAAATAAAACATGGTCGATATGATTGCCATGGCGGGCGACATGTTGATATATCGACATGACACCCCTCCACCGACTTGGATCGCCGTGACGGCGTGACAACTATGATCATATCGTATTGACATGTATCGGTCGATACATATCGATACAGTCGATACATTGTTTTTTTAAAAAAAAAAAGAGATATGTATCGGTATGTATCATATTGACACCGACCGATATCGAGACGTACCGGCTGATACGGTACGATACACACCGATACTTTAAACCCTGGTTTCGACCAGGTCGAGACACCGAAATGAGACTGGTTTTCGAACTATGGTTCCAGGTAATGGGACCCCCTATTATTCTCAGGACCACAGGGTACATCAATAACATGCCCCCAACACATCCCAGACATTGCCTTAACTAAGTCCAAGTTTCTCAAGCAACACAAGGTATTTCCTCCTTTATAGGGCTTTGCTTAAATTTACCTAGTTAAATTTTTTAAACTGAATCATAGTTTTCATGGTGCCAAGGCAGGCTATGGCAGTTGCCAGGCACTAGATGAAGGTACCCAAGGTATGCATCATATTTGAGGAAGATAGGCCCCATTCCTTGTGCTGATTTGAGTTCTATGTTGTTTTCTTATTCCTTTTCTTCTTTTCTCGTCCTTTCCTCTTTATTTTCCCCATGTTTGAACTTTGAACTAAATCTGGTCTGAGTTTCTAGACATAAGATGGCTGGTCGCTTTGGACATATTTGGGCTGCCTAGGCGACACCTTGGCAACTCTGAACTGAATACCGTGTTTGATAACATGAACTAGCTGCAAGCTGGCTACTAAACTTTTTCATGGTGGCAATATAACCAGGAACCTTTATAGAAGGGATATTTCTCCCTTCCTCCTGAAACAGTAAATATAATACACAACACAACAAGCTTAAATTTGCATCATTCTTAGTCCATGCAATGTTTTTTTTGTCCTCTACCAGCATTTCCTGATTGTGACTTAATTATTTTGAAGTTTTGGCCTCGTTTGGTAACACCCTGCAGGATTGTTTCTGCCGCTTTTTTACTCTGCAGGAGTAGAAAACACCCAAAATGTGTTTGGATCTGTTGGTTCACTTTTATACTCCCATGAAGTGATCCAACTCTCAAGAGTGGGAATGAAGAAGCATTTTAAAAATGCTTTTGCACTTTGGGAACACTCATGGTTGCAAAGGCAAAGAAATACGTGATACTTGAGGGGAGGGGATATACCTCTGATATTCCCAGACTCCCGAGACCTCAGTTTGTGCTCGACTGAGGATCTTCACTCAGATTTAGAAACACTTCTTACTTTCGGTTATCAAAATCGTGCTAGTATCTTGCAGAAGTGCTCCCCCGGAGCAGAAATGCCTAGAAGTGTTCTTAGCGCAAAAACACTGTTTGTGGGAGTGTTACCAAAGGTGGCCTTTGTGATTTGATTTTTAAATTGTAGTGTTTAAGTTCTTTCTGTATATATATCTAATAACATTTGATGTTCTAGGAGCACTTTCTCTTCTTATTCATCTGCTCTGGCTGTGTAGGTAATTCGACATGACAGTGTTGAGCAACTCTTGCTTCTTGGGCGAATGTTACAAGGCACTATGAAATTTCCTTGGCATTTCTCACGCCATCCAGCAGCTACTGGTACCTTTTTCACTGTCATGTATCTTGGGCTTAAATATTGCTCATGCAAGTCACAGGGTAATCTGCAAAACTTTAAAACAGGGCTTCAGTTGCTGGAGGATCGAATTTATCGGTGATGAGACTTTCTCTTACCTTCTAATTTACATCTTTCATTCTGGTCTTCTGAATGTATTGTTTATTCTATGATGAGAAATTCTACTTTTCTTCTAGTGTTTTGGACTACTGGGGTAGGGATGGCAATTGGTCGTGTCATGTTAATGTAAGACTATAACCTGAATAGGTCTAATCCCAGGCAGGATCAAATAAAAAAAAATCTCCAAAGAACAAGAAAGAGAGCAATGAGATTCCCAAGAGAACAACGGGAGAACAACGGGATCTCAAAAGATATCCAAGAGACACATTGGTTGGAGGAGAATGATGAAGTCTGAAAAGATAACCAAAAGAAATAATCCCACAGAGTAATAACCTGTTGAAGTAGCAATGATCTTGATGTAATAATCTTCAAGAAATCGATGTAACAATATGTTGAAAAGAAATCCCTAAAGTTTGTAGCACTCTTGAACTCGATTTGACTGAAACTAGGGTTTAGAATCAAGAACCGATGGAAGGGGATGGGGAAAGGTGGGGTTGGCTATCTCAGCTGAGCATCTCAGAATTTTAACATTGCATAAACAACTTTTCTATTCATTCAAGTTCGTGTACAATGCTGGCCTCCGTTACAAACTTATATAGAAGACTTAAAAATAGACTTAGACACTAAAATGGAAAAGCCTAACCCTATCCTTAACTAAGAAAGTGAAATGATAAAGGAAATAGACTCAAAACAGGACTCTAATTAAACTAATGAAATAAATCCCGTTTTCCTACTTTCTACCCATACTTTAGGCCCATTAAATTGACCAATTAAAAAATAAACCCATGGGATCAAAGATCCAATACATATATGACCTAACACTAAGCTTATTTCCAATAAAACAAGCCCTCTAAGTGACTTATCTACATCACATGTTGGTCCATGTTGTGTCAAGACCCGAGTATAACACAAAATGACTAGAACCAAACAACACAGAATGATGAGAAAATGATAGAACCAAAGGGATATACTAAAAGGAAAAGTATAAAAAGTAATAGATTGGTATGAGTCAATTTGCGGTTTGGCGGGTTCAATACTGTACCAATTTTGTCTTGCCCTGATGTTGACCAAAACATGACTATACCCAACCACCAATAGAGATTTCATATGTGGTGTTCATCTTGGGTATTGCTGCCCCTTCGTTTAGGTCATTTCTTATCACTTAAATTTCATGGTTTATCTGGCAGTATGTGGATTGTGGTAACATGTGTGTGCTTGATGTATTTCTTATTTAGATATAATGGTGGATGTTGTATGAATTGTGAAAAGGTAGCACAGAAAAAGGAAAAATTAAGGGTAAAATACACGTACCCCCCTATAATGCACCCAATATTCCTCGCGCCCCCCTAAGGTTCTGACAAGTCCATACGCACCCCCTCAAAATTCCACGTACCACCCCTACTTTACCCCCTAAAGCCATTTAAGTCCACACTGTCAATTTTAGGCATTAAATGCTAAAAACTTTTTTTTATTGACCAAACTACCCTTACTTCTAACAAATTCTAAAATTTGAAAAGACCAAAATGCCCTCATCTTCCCCAAATCATCATCTTCTTTTACAATGTAGATACCCAATACCACCATCACCACCACCACCACCACCGTCAGCACCGTGAAGCCCCACCTCCAACTCCTCCACCTCTACCAGTTCCACCACCGAGTCCACCTCCCTTGCCTATTCCTCCACCAACACCGCCGCCCTTACCAAATCCATCTCCAGCTCCACCATCCTTTCAAAACCCACCTCCAGCGCCCGCCAACCTTTCCGATTCCACCGCCATCTGTGCGCACCTTAGTTCCCTCTAAACTTAGTTTCCTCTAAAAACCATTAGAAGTTTTCCCTGAAATATATCAGGGAACATGAGACAACCATTAGATCCCATATCAAGCAAATCGATGCTAGCAGAGCCATCCAATTGGTCCTCGACCAATCTTCAGGTATCTATATATATACTAATTAGTAATTAGAATCTAAAGTTTCCTAAACGATGAGGATAGGAGCGCTCCTTATTCTTTGGATCTGCTATCATGGTCTACATGGCAATAGAGAGTTGCAGCTGTCATTAATCGAATCAATGGGTTATCCACAATTGCAGAGTATGAATATGAAGTTTCCTAATGATGAAGAAATAAGGGTTTCTTGTTCTTTGGATCGGATATCATGCTGTCCATGGCAAGGTTGCAACAAATGTTGTAGCTGAGAATAATCAATCGAATTGATGATGGCTAGGTTTCCCATGCCAATCCGGTGAGGTTTTTTCTATGAAATACTGAAGTCTGTGGAGCTCTCAACCATCAAGCCTTCGTAGCATCAGAAGTTATTTGAGAAAATGAGAAAAATCTGAGCCCAGGGCTGACTCAAATAGCTCTGAAACTTCGAAGTTAGAGTAGCCTAGGGCTGCTGGATCCAACCAAGTCATTAGAAATCGATTTAAAAAGGAATATGAAGAATCTATTTCAGCGGGTTTAGAAAAAATCGTTAAACTTGGCAGATCCAATTTCAAAATTTCTTATCCCTGGTTTAAAAAGGAATATGAATAATTGATTTCAGCTGGTTTAGAAACAATCCTCTGATCTTCCATGGGTAGATGAAAATAGGTTGCAGAACACGACTCAGGTTCAATCCTTTTGAGGGAGTGTTCTACCCTGTTCTTCGATCGCAAAAGGGAAATTGAAAACGAGAAAGGGAGAAAGGGAAAAGGAGAAGGGAGGGCAATTTAGGGATTTTACATTTTCACCTTTCTTTTTTTTTGTTTTAACCACTTAAGGGCTTTTTCGTAATTACGCCTTAGAAAGGGTATAATTGTACATTACCTTCTTCATGTTAGCATTTAACGCCTAAAATTAACAGTGTGGACTTAAATGGCTTTAGGGGGATAAAGTAGGGGTGGTACGTGGAATTTTCAGGGGGGGGGGGCATGTGGACTTGTCAGAACCTTAGGGGGCATGAGGAATATTGGTATTAGTTAAAGTGAAGAAGAAGAAGAAAGAAGAAGAGAGGAGAAGGAAGAGAAGGAACTGCACAATTGGGGCTGCAGTCGTTAGATTGACTGCTCCCAAAACAATACATTAAATAGGGTTAATAATAAAAACACCATAGACAAAAATACCCCTCATTAGAGGAGTCGTGAATAGGAGCTGACGCTAGCTCCCTATTCACGGCTCCCCCTTACTCCTAACAGGTGCATTATAGGGGGGTATGTGTATTTTACCCAAAAATTAATTGGAGGAAGGATAGCAAAGTGTGCTGGAAGATCTTTTCAGCAATACATTATTTTTTAATGTAACTCCTTTCAAGACGAGTCTTCTTCTTTGATCATTACTGAGAAATCTAGCTCACTACCTGATAGTTTTGCCGAGTTTTTTTTTTTCCCTTCACAGATTCTTCCTGATTTTTATTAGTACACTTTCTTCATTACTACGGTAACTCAGCCTAGCATTTCCTAACTACTTGCGGTTGGCAACCTAAATTTTATTCCATCATTCCACTATATTTGGGACCATATCCTTGTAAGAAGTGATATCTTTCATCACTTTCATGAAAGTCATTTTGGCCTTCCTGTTTTCTGACGCATCCTACTAACCTGTTAGGTCAGATTTTGGAAACAAACCAATAGGTCAGAATCACAGTGACCCATATTTAGAGAACAATAGGGCAGAAATAGAGAAGATCAATAACTACAGAACCAGCCAACTGATGAAGCTGAAAAACTGGTCGAAGGCTGGCCTATACCTGCTGTACTTGTGGTTAAGAAGTAAATTCCTTAATTACTGTGTCGGTAATTCAGGAATTTACTTCCGAATCATAGTTCTCCCGTAACTAAAATTATGGAATCCATTTTGAATACTGCAACATGTAGTTCTAAAACTCCATTTAAGTAGAATAAAGGATACCAATCTAGTCCTATTTTAAAACTCAGCTGATCTCTATTATTAAATCTTTCATGAAAACCTTGATTTCCTCAGAGCCTTAAATTTGTTCAATTGTGTCCAACAGATTTTTTAAAACTTTCTTCACTTAAAACAGCATATCCACAATTAGGTGGAATTATCCCTATTGTTCTTCCTACAAAATATTGAGCCTATATGTATAAAACATTAAGCCCATGCATCTGGTTGCAATGTGTCAACCTGTCCTCATTGGTGAAATGTTTCATTCTCTTTTTGAAGAGCAGCAGTTCATTTATTATTCCATATTTCACACATGGCAAAAGAGTTCTTTTCTCTTCTTTTTAATAATTTGGAATCTTATAGATTTATTTACATGTTGAAACTCATTGTTTCTGTTGCATTTTGTAGAGCCTCGTTGGGTTGGTTTTCCTATGAACCTGAATGGTTTGACATGAACAACAAGAATTTTTCTCAAAGCGAGGCTCAATCTGTTTCTATATTTGTCAATTATCTTGTGAATGAGCGAGTGGATGGTCAATCGGATTCATCTTTGAAGAGACGGGGACGTGCAAGTGGAAGTTCTTTGGGTGATGTGGTAGGAATGGACTGTACAGCAAGAATGAATCTTAGGGTTCTGCTTTCTTGTTTGGAAGTAGCTGTCTGTTATTTATCTTTTATGCTCTAGGATTTGAGGATTTCCAGCTTATTGATAGAGGATAATAAATCTGTGCAGAAGGATCAATATCATCCCGTATGGGGCCACATGGAGAACTATGCTGTAGGAAGAGAGAAACGGAAACACTTGTTGTTAATGCTATGCCAGCTTGAGGCTGATAGGCTTGAAGTCTGGGCTCAACCTCTGAATTCGAAGTATATAGTGTCAACTTCCTTAATCCAATCATTTTAATGTTATTCATATCAATGTGTTCCTGTGAACTTTTAATTTATTGTGTAATTTCCTTTATTAGGGATAACACATCTTCTCGGCCTAAGATTAGCTCAGAGAAATGGATTGAATATGTTAGGACTTCATTTTCTGTGGACCCACGGATTGCTTTGTCCTTAGCGTCAAGGTTCCCAACAGTTTCCTCTTTGAAGGCTGAAGTAACCCAACTGGTTCAAGTATGTTCTGTCATCTGAGTTATCAGTTTTGGTGGATTTTACTTATTTCTTTTCTTTTTATATAACTTATTTGAAATCCACATGCATCATTATTAGGGAATGATCATGGAAGTAAATGTAGAAAATTGTGAAACTTATCGGTTATCACATAATACTGGAAAAGGGTGCGCTTATGTTAGACTTCTAATTTCTAAAAACAATCAACCATGAAGAAATCCTGGGGATAGACTCAAATAATTAGTGTTTAGACTTCTAGAAACAATCAGCCAACAGATTTATCAAATCAGCACCTTGGATGTCTTACAAGGTCTGGCACCTTCAAGAGAACTGTCATCAGCGCTAAAACTGTTAAGATAAAGCCAAATTTTATTCATTATTCAGTACAAAAAAATCAATTGCTGTGTGGTTCACATGAATTGATAAACTTAACATGAATGGACTGACAGAGGATGTTATAGTTCAGAAATAGATAATTTGTATCACTACATGATGTCTTGCTAGTATATTGATCCTAACTAAGAAAGGCAATTTATATTCAGTTTTGCATGCTAATTCGATTATTCTCTTCTAGGCTTTTGCCTTTGGTATTGCTGCTAGCTGTTAAGCTGTGTGTGTCCAGGGCTTTAAGTATCGGTAGGTGTCTTATCGATATCTGATACGATACTTATATTTCAAAAAAAGTTTGTATCAACCAACACAAGACCGATACGGTACAATACGGTCCTATACAGGTTACATGCATCTTCTTTTGACCTGGAAAACATAAACCATGAGTGAGATACAAAACTGTGAGCAACCGAGGCATGGTTGTCAAAGCGCTAGGCCATCCAAGGCATTCGAGGGCCAGCTAAGCACTTAGGCCACAAGGTGCCCTAGGCGCTTTGGTATTGATTAATGTATTCTCAGTAAGATTTTGCGTCATCTTAATCTTAAAATGTCCAGAAATACTTTGGAAGCCTTACATATACATTAATTTTGTACTCCTGTTCCTTTTGGACATCCTTGGTCATTTAGTTGCTAAAGATATCCTAGGCGAATCGAAAGGAAAATGTCATTCCTCTAGAGAGACTTGGTGGTGGGATGATAAGGTCCAAGCAACCATTAGGATTAAGAAAAGTAGTTTTAAGACATGGCAAAGGACTAAGGATGTGGAGGATCTACAAAGTTATAAATTTGCCACTAATGGAGCTAAGAAGATTGTGAAAAAAGCAAGGGTGAAGAAATATGAAGATCTTTATAACAATCTGAACACAAAGGTAGGGAAAAAGCTATCTATAAGATAGCTAAAGTGAGGGAAAGGAAGAGTAGAGATCTCGACCGTGTTAGATGTATTAAAAGTGAAAATGGTAAAATACTAATCAGGGACGAGGTCATTAAGAAGAGATGGGAAGGTTATTTTTGCTGTCTGCTAATGAAGACACTTCGAGTAATAATGATGGTTTTGGGAATTGTTACTTGTGGCTATGAGACACCATCCCACTTTATTTATAATAATGAGATATGTGGTACAAAGACAGTAAAGCCCCTTGGACAACACCATATAAACCCTAAGGACAATTCTACCTTTATACCCCATATTACTTTTAACACTCCCCCTCAAGTTGGTGCATGGATATCACACATGCCCAATTTGCACAGAAGAGGAATAAACACTTTGCTACTTAAACCCTTAGTAAAAACATTAATTAACTGGTCTCCTGACTGGACAAATGGAGTACAAATCAGTCCCTGTTTCAGCTTCTCTTTGATGAAATGGCGGGGTCAATCTCCACATGCTTGATGCGCACATGCTGGACCGGATTGTGAGTGCTACTGATAGCAGATTTGTTGTCGCAGTAAAGCATCATAGGTGAAGATGTAAGAATAGCCAAGACTTTCAGTAGTCCCTGGAGCCACGTTAATTCTCAAATGCCATGGGACATGGCTGATGGCACGAAACTCAGCTTCAGCACTTGACCAGGCAATGACAGTCTGTTTCTTGCTCCGCCATGTGACCAGGTTACTTCCAACATAAGTACAATAACCGGATGTAGACTGTCGATCATCTGGAGAGCTGGCGCAGTCGAGATTGGTGAAGGCTTCCACCCACAAGTAATCATGAGGAGAGAAAAGAATTCCCTTTCTTGGGGCAGACTTTGCAATTTCAAATTTGTTCAAAGCATCAGGAGGTGGTATTAATCTTCACAATTGTTCAAGTCAATCTAGTTAACAGCATCAAGGACGTTGGCTATTTCAAGCAATCAAAACAGAGTTTTTTTTTTTCCCCCAAACCAACAAATATAACAGTGACCTAAATGCATACAAGCAGAGCCTCAAAATTAGAAATCTAGATTTACATGTTTGAAACACTATAAACCCACAAAACAGATTCCAATGAACGAAACCCATACAAGTAAGAAATGCATACAACCGGAGCCTCAAAATTATAAACTAAGAACAATGATAACGAAACCCAGATCTTCAAAGTTCACATAATCAGAGATGCACGCACAGACAGAGAGAGAGAGAAGAATGGGGTTACTGGTTAGGGTTTTCAAAACCAGAAAGGGAGCTAGCAAAACGAAGCCCAAATTAGCAGCGACAATTGACGTTGCAAGCAAGGGCAACAGCCAAATTAGCAGCAGCAACTGTGATTTTCAAGTTGGGAGGCAGAAAACTCTTCAGAGAAATTAGAGATTTCTCTTCGCTGGAGTCCGTGGAGCTCGAGATAGAGGGGTTGAGAGGTTGAAGATGGAGCTCGAGGTAGAGTTCTCTTGGCTGGAGTCCATGGACCGAGGGTTGAGAGCGACCAAAGGAGCGCCAGCGATGTTGAAGAGGGGTTGAGACCTTGAGAGAGGGATGGCAATGTTGAATGAGAGGCGAGAGATATGGGGTTGGGTTTATGTTTTTATCGGGCACACATTTTATTTTCCTCCACTTTTGTTTCCCTCAAGTTGGTCTTTGGACCACAAAAACATGTATGACTTGTTTTTTCAAAGATGGTCTTTTGACCCTTTTTTGTGCTGGTTCGTTACACGAGAACACAAAACAACCTGGATTTACCAAACGCTTTTCTGGTGGTTTTGTGTTCTCGGAGCACTGAAGAACAAGAATAACTGTTCCCCGAGATGGTTATCAAACACAACCTAATAAGGTAACATAAACTAACTAGGAAACTAAAATAATAAAAGAAATTAACTCAAAACAGGACTCTAACTAAAGTAATGAAGTAAATCCTGTTTTCCTACTTTCTACCCATATTTTAGGCTCATTAAATTGGCCAATTACAAAGTAAACCCGTGGGATCAAAAGCACAACACCTACATAACTTATCTCAAAACTTATTTTCAATAGAATAAGCCCTTTAGGTGACTTATCTGCATCAAGATTTCTTCACTCGAAATTGTTATCTTTCATAATCTGTTTTCTGGTTTTAAATCTGTTGCCTGTTGGTTGAAGTCCAACTTTGAGTAGGATTGGTTCTATGTTCTTGAATGCTGAAATCATACTCATTATCTATTGATCTGTTTCATCTGCTTTTGATATCATTACTTAAGATTTTAATTGAGTTTAAGTTTTTGCAGTTTGATCATTCATCTGAATTCTGGTTTGGCAGATTTGATCCTGTCCTAGTGTCAGTGGGATTCCCTTTTATTTTCTGATCTAGCCATTAGATCTTGCGGACTTTTCAGCAAGGCTAACACCTGTTAAGAAGAGAACTTGAACTGACTTTTAGGTCAATCTGACTGTGATTCTATTATTTGAGTTTTCTCCCAAATCTGGTTCTGTTTCTCTATATGTCAATTCTGTTTGGTACTGTTTTAGCTCTTTAAATCAGTATTACATTAGTATTGTCTCTATAATACCTGACTAGTTCTTCACTTGGACCATGCACTGCCTATTTAAGGGTGTGCAAGAGGCTATCTTAAGGGATGCTTCAGCATCAGGAAGGAAAGAAAAGAGCATTTGAGGATGGACACTGGTCTAAAGAGAGGTGATGTCTGGATATGGGACATCTTTTGGCTTAATGGACATTTGTGTGAAATAGTTTTAAGGAGTTATGCATCCTAGGAATGTGGCAGAATTGATGGAACATTTTGGATTTTATTCTTCATTCCAGATACATTTTCTTGAGCTCTTTTTTTCTCTTCCGTATATTTGTGAATCACACCATATAGCTGTAAAGCTCCGTGATATAAATGAAGCTTTACTTTTGTTTCCAATCCAACAAAAGGAAAAAAATTCAATACATAGTATTACTCCGACCAAAATAAAGCAAAACAGACATCTCACCTCATGACTCAAACACAAGGCCTAAAGAATAGTGATAGGAATTAACTTTGACTTCCCTACTTAATTCAATCATGACCTAACTGGCTTCAATTACTAAAAGCAGAGATCATGCAATTCAAAATCAAGTTAAATGAGCCCTAACTAAGTAACTAGCTAAAGCTAACAGTCAAATAAGAATGTAGGTGACACAAACTAAATCTAGATGCCGGAGAAAAAAAGTTAAACCAATGCAATTACCAAATGGCCAGGAGAGAGCTCTTTAAGAGAGATATTTTCTGTCAAACAAAAAGGATAGCATGGGCTATAGCAGCAGTCCTATGGTTGGCCATCCCTGGGAGTGGTTGATTTACGTGGACCTGCTGGAATGGGACCATTTTCTAGATCTTGTCCTACTGCATTGATTTATTCATGGGAATGGGTTCTTTCCATGGTACTGTGTGACATGTTAATATTATAAATTCATCTTTTTATTCAGTACTACTTGATAATCATGGTTTGTGAGATCATTCAAATGCAATGACCGTCACCGTTGCTTTCTTTTAATTCTTTGGGTAAGAGTGATCTTTCACCATTTCTTTTTCTGATCTTCCCTTTTTTTTGGGGGGGGGGGGGGGTGGTTTGGGGGTGTTCTCAATAGCTTATTTAATTTTTAGTCTTGTCTGAAATATGCCCCCTGAATTCTGTATTTTCATGCAGTCAAACATTGTAGAGATGCGCAGCATACCTGAAGCTTTACCATTTTTTGTTACTCCGAAGGCAGTTGATGAAAATTCAGCACTTCTACAACAACTTCCACACTGGGCTGCTTGTTCAATAACTCAGGCTCTTGAGTTTCTTACTCCTGCATATAAAGGTCATCCACGTGTCATGGCATTTGTTCTTAGGGTTTTGGAGTCCTATCCTCCGGAACGAGTGACCTTTTTCATGCCCCAGCTTGTGCAATCTTTACGATATGATGACGGGGTGAGTTACCAGATGCTATGCATTCATGTTAGTCATATCATCGTTCCGTATAAACTATCATATTTGGATGGAATGTTACATCTACCTCTTCTTCAAATATTTTTTTACATAGACATTTATCTGGTTTGATGCTTTTCTTTACAGAGGTTAGTAGAAGGATATTTGCTTAGAGCAGCTCAAAGAAGTGATATATTTGCTCACATTTTGATATGGCATCTACAGGTTTGGTATTGTTCACACTGCATAATTTATTAGTCTATGCTTAGATTCTAGATGTTGGAAATATATGCTGGAACTCTAATATTGACATGATTCCATAAATGGCAGGGAGAGACAAGTGTCCCAGAATCAGGGAAAGATGCAGGTTCTGCAAAGGTATATATATGTGCTTGTCTTGTATGTCTTTCCTGTATTCTAGTGGCACTCATCCCAGTTTAAAATTACGCAGAGATCTGTCTCTGTGTTTCATGATGTTACATCTGCTTCATGATGAGAATAGCAACAACAGAGGGATTTATTTGTTTACTGGGAATGGCAGTGCCATGCCCATCGACCATGGCAGACTCCTAAAAAATGGCATTTTAACTGTGCAGTTGGTCCCACTCCAGCAGAGTGGTGCATCGGTGGTGCTTCCCCCCGCAAAATAGGATCCAGGATTTTTATGTTGGCCTGGGCCATGGTCATTAAATGTGTGTGGTGTTAGCGTTTCCCTTTATCATTTCTCTATGATATTAACTTTTGTACAAATCTGATGTTGAAGTGATACACTTGCAACATGGGCTAACAGGAATGGGTCCATTTGATTGAGGAAACGTTTCAATCCCATTGGACAAATTTCAGTGCAAAACAAGTAGGGAAGTGCCTCAAAACTCAAAAGCAGGTGCAAAGTGACAATAATTACAAAATTGCCATTAACGAGAAGTCGGGATGGCAGTTTTGTAACTTTATGAAACTTTGGACTGACTATTGAGCCACTTCTCTGGCACATATGGTGCTGAAACTTGATCAGTGAGATGGGTGTGACATCCTCTATCACATGGGCCTGTACATATCTATCCATGTTTACCACGTTGGGTTTTGAAAGCTGTATATCCTACGTACATACTTATCTAATTATACATGTATTTATGTATGTATGTATTTCAAAATTTGGGCTGGTCAAGTTTACTACTAATGTTTCCATTATCTTGTAGCAAAATCATTGCTATATTTTATTTGGTGGCCAAATTCTTTGCTTTATATCATCACTTGCTTGCTCATGTGGATATGTTCTTGCTGTTGTTTCAGAGTAGTTCATTTCAAGAGCTGTTGCCTATGGTTAGGCAAAGAATTATTGATAGTTTCAACCCAAAGGCCCGTGACTTGTTTCAAAGGGAATTCGACTTTTTTGACAAAATCACATCAATTTCTGGTACACTGTTTCCACTTCCAAAGGAAGAACGCCGAGCTGGCATCCGGAGGTACTATTTTTTTCTTCTGTTGACTTTGCCAGCTATACTTTCATATGGTGATAGTTTAAGCCTAATTTGGCTCTTGCTTGAGTTGGAACCAGTGTTCTGAGACCCTGCCTGGCACTTAAAATGGGATCAAACCTCATAAATGTGTTCTTCTGATACCCACTGACTAGTCCGTGTTTCATCTGACCTAGGCGGGTGAACCAGTGAACCAGAATGGTTGAACCTGCTATTGATGCAGTAGCACTGTCATAGTTGGACTGACATAACCCGATCTGGACCGAGGCCAAACGAGGCTTTTGGTCTAATAAGCATGGGTAGGGGTTTATTGTTTGTTTTGGGGTTAATCTTGTAATTTTCACTTAAACTTATTTTATTTCATTTTGTTTTCATTTGGGATAGATACCTAGGAGGATTTGGTTTGGTATTTTTCTAGTTCAAGTGGAGTTCTATTTCTGTTTTATTTTTTTTTATATATATTTATGATTGTATGCTTTGATCAGATTAGATGTGAATAAGAAGATTTGGGTTTTGTTTGAGTTGTGTTATGGTGTGAGTGTTTGACTGTAGCTGGTGGCTACTTCCTTCTCCTTTGCATTCTGATCTTTCTCCCCTTCTTTTCCCTTTCTTAGCTCTTCTATTCTTCATATAACCTGTGTTCTCCCATTTTGTCCTTCCTTCTTCCTTACTTCCCTGCCATCCTTTCCCGTCTTATTTTGTTCTATTCTGTCCTGACATGACTTTGTTTCTGCAATAGAGACATCGATCTCTCTCAGTTCTTCGCCATTCAGTTCCAAACTCTGGGGTTTCAATCGATTCCTCTGGGTGACCCTACCTGTAAAGCCCTAGGATGGAAATATGCTGGAAATGTGAGATATTGTTTGAAAACCAAACCTGGTTTCCTTTCTTCCTCTAGTTTGAGTTTCAGTTGTTCATTATTGAACAAATACTTGATCCCAAGAACTGCTGTTGAGCATTCCTCACCAGTCTATTAGTTAAGAATCAGTACCTGAAATTTCTCATTGAGAGGACGTGTATTGAAGGAGTTCTCTCTCCTTAAATAGAGCTGGTTTTCTGCTCCTGCTCATGGTCGAAAGGTTGAAGACAACCTCCTTGTGATATAAATTTTTTTTTTTTTTTTTGGGATGAATAAGAATATCATTACCAAAAGGGAAAAGGGAAACAGGGGGCCCCGAGGGGAAGAAAGAAAAATAAAAAGCCAGGTCCTAGCTTAGCTAGGGGCTGGCATGAGCAACAAAAGGAACATTTGAGAGGCCCCAGGAATCAACAATGAGCCTGTTCCTTGGGGTGTCAGTACAACAAGAAGGAGGAGCTAGCGATAACTTTGCTTTAATTTCAAAGGAAATGGAATCCCAAATCTTCTGATAAGAGCGAGAGTTGGAGGTCCATTTCCTGATATTGCGCTCCATCCAAATGTGGTTTAGAGTTGCACAAAAAGCTAATTTGCCGACTGAGTCGCAAATAGAATGGCCAGCGAAGGTCATGTCAATCCAGATCCATTCCCTTGAGAAAGGGAGGATTCTTCTGCAGGCAGGCCAGCACTTGGACAAGATTCCTTTCCTGATGGTAGCAGCAGTAGGGCAATCAAAGAAGAGATGATCCAAGTCTTCAGTATTGTTCCAACAGAGGCAGAAAGCAGGAGAGACTAAGATCTGTCTGGACCGAAGGAAAGACTGAGTTGGTAAGCATTTGTTAAAAATTCTCCAGGCGGTGAAGCAATGCCGAGGGATATGATGCTTGAACCATAGAAGTTTGCACCACGGGGCCAACGGTCCGTGCTGCCTAATGAGATTCCAGGCAGCCTTGGATGAGAAGGAGCAAGAATTGTTGGACTTCCAAGTAACACAGTCACCTCCAGAAGCAGGTCTTCTGGTAATGGTGTGAAGCTCATTCTAGATGAGACCTAGGGAGGTGGAGGCAGTGGGGGGAGGAGCCCAGCCATCATGATCGTTGATGTCAGGTATTAGGGAAAGCCTGTTGAGACCTGAAGCATAGATGGTTCTCGGGGTGACCAAGTGGATGAGAATTCCCATGGGGTGCCAGTGGTCCAACCACAAGTAGGAGGAAAGCCCATCACCAATACTGGAGCGTGACTGGGAGGACCAGATGACGACTATCAAGGATCTTACGCCAGACCCAAGAGGCATCGGATAAGGCTGAAGCAGTCCAGATAGAGTCTTGGTGAAGAAGACTTGAATATAACCAGTCGACCCAGATACTTTTCTGCTTTGAGGCTATCTTCCAAATGAGGTTGATGATACCCGTAGAATTCACTTCTTTTATTCTACGGACGCCTAGACCTCCTTTTTTTGGGAGACACACAGCTGCCCAGTTGATAGGATGGAGGAATCTAGTAGATTCATTGCCCTTCCAAAGAAAAGAGGCCATGAGAGACTCCAGAGATTTAATGACAGATTGAGGGAGCCCAAAGATACCTGACCAATATATATAAGACGATTCCAGAACTGATTTGATGAGAAACAATCTGCTCGCATAGGATAGAAGCTTGCCTTTCCAAAGCTGGAGCCTCTTCCTAATAAGATCAAGCATAGGGGTGCAGTGGTGGGCTGAAAGTCTTGCCGGAATCAAATTAATTACTTGCGATATAAATTAAAACCCCATAGTCCTTATTTTATTCCTTCCCCATCTGTGTCAGTATTTTCCAGAAATACCCCCACTTAAGTAATTGCTTCCAATTATGTCCTCAACTCTATTACTCTTTTCTTGTTGGTTCTGAATTTCAAATTAATTATAAAGTCGCCCCTGTACTCTTAATTTAAGCTTTCTAATTTTCTTTGGGGCCCATACTGATCCCAAAACAGGGTTTTGTGACCCAGGATTGCATCAGCTGTTGACCTGTTGAAACCAACTTGTGCTTATATGTGTTCAATTTATATGCTCCAATGCTGAATCCCCACCCAAGTGATGTATAAACTTGAAATTGTGAATCTTGCCATTGTGTTGTGGCCTCACTCTTACTACAAAACAACATTATATAGTATAATTCTAAGTGAATTTGAATTTAACACATTCAAATAATAAAAATAGTAATAAAAACAAAAAATAATAATAATAATAATAATAATGGAGGAGGTTACCTATGACGCCAACATGCAGTTTCCAGCCAATAATGTGACAGGGCATATAAGGAATCCGCATGCTGGTGTTGTGCGGTTACTACAAAACAACCCTCTCCTTGCTGTAGAAGAAAAGTCACTCTCCCTGGTCTCCCGCAAAGAAAGCTTTCTTTGACAAAAATCTAGAATTAATTGGCTTGACCTTGGAGACTCTAACTCTGCTTACCTCCACCACTTCTTGAATGCCCGCACAAATGCTAATTCAATCCCTCTCATTGCTCACTATGGGTCCTGTCTCCTCTCTTTCCAAGCTATCAAAGCTGAAGCAGTTTCTTATTTCTCAGATCTCTTCCTCCCCCCCCCCCCCCCCTTTCCCTGATGATCAGTTCAGAATTAGTGTGAAGAGAATAATTTGACTTGTCACTCATGATAGAGGTCCTCATTATTGATAATGAGATTACAACCCAAGAGGGTAAAAAGGGAAAAAGTGAAAATAATATAAAACCCTAATGTAGCCTAATATAAAGTGATAAGATGCTAATCCCATGGATCTCAACATGATCTCATTAATAAATGCATCTCCCCCTCCCACCTCCTAAACTCCCTCCAAGCCATCCCCTCAAATGAGGAAATTCTCTCAGCTATTCTCTCCCACAAGCCAAATAAGGCCCTTGGTCTTGACGGCTTTAGCATGGGGTTCTTCCTTTCCTGCTGGGACTATCAAAGTTGACCTTCTCAAGGCTATCAAAAGTTTCTTCTTCTCTCCCAACCAGATCAAAGGGATTAACCATACCTTTCTCTGTCTCATCCCTAAGAAAGAAGGTGCCTACTCTATGCCTGACTTTAGGCCAATCTCCGTGTGCAACCTTCTTTACAAATTCATTGCCAAGATCCTAGCCAACCACCTCCATTTGGTCACTAGCCACCTTGTCAGTGCAAATCAAATGGCTTCATCTATGGCAGGAGTATTTCAGACAACATCCTTCTTTGTTCTGAAATAGTCTATTAGATAGAAAATCCCACCCTCCGGCAGCCCTCCTCAAAATAGACATCCACAAAGCCTTTGATTCCATTAGATGGGATTGAAATGTCCTTTCCCCTATTTTTGTCCAATGGATTCATTCTTGTTTCTCCTCCCGCCGCTTCTCGGTCCTTATTAATGGCAGTCCAGCTAGTTACCTCCCCCTCCTCTGTGGGCATCCACCAAGGCTACCCCCTCTCCTCTTCCCTGTTCTCCCTTGCTCTTGAACTCCTTTCCCATAGCATCCAACCCAAGACCGATGAGTTCCTCATCTCCCCAATCCCTAAATGTAAGGCCCTTAGGCTCACCTTCTTGCTTTTGCTAATTACCTAATGATTTTCTCTAAGCCCTGACCCCTCCTCCATCTCGTCCATCCTCTCCTCTCTGAGCCTCTTGGTATCCGAATTAACCTCCTCAAATCCCACCTCTTCCTCGCTGGAGTCTTTGACTCCGTCTCCCTCCTTGAGTTGACTAGCTTCTCCCTAGGTCACCTCCCAACCCCTTGATCCCTTCCAGATTGTCTAGCCATCACTGCACCCCTACGCTCAATTCCATCCGCAAAAGACTTTAGCTCTAGAAGGGTAAATACCTCTTATATGTTGGCCATCTTGAGCTGAGTAGATCGGTCCTGCAATCTTCCTACATTACTGGTGTGGTGTCTTTAGCCTCCCTAAATCCACCATTAAGGCCTTAGATCTCTCATGTGTTCATTCCTCTGGAAAGGTTCTGAGACCCTCAGATTCCTTCATCCCCTTAAATGGTCCTCCATCTGCCTCCCTTTTGAGAAGAATCAAAGATTCCAACAATGTGGGCATTCTCAAGCTTATTTGGAAAATTGTGTCCAAGTAGGACTCTATCTGCGTTAAGTGGATCTACTTGGGTCCCAATCCTCTAATGCCTCTTGGGTTTGGCCTAAAATCCTCTCCCTTAGGCTTATTGCCTTAACAACAATCTCCTCCAAAATCGGAAATGGAGCTTCCACTTCGCTCCGACTTGACAACTAGCACCCGTCAGGTATCCTCCTTCCTCTTGTGGGTGCCAGAACCATCTACTCCTCAGGCATCCAAAAAGACTCTTGTTTCCTCCATTATCTCCCTTGGTGCTTGTCCCCCCCCCCCCCCTTCTCCCCTATCTGGGCTGGCCCTCCCCCCTCTCTTGGCCAAATCCCCGCCCTCCCCCCCCCTCCCCCAAAGACTCAATCTCTTGGTTACCTTTTCCCAATGGCCTCTTTTTAACCTCCTCTGCCTAGAACTTCCTGAGACCTAGAGACCCCTTTGTCCCTGTCATAGCTTTACTATTTGGAGAGCACTCTCCCTTTGCCTCCCAACCCAAGCTTTCCTCATCCATAGACACATCCCTACCCCCTCCCTTTTGTGTGCTTTGTTGGAATGGCCTCGAAGACATTGACCACCTTTTCTTCTTCTCCTTTTCTCCCACACTATTTGGCAAAAGGTATTAGGCAGTTGTTGGCCCTATCGTAGAAGAATCCTCCCCTTCTCCAGGGAATGACTGTGGGTAGATATGACTTTCTTAGGGACCTCGATTTGTGACACTACAGGGAAGCTCACTTTCAGTGCCGCCATTTCTCACATTTGGATGAAGCCCAATCTCGAAAGATTGACCTCCAACTCTCGTCCCTTTGACAAGATTTGGAAAGCCATCTTCTTTGATGTTTGCTCCAAGCTCTCTGTTTTACCTCATTGTAATGTTTTAGACACCCCAAGGAACAGGCTCATTGTTTTCTCCTAGGGTTTACCTGAGTGCTCGATTTAGCCTTCTTATCCTAAGCAAGGTTCGAGAACTCGGTTTCGGACCTGGTTTCAGTCAGGCCAAAAATCGAGTTGGACCGAGATCTCGGCGAGTTGGTGCACTTTTTGTTTTTTGAACTCGTTTGATGGTTTCGTTGGGTTTTTGACCCAGTTTGGTCATGAAACTTGGTATACTTCCTATTTTGAGCCATTTAAACACTTTTTATATTTATATTTGTTATTTCATTTGCTTAAGATATTATTAAAAAATAAGCAAATACCCCCTATTTGAATCCAATAAAAATAGTTAAAAAATAAAATTGCAAAAGGATAAAAAGTCAACCCCCCAGTTCAAGAACAAAAACTGGATTTTCGGCGGTAGGTGATGCAGATTCATCATCAAATAAGGCTTGTTTCATTGGGAATAAGTGTAGGGTTGGGATATATATATGTTGGGCCTTTGTTCCCAAGGGTTTTCTATGTATTAGGCCACTTTAGTGGGCCTGAAATAGGGGTATATAGCTTGCATACGGGATTAGCCCAATACTTAGTTTTTATTTTGTGTTTTTAATTGAACCGGTTTAAATTGGTTGCATCCAATTGGTTCAATTGGTCTAATTTAAGTGAAGTGATCCTATTGGCTAAGAGGTTCTTATATCCTATTGGCTACTAGGGAATCTTCTTTATTCTAAGTAGTTTAAATTGTTTTAAGTCATTAGGACTCTATTTTGAGTCTATTTGAGTTTCCTAGTTAGTTTAAGTTGCCTAATAGGTTAGGGATAAGGTTAGGCCATTCCTTTTTAGTGTCTAAATCTATTTTTGAGTCTTCTATATAAGTTTGTAAGGAAGGCCAGCATTGAACACGAATTTGATTAATGAAAAGCTTTTTGTTTGCTGCTGCCCTGCTCTGTTGAGTGTGCATCCTTGTGGTTCTATCAAGGTAGAAAGGACTGGTGGAATCCGGTTGACTCCTTACGCCGTGACGGCTGGGAGGATCTTCTTCAATTCGAAGGTGGTTCTATCCTTCACATCTGTTCAAGCTGCTGCAGTGGAATCTCCAAGAGAAGTTTGACACCCAATTTCTTCTTCTAACCCTCTAATCCTTTCCCCCAATTGATCCCCTTTATGTTTTGTTTGAATCCCATAAACCCTAACTCCATTAAACCCTAGATCTTGCTGTCCAGTTTTACAGAATTTTCAAAACACTTAAAACTCTATAATACCTACATTATTATTGTCCTATAAACCTGCCTAGCCATACCCCTAAGCCCCCTTCCATTATCCTAACCTAAGCCCTAGATTTGACCTAAAACTCGCACTGTCCCATGAAACTGCAACCAGCAGCCCCTTTGTTTCTTGTTATTGGTCCTGGTTTAATTGGCTTCTAGTAGGGCTTTACCCTATCTAGAACTACATTAGTAGGTGCAATTTTCAGCTTTCAAATGTTGGGGGTTTTCTCATATCTAAAAATTTCATAAATCTTAATATGGTAGAACATTGTTAAAAACCAAAAAGTGCGGTAAAATATTCATTTGTTTCGATGTCTAAAAAAAAATTTCATTCAGAGCGATTTTGACAGCATTCGTGCAATATTTTACCACACTTTGGGTTTTTAGCAATGTTTTTTTTTTTTGTGAATATTTTTAGCCATGCGCGAATGCTGTCAAAATCGCTATGAAATATAAATGAAATTTTTTTTAGACATCAAAACAAATGAATATTTTACCGCACTTTTGGTTTTTAGCAATGTTTTACCATATTAAGATTTATGGAATTTTTAGATATGAGAAAAACCCCAACGTTTGAAAGTTGAAAATTGCACCTACCGCCGAAGATCCAATTCTTGTTCTTGAACTAGGGGTTTTAACTTTTATCCTTTTGCAATTTTATTTTTCAACTAGTTTTATTGGATTCAAATAGGGAGGTATTTGCTTATTTATGAATAATATCTCAAGTAAATGAAATTAATTTACTTAAATGATATTACACATAAATAAGTGCATGTCCTGGTTTCTTGCATTGTAAATGTCTGTCCTGGTTTCTGGCATAAATAAGTGTCTATATACCAAGGTTTCCCGCTGAGATGACCGAGACTACCAAGATCTCGGTCAAGACATTGCATTCTTCTATTTCGCCTAGCATCTCGTCTTGGTTTTGCAAAAAAACTGAGATATTACCAAGCATAGTGGCGATCCAAGTCGGTGGAGGGGTGTCTATTCGATATGTCAACAAGTCGCCCGCCATGGCGACCATGTTTTATTTTTTATTTTCCCTATTTTTAATGTCATTTAATTTGCTATAATATATAACCTATAGCATCAAAAATCAACATGAAAGTGTACTACTGTGGTTTAATTCATGAAAGTGTAATATCCATTAGTGTATATTACGTTACACTCATACAAGAAAAAAAAAAAATAGTCGTCGGGACTGAGAATAGTTGCCGGAGGACTAGGAGGAGAAGAAGAAGAACCAAATAAAAAAAAATAATCAAAAAGATACTTTACTTACCTGCTTGAAGAGGTTGCCGAAGCTGGGAGTACTCGTCGGAGCTGAGGAAGGAGGCCGAGAGTCGCTGAAGAGGGGTTCAAAGAACTGCGTCGCCTTTACTGTCGAAGTGTCGAGCCGAAGAAGACTCTGTTTTTGATTTCTATTTTTCCCAACTTAGGGAGATAGGGTATAGTGTATTAGTGTTTAATGCTTTTTTATGTTAATGTGTATTGCAGGTGTAACTTGAAAAGTTACACCTCCACCAATACATATTAAGGAAAAAGCATTAACTCTTAAATGGTTAAAAAAAAATTAATTGTTAAAAACTTAAGTTTTATAATGTGAAACAAGAATATCGCCCGATATGGCCATATGTCATGGTATGGTGTCCATGGAGGCCATATTGGTTGGTATTCTTGATTCACCCATATCGATGGCAACTATGTTACCGAGATCTCGGCGAGTTCTTGTTCCATGATCCTAGGGCTGGCTCAGTCTTGGCTCTTTCTCTTCTCCCCCCCCCCCCCCGCGTGTATATTCCCCCCTCTCCTCTTTTGGGGCTTTTGGTATTGAATTACTTGTTCACCCAATGATAATGGAGAATCAATGATCAATCACCTAAGGCCCTGTCCAATACAGTCAAAATGTAGGCTGAATTTCTGAAGGAGCAGCCTGTGTTGCACCCACATGCTCCACCAAAAACATTAATCTCATTCTATTATCATAAGTCTTATACATAGAAATCCCATATTTATAATCATCAACTAAAACTTTCTTAGATTCCTAAAAGACTCAAAATATCTACAATTTAAAGAGTTGGTAAATTAAAACTCTGCATACAAACTAAAAAAAAAATCTAACTAAAAATTGTAAAACAGTACTTTTCTTTAAGTACTTCTTTTGAGTTACTTAAATACTTTGAGGGATCAGGGAAATCCCATGAAATCGGTCCTACTCTCAATTTTCATATCCTATCATCCCCCCCGGGGGTCCTTTTTCTCAATCTATTGAGCTGAATTTTGCTGGGAGCTTGGTAGTTAATGTAAGACTGGCAAGGATAGGACATTTATTCAGGAATCACCAGTACAATTGAAGGCTTGACGTACTGCGTACTGGTTTGCAACAAGCTCCTCCCCCCCCCCCCTTTTTTATTTGGATGGATAAGTGAAACTTTTTTCAGTCTATGGAAGACATTGGTAGAGGTTGCAAAAACCACAAGAAACATCAATTGTACAACAATAACAAGAAGAAGATGGCCCATGCCATTTAACCAGTAAAAACACTACATAATTGGATATGGACCCTCATGCAAAATAGCTGGATCATATGAGTGGTCCCAACTAAAAGTGGAAAGGGACTTGAAATTGGTGATTTGGTGGATGATTGTGAAGCAAAACCCTCTATGGAGATGCTCACTTATGATTAAACTGGTTAGTATCTCTTGACCAAATCTAGTGTTAGCAGAACTGAGAATGGGAGAATGGCTTGAATGATCAATGAGATCAGTTAAGCTCTCTATTTATAATAATAAAAAGAGATTACAAGGGGAAACACTATTCACGATACTGTTCACGTGAACAGTGTCACACCCTAATTACATGTCTACCCTTGCTCTTAAATACATAAATAAAACACCCAAAAGACCAGAATACCCCCATGGTATTCTGGTGTACATATTCCAACACTCCCCCTCAAGCTGGAGTATGCAAATAAGTAAAGAAGCTCCAGCTTGAACTAATAAGAAAAAAAAATGCTAACACTCCAACATTCTAACATGCCCCCTTAAGTTGGCGCATATACGGCACTAATGCCCAACTTGAACAAAATAGGGAGTAACAGAGTTGTAGCAACTTCCATTCCAGCTTGACACACAGATGGATGGATGAAGCTCCCAAATAGACCTTCAAGAACTTGAAATAATTGATCTTCAAAACCTGGGCAGACTTGATCAACAAAGTGTTCACCAATCTTCAATAGTTGTCCAGTGATGAATCTCAGAGTGTCATAGTGATGTAAAATCTTGAAGTGAAAAACTAGGGCAGCAAGCAGCGGAAACAACTGAATCAACCCAACTATAAATCCTCAAATAGGCACTGTAATCCTCAAATAGGTAGGCAACAACCAAATAACTTCAATACTCTCAATACTTCAATCTCCCCCTTACGGCAAACTCAACCCAATAACAAAGAATACCCAATGGCAATGGTGGAGAAACACTGATCTTCTATGTTTTGCACCAATGTTCCTGCAAGTTCTGCGTTTTGCAATGTCTACAGGTGTATTTTACATAATCCCCCCCCTTACGTGTAGTAGTACACGGGGACAAATAACGAAGATGGTGTAAGAAATAGGGCAAAAGTATGATGTTCCAGAATTTTTCCAAAGGTGCTATGGGTAATTAAAAAAGAAGGAATGACAAATTAGAGTATACCATAAACTTTCAAAGTGGTTATGGGTAAGTGAAAAAGGCAGTGGGATAAAGAATCATGGAGAAAAAACAATGCAACATAGCAATTTTCGACCTTCTTCAATCGATCAAACAGACTTCTTGGATGGAAACTCCTGCATGGGAGAAACACCAAACTCCAATTTGCAGATCTAATAAGAAAACAGATCTGATTTGAAGCAAGGAAAGGCTCCAATCTTCAAGGCTTGAGCAATCTTTAAACAAGGAAGAACCAGTGTGCAAAACTCCAATCTATAAACTCCCATATGCTGAATAGAACTGATGAAGATATCTGGGCAGAATTGATGTAATAAGCTTCTAGAAAAACTTGGACCAGATCTGAATTAAAGAACAATGCTCGGATCAAGTTCTCAAAGTAAGCTGCATATGAACCAGTAGAAAAGCTTCACACAACTGAATAGATTCGTAGTCGCAACCAATAACCATGAACACACTGTTGTTATCCCAAATAAACTGATCTCCAAGGTAGTAGATTCAACTCTTCAACAATGTAAAAGAACTTTGATCTCCAATAGTAGGATACTCAGTCTCAAAACTAGGGCAGCAGTAGTCCTCATAAAGGCAGTAGTAACAAGTTAACCAATCATGCTTACAGAAGCCAATCAACAGAACCAGTAAGGGATGTAGTAAAGCTCAATAGAACCAGCAAGTAGAAGACAATAACTCAGCAGATCTAATAGGAATTGATGCAGCCAGTCACAGAGGAACCAAATAAATATAGGTTGATAGTTGGAGAAATCGATCGTAAGAAAGAAACCTGAATTTGTTCAAAAAATACTCCAAGGATAATGCTGAAATTTGGGTCGAACACTCCTCCAGCATGTATAAGACTCCCCTAAAAAAATCAGCTTGATAGGACAGCCCTAACCCGAAGGAGGGTTTTGGAAAACCCTGAAAGTGAGATTGATATAGGGAAAGGGGGCTTCAATTGCTGATGTAGACTTGCAATAGATGCTGATTAGTACTGCTTGAATGGGACCTCCAATGCGAACAACCAATCTCTAGTTAGAATGAGACTTGGTCTTCAAAAGGGAGAGACACCAAAAAATTTGCAGAAAAGTAGGGCAGCAGCTATCGCAGTAAATAGACCTTCTTCAAGCCATGAATTGATGAAGTAGAGTGTCTCTATTAATGTTAGAACCACCTCCAAAGCACTATAGCAGCTCATCCCTATCCCAAAAAATCGATTTGTGTCAGGGTTTTGGAAAACCCTGTAAAGTAGAGATCGGTTGGGGTAGGGGTCTTCAAAAAAACTTAAAAAGGTGCAATATTGAGGTCAAGTGGTCCTTGTATTGGAGGAAAACAACCCACAAAAAATCAGCATCAACTGGAAGGAGGAATCCTAAAATCGATTGGAGTCAGGGTTTTGAAAAACCCTAAAAAGGTGAGATCGATTGGGTTAACCAAGCTGGAAAAGAAAAGAGAGTGTAGTAGATAGAAGAGGTAGATAGGTGCTGGAAAAGAAAGTAGAGGGAGCTCCAATAATGGAGGATCAGCCTTCATGTGAGGAATCTGATCTTCAAAATTCGGGAAAGCTCCAATATTGCAGGTATGGTTCCAGCAGTATCGATTAGAATTTAGGTTATGAAAAAAAAAAAAAACAGATTGGGAGGAGGGCAACAACTAGATCATTGGATTAGGTTTTTCCTCATTAGTGCTGCCCCCTTACAAGGATGAGAAGAAGGAGAACCTGAGAGAGAGAGAGAGAGAGAGAGAGAAAGGTGGGAGAAGGTGATGGAAGAAAAGAAGGTTTTTTTCTAACCTAGATCAGAGAATTGGCTCTAATGCCATGTTAGCAGAACTGAGAATGGGAGAATGGCTTGAATGATCAATGAGATCAGTCAAGCTCTCTATTTATAATAATAAAAGAGATTACAAGGGGAAACACTATTCACGATACTGTTCAGGTGAACCGTGTCACAACCCTAATTACATTTCTACCCTTGTTCATAAATACATAAATAAAAAATAAATAAAACACCCAAAAGACCAGAATACCCCCATGGTATTCTGGTGTACATATTCCAACATCTAGGAAGTCAAATTCCGATGGAACCATATCTGGAAATTCTAGAGTGGGCAAGTGTTGGTTGAATCGTGAGTTAGAAAAGAGAGAATGAAAGAAAATAATAACTTATATTCATTGATAGGTAAGCCTCTCTATTTATAATAGAGGGGAAAATTCAAAGGGACTGAAATATGCAATGTGGGACTAAAACCCACATAGCCGACTGTAGACATAATTACCCCTAACTAATTGTCTCTATAAGAGCAGTGACTTAAACCTAATAACATAGGAATTAAACTACCCCAAAAGGACCAGAATACCCCCACGGTATTCTGGATTACATATTCCAACACTCCCCGTCAAGCTGGATTATACAAATAAATAAAGAAAGAAGATCCAGCTTAAACTAATAAGGGAACAAAATTAAAAAAAAAAAAAACTCCATAATAATGCTAACACTCCCCCTCAAGTTGGTGCATACAAGGCACTAATGCCCAACTTGAACAAAAAAGGAAAAAACTAAGTTGTAGCAGAATCCAGCTCCAAGACAAATGCAGCTCCCAAATAAGCCTTCAAGAACTTGAAAAAAATAGGTCTTTAAAACCTGGGCAGACTTGATCCGCAAACTTTCACCAATCTTTAACAGCTGTCCAGTGATGAATCTCTGGCTGATAATCTTGAAGATAAGTAATTAGGGTAGCGAGCAGATGAATCAAAAGATCAAGCAGCGGAAAAAATCAACCAAACTATAGAACCTCATATAGGCAGGCAATAACCAAACTTCTTCAATACTTTAATACCAATCTCCCCCTTACGACTAACTCAACCCAATAATGAAGGGTATATCTAATGGCAATGGTGGAAACTCTGATCTTTTATGTTTTGCACCAAGTGTTCCTGTAAGTTCTGCTTCTACAATGTCTGCAGGTGTATTGTACATAATCTCCCCCTCACGTGTAGTAGTACACGTGGACATAACAGAGATGATGTAAGTGATAGGGCAAAAGCATAATATTCCAGAATTTTCCAAAAAAGGTGCTAAGGGTAATGGAAAAAGAAGAAATGGCATATTAGAGAATACCATTATTGTCCAAAGTGGTTATGGGTATATGCCAAAGGTATGTTTTGGGAGGTGGTGAAGTCAAAAGAGCAGTGGGATAATGAATTACGGAGTAAAACAATTCAACATATAAATTTTCAACCATCTTCAAATGATCAAATAAACACTTTTGATGGAAACTCTTGCAAGGGAGAAACTCCTAACTCCAATATTCAAATCTGATAAGTATATAGATCTGATTTGAAGTAAGGACAAGCTCCAATCTTCAAACAAGGAAGAACAAGTGTGCAAAACTCCAATTTATAAACTCTCACATGCTAAATAGAACTGACGAAGATATTTGGACAAAATTGATGTAATAAACTTCAACAAAAATTTGGGTCTGATCTGAATTAGTGAACAATGCTAGGATCAAGCTCCAAAGTAAGCCGGATATGAACCAGAAAAACTTCACATAACTGAATAGGTTCGTAGTTGCAACCAATAGCCTTGGAACACACTGTTGTAATCCCAAATAAGCTGATCTTCAAGTTAGTAGATTCGAGTCTTCGACAATGAAAGAAATTTGATCTCCAATAGAAGGATACTCAGCCTCAATAATAGGGCAGCAGTAGTCCACATAAAGGTAGCAATATCATGTCATCCAGTCATGCTTACAGAAGCCAATCAATAGAACCAGCAAATATAAGATAATAACTCAGCAGATCCAATAGGTAGTTGAAGCAGCCAGCCACATAGGAATCAGTAAAATAGGTTGATAATTGGAAAAATCAAGCCATAAGATGAACCTGAATTTTTTCAATAATAAATCCATGATTGATGCTGAAATTTGGGTCGAATACTCCTCTGATGGTGATAAAAGTCCTCTAAAAAAATCAGCAAGATAGGACATCCCTTCCCCTAAGATCGATTAAAGTCAGGGTTTTGTAAAAAACTCTGAAAGTTGAGATCGATTGTAGGGAAGGGGGCTTCAAAAATTGATGATGACTTGTCAAAGATTGATGATGTATTTGAATAGATGCTGTCCTCTGCGGCTTGAATGGATCTCCAATACGAATAACCAATCTCTATTTGTGTTTAAGACTTGATCTTCAAGAGGGAGAAACACCAAAAATTGCAGAAAAAATAGGGCAGCAGCTATCAAGCAACCCTAACCCTAAATCGATATGTGTCAGGGTTTTGTAAAACCCTGAAAAGGAGGATCGATTGGGGTTAGGAGCCTACAAACATTTGGAAAGAGGCTAATACTGAGGTTGAGTGGTCCTTGTAGTTGGAGTAATTAGCCCTTAAAAAATTAGCAAAAACTGAAACCTGAAAGTCAGGGTTTTTAGTAGGTAACCAAATTAGCAGGCAAGTTAAGGAAGTTTTGCTGTAGAAACAAATCTAGCTATCAGAAAGGGTCCAAACTTAGGTCGAGTAGGGCTTGTAGTAGTAGGGAATCACCCCCAAAAATTCAGCTGCATTGGAAAAGGGAAACCCTAAAGTTGATTGGAGTCAGGGTTTTTCAAAACCTTGACAAGTTGAGATCGCTTAGGGTAGGGGCTAGAATGGTTAATGAGAGATGGAGAAAAAGAAAAAAGGGAAGTAGGACACTAGAATAGGGTAGTAAGGTGCTGGAAAAGATTAGCAAAGGGAGCTCCAATGGTAGAAGGTCAGCCTTCTATGATGATAAGGTTCTGATCTCCAAAGAATTCTAGGAAACTCCAAATTGCAGAGATGGTTACAGCAGTTTTTAATAGAAAAAAATAGATACAATGGAGGAGGGCAGCAACTAAATCATTGGATATTGTATTTACCTCATTAGTGCTGCCCCCTTGCAAGATGAGAAGAAAAAAAACAGAAGAAGGAGAAACCGAGAAAGAGAGAAGAAGGTAGAGATCGATTGAAGAGATGGAGTAGGGTTTTTTCTCCTTTTCTAACCTAGATTAGACCAGCTTTGATACCATGTTGGTTGAATCGTGAGTTAGAAAAGAGAGAATGAGAGAAAATAATAACTTATATTCATTGATAGGTAGCCCCTCTATTTATAATAGAGGGGAAAATACAAAGGGACTGAAATAGGCGATGTTGGACTAAAACCCACATAGCCGACTGTAGACATAATTACCCCTAACTTACTGTCTCTATAAGAACTGTGACTTAAACCTAATAACATAGGAATTAAACTACACCAAAAGGACCAGAATACCCCCACGGTATTCTGGATTACATATTCCAACAAGAAGTTTTCTGTCGAGGGCTCTTGTAGGTATATCTATATATACTATATAGGGCTATACCTGATCATGTGTTCAGTCTATTTGATGAGATTGATCTTATATGAGTATAGTTGTTTTTGTTGTACTATTATGCCCATGACTGGTTTTATTACACTTGTTCTTCATGATTTGTCAATATGATTGTTGATCATAAAAAATAAAAAAATAAAAAAAGGGAAGAAGAAACCTTAGTGAGCCTGGTTCCACATCATGAGTTTTATTATTCCTCATCTTATGTATTATTCAGTCATGAATTGAACATATACCTGGCTTGATTCTTGTATCATAAATCGTAATCCAGGATCAAGACTATGCTCAATTTCAAAACAATATATCTAACTTTGTTTTACCTCCCAATGCAAAATAATTACTTTGCTTCACTTTCCACCATAGAGAATTGGAAAAAATTGAAAGGGATGGGGATGACCTTTATCTACCAACTGCTCCCAGCAAACTTGTTCGTGGAATTCAATTGGATAGTGGGATACCTCTACAGTCAGCTGCGAAAGTTCCTATTATGATCACATTTAATGTGGTCGATAGAGATGGAGATCACAACATTATAAAACCACAAGCATGCATCTTCAAGGTACGCCAGTTTGTTTTTCATGCGCACTGAGTTGATTGTTGACCAAGTGTTCCTCAACTGTGCACAAGACCCAAATTGGAACCATGTGATTTTTCTTGGGCACTAACAGTTCTGGAAACAACATTTGAGTTGCCAATTCAGCTTATTTGTGAGTGTTTTTCTTACAGTTGGAATTATCCAGTACCATGCTGCTGGTGCCAATTTTGGTTGACCGAACGTCACTGAAGTTGTCTATGTTCTCAAGTCTATCAATGAATTTGTGATGTTGGCATATGCAACATAAAACATGGTTCTTCTTTTCCAGGTTGGAGATGATTGTCGGCAGGATGTTCTTGCCCTTCAAGTGATTTCACTTCTCAAAGACATTTTTGAAGCAGCAGGGCTTAACCTCTACCTGTTCCCATATGGAGTTCTTCCAACTGACCCAGAGAGAGGCATAATCGAGGTATAATGGTGGCTATATTGGTGGCATGACCTAATGTGTATTATATACCTTAGTAGTCTGATAAACATTAGCATATTGGGATTGCCATTGTTTTTCCTCTTTTGTCAAAATGTGAGTTCAGTTTTCATTTTAAAGTGGTATGTACAATATGGGAAATCATCCCCACTTTGCAGAAAAAAGGCTGAAGCTTAGGACAGTCTCCAAACTCACCCTTCCCAGTATCCCGCATAGGTGGGACCAGCTCTGATTAATGGCCCTTTTAATTTGGCAAAATTTGTTAAATTATCAGGAGTTTGAATCAACAATCCAAATTTGTGATATCTATCTTCGACATGAAAATGTTGCAGGAGCCTGTTTTCACTCTTGTTCTGGACTTTCTCTAACATATTATTACTACATATTTAATGTGTGTTTTACATGACTTGAAGTGATTGTTGACCAGTGCATGTTAACAGCCGCACCGAAGATCTTAATTTCTATAACAAATTAGGATTTGAAATCAGTACCTGCAAAGTAGAAGTGAGAAAGAGAAAGAGAGAGAGCAATTGCTGTACCACGTCAAACTTTGTCTATCATGGTACCCTGCAGTTTATTTATAACTAAGCAATTCGACTGTTTGTAGGAATCCTACTCACAGTCAATGTCTAATTACAAGAGGAAAAGAAGTGAGACTTAAACTAACAAAAAACTACTGACTAAGCTAACCTATATCACGATAGGGACACTCCCCCTATCATGATCACTAACAAAGAACTTCGCCGCCAACTGTACTGCAGGATAAGACATAAATAACCCTGCAGTAAATGTACATAACTTAACATTCCCCCTCAAGCTGGTAACAAATCAGGATCAAAAACCAGTACTTGCAAAGTAGGAGAGAGACTGTGTAACATCTCGAACCCAGACAGAGTTCTAGGCACTGCTCTTGCAAGCACCGACCCAGAAGGTCACAAATAAACATGTAAAAGTAGTAGCAAAAGTCCCAGTATCGCATACAACACTACGGAAGCTTAAAGGTTAAGTTACATTTTAAGAGTTAATTTATGCACTGGTAGCAAATAACTGCATTTACGTTAGATTTAGGTTAGGGAGATAAGTAGGAGAGGAGGAAGAGGTTGGAGGAAGGAGTCGTCAAGAGAAGAGAGAAGAGAGAAGAGAATATGTTATGTTGTGAATACGGTTGTATTGGAGAGACTTCTCCATACACCTATATTACTTCAAACATAATAAGGAGAAAATTACATCCACCTCCCTAGGGAGGTACAAGGGAAATAAAGAAGAAAGAATAGAATTACATAATAAGGCAACTAGTAATAAGACCACCCCTATTACATGACTTCTAACACTCCCCGTCAAGCTGGAGAATATATATCATGCATTCCCAGCTTGCTTGGGAGAGTACTAAACCAAAAAGAGCCAAATGCCTTGGTGAAGATATCTGCCAACTGATCACCAGTCTTCACAAAAGGAGCACAAATACAGTCATAGTCTATCTTCTCCTTGATGAAATGCCTATCAACCTCAATGTGCTTAGTCTGGTCATGTTGAACAGGGTTGTGAGCAATACTAATGGCAGCCTTGTTGTCATAGTCATGGTATAAAATCTCGCGATATATCGGCGATATATCGCCATATTTCGTAAATCTCGACATGTCCGAGATACGAAACACTTCCGAAACAAAAAAATACAATATCTCGTTGATATATTACGATATCGACGATATATCGTGGATCTCACGATATATCGCGAGATATTGAAAAAGTGACAAATAGTGTCACACTAAGGCCCCTTTTATACCATATTTCGCAACTCTTGGTCGATATTTCGACCGAGAGTTGCTGAAAATCAATTTTTCTCTCTTCTTCCTCATTTTTTGCTTCTTTTCCTCCCTTCCAAGCCTCATCCAAGCATTGTTGAAGCTCCTTGTCGCCGGGAAGACGTCAGAGGGTCATCTAAGCTCATCATCCAAGCCTATTTTCATTATTTAAGGTAAATTCTATTTCTCTAAAACTATTTTTTTAAAAAAAACTTTGTACAAATGTTGTTGGATGTTGATGATATTAATATATGTTAGACACGGAGGCCGATCTACTGACCTCACGGTGTCAAATTTTTTCCCATATGTATTTTTTTTATTTTTTTCTGGTTTTAAAAATTCATTTTCCTACAACTAAAATAGGAAATAATTAGGGGTAATATGACTTAGATGGTAATGAATTAAATATATGTTAGACACCAATGGCCGATCTACGCTTCACAGATGTCGGATTTATTTTTCTACTCTTAAATAATTCTTTTAATTTTCAAAAATTAAGAAAAATATATAAAAAATTAAAAAAACAGAAATAAATAAGGAAAAATATGAGTTTTAAGTTTAAAAAATAATGAAAAAATATGAAAGTTATTTCTATATGTTTTGAGATGCATTACATGTATATTATGTTTACTAATTTTTGGTTTTGTTGTGTTAGGTCAATACTTATATTAACATTATATATAAAAAATTGGTTTTAATTATGTGAAAAATATAAGGGTTAGGGGAAAAATATTAAATAACTATACAAGTGTATTAGTAATCTAAAAGTGTCAATTGAAGTGCATCTACATTAAGTTTTTTAATTATTTGTGTTACTTACATTCGGTAGAAACAAGTATCATTATGGCGGATCGTGATAGACAACGTGCGAAAGGCAAGCAAAAGGTGGGGAAAGTAGTCAACAAAGGGGCGGAGGGAACAAAGAGAACAGAGGGAACAAGAGAGACCGGCCACCAAAGATAGGGGTGACATTGCATGGTTACATGGTACTCCCATTGATGCGGATAAGAGAAAATCTATATGTAACTATTGTCACATGCAATTTATGGGAGGTGGGTCCAGTAGACTTAAACAACATCTGACTGGAGGATCTAAAGATGTTGTAGGTTGTCATATGGTCCCTCTGAAGTAGCCAGGAGATTGGTGATAGTTTGAAGGGAAGAAAGAAGAGGAAGGCCGACAAGCAAAGGATAAGAGAACAACTTGAGGATACAGTGAGGAGTTCGATGGGAGGAGGAAGACGATACAATGATGATGATGATGACTCCTCCTCCTCCTCGATGATGATGACATGCGATCGATGACATACAAACAAGAGAGGAGGCTAGGGATTTTAGGCGGACTGTTTCAAGGAGTAGAGTAAGTTTTCAAGATGATCAGCAGAGACAAAGAGTAGGGGGTAGTGGGAGAGGCGTTCGGAGGTCCTAGAATTTTGAATCCTTTTAAAAGATCACAAAGTGCGAGGGCAGTCCCAACACCTCTACCAGATCAGTACCACCATCAACATCTCGATCCTAAATTGCATAAGGAGAAAGGAAGCGATCAACCCTAATCAAAGGAGCATGGAAGGGGATGAAGGGATTGGTTAAAGAATCAATAGCTAAGTGGATGCTATACCATACCATCCCAGCAAACACTGCACAAGGCCCCCATTATGATACCATGATAGATACCATTGCAGAGGCTGGCCCAGGATTCAAGGGCCCCACCCCATATGAGATAATGAATGTTTATCTACCTCAACAAAAGAGTGAGATTGATGAGTACATTAGTGAGATGAGGAATATGTGGGAGACATATGGGGTGACTATAATGGCAGATGGATGGACTGAGCCTACAAGAAAGTCCATCATCAATTTCATGGTTTATTGTAATGGGAGGACAGTGTTCCTCAAATCTGTGGATGCATCCAAAGAGATAAAGGATGCAAAATATATTTACAGATTGTTAAAGGAAGTAGTGGAAAAAGATGTGGGTATTGAGAATGTTGTCCAGATTGTAACGGACAATGGAAGTAACTTCAAGCTGGCCGGTGAGAAGATGATGAACAATAGTAAGTACCGGCTCTTCTGGACTCCTTGTGCAGCCCATTGCATTGACTTAATGCTAAAAGATATGGGAAAGTTAAAGTTGGTGAAGACTGTGGTTGAAAGTGCAAGACAAGTCACCAACTTTGTATACAACCACTCCTATGCACTCAATCTATTGAGGGAAAAATGTGGGGGTGACTTGGTTAGGCCTGGCATCACAAGATTTGCCACCAACTACATTGCTCTCAAAAGCATTGAGACAAAGAAGGCCGGGCTGAGAAGCATGTTTGCTTCTGAGGAGTGGTTTGAATGGAAGGGTTCCAAGACTGCAAATGGGAGGGAAGCACAAACAACGATGTCATCTGAGGACTTCTGGACCAAACTAAGCAAAGTGGTGAAAGTTTTAGAACCAGTAGTTAAAGTTCTACATGTTGCTGACTCCGCTCTGAAGGGCCCAACCATGCCAGTCCTATATGCTGCAATAGACTTGATGAAAGATAGTGTCTATAGTGTGGCTCCTCGCAGTAGCAAACGCTTCTTAGATATCATAAATGCTCGCTGGGAGAATCAACTTATGCATCCACTGTATAAGGCTGGTGAGTAAATTTGTTTTATGTTTACTAATTCATAGTATTATTATTTACTAATTACCTATGCATTTGACAATACCTCTATTCTATATGTTATATTTCAGCATACTACTTGAACCCTAAGTATCAATATAACAATAGGCTTGGGTTGGAAACTCAACTTATTGATGCTGTGAAACAAGTAGTGAAGAAGTTGGAGCCAGATGGTGCACTACAAGCAATTTGCAACAATGAAGTGAGTTCATTTGGAAACTCAACTTATTGATGCTTTCAAATAAGTAGTGAAGAAGTACTTATTAATTTTCCACATGGGTGTAGATCAAGGTATTTAGGGATGCATTTGGACGTTTTGGAACTGAGGCTGCGATATAAGGCAGAGCACGTGGTGATGCTGGTAATTCTTTTAAGTTTTAAATTACATATGTATTGAAATTTGAAAGTTGAAAGTTGAAACAACATTTGACACATGTCTTTTTTGTTGTAAACTTGTAATGCAGCTGAATGGTGGGTGTTGTATGGGGAATCGGCTGAAAACTTAAGAAGAATAGCAATTAAAGTCCTTGCCCAAACATGTTCTGCATCTGGTTGTGAGAGGAACTGGAGTACCTTTGCACTCATCCACTCCAAGAGGCGCAACAGATTGGGGTCTCAACGTTTATCTGACATGGTGTATGCGCACTACAACTCGAGGCTGAAACCGCAACACATACGCACGGGACATGAGGGACAGAGGGGCACCATTGATCCGGCCGACATCTTTCAAGTCGACTGCACGATAAGGACCCTATGTGGATGGGTGAGGGATAGAGGTGAGCCAATGTTGGATGAGGAGGGAGGTAGGCCCGACCCCACGATAGCTTCCGAGATTGGCGATGATGTGGACGAGTATATGGGCCGACAAGGGTCGATACATGCAAGGGAAGCCTCACCCATACCATTCCACCACCGGTGGCAATGTCGCATGATGAAGACTGGTCTAAGTCCTCAAATGATGATGATTGATGCTGGTGGTGGTGATGGTGATGCTGGTGGTGGTAATGCTGGTGGTGGTGATGCTGGTGAAGAATTTGACGGCATGCGAGAGCGTTATGTGGTAGGCCAGGAGGCCCAGGATACGGCACCTGTAGAGCCACTCCGATTCACTGGAGAGACACAGTTTGATCATGCTACACAAGATACGGACCACGGAGCACGTGCCCCCGCACCCCCACCCTCGAGAGGCACCCTACATACATACAACAGGAAGCGTAGGGGTCGACAAACACAGTTGCAACCTGATCACATGGACATTGATAACCTATCTAGCTCTGTTGGTGGTTTGAGTATGGGTGATAGGGAGGGAGGACCGACTGGACATTGGCGTGCCCCATCTTTTGACGCATATGCCACTCCATTGGCATCGGATTATGGTGCATCACAACCTTACGGTGGATATGGATATGGATCATCATCCATAGGCGTTAGTGGGTAGGGACTGACTGATCCCACCGGGACATACTGGATCATCTTTTGTAGATAACATCTTTGCATACCCTAGCGGACCTAGCTACCAACCTCACCAGCCATACATGCAGCCAATGCCATCGCCTCTTGCGCCGGCGCCAACATCATATCACAGTGGATCATCTTCTTCACAGACTGGATCGATTGGTAACCCTAGTTTATATCCTAGGATAGGTTACCTACAGTATGTTGATGATTCCATTTACGTGACACTTGTGGATGACTACACTCGTTTCTTCTCCGATTCTATACCGTGGCCCACATATGTCCTTCAAACAGAGAGCAATGGACGTCGACTCCAGCGAGGCATGAGTGGGATTGATCCAGGGAGGCACAAAGAACTACTATTAGCAGTTTAGCACTTGTAATTTGTAACTTAAGTTGTGATTTCATTAATCTATTGTATTTAACTATTTATACATTAGGGTCGGCGACCGTATGTCAATCAAGGGTGCAAGCCCAAAACACCAATTTGAATTCACATTTTTACAATTTTATGGTTTAAATGTGTTTATTAAGCTTAAATAAGGCTGTCCATGAAGTTTCAAGCCTAGATATGGCCAAATACCCCCCGAGATGGACCCTCGAAATATTGCAGAAAAAATGCAATATTTCGGTCATATTTCGCGATATCTCGGATATTTCGGATATCTCGGTAGGCCCGAGATACCGATATATCGCAAGATATAGTACTATGGTCATAGTACAGCCTCATAGGTCCTTCAGTGTCAAATCCCAGTTCCTGAACAAGTCTTTTTAACCAGATGAGCTCACACACTCCATGTGCCATAGCTCTAAATTCTGCCTCGGCACTAGATTTGGCTACAACATGCTGTTTCTTACTTCTCTATGTGACTAGGTTACCTCCCACAAAGGTACAATAGCCGGAGGTAGATCTCCTGTCTGTAATGGAACCAGCCCAATCGGCTTCTGTGAAACCTTCCACTCTTAAGTGATTGTGCCTTGCATACAACAGTCCTTTCCCTGGAGAGGACTTCAAATTCCTTAGAATGCGATACACAGCATCCAAGTGGCCACTCTTGGGAGCATACATGAATTGGCTGACCACCCCCACTGCATAAGAGATATCTGGCCGAGTCATAGAGAGATAGATAAGCTTCCCCACTAGCCTTTGATACTTCCCCGCATCAACAAGAGAAGGACCACAATCCTCTCCTAGTTTGTGACTCTGCTCAATAGGAGAGCTTGCTGGTTTGTAGCCTAACATCCCTGTCTCCGTTAACAAATCAAGAATAAACCTCCTTTGACATATGTTGATTCCTTTCTTCGTCCTTGATACTTCAATTCCTAAGAAGTACTTCAAGGGACCCAGATCTTTGATCTCAAATTGTTGTGCCAAGTAGCTCTTTAATTTACCTATCTCAGTTGTATCATTTCCTGTGACCACGATATCATCAACATAGACAACGAGAGCTATGATAGTACTATTACTCCGCTTGGTAAAGAGAGTGTGATCAGCTTGACTCTGGGAATATCCATTCTTCAGAATAGCCTATCAGAAGCATTCAAACTATGCCTTTGGTGACTGTTTGAGACCATACAGAGCCTTCTTAAAGAGGCACACTTTCCCTTCAGCTGAAGGCATCTTGAAGCTTGGTGGGGTTTGCATGTACACTTCCTCTTCCAAGTCGCCATGAAGGAAGGCATTCTTCACATCCAACTGATATAAAGGCCAATCTTTATTGGCAGCCAAAGATAAAAAAACTCTTATTGAGTTTTGCTTGGCCACAGTGGCAAATGTCACCTGGTAGTCAATTCCATAGACTTGACTGTACCCCTTGGCCACCAACCTTGCTTTGTATCTCTCAACACTGCCATCAGATTTATACTTGATTGTGTAGACCCATCTGCATCCAACTGGGACACGTCCCTTAGGAAGGTCCTCAAGTTGCCAAGTACCATTCTTCTCAAGTGCCATCATCTCCTCAGACATGGCTTGTCTCCACTTTAGGTCAGATATAGCATCAATGACATTCTTGGGAATGGAAGCAGTAGAGAGAGCAGTAATAAAGGCAAGACCTGTAGGAGAAAGTGCATCATAGGAAACAAACTGGGATATAGGATTAGAACAAGCTCTTTTCCCTTTCCTAACAGCAATAGGAAGGTCCAAATCAGATGGAGGAGAAGGAATGTCACCTGATTGAGAAGAATGAATCTCAAGATGTGGATCTGGATCTGAGGAGGACTCTTAGTAGGTCTTCTTTCCTGTATTATGCAAGCCTTCACCTTTTTTATATGTAATGTGGTAATCATTCTCCTTACCAGAACCACTTTCAACAACCAATTCTGTATCCCCCTCTGGTTGATCATCAACCTCAACCACATCTACAGTCCTGTGTTTTCCAATGTCAAGCATAAAAGGAGATGTAGGTAGAGGAGAAAGGAAGAAATCATCAGTAGCCTGTTCACTCCCACAATTCTCCCCCTGAAGAGGATGCTGAGAAGGGACAAACAAAGGGACAGACTCAAGAAATTTAACATCCTTGGAAATGATACATCTGCGGGAAGAGGGGTGATAACACTTGTAACCCTTGGTAGTAGAAGAGTATCCAAGGAAGAGACACTTGAGAGCTTTGGGGTCAAGTTTGGTGCGGGCAAAATTGTTTACATGCACATAACAAACACAGCCAAAGACTCTAGGGGGAAGAGAAAAAGCAGAGGCCTTGGGAGATAAGATCTCCAAGGGAGATTTGAAAGCAAGAAACTTGATAGGCATACGGTTGATGAGAAAGGAGGCAGTGAGAAGAGCCGCGGACCAGAAGGTCTTGGGGACATGCATGCCAAACAAGAGACTACAGGTGACCTCCAGTAGATGGCAATTTTTCCTCTCAGCAACCCCATTTTGTTGGGGCATGTCAACACACGCGAGCTGATGGATAATGCCATGAGTAGTAAAGAAGGTTTGAAGGCCTCCAAACATGAACTCTCCCCCTTTATCAGATCGAACAATTTTGATTCGAGTCTCAAATTGAGTAAGAATCATTTGATAAAAATTCTGAAAGGCATCACAAACATCACTTTTATGCTTCAGAAAAACAGTCCATGTAGCACATGAAAAATCATCAACAAATGACACAAAGTAACGATAGCCAAATAAAGAAGTAGTAGGGGAAGGACCCAAACATCAGTATGCATAATATGGAAAGGAGCAACAGTTCTATTACCATGATAAGGATATGAAGACCGACAATGTTTGGCAAACATTCATGGTTCACATTGAAAAACATGAGAAGAGGCAATAGAAGAAAATAATTGAGGCAATTGTTTCCCCATTACAACAAAAGATGGATGGCTAAGACGATGATGTCATAACATAACAGAATCCACAGAACTACTATCATTATGGCCACACACATAGGATTGAGCTGTGGGCAAAAGAGGGTAAAAAAGATAGAGGCCTTGCTCCTCACGTCCACTACCAATAATCTTCTTCGTCACCAAATCCTGAAAAAGATAGTGACAAGGAAAAAGTATGACACAACAGTTGAGAGATTTAGTTAGATGACTCACAGATAAAAGGTTAGGGAAATGAAGAACAGAAGTGAGGGAAATAGATGATGTCATAGGGATATTACCCTTACCAAAGATGGAGGAAAGGGAGCCATCAGCTACCCTAACCTTATCCTTACCAGAGCAAATGATATAGGAATCATTATAATGAGACATACCACTCATGTGGTCTATGGCACCAGAGTCAATGACCCAAGACTGGGCGGCAGTAGAAGCTGAGGTGGAGACCTGTAAAGCTAAGGATGATGAGGAGCCAGCCACACTAGATGTAGAAGATGTGCTCAACTGTGACACGACCTTGCGAACCACTGCATCCATAAAGGTGGAGTCATCATGTGGAGCATCAGCCTCAGTCGTAGCGGAATGAGCTTGAGCGCCCCGTCTACGGCCTCCACGACCACGTGTACCAGGAGGACGACTATGGAGAGACCAACACCTATCCTTGGTGTGTCCAGTTCGTCCACAATGATCACATTTAAATCTGTCTCGCCCAACTCCACTAGCACCAACTGTCTCTACAGTACTAGCTTCCTCACGGTTAGGCCCTTGGCCTCTACCACCTCCACGGGTGTCCCGAAATGAACTGGAATTGAGGGCTGACCTCTCATGAGATGATGCTGGTGGTGGTTCCATAGTAAGCTGCCGAGTCTCTTTACTTTGTAAGTGACTATAGACCTCACTAAGAGAGGGAAGGGGAGACCGGCCTAACAGCTGGAGTCTAACTGGCTCATAGTCAGGGTTCAGACCACCAAGTAAAAAGAAGACACGCTCCTTTTCAAGAGTCTGATACAACTTTGCTTCATCCTCTGGGTTGGTCAAATGAAGGTCCCTGTAATGGTCATACTCCTCCACAAGACTAAGAAAAGCACTGTAGTACTCAGAAATAGTTGTCACCCTGCTTCATTGAGTGAATTTTTTGATGGAGCTGATAGACCTTGGCAGAGTCACCTACTCTGTCAAAGGCCACAGAGACACTATCCCAGATAGCTTTGGCAGTTTCTTTCCTTATAAACCTTCTCCCAATCTCGGGCTTCATGGAGAAGATCAACCATGTCATAACTGTAGAATTTTCAGTCTCCCATTTATCAAAAGTAGGTGAACCAGCTTCTGGAGCCTTGATAGTACCTGTGATATATCCAAGTTTTCCTCTACTTCTAAGGGAAAGTCTCACAGAATGTGACCAATCCAAGTAATTAGTACCATCAAGCTTCACAAAGGAAATCTGTTGGTGAGTGTTCTCATAAACCAATTGAGGAGCTGTTGAAGGGGGCTGTGAATCAGCCGAACCAAGCTCAGAAGACTCTGTACCAACCATCATGTAAGGGAAATGGTACTTGACCATATACTAGGGTACCAATCCAAGTGGGGAGTACACACTCAACCCAAAGAGAACCAAATACAAGGAAAAACAGAGGCAGAATTGAAAAAAACTGCACCCTAATACATTCCAATAGAAAACCAGAAGTTGAGCATTCTCGGCTTTACCTGGGCAGAAAACAGAGCTCCACGAAAAAAGGATAGTACTCTTATGGAGTCTCCAAAAAGCAAGAAGGAGCACAAGGGTCTTCACCAGCACTATTGGGCGATTCTAGTGACATAGTCCAAGCTCCAAAACCCTGCCGAGATAGAGAGAGACAGAAACTCCAAGATGGAGCAGGCGGTAATTCTAGCAGTGGCTAGAGAAGCTTCAAAAACATTCAAGGAGCTTCCTCCAAGCTCAAATAGTAGTTGCAGACCTGAGAATAGGTTGTACTAAACCTATTTCATTCTCCTTTCAACAGGTTTCTTACATACGGAACTTCTCCTTGAAACCCTTTGTTCCCTAGGGTTTCAAAGAGAAGAAAAGAATGGGAACAAGGAGATAGATTCGACTCTCAAACCCTAAGGCTCTGATACCAAGTTAGATTTAGGTTAGGGAGATAAGTAGGAGACGAGGAAGAGGTTGGAGGAAGAAGAAGGAGTCAAGAGAAGAGAGAAGAGAGAAGAGAGAAGAGAGAAGAGAATATGTTATGTTGTGAATACGGTTGTGTTGGAGAGACTTCTCCATACACCTATATTACTTCAAACATAATAAGGAGAAAATTACATCCACCTCCCTAGGGAGGTACAAGGGAAATAAAGAAGAAAGAACAGAATTACATAACACAACTAGTAATGAGACTAGTTCCTAAACTATTCCTATTACATGACTTCTAACAATTTATGCATAAACAAAAGTCTGAATCAAATATACCAAAGTGTTTTTTACAATTCAAAAAGTCAATGTTCTTAACATCACAGAATGTCTTTTGGGCCCTAACCTTGGGTTCTCTACTCATTTACACCAGAGTTGTACAAGCCTCCTCATTTGAAAAATATCAACATATATGGGGTGAGCTTACTCCCAATGAGGTACACATGATTCTATACACACAAGCATTCAAAGATACAGTACAACAACAAACTCAGCCTTATCCCAACTTAATGGGGTCGGCTACATGGATCCAATCGAACAATGTAGGTAAAAACTGTGAAGTGAGAGAGAAGAATGAGAAAATGATATGAACAGTGAAAAAAGAAAAATGAGAAAGGAAAATACAAGAAAAGTGAAAGAGGAAAGAGAAATAGCCCAGCAAGTTAGGTGAATCTCAGCTAAATAGGGTCTGCTACATGAAACCTTACCCTCCAATAGACTCTATCCAAGGTCATACATGGCACAAGACCTAGACTATGCTTGTCCTTTCTCACAACTTCTCCTATGGTTATTTTAGGCATACCCCTTGCTTTTTTAGCTCCATCAATCGGAATCATATCACTCTTCCTTACTGGGGTGTCCCTAGGCCTCCGATGGACATGACCAAACCACCTCAGACGACTCTCACGGAGCTTGTCATTCAAAGATATAGTAATAGATACAAAGATATATATAAGAAACCATAGAAATTCATTCCTTAATTAGTTAGGTTAGGTCTTGGCCATTTAGTGAACTACCGTAGTGCACAATCTATTGAGGGTAGTAGTCGACCTCGTATCATTATTCTACTCGTATTCCCAGACACTGCAGCCCTAGGGAGGATGATACGATGAGCATTATAGACGAGCCACATGTTAAAATTATTTATCCACCCATGTTCCCCTTTGGATAGTCTGCTGTGTTAGAGTTCCTGTATGATATACATATTGTTTCCCCCTTTCCTATAAGGTCGGCCTTTTAGAGGAAGCGGTTCCAACACCATGCATCGGAGCTCTGGGGGAGGACCCCTCATTTCATAAGCATCATACTGATATAGACGGACTCTACTCATGTGTATCCAGTCACCGGAGCCCTGGGGGAGGAACCCTCATCTATAAACATAACACTAGACATGTCTACTCCCATGTGTCCAGGCACCATAGCCCTGGAGGCATAGTTGTCACGGCGGCATGGCGGTCCAAGGCGGTGGAGGCCTGTCTAAGCGCTTAGGCGGTAGAGCGGCCGCCTAAGCGGAAAAGGCGGTCTAGTGTTAGTTTTCTCCCTCCCCCCCCCCCCCCCAAAAAAAAACACTCAATAGTCAATACATGATGGCATGATGCATCACAGTATCATACCTTATATCATTAAAAATTAAATTTAAGCCACCTCAAGTCATCAAAATGAAAAATCATACATGACACATAAAAATTCAAAATAATCAAACATCATAAATTAATTAAAAAACTAAAAGATATAGCACAAAATCACAAATGACTAATCAACATTCTCTTATTTAGTAATCAATTAATCACTAATCACTAATCAATAATCACTAAGTCCTAGATAAAAATGTGCTATTATCATCATTTCATAAAAGACATAGTTGCATAGCATACCTTAACCAGGATGCTACCAAGAAAATGAAAAAATTGAAGAGATGTCAACTGTCAAGAATCAGGATGTTCATGTTGTCCATGACTCCATGTATCAATCCTGAAAATTAGCAATGCAAGTAAGCATGCTAATTGTTAAAAACAATTAATAGAGAAGAAAGAAAAAATAAATCAAATTAAGGGGGGAAAAAAGAAATAAGACGAAGAATATGAAAGACTCAAAATATCCTAGTTTAAGCAGTCAAATACTCAAGACTTCAAGAGTCAAGTTAAGTGTCAATGTCAAAGACTCAAAATATCCATAATATCCAAATACAAATGTCAAATGATTTAATCAAAATCATCATCAAGTAAATTAGCAGTTGGTAGGTGATCATGATCTTCTTCTTGTTGTTCCATGGAACCACTTGCCCTTTCTCCAAAATTATCTACGACATCCTTGTCGTCATTCACATCTTCCTCTTCTACCATATCTCCATCTGATCCTGAATCATCTTCAACAATAGCCGTCTGGGCTGTCCCTCGATTACGACGTGTGTAAGAGTTGATTGCTCCAGAGGTTGATGGTTGAGCTCTCCTTGCTCAGTTTTGGCCTTCAAATGATGTAGATGCCCCCATTGCTCTATCAGTAGCGCCCCATGTGAGATCATCCTGGGGATGGACTAAATCATCCATTGGTTGGCTAACCATCCACTCACTAGTCCAGTCTAGCTCATCAAGCAACAGGGGATCATAATTTCTATTCTCCTCACTCCTTTGTCGAAATCTTTCTTGAAGGCGGCGATTGTATTGAACATAGACTAGATCATTCAAACGTTCATGTTCTAGTCTATTCCTCTTCTTGGTGTGAATCTGAATTCAATAGAGGATCCCAAGTCATTCTTCTATAAACTAATAACAAAATTAAAAGTCTAAAAATAAAAAATATAAATGTAATCACAAAATACTTACAAAATCAAATGTGCTCTAGTTGCGCTCACAACCAGAAGAGGTGCAACAAAGGCCCAGTAAACGCCGTGCAATCCTTGAAAGCTCAAAAGCATCACCTCCATGTGTATCCCACCAAAGAACTGTAAAGTATAAATATAAGAAAAAAATTGGATTAATATATCATACAAAGTAGGTACAAACTACAAACAAAATAACTAAATAATATAAAATAATTAGGCAATTAGCTACTTACTAGGATTCATAGTTGTCCGTTGTCTAATGGCCATACTGCTCGAAAAAGGACCTCGAGCATTTCTATATTCACCAGCCTGATGTAATATCTTGTCTTGTAAAGATGGATCAGGCACTAATCTTGAAGTGACTTGATTAAAAGCCGTTTGTAAAGTCTGTCTCATTTGATAATCCTCAGCTTCTGAATACTAAAAAAACTTCCCAGGATTAAGAAACAATGCAGCAGCATACAATGGGCGCTCCATCTGACACTCCCATCACCTATTAACAATATTTATGACTTTCTTCCACAACCTCTCTTTATCCCCAAAATTTTTCTTAATCATCTTTTTAGCCTCTTTCATTGCAACATAGACTGCGGGCTTCTCATCAGCATCTACAATCCTCAAAACAACAATAAGTGGTTTTGATGCTCTAATACAGTCTTCCACACCATTCCAAAATGTAATAGCAAAGACCTTTTCAGCCACTTTCTTTCCTGCCTCTGTCTTTGCCAAATTAGAATGCTTCCATTCATCAAAAATAAATAAATGCCTCAAGTCATCCTTATGCCTCAATAAGCTCTGGAGTGTTAGAAATGAAGTTGCAAATCTAGTTACAGCAGCCCTCACCAGATCTCTCCCATTTGTTTTAACTCTCATGGCATCTAGAAGGCGTGTGTGTCTGTAGATGAATGTTGTTATTTTCTTAGCCTTCACTATCACCTTCTTGTATGCCTTCAAGTTACCAATATCTTCCAACATAAGGTCAATGCAGTGGGCTGCACAAGGAGTCCAATAGAGCCTAGTCCTCTTCTCCATCAACAATGCACCAGCTGCTTTATAATTGGAAGCATTATCTGTAACAATTTGCACAACATATTCTTCCCCAGTTTCTTCTACCTTGCTATCAAGTAATTGAAACAACATATTTGCATCTTGTACATAACTTGATGCATCTACAGAACCCACAAAATAAGCCCCCTCCGGACAGTTGACAAGGAAGTTGATCAAATGTCTTCCCTTCTTATCTGTCCACCCATCAGACATGAGTGTACATCCATACTGCTTCCAATACCCTTCATAGGTCTTTTTCATCTCTGTAGTTCTCTCCTTTGCTGACTTTAACAAAGGCACCCTCGCCTCATGATAAGTAGGGGGCCTATATCCTGACCCATACTGTGCAACGGATTCAATCATCACCTCAAAACTTCTTGACTTTAGTGCATTGAATGGAATCCCACACTCATAAAGCCAATTTACAATATGATTATCAACTCTTTTTTTCTCTTCAGCTGATCTCATCTGGTTCTCTATTGTAGTTTGGTTACGATCTTTAAGCCTCCTGTCAGCAACCACTTGTTCAGGGGTCCGTCTCACATGAGCATCCATTGGACCCCTTACTTGTGGCTGAATTATGACACTCTTCTTTTTCTTTGCAGCTCTCCTAGAGCTTGGAATAACTCTGGAAGAAGATTGGGACCTACCAGGACCAGATTGAGACTGTATCTGCTCAACCTCTACATGTGTCTCTACTGCTCCTCCTCCCTCATGATCATCATCATCATCCAATATATCTACTAACTTCTTCTTCCTATTGCGCATTAAAGCTGCATTCATCTCTTGAGCAATTGCTGCAGTTGTCTTGGTGCACTTCGCAACATCTCCATATCCACCCACCAAATGTTGCTTTATCCTTTTAATCCCACCTCTGAGATATTTTTTGCACAGATTGCATTTGACAAGATTTTTGTCTGTAAGGTCAGGCCAATACCCATACTTCCACCCTGGGTCATTTGATTTGGCCTTCCTGTTTGGGTCTTTGAATGGATCATACCCCGCAGTACTGCCGTTATCAGCCCCACTACTAGCAACGCCAACATTACCACCCTCGCCGTTGCTATCCATTATGTAATGAATCAATATTCAATACTTTGCAGGCTTGCAATGTGCCAACTGCCAAGGGATAAAAGTAACTACCAAAAAAGGAAAAGAAAAAACATAGAAGCAAGAAGGGTAAGAAAAAAAAGGAAATCATGATTTTGATTCATCATCATGATTCTGAATCTCTGATTCATACTTTCAAAGAAAAAAATGTTGCAAAGAAAAAAAAAAGAAGCAGCAGCATCAGCATCCATTGCTCTAACATCAATTCATCATCACATCATGTCATTGCAAAGGGAAAAAAAAAAATTAGAGAAGCAGGGAAGCTACATCAGTATCTAATATTCTAGATTTCTAGTATCTGACTATCTATTTTAGTGATTCAGGTATTCTCCATTACAAAGAGAACATCAAAATAGAGAAGAAGAAGCAGCAGCAAGTGTTAGACTGTTAGTACTTAGTACTACAGAGAAGAAGAAGAAACAGCAGTAAGCAGTTAACCAATAAAAAAAAACAGAGAAGAAGCAGCAGCAGTTAGAGCATTACAGAGAAGCAGCAGGCAGCAGTTTACCAAGTTACTATAATACCATTACCAAGCCAAAAAAAAAAAAAAAAGCAGCAGAGAAGAAGTAGCAGAACCAAATCTCTTGAGCAATTGCTGTAGTTGTTAGTACTACAGAGAAGAAGAAGAAGAAGCAGCAGTCAACCAATAAAAAAACAAAAACAGAGAAGAAGCGGCATCAGCAGCAGTAGGATGTTAGTGCGTTACAGAGAAGCAGCAGGCAGTAGTTAACCATGTTACCAAGCCAAAAAATAAAAAACAACATAGAAGAAGCGAAGAAGCTTAGAAGTTACGATTCTGACTTCAAAAAAAAAAAAAAAAAGCAGCAGCAGGCATTACAAGCTACAGAGAAGAAGAAGCAGAAGAAGTAAAGAAGTTACCAACCAAAAAAAAAGAGAGTTACCGTTACAGACTATAGAGAAGAAGCATCGATAGAAGTTACCAAACAAAAAAAAAAAAAAAAACAAAGAAAAAATTACCGTTACAGACTACACTCTACAGAGAAGAAGAAGCATAGAAGTAGAACTATAGAAGTTGCAACGCAATGAAGCCAAAAAAAAAAAAGACAAGAAGTTACCGTTACAGACTACAGAGAAGAAGCATCATAGAACCATAGAAGTTACCAAGCAAAAAAAAAAAAAAGAGAAGATCAGAAGAAGTTACCGCTACAGAGAAGAAGAAGCATAGGGAGTAGAGACTTACCTTGCCGTAAAGGTAGGAGGAGGAGGAAGCTTCGCCTTTTGCGCAGAGGACTCGAGAGGTAGGAGGAAACTTTGCCTTTGCCTGAGTCGAGTTGCCGTTGCCAAAGCCGGAAAGGAAGGAGGAAGGTTGCAGTGTCGCACAACCTTTTGTATAGAGGAGTCGAGGGTTTTACTTTTAATTTCTTAGAGAAGAAGTTAAAGGCTTTTAGCCTTTTACGTTTTAAGTTTTAACCTTTAGGAATTTAGGGATTTTAGATTTTTAGTTGTAAAAGCTATTTATCCCATGTAGCAGCGTACGTGAGATAATTATACACCAACCAATACCAATTAAACAAAAAGAATAATATATAATTGCATGAAAAAAATCAAAAAACAAATACACTCTCCATATTGACGTCTGCCTTGCCCTCATAGCGTCGCTTTAACCGCCTAGGTGACGCCTAGATGGTCAAGTCGGCCGCCATTCACGAGTCTTGTTAAGCGTAGGCTCGCTTAATACATGGGTTTCCGCCTGGACGCCAAGGCGGCGCCTAGGCGACACCTTGACAACTATGCCTGGAGGAGGACAAACTCTAGTTCATTGTAGACCATATCTACACCTTGTTCCAAGCGACTGGAGCCCTGGGGCGGATGTGGTCCTACTCATCATCCGGCCCTCATCTAATACATAATCCCTTACTGGAAATGGGACGGTGGCCACAAGGATGGTTTACAAAGTTACCATTAACCATACATACATACTTCTCTTTCATTCTTTTACTTCCATCTCTTCATTACCCGTTTCATTTCATAATCATTCATTACTTTCTCCTGGCATAACATGTGAAATCGTTCTCATACATATTTCATTGCATGGCATTTATTAGATTCATATCATATTCATAAATCATGTGCATATCATTTCATATAAACATCTCATGTCATACTTCATACAACATCCAAATATTATCAAGTAAACACTTTAAGCATTCCCATGGCGTTTATTCATATAAGTATATAACAATATATAGATCAAGCATTAGTCAATAAACACATTACATCATACAATTCATACCCATGCTTCCCTCACACAACATATATACACTGTATTATAGTACATAGTCATGGATCTCTCACCTTTGACTCAACTTCTCTGTTTCTTCTTAATTTCCTTTTAATTCACTGCTCCAGCAGCACTAAGACTCATTAAATATAAAATCATATAAATAATACCAAAGAACAATAGGGCATTTCTACCATAATACAAATATTAATAAAATATTCACAGAAGTATAAAAATATTCAATTCCATCTAAATATCAATAAAATAATCATGACATGCATGTGCGGTGTTACAGAGAGAGTCGGAATCCTACTAACAATCAATGTCTAATTACAAGAGAAATAGAAGTAAGAGTTAAACTAACAGCAAACTACTAACTAAGCTAACATATCATGATAGAGACACTCTCCCCTATTGTGATCACTAACAAAGAACATCACCGCCAACTGTACTGCAGGAGAAATACAAAAATACCCCTGCAATACATGTACATAACAATTTCTGCACTCACCAGAAATGGACAAGATGGTCCTTTCTGGCTGGAGGGGGCTGGATCCACCTTAGACTAATCCATATTTCTATACATGTGGTGCTCTATGAGATTTGCTGGTAGGTGTTTTTAGTATTGCATTCATTTCAGGTTTGCACTTGCAGGTTGTCCCTAAAACACGGAGCAGAAGCCAGATGGGTGAAACCACTGATGGTGGATTGTATGAAATTTTTCAACAAGACTATGGGCCTGTTGGCTCCGCCAGTTTTGAAGCTGCCCGTGATAATTTCATAATTAGCAGTGCTGGTTATGCAGTTGCCAGCCTCTTACTTCAACCAAAGGATCGTCATAATGGGAATCTTCTTTTTGACAAGTATGTCAAATCTTACTTGACTTTGTGTATGTGGATGAGAGAGCATTGGGGGGGGGGGGGGGGTTTGCAGGATCCTTGACAATGTTGATAATTTGGAAGTGCCTATTTACTGCTTCAACAAGGCAGACATGGCTATAGTCACCACTCTGGGTCTTTATGTTATATAATTTTAAAAGGTTTAATATATTATTAGAAATAAAATTAGTTTAAGAAGACCCTAAGGCTCCATGTTATTGGTTATAAAATATTGCAATTATAGAATTTAGAGAACAAATTGGAAGCTTTCTGATCATTACCAACATTAATTGTGTAACTAACTAAGCAACTTATTTTCATTTTAGTAGAAAAATGTGACAAAGTTGAAAATTTACTGAAAGTTTCAGCTACTTTTGAAAAGGTTACTATTTTCTCCCGAACTATTGGTCATTTCTTCTAAAATGTTTTACATCACATTTCATCCTTTTATGTACAACCAGATGAGCCTAAAAGTATGTTATATACATTATATTATCCACACAGCTATACTCCTGGCAGTATTGAGATGTGGAGGTCAAGCGAGACCGTCTTCGGGATATATAAAACCACCAAGGACATTTGTTTCTGTCCCCTGGCTACTTGGATGGTAAGTTTACTCAATTTTTTGTTTCATGCAGTGTTGGCAGGCTTGTACACATTGATTTTGGTTTTATCTTGGAAACTTCCCCTGGTGGCAATATGCGTTTTGAAAGTGCTCATTTTAAGCTGAGCCATGAGATGACACAATTGCTTGACCCATCTGGGGTGATGAAAAGTGAAACCTGGCAACACTTTGTAAGGTAATCTCTCTCTCTCTCTCTCTCTCTCTCTCACACACACACACACACACACACACAAATGCACAGAAACATTCTCTGGAGTAACTTACTGATTCATTGGACTAAAGTGCCACTCAGATCTTAGTGCTGTTTGTTATGATTGGTACAATATCTGCAGCTTGTGTGTGAAAGGGTACCTAGCTGCGCGACGTCATATGAATGGGATCATCAACACAGTACTGATGATGGTTGACAGTGGACTACCTTGCTTCAGCCGGGGAGACCCCATAGGAAATCTACGCAAGAGACTCCATCCCGAGATGAGTGAACGTGAAGCTGCTAATTTCATGATTAAAACCTGTGTTGATGCCTACAACAAGTGGACTACTGCAGGCTACGATTTAATACAGTATTTGCAGCAGGGCATTGAAAAGTAGAAGCTTATCGACCACACTCACTGTACTTATTGTTTGTTGCTAAGTGTATCTCATCATTGTTAACCCGTTACTTTGTAGAAAGAATTTTTCTTGGGAGGTTTTCTATTTGACAATTCTAAAAAAGATTGTAAATGTGAAAACACCCGAAAGAACCAACAGTTCCTTGTAATGGGATTATGTCCTGAGTTCTGTTGAAATACAAAGTCTGTACCTTGTAACTCCAATTTATCAATAGAAAAATGTTAGGTTCTTTTTTTTGTTCCCCTTTCTTCCTCCCCCCACCCCTTCCCGTTTCCCCCTCCATAAGAGGGCATATTTTTTTGTGGTGGAGGGGAATGCCCCATTAAATGTGACCGTTAATACAATTTTTTGTTTCTTTTTGGTACTATATCAAATTGGTTTACCGGAAAATTGGCCATGGCTTGAGAGGTAATGTTTCCTGTAATACCAATAAAACAGCCACTAGTGGAAATTTGCATCAATTGGAAGAGAAAAAATGTATTTTGCTCTTGAAAATCAGGTTTGATGTCCAAGGCACCATATCGTCTATGAGAACTACAATATGGCATATGGTATATATTTTTTAGGGAAGGCTTGTTCGCTATGGTTCCGTTTGTTTCGATGTAGAATTTACATCTGAAAATTTTACTTGTTGAAACATTTTCCAATGTTTGGTTTAAGGGAAAAAGTAAAATATCTCTAAAAAGTATCAGGCTTTAAGAGAGACTTCCACTGGTTTGGAACCAGAGTAAGAATTTCACTGAGCAAGTAATGAATCACCCTTGCCCCACTGTATTAAGAATTCCATAGTTGTATTTAATGCAGGCCGCGCATGCGCACAGCCGCACATGAATCCCTTCCCCAAAAAAATATTATTGTTGCTTGGTTGTGCAAGATCTTTAGTTTATTAACCACCTTGAGAAAGGGACAGACGAACCATACATGACATCTCATTGGTTTTTTTTTTTTAAATATTTTACAATATTAATAAGTGTGATGCAAAAAGAGGGATTATTATTTAAAAGAAATATATTTTTTTCACACTAATGCTTTCAAGAAAATGCAACCAAATAACCAAATTTTCCACTTATTGGTAACTTTTCCTTTCTCACTCTGCTCTAAATGGAAGACAGCATATGTAAAGATATTGAAATTAATAAATTTCGGCTTCATAAATAATATTAGTATGGAACAATAGAGAATTTATATTAATTAGAGAAAGAATACATGGATGGTCATTCTAAAAAATTTCTTCCCATTGGCATCATCGCGTATTAGAGCTGAAAAACCCTTTGGGAGACTATATATACATAGACGGATTTCCTGGCAAGAGTAAAGAAATCCAGCCAAAAAGTCAACACGGCTTTAACCTCTCTAACATGATGTATGAAAATACAGATACAGAAGCATTCCCTCATCGAAGAAGCCCAGAAAGAAAACTTCCATCGTCCATTAAACATACGACCAAAAATGTCGGAGTTGGACGTCTTCACACGAGTCTCCCGGGTGTTCCATATACCCAACTTAATCATTGAGTGATGGGTGATCTTGAGTGATGCATTGGGGGTTGCTCTGACACAGGCTCCTGTCTCTTTCGTGCAGTGCTGAAGTGATGGCATCGACATCCACTGTCACATTGCCGGTTGAGTCAGTCTCCTGTAATATTGCAAATCGATTCCCACTATTGTTCGCTATGGAGGGAGACCCATGCCACCCAGCATTGTCATCAATGGAATGAGTCATGACATGAACTGAGGTCATGACAATTGAATGTCCCGCACTCCTTGGGGCCCATTCTATCCAACATGTGACAACTTCGATGATCCGTTATAGTTATTCATGGCCACATCTGATATTGTTTGGTTGATAGTTGGGTTCAACCCAGATTGAGTAGTGACTTCGTGTGTGGAGCGATTAATAGGTGATACATGCAAGTTCTTAACTGACTCCTTACCACGTTCTGCCTCCTTTCCACGTTCCACGTCATCATGTGCCATGGACGTGGGCTGTCCACTCTTGTTTGCAGTTGTGGTATGGCATGTGTTCGATGAAGTGTGTGCCGGTCGGAGCCATAGGTTCGGGAGATGGTGCAGCATCGAAATCCACAGGTGGTGGTCGTTTACCTTTGGCATGGTCTATTTGGTTCCTTCTAGTGACGATCTTCCCTCGTTGTGTCATGACATTGTGTAGTCGATTTGGGTATTTGCTTGACAATAGCAATAGGGCAATATCGATCACCATGACTGAACACCTTACAAGCCACCTTTTGTTCCAGAATAGATCCATCGTCAAGAGCGATGAGGATTGTCGACGGTAGCCCATCTTCCGCCTTGATTAGCACACAAAGACGCGAGTATGATCCTTAAATAAATTTGGCAGTTAATTAAAGATTCTGAAAACTTTGCCCGCCTATTCCTTTACTTATGGACCTCGTGACTTTAATTCTGGCCTTTTTTGATAAATCAGGAGAGTTGATCCATTGACCTCCTGGGGGGAATACACTCAACTGGGAAGCCACCAACGAACTGAACTAGTGGTTGTTTGCGTCAGCTCGTTAACTAGACCCAACTTTGATGATAGGCCCATTTGACCGGGAGGTGGATTGGGGAAAAGAATGCTTTGTTAGGTTGCAAAGGGAATTAGAGGAAAAGGGAAGTGAAATTTTCTTATACTTATTACTCATATGTTTATGTCATTACCTCATTATTTGATTATTAAATTTCACTTTACTTTGCTTCCAAATCCCTTGGATTTAAAAGTAAAATAAAAATCACATCCAAAAAGTATTATTCCTAAAGTACTATAAACTTTGGACAATCATCTTAGATAATGACTACAAAAATGGGAAGGGAAGCAAAATGGAAAATTTCAAGTTTAAAAAAGAAACTTTTGTAATAATTATTCAACATGATTGTCTAAACGACTTAAATTTCTAACCATATTTAGGAATGATATTTTTTTAGATGTAATTTTTATTTTACTTTTCAAATCTAAAAAAAATTAGATGCAAAATAAAGTTAAATTTTATAATCAAACATAGAATAATTTAAAATTAGTGATATAATCATGTGAATTAATGATTACAAAAGTTTTTTTTTTATGTTTGAAATTTCCCTTCTCTACCCTTCAATTTCCCTTGCAACCAAATGATCCACTTGCTTTTAGTGTAGAGCCTTCTACAAGTGTTTTTTTTCTTCTCTTGAGGAGCACTTCTGCAAGAAAAAAAAACAGTTGATAGAGAGAGAGAGGGGGCCATCACAAGATCAATTTGCTTTGCGAATTGGGAGTGATAACCAACCAAACAGAATCTAGGGATCAGAGATATGGAGATTCTTTTTGAGTGGTTCTCATCATGTGGGTAGAGATCACCCAATGTGGGTAGCTGATCCGGACTCAAAAATTTCTCCATTTTACTTCAAAGCCCAGTCCAGTCATGGAAATGCACAAAGAAAGTACAAGAAGCATTCCACTAACAGTGTTATCAAATTGGGCATTAGCTGAAGCAGAAGCACCCTTTGAGAGTTTTGACAAAAAAATAAAAAATAAACAGAACCACCAAAGACCATAGACTGATGGGCTCATGGGCCCGTGAATGAATCCATAATGAATGCGCGCGTTTGCAATGAAAATCGTATATTCGCAGCAATACCGTGTCACGATCTCAAAAAAAAAAAAAAAACAACAATTTATTAGAAGAAAATAAAAGATTATATGAACTATAAATAAGAATTTTTTTTTTCTTTTAAAGGGGGTGTTAATTGAAGAATTTAGGCGAGCGACACGCGGTTACGCAGATTAAAAATGGAAACGAATCGTCTTTAATTCCTTAAAGTTGTAGTGCGGTGTAGTTGGGAGTTGAGAGTTCGACACCTAGCAAGCATAACATCCAATTGTATTGAACTCGAGAAGTAAAAAAAAAAGAAGCCCAAATGTTCTCTGTGCTGGGGGCATAGGCTGCATCTAGATACATGGGGGTGGGCAAAATAACCACCCTGCCCTTGAATGGCAGCACCATGTGTTTAGGCGCAGGCTGCGCTGCGAAACAGAGATCATCAACCCAAAAAAAAAAAACAGGATCAATCTAGCTCGGACTATTGGATGTCACATCTACCAGATGTCGAGCTCTCAGATACAAAGCATCTTTAGAGAATTAGAGAGGATTAAATCAAGATTATCATCTTTTCCAATTCTTAAATCTCGACAGTGCGATAGTGCGACAGTGTTAGGTGGAGATGCGGACACATGGTAGCTCGGACATCCAATGGTCCAAGCTCCACATAGTCAACGAGCTCGGACCGTTGAATGTCCAAATTGTCACATGTCAACATCTCCATCCAACACTGCCAGACTGCCGAGCTTTAGGGAATTGGAAAGTATAATTTTTCATTTAAATGTATTAAAGTCTATACCGTGTAAGCAATTATAATCCTATAATTAAATCTGCACTGGCAGAAGAAAATCTATATAAAAAAAAAAACAAAAACTATGGCCTTCCCTGGTTATTATTGGTAAGAATAGGAATTAGGATTGTTGGACTACCACGGTCCATGTGATGGCCCACTGAGAGAAATTGAAAGTTCAAAACTCAAATTAATGGAAAGGAGAACGGCGAGAAACGTATTGCAGTGTTAACCAATCGAATTCCGTTAACTGCTCCTCATCACTCTCTCTTTCTCTCTCTCGATTGCTTTCTCGTTTTTTGTTCCTTCCGGCATATTTTCAGAGAACCGAAAATGAGAGGGTGGGATAGGATTAGGTCATCGAGGTCACAAATTCGAGGGCTTGGAGGGTTCACAAGGCTCTCCAATATGAACGAGCATCAACCTTCTTCTCGTACTGTTCGTCTTGGTCGGATCCAACCCCAGGCCCCTGGTCACCGCACCATCTACTGCAATGATCGAGATGCCAATCTTATCGTTAGGTTCAAGGTTGGTACTATTCTATCCCTCACCGATCTCATTTATTTTTTCCTTCTTCACGATCTGTTCTCCTTGTTCCATCTTTTATCCATTCAAGCACTGTTCAGGAAATAGTTTGACATTTCAATTGACAATGGGTTGGTGAATCCTGGACGTTTTTGAAGAGCTTGATAAACTTTTGACTGAATTGTGGTAGAAAGGGTATGGTACAGGTTAATAATTAATTGTATAGAACCACTCAAGAAAAGAAAGGAAAAAAGAAAGGCAAGAATTCGGTCTATAAAATGTGGACATGATTCAGGTATTCTGTATTGACATAGATTCTTAAACAGCAATAGATATAACACTCCTATTCTTGCCTATTGTGAATAAGATTTGCTGAATGCAATTTTCTTATACATGATCAAGATGTGATATATCATCAACTTATCAAATTAGAAGGATGCCAGTCTGAATTTGGTGGCTGTGACAGGTAACGCTGTTGATGTTAATTCTGGTGATACCTCACTGGCTTATTTGCTTAAAAGAAAATCCAAATTTAGCTGAGTTTAGATCAATGCTAATTAATCAGGATAATTAAACTTCACTTTAATCCGATAAGCATTGTTATATCAAAGACAATGCAACATCTGCAACACTTTCAATTTCTAGAACCACCAAAGAGCAAATCCAATTGATACTCCACCAAATTTTAGATTCCGCGACTAAACTTGATCATAAATTGCTCTTCAAAGAATTGAAATTGCCGAGGTTTAGTGGCCTTCTACGGAGCATTGGGATTTGACCCAGCTTTCTTTAGGAGGATGGATATTCCCGATCGCTTTGATGTTGAGGCAATTTGATTTGGTTGTGGGTGGGGAGTTTCATTTCTGTAGTCTGTGTTTGTCTATTTCTTTTTCTCTCCTTTTCTAATAAAATTTCTCCATTGATGGTTGAAAAGAAAAAGAAAACACTTACTGCATGACTGATCTGCCTTCCAGATTCGAAAAACAGGTTATGCTCTTCCTGACAGATCCATGACTGAGTGATATAATCTCGGATTCATAACTTAAGTAAACTAATACTAACCTAAGAAGAAGGATATCTGTTACAGCACATATGGAATTTAGATATTAGAAGAGACGGTGTCCTAACACTAGTAGTAATCATGGAGCGTAGCATTGCTTAACAGCAATTATAAAGTAGAAAAACAGCAGCCAAAGGGGAGGAATAGCCTGGTTTTAGCCTGTAGAAACTATCAATACCAATATCAAAATACTAAAACACGAAAAGAACACTCACAGATCCCCTAAACTTTGGTTCTTTTGCCACTAGGGAAAGAATAAGAGCAATTACTAAAAAAAACGTGTAATCCGTCCTTGTGGACCACCCTTAAAGTACCAGTGTGTGGAGAGGCATCGTAAGTAACATCATCAAATCCATGGAAGAAATCTTAATCAAGTGAATATTAATATTAGGAGTTTTGTAGTTTCTGACAGGACAGGTGGAGTGGCAAAGTTTCTTTTCAGTTTGCCCCTCCTAATCTGTACAGGATCACCTTCGGTGGAACCAATATTTTGAGTAGTGTTTTGATCTGGTAACTGGCACTCAGAGTGGGGATCCAATGCTGAACATGAGGTGAAATCACTGGGAGTTTCAACAGTCCAACAACCTTCCGGATATGCTAAATCAGATGGCAACTTTCAGATTAATTAATCTGACACTGATGTCTGGATATGGAAGAAGCTGTAAATGAGCAGTACACTGTTAAATCTGTAGTCTCTATTTTGCAGTCAATTGATGAAGGCTGAAACACTGCTTGGTTCAAGATCCTATGAAAATTAATGGAACCTGGTAAAGTGGGGCTTTACCAAATGCCAATGGATGATATTAAGTATAAGATCCTCAATGGGTCAACCTTGTTCTGTAGATATTCCAAGGTTACTCTCAAGTTGGACAAGATATAGTCTGACTTCTTGTGGAAGAAGGATGTGTAACAATGTTAAATAATTCAATTTCAACCAGGGTTTGGACCCTGATTGGAACCAAAATATTTCACGAAACGGCAAAATTTGCACATTTCAGTTTTTATTTCAATGTTCAAACATTTGAATATTGCCCTGAAACTTTAGGGCAAGCCTATTTAAGCATGATTGCACTTTCAAACCATTAGATTAAAAATAACAAAGGGTAAATTACACCTGAGGTGCCCAATCTTTGTGAAAAGAATGTTTGAAGTACCCATTCTTTGAAAAGTGACGTTTGGGGTGCCTCATTAGATTAGTCCTGCTCCAAAATGAATATATTTCCAAGTTTGCCCCTCTCAACCCCACCTATGACCCCACCTTCACCTCGACCTCCACTTCCAACCCTGACCCCAACCACCACCACCGCTGTTGTTGCCATCACCACCTTCTTACCCTGCATTCCTCAGCCCACCTTAGAGGTACTCATTCTTTGAAAATTGATGTTTGGGGTGCCTCATTAGATTAGTCATGCTCCAAAATAAATATTTTTCCAAGTTTGCCCCTCAACCCCACTCCCACCCTTGATCCCACCTTTACCTCCACTTTCACTTCCAACCTTGACCCCAACCACCACTACCGCCGTTGCCGCCGTCACTACTTGCTTCCCTTGCAATCCAGCCCCTCTCTCTTTGCCACCCCTCCCCACCTCACCCCATCCCACCATGCTCCCTGCCCTCGCCAGCTCAATCTCTCCCCCGCGCGAACCCCCCACCCACCGCACCTTCTCCGCCACCCCACCATGCTCCTTGCCACCGTTCAGCCCCACATCCCTCTATGTTTCCTCCCCAGCACAGAGCAATTATAGAAATAAAAAACTAACCTTCAAGCTGCCACAACTAGAGCAGGATGTCTCTGTTAGATTATATGGGCCAGAATACCGTGGGGGTATTCTGGACTTTTTTCCCTTTTTATTATGTCTCTTGTATGTGGTTTAGTCCCACATTGCTCATGTAATTATGTTATATGTTTTATTATGATTATAAATAGATGTGCTTGGGATGATAATTAATCATCAAAGCCTTACCCTAATTTTGAATCTCTCTACATGGTATCAGAGCAGATTTCGAATTAGGGACCAACCCCCTTCTAATTTCAGTTTTTTCTCCTCTCTTCTCTCTCTCCTTCCTTGTTCTCCATTCTCACATAGGGCAGCACTGATGAGGTGATCATTCGATCCAGTTGCTGCCCCCATTACCTCATTATCATGTTACACAATTTTGATCGATAGGAACCAGCCACACCTGCCTGCCTGCGATATTTGGATCTTCAGCTCTTTGGATTGTTTCTACTACATTACAAGGAATCAATTCCTCCCTTTGAAGGCCACGAACTGCAGCAGGATTGCCCTTGTTTTGGTTCAGTTCTTATCTCCCAGCTTTTGAAGACCTCCTTGAGATCGATTCCTCCATCACAGTGTTTTTTTTCAAAACCCTGACACCTATCGATCTTGGGGTTGCTGCTGTCTATTGGATCTGATATTTTGCAGGGTATTTCTTCCATCATAAAGGGTCCCTCAACTTCAGTTCCAGCCACTTCCCTACAGTTCTTTGGCTCATTATTCTCTACATCGATTTCAGCAATACAGGGTTTTTTTTCAAAACCCTGACAATATCGATCTAGGGTTTCTACTTGGCTGCTATTTCTGATTTTTGGAGACATATTTACTCCCATTGAAAGGGGATTCTCCTTCAAATTTCAGCCCTTAACTTGAAGGCATTTATTGGTTTTCTCTGCTGCCAGCATGGGTGATTCTTCCAATTCTACAGCTACTACGGATCAGCCACTTCATGATGGCCACAACAAGACAGACTACCACAATTTTCCACCCAATCCTATTAAATTTGATGGCTCAAATTACCTTCTATGGTCCAGATCTGCCTCCTTTACCATTGCTAGCCGTGGTCTCACCAGCCATATGAATGACACTAGTGTTATGCCCGATGAACAAGGACCTGCTCAGGAAAGGTGGCTGGCCAATAATGGTGTTCTCATGTCTTACCTAATTGGCTCTATGACTTCAGATTTACAGCATAACTTTCTTCTTTTGGACACAGCCTCATAGATTTGGGCTGCTTGCAAGGAAACCTATGGGCAGCTTGGCAATGATGCCCAAGTATATGAACTTCGGAAGAAGGTCCTTCACACCACTCAGGGAGATCTTTTAGTGTCCAAATACTATGCTACTCTGCGTAGTCTGTGGCAACAGTTGGACCACTTCTTTGACTTTCACCCTGACATTGCTTCCTATAAGAAGCATGTGGACAAGATCAGGGTATATGATTTTTTGGCTAGCTTAAATGTGGAGTATGATCAGATTCGTGTTCAAGTGTTGGGCCATACGTCTTTTCCCACACTTGAACAATCTTATGCCTTGGTGTCCTCTGAGGAGAACCATAGGGCTGTCATGTTGCACCCTTCTATTACTGACAGATCAGCTCTCAAGGCTGCTGCCCCGGCCACTCCTGCACCTAGTGGCACTGCTTCTCTTGGTGATTCTACTACAGAGACTGTTGTTTGTGAGCACTGTCACAAACCTTACCACACCAAAGAGAAGTGTTGGAAACTTCATGAGAAACCGGCTGACTTTGAAGCTAAAAGGGCTGCCAAGACAAAGACAAAGACCAAGGCCCATTAGACTGAGACTGTTACTGCAGCCCCTGCTACTAACACTGGTCTATCCCAGGATGACCTACAGGTACTCCTACGTAGCTAAGGTCTTCCGCTGCTGCTATCTCTACTACATCAGCTATTGCCAATTCCTCTGCTCCTTCAGGTTCACACTTTACCCGGTCAGGTATTCCATTTGAAGGTCATTGTGCTTCTGTAGCTTTCCATCCTTGGATCATAGATTCTAGAGCTACAAATCATATGACCGGTTCCTCTAGTCTATTTCACAGATATTCTCCCACTTCTGGGAAAGACAAGGTCAAAGTGGCTAATGGTTCCCTTTCTTCCATATCTGGAAAAGGAATCATCAACTGCACTTCCTCTCTTCCCTTGTCTTCTGTTTTGCACATTCCTAATTTTACTACTAACCTTCTTTCAATTAGTAGCATTATTCGTGATCTTAACTGCAAAGTCACTTTTTTTTCCTTCTCATTGTGTGTTTCAGGAGCTGGAATCTGGGAAAATGATTGGATTGGGTAAAGTGTACGGTAGGCTGTACCTGCTTGATGACGGTTGCTTCTCTCCACCACCATTACCTTCTCCGCTACACCAGAACTCCATGGTCTCTTCTGAACTCTACCAATGACACTCTAGGTTAGGTCACCCCCCTTTAGGAATTTTAGCTCATTTATTTCCTAGATTGGTCACCCTACATTCTAAGGATGACTTTTTTTGTGAGGCTTGTGTTCTGGCCAAACAGACACGTTCAAATTGTCCAATTTCAAATAAAAGGAGTTCTTGTTTGCAATTGGTGCATTCTGATGTTTGGGGCCCTAGTCGTAAGACATCTATTTTTGGACATCGTTGGTTTGTCTTTTTCATTGATTGTCATTTTAGGAACACCTGGGTGTATCTTTTGCACATAAAAAAAAATAGGTTTTCTCATGTTTTTCAACATTTTCACAAAATGATCCAAACTTAGTTCCAGGCTACTCTCAAAATATTGAGAAGTGATAATGGAACCGAGTATACAGAACCTCAATTTCAAAAGTATTTGGCTGATCATGGCATTATTCATCAAACTAGTTATGTTGATACCCCTGCCCAAAATGGTGTGGCAGAATAAAAAAATCGGCACTTGTTAGAGATGGCCAGGGTTTTAATGTTTGCGAGGAATGTCCATCTCAATATTGGGGGGATGCGGTTCTCACTGCAGCCTATCTCATCAATAGGTTATCTTCTCGGGTTCTTAACTCCCATAGCCCCTCTGATGTTTTGCTGGGAAATTCCTCCTTTATTGTGCCTCCCAAGGTGTTTGGTTGTGTGTGTTATGCCAGAGATACCAAATCTCCAGGTAAACTTGAACCTCGGGGGCTCCGTTGTATTTTCTTAGGTTATTCTCCAACCCAGAAAGGTTATAAGTGTTACCATCCCCCTTCCCGCCGTACCTTGGTTAGTATGGATGTTATTTTTCATGAGTCCCTTTCTTATTATTCTTCACCACCTCTTTAGGGGGAGAGTTCTAGTGAAGATGCGTCTTTTGAGATTCCTCCACTTGAGGTTCCTTTGGCTGCCCAGCCTTCTTTACCACCACCTACGGCTGCTGCCCAGCCTCCTTTACCACCACCCACGGCTGCTACCCAGCATCCTTTGACTGCTCCCAACCTCCTTTGGATGCTGCCCATCCTACTTTGATTAATGCCCAACCTCCTCTGGCTGTTCCTCCCTCACCTGACGGGAATCCTTTACAGGGGGAGACCATAGAAAATAGTGTTGTTAATGTTCCTATCCAGGGGGAGCTGACTCCAGTCCAGAGAAGTATTGGTGAATTTTAGAAGAGAATTGACAACTCCAACTTACTCACCTATACAAGGGGTAGAACCAACAGAGGGCAGCTGCAATCCACTTTAGCACCAATACCCATCCAATTGTCGGCTCCAGATCCAGATCGTTCATCTCCTGGTAATCTCTCTTCTTCCGACCTACCTATTGCTCACCGCAAAGGCACTAGGACTTGCACTTTACATCCCATATCTCGTTTTGTTTCTTATAGTTCTCTTTCTCCTTCTTTTCGTGCTTTTGTATCTTCTATTTCTTTTGTTTCGATTCCTAAAAATTGATAGGAAGCATTTACAGATGGAAAGTGGAAGGCAGCAATGTTGGAAGAAATGAGAGCACTACACAAAAATAATACGTGGGATCATGTGGCTCTTCCTCCAGGGAAAAAACTAGTTGGATGTAAATGGGTGGTCGTGGTCAAACAGAAGGCTGATGGTTCAGTGGATTGATATAAGGCACGTCTGGTTGCAAAGGGGTTTACTCAAACTTATGGAGTTGACTATTAGGAGACCTTTGTACCAGTGGCAAAACTCAACACTATCAGGGTGTTATTATCTTGTGTTGCAAATCTTGGGTGGGATCTTCAGCAGTTAGATGTTAAGAATGCCTTCCTCCATGAGGAGCTTGAGGAGGAGGTATATATGGACTTTCCACCAGGCTTCTCTGATGACAGGACTAAGGGTAGGGTTTGTAAATTGAAACGTGCCCTTTATGGGTTGAAGCAGTCACCTAGGGCTTGGTTTGGCAGATTTCACAAGGCTATGATTTCAGCAGGTTATAAGCAGAGCAATGCTGATCACACTTTGTTTATTAGACGAGTTGGTGACAAGGTAACTTTTCTCATAGTCTATGTGGATGATATTGTGGTCACTGGTAATGATGGTGATGCTATTAAGAATTTAAAGCTCTTCCTTGGCCGTGAGTTTGAGGTAAAAGATCTTGGCCCTCTAAAATATTTTCTAGGGATAGAAGTTGCCCGGTCTTCGAAGGGCATCTTTCTTTCTCAAAGAAAATATGTCCTTGATCTATTGACTGAGACTGGGTTGCTAGGTTGTCATCTTTCAGATACTCCTATGGAAGCTACTACAAAACTTAAGGAGAAAGAGGGTGAGCCTGTTGACAAGGGTTGTTATCAGCGATTAGTGGGCAAACTAATCTACCTCTCTCACACACGACTTGACATAGCAGTTGCTGTAAGTTTGGTGAGCCAGTTTATGCATGATCCCTATTCCTCTCATATGGATGCAGTCCGTCGTATTTTGCGGTATTTGAAGTCTGCTCCAGGAAAGGGAATCCTTCTCTCTCCCAATGGTCATTTAAAGGTTGAAGCCTATACTGATGCCGATTGGGCTGGTTCTACTAACAAAAAATCTATCTCTGGCTATTGTTCCTTTGTGGGTGGGAACCTTGTCACATGGCATAGCAAAAAGTAGAATGTTGTGGCAAGGTCCAGTGCTGAAGCCGAGTTTCGTGCAATGGCACAAGGAATTTGTGAACTTCTATGGTTTAAAGGATTATTGCAGGATATCGGTGTTGCTGTCCATCTTCCCATGATGCTTTATTGTGACAATAAAGCCGCCATTAACATTGCTCATAACCCTGTCTAGCATGATCGTACTAAGCACGTGGAGGTTGACCGATATTTCATCAAGGAGAAGCTTGAAGCCGGACTCATTTGTGTTCCCTTTGTGAAGTCTGCTGATCAACTGGCTGATGTGTTCACTAAGGGACTAAATGGCAAACTGTTTCTTCCTATCTTAATCAAGTTGGGCATGCATGATATATATGCTCCAATTTGAGGGGGAGTGTTAGATTATATGGGCCAGAATACCGTGGGGGTATTCTGGAATTTTTCCCCTTTTTATTATGTCTTTTATTATGTCTCTTGTATGTGGTTTAGTCCCACATTGCTCATGTAATTATGTATGTTTTATTATGATTATAAATAGATGTGCTTGGGATGATAATTAATCATCCAAGCCTTACCCTAATTTTGAATCTCTCTACAGTCTCCATGTTCGAATCTTCGTCCTCATCATGGCAAATTCTGCACTCCACCAATTTCCTCGGGGATGACTTGTGATGAATTCCATACTAGGAGAAGTAATTTCTTTGGTTGTGGCTTCAACAGCCGAGAGACTGGTGGTTTGTGAAGACTTGTTTCTGTCCCAATTGCAGCTTCCAGGGTCTATTCAGTGAGTATCTGATCCACCAGCTATACGAAGTGATCACCCATCTTCAGATAATACTCAAGAAAATAAGTGAAGAAGAAAGATACATAAAAACTAGGAAGTGATCCTTTGAGCAGACCTTTGATTATTTCACCGAAGGTCCGGAAAAAACAAAATGATCCAAACAAAAAAATTTGTAAAATTAAGAACCTACTACACATATAGTAGCAATAAACGAGAGAGAGATGAGGATGACTTGTAGAACATAAACCAGCGCGAGACTGCAACAAAAATGGGAAAAAGAACATAAGAAGAAGGTAAGCAGCCCTGGCAGGAAAAAATGAAAATCCAAGTGCCAAGAGGAAAGGAGTTACCTTTACCAGCATAAAAAGAAGAAATGGACTTGACCAGAGGTTTCAAAAAATCAAAATTTTTAACTGTAAAAAGAAAAAATTAATAAAAGAAAGCAAAAAGGCGAGAGTTGAAGTAGGTGTATTTACCAGTCAAAAGCACAGCTGAAGCTTTGTCAAGAACCAAAGCCAAACCATCAAAATAGAACAAAACAAGAACATAAAAAGTGGGAAAAGTAAATGGAAGGAAATACGAGGAAGAATATATAAATAAGCATATGAAGGACTTAATGGTAATTTCAGAATTCCTTTCTTCAACCTAATGACCTTCCTTGCTTTTGATTACAATAGTGCCTTATCCAAGAGTGATAACCAATAACAGATTGGGTTTAAGGTCTCAACTCTCCACTCTCTTGGATGCAGGGTTTTAGTTCATGGTATGGAACCGGTATCGGTCAGTTCCAAAACTGATACCATATATCCAATATGTATTGGTCCATATCGGTCGTGTCGGATGTTTTGCCCTCAAAGATGCTGATACGGTATCATATTTTTACCATTTTACCCTTTGTTGATCCAGTATCGGCCAGGTACTGGGATCTGTGTCGGCCGATACCTATACATACCTATAAGGATCAGCCAATACAGCTGATCCAATATCGATTCCTAAAACCCTGCTTGGATGCATTCCGGAACCAGGACTGAAGATTAACCAGAAAAAATAAAAAGATACCTGAAACGGACCCAGGCGGAGGTTACTGGTTCAGGTTTAATATCAAGTGAGTATCCCACGGTAGGAGGGTTTAAAGAGGAAGAGGTTCTGGAGTTTAAATCGCCCAAAGGTGGGTTTCAGCATATAAAATTTTCAAAAATGAAAGGTGCAGAATTGAAGGAAATCAGGCTCCTCTCATTGGTGTCGTAGGTAACGGCTAGGACAGGTAACAGTAGGCTACTATTCTGGTACAGTGCAAGGATGTTTCATCATGCCCAAATGTTCCTATCAGTGAAAGTGGCAATGACACAACATTTGAAAGGAGGAAGATTAAAAAATCGAGAGGGAAAGAATGCAACAAGAGTTTAATGAGGCAATACTAGAGAGGGCTGGTGCGAGAGGTTTGTGGCGAAGATGATCTCGACATTGGGCCTCCACTGGTGAGTTTCAATCAAAGGCTGAATGGAGAATTTACCAAGACTTTGGCGAGAGTAGACAAAGTTTTCATTTTGATAATATAAGAGCATATGAAGCAGCAAGAGGAGCTGGTGGATCTGGCTCATTGCACTGATCAAGAAGATGAGAGGAGAAGAAGCACTTTGGGACAAGAAATATACCACGACCCCAAACCCGACCACGAGTACAAGGTCAGAACCCATTTTGAGCAGGATCCCACCACTTTTAGGCAACAAGATGCCTACCAGCCAACCATCCCACAAGTATTTGGTGGTAAACAAGAGAAAGCACGAAAAGCCTTGACAAATTCATGCTTTACCATGGCATTCCAGCCAATGTAGCACAAGGAACATACTATGATGCATTCCTTGATCTTGCGAGGAGGGCTGGTGCGGGATGGAAGGGACCTTCACCATTTGAATTATACAATGTGTATTTGCCTCGGGAGGTAGAGGAGCTAAAAGAATACATTGATGGTTTGAAGCCAATGTGGGAGACATATGGGGTTACTCTTATGGTGATGGTTGGATTGGACCTACTAGGCTGTCCATCATAAATTTCATGGTGAGTTGCGATGGAAAGACTATATTCTTGAAGTCTATCGATGCATCAAAGCATATAAAGGATGCATCATACTTGTATAAGGAGTTGAAGCAAGTGGTGGAGGAGGTAGGACCAAGGAGCGTTATCCAAATTGTGACGGATAACGGTTCCAACTATAAAAAGGCTGGAGAGAAGTTGATGAATAAGAAGAGTAAGAGGATCCGGCTCTTTTGGACCCCATGTGCAGCCCATTCTATTGATTTAATCTTTGAAGGACATGGGGAAAAAGACTTTGGTGGCGGGTGTGGTAAATAGGGCAAGACAAGTGACAACTTTTGTGTACAACCATTCTTATGCTTTAGCCTTGATGAGGAGAAATGCAATGGAGATTTAGTGAGGCTGGTGTCGCTCGATTTGCCCCAATTACATTGCATTGAAGAGCTTTGAGTAAGACGATAGGTCTAAGGTGTATGTTTGCAAGTCGTGAATGGTTTGGTTGGCAAGGTTCTAAGTCGAAGAAGCAAAGAGTAGCACAAAGACCATTGCAAATGATGGATTTTGGAAGGACTTGGGGAAAGTGGTTGGCATATTAGAGCCGGTGGTGGCGATGCGAGGATGGTTGATACGGAGAAGAAGCCTACTTTAGGCCACATTTATCTTGCCATCCAAAAATGAAGGAAATGGTTAGAGCTGCTATACCTCGAAGTGCAAAGTCCTACACTAACATCATTAATGAGCGGTGGGAGAAGCACTTGAGTCATCCATTGCATAAAGGTAGTGAGTTCAACATACTTTATACTTTAAATGTTATAACTTTTTTACATTTACATATTCAAAACCCTAAAGGCATTAAAGCGATTAAGTCACTAACAAATCATATTTGTGGTGTTTACTTTACCAAACATACTAATTGAATCCAAAGTATCACTACTCCCATGATCTTGGGCTAGACATAGAATTGTTAGAGGCGGTTCAAGTGTTACTCGAAGTTGGAGCCCCATCCAAAGACACAAGCTGCTTGCAACGATGAGGTGAGAGTATGGGACTTTGGCGCTTTGGTTTTATGAATGTAATTACTAAATAGGAAATACTAATGCCTCATATTGAAAATAGATCAAATACTTAGAGAGGCCTCGTGAAGTTTCGGTCGACTAGCTGCGGTGGAGGGTAGACAAAGTCGGACCCTGGTAGGTGGCATGATATTACATTTATGAATTATAATTTATCTCTTTATAATGTACATATTCTTACTATTCTATATTTGTAATGCGGATGGTGGGTGCTTTATGGTACAAGTTCACCCAACCTGAGGAAGGTAGCGGTGAGAGTGCTCTCCAAACTTGTTCATCCTCCGGATGTGGCGCAACTGGAGTACATTCTCATTGATACATTCAAAGAGGCGGAATAGGTTGGGTAGCGACGCATTGGAGCGACTTGTGTATGTGCGCTCTGATATGAGATTAAGGATGAGGCACATACGTGAAGGAATTGAGGCCAATGATAAAGAACCCATTGAAGCTGTCAACATTTTTCAAGAGGACTCGATGACGATGAGGATCCCCTATTCCGGTGGGTGAGGGATCGTGGTACACCGATATGGATCAATCTGGGGGTAGGCCCGACCCCACCATTGCGTCTCTAACCGGCGATGTTGATGAATATATGTCGGCCTGAGGCGGCGTGCACATGCGAGTCACGAAACCTTTTGAGCCGCTGCTGTAGGAAGTCTGCTGATGATGATGATGGTGGTGGTGATGACACTGGTGATGCTAGTGATGGTGATGGTGATGGTGATGGTGATGGTGATGGTGGTGAAGGCTGCTGCTGCTAGTGGCATGCGGGTGGCGGTTATTATGATGATCGTCGTGAGGGGATGCGCGAGCGATCTGAGCAAGTGAACGCGGGAGGACCCTGTGCGTTTCACCGGTGAGTCTCGGTTACGCATGCCGCTCGAGATCAAGACCATGGTGGCTACCTAAAACATACAATGAGAAAGAAGGGTCATGCAAACACTCACATCGGTCATATGCTCGGGAGGAGGACAACGCGGTATGAACACCATGCTTACAAGTTTCGGAAGCATGAGTATAGATACTACTAGTGAGCATCGATCATGGCAATCATCTCGGCATCATCATGGCTATGACTATGGCCAGCGAGCACGGTTCGATTATAGTGCCTATGGTCGGTATGGGCGATCAGTGAGTATGACGATCAAGCTCTAGGGTCAGTGTTGGGCATACATTCCTAGTCCCAAACCATCATACATGCCTCAAACTCAATATGACGATGTGAGTGGATCTTACACCTCATACCAACACCTCCCATGTACCCTAAGATAGGAGATTGGTATATGTTGATCAGAAGACTTATATGGAAGTGTGTCACACTATTTGCAACACTATAGCAATTCCATGACATGGGAATTATATGTGGATCGATATAGGGATGAATTTCTTGTTCAATCTCATTTTATGTAACAAATTAAGTGAACATTGATGTAATGTACATTTTATTTGAATGTTTTGATTGATGTGTGCTAATTAGAATGTTTTGATTGCTAATTTGCTATGTTTTACTAAATTATATATAGATTATGTTGTTTTAGACTTTTAGTACGACTCGTCGCCTACCAACCTATGGTCCAAAGTGAAACTCATATTTGGACTTGTTTTTGGCAATCTGGGCATGCCATTGTGTTTAAATGGCACTGAAATAGGCTGGATACCAAGTTTCGGACCCAAAATATGTGTACAACCCACCGAGTTGGGGTCCGAGTCCAAAAAAAAATTGCACCAACTCGCCGAGATCTCGGCGAGATCTCGGCTCGACTCGGTTTCTGGCCTAGCCGAGATGCCACCGAGACCCGAGTTCTCGAACCTTGACAGTAGCAACCAAGATAAACAGGAAATCAGTGAATAGAATAATAGTGATTAAGAAGAATGGAAGAGAGAGTAAGGGAGTGATTAACATTGAACAAGGGGGAGGAACAGATTGCAATAATTTCGGCCTTTCGATTAAAGCTTTTTCTTCCCTCAAATCCAGAAAATAATTGATGTAGATGCATTGTACTGCCCCACAATGTGTAGTACAAGTTGACCAAAAAATTAGATTTTGAAGGCTCCTCAGAGGTTTCGGTCGAAATGCCGTAACAAGACGGCGTCTAGAGGGAAAAAATCAAGGTGACACTAACAAGACGCCTAGGTGACCAAGGCGCTTGGACGACAAGGCAAAGCCTTGACAACTATGGCAGTAACAGTCAAAATTTCGATTGAAATAAGGTGTATATCGTAAGGGTTTGTAATTTGACCCCGAAATGACCCAAACATAACAATCATTTCAGCATTTTGATCAAAACTTGCACACTGCTGCCACATTTGAAGTATGGTTTGAAGGTAATGATAGGGCTTTCCAAAATCATGTGGGACCTGCATTTAACTTGGCAGCAAAGGCCAGAGAGAAGATTATTCTTTGGGCTTTTTTTTGTCAAGAGGTCTCTAATTTGTCCATAGGTTACATAATGCATGACTGGGAGATTAATTTTGTGTAATACTCTGATATTGTGGCCTTGTATAGTCTTCTGTGAATGGGTATATACATATAAGGGACCTATTGGTGGTGTACAAGGCAGTTCTATGTATCATTTTATCTGTATGCTGGATTCCAGATTCAGCTCTCTCTCTCTCTTTTGTTTTCTTTTTAGTATATTTTCAGACATTCATGTGGATGACACAGTTTGGAAAATTGTGTCCAAGCTCGATAGCATTTGGGTCAAGTGGGTTTACTCGAATCCTCTCAAATCTGACTCCTTATGGACAGCTTCCCAGTCCTTAGATGCTTCCTGGGTTTGGTGCAAAATCCTCCACCACTGCCCCATTGTCCTTAGAGCCATATCCTCTAGAATTGCTGATGGAGCCTCTACCTCCCTTTGGCTTGACTACTGGCACCCTCTGGGTGTTCTCTTTTCTGTGGCTGGTGCGTGAGTGGTCTACTTCTCTGGCATCGCTAAACATTCCACTGTTGCTTCCATTATCTCCCAGGGTTTTTACTCTATCCCCTACCTGGCTATCCCTCCACTCCATCCCTCTCCTCGGTTTGGACCTTCCTCCCCATCCTCCTGGCTAGCCAGCCCCTCTCCACTGACTGTGTGACCTGACTCAGTTGTTGTCACGGCGTCTAGGCGACCTAAGGCGGTGGAGAGAGTCCAAAACAAAGCTGACCAAGGCATCCAAGGCACCCCCACCTAGGCGCCCAAGTCGACCAAGGCGCCTGGATGCCTAGGCGACGCCTTGACAATTATGCCTGGAACAAACTTGTTTGGTTCAAGAGTTTGTTCCAAGGGTCATGTAAATCTGTAAAAGAAGAAAAAAGAGAAGAAAAGAGGGAGGAAGAAGAAGATGATGTGCTGCAACTCTTGGGAGTCACAACCAAGGATTTAAGTATCGGTATCGGGTATCGTATCGGTCAGGCGATTTTAAGAGACGTATCGTATCGTATCGTATCGGAGATACATATCGATCGGTGCAGAAACGCATGAAAATGATCAAAATACACATGAAAATACACTTTTGGACACAAAAAACAATATAAACAAGCAATTTGTGTCATAAATCATGCATATATACTAAGAATTGTGAATAATCAATAACCAAACAAGTGCGGCACTTTGAAATTGTTATAAAAGATTAAAAGATGAAATTCCTTACATGTAGAGTCACTCTATTGCCATGAAGAATGTCGGGATGGATCAAAGTCATGTCTGTAAGGGTCTTTAACAATAGGAGCGACTAGGATGATGTTGTGTACTGTCCGAACATAAGCACAATACTGAGCCCAGTCAAAATACTGATGGTAGTGACTCTCCCACTTATAGTAGAATCGTGTGTACTGCTCTGGAGTGGCTAATGTCACGACAACACTAGGTTGTGCTTGTGCTTGATTCTCTCCGTATCCATAACTTCCATACCCTACAGAAGCCCCATGTCCATAGCCTGAAGAAGAACCTGATGCATAATGCCCATGGCCTGATGAAGCACCAGCATAATCAGAACTAATACTAAGCGACTCCATGCCACTCATAAGCACATCACTATCATATGGATTGTGGAAGCGCTTGCCAGACTTGCCCTTATGCGGCTTCCGCGAGTAAGTCTTATGGCCAGCAGGCTCAGGGCCATGATCCATATCTTGGGTAGTATGTGTGTATCCTGCCTCACATGTGAACTGAACCCCAGCACGATGTTGTGAGCCTCATGGCCACCACCACTACCTCCAGCACCATGGCCACCACCACCACCACCACTACCATCATCATCATCGTCATCATCATCATCATCGTCATCATCATCATCATCATCATCATCATCAGCATCAGCAGCAGCAGCAGCAGCAGCAGCAGCAGCAACAGAACCACCACCACCATCACCAGCACCATCACCATCACCATCACCATCAACATCACCATCGTCGTCTTCATCCTCATCATCAACATGTTGTTGAGTTCCTCCATACGGATGACCTGACCTTGCCCTCCTGACTAAACCTTCTTCAGAGCTACTTTCATTTTCTTCAACATTAGGACAAGGATCTTGTGATGGTGGCTGTGTTGCATCCTCATCCATCTGTTGAATGATGCTCTCTATCACTGGATCAGGTTTGGTTGTCTGGCGATCCTCACTTAATTGATCCATCACCAATACCTTATCGGTATCTTCTATCCATGCTCTAACTGGATCTTCATCGTCAAGTAGGTGGTTGATGTCGATTGGGTTGACATCTACATCAACTCCTTCTCTTTCCAGCTCTAAATATTTTAGCTTCAGCTTCATGTTGTAATGGTCATACACTAGCTTCTCCAACTTTGAATAACTGAGACGATTCCGGGGTTTGGTGTGTATCAACCCGAATGTACTCCAATTACGTTCTCAACCACTAGAGGATGCCGTCAGGGATAATACTTGAATTGCAATTCGGGTTAAGTGTGGAGCACTAGTACCCCCATAATTGAGCCACCAATCAGCTGCACAATAATAAATGAAATATTAAAAGACAAAACCTTAAAACAAATTTTATATGATATAATAAATTAGGTAAACCTAACTTACCTGGACGTTGTGTGCTCCTAGCATGGATAGTCATTCTATCAGCAAAACCACGAGTGGCCTCCCGAAAATACTTGGTCTAGAGAGGTATTAAAAAAATATATATATTAGTTCCACTTCCACCAATCACTCTATTCTTGGTTTCAATCATTTATACAACTAATTTAGCTCTAACCTCATCCATGGCAAGTGTGGCCTTCGCTACATCTGGCTCCATTCTGTTCACAACATTCCTTAGGGCACGCAATAGATCCGGTCTACACCCTATATCATTAGAGTATTGGATATCCGGATTCAAATAATATGCTGCACATGGTTTGTAATGGATGGTTAGAAACCTAGAAATTCTAATAATAAATAAATAAATAGTAACTTACTAACTATTAAGTGTTTAAAATGAAACCAAAGTCATATACTTATAAGATTACCTGCCTAATGAACATCTTGAACCAACATATTTTCCCATCGATCGGATATAATCTTCAAATACTTATTGTTTGATGTTGGGTTATTCTCATGTATTTTTCTCTTCACACATCCCATGGCCTCTACCATCTTACCCATGGTCTGCTCTTTATCCCCATCAACCTCTCGAGCAGACAAAAGAGTATAACATTATAAAGTCGGTCCATTGCAGCCCAAAACTTTGAGGAGGTGACAAGATCTTGAACAAATCTCCCAATTTCAGACCTTGCATAATTGCTAGTCAACCACTCAGTAGAGGTGAACATCTGTAGCAGCCCATGCTTTTGGGAAATGAGGCTATCAATTGCAATGTAATTTGTTACAAATCTTGTTGTTGCAGGCCTTACTAAATCCCCTTGTGTGTAACTCCTCATCAATGCCAAAACCCAACTATGTTTGTAAATAAAGTTGGTGTTTTTCCTTGCATTACCAACCAACTTTTGGACCTTGGGCAATTCTCCTATGTCCTTAAACATCAAATCTATGCAATGAGCTGCACATGGTGTCCAAAATAGATATTGCCTCTTTAACATAAGCAACTGACCAACCTTCTTGAAATTTGCTGCATTGTCAGTTACTATTTGGACAACATTTTCTTCTCTTATGTCCTCCACAACTTCATCCATTAACTTGTACAAGTAGTTGGCATCTTTGATTTCACTAGATGCATTGGCCGACTTGTGGAAGATCGTCCTTCCATCACAGTAGATAAGAAAATTGATGAGGGATAATCTTGTTGGTCCACTCCATCCATCACATATGATGGTCACTCCATATAGTGGCCACTTCTCCTTGAACCTCTCTACATACTCATGCACCTCTTGGACAATATCATCCAAGTAAGGCCCAACAATCTCATGAGGTGTGGGTGGCTTAATATTTTTCCCACACCGCTGAATCTCCTTTACCATGGCCTTGAAGTGGGGATCTTTGGCCTTATGTGGTGGAATCATAGAACTGTGGAACCATCTGGAGATTGCTCTGCCTATCCTTTTACTAAGTGTTTTGGGTTGAAAGCTTTCTTCAATCCTCTGTTGGCTAGCATCCCTTGCTCTATAGACATTAGGATTCATGTCTCTGATATCTGGGCTCTTCTTTCTCTTACCCTTACCACTCTTTGTAAACCGGTCAAACATCCCCTTCACACTGGTTGCTCTACTAAGGCCAACAGGCTGCTTACCCTTACTTAGAGATGGACGACAAGAGGAGCCAACACCAATATCTACAGGGCCCTGGCTGGGTCGAGCTGATTGACTTCTAATCAATTGCTCAGCTCTCCATTGTTGCTCTTTTGCTTCATGTCTTGATTGTTTCATCGCCAATGCTAACTCTGGGCCCTCCTCTGCTTCCATATCCGATCCTTCATAATCTTCAAAATCTTCCATCAAATTTTTCACCAATGCATCAACATCATCATGTATTTGCTTGGATTTTTTTTGGAATCTCTAAGGTGTTTTTGCATTGCCCTGCTTAACTCTACATGACACTTTGTACACTTGGAAACATTTCCATATCCTCTTGCCATGTGCTCTTTTTGCCGAGTTGCCCCACCTCCAAGATGTTGGGTGTCACAGAAGTTGCACTGTGTATGCAATCTATTATTGTTTATTTTGGTACAATAAGACCACCCAATGTCTTGTTGTCGCGGCATCGTCCTAAATACCAAACAAAAGTAGATAACTATATAAGATATATATTAAACAATATTCAAATCCACACATCAATAATTTATTATTTATACAAGTATAGACAGACATTATGATGCATGTCATGCATTGCATCATTTCATGTATTTACTACCTAGCAAAGTTGCCCTAAACAATATTTAAACATTTTTATATTTTCTACAACTAGTTACACATTATTTAATTTTTTAAATAATGAAAAAAAATGACATAATGTACTACATATATGAATCTAAGTCTTTGATTCTATTTTAGCCAATTATACATTTTATCAAACTATAATGAAAGAGTATAGATGGAAAAATCAGATTTTTTACATTTTATTAAGTATTTTATAAATTCAGAAAATACCCAAAAAAAAAAAAAATACAGATTTTAGGGTAAATGTATGAGCTTCTTGGGATGTCATACATCTATACATAATGTACTCCATATCTTATAAACATTACCATTTGTTTTAAAGTTAAGAAGAAAAAAAAAAAAATTTTCATTTTAAAGAAGGAATTTTCGGTTTTGGGTAAAAATGGTCAAAGAAACATGGATTTGAAACCAAATCTTTGTAAATGCATACAAAGAATGCAATTTCTATGTTTGTTTAACATATTCTCTTTGATTCATACAAAAAAACATACCAATAATCAAAGATTAAAGCAAAAGATTCAAGTTTTTTTCAAAAAACTTACCTAACCCTTCAAGAACAGCTTTTGAATTCGAATGTGGGCTGTTAGATCCACCAAATGATGTGATTTCAGCTACTCTAAGTTCGTTTTTGGCAAAGAATTGAAAGCCCTCAAGAAATCTTACCCAAAAAGCAAGTTTAAATGTGTTTTTGGAAGGGTTTCTCAAAGCTGGGAAGAGCTTTTTTCCGCCAGGACTGCTAGAAATCGAATTTTAGGTGAAAAGAATGAAATGGCCATGTGTTTTTTAAGTTAACGATACGTATCGAGACGTATCGAGTTGTCTCGATATGTATCGGTATGTATCGGTCGATACATATCGAGACGACTCGATACTTCTCGATACATATCGTTTTTTAAATATAATAAAATAATCTTTTTTAAAAACTATCGGCTGTATCGATACGTATCGATCGTATCGTATCGTATCGGTACGTCTCGGTCGATATGTCTCGATACAGTCGAGACATTTGCATTTTAAAAAAAAGATACGTCTCGGCCTGTATCGTATCGACCACGACCGATACTGAGACGTATCGGCCGAGACGAGACTATACGATACGGTCCGAGACTTAAATCCTTGGTCACAATCGTAAGGTTGGGACTCCCCATCGATTTCAATACATATTAGGGAAAACCCCAAAACACAAAAACAATGAAAAAGACAGAAATACCCTCATAGAGAAATTGTGATTAGTAAATCACGACTCCTCCCCCCCCTCCCTATACATCGTGACTTCTAACACTCCCCCTCAAGCTGGAGCATAGATGTTGATCATGCTCAGCTTGTTACAAATATACTCAACCCTTACACTTCCCAAAGACTTGGTAAACAAATCAGCAAGTTGCTCCCTCGTTCGAACATGCCGAGGAGAAATGATCCCTTGTTGCAGCTTCTCACGGACAAAATGACAATCTATCTCAATGTGTTTTGTTCTCTCATGAAACACAAGATTAGTAGAAATATGGATAACAGCCTGATTATCACACCACAAAGTCATAGGAGAATTGTCAACAAACCCAAGTTCAGTGACTTCAGTCATCAACTGTTTGATCCACATCAGTTCACAAGTACCATGAGCCATAGCACGATATTCGGGCTCTGCACTAGATCGAGCTACAATGGTCTGTTTCTTGCTTTTCCATGACACCAGGTTCCCTCCAATAAACATACAATATCCTGAAGTAGACCTCCGATCAACTAGAGATCCTGCCCAGTCAGCATCTGAAAAACCCTCAACCTTCCCATGACCATGGTCAGAATATATGAGACTATGTCCAGGAGCCTTCTTGATATATCGTAGAACCCGTATAACTGCATCCCAATGTGATGACCGAGGAGCGGACAAAAACCGACTCAGTACACTAACAGGAAAGGAGATGTCAGGCTTAGTCACAGTCAAATAATTAAGTTTCCCTACAAGTCTCCGATACTTCTCAGGATCCTCAAGAACATCACCATCATCTGCCATAAACTTCAAATTTGGATCCATAGGAGTATCCAGAGGTTTGGCGCCCAATAACCCTGTCTCTGAAAGCAGGTCAAGAACATATTTTCACTGTGAGAGCGAAATTCCTTTCCGTGATTGAGCAACTTCAATGCCCAACAAATATTTCCGTCTTCCCAGATCTTTAGTCTAAAACTGTTGTCCCAAATGTACTTTCAATTTCTCAATACCAGACGAATCATCTCCTGTGATGACAATATCATCCACATAGACTATCAAAAATATCCTTCCTACATTCGATAGCTGGAAAAACACCAAATGGTCACTTTCAGATTGAGTCAGCCCAAACTCCAACACAACATCAGTAAATTGGCCAAACCACGCTCGAGGCGACTGTTTCAGCCCATACAACAATTTCTTCAGCTTACACACCTTACCAGACTGCCCCTGAGCAACAAACCCAGGAGGTTTCTCCATATATACTTCCTCATGGAGATCACCATGTAAGAAGGCATTTTTCACATCTAACTGAAATAAAGGCCGATGATGTGTAGCAGCCAAAGAAATCAATATGCGAACAGATGTAAGCTTGGCAACAGGAGAAAAGGTATCCAGGTAATCCACACCATATTCCTGGGCATAACCCTTAGCAACAAGTTTGGCCTTCAAACGAGCCAAGGAACCATCAGGTTGACCTTCACCACAAATATCCAACGACAACCAATAGCAGACTTACCAGATGGTAAGGAAACAACGTACCATGTCTGATTCTCCTCCAGTGCAGATAATTCCTCAGTCATAGCAGCTCTCCACCCAGGACTAGACATGGCCCATGCAACAGACTTAGGAATAGGATGACGCTCAACCGTAGACAAACAAGCAATAAAACTAGAGGACAAACCAGAATTGGAAACAAAGTTAGAAATGGGGGATGTTGGGTGCAACTCCAAACACCCTTACGACGAGCAATCGGAACATCTAAATCGGAAACAACAGTAACGGTAGGAGAAGAGGAAGTACCTAGTGCTGGATCAGGATCTGCTGACAAAGAAGGCGTGGTAGAAGCATTCAGCCGAGTGGTGTATCTCTCAAAAGGTGTAATACGTGGTGCAGCCTTGTTCGGAGCGCGACGCTGAAACACAACATGAGGTTCTATAGAAGTAGGAGGCGGAGCAGAAGACAAAGGAACCTACAAACCAGGAGAACTTTTGACAACATAAACAGGCAAATCATCATCCAAATCAGAAGAAACTATTGAAGACTCAACATAAGGAGTAGACTCAAAGAAGGTAACATCACCTGTCACAAAATATTTATTTAAATCAAATGAATAACAGCAATAACCCTTTTGAGTTTTAGAATACCCAACAAAAAGACATTTAAGAGCTCTAGAATCCAACTTAGAACGACCAGAATGACGATCCCGAATAAAACAAATACTCCCAAAGACACGTGGTGGTAACACGAACAATGGTGTAGAAGGGAACAACAAAGAGTAGGGAACACCACCTCCCAAAACCGAAGAAGCCATGCGGTTAATGAGATAGCATGCAGTCAAGACAGCATCACCCCAAAAAGGCTTGGCCACTTTCATCTCAAACAGAAGAGATCGAGTGACCTCCATTAAATGTCTATTTTTCCTCTTTGCCACACCATTTGTTGAGGCGTGTTAGCACAAGAGGACTGATGAACAATCCCATGCTGCATCATAAAAGTACTTAAGGAAGCTGAAAAATATTCTTTAGCATTATCACTACGAAGGATTTTCAAAGAAGTACTAAATTGATTCTGAATTTCAAGAACAAAGGCACAAAAAAGTTGAGAACAACTTTGAACGATTTTTCATTCAATAAATCCAGGTAACTCTAGAGTAATCATCTACAAAAGTGACAAAATAATGAAAACCCAACTTGGACATGACCGGACAAGGACCCCACACATCTGAATGAACTAACGAAAAGGGTTGGTCAGACCATTTATTGACTCTAGGGGGATAACTTACACGGTGAAGTTTCCCAAATTGACAAGACTCACACTGTAAACTGGACAATGACCGAAAACGACTATCCAAAATTTTTAAACTTTCCAATGAAGGATGACCCAAACGACAGTGAATTTGGTGAGGAAGTGCACACTCGAACATGCCACAGCTGATGTGTCCTCAAGTAGATACAACCCCCCCTCCCCGATTCACGGCCTCTACCAATCGTCTTCTTCGACTGTAGATCTTGAAAAACACAATAGCCAGGAAAAAAGGTAAAAGAACAATTATAAGTTTTGGTGAACTTTTGAACAGATAATATATTGAAAGGAAATTTGGGCAAATAAGAAATAGAAGATAATGACAAAGAAGGGGTAACATGCACAGTGCCTGTACCCTGGACTTTTGCTAAAGACCCATCAGCCAACACAACATTGGAAGAGGACTCATGAAATGAAGAAAAAATACCTGAAACTCGAGTCATATGATCCGAAGCACCTGAATCAATGATCCAGGAACGATAAGTGGACGAAAGACACGCAGTAGCATTACCTGTCTGAACAAGTGTAGCAGTGGAGAACTGAGATGACTGGGAATTCTGAAATTGGGTAAAGCGCTCATACTCTTCATGAGACATCTTCACTGTCTTTCCCTCAGATTGTGGAGATGAAGCAACAACAGAATCACTACTAGCTGAATTGGCAAACTGAGCTGGTTTACCAAGAAGTTTCCAACAAAAACGTTGGATGTGACGAGGCTTGCCGCAATGATGGCAAGTTCTCACTACCCTCGAAGCCTCTGAAGTAGTCTGAGTACCAGACACTGGGCCCTTACCAGCCCCACGACCATGGCCAGCACCACCATTCCCAACACTAACCCCACGGTTAGGGGTGAAAGACGCCAATGCAGAAGTTTCCACAGGTGTGGTATCATGTGTATTCTCACGTGAGACACGTAGAACACAAGAAAAAGTCTCTGAAAGGATGGCCACTTTATCGCCTCCAAGAATCTGAGAGCGGACAGCATCAAACTCTTTACCCAGGCCACCCAAAAATCCCATGATTGCAAGTTGTTCACGCTGATTTTGCATCTGCTGCACATGAGAAGTAATAGGAAGTACAGAATTCAGTTCCTCATACATCCTCTTGAAGTCTCCAAAATATTGAGTCAAAGAACGACCCTTACGGTCAACACGATAGAAGTCCTGAGAAAGCTCATAAATCCGAGAAAGATTGTTCTGTCCAGAATACAGAACATTCAAATAATCCCACAGTTCCTTTACAGTATCGATATGGGTCACTAGATCAACAATATGGTGATCCATGCAATTTAACATCTGTCCTAAAATTCGGGCATCCACCACTGTCCATGTAGCATCAGAATCATCCTTGGTCTGTGTCAAGTGCTTCTCATGTCCACGACCAGTCAAAACCAGTCCAACAATTTTCTTCCATTGTTGAAAATTGTTGGCACCTTCCAACTTCTTTTCCACTAACTTGTTGGAAGAGATTTCAGTAACAACAGATTTGTTATCACCCATTGATCCAAACAAACAGTCCAAATATGATGCAGAATGTATCCAGAAAATTGACCAAAGACTGATATAGAATCTGTCCAGAAAATCTCAGAAAATTGATCCAGAAAACTGTCCCAAGAAAAACGATGCAGATTATATCCAGAAATTTGATGCAGAATCTGTCCAGAAAATTAATTCAGAAAGCTGTCCCAAAAACAATGCAGGTTTTGTCCAGAAAAAACTGATGCAGAATCTGCCCAGAAAATCGATCTAGAAACTGATCGATATCACTATCTCAAACACTCAGCAACACATACCTGAATTGAGATAGAAGCCACAACCTTCTACTTCATAAATCGATCACCAAACAACAAAGAGCCCTACTTCTTAAATGCGAAGCATGAACTAGGCTCTAAAAATCTCCAAAATACAGCACCCCCTTCAAGCGAAGAACGAAAAAGTCTCAAATCACCAACCAGCAATAAACCAATCGATATTGGTTGAAACCGTGAGAAAGAGGAGAACAAGATACTAGGGAATATGTAGCAGTCCTAAGGATCTTGCTCTGATACCATGTAAATTTGTAAAAGAAGAAAAAGGAGAAGAAAAGACGGAGGAAGAAGAAGAAGATGTGCTGCAACTTACGGTTGGGACTCCCCATCGATTTCAATATATAATAGGGAAAACCCCAAAACACAAACAATAAAAAAGACAGAAATACTCTCATAGACAAATCATGATTAGTAAATCACGATTCCTCCCCCCAGCTTACATCGTGACTTCTAACAGGTCACATCCCTTGCCGTAGTTTCACAGTCTGGAGAGCCCTAACCCACTACCTCCCTACCCAGTCCTTCCTCATCCATAGACAGATGCATGTCCCTCCCTCCTGTGTCCTCTGTTGGAATGGCTTGGAAGACATTGACCACCTTTTCTTTTCTTGCCCCTTCTCAGCCTCAATCTGGAAAAGAGCTCTAGACAGTTGTTGGCCCCACCTCAGACGTCCTGCTCTCCCATTTTCTACGGAATGGCTTTGGATCGACATGACCTTCTCAGGTAGCTCCATATGATATTGCAAGGAAGCTTGTTTTTGATGCCCCCATCTCCCACATTTGGATGGAGTAGAATTTTCGAAGATGGACCTCCAATTCTCACTCTTATCGACAATATTTGGAAAGCCATCTATTTTGACGTCAGCTCCAAGCTTAGTTCATTATCTCATTGTCCTGTTCGTGATTCCCCAAAGAACAGGCGTAGTGTTGTCTCCTGGGGTTTATTTGTTTCCCCGCTTCAGTCATCTTCCCCTTCCTCTTAGGGCTTGAAGTTGTGCTTTGTTCCCCTTCCCCCTCCCTTTTTCCTCTTGTATTTTCTCCCCCCCCTCCTTTGAGGTTTTGGTAATGAATTCTTTTATTCACTAAAAAAAATGCAGGCAGAGATTAAGGAGCCTGCTGGTAATGCTCCTAATAAATATTGTTAAGATTATCGTGTTTAGTTCCTTGGGGTTATTTATGTCTTTTGTGGTTCTTTCTTGTTAGTTCTAATTAGTTTTATGTCTCAAGGGTATTTTGGGTGTTTTCTATTATAATTCACTTAAGTTTTATTATAAATAAACATGTCTCTCACGATTTAGTTATTCAACCAAAATCGTGAGAAGCCTTCTCTCTCTCGGTTTTACTTTCTCTTCTCTTCTCAGATCTTCTTCTTTCTTCTTTGCTTTCTTCTTCTAGTTCTCTTGCTGCAGATTAGTTTTTAGCTTGATTCATTACATGGTATCGAGCATTAAATTTCGATTCACGAGATTCTCCTTCTTCTTGCTTGTTTTGAAGGCTTTTCACCCCTTTGTTTATATCGTGGTCTACAACAACCATATCTGCTTATATTGATCTCGAACTCTAGTCATATATTCATGAAGGACTAGAGTTCTTCGCTATCGCAATCGCTTGTGTATGTCCCCTGTTGCTGTTTGAAGCCCTTGAAGATTGGTTCCTTGCTTGCCCCTAAAACCCTGACAATCAATATTCCAAAATCCTGTGGAAATCGATTTGTTTTTTTTTTGGGATCTGTTCTTCATTCTTACTGCTGGATTTACAGTGATTATACATCATTATTGCTAGTTATCATCAAAGACTATACTTCTGTATTGGGCTGTTCTGCCCTATTCTTCAAGGCTATCGATTTTACCCTGATCAGGGTTTTGTTTCTTTTCTCTTGGGCTGTTATCGACATTGGTGTTTGCATCTATTAATTTCCCTAATGGCTGATACTAAGTCTTCTACCGACAACTTTAACATTCAGATTACCAGTGTGAAGCTGAATGGTGCTTCTAATTATCTACTTTGGTCTCAAGCCTTTGAGGTCTATATCACTCGCCGGAAGATGAAATACCTTACCATGGAACCTCGACATCTACCGATGACAAATATGATGATTGGAAGGCTGAGAATGCAACCCTTCTTTTGGCTTTGGAATAGCATGGAACCCTCCATTACTACTAATGTTATGTTTCATAAAACTGCCAAGGGTGTTTGGGAAGAACTCAAGCAAAGCTACTCTCAAGATACAAATCTGTCCCGAATTTATGATCTCTATGAGAAATTCTTCTCTTTTAAACAAGATGGAAAATCCCTTGGTGAGTATTACAGTTCATTGAAGGGGATGTGGGAAGAACTTAATGTATACCAGCCTATCTCTACTGATGCTACTGTAATTAAGTCCCAACGATCTGAATTTTTGGTTGCCAAATTTCTCTCTGGATTACATTCTGATCTTCAATCCGTCAAAAGTCAATTGTTGACTGGAGAGAAGATCCCCTCTATGAATGAAGCATATTGTCGGCTCCAGAGAGTTGTATCCCCTTCAGTGGTGAAGTCTGATTCAGCTCCTACCAACAAAGATAATTCTGCCCTTTTCACTTCTACTGGAGGGCGTGGCCGTGGTGGTGGTGGTATCTCTTCTCGCGGTCGTAGTTCTACTTTTGGGCGTGGCCGTGGGACTATGTCTAACACTGCTGGTTCTGGTTCTGTTGATGCTAGTTCTCGATGGTGCACTCATTGTAATCGGTCTAATCATACTATTGATAAGTGTTGGCTCAAACATGGCAAGCCACAGTGGGCCCGTGAGCAATTTGCAAACTCTGCTGTATTTGATGGAGGGGCTGCTTCTGTGCACTCTTCCGACACTGCCCCGGGATCCTCTACTGATGGTGGTAATTCTTCTAATGATTTAGTCTCTCAACTCTTACAACGAGTCCAGCAACTTGAGGCTTCTTCTTCTACATCTACAGCTGTCCTTGCCCACTCAGGTACTACTGCTTATTTTGTGTCCTCATCCTCTCCGTGGGTCATTGACTCCGGAGCATCTTCTCACACGACCGGTAAGTCTAATTTGTTTTCATCTTACACACAGCCTTCTATGTCATCTCGGATTTCTATTGCAGATGGTTCCTCTATACCAGTGACTGATCATGGGAAAGTTTCCTTGTCTTCTGACATATCTTTAACTAATGTTCTCCATGTTCCCCTCTTAATCTTTTGTCTGTTAGTCAATTAACTAAAACTTTAAATTGTTCTATAACCTTTCACCCTTCTTATTGTGTCTTTCAGGATCTTGCAACAACGACGAAGATTGGTGGCGGGTATGAGAAGGGAGGCCTCTATTACCTTGATTTGGGAACTACATCCACTGCAGCGGTTGCTACTTCTCCTGGCGTATCTCCTTTACATTGGCACTATCGGCTAGGACATCCTTCTCTATCTAAGCTGCAGGACTTTGTTCCCAGTTGCAAGTCTGTCTCCCGTATCGAGTGTAAAGCTTGTGAGCTTAGCAAGCATCAGTGTACTGTTTTTCCTTTAAGTCTAGAGTCTAGGAGTACTTTATTTCAGTTGGTTCATTCGGATATTTGGGGTCCTTGTAGGGTCAAAAGTCGGTTAGGGTTTTCTTATGTTGTTAGTTTTATTGATGATCACTCTCGGATGACATGGCTGTACCTCTTGAAGGATCGATCTGAATTTGTATCTGTTTTCAAACAGTTTTATAATGAAATTCGTGTTCAATCTGGTGTTCCTTTAAAAACGTTGCGTACTGACAATGCCCTTGAATTAATTCAGCATGAGGTCTCTCATTTTTGTTCTTACAATGGCATTCTTCACCAAACTTCTTGCTCTTATACACCCCAACAAAATGGTGTGGCAGAGCGCAAAAATTGTCATTTGTTAGATGTCGCTCGTTCTTTGATGTTTCATATGCATGTTCCCAAACTCTATTGGGCAGTTGCGGTGTTGACAACTTGTTTTCTGATTAATCGTATGCCTTCATCTGTTCTAAATAATCAAATTCCTTTCAAAATAGTGTTTCCTGATCGGGCTGTTTTCTCTCTTCCTCCTCGTGTTTTTGGTTGTCGGTGTTTTGTTCATGTGCTTCGTCCAGGGCTTGATAAGTTATCTCCTCGGGCTGCTAAGTGTTTGTTTCTTGGATATTCTCGTACCTAGAACGGGTATCGATGTTTTGACCCTGTTACTCACCAACAGTTTATTTCTGCTGATGTTACCTTTTTCGAGAGTTCCCCTTATTTTGCTGGTTCCTCTGTTGATGTTAATCTTGATGAAGTTGGTCGGGTTGCTGCCCCTGCTCCTCTTCCTCCTCTTCCTCTGCCAATAGCTGCCCCGCCTGTACAGGTTTATGTGCATCGTCACCAACAGCAGCCGCTGCCCCCACTTCAACCTATTGCAGCCCCACCTTTACCGCCACCACCTGATTCTTTGACTGCAGATCCTCCTGTTGGTGTTGATGATCTTCCTATTGCTCAGAGAAAAGGTACTCGTACTTGCACTACCCGTCCTCTTTATCCTCTGGCAAATTATGTGTCTGTTTCTCATCTTCCCCCTCATTATCGTGCTTTTGCTACTGCATTACATTCTACTTTTATTCCCACTTCTTATACCATTGCTATGTCTCACTTTGAGTGGAAAAATGCCATGGATGTGGAGATGGAGGCTCTCATCTCTCGTAAGACTTGGTCTTTGGTTGATCTCCCACCTGGTAAGGATCTTGTTAAGTGTCGTTGGGTGTACACGGTGAAGTACAATCCCGATGGTACTGTGGAGCGGCACAAGGCCCGTTTGGTTGCCTAGGAGTTTACCCAGACCTATGGGGTCGATTATTTTGAGACTTTCTCTCCTGTTGCGAGGCTGAATTCAGTTTGTATTTTGCTTTCTTTGGCTATTAACCTTGCCTAGCCCTTTTTCCAGATGGATGTGAAGAATGCTTTCTTATATGGTGACCTGCAGGAGGAGGTGTATATGGAGCAACCTCCTGGTTATGTTGCTCAGGGGGAGGATAGTGTCCGAGTTTGTCGCCTTCATAAGGCAATTTATGGACTGTAACAGTCTCCCCGTGCCTGGTTTGATAAATTTAGCAGTGTTGTTGCTGGTTGTGGATTTTCTCAGTGCTACTCTAATCACTGTATCTGTGTTAGACGACAGGGGTCTAATGTGGTCATCTTAGTAGTATATGTTGATATTATTATTACTGGTAATGATGTTTCTGGGATTACACAGGTGAAGACATATCTACTTGACAATTTTCAGATTAAGGATTCGGGTAACCTCAGGTATTTTCTTGGCATTGAGGTTGTTTGCAGTTCTCGCGGTGTCTAAGCTTGTCCCAAAGGAAGTATGTTCTTGATTTACTTGATGAGACAGGTATGACGGGTTGTAAACCTATTGATACTCCTATGGAGCCTCATGTCAAGTTTAGTGTTTCTGATGACATAGCCTTTAGTGATCCACACCAGTATCGACGCCTGGTCGGTATACTTATCTATCTTACAGTTACTCGTCCTGATATCTCTTTTGCTGTGGGTGTTATCTGTCAGTTCATGCAGACGCCTAAGCAAGTTCATTGGGAGGTTGCTTGTCGTATTTTACGTTACCTTAAGGGTGCTCCTGGCAAGGGGCTTGTCTATCGCCGTCATGGACACACTAGCATTGTTGGATTTTCTGATGCCGATTGGGTTGGTTTTGATGGTGATCGTAGATCTACTACAGGTTATTGTACTTTCTTTGGTGGTAACTTAGTTACTTGGAAGAGCAAGAAACAGACTACTATTGCTCGTTCCAGTGTAGAGGCTGAGTACAGAGCTATGGCTCACATAGCTGCTGAATTGATGTGGATTCGTCCCTTTACTCATGAGCTTGGTTATTTCAGTGATCAGCCCATGGAGATGTACTGTGATAACCAGGCTGCTATCTATATTGCCAACAACCCTGTGTTTCATGAAAGAACCAAGCACATTGAAGTTGACTGTCATTTTGTTCGTGATGCTGTTCTGAAGAAGTTGATTACTACTCCTTTTGTTCAATCCTAGTTTCAGCTTGGAGATATGTTTACCAAAGCTTTGTTAAACCACAGTTTGCAAGTGGCTGTTCCAAGCTGGATCTTGGTGATGTCTACGCTCCAGCTTGAGGGGGAGTGTTAAGATTATCGTGTTTAGTTCCTTGGGGTTATTTATGTCTTTTGTGGTTCTTTCTTGTTAGTTCTAATTAGTTTTATGTCTCAAGGGTATTTTGGGTGTTTTCTATTGTAATTCACTTAAGTTTTATTATAAATAAACATGTCTCTCACGATTTAGTTATTCAACTAAATCGTGAGAAGCCCTCTCTCTCTCGGTTTTACTCTCTCTTCTCTTCTCAGATCTTCTTCTTTCTTCTTTGCTTTCTTCTTCTAGTTCTCTTGCTGCAGATTAGTTTTTAGCTTCAGTTCTGTTACAAATATATTGCATCAAAACATAAAACCAAATGCTGAAGGAAGGAGGAGAGAGAGAGAGAGAGGGAGAGAGAGTTTTGCCCATCAAACTATAGGATAAGAAAACATTCCTTGACCATGTTTCCATAAAACCATAACCTTTCACCAAAAAATAACAACTATATTATATGTTTACACAATCACAACTTGACTTATCCTAAATCTACACATCCACTCTCGGACTCTTTAAGAGATGCTTATAGTGGTCACACTTGGGTTTCTTCTCTTGTAAAACATTAGGTGAAACATTTAGTGCTGTTAGAAGTGATGTTAGAAGTGTCGTGTGGGACCTATCTATGGGTGTCGGTATTAGCGTTTGGAGCTAATACCGAGATCCCTTGTGGGTCTAGATTTGTGTTTCTTTTATTCTGGTCTTTTCCAGATTTGCCCTTATCCCTATTTATATTGTATTCTTTTTATTATGAGATCAATAGAAAGTTGCGGCTGCTGTTCCATTCTCCTCTTCTCTGATTTCCTTTATTACATGGTATCAAAGCTGAGTTACTAGCACTGGTACACAGCCGTCCGTAGTCCCCTTTTTTCGTCCTTTTTTTCCCCCTCTATTTTCTGCGATTTCTGGTAACCTACCAGAGACTTGAGATCTTAAGGGAAAAAAGGGGTGAATTCACCCCTCATCTTTGCTGGTTCATGGATTTGGTTGTTGCGGCAATGGATTAAATTTCCTACTCTATAATAAAAAAATAGAGCAGATTTCTGGAGTTTTCTTTTTTGGTGGTGCTATGCGAGATTTCTGAAGTTTTTTTTTTTTTTTTTTGGGTGGTGCTATGCGAGATTTGATGGTAGCAAGCTATTGATTAGCTTGATATATGTTTTCTGGTGATTTGATTGGGATTGGTGGCTGCATAACTTTTAGGTTAGTGACAGCCTTTGGTGTGTTTTACTTATTTGGTGAAAGATTCTCGGTTTTTTGTTGGAGTGGTGTGTTCTTGGTTTTTTTGTTGGTTGGTGATATTTTTTTGGGTGAATAAATATGTAGTCACTTGTTCCACTACCAAGCATGGGTGATGAGACAAAACAGAATATGGTTTCCGAAGTTGTTTCTTCATCTTTCATTCGAATCACGGAGAATAAACTTGAAGGTGTCAAAAATTTCCAGCAATGGAGAAAAATTGTGAACCTGGTCTTGACTGGTCGCGACCAGCAGGCACATCTGACAAACACCAAACCCGCTGGAGATATAATTTGGGATACAATCGATGCTAGGATTCTTGGTCAGATGTTAAATTCGATGTAGATTGACATAGTGGATTTGGTTACTGATATGACACTTCTAACAAGTGCATTTCCAAATAATGTGGTGGTCAACTCATAGTAAAGATTCAGCTATGTAGCTAATGTTGTGGTCCTCTTAGCATTGATATATTCATAACATAGTTAATGTAGTTCTAGATTTGTAGGAGACCAACTAGAAGCCAATAACCAGGATCTGCTATGAACTGGGTAATTTGGCTAGGTCTCAATAGGTGAAATTGTGAAATTAGGGTTAGGGTTTGATGGTAGGGTTATGTCAAGTTGATGTAGGGGAGTCTATCAGTGAAGGTCTCGTTAAGTTTTAATGGTGTTAGGGTTGTAAACTTGAATTGGCAGCAGGTAGGTAGTCTAGAGTTTTGGGTTTTTGAAAGGTGGAAGATGAGAAATCTAGGGTTTAGAGTGGTCAAAAGCATGGCAAGAGAACTCAGTCCAAACCTGTCGAAACCGTTGAGATATCTTGGTTTCACAGGTTTCCAAGACGAGTTGGCCAGGTACTTGAAAAAATGCATGGTTTCGACTGGTTTAAACCAGTTTCAACCGAAATGTTGGTAATTTTGCAAGTTTCGACACTTATGCCCATCGAAACTTGGGAAAACTTGGCTCCAAACTAGTACAGATACTTATGTATGCCAGTAACCAGGCCAGAAACCAGTATAGACACTTATTTATATTTATGCCTAATATCATTTAAGTAAATGTTTTTGTTTACTTAAGATATTATTCATAAATAAGCAAATACCCCCCTAAATGAATCCAATAAAAATAGTTAAAAAATAAAATTCCAAAAGGGAAAAAAGCCAACCACCCAGTTTAAGAACAAAAATTGGATTTTCGGCGGTAGGTGCAATTTTGAACTTTCTAATGCTGGGGTTTTTATCAAATCTAAAAATTCTATAATCTTAATATGGTAAAACATTGCTAAAACCAAAAGTGCAGTAAAATATTCATTTGTTTTGATGTCTAAAAAAATATTTTCATTTAGAGCGATTTTGACAGCATTCACTCACACCAAATTAAGTTTGACAGGTACATAACTCCTTCAATATAAATCAGATAACTTGATTTATCACTGGTTTCGACCATATCTCAGTTGCTGGCTGGTCGAAACCCGAGATCTTGAACCTTGGTCAAAATTGAACGAGACTTGGATCGAGTTTTCCAATGGGTGAGAGGAGAATTCGATCCAAATATGGGAGGGTTTTGATGGCTTGTTAGGTCTGGGCAGAATTTAGTTCTTGGGAAAATTGAAAACAAAAAGGGGGAATTTAGGGTTTGGGCTGTGAGAGGATTAGAAGAAGAATTGTTGGGGATGGGGATGATTCAAACCCACTGTTGTTGCAGAATTTTCTTGGTAGCAGCTTGTTTGATTGTAGATCGTGAATAAAAGTCAAAACTTGAATTGAACTTGAAAGTAAGGCTTCAAAAGAACCAAGAGAGCTTGAACTACTTGCCTCCCTTACAACCTTATATAAAAGACTCAAAAACAGATTCCTACACTAAAAAGGAAAGGCCTAACCCAATCCTTAACCTATTAGGTAACTTAAACTGACTAGGAAACTTGAATAAACTCAAAACAGATTTCTAATCCAGCCCAACTAAACACTTAAAATAAAAACTACACAATCACTAAAATTGAACAACTGGTTCAAACCAGTTTTGCGCCTGTTTAATTTAAAACACTAAAACATGAAAATAAACCAAGTATAGAAGCTAATCCTGTATGCAACTTAATTACCCATATTTTAGATCCATAAAAGTGACCTATGACATTGAAAACCCTTGGGATCAAAGGCCCAACATGTATATAACCCATCCCCAGACTTGTTCTTATTTATTTATTTTTTTTGGTAAAGACTTGTTCTTAATAAAACAAGCATAGTTTGGTGGTAAATCTGCATCAATAGCCCTTTGGGATTTGGTGGACTACTAAGGCAATCATGAAAGAGTTTTCTTTTTGTACTTAGGTCTTCGTTGCTATGTGCTTCTATCAAACAAATGCTATCACATTTATTCAAATGGTTAAAGATCTTAACATGTGTCACCATTTTGGCTTGGGGATGGGTTTAGCAATGCTATAACTACATGTTTGGTGAGGAGTCTCAAAAGCGCACTTAGAAGATATCATGTTAATGTGTACTATGAGGGTGAGTCTTAGCTGTACCGTAAGGGGGACTGGTTGATGTTGAGAGTTATTTTCTTGCTTTAAGTCGTTGAGTTAGTGTTAGTTACTTTGAGTTGTCTGTCTTTATTTGTAATTAGAATCTTTGTAGGTTTCCTAAACATAATATATTGTGGGACTAGACCACAGTAGGTACAATGGTGAATCGTGTCGTGGCTCTAGGTTAATTTCCCCTTTTCTCCTATTGTGCTCCCTCTCTTGGTTCTCTTCTTCTTCTTCTTCATAGATTCTGGTGATATTTGACTTTGCTTCATAACTCAGATCACTATCTCAACTCGCAGCATTTTCCCAATTAAATTAGGTCGGCTACTTGAAATCTGTTCCACCATTCAACTCTGTTTAAGGTCATGTTCATTGTCATATCTCATATCATTGATTAAATTAAATCTTTAGCAATCTATATGGCCATCTCATTCTTTTTGTTCAAGATTAGCTGATGCCCTCATCAATAAAAAAAAACGGTGTACCTAGTGCATGAGACTCCCGCCAGTGTGGGATCTGGGGAGGGTCATAATATATGCAGCCTTACCCCTGCTTTCGCAAAGAGGCTGTTGCCAGACTCGAACCTATGCCCGGTCACAATAGAGCAACCTTACCATTGCAGTTTTCACCAAGGTCCACCCTCTTAAATGATTTAGTAAAATAAAGGGGTCCAAAGGGATGTTTTATTGCATTTTTTATTTGTATTTTTCAACATCCTGATAATTTTGGTTTGTAGGAGATCTCTTTATAACTGGACTTCCATATTTCATGAGTTAGCTGTTGCTTGTTGCTTGTTTCTTAAGTATGATGTATCTATTTATAAATCTTTCAGGAAAATTCTGTATCAACCACAAAGTACAGCATACTTACCTTTTTACCGAAAGGGTTGTTTGAACAGGTAACATATTGTGAACCTATGGGTTAAAAGAGATTTCTTTTTAGGTTATGAACTATCAACTGGATCCTTATTTATCTTAGACTCCTTTATGTACTGTATGGTTCTTGTTCCACTTATTATTTTCTCCTAAACTGTTTCCTCTCTGTTCATGTTGACAGTTCAGGCGGGTCGCTAATTTATACTTTCTTATGATCTCTATCTTATCTACAACACCAATGAGGTATCTTGTTGGAGTTGATCTAGTTTCTTTTGGATTAATTTTTGTTTTGAATTATTTATTCATTGAAACATTCTTTATTTGAAGTTTGTGTTTGAGTGGCAATTTTATTTGCACAAACATTTCTGTGTGGCAATAATTAAAATATTTTGAGGACACAGAAATTTCTGCTCCTTTATTTAACCTTTTTATTTGTTGATAGATAGATTTAACCTTGTGCACTGGGTACTCCCCTTTTTTTTTAAAAAAAATCTTGTATATGATTATGAATAATTGCTCTTTTTGTGGCAGTCCTGTAAATCCTATAACAAATGTGGTACCATTGAGTCTCGTGCTTTTTGTCTCCCTCATAAAGGAGGCTTTTGAGGACTGGGTAAGTAATATACACTACTACACTTTCTGAAATATGTTTTTGTTGAAAGATTTATGTTTTTATTTTAGGAAAAAGGTTTCCAGCACATACAAGGCTGGAAACTATCCTGCTCAAACAGCCCTAAATGCTATGTGGGAGTGGTTGTTGGTCAACTGGATAGATGGGGAATAACGTGGATAGTCCATGTGTCAAGTTTGGTGGCCTATCTCAAACATATAACCCATTGCATATGGGTCTTTTCACCTTACTTTTGCAACTGTCCATGTTCTTCCAGCAGTTCATTTGAAATTTTTGGAAAAGGATCATATTGACATGTAGAAAAGTAAGATTATTCTGAAATTAAGCCATGACTACTGATGATTGTTCAACTTGTCCAATATTTGAGCCCTGACTGAATTGCCACATCGCAGCGTTGCCAGAAACCCAAATTCTTCCATTTTAATTGAGAGAATATTTTTTTATTTTATTTTTTAGAAGTTTCCGAGCCACAGGGTTTAGTTTGTTCCATCTTTGTTGCGTCTTTTAGATATTTCATGGTTCAGAGCAAAATAATTATTTAAAGTTGATTGTTTCTTTTCCTTGTACTGTAAAACAGAAACGTTTACTTAACGATAGAGTGATCAATAGTTCCCCCATAGATGTTTTGCAAGGCCAGAGATGGGAAAGTATTCCCTGGAAGAAGCTGCAGGTTGGAGACATTGTTAGAGTAAGTTGTCTAACTTTTTCTTGCCCCTCACCCCTTTTTACAAAATTTGATGACGTATGAGGTGGGGTACCATAATTTTTCTTTTGGGGATGGATATCTTAGGAGATACTACTATGCTTAAAGAAGTCTTTATCTTTGGTCATCCTGTCATAAATGAAGTGGTCATCAAATTATGCGTAGACCACTGCACATTTTTTTAGACAAAGGCTTTATTTGTAAGGGAAAAAGAAAAGATTATAGGTTAAGGCTAGAAAGACTGAGTCTGCATGAGATACTTTGTCCAGTCTCTTCTCATTTCACATAGTGAAGAGTCATGAACACTTCACAGATAGAACGTTTACAAGTAGTGGCTCACACAGTCTTGGGATTGCCTGTATAACAACTTTACTAAGGTAATTATTCCTTGATATGGTTTCCTGTTGCAAACTGCTATGTACTAGTATGTCTTGATCATAACTTATAGCTTATAGTATGAATCTGATTGTTGCATTGGTTGTAGGTTAACCAGGATGGGTTCTTTCCTGCTGATCTACTGTTCCTTGCTAGCTCAAATCAAGATGGTGTTTGCTACATTGAGGTTCTTTGTCATTACCTTTTACTGCTTAAGCTTCATTGGATTTATTTGCTGCTCTAAATTATACATGCTTATCTTTTCCAAAGAAAAGCTGGCGATATTTTGTTTGTGCTATTTTGGTTTTGACTCTCTCCCTCTGTGCTTGTGTGTGCATGCTTCTTCTTCTTCTTTTCCTCCAGACTGCAAATCTTGATGGTGAGACAAATTTGAAGATCCGAAAAGCACTGGAAAAGACTTGGGATTATTTGACTCCTGAGAAAGCATCTGAATTTAAAGGTTTAATCTTCTCTAATTACTCACCATGTTGCATTGAGTTTGCTTGGACCAGAATTTTAGAACTAAATCCTTATTGAGATTTGGTTAAAGAGCATACCCATGATACCATTGAACTAGTTTTTAAAAGTAAGCAATACATGCTTTCTTCTTGCTTGATTTCAGATGATATCATATCCCATGCGTTATAGCCGGATAGGTATGATAACGAAGCTAGATTACCGTTAGGCATAAAATCAGTCTTCAGTAATGTATGGTTATTTTCAAGAAATCCTATTCAAATCCTTTATCTTATGCATGAATGCATGATAATAAATTAGTTGAATAATTTCCAAGTCTTTTCAAACTTCATGATCCTGTTAAAGGCTCAAAAACAGAGTCAATGATTTCAAGTATTGACAATCAGACGTCAATAGGGTCATCATGCTTGTCAACTCAGCTGACTACAGAATTCAACAGCAGCAGAATCACTGAATCAACTTTAAAGAAAATCTAACAGATTCATGATTCCGGGGGAAAGTTGCAGATTTAATACATGATTAGTTCATTACTATTCTGCAATTTTTTTAACCAGTCTACTACTTGAAGCATGATTTTTCAACTTAGTCGAGATCGCTGGTATGGTAATAAAGTAACAGGCAGCAATGAGGACCAACCAAGGCTATCAATCCATTGTTGCACTTATTGTAGAGAGAAGGAAGAAAATACCAGTTTTAATCAAGAAAATCGTCATTTATCAAGTCATGCTTCTCTTTATAAGCATAATTATGGACTTCAAAGTATCTAATCCTACCTTGATTGCAACTTGACTCAACCTCAAGTGGCTCCTAGACTCCTAGTTGAACTCATGACTCCTAACTTGACACAAATAAATAAGAATACTCTCTTACAGTAGTCTCTGAAACCGACAAAAACCCAAATTTACTTAAAAAGAAAGATTGGGAATTAATAGAAATAATTATGCCAATCTAATTACTAAAAAAATAATTATTGAATTAAAATCTCATAAATTTCAGAAAAGGGGAAAAAAGCCAGTTTTCAAATTTGTAACTGTTGACCAACTCCCAACAAATGGCTGTAATCCCACCAGTAACGCCAATAGTATTGCCAAAAAATCCAAACCCCAGGACATCAGTTGTTATACTGCATCACCGCTGGATGCTCTCTTCTCAATACTAAACTAGCATATTGCATTATCTTTCGGTAGACTTTAGTAAGCACAGGTTAAATATAAATAAAGGGTGAATATTAACAAAAAAAGACATGGCATAAAGATTCCTGGTTGAGTCAATTAAGATTCTTTCCTGGTTGAAACACTTATTTGTGCCATGTGGAAGGATGATTTGGCAATTCTGACTGTCAGATGTCTAGGGAATTGTATGGGTTGGCCATGTGGTAAATTTCAGCTCCAAATTCAATCATTTATCCATCCATGTAATGGCATACCCTCTCATATATCTATGCATCCCCTTAGTAATCTGTTCACCCTCTTTTTTTTTTTGGGTGAATAAGAATTTCAATACCAAAAGAAGAAGAGAAGAAATTACAAAAGGCCCTAAAGAGGAAGAGCCCAACCAGCCAGCCTAAGCATTAGCCGGAGCAACCAAGGAGACATTTGAGAGACCCCAGGACTGAACAATGGTCCTGTTCCTATGGGTGTCTTTACAAGTAGAGGGGGGAAGTAAAGATAGCTTTGCTTTAATTTCAAAGGAAATGGAATCCCAAATCTTTTGGAAAGGCCGAGAGATGGAAGTCCATTTTCTCAAATTACGCTCCATCCCAAATCTGTTCACCCTCTTGGTAGGCCACGAAATGGAAAATTCAGTTTGGGCTGAAACTTGACATGTGAGTAGGGGTTGATGCAGCAGCCAAGTACAAGCTACAGTACCAGAGAAGGAGAACTAAAGATCAGAATTCTACGCTCTCTAGGAATCTTATTCCTATTCTCTCTGAGAAATTTTTTTTTTGGGTGAATAAATAAATTCATTACCGGTTATATTCTTTTGCAGGGGGGTTGGGGGAATGAGGATCCAAGGTCCTTTTTGCCTCACTCGTCCAAATGTGTACACACATTTCAAGTTTGGGACAGAGAAAACAATAATGAGGAGGGATAACTTCACAGCTAGTCGACATTGACACGGAGATAATGCCATGAGCTCCACACCTCCTCCTCCTCCACCTTCAACCTCTACCACCCCCTCCACCATCTCCGTTACCTCCACTCTCTCCACCTCTATCCCCTCGGCCCCCGCCACCAACTTAGACTACGCCTCCACCATCTCCAACACTCCAACCATCCCCGCTACCAACTCTGACTCCACCACCACCATCGCCAGCACTTCAACCACCCTCGCCACCTTAGCAACCCCCCCGGTGGTCCAAAAACCTTGTCATCCCTTCTCTCTCCCCCTCCCTCCTCGAGCTCAGGCCTCTCCCTCCACTTTTTTAAGCCCTATGTCGAAGATGGTGTCTCCTTTGCTCTTTCCAGAAATTTCCAAATGGCAATCGTATCTTGTGGGACACTTCCTTGGCTCAAGGCCTTCTTTCAACACTGTCAAGGCTTCTTTCTCTGAGTAGTGGAAAGCTCATGGTGCCCTTGATATCTTCCTACTTGACAATGGTGTCTTCATTTTCAAGTTCTTCTCTGAGGATTCAAAAGCTCGAGCTCTGAACGGTGCTCCGTGGCTTGTCGGCTCCGAGCCTATCTCCCTCCACCAATGGGATCCCTACATCCAGCTCCACAAGGTCGACCTCAGCTCCATTCCCTTGTGGATTACCCTGCCATGTCTACCATTTCACTACTGGAGTCAAGAATGCCTCAGTAGAATTGGTTCAGTCTTGGGACACCCCCTCTACTCTGACGTGCGCACTCTCAAAATAGACAGACTCTCTTTCGCAAGAATTTGCGTTGATGTCTCTGTTGCTTGCCCACCGCCATCCTCGATCTCCATCGTGGAAGAAGATGGGTTTCGCTTTGAACAACCTAGCAAGTTTGATTGGCTTCCTCCTCACTGCCTCCATTGCAAGTTGTTTGGACACCACTCTCGTGACTGCTCCAGCAAAGCTCCTCTTGTCTCCCCTGATGATGATCAAGACACCACTGCTCACGCCCCTGCAGATGCCCTGGCTCCTTTGGTTCAATCTTCATCGTTTCAAGCTCCTTCATCTTCAAGACCTTCTCCTGCTGCCACCTCGGACACGCCTCAGTCTCTCGCCACTCCACCTCTTGGTCGCTCTCCCAGTGCCGCCTCCTACCATCCTCCTCCCCCAACTTCTGGCCTCTCCAGAACCCCTAGTAGAGGAAGGGTCAAGGTGTGCGTCCGCCATTGACGTTGCCACCGCCACCATGCTCCAATGTCTGAGTCTCTGTTGCGCAGGGAAGTCTCTACTCCTGTGCCTGAATCTACGCTAACAACCTGCGATGCTCCTTCTTGGTCTGTAAATCCTGATGGAACCTCGATCCTTGGTCCCCATGGGCTGGCTCCTCCAGCTGCTTCAAGATCCTCAAGATCGATTGCTCCCTGTTTTAGGTCAAGTTCTCTGATGGCAGAACCTGAATCTCGGCTGATCAGCTCGCCTTGTCGCAATGCTGAGTTCTCCACAGTTGTACCTGCTGCCAGTGAGATTTCCTCTCCATGCCTGGATGCTTCGTTGTCTAGAGCTATGCCATCTCTGGCTTCCTTGGTCGCAGATCCTAAAAGGGATCGTTTTGGTCTTATCCCCAGACGCTCCTCTCTAGCTGGGAACCTCGAGAACACGCGAAGCCATTCTAAAGTAAGGCCCTCTCTCTCTACCCGTTACGACAAAACCTCTTCAGTCCCCAAATCTCACCTTCCTCCTCTTTTACCTAACCCTTAACTTAACTTCGGGTCCCACCATAACCCTGGCCCCACAGCACACCCTAACCGTTCTACTCCTTTGACTTCCCTAAACCAAACCCCTTCTAACCTGGCCCAACCGTTACCTAAACCTGCCTCTTCTTTTTTTACCTATAATCTCCCCATCATACCCCCCCAAAACATCTTTATCTCAACCAACCCGTCCACCTCTTCCACCAACACCATCATCGGGTCTCAATTCCCTACCCGACCCTCTCCCCATAACCTTAACAATATCTTAACCGACCACTCCCCCCCCCTTCCCTGTTCCAACCCCTTTTCCCTTCTCTCCTTGTCCAATGAGAGCTTCCTCCCCCCTCACCCTTTGCTTTCCCATTGTGAGCTGGTCAGCTCCTCTGATGCCATCGTCATTGCCCGTCATCGCCCTACCCTTGCGCACTTTCGCAAGAGGTACAAAAGTGTCCCCCCTAGGACTTCGGCTACCCCCTTTAGTGGTCCATGACTGTAGGAATCTTTTGGAATGTCAGGGGTCTTAATTCCCTGGCCAAACATCATGAAATTAAAGCCCTTTTCAACTCTTCTCATTCATCCTTTTACGCCTTGCTTGAAACTTGTGTCCTCCAAGCCAATGCCCCTCTCGTTGCCGCTTCCATAGCCCCCCCTTGGTCCTTCATCTCCAACTACAACCATTCTCTTAATGGGCGTATTTGGATCCTTTGGGACCCCTCCAAGATCCACATCTCCCTTTCCCATTCCTCCCCTGAGTTTATTCACCTCTTTTGCTCCATCCCTAACCCCTCCCTCTCCTTCCTCACGGTGGCTTATGCCTTCAACTGGGCTGTCGACCATTTTACCCTTTGGGATGACTTTATTCTCCTTAATGCAAGATCTGGATCCCTTCCCTGGGGGATTGGGGGTGAGTTCAATGTCGGCAGATTTCAATCTGAGAAAATTGGAGGTCGCCCTCTTGATTCCCTTTCTGTCAATGCTTTCAATGACTGCCTTGAGGAAGTTGGTGTTGATGATCTTAGATGGTCTGGGGCACCCCTAACTTGGTACAATCGCAGAGGGGGGCCAGACCAAATTGCTTGAAAGCTGGGTCGCTTCCTCATCAATGAAGCTTGGCTCTCCACCTTCCCCCATTCCCATGCCAATTTTCTTCTTCAAGGTCTGTCAGACCACAGCCCTTGTCACCTCCTTATTCAACAGTACTCCTCCTTTGGCCCCAAGCCTTTTAAAATTTTCGACATGTAGACATCTCATTCCTTGTACCTCCCAACCATCCTCAAAGCCTGGAATCCCCCCGATCCCGTTCCTCCCTCCCTCTCATTGCTTTCGCCAAAAAGCTTGTCTTACCAAATCTGTCCTCAAATCTTAGAACTCTTCCACTTTTGGCAATATCCATTCCCGGATCTCGTCTTTTCAATCCGACTTGGCCAGTGTACAATCTCGCCTTCAATCGGATCCGCTCAATCCCTCGCTCGCTGCTGGGGAGAAGAAGCTTTCTGAAGAACTCTCTTCCCTTGCCTCTAATGAAGAAAGTTTTCTCCGTAAAAAATCCCGTATTAAGTACCTGGAGCTTGGAGATTCAAATACGGCTTTCTTCCACCGTTCTTTAAAAGCCAGATTGAGCTCCAATTCCATCACCTAACTCATTGCCCATGATGGATCCCAACTCTCCTATGTCCTCGACATCAAGTCTGAGGCTGTCTCCTTTTTCACCTCCCTCTTTAATCCCCCCTTCCCCCTCCCTCTCCCCTCCCCCCTGGCTTAATCAACAAATTTGTTCCCTCCTCCTTGGCTAGCTCCCTCCTTGCCCTCCCTTCGGACGATGAGATCTTCAAGGCCATCCTTTCCCATAAATCCAACAAGGCCCTGGGCCCTGATGGGTTCAGCATGGGGTTCTTCCTCAGCTGCTGGGATTTTATCAAAGAGGACCTCTTCAAAGTTTCGCAGCTTCTTCTTTAATCCTAGCCAACTTGCCCAGGTCAATCAGACTTTTCTCTGCCTCATCCCTAAAAAAGATGGAGCCTTCTATCTGTCTGATTTTCGACCTATATCTCTCTGCAATCTTCTTTACAAGTTCATTGCAAAGATCTTGGCTAACCATAATCAACTTGTCATCACTTCCTTAGTCAACTCAAACCAATTGGCTTTCATCTCTGGTAGAAGCATTGTGGACAATATCATTCTCTGCTTTGAAATTGTGCGCGGCTTTGATCGAAAATCCCACTCACCCACTTTCCTTATGAAGATTGACCTCCACAAAGCTTTTAATTCCCTCAGATGGAACATTATTTGCGATGTGCTTGCCTAAATGGGCTTGCCCCCGGCTTTCATCAGATGGATCTATGCCTGCATCTCCTCCCCCTCTTTCTCTGTCATTGTCAATGGCGCCTCCGCGGGTTTCTTCCACTCTCAAGTCGGGATCCGTCAAGGCTGCCCCCTCTCTCCCTTCCTCTTCTCTCTGGCCCTGGAAGTCCTCTCGAGGAGCATCCAAGCCAAAACTGACCTCCACCTCATCTCCCCTATTCCCAAGTATAAGCACATCAATCGTACCCACCTGGCTTTTGCGGATGATTTAATGATCTTTTCTAAGGCCTCCCCTCTTCTATCTCTGCCATCATGTCTTCCCTTCATCTCTTCGAGAGTCTTTCTGGCCTCTGAATCAACCTCCTTAAATCCAAGCTCTTTCTCTCTGGGATCTCGAATTCCAATAAAGACTACCTTCTGCGCCTAACGGGCTTTTCCCTGGGCTCCCTTCTAGTGAAATACCTAGGCCTCCCCCTCATCCCTACTAGGCTCTTTAGTCACCATTACACCCCCTTGCTTGACAATATCCACAAGCGCCTCCAACTCTGGAAAGGCAAACTCCTCTCCTATGTGGGTAGGCTCGAATGCATTAGATCGGTCCTCCAATATTCCTACATTTATTGGTGTGGTATCTTTGGCCTCCCTAAAACCACCATCAAAGCCATGTAGAACCTTTTTTGTGCTTTCCTTTGGAAAGGGAAGGAAACTTCCAAATTCTTCCAACCAATTAGCTGGAAATCCATCTGCCTTCCTAAATCTGACGGTGGCCTTGGCATCCGCCGTATCCGTGATTCCAGTATGGCTGTAATTCTGAAGCTAATTTAGAAAATCTCCTCTAAGCATGACTCCATTTGGGTTCATTGGGTCTACTCCCATCTCCTCAAGAACGACTCCATTTGGACCGTCCCCACTCCTGTGATTCCTCCTGGGTCTGGCGCAAGATCCTCCTCCTCCGCCCTCTGGCTCTTAGAGCCACCTCCTCCTCTATTGCTGATGGATCCTCCATCTCTCTTTGGCTTGACCCCTGGCACCCTAATGGGATCCTCTACAACTTCTTTGGGGCTAGATCTATCTACTCCACCGGCATTCCCAAGTCCGCTCCCCTTTCCTCCATTATCTCTCATGGAGAGGAACCTTAGGAGATGGACCTCCAATTCTTGGTCCTATGATCAGATTTGGAAAGCCATCTCTCTAGATGTTTCCTCTAAATTGACACTTCTCCCCCATAACGCCTTTTGTGACTCCCTAAGGAACATGCATATTGTTGTTTCCTGGGGTTTAGATAGTGCTCTTTTACGGCCCCACTCCCTTTCTTAGTTTGGTTTGGGGCTTTTTTCTCCCCCCTCTTGCTTTCCCATTGTATATTCCCCCCTCTTTTCCTCGTTTTGATAATATATTTTTATCCACCAAAAAAAAAAAATAATTCATTACCAAAGGGAGGAAAAAGAAAAAAAGGGACCCCAAAGGGGAAAAACAACCAGAAAACAGCAAGCCAAAGTCTTAGCTAGGGGGGGGGGCTGGAGCAACAAAAGAGACATTTGGGAGACCCCAGGAGACAATAATGAGCCTGTTCCTTGGGGTGTCAGAACAAAAGGAGGGAGGAGCAAGTGATAGCTTTGCTTTAATTTCATAAGAAATGGAATCCCAAATCTTTTGGTAAGATCGAGAGTTGGAGGTCCATTTCTTGATATTGTGCTCCATCCAAAAATGGTTAAGAGTTGCACAAAAAGCCATCTTTCGGACCGTATCACAAATAGAAAAGCCAGTATAGGTCATATCAATCCAAATCCATTCTCTAGAGGGAGGAAGAATTCTTTTAGGGGCAGGCCAGCATTTGCTCCGAATGCCCTTCCAGATGGCAGCCGATGTAGGGCAATCAAAGAATAGGTGATTCAAGTCTTCCACATTGTTCTAGCAGAGGCAGCAAGCAGGGGAGACTGAGATCTGACGGCTGCGAAGAAAAGCCTGAGTTGGAAGGCAATTGGTGAACACTCTCCAGGCCGTGAAGTAGTGGCGGGGAATGTGATGCTTGAACCAAAGAAGATTCCGCCAAGAAACCAACGGGCCTTTCAGACAAATGAAATCCCAGGCTGCCTTGGAGGAGAAGGAGCTTGAGTTGTTTGACGACCAAGTAACACAATCGCCTCTACTCACAGGTCTTCTGGAAATGGAGGGAAAATCATTCCAAATAAGGTTAAGAATAGGGGAAGAGGTGGGGAGGGGGGGGGGGGAGCCCAGCCAGCTTGATCAAGGATGTCAGCCACCAAAGAGAGCCTATGAAGTTTGTTTTGGAGTTTTGTGTTCAAATTGGTTTTCCTGTTTTGACTATGTTCATTTGTCCTAGTTCATGTTGAATTTGAATTTTATGAGTCTAGTCCTATTTTGTTTTCTTCGATTATGGGTAATGTATTTGGGTTCAAAGCCCTACGCACTCTACGTCTGGAGGATCTGCGAATCTTGTTTTTCTTTAATATGTCAAGTGATTATTATGACCCAAAAAAAAAAAGAAGTAATTATTAGAAATTTGAGTCTATATTATCTTGAAGTTTATGTTCTGTTTTTAGAGTCATAGTTTGAGTGGGACTGTGAAGTACTAGTCTGTTTTTGACTATTCCAAGTAGTAGTTTGAAATTCAGTTTAGGACTGTTAGAGAGAGAGTGTATTAATTCTATACATGGAGTGGCCTATGGTCTTAGCCACGAATTTTTGAGCAAGTAATGTGGATTGAGTTCTGGTACCATGGATTTCAGACCATACCCTTGTGCATTCAGGAGTGATTATCTGCTGTGGATTCAGAACCAAACCTGGTGGATTCCAAGCCTGAAGATTGGGTGGATTCCTAATCTGGTTCTTTCTATCCTTCTTTCTCTATTTCTTCTCCATCTAATCAGGTCAGAATTTCTTCACTTTTTTTCCCTGCGATTTACAAGATACTTTTTCAAACCTATTTATACCAATCATTCTTCTTATGGCTAGATCCAATCTCCTGGTTTCTACCAGAAATTTCAGTTTTGAACTTGTGTTTGATTCTAGTTGCTGAATTATTTCCTGGAAATATTCTACCTAGCCTGATTCCGATTGGTGTTCTGAATCTCAGATTTATTTTCTGTTCTACAATTCTCAACTTCTAGGTGAAATCTGGTTTCCCTAGTTCATGTGTACTTCCATTTATTTTCAAAATTCTAAATTGCTTTTCTTAAACTGATTACAATTCTCTGCTCATTTTTCTATTTGAATCTCTACTTTAATTCTGTTCGAGTCCTTCAAGTTCTATGCTCGATTCTGCTGTTTTAGTTTGCTTTTCAAGTTTCCTAGTTCTAGTAGGATTGCTTAATAATTCTGAATTGGTCCATTGGATTTTAATTTAATTTTACTGGTTTATTCTCCTTGATAAATCGACCACTTGACTAAAGAGTTAGCCTAATGAGATATGTATTTACTGAGTTATTAAATTTCTCCTAATCTGAATTCTTCCTTATCCCTGCAGTTCTGGAAATTCTCTAGTTTTTCTAAACCCTAGTCTTTTAGGTGAGTAGAAAAGCCCATTAGGGGCCCTCGGGGTCTAATTTCCAACCAGGGATTCCTTAGTGGTTGGGCCATCCAGAAAATCTGTTCCCAAAAGAAAAACTATGAACTTAAATATGTACGTTTTTTGCATCCTTCCTAACTATCTCAACACGGGACAGTAAGAGTCAATAGAATTTAATCACCCCCCAACGAAAGAAAATGGAGACCGTTGAGTGATTAGATTCCCCACGCGTAAGAAAACTGAGTGCTCAAACAATCTTTTTATTTTCTAGGAATACCAAATCTATAGTGTTTGAGCAAATTTTGCTGTGAAAAATGTTTTAGTACAAAATTATAGTCTTAGCTGGAGGTGCAATGAGAAGCCCAGTAGCTGCTTTTCTTCCTTCATGAGTGACTTTTTAAATTTTAGGAGTCATTTGGATTTAACTTTTCTCCAGCTCGTCCATCCAATGTTCATGCATGTCTGAAAATTCCCATTTTAAGAGAAGCACTTTTATTTTCAGTGCAATCTTGAATTGTATTCAGTTCCATCACGTTATCTCTTTCCTTACTGAAGCAAAATTTAAATAAGTCCATAAACTTTTCATCTATGCCATGTTTGTTTCGGAAGAAATGGATAAAAAAGAAAAATAGGAATATTCTACTTTTCTAGTTGTTTGTTTGTCAATGGGGAAGAAAAGAAATCATGGAATATTCTTCTTTCAAATTTGAAATTGCCTTGGGAATGGTGAAATTTTCTTTCCTTGCAATTTTTCTTTCCAAAATTGTAAGATTTGGCAAGAAAATTTCACTTTTTGAATTTATTTTATTTTCTTGATACTTTTTCGTTTTCTTTTCTTCTCTATTCATTCTTGCCTAAGAAACTTGACCCTACATAAAATAAAGATGAATTCTGTTTTAGAGTACAAAGCTCATACGAGCTGTCTTAGACAGCAGATTCAGGGTGCACACTGATATGCAAATATTTTGTATTTTATGAGATGCGTAATGCGTTTATGTGACAGTTTACTTGATGCAAGTAGTGATGTTTGGGCAGAATCTATGACTATTCATTTTTCCTTTTGAGTTGTGGAATAGTTAATGACTTGCCATTGCCTAGGCAAAAAAAGTTGATACTATTCGCCATCCTGAAATAAAGTAAGTAAGAATATAATTCAGTAAACATACATGATAGTTACAAAAGTTGATAGAATCATGTAATAAATCAGTGAAGCACTTTCGAAAGAACATTCTTTAATCCCCTGAGATTCCCCCACCCTCTATGTACAATTGTACATGCATGTTAAAGAAAAGATAAATAGAAAGACCAAAAAACAAAGTGACATTATATATAAGAAAAAATGGAGCATAATATCAAGTTAGTACCTGCATGTGCAAGATAGCAGACTTGGTTGACTACTGACTTGCTATTAGTTGATTGACCTAGCAATTAACTGGTCATTGGTTAGTCAACGTTTTAATTGCACTGCACGCTAGGTGCCATACAAAAGAATCTTCTGCTGAAATTGAAGATGTGGTGTATCTGGCATGGTTTCATAAGTATGCCCTTGTTTCATGGATCTTCATCTTATTATCCTGATTCTTGCAAATTCATCTATTTGTTTTTATTTTTTAAATTTGTTCCCATGTGATTTATTTCTCATAGTGATTCTTATCTTGAATGCAGGGGAAATACAATGTGAACAACCAAATAACTCTTTGTACACTTTCACCGGCAACCTTATTGTCCAAAATCAAACATTGCCCCTTTCTCCAAATCAATTATTGTTGCGAGTATGGTTTAACTTCTGTTTTTCTCTTGTCATTAATGAGGCTCAAACAACTGCATGCATGCCTATCCTGACAAAAAATTCTAATGCCATTTATGCTTTTCATGGCCCTTGGATGTTCTGTTGAAAATATGTGAATCAGTCGTTGTATCTTGCCACTGCTAAGGGCTCATCTCGTGTAACTTCTTTGCAGTGATTCCGAAGGGTTTTTTAATATTCCTAAGCTATTTGGTAAAAACTTGATTCCTTGAAGCGATTCTTCGATTTTTGCTGTTTTGGAGTTTTTTTAGTGGGCAGGGCGGGGGGGAGTTGAAAATCTTTTGCTTCTTATCCTAAGAATTTCTTCTTCCTCTTTTGTGGGAATCATTTGTAAAAGTCAAAGAATTGCTTCCCAAAAAGAATCATTTTAGAGAAGTAGAACTTATACTTACGGCTGGTTAAGTTTTCAATTTCTGGTTTGATGCTATTATCTTTCATTCCAATTTACATCTTTGCATGACATGGGTGTCAGGCCCCATCCCCTCTTGTTGTATGTTGAGCGCAAAGATAGATTGGCTTGATTTGTACCATAACATGAATAGATTTTAGGTTTGTGATCCTAGATACTTGTTCTCTTCTTTATACCGGTTTATTTCTCTCAAACACCCATTTGAGAGCTACTATGCAACATTTTCAGTGACATTCTAGTAAGAGACCTATATATACTACTGTTTTTTCCACTTGATATTTGAAGCTTCCATCTTAGAGGTATTTTTCACTTATCAGTGTAACTAATGTTATCGGTTCAGGGATGCAGTCTCCGAAATACAGAATACATAGTTGGGGCTGTTATATTTACTGGGCATGAAACAAAGGTATGCTCTCTTTCCACTAGCTGCCATGTGGTTTCTTTTGAAAACTCCTTGTCACCCTCCCCCTATACTTGCTGATCCTTATATGCATATACAGCATGATGGGATCAATTTCTTTCTTTTTTTAAACTTCTGGTGAATGGACTTGTAATCATTATGATGATTTGTCCTTAGGGGTATAATTGCACTTGTACCTCATCTTATTTTATTATAAATAAAGCATGGCTGCTGTCCATGTATTTGGTACCATTGTCAGTGCGAAGAACTTTAACTTTAGCATCAAATTGAGTGTGGACCATACTGTGAAACTTTTGAAAAAAACTATACACTTCATTCTTATGACGCAGCAAATACATCCAAGTAGTAGGAGTGTTGCAATCAATGAAGGTAACAAACCGGCGATATCCAGTAACAGAAACACAACAGGTAGGGCCCCATACATCGAAATGTATCAAAAAAAAGGTAGCTTCACTAATATTATCAGAACTAGGGTAAACAGTACCGAGTCTGCTTGGCTAAAACACAAGCATCACAGAAAAATTCATTCGGATTACAATGCTGAAATAAAATCGGAAAAACTTTAGCTAAAGTTCAAAGGGGTGGTGGATGGCCCAAACAGGCCTATGCCATCGATGCAAATCGGATAAAGCTAACTAAGGAGAACCTGTGTGAAGAGCTTGAGAAGTAATAGTAGATGGAGAAGGCTAGTCATTGTCAAGCAAGTATCTACCACTGCCAATCGTTTTCCCCGTCACCAAGTCCTAAAAAACACAATGGGATGGAAAAAAAAATGTGACTACACAATTCAAATCTCTTGTAAGACTACTAATGGAAAGTATGGGATGGAAAAAAAATGTGACTACACAACTCAAATCTCTTGCAAGACTACTAATGGAAAGTAGATTAGTAGTAAAATTAAGACATGTAACATAGAGGAAAGGGATAACAAAGGAGAGCATTGAATAGAACCCTTCCCTGAAACAGTAGAGAGGGAACCATCAAACAACTAACTCTGTCTTTACCATGGTTTTAAAAATCGGGAATCGGAAGAGACTAAACTAGGCGATGTGGGACTAAAAGTCTAAAACCCACGTAATCCACTTACACTTAATAACATAAGAAGAATAAAACTATCCCAAAAAGACCAGAATACCCCCACGGTATTCTGGAGTACATATTCCAACACTCTCCCTCAAGCTGGATTATACAAATAAGTAAAGAAAGAAGATCCAGCTTGAACTAAAGAAAAAAGAACTCCTAATAATGCTAACACTCCCCCTTAAGTTGGCGCATACAAGGTACTAATGCCCAACTTGAACAAAATGGGAAAAAACTAAGTTGCAGTAGAATCCAGCTTGATATATCAATGTAGCTCCCAAATAAACCTTCAAGAACTTGAAAAAATAGATCTTCAAAACTTAGACAGACATGATCAGCAAATCGGGACTGGAATGTCTTTCAAAAAGGTAGTTTCAACGATCTTCAATAGCTATCCAATGATGAATCTCAGATTGTCATAGTGACATAGAATCTTGAAGTGAAATAACTAGAGCAGCAAGCAACGAAAACAAACTGAATCAGGCAGCGGAAAAAAACTATATCAACCCAACTGAAAGTTCTCAAATAGGCAACAACCAAATATCTTCAATACTTCAATCTCCCCCTTACGGCAAACTCAACCCAATAACAAAGTAGATACCCATTGGCAATGGTGAAAACTCTGATCTTCTATGTTTTGCATCAAGTGTTCTGCAATGGCTGCAAGGTTTTGTTAGTTCTGCAATGTCTGCAAGTTTTTGCAAGTTCTGCAATGTAATATTCAATCTCCCCCTCATGTGTAGTGGTACACGTGGACAAATAAAGGAGATGATTTAAGGAATAATGGCAAAAAAACGTAATTTTCCAGAATTTTCCAAAGGTGCTATGGGTAATTAAAAAGGAAAGAATGGCAAAATTGTAATTTACTTGAAATTTTCAAAGGTGTTATGGGTAAATACCAAAGGTATGGGATATGAAGGGAATTAGAATTATTGAAAGGGAATGGTGTTGGAAAAAAGGATGGCATGACTGTAATTTGGTGGAAATCCACTTTTAAATACAATCCAAGCCAAAGGGCAAACTGGTAATAAACCAGAATTTTCAAGGGTCAATTGGGTAGTCAAATAGGGGAATGTATTAAAAAGTAATGGCAGTTCGGTAAATAATCAGAATTTTGCAAGGGGTCAATTAGGTAGTCAAATTGGGGAATGGACCCAAGTGGGATTTAATATGTATTGTGCAAGGACAGATTTGGAAAATAATTTAATTCCCTAGTAGAAAGGGTAAACTAGGAAAGGAATGTAAAAAATGGATAAAAGATAATAAGAGATAGCGAGAAGGGTATTATGGGAAATCACAAAATAAGGTTTTAAGAAACCAACTTACGAAGGTTGTCTTCAACCTTACGACAGAGAAACCAGGGAAAGCTGGGCAGCGGAAACCAGGGAAGAAGAGGAACCAGCAAAGGCAGAAAAAAAAAAGGATCTGTTCGATTCGATGTAGCAGAGAAATCCTTCAGTCAGGCTCCCCATCAAATCAATAACTTTGAGACCCCCTCGTCTCCTTCACAAAACCAGGGGCGGTAGTCGTGGATGCAGCGGCAACCCAGCAAAATCTCGCAAGGGAAGAGAAGTAAACCACAACTGCTGCAAACACCATACAACCAGAGCACCAAACACCGCAACCAGCCCAGCAGGAAACCAATATGTAAATCTGCAGGACCTTTTTCTTCTAGAGAGGGCTGCACCTTCAATGAATGGACGTTCTTCAGATGTTGGTTCGATTCACACAACAACAGTCATCTTCTCCAACAAAATCACTCCATAATAACAAAAATAAAAGGGCAGTAATAGCAGCCCCATCTCCAGACAAATAACACAGCCAGCAGAAAATTGCAGGTGGATGTCCTTCTTCCACCTTCGAACCAATCCTCAAAATGGAACAGCGGCAAGTAACCGACGCATATTCATTGAAGAACCCAACCATAGCAGTAGAGCTCCTTCAACCATTAACGGTAGCAGGGGTATCGTAGTAGCGGCAACGTATCACATACCCAACAAGGAATATAACTCCTCGAATAAAAACAGCGGCAAACAAGAACCAGATCTGAAACTGGCCAGGAAAAAGAGCTGTTCCCAATAATAACGCTGATCGATCTCCAAGGAATCTTTAAACAGAACAGCAATCGATTCCAAAAAAACACACTGTAGAAAATAGATCTCCAAAAAAGCAGATCACAAGTATGAAAAAAAGAGGTAGGTTGGAGGAAGGGCAGCAACTAAATCATTGGTTTAGGTTTTCCTCATTAGTGCTGCCCTCTTACAAGGAAAAAGAAAAAGAAAACCAGAGAAAGAGAAGCCGAGAGAGAGAGAGAGAAGAAGGAGAGGTCGATTGGAGAGATGGAGTAGGGTTTTTCTCTTTTTCTAACCGAGATCAGACCAGTTCTGATACCATGTTGGCAGAATCGTGGGTTAGAAAGAGAGTGAGAGAAAATAATGTGTTATATTCATTGATAGGTAAGCCCCTTTATTTATAATAGAGGGGAAATTACAAAGAGACTAAACTAGGCGATGTGGGACTAACACCCACATAGCCCACTTACACTTAATAACATAAGAAGAATAAAACTACCCCAAAAGACCTCTGGAGTACATATTCCAACACTCCCCCTCAAGCTGGATTATACAAATAAGTAAAGAAAGAAGATCTTGCTTGAACTAAAGAAAAAAAAACTCCTAATAAGGTGCATCAGAATACCGTGGGGGTATTCTGGTCTTTTTATTGTTTTAATTTTATTTCTTCATGTATTCCTAGCCATGTCGGCTATGCTAGGGCTATTTTTGTCTTTTGGCTGTACTTTCTCATATTATAAATATAAGGCTTGACTGATCTCATCGATCAATCAAGTATTCTCTGAAATTCTGTCTTTTATCATGGTATCAGAGCAACACTCTCTGATCTAGTCATCTAGCCTGTTTCTTAGCTCCCCCCCCTTCCATTGTTCTCCCCTTTCCTCTCCTTCCACTCGATCCTCTTCCCCCCCCCCCCCTTCCTACTCGATCTTCTCCCCTTTTTCCCTTGTTTCTCTTCCCAAATTAGGGCAGATCTAATGAGGTGATCTGTGATATAGATGCTGCCCTAATCAATCACCTCTTCACTTGATGGTTTAAGTAGTTTTTTGGTTCGATTGCTGCTGCCCATACTTCTGCGATTTTTTTTTGGAGTTCTCCCCTCTTGAAGATCAGTCTTTCCTTACAAATTGAAGCTGGTTTTTCTTATTGAGATCCATCACTGCAGTTTTTTTGGACAGCTGCTATCACAGGTTCTCTTCCCAAGCATTGAAGCACCTCTCCATATCGATCTCCTTTCAGGGTTTTTCAACACTTGTCGATTTGGGTATATTTTGTTCTTTGTGTGGGCTGTTTTTGGAGAGCATCTTCATCTACATTCAAGACAATATCTACAGTTTTTTTTCTCAGCTTTTGAAGACCCCTAATCCCGATCGATTTTCTCTTCCAGGGTTTTTCTCAAAACCCTGCTTATCGATTTTTTGGATTTAGGGCTGCTTGTTGCTGCCATTCTATTCCCAGTTTTTTGCTGCCACAGGGATTAATCGACCTTTCATATCAGGCCTTTATTTTTCTGTTTTGCTGCCAAGGTTTTATCTACACCATAGGAAACTCAGAAGTTACCTCGGCCAACTCTGGAGGTGATTCTCAGCCCCGGACAGAATTCCTCCCTTATGCTGCCTCCATTAAAATCGATGGCACCAATTACCTCATGTGGGCCAGGTCTCTCTCCTTGACTGTGGCTGGTAGAGGACTCAGGGGGCATCTTAATGGCACCTCTAAACAGCCTACTGAAGAGGGCCCTGCCAAGACTCGATGGGCTGCCAATGATGCTATGGTTATGTCTTTTGTCTTGAACTCCATGCCACAAGAACTTTCCAGCCAGTACCTTCTTCTTGACACAGCTGCACAGATATGGGCTGCTGCTAAGGGCACTTATGGACAATTGGGGAATGATGCACAGGTGTATGACATCTGGAAGACACTCCATTCTACTACTCAAACGGAGCTGTCAGTTACTAAGTACTATGTTGTCCTCAAAAGTCTATGGCAACAATTGGATCACTATGCCCCCTTTCAGCCCACCACAGCTGCTGATGTTACTGCTTATTCAGCCTATGTGGATAAGTTTCGTGTTTATGATCTCTTGGCTGGTCTTAATGCTGATTATGATCCCATCCGTGTGCAAGTACTTGGTAGGTTGCCTTTCCCTACATTGGAGCAGGCCTTCTCTTATGTTCTTACTGAGGAAACATGTCGAGCTGCAATGATGTTGGGTCCTTCAGTTGAAAGATCAGCCCTACAGGTTGCTGGTTCTAAAGCTCCTCCATCTGACACTACTGCTACTACCACTGCTACTGTTGCTGCCCCTACAAGGGAGCCTGTCAAGTTTGAACATTGCAATATACTCTACCACACAAGGTACTAAAACTCGGGTCTCGGTGCCAACTCGACTCTTGGAAAAACCGAGACGAGTCGAGATCTCGCCGAGATCTCGCCGAGTTGGTGCATTTTTTTTTTCAACTCGAGCCTCAACTTTGGGTCAACCCAAGATCGGACCGAGATCCAAGATCTCGCCGAGATCTTACCGAGATCTCGCCGAGATCTCGCCGAGATATGTCGAGTTTTGTCCAATTAGGTAAGGTATTTAAGTGGTAGGTGGGTTAAATAATGGGTTGAAACCGAGATCCAACCGAGATCCAACCGAGATCCGAGATCTCGCCGAGATATTGCACTTTTGAGACTCGCAAGCAATCTCGTCTCGAGATTTCAAAACCGAGAAACTCGGCGAGATCTCGGCGAGATCTCGCGAGTTCTCGAACCTTGCTACCACACTAAGGCCTAGTGCTGGAAATTACATGGGAAGCCTACTGATTTTGAGGCTAAACCTAAAAACAAAGCCAATCACACTGAAAGTGTAGCTCCAGCACTCACTGCTGATAATAGTTTCTCCCAGGAGGAGTTCCAGGCTCTCCGGCGTAACGGAGAGCATGTTACAGTCTTCCACTGCATCTACTACATCTGTTCCTGCCGGTTATTCCACTCCATCAGGTTCCCACTTTGCCCGCTCAGGTATTTCCTTTGCTGGTCACTGTGCATTGGTTGTCTCCGCTCCCTGGATTATAGAGTCCGGTGCCACTGATCACATAACAGGTTCTTCTACCCTTTTTTATACATATTCCCCTTCTTCTGGCAAAGATAAAGTTCGGGTGGCTGATGGTTCCCTCTCTTCTGTTTCCGGAAAGGACCATCAGTTGCTCCCCTTCACTTACTCTATCCTCTGTTTTGCACATTCCAAAATTTACTACTAATCTTCTCTCTATTAATAGTATTACCAAAAATTTGAATTGCAAAGTGACTTTTTTCCCCACTCATTATGTCTTTCAGGAACTGGACTCGAGGAAGACGATTGGATCGGGTAGGCTGCATAGTGGATTGTATCTTCTTGATGATGGACCGCAACAAGCTTTGCCTTCTCAGTTATGTCAGCCATCTTCTTTTTCTTCTGAATTACACCAATGGCATTCTAGATTAGGACACCCCCCTTTGGGCACATTATCTCTTTTATTTCCAGCTTTGTTTAAAACTTGTAATAAGGAAGAATTTTTTTGTGAGCCTTGTGTCTTGACGAAATAGACACGATCAAATTATCCTATATCTAATAAAAGAAGTTCTTCCCTATTTCACTTAATTCATACTGATGTGCGGGAACCTAGTCGTAAAGCCTCTCTTCATGGCCAGCGATGGTTTGTTACATTCATTGACTGTGATTCCCGTTTCACTTGGGTATACCTCATGCATAACAAGGGTGAAGTTTTCTCTTGTTTTCAGCATTTTCATAAGATGGTTTAGACCCAGTTTAATGCCACTCAAGATTTTTAGGAGTGACAATGGGAGAGAGTATATGGAAGGTTAGTTCCAACAATACCTTGCTGACTATGGCATTTTACATCAAACCAGTTGTGTTGATACTCCAGCCCAAAATGGTGTGGTTAAGAGAAAAAATCGCCATCTGTTGGAGGTGGCTCGGGCCCTAATGTTTGCCTGTCATGTTCCCTCCTTTTATTGGGGGGATGCTATCATTATCAAATAGGCTGCCCACTCGGGTTCTTGCTTCCAAGTCCCCTATTGAGCTTTTAAATGGCTCTTCTTTTTATATTGTTCCCCCTAAGGTTTTTGGGTGTGTGTGTTATGCTAGGGATACTAGATCTCCTGGCAAACTTGAGCCCCGTGGTCTCCGCTGCATTTTCTTAGGTTACTCTGCTACTCAAAAAGGTACAAATGGTATTATCTTCCTGCCCGTCGTACCATGGTCAGTATGGATGTTATCTTCCACAAAGCTCTCTCTTATTATTCGTCCCCACCTCTTCAGAGGGAGAGTTCTAGTGAAGATGTGTTGACCGTAGACCCCCCTCTTAGGCATGTATATGATGAGTCTACCCCTGCTGTCCCTGATGTTCAGCCGGCTGTCCTTGCTGTTCCGAGTGTGCCTGATGTTCAGCCTGCTGTCCCTGCTGTTTCGAGTGTGCCGACCCCTACCCTTCCCTCTACGTCAGGGGGAGACATTCCTACACAGGGGGAGGTTCCCTATTCTCCTTCAGGGGGAGATGTTCCTGCACAGGGGGAGGTTCCTACAATTCCTGCTCAAGGGGAGGTCACCCCAGTCCAAAGAACCATTGGTGAATTTCAGCGGAGGATTGATGCGACAAATTTGAAGGTTTTTGCAAGGAGCAGGACCAGACCTAGGGAGCTTCAATCCACTATGACACAAGTACCCATCCAATTGCCAACTCCGGATCCGGAACGTACTTCTCCACCTGGTAATACTTCCTCTTTAGATCTCCCCATTGCTGTTCGCAAAGGTGTGAGGACTTGCACTCAATACCCTTTATCTCATGTTGTTTCTTATGATTCTCTTTCTCCATCTTTTCGTGCATTTGTTTCTTCTCTTTCTTCTGTTCGTATTCCTCAAAATTGGCAGGAAGCTCTTACAGATGGAAAGTGGAAGGCAGCAATGATGGAAGAAATGGACGCCTTGCAAAAAAATAACACATGGGGGCTTATGACTCTTCCACCAGGGAAACGGACTGTTGGATGCAAGTGGGTGTTTATAGTGAAACAAACGGTGGATGGCATTGTGGATAGGTATAAGGCACGCCTAGTGGCCAAAGGATTTACTCAGACATATGGGATCGATTACCAGGAGACTTTTGCCCATGTCGCTAAGCTAAATACTGTCCAAGTACTATTATCTTGTGCAGTCAATCTTGGATGGGACTTGCAACAGCTTGATGCACTCCAATCGGGGCAAAGTGTGTACATGGACATTCCACTAGGGTTCTCTTGTGACTCCAATTGGGGCAAAGTGTGTAGATTGAAACGTTCTCTTTATGGGCTGAAATAGTCCCCTCGAGCATGGTTTGGCCGTTTTCACAAAGCAATGGTTTCTGTAGGCTACAAGCAGAGTAATGCAGATCATACTCTCTTTATAAAGAGGGTTGGTGAAAAACTCACTATCTTGATAGTCTACGTTGATGATATTGTTGTTACTGGCAATGATTGTATTGAGATCAGCAGGTTGAAGACATTTCTTGACCAAGAGTTCGAGATTAAGGATCTAGGGAGACTAAGGTATTTTCTTGGGATTGAAGTTGCCAGATCGTCGAAAGGCATCTTCCTTTCCCAACGAAAGTATGTCCTAGACCTACTGATTGAGACGGGTTTGTTAGGGTGCCATCCTTCAGATACTCCTATAGATGCCAATGTTCGTCTCAAGGAAAAGGAGGGGGAATCGGTTGATAAAGGGAGATATCAAAGACTAGTAGGGAAGTTGATTTACCTCTCTCATACTCGTCCTGACATCGCCATTGCTGTAAGTCTGGTCAGTCAATTTATGCATGATCCCTACACTTCACATATGGAGGTTGTTCTTCGGATTCTTCACTACTTGAAGTCAACTCCTGGGAAAGGGATTCTAATTTCTCCTCATGGTCACCTGCGGATAGAGGCATACACTGATGCAGATTGGGCAGGTTCCCCAGACCGTAAGTCTATTTCTGGTTATTGTTCTTTTGTGGGTGGCAATCTTGTCACCTGGCGTAGCAAGAAGCAGAATGTGGTGGCTCATTCAAGTGCTGAGGTAGAATTTCGTGCTATGGCACAAGGTATTTGTGAGCTACTCTGGTTGAAAGGTTTGCTACAAGATCATGGAGTTCCTATTCGCCTTCCCATGATGTTGTATTATGACAACAAGGCTGCCATTAGCATTGCACATAATCCGGTACAGCATGATCGAACCAAGCATGTTGAGGTTGATAGGCATTTCATCAAGGAAAAATTAGAAGAAGGCCTTATTTGTATTCCTTACGTGAAGTCTGCTTATCAGCTAGCTGATATGTTCACCAAGGGACTGCCTGGAAAGGTCTTTCATCCTAGTTTAGTCAAGTTGGGCATGAGTGACATTTTTGCTCCAACTTGAGGGGGAGTGTTAAATAAGGTGCACCAGAATACCGTGGGGGTATTCTGGTCTTTTTACTATTTTAATTTTATTTCTTCATGTATTCCTAGCTATGTTGGCTATGCTAGGGCTATTTTTGTCTTTTGGCTGTACTTTCTCATATTATAAATATAAGGCTCGACTGATCTCATCGATCAATCAAGTATTCTCTCAAATTCTGTCTTTTATCAGGATCGTTGAATCGGCCGATTCGTATTGGAATCTGCTGTGACTGATCCCGATTTTGGACAATCCAACATGTCCAATTCACACCTAAAACCCTAGAAATTTCCATGTTTTTGGATCTGTGGACCGATTCTAGGGTTCTTGAAGGCTAATTCTGATCCGATCTGGATCGGAATCGTCACTGCCAGATTCCTTCTTTGATTCCGCATTTTAAATTCTTGGTCTTTACCTGAACATGGAGAGTACTGAAAAAAATTGATTTGAAGACCTGGTCATATGGTCAGTGCCTCAGTGGCACCTATGTCAATTATCCAAGGGATGGATACAACTGAAGCACAGTGACCACCAAAAGAGTCACAGATAGAGAAAAAATATCTCTAGAACAGACTTCAAAAGCAGCAGCAACCGATCATCCCAACTGAACAAGGGCTCTCAGGCCATATAGATTCAGGCCAAAGAGCACACAGAAAAGGAGAGGAAGGGCCCTCGGAGGGAAGAGAATCACCACCAAGGGCGAAGGGTGTGATGCGGCCCGATGAGAAAGGGGCCGAGAGAAAGGGAGGTGGAAGAAAGAGGCGCAAGAAGAGAGAGAGAGAGAGAGGTGGCGGCTCCACTGTGGTATTATGGTTTGGATCCCAAGGTGGATCCTCGCTTTGATACCATGATGATTTTTTGGAATAATGGCTGTTGGAGCTGGACAGGAGACATCTATCTTGGGAGCTCTTTTTCCCTTGGGGGGGGGGGGGGTGCATTTTTCCATGGTGATGGTGTTTCATTCATAAATAAATAAAAATAAATAATTAAATGAATGCTATTGTAAATTATTTTTTATTTATTGCAAAGCAATCAATCCTGCTGTTCTGTTCCTTTCTATGCATCTTTTAGTTATTTTATCATTTCATGTTATGAAGCACATTTCATGTCTAGTCTTATCCCAATTACTTGCAGTTGGGTATGCGATCATTCTCTCTGCAATATTCCACGCTTATTTGGGCCATAACTTTTTTTACTTCATGTTTTCATGGATTAAATTTCAGGTTATGATGAATGCCATGAATGTTCCTTCCAAAAGAAGTACATTGGAGAGGAAACTTGACAAGCTTATACTAGCTCTCTTTGGTACTCTCTTCTGTATGTGTATCATTAGTTCCATTGGCAGGTGTGGTAATTAAAAATTTTAATCTTTTTTATGATTGTAAGGCTTTTTTTGTCGATTACTGTACAAAACCTTGCATATTTTGCCAAATATTTGGATTCTCTTAAAGGCTGGAAGTAACCTAGTTTATTCCTTGGTTGAATTCTGCAGTGGTGTGTTCATAAATCGCAAGTACTACTACTTAGGTCTTGATGAAGGTGTGGAAAGTCAGTTCAACCCCAACAACAGATTTCTGGTATGTATCACTGCTGTGGACAATCATATTTTCTAAAAAAATGGTCATGTTTTTATCAATAGCATACTTAATATTTTTAATATTTTCCTTTTCTTATCAGGTTGCTGTGCTGACAATGTTTACTGTAATTACGTTATTCTCAACCATTATTCCTATATCTCTTTATGTTTCCATTGAGGTGGGTTGCTTATTGGATCAAGTTAAGATGCAATCTGGTTAAAGGATATGCTTTTCTTGTGAAACTTTGTAGATAAATATGTTGGTTGGTACTTTGTGGTGTTTTAAAATTTCAGATGATCAAATTTATTCAGTCCACTCAGTATATCAACAAGGATTTACATATGTATCATACTGAAACCAACACACCTGCATTGGCTCGGACATCTAATCTGAACGAGGAGCTCGGGCAGGTATGTCGATGCAATCCTTTCAATAATTAACCTCCACCCCCAAAAAAAAAAGGTGCACTGCTTTCTACAGTGCAGATGAAGCATTAGATGGTTTTAGCTGTCTGTTGTCTCTACTCAGCTGACGTATGAAGAAACTGTTGCTGTTGAACTACTTTTTAATGGGTTTTTTTTAGAATGATTTTTCTTATTGCAAGTGCAAGTTTTTGAGTCTTTGTACTTTGAACTCTCTCCTTTGGACAGGTAGAGTACATATTTTCTGATAAAACGGGAACATTAACAAGAAACCTGATGGAGTTCTTTAAGTGTTCAGTTGGAGGAGAGGTGTATGGCACTGGGATAACTGAAATAGAAAGAGGAGCAGCTGAGCGGAAGGGTATGAAAATTGAGGAGGTATGTTTGTGGGCCATTTTTGAAAGGGACAGGCTTTTATACATATACTCTTCTTCTTCATCATCATTTTCTGGTGGGTGCACCTTCTGCCTTGTACAGGTGCCAAGATCAGCAACTGCAGTACATGAGAAGGGTTTCAACTTTGATGATCCTAGGATTATGCGTGGTGCTTGGAGGAATGAGCCTAATTCTGATACTTTCATGGTATGTTAGCTAATGGGATTGGATTACAATACTAATTTAGCATTTCGTTAAATGATTTCTATGAATTATATTTTTTTGGTAAATGAATATATTACTGAGCCCCAAGTGGGGGCAGGGAAGAGAGAAACAATGTACAAGGGGGGAAAGAAAAGGAAAAAGGAGGGGGAGAAAAAAAAGGGGGGGGGGGGGGGAAGGGGCAGCCAACCAGCCTACACAGAGGAGGAAGGCCGCAAAAGGGCAATATCAAGGCCCCAAAAATTCACAATGTGCCTGTTCTTGATGTTATCCGTGGAGTGCCTCTGACGGATGCAGCTGAGCTTGGAGGACACATCAAAGGAGATGGCTTTCCAAATCACGTCAAAAAGATCTAGAGTTGGAAGTTCATCTCCTAAGGTTCCTTTCCTGCCAGATATGGTGAATCTCGGCGCTGAAAACTAGCTTTCCAATAGTGTCACAAATGGAGTTCCCTGGAAAAGTTTTGAGAACCCATAGCCATTTGCGGTCAAAACTTAGGGCCCTTCTGCTTCGTGGCTAGATGGATTATATTGTTTCCATGTGCTAGTGAATTGTGGTTTCTATAAGATTTTGACTTCTATTTGAGAAAAGGAAGTTCTTGATAATAGGTTTGGGCATATGATATCATTCCCCCCCCCCCTCTAAACATAAGATTCCCTTGATTTAGTTCTAGTATGCTGGTTGAGGCCCTGGTAATTTTTCTGTTCTGATTTCAAAAATTGATTGGAATATAAGTCAATTATAATTGTTATTTTTTGTGTTGAATATTTTGCTGGATCTGTGGATGAATCAGGAAAGAATTCAGTATTCTGAATCTATTTTTTCATTTGGCATCCCATCTTTGTACTAATGATTGACCAATAAGTCTGTCATTTCAAGGATTTCTTTGGGGATAGTTGCTTGGTTTTCTGTTATTAGATGTGTGTTCCTTATACTTGCCATATCATCCTCATCTATGAATGGTCAATCATTTCCTGATGAAAAGCTGCTGCATTACAATGGATATGCATTTCCTCTCTTTTGTTTTTTTTTTGGGGGGGGGAGGGGAACCTTTTCCTGCTTATTTCACAAGAGAATCAGAAGGCATTGGCATAGTATCTATTTTCATTTTAGTATGGAAAAATTTACTTTACTGGGTTTTCATCCATATTTTCTTGTTAGAAACATAATTTTATCATGGTTAATCACTAGTATGTACTCTTTATATGTATTCATAGTTCAGTGTTAATGCCCTGGAATTTCCTAGTTTTTTACTTCGTTTTCAGCTGAAGGATGACTTAAGATTAATGCCTCTGGCTTGACCCCTGGCACCCTCTTGGGATCCTCTATAACCTACTTGGCCCCAGAGCAATCTATTCCTCTGGGCTCCCAAAGGATGCCCCTGTCTCCGCACTCATTTCCTCTGGCTCCTGGTCTCCACCCCCATCTCTTAATCCTAACATCATCTCACAGATCTGGGCAACTCTCCCCCCCTTGCAGTCCACCCCAGCCCATCGTGCGGACCGGGTTATCTGGCTTCCCTTCCCCAATGGTATCTTCACCTCCTCCTTTGCTTGGAACCTTTCTAGAGACCCTAGCCCTTTAGTTCCCTGGCATAACCTAGTCTGGTTTACTGGCCACATACCCCGCCATAGTCTCACTGTTTGGAGAGCCCTCAGACTCTGTCTACCTACCGAAGCCTTCCTCATCCACCGCACCATCCTAGCCCCCCCCCTCTTGTAACCTTTGCTGGATTGGCCGAGAAGATACCACTCACCTCTTCTTTGACTGCCCCTTCACCTCCACCATCTGGAACAAGGCCTTGTCATCCATTTGGCCACGGACTAGAAGGGCCCAGAGTTTTGACCGTGAATGGCTCTGGTTGCTCAAGACTTTTCCGGGAAACTCAATATGTGTCACTATTGGGAAGCTAGTTTTTAGCTCTGCAATTCACCATATCTGGTTGGAAAGAAATTTTAGGAGATGAACTTCCAAATCTAGATCCTTTGATGTGATTTGGAAAGCCATCTCCTCCGACGTATCTTCCAAGCTTAGATGTATCCGTCAGAGACACTGCAGGGACAACCTCAGAAACAGGCATATTTTGACTTTTTGGGGCCTTGATATTGCCCTCTTGCGGCCTCCCTCCTCTGCGTAGGCTGGCTGGCCGCTCCCTCCCCCTCCCCATTCTCCTCCCCGCTTTTTTTCTTTTCTTTTCTTGTATATTGGTTCTCTTTTCCCTTCTTCCTCTTGGGGTTCGGTAATATATTCATTTACCAAAAGAAAAAGTGAGCAGTTAGTATTAGTTACTAGTTTTTCTTTTTTATCTTTTTTGGTAAATCATGGGACTTGTGAAGTGGCTTCTCATAAGTCATAAGATAGAGTCCGTTTGAAGGATAGATGCTCATTGGTGCATCTTCTGATGGCATCTGAATGTAAAGAATCTTTTATCTTGTCACATGAATATCTTGGGAACATAATGGCCTAATTGTGATAGTAGCCTGTTAACCTGAATTCTTTGCATGATATGCATGTCAGCATACCTAAGCACTCAGGATCTAATTTGTTAAATTATTGAAAGGGACGTCAGTATACAAGGAAACAACAGTTATAGTTGAATAACATGATGGAGAACCCCTGGAAATAACCACATTCATATATGTAACTATTAGTATTTTTCTTTCTGGTAGGTTCCTTCCCTGATTTGGAAGTGAGTGAATTCTATTAAGATTTTAAAGCCCTCAGGTGCTATTTCATAATTTTCATTTTAAGGTGCTTCGGAAAAGGAAATTCACTTCCTGACTTGGTTTCATGGATTGCTCCTTGATGGGCATGATAATGAGTTACCGGTTGAGGTATCATTAGATTTTTCAGTTGATTGCTTATTTTGGTGTGGCTTCGCCAATCTTCTGTCCATCTGAGATATATTTACATTGTTAGACTATTCGAAATTTGGAATTCTTTTCTAGAATCAACCCTTCATGATCTGTTGGCATTTGAAAATAAATGAGAGAATATAATGATTTCTGAATGGCTCATGTCACCCCAACTGCTCCAAGTTAGGACAGGAAAAGAGAATTCCAGAATTTTGGAATATTGACTTCATCACGGTGACTTTTTTTGTCATTTGTAGAAACCTAGTGCCTTTTGGACAAGCACATGATTTGTATCCTGTAAATTTATCCAAAAAAGAAAGCAAAATGATTTGTATTCTGTAAAATGAACATGACAAGAGAAAGACTGATGGTGACAAAATTGCTCTGTTTTTTCTGCATACTGCATTGTGGAAAGTGGACTTTTGTTGTGGCCTGCATTTTGAGGCTATTGTGTTCTGCATGGATTCTCAAAACATGGTTGCCACATGTAAAGTTATTGACATCTTGCATAGGATTTCATCTATGTGGTTTATAATATAATAATTTATCCTTTGTTGAAGCATATGCGTGTGCGTCCTTTCATTCTCTTATTTATGTTCACCTTATGGCACTCTCAATGAAAGTTTTTGTTTGTTGAGTAGGAATTCTTCAGATGTCTTGCTATATGCCATACTGTGCTTCCTGAAGGTGATCAATCCCCGGAGAAGATTATATATCAGGCTGCATCCCCAGATGAAGCTGCTCTAGTTACTGCAGCAAAGAACTTTGGCTTCTTCTTTTATAGGTTAGAACTTGATATATCATTTATGACATCTATATCATTATGGTAATCCTCATTACTGTGTAGGAATGAAACTGCTTCCACCCCCCTCCCCTTTTTATTTTTGGTTATTATGTTTTGTTGGTGCAATACTTTTAGAAACCGAATGTCTGATCTACAATTCTATGTTAGATTGAGTGTGCCTCTGTTTCATCTTTCAGGCGGACACCAACTACAATCATGGTTCGTGAATCACATGTAGAGAAGATGGGTAAAATCCAAGATGTCTCTTATGAGATTCTGAATGTTATAGAGTTCAATAGGTGGGTCTCATCCTTCTGTTCTCATTTCTTTGTCTTTGTCATTTTCTGTGTTGTATTTTAATAGTAGCAATGATGGTCATTTTGTCTTTTAAATAGTACGAGGAAGCGTCAGTCTGTCATATGTCGCTATCCAAATGGGAGACTCGTTTTGTATTGCAAGGTGATTATTTCTCCTGGTTCTTTCTTTTAAGACGGGCATTGCTAAGGACAAATAAACTGAGCCTCAGATAAGATAAAACTGTGTTTTGCAGGGTGCAGACTCTGTCATCTATGAAAGACTGGCGGAAGGAAATAATGGGATAAAGAACTTAACTAGAGAACACTTGGTGCAGTTTGGTTCTTCTGGCTTACGTACTCTTTGCTTAGCTTATAGGGATTTAAGTACGGAGCTTTATGAAAGCTGGAATGAGAAATTCATCCAAGCAAAATCCTCTTTGAGAGATCGAGAAAAGAAATTGGATGAGGTATGTGCACTATGCTTTTGAAACTTATTTTTAAAGCAATTCAACTGAAATTTATTCTTTCCAGCCAATTAGGGAGATTCTAACATTCACAATGGTTTGTTCACAAGTTGCCACATGGTAGGCAATGCATGACATGGATGGGTCCATGTTATGGAGGATGTAGAACCCATCTCATCTGTCAAGGTTTTAGTGGCACATGCGTCAATCTGCCTAGCGCAGTTGGTCATAGCCCTGTTTGTAGACAGCAGGCGCTGCTGCCATGTCTCGTGTTCGAGACTCTCCACACACCCTCAATCCCAACACTCCTCCCCACTAGTTGGCCTATGGGCCCTCGATCGGAATGGAACCCCCCCCCCCCCCAAAAAAATAAATAAATAAATAAATAAATGGAGATGCCACTAACCTCTAAAATGTAACTTTTGAGGTTAGTAGCATCTTTATAATTTTCCACAACTTTGGATACACTTATATTGCATATACGGCATGCTTGTTCTGGACTTCTGGGTTGAATTCTAACGATGAGAAGGATAGAGGGATGTTTACACCAAGGATCCACCCAAACTCTCAAATGTGATATTTTGTGAATCACTTACCCTTGTGAATGCTATAACCATAAGCCTCAGGCTGGTTTTATATATATAAGAGTGTCCCAGTACACGAGGCTCCCACTACTGAAGGGTCTAGGAGGGGCAAATGTATGCAAATGCACCATTAAGTATTAACTACCTTGAAGATTCTCTTAAAATATGGAGCTTATTTTGTCCACACTCCAATCTGATTCAATCTTCTTGACTGTTTTTGATCTTCATTTAAATCTTTTTTTTTCTTATCCCAACATAATTGGTATCACACATACATCATGGATTGTGGACGATCCATACACCAGAGAGGGGGGGGGGATGGTGTCAAGAGATGGGAGAGGAGAGGGAAGCGCATACACAGAGGGTGAAGCAGGATTCAATCTTCAAATAAATCCATATGTTAGGTTTAGCCCTTTGTCATAATGGAAAAGCAAAATTACGGTGCAGACAACTGCACCTGATCTGTGCCAACAACATAGTTGTCAAGGTGTCGCCTAGGCATTCTGGCGATCTTTGCTAGAAGGGTGCCTTGGTCGCCTAGGCGGCAGGCACCTTGTTCCCCCCCCCCCCTCTTCTCCAATGCCTAAGGTCTCCTAGATGCCATGACAACTATGGCCAACAATTCATCACAAGCTTGGTTCAAATTTGGATCTGCTGGTATGGATCCAAGTTGTGCTCCACATCTGGGTTGGAATTTATTTACAATGATTTCAAAATCTTATAAAAAGATGATGTTACAACTATATGATTTTTGTGATATGGTAAAGTATCCAATTCGTGAATTCAATAGACCCTGTCATAACTAGCAGTTATGGTACTTAAACAAAAAAATAGCTTGCAGTTAGGATGCCGCAGAAATCTTATTTGTTATTAAAGATCATTAAGTTATTTAGGTACTGAAAAATCAATTTATCGACTGGTTAGATCAGTGATTGGGATTTCTTCCTTCTTAAACTAATAAATGGTTGAAAAGAAAATGCAGAATAAATTTTTCTATTTTTTTGCTCAAATATCAGATTAACTTCAGATGCATCCTAAAGTTAATTATTTGTCGATTTTTCATGATTTATTCTCTTCCATTTTGAGTGGGTCACTTTGATGTATTTGTCTTTTTGTAGCCGTTAGATGCCATGCTTATATATCATGTAAGTTTAATTGTTACAAAACCATTTATGGTTGTTATTTTAAACAATGTTCGGAAGCAAGTACTGCCCATCAACCCTTTAATCCAGACCACATGATTTCCATTACTGAGCTGATGAAACTTTCCCCAAAATCAGAATTAGAAACCCTGGATTTATTTTCTGGCCTTTGAAATTATTGTTTTATTGGATTGCATTTCTCCCTTCTCCTCATGCTGTTAAAACTTCCTCAGGTGGCTGAACTTATAGAGAAGGACCTGATTTTGATTGGCTCTACTGCTATAGAAGACAAGCTTCAAGAAGGAGTACCATCTTGTATAGAAACTCTTTCTAGGGCTGGAATCAAGATTTGGGTTTTAACAGGGGACAAGATGGAGACGGCTATAAATATAGCATATGGTGAATTCACCAAGCCTTGTGATTTTATTTGTTCATCTCGTATTAGCATTTGTTGTTTCTTAACCAATGTCAGAAAACTTCTTACTCTGTGTTACATCTCACTTGTTATACAGCATGTAGCTTGATCAACAATGACATGAAACAGTTCATCATCAGTTCCGAAGCAGATGCAATTAGAGAAGTTGAAAGTAGGGTATGCAGCATTTCTATGCTCCGTATATGTGTCAAATTTATATGAGGAAATTTTCTCCAGTTAAGACTGTTCACTGGTTAAAATTGTGTTTAAATATTATGATTAGGGTGACACCGTCGAGATCGCTCGCTTTATCAAAGACACAGTGAAACAAGAGCTGAGAAAATGCCTTGAGGAAGCAGAACACTATCTACATACAGTGACCGGACCCAAATTGTCACTCATAATCGATGGGAAATGTTTGATGTATGCATTGGACCCAAGTTTACGAGGAAATTTGCTTAAACTGAGCTTGATTTGTTGTTCAGTAGTTTGCTGTCGAGTTTCTCCACTGCAGAAAGCACAGGTAGAATTACTGACAATGATCTTTTGCTGAGTACATTTGAGTTTTTTTTTTTTTGTTTTTTTGTTTTTTTGGAGGGGGTGTTAAATATGCTTGTCATATAAGTATTTCATCCTTCCAAAACACCCCCAAAAGTCCTCTTTTTTCTTTCTTTCTTTCTACACATCCAAGACAAGTTTGTTCGGACTGATGTCTGTGACTTCTTGGCTTTGGAGCTTAAATTGCTGTTCCATACTTCTATCCAACAACATAACAGGATCATCAGTCATCACATCCTTCAGCATCATCCAGCAAACATTCAACTCTGTTAGCAAAACACAAAATAGGAGAATGGCTTGAGTGAATGAATTGTTCACTCAGCCCCTTTCATTTATAACTTTCAATAAGAGGGCAGAATTACAAATATGCCCTTATATAGCCGAATATGCTAGTTACAGGGAATAAACAAAGAAAAAACCCACAAATACCCTTATCGGGTTACACAACTCAACACTCCCCCTCAAGTTGGGGCATAGATATCACACATGCCCAACTTGACTAAACTAGGATAAAATAACTTTCCGCGTAGCCCTTTGGTGAAGACATCAACAAGTTGATCATCAGACTTCACAAAAGGTATACAAATCTGCCCACTTTCTAACTTCTCCTTGATGAAGTGTCTGTCGATCTCCACATGCTTGGTACAATCATGTTGCACTGGATCATGGGCAATGCCGATTGCTGCTTTGTTGTCACAGTACAACATCATTGGACGATGAACAGAACCACTAATATCCTGGAGTAAACTCTGAAGCCACAATAACTCACATATGCCCTGGGCCATAGCACAGAATTCGGCTTCAGCACTGGACCTTGCCACAACATTTTGTTTTTTACTTTGCCACGTGACAAGGTTACCTACTACAAAGGTACAATAACCTGAAGTGGATTTCCTGTCAAGTTTACCACCCCAGCCAGCATCTGTGTAAGCCTTAATACGAAGATGATCATGCGGAGATAGGAGAATCCCTTTTCTTGGAGCTGACTTCAAGTAGTGGAGAATACGAAGAACAACAGCTATATGAGTGGAGTGGGGATCATGCATGAACTGACTGACCAAGCTTACTGCAAATGCAATATCCGGTCTAGTGTGGGAGAGAGAAATTAATTTTCCCACCAACCGTTGATATCGTCCCTTATCAACCAGATCACCATCCTTCTTTGCAGACGAGTAGTAGCTTCCAAAGGAGTGTCACATGGATGACATCCTAACAAACTAGTCTCTGTGAGTAGATCTAGAACATACATCCTTTGGGAGAGAAAAATGCCTTTCGGAGAACGGGCAACTTCAATCCCAAGGACGTACCTGAGCTATCCTAGATCTTTTATTTCAAATTCTCATCCCAAGAAGGTCTTCAGGTGAGAAACTTCATCTGAATCATTACCAGTCATAAGTCATAACTATGTCATCGACATAGATTATAAGAAGAGTGACCTTATCCCCATTTCGCTTGATGAATAAGGTGTGATCAACATTGCTCTGTTTGTATCCTACAGAGATCATTGCTTTATGGAATCTACCAAACCAAGCCCTAGGAGATTGCTTCAGCCCATATAATGCTTGCTTCAGCCTGCAAACCTTCCCATGAGTCTTGTCATAAGAAAAACCTAGAGAAACCTCCATATAAACCTCCTCTTCTAGCTCTCCATGAAGGAATGCATTTCTTACGTCCAATTGCTGCAAATCCCAGTCTAGATTGACAGTATATGACAGCAAAACCCGAACGGTGTTTAACTTTGCAACCAGGGCAAACGTCTCCTAATAGTCAATCCCATAGGTCTAAGCAAAGCCCTTGGTCACAAGGCTGGCCTTATATCTGTCCACTGTTCCGTCTAGCTTCTGCTTGACAACAAACACCCATTTACAACCAACTGGTTTCTTGCCCGAAGGAATAACCAGCTCCCACGTCTCATTTTTGGATAAGGCTGTCATCTCTTCCATCATGGCTGCTTTCCACTTTGGATCTGCAATTGCCTCCTGCCATTTTTTAGGAATAGAAACAGAGGAAAGAGAGGACGCAAATGCACGATAGTAAGGAGACAAAGCATCATAGGATACAAAATTGAAGATGGGATGTTGGGTGCAAGACCTAATGCCTTTACGGGCAACAATAGGTAACTCAAGAGAAGGATACTTACCAGATAATGTAGTAAAGTCTGGATCTGGATCAAGTTCTGACGATTGGAGAAGTGGTACAGTAGTGGTAGTCTCAACTTGCTCTTTGTGCTTCTAAGTATAGACTTTAACAGGAATCTGACTTACTGGTCTACCCTCCCCCTAAATAGGAATCATACTGGAGACTGAGGTTGGAGGTTCTGGAGAAGAAGGCTCCCTCTGAATAGGAGCCGGTGGTAGAAGAGCAGACACATCTTCGAAACCTGGATCATGCTCCCCCTGAAGAGGTGGCTGAGGATAATACGCTAGGGATTCGTGGAAGATAATATCTATGGTCACAAATGTACTCCGAGTAGGTATGGGTGGCGGAGTAGCCCAAAAAAATACACCGAATGCTCCGAGGATCAAACTTGCCATGAAGATGATGATTACGAGCATAGCAAACACAACCAAAAATTTTTGGGGGAACCACAAAAGAGGAAGAACCTTGAAGAAGGTCAACAGGGGCACGACCATCAAGTTCAAGGGTAGGCAGCGGTGAGGATAGCATCACTCTAATATGGAGAAAGAACCTGCCGTGCAAACATAATTGCCCGAGCCACCTCTAGAAGGTGCCCATTTTTTCTTTCAGCCACTCCATTCTGGGTCGGAGTGTCTACACAGCTGGTTTGATGAAGGATGCCATTTTCAGCCAAATAGTTTTGGAACTAACATTCCATGTATTCCCTGCCATTATCACTCCGCAGAGTTTTTAATGTGGCATTGAATTGGGTTTGAACCATACGATGAAATAGCTGAAAACATCGAAAAACCTCACTCTTGTGCTGCATCATATACACCTAAGTGGTCCTAGTAAAGCAGTTAATAAAGGAAACAAACCATCTATGTTCAGAAATAGAAACACAACGGGCAGGGCCCCACACATCAGTATGAACTAAAGCAAAGGGAGAAGTACTTTTATTTAATGGAGAGTAAGTGGAACGAGTCTATTTAGCCAAAACATAAACCTCACATAAAAACTCATCCCTATTACAATCTTTAACTAACTGAGGAAACAAAAAGGCTAAAGTTCGAAGAGGAGGGTGACCAAGCCGACAATGCCATAGATGGAGATCCAAAGAAGTGACTGAATGTAACTGATGAACGTGGGAAGAAGCTGACGGTGGACAAGTCTGACCCGTGTCGAGTTTGTAGAGACCACCATGTACCTTACCACTCCCAATCGTGTGCCCTTTCACCAAATCCCATGGTTCAAAATTTCGTGATATATTGTCGAAAATTTCGGTAATTTCGACACTATCGAGACGAGATGGGCTTCCGAAATGAAAAAAGTTCAAATTTCGTAGAAATTTCGGTAAATTTCGTAGAAATACTGTGTATTGAGTCCCATATTTCGGTATATTTCTTAGAAATACTTTGTGTATTGATTATTGAACTATTAACTATTATGGAGTTTATGAGTTATGACTTATGAACTTATACACTTATGACTTTATGAGTTTAAACTTTAAAGTTTAAACTAAAGGTTACATTTGACTTTATTTTTGTTTCATTGCTTTGTTTAAATTTCTTGTTATGTCTTTTAGTACTTAAACAATGTGTATTTAACTATTTATACATCAGGGTCAGCGACCGTATACTGTCAATCAAGGGTGCAAACCCAAAATAACACTTTGAGTTAATTTTTTTGCAATATGAAGGTTTAAATGTGTTTATTTAGCTTAAATAAGGGTGTACATGAAGTATGAGGCCTTAATATGGCCAAAAACCCACCGAGATGGACTGCCGAAATATGGCAAAAAAAATACCATATTTCGGCGATATTTCGGTATATTTCGGCCATCTCGACAAGCCCGAGATACCGATATATCGCGAGATCTTAAATTATGCCAGATCCTGACACAATGAGAGGGAAAGAAAGTTATTTTGCAGTTTAAATCTTTGGTTAGACTACTAATGGAAAGAAGATTGGTAGGAAATGAAGGAACATGCAAAATAGAATTTAATGTAAGGGTAGAAGAGCAACAAATGGAACCCTTTCCATTAATAGGAGAAAGAGAACCATTAGCTACTTGAACACTATCTTTACCAGAAGAGGGAGAATACTGGTGAAAAACATGGGAAGAACTAGTCATGTGGTCAGTGACACCAGAGTCTATAATCCAGGGGACACAGTCAGCTGATGCACAATAACTACCGATTGGAATACCTGAGGCAAAGTGAGAACCAGAAGGGGCAACAGGTGCAGATGTCGTAGTAGGTGTAGTGGAAGAGGCTTATAGCATGCGATGGAAAGCCAGGAGTTCATCCTGAGTAAACCCAATGTCGGTAGAGGGGGTAGCAGTAGCAGCAGAAGATTCAGTAAGATTTGCCTTGGGTTTGGACTTCACACGGCCCCGTTTCACCTCAAAATCAGCAGGCTTCCCATGTAACTTCCAACATTGAGCCTTGGTGTGATAGGGTTTGTTGCAATGTTCACACTTGACAGGCTCCTTGGAGGCAGCATTACCACCATCAATAATGGTAATGGGAGTGGGGCTGGAAGTTGTCTGTAGGGCAGACCGATCAGCAGTAGGAGTATACAACATAGCAGCCCGACGAGTCTCCTCTGTATGAACCAAAGCAAATGACTGCTCTAATGTAGGGAAGGGAGAGCGGCTAAGCGCTTGCACTCGAATAGGGTCATATGCCACATTCAGACATGCCAGGAAGTCGTATACACAGATTTTGTCGACGTGTTTACGATAGGCAGCAATATCAGTAGGCATAGAGGGCTGATGGTCCGAGTAATGATCCAATTGCTGCCACAAGCTTTTGAGGACAGCATAGTACGCAGATACGGACAGATCCTTCTGAGTGGTGTCATGGGCCTTCTTGCGAATCTCATACACCTGACCATCATTCCCAACACGTCCATAAGTCTCCTTGGCAGCACTCCAGATTTGATGTGCTGTTTCCAGAAGTAAAAAATTGTCAGACAGATCTGGTTGCATAGAGTGGATCAAATAAGACATCACCATAGCATCATGAGACATCCACTTCTCTTGCGGAGAACCAGGTTCAGCTAGCATGGGGTTAGTCCCAAGGATATGGCCAGGAAGCCCACGACCAGCAATGGTCAAATAGGTAGTCCGAGACCACTTGAGATAATTTGTGCCATCGAATTTGATAGGAGCAGCAAGGGGAAGAAATTATGTCCAGGGCTGTACATCTAGCCCAGAGGTTACAGAAGAGGAGTCTGAGCCTATCATTGGGGCAGCCAAACAATGAAGAGAGCAAGCAAGGACCCGATGCAGTCAGCCAAGAAGAATCAAAAAACCTTGAGATCGATATAGGGAGAAATCGATCTCAAGACAAGGAAATCTAGAATCTCCAAAAACTTGCAGAATCCTCCGAAAAAGACAGCAACAACAAGCTGCCCTAACCCAAAAATCGATAGGTGTTTGGGTTTTAGAAAACCCTGAAAGTGAGGATTTGAGGTTAGGGATCTTCAAAAAGGAATGGGAAAGGTCAATAGAAGCTGATTAAGGTTGCAGAAGAAGCTCCAATCAGGGGAAGATCAACCTACAAAGTGATAGAGGCTTGATCTTCAAAAAAATTGGACAGCTTCAATATCGCAAAAAGGAAAGGGCAGCAACTATCGGGTAAAGGTAGGGTTTATGACATGGAGAAAAAGAGGTAGGTTTGAGGGCAGCAACTAGATCATAAGATCACCTCATTAGTGCTGCCCTAAAGTGAAGGAGAGGAACCAATAAGAAGAGGAGAGAAGAGATCGAAGGAAAGAGGAGAGAAGGGAAAAACGATGGAAGCAGGTGAGGGTTTTGGAAACTTAGATCAGAGTAGGGTTTAGCTCTGATACCATGTTAGCAAAACAGAAAGTAGGAGAATGGCTTGAGTGAATGAATTGTTCACTCAGCCCCTTTCATTTATAGCTTTCAATAAGAGGGCAGAATAACAAATATGTCCATGTATTGCCGACTATGCTAGTTACCGAGAATAAACAAAGAAAAAAACCAAAAATACCCTTATCGGGTTACACAACTCAACAAGCTCGTTCAAAAGCCCCATCAAAACCTTAGAATGCTAGCATTAGTGAAGGCAGTAACCACTGGATAACAAGTAATCTATTGTCGGAGACTCAGTATCCTATCATGAGAGTCTATTCAAAGAAAAATAATGGTAACAAACCTTTGATCGAGATTGGACCAAAGTGAACGATTCTTCTGGAACACCAATGAGAGTTTCAAAATAAAATTTGACTGAAGACATTTCTGAGGCTGCCAGAGACCAAATATGAAACCCTTTTATCCTTTTCCCCCACAATGTTGGTGGCTTGATTCAGAAATGTCCACGTGCTGAACCTTTTTTTGAATTTCCAGGTCATTTAGATGTGGCTGAGATTGAATCCAAGGCCTAAATGTGCTGTGGAGCTCCAAGCAACCTGCCACTTTTGCCTCTTACTGGATGCAATGTGGAAAAGAACCCAAATACCTCCATGATACGTCATCCATACACCTAGCTTCTCACTAGACGCTGAACAGTTTTTTTTTGAACTTCCAGGTCATTAAGATTTGGCTGAAGGTTAAATCCAAGACCTAAACTCACTGTTGTTGCAGAGTTTCCTTGGCAGCAGCTTGAGTGATTGTAAAAACTTGAATAAAAATCAGAACTTGAAAGAAAATCTTCAAAGGAACCACCTGAGCTTCACACTGCAAGGTATCGATTGGATGAAACACCAATCTCACCAACGAACCACCCAGGCTTCCTACCGCAAGGTGTCAATCGGATCAAACACCGATCCCACCAGCAAGCACAAGCCAAAAATCTTCAATGTAGAAGAAGGGCAGCAAAAGCTTTTCATTGATATCAAAATTCGTGTTCAATACTTGCCCCCCTTACAACCTTATATAAAAGACTCAAAAATAGGCTCCTACACTAAAATGGAAAGGCCTAACCCAATCCTCAACCTATTAGGTAAGCTAAACTGACTAGGAAAGTGAAATAACAAAGGAAATAGACTCAAAACAGGACTGGACTTATAGAATACTAATCCAGCTCCACTCAAGGTACTAAAACTCAGGTCTCGATACCAACTCGGCCCTTGGAAAAACCGAGTCGAGTCGAGATCTCACCGAGTTGGTGCATTTTTTTTTTTTTTCTGACTTGAAGCCTCAACTTGGTGGGTTTTAGACCTAGTTTGGGTCTGAAGCTTGGTATTCAGCCTATTTTAGGCCATTTAAACACAATGACACTATCAGATTTTGCAAAAACAAAGTCCAAATATGAGTTTCAATTCGGACCATAGGTTGGTAGACGATGATGTACTAAAATACCCTACTCTACACATAATTTAGTAATAGAAAGCAAGCAAAACATTCAATTAATAGCTAAACAACTTAAATAAGAATTAGAAATGTTAAAGTGATACATCAAACTGTTTAACAGTGTTACAACTATCATCACCTAAAATGACTTTGAATCAAGTATTCAGTCCCCGCTAGTGTCACATAGTCTTCCCATGACATAGTGTTGCTGTAATGTTGCATATAGTGCTCCACAATAAGCATATAAGAGTTCTGTCGAGTTAGGTAAGTAAATACATAGTAGATGGGTCATTTCCATGGGTCAACCCAAGATCTCGCCGAGATATGTCGAGTTCTGTCGAGTTAGGTAAGTAAATACATAGTAGAAGGGTCATTTCCATGGGTCAACCCGAGATCCGAGATCTTGGCGAGATATTGCACTTTTATGTACCGTATGCCATCTCAACTCGGTTTCTCAGAAAACCGCGAAACTCGCCAAGATCTCGCCGAGTCGAGACGAGTTTTGAACTATGGCTCCATTAAAACACTTACTGGCAACTTAAATTGAATCACATAGAACCAGTTCAATTGAACTGACCCAAAACAACTTAAAAATAACTAAGTAAAGAAATAAACTAACTAATCCCGTATGCAACCTTATTACCCATACTTTAGGCCCATAAAAGTGGCCTATGACATTGAAAACCCATGGGATCAAAGGCCCAACATGTATACAACCCAATTCTAGACTTATTCCTAAGCAAAGAAACCTATTTTGGTGATAAATCTGCATCAACTCCCCCCAACTTGAAAAAATTCGTCCTCGAATGTTGTAGTGATGAGGGGGAAACAACATGTGACTAGCAGCTTCAACCATTCCCAAACGAAACTCTGGTGATGCAGGGACATTAAAAATAAAGTCTTCAACCTGTGAGTTTTCTCTTCAAAGTAGTGAGGTGCAATCACAAACTCAATAAATTCTCCAATGGTAGGAATAGTATCAGGGGTGCTGACAGCTTTATATGGAGTGTACGCAAAGTCTTCCTTAATCACAACCTCAGCTGGTACTACAGCTTTAATTGTGTCTTCATGAACCTCTGTGATGCAGTCCTCAGCTTTGATAACCTTTTCATCAAAGACTTGAGGCACAAGCTCTACATCTTTAAGAACAACATTATGAATGTCAATGACTTCTTGTAGAGTCCTCTCGACCACTACCTCATCTTCCACTGTTTCAGCTCTATCTACTTTGATCTCTTTAGCAATGTCTTCTACCAGTTGACCTTCCATCTTTGAAGTTTCAAGCACTGCCTCTTCTTTATTATCACAGTTCATTGTGATAGCTTCAGCTGTATCTTCAACTTCAAGCTCCTTTTCCTTAAATGCTTCCTTCGTTTCTGCCTTTAATGGTGCAAAGTTGAGTTGAGTCCGTGTTCTAACATTAGTGGTGCTTGACTTCCAATAATCCTCATTTTGTGAACTTAATTCCATTGATGGTTGCTTCAAGTTGTTTTCACTTCTGAAAGTCTTTTGGTAGTAACCTAGTCGAAGGGCAAGTTTCCTTGGGATATTCTTTGGTAGGTACTTGTTCTTCAACTCGTGCTTCATCTCTTCCAAAGTCCTAGGTTCACACCTTCTACCTTTAAGCCTCTCTTTATGGAATGTCTACCATTCTTCAGCACGACTAGTCAATCGTAAGCAAACAAAGTGAAGCTTCCTTGCCTCAAGTCGTTCCATACCAGTCAAAATATTCATCTAAAGAATCTAACCAATCAAGGAATAGGTATTGGTCTATCTGTCCATCAAAGTACAGAACTTTGGGCTTCACCTTCTTTGTGGTAATACCAATCCTTCTCTGTGGACCTCTATCCATGAATCTCTGAGTACGGTTGCCTGTTGTAGACTGTGTCAGATGTTTTGCCTCACCTTTCAGAGGTGCATAACTACCTTGTGTAGGGGTAGCAATCCGGTTCTCCTTTGTTTTCATCTAATCAAGCAATTGTTGGAACATCTCCAATACCCTAGTCATAGGATCATGTGGGTATGGAGTTCTTGAACTTTTCTTTGCCATAGCTCTGATACCAATTAATGTAAGATTAGAACCGTGATAGGTCTAATCCCAGGTAGGATCAAATAGAAAAACACCCCCAATAAACAAGAAATCATACGAGGGAACCAAGAGAACAATGGGAACTAAATCATATGAGGAAACCAAGAAAATAATGGGAACCCAAATATATTAGATTAGGTCTGGGAGTAATAAATCATAGATTTTGTTACCAGAAGAATTACCACCAACCTCAACCATAGAGTCAATTTCATCATCAGTCCACTCATCCAATGTCACAAACAAAACCTTTGAAATGTGTTCCGATAGTTGATGAAGAGAACCTTGAGATCAGATTGCTTGACTGTAGAACAGTAACGGAGAAAACAAAGTAACCAAAATGAACCACCCGGGCTTCCCACCACAAGGTGTCAATCGGATCAAACACTGATCCCACCAATCTTGATACACAAGACAAAGATCTTCAATGGAGAAGAAGGGCAGCAAAAACTTTTCATTAATATCAGAATTCGTGTTCAATACTTGCCCCCCTTATAACCATATATAAAAGACTCAAAAATAAACTCTTACACTAAAAAGGAAAGGCCTAACCCAATCCTTAACCTATTAGATAGCCTAAACTGACTAGGAAAGTGAAATAACAAAGGAAACAGATTCAAAACAGGACTGGACTTATAGAATACTAATCCAGTTCCACTAAAACACTTACTAGCAACTTAAATTGAACCACATAGAACCAATTCAATTGAACTAACCCAAAACAACTTAAAAATAACTAAGTAAAGAAATAAACTAACTAATCCCGTATGCAACCTTATTAACCATACTTTAGGCCCATAAAAGTGGTCTATTACATTGAAAACCCATGGGATCAAAGGCCCATCATGTATACAACCAACCCTAGACTTATTCCTAAGCAAAGAAGTCCAGTTGGTGATAAATCTACATCATTTCTCTTCTAGGATTTTGGCTTGGCTCCTTGCTCGTTGTTGGCCCAAAAACAAATAAATCTTGCCTTTTCAGCATGAGTGGATTTGGGTGGATATGACATTTGGAGGATCCTCAGTTTGTGACCTTGTGGGCAAGCTTGCTTTTGGTGCTACAATTTATCATATTTGGTTGGAGCATAACGTCAGAAGATGGACTCCCAATTCCAGATCATTCCAGCAAATTTGGGACTCCATCTCCTTTGACATCAGAAACAAATTGTCTATGGTCCCTTTTAGATGTGTAGACTCCCCAAGAAATACGTTAGTTGTAGCCTCTTGGAATCTCCCCCACTCTTTTTAATGTGGGTGTGACGTTGTTTTGGTTTTTGGTTCCCGGGGGGGGGGGAATGGTTTCTTCTTTCTTTGTTAATGAATTTTTTTTTTTTTTGGATGAATAAGAATTTCATTACCAAAGGACAGAAAAGGAGGGGGAGGGAGCACAAAGTCCTACCAAAAGGCCAAGACAAGCAAAAAAGGGGATGAACCCCAACAAAATCAGCGAACTAAAGAAAAAGAAAATTCAAGGACTTCAGGAGACAACCAAATCCAACCTCAACGGAGACATTCTATCCTAAATCCAAAGGCTCATGGCATAGGGCGTGGTCTCTAATGTCCGAGCTCAGAGGCAAAATCTTATCCAGACAAGACAAGGCGTAGGCGATGTAGGGACGGGTTTTTGGGAAAGGAGGGGAGTTGGGGTTACGACGACGAAAGACTCTAAGGGCCGGGCGGGCATACGACTGGGTCAAAGAGGGGGTTAACTTGATTTTGGAGTTTAGGCCCAAACAAGGGTGGGCTGGGAGGGATGGGTTAGAGCGGGCTGTAGGCAAAGAGGATCTGGCCCATGAGGCCCATCAGGGACACTCACAGGGATATCGTTAGAGGAGTTAATGAAAGAGGATTGGGAGGTGGGCCGGGCTAGAGGGGGAGTAGGAACCACAGGGATTGCATTAGAGGGATTTACCAAAGGGGTTACGGTAGGAGAGGAGAGGATGGGGAGAAAGAGGATCAATGGCGCAAAAACGACTTAGAAAGACCTTTGAGAAAGTGGGTAATCCCCAGGTTCGATGGGGCTAGCCTGGGAGAAGTCAAAGGAGAAACTACAGGCACTGAGGAAGGGGAAGGGGAGGGGGCTTGAACAGTCTGAAGAGGAACAGAGGAGACTGGCAGAGGATGGCGACGGGTCAATTGGGAGGGGACATGAGGAACAAAGATCAAATCATCGGGAGATGGGATAGCAGAATCATCGCCGAGACTAGAGGACAAGAGAATGGCGAATCGGTTTGGACCAGCGGTAGCTGATAAAGGGACCGACGGACTAGAGGGAGGAGGACCTCGGGGAGAGCCTGAAGCCGAGAGATCTTTGCGATTGGATCGGCGGCATCTGCTTCTTCTCCGGCCACGGCTAGTACCACGGGAAGTAGGGTCTGCCGGAGTGATCGAAAGTAAGGGATAAATAGAGTGGCCAGAGCCTTTTGCCGCAAGGGCCATCGACATAAGCGATAAAGGATCGACTTCGCACACAGCAGTACAAGCAAGGGCCTTAGGAGTACACGCTTGGGTAGGATGTCCAAACGCTTTGCAAACAAAACACTGGGCTGGAAGCCTTTTGTAGTGTATCTTCTGATGGAAAAAGAAACCTTCCTCATCCACGACAGTGACTGAAGATGGAGGAAGAGCATCGACAAAGACCTCAACGCAGATCCGAGCAAACGACAACCTATCTATCTTTTTGGTTCTCTTATCAGAGTAAAGGGCTTTGCCGACGATTGAGCCAATGATGCTAAGGTCCTTTTCACACCAGAAATGGAGAGGAAGACCTGGTAGCGTGATCCACAGAGGAATGGAATGGAAATCGACCTTGTTGAGTTGCAGATGGTGATCCCATTGTCATAGGAAGATAGGATTTTTCCCCACATGCTAAGGGCCACCCTCAAGGGCTTTCAGTTTATCATCTTCTTCAGAGAATTTGAAAACGAAAACTCCATTTTCTAGAAGGTAAGTATCCATGGTCCCTTTGGATAACCATTGCTTTGTAAGAGACGACTTCACAATATTGATGGGAGGTCTATGTTAGCTTTTAGGGTGGAAGAAGGAGAAGAGAAGAAAGAGATAGAGAGTGCTCCACGGTTTTGGTTTGGTGTGTTATGTCTCAAAACAAGAGACTAACATGTTTATATTGAAAAGAATAAGTAATTACACATAGGCCCTTGGCCTCATACAAATGACAAAAAGAATACACAACAGAGGGGTTATGTACATATATACCCCTGATACAACTATTCACTATTCTTAACACTCCCCCTCAAGCTAGGTGGTATATGTCATACATACCCAGCTTGTCTAACATAAAACTAAAGTAATTAGAGCCAAGTCCTTTGGTGAAGATATCTGCCACTTGTTCATTTGTCTTCACAAAAGGAGTACAAATAGCCTTAGAGTCTATCTTCTCCTTGATAAAGTGTCTGTCAACCTCAACATGCTTTGTCCTGTCATGTTGAACTGGGTTGTGAGCAATACTAATGGTTGCCTTGTTATCGCAATGTAGACTCATAGGTCAGTCGTCTCAAATCCTAATTCTTGGACAAGTTTCTTCAACCACAAGATTTCACACACACCATGAGCTATGGCTCTAAACTCTGCTTCAGCACTTGACCTAGCTACCACAGGTTGCTTCTTACTTCTCCAGGTGACTAAATTTCCCGACAAAGGTACAAGATCCAGAGGTGGATCTTCTATCGAAATAGACCCGCCCAATCAAGCATCAGTATATACTTCAATTCTCAGTGACCATTCCTAGAGAAGAGAAGACCTTTTCGGGTATGACTTCAAATACCTGAGGATCATGTAAACTGCATCAAGATGTCCCATCTTGGGTGCATGCATAAACTGATTCACCACTCCAACAGCAGAGGTGATGTCAGGCCGGGTGAGTGAGAGGTAGATTAGCTTACCTACTAACCTCTGATACTTTTCAGCATCCACAAGAGGTTCACCACAATCTTCCCCTGGTTTGTGGTTCTGCTCAATAGGGGAGGAGATTGGTTTGCATCCTAAGTAGCCTGTTTCTGTAAGTAGATCAAGAACAAACTTCTTTTGGCAAACATTGATCCCTTACTTGGATCGTGAAACCTCAATCCCCAGAAAATACTTCAATAGACCGAGATCTTTGATCTCAAACTACCGAGCCAAATAAAGCTTAAGCTTTGAGATCTCAGCTTCACTGTTTCCTGTGACCACAATGTCATCAACATAAACAATGAGAGCCGTACTGGTGCTGTCCTTCCTTTGTATAAACAATGTGTGATCAGCTTGACTTTGAGTATATCCATTTTGCAGGATAGCTTGTCTGAACCTCTCAAACTAAGCCTTAGGAGACTGTTTGAGTCCATAGAGAGCCTTCCTAAGTCGATACACTTTCCCATTATCACTAGGATGCTTGAACCCAGGAGGAGAGTGCATATATACTTCTTCTTCTAGGTCACCATGTAAGAATGCATTCTTCACATCAAGTTGGTACAATGGCCAATCAAGATTTGCAGCCATTGAGAAAAGTACACGAATGGAGTTATGCTTGGCCACCGGAGCAAAGGTTTCCTGATAGTCAATACCATACACTTGTGTATAACCCTTGGCGACAAGTCTTGCCTTATACCTCTCCACAGTACCATCAGACTTGAACTTGACTGTAAATACCCATCTGCATCCAACAGGGATTCTCCCTTTAGGGAGTTCAACCAGATCCCAAGTGTGATTCTTCTCAAGTGCCAACATTTCTCTGTTCATTGCTTCTCTCCATTTGGGATCTGCCATAGCCTCTGCTACATTCTTGGGAATAAAGATGGATGAGATAGCCACAGTGAAGGCTATACCTGTAAGGGAGATAAAATCATAGGAAACAAACTTGGCAATGGGATTAGTGCATGCCCGAGTTCCCTTGCGGTGGGCAATAGGAAGATCTAAGTCTGAGAATGTAGAGGAAGGTATACCTGTCTCGATGGATGGAGGCTCAGGATGAGGAGACGAAGAAGGATTTTGGCAGGTCTTCTTTATAGGAAGCCATGAAGAAGGATTTCTCCTATCCTTCGTATACACCAGTAGCTCCCCCTGTTCTCTGTTCTCCTGTGCACTAGGAAGCTCCCCCTCAACAACAGTATCCACAGAAGGTTCCTCATCAACAACAATAGTATCCAAATAATTTTTCTTTCCCTTGTCAATCTGAAAAGGGGAAATAGGGACAAGAGAGGAGAAAGGAAATGACACAAACTCGGGAACCTCTTCACCCTCAACACCACCACCAAGAGAGGAACACTCCCCCTGAAGAGGTGATCGAAAATACGGAATGGTTTCAATGAAATGAACATCTTTGGAGAGAAGCCACCGACAAGTAGGAGGATAATAGCATTTATACCCCTTAGAGGTGGGGGAATACCCAAGAAAGATGCACTTGAGAGCCTTAGGATCCAATTTAGTGCGGGCAGATTTGCTAATATGTACATAGCAAATACACCCAAACACCCTTGGAGGGAGAGAAAAAGAAGAAGACCTTGAGGGGAGGACATCAAGAGGAACCCTGAAGTTCAAGACACTAGAGGGCATGTGATTAATAAGAAAGACAGCAGTGAGTAGGGCATCAGACCAAAAAGTTTTTGGAACATACATGATAAACCAAAGGGATCTAGCCACTTCAAGGAGATGGCGATTTTTCCTTTCAGCCACCCCATTTTGTTGGGGGGTATCAACACAGGCCACCTGATGAATAATGCCATGGTCAGAAAAAAAGGTTTCCAAACCACTATACACATACTCCCCACCTTTGTCAGAGCGGACAATTTGGATCCGAGTGTGAAATTGGGTAGACACTAACTCATAAAACTGTTTAAATGCAACATAGACATCACTCTTATGTTTCAAAAGGTAAACCCAAGTAACCTTAGAAATATCATCAATGAAAGAAACAAAGTAGCGGAAGCCACGCAAAGAAGTAACAGGGGAAGGCCCCCAAACATCAGTATGGATAAGATGAAAAGGTGAAGTAGATCTATTACCATTAGATGCATAAACTGTTTTACAACTTTTGGCAAATAGACAAGGTTCACAATGAAAAACATGAGTGACAGGAAAAGAAGTAAATAAATATGGCAACAGTTTCCTCATAACAGAAAAGGAAGGGTGCCCCAAACGACGATGCCAGAGCAAAATATCCTCCTGAGTACGTCCACCTTCTTGCCCACAAACATAAGACTAAGCTTGCACAACAGGGGAAGCACCAGTCTCCAAAACATACATGCCATTAGCTTCACGACCACTGCCAATCACCCTCCTCGTCACCAAATCCTGAAACAGACAATGGGTAGGAAAGAAGGTGACAAAGCAATTCAAAGATTTAGTCAATTGGCTAATTGAAATAAGGTTAGTGGCAAAGTTGGGAATATGAAAAATAGACTTCAAAGGTAAAAGTGGGGCGACCTGGATATCTCCCTTACCAGAAATAGAAGAGAAGGAACCATCAGCAATTTTTACCTTATCTTTTCTAAAACAAACAGAATAGGAATTATACAGCGGAGACCTACCAGTCATATGATCCGTGGCACCTGAGTCAATGACCCAAGGTGTGGTACCGGAGGAGGAGGCCTGCAGTACAGTGGAAGGAGGAGTAGCGGAGGAACCATCCAGATGAGCCACAATCCGGCGAAATGCAGCAATGTCTTCTTTGGAAAGAGAGGATTCATCAGATTCAACAACTCCAACATGAGCCTTAGGCCCCTTCTTCCGCTGCCCTCTCGGTCCTCCAGATGAACCAGCAGGGGGCTTCCCATGGAGATTCCAGCAAAAGTCCTTTGTATGCCCAGTCTTGCCACAATGGTCACATAAGAATCGGCCCTTCACAACCCCCTTATCAGCTCCCTTAGTGGAGTCCTGAGGGGTGGAAGAAACAAGAGTAGAGTGCTCAACAACAGTGGGAGCAGTCCCCATGGCACCCCTACGGGTCTCCTCACTCTGTAGATATCCACACACCTCCTCCAGTGAGGGAAGACTTGGGCGGCCAAGGATTTGCACCCTAAGAGGCTCAAAGTTAGAATTAAGGCCTCCAAGAAGAAATATGACCATCTCTTTCTCAAACAACCGGTGCACTTTGACCTCATCATCAGGGCATAACTGAAGGTCTCTATAGTGATCATACTCCTCCCACAGACCCACAACAAGACTGTAGTACTCAGAGATGCTTTTATCCCCCTGGCGCAGGCTAACAATCTGTTGGAGAAGTTGGTACACCTTTGTAGAGTCCCCAACTCGATCAAAAATACGAGCCACACTGTCCCAAATGTCCTTGGCAGTTTCCTTGCCCATAAATTTTCTTCCAATCTCAGGCTTCATGGAGAAAAGAAGCCAGGCCATCACAAGAGAGTTCTCAGTGTCCCATTTGGAGTACCCTTGCTCGGTAGGGAGGGGGGCCTTGATGCTACCATTGATGTAGCCTATCTTCCCCCTACACTGAAGAATCAATTTCATGGAGCGGGACCAATCCAAATAGTTTTGGCTCTCAAGTTTGGCAATAGGAAGTTGGATATTGGGGCTCTCGAAGGAAGAGGAGTGAGGTGGAGCTGTTTCCACAAGGGGTAAGGATGTTTCAACATTTTTCTCACCCATAGTGAAGCTGAAATCAATCACTTAGGCTAGGGTAACAGCAGTACTTCAAGCAAACAGAAATTGCGCAAAACAGTAGGCACAAACAGGGCAGAAATATGGCCAAAAACAGCTTAAAACACTTATAAATCTTCAGAAATTGTTCAAACAGCAGCGGAGTAAAGATGAGTATTGTTCCTTACCAAAAAACGATGCAAATAGACCATAAACAATGGTCAAACAAAGACCTATTGAAGACCACAGAGCCAAACCAGACTCTAGCTGGCAGAAATTCAGGGCAGAACAGCAACCACGAAATCTTTGTGGATTGAATGGAAGCTTGCAAACAGCTTAATAGAAGTAAAGGGAATCAAAGAGGACTCCCAAACGAAACTAGAGCACTAAGAAGCACTCCATTCGGATTCCAAACCAAAGAGAAACAGCTTGGAGAAGATAACCTAACCTGACCTTGGAAAGCAGCAGCAACTTGGACCTTCTTCACTCCAGTCTTCCTTCAAACAGATACCATGTTAGCTTTAGGTGGAAGAAGGAGAAGAGAAGAAAGAGATAGAGAGTGCTCCACGGTTTTGGTTTGGTGTGTTATGTCTCAAAACAAGAGACTAACATGTTTATATTGAAATGAATAAGTAATTACACATAGGCCGTTGGCCTCATACAAATGACAAAAAGAATACACAACAGAGGGGTTATGTACATATATACCCCTGATACAACTATTCACTATTCTTAACAGTCTGCTCCCAAGGAAGTGTCCTACCAAGCAGTGCATCCATTTAGTGATTTCAGAATCTAGAAGCCCAGACGGGCGGAGGCCAACAAATTTGTTACCAATAATGGTAGATGGGACAAAGTGGAGAGGGTAAACCTCCCTAGCAGAGGAAAGGGCAGGCGTGAAAAGAGAGTTCCAGGTTTTCACATTGGAGTCAGGGAGGGAGGGGGGAGAGTTGGAGGGGTGGGGGAGTGGGGGGAGGGAGGTCAAACATGGCGGAGGGGCACCCCAAAAAAAAAAATTGGCTAATGTTGATCGGTGGATCTTCCACCTATTTTCCCGTACATATTTAGCTGCAATAATGGTTCTCCTTAGGCTTTGATTTACCCTGTCTTTCCACTTTCGATCACACCCCTCCGTGCATTTGTCCTACTTACCATCATATGAAAAATTGCTCTGTTCCAACCTGTCTGCCACTGTATCCGTTAATGTGGACCAAGATAATCCAGGAATAGTAGCAATCAATCATTATAGAATGGAACAAAGAATATGCAAATTGGACTCTGGAGGTGTGTACCAAGCAAGATTAGTAAACTGGGTGGAATTTTTTTATTCCCTGTCAAACTTGGGGTTTATCTTTCTTACGTACGGGTTCTCATCTCCGGGAAAAATCAAAGATGTTTCAGAATAGTTCTCAAGTCACTTAAACCATGTCCTTCTTCACTTACATATTTCTTTCATTACTTACCCCCACAGCTTTCTTCTTTTTTTTTTTTTTTTTTTTGGGGGGGGGGGGGGTGTTGGTTTGGGTCACCTGGGTGACTATACCAATGTTTTTCAATTGCAAATCAGCCTTAAATATGTTGGATTGGAGAATGTCTTCAAATATGAACAGTGTTATATATTTTTCTAAGTGATTCTGAGCTAGAAAGTCTGGATGCTTTGCAGGTTACTAGCCTGGTCAAGAAAGGTGCAAAGAAGATAACCCTTAGCATAGGAGATGGTGCTAATGATGTGAGCATGATTCAAGCTGCTCATGTTGGTGTTGGAATAAGTGGGTTGGAAGGAATGCAAGCAGTAATGGCTAGTGATTTTGCAATCGCACAGTTTAGCTACCTTACAGATTTACTTCTCGTGCATGGTCGATGGTCATATCTCAGAATATGCAAGGTTTGATTTCCCTATGTTATTCCAAACTACAAAAGTCCTGTTGAAAGCTGTTTAAGTAGTCACATACTTTCTGTTCTTATTACTTGCAGGTGGTGACATACTTCTTCTACAAGAATCTTACTTTTACTTTGACTCAATTTTGGTTCACCTTCCAAGCTGGATTTTCTGGTCAAAGATTCTATGATGATTGGTTCCAATCTTTGTTCAATGTTATTTTTACAGCTTTACCTGTGATCATTCTTGGACTGTTTGACAAGGTATAGCAGTCATTTTCTAAATGTGCACTTAATCTTTGAGTATATGTCATTAAACTTGAAGCTACTTCCATTTAGTTTGGATTGATGGTATGATCCTAATTATTTGCAACTGTTCATGGAGGAATTTTTTATTTCTATAATTCATGAAATAGTACATATTGCAACTGGAGTATCAATATTGTTGTAATATTAATTTTGCTAAGTAGACAACCTTTGTTCACTAAATATTTGAATAAAAAGTAATTAGTGATTGATTTATCCTTTCTCTTGCCAGGATGTCAGTGCATCTCTTTCCAAGAAATATCCCGAGTTGTACAAGGAGGGAATAAGAAATGCCTTCTTCAAATGGAGAGTTGTCGGGGTGTGGGCTTTCTTTTCTGTCTACCAGTCGCTGATCTTCTATTATTTTGTGACTGCTTCCAGTCGTAATGGTCACAATTGGTCAGGCAGGATTTTTGGTTTATGGGATGTCAGCACCATGGCTTTCACTTGCGTTGTAGTAACTGTCAATGTGCGTCTTCTTATGGCCTGTAATTCTATCACCAGATGGCACTATATTAGCATTGGAGGAAGCATTTTAGCTTGGTTTGTGTTTATCTTTATCTATTCTGCAATTATGACGCCACATGATAGACAGGTAAGTCATCTTTGACATGTTTCATTAAGTGCTTTTCTATGTAACAGTATGTTATAATTCACTATGTTCTCTGTTTTTCTTGCAGGAGAATGTATATTTCGTCATTTATGTCTTGATGAGTACATTCTATTTCTATTTCACACTTCTTCTTGTTCCCATCGTTGCACTTCTCGGTGACTTTGTTTACCAAGGGTGAGATTCAGAAAATGTCCTTTTTCCTGCACACATGCATATAATAATATTTAGAGAGGGGTTTCCTCCACCGATGGTGAAACGTTTTTCTTTTCAGGCTGATATTTCTTTAGGTTGAAATGCTGATCTAGTCATATATGTCCATTGGGTAGATAGGATATCCTCTGGGTTGGCTAAACTTAGCAGCACATCTCAATCATAGGTCCTATCATGTATTGGATTTTTTTCCTCATATCTTCAGCAGTGACTCCCAGAAAAATTTTACCTTTCAACAATTTTTCAGACCATTATTTTGGAGAGTCTCCTACTTGACACATAATTAGAGGGATGATGTGGACAATGTGTCCACAATGTTTGAGAGTGAACCAAAGTGTCATGTAGTAGATGTAGTCATGTAGGCACCGAAGACAGGAACCATTCCTTCACTGGCAGTGACAGAAACCTGCCTCCATATTTTCATTCAGTGTTATCCCGAGGAAGCCATACTCCTGAGTTGTATGTGTTGGACTCTTGAATACAGTGCCTGACATCTGTCTGTTGAGGTGAAGAAGAATTGGATAATTTTACCCTGTGTTGACTCTTGAAATCAAGTGTCCTGAAATGTGTCAGGTTCATGTTAACCCTACTTTCCAATATTGTTTTTGGTTGGAAATGGAACTTTTCAAAAATTAGATTGTTTGGATAGTTGTTTATTTTTAAGTAATTTTAGTTAGTGTATATGCGCCATCCACTATCCCAGCTCCTGATTTCTGAATATGCACAACACTGTATTCAATATTTGAGTAGACTAAAGTAATGACTCAACTTAGTAAGCCTCAACCACTCAGGTTCTGCTAGACAATCCTGTTTAACCAATCAACGTCATAGCTGCTAGTACACACTTACGCATTTATGACCACTTCACTCAGGTTGTCTATGACCTTTCCAATTTTTTTCCCTTGACATCTAATTTTCACAATGTCATCCTGACTGCTACGTTAATTGGTCATCTTCTTCAATCCTTATTACCTAGTGGTATTGCTCCTAGATTCCCTTGAATGCATTCATAGCCATGTTCATGTTTTCAAACTTTCCATTGTTGTGATGCTTCGGTTATTGATATTTACTGTTTAAAACATTTTCATCTATTTTCAGGATTCAGAGATGGTTCTTTCCCTATGACTATCAGATTGTTCAAGAAATTCACAGGGATGACCCAGATGACAGCAGCAGAGCAGAGTTGCTGGCGATTCCGAGCCGTTTAACACCGGATGAAGCGAGGAGTTACGCGATTGCTCTACTCCCTAGAGAAACGTCTAAACACACTGGCTTTGCTTTTGATTCACCTGGCTATGAGTCATTTTTCGCTTCACAGGCTGGTGTTTCTGCCCCACAGAAGGCCTGGGACGTGGCCCGTAGAGCCAGTATGCGAAAACAAACAAGGGCATCTAAAAAGAATTGAATTAGAAGAATGTAAATTTCTTTTTTTCTTTCATTTAATTACAAAATCTGTAAAAAAAAATAGCTGTGCCATATCTTAGTTTTTTTTTTTCTGTTAGGGGGGTGGGGGGGGGGGGGGGGGTTGCACTTTTTCATTTTTTGAATCCCTTCATTTTTGTTCATTCTTCACGTGTATAACTCATGAGGAATATAGAGATTTTAGTGGTCATCAGGATTACAATTTTAAATGTGGAATTTACCAGAGTTGATTATCTTCAATCAATACAACTTTTAATGTGGAATTTTACTTATGTGGGCTTTATTCTCAGTTCTTTGAAATCTTGAGTACCAATGCCCTTTTTTTTGTGAAATACCAGTGTCTTGTTTTCTCATGTAGTTTAGCACAAGTTAAGTGCAATCATCGAGTCATCACATAAACAAATACCCATACAGCCTACATGCACACATTGGCAATCAACCATTGTGAATTGTGATAGGCTATTAGATTTGACATGTGGCCTATCAAGGTTCTGTATTAACAGCTAAAATGACCAATGGCTTGGAGTTGATTATTTGAACAGGACCTACTACGCTCCACCCCATGGCAGGGCTACGCTCGCCCCCCCCCCCCCCCCTTCCCCTCCACAGGTATCACTTCCCCTAAACACTTGTCTCAATTTTAATGGTCCCAACTTGTTAGACTTGGGTTTTCACCCCAGTCAAAAGTTTACACTTTTTTTTTTGGGTAAATAGTCTATACACTCTTAAAACCGCGGAAAACCACTCATTATCTAGGGATGTGTTATGGAATGCGTATATATGATATAACCTCTTTTACTTAGCAAGATGTGTTTTAAAACCGTGAGGCCTACCTGCCAAAACGGGACAATATTATACCATTGATGGGGTCGGGTTTGTGGCTCTAATTTGGTATTAGAGCCACTGATGATTTTGATATGGATGTGTCTCCCACAATGGTGGTTGTAAAAGGTGCAGCTTTCTATATTTTACGAGGATGGTTCTTTATTTGTATAATGTATTCTAGTTTGTGCTAGCAACTGAGTATCTCTCATGTATATTCATGTAAAGTACTGACTATTTTTTAAGTGTTTATGTAAATGATTGTTCTCTCTTGATTAGGTCATCGGTGGTTGTCCTGCTTCTTTTAAGGCACAAGATCTGTTGGGATTGAAGCAATTAGCAGGGGACGTTCTGAGGTACTTTCTTCTATGGCCTAAGTTTATAATGGAACAGAACTATTTATTTAATGTTCAATTCATCTCAGGTCAGGGTAGAAAGAAAATAGGAGAAATTAAACAGTAGGAGAGAGGAGAGCTGATAGGGGAAAGATAAAATAAAGGGATAGATATAAAAGATGGGAGAAAAAATAGGGGGTTTGCTTTAGAGATAATTCTTGAGTCCTGGTTTGGGTGAGGAAGTCTTATTTCATCGCTTTAGAGTTATTTTTGGAAATCCCTTTCATTCTTCCACTAGGGATCCACGTCTCTCATTAGATGAGAGAATCCCAATATAAGCCCATAAGCCACTACTCCTAGTTGTTATAGGGAAGCAGTTTTCTGTACGGGAGTGTGGCCTACACCAGTACTCCCATGTGTCTATCTCTCCTCTCCTTAAAACAAGAGGGCAAAGGTGTCTTTTCACATGGGGAGGAGAGAGATAGACTCATGGGAGTGCTAACGTAGGCCACACTCCCGTACAGAAAACTTTTTCCCTACTAATAACTACTCCGCGTACATAACTTTTGTAACTGCCACGTATGTAGTCCTTAAAACTACTACTGCTGCCACCTCGTACACAAATCCCTTCGAATGTGAATGATAGGAGAGAGATGATACGCCATGCAACTTCGTACAATCTCCTAGTGAAGCCATTGACTTGATTGGAGCATTTGAAAACCCTTTCAGATGGTTTCAATGATAAATCCGGTTGCACTCCATTATTGGAACTTTCCCTGAAAAGATCCCATCTGAGTGGCTCAGAAGGCCAACGGACAGATGAAAGGCATACATTGAACCATTCAAATGCATTTTCATGGAGAGATACTGTTTCTGTGCTTCATTCTATTTGGGGTGAAACATTACTGTTAACATCAACATAAACTGATAAATATTTTTATAGAGATTTTCTTTTGCCTCTTTATATTATGAAAATGTATTTCATAAATTTTTTTGTTTCAGGCTCGGGGAAATTTTTCCTACTATACTGATAGCAATGAAAGAATTATTAAGGCATCCACTAGCATGAAAACAAGTGAAACTGCAGTAGTGAAGATTCTTGGTTCATAACCGAGTTATGTTGATATTAACAGTAATGCTTCACCCCAAATAGAATGAAGCACACGAAAAAACTTGTAATTTTTTTATTTTTTTTAAATCCTAAACGATTTGAGGAAGAAGAGTTGCAGGTTTTTCTTCTATTTTTTTTTTTTTAGTTAAGGGCATTCTGATCATTTTACCCTACCCAGGACAGAATAGTCTAACAATGTTAAAAAAATGTCAAATGTTAGAACATGACGACCAGACTAATGGAGAGGACTAGAGTGTTACATAGTTTAGAAAATAGGGGTGTATTTGGAATTAGTGAAAGTTCAGGAGGACATTTGTACGTTTGGGCAATTTGAGGGGGGGCATTTGAAGAAAACCCTAAAAAAAATAAAGACTTTACGTCTTTGCTGACTTATGAGAACAGTAGCACTTGTCCATTCCAAAAAAAAAAAACCCACAAGAGATCCCAAAATTTGCAATGTGACCTATCTCTCTATCCATCCAACTATTAGAATACTCATACCATTTGTTCATGTAGCGGAAAAAAAGTAAATACACTATCATTTCCTTATTTAGATTCGGCTCCTCTCCAAGCAATGCCTAGGGATGTGTGCGGCACATCCCAACGACTTGATGCCCCTGGGCGTGCTGGGCTCCATGGACAGGAGCTCAATCCTATTTCCTATCAAGTTCTTTGGTTTATGAAAAATGATAAGTAAATAAAGGAATTTAAAATGGATTTCAGCTATCATTATACAAAAAGATAAAGAGTTAAGAAAACCAAATATTATCTGTTTTTCTAAATGTATTATCGAGAAATGGATGCTCTTTGGAAATGTGTTTCACAATAACTATTAGAGGTGTCAATTCGTCAGTTTGGACGGGTTGACTTAACCCCTTAGCATATATTGGTTCAGACCAAAACCATCCGAACAGCTAATCAGTCTTTAAATTCCAAACCGAAACCGTTTAGCTATTGGTCTCGTTGGTTTCAATCCTTTCTTATTCTCTTTTCAATCCCATATCAGTCAATCTCTCATCAATCCCTGATCTTTATTAATATATAAAAATTAAAACAAATAATATATACTTCAATTAGCACCTTAAATTGAGTTTCTATAGGTCTATGTATGTCATATATTTGATTTTTAATGATTGTAATCAATTATAAACTAATGATTAAATATATCTATATATATATATAACAAAAACTATTGATTTTTATCGGGTTTTTCGGTTTCATCCATTGGATTGATTTCAATCTGTCTAATCAAGATAGACCAAAACCAGATTGATATTAAATACTTTTAATTTAAAATAAAAAATCATAAAAATAAAAAATTCAATTAAGGTTAGGTTTTTAGTTTGACTTCCAAATTGACCCTCTAGTAATTACACCATGAGAAATTTTTTTATGGTAGAAATTTTTTTATTCTATTTTAAATTAAACCAAAAGAGGTAACTAATTCGGATTTTTATCCGTTGTTGTAACTGCAGCGCTGCTGTGCTCATCCTGCGGCACTGCAAGTGCCATGTGTGCCATGTGGAACCCATTATACACACATGGCACCTGTAGCATCGCACGATGAGTACAGCAACGCGCGTTGCAATTACAGCAACGGATAATGATCCAACTGATTCACTGTCACGTATGAAAATGAATTTATTACCAATTATGATGGCCAGTTGGAATGCTCCATCCATTGAATTTTTATTCTCTCTTGTTCAATCCCTTAAGTTTGGCCATCGAGTGAATGCTCAATTTCGATAGACAATACATTCTCATCGATAACCTCCTCCTCAATGGATCAATGTTCATCGGAACTAGAATTCTCTCTTTCACATACCATGGTGGTGGATGTCACACATGTTAAGTCATTTTCCACCTCTTCTCCTGAATGGATTTCAATTCCAATCATTCAAGTAGATTCTGGTGATCTAGAAGTCATTAGGGCTATTGCTCGTGAATCTGTAAAATCTGTTCGAGCCAAACTCATGGAAACTGATAGTGGGTTTAAGGATGCACAATCTTCTAATCATGCAATTATGGTATCAGATAATGAAGCTGAAAAAGTACAAGAAAATCCAAAAGGCAATAAAGCAATCAAGATTGAGGTATGTATGTTCGTATTCATTTTTGTTGAATTTCTTGTGAATGATTTGTTTGTTGGTTGGATTAGCTATTGTTATTGTCTAAGGATTGGAGATTATTAGTTGCAATCACCATGGAGTCATGATTGGAATCAGTCTTTGCCTAGTCAACTACAATAGTTCTCTCAACTTTTGTTTTTTGGGTGCATTTTGGCTTCGGTTAATATTGATTTATTAGCGGTCTTAATAGAAAAATAGAAACTCCTTGAGTAGAAATAGATGGTATAATGATGAGAAGATGTTATTCTATTAGGCATAAATAATAAAATGAACAATGGTATAGTGACCTCAGATAGAGCTTATTGGAGGGCAAGGATCCATGTCACAGACCTCATTTATCTGAAATTCTCCTAATGTACTGGGTTATACCTCTTTCTTCTTACTATCTTTCATCTTTTTAATTATTTTCCACATTTTGTTGTTCTTTTTCTTCTCTCTTTTCTCTCTTTTTTTCATGTATCTTTTTCTTTTCTTTTTTAATTATTTCTCATATTTTTCCTATTCTATTTTGTTTTGGACCCACGTAGCCAACCCATTAAGTTAGGATAAGGTTGAGTTTGTTGTTGGTATTATGTACATCATATAATACAAAACAAAAATCATAAAACTGCTTTTCAAGGGGTAGATTGTGTATTTGAGACTAGAGAGAGACTATACAAAAGTATCCAAACATATATTCATTTCAAATGCCAATTCTAATGAATCTAAGAAAAAGAAAGTAAAAAATTAATTTAAAATTCTTGAAAATTTTGTCAAAAAATTTGTAAAGGATTTCTAACTTAAAAAAATATTCTAATTTTTTTGGCTTACATTCCAGTCCCCTCATCCAAGTGAAATTTAAACCTTAGTTTCAAGTGGTTAGGCTGGAATTTAAAACTATCAACCTATGATTAGAACCTACAATAGGTAACACAAAAATCAAGCTTAAAGGAATAGTAGTTTCTTTATTATTTTGGAATAATTAAAGATAACTACCCAAAATATGATTACATTTTACTTGTACATTTTATTTTCATAATAGCCATCTCTCTTATTTCACCAAAATTGATGCTGCTAGCTAGGGTAGCCACAAGTGCAAGATAAGATTAATCAGTAAGATGTCTTTAGTTCATAACATAGAACATCCCGTATTTTATTTAAAATTTTATATAATGTAAAGAGATTTTATTATTTACATTCCTCAAGGTGTCAAATAAGCTCGACCTTACTCTTTGTATGAATTACAATTTTTACAATGAGGGTAATAGTGTCATTTCAAATGCGTCTTGTTATGAAAAATATGTATAACAATGACATAATGATATGTCACTTTCAACTTAGTTTTGAAAACCTTTTGAATAATAGAAAATTAAAAGAAGGTGCCATGCAAAAATTCCTTTGTATAAATGAGGAAGAAAATATACTTCTACTAGTTAAATGTCGCACTATAATCTAAGTAGGCTTACATAATACAAGGTCTAAAAGTTCTTGGAAACATGATGTTTTTCCCCCATTTTTCTTCTACAAATATATCCATATCATCAAATCAATCCTCTCACAAATGGTTTACCAAAAAAAAAATCCTCTCACAAATGAAGTCAAGGTCTTTCACCTCTAAACACCTATTCTATAAAATAAATCACACTTTCATTGCCTTTACCCCAAATATATCTTCTCCCAAGACAGCCAACCAATTTAAACCCATTTTGACTCCCATTACACTACTTTATGTATTATTGCTAAAATTTAGCACTGACATTAATTGATATGATTCTAAATAAATCATATCTCCCCTTTCAAATCTATCTTTTGTCCCTATTTTTTCTATTAGCAGAAGATCTTTCACAAGTTTAGTCAAGAAATAAAGATAGATAGACCAACAGGTCTAGATAGGATGCAGTAGATATTTTTAATGAAGGTAATGAGAATGTAAAAGTTTCTATTTTTGTTTTTTTTTTTAATATTAATGAAAAGGAGAATGCATATAGCTCTAAGTGTATTACGTTAAAAGAAGTGTTTAATGATTCTAAACATGTTTTGTATATATCTGTAGTTGCACATTTTGTGAGAATATGTATTCATACCTTTGAATAAAAAATTAAGAGCCAAACCTGAAATAACCAAATATAGGTATAATTCTGGTTCCTTACAAATGAACCAATCTACTACAAATGACAACTATCATCCAAAAGGTTTGGAGAACCAACAAGATTGCACAATTTAATGTATTTCTCTAACAAGGACTAGTAGTCAACTCTAATGATGACTGATTAAGTTTAGAAACCTGTTTTGTGGCTTTTGGCAAGAATCCAAAAGACATCTTTAAATTTCACATCATCTCATGGAGCTAGTTTTGTTTGCTGTTTAAACATCTAGTTTGTTTTAATCTAGCAATGGAATCAAAGTATATCATGGAGTCTGCTTACCTAATCTAACTCTCTCACCATCTGTGCATTAAAATCAAAATGTCCATGGCTTCTGGTATGTTTTATATTTGTGTTAATTTCTTTTAGTTAGAAATCAATGCAAGATTATGTTCCATTCAGGATCAATTTTTTCATTTGTTTGTTTGTTTTGTTTTTTGTTTTTTGGTTTTTTTTTTTTGTTTTTTTTTTTTTTCACCAAACATGTTTTGCTAGCAGGTCAAACCCCATATACAAATTTATTCTCTAGAACTCAAGCAATGTGGTTAGTTGGACCCATTTAATCCATATTCTTGATTGCTTGGATTGAATGAATTGGTAGGGTGAGAAGCATTCTCCCTACAGATAAGTCTCAAATGAGGAGTAATTGGGAAACCCATAATGCATCTAACTCCATAAATTAAGATCAATCCCCAAAGCTGATGATCAAGAAGGTAAAACATTATCTAAATCAGCAGTGAAGAGTGGTATTTCCTCTGTTTTACAGTTTTTTTTTACTTCTATTGTTAATGAGCTGGAGATTGATGCTCTAAGAAAATTCCGTTTTAGGATTTGCTATTAATTTCTAGTGTTTTGCGTGTCATTTTTTTCTGCTGATGACCATGACATAGGTGGGAATTTTGACTTTGCTTCTTGTTGATGTTTATTATTATGTTTTTTTTATTCCTTGTTTCTTATATTCAAGGTGTATATTCTTTTTAATCTTTTCTTCTTAATACAAAGGATCTTTTATCAGAAAACAAAAGGTAAAAACATTAGTTTCATAATTAATTTGCTAACAAATGTACCTTTACCAGAACAAGTGAACATGAATGCCCAAATATTTAAAGAGTATTAGGTATTACCATCCCTGACAAAATTCATTTTTCTTTTATTGCAGAACAAGGAATCGATTGTTGTGTCGCCACCCCTGAAAAAGCAAAAGACTGAGGAATGCTCCGAGGAGTCTGGTTCGCCTGCAAACTGAGCTTTTCAAGTGTGTTTTGGAAATGGATTCCTAATAATAAGACATGTCGCATAAGACATCTGAACTTGTCTGGAGAAAATAATTTGTCTATGTAATATCAAAAAGTGATGCATGGTAGAATTATATGAAGAATAAGAGATAAATGGATTAATTATGGTCTCCTCATTATCAGTTTCATCTTCATCCAATGACTTAGTATTTTGAACCTAGATCCCACATTATGTTTTCAAAAGGTCAAACTCTTCTTGCCTAATGTTGGGTAGGATTTGGTTGTTCTAGTCATTGTTATTTATGTATCAGGATCAGATCGGTCGTATTGACTGTGACCAATATCGATAACTGATCGATATCATATCGGTGGTGTTGGAACAATGGAGGAAAATATAGCCTAGTAAACCCATATTGATATTTTGAAGAACAAAACGATTTGTGTGCATGGGCAGGTGAGAGTGTGAGTAATAACATGGAGAATAGGTCCGTCTCTAACACCAATCTTAACGAGCAATGCCATCTTTAATTTAAAAGCTCATAAGCTCTTGTTTAGAGCCTTGAAGAGATCGGCGTCTCATGAAACGGACAAGAAACATAATGTCAAGGAGGGTCACTTTGTTAAGAGTGGTGTTAGTATTAGTAAACAATATATTTTTAATTTAGCTATTTGAAAGATTGGAGGCCTAAATTTGGGTCTCAAGCAAACTGAAATGAAAAAGTTGACAAATACCTACACTCATATATTACAATGGCGCATGAGAAACTATCTGTTGGAGAGAGGACAATTTGGTCACTTAATCGTTTTTCAGCGAGTTCAATGGGTAGGGTTATGCGCAGCGGCAAATCTTGAAATCCTTCCGTGGTGGGTTGGCGAAGAGGAGAGCATACATAAGGGTATTATGGTAAATTCACCCTGTAATAAGGATAGTTTCGCCATTTAAAAAGAAATCCAATGACATCATCACTTAACTGCAAACACCTAACGAAATGGACTTAGTAGTCATAAATTCATATCATCAGGGATGGTCTGTGAAATTTTGAAAGTTTTTGAGGTAGCTGTTCATTTAGGCCTAAATGCAGTGGGTGTCCGTATAATTTATCAAAAAAATTTAAGATTAATTTCGTGAGCTTAAACTTGCATACTCTATTTTTTCTTGTCTACTTTAATTTGCTTATTTACCTTTCTAGAGGTTTCTTTTTTGTACTTTATTGAGTAAATTATTCCCCCTCCCCTCGATTATGCTCTAATGACAAACCCTTCCCCTGGGTTTTGAATAATGACTCTCCCCTCCCCTGGATTCTCAAGATTCTATCAACTGTGTCCATTTTGACTGACGGTATTAAACATGCAAATAAAAAGACAATAATACCCTCATCACTCTATTCAAGACCTGCAAGTCATCTCTCTCCCATTTCCACCATCTAAGAGGTCACAGTCTTGGATGTGCTGGTGGAGTTTGGCCACTTCGGCGTCAATGTCACTCTGCGTCCTGAGCTTATCGGTGGAGAGGTTAGCGTGGTGACAGTTTTTGGCTAGGTAGAGAGCATCGGTGAGGGTTTGGTATTTCCTCCATTAAAGACGAAATAAGTTGGTGTGAACCAGCGAATGCTCTGTTTTTTTTTTTTTTGAAATAACTCACCAAATTCTCTCCCTCCCAATCTGATTTATATCAATTGAATGCTTTCCCAAAATCGCATCTACCTTTGGAACTCACCATAAGCATCATGAGGCCTTGAAGTAGGATAATTTTCAACTGGATATGGGTACCTGCCCCCTTGAATCCATAGGTAAATTACTAAATTAGCCCCTGCAAAAGAAGGATTGCCAGACGAGCTGCTATGGTCAGAGTAATTGGGTTACGTGGTTGTAACCACCAAAGCCCGAAGCCGACATAGAAGAACGACCCATCCGCAAGGGAACAGGTCTTTCCTCAAGTGACCTGGATCTAATTGTTTGAGAACTAGAAGGAACCCCTTTTCTTGCCCTCGTCCTTAATCACTTTGTGCACAGCATCCACACCTTTTGCCAAGCATAGCCTATCTTTACCACTTACAATGATAAACTTCTCCTCCATTTTAATTTTGCATCCAATATCCTTTTCAATCTTCTGGATCACTTTCTCTGTGAAAAGTGCTTTTACAGGTTTTTCTGTAGCAGGGACCCCTTTCAAAGAAATCTTGAGACTTGCGATTGGCTCCAAGAGTGGTAGGGCAACCCTGAGTAAAGTGACCTGATTCTCCACATATTTTGCAGATCATTTCTTCTTCCATCCATTTCTTCCAGTTCCTCTCTGTAGCTTGTGATTTAGCATCCCATACCTTAGCCTCTCGGCTAGTAAAATCAATTGGGACAGCATTCGAGATGGGATTAGAAATAAAAATTAGGGTTTATCGATTGGGTTTACCTTCAGTTTAGCCGGATAGCATTTAGAAGAATATGGTCGGAGATAACCGCTAACATGTACGATGATGTTCTCTGCTTCCGCCGGAGTTCTTTGCTTCCGTCGGAGGAAGAAGACAACAGATAGGTGTTCGAACGACGAGAAGAAGAGAGAAGTTTTCTCTTTTCTTATTCGTCTTCTCTTGTTATTAGGGGTATTATTGGAATATTACAAATATAAGGGCAGTTTGGGGTTTAAATGAATATAATTAAAATGATGTCATCATTTAACAGTCCTTTTTAACGGAATAAGTACGGTTGATAGAATCTTGAGAATGCAGGGGAGGGGAGAGTCATTACTCAATACTCAGGAGAGGGGTTTGTCATTAGAACATAATCGAGGGGAGGGGAGAGTAATTTACTCTAATTTTTGTAAATATCGTCTTTTAGAGGTTTTATATCCACTCAGCCACTTTTAAAGAGCGTTAATGTAGGGTTTGGTGTTAACTATTCGGAAAACACTTTAGTATCGAACTATTGAAAACGCCTACAAGTTTGGAGAGAGCCAAGGAAAACTACTATAAAGGTTTGATTCCTATCTGAAAAGCCAATTTTTGGGAGCACTTGGAAGTGAATGTAAACAAGCTCTTTTTTTTTTAATGCTACAAAATCCACTACTGAACCATACATGGTTCTAAGTATCGGTATTGTATAGCCCGTATCGGTTTTGTTAGTTACCAATATCGATACCGATATCGTGTCGATACCATGCTGATACTATATCGGTAACACGGTACGAATAAGGGGTAAAATGGTCAAAAAACTCATTTTTAAAGAAAATTCAGGGATAATTTTGTCCGATATAGCCGATCCAGACCAATACCGTATCGGTTTTGCTTATTGCCAATGCCCGTGCCGATACCATGCACTAAAACCATGGAACCATAGGAAAGAATGAAGATAAAATAACAAAAAGGTCCTCCGGAAAGGAGGAGACCCACAAGCCCTCAAGGGGATAGGAAAGTGCCCACTTAGCAATACTGTGAGCATAACCATTTTTAGACTGATCAAAAGGAATTTCGCTGCTACACTTGTAGCAGGTATGTTCCTACTATAAGGCTGGCAGCTAACGAAATGGAATCTTTCACTTTCCTTTCGGGTTCATAAATACCCTCCTAGGTTTTAGTATTTTCTAAAATACTCTTTTAAGATCCTGTTTTCTTGGCTGCCAACCTTGTAGTAGGACCATTCTGCTACAAGTGTAGTAGCAAAAAAATTTTCGATCAAAACAAAATATAAAAAATCATCCAACTTGAGCCTTCGCATGCCTACTATTAATAATCAAAATAGCAAAGTGCATGATTCGTAATCTTGGATTGGGTTAGTCGGTCGAGACCGATCTAATACTAATCCAATGGTATGGCCAAAGGGTAAAAAGGTAATAAAATCAAATTTTGTTAAAAAGCATGGATAACTCTGTCCGATCCCCAGACCAATTTTGATCGCTCTGGATTGGTATCAGATCGGTTTTAGCCTTGAAAGATCCCGACCGATCCCAGGATTAAGAACCATGGCTGTGAGAGAGAGAGAGAGAGTATGGCTCCTGGAAAACTGACAAATTGTTTGATTCCAGTTCAAATAAATTTGATCAAAGAACTTGGTTTCCATTAAAATAAAAAAAAATAAAAAGATAGCTATTAGTGTCACAATTGTGTATGACGTTTCAACAATCACAAGTCTAATATGAGGTCTGTTTTCATGGTTTTTCATATCTAACCCTATTCAAAGTTGGGAGATTGCACAATAATGGTTTAAAGTAATTACACACATGCATAGACATCCATAGGAAATATATCAATACATCAAGGGTATTTTATTGAAGGGAGAAAGAACTCCACTCGATTGTGTGTCTTAGTTATTTTGCATTCGGCTAGCTCTGGGCACAGGTACACGCATGACCAGATGGTGTTGCTTTCCCCTTTATTGTATTAGACTCCAAAATCAACACATAATTAATTTAAACTATATCCTCTCTATTCAATCATCAAAATGGGGCTGAGGCTTGATTGTCTGGGCTTTGATACTATCTCTCTTTTTTGCCGGTTCTTCTATCTTCACTTTTGGTCTAATAAAACTGCTTCAATCTAGTTTTTTAGTTTTTTTATTATAACTTGTTACTTTATTTGGACATGTAGAAACAAATTATTGGTTGACTCCGCATAACCTAATCCTTCATGGATTATCCAAGTCGTCTCTCAATGGATTGTTGATCTCAAATTATATGAATTTGGATGTCACTCTCAGACTGATTGGGTGCATGATATTGTATTCCCCTTGACACCTTCTTTCTTTGTTTTACCTAGTTATGATTTTCCTATCTTAACCTGTGCAGGATTCAGTTCACCTGGACTGACAGAGGCTGGCTGGGCCTATCTCTTTTTGGTTGATGGCAAGTTTAGGTTTTTTGATGCAGGAAAGCTACTTTGTACGGATGACTTGGTCTCTTATATTTTTGTGATCCGTAAGGGTCTCGACTGTGCTGCCAGTATTGGGTTACAGATTAAGAAAATTTGGTGTGATAATCTGACGATCACGGAATCTTTTCCATCTCCAACTAAATGCCAATGGCCATGGCACTTGTTTCCTAAGTTACTTAAGCTTTCAAACCCAACTCAGAATGTATCTTTCAGGTTTAGTAGTCACATGTTTAGTGTAGTCAGTTGCCAAAAATTTGGCACAGAATGTTTGTACTAACAGCCACGTTTTTCTTCTTAACAAAAAAGAAAACAAAAAAACCAGCCACGTTTTTCCTTAAGTTTGGTATATATTTCTTTATTTCCATAAAAAAAAAATGGACTCATGATTTATCCACATGGCAGAGTAAATATCTTGTAAAATTTGAAAAAATAACATTAGAATTAGAAGAAAAAAAATTACTGAAATTCACCGAACAGCCCAAAATCAGATAGTTTCAAAACCACTCTCATTTTATTTGTTTTAACTACCGGTTCAATCCGGTTTTAAGACAATGAATAACAACACAGTATTTTGACTGGGCCCCACAACATTGACATTCCATCCCCTCCCTTTTCTATTGGACCCTACCTTTCAAGCGGGGCCCACATCCTCGTACGTCACTTTTCTTTTAGGGAAATTATCAGTGCCACCCCCTGAGTTACACTCTTATTTTAATGCAACCCCATTAAGTATCCAAATATCAAAACCAACCCAAAATCTAACGGGGTTAACACATAGTGTTGTTAAGTGGTGATGTCAGCAGGTAAATTTTTTTTAAAGACTATTATACCCTTCCAATTAAATGAAGGGGAACCAAATCATTTTCTTCCCTCAACCCAGTCAACCCAACATGTTTCCGACAACCACCATCGACGGTGGCAGCTGCTCTGATGCTGACGCAACGGTGGTGGCAGACGAGATGGTTAGTGGATCCTATCGGTCATCGGTGGTTTCCGCCACCGGTGAGGTTAGAGCAGGAGGAGAGAGGAGCTGTCGTCGGAGTGGCAGAAGTGGACGACAACAGCAAAGAAGACGGGTAGGAGGGTGAGGAAGCAGTGGCGAGGGATTTCTCAACAGAGATCTAAGGTCGCTGGGCTGCCGAAGAACCCGCAGTTGTTGACGCAGAGATGGTGTCCTTCTGGAGCTTCCCATTTGTGCTCTTCCACCGTACTCTCTTTCCAAGAGCATATTTGTTCTCCAAATGGATTGTTTGATTAAAATCTGCAAAGGAATCTCTGCAATAAAACCCCAAAAAAAAAAAAGGAAATGGGAAGCTACCGGAGAAGAACTCTGATCGGTAGGGTTTAGATTCAACCCTAATTGATAACAGCCCGATGAGATTCTCAGATGCTCCTTCGACTATCTCACCATGGCTGCTCCAGTCCTGCAGAAATCCAAGGCCCCTCTGTGCATGATGCAGAGACCCTTCCTTTGCAGGTATTGCATGCCGGACCCCATGTCTTCCTCCATCAGCTTCGCCACCTGGTGCTCAGTTATATTTCAAAATGCCGTTAATTATTGGGTTTCTTTCTGGTGATGTCTGAAGAATCCTTTTCTGTAAATTCAGGGAATTTTCTGTGTTTGATTTTTCAAATCTCTCTCTTAATTTGAGCTTTGATGCCTCCAGGTTGTGCAGAGTGAGCCATTCGCAAGAAAAATCCAGAGCTCTTCACTGGAATTTTGCCACATATTGTGTAGGTTGCAGCAGTCATCTCCACCTAATTCCCATTTAACCAATGTTCAGGTACTTCAGAAGTGGGCATGTTCTTGCTACAAATTAGTTGTAGGAAGAATGTGAACAGAGCGGAACAGAAAAGGAAAACGACGAACAGAAACCAGATCTGGAAACTGGTTCAAAAAAAAAAAAGAGTCAAAGAGGAGAGGGACGCAAAACCGGAAAAATCCTCACCGGAGCATCAGTCCCCGACTCCCCCATTAGATTTTGGGTTCATAAAATTTTAGTCATTTCTGCAATTTCTCCATAAAATTTTTCAAAACTAGGGTACTTTAGTCATTTGCATTTTACACAGTTAATCCTGTTAGATTTTGGGTTGGTTTTGATATTTGGGTACTTAATGGGGTTGCATTAAACTAAAAGTGTAACTTAAAGGGTGGCGCTGATAATTTCCATTCTTTTATTCACTCTTTTGTTCTCAAATCAATCGTGAGTCTCACGGAAAATTATCGCTCCTCACTTGGCGTCAATCGTACTACAATAGGGACGTGGCCTACCTACTCCTCAGTCACGGCCTTCGTCTCTTTCTTCAGATCGTCTTAGGCGTTCCTCTGAGGCAGCCGACCATTGCAAGGGAAAGAATCCATAGTATCCCAGATAGCCTTTGGCATTCCTCTGTGAGAACCGACTGCTGCACGGGAGAGAACCCATGGTGACTGCAATCCACAGTGGCTACATCAAATTCCCGTTCTAATTGATGTAAGCAGACTAAAGAGAGAAGTATCAGAGCGAGGAAATGGTGGAGGAGAGCCAAGAAGAATATCTACCATCACTTGTCTTTAGATGGGACGTTTTTCTGAGTTTCAGAGGCGCAGATACTCGCCATAACTTTACTGACAGCTTATACAAAGAGCTCGAACTCAACAATATACGGACCTTTATCGACGATGAGGGTTTGGAGGGAGGAGAGTCAGGAGACGATCTTTCCCCGAGCCTGTCGACGGCGATCAAGGAATCGGCGTCATACATCGCAGTTATTTCGGAGAACTATGCGTCATCGAGGGAGTCAGGCTCGTCGAGGTGGTGTCTGGAAGAACTCGCACAGATTTTGGAAACCAAGCGTCGGTTGCTTCCGGTGTTCTACAAAGTAGATCCTTCTGACGTTCGTAGGCAGAAGGGCCCCTTTGAAGATGACTTCTTATGCCACGAGCGACGTCATGGGGAGGAAAAGGTCCGGAGATGGAGATGCGCTATGGAAGAAGCTGGGGGCAAGAAGGGTTGGGATTCCAGTACCTGGTATTCTCCTTGCTTTCTTTCTCCCTCCCCAGTCCCCCCCCCCCCCCCAACCTCGCCTGTGCCTTTTTTTTGTTTTTGTTTTTGTTTTTGGTTTTTTATTTTTAATTTTTTTTTTTTTTTTTTTATCATTTTTGGCTCGTAGTTCTGTGGGATTACGCGCGCATTTTGTTTGTATCTGTAGTATCATCATCAAACATTTGTTACATTTAAATTTTAAATACAAACCTGTTATCATCATCATTGTATTTAAATGTAAAGATGATTGACTCACCTTATTCTGGATTAAAATCCTCTCCAAATCCTTGATCGCCGAGTGCGATGCAGTTCAGGGTTGAGAGGTTGACACGTGGATTGGGCTCCTCTCCTTGTAGGGCATTGCCCAATGAGTGTCCAATGAGACATCCAACGGCTGGGCTGTGCCACACACATCCCGGCGTGTGCCCAGTCAGCCATCGGGATCTTTGCACCACAACACAACCGTTGGATGCCTCATTGGGCATTCATTGGGTGATGCCCTCCAAGGAGAGAAGCTGAACCCTCGATACGTGACAGATGCAACATCCAACTGTCTGAATTTGATTGAGTCAGTTTTTTTTTTCCTCGTCTTCTCAAGCTCGGCACCATTGGATGTCACGCCTGCCAGGTGTCGAGCTCTTAGTCTCGAACTGCACCGCACTGCACTTTTAGGGAATTGGAGAGGATTTTTTCCCCCTTATTTAAGCAATGGCTATGTTATCAAGGCGGTTTCGTCCAACATTGTTTGTATTGCCAATATAGATGGGGCTTGAGAGCTAGCCATGGCATGGGGTGGTGCTTAATGACATTTTTTGAACTAAATTGTAACGAGTATGATTTTTCGGGGGTATCATGTCTCCTCCTGGGAATCCCTAAAGAGCATAAAAGTTACCTTGTAGGAGAGTGACAGGTTGTCAAAGAGTGTTGCCTTTGGTTGTCTGCCCCTACTTTAGTCCCCTAGGGCCCATTATCCTGCTACACACTTCCTTGGTGATCCCCTTTAGAGAGCTAGGCTGTAATGTTTTGCTTAAGTTAATGAAAGTGTTATGATTTCCTTCTATTTGCATGTCTTTGTTTTGCTTCCCTTCTTTCTCTTTTGTGGCATGTTTAGGCTTACTCCTAGCCACCGTGTGCTAGCGAGTGTCGCACAGACACCCAATTGAGTAATTCTGTGACAATGCGGGGCGCAAGGTCTGAGGAGAGCTGATGTAGTGAGCGCACTCCATGGCTTGGAATAGAGGTTTATTCCCACGTGAGTCCTTGGGGTTATAACTTGAAAGGGCCTCTCCACTTTGAAACTTAGGTCTCTATCACAACCATAAATATAGGTATTAGTAGTGGTGTCTGAATCGTTCTTGATTGATACCGATCCGACGTAATTTCAAAACTGATCCACTTTTTGGCCAAAGCACCTAATCCATATCGGGCTGGCAATACTGATACTTAGAACCATGACCATACCTTCCCCTTCCAACATTTTGTTTATACTTCATTCTTCTCTTCCCACTAGGTTCCCCTCCTGGTGTAAAATGCCTCAAGATTAGTATCCGTGATGTAGATCACAAGTCCATATGCACCCACAAGAAACAAGCCCCAAAACCAGCCCAACAAGGTTGTGGATTCGACTGTTGTGAGAGGCAGCCTGGTATGATGATGTGGCAAGTTTCTGTTGGTTCGATGGCGCATCACCTAAGGCAGCCTCAGCCCAGAGAGACGCATGAAGAAGAAAAGAGACCAAGATAGAAATTTAAAAAAAAGAAGGAAATATTGTTCACATGAACAGTATCCGAGTTATTGTTCACGTGAACAATGATTTGGAGCGGATATGGACAGACTAGTGGAGACTGGCTACAACTTGAAGACTTTATTTAGTTTTTATTTTTATTATGCCTAGTTTCTAATTCAGTCATTATTGTGTTTCTAATTTTGTTCCTTGCATGTTGGCTGAACTATAAAGCCTAGTTTTTATTTTCATTAGGTTTCAATTTTTTTTTAAAAGTTGCTATTTCTTTTAAGAGTTTTCATTTCTTAAGTTTCTAATTTTGTAAGCTGGCCTATTCCATTAAATAGGCAGCTCCTCTTGTAATAGAAACAGAATTGGAGAATAGAATTTGTGGCCTAGCTTGCCATCGATTATGGGAGAAATTTCATGTTTCAACAGTTGGGATAGCTGTGAGTGAGAGTCCCAGACTGAGAGAGCCATTCCCCTACCTCCTTTCTCTTCTATATCCGTTTCTTATTCTTCTTCTTATCCTTTTATGTTCTTCTTCATATGTAATAGAAAAGTAGCAATAAAAAAAAGAGTTGCAGTTTTTAATTTGTTCTTTTCGTTGTATCAATCCTGGCTGCAATAGATCTCCCGCTGGTTTCCCTGGTTCGAGGTCGACTTTTGCATTAATCCGTGTTTATAACTTTAAGAGTGTTAAATACTGATATTAAACCTTTCCTTTCTCCACAGTGAAGTGAGGAAGCATGTAAAACTGTACCATCACAGGGGCAGAAAACAACTGCACGATATTGTATTTAATTTCCTTTCATTTACTGTCATTTCCATTAACTACGTGCTGATGTTAATTGACAGGAAGGAGGACATACAGTTGATTCGAGACATTGTTAAGAAGGTATTGCCTAAAGTGAATAACAGCCCCCTGGGTGTGGCTAAATATCCGGTTGGTATCAATTTGCGTGTAGCAGAGATAGTGGGGCTGTTAGACATGAAATCCCATGATGTCCGAGTTGTTGGATTACATGGAATGGGTGGGGTTGGCAAGACCACCCTAGCTAAGGCTGTTTACAATCGGATTGCTGCTCACTTTAACTATCGCTACTTTGTTCCAAATATTAGAGATGCTTCGAGAACACATAATGGTTTGGTTTCCCTTAAACAGAAACTTAACCATGAACTTAATAAAGAGTACAGTGGAGGTGAGGTTGTTACAGGAGTGAATAATATTTCTGAGAAGCGAGTCCTTATTGTTCTTGATGATGTTGATGATGTAGAGCAACTTCATGCTCTAGTTGGTAACAGTGGTAGGGTTTATAGTGGATGTAGGATCATTATCACCACAAGAAATAAAAGAGTTCTAAGTGAAGACTTTGCGAACTTTGTCTATGAGGTGAAAGAATTAAGCTCCTCTGAGTCGCTTCAACTCTTCAGTTATCATGCATTTGGAAGAGGAAAACCGGCGGAAAATTTCTTGCATCTCTCTAATCAAATTGTATCCCTCACAGGAAGACTACCTTTGGCTTTAGAAGTATTTGGTGCTTCAATGTTCAATAAGAAAAAGGAGGAGGAGTGGGAAGCCGCACTGGAGAAGTTGAGAAATATTCAACCAGCTAATGTTCAAGAAGTGTTGAAGATAAGTTATGATGCGCTAGACGAAGAAGAGAGATGTATATTCCTTGACACTGCATGTTTCTTTGTCTCAAATGGTATGGAGATAGAAAGTGCTATTGATATATTTAAGGGTTGTGGTTTCAATGCCGAGGAGACAATCAAAGACCTCAAAGAAAAATCTCTTATTAAGATTTTGGATGACAATACCTTATGGATGCACGATCAACTTAGAGATATGGGACAGGCAATAGTTCGACAAGAAGACCTTACAAATCCCGGAAAGCGTAGTAGATTGTGGGATCATGATGATGTAATGGCTGTTCTGGATTCTGAAAAGGTATGCATGATAACACCTTTTTTTTCTTATCTTGTGTTGACAAAATCCTCTATTGAAACTTCAGTAAAGAAGCTGAACCAATCAGGGTCTGATTAAACTACCAAGCAAACATATGACAAGGGTATTTGGGCTGCTACATAAGCCAAAGGAGGATGGTTAGCAATCATGTGACAATCAAAATATACCCTTATTTCCTGGACTGGCTTCCTTATAGTTTGTATAGAGTTCATTCTCAACATGATAAATTTTTTATTAGCTTTCACCATTGCACTCCCAGTTTTTAAACTTTACCAAGACCTATAAAATTTCAAAGGGAAATCCACCATCATCCCTAGAAATTTCATTGAGCATTTTATACTGTTATGATTGCTGAGACCACTTATATAACTTTCCCAATATTGTTATCAAAGCATTCCGAGGAGAGTAACACTGTGCTATCAATTGGTTGAATTTGGAAACAAATCTCTCAAAAGATGTGTTTATCCTTGATCTAAGTCCTGATTCCATCATAACTAGTCTCAGAGGAAACATCCTCTGCTTCTGTAGCTGATCAATGAACTAATGCTGTTTATGTTAGGTGGGCGTTTATGTAAAAGATATGAACATAAAACAGTTCTTGCTAGTTATATAACCACTTGACATTTGTGAAGGTGGTTTAGCAGCTAACTCATGTGTCTCATAACTGTTTCAGAAGTAAGGACCCAGAATTCCTTTGTTTTTTATTTGAAAATACCCCTCAGAGGCAGATTTATCTAACACAGAGGTTAATATTTGACAGAAGTAATTGGACTATTAATATACAATGAAAAAAAGCAAGATGAACTTAGATGGTAAGTGGAAAACATGCAATTAGGTAGAAATTTTTGGGATCCTTCCTAACTCAAATAAATTAATTGTTGTCTTCTATTTTTGGTTGCTCAACTACCCTCCACCCTCAAATCCTTTCCCCTATTTCATTTGGACGTTGTTGCCAGTAGCTGACCCTAGCCATTACTTGTTACTGATAACAGTCTCTGTCCTCCTCGATAATTAGTTGACGGCGAGCATTCTAGTGCTTTCATTTAGCCAGGTGATGAGCCTTGTGGATGTGGTTGTAGATAAGCTTGCTGTACAAGCTGTAGATAGCCGATAGCATGCCTTTGATTGTGTGGACCCATCTAAGAGAATTTACTTTTTTTCATCTTCTCTTCCCATGGCCAATATTTCTGTTAAGTTTTCTGAAGCTTTTCTTATATGGTTGACTTTAGGGTACAGGAGTGATTCAAGGCATCATCCTTGACTTTGGAGATATTTCAGAATCTAAAAAACTTGCTAAGATCAGCAACCCAACATATTCCATTATTTCATGCTTGAAGGAAATCCTTGAGAACATTCTTGATTTTAATCGACAGAAAGAGAAAGAGACCAAGCTGTGCACTGTGCCATTTCAACCAATGGTTAATCTGAGACTGCTTCAAATCAATCATGCGAAATTGGAGGGAACCTTTAAACATTTTCCTCCTGATCTGAAATGGCTACAATGGAAAGGATGTCCTTTGGAAGTTCTTCCTTCTGACTTTTGTCTTTGGAAACTTGCTGTCCTCGATCTTTCCAAGAGCAAGATCAAACAAGTATGGAATCAAAGACCATGGTGGGGCCGGTACCAGGTAAGTTTCACTAATCAAATCAAACATTGGTTCTTAAATTTCATTGTTTATAGTGCTGTTATTAGAGTTTACTGCTTTTGAGGAGCATGGTTGCACTAGTGAACCTGATAGGTGAACACAAATGCTACAAAACATGCAAAAAAATAATAATAATAATAATGAGGTTGACAGCTCCTCTGTCGCCTCTTCTGATGAGATCCTGGTAACTATGCCTCGTGTAGTTAGTGTGGATTCAGGTTAGGAAATTCCAGCCTTCCTCTTCTCCCTACCTCAACATGGTTTCAACAGCAAGACAGAGGCACCATATTAGGTTCTCCCCGCATTATCTGCAATCAACAGATTGGAAACTTGATGTTGTGTTTCCCAGTTCATATTGTTAACTTTTTTTTTTTTGTGGTTGTTTTTGCATGTTTCATTGGGGTCATCCTCTTTTGCTAGCCTGTTTGGTTGTTGTGTTGTTCTTTTCTTCTTCTTCTAATATATTTTTTCATTCACAACCCAAAAAAAAAAAAAAAGTCTGTTCCCACTCAGAGTTGGGAAAATGCACAGTAATGTCTAGAGTATCGGTACACATGTATGGACATACACGGGGTGTGTGTGAATACAATCTGGAGTAGTTGATTGAATTAAATATTTTAAATTTGACATGTGGTTAATCTAGACCATGTCCTCTTTATCCAATGGTTGGAATGGACATGTCATCTATCGATATGGCAGCATAGATGCCTTGTGGCATTTGGAAAAATAGCAATAATTCACCTATTTTTTTAATATGCTGGGTTTTGCTTGGTGTAACCAAGCACCAGTTACCCTTACCATGTAATAAGGGAATTTTTTGGTATTCTAAATTGTGAGACTGATATCAGGTCATAATGAATTTTGTCTTTTCCTTGGTGACAATTTGGTGTACACCAGGATTCTGTTGCAGAGATTATTCTCTTTTTTTTTATTTGTTTCCTCTGGGAGCTACTTTATGTTGATCCGATTGCACTGTCTTGCTGGTTTGCTTGGTTTCCTTTGTCAATTCTTCCCACTGTACATATCTGTCTTGCGTCAAGCTTGTTATTTCTTCTCTTACAGCAGAAGATTTTGTTATATTGAACAGATGACTGAGGAGCTTCAGGTTCTGAATCTCTATGGTTGCTATAACTTAACTGCTACACCTGATTTCTCTGAGCACTCAAAATTGGTAAAACTTATTCTTGAAGGTTGTACTGAACTGAGACATATCCATAAATCGATTGGGTATCTTAGCAAGTTACGTCACTTTAACCTGAGGAGATGTGAGAATCTGGAGGTGTTTCCAAATGAAATTACCAGGTTGAGGAAGCTGGAAACCCTTATAGTCTCTAGTTGCTACAGGCTGACAAAATTACCCGATGACTGGAGGCCCATGAAGTCTTTAACTGAGCTTCTACTTGATAATACTGCCATAGTAAAACTACCTGATTCTATATTCCATCTTGAGAAAATTGAGAGGCTTGATCTCAAAGGATGCTTGTCATTGAAGCAACTACCCATCTCCATCGGAAAATTACCCTCTCTAAGAGAGCTTACTCTTGATGGTTCTGCTTTGGAAGAAATTCCTGAATCCATAGGATCATTGAAAAATCTCGAAATACTAAGTTTGGCGAGCTGTAAATCAATCACTGCAATTCCTGATTGCTTCCACAACCTGGCATCCCTACTGGAACTTTTTCTTAATGATATTTCAATCGAAGAACTGCCAGATTCCATTGGCTGTCTTTCCCATTTGGAGCACTTGTCAGTGAGTCGTTGCAGGTTCCTTAGCAAATTGCCTGCTTCCATTGGATTATTAGCATCTTTGGTTGAACTTCATCTGGATATGACACCAATCAAAGAACTGCCAAATCAGATTGGAGACTTGAACATGCTTCAGAAACTTATAATGATTGATTGTAAATTGCTTGCCTGTTTACCAAATTCAATTGGAAAGATGTCAAATCTAACCACTTTGATTCTACAAAATTGCATCTTAACAGAATTGCCAGAGTCCATATGTTTATTGGAGAAGCTTGAAGTTTTGAAAGTCAACAAGTGTAAACAACTCAGCCGACTTCCAGATTCAATTGGAAAACTAAGCAATCTGTGCCGGCTTCAAATGAAGGAAACTGCTGTAGCAGTACTCCCTGAAGATTTTGGGATGCTTTCAAACTTAAGGATGTTGAGAATGGCAAAAATGCCGTGTTATGAACGACCTCAAAATGTTGAAGCCCAAACAGAAGAAGGCCACCATAAGTCCATGGTTCTTCCTGCTTCTTTCTCAAATCTCTCTTTACTATATGAGTTTGATGCTTGTTACTGCAAAATATCTGGGGCAATTTCTGATGGCTTTGAGAATCTGTCATCATTACAGACCCTGAAACTAGGCCACAACAATATCTGCAGCCTTCCATCTAGCCTGATGGGGCTTTCTGTTCTCACAAAACTTTCTTTACCGTATTGTGCAGAGCTCAAATCTCTTCCTCCACTTCCTTCCAGTTTGGTTTGTGTGGATGTTACAAATTGCACTGCACTGGAAACTATTTCTGATCTATCAAACTTGGAGAGTTTAGAAGAGTTGTGCCTTGCAAATTGCCAGAAAGTAGTGGATATTCCAGGCGTTGAATGTTTGAAATCCTTAAGAAGGTTGTACATGAGTGGTTGCACCACATGTCATGCAGTCGTAAAGAGAAGTCTCTCCAAGGTAACTCTTTGTCATGGCTAACATTTCCAAATTATGTATTTCTGGCTGAGTCCAATCTTGTTCGACAACCTCAAAATAGTTAGGAATCATGTGTATGTTTGCGGGTCTCAAATGCATGTACATAAAAATCCATGGGCAAAAGGTTGTGCTTCTAATGAGATTTGTCCAATTGCAGGTTACTCTGAAGCAGATGCAATACTTGAGCACTCCAGGAAGTGAAATCCCAAGCTGGTTTGTTCCTGAAGTGCTGAGCTTTTCAAGCCTCAAGAACCGCAGGATCAAGGGTATAGTTATATGTGTTGTTATATCTCTTGACCAACAGATACAGAGACCGGATTCCCCTGGAATAGTGGACATTCGCGTAGAAATCCTTGATAACAGTCTCAGACAAAAGTTCTGTTCCACATTTTACTTGCCTGGAGTTCCAGAGACTAACGAAGATCAATTTTATTTCTGTCGGTATGCGGAATGGCATCCACTAGTTTTTTTCCTCCATGATGGCTATAAAATGCAGGTGACACGGCAGAACCCACCAATTTTTACAGGACTTGAACTGAAGAAGTATGGGATCCATCTAGTTTTTGAAGATGATGATGACTACAATGGTGATGAAGAATCATTGGATGAAACCCAACTCTCTCTTTCAGAGAAACTGGTGAAGTTTTTCAGCTCCTTGTAATTGGTTTAAAGCCTTGAGGTCGAATTCTTGTGAATTAGAGATGGAGCAATTGAAGCAGGAAATGGTACCCTCAAACCTTGGAAATCTTTCCTTCTCCTTCCCCTGTTCCTGTTGGCCATTGCTCTAATGTGCTTTCTATATTAGATTGTGTTGCTTTGTTTTCCCTCCACTATTCTTCTGAAAGGACCATACTGAATATTTAGTATTTAGCTAATGAGGCACATGGGGAATTAATGTTCTACCCTTTGGCTCGTACTAGGAATTTGACAACCAAACTTGCTGCAAATTTTCTAAGCGTCTCTAGTTCTTTAGAAGTTTAAAATTCTGCTTCATCTAATAAAATGTTTTACAATTATTATGAAAGACTAAAGTCCATCCAAAATTTCAACTGCTGACTTGGAAATTGATGAATGGGGATGTTACTACTAGGGGTGATTTGAAGCGTTTTCGGGGCTAGCATAGTCTAATATTTGGTATCCAACCGGTTTCGTGGTGTTGACTAAGAGTGGAGTGAGCTAGATCCAATGTTTGTAAGTGATTATTAGCGTAATATTGGATCATATTTAACACACCGTAATGGTGTAGACCTAAGGCATTAGAATTTGAAAAAATTTTAATTACAGAGAAAAAATACAGAAACTAATCATTATTTTTGCCATATTATGATGTTCTTTTCTTTATTTTTTTTTCACCTTCCAAACGTACTCTAAAGATGCAAACAAAGTTAAGTGAGGATGTAGAGACGTAAAGGAAGCCTGTCGATTTATGATGGACTGGATAGGGAATTGCAGGAGATGATTTTTCAGAAAAAGAGCCACTGAAAGAGAAACCATTCGATTTTGGATTCGGCAATATTGCCCACACTACACCCAATCTCAAATGTTCTCACATTTTAGTGTTCTAATAGGGGGTGGAAATGACCACCCTACCCCTACCCGAACACACTACCCAGGTGGGGTCCACCCCCTATTAGAGGGATTGGGGGAAATGGACTGGGTAGGGAATTGTAGGGGATAATTTTCTTGAAAACCAATGCGCTGGCTTGATTCTGGGAAATTTATCTGCTCCATTCCTGCCTGATCCATTTACCCAAGTCACTCTAATGGGGGATGGACCCCACCCAAGCTGTGTGTTTAGGCAGGGGGAGGGTGGTCATTTCTACCCTCTATTAGAACACTAAAATGTGAACATTTGAGATTGGGTGTAGTGTGGGTAATATTGCCGAATCCATCACAAATCGAATGTTTTCGCTTTCAGTGGCTCTTTTTTCTGAAAAATTATCTGTTGCAATTCCCAGCCCGATCCAAATTCCTAGTGCCTATAATAAGAGGGGGTGGATCCCAACCGGGCAAGAGTGGAATGGTTATTGTGCCCCATTGTTAGGAGAACTGGACCGGGTAGGGAATTGGAGAATGGATCAACTACACGTACCAACAGGTGAAATTACACCTCAAAGCTAATCACATTTTAATTTTGTTTCCATAAAAACCCCTCCTCCCCTTGTAAAATGGAATTTTTATCCTATGTAGTTACTGCACGGTGCAGTAACAGGAGTGGATAACGATTCTGTAAAACGTACATCTAAAAGCTAATCACTGCACATGGCATCTGTAGCCGCTGCCTGATGCAGCACTACACCGTGCAGTAACAAGAGAGGATAACGATTCTATAAAACGTACTTCTAAAAACTAATCACATTTTTATTTTGTTTCCATAAAAACCTTTCCTCCCCTTGTAAATGGCAAAATTACGTCAGGTAATTGGCTCACACATGTACGCTCACCTATTGGTACGTGGAGGAGAACCGAACTCGGGAATTGCAGGGGATAAAGATTTCCCTTTCTCTAGTTTCAATTTTCACTTCCTTTATGAGAGTCCATGAGTCTTCATGAGTCATAACTCCTCAGTCACGGCTATCGTGTCTTTCTTCAGAGCGTCTTTGGCTTTTCTCTGTGAAGCAACCGTCTACTGCAGGGGAGAGAATCCATAGTGTCTTTACTGTCTTTGAGCCAGACTAAATTCCCATTTTATTTGATGTAAGCAGAGTGAAGGGAGAAGTATCAGAGCGGGGAAATGGTGGAGGAGATCCAAGAAGAATATTTTCCATCACTCGTCTTCCGATGGGACGTGTTTCTGAGTTTCAGAGGCTTCGATACTCGCCATAACTTTACTAACAGCTTATACAAAGAGCTCGTACGGAACAACATCCGGACCTTTCTCGACGATGAGGGTATGGATGGAGGAGACGATCTTGCCCCGAGCCTGTCGGCGGCGATCAAGGAATCAGCGGCATACATCGCAATCATTTCGGTGAACTACGCGTCGTCGAGGTGGTGTCTGGAAGAACTCGCACAGATTTTGGAAAGCAAGCGTCGGTTGTTTCCGGTGTTCTACAAGGTGAATCGTTCTGACGTCCGCAGGCAGAAGGGCCCCTTTGAAGATCACTTCCTACACCACGAGCAACGTTATGGGAAAGAAAAGGTCCGTAAATGGAGAAGAGCTATGGAAGAAGCTGGGGGCAAGAAGGGTTGGGATTCCAGTACCTGGTATTCTCCTTACTTTCCTTTATCCTGCTTTCCGTTATCCTTCTCCAGTCTCCCCCACCCTTTCGTGTGCCTTTCATGTAATACTGTAATTGAGTAATCAAAACAGTACCACACATAATCGAAAGGATAGCCGTACACGTACATAATCCACCTCAAAGCTTATTTCCAATAAAATAAGCCCATTCTGGTGATTTAACTGCATCAACGTTTTTTCTTTTCATTTTTGGCTCGTGGTTTTGTGTGATTACGCGAGCATTAGACAATGTCAACCTGTTATATCATTAAAGCCGAGAGGGGGGGGGGGGGGAGGAGGAGTTGATGCAGTGAGCTTGCTCCATGGCCTAGAATGGTGAGTGCATGTGGTTGTTGAACACATAACCTTAGAAGGGCTTTCTTATATCTATGGCATCAGTGTCTGTATCGTTCTTGGCTGATACCGATTGAATGTAATTCAAAACTGATTCACTTTTTGGTTGATACACCCAATCCGGATTGGATGTAATTCAAAACTGGTTCACTTTTTGGTTGATGCACCCAATCCGTATCTGTATTGATTACACCTTCCCCTTCCAAGTTCATAATTCAGTATCCTCTTGCCACAGGGTTCCTCTCCTATTATAAAGTGCCCCAGGATTAATATCCATGCTTAGAAGAAACACATCTCCATTTGCAATTAAGACCGCTCGTTATTGGTTTGAATGCTGAACTACTTTTAAGAGTGTTATATACTGATATAAAATCTTTCCTTTCTCCACAGGAAGTTAGGATGCATGTAAAATTGTAACATCACATGGGCAGAATACCACTGCACCAAATTGTATTTGATTTCCTGTCATTTAATTTTATTTACATTAACTATGTGCTGATGTTAACTGACAGGAAGGAGGACTTACAGTTGATTCGAGACATAGTTAAGAAGATTTTGCCTAAAGTGAATAACAGTCCCCTGGGTGTGGCTAAATATCCTGTTGGTATCAATTTGCATGTATCAGAGCTAGTGGAGCTGTTAGACATGAAATCCAATGATGTCCGAGTTGTTGGATTTCATGGGATGGGCGGGGTTGGCAAGACCACCCTGGCTAAGGCTGTTTACAATCGGATTACTGTTCACTTTAACTGTCGCTGCTTCATTCCAAATGTTAGAGACGCTTCGAGAAAACATAATGGTTTGGTTTCCCTTAAAGAGAAACTTAATCATGAACTTAATAAAGAGCACAGTGGAGGTGAGGTTATTACAGCTATCAATAATATTTTTGAGAAGCGAGTTCTTATTGTTCTTGATGATGTAGATGATGTAGAGCAACTTCATGCTCTAGTTGGTAATAGTGGTTGGCTTTATAAAGGAAGTAGGATCATTATCACAACAAGAAATAAAGAAGTTCTAAGGGAGGAGTTTGTGAACTTTGTCTATGAGGTGAAAGAATTAAGTTCCTCTGAGTCACTTCAACTCTTCAGTTATCATGCATTTGGAAGAGGAACACCGGTGGAAAATTTCTTGCATCTCTCTGAGCAAATTGTATCCCTCACAGGAAGACTACCTTTGGCTTTAGAAGTATTTGGTGCTTCAATGTTCAATAGGAAAAAGGAGAAGGAGTGGGAAGCTGCACTGGAAAAGTTGAGAAATATTCAACCAGCTAATATTCAAGAAGTGTTAAAGATAAGTTACGATGGGCTAGATGAAGAAGCGAGATGTATATTCCTTGACATTGCATGTTTCTTTGTCTCAAAAGGTATGGAGATAGAAAGTGCTATTGATATATTTAAGGGCTGTGGTTTCAATGCTGAGGAGACAATCAAAGACCTCACAGAAAAATCTCTTATCAAGATTTTGGATGACAATACCTTGTGGATGCACGATCAACTTAGAGATATGGGACAGACAATAGCTCGACAAGAAGACTTTACAAATCCTGGTAAACGTAGTAGATTGTGGGATCGTGATGATGTAATGGCTGTTTTGGATTCTAAAAAGGTATGCATGATAACAATTTTTTTTTCTTAACTTGTGTTGACAAAATTCTCTATTGAAACTTCAGTAACAAAGATGAACCAATCAGGGTCTGATTAAACTACTAAGCAAAAATATGGCAAGGATATTTGGGCTGCCACAGTACTACAGAAGCCAAAGGAGGATGGTTAGCAATTATGTGATAATCAAAATATACACTTATCTCCTGGACGGGCTTCCCGATGGTTTTGTAAATAGTTCATTCTCAACATGATAAATTTTTAACTTAGCTTTCACCATCACCCCTAGAAACTTCATTGAGCATTCCAAACTGATATGATTGCTGAGACCACTTACGCAACTTTCCCAATATCGTTATTAGTGCATTCCGAGGGAGAGTAACACTGTGCCATCAATTGGCTGAATTTGGAACTACAAATCTCTCAAAGATGTGTCTTTCCTTGATCTAATTCCTGATTCCATCGTAAATATTGTCTCCGAGGAAACATCATCTGCTTCTGTAGCTGATCAATGAACCAATGATGTTTATGTTAGACGGGTGTTTATGTAAACAATATGAACATAAAACAGTCCTTGCTACTTATATAACCACTTGACATTTGTGTAGGTGGTTTAGCAGCTAACTCATGTGTCTCATACTGTTTCAGAAGTAACGACTGCAGAATTCCTTCTTTTTTTATTAGAAAATCCCTCAGAGGCGGATATTTGACAAAAGTAATTGGACTATTAATGTAAAATAATAATAATAAAAAAAAAAGCATAATGAGCTTAGAAGGTAACTGGAAAACATGCAAGCAGGTAGAAATTTTTGGGATCCCTCCTAACTCAAATAAATTAAATTGATGCCTTCTTCTATTTTTGGTTGCTCGGCTGCCCTCCACCCTCGAATCCTTCCCCCTATTTCATTACGACGTTGTTGCCACTTGGTGACCATAGCCATTACTTGTTATACTGATAACAATCTCTGTCCTCCATGATAATTAGTTGAAGGCAACATTCTAGTGCTTTCATTTAGCTAGGTGATGAGCCTTGTGGATGTGATTGTGCATAAGCTGGCTGTACAAGCTGAAGATAGGCGATAGCATGCATTTGATTGTGTGGACCCATCTAAAAGGATTTACTGTTTTTTAATCTTCTCTTACCATGGCCAATACTTCTGTTCTCAGTTTTCTGAAGTTTTTCTTGTATGATTGGTTTTAGGGTACAGGAGTTACTCAAGGCATCATCCTTGACTTTGGAGGTATTTCAGAATCTAGAGAACTTGCTAAGATCAGCAACCCAACATATTCCATTATTACATGCTTGAAGGCAATCCTTGAGAACATTCTTGATTTTAAACGACAGAAAGATAAAGAGGTCAAGCTGTGCACTGTACCATTTCAACCAATGGTTAACCTTAGACTGCTTCAGATCAATCATGTGAAATTGGAGGGATCCTTGAAACATTTCCCTCCTGATCTGAAATGGCTACAATGGAAAGGATGTCCTTTGGAAGTTCTTCCTTCTGACTTTTGTCCACGGAAACTTGCTGTCCTCGATCTCTCGGAGAGCAAGATCAAACAATTATGGAGCCAAAGACAGTGGTGGGGCCAGTACAAGGTAAGGTTCACTGATCAAGTCAAGCCTTTTTTCTTATATTTCGTTGTTTATGGTGCTGTGATTATAGTTTACTGCTTTGAGGAGCATGATTGCACTTGTTAACCTGATAGTTGAACACAAATGCTACCCCCCAAAAAAAAAATGATTCAAGCGGCTAACTTGATTTCTTTCCATCAGTGCTTGAGGTTTTCGATTGCTGGTAAGATTTCTAACATCAAATGACCTAAACTTTGTCTATTGACCTGATAATCTGTGATGTAGACAGGAACCTTGTTCTTATCCTGTTATCCATTATCGTTTATTAACCATTTGGTCTGATCCATGTGGTTCTCAATCCCACAAACATTTGCAAATCCATTGGTAAAGTTCTCAAATCTGATTATACAGCACTAAACTTGGTTTTAGTTTTATGACATTTTAGGATTGAATGAATTAGATTACCAGCATATCATCAGTCATTACTTTTTATTGTAAAACCAGAGGTTCACAACAAGATGATACTGTGAAGAATGAATTAAATCTCCAAATAGACCTGGAATGGTTATTGGTTAGGGTATTACAAGAGATAGAATAGTTGTTGTTTGGGTCTACATAAGAGTAAAAGAGTGAAAACTGAGGTGGTAAATAGATGGTGAAACCATGGGTTGAGTCTTAATTTATTGATGATAGACGGGAGTTCCCCTCATCACAATCCTATCTAGTCGAACATGGTTACAATTTGCTACAGTTTTAGGGAATTAAGGAGCTAGAATCTCATTGCAACACTTTCATGCTGTTAGCAAGGGCACAGGACTAACTTCCACTCAATATTGTTGAGATCAAGAGGTTGGCAATAAATACACATGGTGCCCTGGCCACTGAAACAATGACAGGTTGGCTTTTCATGATTTTGTTCAGGTGCTTAGATAGTCCAACTCCAGAGCGATAGGGAAACACGCATTTTATGTGCTCAACAGCTACATACAAATGGACACCCACCTATTCCCAATCTTGTCTAGAGTAGCTATGATGCAACCAGATCTTATCAAAATACTTAAATTCCTTTCAGTGTTTTCAAGCAAAGGAAGAGAAGTCAATTGCAATCTGATTTATAGAGCAGTGATCAGTAAATTTGTGGAGACCTATGGGTCTAATCAATAGGAGAAAATCAGAAAAGGAGTTCAGTGACATTGATGGAATATTAAGGCCAAAAGAAATATGTCTAGGTAATCAGTAACAGAGCAGTCTGTCTCTTTTCTTTACAGTTAATTATGGGTGGCCAAAACTTGTCCATTTTGTGTAATTTTGATGATGTTTGAAAGGTTATTATATTTTAAATTTGTACTCGTAAAGTTGTGAATGATTTATTGAAATGGTATTTGTCTATGAAAGAGGTTTTCATTTTTTATATTTATTTTGTTTGAGAGTGTTAGAATATTGTACACCAGAATACCGTGGGGGTATTCTGGTCCTTTTGGGGTTATTTTTATGTTATTAAGTGTTATTAGCTTATGTCGGCTATGTGGGTTTTAGTCCCACATCGCCTAGCTTCTATTATTTGTAACTTCTCCTCTATTATAAATAGAGGGGCCTTTCTATCATTTATACAAGCCATTCTATTATTTTATTTCCTCTCTCTGACCCACGGTTCAACCAACATGGTATCAGAGCTGGTCTGATCTAGGTTAGAGAGAGAAAAAATCCTATTTCTCCCTTCTTTTCCTCCAATCGATCTCTCCCTTCTTCTCCCTTTTCTCGGTTTTCTCCTGCTCCTGTTCTTCTTTTCAGCCCAACAAAAGGGGCAGCACTAATGAGGTAAACATAATATCGATGATTTAGTTGTTGCCCCCCTTCTCTTCTATCGTTTTTATTATAAAAAAAACCTCTTGGAGCCTCATCTGCGATTTGGAGTTTCCCTTCTTTGAGATCAGATCTCTATGAACCTGATCCTCTAATTTAGGAACACCCTATGCAGCCTTTTTCCAGCCATATTCTACCCTATTCCTAAACCTAACTTCCCTTTTTCTTTATCTCCATCTTTTATTATTTGTTTTCCAGCCTAAATCCCCAAATCGATTTCACCTTGTCAGGGTTTTTCAAAACCCTGACTCCAATCGATTTTGGGGTTTCCCTTGTCAGATGTAGCCAATATTTCAGGGATAATTCCCAACTAATCCAAGCCCTAATCAACCTCAGTTTGAACACAATCTGATGGCTGGATCTGTCCCTACAACAAAAACTTCTCATCTTGCCTTTTATGGTTCCTTGTTAAAACCCTAACTCAAATCGACATTAGGGTTACAAGTTTGAATTCTTGCAGCCTTTTTTTTAGGGATGATTACTCCACCTACAGAGACCACTCGACCTCAGTATTTGTCTCTTTCCAAGTGTTTGAAGACCCCTAACCCCAATCGATCCTTCTTTTCAGGGTTTTTTTCAAAACCCTGACCCATATCGATTTTAGGGTTAGGGTTGTTTGTTGCTATTGGAGTTTTTGTTGGTGTTTCTACCATCAAGAAGGATATTCTACTTCAACTATTCTTGGCTTAAAGAAGGTCTATTGCACATGATACCTGCTGCCCTATTTTTCTGCAATTTTTTGGTGTTTCTCCCACGTGAAGATCAAGTCTCAATTACCAAGGAGGTTGCTTATTCGAATTGGAGATCCATTCCAGCAGTGGTGGTCAACATCTATTACCAGAAGACATCACCTTTGACAAGTCATCATTACTTTGTTGAAGCCCCCTTCCCTACAATCGATCTTCCCTTTCAGGGTTTTTTACAAAACCCTGCCTATAATCGATCTAAGGGTTAGGGCAGTCCACTATTGCTGATTTTTTTAGGAGAGTTTTATAAACATCAGAGGAGTATTCAGCCCCTATTTCAGCATCATTCATCAGGTTTTTTTTTGCAAAATTTACAGTTCATTCTGTTGGCTTGGTTTCTCCAATTATCAACCTGTTTTTCTTGTTCCTATATGGCTGGCTGCTTCAACTACCTATGGATTTGTCTGGTTATTTATCTTATATTTGCTGGTTGTTTTGAGCTTCACTACCTACCTGGCTGGTGTTCTTGATTGGCTTCTGTAAGCATGACTGGTTGATGTGTTACTGTTGCCTTCATGTGGAATACTGCTGCCCTATGATTATGACTGAGTTTCCTATTATTGGAGATCGAATTTCTTTCGTTATGGAAGACTCGAATCTGCTACCTTGGAGATCAGCCTATTTGGGATTACTACAGTGTATTCCACGATTATTGGTTGCACCTACGAACCTATTCAGTTATGTGGAGTTTTTCTGGTTCATATCCGGCACACTTTGGAGCTTATCCTAGCATTGTTCCCTAATTCCGATCTGATCCAATTTTTTGTTGAAGCTTCTTCAATCTATTGCTGTCCAGATGTCTTCGTTAGTACTGTTTAGCATGTGGGAGTTTATACCTTGAGGTTTTTTGCACAATTGTTCCTCCTTGTTTGAAGATTAATCAAGCCTTGAAAAATGGAGCCTTTCCTTTCATCACATCAAATCTGAATATTGGAGTTAGGAGTTTCTCCCCTGCAGGAGTTTCCATCAAAAGTGTTTGTTTGATCGATGGAAGATGGTTGGAACTTTATATGTTGCATTATTTACTCCTACTTCATTATCCCAATGCTGTTTTTCCTTCACCACCTCCCAAAACATACCTTTGGCATTCCCCATAACCACCTTGGAAGTTAATGGTATTCTCTTCTTTACCATTTCTTCTTTTTACCATTACACTTGGCAGCCATTGAAACATTCTGGAATGTTATGTTTAGCCCTATCTCTAAAATCATCTCTCTTATGTCCACGTGCACTACACGTGAGGGGGGGATTATATACAGTATACCTGCAGCCATTGCAGAGAGCAGAACATGCAGGGACACTTGGTTTAAAACATAGAAGGTCAGAGGTTTCACCATTGCCAATGGGTATCTACTTTGTTATTGGGTTAAAGTTTGTCATAAGGGGGAGGTTGGCCTTAAAGTTTTGAAGATGTTTGGTTATTGCCTGCCCATATGAGATCCTACAGGTTGGTTGTTTTTCCGCTGCTTGATCTTTACTGTTGCTTGACTCATTTGCCGGCTACCCTAGTTACTTATCTTCAAGATTATAATTCAGAGATTCATTATTGGACAAAGATTGGTGAGAGATGCCTTTTTGCTGATCAAGTCTGTCCAAGTTTGAAGGTCTATTTTTTCAAGTTCTTGAATGTCTATTTGCGAGCTGCATTCATTTTGGAGCTGGGTTCTACTACAACTTATTTTTCCCATTTTATTCAAGTTGGGCATTAGTACCTTGTATGCGCCAACTTGAGGGGGAGTGTTAGCATTGTTATGGAAAGAGTTTTTTTTCTTTAGTCCAAGCTGGTCCTTTTGGGATTATTTTTATGTTATTAAGTGTTATTAGCTTATGTCGGCTATGTGGGTTTTATTCCCACTTCGCTTAGCTTCTATTATTTATAACTTCTCCTCTATTATAAATAGAGGGGCCTTTCTATCATTAATACAAGCCATTCTATTATTTTATTTCCTCTCTCTGACCCACGGTTCAACCAACAGAGAGTTTTAGCAAGATTAATTTATCCTTTTATTTTATTTATTGTAGGGATTAAAACCAGCCATTAGATTACTTTAGATTAAAGGGTAATAGTTGGGTTTTTCCAGAATCCTGGATTGTTATTGTTATTTTTTAATATGCTGAGTTTTGCTTTGTGTAAACAAGCACTGGTTACATTTACACTGAACCTTCACCAAGAAATCAGGATGACCTTGATTTGCATACAATAAGGGGTATTTTTTATATTCTTAATTATGAAGCTGACATTGTTATTGTTATTTTTTAATATGCTGAGTTTTGCTTTGTGTAAACAAGCACTGGTTACATTTACACTGAGCCTTCACCAAGAAATCAGGATGACCTTGATTTGCATACAATAAGGGGTATTTTTTATATTCTTAATTATGAAGCTGACATTAGTTGATGTCAGGTCATAATGATTTCTCTCTTCCCGGGTGACAACTTGGTGTACACCAAGAGTAACTGTTGCAGAGATTATTCTCTCTTTCTTATTTTTTCCCCATACCTTTTGGGTTTTTCGGAGCTGGGTGCTACTTTATGTTGATCCAATTGCACTGTTTTTCTGGTTTGCTTGGTTTCCTTCGTCAATTCTTCCTACCATACTTATCCGTCTTTCGTCAAGCTTGTTATTTCTTCTCTTACAGCTGAAGATTTTGTTATTGAACAGATGACAGAGGAGCTGCAGGTTCTGAATCTCTATGGTTGCTATAACCTAACTGCTACACCTGATTTCTCTGCGCACCCTAAATTGGTAAAACTGATTCTTGAAGGTTGTAATGAACTGAAAGAGATCCATAAATCAATTGGGGATCTTAGCAAGTTACGTCACTTGAACCTGAGGAGATGCGAGAATCTTGAGGTGTTTCCAGATGAAATTACCGGGTTGAGGAAGCTGGAAACCCTTATACTCTCTTGTTGCTACAAGCTGACAAAATTACCCGAGGACTTGAGGTCTATGAAGTCTTTAACAGAGCTTCTGCTTGATGAAACTGCTATAGTGAAACTACCTGATTCTATATTCTATCTTGAGAAACTTGAGAGGCTTGATCTAAAAGGATGTTTGTCACTGAAGCAACTACCCATCTCCACTGGAAAATTACTGTGTCTAAGAGAGCTTACTCTTGATGGTTCTGCTTTGGAAGAAATTCCAGGAACCATAGGATCATTAAAAAATCTCGAAAGACTAAGTTTGGTGGGGTGCAAATCAATCAATGCAATTCCTGATTCCTTCCACAACCTGACATCATTATTGGAACTTTTTCTTGATGGTAGTTCAATTGAAGAACTGCCGGATTCCATTGGCTGTCTTTCCCATTTGGAGCGCTTGTCAGTGAGTTGTTGCAGGTCTCTTAGCAAATTGCCTGCTTCCATTGGATTATTAGCATCTTTGGTTGAACTTCATTTGGATACAACACCAATCACAGAACTGCCAGATCAGATTGGAGAGTTGGACATGCTTGAGAAGCTTGAGATGATTGATTGTAAATTGCTTACCTGTTTACCAAATTCAATTGGAAAAATGTCAAATCTAACCACTTTGATGCTACAAAATTGCGTCATAACGGAATTGCCTGAGTCCATATGTTTATTGGAGAAGCTCGAGGTTTTGAAAGTCAGCAAATGTAAGCAACTCAGCCGACTTCCAGATTCAATTGGAAAACTAAGCAATCTGTGCCGGCTCCAAATGGAGGAAACTGCTGTAGCGGTACTCCCTGAAGATTTTGGAAAGCTTTCAAACTTAAGGATGTTGAAAATGGCAAAAAGGCCACATTCTGAACAGTCCCAAAATGTTGAAGAATGTACCGCTCAAACAGAAGAAGGCCACCCTAAATCCATGGTTCTTCCTGCTTCTTTCTCGAATCTCTCTTTACTATATGAGTTTGATGCTCGTTACTGCAAAATATCTGGGGCAATTTCTGATGGCTTTGAGAAGCTGTCATCATTACAGACTCTGGAACTAGGCCACAACAATATCTGCAGCCTTCCATCTAGCCTGAGGGGGCTTTCTGTTCTCACAAAACTTCTTTTACCACATTGTGTAGAGCTCAAGTCTCTTCCTCCGCTACCCTCCAGTTTGGTTAGTGTGGATGTTACAAATTGCACTGCACTGGAAACTATGTCTGACCTGTCAAACTTGGAGAATTTAGAAGAGTTGTGCCTTGCAAATTGCCAGAAAGTAGCGGATATTCCAGGCGTTGAATGTTTGAAGTCCTTAAAAAAGTTGTACATGAGTGGTTGCACCACATGCCATGCAGTCGTAAAGAGAAGACTCTCCAAGGTAACTCTTTGTCATAGCTAGCATTTCCAAATTATAGATTTCTGGCAGAGTCCAATCTTGTTCTACAACTTCAAAATAGTTAGGAATCCTGTGTATGTTTGTTGGTCTCAAATGCTTGTACACAAACATGCATGGGAAAAAAGGTTCTGTGCTTCTAATGAGATTTGTCCAATTGCAGGATACTCTGAAGCATATGCACTACTTGAGCGCTCCAGGAAGTGAAATCCCAAGCTGGTTTGTTCCTGAAGTGCCGAGCTTTTCAAACCCCAAGAACCGCAGGATCAAGGGTGTAGTTATATGTGTTGTTATATCTCTTGACCAACAGATACAGAGACCGGAAACCCCTTTAATAATGGACCTTGGAGTGAAAATCCTTGATAACAGACTCAGGCAAAAGTACAGTTCCACGTTTTACTTGCTTGGAGTTCCAGAGACCAACGAAGATCAATTTTATTTCTGTCGGTATGCAGAATGGCATCCACTAGTTCATTTCTTTCATGATGGCTATAAAATGCAGGTGACACTGCGCAACCCACCAATTTTGGTTGGACTTGAACTGAAGAAGTATGGGATCCACCTGGTTTTTGAAGATGACGACGACTACGATGGTGATGAAGAATCATTGGATGAAACCGGACTATCTCTTTCGGAGAAACTGGCTAAGTTTTTCAGCTCCATGTAATTGGGTTAAAGCCTTCGGGTCAAATTCCAAATTCATGTGAATTAGGGAAAGACATCAAGAAGCAGGAAATAGTACGACCAAACCTAGGGAAACTTTCCTTCTGCTTCCTCTGTTCCTGTTGGCTATTGATGTTCTGTGCTTTCTGTGTATATTTTAGGCACTGTTTCTTTAAGAAACTGTATAAGATTGTGTTGCTTTGTTTCCCCCTCCACTAAACTTTCTGAACTATTAACAAAGACTACCACTTGCAAATACACACAAGCCCAAACAGAAGCTGATTCTCTAAAACCCTAATCGCTATGCTCTCGGCAACTTACCCACCGCTTGCACCATCTCTACCTGTGTCATTTGCTCTCTCTGCCCCTGTGGCGTGTAGTTTCTCCGCCCTAGTGGCGTGTCTCCAACCATGACTTCGGGTGTCGTCGACAACGACGACGACGATCCGCCACACCCACCTTACCACCACCCCTACCCACTCCTTCGCCACCTCCATCACCCTCAGCGATGCCCCCTGCTCACTGCCTCCATCCTCCATGATTTAGCCCTAGATGTACCCATGCCCATTTCACATTTTTTCACCTCCACGACCCCCTCCTCTCCCATCGCCACTGCCCCCTCCTCTCTCATAGCCACTAACCCCTCCCCCTCCCCTTTTTCAGGCCAATGTTCCCTCTACCTCCCCTTTTTTCCGGTAATCTCCTCTCCCCTTTTCTTTTTCTTTTTTTTGTTTGTTGTTTTGCAGGTCACGCCGGTTCTGGCGTTGGTGTTGCCATGGATATGGCCGACTCCGTTGCCCCTTCCGCCGTGCAAATCTAGTGGCATTGTCACCGTTCACCGAAGCTCCTTTCGGCGCGATAGTGTGCCGGCTCGTGTGGGCATGATGGCACTGATCTTTTCGGCACTTGTGGGGTCTTTTCGATTGGCATGAAAGTGCAAGCGCTTATCAGTTGCTGTGTCGACAGCTCTATTCATGGGGAAATGGCTTTCAGCCATCCCCTTCTCTGGATGGCTCAGTCTTTGGCATGCAAGACCGGGTCGATTTCCGCTCTATGGTTCTGGGTTTTGTCTACCCATATTACCTGTTTGTCATGCTACCTATCCTTTTTTCGTTTCTTTTTATGTATCGTGTTTTTTCTATTGGCGTTGGGCACGCGTGAATGAATAGCCATATTATCTACCCAAAAAAAATAAATAAATAAAGACTACCACTTGCTTTGGGATTTTTCTATTTTTGGTATTTGGTTCATTGTGGACACCTGAATTCTATTTTCCTCTGGTTTTTTTCAATCTCCAGAAAGGACCATACTGAATATTTAGTCCTAAGTTCAGAGCACATGGTTAATGTTCAAATGCATTCTAGTTTTCTTTCCTTCTAGATATATCTTCTAGAACATACTTTTTTGCTTAAACTTTGTGGTGGGGAATGGGGATGTTACATAAGTCCATGTGGATCGCATGTACCACAATGTCCTGCAGTCCTAAAGAACCTCAAACATTATTTCCTTCATGTCCCCTTTCGATGACTTTTGAATTGCAATCCAAAAGGAACTTGACGATGCTTAATCGGCCGGTGGTTGCGGCGACATGAAGAGGGGTGTTTCCATTTCAGTTTGGCTTCAAGAGAAGAGTAGGGCATCGCTGTAACAGAAGTTACAAGATGGAATAGTGTCATAAGCTCGCTGCCATGTGAGCCACTGTCTTCCCTTGAAGATGAGTTGCAGGTGCGCAAAGGAAAGGATTTGGGAGTTTTCCCCAATTTTAAACCCTAAACGACTGAAAGGGTTTTGAAACCCAATTGCCCTTGGCAATTTTGTCGGTTCATCTCATATTTTTAATTGTTAGTTATAAACTGATGGAATGGGTGTATGCGATAACGTTTGTAAACCTCAGGGGGTACGCAAAATATTCAAAACTGGGGGTATGATTATACTTTTGTGATACCTTAGGGGTGGTATGTGTAAATTTCCTTTTTTGTTTTTTGATAGAATTTTTTTGTTCATCTTTGATATATCAAAATAATAAATAGAGAAAAAAAAATTACCTTTTTTTTTTTTAACCTGAATATTATTTGAGACCCGGGGAAACCCCTAAAGCTTTATTAAAAGTAGGGAAAAAATAATCATAATCACAATACAAGGGGGGGGGGGACTTAACCCGCCTTATCCCAGCCCAAAGAGAATAAAATAGACCACTCTCACACTCAAGCCTTTCTAAAGAAAACAGAAAACCAAACCCCATATAGAACACCAACTAAACTCAAAATACTGGCTAACCAGCCTTATCTTCTCTGATGATATGTGAAAGATCAGTAGGAAACTCCCTTTGCAACCGGTAAAATGTACTACATTTTGACTTACAGGCCATGTTAGCCAAAAAATCAGCAACATAGTTACTTTCTCTATAAGAAAAAAACACATTCGCTTCCAAATTATCGATCAACTGAGTAACTTCATGGAACTAATACCCGCATTTCCATAAAGGGTACACTCTCGTTGAGTAAACCAAACTATTGTTTTGAAATTCGAGTTAACATGACGTATGGCCCATGTTAGCACACATTTGAAGGCCATCCAGGAGAACCCTCAATTCTACTTCAGTATTGGAACATATGCCATAGAGGCTTGCAAAGGCCATAAGAAAATTACCGTTCTGATCACAGATGTTGCCACCACCTCCCACCTCTATTTAAGCCTAGATTTCTTTTAGTCCTCCCATCAATATTAATTTTAATCCTATTGAATGGAGGACACCTAATAACCGAGGAGAGACAACAAATAGAGAAAATAACTTGATACCCCCTTTTTTTTATTAAAAGCTACAATCTGAACTTTTACTTTTTTGGTAGCATTGGAACATTTTTTATTTTTGAAAACACTTTTTGTTACTTTGCAATCAAGTATATATTCCATACAACTAATAGTGCCACGTAGAGAAGTGATGTGGTTTCTAGCGCTGGACCGTCCAGCTTCCACCACGGTTGGACAGAATCTTTTTGTCATTCTCATGCTATGGTACGTACGAAGTTGCAAAGGCCTAATGACGGGCGTGGCACTCCAATTTCTCCGAACCCCCACTTCACTGTACATCACGCTGGAAGCAAATTTCTACTTTTCCCTTCTTAAAATCGTCTATGGCGTTTCTCAGTGACAGTTGCAGGAGGTAGCATACACAGTGCCTGCTGTGCATCATCAAAAGGGTCTTAGAATCGGCCAGTGTCCCTTTCATCCGACGAGAGGGAGGGAGAGAGAGAGGGAGGAATGGAGGAGCGCCGGAAAGATCTGCCCTCGCTCGTGTTCAGATGGGACATGTTTCTGAGTTTCGGCAAAGACACTCGAGACAACTTCACCCGCCGTTTATACGAGGAGCTTTTGCGGAACAACGTCCGGACGTTTCTGGACGATGAGGGTTTGAAGGGAGGAGACGAACTCGCCCCGGGCCTGTCGGCGGCGATCGACGAATCGGCAGCATACGTTGCAGTTATTTCGGAAAACTACGCGTGCTCGAGGTGTCTGGAAGAATTGGCCCAGATCTTGGAACGCAAGCGCCGGTTGCTTCCGGTGTTCTACAACGTGGATCCTTCTAACGTCCGCCGGCAGGAGGGTCCCTTCGAAAATCCCTTCAGATACCTTGAGACACGTCATGGCGTAGACAAGGTCCAGAGATGGAGAAAAGCTTTGGAAAAATCTGGTGGCAAGAAGGGTTGGGATTCCATGAACTGGTACTTCCTTGCTCTTTGATTTCTCTTCCTTTTTCGTTCTTTGGTACTTCTTGTCATTTTCAGATAGTATGTGCGTGTTTTTGTGTCGTCCGATTGGTTTTGTTTTTCTGAGAGTTGATAAAGTAGCCATACACTGTATCGAGTGTGGAATCTGGAATTGTCTAATGTTAAATATCAATGGATGAAAATATGAGAAAATTACTTGGACACCCCCTTAGGCTATTGCCCGTTTTCTTACTATCCCCTTTTTTTCAAACAATTACTTGAACTCCCCGTACATTTTACCATTTCATTCAAGTAGGTCATGTTCGTTAGTTTAGTGATGATGTCATCGGTTAAATTTTTTGTAATGCCTAAACTACTCTTAAAGGGTTTCGAAGTGACAAATTTACCTCCCTTCTTCTTCTTCTTGCAACCCCACCACCCCTACCCCCTATTGCATTGCATCTGCAACACGACTGTTCAGTGCCAATAAGATATATGGGTCAAGCCCACATTGAATCTCATCCTAAATGTTCCGCTTATATTATACCAAATCTGATTCCTGTACAACTGATTTCTGAACTCTAATGCCAGATTTGGGGGCGCATTTGTTAACATATGAACCGAATCCAACCTCACCTCTCCGGGTCTCAAAGAGAAGGCTTGAGGGCTTGAGGGCTTGAGTTGCAATAAGCCTATCGAAGAAGTAGAGCTCGATTTCCAAGTATTCAAACCTCACATCAATCTTGGGATTTGGGTTGGAGAAGTTAGCGAGAAATATGAAATCACCATTTACATAGTCTGGGTGATGCAGATTCATTATCGAAATGGGCTTATTTCTTTAGAAATAAGTCTAGGGTTGGAATATATATATGTTGGGCCTTTGATCCCAAGGGTTTTTTATGTAATAGGCCATTTTTATGGGCCTAAAGTTGGGTTACATGAGTTGCATACGGGAATAGCCCTATACATAGTTTATTTTCATGTTTTTAATGTTTTAAATTGAACCGGTTCAAAGCTGGTTTGAACTAGTAGTTCAATTTAAGTGATTTTATTAGTTTTTCTTTTAGTTGTTTAGTTGGGCTGGATTATGACTCTATTTTGAATCTATTTCAGTTTCCTAGTCAGTTTAAGTTAGCTAATAGGTTAAGGATTGGATTAGGCCTTTCCTTTTTAGTATCTAAGTCTATTTTTGAGTCTTCTATATAAGTTTGTAAGGGAGGCCAGCATTGAAAACGAATTTGATTAATGAAAAAACTTTTGCTTGCTACCATAGTTGCTGCTGCTCTGAGAGTATTGCATCCTTGTGGGTTTATCAAGGTGCAAAAGGTAGGTGGATCTCCTACGACTCCTTACGCCGTGATGCACTGATGGCTGGGAGAGTCTCCATTGAAGTGGTTCTATCCTTCTCCAGTGCTCAATCCAGTAAAGTTAGTTTAATTTTCTGCAATTATCCTTCTCTCCTAATCCTCTACAGCCTTCATCCTTCATTAGATTCAGCCCAAATTCCCATTAGAACCCTAAAACTTGCAACTATTCTTCTTCCCTTCTAGAAGGTCACATGCAACGTGATTTTAGCTAGAATTCTGCCCAGCCAAATCTAACCGTTAGAATCATCTCAAGTTTTGACCTACTGTTCTTGAACCTAATTCATTAACTTGATTTCAGTTTGGTGTAATTCTGACATGCAGATCTGTTTCTGCTGTGAATTTCCAATTCTGCCCTTATTGTTATATTGTTCTTTTGAGGTCACAATTAATACCTATTCTGCTGATCTGTTATTGCTGATTCTTATAGGCTAAATTTGCATTCGATTACTGAACATAACCCTAATTTCTGATCTCTGAATTTCCTGGTTAAATTACTGTTTTGCCCTTTTCCTAGTTGTACTAGGATTCCCCCATATTAGCTGATCTAACGACTGGATCAATTCCAAATTTCAACAATTGTTTCAGCCCCTATTTGGTAAGCTCTTATGGAATTTGGGATCATTCTAACCATCTGATTTTTTGTTATCAAGATTTTCCTTAATCTGAACTATCCTTTGATGAGAAGATCCTGGTTTGGTTCCTAGTTTGATTATTCGAATCTAGGACTACATTACTGGGGAATCTAAGTAAACACTATTGAGGGTCGCACTGGTAGTTTCGAGTAATGGGTACTTGGGTTTGTAGACGAGGTAGATGATCAAGGTGGAAATTCCGGCAATGATGAGAAGAAGGCTGAAGATGAGACAAATGATAGCGTAACACCAAACGAAGGGGTTAGTCCGGCGAGGCTTCCGGAGTAGGGTGGCATTCCTTGGTTTGCCGACGATGAAGTCTGTCACCGGAGACTGTTGATTCAAGTTCAAGGTTTGCTTTGATAAGACAATTTGATTGTGAGGTGTGGGATTGTAGCGCTTCTGAGGTGGTGGTGGAAGCGGTGGAAGTGGTGGTGGTGGAAGTAGTGCTGGAGTTTTTGAGGGAAGTATCTTTGGGTTTGGGGACTGGGGAGGGAGGGGTTTTGGTTTTCAGAGGAAACCCTTGAAAACAAAGAAAAATGGAGGATTTGTGGAAAAAAAAATCTGGTTACAGCAGCTTTGCCTGGAATTTCAGATTGATTGAGCCTCCAACAAAGAATCCTTGAAAGATCTGGTGAGAACACCAGCTCTGATGAAGAAATTTCATTAACAGCTGAGACTGAAAAAACGAGGAAGAAGAAGGAGGAGGAGGGTAAGTTGGCCATTTAACTTCATAAGTTTCAGTTGAATAACTAATTAGGGTAAAATAGACATTTCCATTTAAAACACTAACAGCAAACTAACACCGTCAGGTTTCAAGGGGTGTCACGTAATTGTTTGAAAAGTTGGGGATAGTAAGAAAACGGGCAATAGTCTAGGGGGTGTCCAAGTAATTTTCTCTAAAAATATTTAATCTCCATTGACAAAAATAGCTGCATGTCAATGTCAATGTCAAATGCTGGTTTCGGTCAAGTTTATTTGTTCATGTAGAAATGAAAAGAGTAGGAGTAAATTACTGCCCTCTCCCCTCGATTATGCCTGATGACAAGGCCCACCCCTGCATATTGAGTGATAGCTCTCCCCTCCCCTGAAATCAAAAGATTCTATCAAAAGTGATGCTTGCCTTGGCTCTTCCAATACCCCCGCTTAGTTGACGCTATGAGAACTATGCTGACATTGTCCCAGAAGACTGCTAATGCCCAAAGCCCCCGGGTTTCTTGTGCTACTTCAATCCACATTGAGTTAAATTATAGTAAAAGGAAAAGTGTTTCCATCATCCTGAATGTTATCCTTGTGAGGCTTTGGTAAACCAAGTGGATTAATTTGTGTCTATTTAATTTTTTTAATCTTTGTTTGAGACCCCAAAAAAGAAAAAATTGGTGGCTTTCTATTCTCTGTCCAGACAATATTCCTTTTCATTTCAACTAGAATAATGAACTTGTTATGTGTTCAGAGTTTTGTTTCCATTATCTATGTCTGTCAATGCTTTTGACAGGAAGGACAACTCGCAGTTGATACAAGATATAATTAAGAATATTTTGCGTGAAGTGAATAACACTCCCTTAGGTGTGGCTAAACATCCTGTGGGAATCAAATTTCGTGTTGAAGAGCTGATGAAATTGTTAGATGTTAAATCCAATGAGGTTCAAGTCATAGGATTTCAAGGGATGGGGGGTATTGGCAAGACCACCCTTGCTAAGGCTGTTTACAATAAGATTGCTTCTGAATTTGAACACCGAAGCTTTATTTTTGATATCAGGGAAACTTCGAGCCAACATAAAGGTTTAATTTCCCTTCAAAAGCAACTTATCCATGATCTTTTCAGTGAAAAATTCCTTGCAAATGAGGTTAGTGAAGGTATCATTAAGATCAGAGAAAGAGTTAACGAAAAGCGAGTTCTTATTGTTTTAGATGATGTCGATGATGCAAGCCAACTTGATGCGGTAGCTGGTGCAAGGGATTGGTTTTTTGATGGAAGTATAATCATTATCACCACAAGAGACAAGAAAGTTTTAAGGAAACCATTTGTTAATGAAATCTATGAGGTGAAAGAGCTTAGTTCCATTGAATCGCTTCAACTCTTCAGTCATCATGCATTTGGTAAGGGAAAACCTGCAGATAATTTCTTGCATCTCTCTGAGCAAGTTGTGTCCCTCACAGGAGGACTACCTTTGGCTCTAGAAGTATTTGGAGCTTTGCTGTTCAATAAGAAAAAGGAAATGGAGTGGGTAGAAGCACTGGAGAAGTTGAGAAAGATTCAGCCCGGTAATCTTCAAGAAGTTTTGATGATAAGTTACAATGTTCTAGATGAAGAAGAGAAGTGTGTATTTCTTGACATCGCTTGTCTCTTTGTCAAAATAAGGATGGATAGAGAAAGCGCCATTGATATATTTAAGGGCTGTGGTTTCAATGCGGAGATGGTGATCAAAGACCTTACAGAAAAATCTCTCATTAAGATTGGGTATGACAATACCTTATGGATGCATGATCAACTTAGAGACATGGGACAGATGATTGTTCGAAAAGAAAACCTTATAGATCCCAGCAAGCATAGTAGATTGTGGGATCAACATGAAATAATGGATGTTCTGAATTTTAGGAAGGTATGAACTAAATTCTTGATAGCACTTCTTTTTCTCCTCTCTTATTCTGACAGCGTCCTCTACAGAATTTTTATAGAGAAGCTGAGCCAATCAGAGAATAATTAAAGTGACTTGACAAGTGTTCCCCCCCCCCCCCCTCCTTCCAATGAATCAATAATTTGTTTAGACATCCTTTGGGGACTGACAAGGACACAACTTCTTTTGTTTATTGGAAAATATACCCTTAACTCTTGGGCAGGCTTCTGTAAACTTCTGTATAGGTTTCATGCTCAACATAATAGCATAACAAAGAAGCTGAATGGAGAGTGGGACTTCATGGCACCCACTAATGAAGGGGAGCCATGATTTTGAACCTCTTGTCTTCAGTCATGTGCCCCACATAGATTTGAAGCTTTAAATTTTATTTTTTCTTTTTGACTTGGGAAAATTTCTAGAAAATCATCACAGAAAGAACTATTCTCTAATTTTTTGTGTCAAAACCTAAATTTACCCCTCACTATCTTTTGCCTTTTGTCTGTTTGAATGTTCAAAATGGCAACACCACCACTAAAAATCATGTTGTAAGTGTTTAAAAATACATTTAAAGGGTTAGCAAGCCTTCTTATATGAAGGACAAAATACTGCAAAAAAAACACATTTTAGGATACTTCTCTCTTTTCCCCATGCTTTGATTGTTAGAGAGCTATTAGAGGGGTAAGATGACGCCCTTAGTTTTGATGGATACACAAATTAAACAATCGACTTTTGGTTGGGATGCTACTTGTAGATATTCCTGTCTGGTGTTTCCTCTCTTTTTCCCCCTACTTTTTTGAGATCCTCCAAATTAAGAAATAGACGATGATTTGGCAGGCCGGTGGCCTATTTCAACTGTATGGTTCACCATCTATGGGCTTTACCCTTGAATTTTGTTGAAATATTGATCCGGTTCATAATTGGTTCTCTACAATTGGTTCTTTTCTATGTAATGTCTAGATTCAATGTACCTGCATGCTAGATAAGGCCTATGAGTCAGCCCTAGCTAGCATCCCTTATTTGTAATTCCTTTTCATCATTATAAATAGAGTAGTGGCCTCTATCACTCTGACAAGCCATTATTCTCTCAACTCTCTTCTCTTCTTCTCTAAATTCTTCTTGGTATCAGAGCCCAATTCTTTTGGGATTTTTTTTTCTTGATCTCTTGTGAAGGTCAGCCCCGTAACAGAGGCTTCGGCCTCCCAAGGCTAAGCATGGTTACCTAAATGTCATGCTGCCTCCTTTGCTGACCACTAACACCACCACCGCCACCATTTCTGCCGTTGCCACCACCATCTGAGGGTTTACCGACCATATGACCAGGGGCCTCAACCCTAACCTCTGACGCCGTCCGCTGCACTAGGGGCCTCTGCCCCTTTGATCAACCCCGCCAAGTACCAACAGGGGTCTTTGCCCCTCCGTTTGACGTTACCAGGCCCCGCCAGGGCTTTCCGCCCCCTGTTCGATGCCGCCTGGCCTCTGCCCCCTGTTTCAACACCGCTAGGCTCCATATGGGGGATAAGTAAGAGAAGAGGGGAAATCTGAGAAGGGAAACCTGAGAAGAATCAGAGTTGCAGGGGAAAAGAGAAGAAACCGTGAAGAAGAAGAAATAGAGGCGGGGGGGAAGAAGAGAGAGCAAACGCACACAATTCAAACTCAATTCATTCTTTCATTATCTCAATGATGGGGGATTACATCATATATAAAGAAAAATAAAACTCACTGATGCAAGAGAATTTTGGACCGGCCTGGCCCAACTGGTGCACTACCTTGGACTGACCCAACTCAATTGAACCGGGTCTAGTTTGAATTTTTGGATCTAGTAGTATTTTTGGAATTTATCTTATTTGGGGAAATAATGTGTTTCATTCTTTCATCATCTCAATGATGGAGGATTCCATCATATATAAAGAAAGATAAAATACTCCTAAAAAAAAAAAACTCATTGATGCAGGAGAATTTTGGACCGGACCGGCCCAACTGGTGCACTACCTTGGACCGACCCAACTCAATTGAACCGGGTCCAATTTGAATTTTTGGATCTAGTAGTATTTTAGGAATTTATCTTATTTGGGGAAATAATGTGTTTTAGTTTATTTTATTCTCTCTTTATTTTAGAAGTTAGTTACGTAGGATATTTGGTTTCCAATTGTTTTTGTTTCCCTCTTTGGATAAGTTTTAGTTAGAGGGTGAGTTTTATTTTTTCAGGAGTCTTTTATTTTTCTTTATATATGATGTAATCCCCCATCATTGAGATTATGAAAGAATGGATTGAGTTTCTGTTTCTGGTTGTGTGCGTGTGCACTCTCCTTCCCCCCCCCCCCCTCCTTCTCACGACCTCTTCTCTTTTCTCCAAGCAACTCTGATGCTTCTTAGATTTCCCCTCTTCTCCTTCCCGGTCCCCCATTACTCACCCTCTAACTAAAACTTATCCAAAGAGGGAAACTAAAACAATTCGAAACCAAATATCCTACGTAACTAACTTCTAAAATAAAGAGAGAATAAAATAAACTAAAACACATTATTTCCCCAAATAAGATAAATTCCTAAAATCCTACTAGATCAAAAAATCCAAATTGGACCCGGTTCAATTGAGTTTGAGTTGATCCAAGGTAGTGCACCAATTGGGCCAGCCCGGTCCATGATTCTTCTGCATCACTCTGCCCCTTGTTTCGTCGCCGTCCAGCACTGCTAGGGGCTTCCACCCCCTCTCGCTGCACCTGAGGCCCTCTCGCCCCTTGCTCCAACACCGACAGAGGCTCTCGCCTCCTCTTTTCTTTCGATCGACTTTACAAGGGCCGCTGCCCCCTTATAGTTGCTGCTGCATGTTGTTTACTCCACTTTGCCGCTGGACTGCTTACATGCCAGGTTCTTTTTTCGCTTCTCATTGATTGATTATTGCCCTTCTATGCTTCCACTTTCGAGTTGATTGTTCTCTACATGTTTGTGAGTACTTTTTTGGCCCCCTCTACTATTACTTTTTCTCCTTAAATGGAGGACAGTTCAACTACATCTACAAGGAGAGTTGAGGGTAGTGTGGAGGGTCGTCTTGGAACCCATGACCATAACCCTACTCTCCCAATTGGGCCTACTAAGTTGAATGGGGCTAACTACCTGACTTGATCTCGAGCTTGTATGCTCACGATACGTGCTAATAATCTCCAAGGTACTAAAACTCAGAACTCGACCCCAACTCGAGTTAGAAACTAAATGGAGGTTGATTCTAATGGAGGAACAAGGTCTAATAGCAAGAGGAAGAGAAGGAGAAGTGAAGAAGGAAGAAGAAGATAAGAGTTGAGAGAAATCATTAGAAGAGGAAAAACTATTCCTCTCCCCTATATTGTTTCATTAAACACTCATGGAAATTATGTATACCTCCCTAGGGAGGTAGAAGGTAAAAAAGTAATAAAGATAAAATTACAACTTAACATAACATTCCAGTAAATAAGAGACTAAAGTACCCCTAATCTCTAACACTCCCCCTCAAGCTGGAGAATAAATGTCATGCATTCCCAGCTTGCATAATAGAGTACCAAACTGAAGAGAAGTAAGCCCTTTGGTGAATATGTCCGCCAATTGATCACCAGTCTTCACAAAAGGAGTGCAAATGTAGCCAGAGTCTATCTTCTCCTTGATGAAGTGTCGGTCCACTTTGATGTGCTTTGTTCTGTCATGTTGCACAGGATTGTGGGCTACACTTATGGCAGCCTTGTTATCACAATAAAACCTCATAGATGCTTCAGTATCGAACCCCAACTCTTGGACTAACCTCTTCAACCATAGGAGTTCACAAACTCCATGAGCCATAGCCCTAAAATCAGCGTCTGCACTAGATCTGGCCACCACATGTTGCTTCTTACTCCTCCAAGGGACTAAATTACCACCCACAAATGTACAATAGCCTGATGTAGATTGTCTATCTGAAATTGAACCAGCCCAATCAGCATCAGTGTAGCCTTCTATCCTCAAATGGTTTTGCCTGGTATAGAGAAGACCTTTTACTGGAGAAGATTTCAAATATCTGATGATGCGATATACAGCATCCAAGTGCTCACTCTTGGGGGCATGCATAAATTGGCTCACCACTTCAACTGCATAAGTGACATCTGGGCGAGTCAAAGAGAGATAAATCAACTTCCTTACAAGCCTTTGGTATTTTCTTGCATCAACAAGGGGAGGTCCACAGTCTTCTCCAAGCTTATGATTCTGCCCATTCTTGATCTCTTCTCTCATAACTAATTGGCTGTATTCTTTTATCTCAATCCATCATCATCTACGTTCCACCATCAACCTCTTCCTGTATTCCAGTTGGAAGTCCTACCAATATTTTTCCAATGCAGTTATTTATGACATCTTTGCTCCATGTTAATTTGGTAAAAGGGAGCCTTGTGTACTTGCACTTACATTTATTTGGGCATGAGCTTTATGGTTGGTAGAGAAGCTTGTTGTCCTAGTTAGATCGTAGATAAGCTGCAAATCCAGGTTCAAACGCAGCACATAGACGGGTAAAGCCCATGTTATTGTATGTGCTGTTACATGCAAGATTTTATATTCTGCTAACATCAAAAAAGGTGGAAAAACTTTGTGTTGTGCCCCCATCAAAAAAGTTATACATCTTTGTATTTTATTGTTCTACCGTTGACTGTTCAGTTCCAGTCTTGTGAAGTTCTCTTTATATGTTTTGGCTTTAGGGAACAGGTGAGACTCAAGCTATAATCCTTGATTTTGAAGATCATAAGAGGATTTTAGAGTCAAAGGTTTTAGAGTCAAAAAGACCATCTACAATCAGCAACTGGAGTCCCATTTCATACTTGAATGAAAATTTCAAGAATGCATTTTATTTTAAAGCTGAAGAAGATAACGATCAGGTCAAATTGTGCACCAAAATGTTTCAGCCAATGATCAATTTGAGACTACTTCAAATCAATCATGTGAACTTGGAGGGAGACTTTAAGCATATGCCTGCTAATCTGAAATGGCTACAATGGAAAGGGTGCCCTTTGGAAGCTCTTCCTTCTGATTTTTGCCCGTGGAAACTTGCTGTCATTGATCTCTCAGAGAGTAAGATTAAACAAGTATGGAAGCAAAGATCGTGGAAAGGTCAGTTCAAGGTGAGTTCTCACCGACCCCAGTTAGCTACATTGATCAACTTGTCAACTTGAGAACATGCCCCTAATGTCTTGATCCCAAGTGGTCACCTAATTCATCTTTTCCCATCAGTCCTTTAGTTTTTCTTGTACTGGTTGGTTCTTCACCTTAAAATGACTTTAACATTGTGTAACCTTGAATGAGCTGTGTCTATGATGCGGCATTGACTGCAAGGCATTTGTTCTCATCCATGGGTACGAAACATATTTGCATGCACATATTAAATGGATATATTTGGGTTGTATAGGAGGAAATCAAGAACATAGCTTTTTGTACATGCACCACCAAACACTGCCTTCACCATTTTTGCCTGAATTCCAATTTGATGATGTAAAATATAAAAGTGAAATTTTTGTTAAAAAACCGTGTTAATCAATTGAATCATGATGAGCACCAGTAGAAAAACAAAACAAATGAACTAGTTTGTGTGTATGGATGAGAGAGAGAGGAGTTCACTCTAATAGTGTAACCTTTTTGATTGATAAGTTCGTAAATATTTGAGATGATGGAGCTTGTTAAGGTGGAGCTCTGGAGCAATATCTTAGTAAGATTGGTATTAGAGGAGGGGACATGTATTGCCAACTTTATCTAATCCATCCTTAACTATAAAGTGGGATCATTACCATATATTTCCATCTGTGTGTCAATATAGTAGTCCTCTTCCTGTTTCGTTTTGAGTGAGTTCATGTCTCCATGATTGGTTATTTATTCTGTTGCAGCTGACAGCCTTGTTCTTGAACAGATGGCTAAGGATTTGCAGGTCATGAATCTCCGTGGTTGTTGTAATCTAACTGCTACACCTGATTTCTGTGGGCATCCAAAATTGGAAAAACTGATTCTTGAGCGTTGTTTAAAGCTGAAAGAGATTCATAAATCAGTTGGGGATCTTAGCATGTTACGCCTTTTAAACCTGAAAGACTGCTGGAGTCTTGAGAATTTGCCAAATGATATCTCTGGGTTGAGAAAGCTTGAAACCCTTATCCTCTCTGAATGCTTGGAGCTGAAACAATTACCAGAAGATTTGAGGCCCATGAGGTCTTTGACAGAGCTTTTGGTTGATCAAACTGCCATAGTAAAGCTACCTGATTCTGTATTCCATCTCGAGAAACTTGAGAGGTTGAGTCTCAGAAAATGTTTGTCACTGAAGCAACTACCACTTTCAACAGGAAAATTGGTTTCTTTAAGAGAACTTCATCTTGATGGTTCTGCTTTGGAAGAACTACCTGATTCCATTGGATCGTTGGAAAACCTGGAAATTCTAAGTTTAACGAGTTGCAAATCAGTCACTGCAATTCCTGATTCCATTGGCAATTTGACATCATTGTTGGAACTTTTTCTTAATGGTAGTGCAATCAAAGAACTGCCAGATTCTGTTGGCTTTCTATCTAATTTGAAGCTCTTATATTTGAGTGGTTGTCAGTCTCTTTGCGAATTGCCTGCTTCTATCGGAGGATTAATGTCTATGATTGAACTTCATCTGGACTTCACACCAATCAGAGAACTACCAATTCAGATTGGAAAATTGAACATGCTTGGGAAGCTTCTGATGATTAACTGTACGGCACTTGCCTGTTTACCAGTTTCAATTGGATACATGTCAAATCTAACTACTTTGGTCCTAGAAAATGGCATTATAATGGAGTTGCCAGAGTCTATCTGTTTATTGCAGAAGCTTGAGGTATTGAGGGTCGCAAAATGTAGACAGCTTAGCCGACTTCCAGAATCAATCGGAAAACTAAAGAATCTGCGCTGGCTCCAGATGGAAGAAACTGGTGTAGCAGTACTACCTGAAGAATTTGGGAGGCTTTCAAGTTTAATGGTATTGAAAATGGGAAAAAAAAACCCGCATCCTGAACTGTCCGAAAGCACTGAATGTACCGAGTTGACTGCTCTCAATCCAAAGGATGGCTCCCATAAGCTCCTTGTTCTTCCTACTTCTTTCTCAAATCTCTCTTTATTACGTGAACTTTATGCTTCTTCCTGCAAAATATCTTGGATTCCTGATGATTTTGAGAAGTTGGCATCATTAGAGATCTTAAATCTGGGTCACAATAATCTCTGCAGCCTTCCATCCAGCCTAAGTGGTCTTTCTGTTCTCAAGAAACTGTATTTATCACATTGTACAGAGCTCAAGTCTCTCCCTCTGCTTCCCTCAAGTTTGGTTCTTCTAGATGTTACGAATTGCACTTCACTGGAAAGTATATTTGGTCTGTCAAATTTGGAGAAACTAGAGGAGCTGCACTTCACAAATTGCAAGAAAGTAGTGGATGTTCCAGGCCTTGAATGCTTGAAGTCTTTAAGAAATTTGTATATGAGTGGTTGTAGCAAATGTCATCCGGTCATAAAGAGAAGATTCTCGAAGGTACTCTCTCTCTCTCTCATGCTCATAATGGGGCTAGTAACTTCAGATTTTGATATTGTTGGTGAATCCATGCTCTGACAACATTGCTAGGTATCTGTGTAAGCTAATGCATGCTGAGTCCTGCACACAAACGGCCATATTCAAAGGTTTAATGACATGTTTTGACTACAGGTTGCTTTAAAGCATATGCAATCTTTAAGTTTCCCTGGAAGTGAAATACCAGACTGGTTGGTTAAGGAGACACTCAGGTTTTCAAGCCGAAAGAACCATAAGGTCAAAGCTGTGATTATAGCTGTTGTCATCTCTCTTGACCAACAATTACAAGATGACAATAGAAATAAGTTTCCTGCTATTGTAGACATTCAAGCGAATCTCCTTACAGATGACGCGCATGCGCCAAAACAGAGACACACGATGAAATTGCTAGGAGTTCCAATGACTGATGAGGATCAAGTATATTTCTTCCGCTATCAAAATCATCAACTAATTTTGGGCCTGCATGACGGCGATAAAATTCAGGTAACAGTGCGAAACACACCATGGTTTAGAGGACTTGAATTGAAGAAGTATGGGATCCATCTGGTTTTTGAAGATGATGATGACTATGATGGTGATGAAGAATCATTGACTGAAATCCAACAATCCGTCTCTGAAAAACTGGCAAGGTTTTTCAGTTCCTTGTGATAACTTTGCCAAACCTTTTGTTATAATGAATTAGGAGTGGTGCAACAATTGCAGCTTGAAATGACAATCTCAAGCAGTAGAAATCTTATTCTCTCATTTTGGTCTTCCTTTCTCCAACCCCTTATCAATGTGGGAAAAATCATTCTCACGAGGCCATGCTTGCCAAATAACTGACATAGGTTGGTCAGTGTGTGATAGTTTAAGCTAAGGGTGTCAATCGAGTGGTTTGGTTCGGTTTTTTTTTCAGTTTTGGTCGGTTTGAGTTTCAGGGAAATCGAAACCGAATCAATAAAGACTCTTCGGCTGGGTTTCGGTTTGGTTTGGATTCGGGTTCATTTAGGTTTGTGTTAGTTTCAGTTTGGTTCGGTTTGAAAATTGGGTATAGATTGGTTTTGGGTAGGGTTTTTAGGGTTTGGGTTGGTTTTAGTGTTTGGCCTCATTGGTGGTCTGTCGGTTTAGTCCGAACTGATACCGAAATGTGTTCTAACCTGCAAACCGAAGGCAAACCGATAAGGCCTTGTTTCGGTTTGTATTGAGTCAATCAAGCTTGGCCGGTTTTGCCACCTTTAGTTTAAGCTATACCCATTACTAATAGGGTGGATCAGTTTCTAATTTTAACGGGTTGGTTCTAGAATGGTCCGATTTCAGCCCCAAATTGTAATTTTAATTCCAAATATGTTGGGTTGTATGCAGGTTTTGAGTGGAAGAGAAGTGGGCACAATCGTGGGGCTAAAATTTTCCCCCAATATCAGTATCATTTTTTCACTTTTTTCCCCTCCCTTTGGTGGCATTTCTTACTTTGAATTTTTTTTTTGAAAAATGAAGGAATAAAAGGGTAGTTGAAACTTGAATGTGCCGAGGAAAATGCCAATGCTGGGAGGCTTCATATGATTGAATTGGCTTTGAAATTGCTACATCACCTTCCCATATAACAAAAGTAAGTGGGCCAAGTTAAGAAGCTTTGCCTTGAGTTTTATAAAAAATAAAAAATAAAAAAATTTGATAATAAAAAGAAAATGGTAATCAAAGGAAAGATAGACCTTGAATTTCATAAAATTACAATAATGCATTTCATATTAATCGATTTACTGGTTTTTCTTTTAGATTTTGTTGTTTAGTTTTTCTTGTAGGTGAAGGGGGTTGGAATTTGTTTAAACAAAATTCAATTTTTCCTATGAAATTATTTGAAGATCAAGGGAAAAACCCATATATGGTGAAGAGTTATAAGATTAAGATGAAACACCAAATTTGACGGAAAATTTGACAAATTATCAATCTACAGTTCTACACAGCAAAAAACACAGTACACGACTGGTAAACCTTTATACTTTTTTTTTTTTTTTTTTTTTTTTTGGAGGGAGGGGATGTTATGTACAATAGTCCCACATCAGTCCTATAAGGGCTTGGATGTTGCATATATAATATTGGGTTCCCTCCTCTTGTAGACCAGTTTATGAGGGTCAAGTCTTCCAATCGTAACATTGGTGCTTTCATTGACCCGTCTTTTACGATTGACTACTTAGGAGGGGCAACCTGGTGCCAGAACGAGTCCCTAGGAAAGGGCTACCTGTCACCGAACAAAATCCTGGAGCAAGGTGGTGCCGCCTTGAAAGGGCTACCTGATCCGAAGTGGACCGACAAGGATGGTGCCGCCCAGGTTTTATGTTCCAAAACTTAGATTTTATATAGGACGCAACTACAAAGTAAATCAAGTCAGGCAAGAATGTTCAAGGTGTACGTAGTTCATAGCTGCCAAAGGTTAGAATCAAATTCCACACCACTGATTTTAGATGATGCTCATCTTATACTTAATTTCACAATTGAAAGCATCATTTGTAGTTTGGCACTGCATCATCTTAACCAAGTTTCATAACATTGCTCATCCTGGCAACACAACCATATAGAATATAAAAGTGATGTCATTTTGTTCAACAATCAGCAATCAGGCTTTCTAAGAATTCTATTTTGGGAGAGAAAACTCATCCTTCAACCCCATCTGCCGGATGCATGTGTGCGCTTCAATGGTCTGATCATGGTGGGTTTTCACTCATCCTTGTGTGCGCTTCAATGCTTTTGAATGCTGCTAAAGTAGTAATCTAGGTTCACTTCTAAATTTTATGCATTGGATTCAAATGTATCATTTCATGTTGCCATCCTTCAACCCCATTAGCCGTTTAGTCACATCCTCTCAAATGCTGCGGGAGTAATTGGAATCACACCAGCCGGGGAAACAATTGCATCCACAGGAATATCATTAGGAGTGACAGCGATGACGCCCTCATCCATTATCTGCAAAGAATATGACAGTGCAACTGCAGACAAACAAGAGCTAAGCAAGCATCAAAAGAGAAGGTTCAGAAGACTTCCAGAATTAGATTTACCAAAGAGAGGTTGATTCCATTTCCGCTCTGCAGCAAGCTTTTGGTATTTATTCAGGAGCATATCATAATAACTTTTTCGAGTGTGCATCATATAAGGTCACGAACCATGGAAAAGCAAAAACAGACTTCATAAATAACGTGCATGAAAGCATAGTAACCATAATTAAAGGAAGAACTAAAATGAACGAGAAGAAGAAAAAAAGGAGGAATAATTCCATTTTCCTGAAACATGACCCAATAGGATACCATGTGATATTCATTTGTGCTATATTCACACATCAGAGATATGACTAGTTGGCACAACAGACAGGCTAAGGAAGTGAATCACCAAAAGTAACTGATGTGGTGTAATGGGATTTATGAAGCCAACACAGATAGTTGGATAAGGTAGGATGATGATGATGAAGATGGTATAATTATTTGTTTGGTGAAGGGACACTAATAACAGATTGAATGAATCATTTTCCGTTCTGCTACACTGGTCTCTCATTAGGCAAACAATATGAAAAAAAGTACAAGCAAATATAGATCAACTTACCCTCCGCCACGGCCCAGGCGTCTTCCAGATCTGTCAAAGGCGAGCCCTGGTAATAAAAGAATAAAGATCAGAAAGCAGGGATTCAACTACAGCTTTTGGTGTAGTATGGAATAATGCAGTGAATTATTTCCACCACCCCCCACCCTCCCCCAAAAAAAAAGTGAGGAGATGGAAAGGAAGGATTACCTGGTAGAAGGAACAAGTCCACTGGGTCAGTAGCCTGCATAACTGCACCACAAGAACTATTTTAGATGTACAATTGAATTCAGTTTCACCAGCCATCACCAACGGTACCCCAAATCCATGGAGATCCCAAAGGTAAATATAAAACCAAGTCTTATGAAAAAGAACAAGACATCAGAAGAATGTTATCATCAATTAGACAGAAGTGGGTTCAAGTGAAGAGGCAAGGAAATAGTCCCAAAGCTTCAGAAAAGTGGGAAATCTTAATAAGGGGCTAAAAGAATAAAAATATAAAAATGACATTATTATATCTCACTTAATTTTATTTGCAAGATTATTATATCTCATTTACTTTTCTTTGCAAGATCTCTCTCTCTCTCTCTCTCTCTCTCTCTGCAATATATCCTTAAACCTTTTGGGTAAAGGATCGCTGCATTAGAAAAAGGCAAAAACTAAATACTACATTTTTTTTTTTTGATAAAATACAATACTACATGATGGTTTGATTTTATTTTATTTTAAAAAAAAATCAGCAACTGAAGTATGGTTTCACTATATGTAAGCCTATGAGAGATGTACAAGGTAAGCATCAAGAACAGGGACCAATGCAAATAACAGAAGACAGCTATATCACCCACAGTCTCATTAATTAAAATTTTTTTATCTCAACAAAAAAATTTATTTTTACTATATGAGCAAACCACCAACTTGTGGACAATCATGAATGGGAAGCCAATGCAACAACATAAATTCTAAAGGAAGCAACAGCTGTCATGACCATATTTGCTATTCCACCGCCTCAACTCTCGATAACCTATTGGTTGCAGGTTCAAAACTAGGAAACAGACTCTCCTGTGAAGGAGGCAAGGCTGCGTACATTTAGTAGCTGGAGCCTCGTGCACTGGGTAGCTCGTCTCAGAATCTCAATGTCCCCCCCCCCTCCACCCCAACAAACAAAATATGGCAGATCTGAACTCTCCACACCCCCAACCCAAAAATAAAAAACAAAAATAGAGAAAAACAGAAATCGCTCCATTACCTACCGGGCCCTTCCCAAAACAACCTAAGCTTCTTGACTAAAAGTATGGAAGTCGGTGATTATCTTGACTTCTTTTTCCTCCTCTTTTTTTTTTGGGTTGGAGGGGAGGGGGGGGGGAGGGGAGGGAGGGGGTGAGTGGGTTGGAGAGATTAAAAGTATGGAAGTCGGTGATTCCAGGCAGAAACCACTACTAAAAATTGAAAATTCCAGGCTAACAACAAAAGAAGCACATACAAATTATCTGTTGAATTATCCAACCCAAAAGCTTAAACTGTTAGATGGAAAGGCCCAACTGGTATATAAAGTTATTTCAAGGTCTCAAACTTAATTGAAGTGGGAATATTCCCAAACACTCCTCCTCAAATGGTACATGAGGCACATGTGATTCCTCATAACTAGATCGTACACGTGGATGTATTATTGAAGTATTGTAGGAGATCTACATCATCAACTATAAAACAACCTAAGCTTCTCCCTTCATGAACAATGATTCTATTAGGGAAGCATACAATATACAAGGAGAGGTTACGTGCTGTTATGATGGAAGGCTTAATAATTTCTCAGCTAACACTTTCATTGCATCCCCTCTGTTTTTATTTCTCTTATTTTTTTTTCCATGATATGTAATCAAGTTCTCCAAACAAGAATTTACTACATATTAGATACATCAAATGTTCAAATTCCTTGACAATGAATATCTTTGAAAGACGAGGTACCATGTCATGGTACCAAGCGAAAAAAGTAAGCTTATTTGAGAACATCCATGATGCAGAAATAACTCATAATACAGCAATTCAGATCAGGAAAAAAAGTCATGACTTAACATATAAGAAACAAAAGAAAAGGGATACCATCTTCACGTTGATTTCCATCACTGTCTACTGGGGCTGGCTCCAAAATGTTCATTGAATTTGGAATTAGATCAGAGGTATTTGAGATATTGAGCATTCGCATGTAGCTATTCCTATCCTCAACCCGCGGGACATAAAGCTTTTTCCTCTTCTGCTTCTGACCCTCTTGATTGAAAACAAATGATAAGAAATCCGAGACAAACTTAACTATACACTTCACAAAATTCACCATAACAACACAAAAGAAAAATGTAATCTCTTAAGAGAACTGAGGCAGTGTTTGCTTTTGCTTTTGCTTTCAGAAAGCATCCAACATCTAGTTGATTTGCTTGATGAAACAATTGTGCTTCTCCCCTCCCCCCCCCCCCCCCCAACCCCCCACCAACAACGTGCATATGCACATGTCATGGCCAATGCAAACACATGTGTGCACAGATAAAAAAGAAACCTAAAAACAACACATACTGTAAAAACACCTTATAATTCATCTATCAAATGAGCTTTCAATGATGAGAAATTTTGACTCGCATAAAAAGAAAAAATGCAATCCCATAAAACAAACAAAACTGCATATTGACTGTAACCTTAATGGACACTTCACCACCTCCTCAGCCAGCCGTATATTAAAGTTGTGGGACTGGGAATTCACCCCTCCCCATTAGATGAATTCCTTAATACTTATTTGGAAAAAAGGGAAAATGTACTGGTACATCACCATTTTTTTAGAATTGATCTCAATCATCTGATCCATCCATTTATTTCCTAAACCACTCACCATATTTCTTTCATGTGAAATTGTGTATACATGATCATGTGTTTGTGTCTGTCTGTCTGCAAAGTAATGACAACAACTTTCATTGATATCAGCAAAAATGAATTACAAGAAGAGGTACACTATGGTTTATGAGCTGCACATGAATGAACATAAATAAACTTAATCATCCATTTAGAACATTATGGGATATATTTTGATTACAATCATCCAAACAAGTTGAATATTACCCCAAATGATGTATTAAGTGGAACCAACAAGATTATTGTCCTGAAACCTCTTCCCCAACCAGTGAGAAGAATGTGTTCAATCACACACTACCCATATAACAGCTGGCAGTAAGAGTTCTTTTGTAAAACATCAATGCAGTATTTGGAAGGTATCCCAGACATCCAAAATTTCCATAAGCGAAAGGGGTATAAAAAACATAAGATACATAAAGAAGGGGAAGAAGGCCACATTCATTAGTGATCCCACTGACATGCTAATGTACTAGCAGCCTAATCACATTATCGGAAAAATGGCTTTTGAAAGAATGGTCAAAAATATGTCAATTACCTTCTACAAAAAGTCAGGTAGAAAATTCAACTGCCAATCAAGGTATTATATCACTTTGTGCAAATAAAAAGTTGCGACACAACCTAGGCACATCAACAGTCAAGGTGGAATAGAAAATGCACCTTCAGCTGTATTGCACAATATTGCTGATAAAATTTTTGATGTGTTGACTTCCCGCAAGGAATCACAGCTTACATAAGCACATAAACTCTTACTGGACTTAAACCATGAAGCTTCCAAAACAATATCCTGAATTGCAATATCTGAAAGGAGCCAATTTTCGAAATAGGTGGTCACCGAATAAATAGTGTATCTAAGAAATGAAAAGTAAATATATTAAATAAGATTTCTTCCTACGAAGTGTCATCTGTGAGCTATAAAATTTTAATACCATTCCTCTCTCAAGAATTGAGCACAAAAGAACTAAGAAAAAAAAAAATTTACAACACATAAGAAACAACAAAGAGATATAACATAATGACTATGTTGAAATCAGAGTAGGGCATTGAAAAATCTTTTGTTACCTAATAAATACTCTTGAACATAATAATGCATTGATGAAAAAAATCCAAAATTTAGTTCTAGTTTACAGACAACTAATCCAAAACATAGCTCTAGGCTAGGTAAAACAACATTATGTTATACAAATTTTGGAATTATGAAGCATCACAGATTTAGATTTATTATAAAGACCACAGGTTTTAATAAGAAGTTTACCTCTTAAGTATCTGAGAGTTTCTTTCACCAAGAAGAAAGATAAAAATATAACCAGCAATGTTTCATAACTAAATCAAAGCCTAAAAAGAGGTTCAAATTCAAACTTTACCATGTCCATATCTTCTCAAAAATTTGAACTTCCACATTATTTATGTCCCAGTGTATTAATTGAATTGCCCAAGAGTCTTATAAGCAATCAGAAAATACCACTCTGCACCAACCTAACAATAGAAATCGGGTAGGTTCCTTGCCAGTATTTGGATTTGTTCTGAAGGTATTGAAAAAAGGGTAACTAATTGCAGAGTGAAGCAAAATGAATTAATAAGAAATAGGTTCAACGCGGCCGTGACTAGTTGTCACTTGGAATGAAAGGAATCCAGCATGTTTTCCCTTAGCACTAAGTACTCCTACTCCATACAGATAACTAATTTACCTATAGTAGCAACTCCAACGATAATCAGCATTCTCTGCACAGACCAGTTTTGGTCTCTCTCAGACTAAGAACATGAGCTTTCAATTGAACAAAAATTGAATCAAAAAAGAAGAAGAAAAAACCTTCAAGGGATCTCTGTGCGCGAGTCATGAGCTTGAGCTCCTTGCGCACATTTGATCGAAGGGCTTTCTTCTGCTTAGCAATGGCGTCGAGACTAGCGTCTTCATTCATTTTGACGAAGGAGCGGTGAGAGTTACCGGGTGGGGGATGAGTAACAGAACGGACGGACCTGATGGGGAAGTAGATTTGAGACGCTGCGGATGCAAATGGAGAAGCTTGGATCATCAGCAGCACCTCCTTTGTCTTCTGGATTAACCCATCTTTTCTCATATTCTGCACTCGATAAACAAATACCAATCCATCTCCATAGCCATGGAACCTTCCACTTTGGGTTTTTAAAATCGGGAATCGAATCAATGAATCAGTAGTTTCATATCGGAATAGACTTTGACTGATCCAACAGATTTGTGACAATCCCGGCCGATTCCGACCAATTTCAATCCTTTCGGACCTTTGGTATAATTGGTTTTCCTTTACCTTTTTTTAGAAAGCACGCTACCTAGGAATTATTATCCTATGCACTAACTGCACGGTGTTGTACTGCATCGGGCAGCTGCAGAGGCCATGTGCATCATGTGGGGCCCACTGAGTCACATGGCATCTGCTGCACCACACGATGCAATACTGCATCGTGTAGTTACAGTACTGCATCGTGCAGTTACAGGAGAGGATAACGATTCCGCTACCTAGTCACATGGGGTGTCCGGCCCCTGCACCCAGACATAGGGCTACGTAAAATGACCGTCGAGTCCTCAAGAATTTTCACCTTTCCATGAGGGCATGATGATCATTTCACGCAGCCTATGCTGGACACAGGGACCACACACTGCACGCAATCAAGTAATTTCTTGTTTTTTTAACAACTAGGTATCGTTCTCTTTCCCCTTTTTATTTTTGGTTGTTGTTGAAGGGGGTGGAGAGGGGGGGAGGGGAGGGGGTATTAAAATCCTCTGCAATACCAGCGGGGCGGCCGTGCACATCCGGTGGCACAGCAAAGGCCATGTGTGCCATGTGTGCCACCTGGCCTCTGCTTGTGCTGTTAGATGTGCACTGCTGCCCCGCCGGTACTGCAGAGGATCCTGGTCCGGCGAGGGGATGGGGGTGGGTGGGGAGGGATGTGTTTAGTTACACCTTCCAAGAAAATGACATGCTTGGAGTTGAGCTCAGCTCCGCATACGAGGTCGTTCCTCAGGAGCCGACCTCTATTTAGAGGAATCCACTGCCATCAAGTGGGTCCAGTGGATTCCATCTAAGTGGAGGTCAGCTCCTGTTGCGTGTGGAATTCTCCGATGCTTGGTTCGCCTACGGATGAGCCTGCAGAGACCAAGTGATGAGCACAAGAGGCCCGGTGTGGCTCCGGCCTAGGACTCTTTGATGCTCAAGTTAGATCACCAGTGCAACAGCTTAACAACTAGGAAAAGTGAGATGAGGAATGGTGCTCCGTACCTGGGTCTTTATTGAGTGAAGATGAGATGAGGCGGTTGGAAGCGTCCTAGTATGGTAAGAGTCCTTCTTTTGGAAGGCTCTCTCGCGTAGAGCAGAGTGGAGAGCTATTTTCGGGGTTGGGCTCTTATTAAGGTAAGAGTCCATATAAAGTATGATTTTGTATTACGCCGAGATCGTGGCTCAACCCTTATCCCGTGATTCCTGGGATGTGCTGACGTGGCCCCACGATCCCTAGTGGGACATTATGGTAGCTTCTATGGAGGAGGGCTCGGCCTGGGAGGTCGGCCTCAGAGCTCGGCTTAGGAGCTCGGCCCCGGCCTGTATGACCTGAGGGTCATCACTAGTTGTGTGAGCTTGGCCGCGCTATGGTGCTCCAATCAAGACCGACTTGAGTAGGCTCGGACCGTGGGGTCGGCGAGCTTGCTACTCAATCGTGATGGGGGATCTCTGGGTTGGTACTGGTCTGTCGTGTCGTGCGGCCAGAGATCGTCCGAAGAGCTCTGCCCACTGGGTCGGCCTCGTCTGACCCGTACTAGTTCGGCTCAGCATCCGGTTGACTTGGATGTGTCCAACGAGCTCGGCCAAGCAGTAAGGTTCGTCGAAGATCGGGTCGGCCCGGTCTTCCACTGAGCTCAGTTCGGCCATGTGGTAACTTTTGATTGGTGGGGTGTTTTATGCCTTACCAGCTTCCAAGGAGCGAGCTTGTGCGAGAAGGTGAGCCAGACTCGCTTGAATAAAGGATCTAGCAATTTCTTTTAAAAAAAAATAAAGGGCAGCAGTTTTTTGTCTGGAAATGTGGCCTACCCCAGCACTTCCATATGTCTATCTCTCCCCTCCTCAAAATAAGGGGTAGAGGTGTCTTTTCATATGGGGAGGAGAGAAATGGATTCATAGGAGCGTTGGTGTAGGCCACACTCCCAGATAGAGTTTGTTTTCCAAAAAAAAAAAATAGGATTGAGTTTCTTGGCTACATAACGTACATTAGCACTTTCCTTAGTTTATATCTTCCCATAATAAGGGCAGATATGTAATTTTATAAGAAGAGTATGCTACGCAGCCTGACAGCATTTTTTCCCCCAAAAATATTTATACCAACCAGTAATTTTTATTTAACTTCACCAGAAAATCTACTATGTTAACAAAAAATATTAACTCTAATGGCAAATTAATGCAAGGAGTTAAAATTTCTACCAAAAAGAATTGGAGTGTTGATTTCGATAGAATCGGATTAGAATCGGTTGGAATCAACCAATTGTATTGGATTTCTAGGTTCATGCTGATTCTAATTGAATCGGAGTGTCAGACTCAATAAAGGCCAATCGCATTGCCGATTCCATTTACTTGAACCTTGATGCCATGTTACAGTCCCTAGATGCATTTCACCAACCTGAATTTGATAATGATATATTAATAGACCACTTTAAATTAATTTTTTAAAACCATTTATTATCCTTAACCTAAAGGAATTTTAGGAATAAAATAAGGGCAATCTAAAGTAGGTGTCAAATTCTAAATACACATAGAGAGGTGTCATTCGGACAACGAAAAAAAAAGCTATGAGAGAAAAAACGATATCTGGGTGCGTGTAGTGCAGTGCCTCTGTACCCAAACAAAGAGGTGGGCGAAATGACAAACATGCACCCATGGAAAGATGGAATTTCCTAGGATTGCAACGATCATTTCGCACACCCTTGTGTCCCTGGGCACAGCGACACCGTACCACACACACCCAGGAAACGTTATCTTTCCCTTAAATATAAGACCCAACCAGTGGTCGGGGGTAGGAGGATGTCTAATAATTGAATGGCACATCTCTTGATGCACAAAAAAAAATAACTTAGATGGTATTGTTGCTTGTCCGGATTCTGTTGGAATCAACTAGTCATTTTCAACACTGAGTATTTATGGTGGGAAAAGCTTTTTTAAGCCCCTAAAGTAGAGTGTGGTGGCATTTCTGTGTCTATCTTTTTGGCTCTTTCTTATTCACATGAAATGACATTATTGCCAATACGGGTGCAAGCGTGTCCCTGACGGCCCGAGCTTGCCTTGAGCCTGAATAAGCTCTGGGTTGAGATATTTTACCCCTGAGGGCGGGTTAGGGGTGAAAATTTCTGACCCTGAATCAGGACCAAGTCAGACCAGGGTTGAGGCCTCGGGCTGAGCTTGGCCCTGCCCAAATCGACCTTATCTTTTTCTTCCTCATGTTCTTTCTTCTTTTTTTCTTTTCCTTCTTCTTCTTCCCAACCCGGCCAGGTCATGCTCCCATCCCTCCCATGGTCAGGGCCAATTAGGGTCGGCCAACCCAACCTTGTTGCAGCCCTATTTGCCATTCAATGCACAGTATCATTTTGCCACACTTCATTGGTGCACTCCTCTATGCCGCTTGCTTAGAAAATCCTCTCCTATTTATGATATATCAGTATATGCTGTTTTAGTTTTGGCATTGCATAAGGAACTCCTTCAAAGTGAGAATGTAATACAATGGACTACACAAGTACTTTCATTAGCAAAATCCTCTTTCAATACTATTGATTCTCTTGGGGCAAATTTTATTGAGCATAACATCCGGCTAGAGATAATCCCAAGAGAGGATTAGATTTTCATATTGGTGTCAAATAATTGGTAAATTTATTTTTTTACCCATTAAGTATGGCATACTTTTTTCTTTTGAGAGTAAAATCTTATTTCATATATGTACTCAAATAAAAAGTATGATAATAGTTCTTGAAAATGACATAATGATAAATCATTTTCAAATGATTTTGAAAACCTTATATTACCCTTATTTTAAAGAATTTTTGAGAATAAGACAAGGGATAATTTAAAAAAAAAAAAAAGATTACATGTTCTAAACACGTATATAAATCTATCATTTAGATAAAACCTTATAAATTAGCATATACATATATCTCATGATACATCGATACTCCCCAATAAAATACTCTTGTCCTATTGGTAGAAATGATTTCTACACTCATATAGGAATCTTTCCTACATGTTCATTTAAAATATTTCCACGTCGATAGATGATATGGCTATTCTAATGATTGGATAGAAAGTTCATGATCTGGATTAATCATATGCCAAATTTTGGAGCCTAATTCAATCAAAAAGCTTCCTATGCTTGGCCATGGTACTCCAACCACTAATGAGTAGTCTCCCATAGCCTCCTAGATTTTAAAAGTTTTGTTTCTCCATGTGGAAAAACTTCGATATGTATGAAATTCGACATGTGAGTAGAAGGCCTAGGATCTACAAGTCCACAAAATTTAAGTATATTTTACTTGCCACATGGTGTTTTTTGTCATTTAAAATGAGCATATGAGAAATGTTCCTATCATGGACATGTAGGTGTTAGATTCCCATCTAATTGTTTTTTAATTTTTAAACATGCACAACACTCAATGGACCCAGTTTTCTCTCATCCAAGCTTTTTGCACCTATCATTTTTGATGGATGAATGAGTCTTCAGAAACAATGTCAAGAGCATTTCAGACATTCGTACAATGAATGGAGTTATTATCAAAATAAAGTGGTGGATAGAGTAAAACATTCTCCATACATTTTCTCTTACTTTAATTCAAATTCTTGCATTGCCTCTTCTAACTTTCACTTTTCAACCTAAAAAGATATGTTTCTCTTAAACCACTTATTAAATAGAATAACATCTTTATATGGATATTGTACCTGCTTTTGCCCCACTCTGACTGAACTAGAATGGAGCCAATATCAATCAGTTCTAAGTTGGTGTAGATATTGTTTAGTATTTCTAGCTGTTTAGTCACATCCTATTTTGACCATGTACGCTACCATGATTTCATAAATAGTCTTTTATTGTTGCTTCAAAAATCTTAACCAAAAAAAAATAGGGTTTTTTTCAAATGCCTCCCTGAAAATGTCCATTGATCCAAATGTCCCTTTGCAATTTTTCTAATCTTAAAGTCTCCCTTATTTTTAACAAATTGTAGTATTTTGGTCTAGTCCGTTAATTTGGGACGTTAGATGTTAGTTTTAGGGAGTGTAATGACCAAAATGCGCTTATGACTAAAACCAACAAAAATTAAAAAATAAAATGACCAAATTGCCCTCATCTTCCCCAAATGGATTAGGGTTTGAAACTGAAAATCAACCATTTGGGGAAGATGAATCCCAAAACGGTTAGGGTTTGAACCCATCTGGAAAGCAAGGGATCAGAAGAACAAAATGGTGGATTCCGAGACCACACCACTGCTTGTAAGTTATTGTTGATTTGAAGATCAAACCAGACCTTGCAGCTGGTTATTTTCTCTGTTCCTACTGCTAGTCCGAGTGTACTGATCTCTGCAAACTGAAGGCCTTTGCTGCTGATATTTTGGGATTGAAATATCCCCCTAAGGAGTCACACTCGACCAGCATTTGAAGGAGATCTGACCTCTGGGAGATATTAAGATCTCCCATCACTGCCTGCGGCTGACTTGTCCCCAAGTTTTCCTCTGCTGCAACTTTGAAGAGCTATATCTTAGCAATCACCTATTGGAATTGGGTGATATTTGGAGCCTAGGACCTTCACATAGAAACCAACACTCTAACTGAATTAGGTTGTCTTTGGATCACTGCAAGGGCTGATGCCAGATTTCTCCTTTGGTGATCTAAATTAGGGAAGTTTTGCAACTGCAGTTCCAGCCATCAATTGAACCTGATTTTTGAAGAGCTGATTCACCATATCATTCTTTCCATTTGTTGGTAACTTCCTCCCTAATCCATTGACTGATACTGTGGTATTTAATTCCAAGTTTAAATCTGAAAATAGACTCTGTTCTGAGCATGCGATAGTTGAATGGAAAATGTCGAGTGAAATATGCTTCATAAACGAAAGTGTTTTCTCCATTTACAGTGAAATTTATTCATTTTTCATGGTTTATCTTTATGCATTTGGGAGGAGAGCCAGATCCTACAAAGCTTACAAATTTTGTTAGATGACATCTGTTGGTTACTTGGTTGCCTCCATGGATTTAAAAGTTCCCAATTTTGAGCGCCCAGTATCGTATCCAATTTCATGTGTTGATATTATAAATCCCAACTCTCTTGTGATGTTTGCATTTATCAAACTTTGAAACTGTGTCTTCAATTTCGTTGAGCGCCCAGTATCGTATCCAATTTTTTCTTCTGATCCTTTGCTTTCCAGATGGGTTCAAACCCTATCTGATTTGGGGAAAAAAATTTCAGTTTCAAACCCATTTGGGGAAGATGAGGGCAATTTGGTCTATTTATTCTTGAATTTTGATGAGTTTTTATTAGAGGGGCATTTTGGTCATTACACTCCCTAAAACTAACGGCTAACGTCCCAAACTAACGGACTAGACCAAAATGCTACAATTTGTTGAAAATAAAGGGGAGTTTAGGATTAGAAAAGTTGAAAGGGGGCATTTGGACAAATGGACATTTTCAGGGGGGGCATTTGGACAAATGGGCATTTTCAAGGGGGGCATTTGACAAAAACCCAAAAAAATATTGCTTGAGAAAAATTTAGGTTAAAAAAAAAAAATGAAAGGATTCCTAACATTATAAAGGTTTTCCTTCACCCTGATGAAGAGATTCATTCGTGATGTAACGCTACGATTGAACTTTGGGTTCATCATTAACTCTCGGGCAAGATTCAGATCCTCTACTATCCAGCTGCCTCGTCCTGTCGTGTTGGGCAAACACAGCAAGGTGAGAAATGATTGCCCTACCCTCACTTGGGCAAGGCATTCGGGCAGGGGTAAGGCAATTCTTTCCCACCTTACTGTGTCTGTGCAACACGGCAGGACAGGGCAGCTCGGTAGTAAAGGATCCAATTTTGTTAAGTCTCACTTATATGCGATTGAAAATATTCTTTCCTAGTTCATTCATAGGATTAGATCCTATTGTTGAAGAGATTCTCTCTTCTCTTTTCAACATAAATGAAGACAAATTGGATCCCATTAATATAAGTGAAGATTTACAGAAGGAAAAAACTTACTCATCGTGTAGTAATTTTTATAGGTCTTCTTCATCCTACATTGCAGAGTTTCGCGTTTTGAAGCACCAGTAGCATAAGGTAACTAGGTCGCTTTTATTAAAAGCTATACCAGTAGCATATTTGTGGATTCTTCCTCCACTCACCTCCACATGTGAATGGAGTCTACTACATTCTCATAAACAAATATATTAGGAAGGGTCGTGTTGGATTTCAAATAAAGCAATGGAGAAAGTGTTGTGTAACCTTCGAAGGTTCATGCATGGAAGCAAAATTAGCAATAGGATTTCAATTCTGATTCTGTCAATATCAATCAGAATCAGCTAATCCTAAGGGGTAGCTCAGTTGGCAAAGATCAACACCTCATACTTAAGAAATCATGAGTTCAGATCTCCTTGTAGCCGATCTATCCCAACAAAAAAATCAGAATCAGATGAAAATTGGCTTAAATCAGTTGATTCGATTCGAAATCTAATAGAATATAATTTGATTGAATGAATTTTTCTTGATTGATTGTATGGATGATTACAGAATATATAGATGAATAGTTCCAATATTTGGTCAATAAAATCAATCGGGATGGATTCCAATATCTTGATTTTACATATATGAGTCTAACTAAGTCCAGCTGAGTTAAGACCGATTCCCAATGAAATATAAACTGATTGTCATTTGCTTCATACATTGTTTTTGTTGGGATTTCATGTTTTTCACACCTTCTCTTTAATGACTAGCTTTTAAGAATGAATTTAATTTGAGTCCCAACAAATGATATCTGTGTTAGGTATGATAACTTTAGTGTACTTCTAAGGATGGAGAAAATCCTTTAACGAAGATATCGATTATTCCACATAGAAAATTATCAAGGTTTCACGTAGAAACAATGATCCCACATCGAATGTGAATAACCCTCCAAGCTTTTTATGATGAGTTCTATTCGAATCCCAACAGTTTGTAATTCAGTATCCAAAGGCTTGGGATAACACTTTTTTACCCACAAAAGATTAATAATGAAGCCTATAGGAAAGTTATTCGCATCAGCTAACATCATTTTACTATTAAAACTGATCTGTCCATGTCTCCATGACAAGATCATGCTCTCTCTCTCTCTCTCTCTCTCTCTCTCTCTCTCTCTTCATGGATGGATACACGTGTCGATCTAAAACACAATATTCGTGCGAATAACTAACAAATAACCTCTAATCCTCTTTATTATTCCAAGGTAAAAGTTTTCATGCATAACCGTGTATGTACACGACTTACATTAAATGCCATCAAATTTGGCATTTATGTCAATCAAAAATGACATAAAAGCCCCTACACCCCTTATTTGATGGAGTTGATGGGAAAATTTCCAGTGTACGAATACCTTCCCCTTAAATGAAATAAAACCAGAAGGAGGGAGAGAGGGAGGAATTAGAAGATAGCTAGGGATTGTTTCTTTTTTGGACCCCAAGACAAGAAAGTGTAATAGAGATCAAATAAATTAGGCTTCACCACCATACAACAAAAGAGCACTCCCATGCAAAATTAATATTTGCATAAAGAAGCTTGTACAAGAAAAAGGGCCATAGGAGAACCCACTAGTACTAGTGATGCTTCTTCATTATTGCCAAGGAAAGGGATATGGTTAAGCATAAAAGTGAATGCTTTTTGGCCTCCAAATCTATTGGTTTCTGTGGCATGGAATCAAAACTTGGAACTAACCTTTAAGATTAATACAATACAAGACCAATTTATATAAATTTGTGGGGCTTGCAGGGATAAATGTGCAAAAGTGTAATGAACAACAAATCCCATAAAGAAGAAGAGATTTTGATTAAATAGTGGGAGCTGAGGTGGGGTCCTTATCAATACTGAGCTACTGTAAACTGTAAGTAGTGTCCATGAAAGGGTGTACATCAAGAGTACAGAAGAACATTAGAGTCATACTTTGTTTGGGTCCTTTATTGTGATTCAAGGAATTGAAGCCCATCCACATAATGGTCACATTGAATATTCATTTGAATGTGCAAAAGAAAGGATTCATGTCAGTATAATGTCGGGTATGGCCGTATGGGTATTAAAGTAGATTCAATTTGGGAGTAGTACTGGAACCTCCATGACATTTCTAATCAGTCTCTCCATGCAGTTCTAGTGAGAAACCAAGAACAGGCTTTTTCATCTTCATCATTTCATTTAATCAGGTTCATCTTTATCCTTAGGAAACAGATATTGGGAGTATTTGAATGACACCTTTTGTAGGTGTATTTAGAACTTGTAATAGTCTTGATTGCCTCTTATTTTATTCTCAAAATTTTTTTGAAATATTTTCAAAATAATTTGAAACTATACATACAATAATATCATTATCAAGAATTGAAAATTTACTGTCACTAATAGAAGAAGTGTGTGTGTTATACTAAGATGACAAAAAGTAAGATTATAATTAGTCGACACCCTAAGGGGCGTCAATAAGAAAATTCCTTTTTTGAATTCATATTGTTCTTATTGTAGTAGAGGATTTATCTACCACGGTAGGTCATTTGAATGTTGTAAAACAAGCAATTCTCCGCCTAAAGGGTCTGCCCAGGGATTTTCGAGCCTCATATTGTTGTATTGGGCATCTTGCATCATATTTTTGGTGTTATGTTTTATGGTTTACGGAATTTGGATACCAAAAGAAAAAAGAATTTACCTTCAAGTGTTTCATATAATCATATGGGAAAAAGAACGTTGTTTGGTCGGATGGCTCTTGTGCTTAGACATAGGAGCATGAGAAATTACCGCCCAAACCCTCCTGTAATAGAAAACCTCATCTATGTTGATGCCCTTAATTGCATGCGCTCCCATTGCCCCCCCCCACTAGTGTAGTGGCTACACGTCCAAGCAACGATCTGACGCAATAAGAAGTATGGGGGATAGATTTCGTTCTAGCGCTCATGACCCTTCAATCTTCAAGGTAACGAAAATTCTAATTCCAATGAGGAAGAAAAGCAAACAAAGCAATTAAACTCAAGATGATCTTATTTTGTCTTAAACGACCTTAATATAAGATGGTCGGATTACAAAGGAAAAATAAACCTAAATATAACAGGAAACGAAATGATATAGGAAAATGAACTAGGAAATTAATATTCCTAAATCGCGCACAAAATTTTGGAGGTTGTGTATACCCCTTAAGCATGTGAATTTGGCTCTGAAACCTCGGTCCAATGAATGAATTTTATTAAACAACCCGTAGAGTACTACCTTCCATTTCCGAAAAGATATTACGGTTCTCGTAACTCCATCCTAGTGAAAAGTTATGACCCTTGGAAGTTGAGCTAGCAAATTAATACTTTCGACCCGATCAAGTGGACTTCTACCGATCCAACTGATTCAGGAATTCTTTGGAAATCTTCTCTACATAACGATCTCTTGCCCTTAATCATATAAACTACATTGTACGGACAATGAGTTCTACATGGACATACAACTTGGAGAAGAAAAAAAATGTACAATTCCTAACTACCTCAATGTTCTAAAGAGAACTATGCTTTATGTGAATGCTTCCTTTTGACACAAGCTCCCTAAAATTATGAGACCTCACATCACTCTATTTTGTTCTTACATGGAACACTTGATTCTTTGCAAGATGTATGACACCCTGATTGTCACAATACAATACCGTACCTTCTTCCTTTATACCCAACTCACAAACCAAGCCTATCAATCAGATCCCCTCCTTGCCAGCCTCAACTGCAGTCATGCACTCTGCCTTAGCTTTGTAGTAGACAAGGCAACTATAGACTAAATGAGCATTGGCCTACGGCCTTATAACGACCCTTCATTCAGAGAAAGCCTACAATCTAAACTATAGAATACATGATATCATCCCTTAACATAAAGTTCAATTTCATGGCCCACTTTCTTATTATTCTCCAATGTCGAATATCGGTAAATATTCCTTTTAAGAAGCTAGTTTCAATTAATATTGGGATTGTTAAGGTCCATAGTGTCTTCATATACTTGAGAAGCTCTTTCCACCTAATGCCCTAAGGTTTTGTGTGTTGAAACCTCCAAAAATTAAGCTTGCTTTTGGCAAGGATATATAATTTTCTTTATTAATTAAGACCTACCAATGGTGGTGTAGTGTTCTTATTGATTGTTTATTGCTAGAATCATCTCTATCTAGGCTTGAAAAGTGAAGCAGTTCCTGATGCTGTTTGTCCCTTCTTCCATAGCTACAGATCGAGAGAATTTCTTGGGCCTCTTTAGTGGAAGAAGATAGCTTTTAATTAGTGGATTGCCTAGGATGCTAGTTCACTTGATATTGGAACTGATTTTATAGGACCATATCAAAGACAGATTCCATATCCCAAATCATTAATTTGTGAAAGCCTAAAAGAATTATCACCTTTTCGTATATGTTCCATGTCCTGTGAGCTTGGTTGTGAGCAGCAATTTGAAGGCACAAACAACCATTTCAAGGGCCCTTGTGAATACTAAATTATCATCCTTGTCTGAGAAGCCATTAACATGTGAAGCTTTTTGATTCTTATAACATAAAACTTTTTGTGGAGTACTTAATATTGTTTGGTTCATTTGTGTGGATAAGACTGGACCAGATTAATAATGTGCCATATGCTATACTATAGCAAGAATATAGAATAAGGTGTTTCATCAAATATTCCCTAGTCAAGGCTAGCTTCTTTATCAAGGAACAAGCTTTCTCCTCATTCTACTCTTGTCTCATTCAAATCTCAACATATATATCTCTCTTTGTTATGCAGTTCTAGCTTCATGATCTGTGTAATATCATATTCTCCAAGATATAATCTTCTAAGAGACTTTGATATGCAATCTAGCTAATAAACCCACTTAATTCAGAGTGGTTCGACAGATGGAAAGGGGAGGAGGAATCATATCCATATGTGCCGCGTTTAATTAAAATAAAATAGGAGATCAGTGTCGTCCCTATTGGAGTATTTAGAAATTGCATTAAATGTTGCATTTAATCCTCTTCAACTTTTTGAAAAACTCTTTTTAATTCTTACATTAAGTGCTGCATTAAGTAACTTTTGAAAATAAAATAAAAGGTAAAAAAATAAGGTTACAAATGTATCGACACTAAGAAAATCCCAATAATTCTAACAAAAAAAAAAATCCCAATAAAGAAACACGGTGAGGGGTTAGTATTGCTAAACCTTGATTAATTATGTGATTGTCATTAATCATTTACAGTCGACATTTAAACGAGTGTAATTTTAGATGCTTTATCATTGTAAGATGATGACATATTATTTTCGGAAAAGGATGGCGTGTATATCGCTCTAACACTCCCCCTTCTCCTGAAACTTTCTCTCCTTTTTGATCATGTGGGTCTCTTTATATATACTCCTATTTACCCATTGAAGGGAGATACCATTACGTACATACATTCGAATCGGGTATAGATCTCCCCCACGACCCCCCTTTCCCTTTTTTAGCTAACAATTATCTCAATCTATTGATACAGTAAAATAGTACTAGTACTAAATCTGTACCATGTTAAAAACATAATATTCTAGATGATATGAGAGAGAAAATCATTAGATCCGTAAGAACAATAATTTGAATTCGTACTCTGAAAAGCAAAAGACAAAATTTGATCTCATCATCCAAGGCCTCTGAATGTGTTCAACTGTCGCATAGTAGAACAACAAATAAAAAAGTTTTTCATTGTCATAATTGCTAAAATAAAGACTGGTTCATGTCTTCCGATCCTTTGGATGGACAACTTGGTGACCTACCATGGAAGTACCTTTGTTCTACCACATCAGACCAAAGGTGTTTGGCTATAGGTTTTTCTTCGAAATTTATCCTCTCAAGTGCGGTGTGTTGGGCAACGCACCACACTTAAGAATCCAATCGTAAAAACATGGGCAGTGACATATTTTTATCCTCTCAAATATTGGGTGGACGATTGGATTCTTAAATGTGGTGCACTTATCACATTCCTATGGATGCTCTCACGCTTGCTCTGGTTGGCCTCTATGTTGGTGTAGTAGCCATGCAGCCTAACAGCGAACCCTTACCCAGAATATTATATAGGAAAACGATCCTTGCGAGCCTATGCCCAGACATAGGAGCATGTGAAATTATTGTCTGGCTCCTATAAAATAAAAAAAGGGCAAGAGATCTCTACTTGGTTGCATGGTATCTACACAAGTGTCTGGGCCAATGGGGGAGCACGTTTGGGTATCTACCTAGGGGACAAAGGCATCATTTCACTGTGCCCTGTGAGAGAGAGTAGGAAACACCACCGAGTAGAGTTTTTTTTTCCAATAATAAATCCCATCTATGTTGATGTCTTTGCACATGTTCTCATTAGCCCCCACACTGGTGCAAGGGTTACACAGTTTGGCAATGTTCTTTCTCCCAATATATTATCAAAGTAGAGGCAGAAGCGTATAAATAGTAGGACCGAGTTTCCTTTCAGCCATGGTGAATGGGAATCGAAATAGATTCAGATGCACGCAGGGGTATCGAAGGGTATTTTAGGGAAAATACTTAAACCTAGTAGGGATTTGCCAACCCTAGGATGATGGAGGGAAACTTAATTAGTCCTAAATAGTATTAGGTAATTAATTCAAAGGTACGTAAGAGTAAGAGTCAGGTCCCTTTTGGTTATCGTAGCTAGGTGCATGAAAATACACAAACCAAAAGCGTATGGACTATGGACCGACCCAATTGGTATAAAGCAAGGGAGTTAATTCACTGCATGTCACGTTCGAACCCAGCTAAGCTAGATATCTTTGTTGTTTCTTCCTGTCTCTCTTCTCTTATCTCTCTTTAATATCTCTCTCTCTCTCTCTCTCTCTCTCTCTCTCTCTCTCTCTCTCGTTCAAGGTCTGAGAAAGTGCAACAAATAGAATCCCTTAACACCTATAAAGAAAATCAAACCACTCCTTAGTCCTTACCCACCATACTACGTAACCTTCTCTTCCTTCCCTTCCCTTCTCTTCCTTTCTTCTCTTAGTCTCTTCCTTGCTTGAGAGTATTATCACCTCTGCACAACATGTTTGTGTTGATATTGTGTCCATCTCTCTTCTTCTAAATTGAGACAAAGGAGCCGTTGGAGGCAAGGAGAGGAGAAATATGGGTTGTGCAGGTATTAAGTCTTTGAGGGTCTTCCTTGTATCTCTTGTATTTGTTGGTTTTATTGGGTTTTTGTTGGTTGAGATCCAAGCAAGTAGTGGAGGAAATTCCAAAACAAAAACTACTATTACTTCTTCAACAGCAAGTTTCAAGCAATTGGAGCTGATAGGAACATATGCCCCTGTTGTTCATCCAGATTTAGACCTCAATTACATGAGCAAGAGACAGGTTCCTAATGGCCCTGATCCCATTCACAACAGGTACAATATATATCCATTTATCCCCCCCCCCCCCAACACACACACACACACAAACAGAGAAGGAAAGAAAATGTATTTCTTTTATTTTGAACCAAACAGTAAGGGGGGAAGAGATCTATTCTCTCTTATTTTCATTCTTTTCCTTTAACATCATAGAATTTGTTGCACAACCTTTTTGTTTTCTACAAAAAAACAGAGTTAATCATTAAGGACCTTATGCATGGACCACAAAATAATTTGGAGAAATTTTTCCTTCATCCTGTGACAAACCCTTATAGAACTTACCCAATGCACGAGGCTTCCACCATTGCGGTGTCTGGGGAGGGTCATATGTGCGTAGCCTTACCCTTTGCTTTCGCAAAGAAGTTGTTTCTAGAGTGACAAACCCTTATAGGATTTTAGTATATTGCTCAAAATACCTTCCTAATATGCTTCTTCGCATCTGAAGGCCCGCGGTGAATAGATTCTCATTCATTGTGGCTGAAGGAAAACTCGATCTCAATAACTTTATCACCAAACCCAATTCAAATTTGATTTCAGGACATAACATGACAGTCCATTATGATCATCAATATTTTTCTAGAACTTCAGTTCAAATACCAATTTTACAATAAACCTACGAAATAGTTTGTTCTTTCCTCCCCTCCCCTCCCCTCCCCTCCCCTCCCCATTCTACAAAGAAAATATAATTTAGAGGTTTTAATCTTAATTGACCAGTTAAGTGATCTTCTTCATGGGCCCCAAGTCAAAGTTTCAATGTCCCCAACTTTGTTTGCACTTGCTTAGTCATATAAAGTTCAAAGGAAAAAAAAGATGGAGAGTTTACATCTTCACTTTATATTAACTCAAAGCTAATTATATCTCAATTATGCTCTTTTTTATTTATTCTCCTTTTACCTTTTGCATGGTTTTCTCTCTCTAAGTTTCTTTTATCTTTATACTTATGCATTAAGAGTTAAGAGATCAAGAGGTCATTGGTTCGAGTCTGGAAACAATCTCTTTGCGTAAGCAGGGGTAAGACTGCGTACATTATAACCCTTCCCGAACCCCCCAATGGCAGAAGCCTCATGCATTGGGTACGCCCTTTTTATTAAGAGTTAAGAGATAGAAAGGAGCTCAAATCAAGATTTTGGTGTTGGGCTAATGATCTTTTTCTTTTCTGTGGTTATTTTCAGGAAAGCAGGGAATTCTAAACAGCCACCAGGCCAAGCTTAGGGCCTCAGATGATGGAGAAGCTTCACTTGTTGTAACAGAAAGATTCACAAGATGTCTGCCACCTTGTATGTTCTTTTCTTTTTTCTGAAAAGAGAACTATAACTTTGTCATACCCATTAGAAAAAAAAAATCTTAATTTGCAGAATCTTAAGCTCCACTTTTACACAAATTGTTACAGAGAAGGTGGTGAAGAAAGCAAAGCTTCTCTCTTGTACGTACAAGAATCCTGAGAAGGATTAAACCACCTTTGCAGACAACCCCCACTTTAGTATTGCCATGTCCTTTTAAATCTTAGAGAGAAGAGATTCATGGATTGGGAACTGGATTATCTTTACTTAACTTTGTTCATGTAAAGACCAAACAAGTAGATACTACAAAAAGAAAAGTAGATGGAACACAACCCAAGAAATGTTCTAGTAGTAGATATCTGATATGGGAGGGTATGTAAACAATCTCTTTCAGTCAATCAATCAAACATCTTTGGCTTTGGCTTATTATTAGCCTTTTTAAGTGGTTTTGTGTTCCAAAACTAAAAGCAAATTCCACCATTTAATTAAAGGTGATCTCATTCCTCATCTCCTTCTAGTTTTTTTTCTTTTTCAGCTTTAGATTCTTTGGTTGAAGGGCTTTAGACTGTTTGGTCTTTGGTCCATTTTAACTTTATAAAAAAATGCATGAGATGCTTCCAGTCTTGTTGTAAGTTGTAACAGTGAAAACAAAGTAGGGAACCTCTCTGTCCCCATGCTCTGCTTTTCTTTCTCCTTTCTCTTTTTTTACTTCTTTTCTTGTTTGATTTTGGTTGGATCGAGAAGCTAAGACTCGGTCTAAAGTTGGAGACATTCAAACAAATATAGGGTTGTGGAGAGAAAAGCTAGTTCTTCACTGGTTAGCAACATTTGTTTATGATACAAATTAAGAATCTTATCCATGGTCTACAATGGTTTACTACAATATTAAAAGGGTATGAGTTCTCTGTCTAGGAGCATGGCTCTCGCACTAGCGTGGAGGTCAATGAAAACGTGGAAGCATTTGTTTGGGTGGTATTTTTGTCTTTCATGGGATGGGACAGTAATTTCAACCCCTTTGGTGCTTTCTTTTCATAGTCTCCTTTCTCTCTCTTCATTAAAGGCATGGGATCTCTCTTTAAGATGCATTGATGTCCATTGTAATTTCATGTATTATTTTTTCTATTGGCTTGACGTGTAAAATGCTAATATATATATATAGTCAACGCACACGATCCCTCTCCCATAAATATTCCCTACATTAGGTGCTCATGCAAAACTTAGAATTATGGACGTCAATGGAGTGTGAGATGAGATTAGAGTTGGATAGTATGTGAAAAACGACGGAGATTTGGATATGGTACATGAAAAAGCACGGGTACTTGCTTGGCCTGCCTCCTCCCACTTGCACAATTAGTAAAATTTGACAAAAGGTTAATACCGCAGTTGATTTTAGCAAAGATGTTAGCAAAGAAAATCCCAAGACTAGGGATAGTACTATTCGAATACTATTGAGACCAATTGTGCGAGTTATGTCAAAAAAGTATGATAAATTAATGTCAAATATTCATCAATTTAATACATGCACCACCTATATAGTTGTGCACTCTAAGTTCTCAATGGCCACACGTAGTTTGGGGTATAGATATCATCGGCCAAGTTGTCCCCAAGTCCCCTAGTGATCCTGGATATATTTTAGTCACAATAGATTACTTCACCAAATGGGCAGAAACTCAGTCATATGCCAAGCTCACAACCACAGAATTAACTAAGTTATTAATGAAAATATTATTTACTGACATGCAGTACCACAATAGTTGATTTTAGATCAAGGATCATACTTTACGAGAGATGTGGAGACAATATGTGATTGATCAAACATCAAAAAGCACAAATTCTCATCATATAGACCACAGATGAATAGGGCAGTTGATGCCACCAATAAGAATATTATCAAGTAAATTCTAGAAAAGATGGCCAAAGGCCCAAAAGAAATATTGATTGGGCTGAGGAGATGTCCTATGTACTATGGACCTACAGAACATCCATTCATACATTTAATGGGGCAACAATACTAGTTAGGATACGGCATGGAGGTCGTACTCCCAATAGAATTGGAATTCCCCTCCTTGAGAGTATTCATGGATAGTGAACTCCAAGAAGCCAAATGGATGAAATCAAGGTATGAGGAATAAATCTTTATTAATGAGAAAAAGAATGCATGCTATGGATAATATGAAGAAGTATAAGTAGAGGATAATATGAGAATCCCTTTAAATCTTAAGGGTACATAGACAGCTTGATGAAGTAGCACCCATGCATGCTAAGGGGGAATGCTACCAACAATCTACAACTACCAGGGGGAGAGGGGTGCCTTTTTGGGCACAATATGCAGTTCAGAAGAGTCGATCTCTTGACCTCCTGTGGGGCATGTACTCAATTAGCAAATCACCAACCAACCGAGCTAGCGTGTTCTCAACCTAGGATTCATTACAAGAATGCAAACCAAACACAATTTACATTTGATATTGGTGTGATTGTATGTGATATCACTTCTTTAAATAGCCCAAAGCAAGGATTTAGGGCTTATAATTAACTGGGGTTGAATTTGCCATTAATCTGGAGTCAATTTGGCTGAGTTTTTGTAGGATCGACAAACTACCAACACAAAATGGGTTCTCCAAGTTTGTTTATAACCGAGTTATAAAGTGTGATTATTGAGTCAACTCAGATCGGCCAAGTTTTGACTCCCTCAGCCCATATGGCTAATTTGGACTCCTAGCTAAAATCAGGTGTGACAATTTACTGTGCCAACGCCTGGCTGAGCGTAACCTACTAGATAAGGGCCTCATGTCAAGCTTGGGCCTGGCCCAGCCCAGAATTTAGAAATCCCTAATTCAAGCCCATGAACATATATCTAACTGGTCGCACGCGGCACCCGGCCCTGGCCCTTCACCCAAATACAAGGCTGCACGAAATGATCGTCATGCCCATATAGAAAGGCAGAAACATTTGAGGGCACGACAGTCATTTTGCGAGGGCCTATGTCTACGCCACACACGACCACGTAGCTTTCTCTTTCCCTATATTTTACAACTTTAAATATTTCTTCAACCATTGTTTCTTTTTAGAAATTAGAATTGTCTTTGATCCTTAGGCTCTGTTTGTTTCGATGTAAAATTTTACTTGAAAATTTTCACTTTCAAAAAATGTTCCAATGTTTTTTTTAGTTTTTATGGAAAAAAACATTGAAGGAATTTTTAACATATAAATTTACCAAGGAAAATTTTCCAAGTAATATTTTACGCCGAAACAAATGAAGTCTTAGGATTTTAATGGGTAAAGGATCAAAATTTAAATGAAATATCAAACACCTAATATATCATATTTTGACACAGTTTACATATTCAAACCCAGGCCTAGTACTAAAATTTTCGGGCTTCCACGGGCCTGGCCCTTCAGTTGGCAAGCCTACCGGGCTGGGCTGAGCATGTAGCAATAGGATGTCAAAACCAAACCAAAACCATTTATATCGAAACAAATCAATCAGTTTTATACCAAACCATGAAACCGTTTAATAAATATTTTGATTTTGAATAAAAAATGAGGCTACTAGTTAAATGGTTGGTTTTGGTTTAAAAAATGAAACCATTAAAACAGCTTAAATTTCGATTTATGTTTTAAATAAGGGGAAAAGAACGCTAATTGGTCGAAGGTTCCTATGCTTAGAAATAGGACCGTGCAAATTACCGTCCAACCCCTAATGAATTAAAAAATCACATTCAGTCAAATGCTTTTGCACGCAGTCTTATTGGTCCTTGTGTTGGTGCAGATGATACATGACTAGACAGCATCTCTTGCCCCTTTAAATAAATAATACCCCTCCTGAATCTTTGACCTCCCGGCCTCATCCCCCTATTGATGAAATAGTTTAAAAAGATAAAATATGTTTATATTAAATAAGGGAAAAGGAACACTAATCGGTGTTGTGTGTGGGTGTGTACCTGCACTCAGACACAGTTTGATGCAAAAGACCACTGCACCCCTAGACCTTTCCACCTTTCCAAGGGGTGTGGTGCACAAGTACACGCCCACACACAACACCGGTTAGCGTTCTTTCTTTCATTAAATAGTTTGTTTTTGTCTTTCGCTATAAAAATATGTTATTGAGTGCACCATTTTCTATGAAACCATTTAAAAATTATATAAATAGTTAATAAATGGTTCAATTTTAGTTTCATTGTATAGAACCGTTTAATAATGACATAGTCAAAATCCAATCAAAGTGCACTCATGTTCTCATACGAGAACCAATCCAACTCTCTTGGATTCCATATGTGCGATTCAAGCCGTACGAAAATGATTCTCAACAACCTGAGCCAGCATGCCATTAACCAAAATCACATCCCTTATCTACCACCAATTTGGCTCTTCTCCAACCGTGGGGGAGATTTTACCTGTGAAATAACCCAAACACCCCTCTTTTGGCTGGGCTGGATCATCCAGCTCCCACCATGGTTGGAGGAGAGCCAGATCCATTACAAACACAGGAACGATAACAGAGGGGAGATCTGGACGTCATCAGTATCTTGCCTTTGCGGCCCTATACGGCAGTGAATGCGGGGTAACAGGTAAATTCAGTAACTGCCGCACAAGGCTCCAGCTAGGGGTGTCAATACCCAACCCGAACCGGTGAAACCGGCCCGAATCACCCCGAACGAGCCCGGACCACACTGGACCGAACTCTTAATGGTTTGGTTCGGTTTGTGGATCCATAAAGGCAAACGGTTTGGTTTGGTTTGGTTTGGGCTAGCCTGACGGTGCACCGGTAGCCCGAACCCAAACCGAACCGACCTAACCCGAAAATGAGTAAATCACTAAATGCCTAATGCCCCATTGCCCCCTAAATGTGTTGTGATAGTTTCTCACTTTATCTCATATCCTTTGTTAGTGATTACCCAACCAATTGTATCCATAGGCCATAGGACATAGGATACAGGATACAAAGATGCATTGTATTTGAAATATTTTATGTACTTAAAAGAGAAAGAGAAGAAAAATTAGCACTAACCGGACCTTACTAGTTATATAAAACCGGTATCAAACCGAAATCAACCCGTTATCATAAATCGAAATCGACACGAAACCAAACCGCGAAACGCACCGAAACCGAATATTTCTTAATGGTTTGGTTTCAATTTCTATAAAAGTCACACCGAAACCGAAAAGCCCGAACCGAAACCGGCCCGAACCGGCCCATTGACACCCCTAGCTCCAGCCGTCAGTTTTAATGGATGCCACGTGATTGATTAGTCATTCATTAGCTTAAGTAAATATAGTCTTAGTCATTAATTTTAGTCATTAGTGTAAATATAATCCTTCCTGATAGTGTAGCTACAACTGGCACGTGTCCGTATTCCGAACTGAAGATCGTCGGAGCCACCGGATTGAGAAAATGTTCCAAACAATCGAGGATAAGACTAGAAATGGAAAACCTCTCTGAGAGGGAGAGAGAGCTTTCAATTTGGATTTGAGTTTCATCTGAGGTGACATGTGGACCTCAACCCACTACTCTCCACATAGTGTCACGTACCCGTCATTAGCCATTTTGCACTTATTTATTCCACTTAATAGTTAATAGTTAATAGTTAATACTAATAATATAGATTAATAAAGACTAATATTTTAATATTAGATTTGGGCTACCGAGTGTCAAAACTCAAAATTACTTGAGAGAGAGAGAGAGAGAGAGGGTTTTCTTTTTCTCTTCTAGACGAAAGGCGAACCTCAAAAACCAGAAATCGAAAGATGATGCTTGGCTGCGAGGAATGAACGAAGGAGGATCGAAGCCAAAATTTTCTTTCTCTGGTTTTCTCGTCATCCGTTCTCTCAATCCCCAACTCTAACCCTAACATCAATCTATCGCCGATCGCTGCTACCGATGCTACGGAATTGATCCGCAATCTCTCGGTAGGTGGATTTCGATCTACGGTCGCGTTTCCGGTTGGATTTGGGTGTCGTGGTTTTTCTGATCGATTTACGTTGCAGATCGTGAGGGGAAAGAAAGGATGCCGTCGCACGCGGATCTTGACCGGCAGATCGAGCATTTGATGGAATGTAAGCCTTTGCCCGAGGCCGAGGTGAAGGGTTTGTGCGAGCAGGCTCGAGCGATTCTCGTCGAGGAATGGAACGTACAACCAGTGAAGTGCCCCGTTACCGTCTGTGGTGATATCCACGGTCAATTCCATGATCTCATCGAACTGTTTCGAATCGGTGGGAACGCTCCCGATACCAATTACCTCTTCATGGGCGACTACGTAGGTTAGTCAGTTAAATTATCATTCTCCCATCTCTTAGTTTTCATCTTTATTCTTATCATCTTTTTTGTTAGTTGCCGTATTGTAATTGAAGAGGTTTTGGGTCTGTTTGCTGTATGGATGATTGAATGTATGTGTAATTCTTATGTTGAAAAAGGGAAGAGTTATAGGTTTTTCGTTTTTCCTTTATATTTCTTCCCCACGCCCTTACGACGTCGTTTAATTCCTATATTCCGAGCGTCTGTTTTACTTCTACAGCAGGTATTGTTGTATTTCAGATGCTTTGCATTCAATTTCTAAAAATCAAAACAGAAGAAATTGGATTCTTGCATTTAAGAATGATGTATATGTTGGAATAATGTATTTCTTTTCATGTGAATGCAGATCGTGGGTACTACTCTGTAGAGACTGTTACCCTTTTAGTGGCCTTGAAAGTCCGTTATAGAGATAGGATTACAATTCTAAGAGGAAATCATGAGAGCCGGCAAATAACCCAAGTGTAAGCTATTTGTTCTTTTCAAGTCTGCCCATCCTAATTTTGCTTCGAAATTTTCTTGGATGGCCAATTCTCCAAAATTTACATATCCTTTCTCACCAATGATTTGTATAGCCTGTAAGTGCTTCTAGTCCTTGTAAAGGTTCTGTAATGAACTTACTACATGTTGCGTAAAAGAAGTGTAAACCTCATTGTTATGTTCAAATTACATTCTTATCTCTTGGATATAGTTTTTTTTATTTTTAATTTGTATTGACTAATCTCCCTTAACCATTCATATCTTCTATAGTCTGCTATGATAAAAAAATGTTCTTTCGATCATGCTTTCCCAACTACTTAAATACATGGGATTTCAAACACATCTTCCCCAGTTGTCTATTCAAAAATAAATAAATAAATCCTCAGTTGGAACCATGTGAAAAGGCTTTTCTTTATTATAATGCCTATTGGAGATACTCTTGTGTTCCCTGAGATACGTTTACGTTCGTATGGTGAACAAAGAGCAGATAGTGAGTTGTTCTTGAACTATTTTTTTTTGTATAAGAAATATCAAATTATTTGAAATTTCTTCATAGATATATTCATGATATGCTCCCTATGTAACTGGGTTCATGAATTATGGTCAGCAAATAGTATGGGTTGCTAGGTTCATTGGTCAAAATTTCATGATTAGCTTATCCCATGCGAACTGGTAACTATATGCAAGACAATTAAAAAACTGGGATGTGAACAAAATCAGATAATATACAAACCCAAATCATATGAAACTTTAAACATCAACATAGAAGGGAACTTAAAATACGCTGCCTCACAGAATTCTTCTCTTTCAGTAAATATATGGGGCTTCTTAAAGCAATTGTTTTCTGTTTTCTTTGAAGAAAACTCACAGTTGTGATGATATATCAACTAGCTATTACAAATAAGCATTAGTTGATTAATTGTGGAAGAAACTAATTGGAATTGATTAGAAACTGACGACGCACTTGTTTTTTGAGAGAAATAATATGTTGGGTAAAGTGATAAAAAGAATGTAAAGGACGGGTCAAGATTTTAACTTCATTTGTGGATCATAAAAGAATCCATGAATTGGGGAAAAGATTCCGTTAACAGCCATGAATCCACCTTAGAATCTGTAAACTAGACTGCAGGTTATAAGATTTAGGATTTGTATCAAGAAACCAAGAATCTACCACAGCACAATGAAATTGATTCATTTTAACAAAGTGTTGTTTACCATACCATAATAAAGCCCATGCCCATATCAGTGTGTCATGTTGAGAAAAGCTATGGTATGTAGTGCAAACCATATACCCTAATTGTACTTGTAATGGAAGTAATAGCGGCTGATAGAAAATTTGATTTAGGAGATATAGGGCCTGGATTTGTGTCATTTTATGGTTTTTCACTGGTGATAGGCAATGTGAGTGGGTTCCGTTTTGAATAGTGAAGATGATGGATGATTTTGAAAAAACAATCCTCAGTATTCATTCTCTGTTGCCAAAAAAAATCTGGCGGCTACTTTGAAAGTTATAGAATGATTTCAGTGACTAGTGTTTCTTGTTGCGTTAGCAGTGATTTAAAGGTAATGTGATTCCCTTTTAATACAGTAAGGGTGTATGGTAGAAGTATTGTTGAAGTAGATAAAGTGTTGAATTAATGTGGATTTTGTGGAGTGGAATGAATTGTTGGACCTTAAACTCCTGCCCTGTTTGGACTCTTATGGGTTTTCTAATTATAACGCTTTGGAGGAAATGCTTCAGACATCTGAATTTGTGTCATGGCCCACTAGGGCAAGATTTGGAGGTATTCATTGCTGTCCACATTATCTCATATTCGAGAATATGCAATGAATAGCACCTAGGGTTGCTGATCATATGAACTAATTATTGGACTTTATTCTCATTTGTAAGAAGCAATGCTAGCCGAAGGCATCAAATGTGGCATTATAAAGGTGTGGAATATGGAAATAAGTAGAATTTCTGACAAATATTATTAATACGGTAGTAAACAATAACCAGAAAAGAAGGAAAGGGGTGGAAATACCTTGAAATATAGAAGAATAAGGGTAAGATTGAGCACTTAAAGGTTTTCATAGGAGAGTATCAATTTGATAACATCAAATGGTTGAAATTTGATGGGTTTCAGTTGAAGATAAGAGTGGCAATAGTTGTTGATTATTTTAATTTTCTACAGAGTCCTATCCATCTTGTCTGATAGTGAATGGGTGATCTTTTGATGAAAGTTTTCTAGGCTTTGTATAGATAATATCAAGTGGAAGAACTGCAAAATGGATTTGCAGATTTGAGTTGTGATACCATTCAAGATGGTGTACTTATAGTATTTTACTGGAGTTCTTGGGTTGCAAAACTGCCAATTTGCTACTGTTTTGAAAGTTCACTATGGGTAGGAATGCAGTTGATAAGTTCTTGGCTTGTATATCAAACAATGAAAAGAGGTAGATCCAAAGCAACATCAGATGCTCTCTCGAGTCAAGATTTTGGAATCGAAAAAGTGAGGAGCTATTTTTTATCATGTCTCTTTTGAGATCAGTGTTTTTAAGGACCATGAGACTGAAAAATCAGACCATAGTTTTATCAATCTCTCCTTCTATGAGAACATTTTTCAATGCACTTCTGATGGTTAGGTGTGAAATCTTGGTAAAGCAATTAGTTTCCAATGAATATCTTGTCTCTTGTCCCTAGGATCAAAGGAGGCCACTGGAGAAGGTGTGCAAGCTTGATAAGGACAACTATATGACCGGGTCTCATGAATTTTCTGCCTTATTATGTCATGTTAGTAGGGGCCACTGCTTGGAGCAATGGAAAAGGTTCGGGTTGTCAGGGCAAATGCCCAGATTCAAGTCTTGAAAGCAGCCACTTTGCGCAAAAAATACCAAAGGTTAGGACTATATCCAAACTCACTTCCCAGGGCCTTGCATAGGTTGGACTGGTACTGGGTAAGGTAATGGCCTTTATTGTTTTGTCAGTAATATGTATAACGATGTCGATGTATCAGGGAAGGTGGTTTGTTTCTGATAAAAGAATTTATTTGGAAATTAAGAAGAATATCTTTAGTATAAGCCTTCATCAGGTATGCATGTCATCATGCACTCTTGGTAAAGTTACAAAAGAAATGACCTTATTGCATAGTGTAGGTACTGCGGGCTCCAGGATGTGGGGCTGGATGTCCGCCTTGCGGGCGCGCCGGTTCCGAAGAGCTTCTCTTGTTTCACATGGTTCCTTGGCAATTATTAAGGGGTTTGGGATCATGCAATATTTAAAAAATAAAATGGAGTCGCCACCTAGGATAAGGGTCTAGGACCCAATGGGTGTAGCCCTATCCAACAAAAGTGAAAAGGGTTACATATTCTCTATGTTCTGCTCAGAGAATTTGGCAAGTTGTTAGTTTACGAGAGTGGGAAGGTGTTAGGCACCATGTCGCCCGGTTGTACCGGTCTTTCTACTAGATGCTTGATTTCGAATGTTCTCCCATGATGATGCAATTTATATTAACATGTAAGATAATAAATATGCTTAAAATAATGAAAGAGAGTGAAAAAGGGCAAAAATGTGCTTAAATGATCTACATTATGCCAAAATAAATGGACAGAATGAAAATATGCATCTGACTGAATTTTACCAAAAACGCGAAAAATGCAAAATGGAGTACCACCCGACTCGGGTGGAGATGAACAGACTACCTGCTTCTCTCTTGGCGGGCAGAATAACGGTTATAAATGAGGTATTTCACTATTCAGAGTTGGACAACGGTTATAAATGAGGTATTACACTATTCAGAGTTGGATAGAGCAACGACTATACCATTGAAAGGGGGGTGTTTTGTAACTCAGAATTTGGGTAGGGTAACGGCTATAAGTGGGATTCATGCTACTCGGACTTCGGGCAGAGTAATGGCGTCACGGGGGATGAAAGATCCTATTGCTCACACTTCAGGCAGCACTACAATGCCATATGGACTAAACAACGACATGTCTTCCTAGACACCGACAGGGCTTCCGTATCTTCACCAACAAGGCCTCCTAGATACCGGCAGGGCTTCTGCGCCTTTGTCACCAATAGGGCACTGAAGGCCAAAATAAAGAAGAAAAACTGAAAAAATGGACAGAACTTCTGTAGGGACCAAAACCTCTTTTTTTTCATTGTGTTTTCAAATGAAGAAGGGCCCTCTTTTTATACAGGTTCACTTGGGTCTCGGCCCTGTCGTTAATTTGGCACCACCTCCCAACCCCTGGGAGGTGCCACTGACCCTGGGTTGGCTCCGTTTGGCTTCATCTGACCTTTCGGCGATAGCTGATCATTTTTTGGGTGTTTTTATAGGTTTTTGGGTGACTTGAGAGAGACGTCATCTGTCCATGTCCGGTTGTTATGATTGCCGAGGGGTGACAATTTTAGTGCCTACACATAGCAACAATTATAGCAGAATACAACAACAACAACAACTCAGCCCTATACAAACTAAATGGAGTCGGCTACACCGATCTTTACCCTCCAATCCTCTCTATTCGAGGTTAGACTTGATACCAGGTCTAAGCTATGCATGTCTTTCCTCACCATTTCTCCCAGACTCATTTTAGATTTGCCTTTGCCTCTTTTAGCTCCTTCAATCTAAATCAAATCAGTCCTTTGTACTAGTCCACTGGAGCATCTAAAGGCTTCCGTTGAACATGGCCATTCCACCTCAAACAACTTTCTCGTAGCTTATCATGTATCAAAGCTACTCAAAATCTGCTCAAATTTGATCAGTTCTTACTTTATCCTTCCTAGTTTTGCCACACAATCATCTCAACATCCTCATCTTAGCTACATTGAGTTTATCTATATGATGCTTTTTAACTGCCCAACATTCTGCATACATAGGCATACATTATAGCCGGTCGTATGACTGTCTTATAAATTTTTTTTTTAGTTTTAGTGGAATATGTTGATAACACAACACTTCGGATACACCCATGGTTTTAAAAATTGGGAATCAATCATAACCAATCTGACATAGCCGATTCTCACCCAAAACCCTAGAAATTTCGTTATCTTTGGATATGTGGACCAATTGTAGGGTTCTTGAAGGCCGATTCCAACCGATTTCGAGTTTTAAAACCTTGGATACACCTCTCTCCTTCATCCATCCTATTTTAATTCTTTGTGAAACATAATCCTCTATATCACCTTCTTTATTTATGATTGAACCCAAATACCTAAATTAATCACTTTGCGGAATCTTACTCATCAATTTTCACCACCTCATTATCCGTCTTAGTGTAACTAAAGTTACACACTATATACTCTATTTTCGTTCTACTTTCCAAGGTTGATCTCCATAACTTTGATTTGGCGTTAATCCATGCTTTTACCTCATTCACCAAAATAATATCATCCAAAAAGCTTATACTAAGGAACATGATCTTGAATGTCTCTAGTTAAATCATCTATATGATAAGTGCAAACAAATAAGGGCTTAAGGTTGATCTTTGATGTAATTGGGAATTCACTACTTTGACCCCCCCTTCGACAATTCTGGCACTAGTCACCACACCATTATACATATCTTTAACAATGTCTACATATTTACTTGAAACGCTTCTCTTCTCTGGTACTTGCGGGATCAACTCTTTAGGGACTATGTCATAAGCTTTTCCTGGGTTAATAAAGACCATATGGAGATCCTTCTTGCAGTCTCTAAATCTATCCATGAGTCTCTTAAGTAAATAGCTTTTGTCATGGATCTTTCTGACATAAAATCAAATTAGTTTTCCGTAATAGTAGTTTCTTGTCTTAGATGGGTTTCATTAACCCTCTCCCATAATTTCGTAGTGTGATTTATCAGTTTTATGCCTCTACAGTTATTGCAGCCTTGAATATCACCTTTATTTTTGTAAATCGGAACTACAATAATTATCTTCCATTCATCTGGCATTTTCCTTGTTCTTATATTCTTATTAAACAGTTTGGTTAGCTAAGATAAACCACATATTACTAAGCTCTTCCACACTTCATTTAGCAGGCTGTAGAAATAATATTTCCATCTCTCCTTGATGTCTTCATCCCTTATTAGTATTTTATCATCTTCACTTTTAATACATCTAACATGGTCGAGATCTTTACTCTTCCTTTCCTTCTTTTTTGCTATCTAATAGATAGCTTCCCCCCCCCCCCCTTTCCTTTCTACTCATATTGTTATGAAGATTTTCATATTTCTTTCCCTTTGCTTTTTCCACAATCTTCTTAGCTTCATTTCTAGCAAATTTATACCTTTGTAGATCCTCTTCATCCTTAGTACTTTGCCATGTCTTAAAACTAGTTTTCTTAGTCTTAATGGCTGCTTGAACCTCATTGCCCCACCACCAAGACTACCTAGAGGAATGGCGGGTTCCTTTCGATTTGCATAGAACATCTCTAGCAGCCTTCTTAATACAAGCAATCATCTCGTTTCACATCGTATTAGTGTCTCCATCAAAGTTCCACCTTCCTTGTTTGACCAATTTATCAGTAAATGAATTCAATATATCTCCTTTTAAGAAAACCTATGCTGTGTAGTTAGGCTTTCCCGCTTTCCCCTTGTATAACCTTACAATCCTTATATTAGAACCTATCAGATCTTCTAGTTAGAAAGAAATCTTTTGGCTAGTATGATGTCCACTTTTACAACAAACAACAACAAACTAAGCCTTATCCCATCTAAATGGGGTCGGCTACATGGATCCTTGCGAATCAAAGAGAGAAAAGAAGAAATGAAGACATAAGAGATGAGAAGTGCGAAAAAGAGAAATGAAAGTAAGAGACAAGAGGCCATGCCTAAGAAGTCAGGGAAATCTCAGCTATATGGGGTCAGAAACATGAATCTTTGCCCTCCAATAGGCTCTATCCAAGGTCATACTTGGTACAAAACCCATACTACACATGTCATTCCTCACGACCTCTCCTATGGTCATTTTAGGCCTGCCCTTAGCTCTTTTAGCTCCTTCAATCAGGATCAGATCTCTCCTCCATACTAGGGCATCCTCAGGCTGCCGTTGAACATGGTCATACCACCTCAAATGACATTCTCGGAGCTTGTCATTGATTGGGGCAACTCCCAAATCAGCTCTAATACATTCATTTCTTACTTTGTCCTTTATAGTTTTGCCACACATCCATCTTAACATCCTCATCTCTGCAATATATAGCTTCTCTATATGACACTTCTTAACTACCTAGCATTCCACCCCATACATCATAGTCGGTCAAACAACAGTCCTATAGAATTTTTATTTAAGCTTTATAGGAAAAATTTGGTCACACAGAACTCCTGTCGCACCTCTCCACTTCATACATCCACTTCAATTCTCTGTAAAACATCATTACCTATGTTGCCTTCTTTATTTATGGTAGACCCCAAATATCTGAAATAGTCACTTTGCGGTATCTCTCTCTCTCCCCAATTTTCACCTTGTCATTATCCATCAAAGTGTGTCTAAAGTTACAAATCATATACTCCATCTTTGATCTGCTAATCTTAAAGCCTCTTAAGGGTTGATCTCCACATCTCTACCTTAGCGTTGATCCCTGCTTGAGTCTCGTCTAGCAAAACGACATCATCGGCGAAGAGCATACCACACGGGACATCATCTTGAATGCTCTTGGTTAATTCATCCATGATAAGTGCAAACAAATAAGGGCTTAGAGCCGATACCAAGTGTAACCCAATCGTAATTGGGAATTCCTTGCCCTGGCCTCCCACATATCTCTCACTAGTCTCCACGCCCTCATACATTGGTGCCTCCCCCAGAGTCCCACTTCCATTGTTTGACCATATTATCAGTAAATATGCCTAAGGACTCCCCTTTTAACCTCCACCACTTTATCTTAGGGTACATATGTTCCCTCTTCCTATGCTTTTGTGCACTGAGGGACAAATCTAGGACCACCAGTCTATGTTGGGTGGTTAGACTTTCCCTAGGAATAACCTTACAATCTTTACACAACCTCTTATCTGTCCCTTTAGTTAGGAAGAAATCTATTTGACTGATATGATTCCCACTTTTGTAGGTAACTAAGTACTTATCTCTTTTTCCAAAGATAGTGTTCACAATGAATAGACCATATGCTCTACTGCAAAGTCTAAAATTGAGTTCCCCTCTTCATTCCTCTCCCCAACACCAAAGCCTCCATGGACACCTTCATAGCCTCAACGATCCCTTCCAACATGTCTGTTCAGGTCACCTCCAATAATATTTGATTCATCCTGCCCAAAACCCTGCACTAAATCATCCATGCGATCTCAAAATTGGTGCTTACTACTGTCATACAATCCTATTTGGGGTGCATACGTGCAAACAATATTGACAACATTTTTCTCCAACATCAGTTTGATGGATATAATCCTATCTCCCATTCTTTTTATCTCCACCACATCATTCTTTAGGACTTTGTCCACTATTATGCCCACTCCATTTCTATTACTTTGATCTCCCGAATACCAAAGTTTGAAATCGTTCAATGCCTTTGTTTTGTTACCCTTCCATCTAGTCTCTTGGATAGAAGCAATATTAATCTATCGCCTCCTCATAACATCTATCAACTCCATGTTCTTACCCGTTAAGGAACCAATGTTTCATGATACTAATCTAATCCTTCGCTTCTGGGCTGGTAAATTTCCTCTCACATGCCCTTGCCTACTTATCACCATATCTGGGCATCGATGCGGTGCGTTGCATACGGAGACGCCCTATCCAAATAAGGACGACAAGACATGATAACAAGGGAAAATTAAAAAAAGAGATCAGAAAATAAAAGAGTCCATGCAAAAGTGATTGGCTGGATAAAATAAAGTGCTGGCTGCCTACCTGACGCACCACTATATAAAAATAAATATATAGTAGCTAGGAATATACCAGTAAAAGGAGAAAGGACACTTACAGTATTAAAGGGTCCTTACACAGCTAATATAAGTTGCAAAGTTAATCAAAGTAAGGCACAGAGGTGGTACAGCAGTGCATAGAAAATACAGTTGCAAAGGGTAAACGAGTGAATCAAAATATAAGGATCAGATAAACAACATGACATATAAAAATTGATACTACCAAGGCTACAGCATATCAAGTAAGCACAATGATACAGCTGGATGCTCAAACCAACCGAAATATACAGTGTTCTAGCACATTATATGAGTGTAACAATGGCTAAGGGTATGGGAATGCCCCTTACTACACAGAGCACTCCAAGGACCGTGACCAATGGTAGCTCAGCTGAGGAAGCGGCGTGCTGTGGGTTAGTGCACTCCCGGGGCAGGCCGAGTCATTTTGGCGCAGTTTGTCACAGAGCTGTGAGACAGCGGCAGTGGTGAGCCGGAGAGGGTTTTTTTTTTTAACCTGTAAAAATAACAGTCCACCAGAAGTCAAAGTCAATTATTTTTTATAGTTATGTAATTCTGGTCAGATAAAGCAGCCCAATAGTAGATGCAAATCCCACAATATCACAACAACCGAACCGCAGGATAAGAACTAGCAATAAAAAAATCTAAATCTGAAATAAAAAACCCTTATTTGGGGGGATTTCAGTTTATAGCAGATTAAAGTGTCAGATGAACACCAAACCTTGGGTGAAGGACCTTAGTGGATGGGTTCTTGACAGCCCTAAAACCTTGAGAAAAATCAAGACAGATTCCCTGCTATAGGGAAAATTGACCCATCCAAAAAATCCCCCCCAAAAAAGGGTTGCCGCCATGGTATGGGGACAGCAAAAAGACTTCAAAAACTCAATATTATGTGAAGGGGAACTTCAAGAAATCACTGCCGCAGGTAATATACTTCATGTGCTTGATGATTTCAACACAGTAGATCTATCTTCCACACTGATCCATGCAAGAGAAAGGCAAAGCAACAAGGCAACAACATTCATGGAAGAAACCTTTTTTTTTCTTTTTCCATGTCATTACAAACTAGGGTTTCATAGAAATAGATATGGCAGCATAGTTTGATGCAAACCACAAAGAGAAAACCCTAAAGGTTTTTAGAACAGAGATTGCCCACCCATGTGTTTATGCACAGGTGCCACGCTCCCCCACAAACCATTCCCCCCCCCCCCCTCCTCCCAAAGCGAATAATAAAAACATTGCATAAACCCCCTACACTATAATGTTTAACAATATGCATAAAATCGATATATCTAATTCAGTTCCCCTTGCCCCTAAATCTTGACAATCTGCTTTTGTATGTTCCAAATGACCCACTGGTACCCTAGCCTCATTTGGAAATTAAATCCCAGACCGGTTCCAGTTTTGATTGTTCTATCCTTGTTGATCCTTTTAACTACTTGTGTTGGATGTGTTTTGGAATGTAAAATAATGTAGTCTCACTGCTGTTTTTTGAGGAAGTGGAATAGAATGATATGTTTTTGATATTTTATTCTTGATAATCGTGGACTATATGTTGTCTTTTTTTATTTTTTCAACAATTGCTATTTCTCATACTTTATTTTCTGGGTTTTGTTACAGGTACGGGTTCTATGATGAATGCTTGAGAAAATATGGAAATGCAAATGTGTGGAAATATTTCACTGATCTTTTTGATTATCTACCCCTTACAGCCCTTATTGAGAGCCAGGTATGAGTTGTAAAGTGGTACTCATTTCCTTAATTCTGTTTATTCCCTGATCACACCTGACAAGCATTCATTGTCATTTCCAGATCTTCTGTTTGCATGGTGGACTCTCTCCATCTTTGGATACTTTGGATAACATTCGTGCTTTGGATCGCATACAAGAAGTATGCATATTGTTTTGACCATGCTATTTTTTGTTCTGTATTTCTGCCTTTTCTTTTTTGAACACTTGGCTTCTTCTGATTGCAGTATTGTGTGCTTCTGATTGCAGTATTACATGCTTGTTTACAGACTTATCTGCACTAATTTGTCCCTGAAATGAGTTACTTCTTATGTCTCCTGCTCTTCTATATTATGGTGAATGCTGTAAGATTGCTCATGTTGTAAATCTTTCTGACATGTTATGCCTTCTGCTTTTGTATGCTTCATTGTTGAGACTCAGTTTTTACCTGTCATTTTTGTACATGTTTATTTTCATACTTCACAACATTTTATTCCTATTTCTTTCTTCTCTCAAATCGTTTTTGGTAAAACCTCATTTTCAACAGCAGCAGCAAGGAGACAGTTATGAACTTGTGGTGGTGACTGCACTGACCCAGATTGTCTGTCTATCTACTTGGGTCAAAAAGTGTACTGTATGACCACTCCCCTCCTGGCTTGTGACATTTTCTAAAGATGTGCTCACAGGTTTTGTTTTTGTTATTTGGTGCTACAACTTGGAATTTGGGTGTGAGGGGACCAACTAGAGCATGCCTATGTGGGTCATTGCGTGGACCACCCACAGTGGCATGCAGCCCTTAGTGACTCAAACCAGTTTCTATTTAGAATAAGGGCAACACCAGTGCTAATTTGTCTAAAGTTCATTGGCGCTCCCAGATTTTGTTTTTTCTTTGAAATATGTGCTCCCAAGAGAATTAAAAGAATCTCCCAAAAACATGGAACTGTTTTATTTGCAAGAGAACATAATTAGAAATAGGTAGCAGTAACAAAATCTCCCCCTCCCCTCTCTCCAATTTGTCCATGGTATTTTGGTTATTAGTGTTCAAAACGTTGATCACATGATTTTATCATTCTGAAATAATTATTGATTAGAATCTATTTTTGTGTTCCTAGCTCTTGAAGTTCTGTTAATAGATGTTACAAGTTACTATGAATTTATACATTTGTTCCTAGCTCTTGAAGTTCCATTATTGATGTTACAAAGTCCCTCATTTTTTCTGCCGTTCAGCTGCTGAATTCTTACTCATCCAATGTTCATCTGCCATTTTATCATCTGTCAAACTATATTTGTGTCTTGGAAAGTTTATTGTAATAAATTGCTGATGGTAGGACTGTTAAGACCAGGAGCTTGTCATGGTCTTTCCTCATCATATTTGAATGTAGTTTCAATAATCAGCTGTAAGTAATGCATTGCATTTTTTTTTGTGGGATTTTTTTAGTGTAGGGTTGAGCAGAGGATAATACCATCTTAATTTAGGATAATGGTCTGAAAGAAGTTTTCTTTCCTTCTTGTGAATAGTACACAATTTTAGAATACGTGGTCTTTTATTTGACGGCATCCAGGAAAAAGAGAGAAGGGGGTGAAGGTGGGGAAACAGAAGTCTCTACTGTTCTCTCATTTTGTGCCCAGATGCCCCCATATTTTTGTATGTTGTTTTGCACTCATTTGGTGATAGAGGATGTAATGTTATGATGTTTACATTTTATATTTTGAAGGGCAGACGCCCAGGGGGGGAGGGGGGGTTGGATGGTTTGGTTATGGTCCCCCACTGCTCTGACATCCTATTGCTTCTTTGTTACTGAAGTAGCAATTAAAATTTCATGCGATTCTGGTATTTTCCTTTTCCAAGTTTTAGATACTGTACAGTGTTAATGATTTGTTTGGCTTTGTGACGTGCTTGTGGGAAGCAGGTTCCACATGAGGGACCCATGTGCGATCTCTTATGGTCTGATCCAGATGATCGATGTGGATGGGGAATTTCTCCGCGAGGAGCTGGGTACACATTTGGACAGGATATCGCATCACAGTTCAACCACACCAATGGACTCTCCCTTGTTGCAAGGGCCCATCAGCTTGTCATGGAAGGTTATAACTGGTGTCAGGTGGGTGAAGACAACATATAATCTTGTGGGTTGAGCTTCGCAATCCTTTTGTCATACCAGATTTGAGCTTAGAGCCCCCAACTCTACTAAAATTCTATTCACAAAGCTTGCTACCAATGAGAAATGCCAAGATAATTAATAATTATCATTATCTATAACTTTTGCAGGACAAGAACGTGGTGACAGTATTCAGTGCACCAAATTATTGTTACCGGTGTGGGAACATGGCTGCAATACTTGAAATCGGGGAGAACATGGATCAGAATTTCCTTCAATTTGATCCTGCCCCTAGACAGATTGAACCTGACACCACACGCAAGACTCCTGATTATTTTTTGTAATTTCCTTATCTTTGCCACTTGTTGGTAATGCTTCTTATTTCCTGTTGTGTTTTTATAGATGTGTTTTAGCAAGGAGTTTTGTTAATTAGAGAACAGATCATCACCATCATCATTCTTTTGTTTGGAGTTGTCCTGCTGCTGTCCATGGCGTGCTTAATTAGGGATACTTTGAAAGGCCTTACTGGGCATTTGTTATGTATTCTTAAAAGTGGGGAAAAATAGAAGAGGGAAGTAAAAATAACAAGATGCCTAGTCTCTTGCTTGATATGTGCATCCTAGGTGGTGTTCAGATGTTGGAATCCGCATTGTACCATTTCCACATTCAAGTTTCATTAGGAAGCAATCGAAAAGGAAAATGTAAGCAACAGCAGTCATTTTGGAGTCATCTGATAAAATGGAAGCAGCAACAGAAATACAAACTTCTATATAGTGAAGCAGTAAAATCGTTCAAGGATTTACTGATGGTGATGTTCCTGAAATTGTGCCCTGTTAAGGTACATGAAGAATAGGTTCTTGGCATGCATTGTACAGGGTGCAATAAATTGTTGGTTTCATTTTGCTACCCAACTTCATGGCCACGAATTTCCTCTACCTGCATGGATGCGTGAGTAGTTTCACCTTCCTACAACTCTTATGTTGTTTCATAGTTTACTTTTACCTTCCTACAACTCTATTGTTCCTTCATAGTTTCATTGAATCAAAGCTTTGATTCGGCATGACTATAATGAATCCTGGGCCTGGGTAGGGTTCTTTCTTGTATCGGTTATCAGACTTTAGAAATTTTGAGGGGACGAGTTTGCAAGTCTCTGTGCTGATCCGTCCGTAGATATTTGGGGCTGGGAATTGCAATGTCAAGCTCATATTCAGACATCTAATTACTTTAGACTCTAGTTTGTTTGACGGAATTAAGTGGGTGGGATACTTGGAGGGTTTTCCACAAAATTTAAAAAACCAAAGGGTGTGGTGTGGTGTGGTGTGGTGTGGTGTGGGGGGGGGGGGGGTTTGTTTTATTTTTTGATGATATTCAAAAACCAAAGTTGTTTGTATGCATGAGGTGGTAAAGTAAGACAAAATGCATTAAATGCTTTTTCTGTTTATCTGGCAAGGAAGTTATCCTACCTCACCATTCTTCAAAATCTTACAATATTCAGTAGGATTTTATAGGATAAGTGGAGATCTAGATTATATTATTATTTTAGGATAATAGATTGTTGTTTGGTTATGTTGCCTCTGCATTGGTGCATGGACCAATGAGAGTACATGTAGGAGCATTAACACAGATGAGATTTTTTATTTCAAAGGTGATTGGGTAATAATTCAGCACGCTCTTGTGTCTGTGTGTAGGAATCATGTGACCAAGGAACATTTTTTCCCCATTATTTATTGTTCTACCTCATATTTACTACCCTTTCCTTAAGCTTTGTTGTTCTTTGACCCATTACATGTGAGTGCTACGACTTTTTCTGTCCCAATCCTTTTTATCCGCCAAACAAATGAAACCTTAAAAAAGTAAAAAAATTTCAACATTTATAGTAACTGAGGTCGAGAGCTTGCAGTCTCGCCTTGAATGCACATTTAAGGGCTATAGACACCTCATCTCTTGTTTTCTTAACAAATCAGACAGATTCAGAATGTTACATAAGTTTAGATACATCATACAACAAATTGAACATTTTCCAAAGCCATCTTCTCACATTTCCTATAACAACATTCAGTCACTCCTGTTCTTTTGCTCCTTAGAGTCCCTGGTATATTCACCGTAGCTCTGATTCTTATGAATTCCCTACAAAACTATTGTTCATATCTGTTCCATCAAAGTGAAACAGTAAAATAGAAGCCTACCCAACAGCTCCATCTGATTTTTCATAACTGTCATCACATATGATAATAAATGGTACCCCTCCTGACAACCTATGATAAGCATCAATATCCCTTACATCAGTAGCCTGACTTTGAGAGCTCAGTAGGTCCAAATCAGAGGGAATGTGTTCCAAATTATAGATCCATCGAGAAATAGTTCAGACAAGTAAATTTGGGTTTGGGTTTCGATGATTGAATAAGAAATTATTACGACATATGCATAGGAAATAAAATACTATAGAAAGAACAAATAACACAGTGGGTAAAAATGATATTTTCATTTTATCATTTTAGTTCAAGATATAATAAGGGTAAAACTGTCTTTTACATTTTAAAAACTAACACTTGACTAACACCGTAAGCCTTCATGAGTACAAATGTAATTGTTGAAACTATGTGGGATGTTCTGTAATTGGTTAAAAAACGAGGGGGTGCATGTAATTTACTCAAAATGAATAATTATAAGCAAAGACATGTAAGTATGTAACCATGTACTTATGTGTAAATTACATATAAGCCCACAATGACAAACCATTGTGATTAATATACGCCATGAGGTACATTAACAGAGTCGTTAGGTCGTATGTGTCAATTTGCAATTTAATATCTAGAGTATAACAAAGATTTGGAAAGGGGATTTTAGGACGTGTTGGCCTCATCACAAAACTATCTTTCCCTTTTAAAAGAACGGAGGTGGATTTTAAAAATTTTCAATGGTAAGTTACCTGTGATTATATAAATATTGGGAAGTTTGCTTTTAATGTTGTGATTTATCATGTTTGCTAGAAAAGAAATAAAAAAAGATGGACCTCCTCATCGCACATTATAGAATAAATAAGGGAAGTCATTTCTTTTGAGATCAGAAATAGAATTCTTTCCATTCGTTCGGCTAGCCCAGATACTTCACGAAATAGGCATCTAGCCACATGTTAGGACCTTCCTCTTACATCTCCCCCAACCCAGCTTTTTGATGTATCATCTTTTTATAGTTGTTTCTTCCCACCCCTTGCTTTTGATGTAATATCTTTTGTTCCCCCCCCCCCCCCCCCCCCTATCTTTTGATGTATCATCTTTTGGTTAATCATTTTGGTCTTCCGTTTGGGATCCCACCTTAGGCTTGCCTTTGGGCTTAGGTGTTGTACTTTGTTCTTTTCCTTTAATATATTTTTTTCTTCTCAGGTTTGGCATTGTTGGATGTCACCATGTCCATGTGTTAAGCTCGCAAGGTTGCACCATAGTGCACTACCAAAGCGGTGCATTGCGGAGGATTTTTTCCCCTCCCCCCCTCCCTTTTATCTTTTAGTGGTTATTTTATGCAGTATGATAATTGATTGATTATGTGAAAACAGGTACAATAGGTAAATGAAATACCACAAACTTTTGGAAGGCATTCAATTAATTCCCCAATCATCTAAATATGACTTTTTGCCTTGGTCTACTATTTTACCAAAATCTTGACCAAATTCTAAAATTGGCAAATTAATTATACTTGAACTTACTCTTTCAAATTATTCCCATCTGAACTTGTCAACTATGGTTCTACTATGTTTTAAATGACTTTTCGACCACTTTTGGAAGGTAAGTTTGATATCCTTGACAATGATTTTGTGCATCCACACATCTACAAGATAGTTATTTACATTTTTAACATTTCTATGCAAAGTGCTCACATTTTTAGTTTCAGCCTTTACATTGTGTCCATAAACCACGATAGCACGTGATAATCATGTTGGGGGTACGATGTATTGTATTCCGTCGCTTGTGTTTCTGGGTTAATTTTAAAGGACCTTTAAGAGAAAGTAGGGCCCGAAGGAAAATAAATAAGACTACATGGGTATTTCGATAGTTTGTGTCTATGTAGGTTTCACTATAAAATTAAAGCGATGGTTCATTCTCTGTAATCTGAGAGAGTTGTGTGCACGAGCAGTTGTAACCCTATTCTCTATTGATCGTGAAGTAGATCTCATCTCATCATGGATGTAGGATAAAACTTGCCAAACCACGTAAATCTTTGTTTTTGCAACTGCGTGATTGTTTGTTTGTGATTTTCATTTGATTCCTGCATCATGTTAGGTATTCCTTTTCTGAAAATCAAAGGCCTAACCATGTGTCATTTTTTGGAAAGAGCTGACAGACTATAATGGAGACATTGTCCCTCTAAAGGTCAAGAACTCATGCCCTTGTGAGAGAGCTTCCTTTAGGACAAGCTACACACTCAACATGGTCATGTTGGTTCCCATGGAAACTATTGTTAACTCAATTGGGCTTTTCACCAAATTCCACCATTAAGCTGTTGCCCCCAAAGCGCAAACTGGTTGTGTCTGACATTACATGTTTTTGAGGTGTTCCATCTACTTCTAATGGTAGAAGTTGAATGCTATTTGTATACCTATTGTAGACTTTTTAATTTACTGTTGTATGGAAATAATGGCATCCAACCTAAAAGCCCGAGCTTCAAGGTGGAGAAGCCCTTCCAAGGTCATAAGTCAAATTGTCGCACACTACCCGACAGATGTGGGATTAAACTCCCCTCATATTCCTGGCCATAGAGTGTATTCATAGAATCAACTCCCCTAGATTTGGGCTATGGGTCCTCACACGGACAGTGCACAAACAACGCGTTCTTATACCACTTAATGGTATCCAACCCCAAAGCCTGAACTTCAGGGTGGAGAAGCCCTTCCAAGGTCATAAGGCAAACTGTCGCACACTATCCGACCAATGTGGGACTAAACTCCCCTACCAGTCCTGACCATGGAGTTTCAAGGCATCAGGAAAGGAAATGAGAAAAATCTTCTAATGTTCAACTCATTTTTCTTCATAAAAATATTTGATTTCCAATTGTCAACTCAACCTTTAGTTTCTTGATTTACCGTAAGGCGGTTTCATTTCTAAGAACCAGTAGCCTCTAGGGTATTGTTATGTTCCCAAACTATTACCACCAGCTTGCACGAATTGTAAGGTGACCCATGATGATGTTTGACAATGATGGATCCCACAAATACTCAGTACCTAAGTTTCTTGACAAAATACATTTCACAAATATAAACATTAAATAACACAAAACATTACTTTTAGTACTAAAAAGAATATCAATTAATCTTCATAGTGTTTTGGAGGATTTTAAGATTTTCTAGGTTCACCAGGAATCAGGTTGGTCATCTCTGATACGAAGCGCCATCTACCTCTCACATTACCCCAACATGCCAGCATTCCCCTATGAATCCTAATAACAACCATGAAGGGAGGGGAAAAGGCCAGAAGACTTTGATGCCTTGATCCATGACATTAATTGTTTTGTTCTTGTCCCAAAATTGAAATGTTTTTCCCTCTCAACATAAAGTGCTCGGTTGTTAGCTTGGTAAAAAACTCTCAAAAGAAGGATTAGTGACTGCTGATACTTCCCTTGCTTGTTTGCCTGTAGAAAGAAGGATTTTTATGAAGTCACTAATCTAATTAACAAGATAAAACTACTTAATAGTTTGCAGCATAAAAAGCAAACAAAAAACTACCAATGATCTTATAGTGTCGTTTGTATCAAAGTGTCATGGCATGGGTCTGAGTCTGCTTTGGGGTCAATTTCTCAATGGGATAGTTGTACAAGTGTTATGCATGTAAGGAGGTGGGTCGTGACATTTAATGGGTAATTGGAAAATCACCTTGGCCATAGAGTAGCACTACACTTCCAGAGTTGCCGAAGGAAAAGAGTTTAAAGCTCTTGAGATTGTTATTTTTTGGCAAATATACAATTAGATGTATATTATAAGGAGATAAAGCTCTCAAAGAGGAACCAGAAGCAAGAATTGGTATTCCAATAAGCATTAAAAACAAGAATTTATTTCTCTTCTTTGTAGCATGGGAAGAATGTATGTACATCTGAATAATGGAAAATTACAAGTCAAGAAAATCAAGTTCATATTTCTCAAATACCACAGGCAAAGGCTAAAACAAAATTATCCATGAACAGATTTGATATTACAGTATTGATGGGAATATCAATTAGTGGTTTATGAATACATCAGGGGTCTTTGGAACTGTACCACGCAAATTATTTATGTTATAGCTTATTTAGCTGCAAATAAGACATGAACAATTCAAGCTGTACTTTAGCTGCCTTGTGTTTGCAGTACTCATTAGTAAATGGATCAGAAGTAGATAATAGACCTGGATGGCATAAAATCCATGAATGCATGATTGTACACTCTCTTCTCATATTTAAAAAAAAAATTAAAAAGGCTACATTAAATGAGAGAAAATGAAAAAAAATAAAAAATAGAACAAACTGAAAACAGACCAAACTGTTCGGTCATTTTTATCGAAGGCAACTGAAAGGTTTGGAGTTGGAAGGGGGAATAAAGGGATGAGGAAGGAGGGAGAGAAAGGGTGCAAAAAGTGAATTTCTCTATCACATAATGTTATTCATGTTACAACATTTCTGCACCAGTACAACTAATGGAATAGACATTGTCTAGTATTGAATGAATACTCAGTTTCTCAACTCTCTGTGTGCTTTTGTGGGCCGGACCCAGACAAAGGATAAGAATTAAGAATTTGGTGCACAAGTTTGGCAGTTAGAATTCAGGAAAGCCCTCCGCCAATCCTTTAAGCATGTTAATATTATATTGATAGATTTGAAAAATTGGGTAACATGGACCAAATCTTGAATATGCATGGATACTCCAAAAACCTTCCTTGATATGGACCGTATTTAAATGTCACATAGATATAAATGGTAAAAGTTAGAAAGATTTAAATGACATAATAGTTATTATATGCATACTTGAATCTTGAGATGCATGTGTCCGACATTTTATTTGCCTCCACAATGTACACAATAGAACTTCTACTGATTTAAGAAATTAATGAGAATTCCAGAAGTTCTAGGTCATGTTTTTCTTGTCTTTACAACTTCTACAGAAGCCTACTGTTGCTAAGGAATCAAACAAGTATATGGAAATTAAAATTTATCGAAAGTGAGCAAATTATATATAACTGTACAAGCAGAACTGAAAATAGTTAGAATAACACCTAGTTGATGATGATGACCAAAAGGCATCTACATGATATATTTCTCTGCTGTATTTCTAGTGAATTGAGGTACCCCAACCAAGGAATCTTCACTTCAGAAATATGGTTTGATACACTGAAGGAGACATAAATATTGTAGATTTTAAAAGACGTCAGTTGAAGAGCATCTCAAGTGGCAACATCAAACAGATACCAAATTATTATAAGGTTGATAAGTTGATCCATCTACTCACCCCACCAGAATTGATAGATCTTAAATTGTCTGACTATGTTCTGTTGCATACAATCCACGTTTTTTTTTTAATCTCAAAGAGTTTCTTGAATCTTGGATTCCTCAAGCATTCTCTAAGGCGAAAATTGACACGTGCATGTCCAACTAGAGTTATGATGATTCAATAAAATTGGACTTTTAAGTACTTAATTTCAACTGTGAACTCCATTCATGTTACACTTTCATTGTGAAATATTATCATCTGCCAATCCATCAAACGATATTAAGGCGGCATGATTCAATTCAGAAGTGAATCGATTTCTGGTATTTCATGTGATATAATTTTACTTTTAGACTCTGAATTTCAAGTTTTTCCAGTTTGATTTTTCTTCTGCTTGTTAAATCTCTCTTCACATTTCTCTACTTTCAACCATTAATTTTCAAGATTATATATCGATACAAGAGGTGAGAACTACTTTTCATTTGTATTGCATAAGTTTCATAGCATTAGGAAGGATTGCCTAAAGAGCACCATAAACTAAGTTTTATTGGAAAATCTTAGAAAGTTTTAATTGATTCGCTGCCAAACAATCTTCTGGAGCCAGAGCAATCGATTATCTAGGCAACCACTGAACATTTACTAAAGATTGGGGTGTAATTCATTCTGGAGAAATGCAATAAACCACATAGTGGATGTCACTATGCTTAATAAAACTTCTCTAATACATTACCCAAACCTCGGTAATCACTACCAAAAAAAATATTCTCATGTTCGTTATTTGTCAAGAACAATATCATCAGTTGAGGCAATTCATGTGAAAGGAAAAGATGAATACACACATAAGAATAAAATGTTACTAACATGGCAGCACTTCACCAGTGATTGTTAAGTACTCAAACCAACAAAAATCTCATGTAAAACCCATGATGATACCCATAGACAAAAGATTCTGATCGTTATCATGATTCACTTCAACACTTATTCACAGTTCTTTTCTTTCCTTCCTTTCATTTAAATCAGCCAATGAGATTTGGCACTGCTGGTCCCAAGCATGAGGACAGGATAGCAGCCAAGCATTCAAGGAAAATGGGGGTTGGGAGGGCCTTGGATCTTAGAAATTTACTTTTTTGACAATTGCGTGGATGGCAGAGAGGATTCAAATAGCTGACCAAGTAGCTTGAGAAGGATTAATGATCTTTGACTTGGCATTTCTTTTTCCCTTGTTGGGGTGGAGAGGGTTCTCCCATATAGTCAGTTAGAAGAGTGATTATTATCAGTAGAGTTGCTTACAGTTATTAATTCTTTTCCTTTAGCTAGTTCAGAAGATGCTGTCAAATGCCAAATGAAGAGTAAAAGGCACTCGGGGGAAAGTGCTTACCATCAAAATGACTTAAATGAAACAAACTCAATCAGCAATACCATCCACAGGCCTCTTCTCTGCACACCGAAGCTCCCGAAGATGTAGAGCTATCTCTCTCAGAAGCTGGGTTCCTTCACCACCTTTGTGGAGTGACCGAACAGCATGCTTTAAGAATTCCCTATCTGCTGCAAGGGCTTCCAACTTTTCACTGAGACGAGATATTTCTTTGGTCATGATGTTGCTACTCATGTCTCCTGCAATGACAGAAATTCATTTGATCCTATGATGTTTTTAGGGAACAGAGAAATGAGAAAACTTAAAGTTACTTACTACCTTTGTCTTCCTCATTGAGATTATCTATGTTAGAGCTATTCTGAGATAGGTGAATCCTCATCTCCAACTGTTTCAACTGATCCAAAAGATATAACTTCTCATTTTCAATGTCTAACAATGGTTCATCACGAATTAGCTGCCTATTTGATTCTAGCGATGGCCCAATTTGGTCAGAATTATGCTCTTGTTCCCCATTCCCCTCTTCTACATCAATATCAGCAGGAGGGCTACCACATTCACAACATCCACTAACAGATGATTCGGACGCAGACTTCAACTGAACGTAATCTTCATCAGCATTTGCGCTAAAGCTGTCAATACCAAGAACTCTTCCATGTCCGGAACTTTCCCTGTAAGCCTCTAACTCTGCCTCCAAAATCCTTATTTCCTGCTCTCTTTTGATAAGAAGATCCTTCATATCTTGCAAGGCCTCTTGATCATACTCAGCTTGCTCCTCCATCATTCTCTGATACTGCAAGGCCTCCATCTGCACAGCTGCTTTTTCTGCCTGCAACCTGGTGATCATGGCCATTGCCTGGTTTGCAGCAATGGCAGAAGCATTTCTTTCTTCATCCAATTCCATATACAAAGTTATCAATGACTTGCGGTCCAGTCGAACTTGTCTCTTCAAACGAAGCAGAATGGTTTCAGGATCTACTTCAGTTGTAGAACTTCCTTCCACAAACTCTGTACTCGGTTCTTGTTTTTCAATAGCAAACTTCCTGGGAAGCTTTTGAAACCACCTAGGGCTTTCAATTGCAGAATCTGATAAGGTGATTGCGGATAACCTGCTTCCTTTACTAAAACTAGGCGTCCTGCAAGCATCCTCGTTCAATTCTACCAGCAATGGCACAGCAGCAGCTTTGACATCTTCTCTACCTGTTACATAAAATCCAACCCCAAAATGTTTGACAAAATGAGTAAGTAGTCCTTGTGAAACTAACAATTCCAATCCATAATAAACTCACATTGATTCTCTGGAGTTAACGAGATTGACCCATCCTCATCCTCTGGAATCTCTGATTCGGTGTCGGAGGTGATTTTGAGCTCTGTATACCTAATATGAGGCAATGTATCAGAACCTCGTGATTTTTCCTCTGGTTTTGTCTTCACTAATAATCCTCGGGGAGATGGTGCAGGAGTTTGGGGGAAATGGCTTCCGTTCAATCCCTGTGGAAACGAAGTCCTAATCCTCAATGGTTCCCCACAACAAGAACACCGATGAATGCTGCTCTTCTCAAGCTGTAAAATGTCTATCTTCCCACTAGCCGGTAGTCTCAAATGAATTTTATGATCATCTTCAACAGAACATTCAAGATCTTTACCCAAAATCCCTACCAAAGATCTATAGGTATCGCAGTCAGACTTATCCTCCGTAGCGAAAGACAGAAGACAACCCTCGCACATCCGCCTTATATCAGCTAATTTTTGGTGAACATGACAATATGCAAGAGATGAAACATCCTTCCTGTGACTTTCGCATATAGAATCATTGTAATAAAAATCAGGATCTCTGTGAACCAGAACATGATCAATCCTCGTGCAGAACAAGCATGGGATTCTCAGTTCAAAGAAACGAGCAAATTCATTGGCAGCACAAGCAATCAAGCCGTCAACGAACAGCAAAACTATCATCACCCATTCAAGAAGAATGTATATCACAATGCACAGGAATTTCCCGAGCTTCTGTTCGATGAATTGCTTGACTGGTCTCTTCGCCATGAATTTGATTCAGGAAAAAAAAACAAGAATCAAAATGTGTCTTTTTGGGGAAGGCAGAGAAATTGAGGAGATAGAAAACCGAAATGAGATTGAGATTGAAACAAGAAATAGATAGATTTGTACAGATCAGAAGAAGAGAATAAGAACGAAGATCATGATCTTGGCGCGAATGAACGAACCGAGACCATGATCTCTGTGGCAGGGGGAACCGAGGAAAAGAGAGAGGGCGAGGGAAGAGCGAGAAGTTATAATCCGATATTTTGGTGTTATTGTCGTTTGTTTGTTATCAGAATCCGACGTGTCACAGTTGAGCTGCTGGCGCCTTGACGGAAAGTACCTGAAAAAACGGTCGATCAGAAGAAATAACCAACGGAATAAATAAATAGAGAAAACGTACGCGATACGTCCCAACTCCAAAGCTGCGTTGGTTTTGCCATGAAATTTGTTGGAAAAAAAACCTGTTCGGGAGTGTGGCTCACGCCAGCATTTTTATAAGTCTATCTATCTCCTCTCATGTCAAAAGACATCTCTGCCCCCTTGTTTTAAGGGGAAGAGGGAAAACCAGATGGGAGTGTTGGCGTAGGCCACACTCCCGTACAGAAAACTGCTTCCCAAATTTGTTTTACAGGGTTTTTGTTAAAATTCGATATGAAAGGTTTCTATAACTGCAAGGGTACCCCATGCCCTCTTCATGGTTTGGGGTATCAGTATCGGATTGTATGATACGAAAAATTCTGCACGATTTTGAAGGTAATTGATACCGATACCTGGCTGAAATCGTATCAGTGAAATGATACAAAGAAGGGGTAAAATAATAAAAAAACACTCATTTTTTAAGGAAAATTAAAGGTAAACTTGTCTAATACAGCCGATCCAAGTTGACATATGAGTATCATATTAGATTTGAAGGTGGTTGATACCCAATGCGATGGAGTGCACTAAAACCATGGCCCTCTAATTTAGATACATTTTTCCATAAAATTAACGGGAAATGACTCTTTGAGTAAGCAACATAGGCTACAGGAGCGTTATTTATCTCTCTCTCTCTCTCTCTCTTTCTCTTTCGTCCTATGCCACTAATTATGAACTGTATCCCACACTCCTGTTGACTGGCTCCCCCACCTCGTAGGTTAAGAGGACTCTCTCCCAAAACTATAACAAGAAATATTTTACTCAAATATAATACCAAAAAAATGGAAAATAACAGCTGTGTTTTGGTATGCATTCTTGGAACGCGTTCCAAGTTGATTTCGCATTCTCAAATAGTTAGATGATAAAAACAACAGCTGCGTTTTTATCATTTGAGAATGCGAAATTGACCTGGAATGCATACCAAACACAACAAACGTCTATCTCAAAATTCAGAATGTATTATCCCAATATGATGACGATACTTTGATCAGAATACTCTTGGCATCCCTACTCAATCACGTTCAAATGTGCTTGTTAGTCATATACAATACAACTAGAAAAATGCCAAATGACAAAAAATAAAAATAAAGGGAAATAAATTTCAGATTTATAGTTTTTTTTTTTGTTAAAACAAATACAGGAACATGCAGTAGTCTACTGAAGGATGCTTTTTACTATCATAAATCAGTTCTCGATTTGTTCTCGGACATTACTGGTCAAGAGATTAATTTTGGTAAAAGTGAAATTTTCTTTAGTAAGAATGTCGAGGAGGGGCGTAGAAACCACCTATGTCGCCTCCTCAGCATGAAGGGCATGACTTCTAAGTCTGTTTTCTAAGGCACCAGACTCTGTCCTGCTAGATCTAAGTGTAAGGATTTGTCTACCCTAGTGGATAGAGTCCACTCTAAACTCTCCACCTGGAAGGCTAACTTTCTATCCTATGCTGGCCGGAAAGTGTTGATACAATCTGTGTTGGCATCTACCCCAGCTTATCATATGTCTCACTTTCTTGTTCCTAAAAAGACTTGTAGGGAATTGAACCAAATTTACAACCATTTTTGGAATAATCGGGCGAAAACCCAGACCCCTAATCGGTTAATAGGTCGGGACAAGATCTATAAACCTACGACCCTTGGAGGGCTTGGTCTCCGCAAGTCCGTCACCCATAACCATGCCTTGATCACCAAACTTGGGTGGCGGCTGCTGAATGAACTCCACTCTATGTGGGCCAAACTTCTTAAAGCTAAGTATTTTCCCAACTCTTGGCTTTTTGACCCCCGTGTTGGGAAGCGGAGGGGTTCATGGGTTTGGAATAGTATTGCCAAAACCCCTCCTGACTTAAGGAAAATTGTGTTTCGTCGGATTGGTAATGGTCGCACTACATATTGTTGGTTTGATCCATGGATTCCAGTCATGACAGGTCAGGATTCGCCCTAGGTAAAACTTCCTTTACCCAACTTTATTCATGTTAGTGATTTTATTACTAATAATACCTGGATGGTTCCCACATTAGTTGGGTGTTTTCACCCATCCACTGTGAATACCATTATGAAAATCCCACTCCAAGGGGATGAGGATAAGTGGTGGTGCACTCTGTCCAGGAATGGAATTTTTTCCACTAAAAAAATAGTTCAATTTCTAGATAGCCCCTTGCCCTTGCACTCTTCTCATTCCAAATGGTGGAAGTTCTTTTGGAAATTATCAATTCATCCAAGATTTAAAATATTTTTTTGGCGTGTTTTACATGCAGGATTACCAACTCGTGGCACCCTTTCGAAATGGATGGATATCGAGCCTCAATGTGCTCTCTGTGGTTCTAGTGTCGAGTCCATCTGGAACCTATTTTTGTCTTGTGATTGGACTAAGCATATATGGGCTTCGAGTCCCCTTGGATTGAGAACCGAGCATTTAGCTGCTCCATCTCTCTTTCATCTCGTTTCTTCTTTACTTGGCACTCTTCAGTTGGATAAGGCATCCCTTCGGTGGTTTTTTTCTGTTTTTATTTTAACATGTTACTTTGTATGGCATTTAAGGAACAAGGTCGTTATGTGTAAGGCTTTTCCGGACCCAGTAATGGTCCTTAACAATGTGTCTCGCTGGTTGGCGGCGATGACTATTTCCCCCCCAACTAAGGATTCTCATGCGCCTACATCCCAATAATTCTTGCCATCTATTCTTAGTAATCAACAATTTAACTTGCATTTATCTGGGTTGGTAGTCGCAGGAGTTTTTGAGCCAGATTCTAAATTAGCTCGGTGGACTTATAAGGTTTTGTTAGATGGTGAGCCTCTCTTAACAGGTGCAGGGTCGTTGGACACAGCTACAGCCCTGGACGCTGAGGTGGTAGGTCTGTGGACAGGTTGGGCAGCTATGCGGCATCATCATCTCTTAGTTACTAATATTTGGGTCTCCAACCCCACCCTTCTTAAAATACTACATTTCCAATCCAACTCTACTATCTCGCGTACATATTTACCTTTTTTGCTTGAGGTTTTGGATGCTAATGAACACTTAAAAGGTTTTAATTGTCAATTGTACAGCACTGCTAGTTCCTTTCTTTAGGCTGTAAACACGTTGGTTATATATATATATATATATATATATTCTTTGGTTTTCATCAAAAAAAAAAAAAAAAAATCCCCTAACAGTCTTTGCACCGATCACTATCGGGCATGCAGTAGTCTACTGGTCTTTGTAGAGTAATGGTTGGGCCAAGGGTGTTAATCGGTTTGGTTTTGATTATTTGGATTGGTTTTGGTTTCAGTTCAAGATATAAAATGTAGAAATCAAAACCGAACCAAACCTAGAATAAGAACAAATTTTTAAAATCAAAACCAAAACGATATGGCTTGATTTCGGTTTTTACTCTATTACATTGTTCGTTCCTTATTTGGCTTCATATTCGGTTTAGGTCATGTTCGAAGTGTTTGGGCCAACTTTTTATTTCTTTACTTTAAAAAAAAAACCCTTATTTTTTAGTTCATAAATCATAATCCATCAAACCTTTTCAAAGCATTAAAAAAGAATATAATTTATCATCCGCGTTTGATTGTAATACTAAAAAAAGAAGATAGCTTTACTCGGTTCCTTATTCGGTTTGAAAATAGGTAATTCGTTTCGATTTTACGGTTTTAGTCAAGAAATTGAACTGAACCCGAGAATATTCTAGCTTTCAAAACCGAACCAAATTAATGGTTCAGTTTTAAATGGCTGGTTTTGATTTCAGTTCTAAATTGACACCCTTATAGGTTGGGGGGATTTGGATGCTCTCCAGCGCGGAGGTGGTTAGGGATCTCTCAATGAGCTCTCTCCGTCTAACAGGTGTGTTGGAGAGGATCCCAGGACTGCTCTCTCTCTCTCTCTCTCTCTCTCTCTCTCTCTCTCTCTCTCTCTCTCTCTGTCTGTGTGTGTGGTTTAGGTGGCTAGATTGAAAGGATGTAAAATAGTAAAAAAAAAAAAAGGGGGAAAATAAAAGGGGGATGGGGGAACAGGAACAGAACTTGGCCATAGATATACTTATCCATGGTGCCTACGTACCCTTATTAGGGATCAAGTCGAATGTAATTTAGGATCATTTTAAGAGTATTTGAGATTATAGTTCACATGGCAAAGTACTGAAAATCTATAGCATAAACTTGCATATTTCGTTAGTAGTCCGAAAATGTAGGAGATACCTTGATCGGAGATCCTGACAAAAGTTTCATTTTAAACCTTGCTTGTCAATTAAGTTGAGTCCACCGGATATTGGGCTTGACTTCGAACATCTCAAGAGTTTTCTCACTTGATTTTTGGTGATTGGGGTTTATTAATGATGATCAGGTATCAAACAGAACTGCCCAAAGAAGATTCTTTATTTAGGCCAGGATTAGTGATAAAGGGTCACTAAAGGGGTCGATAATTTCACTTTGGTGGCATAAGGGGTATGTAAGGCAGTATTTAAACATTTTGAAAATCCTTTTGGCAACCTCTCAGCGTAAAACAACATTTAATCATTTTGAAGACTCTTAATTGGTATTAAAATGACATATATAAAAGAATCTTGGAAAAAGTCATATTTATGGCAATCTCAGTATTATAACGACATAAGAAGGGTCTTTGTGAAAAACTGAAAAGTACTTATAATATGACATGTTATTTAAATAATTGAAAAAGTGAGAGACGACAGAAGCTTAACATTTTGGCCCAAAGGGCCTTGCCGAGTTAGTCTGGCAAAGTTTTGGTACTTCTGTTACAATCCCGGCGGATTTCTGACTCTCAAAGGTATTTTGAGTATTTTCTATTTTTGAGTTTTCTAAGGAGTTTTTCCCCAGAATTCCCACTCTTCTTTTTCTTGGGTATTTCTCTGATTTTCTCTTCTTTGTTCTTCTCATTTTTTTCCTCTAAGTCCTCCTCTTTCGACAAAAGGCTAAGTTTTCACCACCGAAATGTGGATTTCACAGTTTTCACTGGAGAATTCCAATTTCACTCATGACCTCTTATTTGAGAAATTGATTTTTATATCACTAGAAAGATTTTTTCGAGTACGATCCAATGATGCAAATATCGAACTTAAATTATACTTATACTGAGGGCAAAGTCAAAATTACACCTGAAATAAGGGGCTACTGAATAGGTTATTTTGGGTGAAATTACGACATGGTATCGTCCTTGCACCAAAAGGGTATAGATTTGGGCATGTATGACTAAACGTGCCTATCCTAGAATTTTGGGTGATTATGATAAAGGTAATGTTTCCCATTAAGATTCCATTTCCTTGGCTGTGAGCCTTGTAACATGAACATTCCTGATATAAGTGTAGCAGCAAAATTTTGTCCATCTAAAAGATAGTGTGGCATCCATGTAGATATGGTGGCAATGGGTAGTGTAAAACCAGGCCTATAAGAGGCAACAAGATTTGAAGCTTGGAAAAATGGATTACCAAAGGATCAAGGATGGAGTCTTTCCCACATTTCTATCACTATCGTGCTTCCAAATTTCCCATACAATAGTAACAAAACATGGATGGTAAAGAAACTCTGCTGCTTTTTCTTTGTTCGACTCGGATCTCTTTCCCCATTTGATCCCCCATTACCAATCGTCCAATCACCCATTTCAGACCCCATTGAAGAACACACACAGAAGCTTCAACATAGAATCAACAACGAAAATGTGAAACTAAAACTGGAAACAAAATTCAAGCAAGTTGATGGGAAGGATTGCACAGCCAATTTTGACAAAGTGTTGAGGACAATAATTCCCTCCAATGATTCGCCAGCTCCCACTCCAACAGCTGTCATGGTTTGAGGAATCGGAATCAACGACAGCTGCTCCTGATTTCTGCCAATTCTGTAAACCCTCTTTTGAATCGCATGGTTTCATGCTTGATCATCATTTTTTGTTGGTGGTATTCTTTTTAGTCAATAAAATCAATGTAAAAAAATCAATGAAACTTACTACTAGAAGCAAGATCTCCAAGTTTATTGAATCAAAAACTTGAAAAAACAAACGTCATAGATTTTGATAAATCTCTGCTTCTTTCTTTCCTATTCCAATTTCTAGGGTTTCAACTGACAGAACCAATCCCGTCCCCAATTCTGTTTTCGTGAACCTAGACAGCTGGTGAGCATTTCCAAGGCTATACTTATGTGGCATCTTGCCCTTGGCTTTCAGGTTAAACCGTGAAGCCACTGTCAATCAACCTGTCAGCATTATTTGGTTTTCTTGTTTCTAGGCAAAAACGGAAGAAACTAAAATAAGAACTCCTGACTTCCTAACCCTAGAATGCTCTGCTGTCCAAGGCTTCCTGTGGAGAAAAAAATTCATTCTTGATGGGCAATCTTGATCTCTGGGACCTCCCAATAGGTAATTTTTACTCTAGCTAGCACATTATCCTCGAACACACCTGCCATATTTTCAAATGAAAAGCTTCTCTCAGCTCTTATGAAATACCTTACCCCCATGACATGCTACCCAGACCATTAGCCGATTGCTTCTCCACCGGCAAGGCTTTTTACCTTCCCAACAAAGGCCAGGAATGATTGTCAGGATGGACTAATACCTGAACTGTAGCTTGTTGGCATTCTTCTCCTTGAAGTGATATGCTTTTAGCATTACTCACTTCTGCACCAATCCATGATTCTGTTGATCGTTTCCCGAACTGTTCCTTGGAGTCTGTTCTTGGTCCTACACACAGGTCAGGTTAAGAGATATTTGAATTTGTCATACACATGCTAATTTTGTGGCAACTTTATCCTTGTGATCGACACAAACCTTGTTCAATTGAAGATGTCGACAGCCAGCAGGCACCCTCCCCGGCCTGACTATTCGGACTACCTTTCAGGCATGTTCTGCATCTACTTGACAAACCCAACTAGTGGAAACGGACTCTTGTGCATAATCTAACAGTCTAACCAAGGTCATGACTTGGAGAAAAATCAGTGCAAAGTCACAGGCCAGCAGAAGCTCACAATCCAGTAGAGCTAACAGGTACATTCAACTCAAAGTTAATCCACAAAGAGATTGATCACCTCCAACAGAAGCTCTCTTTGTTCAGAAAGTTGAGTATAACGGCACCTCCCAAAGTCAGAAGTTGGTACGTCAATAAGCATTTAGATGCCTAGCCAGGAGATGGTAAAGATGGATAGGCCAGCCACACAGGAACTGATGGTGCCCTTTTGTGAGAAATAAGAATTCTGCTTCTTAAGAAATCCAAAGATTGGGATTTAACTACATCCCTTTGACGAGTAAGTAGCTCAAGTTGAGGTGAGTTGTCCATCAATAAGAGATCTGGTTACTCATTGTCTGGTGGAATGGTGTTAAGATCTTCCTTGTGTCTCCAATGAATGTGAGAGATGCCAATGGATCATTGACTCCTTAAAGAGGTGGACCCATTGAAAAATAAGCAATGGAAGTATCATAAAGGAAAGGTCTGGTCTGTTTAGTGGGCCAAGTAATAAAATTTCTACAGAAAACAAGATTGTCCCATGAAGAACACTGTACCCAGGTGCTCAATCCACAGTAAAGTCTGCATACTTGGCAGTCCAAGTAAAGCTTGTTGAGATTCAGATATTACTATTGCTGGAGAAATGTGAACTTCATCCTTGTTTTGGATCTATCATTATCAGTGATACGATGACTACAAATGAAAAGAAAATTAGAATGGCCAGAAGAAGAGTTCCTGAACACATACGGGTGATGGGAATATGGAGGATCTGGGCAGAATAGAACGGATGTTAATTCCAACATAATGGCATTATTAGTCAAGAAATCATTAAGACCACCACTGGAAAAACCATTGCATTTTGGAGGAACACCCCCTCTCCCCCCCCCCCCCCCTTCTTATTTCAGAGGGAAAATATGTTAAACGGAGTTTTGATGATTGCCTTTTCAGGAAATCCAGGGAACTTAGCAATATAAGAACAATCAAAGGAGGTTGGATATACCATTCAGGAGCATTTGAGTCTCTATAGGAGTGGAAGACTCAGTAATAGTGGAGATTAGAGCACTACTTTTTTAACTGAGGATTGATCCAAGTGTGGAAATCCCTCAGCTTTGCCATCAACCCATCCCAAAGACAACCCAGGTTTGGGTCAGGTTTAGGCTGAGCAGTTAAGTATAACCATTGCCGTAAAATTCAGTCCATCCAAACCTGCTCCACCACCCCCCTCCCCCCCAAAAAAAAAAGAAAAAGAATAGATTTTCCTTATGTTAGGTTTTCAACGCAACGCAAACCCAACCTGTAACCATCCTTAACAGCCACCCCGTTAACCTCTTCTGTCATTCAGGGCTCAGTGATGGGAAGTGTCTCAACCGTAAACACTATGAGGCTTACATCACATGCTGGAGATCTCTGAAGGACATCTCACTGTACTAGATAATAGATGAAGTAGTCACCAACAACAAAAACAATTGAATGCCCTCTATTGACCAATAATAGATACACTAGTCACCACACTTGTTACATATATACCTGGTTCTATTGCCCTCTATCGACCAATAAGCAAATCAGTCAATTCATGCATGCACAGGACATAGTTGCACACTGGGCCACTCCATGAAAAAGAAGCAGAGTGTCTAAAGCTTGGAAAAGGAGAAAATGTGTTGTAATGCTAGCCATGCCTAATGCTAGCAAAATGAGAGCTCGTGTCATCATTCTTCAGGATCAACTTCTTTTATGAAGCTGCTCCTGAATTTATGGGGCAATAGCAAATCGTTCAGTTTAATCAAGCTAAGGAGTCCTCTTTGGTGGTTTACATGCAAGTTTCAGAAATAGAACAACTTCCCCATCATTCTCGGTGACCCACATACAGAGAAAACTACTTGGAAAATAATTGGTAATAAACTATTGACATTTCCTCCAACACCAATATTTATTTGGGAGACCACTGCACTACTGTTGCACTTCTCTAAATTTCTCAACAAAATATATATATATATATATAGGCTCGTTTATATATCATTTTTTAATATACATAAGAATGAAATCAATGTCACAGTCAGAAACCTATGGGTTAAGGGTACACATCTTAGTAACATCTTACCTATAGAACAATAATAACAATAACAGAATGCCACAGCGCATGTCATCAAGCAGTGAATAATAACTTGTACTAATAAATTATAACTCCCAACAAAACCAGATGGTTAGCCGGACACAGAAACGAGGACTCATGCATGTGTAGAGTAGAAACATACGCAAGAAACCTCCACGTGAGCTGAGAACTTTAAAAACTTCAAGGCCTTATGTGCGTAACAATAACAATAAAATCTTAAAGCACTGCAGAAGTGGTTGATAGAAACATGAAGCAACTGGACAGAACAAAAACCCATTAGATTGGGCAGAGCAGGGCGAAAGTAATCCATGTCAAAGCATGATGCAATGTTACCAGAAATGAGCTACCTTATTAAGGAATGAAACAATCTTGAAGTGCATTAAAAATCCTGGTCTCATCATCAAGGATGATTTCCAGCAAGGGCATTTTATAAATATTAAGGCACTACATAGAGTTTATTTGCCAGAATGAGAACAAACAGATTTTTCAGCAATGTTGAAAGTTACAGTACAAGAAACTTCTTGTTTATACAGGTTTATCCAACAAATGGGGATGGTAATAGGAAAAGCAGGGGAAATGAAAATCATACCATTCAGGTAATAAGCCTTTCATAATCTAGCATAGATGTCGTAAGTCCTCAGATTTAGAAATACAACAAGTCATCTCTTGTTTCTCCTGTCTTATGTCTCCAAAGCTACTCCAGATGATCAGGGTCTTGTCTAACAAAGATGAGTGGAAATTCATCAAACTGTTCAGAGAAATCTTGGCTCTCACCAATATTTCGCAATGAATGGTAAACTTGATCCATAGAAGACCTATCATTTGGCCTAGAAACCACACAACCACACGCAACATTCAAAAACTGCAGAATTTCATCATCATGGCCCTCTCCAACGAGAGACTTGTCAATAGCATCCGTGATCCTACCAGCAGCTGATAGCTGATTGACCCAATCTACTAGATTGCCCTTGAATCCTTCGTCAGCATTGGTGACTTCAAGAGGCTTCTGCCCAGTCACCAACTCAAGGAGTACTACCCCTAACCCGTAAACATCTCCTTTCATTGAAGGAACCATGTTGCTCGAGTTCTCCGGAGCCACATAACCAAATTCTCCAAAATGTCCCTGTACAAAAGTGCTCCCATTAGAGCCAGCAGAACTCATCATGAGCCTTGCAAGCCCAAAATCTATTATACGAGCATCAAGCTCTTCGTCAAGGAAGATCACATCAGAGCTAATGTTCTGGTGCAGGAAAGCGGGCTGGCAGCCATGGTGAAGCCAAGCCAAACCCCGTGCCGCACCGACACCAATCTTAAGCCTTGTTGGCCAATCCAATGAATTAAAGCGACTATTTGTTTTAGAACTGCCATGCAACAGAGAGAAGAGAGTCCCATTATCCATATGCTTATACACCAAAAGCTTCTCATTTTCAACGAAGCAGAACCCCAAAAGCGGCACCAAATTCGGATGCCTGAGCTGCCCTAATCTGTTCATCTCGGAGCGGAACTGCTTTTCACTAAGCTTGCAAGTGTTGAACCGTTTGATGGCAAGGGCGGATCCATCAGGCAGAACTGCCCTGTAGGTAGTCCCTGCCCTGGTGGAGATGATAATGTTATCTGGGTCAAAATTATTAGTCGCAGCCATTAGGTCGACCAATTTGATCTTTACAAGGGGTTTCTGAAACAAGGAGACTTGAACGAACTTGTGAGCCCTCAACCGGTATGCCCAACTGCTGTCCTCATCTTTTCCAGTCCCATACCTTCTCCTGCGGCGTCGACGACTGGACTTGATGAAGCACCACCACCAGAGTGCGAGACCTAACAGCAGTGACACGAAGGCACCAAGAATACCAGCAGCTATGATGATTATGAGGTTCTTCCGACTCAAAGCACCGCACTTAGATTTGAGAGGGCTGCCGCAGAGTCTGCTGTTGCCATCGAAGTCTGCTGAGTCGTAATTGGACAAGAAGGAGGGGATCGAGCCGGAGAGATGGTTATTGGCAACCGAGAACTTCTTGAGACGATTGAGACCCGAGAGCTCGTAAGGGATGGAACCAGAGAGGTGGTTATCGCTGAGGATAAGGCTGTTGAGATACTTGCATTTGACAAGCTCGGAAGGTATAGGACCCGAGAGATCGTTCTGGGAGAGATCTAGGGTTACGAGGAAAGGCAACCAGGTGCAGATTTCAGAAGGGATCGTACCAGAAAGAGAGTTATCAGAGAGATCGAGATTCTGGAGGCTCTGGCAGTACTGCAAAGAAGAAGGGATTCCTCCTCCGAGCTTCATCGTAGGAAGAGTCAGACCGATAAGGCGATTCTCCTTCTCGTTCCAGCATGTAGCACCGACGAACTTGCAGATATAGCCGACTGTAGTGTTGGAGAAGTTCCAAGTGCCAAGCTTCCCGTCAGGATCGTTGAGGGAGTTCTTGACACCTTTAAGACACTTCACATCATCCTCGAAGGCTGCAGAGAAGGTAATCATGGAGGTAACCAGGAGAAGAGTGAACCTGGTCGAAGACCTCGATGTCGCCATGGCGAAAGCAAGAGACTTCTTCCCTTGGGAGCTCTAGCTGCAGCTGCAATTCGGAGTGAGATTTAAGCTGTCCTGGAAGAGTTAAGACAAGGGTTCAGTAGCTACCCGCGTGGCCGTGTCCAAGCAGACTAGTATGGGCGGCCATTGATTGACTCTGAAGTCTGGACAGAAGTCACAGAAGAGAGAGAGAGAGAGAGAGAGAGAGGAAGGAGGACTGAAAGAGAGGTTTTATATTGACGTGAAACATAAGTCACTAAGTCAGTTTGACCCAACTAATGTGCCTAATTAGTTTTGATAAATCCATTATTTTTTAATGGAAAAATTACATTTGTCTCCCCTGTACTTTGCCCTAATTGCACATTTCTCCTCTTAATTTTCCAACCTTACATTTTGGCCCCTTATAGCTAACGGTGTTAGGATTCTGTTAGTTAATGGTTTGAAAAGACAATATTACCCTTTAATAATAAATTAAAACTGCATTTCCAATTCTACCCTTCTCATCATCTTCAACCTAAAATACTCATATCTTTCTTACTCCATTGCCAGCACCACCACTGCCGCCGTCGCCTCCTCCTCCACCGTGAACAAATAAGAAGAGATTAGAGGAGAAAGAAGGGATATCGATTGGTAAAAGATCACTGAAGGTTGCTGCTGGAAGGACTAAAACATTAGAAACCGAACCGCCGCTGCAACCTCCGTCCTGCTCACATAAAAAAAACAAAACCTGTGGACCTCTGGTTCTGCCCACGTTTTATATTTATGTCTTTCATCTAAATCATCTTCCTGATAATTGCCAGAGAAAATAAGAAAGAAGAAGAAACAGAGAGGCAGAAGGAGCCCTTTGGTTTCTCCTGACCAGAGGGCAATCGATTCCGGGAAGGAGAGACTAGAGAGAGAGAGAGAGAGAGAGATTAAGGGGAGAGATTCTGTATTTAAATTTTCCTTTTGTTTTATTTGTTTATCAACTTTTGAATTTTTATCTGTTAATAGATGAGATAAGATGAAAGATCTGATTATTTTCTTTCTGCTTCTTATTGCAGTGCTTTTATGTCTTTCATTCTTGGATTCTAACAGGCATTTTCGTTGTTTGTTTCCCTTCTCACCCAAATAGCACGAAAGATTCACTTCCACCAACATAATTGGTAGTTTTTTTATCACTCTTTTCAATGGAATTTTTGTTTCCTTTACTGCTGGTAATTCATAAATCCAGGCATTTTCAAGGTGTACAGAAACCACACACAAACAGAGCATACCTTGTAGCAGAGAACCCAGATGAGATTTTAGTTCTACAAGTTACTTTTTGCTACAATTTGGTGAAAAAGTGGGAGAATGGTCACAAGAAGTAAGGCATGCATTTCTTTTGGATGAAGGGATCATTAAGGCCCACCCATGTCTTCCATAACAGCCTAACTGTCTCCCTAACTGCTACCTTCTCATCATTCAATTCATCTTCTTCGGTCCCATTTCTCTCTCTCTCTCCCTCTCTCCTTCATCCTTCTCTTCCTGCTAACTACATTGAAGAAGAAGAAGAAAGATTACTTCTTTCATCACCAAAAGATGAAATGGGGAAGAAAGAAATCCATTATCAACAACAACAACAACAGCAACAACTACCACTCTGCATCCTCTCGCCCCTCCTTGCTCTCTCAAGTCTTTCCCATCACTTGGATTTCAAAATTCAAGCAAATGGGCATCAAATCCGAACCCAAACATTCTAAAACTGAAGAATCACCGAATTTTACTAATATGGTCTCCGACATTAGGAAAAACAGAGGTTCTCCAGCGAGTGTGAAATGTGAAGATCACGAATTTGAAACAGAAACACCTCCAAAGAAAATTATAAGGGATTCGGAACTGATAAACAGAAAATCTAGGAAGTCAGGTGGAAGAATTACAGAGAAATAGCAGTTCTTATCGGAAATAGAATCAGTTGAAGAGAATCAGCAGAGTTTAATGGGTTTGAACCCAATTGAAACGATTCAAACGACCGTGGACCAGAATTACAGTTCAAGGCAATCTCTTTACATTTCTTCTCATGCGAGGAAGAGCAATCAGGAGAGAAATTCTCCGGATTCAGAAACAACCCATCAATTGGGTCGGATTCAGAATAGAAGAAAGCAAAAGACTTGAAGATTGAGTTCTCGTTTAGATATGAAAAACCGAGAAAATCTGTGTGCGTCAATGGAGAATTACAGAGGAGAACAAAACAGAGTAGCAAAGTTAAAGTGTGTTCTCCAAGAACTCCTTCGAAGAGAGAGGTCTGCAAAATAAAGAGAACCGTCTGGAATGAAGAAAAGTTGGTGAAATTGGGCCCTGAAGGTGGGAATGGGTTTCGATAGCAGAAGAAGAAGAAGAAATTAAGCAACACAGAGGATGACTAGAGACAACCAATTGATATTAGAAGAAGAAGAAGTAATTAAGAACAACTGCATGTGTGTGTTCTCCGCGCCTTTCTTCTCTAGCCGCAGAGCATAAGAGTAGGGGGCATATCGCGGGCGATTTCACGGTTCAGAGGTTTTTTTTTTTTTGGTAGAAACGGTTCAGAGGTTGAAGATGAAGTTGGAGATAAAAAGAAATGGCAAGTCATTCTCCCATCTTATTTTCGTTTTTTATCACAAGGGTAAATGAGTCATCTCACAGTGACCTAGGGTTAGTTTGGGCATTATAAAAGACTAACTACGACATATCAGCACTTAACAGACAAATATTAACGGCAGGGGAGGTCTTAGTAAACTTTCAGAAATTATAAGGGAATCGTATAAAAGGTGAGAAAATCAAGAAGAAGAACGTGTAATTAAGACAAAGCACAGGGGAGGTAGATGTAATTTTCCCTTTTTTAATTAAATCATCTTTATCACCTAATTTGATTGAATCTCTCTACACATGTTTTTGGGTTAAAGAATAGACATTAGTAATATTCAATTAATCTTGTATAAACAAAGATTAATGATATTATAATGATCATTAATAATAAAAAAATATTCTATTTATGCAAGAATAGAGAGGTTCCCGTCAATGTGGGGTTTGAGAGGACATAATGTATGTAACCTTATCCCTGCTTCGTGAAGAGGTTATTTTCTAACTTGAAATCGCAATCACTAGGTATTATAGAGATTTTTATGTAAGAAGTCTTCTCCTTAAATTTTTTTTTTGCCTGCTAAACACTTCGAAAACTGGTCATCGGTTGAGTCAATTTCAAGTTGACAGAAACTTATTTATATTGAATCCTAAGATATGTTTTCTCAATCACAATGCGTAAGTTGAATTGGTTTTGTATGGTTTAAAAATTAAGTAGTGTTAGTTATGCTATTTTTCAATGAAATTGTTATAAAGAAGAACCTTGTTGTGTGGATTCCTTTACACGCTTTCTCACAAACTATCAAAGGGCTACAGTCTTTCTCATTGTCAATTAAAAACCTCCTTAGTGTATAGTTCGAATCCCTCTGCTCCCATTAACCCCAAATTCACATGAGATCTTCTTTCAAAACTTGAAATCGATCATTCTAAATTAGATTGATGAAATCAGTTGGAATAGACTAAAAACCTACATATTAGAATCAAGAAGAAGAAGCAAAAAATCAATCTAATACATAATCGACTTGGAAGAAGCAAAAGTTTTTTATGAATATATATATATATATATATATTGAGTTTTTAGTTCTGTTAACTTGACGATTTTGCAATAAAAGGTAAGTTCAATTCATTGATTGTCTGCAATTTTACTACTTTAAAGAAGGAAACAATGGTTAAAAAAAAATTTTGAAAATTAAATATGACTAATGGCTTATTCAAAAAAAGGTTTCCAGAAATCAAATGGATTGAGGACGAGGGTTGGCCAATTCCGATTCGAATCGATCAATTCACTCGGTCTAACCCTAATTCCTCAAACTATGATAAAGTCTTTTTCGGTACCATACTTTGAAGCTACCATGATAAGGAAAGTAGGTAACATAAACTTTAGTAAGAGGATTACTTTAATTTTTAAATTAAGAAAGATCGTTAGATTGGCTTTTCTACATTTAATTGGAACTTTCTATTTCATAGTTATCTCCTTTTGTTATTGTCATTTTCTTTAAGATGTTTTTTTGTATAGAAACTATAAATACTACAAAGGAGAGGGATGCTTCATGCTAGTATTGGAATTATGGGAGAGCGTTCTTTGTGGGGGAGTATAGGGACCATACATGTACGATAGCCAATTAGAGTACGCGCACTAGCATCTCAATCGGGGGTGGAATTTCCACCTTTCATGGGGGTGGGGCGATCATTTTGCAAGGCATGCCTTCCCCCCGGGAAGGTCACAACATTGAATTGAAAAAGAGGAGAGAGAAATGTGAACTTATAATTTATTAGTTACAACTTACAAACCCATTATGTTTTTAGGGATAAAGTTCCACATAATGTACTATTGCCTTCTCAGTGCCTTAAATAGGATTCTTTTATTGTTTTTTCTCCTTATTCTGACGATCTTGACCATGTGGATGATACTATTCTTCGTGCCACCATTAGAATACATGACATCATGAGAAATTCCCCCACTCGGGCTTTGCGGGGAACCCTCTCCCCATATATTTGTTATACTATATTAGTTCTAAACCAAGTTTTGGTTTTGTTGTCTTATACAAATTTACTAAATTATTCATAACTTTATTTTTATAGTAGCAATATTATAATTTTGCTTTTACTGATTCTTTTATTTTCTAATTCCTCTAACAGTCAATGATTCAATATTCCTAAATTAGCCCTAGGGGATATTAAATTATCGTATTAACTTCATAGTATTGGATTTCATTTTGTGAAAGCTCATCACCTGAATTATGAATGAAAAAGAATTTCAAATGAAAAGAAATTTTGATCACAACATCATTACTCTTGAACACATTAAATAAACATAATTTGTAGCAAATACTGACATGTTAGATTCTTAGGAGTAGTGTAGATATATATAGGGATTTTCTTATTGACACTCCTCAAGGTGTCAAATTATTTATAACTTATTACAAAAAATATATATATAATTTATAACGTTAATTTTTTACCCTTTAGGTATAATACCCAATTTTTTCGAATGAAGTTGATAGAGTCATTTCACAAAGATCTTTGTCCCCCTCCAGTTCCTTGCCTTGTCCAGTTCCATCAGTGCTTCTAATGAGGGAGGGTACAATGACCACCCTACTCCTGCCCAATTGGGGCCCACCCCCCCTTATTACAGGTACTGGGGGAACTGGGCTGAGCAAGGAACTAGAGGTGATAATTATCCTCATTTCACATGCCTATTCGAAAATGTTCATCATAATGACATAATAATATGTTACTTTCAAATTATTTTTGAAAACCCTAATAGACTCAAAACTTCAAGAACTTTAAAGAATAAATCAAGGGGCAAATAAAAAAAGGTATTAAGTTCTAAATACACTTATAGGGGTTTCATACGGACACTTTTGTCCATGGCCATGAGAGAGAGAGAGAAATTTGAGGAAAGTGAACCTTATGTGGGACAGATAGAAATGCCAAACAGCAAAGATTGGTGTACCCACAAAGCCAAATCAAATCAGTACATAAGGCACTACAGAAGAATCTTGAATAATCACACTCCATTTCCTGAATTAAGCAACGTATATACAATGAATTTGATACAAAATACAAGTAAAATATGATTACTTGTACTACTAATTTAATTAGCTTAAGATTACTGATTAGCCATAGAAGTGACTGGAAGTAAAATATGATTACTTGTACTAATAATTTAATTAGCTTGTGATTACTGATTAGCCACCGAGGTGACTAGAAGAAGCTCACGAATCTATTCTCTACTTTCTTTGTGGGCTGGATATTCAAAAGGAAATGGCACAAAGTCTCCTCCTTTTCCTGTTTTTCTTGAATGGAAGTCCCATCTTAGCACTTAGTAGAATAAAGATTTTGAGAGACTTTAGAGAAAGAAAGGAACCTTCCATTTATTATTGAGACTGTCTCTTAGTTTCAAGGTTGCATCATCTGATGTATGAGTATATGCTTAGTAGATGAAACCTGAACCAAGTTAATATAATTGTTCATGTTTAATTATTCTCTTAATTTTAGGTTTATCTAATTCTAATTGTTAAAATCCTGATTCTCCACTGGATCAGATGTTTTCATGTTGGTCTATGAGAATCTAGGGGAGATCACTCACAGTCTCACAAAGGTTCCAATTTGGGGTGACCATTGTTTGTTGACCTGACCCGACCTGACCCAACCCGCCAAATCACTATATCACTACTTGAGAAACCATTCTAGGGTTCAAATTATTAATATCTGCTATAGGTCATGAGCAGTTCTTTGGCTAATTGACTAGCCTAATTCTATGTCGGGGGTTTGGGGAGGGTTATAATGTACATAGCCTTACCTCCGCTTCAGGAGAGAGACTATTTTCATACTCGAACCCGCGACCACTATATCGCAATAGAGCAATCCATTACCCCGAGGACTGCCCTCTAATGGGTTCTCTCACCAATCTATTGTCATAATTACCTCCAAATGAAGGGACTCCCGTATGATCGTAGCTTAATTAAAACTCAGTCCAAGAGTCTATATACTTCTAGTCGGACTAAGTTTCCCTCCATCCATAGAGGATAGTTCACCCACCATCCTATGGTTCACAAAACCCTTTCTAGGATTTTTGTATGTTTCAAAATACCCTCCCAATACCCTTTCCAACCCTCTCCCACCCTGCGGTAAATGGGATCCCATTCACCGTGGGTGGAAGGAAACTTGGTCATTTCTAACCAAGCTAATAAACAAATAGACCAACTTTTTCTTTTACCATGTGGTAAAGAGAATCTCTTCGATCTAATGGTTTGATTAGCATGAGAAAGGTATTTCAAAACCCATACAGTTCGGGTGAGAGTTAATGATGACACAAATGTCGAATCACATCATCGACGGTGATGGAATTCTTATTTTTCTACGGTAAAGAGAACCTTAATCCTAAAAGAGATCTATTCTGAATTTTGTTTTACTGTAATATAAAGAAAAGGGGGGGGGGGGAGATCGCTACCAGACTACATGGCCCCTAGGGGTGCAAGTTTGGCTTTGATAGCCTGAGCCCACCTTGGCCTGCCCTGAGCCCGAACAGGGCCTGGGTTGAGATACCTTGGCTCTAAGGGTGGGTCAAGGTTGGGAATTTCCACCCTTGAGTCAGAACCGGGCCAGATCAAGGTTGAGGCCTCGAGCTGAGCCCGGCCCAGCCCAACTCTGTCTTCTTTTTCCTATTCTTTTGTCTTTCTTTTTTTCTTCTTCATCTTTTTTTGGCCCTGAGTATCAAATTACATGACCCCTGCATTAGCATAGGATCAATGAGATAACACGTAGGGACGTCAACATGGATGAGATTTTTTATTTAAAAAAAACAGAACAATAATTTCACGCGCTTATATATCTAGGCACACAGGCCAAGGTAGGCTCCACGCATCCTGATCTTTTTCAAAAAAAGGGAAGAGAAAATAATATACATTTTGAGCTTCTGTACCCGACCCGGCTCAGACCTTTGCTTCAAATGGCAGCCATATGTCGGCTACTTGGGGGGTATAGATTCTTTCAAACCCTCACGATTGAAAAAAGAAGGAAGAAGACTTGGACTACATTATTGCATGGACCAGAGAGTCACATCTAAGAAAGAGAAGTATTAAAACAGTACTACTGGATCTACCTTTTGCTGTAAAATCGAAATAAAAAAATAAAAAAAAAAACCCTCATGAGCCAAAGAGAAGATACCAAACTGAAATTTAAAAAATCCAATCTTCCACCCTCTGTTTACTTGAAGAACAAGAATTGTGACTTATTTAAATACCCATCTCATCAGTTAATCTACAAAACTTGATATCAGTTCTTTAGTGTGAGCAGAGCAATGACCAACGAAGCTAGCTATGGAAAGAACAAGTCCCTCTGGGAGAAATCCATGAAATTGGTCATTAACATCACCAAGGTATCAGCACTAACTCTTGCAGAGAAGAGTCTTGGAACAAAACCAGCACTATTACCACCACCACCACCACCTCCTGCTGCTGCTGCTGCTGCCACAGTCTCAATTCCTGAAAGCAGAAGGTCACAAGAACCTGAGAGTATTTCAAAGCCTTCTTCATTTTTGATGGAGTTACCTGAGGAGATTTATGTGATCCGTGAAGAAGGAACTACTAATGTTGATGGAAAAGCTTCAGATTATATCAAATGGTTTCATGAAAGGATAAAAAATGATTCAATTGATGCATCAAATCTGCAGTCTCCAGTCACAGTGAAGTAATAGCTTTTATTTTGTGTTTGCTTGAAGAACTTCCCTTTGTTCTTTAACAGATTTAAGGATTCTAGCTATTTTGAATTATGGGTTTTCATTAGTGTCTTCTTCTTTACTGTTGGTTAACTTTATTCCTTAAAGATCAGATTAAAAAAAAAAAAAAAAAAAAACAGAGGATAATGGTTGGTCTAGAAATAGTAGAGCTCATGTGGTGTTGCTTTGGGTAATGGGTAGTCTCTCGCTCTCTCTCTCTCTCTCTCTCCCTTCTGTATATATATTCTTTCTTTAACTTATCCCTTTCTTTTGTTAGGCAATCATGTGAAGATCAAGTGTCTGTTATTGTTAAGCTTTTGTATGTATCTTGTCTGCTTATAATGTGAGCCACTAAGGAAAGCTGTTTCTGTCTTTTTTTTTTTTTTTGGGTCTCTGGAGTGAAATAGTACTTCACAGTAATGGGAGCCAAAGATTTCATGAATGAAATCTAGTCATTTTTCTCAGCTCAAATTTGAAGCATAGAAAATTCCTTTTAATTGCATGGCTACATGATTCAATAATTTGTGTTACATATACAGACGATATGGCAATTCTTTCTTTTTTGGATTTGGAGAAAAATGGATTGAATTAATCACATGTCAAATTTCATTATAGCTTAATTTAATCAAATATCTTTCTTAAATATCTATGGTATTTTGATTGTTGATCACTATTATGCATTCTTTCATAGTTTTGGATTTTCAAAGTTTTATTATCACTTTAAAAAAAAATCAAATTTAATTAAAATTTAATATTTTGGGGTCCTCGGGGTGTCAGGCTCCGTGATCCTTGGCCATCGTTTTGCCCCCCTCTTATGTTTAGATGCAAACACCACGCAACCTATAAGAATTTTTTTTTCGAACTTAATATATGAGGGGACCAATGAGTCTTCCAGTGAACAAATTCGGGCCCCACTAATCTGTCCTTTTTTTTTTATTTGTGTTGGGTAAATCAAAAATCAGATCCCAAGATGTGGCTACAAGTCTAGAACCAAGCTAACGCCCTTACCAACTGGCACAACTGGTACTTCCATGTTGAACTAAGAATTGGTTGGCTTAATTTTTCCTTGGTCAAATGTTTTCTGTGCAATAGCGCAGGTTACACCCAGACAAATAAGGGTGGACAAAATGATCAACCTACCCCCTTGAATGGGCAGCCCATGGGTCTGGGCGTAGCCTGCGCTATTGCAAGAGAACTTCCGCCCTTTTCCATTTCTAAATGATTTTGAATTTGTCATTTGGACGTCAAAGCAAGGGGGAGGAGGAATTTGTCATTTTGGTCAACACAAAATCGACACTGCTGGCTCCATTTTAGATTAATTAGGGTCTGTTTGGCAATATTTCTATTTTATATAAGTACTTTTTAGTCAGAAGTATATATTTTTGATTTTGTAATTAAAAAAAGGGTTCTGCAAGTTAGTAACGTGTTTGGTAGAAAAAATAAATTAGAGAAACACTTCTTTCTTCCTCTCATCTTCTCCCCCTCCCCCGCTTAACACTATAGAGACACACGGAGACCTCCCTCCTGCTTTTCTTCGTTTTTGACTATTAATACTAATTATTAACAATTACTAATAAGAAAACAAGAGTGGGGGAAAACTTGGCAATTCGGCTCTGCTCTAGCAGTGGCGGGAGCTGGAGCCCAGCCAAAAAAGGGGTGTTTGGGTTATTTCACATGTGGGTTCCCTGTGAAATGACTAACCCCCCCTGTTTTAACTGGACTGAATCCTTTAGCTCCTGCCACGGCTGAAGGAGAGCTTGATCCAAAACTTGGTGACTGTTTAAGGTTTCAGGAATCAATGAAACCACTTTACATCTCTGATCCAAAGGGAGAAGAGACGAAAAAAGATTGATGAACGGTTAAGGCTGACAAGTTTTGAATGTGGGGAAGGGGGGAGGGGAACCCTACCTTTTCTTTTGTTTTTCGAAAAATCAAATTTAAATGTATTTTTTTCAATCAACAATTGTGTTCTTTTAATCCGGTTCACTGCAAGAACAAAAAAATTGAACTAGTGTTGCCAAACAAATTTTTGTTCCAAAAGTATGGAAGAATGGAAATACTTACAAAGAATGTTATCAAACAGACCCTAAGTTGCAAGTAAGGTAGGGGCTGGGTTTTCTTGGTTGGGTCCACTAGGAAAAACTGTTGGGTAATTGTATTACAATTCCTTACAAATAATTGAAATAATACGAATTGCAATACAATAGATTAAGCAATAGAAATTAGGCTTGACCTTTGGCTGAAATGAGAAGACCAAAGCTTGGATTTGATGTAGAACCACACCCGCAACAACTTGAACAAGCTTGAGGTTGAGTCACACTTGTGGTGCTGCCTTTAAGGTAATTGATGCCTCCTACTGCCAAGGAGTGTTCTGCATCACTACCCCAAGATAAAACAACCTCCAACTAGAAGATGAAGCAGTCCTTCTAGTCCCTTGAAGGAGCCAAGAGCTTCAACACAGCAACCCTCTAACACAATTAGAAGAAAAGAGAGAGAGAGAGAGAGAATAATACTCTTAGTGATTGCTAAGTATGGGTATGAACATGTATCCAAAGATGTCTCTTACAAAGCAATTGGTTGGGTTTATATAGGCCCAAGACCAATCCTTGCACTCCCTTGGAATTCCCAAGAATAATCATCCACTTATGATCAAATTGAAGAATAAGATTTATGGACATGAATATGGACATGAATTGGAGGTTAATTCCAAATTCATGGTCATTCCCCACTAAGGGTCATGAATGACCTTAAAATTCATTCATTCTCCACTAAGACCATAAAGGCCTTAAAATCCCATAAATGGTCATTCTTCACTAAGGACCATAAAGGCCTTAATACCCCATAAAGGGAGAGACATCACCTATGGCCATGAATTGAGAAATCAATCTCATTCAATATCCTTAACCCACCTTCCCACTCATGATAGTGACCATGAATAGACTTTAGGGTACCCATAGAATGTTACAACCTTTGAAATTACTTCTTTGATCACATGGGTCCCACACCATAACAAAGCAATCAAAATATTTTGAAACTTAAAATAAAATAAAATATATATTAAATATATTTTAAATCTAACAAAAACTTCATCTTGATAAGTCCTTAATTTTCTTAAGATATATACCACCAACTTTCCATGGGGCAATTGCCTCTAGGTTTCAATAATTTGATCTTCAAATTTGTTTATATTGTGTGGGGGAAGGGAGGGGTGTTGTTACAAACCTACTTTTCCAGGATGTAGATAAAATTCGGTAAAATTAAGTTTTGTTTGATAGAGTCATAGGGTGCAAATTTGACCTCGAGAGCCCAAGTCCGTCCTAAGCCAGCCAAGGCATGGGCTGGGTTATGGTTGAGATTTTCAAGCCTAGGGTAGGGTTGGTCGGACTTGGGTTGAACTCACCCCGGCCTAATCCTTTATATATATAAATTATACATGATAATATCATACATACAGCCCATAAAGAGAGCTAGCTTAGCCTTGCCCAGCCCTTAAATAATAATAATAAAGGCTACCAGGGTCAATTAGGGTCGGGCTAGGATGGGTTGAGTCCACTATGGCTGGGCTAAGGCTGCGTTAAGAGTTGGGCCTAAGTTAAGCTAAAGGTACCTAGGGTTGGGTTGGGGTTTTAAAAAACCTAACCCAACCTAGCCAGTTGCAACCCTAGATAGAGATTATTTAATTATTTATTTTTTGTGATAAATCTGCACCACTGCCATACCACTTATATTATATTCAAGTAATCTACTCTTAAACCTATGGAGATTTTTTTTTTTTTTTTTTTTTGGGTTACATAGAAGCCTCACGAAGGGGGAGACCGTTGGTTTATTCTTCCTCAACGAGAGATAAAATTTGATTACAATAGACGCGAAAGACTAAGGATTTGAGTTCTCCCACCGACCAAACTCAAGAAAACAAACAGCCCAAAAACTCACAAATGTGGAAGCCTTGTTGAAGATGCCTGATATATGGCACAACAGACGAGATCGACAAATTTGGCAGTCGATCTGAATGAATAATACGAGAACAATGCAACCTTGTAATAACCCTTTGACTTAGTCAATTCAAGACCAAATCTCAAGGCAAGGGCTTCACCCAATAGTGTAGGAGTAGGGCCAGCTAAACAAAAATATTGACCTGAAACTTCGGATAGATTTGAAGGAAACTACAACTAACAAGTAACAACAACTCAACATAACACAACGAGGACCCTATTGCCAAGACACAGCAAGACAGAGAATGACCGCCTTACCCCTGCCTGAGCGCCTTATCCTAGTGGGAGTAAGGCGGTCATTTACTACCTTGTTGTGTATTGACAATAGGATCCTGCCGGGCAGCTCAACAGTAGAGGATTAAGGATCCAAATTGCACAAGGAGATGGAACAAACCTAGGTTTCCACAAAATCAGGCTGCTTTTCTGACATAGCAGCTTGGAATGCCGGTAGCTCACAATATGCCTGGTGGAGTCTGAATAAAATAGGGAATTGATTCATGTCAATTTTAAAACGTGTAATAGCTCCATGAATCTGTGGTGCCAGAAATAAATCTGCCAAGAACACTTCATTCCCTGTAGCATATCTTCCAGCAAATCCATTTAACAATTTTTCAAGTGCTACAAAACCTTTTCTGATATGTTTCTGAGCCCAAACAAAATTTCCATCTGGACTAACTTTTTCTTCAATGTATTTAAGAACAGAAACATTCTGAAGAGGTTGTATACTCGAAGAAACAATATTTGCTGCCTGGAAATTGATGATTCTTTTCTGAAGATCTTGAGGTAATAATGGACGTTGATGATGATATTTCTCTTCCAAATACATTAAGATGGCAAAAGAGTTGGAAATTACTATTTCCCCCTCATCCACCAGAACTGGCACATAATTAAGAGGGTTGAACTTTGAAAAATCAGAACTGAATTGCTCTCCTTTCAATAGGTTCACTGTCTTGTACTTGTACTTCAATTCTTTTATAGTATGCGAGCCTTATTGCTGAGAAACAGATCACGAACAAAATGATAGTCCACCTCGATATGTTTAGTACAAACGTGAAGAACTGGATTTACAAACATTTGTGTTAAGAAAACAACGCCCAAAATGGTGATTTGCAGAAGAAAAACGAAAATAGAGAGAGCACACAAAACGCCCAACATAGAGATTTACGTGGTTCACCTCCAAGATGGAAGCTACATCCACGATCGAGCAGTAGAACATGTTTCACTATCTTTCTCTAAAAATGTTACAAACCCTCATAACCCTATCTCAAAGAGATAAAAACATTATATAGGGAAGCCCTAACCCCAAAAAGTACACAAATACCCCTAGCTCAAAAAATGCCAAAAAATCAGAGTCGGATCAAAACATAACACATGGCTCAAAAGTACTCATTTCGAAGATCTCGACGAGCCCAACAACTCCAGCCTTTGGGATGGAGCCCCCCCATTTTTCGGAGGTCAAAGTACTCATTTCGAAGATCTCAACCGCACTTTCTGGGCCAAATCAGGCTTCGCCAACAACAATTTGTTTAGTGGAGAGACTATCACAATGAACCAGCATAGGGAGAGGTACAGCCACATGAAGATCACGCATGATATATGAACGTGAGACTGCCTGTTGTTTCTTGGATGACCAGGATATCAGGTTATCACTAAGATATGTACAAAACCCACTTGTTGATCAGCATGTATCAGGACAGCCAGCCCAATCTGCATCATTGAATGCTCCTATCAATGTTATGGTACTTGGTTTTATGTGAACACCAGCCCCTATTGTGTGCTTGACATAACGGAATACAAAGTTCTAAAACTCAGGTTTCAACTAGGTTTTGATCAACCAGAAAAACGAGTTCTTCTCGGTTTCGACCATATCTCGGTCGAAACTTGCGACTTTCTCCAAGTTAACTCGAACCTTGGTTTCAAGGCCCAAAAGTTGTTTTTTTACCTTGATTCTTGTTGTGCTGCTTATTTTTTACATTTTAAACTCAATCCATGCATTAGTTTCACATAGAGAACACTACATATATTACTTGTGGTTTTGATCCAAGTTTGATACTGTATATTGTTCTTGGACATAGTATCAAATAAGATTTGACCGGAACATAATTCCTTCAATATAAATGAGATTTAAGCAATCTTGGATTTGTTAGAAAGCTTTGTTTTGATAGCTTTCCAATAAGTCCAAGATTGCTTAAATTTGATTTATATTGAATGAATTATGTACCGATCAAACTTAATGGGTGTGTGCGAATGCTGTCAAAATTGCTCTGAATGAAAATACATTTTTAGACATCAAAACAAATGAATATTTTATCGCACTTTTGGTTTTTAGCAATGTTTTACTATATTAAGATTTATGGAATTTTTAAATTTGAGAAAAACTCCAGCATTTGAAAGTTGAAAATTGCACCTATTGTAGAAAATCCAGTTTTTGTTCTTGAATTGGGGGTTTGACTTTTTTTTCTTTTTGAAATTTTATTTTTTAACTATTTTTATTGGATTCAAATAGAGGTATTTGTAGGGGTGTCAATAAAGCCGGTGGCCCGAACCCGCCGAACCCGCCCGAGCCGCCCGGCCCGACCCTAATTTTTGACACCGAGGCGGGTTTGGGTTTAGTTATAGTCCGACCGGCGGTTGGGTCGGGTCGGGTTTAGATCCTCGGCCTAGCCCGCCCGCCCGACCCGACTGTATTAATTATAGGTATATAATATTACATATATATATATTATATACTTAATATAAGTATTTTCTGACAAAAAAAAAACAGAGGAGAATTGTAAGAGATAACTACTAGCTTTGTCATCATCATGAAGTGGGAACCCATAAAAGAGTAGATCATCTACTATTTTGATCGACCATAAAAAGAGTCACGACATGATTGTTATTTAGTTGTAGCCCTTATAAGGGCCTATTGAGGGGCTACAACGAGAGAGAGTTTATACACACGTCATTTTTTCAACATATTTATTAGTTGTCCCATAGGTTGAGATCCTATGTTACAAAAACATGGTCTAATGAGACACGTGGCGGTGCCATAAATCAAGACCAACCGAGCCGACCCCGGGTCGGTCGGGGAGTTTCTTGACCCGCGTGTCGGGGGGTCGGGTTAAGGCCTCTAGGTCGGGTCGGGTTTAGCGCGGCCCACCGACCATTGACACCCTAGGTATTTGCTTATTTATGAATAATATCTTAAGTAAATGATGCTTTTGTATTTGTATTTCATTTTTTTTTTTTGATAAAGGTATTTGTATTTCATTTATTTAAATGATATTAGACATAACTAAGTGTCTGTCCTGGTTTCTAGCAATTTCTGGCATAAATACCTGTCTATCCTATTTTTGAGCAAAGTTTTCCCTAGTTTCGATGGGCATATGTGTCGAAACCACTGAAAATGGGTCGAAACCATCAAAACCCGATCGAATCCAGGGATTTTAAAAAATCCCCTTTCAACTGGTCTCGGAAACCTAGGAAACCGAGTTAACTCGGTGGTTTCGATAGGTTTCAGTCGAGTTTTTGTTCCACGACGTAATATACGTTTGACAGCTTGTAAATGTTATGCTTTTAGAGTGCATTTGTGTGCATGCAATTTTTCAATTAAATGTTTTAACTTCTTTTATAACGTCTTTCGGCTTTTTCTTTAAATGGGAGAGAGTTTTCTATATTGCTAATGTGTGGAAGGAATTTGCATGCCACAGTAATGGCTGTCTTAAAAAAGGTATCATTCACATATTTTGAGTAGAAGAGAAAAAATAAATGGTGTAAGAGGAAGATTGCACTCTAAAAATGCCGGAAAGTTTTTCCCTTTTTAAATATAATATGTGTAAACTAAAACAAAACATAACCCAAAAAAATAAAACTGGTAGCTGCACTCTACTTCCATCATAGACTGGATTTTCATCATACCATGTATTAAAAAGTGGGAAACAGAATGTTAGCTGGTCACGTGGTTCCAACACCTAGACATACGAGGGGTCGAGAAAGTACCACCCAGCCCCATGAAATGAAAACCGCATCTTTTGCGCTCTCATTTAACCCATGCGCTAGAGCATAGGCTACACAACCAGACAACGATCTCTTGTCCTAAAAGAAACGATTGATTTCCACTAATTTGGTCATCTTATGAGTAGAAGTTGGTACATAAGATTTGTATCCCGGCCTTACTACCTCGAACAAGGCCCATTAGGTGTATACTAGACTTTTAATATTGGCTTAACTCTACTCTAATAGAATTTAACGAACATAGGCTTGTGGACTGTAATGGACCGAAGCCGAAGCATGGTTTAAGCTTTAGTTTACCCTACCAAACATAGATTATTGAAAGAAGGGATAGCATTAAGAGTAACAAATACATCATCAGGCACAAGGTCCAGCTGGACCCGGATCCTCTGTGGTGTGGCAGGGCGTACAGTGCAAATCGAATAGTCAGGAGCACCTAGGCACGCAGCCCAACACACAGGCTGTTGTGCCACAAAGAAGCCCAATCCGGTCCGGCTTCGCCTAGCCCTGAAAATACAAAGTAGGGGCTCTCAAGGTCAATCCCCTAATCAGGGTCAATCAAAACCGGGCTAGGTTGAGCTACATGGCCCTAGGGTTGGACCGGCCTGGGTGTACCCCCTAGTTTGAGCAAAGTAGGGACCATTAAGTCATTGCTGACAAGGGGACTAGTTAGGTGATTATAGTTAAAAAGAAATTGAAAGTCTCTGTAGGTTTGCATTAGAAGGCTATGTGATTTTGAGAGTTACCTGAATTTTTAGAGTTAGTGCCCTCTCTGACTCCCTCACCAATAAGTGCACAAATTATTGTAAGGAAGCCATCAAATCATTTGTTGAAACTCCTCACTTAAATCATTAGGCCAAAGCTTCCTGAAACTTCCCTTTCTGAGCTTTTATAAACTTCCAAAGTGCTTACTTGGTCAGAAACGAAATCCCACTAGAAAGAAAAAAAAATAAAATTATGTGAGCCTCAATTTAAGGACATACAAACACAAACAATCTTAGGCTCTTAGATTTAAGAGCAAGAGATCGTTGTCTGGTCAAGTAGTTTGCATCAGTGTAGGGTTAATGAGAACCCACGAACGCTATCAACATCGATGATATTTTATATTTTATTAGGAATAGAATGATAATTTCATTTGTTCCTGTTTGGATGCAAGATCCACACAACCATCAATGTTTTATGAAAGAGGAATACGAATTTGTAAATCGGGTGTGTACAATCTTGATTCACATCCAAAAACCCTATCTCTGTTTTTGGGTTTGAAAACAGATCCTAGGGTTCTTGGGGACCGATCCAGATCGGATCTGGCACTGACCAATTCCATCTCTACTTCCACATTTTAAAACCATGGTGACCAGGCAGCTTTTCTTTTTCTCAGTCTTAAATTAGATATTATTAAAGAAAGAAAGGCTATGTTTGATTGCAAGGGACATAAAGGGTAGGGAAGTAAAATTAACTCAAAACAAAATCGAAATTTTTGTAATTGCTCACATAATGTTGTAACTAACTCGAAAACCTGACAAATTTGGTTATCAAATTTTGGGGAAGGATTTGCTGCCCACTCACTTGGTCCTTGCACCAACGCAGGGCCAATGGGGGTTGCATAGGGGCCTCCAACAGGAGGGGCACGGTGGTCATTTCACACCCTCTTGTGTGTGGGCACAAAAAACGTAATCCGACATCATTCTTTTTCCCATAAATTTTATCCTACTTTATAGGGAAAAGTTTTCATATACTCGTGTAAACTGTGTATGTGAGAGGGTGGGAGTTTCAAGGCATTAGTTAATGGGTGGGGATTTATGACTTTTCCAACTCTTTATGAGAGATCCTCTCACATACATGGTTTACACGACCATGTATGAAACCTTTCTCCTACTTTGTATTCAAATTCCTTTGATATAAAAATATTATAAATTTACATTGAAAAATACATTTATCAAATATAGTAAGAAATTTAGGTAGATTAAACGATCATGATTACAAAACTTTTCTATTGATTTTTAAAAGTGATTTCACTTTTCTTTACTTGCAACCAAACGAAGCCGAAGCCATGTTAAATAACAGGGTCTTGGAGATTTAAATATCATGAGGAGAAAAGTGATCGATGCTCAGTTTGAGGAGAAGTTGAAACTAAAAAGTATGGCAAAAGCTAATGAAGAGGACATTGTGGGCTTTGTTGAATGTGTTGGTTGTGACCCCCATAGTTCGGATCGGTTTGAATCCAAGTTTGTAGACCTTAAAGTCCAACCAAACACTAATGTTGTGTTTGGTATGCATTTTAGATCAATTTTGCATTCTCAGATGATAAATTTAATTGTTTTCATTACCCAAGAATGCAAGATCCACCTAGAATGCATGCCAAACACTGCCTAAATGTTTATTGACCCAAGCCCAATTAAAGGTTTACAAAATCTACAAACCCAATCAAATCCCAAATTTCACAACGCAATCAAAATATCAAATGAGCTCGTATTCCTTTATCAAGAGGGTGTGTCTAAATGACACCTCTATATGTGTGATTGGAATTTGATACCTTATTTAATTGGCCCTTCTTTTATTTCTAAAAATATTTAATGTAATTTTTCAAGATAGTAAATCCTTCATTTCACATAGGAATTGCATTAAATGTTGTATTAAATGACTTTCAATTTTTTGAAAATTCCTTTTTTACCTTTATGTTAACTCGTTAATTACTGAATTAAATAACTTTTGAAAATAAAATAAAGGGCAAATAAGTAAGGTTACAAATCTAATAGGTGTCAATAAAAAAATCCCTTACAATAGACAGTGAATATAATTATCAACATTTAAGCCCGTTGAGCGCAAGTGCCACATAGCCTAAAAATCTTTTTTTTCCCCCAAAAACAAAATAAAAAGGTTTTTAACCACTACGAAGAATAAGTATATCTGGTTTTTCAGACCAAATAAATTTACTATTAACCTAAGCATCGACTAGGTTTCCTCTACTCACATGTCAAGTTTTAATCTGAAAAGATTTTACCATGTGACAAAATAAAGTTTTGAAAATCCAAAACAATTGTTGCGATTGAAACCTACGATGTCCAAAAACCAGAACTTATGTGGGGCCATTAGCTGATTGATAATGAGGTTGGAATGCGTTCCAATCAAGCATGAATGTGTTCCTGTTCTTGGAACACTTTTGAGTAAATGTCATGGTTGCCTTTCCATTTTACAAGCACACGAATGTGCTAATATGCCTCTTTAATAGTACTATAAAGGGAAAATAAGTTGCCATTACTACTACCACTATCAAATTCAAACCATTAAATGCGGGAGAACTTCTTTCTTAAAATAGATTTTGATTTGATTATGATTCCCTTGTCAACTCGGCAACTACACCTCCGGTTGATGAAACAATCTATCAGTACTTCAACAATAATTCAACAATAGTTGATGGAAAGTGAAGAGTCATGTCTTTTAACTTATCTCATAATAGGTTTGTCCAGCCCAATGCCATTGCCTAGGTTAGGGTTGTCAATTTCTGGTCCAAAATTATGGTACTGATTGAAACCACCCGGTCCAGCTTGAATTGAATTTTTTTCGATTTGGGGTTTTGGAAACCAATACAAAAGAAATCGAACCCTAAAAAACTGATAAAAAAATCATGGGAAGCAGTTTTCTATATGGGAGTGTGACCTACGCCAGCACTCCCATGAGTCTATCTCTCTCCTTCTTAAAACAAGGTGGTAGAGGTGTCTTTTCACATGGGGAGGAGAGAGACAGACTCATGCGAGTGCCGGCATAAGCCACACTCCTGGACAGAGATCTTTTTCCCAAAAACCATATTCCTTTTTTTTATGTATATGTATACTCAAATTGAATCGGTAATATCCCAATAAGAGCCCGTTAAGCCAAGTCGAATCGGATCCATAACAACCAAAATCGAACTTTGGCTTAACAATTTGGTTTCAATTTAGTCTATTATGTAAAGAATTAATGACGCAGCAGAATAGCGATTTATTGAAGAAATTCAAAGGAGATCAAACATACATAAAACAGAGATTTACGTGGTTCACCCAAAGTGGGGTACATCAACGGCCAAGCGATAAGATGAGCTTCCACTATTCCGATGATAAAAATTACAAACCCTCAAACCCTATATATAGCGTCTCGCGCAGTACAAGATAGAGATGAGAAACCCTAATCCCCGAAAGTATAAAATTACCCCTAGTATAAACGACTCCCAAAAATTCGAAACCACCAATATTGGGGAAGAATCACCAATACTTCTTGGATTAAGTTGAGATCAGGCTTTACTAATAACACATTATTAGCTCAAAATAGACTAAACTGACTAGTTGACACCCCTAACCTAGATTGAGTGACAACTATGACCCAATTTCTTTGAAAATAGCTCAATATATATCATGCCAAGTAAGGATTCAATCTCTTTTCACCCATGGTGAAGAGCGAATCTCTTCAATTATGGGACCTGAATACGATCTTCGATAAGATTAAAAAATAATATTTTAAATCTCGTGAAATAGAGGATAGAAATTAATGATGAACCAAGAATCCAATCAGAGATTTTCATCATCATTGGTGAATGGAAAACTTTATCTGACCAAGAAATTAGTTGAAGAGAAATCACAAACAATTGAAGCAATCACTTTGATAGATGATTAGTAATGCAGTTAACTAAGAAGAGACAATTTTCATAGGTGGATAAACTAACGATTGGTAAAACAAAGAAGTCTACTTTGTGGAATGGAATGCAGCCGAAATCCTTAAAAGAAGCAAAAACTTTCTCCTTCACCTTTTGATGAGAGAGAGGGAGAGGCTTTATGAGTGGAGGAAAAACAAAGTTGTCTGGCAGAACATGGTGGCCCATATGCTCCCCTCTTTTCTTTTCTTTTCTCATGGATTCTTACGTAATCAAAGCCCACAAACCACACAATGTGCAATTGTGGATGACCTTTTTCATCAGTTCCCACCACCACCACCACCACACCACTACTAAAGCTCTACAAGCGTTTTGGGATTGAGAAGTACTTGAAGAAGGAAGACCATGCACGCACAACGAACTCATAAAGCAATAATCACTATAGATAGAAAGAAAAGGTTGATCATATAGTCTTGTCTTTGCTTTTTATGCATATTAGGGGAAGGTGTTCCTTCTCCCGTGGTGAAGAAGGAAGAACTTTTTTTTTGTTCTTTGGTGATTTTGACTCTGTGATTGGATTCCTATGTTATTATATATTCCCATCTTTCAATATACAAGGTTGAAAACAATTTTTCTTAATTCAATAAGAGAGACTGATGGCAATGGTGAGGGGATTCTTCTTTGCGATGTAAAGGAAGACTCGACTTTAGGCTCAAAATGCACCAAATTTTAAGTAGTTAAGTTGCGTATTATTCACATTCTAGATCTTTTCATGGACTCTCTCTCTCTCTCTCTCTCTCTCTCTCTCTCTCTCTCATTATGATCGAGTTTGAAAGCAAATTAATAATCTTATGGATACAGTTTGGATCTTATTTGAACGGATATGGGAACTAGGGGTGTCAACTGGTCCGGTTCTGGGATATCGGTCCGGTTCTCTAATGGTTCCGGTTCTAAGGTGTCAAGACCAGATCCGGACCAATAAGCTCACCGATTCCAAATCTGAGATACAGGATCATTAACGGTTCGGTTCCAGTTCCGGTTCCTAATCGGGTCCAAACATGCCCTTGTTGAACAGCCAAATGTAAAGCATTTTTCCCATTGGAACGAGAAATCTCAAGCAAGCTAGAATCTTTCAAAAGCAATTCATTAACTATTGGTGTGTGTCCTTTATGTGCAATAGATATGAGAGGGCCGGTAGAATACTAGAATTTGAGGGGCCAAGTATCTTGCATGGTCTTGGGTCATGTTCCAATAGCAACTAGACAACAACTGTGTAATAAAAGTCACTTTAACTGTATGTTGAAATAGCAAGGATCATCTCTTAACATTTTAAAACATAAAAAATGGTGTAAGACAAGTTCAAGTGTGCATTTCTTCCGGTTCTAATGGTTCCGAGGACCAGACCAGATCTGAACCAATAACCTATCACTAAGACCAGATCTGGACCAATAAGCTATTGGGTGAGTCGGTTCCGGTTCCTAACGGGATGGTTTCGGTCCGATTATCGGTTCCGGTCCAAAATTGACACTCCTAATAGAAACGCAGAGGAAGAAATCAAAAATCAAGTTTTTGATTGCTGACACCACTAACACGAACGATCTTCACAAAGCTTCTCCACAGAAAACTTGACACCACAAATCCTTGGGGAAAAATAGAAACCCACAGAGAACACAAAGATTTTGGAGAGCAAGAATGAGATGAGAGAATTAAACTCAAGTTGTGGGACCTTAGGGCTTTAGGAGGTGTTTATATAATCACACTCAAGCCCCCCCCCCCCCTTGCATAATCATTATTAGAGTGGGAAGGAGAGGAGGGGGAGTCGGTCACTTAAAGTAATCGACCCTCTCTCTCTCTCTTTGTCGCTGGTAGCGGGCAGCTGCCCCGGGTGGGCACCCCGAACCGGACTCGGTTCCTATTAACATAGTATCCAATCTTTAATTGGTTTTAGTCTAAGACCAAATCGAATCGAACCGATTGAATCCAATACCCAAAAAATGGATAAGAAACTGAATCCAACCATATATAGAATATTGGTTTCTGTTTTATGAAAAAAACATTAAAAAAACAAAAAAAACAAAAAACAAAAACTGTATCGGTTAGTTTGGATCTCAAACCAAAATATCTGAAACCAATTGAGATCGACCATTTGAAACCCCTGCAATCAACCCCCCCGAGTGCCTTTACTATAAAACTAATTCCAAACCAAACACACTCCCTTCAAAGATAATAATAATAATAGGGAGAGGGATAGGCACACCACCCAACACTTATCTAATGGAAGGCACCATTGGAGAATGGGGAAAACATCATGTAGGAGAGGCAGAGAAGAGAGAGATAGACACATAGGGTACTTTCTTATGATACGCCAGTGATGTGTTCAATCTTTTCCCATAATAATAACACTTAGATGGCTTTTCGCTCATGTGGGAAGAAATCTACACGCCAAACCAATAGTTGTCCAATGATTATCCCAAAAAATTGTAGAGATCATTCACGTTGGTCATATACTAAGAGTAGAAGAGAGAAATTTTATTTATAAAAAAAATCACATATGAGAGAGAAATTGCACTCATAATGAGGAGTTTTCCCTAATATAATAAAGGGTTGATGTTCTCCCACCTCCATGTGTCTGGGCGCAGCCTGCGCCACCGGCACAGAAAACATTCTCCCTAATAAAACCTCATCCAATTATCCAAATCTAATGCATTTTATAGGCTAATTTAAGTTTTAGAATTGCAGGTCGTACGTAACATTACTTAAACCAGAAATTTCTAATCCACAGAAACTGAAAATGACAGGAGCTAAAACCTCCATCACAGGAAACCAAAATAATGCTTTCAATGGAAGAATTATTAGAAGCCCAGTTGATATTTTTAGTGAATCCCTCGTTAAAGGTAAGAACTCCTCAAAGCATGCAAAAGCTCACCAACCAGAAAAACAAAAATAACAAGATTGAAGGAGTAGAAACACCTCGACTGTTAATTTTGTTCCAAAAGTAACAAACAAACACCATTAAACAACATTAAGTCATGAATCACCATTTCCTTCTTAGCTTCCCCCCAACAACACTGTACAACCATGGAATCACCTAACCTAATGTGATCTGATCTGATCTGATCTAATCTATTTTAATCTAATCTAATATAATCTAAATTGATACCTTATCCCCACCACTTCCCCACCTTCCAACTGTGATTTGTTCTTAATTATTAATTTTTTCCCACTTTTCAAACAAGAGAAAATTATTTATTCTCAGGCAACACTGATAATGCTTCCACCATTGGAATCAAGATCGCCGGCGTTAAAGTTTGGCATAGCCTGGAAAGCAGAGTGCCTCGACGATTGCTGCTGATCGGGTGATGTGGAAAGCTTAAGAGATAGTGGTGAAGAATCTACGGGTGAATTCTGGTTCAGATTAAGATCCGCCATTCTCGACGAAGGAGGAACCGGTATCACAGGTGTCGGACGGACTAGCTTCGTAGGAGTATCGTTGCTACCGCTGCTTCCAGTAAGCGTCATTGGATATGCCGGCACCGGAAAACCCATGTTGCAGTTTATCGGCGGTGGTGGTAAGTCTGCCTGAGTTGTGTTCTCCTGGAGGATTTGTTCTTCTTCATTCCCCGATCCCATGAACTATCCACCAAGAATAAGAAGAAAAAAAAGGTTTTATCAACATAAGATTTAGGTTTTGAAATTAAAAAGGGGGAAATTTTTTTCTGAGAAGTACCGTATCGGGGGTCATGTCAAAGAGGCTAGATCGGCGACGTCTCCGGTTGAGGTTGCTTCGCCGGAGGAAGTACTTCTGGGCATGGCTAGCGACCTGTGTAGGCGTACGAGTCTTGACGAAGTTTCTAGAAATACCTCTCCAGTCTCCCTTCCCAACCTTCTGCAAACCTAGTAGGAAAAGCCTGTGTTCTTCCTCTGTCCATGGAACTCCTGATAATAATTAAATTAATTTAATTAACTTTCAATAATAATAAAAATTGAAATTGAAGATCGATCTGGAAGTGAAATCACACCTCTCTTGCGCTCGCGATGGCCGGCGGAAGAGTGGACAACATCGTCAGAGGCGTAGCCAGAGGCAAGATCGGCGTTAGGATCGTGAGGTTGTTCGTATTGCGAGAGGTTGTTCATACTGACGACTTTACGCATAGAATTGTTGAGGGAATTGGAGTTGGAACCTTCGGTGACTCGTACACCGAAAAGCATGAACCCACCACCATCTCCACCGGCGGTTTCGGCGCAAGTGCGAGAGTTGTGGCCGTTATTGCCGCACTGAGAGCAGCAACGCGACATCTTCTTAGATTAAAGCCAACCAAACGAAGAGGACTTTTGACAAACACAGAGTTGGGTTGTTTCTGAACTGCTTCTCTCTTCGTTTGCTTTTTGGGTTTCCTCAAAACAAACGAAGGAATCTCAAATCGTACGATAATAAGCGAAGGGTACAGAAATAAAGGAAGGAGCGAGAGAGAGAGAGATGCAGGGAAGGTGAAAGGATGGAGAGGGTGATGATATTAGTAAGGGGAAGAGGGAGGGAGGGACTAGGGAGGGTTTTGATATTGTCCTTTCGTGTTATAACCAGAACATGAATCAGGACCGTTCAATCAAGCATCAAAATCTACAGCTACTGCTACAGTGTATCAATTTGAAAAATAATCCAATGTTATATAATGGGAATAGTGGAGTTTATGTGTTTAATCTCTGACCCTTCGTTTTCACAAGTGGGATGGAAAGAACGTGATTTAATTATCTTGGGAACGATGTTCTGCGGCAACTTCACCCTGCAGCACGGCTTCCTTTGACTGGAATGGGATACGGTCCTTAGGTCCTACTGAGCCGCCGCGGCAAAGCCCAATTCATGCCATTGCTTGGCCAATCCAAGACGGTTATTTCGTGGGTCCATCTCTCTCGCCCCATTCGATACGGCAGAAGAGATATGTTAGATTTTTTTTATTTATTATTATTTATTTAATATTATTCGTTGCGAGTGGAGTGGACTTGAAAAGAAAGAGAGAATAAAGAGAAAATAAAAAGTCTACTTGTTGTGTGTGTCTGAGTCTCTGAGAATAGTCAGAATTTTGTTTTTTTTTTTTAATAAATAAATAAAATTTCTGATCAAAGATGTCTTCCTCAACAGTTGAAAGATCCCACAGTTGTACGGCTGAGATAGAAAATTAGATGAAGAATTTAGATGATGTAGGAGTGAAGACTGTTCTCCAACGCACCTAGTACGAGAGTATGTCCCCACCACAAACGCAACGGCGAAGACTTCACCTTCAGGCTTCATCCCAAAGGCTCAATTCAAACCAACCCCCATTGATGGCCGAGTGTGGTAGGGGTCAAGAGGTCGACACCTGGCAAGTGCAACATCTAATGGTCCAAAGTCGATTGAGTCAGGTTTTTTTTTCTTTTCTTCTCAAACTTTGTACCGTTAAATGTCAAGCCTGCCAGGTGTTGAGCTCTCAGTCTCGAATTGAATTGCACTGCACTTTGTGTAAATCCATCGTCATTGGAAAGACTTCACATGCTTTGTATAAATCCCTCGTCATCACCTATGGGCATCATGTCATTCTCGTGCAGACATGGTTTGAGGTATCTGTATCATATTGTATTTTATTGATACATATTGGTTTTACTAGTCATCGATCTCAATACCGTGTCAATTGTCAATTGTCAATAACATATCGGTGAAATAGTTCAAACAAGGGGTAAAGCAGTCAAAATCTATTTTTAAGGAAAATCAAGGGCAAATTTGTCTGATCTGTACAAATAACATATCAATATCGTATCGATTTTGTAGGTGACTAATACCTGATCTGATACCATGCACTAGAACCATGTGTAGGGGGTTGCGTTAATCGGTTCAATTTCAATTAGAAGGTTCAAGTATCTTGTTTTGGAAAGAATAAAAAAAGTTATAGTTCAAAGTTAACAATGTATATTTAATCACTTGGATTCATAAGCATGAATATTTAACAAGTGTTCCAAATTTGCTTATGACTTAATGAAACTTTATGTCTTTTATCTTTGAAAATCCAATTGCTTCTTTTTTTTCATCATATATTCATATCTAAACAAGTTATAAATAGGATTGTTCCACATAGAACTTTCCTTTGTGGACCTTTGGCTTTTACAATGCTTTTTGTGGCAGCCTACAAACCCTAACTCTAAACTAGTAATACAATTTAGAGTAAATTAGGTTTTGTACTAACTGAACGGTTTCACCCTTGAAATCGAACTGAATCGAGAAAAGATTCCTTGTTTTAAAATCAAAATCAAACTAATTCTTCTTCAATTCAATTAGATGACCTTTTTTAAACTGATGATTTTACTTTCAATTTTTTATTTTGGTTCCAAATTGACACCCTTAGGAGAAGCATAGGAGCTTCTAGGCCAACGCAAGCCACGTGTGGTATTCCAAATTAGATTGTATGTATAATAAATCCACTGTCTTTGCAGTTATTCAGTTAAAATCATTGTAGGAAAATCATGTTTTGATTCGGATGAATGAGTTAAAAATAAAAATATATTCAAAATATAGTTAGACAAACAAGTTTTGACTCAGACTAATGGATAGACTGAATGTTGATAAGATTGACAGTAGATACAACCACTAAATGGTGAATGAATGAGACTCAAATTTTCATTTTGGAGAAGATTGCAACAACAGACGATGGAAGCCAGAGATGAGGTGATTCTCATTCAACAGAACAATTTCTCTTACGTCAAAAGGTTTTGAAGAGGACGAGTCGAATTGAAAAACATAGATAATTTTCCAACTATGATTCAAAAGTCTTGTTCTCTCTCCATAGTGTTTAAAAAAAACAAAAAAGCACTTGGACTCAGCTTGATTCAGCCGAATCACTAGATTTTATTCAATACAAGTAGGGTTTAAAAAACATATATGATTATTCAAGAATGTTTAAAATTTCTACAATAATTTAAGGGGAAAAAAATAGTTTTCCACACAATCAATGTATTATATACATCCACACTACCTCATGAATCTTTTATTATTTTTTATCTCTTTCCCCAATCAAAGGGGTCTCAGATGGATGGTATAGTTCTCTACACAATCATTGGTAGTCCTTATGAAGGATTGGGCTCCTCTCCCGCGTACCAACAAGCTGGAGATCATCCAACATGACAGCAGGCATCAATGCATAACCTAGGTGTCATTACGGCACAGATCGATGAAGCACAACTGAGATGTGATGGATATGCAATGGAGAGAAAGATGGAAATCCTCATTCCTAGCTCGATCCGTGCCATCTAATTGACACCTAAGCTACGTGTCGACGCCTGCTGTTGCGGTGGACGATCTCCAACTTGGGGGTGCATTGAACAGGACCGGAATCCAGTTCTTATGAATCTATCAGAAAAATTAAAAAAATTAAAAAAGATGAGAAAGGAACGAAAAGGAATGGTTGGAGGAGAAGAGTGTGTATGGACCGTTGGCTCCGAATATTCGGGGATGGTTTGAGAAATATCCTTGTCGCTATGGTGACGTCTCTCATGTACTGGACATGGGCCGGGAGGATAATGGGTCGTGGTAGTTAGGGCCCACTATCAGTCTCTCCTTTTCTCTCTCTCTCTCTCTCTCTCTATCAATGGTTGCATGTTTATGTGTGTGTGTGTGGTATTAGTGGTACCTTTTTTGCTTATTTTTTTAACTTTGTTTAGTTCCCTTATTAATAGTTAATTATATTCTAACCAAATATCTTAATAATAATAATTTACCTAATACTAACAACAATAATATTATATTGTATTTGAGATACGCATATGTGAGGAAGTGTGTTTTACACATGTGTTATTCACGTTCTCTCACTTTCTTCAACTTGAGAACTTTTTCTTTCTTTCTTTTTCCAATGGAAAATGGGCCCTTTTTCTATGGTGTTCTTGTAAATCCTGTCTACTACTTTGTTTTCTTTTGGATGGGCTTTTGTCGCGGCATTTTCCTATCCATATCGATGGAGGGTTACATCATTGATTGACACTTGAGACTTCAAAGAATCCACTAAAAAACTTTCCTTTTCCATTCAAATTTTTTTTTAAAATAATTTAGATTTTTCAGATCCACTTCACTCATTCTCCACCGTTGTTTCACACTTAATTAATCATTTGTTTAGTATTAATTTTCGGTTTGACAAAAATCATGGGCCCCCATTGGACCCTCTCTTTTACTAGTGTTTTCCTACCCAAAAGAAAATTATAAACAGCCAATAACAGGGAGCGAAATGGTATATTTTATGAGGAGTGAGAAAAGAATTCACATATTTAATGAGAAGAAAGAGATTATGAGAGAAAAGTATACACTGACACCGTGTACTTTCTTTTTCTTTAAACTCTTTGGACCACCTTTCCTATTGATTGTGACTTCATTTCTTTTATAAAATTTGTGTTAGATGCATTTGGATAAAATTAAATGAAAAAAAATAATAGAAAATAAAATATTCCATGGAGAAATCCTAACATTAATGAATTAAAATATTATTTAGGACTTGTTAATGTTTGTGTTACTTATTTTTATATAATTTTAGTTGGATCAAATGAAGGTATAATCAATTTGATCCATATTGGATATTATTCAGTAAGATTAGTACCTTATTTGAAGGCTATACTTGAATCGGATTTTAATCAAAATTTAATCTTTTTTTTTTGTAGAAAATTTTAATCTATTGACAACCCTAATTTTGGATTAGGTCCTCAAGTCATATATGAATTAGGATTTTATAATTCTTAAGTGCACAAGTAGCCAAGATTTATTCCTAGACTATTTAAGGGGCTTTTTGATTAGAAGTAAAGTGAATTAAATAGCCTAGTAGAGCGAAGTAAAATCAACATTTTTTATGAGTCCTTCTAGGTGGCACTATATCTAGTGAAGTATAATGCTTCACTATTTGCTACGTAGCGGTATATGAATTGGTCAATGTAATAGAAGACCCCACAAACATCTCAATGATCAAATTTTAATCCAAATTTTGTTGTTTTTTCTTATGAGGCGAAGATGGGATGAAAGTGATGGAATTTTCTTGAATGGCCAAAAATACAAGGACAATGAATAAAGTAATAGAACAAAACTCAAATAATTTGGATGGTTTGAGATCATCTAATATGCATCCAATGTAGTGAAAGTTATATACATCTTTATAAGAATAAGGATCGTTGTGTTGTTTGAGGTGGCATGGCCATGTCCAACGTAAATCTTGGGATGCTCCAATACAAATGAGTGATTTGATTCAGATTGAAGGAACTAAAATAATCCTAGAAGAAGTGAAGAAAGACATGCATAACTTAGGCTTCGTATCATGTATGACTTCAAATAAAATTGACTAGAGAGCAAGGATCCATGTTACTGATCCCATTTAATTGGGATAAGGCTATATTATTGTTGTTCTGTAACACAAATAAAAATTTTAGAAAGGCAGGGGAGGTCCGTGTATTTAAAGCAAAGGTCAAGGGAGGTCATAGTAATATACTAAAAGGGGCATGATTATCTGTGCCACAGTGCAGGCTGCCCCCACCCTCATGACCACCCTGCCCCTTTGAGTGGCAGGCCCATGTACGTGGGCGCACCCTGCACTGCAGCACAGAAAACATTCTCCCTCCACTAAAAAGAGATATATTTTGTTAAGTTCATAATTAACACATTTCTAATTTCTTTATTAGAAAGAAAATTAAAAGGGGGACGGGGGGTTGGAGGAGGTGGTTGATGTGGTTCATTTGCCTGCTCAGCTAGCATAGGGAGTAGGTATGACCACAAGTGTGATGGCAGTGGAACTACCTAATGTTTCCTCATAAGCAAACAGTATTGAAAGGTACATGGCATGTGAGTTCTGAATTCTAACATTATTTGTTGTCTTCCATTTCAAGCCTAAGCCTCTCTTTCCTTCTTTTATGCACTTCCCACCCACTTCGACCCAAGTACAGGGACAAAGAAAGTGATGCAAAAAGGTCATGGTATAAAAATATCAAATATGTATGGTTATGGCAAGGGTGTTGCATTTGGGGATTTTGGGAAACAATCGTGCTCATATTCAGAGCCAAACATAGGAGAATAAAATATTGGGGAAAATTTAAAGGAAAATTTCTTTGAGCCGTTGGGGTAGGGTACAATAGCATCTCTATGTATATCTCTTTCTTCCTCATATGAAATGACCTTACTGCCTTCCAATGTACAATATCATTTCTGATGCGGTATTTTCCTCTATGCCGCTTGCTCAGAGAACCCTCACCCAAGATATAAAACCAAAGATGGCAATGGACTAGCTTTAAAACGATTTGATTAGGATAAGGGGTGAGGGTTTCTAAAACTGTCAGTGTAAGAAAGAATCTACACATTACCATCAATTAGTGGTTTGAAAAATGTGTCATCCATGTGAACCCAACCCTACATTTTCAAAACAGATAAAATAAAAATACATTTGTGGAGCTCTCACTTTTGTGAAAGAGTATGAGAAAGAATCCCCACATGGACCTCCTACCCTTAAAGTTAAAGTTAGGGAACTTCATCCATAACCTTTTAACTATTGTTTTTACCTTTTTCTGATCATCGAAAAGGAATGTTTATTTCGATAGAAGGAATATGTAGCCATTCATTGATTGGTGTATGTTTGTACACCCATGATATCAACAACATATCCTTAGAGAAAGGCAGCCTCTCAATGTTTTAAAAATCGGACGGATATACCTAAATCTAGCCATCCAATGGCATCAAACCACGTCATCGGTCAGTAACAGCCTAGTATGGCCAATGGTCCATTGGATCATATCAGTACCCACTCCAGTAAGGAGTTCAACTATGAAACGGTGCAATCTGCCACGTAGGGGTGGATCAATCCACCCTCGACAGTGACTCACTCCTACAAGGAAAATACAAGAGTAGCGCCCACGGTTCTCATCATTCAAGGATCACACTCTTAAAAGGACTCCACGATTGATTCCCCTACCAGAAGGAGGAAACTTACTAAACGGGACTCTCCACTACTCACACTATATATACACAGGTATAACCCTTCACAAAGGTATCTTGATTACTGTTACTCTTAACTGTTGCTAAGAGAGATCTGAATTAGGCATCGAAAAGTCCCCCATCGGAACTAACCGCTTTTCTAATGTTCACTTTGTTCTTCTGTGCAGGCAGACTTGCAGGAAGACCCCCTTGACGGTTTCTTGATGCAACAGTAAGACTGATCTGAATCTCAATTCTGGGTTTTTAAACCTTCTTGTCTCTCCACAATCTTAATAGATTTTTTTTTAAAGTAAGATTGATAGATCAATTGGTGGATGGTGTAAGTTGCTAAAACTTAAATATTTCTCCATTTATTCCATTTACCCCCTATTTTATGTTGGTTATTTTGAGAAAAAATTTATAATTTTTTTTTCATAAATGTCCCTTAAGAAAAAAAATCCAATAATCGAAACCAATTGACGCCTTTACAAATACTTATAAATCTTCCACATTCTCTTTTCATATTCGATGTAGAACTATTTTTTTTGCCTTCAATGTGAAACCCCAACAATTCTTACTCTTACCCTTGTTATCTTATTAAAAAAAAAAAAAATTCCAAAGAAGAATTTTATCACTGTCATTTATTTTTATCAAAGGAAACTTTGAAGAAAAAAAATTATTCTAATACTTAATTTTTTGAATAGAATTATATTAAAATGAAAAAATTATCAGGATTTCAAGAAGTATTATGTAAGTACTTTTCATATTTTTAACATGTGGAGAAATTAACAGAAAAAGGGTAAGCTTTTTGCTTTGGGTCATGAAAAGGGTAAGCTATTAATGGTATGGTATGATATTATGCTTTTAGAGATTGTTACTAATTATATAGTTTGAATCATAAAGATAATAGAAAAGGTCACTAGTGTGTATTGTTCTCTCTCTCTAATATGTGGGCCTCTTGCATATGAACTGTGTGATGTTTCTTCTCTTGCTCCCATTGATTAGGTGTAGATTCCATTATACACCTATAGAACCATAAAATGGGTTTAGTTTCATTATTTTCCCACATTTTTTTTTGGTTGATATTTTCACACATTGTGTCGTTCCTTTAGATATCGTAACTTAGTTATAGAGCAATTATTATATTATATGATGAAGAAACAAAAAAAGAAGGCTAGAGGATCAGCAAAGGAAAGAAAAGCCTAAAAACTAGGTTTTGATTCGGGCGATTCATTTGAGTTAAATATAAAAAATATAAAATTTGGTTAGAGTCATGAAGACTTGCCCTGGTTCAAGAAATCATCAGGTTAGGTCTAAATCAGTCCGAGTTTTTATTGATTCTATGTTTTCGTTCGAATCATGTGAAAGTCATTGAGTTTGTTTTTTTTTTATTAGATCATATACTATTCATAGATCATAAGTTTGGTCTACAACTAGACAAAACCTTAGAATTTTTGTTTGTTGCCGTCAATCCTTGTCACTCGTAGAAGGAGAAAAAGGAAGAAAACATACAAAAGGGAGAGGG